>NC_058096.1:64740000-67240000 GCF_020171115.1 Neogale vison | reverse complement strand
CTGGCAGAGCAGGTTCCAAGTTGCAGACCCTGGAGATGCAGGATCTTTTGCTTGTACCCAAAGCCAAGGCAGTGGTGTCTGTCTGGGAGCTCCCGACTGTCAGAGAGTTTCCAAGCAGCAATCGCACATTGAGGCTTTCCCGCTGGATCTCAATATAGATATAATTTCCTTTACAGATATTTCTTTGAGACCACATGTTAGGAGTCCTTCTTATAGCACTGCCACACTTTATTTCCAATATATTGTAATTGCCTTTTTAATTAATCTCATTAGACTGAAAGCCCCAAGAGAACAGTAATGATGTCTTCCCAGTTCATAGTTGTTTTCAGTATCATACCATAGTGCACAATAAACACATTTCAGTGATTGTTAGTAAAACATAAGCCTTATAATTACGATTTTTTAATCAATATCATGCTCAAACATTAATCATATGTGGAAAACAAGGTTGCATTTTTTAAAAAGCTGGGGCTGCCCTGCAGAAACATCTACTTCTACACTATAACGTGGAATAACTTTCCCATAGAAAAAAATTTTAATGTTCCTTCAGTTCTATGCTACTACTTTATGAGATGTTTTACAAACATCAATGTTTCTATGGAAAATGTGTTCCAGTTTCCAAATAATCAAAATATGCATTTTGGGAACACTATCTATAATTATGAGAACTGCCTAAAATTATAATCAGGACACTTCACTAATAATAGAAACAAACTGAAAAATAACATTGAATAAAAAGTATTTCAAGTAAGAACTTAAATTGAAATAATTTCACATATCTCTTAAAGACAATTCTGCATTTGTCATAATTAGAAAATGTATTGTTGAAATATGTGTGTAAAATTATGTTTATGAAATGACTCTTTTAAATAAATATTTTATTATTGTCCCATACACCTGGCACATACGAATAGAAAGTGGCATGCATTTTCTAATGTATCTCAATAGGTAGAGAGCAATTAAAAGACAGTTCTAGAAGACTGGCAGTTGGAATTTTAAATTATGTAGATCACAATGGATCTATAACTCTATGGAATACACTTCAGGAAAACTGGTCTAAGTAAACCAAGATATATGAATATGGAAACAAAATGGCAAAAGTGGTGAAATACTATAAAGTCTATTACTAGTATAATAATCTATTTAGATTATAAACTTCATAATTAGCAGCATTCAACTGAACACAAATAATACATATATTATTATTTGTACTAATATTAAATTTGTATAAAAGTTCTGTAATTCAATCTCTCAAGTTTATTTACATTTTTATCAATATCCTGAGAAAATTTTGAAAGCAAACATTAAGTTCAGCCCTATTTACAACTTTTATACCACTCAGATTATAGTGGGGAAACCTTTCCCAAATAGCTAAAAAATTAAATAATTTTTGGGGAGACATAATTCTAAATAGTCTCTAGAATAAATGTTTTTTAAAATACACATGTAGAACACTAAAGCATATCAGTAAAATAGTGCATATTAATTATAATTATAAATGAAGGCTTTAAGTCAATATTAGTGTGTAACTACCATACTAAGTATTCAATAATGTCATCAGTTATTTAGTTACCACTCTGTGGAAAGCACCAAAATAAGCCAAGTATAAAGAAAAAGAAAGGATCAATGAACAAAGATCTTGCCCTGGGGCAGTCCTTAATCTGATCAGGGAGGAAGAATTATCATTAACAAAAGACCCATTATGACATAATACAAAAGGAATATTGTAACAAGAATATAATTAATAACAACATTTCTTATATATACAGGCACACTGAAACATTAAAAATAGGGAATAGTAGATTTATTATAAAAACCAGATTTGAGCCTCACTTAAATAGGCTGCTTTAATCAGAGTTCTGGAGAATAATTATGTAACTCAGATATATATTTATGTATATATATATTTCATATATACATGTATAAAAATGTCATATATATGGAAATAAGCCAGTTTCAAGTTAAACATATTATAAATTAAGGACCTAATATGCACAGAGTATAAACATTTATTAAAGAAAATTTGTTTTTAAGATTAACACAGTGACCAGGAGAATTACTTGTATACATACAAAAAGATGGCTTGGAATTCCATTACTTTTATATGTGCATAAACTTAAGTATCAGCACCAAAGTCAAAGTGGTAATTACCACTAACCACATAATCAAATAGCTGTATACGTTGCAACATAAAAAATATTGATAAATTGGTTCTTAGAATCCTAAACAATATGTTAGTGAGGCAAGTGAAGAATGAACTACTAGCGATAAAAAAAATATATGAACTGATCATGATTATTTTTACATAAAACTAAATATAATCACAATCTACTTGTCATTCCCATTGAAAGTGGCTATACTAAGAATGACTATAAAAAATGAGATGATTTCCACGTATAACTTTTAGAATAAGTCTAAGTACTTTATCATGAAATTTACATACATAACTCCTAATTATTCAGACACCCTTAAATATACAGAAAGTCTAAAATTATAATGTTTATTTAATACTACAAGATTTTTAAGTCTTTAAAATTCTTTATAGTTGTAAATTATTTTAGCTGAACTGTTCACTCAAATTAATTATAAATGTTAATTATAAATGTTCACTCATAAATTAGTTATAAATGTTTCAAATAACTCTGTAATTTGACATGCTTTACAAACCATATGAAATATTCAAGACAAATAAAGTGGTATTCAAGTTCAAACTTACAGCTCAATTGCCTTGTTCCACATGATAACATATCCAGAAAGAATGAAAGATTCAATATTTACAATATGTGTATTTCCTCTTTCTGTTCCAACATAGAGCCATTTACTCTGGAAAGGTAGATGACAGTAAGTAATTCTGAAAGAAAGAAAATTATAATTAAAATATCTAAATTTTATGTTTGGTCAGCATTTTATTTTCCTTATACTTATTAGGTAGTGATAGGTACATGAATAATAAAATTTACTATACACTCAAGTAGCATTTAGTTATTAGGAGAGGGTAGAGCATAAATAACAAGAGTATAACATTAAAAACAATAATGATAACAATAACCACTATTAAATAAGTGTCTACCATGGGCATTAACATATATTATTTCTAATTCTCTTCAGAATTAGAGCACTCCAAGACAAATATATAATTCTATTTTATGAAGAGGAAACTGAGGCCAAGAACTTTTATTTTACTTTCATTGGACTGGCAGCTAGTAAGTAGAAAAACCAGGATTTAAATCCATTCCTGTTTGGTTGCAAAATTAGCAAATTTCTACACTGGCGGTTTTTCTTTGGTAATATTAACTTCAAATAGAAATTAGGTACATCTAAAATGTACATTTCAGAGATAGAGAATTTGTAGCTTTCTTTCATAAGATCATAAATTATTTACTTTTTATGCAGATGCTTGGCATCTTAATAGTATAAAATAAGCTTATAAGATCAGAAATCAACTCTACTATTCCTTTATTTTTTGTACTACTTGTATCTGCACAAAGGGCCTTCTGACAAATTCTAGGAAATTATTCTATAGCGAAAGAAACCATGATTCCTATAATTAAAATCTGGGAATTTACCAAAACCTTCTATTCACTGCATATCACTCTAGTTTTATTAAATTTTTTTACTTTAATCCTTTTCTTTTTTAATGTTTTTTAACTTGTTTATCTAATATATATATTTTTTTCTTTTTTATACTTTTTCCTTATTTGTTTTCGTTTTTTTATTGTTTCTTTTCTTTTCTTTTCTTTCCTTTCTGAACCTCTTTTTATCCTCTTTCTCCCCCTTCATGATTTGGGATATCTTCTGATTTGGCTAAAGCATATTTTCCTGGGGTTGTTGCCACCCTTTTAGTATTTTACTTGCTCCTTCATATACTCTTATCCGGACAAAATGAAAGGCGGAAAGATTCACCACAAGAAAAAGAACAAGAGGCAGTACCGAAGGCTAGGGGCCTAATCAATACAGACATTGGTAATATGTCAGATCTAGAGTTCAGAATGACGATTCTCAAGGTTCTAGCCGGGATCAAAAAAGGCATGGAAGATATTAGAGAAACCCTCTCGGGAGATATAAAAGCCCTTTCTGGAGAAATAAAAGAACTAAAATCTAACCAAGTTGAAATCAAGAAAGCTATTAATGAGGTGCAATAAAAAATGGAGGCTCTTACTGCTAGGATAAATGAGGCAGAAGAAAGAATTAGCAATATAGAAGACCAAATGACAAGAATAAAGAAGCTGAGCAAAAGAGGAACAAACAGCTACTGGACAACGAGGGAGAATTCGAGAGATAAGTGACACCATAAGACGAAACAATATTAGAATAATTGGGATTCCAGAAGAAGAAGAAAGAGAGAGGAGAGCAGAAGGTATACTGGAGAGAATTATTGGAGAGAATTTCCCCAATATGTCAAAGGGAACAAGCATCAAAATCCAGGAGGTGCAGAGAACCCCCCTCAAAATCAATAAGAATAGGTCCACACCCCGTCACCTATTAGTAAAATTTACAAGTCTTAGTGACAAAGAGAAAATCCTGAAAGCAGCCCGGGAAAAGAAGTCTGTAACATACAATGGTAAAAATATTAGATTGGCAGCAGATTTATCCACAGAGACCTGGCAGGCCAGAAAGAGCTAGCATGATATATTCAGAGCACTAAACGAGAAAAACATGCATCCAAGAATACTATAACCAGCTAGGCTATCACTGAAAATAGAAGGAGAGATTAAAAGCTTCCAGAACAAACAAAAACTGAAAGAATTTGCAAACACCAAACCAGCTCTACAGGAAATATTGAAAGGGGTCCTCTAAGCAATGAGAGACCCTAAAAGTAGTGGATCAGAAAGGAACAGAGACAATATACAGTAACAGTCACCTTACAGGCAATACAATGGCACTAAATTCATATCTCTCAATAGTTACCCTGAATGTTAATGGGCTAAATGCCCCAATCAAAAGACACAGGGTATCAGAATGGATAAAAAAAACAAAACCAATCTATATGTTGCCTACAAGAAACTCATTTTAGACCCAAAGACACCTCCAGATTTAAAGTGAGGGGATGGAAAACAATTTACCATGCTAATGGACATCAGAAAAAAGCAGGAGTGGCAATCCTTATATCAGATCAATTAGATTTTAAGCCAAGACTATAATAAGAGATGAGGAAGGACACTATATCATACTCAAAGGGTCTGTCCAACAAGAAGATCTAACAAATTTAAATATCTATGCCCCCAACATGGGAGCAGCCAACTATATAAACCAATTAATAACAAAATCAAAGAAACACATCAACAATAATACAATAATAGTAGGGGACTTTAACACTCCCCTCACTGAAATGGACAGATCATCCAAGGAAAAGATCAACAAGGAAATAAAGGCCTTAAATGACACACTGGACCAGATGGACATCACAGATATATTCAGAACATTTCATCCCAAAGAAACAGAATACACATTCTTTTCTAGTGCACATGGAACATTCTCCATAATAGATCACATCCTCGGTCCTAAATCAGGACTCAACCAGTATCAAAAGATTGGGATCATTCCCTGCATATTTTCAGACTACAATGCTCTGAAGCTAGAACTCAATCACAAGAGGAAATTTGGAAAGAACCCAAATACATGAAGACTAAACAGCATCCTTCTAAAGAATGAATGGGTCAACCAGGAAATTAAAGAAGAATTTTAAAAATTCATGGAAACAAATGATAATGAAAACACAACAGTTCAAAATCTGTGGGACACAGCAAAGGCAGTCCTGAGAGTAAAATATATAGCGGTACAAGCCTTTTCCAAGAAACAAGAAAGGTCTCAGGTATACAACCTAACCCTACACCTAAAGGAGCTGGAAAAGAATAAGAAAGAAACCCTAAACCCAGCAGGAGAAGAGAAATCATAACGATCAGAGCAGAAATCAATGAAATAGAAACCAAAAAAACAATAGAACAAATCAACGAAACTAGGATCTGGTTCTTTGAAAGAATTAATAAGATTGATAAACCCCTGGCCAGACTTATCAAAAAGAAAAGAGAAAGGACCCAAATAAATAAAATCATGAATGAAAGAGGAGAGATCACAACTAACACCAAAGAAATACAGACAATTATAAGAACATACTATGAGCAACTCTACACCAAAAAATTTGACAATCTGGAAGAAATGGATGCTTTCCTAGAGACATATAAACTACCACAACTGAACCAGGAAAAAATAGAAAGCCTGAACAGACCCACAACCAGTAAGAAGATTGAAACAGTCATCAAAAATCTCCAAACAAAAGCCCAGGGCCAGATGGCTTCTCAGGGGAATTCTACCAAACATTTAAAGAAGAACTAATTCCTATTCTCCTGAAACTGTTCCAAAAAATAGAAATGGAAGGAAAACGTCCAAACTCATTTTATGAGGCCAGCATCACCTTGATCCCCAAACCAGACAAGGATCCCATCAAAAAAGAGAACTACAGACAAATATTCTTGATGAACACAGATGCGAAAATTCTCATCAAAATACTAGCCAATAGGATTCAACAGTACATTAAAAGGATTATTCACCACGACCAAGTGGGATTTATTCCAGGGCTGCAAGGTTGGTTCAATATCCACAATTCAATCAATGTGATACAACACATCAATAAAAGAAAGAACAAGAACCATATGCTACTCTCAGTAGTTGCTGAAAAAGCATTTGACAAAGTACAGCATCCTTTCCTGATCAAAACTCTTCAAAGTGTAGGGATAGAGGACACATACCTCAATATTATCAAATCCATCTATGAAAAACCCACCACAAATATCATTCTCAATGGAGAAAAACTGAAAGCTTTTCCACTAAGGTCAGGAACACGGCAGGGATGTCCATTATCACCACTGCTATTCAACATAGTACTAGAAGTCCTAGCCTCAGCAATCAGACAACAAAAGGAAATTAAAGGCATCCAAATTGGCAAGGAAGAAGTCAAACTATCACTCTTTGCAGATGATATGATACTCTATGTGGAAAACCCAAAAGACTCCACTCCAAAACTGCTACAACTTGTACAGGAATTCAGTAAAGTGTCAGGATATAAAATCAATGCACAGAAATCAGTTTTATTTCTTTACACCAACAATAAGACAGAAGAAAGAGAAATTAAGGAGTCAATCCCATTTACAATTGCACCCAAAACCATAAGATACCTAGGAATAAACCTAACCAAAGAGGCTAAAAATCTATACTCAGAACACTATAAAGTACTCATGAAAGAAATTGAGGAAGACACAAAGAAATGGAAAAATGTTCCATGCTCCTGGATTGGAAGAATAAATATTGTGAAAATGTCTATGCTACCTAAAGCAATCTACACATTTAATGCAATTCCTATCAAAGTACCATCCATCTTTTTCAAAGAAATGGAACAAATAATCCTAAAATTTATATGGAACCAGAAAAGACCTCGAATAGCTAGAGGAATTTTGAAAAACAAAGCCAAAGTTGGTGGCATCACAATTCCGGACTTCAAGCTCTATTACAAAGCTGTCATCATCAAGACAGCATGGTATTGGCACAAAAACAGACACATAGATCAGTGGAACAGAATAGAGAGCCCAGAAATAGACCCTCAACTCTATGGTCAAGTAATCTTCGACAAAGCAGGAAAGAATGCCCAATGGAAAAAAGACAGCCTCTTCAATAAATGGTGTTGGGAAAATTGGACAGCCACATGCAGAAAAATGAATGGACCATTTTCTTACACCACACATGAAAATAGACTCAAAATGAATGAAGGACCTCAATGTGAGAAAGGAATCCATTAAAATCCTTGAGGAGAACATAGGCAACAACCTCTTCGACCTCAGCCGCAGCAACATCTTCCTAGGAACATCGCCAAAGGCAAGGGAAGCAAGGGCAAAAATGAACTATTGGGATTTTATCAAGATCAAAAGCTTTTGCACAGCAAAGGAAACAGTGAACAAAAGCAAAAGACAACTGACAGAATGGGAGAAGATATTTGCAAACGACATGTCATATAAAGGGCTAGTATCCAAAATCTATAAAGAACTTAGCAAACTCAACACCCAAAGAACAAATAATCCAATCAAGAAATGGGCAGAGGACATGAACAGACGTTTCTGCAAAGAAGACATCCAGATGGCCAACAGACACATGAAAAAGTGCTCCATATCACTCGGCATCAGGGAAATACAAATCAAAACCACAATGAGATATCACCTCACACCAGTCAGAATGGCTAAAATCAACAAGTCAGGAAATGACAGATGCTGGCGAGGATGTGGAGAAAGGGGAACCCTTCTACACTGTTGGTGGGAATGCAAGCTGGTGCAACCACTCTGGAAAACAGCATGGAGGTTCCTCAAAATGTTGAAAATAGAACTGCCCTATGACCCAGCAATTGCCCTACTGGGTATTTACCCTAAAGTTACAAACGTAGTGATCCAAAGGGGCAAGTGCACCCGAATGTTTATAGCAGCAATGTCCACAATAGCCAAACTATGGAAAGAACCTAGATGTCTATCAACAGATGAATGGATAAAGCAGATGTGGTATATATACACAATGGAATACTATGCAGCCATCAAAATAATTGAAATCCTGCCATTTGCGATGACTTGGCTGGAACTAGAGGGTATCATGCTTAGTGAAATATGCCAAGCAGAGAAAGACAACTATCATATGATCCCCCTGATATGAGGAAGTGGAGGTGCAGCATGGGGGGTTAAGGGGATAGGAGAAGAATAAATGAAACAAGATGGAATTGGCAGGGAGACAAACCATAAATGACTCTTAATCTCACAAAACAAACTGAGGATTGCTGGGGGGAGGAGGGTTGGGAGAAGGGGGGTGGGGTTATGGACACTGGAGAGGGTATGTCATATGGTGAGTGCTGTGAAGTGTGTAAACCTGGCAATTCACATATCTGTACCCCGGGGGATAAAAATATATTATATAGTTTATAAAAAATAAAAAAATTAAAAAAAAAAGAGTAAAGAGATTTACTTAAGATGCTTGACATGGGAGAGGGAGAGGCCATGATTATACTTTTGCTATATATTTTATAACCCTAATAAGTAATCAATACTTTACTGAATTTAATTTATTGTATTTAATAGCTATACTTTTATTTGTAATACATTTCTACTACCATCACCTGCAAACTGATGAATTTTCTGTTATATAGGAACCCTGAAAAAATAATATTTTTCCTATGTCTATATTCACTATCATTCTCTATAGTAAATCATTTAAGACATTGTTAGTGTTCTTTCCATTTATCCATTAATCCAAACTTCACCAAATAATTCATTATAAAAAGCACTGTCCTTGATTACAACAAATTACTCTTTTTACTCATAAAAAATGCCATGCAATAGGAGAAATAAGACAAGTAGACAAGTAAGAAAAATAAAATTAAAGTGTGTGAATTGCCATAAAGAATTGAAAGAAAGAAGGGATTAATTCCAGTAAGGGCAATCAAGGAAAGTTAATGTAGAAAACTTTATTTAAAATGGGCCATTACATTAATTATATAATGTAATTATATAATGTAATCATATAATTCTAATTATAGAATTAATCACATAATTCTATAATTTAAAATATGTTACATATGTTACATAAGCATATGAAATAAATAAAATCAATGTTTTCAAACTTGAAAAATGTACAGACCTTTAAAACTTTTTTGCTTATCCTCACTTTAGAGTGACTTTTACAAATTATTCAACTCGTTTATAAAAATGGCTGTTATGTATACATAAAACAAAAAATACAAAATAAATACAAATAAAACTATAACTAGAATTCAAATTAATGACTAGTGTATATGACAGATGGATTCTTTAAAGAAGTAAGTAACCTCATGATATGTTCTAACTTCACAGATTCTATTGAATTTGGTATATCTATATTTATTCTACCCTTTCCTTTTACCACTTGTCTCTACTTGAACAGTTCTGAATTCTATTCCATAGTACACCATCACATAATTTTACAATCCTATGGCATGAACACATAATACATGTGCATAGTCGACTTCTATTATTTTATTAATCCACAAAAATTAAAATGACACTATTTGGTGCCAACATAATCATCAATGCAAATTTAACTTCACATATTCGACCCGTGTGACAGTGTTTTTGAATGAAGTGGTTTGTTCAAACCATTAAGAATCTTTCCATTACTGTGATTATAAAAATAAAAATATTACAGTCAAAAATTACTATGGAAAATTTATAACTCCAAGACCATACCTATGGCTCCTAATTTGAGAAACACTGTCAACAGAAGTCCAAAATATGTTTTTAAAAAGTAAATGGTTAAAAAAAAAAAAAGTAAATGGTTTTGGGTGCCTGGGAAGCTCAGTCAGTAAAGTATCTGCCTTCAACTTGGATCCTGATCTCAGGGTCCTAGGATCCAGTCCAACATCAGGCTCCCTGCTCAGTGGGGAGTCAGCTCTCTCTGCCTCCCCCCACCCCACTGGTGCTCTGTCTCTGTCTCCCTCAAGTGGATAAATAAAATTTTTAAAACATATACAAACCCAGTAAATGGTTTAAAATTATAGAAAATTTGCTGTATGAAATTGAGTGGGAGACTTCAAGTTTGAAACTTTTTTCCCCTAAGTTTTAACACAGCTCAATTTTAGTTTTATTTTTTTCTCCAGATTCCAGGTAAAACCTCTACTAGCAGGCATGATGACTCTGCTCCAGTTCTTTCTATAATGTTTATAATTATACTTTACAACCAGATTACACTCAGAATCAGGTGTATTCTGCATATTAAAAATATAAATGCCAGAGAGGAAAATTCAGCAGTTCTGTAGTAAATCTAGCAATAATATTTTAAACTCTTTCTGGGTGGTTTTTTGATGCACAACCACAATTAAGAACTACTAAATTATGGCAATAATTCTTAATCTTTGGTATAAATAAATATTTCTGCATTCCAGGTACACAAATTGTTACTCATGGACTTGGGATGGAACATATGACTGACACTTTAACAAGTAACCTCAGTACTTGCTATTCAAAGTCCATATACCATCATGGACATCACTTGGAAGCTTAGTAGCCCTATCCCAGAATCCAACACTCCGTTTTATGAAGAACCAAAATATTGATCATTAAAAAATTAAAATTTAGTTAGCACTTATTCGCTGATTTTATTACAGATAGCCTATGAACCATATTTTATGAGATACTGTTTAGTGATTGAAAGACTGCTGCTAACTTACAATTCAAGTTTTAGGATAAGAACGTAAATTACTAAGTTAGTAATAGGGATAAAGCCTTGTAGCTATGTAGTTCCCCCAAACTGAGCTAACGAAGGTGAGAAGAATCCATGAAACAAGATGGGATAGGGAGGGAGACAAACCATAAGTGACTCTTAATCTCACGAAACAAACTGTGGGTTGCTGGGGGGAGGGGGGTTGGGAGAAGGGGGGTAGGGTTACGGACATTAGGGAGGGTATGTGCTTTTGGGTAAATTGGAAGGGGAGGTGAACCATGAGAGACTATGGACTCTGAAAAACAATCTGAGGGGTTTGAAGTGGCAGGGGGGTGGGAGGTTGGGGTACCAGGTGGTGGGTATTAGAGAGGGCACAGCTTGCATGGAGCACTGGGTGTGGTGAAAAAAATAATGAATACTGTTTTTCTGAAAATAAATAAATTGGAAAAAAAAAAAGTAAAAAATTTTTTAAATAAATTTATACAGTTCCGAATGTTCAAAAAAAAAAAAAAAAAACACACACACACACAAGAGCCATGGAAAGACATAGCTAGCTACCCTAAGATTCCCTCAGCATCTTAATTCAAAGACTGATACTTAGGAGTTTTAGTGGAAAAACTCAAATCATATAAAAGAAAAAATAAAGAATTAAAAATTCTCTAAGAAAAAGAATGCTAATTTTAGACAATCTGCACCTAGGCAGAATTTAAATACGAGACAAAATTAAAACGATAACTGAAAATTTAGTTGAGTTTCATTCATAGTCTTAATAAACTAACCAAACAGTAAAAAACTTACAATTATTTGGAAAACTACCAAACATAAGTCAAATTTTTAAATAAGCCAAATCTTTGCACTTCCATAGGGAATAACATCATGATTTCCGGCAAATCCAAGTCTGAGAAGCATATTCTCATTCTCCTCTAGCAAAAGAAATAACATTTTCTACCTTTATTTAAAGGTATTTAAATTCACAGAGTAAATGCCAAGGGGGAAAGCTGAACTACTCGAACTTTTAGTAACAAGATGACATCTGTCCTTCCACTGTCAGAACAATGTCAAAACAACCTGCCACAAATAGAAGGTCTAAATAAGACTTACAACGTTACAACATAATATACAAAATATCCAGTTTTAATAAAAACTCACTCATCACACCAAGAAATAAGAAAATCTCAGTTCAAATGAAAAAAAAAAAAGGGCAAGAGATACCAACACCAAGATGATAAAGATGTTAGAATTCACAGATAAGGGGTGCCTGTGTGGCTTAGATGGTTAAACATCTGCTTTCAGCTCAGGTTATGATCTCTGGTCCTGGGATCAAGCCCCACATCGGGCTCCCAGCTCAGTGGGGAGCCTGCCTCTCCCTCTGCTTGTGCTCTGTCTTTCTCTTTCTCTCTCAAATGAATAAATAAAATCTTTTTAAAAAAATAAAAATAAGAATTCACAGATAAATATTTAAAGGAGTTATCATAAAAATGCAATCTGAGGCGTTTGAAGTGGGGGGGGGTGGGAGGTTGGGGTACCAGGTGGTGGGTATTATAGAGGGCACAGATTGCATGGAGCACTGGGTGTGGTGAAAAAATAATGACTACTGTTATGCTGAAAATAAATAAAAAATAAATTTAAAAAATGCAACAAGCAATTATGAATGACAAGCAGTGAAAAATATCAAAGACTCAACAAAGAAACAGGAGATAAAAGTCAAAGGCAAATTTTACTACTGAAAAACACAACAAAGAAAATTTTAAAATCTATGCATAAGCTCAATAGCCAAATGTACGGGACAGAAAATAAACTCCATGAACTCACAGATAAAACAATATAAATGATCCAATCTGAACAACAAACAGAAAATAAATATTTCCAAAAAAAAAAAATCCAGAGACTCAGAAACCTGTGATACAAAAAAGAAAAGATCTAGCAATCATGTTATCATGGCCCTGGAAGGAAAGGAAAAGAAAATGGGACTGAAAAACTAGTTTAAAAAATCATGTTTAAAACATAATAAACTTGGTAAAAGCACACAAACAAACAAACAAAAGATTCAAAAAGCTGAGAAAAACTAAACAGAATAAACCTAAAGAAATAAAATTAGGACAGATCTCAGTCAACTATGTAAAAAAGAAAAAAAAAATCTTGAAAGCAGCAAAATAGAAATAACACCTTAACTATAGGAGAAAATATTCTAATGACAGCAGATTTCTCACCAGAAAACCAAAGGCCAAAAGGAAGTAAAAACACTATTCAAGTGCTTAAAGGAAAGAAAGATCAACCCTAGAATTCTATACATCCCCCCAAATATCCCTCAGGAATAAAGAAGAAATCATGACATTATTAGGTGAAAAAAAAAAAAAACCAAGAATTTGTCACTAAAAGACAAACTCTAAAAGAATGGTTAAAAGGAGTTCACTAAACAGAAAAAAAGATCAGAAACTTTTTAATATCAAGTGTGAATAAAAACTATAGGGAGAGTGAAAATATGGTTAAATTCAATATATTTTCCTCCTTCCTTTGAGTATCCTAAATTATGTTTCATAGCTGAAGTAGAAATTATAACATAGTCTGATCCAGTTCTAATACAGAGACAGAAAATTTATTTAAAATGGAGAAGGGAAAATTAAGAAAGGAAAGATCTTTATACTTCATTCAAACTGAGAAAATTCAATAACAGTAGTTTGTGATGAATTGTTTACACATAATAAAATGTCTACAGCAACCACTCAAGAAGTGAAATGATACAAAAAGATTCATTAAAAACCATACATAAATCAAAATGGTATTCTAAAATAAAAAAAGATCAATTAAACCACAGGAAGGCAAAAAACAAAACAAAAAGAAAACAAACAAACAAAAAACCAAACCCACATTTGAATGAAAAAATAAGCAGACAACAAAAAATAAATTGAGAACTTAAGCACTAATGTATCACTAATTACATAAAATGTGAACAACAATTAAAATACAGGTTGGCAGAATGAGTTAAAAAAAAAAACTACCTACTATATGCTGTGTATGAGAAATTAATTCCAATATATTGACATGGGTGGCCTGAAAGTTAACAGGAAGTTCAAAGATACATAATACAAACATTAATCAAAAGAAAGTAGGAATGATTATACTAATACCAGATAAAACAAAAACAAAAACAAACAAACAAAAACTTGGAAGGTGAGAAAATGACCACAACATTTTGTAAAGATTAAAAGATCAATTCCAAGAAGACATGGCAATCCTAAATGTGCGTGCCCAAACAAGAGCCTTCAAATTAAGTGAAGTAAAAACTGAGAAGAGAGAAAGAGAACCCATGATTCTAGTAGATTTCAACACCTGTTCCTAGTAAATCAGCAAGGAAAGGGAACCCAACACAATTACCAGTCAACAAAACGAATTGACATTTATAGAATAATCTGGCAAACAAGAGCAAAACATTCTTGTCATCACAAGACAAGATACACCAGAGTGTGGGCTAAAAAATAAACCTCAACAAACTTAAAATAATTAAGTCATATAGAATGTGTCCTCTAAACACAGTGGAATCAAATTAGAAATCAACAAAAGTAAAAGAAACAAAATCCTCAAATACTTGCAATACACTTCTAACTTACAGGTCCTAGAAGTCATCACAAGGGAATTAAAAAAACACAGGAAATGAGAAGTTTTGACAAGGATGTAAAGAAAAAGCAACCCTCATGTACTGTATATGGGACTATAAGCTTCTGCAGCCACTGTGGGAAACAATATAGATATTTCCCAAAAAATTAAAAACAAAATTATGATATGATTAAGTAATTCTATAACTAGGTATTCACCTAAAGAAAACAAAAACACTAATTCAAAAAGATATATGCACTCATATTTATTGCAGCATTATTTCTTAATTTAAATTCAATTAGCCAACATATAGTATATTACCTTCAGATGTAGTGTTCAATAATTCATCAGTTGTATATAACACCCAATGCTCATCACACCATGTGCCTTCCTTAATGCCCTTCACCCAGCTGCCCCACTCTCCCACCTACTACCCCTTCTGCAACCCTCAGTTTGATTCCCAGAGTCAAGAGTCTCTCATGGTTTGTCTCCCTTTCTGATTTTTTCCCATTAAGTTTTCCCTCCTTATGCCTCTGATCTTTGCACTACTTCTTCTATTTCACAGATGAGTAAAAGCATATGATAATTGTCTTTCTCTGATTAACTTATTCCATTAGCATAATACCCTCCAGTTCCATCCATGTCAATATAAGTGGTAATATTCATCCTTTCTGATAGCTGAGTAATAATTTCATTGTATATATAAACCACATCTTCTTTATCCATTCCTCTGTTGAAGGACAGCTCAGCATCTTCCACAGTTTGGCTATTGAGGACACTGCTGCTATGAACGTTGGGGTGCAGGTGCCCCTTCAGATCACTACATCTGTATCTTTGCAGTGATAGCCAGTAGTGCAATTGCTGGATGATAGGGTAGCCTTATTTTTAACTTCTTGAGGAACCTCCACACTATATTGCAGAGTGGCTCTGTTACCTTACATTCCCACCAACAGTGTAATAGTGTTCCCCTTTTTCCACATCCTTGCCAACATCTGTTGTTCTCCATCTCATTAATTTTAGCCAATCTAACTGGCGTGTGGTGGTATCTCATTGTGGTTTTATTTGTGTTTCCCTAATGAAAAGTGTTGTTAAGCATTTTTTCATGTGTCTGTTGCCCATTTTGCATGTTTTCTTTGGAGAAATATCTGTTCATGTCTTCTGCACATTTCTTCCCCGGAATATTTGTGTTTTGGGGGGGTGTTGAGTTTGAGAAGTTCTTTGTATATCTTGCATGCGAGCCCTTTAACTGACATGTCCTTTGAAAGTATCTTCTTCCATTCTATAAGTTGTCTTTTAGTTTTCAATTGTTTCCTCTGGTGTGCAAAAGCTTTTTGTCTAGTGCTCGCTTCGGCAGCACATATACTAAAATTGGAACAAAAGCTTTTTGTCTTGATGAAGTCCCAATAGTTCATTTTTGTTTATTTCCCTTGCCTTCAGGGACATGTCTTGCAGGAAGTTGCTGCACCCAAGGTTAAAGAGGTTGCTGCCCAAATTCTCTAAGATTTTGATGGATTCCTGTCTCACATTGAGGTCTTTCATCCATTTTGAGTTTATCTTTGTATATAGTATAAGAGAATGGTCCAGTTTCATTCTTCTGCATGTGGCTGTCCAATTTTATCAACTGCATTTATTAAAGAGACTGTCTTTTTTCCAATGACTACTCCCTCCTGCTTTGTCAAAGATTAGTTGACCATAGAATCCATTTCTGGACTCTATTCTGTTCCATTGATCTATATGTCTGTTTTTGTGCCAGTACTATGCTGTCTTGATGATCACAGCTTTGTACTATAGCTTGAAGTCAGGCATTGCTATGCCATCAGTTTTGGTTTTCTTTTTCAACATTACTTTGGCTACTCAGGGTCTTTTCTGGTTCTATGCAAATTATAGGATTATTTGTTCCAGCTCTGTGAAAAATGTCAATGGTATTTTGATAGGGATTGCACTGAATGTGTAGATTGCTCTGGGTAGCATAGATATTTTAGCAATATTTATTCTTCCAACCCATGAGCATGGAAAGTTTTTCCATTTCTTTGTGTTTTCCTCAATGTCTTTCAGAAGCATTCTGAAATTTTTAGAGTACAGATCATTTACCTCTTTGATTAGGTTTACTCCTGAGTATCTTATGGTTTTTGGTGCAATTGTAAATGTGATCATTTCCTTAATATCTTTAATCACATTGTTAGTATATAGAAATACACCTGATTTCTGTGCATTGATTTCTTATCCTGCAACATTACTGAATTGCTGTATGAATTCTAGCAATTTTGAGGTAGACTCTTTTGGGTTTTCCACATATAGTATCATGTCATCTGCGAAGAGTGAGAGTTTGACTTCTTTGCCAATTTAGATGCCTTTTATTTCTTTTTGTTTTCTGACTGTTGGGGATAGGACTTCTAGTACTATGTTGGACAGCAGTGGTAGAGTGGCCAGTTGTGTTCCTGACAAGGGAAAAGCTCTCAGTCTTTCCCAATTAAGAATGATATTTGCTGTGGGCCTTTCATAGGTGGCTTTTATGATATTGAGGTACGTACGCTCTATCTCTTCACTTTGAAAAGTTTTAATCAAGAAAGAATATTGTATGTTGTCAAATGCTTTTTCCACATCTAATGAGAGGATCATATGTTTTTTGTCCTTTCTTTTATTTATGTATTGTATCACATTGATTTGTGGATGTTGAACCAAAGTTGCAACTCAGGAATAAATCACACTTGGTCATGGTGCGTAATCCTTTTAATGTACTGCTGCATCCTGCTAGCTAGTATCTTGGTGAGAATTATTGCATCCATGTTCATCAGAGATACTGGTCTGTCATTCTCCTTTTTGATGGGTCTTTGGTTTGGGGATTAAGGTAATGCTGGCCTGAATGATTTTGGAATGAGTTTGGAAGCTTTCCTTCCATTTCTATTATTTGAAACAGCTTCAGTAGAATAGGTATTATTTCTTCTTGAAATTGTTTAGTAGAATTCCACTGGGAAGCCACTGGCCTTGGACTCTTGTTTTTTGAGAGGTTTTTGATTATTTCAATTTCCTTGCTGGTTATTGGTCTTTTCATATTTTCTATCTATTCCTGTTTTGGTTTTGGTTTTGGTTGTTTATAAATTTCCAACAATGCATCCATTTCTTCCAGGTTGCATAACTTGTTGGCATATAGTTGCTCATAATATGATCTTAAAACTCTCTCTCCTTGGTGTTTTTCATTATTTTTCCCCTTTCATTTGATTAATTTGGGTCCTTTCTGTTTTCTTTTTGATAAGTCTAGCCAGGGGCTTACCAATCATATTAACTCTTATACAGAATGAGCTCCTATTTCCATTGATCTGTTCTACTGTTCTTCTGCTTTCTATTTCATTGATTTCTGCTATAGTCTTTACTGTTTCTCTTTCTCCTGCTGGGTTTAGACTTTTTTGTTCTTTCTCCATCTCCTTAAGGTGTAAAGTTAGCTTGTATATTTCAGATTTTTCAAATTCTTTGAGAGAGGCTTGTATTGCATTGCACTTCCCTCTTAGGACCACCTTTCTTGTATCCTACAGGTTTTAAACAGATGTATTTTCATTCTCATTTTTTTACATGAATTTTTAAATTGTTCTTTAATTTCCTGATTGACCCATTCATTCTTTAGAAGGATACTCTTTAATCTTCAAATGTTTAAGTTCCTCCCATATTTCCTCTTATGATTGAGTTCAACTTTCAAAGCATTGTGGTCTGAAAATATGCAGGGAATTATCCCAATCTTTTGGTATCAGTTGAGATCTGATTTGTGACCCAGTATGTGATCTATTCTGGAGAAAGTTCCATGTGCACTCGAGAAGAATGAGGATTCTGTTGTTTTAGAATGGAATATTCTGTATTAATCCGTGAAGTTCATCTGGTCCAGTGTGTCATTCAAAGTTCTTGTTTCTTTGTTGATCTTCTTGAATAAACTATCCATTGCTATGAGGGGGGTGTTGAAGTTCTCTTCTGTTAATGTATTATTATCAATGTGTTTCTTCACTTTGGTTATTAATTGGTTTATATAATTGGCTGCTCCCATGCTGGAGGCATAAACATTTATAATTATTAGATATTCTCATTGGATAGATGCTTTAAGTATGATACAGTGTTCCTCTTCATTTCCTGCTACAGTCTTTGATTTGAAATCTAATTTGTCTGTTATGAGAATTGCTACTCCAGCTTTCTTTTGAGTCCATTAACATGGTAAATGATTCTCCACCCCACTCACTTTTAATGTAGGGTGTCTTCAGGTCTCACATGAGTCTCCTGTAGACAGAATATGGATGGGTCTTGCTTTTCTATCCAATGTGATACCTGTGTCTTTTGATTAGAACATTTAGCTCATTTCCATTCAGAGTAACTATTGAAAGATGTGAATTTATTTGATATACCCATGTATTTCCTATGAAGTCCGTTTCTGTAGATTATCTCCATTTCTTTCTGGTCTATGTTACTCTTGAGGTGTCTCTTTGCTTATAGGTCCCCCTTGATATTTTCTGCAGGACTGGCTCGGTGGTCACATATTATTTTAGTTTCTGTCTGTCCTGGATGGTCTTTATCTCTCCTTCCATTCTGAATGTCAGCCTTGCTCGATACAGTATTCTTGGCTGCATGTTCTTCTCATTTAGTACTCTGAATATATCATACCAGTTCTTTCTGGCTTGATAGGTTTCTATCAATAGGTCTGTTGTTAGTCTGATGTTCCTCCCTCTGTAGGTTAGGAGCCTCTTGTCTCTTGCTGATTTCAGGATTTTCTTTTTGTCTCTGAACTTCATAATCCTTGTTATTATGTCAGGGTATTGATCTATTTTTATTGATTTTTGGGAGAGATCCTCTCTACCTCTTGGACATGAATGCTTTTTTCCTTCCCCAGATTAGTGAAGTTCTCAGCTATGATTTGCTCAAATATACCTTCTGCCCCCACCTTCTCTCTCTTCACCCTCAGGCACTCCAATAATTCTGATGTGACTATGTTTCATAGCATCACTGATTTCTCAAAGCCTCTCTTCATGGGCTATTAGTTGTTTGTCTCTCTTTTCCACAACTTCCTTCCTTTCCATCAATCTGTCTTTTAGATCACTTACTCTCTCTACTGCCTCATTCACCTTACTTGTCTGAGCATCTAATTTAGCATCTCAGTTACAACATTTTTAATTTCAGCCTGATCAGATCTCATTTCTGTACTAAGAGATTCTCTAGTGTCTTTCATGCTTTTTTCAACCTCAGCCATTAACTTTATAATTGTTAATGTAAATTCCATCTTTGACATCTTACTTAATCCATATTACTTAGGTCTATGGCAGAGAACATTACCTTTCATTATTCCTTTTGTTGTGAATTCCTCCCTCTAGTCATTTTGCCCAGAGAAGATAGGATGAGTGAATGAGAAGAATCAAAAATATTACCACAATCCAAGCAACATACACACCCACCAACTCCAAAGAGGTCAGAAACCAAAATAGAGAAGCAATAAAAAACAAATCAAAAAGAAACAAAGCAAAAGAAAACAAATAAAAGGCAGGGCTGGGGAGAGAATAATCCTCACAGGTTGGACAAAACAGGGTGATCCACTTGTTCCTGAGTGAATTTTGGTCTGTGTGTTAGAAGACACTAAATCCCAAAATTGCAAAGAAAGCAAAACTATATATATACAAAAATAAAACTGAATAGTGAAAGGGAGCCCAAAATGAAGCATATATTTATAAAATATAGATGTAAAAAATAAAAGTTAAAAAGCAACTTAAAAACAAAGAGCTGATAAAATAAGAAACTAGTTGAAAAGGAAAAAAGAAAAAATAGAAATAGAAAATTTTAGACTTCAAGATAAATGAATCATGAGGGAAAAAACTCTAGTTCTATATACTATTTTCCCCTAGTGCTAGAGTTTTACAATCTTGTGGGATCTGTAAACTTATTGTGCACCTGTTTTTCCAGTTGGTCTGAGGGAGGGGTCTGCTGTGCTGCTTCTCAGTTGTCTTTGCCTAGACAGAGTTTCACTGTCCCTTGCCAGGGGCTGGGCTCAGTATAAGCTGGTCCTCTCTGTGGCTTTTGTTCCCAAAGTCTTTCTGAGTCTTTTCAGAGGATCAAAATAAAAATGGCCATGCCCTGATCTCTGGCCCCATAGCTGAAAGATTGATGCCTCCTCTCTTCAGTAAACTCTCTGGGACTTCACTGTGTGTGCCAAACTCTTCAGACTCCTGCACCATGTGACCAGAGCAATCCTCCTGGGAGGAGTCTGAGGGTCCCACATTATTGCCCTTGTGGGGCCCTTGCACTGAGAGTGGTTGCAGGATCATGCAAGAACCTGCTCTGCCCCTACCAGGGGAAAATGGATGGTCTCCACATTTGAGTCCATTGCAAGGTACCCAGGTGAAGAGCATTCACCTGATGGGGCAGCTCAGGGTTTATGGTGACCTGAGGTGGGAGCCCCTTCTGGGCTCTCTGACCATAACCAGTTTCTGCATTCCACTACTTGGGTATGCTACTATCTCAGGCATCCCCATTAGTTCTGGGACTCCTGAGATCCTGAGAGCATAATGACCCACCTGAATTCTGCCCATTACATCCCCTGATTCCCTTTCAGACAGAGGTATCTCTCACTGGAGCAGATTTCTAAAGGTTCCAATTTTGCCCTCCAGGGCTATATCACTTTCCAGTAGCTGGCTTATGGAGGCCCTCCTCACTGTATTTTTCTTCCAGTATCTCTCTTCAGATTTACTTCTCTGCACCTCCTATCTTGTAAAAAGCAGCTGCTTTTCTACTTATAGAGTTCCAGATGTTTTTTTCCTTATGTCTCAGGCTGAATTCATGGCTGTTCAGAATGGTTTGATAGTTATCAAGCTAAATTTAAGGGACAAGATGAAACAAGGTCCCCTACTCTTCTGCCATCTTGTCTTCTCCTTGCAACATTATTTATAATAGCCAACAAATGGAAGCAACCTAAGGGTCTATCCATAGATGAAGAGATAAAGAAAATGTGGTGTATATATATATATACAAAACAGAATATTACATAGCCATAAAAAGAATGAGATCATCCTATTTGGAACAACATGGGATAGACCTACAGAATATAATGCTTAATAAAATAAGCCAAAGAAAAACAAATACCATATGATTTCACTCATGTAGAATTTAAGAAAAAAAAAAAGATGAACAAAGAAAAAAAAGAGGAAAAAAATAGATGCTTAATTACAGATAACAAATAGGTGGTTGCCAGAAGAGAGATGGGTGGGGGAATGAATGAAATAAAGGGTATATTTATCTTGATGAGCAATGAGCAATGTATAAAATTACTGAATCATTATGCTGTACATCTGAAACTAATGTAACAATGTATATAAATCATACTTAAATAAAAAATTTATATCCTAAGCTCATGGAAAAAGTTGCATTGAACTGAATGATAACTGCAAATACATGAAATCAAAACTCATGAAACAAAGCTAAAGCAATGCTACAGCGGAATTTATAGCACTAAATACTTACAGTAGAAAAGAGAAAAAGTTTCAGGTCAATAATTAAGCTCCCACCTCAAGAACCTAGAAAAGTAAGCAAAATAAACCTAAACCAACTAGACAAAAGAAAATAATAAAGAGCAGAAATCAATGAAATTAAAAATAGGAAAGGAGATGATCAGTAAAACAAAAAGCAGGTTGCCTGAAAAGTTTAATAAAGTTGAAAAATCTCCAGCAAGATACACAAGTTAAAAAAAAACAAAAAAACAAACAAAAAAAAAACAATAAAAGACAGCTGACCAATATTAGAAATGAAACAAGGAATATCACTACAGATCGGGCAAATATAATATAATAAATAACAACTCTATAAAAATATATCTGACACTGTAGGTAGAATGGACCAATTCCTCAAAAAGCAAAATTGGCACAATTTCCCAAATTTGAAATAAATTGAATAGTCCTAAAACTATTTTAAAAATTTAATTAACAATTCTTAATTTCCAAAAAAGAAATCTTTACGCTCAGATTCACTAGTGAATTCTAACAAACATTTAAAGAAAAATTGAAAATCTTTACCAGAAAATGCAAGTGGAAAAACTTCCAAATTCATTCTATGAGACAAGCACTACCTTGATACCAAGACAGATAAGGACTCCACTAAAAAAGAGAACTGCAAGCCAATATCCCTGATGAACACAGATGTAAAAATTCCCAATAAAATACTATCAAACTGAATCCATCAGTACATTAAAAGAATCATTTGCCACAATCAAGGGGGATTTATTCTAGGGATAAAAGTATGGTTCAGTCTTTGTAAATCAATCAGTGTGATACTTCACATTACAAGGGAAGGGATAAAAACCATATGATCATCTCAATAGATATAGAAAACCATCTGACAAAGTACAACCTCAATTCATTATAAAAATCTTATATAACCCCTCAACAAAGTGGGGTTAGAGGGAACATACCTCAACACAATAAAGGCCATCTATGAAAAACCCACAGTAAATATCCCAAATGAGGAAAATACAGTTTTTCCTCTGTAGTCAGGAACAAGATAGGGATGTCCACTCTCACCTCTGTTATTTAACATAGTACTGGAAGTCATAGCCACAGTAATAAGACAGAACAGACAGAAAAAAGGCATCCAAATAGAGGAAAGAAAGAATCAAAGGAAACAAGGAAAAAGTCAAACTTTCACTATTTGTAGTTAATAAGAAAAAATATATATATATATCCACATATATAAAACCTGAAATGTTCCACCAAAAACTTAGAACTGATGCACAAATTCAATAAAGTTAAAGGATTATGCTGAGTGAAATAAGTCAAGCAGAGAGAGTCAATTATCATATGGTTTCACTTATTTGTGGAGCATAACAAATTACATGGGAGATGCAGAGGAGAAGGCAGTGGAGGGAAATTGGAAGGGGAGATGAACCATGAGAGACTATGGATTATGAAAAACAATCTGAGAGTTTTGAAGGGGCAGGGGTTGGGAGGTCAAGGGAGCCAGGTGGTGGGTATTATAGAGGGCATGTATTGCATGGAGCACTGGGTGTGGTACATAAACAACGAATTATGTTACACTGAAAAGAAATTTTTAAAAAATCAATGTACAGAAATCTGCTGCATCTCTATACACCAATAATGAGGCAGCAGAAAGAGAAATCACGAATAAATCCCTTAATTTACAATTGCACCAAAAACATTAAGATATCTTGGAATAAACTTAACCAATGAGGTAAAAGACCAGCACTCTGAAAACTATAAATCACTGATAAAAGAAACTGAAGGTGACACAAAGATAGTAAGACATTCCATGATCATGGGCTAGAAGAACAGTTGTTAAAATGTTTATGAAATAAAGGGTATATTTAACTTGATGAGCAATGAGCAGTGTATAGAATTGCTGAATCATTATGCTGTACATCTGAAACTAATATAATAATGTATGTTAATCATGCTAAAATAAAAAATTTGTATCCTAAGCTCATGGAAAAAAATAATCTACACAATTAATGCAAATCTATACATTTAATGCAAACCCTATCAAAATACCAACAGACAAGAACAAACAATCCTGAAATTTGTATGAAGCCACAAGAGACTCCAAATAGCCAAAGCAAGCTTGAAGAAAAAAAGCAAAGCTGGATGCATCACAATTCTGGACTTCAAGTTCCATTACAAAGCTGTAGTGATCAAAACAGTATGGTACTAGCACAAAAACAGTCACAAAGATCAATGGAGCAGAATAGGGAATCCAAAAATGAGCCCACAGTCATATGGTCAATTAATCTGTGACAAAGCAAGAAAGAATACCCAATGGAAAAAAGTCCATTCAACAAATGGTGTTGGAAAAACTGAACATCAATAGGCAAACAAAAAAACAAACAAACTGGACCACTTCCTAATACCATACAAAAAAAAAAAAATTAAAAATGGATGAAAGACCTAAATGTGAGACAGAAAACCATAGACATCCTAAAGAAGAACACAGACAGTAACATCTTTGAAATCCAACCATAGCAAGTTTTTACAAGATATGTCTCCTGAGACAAGGGGAAAAAAAGCAAAAATAAACTATTGGGACTCCATCAAGATAAACAGCTTCTACAGAGTGAAGGAAACAATCAACAAAACTAAAATGTAATCTACAGAATGGGAGATGATATCTGCAAATGAGGATTAGTACTCAAAATATAAAAGAACTTATAAAACTCAACATCTAAAAAAACAAATAATCCAGTTAAAAGATGGGCAGAAGATATGAATAGATATTTTACCAAAGAAGAAATAGAGATGGCCAAGAGACACATGAAAAGATGCTCAAAATCACTCATCATCAGGGAAATACAAATCAAACTTCAATGAGATATCACTTCACACCTGTCAGAATGGCTAAAATCAACAACAGAAGAAACAACAGTATTGGTAAAGATGGGGGAAATGGGGAAACCTCTTGGTAGGAATGCAAACTGGTGCAGCCACTCTGGAAAACAGTACAGAGATTCCTCAGAAATTCAAAAATAAAACTACCCGACGATCTAACAATTGCAGTACTAGGTATTTATACAAAGAATACAAAATAATAATTTGAAGGGATACATGTGCCCCAACATTTATAGCAGCAATATCAACGATAGCTACATTATGAAAATAGTCCAGTGTCTGTTGGCTGAAGAATGAATACAGAAGATGTGGTGTATATAATATACAATAGAATATTACTCAGCCCATAAAAGAATGAAATTTTGCCATTTACAACAACATGAATGGAGCAAGACAGTATTATGCTAAGTGAAACAAGTCAGTCAGAAAAAGACAAATGCCACTAACTTCACTAATATGTGGAATTTAAGAAATAAAACAAATGAGCAAAGGGGAAAAAAAGAGAGGCAAATCAAAAAAAGAGTCCTAACTATAGAGAACAAACTGGTGGTTATCGGAGATGGGATGTGGGAGGGGTATGAGTTAAATAGGTGATGTATATTAAAGAGTGAACTTGTGATGATCATAGGTGTTGTATGGAATGTTGAATCACTACACTGTATATCTGAAACTAATATAACTAACTGGAATTTAAATACAAACTTTAAAAAAAACCCACTAATTGCATACTTTAAATATACAAAATTTTAATTTGTCAGTTAGAACACAAAAAAGAGTGTGAGTTCAGGAGGAATAAACTACACATCAATACTCCCCAGGAATACAGACATAAAAGTCCTTAATAAGAAACATATAATTATGCAGTATATAAAAAGGTCAAGAGGGGCTTATTCCAGGAATATAAGGTTAGCTCAACACCAGTACATCAATGTGATTCACCATATTAACAGGCTAAAACAGAAAAGTAACATGATCACACCAATGATGAAGAAATAGAATTTGACAAAATTCAATACTCATTCATGATAAAAACTATGAAAAATGATATTAGGGAGTATTTTCTCAGTTTAATAAAGAGCAACTACAAAATCCTGTAATTAATAGTGAAAAGCTTAATGTTTTCTCCTAAAATCAAGAACAAGGCAAAGATGCATCTTCTCATCACTCTTCTTCAATATAGTATTAGAAATTGTATCTGGAGCAAGAAGCAAGAAATGGAAATAAAACATGTAGATCAGAAATGAAGAAATAAAGCTTTTCTATTTGCAAAAAAATGTGATGGTATACATGGAAAATCCCAAGGAATCTACAAAGAAATTATTAGAATTAATAAGTGAGTACACCAACACTACACCATATAAGATAAACACAGATGACTTAATTGTGTTTGTACATAATAACAATGAACATGTGGAAAGGAACATTTAAAACACATTATCATTTAATCACACTCAAAATATGACATACTGAGGTATAAATATTAAAGAAATATACAACTTGTATGCTAAAAACTATATAATCCAGATGAAAAAAAAAAAGATCTAAGTAAAAAGACATACTATGTTCATGTATTTTAATACTCAATAGAGCAAAGATATATATTCATATTTTTATAAAACTCAGACAAGACACTTTTGTAGGTTTTGTAGACATGCTTTTCTAAAATTTATATGGAAAGGCATATATAATATGCCTTTGTCTGTACCTTTATCTGAAAGTAGAGTAGCTAAAGCAATTGTAAAAAAGAATAAATAGGAGTAATAAGTCTACCCAATTTCAAGACATAATATATAGCTATAGTACTCAAAACTGTGTGTTATTGGCAGAAAGACAGAAATACAGATCAACTGAACAGAACAGAGAACACAGAAAAGTAAATCCACTTAGGATGTAAAACTGACTATTGAGAAATATGCAAGGCAATTCAATGAAAGCTCAACAAAAGATATTAGATGAATGGATATTGTGACAAAAATAAACCTCAATCTAAATTTTAAACATTATACAAAAATTAACTCAAATCACACGCTTAACATGTAAAATAAAATTTTTACAAAAAAAAAAAAAAAGAGGAGAAAATCTTTGGGATCTGTGACTAAGTAATGAATTCTTAGATTTGATGAAAAAGCATAATCCAAAATGAAAAAAAAAAATAATAAACTGGGCTTCATCAAAACTTAAAACATTTTTAGTAGGGATGGCAAGATGGCAGAGGAATGGGAGACCCTATTTCAACCAGTCCCCTGAATTAAGCTAAATATCTACCAGAGCACTCGGAACACCCATGAAATCAGCCTGAGATGTAAGATTACACACTTCTGGATCTCTACAGGGGCATAAAATTGTCAGTGGAGAGGTACAGAGGTGTTGGGAGCATGTGGACAAATATCAAAGGATAAACAGAAGGGGGAGGGAGCCACCAGAAGTGACCCATTGGAAAGTAATGCCCCAATACAAATCCCTGTGTTTGGGACAAGCATTAACTTGGAGACTGATTAGCAGCATTCAAAACAAACAAAAAAAACCCAAGGGGTCTAAAGGGGCAATTGCTGGGATGGGGTGGTCACAGGCACGAACATAAGCCCACAGTCCCAGGACAGCCACAACCAGTGCCCATTGGTGCCTGAGAGAGTCTGGTATAGACTGCAGTTGGAGGTCCTTGGGTCCACAGCCATCTGCGGCCTGCACCGCCACCAGGGCTGAGTGCACCCAGTGTGGGCATGGGATCCAGACAGTAGTCCCAGGAATGGCAGTCACCAGGATTGGGCTCGCTGGTGGTTTTAGTGGCAAAGGGGTGCACAGACAATGGGGGCCTCAGGCGACCACTGGGATGGTAACTGTGGGTGCAAACTGCCTGTGGGAGGTTGAGGTGTTCAATGGAGTTAGCAGAGAGGAGTCTGTGTGTTCTGGACCATTCAGACGGGAGCTAACTGTGGTTACTCTCTGAGGCGGAGGTCTGGGTACAGACAAGTTTACTTTGCTATAACCCTCTAAAAAGGGGCAAAAAGCCGCCAAAGAACAAAAACTCCCAGAGAACAAAAGCCTGAAAAACTGATTTCCACAGAGCCCAGCCCCTTGATAGGACACAGGGCAACTAAGCTCAAGCAAGACTGACTGAAAAACAATGTGGCAGGCCCCTCCCCCAAAAGACAAGCCAAAAGAACAAGAGGACAACCACCACAGGGTCCCCATAAAACTGTAAAACTCCAACATCAGAGGAAAACAATATATTAAGCTCCCAGTATTGCCCCAAAACATGTACATTTCATAGATAAAACTTTTCTCTTCCCTCTTTTTTATTAGTTCTCATGATTCTTATTCCTTTATTTTTTTTACCTACTAATCATTTCAACTAGATGTTTAATATAACTTATTGCATAATAACTTTTTAACTTGAATCTTTTTCATACATATACCTTTGTTTCTTTTTTCTTTTTTTAAAAATTTATATATATAGATATAAACTTCAAGTAGTCCTTTTTACCTATTCAAGACTACACTATATATATATCATTTTAATTTCCCTGTATCTTTGGAAAGTTAAGTCCCTTAACAAAAATAAGATACACCCAGAAAGAACTGAAATAACCTTCCTTGCCTACATCTAGGGTTTATTACCAGCTTCCCATCTTATTCTTTTGTCAGTGTTTCTGAGTGTTTGTTTTTGTTTTTGTACTTTATAAAGCTTGTTCTTGGATTTAATTTTGGCTGGGTTTTTCTTCTCTCTTTTTTTTTTCTTTTGTTGGTCTTTTTGGTTTTGTATTTTATAAATCTTACTTTTGGGGCTCTTTTTGGCTGGGTTTTTTCTTTTTTTCCTCTCTCTTTCTTTTCTTTTCTTTTTGGAAGTGACTTCCAATTGCTCTAAAACTTTCCAGGGTACACCTTTCCTGGATTGTGATTGATATATTCAGCTATACATCCCCTCAACCACCTCTCCTCAAAATGACTAAGAAGACGAACACCGAACAGAGGAAAAATTCAGAGAATGTGACCTCTGCCACAGAACTACTAGATATGGACATAAACAATATGTTGGAAATAGAATTCAGGGTAATAGTTATCCACACAATGGCTAGGTTAGAGAAGACCATTAGTGGCAACATAGAATCTCTAAGGTGGAAGTGAAAGTTGATCTGGCAGAACTTAAAAATGCTATCAGTGAGATCCAATCTAATCTAAATACTCTAACAGCTAGGGTAAATGAGGCAGAAGACCAAATTAGTGATCTAGAAGACAAACTGATAGAAAGGAAGGATCAGGATGAGGCCTCTAACAAATAGCCTGGAAGCCATGAAAACAGAATTAGGGAAATAAATGATACCATGAAATGTTCCAATGTCAGAATTATTGGGATCCCTGAGTGTGTGGAGAGAGAGAGAAGGCTATAAGATACAGTTGAACAAACCCTGGATGAAAATTTCCCTAATCTGAGGAATGGAACAAGTGTTCATGACCTAGAGGCAGAGAGGGCACCCCTGCCAAGATCATCAAGGGCAGAAAGACTCCCAGGCATATGATTGTGAAATCTGAGAACCATAAATTCAGAGAAGATGTCTTAAGGGCAACTGGGGGAAGAGATTCCTTACATACACAGAGGGAGGACCATTAGAATAACATCAGACCTGTCCACAGAAACCTGGCAAGTTAGAAGGGCTGGCAAGACATATTCAGGGTACTGAATGAGAAGAACATACAACCAAGAATACTTTATCTGGCAAGACTGACATTTGGAATGGATGGAGAGATAAAGAGCTTCCACAGCTGGCAGAAACTGTAAGAATATGTGAGCACCAAGCTGGCCCTGCAAGAAGTATTAAGGGGAGAGGGTCTATAAGAGGAGAAAAACCCCAAGAGTGATATAGAGCAGAAAATTACAGAGACAGTCTATAGAAACAAAGACATTACAGGGAACATGATGTCAATAAAATCATATCTTTCAATAATCACTCTCAATGTGATCAGCCTAAATACTCCCATAAAACAGCACAGGATTATAGACTGAATAAAAGGACAGAACCCATCCCTATGCTGTCTACAAGAGATAAATTTTGAACTGAAAGATACATCCAGACCAAAAGTAAAGGGAAGGAGAACCATCTTTCATGCCAATGGGCCTCAAGAAAAAGCTGGGGTAGTGATTCTCATATCATATAAATTAGATTTTAAGTTAAAAACTGTAGTCAGAGGTACAGAAGAACACTACATCATTCTTAAAGGGTCTATCCACCAAGAAGATCTAACAATTATAAGTATTTATGCCCCCAACATGGGGGCAGCCAACTACATAAAAACAACTGTTAATCAAAATAAAGAGTCATATTGATAAGAATACATTAATTGTAGGGGATCTCAACATGCCAGTCTCAGCAATGGACAGATCATCTAAGCAGAAAATCAACAAAGAAACAAGAGCTAGAGCTTTGAATGACACACTGGACCAGAGGGCTCTCATAGATATATACAGAATATTCCACCCTAAAGAAGAACATTTATTCTCTCTCATATTTTTTAATAAAAGCCATTCCAACAGATGTGAGGTGGGGTTATGGTTTTGATCTGCATTTTCCTGATGATCAGTAATATTGAGGATCTTTTCAAATTACCTGTTGGCTATTTATATGTGTTCTTCGGAAAAAGTGTCTACAAACTTCTTTCCCCATTTTTTTTTAAGATTTTATTTATTTGTCAGAGATAGAGAGGGAAAGAGAGCGAGCACAGGCAGACAGAATGGCAGGTAGAGGCAGAGGGAGAATCAGGCTCCCTGCTGAGCAAGGAGCCGGATGTGGGACTCGATCCCAGGATGCTGGGACCACGACCTGAGCCGAAGGCAGCTGCTTAACCAACTGAGCCACCCAGGCATCCCTCTTTCCCCATTTTTAATTGGATTTTTTGCTTCTTTGCAATTGAGCTGTATGCATACTGCATATTTTGGATAATAACCCCCTTTCAGATAATATGGCTTATGAATATTTTTTCCTGTTTTCTAGGTTACCTTTTCAATTTATTGACTTTTTTTTTTCTGTGTGGATGCTTTTTACTTTAATGTAATTCTACCTATTCATTTTAATTTTTTTGAGGTAAAATAATATTCAGTTGACCCTTGAACAATGTGGGAGAAAGTGGCTCTGACTCCCCATGCAGTTAAAAAAATCATGTATAGCTTTTGACCCCCCAAATTTAACTATTAGTAGCCTATTGTTCATTGGAAGCCTTACCAATAACATAAATAATTTACACATATTTTGTTATGTTATATATATTATAAACCTTACTCTTACAGTGAAGTAATCCAGAGAAAAGAATATGTTACTAAGAAAATCATAAAAAGGAGAAAATACATTTATAGTATTGTCCTGTGTTTTTTAAGAAAAAAAATCCACCTGTAAGTGGACTCACACAGTTCAAACCTGTGTTGTTCAATAATCAAATATATTACATTAGTTTCACAGATACAACACAATATTTCAGTATTTGCAAATACTACAAAGTGATCACCACAGTGACTCTGGTTGCCATCTGTCAACATCCAGTTCACTCTCTATATCATATTTGCCCACCCAAAATCCCCTTCCCTCTGATAACCACTAATGTGTTCTCTGCATCTAAGTTTTGTTTTTAGATTCCGCATGTAAGTGAAATCATGTATTTGTCTTTCTTTGTCTGATATATTTCACTTAGCATAATACCCTCAAGGTCCATTCATGTAGTCACAAATGGCAAGATTTCATTCTTTTTATGGCTGAGTAGTATTCCACTGTGTCACATCTTTTTTATCCACTCATCAATTGATGGACACTTAGGTTTTTTGCATATCTTGTCTATTGTAATGAATGCTGCAATGAACAAAGGAGTACATGTATCTTTTTGAATTAGTGTTCTCTTCAGACAAATAACCAGAAGGGGGATAGATGGAAATAAAATAAAATTAAGATGTTAAAAAAAAAAGAAGTTCCATTCTTAATTTTTTGAAAACCTTCATACTCTTTCCCACCGTGCCTGTACCAAGTTACATTTTCATTAACACTGTTTCCTTTTGACTTCAACCTATCCAACAATTGTTATTTCTTACCTTTTTTGATAGTAGCCATTCTGACCGGTATGGGATGATATCTGAATGCAGTTTTGATTTGCTTTTCCCTGATAATTAATGATGTTGAGTATCTTTTCATGCACCTGGCCATCTGCAAGTTTGCTTTAAAGAAATGTCTATTCAGTTAATCTCCCCATTTTTAATTGATTGTTTTTCTGTTATTGTATTGTTTGGGTTCTTTATATGTTTTGGATATTAGTTCTTCATCAGTTACAAATATTTTATCACTCAAAGTTTCTTTTTCATTTTGTTGATGATTTTGCTTGCTATATAGAAGTTTTGTTTTTGTTTTTGTTTTTGTTTTTGGTGTAGCCACATTTGTTTATTTGGCTTTTGTTGCCATTGCCTTTGGAGTGAATCCTAAAACAGAATCACCATGAGTAATGTCAAGGAGCCTATGTTTTCTTCTGGGAGCTTTATGGTTTCTGGTCTTATATTCAAGTCTTTAATCTATTTTGAGTTAATTTTTGTGTATGGTGTAAAATAGTGTCCAGGTTTTTTTTAAGATTTTATTTATTTATTTGACAGAGATCACAAGTAGGCAGAGAGGCAGGCAGAGAGACAAACAGAGGAAGAAGCAGGCTCCCTGCTGAGTAGAGAGCCCAATGCGGGGCTCAATCCCAGGAACCTGGGATCATGACCTGAGCCAAAGGCAGAGGCATTAACCCACTGTGCCACCCAGGCGCCCCATGGGTCCAATTTCTTATATATTCTTTAACATGTGGCTGACAATTCTTTCTCTGGATTGCTTTAGGTATTCACAGTCTTCTGTGGCTCCAAACAAATATAGCATAATTTTCCTATTTTGGTGAAAAATGTCCTTGGAATTTAGATTAGGATTGCATTGAATCTACAGATCACTTTGGGCATAATGAACATATTAACACTATTAATTCATTGAAACTGAAAACATGGAATATCTTTCCATTTATTTGTATCTCTTCAATCTCTCATCACTGTTTTATAGTATTCACTGTACAGGTATTTCACCTTCTTGGTTAAATTTATTCCTGTTACTTTTGATACTATTATAAATGGAATAGCTTTCTTAATTTCTCTTTAAGATCATTTGTTTTTAGTATATAGAAATACAACTGGGGCACCTGGGTGGCTCAGTTGGTTAAGTGTTGGGTTTTAATTTTAGCTCAGGTCATGATCTCAGGGTTGTGATATTGAGCCCCATGTTGGGCTGCACAGCCAGTAAGGAGTCTGCTTAGGATTCTCTTTCTCCTTCTCCTCTTGCCCCTCCCGCACCTGTTGGCATGTGCGTGCACATACTCTCTAAAATAAATAAATCTTTTTTTTTTTTTTTTTTAGAATTTGGCTGATTTCTGTATGCTGATTTTTTATTCTGCAATTTCACTGAATTTATTTATTAGATCTAACAGATTTTTAGTGGAAACCTTAAGCTTTTCTATATATAAGAACACATCATCTGCAGACAGATAACTTACTTCTTCTCTTCCAATATGGATGACTTTAAGTTCTTTTCTTATCTAATTGCTCTGCCAGGACTTGCACTCTGTTGCTTTAAAATGGCAAGAGTGGGCATCCTTGTCTTGTTCCTCATCATAAATGAGAGGATTTTTACTCTTACCGTTGAGTATGATGTTACCTATTAGCTTGTCATATACTGCCTTTATTGTGCTGAGGAACATTCCTACTATACCCAATTTGTTGAGCATTTTTATCACAAAAGAATATTGTATTTTCTTGACTGCTTTTTCTGTATCTTTCAAGATGATCCTATAATTCTTATCTTTCATTCTATTAATGTGGTAGCTCATATTGGTTTGTGTGTACTAAACCATTTTGTATCATAGAAATAAATTCCCCTTGATCACACAGAATGATTCTTTTAATGTGTTATTAAATTCAGGTTGCTAATAATTTGTTAAGAACTTTTACATTTATATGGGGCGTCTGGGTGGCTCAGTGGGTTAAAGCCTCTTCCTTTGGCTCAGGTCATGATCCCAGAGTCCTAGGATCGAGTCCTGCATTGGGCTCTCTGCTCAGCAGGGAGCCTGCTTTCCTTCCTCTTTCTCAGCCTGCCTCTCTGCCTACTTGTGATCTGTCAAATAAATAAATAAATCTTTTTTTAAAAAAAAAAAGAACTTTTACATTTATATTTGACAGAAATATTAATCTGTAAGCTTTTTTCTTGAATGTCTTTATCAGGCTTTGTTATCAGGGTAATGCTGGCCTCACAAATTAAGTTTGGAAGTGTTCCCTCGTGTCCAGATTTTTGGAAGAGATTAAGGAGGACTAGTACTAAATTTTCTTTAAATGATTGGTAGGAGGCATTCACCAGTGAAACCATCTGGTCCTGGGCTTTTCAGTATTGGGAAGTTTTTGATTATTGATTCAATCTCCTTACCCATTATTAATCTGTTTATATTTTCTATTTCTTCATAATTTAGTCTTAGTAAGTCATATGTTTCAAAGAATAGATCTATTTACTTTAGATTAACTAGTTTTTTGGCATATAATTGTTCATAGTAATCTCCCATAATCCCTTACATTTCTGTGGTATCAGCCATAATACCTCCACTTTCATTACTGAATTTATTTATTTGAATCCTCTCTTTTTCTTAAGCTGTTTGTCTATTTACTTACCTTTCCAAACCAGCTCTTCATTACATTGAACTTTTCTACTATTTTTCTGGCTCCTTGTTTATTTATATCTGCTCTGATATTATTATTTCCTTCCTTCTCTCAACTTTGGGCTTTGTTCTTTTTTTTTTTTTCCTAGATTCTTCAAGTGTAAAATGAGGTTCTTGAGGTCTAAGTAACTCAATAGATCTCTGACTGTAACCCTTTCTTGTTCTTCCTTTTGGGATAAATTCCTCTATACTGGAATTTTTGTCTAGGTCTCTGTCTTCTTCTCTGTGTTGGAAAAGCTTGTTAAGTTTACTGCTCCTGAGAGTAAGGGCCTGATGAAGAAGAGATGTGTCTCTTCAGGAAGCATCTCTGGGTGTATTGCATGCACTCTGCTGTTGTGTTTTGGTTGCTCTAGCCCTCGGATCAGTTGTATGCAAAGGATTTCCTTGCCTACGTGAGCAGAGTTTATACTTTAGTCTGAGTATGCTGAGTTTTAAATAGGCATGCTCTAGTTGACCTGTTAAATGAGAACTGATGCTACTTCCCATAGAACTGAAGCCTTTCAGAATTCTATGGTTGGTATACATGGCACATGGTGGGGAAAGGGCCTGCTGTGCTGGTCCTTAAGCACACTTGCCTGAGAAAAGGTGGTAGTTGGTGTAAGCAGGTTAGGCACCAGTGCTGATGTTGTACTATATACTAAAGTTGGTTTATGCTGAGGAGTAAGGGAGGGAAATGGCACCAGCTAGTTCCTTTATCCCCAGAGAGGAGACTCAGTGCTTGCTGCTCTCAAAAAAGTCTTCCCAAAAGAGCAAATAATTTCCCTTCACATATTCCAGGTGTTTTCTCAGATTACTAGTTTCACCACTCCTGTCTCTGGGTTGCTTGCATATCTGGAACAGCATAGTGCACTTTGGGCTCTATTCTAGCCACGTCTGCTAACTTTGAAAACTCTAAAGTTTATCAATGTGTTGTGCTGAGGACCTGTACTGGGTCTTCTGGGGCAGGGACTTGTTGTCTTGGGATGAATGCAGGTTTGTATAAGAATGGCAGTTACACTAGAGTGCAGGGTCATAGGATTTGGGGCAAGCCAGCTTAACAGACAATATCCAGGTTAGCTGCCCTAGCAGGTATCTCTGTGACTATGCTGAGGGGAAGAGGAGGGAAATGGCACTTTTGTGCCTAGAGTGGTGTCTCTGTGAATGTCACTTCTCACTGATAAACTCCAAGAGCAAACAGTCTCTCCCCGTACACCTTAGGGGATCCTCAGGTCACACCATCTGCCCCAGGGTTGCCTGCCTGCTTGCTCTCCAGGAGTAGGGCAGCACCCTCAGATCTGTATCCCAAACAAGCCTGCCAACTTCTTAAACTCCAGTCTTGAGCCCTGCTGGTTACAAAAATGGAAAGATCACCCCTCCTCATTTTCCCAGCCAATGGCTTTTGGGAAGGGTCCTCTTCAAGCATATCCTTGTGTATTCCACTCTCTCTCATCTTTCTCTAAGAATGGGGATTCCTCCTGACCCCATCACCCATAATCTGTTTCTCTCCAAACTATATCTCCACACTTTCTAGCTTTCTTGATGTGGACTCTTCTCTCCCTGTAGTTGTACAGTTCTGTCAGTCTTCAGGTAGATTTTCTGGGTATTCAGAGTGATTTAGTAGTATGCTAGCTATGTTCAAACACTAAGTTTGTAAGTAAAGGTATGGCAAATGATGCAGCCATCTTATCTCCTCCATTTTTTTTTTAAACATCCTTTGCCATACCTTCACTTACAAACTGTTAGTGTCTTTAGTATATGTTACTTGAAGGTAGACTTACATTAATTGTAAATGCATATTGCAAACTCTAGATAAACCATTAAATATTTTTAAAAAGAAATATACTTGAGCACTGGGTGTGGTGAAAAAATAATGAATAATGTTTTTCTGAAAATAAATAAATTGGAAAAAAATCAATATAATGTGCTACATTAAAAGAATGAAGAGAATGTAAAAAAAAAAAAAGAAATATACTTGAAATGCTAAGAAAGGAGAGAGAATCAAATCATATAAAGCCTAATGAAACATCTGCTAACTCAACCAGTGATCTAAGAAAAGAATAGCTGCAACTCTACAATCAGAAAAGTGACCACTTTCAGCAAGTTAGGAGGTATGGAGAAGTAACTCTGAGGCAATATATGGGAAGGTAAACCACGGAGCGGGAAGGAAGCCTCCGTTAGCTGGCTACCAGCAAGTGATACAGCAGTAGAGCACAAAATCAGAACTTTTAGAAGTCTGCTCTTGTGAGGGACATCACTCAGGTGGCTAAGCAGGGTACACCAGCTAGGACAGTGTGGTCTCAGGATCCTTGGGGTGACAGGAAGACTGAAGTGGCTAAGTGTGGCAGAGTCCCTAGGCATCAGAGCAGTGAAGCTGGCTGCAGTTAGCCCACAAGTGGGCTTTCAGCTTGGGGTTGCCATAAATCATGAAACACAGCACAGACAGGTGACTGCTGTCTGAGCAGGGACCCAATAAGTGGCAGTACTAGGGAGATTCCCCCCTTCCTCCCCTGGAAGGAGCAGTGCGAGAGCACACCAAAGGAGTTTGTAGGGTTTGGAGACTAGAAATGAGATTGCGTGCCTAAGATAAATGCTCAGTCACAGGCTGGGTGAGCACAGAGTGTGGCTGGAGACCAGGTAGACAGGAGTGATTGACTGCTCTTCTCTGAGGGTACAATAAAGAGTGGGGCCCTAAGATTTCAGCTCCAGGGATGGATACTGGAAGGCCACTATTTTCATTTTCCTCTTCTAAAGCTACAGGGTAAGCCTTCAGGTGAAAAAAGCCACATAGAGCAAACAAGATCAGGCTGCTTAGCCTGGCCTTCTAGGATGGGCAGTACAATTCCACTGGTGGCAAAGACACTTAAGAATCAATGCAACAAGCCCTGACCCAGAAGATCAACAAGAACATTCAGCCAAGACTAAGTTTACAGATCAATGAAAACTGCAAAACTCCAGCACTAGGGGAATACAGCACATAGAATTCATGGCTTTTTTCCCATGATTTTTAGTCTATCAAATTTAATTTTTTTCTTTCTCTTTTCAATGAATCTCTTATTTTATCAACTAATTTTTAAAATCTTTTCTAATTTTCATTTTTGTGGTTACATTTCAACCCTTCCTTGTATTTAAGATTATTTGTGTGTGTGTGTGTGTGTGTATGTGTGTATATATACATATATATGTATATACATATATATATATAAAGTTTTTCTTTCTTTATAATTTTTGGGATGCAGTTTCTTCTAACAAACCAAAATACACTCAAAACCTAGTGTATGATTCTATTCTATATACCTGTCTGAACATGTTCTCTTTTTCACTGTTTTTTTTTCTTGTTCCTTTTTTGTTTTGTTAAAGTCTTTTTAAATTTTCATCTTTACATTTACAGTCTATCTTTTCATTATGTTTAATTTTATTTTTGTATATACATTTTTCTTTCTTAATAATTTTGACATGTAGTTTCTTCTTGCAAACTGATCAAAATACACTCAGGAGATAGTGTATTGCTCTGCTCTCTTCACCTGTCTGTTTACATCCTTTCCTTTTTTTCTTGTTGGTTTTTTGTTTTTTGGGGTTTTTTTTTTGTTTTTTTTTTTTTTGCTCTTCTGTTTTTCTTTGTCTTTTAACTTCCATTTTTAAAGTTACATTCTGTCCTTCTATTGTATTTAGTTTTATTTTTGTGCATTTATAAATTTTTCTTTCTTCATAACTTTAAGATCTAGTTTTCTAAGAAACAGACCAAAATACACATAGAATCCAGTGTATTGCTCTGCTCTATTCACCTGTATGATTATATTCTCTTTTTTTCTCTCTTTCCTTTTTAACTTTTTTTTTCACAGTTTGAGATCTCTGATTTCCTTAGTATGCATTTCTCTGGGGCCATTGTTGCCATTTAATATTTTATTCTCTTATGCACCCATTTTTCTCTGGACAGAGTGACAAGATGAAAAAACAACAAAGAGTAAAAAGGCAGTACTGACTGCCAGGGACGTAATCAATATGGAAATAATCAAATGTCAATACTAAAGTTCAGAGTAATGATTATAAAGATACAAGCTCGTCTTGAAAAAAGCATAGGTGACACTAGAGAATCCTTTCTGGATAAATAAAAGAACTAAAATCTAACCAAGTCAAAATTTAAAAAGCAAGTGATACAGCAGTAGAACACAAAATCAGAACTTTCAGAAGTCTGTTCCAGTGAGGGACATCACTCAGGTGGCTAAGCAGGGGTACACTAGCTGGAACATGTTATACCATGTTAGTATATTTTAGTTTTTGTTTACATAGCATATAGTTCATTGTTTTTTAATCTACTTTGAAAATCTCTATCTTTTAATTTGCTTACAAAGATAATTTATATATAAACTATTGATAGAGTTGAACTAATATCAACTACATAACTATTTTCTATACCCTGGAGATGTTCTTTCTCTCTTCCTTCTTTCCTTTTCTTTTTTTTCCTTTTCTGTTCTAATGAGATGCAATAAAAAAATGGAGGCTCTGGCTGCTAGGATAAATGAAGCAGAAGAGATCATTTGTGATACAGAACACAAAATGATGAAGAATAAAGAAGCTGAGAAAAAGAGAGATAGACAACTACTAGATCATAAAGGGAGAATCTGAGAGATGAGTGACACCATAAAGCAAAACAATGCTAGAATAAATGGGATCCTAGAAGAAGAAAGAAGAAAGAGAGAGACAGGTATATTGGAGCAAATTGTAGCAGAGAACGTTCCTAATCTGGGTCAGGAAACAGGCATCAAACTCCAGGATACATAGAGAGTCCCCACAACACACACCAAAACCGGTAAGAAATGTGTAAAAATCCTGATATATTAATGAAAGTTGCAAATCTCAGAGTCAAAGATAAAATCCTAAAAGCAGCTCAGAACAAGAGGTCTGTAACCTACAAGAGCAGAAACATTACATTGGCAGAAGACCTATTCCACAGAGACCTGGCAGGCCACAAAGGACTGGCATGATAGTTTCGGGGTGCTAAATGAGAAGAATATGTAGCTGAGAATACTTTATCCAGCAAGGCTGTCATTCAATATAGAAGGAGAGATTAAAAAACAACAACAACAAAACTTCTAAGGCTAATGGAAACAAAAAGAATTTGTGATCACCAGACCCATCCTACAGGAAATATTAAAAGGGATCCTCTAAGCAAAGGGAGAGCCAAAAAGTAACATAGAACAGAAAGGAACAGAGACAATATATGAAAACAGTGACTTTATAAGTAACAAAATGGTACTAAATTCATATCTTTCAATAGTTTCTCTGAATGTAAATGGCCTAAATGCCCCAGTCAAAAGACATAAGGTATCAGATTGGATAAAAAAGCAAGACCCATCCATATGCTGTCTGCAGGAAATCATTTTAGATCCAAAAACAACTTCAGATTTAAACTGAGGGGTTGGAAAACTATTTATCATGCTAATGGACATCAAAAGAAAGCTGGGATGGCAATCCTTCTATCAGACAAATTAGATTTTAAACCAAATACTGTAATAAGAGATGAGGGAGGATACTCTAACATACTTAAAGCATCTATCCAACATAAGATCTAACAATTATAAATATATATGTCCCTAACATGAGAGCAGCCAATTATAGAAGCCAATTAATAACAAAAATAAAGAAACACATTGATAATACTACAATAATATTAGGGGATATTAACACTCCCCTCACAGCAATGGAGAGATCATCTAAGCAGAGGATCAACAGGGAAATAAGGGCTTCAAATAACACACTGGACCAGATGGACTTAACAAATATATTCAGAACTTTCCATCCTAAAGCAACAGAATACAGATTCTTCTCAAGTGCACAAGGAACATTTTCCAGAATACACACATACTGGGTCACAAATCAGATCTCTACCAGCACTGAAAGATTGGGATCATTCCCTGCATGTTGCCATCCACAATGATTTAAAACTGGAAGTCAATCACAAGAAGAAATTTAGAAAGAACTCACGTACATGGAGGTGAATAAGCATTCTCCTAAACAATGAATGGGTCAACCAGGAAATTAAAGAACTAAAAAAATTCATGGAAACAAATGAAAATGAAAACACAACTGTTCAAAATCTTTGGGATGCAGCAAAGGCGGTCCTAAGAGAGTACTATAAAGTACTACAAGCTTTTCTCAACAAATAAGAAAGGTCTCAAATATACAAGCTAACCTTACCTGAAGGAGCTGGAGAATGAACAGCAAATAAAGCCTAAACCAGCAGGAGAAGAGAAATAATAAAGACTAGAGCAAAAATCAATGAAATAGAAACCAGAACAGCCAAACAGATAAATGAAGCTAGGAGCTGGTTCTATGAAAGAATTAATTCATAAAACCCTGGCCAGACTTATCAAAAAGAAAACAGAAGGGGCCCAAATAAATAAAATCACCAATGAAAGAGGAAAGATCACAACCAACACTGAAGAAATACAGTTTTAAGAACATATTATGAGCAACTATATGCCAACATATTAGGCAATCTAGAAAAATGGATGCATTCTTAGAGATGTATAAACTACCCAAACTTAAATAGGAAGAAATAAAAAACCTGAACAGACCCATAACCAGTAAGGAATTTGAAGCAGTAATCAAAAGCATCCCCAAAAACAAGAGTCCAAGGGCAGATGGCTTCCCAGTAGAATTCTACCAAATATTTAAAGAAGAATTAATACCTATTCTTCTAAGCTTTCTCAAAAAACAGAAATAGAAGAAAAACTTCCAAACTTATCCAATGAAGCCAGCATTACCTTGATCCCAAAACCAAAGACCCCATCAAAAAGGAGAACAGACCAATATCCTTGATGAACATGGATGCAAAAATTCTCACCAAAATATTAGCTAATAGGATCCAATACTACATTAAAAGGGTTATTCACCATGATAAAATGGAATTTACTCATGGGCTGCAAGAGTAGTTCAGCATCTGCAAATCAATCAGTGTGATGTACTACATAAACAAAAGAAAGGACAAAAACCATATGATCCTCTCAGTAGATGCAGAAAAAACATTTGATAACATTCATTATCCTTTCTTGATTAAAACTCTTCAAAGTAGGGATAAATGAAACATACCTCAATATTATAAAATTTATCTGTGAAAATCCCACAACAAATATCATTACTAATGGAAAAAACTGAGAGCTTTTCCCTTAGGGTCAGGAACACAACAGGGATGTCCACTATCATCACTGATATTCAACATAGTAATAGAAGCCCTAGCCTCAATAATCAGGCAACAAAAAGAAAGAAAAAGCTCTGCATTGGCAAAGAAGTCAGACTCTCACTCTTTGCAGAAGAAATGATACTCTATGTGGAAAACCCAAAAGACTCCACCCCAAAATTGGCAAAACTCATACAGGGATTCACCAAAGTGGCAGACATAAAATCAACTCACAGAAATCAGTTGCATTTCTACACACTAACAATGAGACAGAAGAAATAGAAATTAAGGAATTGATCCCATTTAGAATTGCACCCAAAAACATGAGATACCTAGGAATAAATAGGAGTAAACCTAACCAAAGAGGAAAGGATCTATACTCAGAAAACTATAGAACACTCATGAAAAAAAAATGATGATGACAAAAAGAAATGGAAAATATTTCCATGCTCATAGACTGGAAGAACAAATATTGTTAAAATGTCTATGCTACCTAGAGCAATCTACACATTCAATGCAATTCTTATCAAAATACATCAACTTTTTTCACAGAAACAGAACAAATAATCCTATAATATGTATGGAACCAGAAAAAAAACCCAAATAGCCAAACGAATGTTGAAAAGGAAACTAAAACTGATGGCATCACAATTCCAAACCTCAAGCTCTATTACAAAGCTATAATCATCAAGACAGTATGATACTAGCAAAATCAGACACATTGACCAATGGAACAGAATAGAGAGCCTAGATACGGACCCTCCACCCTATGGTCTACTAAAATTTGACAAATCAGGAAAGAATATCCAATGGAAAAGACAGTCTCTTCAACAAATGTTGGGAAAACTGGACAGTCACATGCAGAAGAATGAACCTGGACCATTCCCTGGCACAGACACAAAAATAAACTCAAAATGGATGAAAAACCTAAATGTGAGACAGGAATCCATCAAAATCCTACAGGAAAACACAGGAACCTCTTTGACCTTAGACGCAGCCACTTCTTGTTAGGCATGTCTCTAAAGGCAAGGGAAACAAAGGCAAAAATGAACTACCAGGAGTTCTTCAAGATGAAAAACATTTGCACAGCAAAGGAGACAGTTGACAAAACCAAAAGACAACTGACAGAATGGGAGAAGCTATTTATAAATGTCTTATAAGATAAAGGGATGGTATCCAATATCTATAAGGAATTTACCAAACTCAACATCCAAAGAACAAATAATCCAGTCAAGAAATGGGCAGATGAAAGACATTTCTCCAAAGAAGACATACAAATGGCCAACGGACACATGAAAAAGCGCTCAACATCACTAGGCATCATGGAAATACAAATCAAAACCACAATGAGATACCACTTCACCCCAATCAGAATGGCTAAAATTAACAAGTTAGAAAATGACAGATGTTGGCAAGGATGTGGAGAAAGGGAAACTCTCCTACATTTTTGTTGGGAATGTAAGCTGGTACAGCCACTCAGGAAAATAGTATGGAGATTCCTCAAAAAGTTGAAAATAGAGCTGCCCTGTAACCCATCAATTGCACTACTGGAAGTGTACCCCACAGATGTAAATGTAGTGATCTGAAGGGGCATGTGCACCCCAATATTTATAGCAACAATGTCCACACCCACTGTGTGTATATATACATATAAACATTGTGTATGGAATATTACATGGTCATTTAAAAATGAAATCTTGCCATTTGCAATGACATGGATGGAACTAAAGGGTATTATGCTAAGCAAAATATATCAGAGAAGCGAATTATCATATAACCTCACTGATATATGGAATTTGAGAAACAAGGCAGAAGATCATAGGGGAAGAGAACAAAAAATAAAACAAGTGAAACCAGAGAGAGAAACATTAGCGGTTCCTAATCATAGGAAGCAAACTGAGGGTTACTGGAAGGGAGAAGGGTGGAGAGATGGGGTAATCTGTGATGGACATTAAGGAGAACATTTGATTTAATGAGCAGTGGGTATTATATAAGCCTGATGAATCACAGACCTGCACCTCTGAAACCAATAACACATTATATGTTAATTAAGTAAATTTAAATGAAAAAAGAGAGACAAAATAAAAGGAAAATTATACCATCTAATACTAATCAAAGAAACTTGAAGCAGTTATATTAATTTTAGAAAAAGCAGACTTCAAAACCAGGAATATTTTTGAGTATAAAGAAGGGCATTAAAAAATGATAAAAGAGGGACGCCTGGGTGGCGCAGTTGGTTGGACGACTGCCTTCGGCTCAGGGCGTGATCCTGGAGTCCCGGGATCGAGTTCCACATCAGGCTCCCAGCTCCATGGGGAGTCTGCTTCACTCTCTGACCTTCTCCTCGCTCATGCTCTCTCTCACACTCTCTCTCTCTCAAATAAATAAATAAAATCTTTAAAAAAAAAAAAATGATAAAAGAATTCTCCAAGGCAGCTTAACAGTTTTTAATGTGTATATACCTAACAACATACATCAAAGTACATAGAGATAGACTTAGTGGAGACTTCAACATCCATCTTTCAGTAACTGATAAATCAAGCAGGCAGAAAGTAAATTAGAGTATAAGCGACCAAAACAACACCATCAGTCTACTTGATCTAATTGACATTTATAGATTACTCTAATTAACAAAAGCAAAAATATTTAGGTCAGACTTACATAAAATATTCACTAAGATAAGTACATTCTGGGTCATAAAACACCTTTTACCAAATTTAAATTATAGTGTATACAAAGTACATTCTCAAAACATGATGAAATTGAGCTAGAAATAAAATACAGAAAGATAGAAAATTTCAACACATTTAGAGATAAAATCTAAATAGAGCATAATTCAAAGAAGAAATCCCAAGGGAAATTTTAAAAGATAGTAACTAAATAAAAACACAACTAATTCAAAGCTTATGAGGTGCAGAAACTGGGCTTAAAGGAAATTTTACAGCACTAAATGAAAGTTTTAGTAAACAGAGATAAAATCATTAATCTAACATTAGGAAGCTAAAGAAAGAAGAACAATATAAACTTAAAGGAAGGAGAATTAAAAAAAATTAGAGAAGTAAAACAAACAAAAAGAGTAAGAATTAATCAAACCCAATGCTCATTCCTTGAAATGATTGTAAAATTGATAAACCTCTAAGCAGGCTAATCAACAGAAAAAAAAAAAAAAAAGAAAACACATATTGCCAATATTGGAAACAAAGGAAGATGACTGTATTAATGCCATGGACATTAAAAAGATCATTAAGGAATGTGATGAAAAATTCTATGTCCACATGTTTGATAATCTTAATAAAATGGACTAAATCCCACTAAAACTAAGTTCCTACTAAACTCACACAAAATAAATAGTATGAATAGGCCTAGATCTATTAAAGAAATTGAATCAATAATTAATTAACTCACCAGAAAAAAGCACAGCTGAAACAGGTTCATTAGTTAATTCTATTCAACATTTAAGAAACCAAATTATACCAATTATCTACAATGTCTTCCAGAAAATAGAAGTAGAGACAATACTTCCTAACCCATTCCATGAGACTAACATTACTGTAACACCAAAACTATACAAAAACATAACAATAACAGAAAACTATAAACTAATACCTATCATGAACATAAATGAAAATTCTCAACAAAATATTCATAAATTAAGTCCAAAAATGTATAAAAAGAATTTTATACTAAGACCAAGTACAATTTATTCTAGGTAAGTCTAGCAAGTCTAGCTCAATATTGAAAATTAATGTAATCAATCATATCACCAGTTTAAAGAAGAAAGAACATAATCAATAGATGCAGGAAAATCATTTGAAAAAATCTTATATTCATTTGTGAAAAACCCTCAGTAAACTAGGAATAGAGAGGAGCTTCTTCAACCTGATAAAGAATTTCCACAAAAATCCTACAGCAATATCATTCTTATAATGAGAAACTAAATGTTTTTCCCCTAAGATCGGGAACAAGAGAAAGTTATCCCCTCACACCACTCCTATGTAATATTGCATTGGAAGACCTGGCTAATGCAATATGATACTTAAAAAGAAATAAAATGTATATAAATTGCGAAGTAAGATATGAAATTATCTATGTTCATAGAAGACATGATGGTCTTATTAGAAAATTCTAAAGAACTGATGAAAGCAACATCCTAAAACTAAAAAAACAATTATAATAAGGTTTAGGATATAGGACAATTGCTATTAGTTGTTTCACTACATACCACAAACCAACATTTGGGTTTGAATTTTAAAACATAATACTATCTATAATAACACTAAAAACAATTAGATACATAGATACAATTCTAACAGCATATGTATAGGATCTATATGCAGAAAACTTCCAAAATCTAACAAAAATATCAAATGAAAGGATATTCCATGTTGATGGATTAGAGGACTTGATTTTGTTAATATATAACCATTATTCTCAACTAGATTACAGATTGAATCAATGCAAACAATCAAAATATCAGAAGGGTTTTGTTTTGTTTTGTTTTTCTAAATACTGACAAAATAATTCCAAAGTTTATACAGAAAGGCAAAAGACCCAGAATAGCCAACACAATACAGAAGAGGAAGGAAGTAAGAAATGGGGAGAAAAAAGGAGTCAAGGTAGCAGGGAGGGGGAAAAAAGTGGGGAAAGGAATGAGGAGAAATACAATGACAATAAAAAAGTTGGAGAACTCATATTAGCTAATTGCCAGATTTATTTCAAAGTGTTTATAATCTAGACAGCACTATACCAGCAAAAGAATAGAAACACAATCAATAGAATAGACTAGATAGTCCAAAACTTGACATACACAAATACAATCAACTAAGAGCAAAAGCAATTTATTGAAGAAATTATAATCTTTTCAACAAATGGTACTTAAACAATTTGACATCCATATGTAAATAAAATGAATCTAGATACAGACTTTACATCTTTCACAAAAAAATGGATCATAACTTTAATGTAAAATGCAAAATGACAAAACTTTTAGAGGCAAACAGAGGAAAATATAAGACCCGAATTTGGCAATGAATTTTAAGATACAACACCAAAGCACAATCCATGAAAAAAAAGTGCTAAGTTGGACTTCATTAAAATTATAAACTCCTGCTCTATAAAAGACACTGTTAGGAGAATTAAAAAACAAGTCACAGACTTAGCAAAATACATACAGAGTACATATAGGATTAGGGTCTTCTTTTAAAAAGTTATTTATTTATTTATTTATTTATTTATTTATATTTTAGAAAGAGAGAGAGAGAGGAGGGAGTGAGAGACAGTGTGTTGGCGGGGAAGGAGCAGAGGGAGAGGGATAAGCAGGCTCCGTGCTGAGCACAGAGCACAATGCAGACTTCAATTCCACAACTGCAAGATCACTACCCAAGCCAAAACTGAGAGTCAGACACTCAATTGACAGACACCTGGGTGCCCTTCCAATTAGGGTCTTATATCTGAAGTATATAAAGATCACTTAAAACTCAACAGTAAGAACACCACCAAATAAAGCTTAAAATGTGCAAAACAGATGCCTCATCAAAGAAGATGTAAGATGGGAAATAAGAAGATAAAAAGATGCTCAACACATCTGTCATTAATAGAATTACAAATACATTAAGATGGCTCTACACACCATTAGAATGGCTAAAAATCCAAAACATAAAGAAAACAAATGCTTGCAAGGATATTGAAGAACAGGAACTCTCATTCATTTCTTGTGGAAATGCAAAATGGTACAGCCACTTTGGAAGACAATTTGGCAGATTCTTACATAGCTGAAAATAGTCCCATTTGATCTAGCAATTGTGTTCATAAATACTTTCCAACTGAATTAAAACAAGGAAATCTGCATGCAAATTTTATATCAGTTCTATTCATAATCACTAAAAACTGGAAGCAGCAAGATGTCCTGTAACAGGTGAATGGATAAACAAATTAGTACAAACATACAATGGAATATTATTCAGCAATTTAAAAAATGGGTTATCAAGTGGCTAAAAAGACATGGAGGAAACTTATGCATATTGCTTACTGAAAGAAGACTGCCTGAAAGGACTACATATATAAAAGTACAATCATACAACATTCTGGAAAAGGCAAACTATAGAGGTAGTAATACAATCAGTGGTTGCAAGATGCTCAGTGAAAAGGGGACAGGGTTGAATAAATGAAAACCAAGATTTTTATGGTGGTGATACTCTTCTTCATGAAACTATACTGGTGAATACATAATATTATGCATTTGTAAAAAATCAATACAAGTTTACAGCACAAAGAATGAACCTCAGTGCATGCTAATTTTTAAAATCACTTCTTAGAATTGAGAGGATTCCAAGAGGGAATGTAGACTATAACAAAATAATTTAATTCTGTTTCAAATGTATGAAACCGCCTTAATAAAGGCAGCTGAGGGAAAAGGTGCTGATCTAAATAATTATGGAAATGAGTATAGTCTATAAGACTAAAGACAAAAAGAACTTCACATAAACACTATAGTCTAGTTGCTAAAGTTTCTTCCAACAGGGATATGGATTAATAATTCTGATACTGATACACATGGACACTGGAATTGAACAACTAGATAAATGGATAGTAGACAGTATAAGTCAAGTTTCTCAGTGTTTGGATAGAAATTTTTAGATAAGGGGGGGAATGACCCTTACGGTAATGAATTATAGTTGGAGACATCAAGATGAATTCACATCTTGATGTGAAGATGTAAGATAAACTCACATTTACCTTAATATAGATATAAATAGATAATATATATAAGTATTTGTACATATTTGTTTAGACATGGATTAGTATAGAAACATATGTTTCTTTGCTATGTTAGGTGAGTTGGCCTAGAAGCAACCATGTACCAGTAGCAATGAGCACACCTAGTATCCATATTTTGGTATCTAATATAATAAAATGAAAGTGGAGAAAAGACTGATTCTAGGACTAGGGCATTAAGAATGTAAGATGAGTTTGATGGAGTTTGATGGGAGTTTGAGAACTGATCTTTATCAAAGATCAGCTGACTATATTTATAAGGGTCTATTTCAGTACTCACTATTGTGTTTCTGTCATTGTGGTTTTAATTTACAATTCCCTCCTGGCTCATTTTGCTGGACATCTTTTCATGTGCTTATTAGCCATCTGTATATAAACTCTTCATTGAAATGTCTATTTGTGTCTTTTGCCCATTGTTTGGGTTATTTTTTTAATAGACTAGTTTTTAAAAACAGTTTTAGACTTACAGAGTAAAAGAAAGACAGTATAAATGGTTTCCATATATCCCATCATCTAATTTCCCCTTTTACTAACATCTTACATTTGTTATAATTAATTAACCAAATTGGACTCCTTGTTAAATTCCATAATTTATTCACATTTCCTCTTTACCTTTCTTCTTCTACTCCAGGATCTAATCCAAGATATCACATTACATTTAGTTGTCATATCCTCCTAGGAACCTCCTGTATTTAATAGTAGCTCAGATTTGTTGTTATTAATGACTCACAATTTTGGAAGCTGCCTGGTCAAATATTTTGTAGGATGCTCTTCTATTGGAACTGGATGTTTTTCTCACAGTTAGACTAAGGGTCTGTGTTTTGGGGAGGATGATCACAGAGGTAAAGTGCCATTTCATCATTTCAAGGGTATATACTATCTATATGATTTAACACTGTTGATACTGACTTGGATCACTTAGCTGAGGTAGTGTTTGTCAGGTTATCCCACTATAAAGTTATTCCTCTACTCTTCCATCTTGTTCTCTTTGGGGAGTCATTATGCATAGCCTGCACATAGAGTAGGGACTTATGCTCAACCTCCTTAAGGTCAGAGGAACTTTAGAAATTATTTGTAATTTATTTGAAAAGGAGATTTATCTCTTTTTTCCCATTTATTTATTTACATATTTTTTCATTTATTCATTCTATCATTTATTTGTTGCAATATGAACTCATAAAATTTCATTTCATACCTTTGGTTATAATCTAATTCTAGTTTACTACTTTGTTGCTCTTATCATTCCAATTTTGGTTGTCATTAGATCTTTCAGTGTCTCCTGTGTCCCTTTAGCATACCCCATCATTATACACCTTAAGAAATTTGAAATATTTTCATAATTCACAGTTCCTAAAAAGGAACTCTCTTTCATTGCTGGTGGGAATGTATAATGGTACAGTTACTTTGGAAGATAGGTAATTTGGCAGTTTCTAAAAAAAAAACATATTCATATGATAGTATCCAGTAATTACACTCTTTAGTATTTACCCAAAAGAGTTAAAAACATACGTCCACATCTACATATGGATGTTTATAGCAGATTTATTCATAATTGCCAAAACATAGAGGCAATCAAGATGTTGGTCAGGAGGTGAACAGATAAATAAGCTCCGTTATATATTCAGATAATGAAATGAGATTCAAGTCATAAAAATAAGTGGAAGAAAAAAAAAACATGTGAAAGAAGCCAATCAGCAAAGTCTACATATCCTGTGATTCTAACAATATGACATCTGGAAAAGGCAAAACTATGAAGACAATAACAAAATAGTCATTGCTAGGGGTAGACTGGGTACAGAGATGAATAGGCAAATTATAGTGTATTTTTAGGGCAGTAACTACTCTGTATGATATTATAATGATGGATACATGTCATTATACATTTGTCCAAATCAATGTCAGTATCTTGGTTCTGAATTCATACCATAGTTTTGAAAGATGTTACTACCATTAGGTGAAACTGGTCAAGGAATACATGAGATCCCTCTGCATTATATATTATAACTGCTTGTGAACTTATAATTATCAATTTTTTATCCTCCTAAGCTTAAGAAGGGGCTGCCTAGGGAGAGCTGGATTCCTCAAAATAAAAAAAATATATTAATAAAAGTAATTAAATTAGAATCACTAGTTCTGACCAAGGAAAAATAGCTCCTTTTCTCCCCGATACTCTGTTTTTACAACTAAAATATCCTGGATATAACATAAATAATGCATAGTCAGAAGCTGGTAAGATAGTAAAGTAGGAGGACACTAAGCTCATCTTGTCACACAGGTACAACAAAATAATACGACATAAATAACATCAGCATGAATAATCCAGAAAATGAGAGGAAGACTGGCTGTTTGAAGGTGAACAAACTCCAAAGCCAAAGGTAGAAAAGAGGCCACATTGAAGAAGGTAGGAAGGATGAAGACAGAGATTGGAAGTGAAATGGACCACGGCCATCTGGAGTGGGGAGGGAGCTTGTGGCATGGAGAAAGGTGAAAAACAAACTATCATACTGGTGAGTTCACACATGGAAGAGGAATCTCTTAACATGTGAAAGGGACCACGGCCATCTGGGGTGGGGAGGGAGCTTATGGCATGGAGAAAGGTGAAAAACAAACTATCATACTGGGGAGTTCACACATGGAAGAAGAATCTCCTAACATTTGGTTTGAAAGTGAGAGGGGCCCAAACTTGTGAGTTCTTACAACTAGTGAGACTTAAAGCCTGGAATTTTTTAAATCAGCAGGCTCCACTCTTGGAAAGTCTAGAAGGCATCAGGAAGTGAAGTCCCTGACCTTAAAGAGATGCCTGACAAATAGCCACTGGAGATACAGGGTGGAAGCATCAGATGAAAAACACCCGGGACAGACAGGAGGGAGAGTTATTTGCTCATCCCAGTACATGGCCTGGAGAGGCAGGGATCATGGGGAAACCCCTCCAGGAACAAGGGAGGTGTCAGGCACCATTCCCCCCCCAGCATAGTATAAACATATGGCCACTTGCAGGAACCAGCATGGCACCAACTCTAGCTACCCAACTTGTTTACATCAAACCCCACTTCCCTGAATTTCAGTAGATCTACCCTTCACAGTCATCCTTCCCTCTGTTTCAGTGCTATAGGAGCCCTCCACCAGAAGACCCCACCAACACATATCCTGACCTGCACATTTGGTGGAGCTTCAGTTCTAGTGGCAGCAGCAGGCCTCATTTCACAAGACCAGTACACACCTTGTTAAAACATGCTGCATCCAGGGACCAAACACGACCCAAAACAGCCAAAGAAAGCTTCTGCAGATGACTGGAATGAAGGAAAACACAGCCAGGACACTAAAACAAGGCACACACAAAGCACATTGGATATACTCCTGAATTGTCAGGTCCTAGAGAAAAAAGACACTGCACTGCAGGGCACTATAGGATCTCTTCTTCATAAAGCCATTACCTTTAAGAGCAGAGACCAAGGAAACTTGCCACAAAACAAAAGCATCAAAAAATCAGTTTTACTCAGTCTATCGCCACCCCCCAACAGGGGGCAGGGCGACTATGCCCAGAGTTGTTAAGGAACATTGCAGCAGGCCCCTCCCCCAGAAGATGGGCTGGAGGCCACCAACCCTAAGGTCCCTATAAAACAAGTGCAATTGCTTGGGTTGTGATCAATAATTTGGACTTTGTATATTCCCTCAATCACCCCTCAACAGAATGACTAAGAGGAGGAACCCCCAACAAAGGAAAGATTCCGAAGCCATGACATCTGCCACAGAACTAATGGTTATGGATATAACCAAGATGTCAGAGATTGACTTCAGAGTGACATTTATCAAGGCAATATTTATGCTTGAGAAAAATACAAATCACAATATAGAATAAGGGCAGAAATGATATCTAATCAGGCTGAACTTAAAAATGTTATGAATGAAATGCGGTCTAAGCTGGATACTCTGACTGCCAGGGTAAACAAGGCAGAAGAAGGAATTAGTGAGATAGAGGATAAGATGATAGAAAGTAAGGAAATTGGGGTGGCCTGGGAAAAACAAATGAAAACCCAAGGTATCAAACTGAGAGTTTAGTACTCAATGACACCTTCCAGTATCAGCATTACTGGGATCCCTGAGGGGGTGGGGAGAAACAGAGAGGTCTAGAAGGTATATTTGAGACAAATAGTAGCTGAGAACTTCCCTAAACTGGGGAAGGAAACACGCATTCATGTCCAAGAGGCAGAGAGGACCCCTTCCAAGATCAAAGAGAACAGACTGACAGCATAACATATAATAGCACAATTTGCAAGAAACCCTCTTGAAAGCAGTGAGAGGAAAGAGATTTCTTACATACAGAGGGAGGAATTTCAGAATAACTTCAGCCCAGTCCACAGAGACCTGTCAAGTCAGAAACAAATGGCAAGACACTGGGTACTAAATGAGAAGAACACACAGCCAAGGATACTTGATGAAGCAAGGCTGTCATTCAGAATGGATGGAGAGACAAGTGAATTACAAGAACAGCAGAAACTGTAAGAATATGTGAACACCACCTCAACCCTGCAAGAGATATTAACGGAGGGTTATATAAAAGGAGAAAGACCCCAAGAGTAATATAGAACAGAAATTTACAGAGACAATCTATAGAAACAAGGACCTCACAGGCAACATGATGACAATAAAATCATATCACTCTCAACATGAACGGCCTAAATGCTCCCATAAAATGGCACAGGGTTTCAGATTGCATAAAAAGACAGGACCCATCTATATGCTGTCTACAAGAGACTCATTTTGAATGGCAAGATACATCCAGACTGAAAGTGAAGGGCTGGAGAATCATCTTTCATGCCAACAGGACCTTTCTTTTTCAAAAGCTGGGGTAGCAATTCTCATATCAGACAAATTTGATATTATGATAAAGGCTGTAATTAGTGATATAGAAGGATACTATATCATTCTTTTCTTTTTCCAATTTTTTACATATTTATTTCCCTTTAGAGAGATTATTAGAATATAATGTTATCAAAAGAATTATGGAGCAAGCATACATTTTATTCCTTTTATAAAACAAGTGAAATGTAGTAGAATAAGAGGTAAACAACTAAGAATTCCAAGGCTGTAAAATAATATTAGTTGTTAAATCCCAGGGTACATCTAGTGTTTGTAGCATTTTAGGTGGTTTACTTAGCCTCAATTATCTATTTTTTTTAAAAGATGGGTATTTCCAGGACTACATTAAAACTTAATTAACAGACATTAACTAAAATCAACCATTTAGTCTTCTGCATACTCTTCACAAATTAACAGTAACACATCACCCAAAACTGTAGGTAAAATATTTATAAATAAATTCTTGAAAAATAAAGCATTTATAAAGAAAGTTTTATACACATAAAATTGATTAGGTAATTAAATGGTTTAAAGGTTCAAAGAGTCCTGTAGAGAAACAAAGAAAATCTCTGGTCTCTCAAGTGACAAACATAATACATAATTTTAAAGGTATTTATCTTTTTATTTCTTTTTTTAAATTTAATTTAAAATTTTTTTCAATGTTCCAAAATTCATTGTTTATGCACCACACCCAGTGATGCATGCAATACATGCCCTCCTTAATACCCACCACTAGGCTCACCCACCCCCCACCTCTCTCCCCTCCAAAACCCTCATTTTGTTTCTCAAAGTCTATAGACTCTCATGGTGTGTTTCCCCCTCCAATGTTCATAGAAACAATGGCCACAGTCACCAAACTGTGGAAAAAACCAAGACGCCCTTCAATAGATGAATGGACACTTCTCCAAAGAAGACATATAAATAGCTACCAGACACATGAAAAATGTTCATCATGAGCCATCAGGGAAACTCAAATTGAAACCACATTTAGATACCACCTTACACCTGTTAGAAATGGCAAAAATTGAAAAAAGGCAAGAAACAACAAATGTTGAAGAGATAGTGGAGAAAAGGAAAGAACCCTCTTACATTGTTGGTGGCAATGTACTTTGGAAAACAGTGTGGAGGTTCCTCAAAAAATTAAAAATAGAGCTACCATCAATTACACTACTAGGTATTTATACCAGAGATACAGATGACGTAAAAAGAAGGGCCACATGCACTCTTACATTCCTAGTAGCAATGTCCACAATAGCCAAACCATGGAAGGAGCCAAAATGCCCTTCAACAGATGAATGGGTAAAGAATATATGGTCCGTATATACAATGGAATATTAGTCAGCCATCAGAAAGGACGAATACCCAACTTTTGCACCAACATGGATAGAACTGGAGGAGTTACGCTAGGTGCAACAAGTCAAGCAAAGAAAGTCAATTATGGTCCTATGGTTTCACTTATTTGTGGAACATAAGGAATAGAATGAAGGACATTAGGAGAAGGAAGTAAAAATGAAGGTGGGGGAAACAGAGAGGGAGATGAACCATGAAAGACTCCTGACTCTGGGAATCAAACTGAGGTTTTAGAGGGGAGCAGTATGGGGGATGGGTTAGCCGGGTGATGGGTATTAAGGGGGGCATGTATTGCATGGAGTCCTGGGTGTTATATACAAACAGTGAATCACGGAACGCTACATCAAAAACTAATGATATACTGTATGATGACTAACATAACATAAAAAAAAAAGAATGATGCACTACAATCAAGTGGGATTTATTCTTGGCTTGCAAGGGTGATTAAATATTCACAAATCAATCAACCTGATACATCACATTAATAAGAGAAAGGATAAAAACCATAAACTCATTTCAATAGATGAAGGAAAAGCATTTGACAAAGTACAACATTTCTTAATGATAAAAATCCTCAACAAAGTATGTTAGGAAGAAATATACCTCATCATAATAGTCACAGCCAGTATGAAAAAGCCATAGTCAATATCATACTCAATAGGGGAAATCTGAGACCTTCCCCCTAAGGTTAGGAACAAGACAAGGATATCTACTCTCACCACTTTTATTCAACATAGTACTGGAAGTCCCAGTTGCAGCAATCAGACAGCAAACAGAAATAAAAGGCATTCAAAATTGGAAAGGAAGAAGAAAAACTTTCCCTATTTGCAGATGACCTGATACTATATAATAGAAAAACTTAGACTCTACCAAAAGACAACTAGAATTGATAAATGAATTCAGTAAAGTCATAGGATATAAAATCAATACACAGAAATCTAGTTATGAAGAAGAAATACTAGTAATGAAGCAGCAGAAAGAGAAATTAAGAAACAATCTCATTTATGATTGTACACAAAATAATAAAATACCAGGAATAAACTTGAGTAAAAGTACCGGTAAAAGACCTGTACTCTGAAAATTATAAAACACTGTTGAAACAAATTGAAGATAACACAAACAAATGGAAAGATATTCCATACTCATGCAGTAGGAGAACAAATACTGTTAAAAGACTTGAATGACCCAAAGCAATCTACACATTTAATTCAATCTCTGATTTAAAACACAAACAGCATTTTTCACAGAACTAGAACAAATAATACTAACATTTGTATGGAACCACAAAAAAAAAAACCTACATAGCCAAAGCAATCTTGAAAGAAAAACAGTACTTGACGCATCGCAATTCCAGTCTTTGAATTATATTACAAAGCTGTATTAATTAAAACAGTATGGCACTGGCACAAAAATCAATGGCACAGAGGACAAAACACAGAAATAAACCCACAATTATACGGTCAAGTAATCTTTGAAAAAGGAGCAAAGTATATAAAATAGGGAAAAGACAGTCTCTTCAACAAATGTTGGAAGAACTGGACAGCTACATGCAAAAGAATAAAACTGCTCTACTTTCTCACAACATACACAAAAATAAACTCAAAACTGATTAAAAACCTAAATCTAAGACCTGAAATCACAAAAATCCTAGAAAAGAGAAAAGACAGACATTTCTTTGACATCAGCTGTAACAACATTTTTCTAGATCTTTCTCCTGAAACAAGGGTAATAAAAGCAAAAAATAATTTATTGGAATGTAATCAAAATAAAATGCATCTGCAGAGCAAAGGAAACAATCAACAAAACTAAATGGCAACCTACAGAATGGGAAAAGATATTTGCAAATGGATTCCTGTCTCACATTGAGGTCTTTTATCCATTTTGAGTTTATCTTTGTGTACGGTGTAAGAGAATGGTCGAGTTTCATTCTTCTACATATAGCTGTCCAGTTTTCCCAGCACCATTTATTGAAGAGACTGTCTTTTATCCACTGTATATTTTTTCCTGTTTTGTCGAAGATTAATTGACCATAGAGTTGAGGGTCCATATCTGGGCTCTCTACTCTGTTCCACTGGTCTATGTGTCTGTTTTTATGTCAGTACCATGCTGTCTTGGTGATCACAGCTTTGTAATAAAGCTTGAAGTCAGGTAACGTGATGCCCCCACTTTTATTTTTGTTTTCCAACATTTCCTTAGCAATTCGGGGTCTCTTCTGATTCCATACAAATTTTTGGATTATCTGCTCCACCTCTTTGAAGAATACCAGTGGAATTTTGATCGGGATGGCATTAAAAGTATAGATTGCACTAGGCAGTATAGACATTTTAACAATGTTTATTCTTCCGATCCAAGAGGATGGAATGGTCTTCCATCTTTTTGTGTCTTCTTCAATTTCTTTCATGAGTGTTCTGTAGTTCCTCGAGTACAGATCCTTTACCTCTTTGGTTAGGTTATTCCCAGGCATCTTATGGTTCTTGGTACTATAGTAAATGGAATCGATTCTCTAATTTCCCTTTCTGTATTTTCATTGTTAGTGTATAAGAAAGCCACTGATTTCTGTACATTGACTTTGTATCCTGCTATGTTGCTGAATTGCTGTATGAGTTCTAGTAGTTTGGGGGTGGAGTCTTTTGGGTTTTCCATATAAAGAATCATGTCATCTGCGAAGAGAGAGAGTTTGACTTCTTCATTGCCAATTTGGATACCTTTTATTTCTCTTTGTTGTCTGATTGCTGTTTCTAGGACTTCTAATACTATGTTGAACAAGAGTGGTGAGAGTGGGCATCCTTGTCATGTTCCTGATCTCAACAGGAAGGCTGCAAGCCTTTTCCCATTGAGGATTATATTTGCTGTGGGTCTTTCATAGATAGATTTGATGAAGTTCAGGAATGTTCCCTCTATCCCCACTTTGAAGCATTTTAATCAGGAACGGATGCTGGATTTTGTCAAATGCTTTTTCTGCATCGATTGAGAGGACCAACGTGAGACAGGAATCCATCAGAATCCTAGAGGAGAACATAGGCAGTAATCTCTTCGATATCAGCCACAGCAAATTCTTTCAAGATATGTCTCCAAAGGCAAAGGAAACAAAAGTGAAAATAAACTTTTGGGACTTCATCGAAATCAAAAGCTTCTGCACAGCAAAGGAAACAGTCAAAAAAACAAAGAGGCAACCCACGGAATGGGAGAAGATATTTGCAAATGACAATACAGACAAAAGGTTGATACCCAGGATCTATAATGAACTCCTCAAACTCAACACACACAAAACAGACAATCATATCAAGAAAATGGGCAGAAGACATGAATAGATACTTCTCCAATGAAGACATACAAATGGCTATCAGACACATGAAAAAATGTTCATCATCTCTAGCCCTCAGGGAGATTCAAATTAAAACCACATTGAGATACCACCTTACACCAGTTAGAATGGCCAAAATTAGCAAGACAGGAAACAACATGTGTTGGAGAGGATGTGGAGAAAGGGGAACCCTCTTACACTGTTGGTGGGAATGCAAGTTGGTGCAGCCTCTTTGGAGAACAGTGTGGAGATTCCTCAAGAAATTAAAAATAGAGCTTCCCTACGACCCTGCAATTGCACTCCTGGGCATTTACCCCAAAGATACAGATGTCGTGAAAAGAAGGGCCATCTGTACCCCAATGTTTATAGCAGCAATGGCCACGGTCGCCAAACTATGGAAAGAACCAAGATGCCCTTCAACGGATGAATGGATAAGGAAGATGTGGTCCATATACACTATGGAGTATTATGCCTCCATCAGAAAGGATGAATACCCAACTTTTGTAGCAACATGGACGGGACTGGAAGAGATTATGCAGAGTGAAATAAGTCAAGCAGAGAGAGTCAATTATCATATGGTTTCACTTATTTGTGGATAGCATGGAGGACATGGGGAGTTAGAGAAGAGAAGGGAGTTGGGGGAAATTGGAAGGGGAGGTGAACCATGAGAGACTATGGACTCTGAAAAACAATCTGAGGTGTTTGAAGTGGCGGGGAGGTGGGAGGTTGGGGTACCAGGTGGTGGGTATGATAGAGGGCATGGATTGCATGGAGCACTGGGTGTGGTGAAAAAATAATGAATACTGTTATGCTGAAAATAAATAAAAAATTAATTAAAAAGAAAAGATATTTGCAAATGATAAATCTAATAAATGGTCAGTTTCTAAAATATATAAAACCTGATATAACTCAACACCCCAAAATGGGCATAAGTTATGAATAGACATTTCTCCAAAGAAGAAGACTAACAGATGCATGAAAAGATACTCTATATCATTCATCATCAGGGAAATACAAATCAAAATTACGAGATATCACCTCACAACCTGTCAGAATGTCTAAAATCAACAACACAGGAAACAACAGGTGTTGGTGAAGATGTAGAGAAAGGGAACCCTTGTGCACTATTGGTGGGAATGCAGACTGGTGCAGTCATTATGGAAAACGGTATGAAGGTTCCTCAAAAAGTAAAAAATACTGTGTAAGACTGATGATTCACAGACCTGTACCCCTGAAGCAAATAATACATTATACATTAAAAAAAAATTTTAATTAAAAATAGAACTATCCTATGATCCAGTAATCACACAACTGGGTATTTACCTAAAGGAGACAAATATACTAACTCAAAAGGACATATTCTCTGTCATGCTTTTAGAAACATTATCTACAGTAGCTAAATTAAGGAAATAGCCCATGTCTATCAACTAATGAATGAATAAAGAAGATTTGGGGTGTGTGTGTGTGTGTGGTGTACACATACTGTCAAATATTAGTCATAAAAAGGATTGAAATCTTGCTATTTGCAACAACATGGATAGAGCTAGAAAGTATTATGCTAAGCGAAATAAGTCAGTCATGAAGACAAATACCATATGATTTCACTCATCCATGAGTGAAACAAGAAACAAGACACAAAACAAATGAGAAAAAGGGAAAAAAGATAGAGAGAGAAAGACAAACTAAGAAAAAGACTCTTAACCTGTTGGTAACCAGAGGGGAGGTGGGAGTGGGGTTGGGTTAAAATAGGAGATGGGTATCAAGGAGTCACTTGTGATGAGCACCGGGTGATGTATGGAATTGTTGAAGCACTAATTGTACACCTGAAGCAAATATTACATTGTATGTTAACTATACTGAAATTTTTTTTAAAAAGCTTATGACTAAACCTAACAAAATGTGGAAGACCTCAGAAAAATTCATTAATGTTATTTAGAGAACTCAAAGAAGACTTAAGAAAGTGGAGGATATAACATATACCATGGTTCATTGATTGAATGATTCAATATTGTCACTGTGAATGACAATGAATCAATATTGCCATCCTGCATCATCATGGGATATGTCAGTGCTCTTCAAAGTAGTCTACAGATTCAAAGTTTTTTTTTTCTTATTTACTGTATAACTGGAGGTTTGACCCTCTTAATCCCATTTATCTATTTTGCTCACCACCCCCTTCCCTGGCAACCAGGAGTTTGTTCTATTTATAAGTCTATTTGTTTTCTTTTGTTTAGATATCACATGTAAATTATATCATATGATATTTTTTTCTGTTTGATTTATTTAATTTAGCATATTACCCTCTAGGTCCATCCATGCTATCACAAATGGTAAGATTTCATTCTTTTTTTAATCAATCAGTAATATTCTAGTCTATCTATATCACACACACACACACACACACACACACACATACATCTATACACATACCACATCTTTACCTATTCATCTATTGATGGACACTGAGGTTGCTTCCATACCTTGACTGTTATAAATGCTGCAATGAACATAAGTCCATATACCTTTTCAAATTAGTATTTCTAATCAAAACCTCAGCAAATGTGTTTGTGAAATTTAAGAAGTTATTTTTTTAACTTTATTTTATTTTTTCAGTGTTCCAAGATACATTGTTTATGCATCACACCAAGTATTTCTAAAATTTAAGTGGAAATACAAAAGTTAACTTTAAGCAAGAGAATTAAAGTAGAATGGTTAATCAAAGTGAAGAATATTCACTAAGTCGAATACTACATAACAATGAAAGTAATAAACTATAACTACATAAAACATGGATGAAATTTTTAAATATAACATTAGCAAAAGAAGCCAAACACAAACAAGAATGTATGTAGGATATCATTTGTATAATTTTCCAAACAACAGATAAAACTAATTTATAGTGTTTAAAATCAGGATAGTGTGGATTAAGTAGTGACTGAAAGGTAAAATGAGGGGGGTGGTTGTGGGTCTAGTAATTTTCTGTTTCTTGATTTCTGCATTTGTAACAGGGTAAATTACCTTGAGGTGTAAATTTAACATTTACACTGCTTTTTTTAAAGTGCGTTTTTATTTTAAGATTTTATTTTTAATCTATTTCTACACTCAACATGGGACTTGAACCCATAACCTTGCGATCAAGAGTTGCATGCTCCATCAAATAAGCCAGCCAGCCACCCCTACACAGTTTCTTGATTTGGTAACATTTACACACACAACCAAAAGAAAAAAAAAAAATAAGGAAGTTTTTTATACACTGATAAGGAAGGATCTTTAGAATAAATTCCAAAGAGAATGAAACAAGATACAAAACTGTATAACATGTTACAATTTGTGTAACAGAAATATATATAATCATATTTCCTTACACACACACACACACACACACACACGCACACACACACACGTAAGAAAAAAGTTATGTTACATATAATTGCCCTTTATGCATATATAATTAATCTCTGGAAAGATATAATAAATTAATAAGTAACACTCTTCACCTCCACTGATGGGGTCTAAGGGTCCAAGTAACAGCAGTAGAAGATTAATCCTTCACTGTATATATAACTTACATCTTTTGAATGTCAAACCAGGTAAATATGTTAATTCTTAAAGAAAATTTTAAAATAAACATGATGCAAGTTTCCTTTATAAAGCAATAGTATATTTTAAATTGGGGTTATAAACTTCCCCAGAAGCCAACTCCAATGGATCAAGCTTGCTAGATAATTTCATAAATTATAGGGTTCTTAAAATATTCCTTCCCTTCAGTGTAGGTGATAGTCCTTAGAAACACTCCGATGATATCAACTAGCAGAATACCACAGAAATAAAAAAAAACCTCTGATACAAAAAGTACAAATAAGTTAATATCTTCATGTCATAGTCTACCTATTGAATTTTACTTGAAAACCATATAAAACAATGCTATGATGTTCCCATTATATAATTTATGATCAGTGTTATCAAGGACTAGTAACATGTCTAAAATATGAATGTCTTATTTTATTCATTTTCAGATCATGCAGCACAGAAATCAAACCAATTGTTCTTCCATATTTAGCTTTAAAATCAGATATGAAAGGAATCCAAGGATCATTCCTCAGAAACAGCTGAAATATCTAAACCTATTTCTCATTACTGCCTTCAAAGATTATAAGACCAAAAGCTAAAGGTGCCCTATAAAAAATAAATAAAAACCTAAAATGTATAGCATAAACTATATAAATTAAATATATATATGACAGAAACATAGGATATATAGAAATTTACATAGTCAACTGGTTAATTTAAGAAGGCTCAGGGTTCCAAAAGATAGTTGGTTAAATTCTCCTTTATAGATCAAAGCCTCTATTCAACATACATTTAAAAATATATCCTTCCCTATAGGAACTGTGATAGTTACTGATTATTTCCATTCATGATATTTTCATATTCAAGATAATAAATTTATCTTCAAAAAGATAGATACCCTATTTTTGCAAGCATTAAAATAAGCAATGCCTATAAAATTCTATGATTCTATGATACGTTCAAAAACTGTCAGCTTGGTCTTTTATGTTGCTAACAGGAAAATCCACATCAATTGAGATAATAAAATTATAACTGAAAATCATCACCATCAATTGTTTCTTCCCCCTACCCCAAAAAGGGCCATAAAAAGGGCCAGAACATTTCCTTCAACATTCCAATTGTGAGGGTAAAAAACTTATTTTGTCCATCCACACAGAAGTGTAGGGCCAGATCTACTTAAATCATTTAAACAAACAAAATCTTACAAGCAGAGAAAGTAATAAAATCAATATGTCAATATCTGAGTAATAAATATTATTAGAGATAAAAAACAGGAACAGTATAATATCTCTTGACTGATTTTTAAATTTTTTAATATCCTGAAATTTCTGCTGCATTAATTACTTTAAAATTTAAGATACAATAACCAAAATTAGATCTAATCTAAATAAAGAAATTCTATCTGGTTTTAGCAGACATCTAAAATATAAATTCCCTCCTCTCAAAATATACTGGATATAATGTTTCCATAATTGCCATCCTTTTTTCTCATATACTTATAAAAACAGATTTACTTCTTCTAACTCTGTTTATGTAGTAACAATTCCTTATTAAACTATTATCATTCAACAAAATAAAATAAGCACTATCTTGAGTTCTTAGCAGTGAGAGCCAGCCTCCATTATTCACCTACCTCAGTTTGAATAGTATTTGCTAATCTGTGTAAATTTACTTCTCAAAGGTTTCTTTTTCTTTCATTAACATCAAATTTTCCTGTGATGACCCTTCTCCTCCACTGCAAAGAGTTAGATTGTTTTCCAAATAATAAACAAATATCAGGTTATTTTTCAGTTAAATTACAGAGACAGATAATGAAATACAAATTTTACTTATCTCCAGGCAGATTATCAATTGAGTAGATGTAAATTATGTTTGAGGTTTAACTGACACCAACATTAAAAACATTAAAGTTTGGTAGGTTGTTACAAATAAAATCTAGTAATTTTTCCTATATCTATTCATTTAATTTTTTCTTTCAGATTATTAATATTTCATTCTAAATTGGGGGAATCGAAATTTTGGTCAAGTTACCATCTTGGAAAACATCAAGCTTTTATATATAATATTGTTCAACACTTACTACCAACATTTTTGGAATCTAAAACTTTTGTTTCAGGGTTTCATGGTAAAATATTTAAGCAAAAGAGTTTAGTGTAGGACATAACTGCCATGATCAAAAGGTATAAAAAGAATTTAGTATTTACTTGACTTTCAAATTTTAAGTCTGAGTTTTCAGCACCATGGCCTAGGGAAAAATAAATGCATCATTGCTGCAGTGCCAGTTTATAGCAAGAACAGAAATGTTAGGAGTTCCCCATTAGATGACTAAATCTAATTAATTATGAATTTTCTATGAATTTTACTATAAAAACAAGCATACCATCAAATTTTTTCTAGATTTTAAGGTTCTGAAAAAAAAAAAAAGCAACTAGTCTTCCAAAAGTTAACCTGAAACTTCTCAGTAAATACTTTTCTCATACATCAAGAAATTGTTTAAATCAGACATTCTTACCGTTCTCGGTTAAATTTAAGAGAATGAAGAATAGCTGGCCTTTTTTGTCTGAGATTCCACAAATGAAGGGTATCATCTGAACTTGCACTAACCAAAGCACCCTGAAACAAAAAAGAAGACAAAATAAGTAAGTGACTTCCTTAAGAGATTTTTGTTAAGCAAAAACAAGCTAATTTACTAGATCTTTCGCTATTTGATGAGTTATTAGTATCTCTATAACCTACAAATATAAGGAAAAACAATTGTATGTACTTTAATCAGGAAGGTTAAGAATGCTGAGTAGAAGCAAGTGAATTTCTGGACTGGTCTGGATGACTAACTCACAAAATATGCATTCACCACCAGAAAGAAATAATTATTGTAAGCATCTTTAGGACTATTAGGGATTATTGTATTTTCTTTGGGAAAACTAACTTTAATTTTCTTGTCTCTAATATTCACACACATACGAGGTGTTTTATCTCCCTCTCTTATTGTGGTATCCCATAGCAAGTATACCTACAAGATAAAATATGCTAGGTTTGTCAATAAGGAGAATTTCACCGACTTCTGAGAAAGAGTTTGAACTGAAAGAAGTAAAAGGTGGACATCTGCCAACATCACAAATTTTTCATTTCTTAAGAGTCTCTGACACAAAAGTCTATGAACCATTTTACCCATGTTTATGATTATAAAATTCTTAGAGAAAGACATATATGAAAATATATGGAGATATTGAATGGATTATTCATACCATAAGAAAACAATCAGCAGTACTTCATTTTTTTTTCCCTCAAGGCATTGAGTTCAGTCTGCTAAGTGCCTGAATTTGGTATGGCACAAATTTTTAAGGCATTTTTGCATTGACAGCTCACTTAACTGAAAACAGCTCTAAAAGACACAATGATCCACTTAAAATGTGAAAATAAAAATGAGCACAGAAGGCCTTAAGAAGCCTCTACCTAAAGGAATATCTGCAACTTTTCCAAGCTTTATAAATACATACTCTGTTGTTAGGAAGTTCTCATCACCACAGGTCTATAGAATAGGAATAGAGTAGGGAAACAATCATCATAATAGCTATGGATGAATAAATAAATAAATATGCATATATGTACAATAAATAAATATGAATATATATACAGATAGCAGAACCTATAAGTAAATAACTGAAAAGGTTATTTCATGAAAGATAAGGGTAAAACATGAAGTTAATGCTGATTATAAAATTCAAATTAGTATCCTGAAGAAAAGTTTAATAGTCAATGGAGCAATCCGAATTTTAGTAATTTTTTTTAAATGTAAATAATCTGTAAATTATGCTGCATAATAAGAACAGGATCTTCTGGTATATGCAAACTTTCTCCTTTAAAATTTAATAGACAAACACTGACATAGTCTTTTATAAGAAATGTGACCATGAATAATATTGCACACATATATACCTTTAAATATTTAGAATATATAAAAAATAACATATTTAAATAAAAATAATATATTTTATATAACATAATATTAAAAAGGTCACATCAACTAATGTAGTGTGTATATGTACATCTCTGTGATAAATAGTCAAGATAATCCTTACCTCATTGATCAAGAATTGGAGCTGCAGGACAGCTGCACCACTTTCATGTTGGCAATAACAATCAACGCCAGGTCTCCCAAGTCTAGTATATTAAAAGTCAAGGATTCTAACTTTTTAATTAGTACTAATATTAATGAGTCAAGTAAAAACTAACTTACTTAACATCTAATGTTTTGTTTTTTAGTTATCCTTATTTTGGTAAATATAGAGTAAAAAAATCTTAGTTGATACAAATTACATTATGTAGCAAAAAACATTAACAAAATGGCCAAATAGGACTTCTCTTGCACATATGGTCTCCTTGACAACAATAACTTGCCATCTATGCACAAACAAAAGTGCATTCCTGGGAGCTTCCAGACCTAGATAGAAGACTGCAAAACCACAGTGTAGACCAAGAATGAAGAAAGTTGTTTTGAGAAGGCAGGCTTATGCCAGGCAGCTGATTTACTGACTGTATTCTAGCTACAGAAACTGAAGTATCTCTGTACCCCCTGAGAATTCAGCTTCCGAGAGATCTTGGAAGCATCACCCATGCATCAGGTGATAGTTATACAGACCTCAATTCAGCTGTGGATCCAGAAGTGGTATTTGAACCAGCACTAGCTCTTTCTGGCTGCAGTGTGGGAGCCATTGGAGGTAAGGCCCCCCCAAATTCAGGCAGATTAAAGATTCTGAAATGGCCTTGTAACTGGGCTCCAGCCCATCCCAGCCACAATCTAGAAACAATCTTGCTGGTGCAGGGACCCTATTGGAGACACTTTTGTGTTTCTGGCAGTCTGTCAGTAGTCCTGAGGGTCCAGGGTCCCAGCAGAAGACGTTCCCATCTGTGCATTTGATGATCTGGAAAGGCCCTCATCCTCTACTCCCCGCCCCTTCCAGTCACGGACCACGCTACAGATACTCCCATCTGTGCTCAGAGGGATCCTGAAATGGCCAATACATGAACCCAGAGTCCTCAGAGTCATACTCAGCAGTCCTGAGGGTCCAGGGTCCCAGAGGGAAACATTCCTAGCTACAAACCCGATTACTCTGAAAGGGCCTTATGTTCAGCTCCAGCTTCTCCAACTGCAAACTGTGAAGAGTACTGCTGACACAGAAACCCAGCAGGAGACATTCCTGTTTGTACTCCCAGAAATCCCTATACTGGGTACCAGCCCCTCCCAGCCTCAATCCATTAGCAGTCCTACAGGCACAGGGAACCAGTAAGAAACAAAACTATACCTCAAAAGATCCTGAAAGGGCCCTATATTTGGCCTGGGCCCCTCTGGCCATGGTCAGGGGCCAATCCAACCTATCCAGTAACTTGGAGGGAGACATACCATCTGTGCCCCCAGAGCCAGTTCTGCAAACCTTAATCTTGGCTGTGGAATGTGAATCAGCCCTAAAGCTCAGTTCCAGCACTGCTTTGCCACAGTTCAGGATCAATCCTGCCCACCCAGGAGCCAGTCAGTAATTAGGCAGCAGTTCTCCCCGGGACCTGATGGGAGCCACACCCATTATTTACCTGATCATAGGCTCACTGACTATTTACCTGATAATAGGACACACATGTGGACCTTTGCCCAATACCACCCTACTGACAAGGTATTAGAAGCAGTTGTATGCACCCAGGGACCAGAAAAGATCCACACTGGCCTAAGCCCTTATAACAAGCCCAATCAGACTCCATTGCAGATCCAGTGACAACATTGTAAATGGCTCCAACACAGCACACCTGCAAGTCTGGAGATAATATTATCAGTCCAGGGAATGGGACAAGAAAAGGTCTTTATCTTCTAGTCTGTAAAGACTGAAAGAGGTGTTTGCCCCTACAAATGCACAGACATCAATGCAAGGCAACATGGATCTTGAGAAATCAAACATATATGACATCACAAAAGACACTGATAGTACTTCAGTAATGGACTTCAAAGAAATGGAGATCTATGATTTGCCCAACAAAGAAATCAAAATAATTGTCTTTAAAAAACTGAATGAAAATGGAAAGGAACACAGACAGCTAGACAAAAACAGGAAAATAATTCACAACAAAATGTATTTAATAAAGAAATAGAAAGTATAAAAAAGAACCAAACAGAAATCCTGGAGTTCAAGAAAACAATGCCAGAAATAAAAAATTCAAAACAGAGCTTCAATAACAGCCTTAATCACACAAAAGAATTAGCAAACTCAAAGACAATTCATCTGAAATTAGTCACTTAGAGGAACAAAAAGAAGAAAGAGTGAAGACAACCTGAGTAAATTATGGGATACCAACAAGTAAATGGGCATTTGCATCATGAGAGTCCCAAAAGAAAAAGAAAAGCAGCAGAAAGGCTATTTAAAGAAAAAAAAAAAAAAAAAAACAGCTGAAAACTTCCCAAATTTTGGGAAAGATATAGACATCCAGGTACAGGAAGCTTAGAGGAACCCAAGCAAGATCAACCCAAAGATTACTCTGAGAAACATTATAATCAAAATCCTTAAAGTCAGAGACAAGGAGATGATTTTGAAAGTAATAAGTGCAAGCAATTTGTCACTACAAAGAAACCAACATAAGACTATCAGTGGATTTCTCTGCAGAAATCTAACAGGCCAGGAGGAAGTGGAATGATATATTCAAAATAATGAAAGAAAAAAAATGCCAACCAAGAATACTACACCCAGCAAAACTGTCCTTCAGAAATGAAAGAAAGATAAAGACATCCCAGATGAAGAGTAGTTAAAAGAGTTCATTACCACTAAACCCACTGTTACAAAAAAGGGAGTTCAAGCTGAAATAAAAGGATACTACATAACAACTTGAAAACATAAAAATGTAAAATTCACTCATAAGAGTATATAAATATAGTTAAATTCAGAATATCCCAGTACTGTAATGGTGGCATATACATCACTTTTATCTCTATTATGAAAACTGGAGATAATATTTAAAATACTGTACCTACATTAATTTGTTAATGGATACACAATATATAAAGATGTAAAGTATAATAATATTATAAAATTTGGGGAGAGGAGAAGTAAAACTGTTAAGTATTTGTGATTGAAAATGAGTTGTTATCAGCTTAAAATAGACTATTATATCTCTAAGATGTTTTACATAAGCCTGATGGCAACCAAAAAAAAAAAAACTATACTATTTACATAAAAGGTAAGGAGAAAAGAATTAAAACACATAAAAATATATATAAAAAATAAACATATATAAAAAATAGATGAAAAAAGAACAAAGGAACTAAACAATTCAGAAAACAATTCAAAAATGGCAATAGTATTTACTAACCAATAATTAATTTAAATATAAATAGACTATTCAATCAAAAGACACAAAAGTGGTTAAACAGATAAAAAACAAGATCCAAAGATATGTGGTCTACACGAGACACTTTTTTAGCTTTACAGATGCACAAAGGGAGAAATTGAAGGGATGGAAAAATATATTCCATCCATTATACTGATGTCAGATAAACAACTTTTAGTCAAAATCAGTATGGCAAGAGGAAAAAGTCACAACATAGGATAAGGGAGTCAATTCATCAAGAGGATATAACAGTTAAAAATACATATGCACCACACTGGAGCACCTACGTATCTAAAGCAAATATTATAACTAGAGGGAGAAACAGAAAGCAGTACAATACCAGTAAGATACCTAAGTACCCCATATTCAACATTAAAGAAATCAACCAGACAGAATTAATAAGAAAAGAGTGGGCCTAAATAACACTATAGACAAAATGGACCTAACAGACATATGAAGAACATTATATTCAAAAAACTGGAAAACACATTCTTCTCAAGGGCATATGAAAATTATCCAGGATATATCATATGTTTGAACACAAAGCAAGAAGACTGAAACTATTTCTAGTATCTTTTCTGACCACAGTGCTATTACATTAAAAATCAACAACAGGAGGTAAACCGGAAAATTCTATGTGGAAATTAAACAACACAATTCTGAACAACTAATGGATCAAAGAAGAAACCAAAAGGTAAATCATATAATATCTTGAGACAGATGGAAATTAAAATAAAACATACCAAAACTTATGGAATACAGGAAAGCAGTTCTACAAGGAAAATTTATAGGAACAAATGCCAAAAATAAGAGAAAGTTTTCAAATAAACAACTTAATTTTACAACAAAAAGAATTTTAAGAACAAACTAAGCCCACGTTAGCAGAAAAAAGGAAATAATAAAGATCAGAGTGGAAATAACTAAAATGGAGACTAAAGAGACAATGGGGGAAAAAAATCAATAAAACTAAGAGCTTTTTTTTTTTGGAGAGATAAACAAAATTGACAAACCTTTACCTGGAGTAGTCAAGAAAAAAAGAGAAGACTCAATTAAATGCATAAATAAAAGAGAAGATATTACACATGATCCCACAGAAATACAAAGAATCAGAAACTACTATGAACACTTATATCTAAACAAATTGGATGACTGAAAAGCAATATATAAATTCATAGAAACATAAAATCTACTAAGAATGAATCATGAAGAAACAGAAAGTCTGAACAGACCAACAATGACTAGTGGGATTGAAGCAATAATCAAAACATCCCTTGAAACACCTAGGTGGTTCAGTTGGTTGAGTGCCCAACTCTTGATTTTGGCACAGGTTATGATCTCAGGATCATGAGACTGAGTCCCATGTCAGGTTCTGTGCTCATTACAGAATCTGCTTGATATTTGCTATCCGTCTCTCTCTGCCCCTCCCCCCTGCTCACATTCATGCTCTCTCTTTATCATTCTCTCTCTCAAAAAATAAATAGGGGTACCTGGGTGGTACAGTCAGTCAGTTAAGCATATGACTCTTGGTTTCAGTTCAGGTCATGATCTCAGGGTCGTGAGATTAAGCCCCATGTCAGGATCCATACTCAGTGTGGAGTGTGCTTGAGCTTCTCTCTCCCTCTCCTTCTTCCCCTCCTGCTCATCCTTGCTCTCTCTCTCTCACACACACACACAAATACATATGTAAATCTTTAGAAAAATAATAATAAAACAAATAAATAAATCTTTAAAAAAATAATCAAAACCTCCTAATAAAGGAAAGCCCAAGACCAGATGTTTCCAGAGAACATTTAAAGAAGTAATGCCAGTCTTTCTCAAAATCTTCTAAAGGAATGAAGAGGAGAAAATACCTTAAAACTCAATTTCCAAGGTCAACCTTACTCTGATACCAAATCCAGGCAAGGACAATATAGGAAAAGAAAACTATAGCCCATACCCCTGAAGAACACAGATGCAAAAATTCTCTCCAAAATATTAGCAACCAAATTCAACAGCACACAAAATGAATCAGACACCAAGACTAAGTAGGATTAATCCTTGAGATACAAGGATGGTTTGACATACAAAAATCAGTAAATATGATACACTACATTAGCAAAATGAAAGAGAAAAATCATGATTCTTCAGAATATGCAAAAAAAATTTTTTTTTGAAAAATCCAACACATTTTCAGGAAAAAAATGCTCAATCAATTGGGCACAGAAAGAACATACCTAAATAAAATAAAAGCCATATATCACAAGCACACAGATAACATCATACTTGGTTTAAGAAGTTGAAAGTTCTTCCTTTAAAATCAAAAAGACAACAGTGCTCACTCTTCCACACCCCTTCAGCATAGTACTAGAAGGACTATTGTTTTAAAAAAAAAATAAAGCAAGAAAAAGAAATAAAAGGCATTTAAATCATAAAAGAAGAAGTAGAACTGTCTCTGCAGATGACATAATATTATACATAGAAAACTCTAAAGATAATACCAAAAAAATTAGACGCAAGGAATGAATTTAGTAAAGTTGCAGGATACAAAACCAACATATAAAAATTAGTTGCATTTCTATACACTAACAATAAAGTATCAGAAAGAGAAGAAAACAATCCCACTTACAATAACAAAAAACACAACAAAACAAAACAAAAAACAAATAACAACAATAAAATACTTAGGAATAAATTTAACCAAGGAGGTGAAAGATCTATAAAATTAAAACTATAAGTTAATAATAAAAGAACTGAAGAAGACACAGATAGGAAAATACCTGTGTACATGGACTGTAAGAATTAATATTGTTAAAATGTCCATACGACTCACAACTATGTATAAATTTGTTGCAATTCCTATAAAAATTCCAGTTTTTACAGAAATAGGAAAAAAAATCCAAAATTTGTATGGAACTAGGATAGACCCCAAACAGCCAAAGTACTCATGAGAAAGAAGAAGAAAGCTGGAAGTGGGCGCCTGGGTGGCTCAGTGGGTTAAGCCGCTGCCTTTGGCTCAGGTCATGATCTCAGGGTCCTGGGATCGAGTCCCGCATCGGGCTCTCTGCTCAGCAGGGAGCCTGCTTCCTCCTATGTCTCTCTGCCTGCCTCTCTGCCTACTTGTAATCTCTCTCTGTCAAATAAATAAATAAAATCTTTAAAAAATAAAATAAAATAAAAAAATAAAAAAAAACAAAAAAACAAAAAAAAAAAACCACTTTCTGATTTCAAACTGTACTAGAAAGCTATAATAACCAAAACCATATGATTCTAGCATAAAGACACATGCCAATAAAACAGAATCAAAACCTAGAAATAAACCCAAGAGCCCAGAAATAAACCCTCCCATGTTACAGTCAAGTGATATTTGACAAAGGAGCCCAGATTACACAATAGAGAAAAGACTGTCTCTTCAATAAATGGTGTTGGATATTTTCTATATATAGAAATAGATATTCACATACCAAAAAAAAAAAAAAAGAAATTGAACTCTCATATTAGTCACAAAAATTAACACGAAATGGATTAAAAACTTAAATATAACACCTAAAACCACAAAACTACAAGAAAACAGAGGAAAAAATTTCCTTTACATTGATCTTGACAATGAGTTTTTACATATGACACCAAAAAGCACAAGCAACAAAAGCAAAAATAAACACACAGAACTACATCAAACTAAAAATCCTCTATATAGCAAAAGACAATTGACAGAATGAAGAAACGACCTGTACAATGGGAGAAAATATTTGTGAACTATATATCAGATAAGAGGTTAATATCTAACATGTATAAAGAAGTCATAAAAATCAAAAACAAAATTTTTAAAAATTGGACAAAGACCCAGATACATTTTCACAAAGACATACAAATGGCTAATATGCATACTAGAAGAGTCTCAACTCAATAATCAGAGAAACGCAAATCTGAAACCACAATGAGCTATTACCTCACATTTGTTAGAATGGTTATCAAGACAAGAGATAAGAGAAGATGGGAAGATGACAAAGTAGGAGGATGCTAAGCTCATCTCATCCCACAAATATAATGAGATAACACTAACATTAGTTTAAATAATTCAGAAAAGAACACTGGCAGAACAAACTCTACAACTAAAGGTCGAGAGTAGGCCACATTGAAGAGATTAGGAAGAGAGGAGATGTGGCGAGAAACTAAATGGACTATGGGCTGTCGGCAGGGTCGAGAGTGCATCCAGACATAAAGAAAGAAGAGAAATAGACCATCACAATGGAGAGTCCACATGAGGAAGATGAATAATATTTGGCTTGGAAAACCAGAGGGGCCAAATTTTGTGAGTTCTTACAACCAACATGACTTAAAGCCTGGAATTTTAAAAATCAGCTACTCAGTTCTGGAAGAACACAGAAGGCATAGGAAGCTGAGTCCTCACTCTTAAAGAGATAGCACTATAAACAGTCCATGGAGATATAGCACAGAAGCAACAGTTTAAAAATATCTGGGAAGACTAGAGGGAGAGTTATTTTGCATGTCTGGATGGGTAGGACTCACTAAGGGACTTCTCCAGGAACAAAAGAGATGGCAGGCACTATTTCTTTCCTCCACCTGCCTCCCCTAGTATGAATCTTGATGCATCAAGAGAAAAAAGAACAATTACATACTAGAGAAAGCTCATAAGGCAATCGGCAGAGTTTTCAGAAGTTCTGCTGGCCCAAAGGGAGTGACATGAAATAGTCAAAGTGCTGAAAGGAAAAAAAAATGCAGCCAAAAATACTCTATCCAGAAAGGCTACCATTCAGAATACAATGAGAGATCATGAGTTTCCCATACAAAGAAAAGCTAAAGGAGTTCGTGACCATTAAACAAGACATACAAGAAATGTTAAAAGGGACCCTGAATAGAAATGAAAGACCATAAGTAAGAGCTAGAAAGGTAGGAAGCACAAAAGCGTTACAAAAAATAATAATTTTTTTTAAAGTATAGCTGTAAAACTTAGTCAATGAACTCACAAAATAAAAGCACATAAATTATAAGACCATACCTGTAATGTGGAGGAAGTAACAAGTAAACAATGGGTTCAAACTTTAGCAACCATCAACTTAATATAAACTAGTATATGCAGATGATGATATATGAAAACACAATGGTACATTATGGACACTGGTAAAAACAAAGAAATATGCAAAAGATAAAGAGAAGTGTTGCAAAGATGGTGGAGGAGGGTTGCCTGGGTGGCTCAGTGGGTTAAAGCCTCTGCCTTTGGCTCAGGTCATCATCTCAGGGTCCTGAGATGGAGCCTGCATTGGGCTCTCTGCTCAGCAGGGAGCCTGCTTCCCCCCGTCCCATCGCCCTGCCTGCCTCTCTGCCTACTTGTGATCTCTGTCTGTCAAATAAATAAATAAAATCTTCAAAAAAAAAAAAAAAAAGAGATGGTGGAGGAGTAGGGGACCCTATCTCAATCAGTCTCTTTAATTGAGCTACCAGACCATTCTGAACACCCAGGAAATCAACCTGTGATGTAAGAAGATATATTTGCATCTCTACAAACAGAATATCTCAGGTTGTTAGTCTTGAGGTATGAAGGGGGGGGTTGTGATTCTGCAGGCAGATATGAAAAGATAAACTGAAGTGGTCGGGAGGAGGCTCTGGATCCTGTGCCACCAGAGCTCAACAGCCTCCCATGCTGGGGACCAGGACCAGGTAGCAGTGGGGAAAGGACGTGAGGTCACACCCCAGACTGAAACCTGGAGCTACTGAGGCAAGCATGTGAACTGGTGCATCTGGTGGTTTTAAAAACACAAAGGGCAGAGACATGCTTGGACCTAGAAGCAAGGGATGGGAGTGTTGCTATAGGGCACACAACCCAGAATGCTGCAGTTTTTAGCAGCACAGACAGAAACGGAGACAGTGTGGCATGGAGAGCACACTGAAGAAAATCCTGCAATCTTTGTTCTGAGGCAGAGGTTTGGATATGGTCACTTTTGCTCTGACTCTCAGAAGAGACATGGAAAGCCACTGGGGAAAGCTGCCAGAGAAAAAAGCACCCCCCCCCCACCAAAAAACGGTTTTTACTGAGCCTATCTCCCCTCTGAAAGGGGGCAGGGCAACTCTAACCAAACAGGGTTGCCTGAGTAACAATGCAGCAGGCCGCTCCCTTAAAAGACAGGCTGAAAGTACAAGAGGCTGACAACCCTAAAGTCTCTATCAAACAGATGCATCTTGCTTGGGTTGTGGTCAATAACTTGGATTCTGTATATTCCCTCAACCACCCCTCAACAGAATGACTGAGAGGAGGAACGCACAACACAAGAAAGACACAGGGACTATGACCTTTGCCACAGAACTAATGGATATGGATATAAGCAAGATGTAAGAAATAGACTTCAGGGTAACAGTTATGATGATGATAGCTAGGATGGAGAAAACCATTAATGGCAATATAGATTAAGGGCAGAAACAAGAGCTGATCTGGCAGAATTTAAAAGATGCTATCTATGAGATCCCATCTAATCTAGATACTCTAACAGTTAGAGTAAATGAGACAGAAGAATGAATTAGTAGATCTAGAAGACAAACTGATAGAAAAGAAGGAACAGGAGGAAGCCTGGATTAAACAGCTTAATATCCATGAAAACAGAATTAGAGAAATAATATCTCTTCTTAATTTTCTTCTAGAAACAATTTATAGTTTTCAGTGCACAATTCTTTTGCATCCTTGGTTAAATTTATTCCTAAATATTTTGGTCTTTTTCATGTTATTGTAAGTGAAGTTGTCTTCCTAATTTCCTTTTCAGATTGTTTACTGTTAGTGTATAGTAAAAACAAATATTTATTTGTTGATTTTGTATCTTGCAGCTTTGCTAGATTCATTTATACTTCCAACAATCTTGTGTGTGCAGAAGCATCAGGGTTTCTCCTTTACTCATGAAAGATAATTTCCTAAATAATTATATGCTGTTGAGTTTTTCTTCTAACACTTTAAATATTTTACTCTACTCTATTTTTTCTTCCACATCTTCTAAATAAAAGTCCACTGTAATTCTTATCCTTGTTCTTCTGTGGTGAGGCTGTATCCTTCCTATAGCTTCCTTAAACATTTCTCTTTGCTTTGCTTATCTACAGACATAAGCCTACTGAAATTTTCTTTATTAAAAATTTATCTTGCTTCATGTTTTCTGATATTCCTTGGTCTTCAATTTGGTTTCTGTTATTAAATCTGAAAAGTTCTCAATCATCATTACTTTGAATATTGTTCTTCTATCTGTTCATTCTGCTCTTTCAAGTTGTTCAAAAACATTTATATTACACATTCTGAAATTGTCACACAACTATTAATATTTAATGTGTTTTTCTCCCATTATTTCTCTTTACAAATTTCTATTGACCTATTTTCAAACTTAGTGATTTTTTTCCTTCTTTGAGTCCAGTCTGTTAAAAAGCCCAGTCAGTATATTCTTCATTTCTCTACAGTGTTTTTGATATCTGACATTTCCTTTCGAATATTTCTCTTAAAAAAATTTTTTTATTTATTTGAGAGAGAGAGAGTGAGTGCATGAATGAGCACGAGGAGCAGCAGGAGAGGGACAAGCAGACTCCATGCTGAGCAAGGAGCCTGATACAGGGCTTGATCCCATGACCCTGATATCATGACATGAACTGAAATCAAGAGCCGGGTGCTTAACAAACAGCCACCTGGGCGCCCCTTGTTTTGAATTATTTCTTGGAATTTCCAATTCTTTTTTTACATTACCCATTTTATATACATGTTATCTACTTTTAGATATGTTTCGTAGTGTATATATTAGAGCTATTAGCATATTAAACTGCTATTTTAAAATCCTTGTCTAATAACTTCATAATCTTTGTTATAGCTCATTCTGGTTATGAAGCTTGTTTTACCAGCTTAGATTGCATTTTTTCTGAAATTTTCTGTTGAGAGCCAGGTATGTTGGTACAGGTTAATAAAAACTGAGGTCAATGGTCTTTAGCATGAGCATTTATGTTAATTTTTCTAGGTCTATCTGATTTTTTATGTAGCTATTTATGCCAGAGACATCAAATATCTCTATTGTCTTTGCTTTTTTCACCATTCTTGACTTTATATTTCTCTGTTACTCTGCAGAAAGAGCGTACATCTGTCACTATACCAGAGCCTGGTTAGTACTGTGATAGGGTATGGGGTTGGGGGAGTGTTAAGTAATACTGTGATTAAATTTCAGTCTTTTAATAGTTCTGTGTGTCTGAGGTATGATCTTCACAAGTGTTTCTCCAGTGGTATAGTCTTTTCCCCCACTTTGTAAGAGGGAAGCTAAAGGGAGGTAAAGTTGGAGCACTGCCCTTCTCTTAGTTGGATAAGGTTCTGGCAGTCTTTCCCCCCCAGGAAATTAGATCTTTGTTATAGAATATACCCTGAGTTCATTTTACAATGATTATTCTTTTCCTTCCCTTTCCAGAGCCCTGAAGATATCATTCTCAGATCTTTACCATGAGAACCTAGTATTCTTCTCAGAGGTAAAAAAATCCTTGAAAATATGGGGGTTCCAATAACACTTTGGCCTCCATGAGATTCCTTCATGATAGTCCACACTCAGTATCCAACAATTTGAGAAAAATTACCTTTTGAGTGTTCCTACCAGTTTATGTCTCCAGCAGGATCTGTACCAGCTGTGACTTTCTAGATTTGTTTTTCTTTCCAGATTTGGGGGTAGAGACTTTCCCTGTAAACTCAGTTCTCTAGTAGGTCCAGGAAAGGTTAATTTTAAGTCTAATGAACACTTGATGGTTGTAAGGATGGGAGTGATGATTTCTAAGACATTTGTATGCAGAAGTTAAAATCAGATAGGCCATAAGACAAGCCTTAACAAATCAATAATTGAAACATATAAATTGTGTTCTCTGACCACAATGGAGTGGTGTATCAGTAACAGACACAAATTTGGGAAATTCAAAAATATACAAATATTACACAGCATACCCATATATAACCAATAGGTCAAAGATGTCACAAGGAAAATTAAAAAATAATTTAAGAATGAGTGAAAATGAAAACAGTATAATAAGGGATAAAAGGAAATACAACTAAAGCGGTTCTGATATTGAAATTAATAGCTGTAAGCATCTATACAAAAGATCTCAATTCAATAATCTAACATTCCAATATGAGAAATTACAGAAGTAGAATAAACTAGAGCCAGACAGTCAAAAGAAAGGAGATGATAAAGATGTGTATGTAAACAAAGAATAGAGAAATAAAGAGAATCAATGAAACCTAAAGTTGATTCCTTTAAAAAAAAATCAATAAAATTTATAAATATTTAGATATATCGACTAAGAGTAAAAGAAAGAATACTCAAATAATTAAAGTTAGTAAAAAAAAATTGGACAAACCACAACGATTAAAAAAGAGTATAAGAGGATACTATAAACAATTATATGCAAAAAAAATTAGGCAATTGATATTAAATGAAGACATTCCTAGAAAGTCACAAACTATTGAAATGGACTTGAAAAGAAGTAAAAAATTTAAATAGACCTTTAAAAAGATTAATTTAGTAATCAAATAACTACTCAGAATAAAAAGCACAGGGACAGATGGCTTCACTGGTGAATTCTACCAAACAATTAAGATTTATACTTGTTCTTCATTAATTCTTCCAAAAATCAGACAAGGAAACACTTTGAAACTTTACTCTGTTAAGCCAGTGTTATCCTGATACCAGAAAAAAAGACATCACAAAGACAAAAAACTAAAAATCATAATTTATTAATATAGACACAAAGATCCTCAACAAAATAGAAGCTAACTGAAACCAGCAAGATCTAGTAAGAATCATTCATCATGACCTGGTGAGATTTACCCCAGGAATGCAAGATTGTTTTAACATTGGAAAATCAATCAATATACCATATCAATAGAACAAAAATAACTTGGTCATCTCAGAAGATGCACAAAAAGAATTTGAGAAAATACCTTCAAAAAACTCTCCATGAATTAGGAATAGAAGGAGATTTCTTCAGTCTTATAAAGCACATATACAAAAAACCAACTGCTAACATCATACTAGTGAAACAGTGAATGCTTCTCTGATTTCAGGAAGACAAAAATGCCTGCTCCTGCCACTTCTATTTAACAATACATTGGAGTTTTTACCCAGGATAGTTAGGCAAGAAAAATAAATAAAAGACATTCAGATTAGAGAGAAAGAACTAAAACTTTTTGTTGTTGACAAGATCTTGCACATACACAATCCTAAAAAACATACCAAAAATCAGTAGGACTAATAAAGGAGTTCAGCAAGGCTTCAGTTTACAAAACTCATGTACAAAAATCAACTATGTTTCTGTATACTAACAATATCCAAAAGTGAAATAAAATATTCAGGAATAAAATACCCAAAAGAAGTACAAAATTTATATTCTAAAAACTAAAAACTATAAAACTATAAAGCACCATCAAAAAATTTAAGAACTAGTACGTGGAAAGACATCCCATATTCATAGATCAAAACTATTGTTGGAGAGGCAAATTGATCTTCAAAATCAATGCAAATCCTATCAAATTCCCAGCTGGCTTTTTTTTTTTTTTCTTTACAGAAATTGAAAAGCAAATCCTAAACTTTATATGAACATTCTAGAGACCCAAAATGCCTAAATGATCTTGAAAAAGAACAGAATCAGAACACTCGAGTTTCCCAATTTCAAGATGTAAAGAAAGCTACAGTAATCAAAACAATAATATCCAATATTCTATTAGATAGGGACAGACATATAAATAAATGGAATAGAACTAAGGTTCTCAAAATCATTACATATTTAGCAAGTTGATTTTCTTTTCTTTTTTTTTTTTTTAAAGATTTTATTTATTTATTTGACAGACAGAGATCACAAGTAGGCAGAGAGGTAGGCAGAGAGAGAGAGGAGGAAGCAGGCTCCCCCCTAAGCAGAGAGCCAGATGCAGGGCTCAATCCCAGGACTCTGAGATCATGACCCGAGCTGAAGGCAGAGGCTTTAACCCACTGAGCCACCCAGGCGCCCTGCAAGTTGATTTTCAATAAGGATATCAAAACAATTAAATGGGGATAGAATTTTTTTTCAGGAATTAGTGCTACAACTGAATATCTACATGCAATAAAATATAGATCCCTCCTTTTTACCATATTAAAAAATTAACTCAAAATGAATCATAGTCTTAAATGTAAAAACTAAAATCATAAAATTATTAGAGGAAAATGGGAGTAAATTTTTGCGACCTTAATTTAGGCAATGACTTCTTAGATATTACATCAAAAACATAAAAAAATTACACACACACACACTGAATTTCATAAAAATCAAAAACCTCTGTGTTTTAAAAAAATACCATCAAAAAAATGAAAAGACAATCCAAAAAAAAGATTAGAAGAAAATACTTACAGATCATAAATCTGATATAGGACTTGTATCCAGAATTTTTAAACAAATATTACAAGTTAAAAAATGAAAAAAAAATTAAAAATAGCAAAGGAATTTGAAAAAATATTTCTCCAAAGAAGATATACAAACTACTAACAAATACATAAAAAGATGCTCATCATCACTAGTCATTAGGGAAGTGCCAATAAAGAGCAATTCATAAGATACCACTTCATATCTAATAAGTATGGTTATAATAAAAAAGACAGATAACTAATGTTGGAATATGTTCCATACCATATGGAAGATATGGAGAAATTGACCTAATACATTGCTGGTGGGAAGGTAAAACCATTTAACCTCTTTGGAGCACAATACAGAATTTTCTCAAAATGTAAAATACTGTTACCATATAATGCAGCAATTTTTCCTCTGAGTGTATACCCAAGACAATTTTCTTCTGAGAGTATACCCAAGAAAATTAAAATATGTCCACACAAAAATCTGTATACAAAAGTTCACACAGTATATATAACAACCAGAAAGTAAAAATCTAAATGTCTACCAACTGAACAAATAAAATAAAAAGCAACTGGGTAAATGAGTTGTTATATCCATACAATGGAATATTATTTGTACTAAGTTAACTAAGCCAGCCAGTCACAAAAGACCACATATTATGTGATTCCATTATATGATATGTCCAGAATAGAAAAATCTATAGAGATAGAAATTAGGCTGGAGCTAGCCTGGGACTGGAGGACAGAGGGAAAATAAGGAGTAACTGTTAATAGTTAGAGGGTTTCTTTTTAGGCTGATATGTTTTAAAAGTTATTATGGTGATTACTGCACAGTTCTAAGAACATAGTAAAAAACCATTGAATTTGGAGAGGAGGAGTCAAGATGGTGGAGGAGTAGCAGGCTGAGATGACATCAGGTAGCAGAAGATCAGCTAGATAGTTTAGCAAACCATTCTGAACACCTACAAATCCAACAGGAGATTGGAGAGAAGAACAGCAATTCTAGAAACAAAAAATCAACCATGTTCAAAAGGTAGAACCTGCAGAGAAGTGAATCCGAAGTGATGGGAAGATAGACTGTCGGGGGGAGGGGCTGGCTCCCAAGAAGCAAAAGAGCAATGGAGCACAAAATCAGAGCTTTTAAAAGTCTGCTCCACTGAGGGACATCACTCCAGAGGCTAAGCGGGGGTGGATCCTTTGCAGGGACAGCATGGTCTCAGGGACCACGGGGTCACAGAATGATTGGGGGTATCTGAGTATCACAGAGCTCACAGGTATTAGAGACAGGAAGCCAGATACAGAGACAGAGCCAAGGAGTGAGCTCTCAACTCGGAGTTACGTTAAACTGTGATCCGTGGCAGTCATGCCACTTCTCTTTGAAAAAGGACCCCACAAGCAGCAGATCCAGGGAGAACCCCTTGGAAGGGCAGCAGAGACCTGCTGGGTTTGAAGACTCCAGGCGGGGCTGTGTGCCAGAGACAGAGAAAATACAATCGGTCACAGGCCAGGTGAGCTCCGAGGCCAACGAGAGGGGAATGATTGAAAGCTTTTCTCTGAGGGTGCACTGAGGAGTGGGCACTGAGTTCTTGGCTACTCCAGACTGGAGATTGGGAGGCCACCATTTTCATTCCTGTCCTCCAGAACTCTACAGAAAGTGTTCAGCGGACAAAAGCTCCCAAGAGCGAACCCAAGGAGATTACTTAGCCCAGCCCCTGATGAGGGGAGATGAAATTCGGCCTGGGGCAAAGACACTTGAGAATCACTACAATAGGCCCCTCCTCCAGAAGATCAGCAAGAAATCCAGCTAAGGCCAAGCTCACTTACCAAGGAGAACAGCGGAATTCCAGAGGAGAAGAAAGCAAAGCATGGAATTCATGCCTTTCTCCCCATGATTCTTTAGTCCTACCAAGTTAATTAATTTTTTTAATTTTACTATTTCTCTCACTCTAATTTTTCTTAACTTTTACTCTTTCCTCTTTTAACTTCTTTTAAAACTAGTTTATCTTAACAATGCTTTTCCAAAAAATATATATATATATTTTTGGGGGCGTCTGGGTGGCTCAGTGGGTTAAAGCCTCTGCTTTCATCTCAGGTCATGAACCCCAGGTCCTGGGATTGAGCCCCACATCGGGTTCTCTGCTCAGCAGGAAGCCTGCTTCCCCCACCCCCGCCTGCCTCTCTCCCTACTTGTGATCTCTGTCTGACAAATTTAAAAAAAAAAATCTTTTTAAACTTTCATTATTATGGCCATATTTTATTCTTCATTGTATCTAACTTTATTTTTTATATACATGTAAGATTTTTTCTTCTAAAAAATTTTGGGATACAACTTCTTCTAATAGATCAAAATATACACTAAATCTAAAACAGGGCTTTGTTCTAGTAGCCAGCCTGAGCAAATTCTCTCCACTTTCTTTTTCTTTCTTTTCCCGACCAACTTATCAACTCCTTTTTTAGAATTTTTTAAAAAGTTTCATCTTTACACTCATATTCCATACCTTCATTGTATTTACCCTTATTTTTGTACATATATGTGTAAGTTATTCTTTCTTTAAAATTTTGGGAGGTAGTTTCTTCTAAGAGGCCAAAATATGCCCAAAATTAAGTGGGTGGCTCTGTTCTACTCACCAGTCTAATATATATATTTTTTTTTTCTTTTCTTGTTTTTTTATTTTTTTGAACTTCTTTTTACCTCCTTTGTTCTCCCCACAATTTGGAGTCCCTTCTGATTTGGTTAATGCCCATTTTCTGGGGCCTTTCCCATTCTTTTTCTATTTTATTCTCTCCTTCATATATTCTTATCTGGATAAAATGACAAGGTGGAAAAACTCACCACAAAAAAAAAAAGAACAAGAGGCAGTACCGAAGGCTAGGGACCTAATCAATATGGATATTGGTAATACATCAAACCTATAGTTTAGAATGATGATCCTCAAGGTGCTAGCTGGGCTTAAAAAAGGCATAGAAGATATAGAGAAACCATGTCTGGAGAAATAAAAGCCCTTCCTGGAGAAATAAAATAACTAAATTATAACCAAGATGAAATCAAAAAAGCTATTAATGAGGTGCAATAAAAATGGAGACTCTTTCTGCTATGGTAAATGAGACAGAAGAGAGAATTAGTGATATAGAAGACCAAATGATGGAGAAAAAAGAAGCTGAGCAAAAGAGAGACAAACAACTACTGGACCACAAGGGGAGAATTCGAGAGATAAGTGATACCAAAAGATGAAATAACATTAGAATTGGGATTCCAGAAAAAGAATAAAGAGAGAGGGAAACAAAAGGTATATTGGAGCAAATTATTGTAGAGAATCTCCCTAATATGGCAAAGGGAACAATCAAAATCCAGGAGATGCAGAGAACCCCCTAAAAAATAAAAATTGGTCCACACTCCATCATCTAATAGTGAATAGAAAGCAGCCTGGGACAAGAAGTCTGTAACATACAATGGTAAAAATATTAGATTGGCAGCAGACTTATTCACAGAGACCTGGCAGGCCAGAAAGAACTGGCATGATACATTCAGAGCACTAAATGAGAAAAACATGCAGCCAAAAATACTATAACCAGATAGGCTATCACTGAAAATAGAAGGAGAGATTTAAAAGCTTCCAGACAAACAAAAGCTAAAAGAATCTATAAACACCAAACCAGTCCTACAGGAAATATTGAAAGTGATCCTCGAAGCAAAGAGAGAGCCTAAAAAATAGTAGACCAGAAAAGAACAGAGACAATATACAGTAACAGTCACCTTACAGAAAATACAATGGCACTAAAATCATATCTCTCAATAGTTACCCTGAATGTAAATGGGCTAAATGCCCCAATCAAAAGACACAGGGTATCAGAATGGATAAAAAAACAAAACCCATCAATATGCTGTCTACAAGAAACTCATTTTAGACACAAAGTCACCTCCAGATTTAAAGTGAGGGGGTGAAAAAAAATTTACCATGTTAATGGACATCAAAAGAAAGCTGGGGTGGCAATCCTTGTATCACATAAATTAGATTTTAAGCCAAAGATTATAATAAGAGATAAGGAAAGACACTATATCATACTCAGAGGGTCTGTCCAACAAGATCGAACAATTGTAAATATTCATGTCTCTAACACGAGAGCAGCCAACTATATAAACCAATTAATAACAAAATCAAAGAAACACATCGACAATAATACAATAATAGCAGGAAAATTTAATACCATCTTCACTGAAATGGACAGATCATCTAAGCAAAAGATCAACAAGGAAATAAAAACCTTAAATGACACACTGGACCAGATGGTCATCACAGATATGTTCAGAACATTCCATCTGAAAACAACAGAATACACATTCTTCTCTAGTGCACACTGAACATTCTCCAGAATAGATCACATCCTGTGTCACAAATCAGGTCTCAACCAGTACCAAAAGACTGGGATCATTCCCTGCATATTTTCAGACCAAAATGCTCTGAAGCTAGAACTCAATCACAAGATGAAATTTGGAGAGAACTCAAATACATGGAGGCTAAAGAGCATCCTACCAAAGAATGAATGGGTCAACCAGGAAATTAAAGAAGAGTTGGAAAAAACTCATGGAAACAAATGAAAATAAAAACACAACTGTTCAAAATCTGTGGGACACAGCAAAGGCAATCCTGAGAGGAAAATATATAGCGGTACAAGCCTTTCTCAAGGAACAAGAAAGGTCTAAAGTACACAACCTAATCCTATACCTAAAGAAGCTGGAGAAATAACGGCAAAAAAAGCCTAAATCCAGCAGAAGAAGATAAATAATAAAGATCAGAGCAGAAATCAATGAAATAGAAACCAAAAGAACAGTAGAACAAATCAACGAAACTAGGAGCTGGTTCTTTGAAAGAATTAATAAGATTGATAAACCCCTGGCCAGACTTATCAAAAGGAAAAGAGAAAGGACCCAAATTCATAAAATCATGAATGAAAGAGGAGAGATCTCAACTAACACCAAAGAAATACAAATAATTATAAGAACATATTATGAGCAACTATACACCAGCAAATTAGACAATCTGGAAGAAAAGGATTCATTTCTTGAGACATATAAACTAGTCTCTACTGCACTGAACTGAACCACAACTGAACCAGGAAGAAATAGAAAACCTGAAAAGACCTATAACCAGTAAAGAGATTGAAGCAGTCATCAAAAAAATCTCCCAAAAAACAAGAGCCCAGAGCTAGATGACTTCCCAAGGAAATTCTACAAACATTTAAAGAAGAATTAATTCCCATTCTCCTGAAATTGCTCCAAAAAATAGAAATGGAAGGAAAACTTCCAAACTCATTTTTTGAGGCCAGAAATACCTTGATCCCAACACCAGACAAAGACCCCATCAAAAAAGAGAATTGCAAACCAATATCCCAAATGAACGCAAATGCAAAAATTCTCACCAAAATACTAACCAATGGAATCCAACAGTACATTAAAAGGATTATTCACCATGACCACATGGGATCTATTCCTGGGCCACAAGGTTGGTTCAACATCTGCTAATCAATCAACGTGATATAACACTAATAAAAGAAAGAACAAGAACCATATGATACTCTCAATAGATGCCGAAAAAGCTATTGACAAGGTACATCATCCTTTCTTGATCAAAACTTCTCACAGTGTAGGCATAGAGGGTACATACTTCAATATCATCAAAGTCATCTACGAAAAACCCACATCAAATATCATTCTCAATGGGGAAAAATTGAGAGCTTTTCTGCTAAGGTCAGGAGCAAAGCAGGGATGTCCACTATCACCACTGCTATTCAACATAGTACTGGAAGTCCTAGCCTCGGCAATCAGACAACAAAAAGAAATAAAAGGCATCCAAATTGGCAAAGAGGAAGATAAACTCTCACTCCTTGCAGATGATAAGATACTTTATGCAGAAAACCCAAAAGACTCTACTCCAAAACTGCTAGAACTCATACAGGAATTCAGTAAAGTGTCAGATATAGAAGAATGAGAAATTAAGGAGTCGATCCCATTTACAATTGCATCCCAAACCATAAGATACCTAGGAATAAACATAACCAAAGAGGCAAAGAATCCGTACTCAGAAAACTATAGAATACTCATGAAAGAAATTGAGGAAGATACAAAGAAATGGAAAAATGTTCTAATCTCATGGATTGAAAGAACAAATATTGTGAAAATGTCTATGCTACCTAGAGCAACCTACACATTTAATGCAATCCCTATCAAAATACCATCAACTTTCTTCAAAGAAATGGAACAAATAATCCTAAAATTTATATGGAACCAGAGAAGACCTGAATAGCCAGAGGAATGTTGAAAAAGAAAGCCAAAGTTGGTGGCATCACAATTCCAGGCTTTAAGCTCTATTACAAAGCTGTAATCATCAAGACAGGATGGTACTGGCACAAAAACAGACACATAGATCACTAGAATGGAATAGAGAACTCAGAAATGGACCCTCAACTCTATGGTCAACTAATCTTCAACAAAACAGGAAAGAACATCCAGTGGAAAAAAGACAGTCTCTTCAATAATGGTGTTGGGGAAATTGGACAGCCACAGACAGAAGAATGAAATTGAACCATTTCCTTACACCACATGCAAAAATAGACTAAAAATGGATGAAAGACCTCAGTGTGAGAAAGAAATCCATCAAAATCCTTGAGGAGAACACAGGCAGCAACTTCCTTGACCTCAGCCACAGCAACTTCTTCCTAGAAACATCGCCAAAGGCAAGGGAAGCAAGGGCAAAAATGAACTATTGGGACTTCATCAAGATCAAAACCTTTGCACAGCCAAGGAAATGGTCAACAGTACCAAAAGACAACTGACAGAATGGGAGAAGATATTCACAAATGACATATCAGATAAAGGGCTAGTATCCAAAATCTATAAAGAACTTATCAAACTCAACACCCAAAGAACAAATAATCCAATCAAGAAATGGACAGAAGACATGACAGACATTTCTGCAAAGAAGACATCCACATGGCCAACAGACACATGAAAAAGTGTTCCATATCACTTGGCATCAGGGAAATACAAATCAAAACCACAATGAAATACCACCTCATACCAGTCAGGAAGGCTATAATTAACAAGTCAGGAAATGACAGATGCTGGTGAGGATGCGAAGAAAGGGGAACACTCTTACCTTGTTGGTGGGAATGCAAGCTGGTGCAGCCACTCTGGAAAACAGCATGGAGGTTCCTCAAAAGTTGAATATAGAGCTACCCTATGACCCAGCAATCACACTACCGGGTATTTACCCTAAAGATACAAATGTAGTGATCCAAAGGAGCACATGCTCCTGAATGTTTATAGAAACAATGTCCACAATAGCCAAACTATGGAAAAAACCTAAATGTCCATCAAAGATGAATGGATAAAGAAGAGGTGGTATATATATACAATAGGATACTATGCAGTCATGAAAAGAAATGAATTCTTGCCATTTGCAACAATGTGGATGGAACTAGAGGGTATCATGCTAAGTGAAATAAATCAATCAGAGAAAGACAATTATCATATGATCTCTCTGATATGAGGAATTTGAGAGGCAAAGCAGGGTCATGGGGGGTAGTGAGGGAAAAAGTGAAACAAGATGGGATTCAGAGGGAGACTCAATCTCACAAAATAAACTGAGGGTTCCTGGGGAGTACGGGGGTAGGGACAGGGTAGCTGGGTTATGGGCATTGTGGAGAGTGTGTGCTATGGTGAGTGCTATGAAATGGATAAGCCTGATGATTCATAGACCTGTACACCTGAGGCAAATAATACATTATATGTTAATAATAAATTAACTCAAAATGAATTAAAGACTTGAAATAGAAAACCTGAAACCATAAAACTCCTGGAAGAAAATAAAGGCAGTAATTAGCTCCTAGACATTGGTCTTGGCAATGATTTTTTTGGATACAATACCAGGACAAAAATAAACAAGTAGGACTACATCAAACTAAAAGCTTCTGTATAGCAAAGGAAACCAACAACAAAATAAATGGGAGAAAATATTTATAAATTACATATGTGATAAGGGGTCAATATCCAAAATATATAAAGAACTCATACAACTCAGTAACAAGATAAAAAAAATTACATTAAAAAATGGGCAGAGAGGGGTGCCTGGGTGTCTCAGTGGGTTAAGTCTCTGCCTTTGGCTCAGGTCATGATCCCAGCATCCTGGGATCGAGCCCCATATCGGGCTCCCTACTTGGTGGGAAGCCTGCTTCTCCCTCTCCCACTCTCCCTCTTGTATTCCCTCTCTCACTATGTCTCTCTCTGTCAAATAAATAAATAAAATCTTTTAAAAATTTTTTTAAAAAATTAAAAATGAGCAGAGAATTTGAAACGACATTTTTCAAAGGCCTACACATGGCCTACTGGTACATGAAAAGTTGCTAGGCATCACTAATTATCATAGAAATGCAAACGAGTACCACAGTGAGATATCAACTCATACCTGTTAGAATGGCTATTACCAAAAAGGCAAGAAATAACAAGTGTAGGATATGGAGAAAAGGGAACTCTTGTACACTATTAGTGTGACTATAAATTAGTATAGTTACAATGGAAAACAGTATGGAGTTTTCTCAAGGAATTAATACTAGAACTTCTATATGAGTCAGTACTTCTACTTCTAGGTATTTATTCAAAGGAACTAAAGAAAGGACATCAATAGTTATGTCAGAGACACTAAAAATATGCCAATGAACTGGAAAATATGAGTTTTCACAATCATTACTTATTTCAAAGAAACCAAATTTATTTGATCATATTCCACTTACCGGAATATTTAAGAAAATGTAATTGGTATTAATGTAACAAATAATAAAACAAAAATTAAGGATACATTCGTATAGCACCTGTTCTTGTCCCAATAGCCAAGATTTTCTGAACTGGATCAAAGGCTAATGCTGTGGGCTGATAAGGGAAACCATGCCGAACTGTCTGAAAGAGAGCAGATAGTAAAAATAGTCATCAAGGAAATAAAAATTAATACAATTAAAACTACTAGATACCATTGTCCAACTACCATGAGTAAAATAATTATTTTTAATTAAAAAAATAACTACTACCAAATGTTGGTAGGAATATAAAATGACACAAACACTTTGGAAAATTTCCTTGCCATTTTCTCTAACACTATCGGTCCTATGACTTATAAATTTCACTCTTAGGGGGCCACCTGGGTGGCTCAGAGGGTTAGTGCCTCTGCCTTCGGCTTGGGTCATGATCCCAGGGTCCTGGGATCGAGCCCTGCATTGGGCTCTCTCCTTGGTGGTGAGCCTGCTTCCTCCTCTCTCTCTCTGCCTCCCTCTCTGCCTACTTGTGATCTTTCTCTGTCAAATAAATAAATAAAATCTTTAAAAAAAATAAAAATGAAAATAAATAAATAAATAAATAAATTTCATTCTTAGGTATGCATCCCAGAAAATAACATATGGCCACATAAAAATCTGTTAAAGTATGTCCCTAATAGCTATATACTTAACAACCTAGAAACAGTCCAGCTGTCCAACAAGAGAATCAAAACCAAAAATGTGCTCTACTCATACAATAAATTACCACTCATCAGTTGAAATATGATAAACACTAATGATAGATGCAACATGGATGATTCTCAAAAACGTTATGCTAAATAAAAGAAGTAATATACAAAACAGTGCATACAGTATAATTATATTAGAATTTGAACAAGCAAAACTAACCTATGGTGAAAAAGAAAATCACAGCAGTGGTTGTCTTGAGGAGAACTCACTGAAAGGGAGTATGAGTAAAGGTAATATTCTATATTTTAATAAAGGTGGATTACACAAGTGTATACACTGATAAAAACTCATCTAATTGTACAATAAAATTGATGATTTTTCTGTGTGTAAACTAAATGTCAAAAAAAGATAAGAAAAGAGTATTACAAACAAATATTGAAATCCAGTTAATGATACGTATATTGAGTTTTTAAGAGGTAAAGTCTACTGACATCTGCAACTTAATTCAAAATGCATCCATAGAAGTATTATGGTTCATAGATGGATAGACATACATTATAAAGTAAATATAGCAAAATGATAATTGTAAAATCTACATTCTGATTATGCATGTATATGTGTGTGTATACACATAGATACATGAATGCTCATAGTATAACTTTTCAACTCCTCTGTGTGTTTGAAACTTTCATAGTCATACAATGGAGAAAACAAGAAAAGAAAAATACAGAGTTAATAATATCATAAAGGTGACAAGACTAACAAGAATATGTAATAATATACAGGAATTAATTTCAACATGAAATATAACTTTTCAAAGAAATAAAGGACTCACATGGGTCAGAAAAAATAGATTCTGGAAGGAGCTGGGAAACATAGCAGGGTAGAAAGACCCTGAGCTCACACCATCTATGTTTATAACCTGGTATCATTCACATCCAAGTAGATTGAACCCTCCAATGTGAAGAAGGACAAAACAAACTCCACAACTAAAAACAGAGAAAAAGCTGCATCTGAAAGTTTAGGAAAGACAAAAAGGCAGAGGAAGCTGTCTGTAGGGGGAGGAGAACTAGCATATGCAGAGAGCAGAAAAATGGTCCCTAGGACCAGCATACAAAAGGGAAGACTAATCCTCATGTTTGACTTTGAAAATGAGAGGGGTTGAATTCCATGAGTTTGTATAACTTGGAGCCTGGAGCTTTAAAAGTCAGCTGATGCAGCACTGGGCTAGCCACAAAGGCAAGTGATAGGCAGGTCACTGCCGTTAAAGAGACAACAGCCTACCTGGACAGGAAGCACAAAAATGGCAATTTACACAAAACCAGGGGCTAATGGGAGACAGATTTATTCATACTGATTCAGAATGTGTTCAGCAACTTCTCTGAAAAAGAGGGAGCTGGCAAGCACCATCTTCCTCCCCTGTTCCCCAGCATAAACAGAGGGTCATCTACAGGAGTCAGGCTATACAGGCATTTGCTACCTAAACTGCTAGCAGTGTGCCACAAGTTCCTCTGAGGACTCACCTACTCTAAGCCAACTAGCTTTGGCCCTGGGCTCAGTGCCAATTTTGTGAAAGCTGCCAATGTGCCCATTGCAGCCACTGCTGCACACTGCACCCAGCCAGTGCATAGTCCCCAGCCATGTGCCCCCAGCCACCAGGGGAATGTAGCCCTCAGTTTCCACAGAACTTCAGGTGATCTGGCATAGGACTAGCGGCCCTGCACAAATTTGCTAACAGTGTTGTCCCATTCACAAATTCCCTCAAAGCCATATCCCCTCAGAGTTGGCCTGCCTGGGTCCCACCAACACCACTGAGAGCAAGTACAGCCCATAATAGGCAAAGCATCAGTCTGGCAACTGCACTGAAAAGAAAAGCAACTCAGACACAAAATCAAGACATAAGCAACACACATAAGATACTCTCCTGAAGTGGCAGATTCTGGTGAACAGGGAACACTACACACCAGGGCACTGTAGGACTTCTTCATAAAGTCACTTTGGTTCAAAAACAGAGAACATTTCCAACTTTCTTAACACAGAGAAACAAACACAGGAAGGAAAAAAAAATGAGACAGAGAAATTTATCCCAAATGGAAGAAGAGGACAAGGCCACACCCAGAGGTCTAAGCAAAAGGGATGTAAGTAAAATGCCTAAAGAGAATTTAAAGCAATGAATCATAGATACTCCTGGACTTAAGGAAAGAGTGGAAGACATGAGTGAGACCCATAACACAGAGATAAAGAACAGCACAGCAGAGATAAAGGGCTCAATAAACAAAATGAAAAACATGCTTAATGGAATGAATAGCAAAAGAACCAAAGTAATGAATTAGTGACCTAGACAACAGAGTAATGGAAAGTAATCAAGTTGAACATAAGATAGAAAAAGGAATTGTGCAAAATGAGACTAGATTTATGGAATTCAATAATTCCATCAAAAGTAATAATATTCATATTATATGAGTCTCAGAGCAAAAAGAGAGAAAAAACAGGGACAGAAAATTTATTTAAAGAAATAATAGCTGAAAACTCCCCTAAACTGGGGACTGAAACAGATATCCAGATCCAGAAGCATGGAGAACTCTCATCAAAATCAGAAAAGGAAGTCCACAGGAGTGCCTAAATGGCACAGTTAGTTAAATGTCTAGGTGTCTAGCTCTTGATTTTGGCTCAGATCATAATCTCAGGATTGTGAGATTGAGCCCCATGTCAGGCTCCACATTGAGCATGGATTCTGCTTGGGATTCTCCCTCTCCCTCTTTCCCTCCCCAACATTCATACTCTCTCTCTCTCTCTTTAAAAAAAAGAAAAAAAAGGAAAAAGAAAAAAGAAAAAAAAAGGAGGCTAAAAGCAGCAAGACAAAAGAAAATAGTAATGTACAAAGGAAAACCCACAGAGCTAGCAAGAGATTTTTCACCAAATACTTTGCAATCCAAAAGGGAAAAGCATGATATATTCAAAGTGCTGAATGGGCGAAATCTACACCTAAGAATACTCTATTGCAAGGGTATCATTCAGAATAGGAGAGAATAAGAGTTTTCCAGACAAACAAAAAACTAAAGGAGTTCATGTCCACTAAACCAGCCCTCCAAGAAGTATTAAAGTGGACTGTGAGTGGAAAAGGAAGATCAAAACTGACAGTATGATGGTAGAAAACACAAAAGCAGTAAAAATGAATATTTCTATAAAAATTCAGTCAATAAACTCACAAAATAAAAGGATACAAAATATAACATCATATATGTAAAACATGGGGATAAGAATAGTAAAGAATGGGTTCAAACTTAAATGACCATCAACTTAATATAGACTGCTATACATAGAAAGGTTATACACAAACCTTATGGTAACCATGTAACAAAAACAACAAATAAATGTGCAAAAATTAAAAGGAAGTAATCCAAATATATCACTAAAGAAAATCAGCAAAACATGAAAGACAGAAAGACAAGGATCAAAGAAAATCTTTAGAAACAGCCATAAAAGAAAAAGTAAAATGATAATAAATACATATCTATCAATAATAACTCAGAATAAATGGACTAATAAATGTTCCATTTATGAAATGGATAAAAACAACAATAGATAAAAACAATAAGACACATCTATATGCTGCCTATAAGAGACTTGTTCCAGACCTAAAGACACCTGCAAATTGAAAGTAAGGGTATGGAGAAATATCTATCATACAAATGGATGTCAAAAGAAAATTGGAGTACCAATACCTACATTAGACAAAATGGACTTTAAAACAAAGACTGAAAAGAGACAAAAAGGACACTATCATTATAAAGAGGACAAACCAACAAGAAGATCTAACAATTGTAAATATTTATATACCCAAAATAAGACCACCCAAATACATAAGGCAGTTAATAGCAAACATATAAAGGAACTCACTGATAATATAATAGTAGAGGAACTCAAAACCCAAGTTAGAGATCATCTAACCAGAAGATCAACAGAAAATTTATTTAACCAGAAGATCAACAAGGAAACAATGGTTTTGAATGACATTCTGGATCAGATGGACTTAACAGATTATTCAGAACATTACTCCCTAAAACAATAGAATATATAGTCTTTCCAAGTGCACATGGGACATTCTTCAGAATAACTCACATACTAGCCCACACAACCAGTCTTAAAAAATCAAGAAGACTGAAGTCATACCAGGCATCACTATGAAACTAGAAGTCAACCACAAGAAAAATCTGGAAAGATCACAAATACATAGAGGTTAAATAACATGTTACTAGAAAATGAATGGGTCCACCAGGAAATAAAAGAAGAAATTTTAAAAGTACATGGAAACAAATGAAAATACAATAATCCAAAAACTTTGGGATGCAGCAAAAGTGGCTACAGAGGGAAGTTTATAGCAATACCACCTACTTAAACAAGAAAAGTCTCAAACAACATAAACTTATGCCTAAGGAGCTAGAAAAAGAATGATAAACAAAACCCAAAACCAGCAGAAGAAAGGATTAGAGTGGAAATAAATGATACAGAAGTTTGAAAAAACAATAGAACAGATCAATGACATCAGGAACTCATTCTTTGGATAAATCAATAAAATTATTAAACCTCTAACCACATATATCAAGATAAGGAGACTCAAATAGAATCACAAATGAAAGACGAGATCAAATAACAAATACCACAGAAATGCAAACAATTATAAGAGAATATTAGGATAAACTATATGCTAACAGGTTGGACAACCAAGAAAAAAAAGACACATTCCTAGAAAAATATAAACTACCAAAACTGAAACAGGGAGAAACAGAAAATTCAAACAAACCAATAACCAGCAAATAAACTGAATCAGTAATCAAAAAACTCCCAACAAACAGAAGTTCAGGGCCAGATGGCTTAACAGGTGAATTCTACCAAGCATTTAAAGAAGAGTTAACATCTGTCCTTCTCAAACTATTCCAAGAAGTAGAAGAGGAAGGAAAACTTCCAAATTTATTTTATGAGGCCAGCATTACTCTAATACCAAAGCAGATAAAGACTTCACTGAAAGGCGAACTACAGTCCAGTATCCCTGATGAATATGGATGCAGAAATTCTCAATAAAATACTAGTAGGCCAAATCCGACAGTACATTAAAAGAATCATTCACCATAATCAAGCGGGATTTTTTCCTGTGTTGCAAGAGTGGTTCAGTATTTGCAAATCAATCAATAAATCACATCAGTAACAGGAAGGGTAAGAACCATGTGATCCTCTCAATAGATGAAGAAAAGGCATTTGACAACGTACAGCATCCATTCATGATAAAAACCCTCAACAAAGGTTTATAGAGAACATACCTCAACATAGTAAAGGCATTATATGAAAAATCCACAGCTAACATTCTCAATAGGGAAAAGCAACCTTTTCTCCTAAGGTCAGGAATAAGTCAAGGATGCCTACTCTCACACTTTATTTAACATAATACTGAAGTCCTAGCCACAGTAGACAACAAAAAGGAATAAAAGACATCCAAATTGGTAAGGAAGAAATTAAACTTTTCCTATTTGCAGATGAAATAATACTCTATACAGAAAACCCAAAAGACTCCACCAAAAAAAATTGCTAGAACTGATAAACGAATTCAGTAAAGGTGCAGGATAAAAAATCAATGTGCAGAAATCTGTTGTATTTTGATATACCAATAATGAAGCCACAGAAAGAGAAATTAAGAAAATAGTCCCATTAACAATTGTACCAAAAATAATAGACACCTAGGAATATATATATAAATGACCAATAAGCATATGACACCACCATTAATAAATCATATTCACAATGAGATACAACTGTATAGTCTCTAGGATGACTATAATAAAAATGATGGATGCTAACACATGTTGACAAAGATGTGGAGAAATTGGAGCCCTAATACATTGCTGATGGGAATATAAAAATATGTGTAAAATCTTGGGAAAACAGCTTTGCAGTTCTTCAAAATGTGAAATATAGAGTTACCTATTTTCTAAGGCTATATAACTAAGAAAATGAAAAAAGAAATCCATACAAAACTTCAATACAAATGTTCATAGCAGCATTATTCATCATAGCCACAAAATAGAAACAACTCAAATATGCGTCAACTGATGAAAAGATAAAATACAGTATAGACACACAGTGGAATATTATTCATTAATAAAAAGAATGAAGTACAGATGCATGCTACAATAGGGATGTACCTGGAAAATGTTATGCTATCTGAAAGAAGCCAGTCACATATTAATTCCATTGAATAGAATGAACAGAATAGGAAAATCTATAGATACATATACATTATATGTCTGGCTGCCTAGGCATGGTGGATAGAGGCTCTGGATAATGTGAATTGACTGCTAAAGGGTATAGGCAACCATTTTGGGGGTGGTAAAATGTTCTAAAATTGACTATGGTGGTGCTGCACAACTCTCTAAATATACTGAAAAACAATGAAATGTACACTTTAAATAGGTAAAATGTATAGTAGGTGAATTATATCTTAATTTGAAGAAAAAGAATATTATTTCCCCCAAGAATATAAAATATTCTGATATTGTATCATTAGATAAATTGTGCTGTAAGACATTAGATCAGTTGGGGAATCTGGTTGATTTCAAAAGAATTAAGGCTATCAATCAGAATGACAAAATGCAGTAAAAATAAATGTAGCAGGAGAAAAATGCAGAACAGAGTCTGAAGACAACCATGTCAAGGTAACAAATTCACAATTTTAGACAGTGCCAAGAAAGATTGTTGAAATACTATAGTTTGTGCTCAGTTGGTAAAATAAGATGACAGCAATGCTGATCAAAAATAAAACAAGGTTTTTAAATACCTAATTTTTCTTAATGTCATTTTGCTTCTCTTGTTGTCTTTCGTTTTACTGTCTGTATTAGTCTGTTTAGGCTGATATAGCAAAATATCATACACTGGGTGTCTTAAATAAGATATTTCTCACAGTTCTGGAACCTGGGAAGTCAAGATCAAGTCATTTGCCAATTCAGTTCCTTCCTGGCTTGCAGAAGGCCACCTTCTCACTCATCATCACATGATGGGGAGAGAGCAATCTCTCTTTTTCTTTTGTAAAAAGTCACTAACCCATTATGAGGGACTCACCCTTCTGACCTCATCCAAACTTAATTAACTACCAATTTCCCCTTCCCAAATGTCAATACATTAGGGGTTAGGATTTCAAAATACAAATTTTAGGGGGACACAATTCAGTCCATAGCATTCTCCCTTGACATTATTATAAGGGATGACATGAGGTGGCCAACTGTGCCAACAGTTCTATAAATCTCTCTAGATACTTGAAGCAAAGAAAGATATAATATAGAATGGTTACATATATGTGGAAAGTTTTGGTTCTATTACCCTAAGTTAAGGAAACTGCTACCACCTCTGAGATGAAAGAAAATATTCTGGGGATACCTGGGTGGCTCAGTTGGTTAAGCAGCTGCCTTCGGCTCAGGTCATGATCTCAGCGTCCTGGGATCGAGTCCCACATCGGGCTCCTTGCTCGGCAGGGAGCCTGCTTCTCCCTCTGCCTCTGCCTGCCTCTCTGTCCGCCTGTGCTCGCTCTCTCTCCCTCTCTCTCTGACAAATAAATAAATAAAATCTTTTAAAAAAAATGGTAAAAAAAAAAAAAAAAAAGAAAATATTCTGTATTTACTGCTGACACTGCAAGAGGCACTACCAGAGACAACACTTTTACTTTCTCCCTGTCTTTAAATGTGGAATAAGTGCCTCCCATTGGCTGAATTTAACCAGAACCCAGCTAGGAAGGAATTCGAACATCTCAGCTCTGGTTTTAGTTTAGTTTAAATTTTAATTTCCTCAATGTATAAATAAGAACACAGAAGGACCAGTGTGGAACTGAAAGCAGTATGAGACAAAGCAGAATTCATATCTTGCCTGATTGACTAAGGCTGAATACTATTATAATATTTCAAAACAGCCTCATAACCACCTGTGACAGATACCCTGTGGCTCCCCAATATATTCTTTTCTCCCTTTTCTACAGTAATAAAATTTTGAGTCCAGCACATAGCAATCTAGTTCATACTATATTTTTCAGGCTCCACAGAAGATGAGATTAGATTCTGAAAAATTAATGAGAACAAAAATGATATGAAGCCTTAAAAGTAAAGCAAATAAGTTCTTTTTTTCTCACTGTCCTACTAACTGGAAAATGTATTCAATGGCAAGAGTTGGATCAGCCATCTTAGAACATGAAATGGAAGCTGTAGGTTAAGGATAACACAGTAACAAGATAGAAAGGTGTTTCATAACAGAAAAGAGGTTTGTTGGGTTCTTAATACCATATAGTCATTGAATCAGTCCTGGGTTATTTAAGCTTAGATTTCATGAAAGAGAAAGAAATTTCTACATTTTAAAAAAAATCATTTATTTATTTGACACAGAGAGAGAGAAAGAGAAAGTGCACACACAAGCAGGCAGAGCAGCAGACAGAGGGAAAGGGAGAAGCAGACTCCCCACTGAGCAGGGAGCCTGACTCAGGGCTTAAACCCCAAGTCCCCAGGATCATGACCTGAGCCAAAGGCAGATGCTTCACCAACTGAGCCACCCAGGCACGCCAAACTCTTACATTTTAAAACACAGCTACTACGGTCTATTAAAATATCTTAACTGGTATCCTTATACCCATCTCAACCATTCCTAAAAGTGAATATTCACTAGATCACCAAGTTAATTTATGAGGCATGTTCCCTAGTTTTGATTATTAGTCCAAAAAAAGAAAGCTTTGATTCTATACTAAAAGAACTCCAGCTCTCTACCATATTGATTTTTCATGCCTATATTTATCATTTTTATATACTACTGATAGGCCAAAGCTACCATTTCCATAACCTGAGCATAGAATTCCTAGAATCATGCACCAGGTTTCATCTAGTAACACAAAAGTGACTATTAGAAATTCCCAGATATTTGATGCTTTTTGAAAGTTCACATATGCCACTGTACTTTTACAAAAGACCTACATTAGTACCTGTTTTTGCCAAGCAAAAGAAATGTGAAGAGGATTTTCATTTTTACCAAAAAAAGGTAAAAAGTGAAAATAGAGTTGAGTGATTGTTTTGCAGCCAGCCATTATAGGGGCTATAAACATGCTACACGCAGGAAGAGTGGAATGAATCATTGAACATTACATCAAAAACTAATGATGTGGGTGCCTGGGTGGCTCAGTGGGTTAAGCCGCTGCCTTTGGCTCAGGTCATGATCTCAGGGTCCTGGGATCGAGTCCCACATCGGGCTCTCTGCTCAGCAGGGAGCCTGCTTCCTCCTCTCTCTCTCTCTCTGCCTGCCTCTCTGCCTACTTGTGATCTCTCTCTGTCAAATAAATAAATAAAATCTTTAAAAAAAAAAAAACAAAAAAACTAATGATGTACTATACAGTGGCTAATGGAACATAATAAAAAAAATTAATTAATTCGTTAAAAAAAAGAGCAGGGCCACCAAGCGTTCTCTAGGAACTACACTCAGCATCTCTGCCATAGTTTTGGTTTTTTTTTTTAAGATTTTATTTATTTATTTTATAGACAGAGAACACAAGTAGGCAAAGAGGCAGGCAGAGAGAGAGAGGAGGAAGCAGGCTCCCTGCTGAGCAGAGAGCCCGATGCGGGGCTCGATCCCAGGACCCTGAGATCATGACCCGAGCCGAAGGCAGCGGCTTAACCCACTGAGCCACCCAGGCGCCCCTCTGCCATAGTTTTAAACTGTGTTTGTGAGCAATGCACTTTATTTCAATTTATTTTATGCATCTGTTAGCAAGATGTGGCCTAAGGCATCAGGAAAGTCTAAGAGAGGTTATTTTTGGGGTCTGGGAATGCTCAAAAAAATTTTCCTTATAAATTAGTGGTAGTTGCTTCTTTGCTTTATGCCCTTTAGGCTTATGAAGGTCTCACAGGAACACTCTACCTTCAGATAGTCAGGGATGCTTATATAGAAAAAAATAATACTTATGGATTACAAAAGGTAGAATATAACAGTTATGCCATAAATTTATGTTATTTAAAAATTCCTCTAGGTAAAAAATTTGCTTGTAAAGATTTATAATTATATAATACATGTTTTTTTCATATAAGTTCACTTGCCTGGTTTGGTCTATAAATGTTACACTCAGGGGAATAGGTACAGTAAGGTAAATCTTTCCTGATTTTGAATACAGAAATAGGAAAATAACTGCAGTCTCAAAATTTGTTCAGTAAGTCACAAATAATTTGAAATAAGATATCTGGTTACTCTCCTGTGTGAAAATGGACTTTTACATGGATAACATATTTTAGTAAGCAAAAAACAATCACTATTGTAACTGTGGAGCAACTCCACTGCTAGTAAAAAACCCTCAGTTTCAATATTTGTTTCCAATAACAGCCAAATCACTTAAACTTTGAGTTTTTTAGGGCTTTGTGTATAGGTCTAAACTCTTCCCTAAATATGATGTCATCTTGGAGCACTGAAAGTATTGTTAAATGATTTCCTGCTATCTTAAATAAAGGAAAAGACGATGCAAGAGGACAATGACAGGCATATAATGCCACTGAGTGGCATAATGGGAACAAAATTAACAAATTCCTATGAATCCCCATCAAAATGTGCTAAAAAGGTAAAATTGTTCTATATGGTAAAGTATCTACTCATGTGGATTCCATTGGTAATTGAAGTATTGGTACCAGTTCTCAGGAAGAATTGTAAATCTCTTGAAAGAATGAGAAAGCTATCACATTCAAAGATCCAAAACCAATTGATATTAAAATAAAGAATAAGTCATTAATATACCCCCATTTCATAAGATATTTGTAAGCAGATATAATAGAAATGGAATGCTAATTAAGTCATTAATATTCTGAAATTTAATACCTTATTCTCTTTATCTTAGTCTTATCTTTATCGTAATCATACACACAGTTTAACAAATCAGACAAATCTAAAGGATATCTGAAAAATTAGAAAGGTATCCCCTTACCTCTCTGATTTCGTATTTCCCAGAGGCAACTACTTCTCAATATTTCTGCTATTTATTTGGGTATTTGCCTAATGTGTCTCAAAATAACATTTTTACATTGATGCTTACTGACTTTTCAAAAAAATATATTCTTTTTCACCTACCCCCTCATTATTTATACAAGCACCTTTGTCATGTTAACACTATTGATATTAATTACTAATTTTGCCTCACAGAAGTTTTTGTTCTCTGGGGTTATCTTTTTTTTTTTTTTAAGCTGCATTTCTTTAGCTTTTATGTACTACTGACTAATTTGACCCCAAACTCCCCAGTTGCTGAAATCATCTTTCAGTGTATTAAATACATCAGGTATATATATTCAGAGAAAGGAAGAAGAGGGATGGAGAGAGAGACAGAGAGGGAAGAAAGAGAAAGAAAGGGAATGACTATTTATATAAAATTTGAATGATCCCTAGTGACAAAAAAACAAATTAGCTATTGCCTGGATCCAGGAGCAGAAAAAAAGAAGGACCGCTATGAAGAACCAGGAGTGATGAGTATGTTCTCTATTTTTACTGTAATAGTGATTTCACAGGAAACTCACCACATGGCGAAATGTATAGAATTTCAGATTGTTTTAAGAATTATAAACTAAATATTTATGAATATAGTTACAAAATACTAAATAAGATATTGGTAAATTAAATCCAGTAAAATATATTGACAATTATAAGCTTTGGCCAAATAAAATTTATTCTAGAAATGTAAGTATACATGTTAAATATATATACTTTGTATTCCATTTGTTACTAATATATTTCATATATTTCATCCTTTACCTTTCCTTAACTTAAATTTTAAGTTTTCCAGGCCTCAGTCTTGAAACTAGAGGCATTTCTTACTACTCACAGAATAAACCTTGGCAAGATACAGAGAGAGTAAAGCAGATAATATTCTTCAGCATATAAATGTCTTTGCAAATCTTATTTCTAAAAAGGAGGCTATACTTTACTGATTGCTGCCACCTCTTGTGAAAGTAATCTTTAGTTTCTAAGGAATATACAATTCTGCTTGGTTCTTTTACTAAATAATGTGTTCCCCTGATAATAATATTTAAATTGACATAGCATTTCCAGGAAAATATATAAATACATGTGAATTTTCTTTATTAAGCCAGAAGAGGATCACTGGCATGTTTTCTTTTGTCTCATATGCATGGAAGAGAAAGAAAATTTTAAAATACGTCTGTGTTAGATTTAGACAAAAAGTTTGACTGCCTAATCTCATTTTTAGATTTTAAATTAACACAAAGACAGGTCAGTATCAGGACACATACCTATGTTCATTAACTCAACAAATTAAAAGATAAAACCTCATGATTATATCAATAGGCTCTGGAAAGGCATTTGACAAAATTCAACAGCCAATCCAAGTAAACATTTAATGTAAACAGAATTAGAGGGAAATTACATAAAGATGATAAATATCAACAATAACAAAAGTAATAACAAACATGATATTAAAGAACAAAAAGCTATAGTCATTTCTATCAAAATCAGGGAGAAGACACACATGTCCATTTTTCAAATGTTTTCAATTATTATTCAGCTTTATTGTTGTTTTTAAAGATTTTATTTGACAGAGACAGAGATAGCAAGAGAGGGAACACAAGTAGCAAGAGTGGGAGAGGGAGAAGCAGGCCCCCTGCTGAGTAGGGAGCCTGACATGGGGTTCCATCCCAGGAAGCAGGACACAGGACCCTGGGATCATGAACTGAGCTGAAGGCAGATGCTTAACAACTGAGCCACCTAGACACCCCTCAGCTTTGTTTTATAGACTCAAGCTAATTCAGTAAGATAAGAAACTGAAGTAATACATATAGGTACAGAAAAGTTAAGGGAAAAATTTACAAAAATATTTTAGAAATAAAAGAATGTGATGAGTTGTCTAAACACAAGGTAAAGAAACAAAAATCAGTAACTTTAGCAGTAACCAATTATCAGTACAATTGGGAGGAAATCACCATTTATATTTTTAGTTGTTAATTTGACGTCTGTCAAATTTGTTAAAAGCCTAAAAACAAATGTTTACCCAATAGCATTGGTTAATATACTTCCTAATATACAAAATGGTTAGGGAGACAAAACATTTTGCACTAGGCTGAATTTAATCTGATTAATAGCAGGATTATTTCCTATACATCAAGGTTAATTCAATACCATAGAAGTCACAACTTAACTGTTAGAATTCCATTAGATATACAGGGCTGATGTAATTAGTTGGTATTGTAGCTATGACAACAAAACCCCATTAGAATTTAGTCTTCAAGAAGAAATTTTATATATATATATATATATATATATATATATATATATACTTTTTCATTATTGTTCTATGATTCAAGCTACTGAAAGCATCTCTTTTCTAAGTATCTCTAAAAGCCTAACAGTGGAAGTTGTTTATACATAGTGGTAAATAAGTAAGATCCTATTAGCATTTTTCAAAAATAAAATATTCAACTCTCAAATCCCAAGTCAAGGCGTCACTCCTACATGAAATATTTGCTAAAGTTCTGAGCCAATGCCACAGTTTAACACTTACTAAAAATTACTGAAGAAATTTTAACTTACTTAACATTCAATACATTGCAAATTAATTTTATATCATGCTTGAAAGAAATATGTATATCTTTCATTGAATCTATTTTTATACATCTATATAGATAACAAATTTCTGTGAACATAAAGATCTCTTCTCATTGATATATAACAAAATGAAAATTGGTAGTCAGAAAAATAATTTGTCCATGAAGCAAAATAAAAAACATTTTTTTTAAGATTTTATTTCTAAGTATTCTCTACCACCCAAAATAGGGCTCAAACTTAGAAACCCAAGATCAAGAGTCACATGCTCCCCTGACTGAACCAGGTAGGCACCCCAAAATAAAAATCACTTTTAAAAGAAAAGACTAATCTTGTGAAGCAAAATTATAGACAGAGTAACATGGAAGAATAACACGTTAGGAGTAGGGAGCTAGTACAGGTCCTAGCTATGTCACTGTCTAACCTGGACATATTACTCAAGTTCTCAGCTTCTTCAACTACAAAAAAAAAAAAAAAAAAAAAAAAGGAGAGAAAGAATGAACTGAGTTATTTCAAGGTTCTGTTCAATTCCATTATATTCTTAATACAAATACTTTGTACTAGAAACCATGGAAGACCTAAAACACATAATAGACAGACAGGTAGTTCTGTATTTCTCGCTAAGAATGTATTCCTTAAAACAAATAATGGGCTTATATTTAGTATAATGTTCCATGATTCAAAAGGACTAATTATCTAACTAGTTGTGGAGTTAGACTATTAAAGATGATTCAGTGTTTATTTAGTTGGATTCCCCTGTGAGCTATACACTTGCATTTCGAAAGGTCCACTGAGATATTTTCTACTATTTTATTTCTTTAAGTATAAATAGCTGTTAAGTATTTGAGGGCTACCTCTCTTCTTCAGAAGACAACTTTTTAAATATCTAGTAATAAGGATGATGGACAATTTGAGCCTCCATTACAAATAAAAATAAGATCTAAATTTATAATCTACTTACAAAAACAGCATTTTGCAATGTCTTTCTTTCCTCAGCCTATCTACTGTTAGTTGCAATGAATATGAAAATGATAGTTTTCCTCTTGCTACATTAGAAATAAAAAATCAAGACTATATGCATATAATCTTTATCCCCAAAGCTGCTGTCACCATTTGTTTTGTTTGTACAAGGTACAATGAAAAACACTTTACATGGATTATCTTACTTAATTTTCATTTATTTCTATAGCCCCATGAGATATGTGGTGCCATTACAGATGAAGTTGAGGCCCAGTAAGGTTAATCAACTTGTCCAAGGTCACCAAACTAGTGAATACACAGGTTGACAGCTTTGAAAATAAGAGCTATGTAACATTTCAGTACTCTAATCTTGTCTCAAGATTAAAGAATATAACCTGATTTGCATGATATGAATATAAAACAAGAGCCATAAAGAAATAACTTTCAGAGGATTATAAGAAATAACAGAGCTTCAACTTATGGTAGAATCAAGATCAGCCACTGAATTAGAGCAACCAAAAAGACAATACCCAAACACTTCTCCTAACTTCAGTGGTATAAGTAAGATCAAGTGATCCTTATGCCTCATGCTTCAAATAAGAAATTAGTAAAAGTGTATCAAAAAAGGAGGAGACGTGGTTATCTCTGATCTCTGTATCATGAGTATGGGAAAAAACATACCAGCAAAATACTTTTTTACATCCCATTTACAAGGCCATTCTGGAATATCAGGTTAAGAAAAAACTGATCCAACACAAGGCTTTACAGTTCTTATGGCTTTATAACTCAAGGCACTTATAAAAGTCAGAAGCATTAGTTTATTAGTTTTTCTACAATGTGTAAAAACAGTTCATTTTGCAAATATAAGGCAAGAAAAAATGAGACGATGGGTGATGGCAAAATATAGTGGTTCAGGATACAGTAAAAATGGACATGAGAACTCAGAAACTTATGATTAAGAATGGGAGACAAGGTCCAGGCTCTGAGAAAAAAGAAAAGATTGGCAGAGATTACAAAAGAAATAAAAGATAGGCTAGTTATCCTGTGGTTTGTCAGGACAATTGCATGTCAAGTTGTGGTTGGTAAGAGGCCTCAGTCATAGCCAGTATAGTCCATAAGGTAATAATTGAGAAGAAAGAAGATATTGAAGAGACAAAATGTGACCCATTTATTCTGACTCTAAGAGTTCTACTCACCAAAGTCAGGAGAAATACAGGTGTTTTTTTGGCCCCATATATTCCCCAAATTTCCATTATTTTAGTCTGTTATCCAAAATTCAATTCTTACAAGGACAGAAATAGTTTTATACCAGTTACAATAAGTCAGAAACAAAAGCCTGGGAAAGACAACTGAGAGAGGTATTTGATAAAATAATACATTGACTTAAATACCTTTTCACAGTGGGACTATCATCATGAGTAGCAGTGCTTTTATTCCTAAGGGGGAGGAGGGTGTCTGTTTGGAAAAAATTGAAAAAGCAAAGACCAGAAGCTGAAAACCAACCTTATCTACAAGGTAGAAGTTTTGTATGGAAGTATTTTTCATATTGGAAAACACTAATTCCAAGGGTGATATTTAAGGACACATGAATTAAAATTAAAAAAAAAAAAAAAAGATACTGGACATACTTCCTATCCCGATCCTTAGGGTAGTAGTAGCACAAAGCTATGGAAAAATAAACCTCAAGGGGAGCCTGGGTGGCTCAGTCAGTTGAGTGACCAACTCTTGCTCTTGGTTTTGGTTCAGGTCATGACCTCAGGGTCATGAGATGGAGCTCTGCATCAGGCTCTGTAGTTGGTAGGGAGTCTGTTTTCTTCTCACCCTCTCCTTTTGCCCCTGCCCCATTCATGTGTAGGTGCTCTCACTCTCTTTCTCTCTCAAATAAATAAATGAATAAATAAATATTTTTTAAAAAAGAAAGTAAAAGAAACCTCAAGAATGTCTTTGATGTGCAGAACTTTATTCCTTGATCAAATTTATTCCTAAATATTTTATTATTTCTGTTGCTATTATTACTGGAATTGTGTTCTTAATATCTTTTTTGGATAACTTCTTGTTAGTATAAACAAACGCAACTGATTTTTAGATGTTTATTTTTATTTTTGTATCCTGCAATTTAGTGAATTTATTTAACAGTTTTTCATAGAGTCTTCAGGGGTTTCTGTATGTAAGATCATATCATCTGCAAATATAGACAATTAATTTCACTTCTTCCTTCTAACTTAAATGTCTTTTTAAAAAATATTTTATTTATTTGACATAGAGAGGGAGAGAGATCACAAGTAGGCAGAGAGGCAGGTGGAGAGAGGAGGGAAGCAGGCTCCCCACTGAGCAGAGAGCCCGATGCGGGGCTCGATCCCAGAACCCTTACATCATGACCCGAGCTGAAGGCAGAGCTCAACCCTCTGAGCCACCCAGGTACTCCCAACGTAGACATCTTTTATTTCTTTTTTTTGCCTAACTACTTTGGCTATGACTTCCATTACTATGTGGAACAGAGGTGACAAGAGTAGACACACTTGTATGCTTTTAAACATAGAGGAAATGCTTTCTTCAGCTTTTCACCATTAAGTATGATGTTATCTTTGACTTACCAATAGCTTTTATTATACAGAGGTACATTTCTTCTATACCTAATTTGTTGAGAGTTTTTATTATAAAAGGATACTGAGTTTAAAAATTCAGTATCATAAAAGGATGCAAAAATGATCATATGGTTTTCATTCTTTATTTTGTTAAGTGTTAGATCACATTTATTGTTTTGCATATGTTGACCATCCTTGCATCCCAGGGATAAATCTTACTTGCACATAGTGTATAATCCTTTTAATGTACTGTTAAATAAAATTTGCCACAATTTTGTTGAGGATTTTTGCATTAATGCCCACCACTAGGGATACTAGCTTATAGTTTTCTTAAAATACTAATGGAAGGAGTGCTTGGATGGCTCAGTCTGTTAAGCATCCAACTCTTGATTTCAGCTCAGATCATGATCTCAGGATTGTGAGATCAAGCCCCATCAGATTCCATGCCAAGAGTGGAGCCTACTTAAGATTCTATTTTTCCTTCTAGCTCTCTGCCCCTCCCTGCTCTGTGTGTATGCTCTCTCTCTCTCAAAAACTAAATTAAATTTTTTAAAATTGATGAAAGAAGCCAAAGATGATACAAATACATACAAAGATATCCTGAGTCCATAAATAAGAAATAATGCTGTTAAAATGTTCATGCTATAAAAAACAATCTACAGATTCAAGGCAATTTCCTATCAAAATTCCAATGACACTTTTCACAAAAATAGAAAAATTTCAAATAAAATTCTTATGGAACCACAAAAGAGGCCAAACAGTCAAAGCAATACTGAGCAAGAAGAACAAAGCTTCTCACTCTTTGACTTCAAACTATATTACAAAGCTGTATTAATCAAAACAATACAGTGCTAGCATAAAAACTGACAGACCAATGGAATAGGATAGAGAGCCCAGAAATAAACCCATACATACACAACTAATTTACAACAAAGGTACAAATAATATTGAACAGGGAAAGAGTAGTTTTTTCAATAAATGGTATTGGGAAAATTGTATAGCCACATGCAAAAGAATGATATTGTGGGGCACTTGGGTGGGGGGGCATAGTCAGTCAAGCATCCAACTCTTGTTTTAGCTCACATTATGATCTGAAGGTCCTAAGATTGAGCCCCAGATCTGGCTCCACACTGAACGTGAAGTCTAAGTTTTTCTCTCCTTCTCTCTCTATCCATCCCCAACCATCCCCCCCAACTCTAAAATAAATGAATAAATCTTATAAAAAGAATGGCATTATATTCTTATATTAACACCATACATAAAAATCAACCCAAAATGGATTAAAGATTTAAACCTAAGACCTGAAACCATAAAACTCCTACATGAAAACAAGAGGGAAAATCTCCTTGACACAGGTCTTGACAATGATTTTTTTGGAATTGATACCAAAAGCCCAGGCAACAAAATAAAAAATAAACAAGTGGATTACATCAAACTAAAAAGCCTCAGCATTGCAAAATTCTATTTATCGACAAAATAAAAAGGCAACCTATGAAATGGGAGAGTATTTGCAAACCATAAATCTGATAAGGGGTTAATACCCAAAATATATATGGAACTCATAACAATCCAATTGTAAAAAAAAAAAATAGTAACAATAAAATAACTGGACTAAAAAATAAGCAAGGGAATAAATAGATTTTTTTTTCCAAAAAAGACATATAAATGGCCAACAGGTATGTTAGAAGTTGCTCAATGTCACTAATTTTTAGAGAAATAAAAATCCAAACCATAATGAGGTATAATTTCACACCTTTTAGGTTAGCTATCACCAAAAAGTCAAGAGATAACAAATATTGGTACATATGTAGAGAAAAGGGAACCCTTGTACACTGTTGGTTAGGATGTAAACTGATACAGTCATTATGGGAAATAGTATGGAGGCCCCTTGAAATAAAGAAGAGAACTACCATATGACCTAGAAATCCCATTCTAGATATATATTCAAAGGAAATAAAATCACTATCTCAAAGACATATATACTCCCATCTTCACTGCAACATTATTCATAGTAGCCAAGATTTGGAAACATCCCAAGTGCCCACTGATAGATGAATGGATAAAGAAAATATGGGGGACACACACACAAACACACACAGAGTCTGGAATATTATTTAGCCTTTAAAAAGAAGAAAACTGGGCATATGGATGGCTCAGTTAGTTAAGCATCTGCCTTTCACTCAGGTCATAATCCCAAGGTTCTGGGATCGGACCCTGAGTCAGGCTCCCAGGCAGCCTGCTTCTCCTTCTCCTCCCCACTGGCTCATGATCTCTGTTGTTATCTCTGTCTTTGTCTTTCAAATAAATAAATAAAATCTTTTAAAAAAAAAAAAGAAGAAGAAGAAGAAGAAGAAGGAAACTGGGGCATCTGGGTGGCTTAGTCAGTTAAGCGTCTACCTTTGGCTTAGGTAATGATCCCAGGGTCTTGGGATCAAGCCCCGCACCAGATTTCCTGCTTAGCAAAGAGTCTGCTCCTCTCTCTCCCTCTACTGCTCCCCCTCCGCTTGTATTCTCTCTGTCAAATAAACAAGATCTTTCTAAAAAATAAAAAGAAGGAAATCCTGCCATTGTGACAACATGGATAAACTTAGAGGTCATTATGCTATGTGAAATAAGCTAGACATAGAACAACAAATATCAGATGATCTTACTTATATGTGGAATCTTTTTTTTTTTTTCTAAGATTTTATTTATTTGACAGACAGAGATCACAAGTAGGCAGAGAGGTAGGCAGAGAGAGAGAGGAGGAAGCAGGCTCCCTGCTGAGCAGAGCCCGATGCGGGACTCGATCCCAGGACACTGGGATCATGACCTGAGCCGAAGGCAGAGGCTTTAACCCACTGAGCCACCCAGGCGCCCCACTTATATGTGGAATCTTAAAAAAAAAAGTCAAACTCAGAGAAACAGAGTAGAATGATGGTTACTAGAGACTGCAGGGTGGGAGGAAAGGGGAAATATTGAATTAAAGTGTACAAACTTTCAGTTATAAGTTCTGGAGACCCAATGTGCCACAAGATAACTACAGTTAATGACAATATTTTGTATACTTGAAATTTGCTAAGAGAATTGATCTCAAGTGTTCACACCACACACAAACAAATGGTAACTATGGAAAGTGATAGATTTCTTAATTAGTTTGTAGTAATCATTTCATAATGTAACTTGTATCATATTGTTGTAGCATATAATATCATATTGTATATCTTAAATATATACAATTTTTATTTTTCAAAAAATAAGTAAATAAGTTTTAAAACCTATTAATTAATTTCACTTAATGATCTAGATTCATGATACTATCATGCTATTATGATAGTATGCTTATTTATAGTAGCAACAAGTAACAAGAACCCTGATACGGGAATCAAGAATCATAACAAGAAAAGTATGGGATAAAAAAGCTCAACATTAATATTTGAAAAAATGGAGAAAGAGATCACATTCCTGCATAGGTGGGAAATATCTGTATTATTACTTATTGCTCAAATTCATTTATATATTCAATATAATATATTTTAATACAATATAACACACATATACATTATATAAATATTTTAATACAATATAAATATTTTTTAAAATAAAAATCTCAGTGCATTTTATGTGTGCTGGAGGAGATAGATTTGGAGCTTCTTCAGTTCAATAAGAAATATATACATTTTGGGGAACCTGGGTGGTTTAGTCAATTACACATTTGCCTTCAGTTCAGGTCATGATCTCAGGGTCTTTGGATCAAGCCCTGCATCAGGGCTCCCCCTCCTCCCTGCTCATGCTCTCTCTCAAATAAATAAATAAAATTTTTTAAAAAAGAAATATATACACTTTTTTAAAAAAATGTAACAAGAAAAAACTAAGCTGAGTTGAGGAGAAGGAATTAAGATGGTGAAGTAGGACGAGGACCTTATGCTTGCCTGGTCCCTTAAACACAGCTAGGTAATTATCAAATAATTCTGAACACCCAGGACATTGATTTGAGGACCAAGAGAACAAACCACACAGCTAGGGGAAGAAGCCACATTGTGAAAGGTAAGAGGTACAAAGACATGATGTGGGGAAAAAAGAATCATGGGTTCTGTGGCGGAGAGGGATCTTTGATCATGGGGGGTGGGGGGAGAAAGACTGAAAGCAGCACAAAGAGAATTGCACAAGAAAAACATTTCTCCAAAACTGCTGACTGGAAAGATGAGGGGGCTGATCATCACAAGCTTTTAAAAGCAGTAGGGCTGGAAGTCTGAGGTTTAACAAGTCTGCATCATCACCAGGGTCAAGCCTGGGACATAGCTGTGCTCTTATGGAGAAGGAGGGCAGAGGCCCAGAAGCAGATAGCATGTTCTGAGGATCCCCTAGATCACACTGGGAGAGACAGTTCCCCTTCTTGGAGTGCATTTGGGAGAAGTAGCACTGCCTCGCTGAGGCCAAAAGAGCTGTAGATGCCATTGAGTTGCTCTGTTCATTAGTCTATGAGCAGAACACTTGCTGAGGACAACTAACATGGATGCTGCTTTTTGCTATGCTTTACCATAAAATCCAAGTCCATGTGAATTCATGCAATTGCTTTTCTGGGACAAAGTGGTACTAGCCACTGTGCAGTGAAACCCTCATCCAGAGGATCAGCATAGGTCTCCACTATGCAGAGTCCCTACAGTTTGGAGTTTGAAACCCAACTACATGCCTGAAATAAAACACGGCACTATATCACCAGGCAGGCAGACAACTCAGATACAGGCAGGATGAAGGCAGGGATCTGATGAAAGCCTGGGACACAAGAGAAGTTATTTGTTCTTCTGTGAGGGCTTCCTGAACAGCAGAGGGTCCAAAGACCTCTCTCTTGGGAAGAGTGCTGGCTGTCACCATTTTCACCACTCCATTAGCATGAATATACTTCAGCAAGTAACACAACAAAAACAGTCAAGGCTTGAGTTGCTTATACCAAACCCCATCCTCCTGCACTTTTCAGGTACCTTTTTTACTGGAGCAAGTATAATTGAGAGCCAGAGCAGCAGCAGGTCCCTCCACCAGAAGACCAGCACAAACCTCAGCATGCACCAGGTCTACTGATCATTGAGTGTTACAAAGCTTCAGCTCCAGTGGAAACAGGACCAGTCACAGTCTTTCCTAACACAGAAAAGACAGAGACCTAGAAAAAAATGTCAAGACAGAGGAATTCATCCTAAAATAAAGGACAAGAAGTCATGGCCAGGCAGCTAAATGAAACAGATATAAGTAATATGCCTGAAACAGAATTTAAAACATCAATCATAAGGATACTAGCTGGGCTTGAGAAAAGCATAGACAACACCAGCGAAACCCTTGCTACAGATATACAAGACCCCAAAACTAGTCAGGCCAAAATAAAAAATGTTACAGCTGACCTGTAAAAACAATTGGATATAATCACACTGAGGATGGAAGAAGCAGAGGAATGAATAGGTGATATAGAAGATAAAATTATGGAAAATAATGAAGCTAAAAAGAAGAGGGAAAGAAAATTATTAGATCATGAATATAGACTTGAGAATTCAGTGATTCCATAAAATACAATACATATAATAGGATCCCAAAAGAAGAAGAAAGAGAAAAAAGGACAGAAGGTTTATTTGAATATATTATAGCTGAGAACTTCCTTAATCTGGGGAAGGAAAAAGGCATTTAAATCCAAGAGGCACAAAGAAATTCCCTGAATCCCCTCAAAATCAATTAAAAACACCAAGGCACATCATAGTGAAACTTGCAAAAAGAGTTAGTGAGAAAAGTTCCTTAACCTACAAGGGTAAACACATAAGTTTAGCAGCAGACCTGTGCACAGAAAATTGGCAGGCCAGAAAGGACTGGAAGGAAATATTCAATGTACTAAATGGGAAAAATATGCAGCTAAGAATATTTTATCCAGCAAGACTGCCATTCAGAATAGAAGGAAAGATGAAGAGTTTCTAAGACAAGCAAAAACTAAAGGAGTTTATGAAACTAAACCAGCTCTGTAAGAAATATTAAAGGGTACTCTGAGCAGGAAAGAGAGACTAAAAGTAACTTAAAAGTAATGTTGTTATGCAAAAGTAACAAAGACCAGAAAGGAACAGACACACTCTACAGTAACAGCAACTTTACAGGTCACACAATGGGACTAAATTCATATCAATAATTACTCTGAAACTAAAGGTACTAAATGCTCCAATCAAAAGACAGGGTAGGGGCACCTGGGTGGCTCAGTGGGTTAAGCCGCTGCCTTTGGCTCAGGTCATGATCCCAGGGTCCTGGGATCGAGCCCCGCATCGGGCTCTCTGCTCAGCCTGGAGCCTGCTTCCTTCTCTCTCTCTGCCTGCCTCTCTTCCTGCTTGTGATCTCTCTCTGTCAAATAAATAAAATCTTTAAAAAAAAAAAAAAAAGACAGGGTAAGAATGGATAAAAAAACAAGACCAATATATATGCTATCTATAAGAGACTCATTTTAGATACAAATTCACCTCCAGATTGAAAGTGAGGGGATAGAAAACTATTTATCATGCTAAGGGAAATAAAAAGAAAGTTGAAGTCACCATAGTTACATCTGAAAAACTAGATTTTAAACCAAATTGTGACAAGAGATGAAGAAGAACACTATATCATGTTAAAAGGGTCTATGCAGGGGTGCCTGGGTGGCTCAGTGGGTTAAAGCCTCTGCCTTCGGCTCAGGTCATGATCCCAGGGTCCTGGGATCAAGCCCCGCATCAGGCTCTCTCCTCTCTCTCTGCCTGCCTTTCTGCCTACTTGTGATCTCTGTCTGTCAAACAAATAAATAAAATCTTTAAAAAAAAAAAAAGGTCTATCCAACAAAAAGATCAAACAATATATATTCATATCCCCAACTTGGGAGCATCCAAATATATAAACCTATTAATAACAAACATAAACTCATTGGTAATAATACAATAATAATAGGGGACTTTAACACCCCACTTACAGTAATGGATGGATCATCTAAACAGAACCAGATGGACTTAACAGACATATTCAGAGTATTTCATCCTAAAGCAGCAGAATACACATTCTTTTCATGCACATGGAAAATTCTCCAAAAGAGATCACATACTGATTTACAAAACAGACCTCAACAAATACAAAAAGACTGAGTTCATATCATGCATATTTTTAGACAATGTTATGCAACTTGAAGTCAAGTACAAGAAAACATTTGGAAAGAAGGCAAATACAGAGAGGTTAAAGAACATCCTACTAAAGAATGAACATGTTAACCAGGCAATTTAAGAAGAAAATTTAAAAATACATGGAAGAAAGGAAAATGAAAACCTGATAGTCCTAAAACTTTCGGACAAAGCAAAAGTAACCATACGAGGAAAGTATATAGCAATACAGCCCTACCTCAAGAAGCAAGAAAAATCTCACATACACAATTTAAATTTACACCTAAAGAAGTGGGGGAAAGAACAGAAAATAAAGCATAAATCCCACAGAAGAAGGTATAATAAAGATTAGAGCAGAAATAAATGACATAGAAATTTTAAAAAAAAAAAAAAAGGTCAACAAAACTAGGAGCTGGTTCTTTGAAAGAATTAACAAAATTGATAAACCCCTAGGCAGACTTACCAAAAAGAAAAAGGATCCAAATAAATAAAATCACAAATGAAAGAGGAGAGATCACAACCAACACTGCAGAAACAAACAATTATAAGAGAATATTATGAGAAACTGTATGCCAACAAATTAGGCAATCTGGAAGAAATAGACAAATTCCTAGAAACATATAAACTACCACAACTGAAACAGGAAGAAATAGAAAATCTGAACAAACTGATAATGAGCAGAGATTGAATCAGTAACCAAAAATCTCCCAACAAAGAAGAGTCCAGGGCCAGATGACTCCCTAGGGGAATTCTACCAGACATTTAAAGAAGAGTTAATACATATTCTTCTCAAACTGTTCCAAAAAATAGAAACAGAAGGAAAACTTCCAAACTCATTTTACGAGGACAGCATTACCTTGATTCCAAAACCAGGCAAAGACACTAATGAAAAGAAGAATTACAATCAGTATCTGATGATCTGATTTGCATCTGATGAACATAGATGCAAAAATTATCAACAAGATACTAGCTAATTGACTCTAACAGTACATTAAAAGGATTATTCACCACAACCAAGTAGGACTTATTCCTGGACTGCAAGGTGGTTCAATATTTGCATTAGTTAATAATTTGCATATTAGGGGCACCTGAGTGGCTCAGTGGGTTAAACCTCTGCCTTCAGCTCAGGTCATGATCTCAGAGTCCTGGGATCAAGCCCTGCATGGGGCTCTCTGCTCAGTGGGGAGCCTGCTTCCCCCTCTCTCTCTCTCTGCCTGCCTCTCTGCCTACTTGTGATCTCTCTTTCTGTCAAATAAATAAATAAAATCTTTTTAAAAAATAATTTGCATATTAATATGGCAAATTGAAATAATAATTAATATTTGCATAAAATAATCAACATGATACACCATGTTAATTAAAAAAAGGATAAGAAGCATATGATCCTCTCAAGGGATACAGAAAAAGCATTTGACAAACTCAAGCATCCATTTTGATAAAAACCCTCAACAAAGTAGGGATAGAAGGAACATACACCTCAACATTGTAAAAGTCATATATGAAAGACCTACAGTTAATATTATCCTCAATGGGGAAAAACTAAGAGCTTTTCCTCCAAGTCAGGTGCAAGACAGGGATGTCCACTCTCTCCATTGTTATTTAACAGAGTACATCCTCAATGGGGAAAAAATAAGAGCTTTTTCTCTACAGTCAGGATGAAAACAGGGGTGGCCACTCTCACTGCTGTTATTTAACATAGTACATAGTACTGAAATCATACCAAAAAAAAGAAATAAAAGGCATCCAAATCTGCAGGGAAGAAGTCAAACTTTCACTATTTGCAAATGACATGATACTTTATGTAGAAAACACAAAAACTCCACCAAAAAATTGCTAGAACTAATATATGAATTCAGGAAAGTAGCAGGATATAAAATCAATGTATATAAATCCATCACATTTCTATAAACCAATGATGAAGCACAGAAAGATAAATCAAGAATTGATCTTATTTACAATTGCACCAAAAATCATAAGATACTTATCAATAAACCTAACCAAAGAGATAAAAGATCTATACTTTGAAAACTAAAGAATACTTATGAAAGAAACTGAAGAGGACATAAAGAAATGGAAAAATGTTCTGAGCTCATGGATTGGAAGAGCAAATATTGTTAAAATACCCACACTGTCCAAAGAAATCTACACATTTAATGCAATCTTTATTCAAATACCAACAGCATTTTTCACAGAACTAGACTAACAATCCTAAAATTTGTATGGAACCACAAAAGATCCCAAATAGCTACAGCAACCTTAAAAAAGAAAAAGCTGGAAGCATCACAATTTTAGACTTCAGGTTACATTACAAAGCTGTAGTTGTCAAGACAGTATGGTATAGGAATAAAAACAGACACATAGATCAATGGAATAGAAGACCTAGAAATGGACCCACAACAATATGGTCAACCAATTTTTGACAAAGTAGAAAATAATATCCAATGGAAGAAAAAGACAGTCTCTTCAATAAATGGTGCTGGGAAAACTGGACAGAAACGGGCAGAGGAGTAAAACTGGATCACTGTCTTACACCATACCCAATATAAACTCAAAATGGATAAAAGACCTAAATGGGAGACAGGAATCCCTCAAAATCCTAGAGAAGAACACAGGCAGCAACTTCTTTGACTTCAGCCACAGCAACTTCTTACTAGACAAGTTTCTGGAGACAAGGGAAACAAAAACAAAAAGGAACTATTGGAACTACATCAAGATAAAAAGCTTCTGCACAGCAAAGGAAACAATCAAAAAAACTAAAAAGCAGTTTACAGAATTAGGAAAAGAGAGGATTTACAAATACCATGTCTGATACAGGATTAGTATCCAAAATTTATAAAGAACTTCTCAAACTCAAGAACTATAAAACAAATGATCCAGTTAAGAAATAGGCAGAAGCCATGAACAGATATTTTTCCAAAGAAGACATACAGATGGCTAAGAGACACATGAAAAGATGCTTAACATCACTCGTCATCAGGGAAAAAGAAATCAAAACAATGATGAGGTATCATCTCACACCTGCCAAAATAGCTAAAATTAACACGGGAAACAACTGATGTTGGCAAGTATGTGGAGAAGAGGGAACCCTTTTGCACTATTGGTGGGAGTGCAAATTGGTGCAGCCACTCTGCAAAAAAGTATGGAGGTTTTGTAGAAAAAAAAAATAGGACTATTCTATGACCTAGCCATTCCACTACTCAGTATTACCCAAAGGATACAAAAATTCTGATTCCAAGGCTCACCCCAACATTTATAGCAGCACTATCAACAATAGCCAAATTATGTAAAAAGCCCAAATGTTCATCAGCTGAGGAATGGATAAAGATGTGTTGTGTACACACACACACACACACACACACACACACAGGAATATTACTTAGCCATCAAAAGGAATGAAATCTTGCCATTTGCAATGACACGGATAAAACTAAAGAATATCATGGGAAGTGAAATAAGTCAGTCAGAGAAAGAAAAATACCCTATGATTTCACTCATATATGAAGAAACAAAAGGGATGAATATATGGGAAGGGGGTAGAGAGGAAAGCGAACCATAAGAGACTCTTAACAGGGTTGTTGGAGGGAGGAGGATAGGGGGATAGGCTAAATGGGTGGTGGGTATTAAGAAGGGCACTTGTGTTGAACAGTGGGTGTCATATGCAAGTGATGAATCACTAAATTCTAGTCCTAAAACCAATTCACGCTGTATTCTAACTAGAATTTTAATAAAATTTTGAAATAAAAAGTCAATTATCATATGGTTTCACCTATTTGCAGAACATAAGGAGTAGCATGGAAGACATTAGGTGAAGGGAAAAATGAAGGGAGTGGGAAATCAGAAGGGGAGAGGAACCATGAGCGATATAGACTCCACGAAACAAACTGAGGGTTTTAGAGGGAAGGGAGGTGGGGGAATGGGTTAGCCCAGTGATGAATATTAAGGAGAGCATGTATTGCATGGAGCACCGGGTGTTACAGACGAACAATGAATCATGGAACACTTTATCAAAAACTAAGGATGTACTGTATGGTGACTAACATAATAGTAATAGTAAGTATATATATACATATACATATATACATATATATATATATATATATGCTTTCAGAGATAGCTGTACAATTCCATGCATATACTAAAAATCATTGATTTGGCCTGATAAATGAATTGTACAGGACATGAATTATATCTTAGTAAAGTTGGTTTTGAAAAGAATAAAAGAAAAAGAAAACTTCTAGGCTGCCACTTCTTGAAATTCCAAAAAATAAAAGTGCAGTAAAGGGTGATAACTTTTTTAATAAACTCTAAAGGCAAGAAAAGAAAAAGAAAAAACCAGGCCTACCCCTCAATAAATATTTTCTAAATCTATAATAAATAAATCACTATGGTACTGGGTTAAAAATAGACATAAAAATGAAATAGATCTAATATCTCAGAAGCAAACTGATATATGGTTTGGGTGACTTTAAGATATGAATTTCAGTTAAATGTAATATTTGATTTAAAAAGAAGAGCCATTTGGAAAGGAATTAATTATTCAATAATTAGAATTGAAGAAATTAAGTAACTACTCAGAGAAATAATTTTGGGTTCTCAGTCATATCATACTACATCTTGATCTTTAACTGAGCTCCAAGTCGTGAATAAAATGTTTCAAAGCCCCCAGTGTGCTTCCCATCCTGGGGTTCTGTGACAGATGGGAAAATGGCCAAAAATCCATCCTTCTAATCAACAGGTGGATTCTATATCTCCACCCCCTTGCTTAGGTGTATGACTTGTTTTGACCAATAGGACATTAACACACAAATCCAACAACTTGAAAAATGCCTGTGCATTGGCGATTGATATTTTGCTGCTCTGGGAACCTCAATATCATCATGTAATCCAAGACTGAACTAGCCTACTGGAGGATGAAGCAGTCACAGAGATGAAAACCAGGGTATCAGAGCTGACAGCCAGCACAAACCACCATACATGAGTGAGGCCATCCTAGATCATCCTAGACCATCATAGCTGCCAGCCAACCCACCAGCTGATCCTAGATGTGGGAGAGAGCCAAGCCTGTTTGTAGTCAGCTAGTGGATCCAGAGCAGAAAAACTGCACACTCAACTCACAGAATCATAAGCAAAATAAATGATTATTTTTCATGTCAAAAGGAAGGAAGGAAGGAAGGAAGGAAGGAAGGAAGGAAGGGGAAAAGGAGGAAAGGAGGTAAGGAGAGGAAAGGAAAGGAAGAGAAGAAAAGAAACCAAAAAGAAAAGGAACAAAAAGAGGAAAAGTTTGGTAATAATAAAATTAGTATATAGAACAGCCTATTATTTTTTTATTCATTTCTTTTCAGCTAACAGAATTCATTATTTATGCACCACACCCAGTGCTCCATGCTATATGTGTCCTCCATAATACCCACCACCTGGCTCACCCAACCTCCCACCAACTGCCCCCTCAAAACCCTCAGATTGTTTTTCAGAGTCTATATTCTCTCATGGTTCATCTCCCCTTCCAATTTCCCTCAACTCCCTTCTCCTTTCCATCTCCTTATGTCCTCCATGTTATTTGTTATGCTCCACAAATAGTGAAACCATATGATAATTGAGTCTCTCTGCTTGACTTATTTCACTCAGCATAATCTCTTCCAGTCCTGTCCATGTTGATACAAAAGTTAGGTATTCATCCTTTCCGATGGAGGCATAATTCTCCATAGTGTAGTTGGACCACATCTCCCTTATCCATAGATAAGGAAGGGCATCCATCCTAAGGAAGGGCAAGATGCCCGTTGAAGGGCATCTTGGCTCTTTCCACAGTTTGGCGACTGTGGCCATTGCTTCTATAAACATTGGGGTACAGATGGCCCTTCTTTTCATGACATCTGTATCTTTGGGGTAAATACCCAGTAGTTCAATTGCAGGGTCATAGGGAAGCTTTATTTTTAATTTCTTGAGGAATCTCCACACTGTTCTCCAAAGTGGCTGCACCAACTTGCATTTCCACCAACAGTGTAAGAGGGTTCCCCTTTCTCCACTCCTCTCCAACACATGTTGTTTCCTGTCTTGCTAATTTTGGCCATTCTAACTGGTGTAAGGTGGTATCGCAATGTGGTTTTAATTTGAATCTCCCTGATGGCTAGTGATGATGAACATTTTTTTCATGTGTCTGATAGCCATTTGTATGCCTTCATTGTAGAAGTGTCTGTTCATGTCTTCTGCCCATTTTTTTATATGATTGTTGGTTTTGTGTGTGTTGAGTTTTAGGAGTTCTTTATAGATTCTGGATATCAACCTTTTGTTTGTACTGTCATTTGCAAATATCTTCTCCCATTCCGTGGGTTGCCTCTTTGTTTTGTTGACTATTCCCCTTGCTGTGCAGAAGCTTTTGATCTTGATGAAGTCCCAAAAGTTCATCTTTGCTTTTGATTCCTTTGCCTCTGGAGACATATCATGAAAGAAATTGCTGTGGCTGATATCGAAGAGGTTACTGCCTATGTTCTCCTCTAGGATTCTGATGGATTCCTGTCTCACATTGAGGTCTTTTATCCATTTTGAGTTTATCTTTGCGTACGGTGTAAGAGAATGGTCGAGTTTCATTCTTCTGCATATAGCTGTCCAGTTTTTCCCAGCACCATTTATTGAAGAGACTGTCTTTTTTCCACTGTATATTTTTTCCTGCTTTGTCGAAGATTATTTGACCATAGAGTAGAGGGTCCATATCTGGGCTCTCTACTCTGTTCCACTGGTCTGTGGAACTCTGTTCCACTGTGTCTGTTTTTATGCCAGTACCATGCTGTCTTGGTGATCACAGCTTTGTAGTAAAGCTTGAAATCAGAAAACGTGATGCCCCCAGTTTTATTTTTGTTTTTCAACATTTCCTTAGCGATTCAGGGTCTCTTCTGATTCCATACAAATTTTTGGATTATTTGCTCCAGCTCTTTGAAAAATATCGGTGGAATTTTGATCAGAATGGCATTAAAAGTATAGATTGCTCTAGGCAGTATAGACATTTTAACAATGTTTATTCTGCTGATCCAAGAGGATGGAATGGTCTTCCATCTTTTTGTGTCTTCTTCAGTTTCATTCATGAGTGTTCTGTAGTTCCTCGAGTACAGATCCTTTACCTCTTTGGTTAGGTTTATTCCCAGGTATCTTATGGTTCTTGGTGCTATAGTAAATGGAATCGATTCTCTAATTTCCCTTTCTGTATTTTCATTGTTAGTGTATAAGAAAGCCACTGATTTCTGTACATTGACTTTGTATCCTGCCACATTACTGAATTGCTGTATGAGCTCTAGTAGTTTGGGGGTGGAGTCTTTGGGTTTTCCATATAAAGTATGTCATCTGCGAAGAGAGAGAGTTTGACTTCTTCATTGCCAATTTGGATACCTTTTATTTCTCTTTGTTGTCTGATTGCTATTGCTAGGACTTCTAATACTATGTTGAACAAGAGTGGTGAGCGTGGGCATCCTTGTCATGTTCCTGATCACAACAGAAAGGCTGTGAGCTTTTTCCCATTGAGGATGATCTTTGCTGTGGGTTTTTCATAGATAGATTTGATGAAGTTCAAAAATGTTCCCTCTATCCCTATACTTTGAAGCGTTTTAATCAGGATCGGATGCTGGATTTTATCAAATGCTTTTTCTGCATCAATTGAGAGGACCATGTGGTTATTCTCTCTTCTTTTATTGATTTATTCCATCACATTGATTGATTTGCGAATGTTGAACCATCCCTGTAACCCAGGGATGAATCCCACCTGGTCATAGTGGATAATCTTTTTAAAGTGCTGTTGGATCCTGTTTGCTAGGATCTTGTTGAGAATCTTAGCATCCATATTCATCAGTGATATTGGTCTAAAATTCTCCTTTTTGGTGGGGTCTTTGACTGGTGTGGGGATCAAGGTAATGCTGGCTTCATAAAGAGTCTGGAAGTTTTCCTTCTGTTTCAATTTTTTGAAACAGCTTCAGGAGAATAGGTGTTATTTCTTCTTTGAATGCTTGGTAGAATTCCCCAGGAAATCCATCAGGTCCTGGACTCTTGTGTTTTGGGAGATTTTTGATCATTGCTTCAATCACGTTACTAGGTTTTGGTCTATTCAGGTTGTCAATTTCTTCCTGGTTCAATTTTGGGAGTTTATAATTTTCCAGGAATTCATTCATTTCATCTAGGTTGCTTAACTTATTGGCATATAACTGTTGATAATAACATTTGATAACTGTTTCTATTTCCTTGGTGTTAATTGTGATCTCTCCCTTTTCATTCATAATTTATTAATTTGAGCTTTCTCTCTTTTCTTTTGGATTAATGTGGCCAATGGTTTATCGATCTTATTGATTCTTTCAAAAAATCAACTTCTAGTTTCATTGATACATTCTACTGTATTTCTAGTTTCTATCTTATTGATCTCTGCTCTAATCTTGATTATTTCCCTTCTTGTGTGTGGAGTTGGCTTAATTTGTTGTTGATTCTCTGGTTCTTTAAGGTGTAGAGACAGCTGGTGTAGTCCGGATTTTTCAATTTTTTTGAGGGAGGCTTGGATGGCTATGTATTTGCCCCTTAGGACTGCCTTTGTTGTATCCCATAGGTTTTGGGCCAAAGTGTCTTCATTCTCATTGGTTTCCATGAATTGTTTAAGATCTTCTTTGATCTGGTTGATCCAAGCATTCTTAGGCAAGATGGTCTTTAGCTTCCAGGTGTTTGAATTCCTTCCAAACTTTTCCTTGTGATTGAGCTCCAGTTTCAAAGCATTGTGATCTGAGAATATGCAGGGAATAATCTCAGTCTTTTGGTATTGGTTGAGCCCTGATTTGTGACCCAGTATGTGGTCTATTCTGGAGAAGATTCCATGTGCACTGAGTATTCTGTTGTTTTAAGGTGGAATGGAGAAAAGCCTATTTTACAGATAGGCCTGCCGTCACTACTAGGCAGATCTGTCTACCCACAAGAGACTAAAAGAACCAAGTATTCAAGTGGTTGGAGGTTATTTTCAGATAAATAAGCAGAAATTAAGAGTCAGAACTACTAGTGATAAATAACTTGGCAGTGGTGTAAGAAATTAAAAAACTGGCCAATCTGACATGGTTTAAAGCGTCAATTCTCAAGTTAAACAGAACTTTAAACAGATTTTAAAACACAACTCCACACTTATTAGTTATGCTACTTTAGGAAAATTAATAATCTTCCTAACCTTCAGTTTCTTGTCTGATTTGCAAAAACAAGAAATTTTTACCTCACAGCAGTGTTGTGACAACAATCAAAAGAGGTAATTCTTCTATAGTGCTCTTTACACTGCCAGACCAGAAGTAAGCACTTAATAAATGTTAACTATTATTACAATTGCCTTCTTCTATTACATAAATGTAATATCAAAAATTATATCATACATTCATTTTGACTATCCTTGGCTTCATCTGGTTCTTAAAATCTACTTTTTCTATGTTTAGACTCTCAACTTACCATTACCTTCTCTCCCTGACAGGCTAATGATCTGTACTAGTTAGTGGGGCATGTGGGTATGTTTATCTTTCTGTGTGAGATGAAACATTGAAAAAAATGGGGGAAAAAAAACATTGAAATGCCAATTTAAGTTCTATGGAATGGCTGAAAGGCATTAACTTGAACTGGTCATTACTGACAAGAATAGTTTATGTTCTACTTTATTCAGTTGTCTTTTCCTAGACAAGATAAAGCAGATGATTCGATAATAGTTAGGCCCCTGCTTCTAAATAAATTATTCTTAGGAGTATAACAAGCTAATGAAAAATAATCCTTCATTTCTGTTTTAACAACTTTGAAACTAGGAACAGAGCAGGTCACACTTGTATTAGATTGAATGAAATAGAATTATAAGACTAAATAAACCCTGATCATATACTAAAATTATTGCAATGACCATCACACTAATTCAGCTAATACTTTTAGACTGGACTTGATCCAATCTAAAATAACAATATGAGGTACCGTTGACAGAGCAAAGGCAAATCATGATTTAAGAATCATCATCTATCCCAAAGATGCAGTGAAAAGAAGGGCCATAAGTACACCAATGTCCATAGTAGCAATGGCCACAATTGCCAAACTGTGGAAAGAGCCAAGATGCCCTTCAACAGAAGAATGGATAAAGAAGATATGGTTCATATATACAGTGGAATACTACACCTCTATCAGAAAGGATGAATACCCAACTTTTGTATCAACATGGACAAGACTGGAGGAGTTTATCCTGAGTGAAATAAGTCAAGCAGAGAAAGTCAATTATCATATGGTTTCACTTACTTGTGGAGCATAAGGAACAACATGGAGGACATTAGGAGAAGGAAAAGAAAAGTGAATTGGGAGAAATAGGAGGGGGAGATGAAGCATGAGAGACTGTGGACTTTGAGAAACAAACTGAGGGTTTTGGAAGGGTGGGTGAGGGGATAAGTGAGCCTGGTGGTAGGTATTACGGAGGGCATGTATTGCATGGAGCACTGGGTGTGGTGCATAAACAATGAATCTTGGAACACTGCAAAAATAAAATTAAATTTTAAAAAAGGATCGTCATCATCATCAACATTATAACAATTATGAAGAAGGCCTCCATCATGAAAATAACATGTCTTGGAACCAAGGTTCCCCTATAGATCAAAGAGAATAGGTGCTTTGTATCATTATTTCCTTCCCACATCACCACCTCCCTTTTTAAAAAAAGACCTTATTCATTTATATATTTGAGAGAGAGAGAGAGACAGCAAAAGTAGGTGGAGAGGCAGAGGGAGAGGGTGAAGCAGACTCACCACAGAACAGGGAGCCCAATGCAGGGCTCGATTACAGGACCCTAGGATCATGACCTGAGCTGAAGGTAGACACTTAACCTACTGAGCTACCCAGAAGCCCTACCACCACCTTCATTTTTAAAAAGCATGAGGATATGAACACTCAGTTGAGCATCGGCCTAAAACACAACTGAGAAATTCTGTAAGACAAAGTGACCTAGTTTCTCCATCTATTAATAGTATGGGGAAAAAAGGAGAGGGAACTAGTATAAATTAAAATAATCTTAAGGGACATGTGCTAAGAAGTATAATATAAGACTTGTATCATTATCCAAATAAATCTATTATAAAAAGGCAATGGGACAATCATTAAGATAATCAGGAAAAACTGAACAAGGATTAGATATTAAATAATATTTAAAAATTATTACGAATTTTTCTGAGTGAGATAGTAGCACTAGATTGCTTCTTTTAAAACCTTACATGTTAAAGATACAGAGGTATTTTTAGGCAAAATAATATATATATGGAATTTGTTCTAAATTACTCCAAAAAAACCAAACTATTTCTACATTCTACAAAATAACTGGTATGTACTCTTCAAAAATACTAAGATGATAGAAGTTAAAAAAAAAATACTGAGAAGTACACCCCTTTTAAAAGAGACTAAAAAGACATGATAACTAAATATATGATCTTGGATTAAATCTTGGCTCAGAAAAAAAAAATTTATTTTGCCATAAAGAACATCAGTGAGACAAATGGCAAATCTGGATAAAGTCTATAGATGAGATAATATTATGTTGATATATATGTCCTGATTTCCTTTTTTCAAGAAAATAAAAATGTATGTATTTAGGGACAAAGTATTATTATATCTATAAGTACCCCCAAACAGTTCAGAATATAAGAAAGAACAGTAATTCAAATGTGACAAAATATTTGTCAAATCTAGTTGAAGATATATGGAATTTTTTTGTACTATTTTTGCAACCTTTCTCTAAGTCTGAACTTATTTCAAAGTGAAAGTTTAAAATACTTTATTTTTTTAAAGTTGCATGTTTGAGTAAATGGGAAATGAATAGATAAAATGAGGACAACAAAATGTGATAATTTTTTGAAAATGGGTGATGGATACATACAATTTTTTATACTCTATTTTCATGTATGTTTAAATTTTTCCATATAATTTTTTAAGAAAGTTCAGATTGGTGTGGGGGGGTGCACCTGGCTGGCTCAGCCAGTAGAGCATACAATTCTTGATCTCATAGTTGTGAGTTCAAACCCCACATTGGGTTTAGAGATCATTTAGAAATAAAATCTTTAAAAAACAAATAATGCTCAGTTGGTCCAAAGGATAAATCAGAGAATAAAATAGGCTTTCTTCATCTTTCAGTTTATTTATCTCTAGAATCCTCTGGAATATAGACTATTTTACCAACCAGATTAGTACTGTCCTTTAGAGGAATCAGATAAAATTGAAGTACCTTTTAACAATTCAAAGATATTTCAAAGACCTCACTAAATTGTTAAAATGTCTATGCTGCCCAGAGAAATCTATACTTTCAACACCATCCTGATCAAAATACCAACAGCATTTTTTAAACTACTGGAACAAACTATCCTAAAATTTGTATGGGACCAAAAAAGACCCCAAATAGCCAAGGAAATGTTGAAAAAGAAAAAAAAAAAAAAAAGCCGGGGGCATTATGTTACCTGATTTTAAGCTCTATTACAAAGCTGTAATCACCAAGACAGCATGGTACTGGCACAAAAACAGACCCATAGGTCAATGGAACAGAATAGAGAGCCCAGATATGGACCCTCAACTCTATGGTCAACTAATCTTGGACAAATCAGGAAAAAATATCCAGTGGGGAAAAAAAGACAGTCTCTTCAATAAATGGCGCTGGAAAAAATTGGACAGCTATATACAGAAGAATGAAACTCAACCATTCCCTTATACCAGAGACAAAGATAAACTCTAAATCAATGAAAATCTCAATGTGAGACAGGAATCCATCAAAATCCTAGAAACATAAGCAGTAACCTCTTCGACTTTGGCTGCAGCAACTTCTTTTAACTTCTTTTAACACATCTCCAAAGGCAAGGGAAACAAAAGTGCAAATGAACTTTTGGGACTTAAGATAAAAGGCTTCTGCACAGCAAAGGAAACAGTCAACAAAACAAAGAGGCAACCCATGGAATGGGAAAAGATATTTGCAAATGATACTACAAAGGGCTGATATCCAAGATCTATAAAGAACTTCTTAAACACAATACCCAAAAAACAATCAAGTCAAAAAAATTGACAGAGGACAAACAGACACTTCTCCAAGTTGAATTCATACAAATGGCTAATGGACTCATGAAAAAATGTTCATCATCATTAGCCACCAGGGAAATTCAAATCAAAACCACCCTGATATACCACCTTATACCAGTTAGAATGGCAAAAATTAAAACAAGACAAGAAACAATAAATGTTGGAGAGGTTGTAGAGAAAGGGGAACACTCTCACACTGTTGATGGGAATGCACTTTGGAAAACAGTGTAGAGGTTCCTCAAAAAGTTAAAAATAGAGCTACCCCCTACTAGAGCAATTCCACTACTGGGTATTTACCCCAGAGATACAGATGTAGTGAAAAGAAGGACCACATGCACCCCAATGTTCATAGCAACATGTCCTTAATAGCTAAACTGTGGAAAGAGCCAATATGCCCTTCAAGAGACGAATGGATAAAGAAGATGTGATCCATATATTACTCAGCCATCAGAAAGGATGGAATATTACTCAGCCATCAGAAAGGATGAATACACAACTTTTGCATCAAAATGGATAGAACTAGAAGAGATTATTCTAAGTGAAATAAGTCAAGCAGAGAAAGCCAATTATCACATGGTTTCACTTATTTGTGGAATATAAGGAATATCATGGAGGACATTAGGAGAAGGAAGGGAAAAATAAAATGGGGGGAATCAAAGGGGGAGAGGAACCATGAGAGACTATGAACTCCATGAAACAAACTGAGGGTTTTGGAGGGATGGGAGTGGGGGAATGGATTAGCCTAGTGATGGGTATTGAGAAGGGCATGCATTGCATGGAGCACTGGGTGTTATACACAAACACTGAATCATGGAATACTACATCAAAAACGCTATATTGAAAAATTGTACGGCGACTAACATAACACCCAAAAACAAACAAACAACAAACCAAAAACCAAAAAACATCTCACTAAGAAGAATTGTCCAATGCTATATTAGGTAGAAGATATTTGCTGTCCTTATTAGTATTTGTTTTCATTAGGAAAACATCAGGGATGCCTGGGTAGCTTAGTCAGTTAAGTGTCTGCCTTTGGCTCAGGTTCATGATCCCCAAATCCTAGGGTTGAGCCCCACATTGAGAAGCAGGGAAGTATGATTCTCACTCTGCACTTCCCCCTGCTCATGATCTCTCTCTCCCACTCTCTCTCTCAAATAAATAAGAAAAATCTTAAAATAAACAAAGAAAACATCAAATATACATTATATTTTCCAAATAAGTAAGGATAAGAAAGATATTGTATGAAGAGGTGCTCCATAGCAGGGGCTGTTTTCCTACCTACTGTACACTTTTAACAAGGCTACTGTATCAATGTCTTGGGGCATAATATAAAGCATTTGCTTTTAGAAGTTGTTTTAATTGAATGCCAACAGAATCTAAAACTGAAGGTGATATTTGTCAGCTTAGGGTAACTGACCTACCCTAAGGTAGTAGCAAGATAACAAGCAACTAAAACTCATCCAAATTACTTTGTCAATTGCCATTTTATATACCCATTGTGCTTCCTATTGTCATATAGTACTTCATATAGTAACCAATGTTCCCTTCATCCAAAAGAGAGGCCCTCTCATATCCCTTCATTGCTTCTTGAGCAACTTCTTTATCACAGAGACAATTAGAAACCATTCCAAGAAAACAAAAGTAAAAATTTACGTGAAGTATACAAAAACATCCATATTCCCCCAAAATACTTTAGCTTTCCCAATCCCTCACTGAAAGCCTTGCAGGCTGACTGAATTTCCCCATAAAGTTCTCTTCCTATTTCCAGCTCATAAAAAGCAGTGGAGTTATTCACTAAGAATTTACAGAATTTTAATTCCCAAGTCTGAAGTTATTTAAAAATTTCTTTTGTTAAGGAGACTAAGAGAAGAACATCATCTAGTTTTCCTTTTAGAACCAATTTTAAATTAACAAAGTACGAAAAAATAATTAAGCTGTTTATAAATTACCAGTTGCTAACTTACTATGAAAGTAAAGCTAGGAAGCAGAGAAAGGAAAACTGAACTGATTTACCTTTTCACAGTAAGCCTAGCAATAATAACTTTCAACTTCTTTTTTCTCTTCTAACTTCAAACATCTTAAAGGCATGTCAAATGCCATTTATCTGAACCACACATCAAAAGCAAACAGCACACTTGATACAAACTGTCAAAAACTAGGTTTCTAGTTATCTTTCTCAAACTAAACATTTTATCCTGTGAAATATGATATTTTCTACTCATGATATGTATGAAGCAGACATTTTATCAAAGGGATGAGGTAAGTACCCCATTATATAGTCCTATAATTTTAAAGAAAGAAAGTAATCATTTATACCGTCAACAGAATTTTTGAAAAACATGTCAGTTTCTTTTTTTAAAAAAACCAAAATAAAAAGTTATTCCAAAATATAGTTGCCAAGTACAAAAATGACATAATAAAAATACAGCTTTAGTGAACACCTTATTAAAGGCAAAGAGACATATGAGAGCAGTATTTGAATAAGAACTGACATTCAAGAGATTAGCATTAACAAAAGGACACTGATGTGATATGGAGTAGCTTTGTTATATTGAATTATACATTATAAGGTACTTACTCAAATAAAGTCCTAAACTCTATCTCTACATCAAGAACACAGAATACAATATTTCCTTTCCAGAAATCTGGCAAAAATATAAAAACATTATCTAACCTTAATGTTACCTTAATAATGTAATCTTAATGTCTTTGAGCTTGGCTTCTGTACCTTCAAAAGGCATACATTTGATTTGGTTATCTCTAAATTCTCTGAGACTAAAATCCTGTGATGATTTCAAACTATTTCCAAAGGTTTAATGGTTTCCCAAGATTTGCATCCCAGTCTTACAAATCAAGAGGAAGAGTCATGAATTCAATATATGTATTCACATAATTCAATAATGTGTTGCATAAGGTGATTATTTAATTATGGGAGAAAAACACTAAATCATAATTTCTCAAAGTTACTCTGGGACATCAGTTCCACAGGATTTTATGTGGTGTTATATCAAAAAGGTCACACAGGCACACCTGGATGGCTCAATGGGTGGAGTGTACAATTCTGGATCTTAAGGTTATGAATTCAAGCCCCACATTGGGTTGTAGAGATTAATTAAAAATAAAATGTTTAGGAGGTTCCCGGGTGGCTCAGTTGGTTAAGCAACTGCCTTCAGCCTAGGTCATGATCCTGGAGTCCCAAGATCAAGTCCTACATTGGGCTCCCAGCTCCATGGAGTCTGCTTCTCTTTCTGACCTTCTCCCTTCTCATGGTCTCTCTCTCACTCTCTCTCTCTCAAATAAATAAATAAATAAAATCTTTTTTTTTTAAGTTTAAAAAATAAAATAATTTTTTTTAAAAGTCATATAATGTCATATAACCACTAACACAAAACACATAAGTTTGAAAATTAGTGGCAAAGTTTGACATTAATCACATAAATTTAGAAACTGCTCAGTTAAACACAGGTAAATGGCTTTCTATACCACAGGACTTCTTATATATATATATATTTTTTTTTAAGATTTCATTTATTTATTTGACAGACAGAGATCACAAGCAGGCAGAGAGGCAGGCAGAGAGAGAGAGAGAGAGAGGAGGAAGCAGGCTCCCTGCTGAGCAGAGAGCCCAATGCGGGGCTCGATACCAGGACCCTGGGATCATGACCTGAGCCAAAGGCAGAGGCTTTAACCCACTGAGCCACCCAGGCGCCCCAAGACTTCTTATATATTTTATCATATAAAAAGACAACTTAAATCTCTAAGTGGGAAAAGTAGATTACTGCTAGGTTTACCTTATTATCAAGCAATTCAAAAGATACGTTACTCCTTATTTTATGTGAAGTCTCAGGTTTGTCTTTAAGTTTTGCTGCTCAAAATTTTTGAAAAGAAATGGAACAACATAGATTTTGAGGGGGAAATTATAATGAGGAATTTTCAACTATACAATTTTTTATTCATGCATTCAGACTGTGGAAAAAATGTTCTTAAATACAAAGAGCTCAGAAGGTGTTGTACATAATATCACAAGACAGGGAAGAATCAGAGATGAAAAGCACAATTAATGAAATTACAAATGCACTAAATGGGATAAATAGGAGGCTGCAGGAATAAAAATAAACCAGTGACCTGGAGAACAGGGTAATGGAAAGTAATCAAGCTGAAAAGGTGAGAGGGGAAAAAAAAATGCAATGTGAGAATAGACTTAGGGAACTCAGTGACTCCATCTAGCATAACATTCATATTATAGAGATCCTAGAAAGGGAGAGAAAAAAGGAGGCATAAAATGTATTGGATGAAATGATAGCTGAAAACCTTTCTAAGGAAGGAAACAGAAATCCAGATCTAAGAGGCACAGAAAACTCCAAAAAAATCAACCCAAGGAAGTCCACATCAAGACACAGAGTAATTAAAATGGCAAAAAGTAATGATGAAGAGAAAAATTTTAAGGCAGCAACAGAAAAGAAGATAGTTACATACAAGGAAAATCCTTATAAGGCTATCGGTGGATTTTTCAGCAGAAACTTTGCAAGTCAGATGGAAATGTCATGATATATTCAAAATGCTGAAAAGGAAAAATCTGCTGCCAACATATTCTGTCTAGCAACAGACGGAGAGATAATGAGTTTCCCAGGCAAACAAAAGTTAAAGGAGTTCATGACCACTAAATAAACCCTAAGAGAACTGTTAAAAGGGACTATGAGTGCAAAGGAAAAAACATAAGTAAGAGTAAGAAAAGTAGGAAGCACAAAATTAGTAAAAATATGTATACTGGTGAAAATGAGTCAAGGGACACACAAAATATAAGGATGCAAAGTGTGATACCATATATCTAAAATGTAGGTACAGAGTTGGGGGAGAGGAGAAAAGAATGAGTTCAAGCTTCAGCAACCATCAATGTACTATAGACTGCTATATGTATGTATGTTATATGTATACATACAAACCTAACAACAACCAGAAAGCAAAAACCAATAACAGATATCCCAGAGAGAGAGAGAGAGAGAAGGGAATCCAAGTATATCACTAAAGAAAGCCAATTTAGGGGGGAGGAGTCAAGATGGCAGAGAAGTAGCAGGCTGAGACTACCTCAGCTAGCAGGAGATCAGCTAGAGAGCTTATCTAAAGATTGCAAACACCTGCAAATCCATCGGCAGATCGAAGAGTAGAAGAACAGCAATTCTAGAAACAGAAAAACAAGCACTTTCTGAAAGGTAGGACTGGTGGAGAAGTGAATCCAAAGCGACGGGAAGATAGACCCCGGGGGGAGGGGCCGGCTCCCGGCAAGCGGCAGAGCAACGGAGCACAAAATCAGGACTTTTAAAAGTCTGTTCCGCTGAGGGACATCGCTCCGGAGGCTAAACCAGGGCGAAGCCCACGCGGGGTCGGCGTGACCTCAGGTCCCGTGGGGTCACAGAAGGATCGGGGGTGTCTGAGTGTCGCAGAGCTTGCGGATATTGGAACGGGAAAGCCGGCTGCAGAGACAGAGCCGACAGTAAGCTCGCAGCTCGGAGTTGCCTTGAACCGGTCGCAAGCTCGGTGAGCTCGGAGCGCGGCCGGAGGTTAGGCAGACACGAGTTACTAGGAGCTGTTCGCTGAGGGCGCACTGGGGAGCGGGGCCCCGGGCTCTCGGCTCCTCCGGGCCGGAGACCAGGAGGCCGCCATTTGTATTCCCGTCCTCCGGAACTCTACGGAAAGCGCTCAGGGAACAAAAGCTCCTGAAAGCAAAGCCGAGCAGATCACTCAGCCCGGCCCCTGGTAAGGGCGGTGTAATTCCGCCTGGGGCAAAGACACTTGAGAATCACTACAACAGGCCCCTCCCCCAGAAGATCAACAAGAAATCCAGGCAAGACCAAGTTCACCTACCAAGGAGTGCAGTTTCAATACCAAGGAGAGAGCAGCAGAATTCCAGAGGAGGAGAAAACAAACCACGGAACTCATGGCTTTCTGCCTGTGATTTTTTAGTCTTGCAGTTAATTTAATTTTTTTCTTTTTCATTTTTTTTTCTCTTCTTCTGCTACAATTTTATATAACTTTTACCCTTTTCTTTTTTAACGTTTTTTAACTAGATTATCTAATATATATATATTTTTCTTTTTTATATTTTTCTTTATTCATTTTCTTTTTTTTAATTCTTTTTTTTTCTTTTTTTTCTTTCTTTATTTTTGAACCTCTTTTTATCCCCAAATCAGAAGAGATCCTAATCTCTTCAATCTTTTTTTTTCATAATTCTTTTTTAAATTCTTGATTGAGTTTTTAATTCAATCTCTTTTTTTTAATTCTTTTTTTCTTTTTTTTTCTTTCTTTCTTTTTGAACCTCTTTTTCCCCAAATCAGAAGAGATCCCAATCAGAAGAGATTGGGAGATCCCAATCAAAGGAGATCCCAATCAGAGGAGATTTCTCCCCCCTCACGATTTGGGATCTCTTCTGATTTGGTTCAAGCATATTTTCCTGGGATTGTTGCCACCATTTTAGTATTTTACTTGCTCCTTCATATACTCTTAGCTGGACAAAATGACAAGGCAGAAAAATTCACAACAAAAAAAAGAACAAGAGGCAGTACCGAAGGCTAGGGACCTAATCAATACAGACATTGGTAATAAGTCAGATCTAGAGTTCAAAATGACAATTCTCAAGGTTATAGCCGGGCTTGAAAAAGGCATGGAAGATATTAGAGAAACCCTCTCCAGAGATATAAAAGCCCTTTCTGGAGAAATAAAAGAACTAAAATCTAACCAAGTTGAAATCAAAAAAGCTATTAATGAAGTTCAATCAAAAATGGAGGCTCTCACTGCTAGGATAAATGAGGCAGAAGAAAGAATTAGCGATATAGAAGACGAAATGACAGAGAATAAAGAAGCTGAGCAAAAGAGGGACAAACAGCTACTGGACCATGAGGGGAGAATTCGAGAGATAAGTGACACCATAAGACGAAACAACATTAGAATAATTGGGATTCCAGAAGAAGAAGAAAGAGAGAGGGGAGCAGAAGGTATACTGGAGAGAATTATTGGGGAGAATTTCCCCAATATGGCAAAGGGAACGAGCATCAAAATTCAGGAGGTTCAGAGAACGCCCCTCAAAATCAATAAGAATAGGCCCACACCCCATCACCTAATAGTAAAATTTACAAGCCTTAGTGACAAAGAGAAAATCCTGAAAGCAGCCCAGGAAAAGAAGTCTGTAACATACAATGGTAAAAGTATTAGATTGGCAGCTGACTTATCCACAGAGACCTGGCAGGCCAGAAAGAGCTGGCATGATATTTTCAGAGCACTAAACGAGAAAAACATGCAGCCAAGAATACTATATCCAGCTAGGCTATCATTGAAAATAGAAGGAGAGATTAAAAGCTTCCAGGACAAACAAAAACTGAAAGAATTTGCAAACACCAAACCAGCTCTACAGGAAATACTGAAAGGGGTCCTCTAAGCAAAGAGAGAGCCTACAAGTGGTAGATCAGAAAGGAACAGAGACAATATACAGTAACAGTCACCTTACAGGCAATACAATGGCACTAAAATCATATCTCTCAATAGTTACCCTGAATGTTAATGGGCTAAATGCCCCAATCAAAAGACACAGGGTATCAGAATGGATAAAAAAACAAAACCCATCTATATGTTGCCTCCAAGAAACTCATTTTAAACCCGAAGACACCTCCAGACTTAAAGTGAGGGGGTGGAAAAGAATTTACCATGCTAATGGACATCAGAAAAAAGCAGGAGTGGCAATCCTTATATCAGATCAATTAGATTTTAAGCCAAAGACTATAATAAGAGATGAGGAAGGACACTATATCATACTCAAAGGGTCTGTCCAACAAGAAGATCTAACAATTTTAAATATCTATGCCCCCAACGTGGGCGCAGCAAACTATATAAACCAATTAATAACAAAATCAAAGAAACACATCAACAATAATACAATAATAGTAGGGGACTTTAACACTCCCCTCACTGAAATGGACAGATCATCCAAGCAAAAGATCAACAGGGAAATAAAGGCCTTAAATGACACACTGGATGAGATGGACATCACAGATATATTCAGAACATTTCATCCCAAAGCAACTGAATACACATTCTTCTCTAGTGCACATGGAACATTCTCCAGAATAGATCACATCCTCGGTCCTAAATCAGGACTCAACCAGTATCAAAATATTGGGATCATTCCCTGCATATTTTCAGACCACAATGCTCTGAAGCTAGAACTCAACCACAAGAGGAAGTTTGGAAAGAACACAAATACATGGAGACTAAACAGCATCCTTCTAAAGAATGAATGGGTCAACCGGGAAATTAAAGAAGAATTGAAAAAAATCATGGAAACAAATGATAATGAAAATACAACGGTTCAAAATCTGTGGGACACAACAAAGGCAGTCCTGAGAGGAAAATATATAGCGGTACAAGCTTTTCTCAAGAAACAAGAAAGGTCTCAGGTACACAACTTAACCCTACACCTAAAGGAGCTGGAGAAAGAACAAGAAAGAAACCCTAAGCCCAGCAAGAGAAGAGAAATCATAAAGATCAGAGCAAAAATCAATGAAATAGAAACCAAAAAAACAATAGAACAAATCAACAAAACTAGGAGCTGGTTCTTTGAAAGAATTAATAAAATTGATAAACCCCTGGCCAGACTTATCAAAAAGAAAAGAGAAAGGACCCAAATAAATAAAATCATGAATGAAAGAGGAGAGATCACAAGTAACACCAAAGAAATACAAACTATTATAAGAACATACTATGAGCAACTCTACGCCAACAAATTTGACAATCTGGAAGAAATGGATGCATTCCTAGAAACATATAAACTACCAAAATTGAACCAGGAAGAAATAGAAAGCCTGAACAGACCCATAACCAGTAAGGAGATTGAAACAGTCATTAAAAATCAAACAAAAGCCCAGGGCCAGACGGCTTCCCAGGGGAATTCTACCAAACATTTAAAGAAGAACTAATTCCTATTCTCCTGAAACTGTTCCAAAAAATAGAAATGGAAGGAAAACTCCCAAACTCATTTTATGAGGCCAGCATCACCTTGATCCCAAAACCAGACAAGGATCCCATCAAAAAAGAGAGCTATAGACCAATATCCTTGATGAACACAGATGCAAAAATTCTCACCAAAATACTAGCCAATAGGATTCAACAGTACATTAAAAGGATTATTCACCACGACCAAGTGGGATTTATCCCAGGGCTGCAAGGTTGGTTCAACATCCGCAAATCAGTCAATGTGATACAACACATCAATAACAGAAAGAACAAGAACCATATGATACTCTCAATAGATGCTGAAAAAGCATTTGACAAAGTACAGCATCCCTTCCTGAAACTAAAACTCAACCACAAGAAAAAAAATCTGGAAAGAACACAAATACATGGAAGTTGAACAACATACTACTGAAGAATGAATGAGTCAACCAGGAAATCAAAGAAGAAATAAAAACATGGAAACAAATGAAAATGAAAATACGACAATCCAAAACCTTTGGGATGGAGCAAAAGTGATTATAAGAGGAAAGTATATAACAATATAGGCCTACCTCAAGAGGCAAGAAAAATCTCAAATATACAACCTAACCTTATACCTAAAGGAGCTAGAAAAGGAAGAAAAAACAAAGCCTGGGAGCTAAGCAGGAAAAGGGAAATAACAGAGATTAGAGCAGAAATAAATGAGCTAGAAATTGAAAAAAAAAAAAACCCACAAAAACAAAAGCAGTAGAACATAACAATGAAACAAGGAACTGATTCTTTGAAAATAATAATAAAATTGATTCAAAAAAACCATAGCCAGATTTATCAAAAGAGAGAGAAAGGAACTGAATAACAAGAGAGGAAAAATAACAACTGACACCACAGAAATAAGTTATAAGAGAATATTATGAAAAAGTATATGCCAACAAATCAGAAAATCTAGAAGAAATGGATAAATTCCTAGAAACGTACAAACTACCAAAACTGAAACAGGAAGAAATAGAAAATTTGAGCAGATTGATAACCAACAAAGGAATTTGGTCAATAATAAAAAATCTCCCCCAAAACAGAAGTCCACAGCCAGATGGCTTCATAAGCCACAGTTCCAAAAAATAGAAGTGCAAGGAAAACTTCCACACTCATTCTATGAGGCCAGCATTATCCTGATTCCAAAACCAGACAAAAACTCCACTACAAAAGAACCGTACAGGTGCCTGGCTTGCTCAGTCAGTTAAGGGTCTGCCTTCAGCTCAGATGATGATCTCAGAGTCCTGAAACCTGGCCTGACATCAGACTCCCTGCTCAGAGGGAAGTCTGTCTCTCCCTCTACCTCAGCCTCTCCTACCCACTGTTCATTATCTTGTTCTCTTCTCAAATAAATAAATAAATAAAATCTTTAGAAAGAGAGAGAGATAACTATATTCCTGATGAACATGAATGTAAAAATTCTCAACAAAATACTAGCAAATTGAATCTACGAGCACATTAAAAAAATCATTCACCATGATCAAATGGCATATATTCCTCGGCTGCAAATGTGGTTCAATATTTGTAAGTCAATCAATATGATACACCACATTTAAAAAAAAATGGATAAGAACTTTATGATCCTCTCAAGAGATGCAGAAAAAGCATTTAACAAAATACAACATCCATTCATGATTTAAAAAAAAAAACTAAACAAAGTAGGTATTGAGACAATCTACCTCAATATCATAAAAGCTATACATGAAAAACCCACAGGTACTATAATCCTCAATGACAAAAAACTAAGAGTTTTTCTTCTACAGTCAGGACGAAAGCAGGGGTGGCCATTCTCACCACTGTTATTTAACTTAGTACATAGTACTGCAATCATACAAAAAGAAAGAAAGAAAGAAAGAACGAACATCCAAATCAGCAAGGAAGAAGTCAAACTTTCACTACTTGCAAACGACATGATACTTTATGTAGAAAACCCAAAGACTTCACCAAAAAATTGCTAGAACTGATACATGAATTCAGCAAAGTGGCAGGATATAAAGTCAATGTAATCTATTGCATTTCTATACACTGATAATGAAGCAGCAGAAAGAGAAAGCAAGGAATTACAATTGCACCAAAAACCATAAGATACTTCAAAATAAACCTAACCAAGGAGGTAAAAGATCTGTATTCTGTAAACTACAGAATACTTACTTATGAAATAAGCTGAAGATGACACAAAGAAATAGAAAAACATTCCATGCTCATGGATTAGAAGATCAAATATTGTTAAAATATCTATACTACCCAAAGAAATCTACACATTTAATATAATCCCTATCAAAATACCAACAGTATTTTTCACAAAGTTAGAACAAACAATCCTAAAATTTGTATGGAACCACAAGAAGACCTCAAATAGCCAAAGCAATCTTGAAAAAGAAAAGCAAAGCTGGAGGCATCACAATTCTGGACTTCAAGTTATATTGCAAAGCTGTAGTGATCAAGACAGTACGGTATTGGCACAAAACAGACACATAGATCAATGGAACAGAAGACTCAGAAACGGACCCACAACTATATGGTCAACTAGTCTTCAACAGAGTAGGAACGAAAATTCAATGAAGAAAAGACAGTCTCTTCAACAAATGGTGCTGGAAAAACTGGACAGCAACATGCAAAAGAACGAAACTAGACCACTTTCTTACACCATACTCAAAAATAAATTCCAAAAATGGATTAAAGACCTAAATATGAGACAGGAAACCATCGAAATCATAGAAGAGAACATACTCAGTAACATTGGCTTTGACATTGGCTGTGGCAACTTCTTACTAGATATGTCTCCTGAGGCAAGCAAAATAAGAGCAGAAATAAACCACTGGGACCTCATCAACATAAAAGTCTTCTACACAGTCAAAGAAACAATCAGTGAAACTAGAAGGCAATCTTTGGAATGGGAGAAGATATTTGCAAATGACATATCTGATAAAGGACTAGTATCCAAAATAAAGAACTTACAAAACACAACATCCTAAAAACAAATAACCCAGTTAAAAAATGGGTAGGAGACATGAATAGACATTTTTCTGAAGAAGACATATAGATGGCCAAAAGATGAAAAGATGCTCAACCTCACTCATTATCAAGGAAAGGCAAATCAAAACTATAATGATATTTTTTAAAAAAAGTGTCCTACAATAAGATATCATCTCACACCTAGCTAGAGTGGCGAAAATTAACAACAGGCAACAGTTGTTGGTGAGGATATGGAGAAAGGGGAAATCTCTGAAACTGTGAGTAGAAATGTAAACTGGTACAGCTACTCTAGAAAACAGAAGAGAGGTTCCTCAAAAAGTTAAAAATATGATCCAGCCATTGCACTACTAAATATATATCCAAAGATACAAAAATACTGATTTAAAGAGATATATGCATCCTGATTTTTACAGCAGCATTATCAACGAGAGTGAAATTATAGAAAGAGACCAAATGTCTAATAACTGATGAATGGATAAAGAAGATGTGGGGTGTGTGTCTGTGTGTGTGTGTGTTTGTGTGTGTTATGGAATATTACTCAGCCATCACAAAGAATGAAATGTTGCCATTTGCAATGACATAGATGGAGCTAGAGTATTATGCTAAGTGAAATAAGTCAGTCAGAGAAAGACAAATACTATAGGATCTCCCTCATATGTTGAATTTAAGAAACAAAACAGATGAACATGGGGTGGGGGGAGCCAAATCTGGAAACAGTGTCTTAACTATAGAGAAAAAAATGAAGGTTACAGCAGGGGAGGTAATTGGGGAGATGGGTTAAATACTGATGAGTATTAAGGAGGGCACTTGTGATGAACACTGGGTGTTGTATGTAAGTGATAAATCACTAAATTCTATACCTGAAATTAATATTATATTGTATGTTAACTAAGTGTAAATTAAATAAAAACTTGGGGATAAAGGAAAAAAATGTAATGTAGAACAATCAGAATCTCTTTGGATTTTTTTATGAAACTTCAGAAAAAGAAGACTAGAATGAAAATAAGCTTGAAACTAAACAAAAACAATTTTTAAAATGAAAAACAGTGTGAGAGATTTGAAATTCTGAAATATAAAACAATAATAATTTTAATTGTGGTACTACTCTAGGAAGACAGATTAATAGAATGAAATGAAGTATCAAAAGCAAGTAAAGTGAAAAAAACAATTGAATATATAATTAAAAGTAACAAATCAGTGAGAAAAAATGGTTATTCTACAACTGGTACTGGAAAAAGTGATCGTTTTACAAAATTAGATCCCTATCTCACACCATGTGACAACAAAATTCAAAATGTATCAAAATGCATTACTATAAAAAAATATGAAAACTAAAGCAACAAAATATTACAAACTGTTTTTGGCCCATATTCATATAAGATTAAAGGAGCCTTAAAGTCTTTTTACATAATAAAGTGCTGTAGCAGCTTTTTAATGCACAACACAATAGACAAAGTGTTAATATCTTAACTATATCAAGTGTTTTATAAACAGTAGGAAACAGCCAAACAAAACTGAAATACTCAAAGACAAAATCTAATTCAATAGAGAAGAAATACAAGTGAGCAATAAGTATTTTGATATGCAAAATTCACTATTAAACAATGAAATAAATACAAGTTGAAACAATCTCAAGTTACCATCTCTTGCCAGTTATATAGTCAGGTTTTTAAAAATAATGGCTATTTCCAGGGTTTTCAAAGGTAAAAGGAAACAAGTAAGATTTTCCTGACTCCCATCTTTACTAAGGTATATACTTGACAAATAAATGTAAAACTCTCATAAAAATACAAACTTGTTTATCTTTTCAGTGAGACAATTTGATTATATGTATGAAAAATCTTTTAAAAAGTATTCTTATCCTTTAACTATGCATTTGTTCCTCCAGGAATATATGATAAGGAAAAATTCTAAGCAAATAAAAATGCACAAAGATATTATAGTATCTCATGAAAGTAAAAAAAAATAGAAATAATTGGGATTTGCTTAAATAAACTAGAATCCACAAATATAATAGAATTCCAGGCAACCACTCAACCATATGAAAAAAAAAAAAAAAAAAAACTAAGTAACCACACCAGAAAAAATGTTCATAACACATTAAGTAAGAAAAAGAAAAAGTTACAAAGAATGCATAGACCCCATTTTTGTATAAAAAACTTTATAAGTAACCATAAAACATAGAAAAATATCTGAAAAGAAAAACTGCAAAATGTTAGTGGTGGTAATATCTGGGTAAAATAACAGTCTTCTTTTCTTTTGTTGCTTATCTGTATTTTCTAATTTTGCCACAAAGAATATATGTTGCTTGTAAAATTTTAAAAAATAGAAATTTAAAAGAAAAAGAATTCTATATTTAAATACGCACTAAACACTTCTTTAATTTAGAATAACTCACACTAGGGGCGCTTGGGTGGTTCAGTGGGTTAAAGCCTCTGCCTTCAGCTCAGGTAATGATCCCAGGGTGCTGGGATGGAGCCCTGCCTTGGGCTCTCTGCTCAGCAGGGAGCCTACTTCCCTTCCTCTCTCTGCCTGCCTCTGTCTACCTGTAATCTCTGTCAAATAAATAAACAAAATCTTTTTAAAAATAAATAAATAAAATAACTCACACTAAACCTCAATATAATTTAAAAAGTTAAATTTATACCCTTACTAATGGGTTTCAAAATCAGATTTAAAGTCTACAGATAACCCAGTAAGTTGTATATTATTAACAATTATTTACTATTATTATAATGCTAGAACTCTTTCTTATTATTTCAATTAATTTCAGTTTAGACAGCAAGATTTTAAGTTTAATCTATTGTTTAAAAAAAATACTGAAGTTCTAATTTCTAGTCTGTCATATAAATCAGAAGTTGTAAGTCCCATCTCCAAGAAAAAAGCTAGAGAAACTGAAAATCAATAATTTTTCTATCTATCAGAGAACTGGAGTCACAGAGCAAACCACTGCCCCAAAACTGGAGAGAGAAGATAGGCAGATAAAGAGAATCACAACTTACTGGAACAGAACCCTAATAGCAGAAACCTCTACATATGGACCAGTACCAGACAAGGAAAATCTAAACTGCTATTGACAAATTGATGGAGGTTCCCTGTGGACAAGTTTGAGAGTTAACAAACTTCAACAGATCAGTTTTAGTGAGGTCCCACACTTTTGTGAGTTTTACCTCCTTCAAAAGCCTTATCAGGTTCTCACAGTGAAGACAAGAAAATTCCCTCCTGCTTCTGGCAGGAAGAAGGAAAAAATGGTCATTTAGAAATATGCCCAGAACTTCTGTTCTTTGTAACAAGTACTGCCTTCAAGAAAATCTATTTTATCAGAACCTAATCAACTGGGGAAGAGAAATACTCAACTCCAGTCCCCCATCCCTCAAGATGTATAAGGGAAATATCAACTCTGACCTTGCCATCTCGCTTAAGGGGGAAAAAAAATATGAAAAACTGAGACATAATTGTGAAAGTCAGTCCAAGGGCACAAGCTCACTAGAGTATAAGATGAAGTATAATTGCTAAGAAGATAGAAAATTCAGTCATATAAAATGATTAAGGGATGCCTGGGTGTCTCAGTCAGTTAAGCATCTGCCTTTGGCTCAGGCCGGTCCACATTAGGCTGTTTGTTCAGTGCATAGCCTGCTTCTCCTTCTGCCCCTCCCCCTGCTTGTGCTGTGTCTCTCTCTCTCTCTCTCTCTCTATGACAAATAAATAAATAAAATCATTAAAAAATAATAATAAATGAATAAATAAGTTAATTAAATGAACAATAAAATCTGAAAAGGCAGAAAAAGAGAATAAAAAGAAAATGAAAGAAACAAAGAATATGTGAAACAAGTAAAAAATGATAACAAATATGGGAGTGTTAGTCCAACTATATAAATAACCATGTATTAAACATCAAAAGATTAAATACACCAATTAAAAGAGGGACACCTGGGTGGCTCAGTCAGTTAAACATCTACCTTCAGCTCAGGTCATGATTTCAATGTCCTTGGATCGAGCCCCATGTCAGGCTCTTTGCAGGGGAGCCCACTTCTCCCTCTCCCTGTTTTGCTCCTTCTGTTTGTTCTCTCTCTCTCTCTCTCTCTCTCTCAAGTAAAAGTGGCAACTTAAAAAATAAATACACCAATTAAAAGATAGAGACTTCAAAGTGGATTTTAAAAAACCAAGACCTCGGGGCACCTGGGGGGCTTAGTGGGTTAAAGCCACTGCCTTTGGCTCAGGTCATGTTTCCAGGGTCCTGGGATCAAGCCCCACACGGGGCTCTCTGCTCAGTGGAGAGCCTGCTTCCTCCTCTCCCTCTGCCTGCCTCTCTGCTTTCTTGTGATCTCTGTCTGTCAAGTAAATAAATAAAATCTTAAAAAAAAAAAAGACCTCAACTATATATTGTCCACTTTAACTGTAAAGACACAGATCAACTAAAAGTAAAAGGATGGGAAAACATGCCAGCTAACACTAATCAAAAGAAAGTGGGAGTAGTTCTATTAATTTCAGGCAAAGCAGATTTCAGAACAAGGAAAATCATCTGAGATAAAAAGGGGATTTACATAGTGATAAGGGGATTAATTCTCCAAAAAGACAAAAAAAAAAAAAAACCTTAATATGTATGCATCTAACAACAGAGCATCAAAATACAGAAGGCTAAAATAGAACCACAGTAAGAAATATACAAATACGCTATTTTTTAAAAAAATATTTTACTTATTTGACAGAAACACAGTGAGAGAGGGAGCACAAGCAGGAGGAATGGGATAGGGAGAAGCAGGCTCTCCACTGTGCCAGGAGCCTGACACAGGACTCAATTCCAGGACCCTGGGATCATGACCTGAGTCGAAGGCAGACACTTAACTGAGCCACTCAGGTGTCCCACAAATACACTATTACAGTGGGAGACGTTTACACTCCCTCTTAGTAATAGATCTAGCAGGCCAAAAATCAGTAAGGGCATAGCTGAAATGAATAATATGATTAATCAAGTAGATCTAATTGACATTTATAGAATACTTCATCCAACAACAGAATATTCCTCTCAAGCTCATAGAGAAAATTCACCAAGAAAAACCACATTCTGGACACTTATTAACAAATTTAGAAGGATTGAAATCTTACAAGTATGCTATAAAACCACAATGGAATTACACTAGAAATCAACAAGGGAAAGATAGCTGGAAAACCCCAAAATACTTGGAAATTAAATAATATACTTCTAAGAAGTACATGGGCCAAAGAAGAGATCGTAAAAGAAATTTAATAAATATTGAAATAATTTCTAAATGCTTTAAGAGAAATTGGTATCAAAAATTATTCATTTAGCAATAGAGGCAGAATATGATTTGACAAAAACAATTGAGACAGCAAAAACAAAGGCTGAACATAGAAAGGTGAAAGCCCTACAGGAAAAAAGTCAATCATGAAGAAAAAGAACAGAGCAGTAGAACAAATCTGGGCGGGAAGAACAAAAGCAATAGGGGGAAAAAGCCTCAAAATTTGTTTGTAGTGTGAAGTTACAAGAAGAAAGCAGTTTGATGGTTTCAGAAAACTACTACCATTCCTTTAAAAGTAATACTTTAAGGGAATTAAGAAAACCTTGGCCAATAGATCTGGTATTAAATTAGCTTTGCTGTTGGTACCCCCAAAGATCTTTAATCCTGGTTCCCCAAGATCAACCTAAGCAATGGATTCTTATCCAGAATCACAGTTCCTCCTGCATCACTCTTGCCTCTACTCTTCTAGGTTATATAGCTTTCATTTGAACCTTTATCTCTGCCTATATTTGATTACACTAAACCAAACAAATACAATCTTTAGACAACCTGCCATTTGTGACTATGCCATATGTACTTCCTTACCGGAAACTCCACCAGACTCAGTAAATTAAGTTTCTGAGTATGATACATTCAACAGTCTGACCATCCTTCTATCAAATACAATGCTCTCTTCAAAATACACACTTGCTAAATTTACTTGCATAATTTTCTTTTATCAAAAAATCTATTTGCTAGTATGAGTGACTAAAAAGGAAAGTTTAGAAAAATGAAAGTAAGACCCACTCCAGCGCTGTAAAATATTAGTAGTGATGCAGGCTAGATAATAATTCCTCTTCTGGGGGCGCCTGGGTGGCTCAGTGGATTAAGCCGCTGCCTTCAGCTCGGGTCATGATCCCAGGGTCCTGGGATCAAGCCCCGCATCGGGCTCTCTGCTCTGTGGGAAGCCTGCTTCCTCCTCTCTCTCTGCCTGCCTCTCGCCAACTTCTGATCTTTGTCTGTCAAATAAATAAATAAAATAAAAATAATAATAATAATAATAATTCCTCATCTGGTTAAAATAATTTGGTTAAAATAACTGGTTTAAGCTGATACCACATAGCTCAGATGAAAAACCAGGATATCATAAGCAGTTTACCTCATTCAAATGAATATAAATACACCAAACTTCCTATCGGATTTTTGAAAATCAGTTTTATTTCTATAAATAACTTAATTTTTAGAAATCAGTTTTATTTCCACAGTATAAGAATTTTGTATATTCACCTAGCTACATTAAGAATATTAAATTAAAGGGCGCCTGGGTGGCTCAGTGGGTTAAGCCGCTGCCTTTGGCTCAGGTCATGATCTCAGGGTCCTGGGATCGAGGCCCACATCGGGCTCTCTGCTCAGCAGGGAGCCTGCTTCCTCCTCTCTCTCTGCCTGCTTGTGATCTCGCTCTGTCAAATAAATAAATAAAATCTTTAAAAAAAAAAAAAGAATATTAAATTAAAATAAATTTTAAAAATACTAAACTGATTTGCTAGGTTAAACTCTCAGAAAAACAAGAGTTTCTTCAAATCTTCTATGTAACTGCTAGAGTTAAAATGGGTGTCTACTAGAGAATATTATATGGAGGAAATAAAATCTGCATTATTTTTTCAAAATGGAGAGTAAGAGAAAATGTGTAAATGGAGAAACAGTGAAATGAAAAAGAGCACAAGCAATTGTTATACACACACACACACACACACGCACGCATATATATATATATATATATATACAAATACAATTTAGAGTACTTGTTTTCAAGAACCCTGCTTCAAGTATATAAATATACTAAACAGTAGTTGTTAACGATTATATAACAAATTAAAATCCACCAATATGGATGGCTGGTTGTCAACTAATAAAAAATTCTCTTACCTTAGTTTTGAACCAGGCCTACCTAGCAAGGTATTATAGCAACTTTAGCTACAAAAGCTACTTTGAAAGAAATTGCTGGAAGAAAAATAAAACTCCAGCTGTCACCTGGAGTTTGCCTGGCACTAACACCTGGGCTATGATAGTCTCCTGTTGAACATGAACACTTTCCTAGAAAACCAACGTGAAACAAGGCCACTCTACGATCATGTGAAGCAAGACAAAAACAAAACCACTGCAGAATCACATCTGGGTACTGATAAATGTAAGAACACTGTGCAAACCACACTAATAATTAAGTGCCCGCCACATCCAACTAACATAAATAACTGCTGCTTCTTTAGCCATTATAGCTTTAGACTCATTGCCATTCCTCTTGCCTCCTACATAAAAATTTTTAGAATTCAAATGATAGAATTGTCTCCCACTTTCTGACAACACTCAATTCACGCTTCTTTGGACTTTTCTAAAAATACCCAACATACCACATATCATGTGACAAGTCCTAACACCCTCTTAGTGAGATGTTTCATGGTTCCCTATCCTATGCAATGTCCCTTGTTGTAATAAACCCAACTTTGATTACAGAAATGCAGTCTGGTTGGTGGGCACGGACACTGCACTTCCTTTCAAATGTTCTAAAACACAGTCTACTTGTTATTTTGGCCAGTCTTCAACCTAAAAATTAAGTTAGCATGATATTGGCATAAGAACAGGGAAAAAGATGGAATTATATTGTTAACGCTGATACAAATTCTAGTATCTATCGAAAGTTAATAAATGACAAAGGAGTATCACAACTAGTGGGAAAAGAACCAGTTAATAAATGATATGATAAAACTGACTGGTTATAAGGAGGGAAAATCATTTTAGAGTCATAGTGTATGTGTATACACTATGACTCTAAAATGATTTTCCCTCCTTATAACTGGATTAAAAAATTAAAATATAAAAGATCAAAACACCATAAAATAAAATAAAATAGAAATGATTATTTAATCAAAACTTTGAATTTTAGAGGCAACTCTTTGTTTAGAGTAGATGAAAAGGATCAATGTATTTAACTATATAAAAATATAAATATATATAAATATGTATAAATATATACACTATAAATATATACAATGTGTATCTATATAAAAATAAATATATGTAAATATAGATATTTTTATATATAAATATATAAATAAATTAAAAATTTATAATGAATTTATAAATAAATTATAAAATATATAATGAACAAGCAAAAAATGAGCTAGGGAATTTTTTACAAAAATATAATGGGCAAAAGTTTGATATATTTAATATATAAAAATTTTAGAAAAACTAATAGAAAATTACTAAGAACCAAGAGATGAGAAAATAACAGATATGAAAAAAATTCATGTAAGAAGAAAACTAGTTAATGAGTTTATAAGAAAATACTCAAGATCACTGATAACTAAAAAATATAAATTAAAACAACTCATTTTGAATATTCATAGACTAAATTAAGAAAAATATTTTTAAATATTTTTTAAATTATTGTGACAGTATTTTTAAACTGGCAGTTATACATTCTAAGGTGAATTTAAGTTGGTGAATCCTTTTGGAAAATAATTCAGCAAGATACAAATAAGTGTATAATTCACCTATTTTACCTTTAGGAAACTAGTCTGGGGAAATGATACTATACATGCTGAAAGTTTAATGTTTACACTTTATATTTACACTTTATATTAAAAATGGAAAAATGGAAACAAACTGAATTTCCAATAATAAAGGAAAGTGTATCCACTAGATGGAATGTTTTAAAGCCATTAAGCTTATATAAAGAAAACATTCCTAAGAATATAAAAACATATTTATGTTCTAATGTTAATCCATAAAAACTAGGATGTAAAATCTATATAAATCCATAACATAATATAACATAATTTCCATAATATAACTGAGATACTACCATACAACATATAATGTCCAAACCAGGTATGACAACAGAATTTTGGTCCACAAATGCAGCAACCAGCCCAGGAAACCAAACCACAATCCCTGCAACAACCATTCCAGGAAGTCAAACCACAACCTCTGCGGTAATTAGCCCAGAACATTAGGACTTGGTCAATGACTGACCGGTTTCCTAATTTTTATAGACTCCCTTCACCTACAACACTTCAAACTCAGTATGAATAAGAGAAAAACAAACATAATTTCCAAACCACAATCACATAGAATACCCCGTTCATAGTCAGCCTGCCTCCAGTTTCCCATACCAACAACCTCCTATAAGAACATATGTGAAGCCTACCCTTTTTTTCACTATAAAGCTTTCTCCACCCTCCCTGTTTACCTTTGAGTCTCTGCCAAATGCAAGTAATGGTGGCTGACTCCCTCACTATAGCAAGTTTTAAATACCCTCTGTTCTTATTTGAGTGGTCATTTATGTCCATATAATAAAAACTGAACATAAAAAAACACTAAAACAAAATGTACCCCAAATATCACTAATTATTATCTATATTACTATATCACTTTATATATTACCTATATATTACCTGTTATATTACCTATTTCACTATATCACTAATTATTACCTATATCTGAGTATTTAATATATGGATATGTATTTAATATAAAATATAATATTTAATTGTACTTAATACATGGATAATTCAAGAATGTATTTCTCTCTGCTGTATTTTCTGTAATAAGCACATCTGTACTTACAATGGAAATGTAATTCTTCAATAAAAATATTTGACGGACTACTATTCAGTAATAAAAAAGGGACAAATTACTGATACATTCAACAACACAGAAAAATCTCAAAAACATTACGTTGCATGAAAGAAGACACACACACAAAATACATATTGTAAGATTCTATTTACATGAAGTCCAAGAACAGGCAAAACTAAGTTATAATAAAAGCCAAAAATTCATTGCCTCAGAAAAGAAGTGGGAGTGGAAAAGTAACTGGAAAGGGGCAGGAAGAAATTTGAAGAAAATTTAAGGTGTTCTATATCATATTTTGACTGATGGCTACATGGTTATATATAATTGGCAAAACTCACTGAACTGAGTATTTAAAACCTGTGAATTTTCTTATGTATAAATTATACCTCAAATTCTTCCTTGTTCTTCCCAACTTTGCTTTCAGCTGTCAAATCCCAAATGTTCAACCCTTAGCCCTTGTATCCTCTCAATAATTATGCTTTGCTTTCCTTAGAATGAAATATATGGGTAGCATGAAAATGTTAAAATAAATTATTTTTATGGTAAATGTATAATTCTGCTTTGTATGAAGGCAGAAATTAATTTAGTTATCAGGAATAAAAAAGCATGATTTGAAGATTATTCTTTGAAGATTAAACTGAACAGATCAAGGTTAAATACTTTTTCACTCCTTTCAAGGAGAAATTGGTAATAAAAGAGAAATGTGACTTAAAGAGCTATTTTGGTATATTAATAGTATCAACAAAAGTATTAGACTTGTTAGGAGAGTAAAATTGTGGCAAAATAAAATGTTTTAAATATCTTCCAGGGTGCCTGGGTGGCTCAGTCAGTTAAGTGTCTTTCTTTGGCTTAGGTCCTAATCCCAGGGTCTCAGGATCAAGACCCACATCAGGCTCCCTGCTCAGTGGGGAGCCTGCTTCTCCCTCTCCTTCTGCCCATCCTCCCACCTGCTCATACTCTCTTTCTTGCTCTGCACGCTCTCTCTCAAATAAGAAAATAAAATCTTAAAAAATAAATAAATAAATAGCTTCCAGATTCTTCCATTTTAGAATAAAAGAGCTTTCAGCCAGAAGAATATAATTAGAAACTAAGCTAAATAAAGGACAAAGACAAAAGACAGCAAATATACTGTAAAATGATATAAAAAATAGAAATGAAAGGTAAAAAGGATGGAAGTGGTAAGGGAGCAAAGAACCTAAACCACTTAAAAAAGAATAAAAGGAAGTTTCATAAAAGTTACCCAAAAAAAATGAATTAAGTACATATGTTGCAAATCATTAATTGCATAAAAATATGAATGGTTCATTTAGTGTGTGCTGGCATCACAAATTCAAAAAATAATAATAATGGCCCAATTACAAAATGCCTAGTGTAGCGTTATATATAAAATTGGCTTTCAATAAATAAGTACATAAGTAAATGAATTTTATGCTGAGTAATTCTATGCAGAATAAAAGAAAACTATGCTGAGTAATTGTCAAACACAAGAATATTGAGTATTACCTCAAATAGTAAAGAAATTTTGGTTATGATAGAACTGGAAAAAGCAAAGAAAGATCCAATAATAACTACCTAAGGATGGAAAAGAATCAGAGTAAGGAACTTTCTGAGTTATATAAATTATATAAGTAATCAATAAGAATAATGTACAGATTATTTATAAATCGAACTCTCAATAAATCAGTGTTCCTCATAAGTATTCTGATCCTCTCCTTAAAGCTCTCCGCCCGAGTTCTTCAAATATAGTTAGCCTATTAACCTGAGTCTTGATATCCTATAACTTAAAAGAAATCTGAGAGAAAATAGAGTTAACTAATCCATTTTCAGCTTCTTCCTTTTTTTAAAGATTTTATTTATTCACTTTAGAAAGAGAAAGAGAGAGCTTGAATGAGGGGAAGGGCAGAGGGAGAGGAAGAGAAAGAATCTCAAGGACAGTCACCATTGATTGCCTAGCCCCAAAGGGGGCTTAATCTCAGAAACTGGAGATCATGACCTGAGCCAAAATCAGGAGTTTCGGGATGCTTAACCAACTCAGCCACCCAGGCTTCCCTCAGCTTCTTACTATATAATCCTGAGTACTATAGAGTGAGTCCTTGTGAAGTAAATGCTTTATTTTTTCAACTGTTTTTTAAATATTCACTTAAAAGAAGAGATATGTGAAACTGGATCCCATCCTAATCCCTCCAATAATACGTCACAAATAAAAATTAATACCATTGAATGTAACCTAAAGAATCAACTCCAGTCTTTTATGTCTCTTATATTTTCCTGTTTTTCAATGACCTAAGGGAAATCTACCTCCATAGTAGCATCGTGAAGTAGGAGTAGCTAGGATGACTTAAAAATACTCTTTTCCTGGAGTGCCTGAGTGGCTTGTGGGTTAAGCTTCTGCCATCGGCTCAGGTCATGGTCCCAGGGCCCTGGGATTGACCTCCACATCAGGCTTTCTGCTCGGTGGAAAGCCTACCTCCCTGCCTACTTGTGAACTCTGTCAAATAAGTAAATTTTAAAAAATATATATTATTTTCCAATTTCTTAAAAGATATGACCATCTCTAGAAAACAGATTTTAAAAGTCCAAAGTTTATTTTTCATCTTGAAGTACACCAAAAAACCCACTCACTTCCTCACATATAATCTAACAGTTCAGAAAGGAAATATGCAAAGAATTTTGTTTTCAACAACACATACAAAAGCATAGGATACCTGATCTTCAAAACAAAACAAAACTTTAAGACTTTACACAAACTGAATTAAAGATAACTTCATGTCAGATGAAAATGCAGTGTGAACTTTGTTTGGTTCCCAATCCAAACAAATCAATTACAAAAAGATACTATGGAACAACTGAGGAAATTTAAACATTACCTGCATATTAGAGTGTAAAAAGAAATTCTGTTAATGTTTTTAGATATGATAATGGTATTAGAGATTTTTTAAGAGGAAAAGGGAGGAAGTTTATATTTTTGAGAAGGAGAAGGAAGGAAGTTCTTATGTGATCTCAGAAATTTTTACAGATAAAATTGTATAATGTCTGAGATTTGCATTAAAACAATAAAATTGGAGATCAAGATTTGGAAGGTGGTAACTATTACAACTAGGAGTTTATTAGAGTATTCTCTGTTCATTTTCCAGAAAGTAACTTAAAAAAAAAAAAAAGACAAGTGAAGGTAATGAACATCTTTGTAAAAGGCAGAATAATGGCCACCTAAAGAATCTGTGAATATGTTAGGTTTTATGGCAAAGGGGAATCAAGGTTGCAGATGAAATGAAGATTACTGATCAGTAGACCTTGAAATGGGAAAATTAACCTGGATTATCCTAGTGGGCCCAATGTGATCATAAATCTTTAAATATGGAAGAGGGAAGCAGGATAGTTAGTCACCGTGAAGGAATGTGAGAAAAATTCAATTGGCCAATGTTGGAAAGAAAATAGAAGGAATTATAAGCAGCCTCTAGAAGCCATAAAAGAAGAAAATACTCTCCTAGAGCCCTACTAAGACCTTGATTTTAGCCCAGTGACACCCATGTCAGACTTCTGACCTCCAGAACTATAAGCTAATAAATTTGTGTTGGTTTTTTTTTAAGATTTTATTTATTTGACAAAGAGAGAGAGAAATCACAAGTAGGCAGAGAGGCAGGCAGAGAGAGAGGGAGAAGCAGGCTCCCTGATGAGCAGAGAGCCCGATGCCAGGCTTGATCCCATGACCCTGACATCATGACCTGAGCCAAAGGCAGAGGCTTAACCCACTGAGCCACCCAGGTGCCCCAATTTGTGTTGTTTTAAGCCATTAAGTTTTTGGTAATTTGTTGCAACACAAATGGGAAGCTAATACAATCTTATAGTAGAATAACATATTTTTATTTACCTGAAAGGAAATTAAAACACAGTGTGCTGGGAATTCAAATGAAATGTAAATCAAGAAAAGAAAAAATTTATTCATCAAGAAAAGAAAAAAATTCCAAATCAAATACCTTTACTACTTTAAAGGAAAAACTTTTCCTCCTTCCCTACTCTATCTTTCTCTTTCTGGTAGCCCCAACTTCTTTTCTATGGTTTAACTGCATTACCCCCACAACAATATACCAAAATGATATTAAAATCTACCATCACTGCTACTTTCCTAACACTTTCCTCCGAACACATCTACTCTTTGTTTTTTATGTACTTTTCTTTTCCTCCAGATTTTATTTTTAAGTAATCTCTACACCCAATCTGGGGCTCAAATTTGCAACCCCAAGATCAAGATTTACAAGCTCTACTAGCTGAGCCAGCCAGGCACCCCTTTACACATCTATTCTTTTTTTTTTTTAAAGATTTAATTTACTTATTTGAAAGAGAGAGGGTGGGCTCCAGCAGGGGGTGGGTGCAAAGGGAGAGAGAGAAGCAGACTACCTGCTGATCAGGGAGCTGGACATGGGGCTTGAGCCCCAGACCCTGAGATCATGACCTGAGCCAAAGGCAAATGCTTAACCAGGCAGATGCTTAACCAACTGAGCCACCCAGGCACCCCAACATATCTACCCTTAAAAGTACTAATTCTACCAACTCTATTCTCTATTATAGTGTGACTTTAATTTTATCCATTATCTTAGTGAAACTATTTTTATCCTAATCAATTTTCTCCAGGTCTAAATGGGCTCTCTCTGTTGATTTATTTGTTTTTAATTTGTTTGCTTTGTTTTCACATTCTTGACCTCTCTGTAATGCTGAGACATTCTTGAATTTCTTTCTTAATATTCTTTCTGAAGAAAGTATCAGATTATTTAACTCTACTTTTAAGTTTTTCTCTTATCATTCTGCTTACTTCTATTTCTCCTTTGTTAGCTTTACATTTCTCATCTACTCAGATGTTTACAAACTGTAAGCACTTCCCTCAGACTCACTCTAACCTCTCAATTGATTGTACTACTAATGGTTTTCAAACTTTTTTGGTTTGTAAATTTGTAGAAAAGTGTTTAGTCAATTTATAATGAATAAATTAGACTAAACATTAAGCAGTCCAATTAATTTTCTTGACAGTCTAACTTTATTGTGTATATTTAGGTAAAGTACTAGTTTTTAATATCAGTAAAATTTACTGATGATTAGCAAAGCAGAACATTCTTTAAAACGGAGTTTTCTCTAGCTACCAATCCTTACCTTTCAAATCCAGGCATCAGATCTACATCTAAAACCACCATTACAAAATGGTCAATTTTATTTATAATAAAATGTACTTATCCAACTATAAAAATATTTTTTATGCTGTTTTCAATACAAGAGATGCTTACTGGATATATATAATCCAATTATAAGACACTTACCTAAAGTTAAAACATTAAATATTATATTGGTTTTCAAATTCAGATTCATTACATTGATTATGCACCATTATATTGAAAATAATTCCATATACCATCAATATCAATTGGTAATTTTAGGCCACCAATGAAACTAAAATAGTACTCGCCTTTCTAATATCTTACATAAGTCCAGAAAACCTCTTAAGTGATTTTGTTGATTTTCAACCAAGAAGTATTATTTCACTCTTACTATAGTCAGTTAGCTGAGAATGGTTTATACCCTAATCATTTTTTAACATTGTATAGTAAATATCTTTTGAGCAATAAACTTGTTAAAATATCTCCTTGCATTCCTTCAATGACTATGAATGTTTAATTTAACCAAGCCTCTACACAGGTATTACCATGGGCCTATTATGATCTTTCTGGAGGTCTTGTAGTTTATTCTTTATAACTACTTTCTCTAAACTCTTTATGCTTTCTATTTTTGGCTTTCTAAAATTTAATCACTGATTTTTAAAAAAATATTTTATTTATTCATTTGAGAGAGAGAGCATGAGAGGGGGCTGGGTCAAAGGGAGAAGCAAACTCCCTGCTGAGCAGGGAGCTCGATGTGGGACTCGATCCTGGGACTCCAGGATCATAACCTGAGCAGAAGGCAGTCACCCAAACACTGATTTTCTAGCAGTCCTTATCAATAAATGTTAACATTATTTAGAAAGTATGGAATGATTCCCTAGTGTATTATAAACATTAAGTGATTAGCCTTTTAAATATTAAAAAGATGCTTTAAGTTATTTAATTTAAGAAAAGAGCACTGCAGCTACAACCAAAATCTTTTATAAAGATTATTTTGACAAGTAGGAACAAAAAACTAGTTTTCTCTAATGGGACAAAAACTCAATTTAAAGCTTAAAACAGGACTTCTACTTGAAAGCTTTAATGAATACAAAGTTTTTGCTATTAAACTAATATGTAAATGGTATATAGAAAAATGATATGGGAAAGCAATACAATCATTCTATCATTAAAAGTATACCATGTAATTTAACCCTATGATTTTTTGCAGGCACATCTTCAAGTGAAGGCAGAAGGAGGTCTACAGAAATGCACTAAAATTCAAGAAATACAAATTTGGTTTAATCACTAGTAATAATCTGACAGGTAAATAAATTTGAAAACTATGTTTAGTTTTTAAGTTAGTTCTATATTGATATATATACAAAGTATGATAGCACTATTTTTTAATATATCTGCATTTTTAGTTGAAGTATAGTTAACATAGTGTTATATTAGTTTCAGGTATACAATGATTCAACATTTCCATACATTACTCAGTGCTTATTATAGTAAATGTATTCTTAATCTCCTCTATCTATTTCACCCATCCCCCCACAGTCTCCCCTCTGGCAACTACCAGTTTGTTCTGTGTATTTTAGAGTATTTGCTTTCTTCTGTCTTTTTCCTAGTTTGTTTCTTAAATTCCATACATGAGAAAAATCGTACAGTACCCATCTTTCTCTGTTTGACTTAGCTTCACTTAGCATTAACACCCTCTATGTCCATCCATGTTGTAGCAAATGGCAATCTCATTCTTTTTTATGTCTGAGTAATATTCACTATATATACACTACATCTTTATTCATTGATCTATTGATGGTCACTTGAGCTGGCTATTTGACTAATATAAATAATGCTGCAATAAACACAGTGGTACGTATATCTTTTTGAATTAGTGCTGTTTTCTTTGCACAAATATCCACTAGTGAAATCACTATCCAGATGGTATTTCGATTTTTAATTTTTAATTTTAATTTTTTGAGGAACCTCCACACTGTTTTCCTCAGTGGCTACACCAATGTACATTCCTACTAACTCTGCACTCAAGGGTTCCTTTTTCTCCATATCCTCACCAACACTGTTCTTTCTTGTCTTTTTTATTCTAGCCATTCTGACAAGTGTAAGGTGTTACCTCACTGTGGTTATGATTTTCATTTCCCTGCTGATTGGAGATACTGAGTATCTTTTCATCTGTCTGTTGGCCACCTGTATGTCCTTTTTGGAAAAATGTCATTCAGGTCCTCTGCCCATTTTTTCAGCAATTTATTTGGTTTTTTTGGTGTTGAGTTGGATAAATTCTCTTCATGTTTTAGGAATTAACCTTTATCAGATATAGGATTTGCAAATATTTCTTCCTATTCATTAGGTTGCCTTGTGATCTTGTTGATGGTTTCTTTCACTGTGCAAAAGCTTTTTATATTAGTGTAGTTCCAATAGTCTAGTTCTGCTTTTGTTTCCCTTGCCTTTGTGTGGGGTTCAAGAAAGTGATCCAGTTTCATTCTTTTACATGTGGCTCCCCAGTTTTCCCAGCACCATTTCTTGAAGAGACTGTCTTTCCTTATTATATGTTCTTGCCTACTCAGTCACAGATTAACTGACCATATAAGTCTGGGTTTATTTCTGAGTTTTCTATTTCGTTTCATTGATATATGTGTCATTTTTGTGCCAGTATCATACGGTTTTGATTACTGGAGTTTTTAGCATATCTGGAATTGGAATTTTGATACATTCAGTTTTTTCTTTCTTAAGATAGGTTTCATTACTCAGAGTCTTTAGTTATTCTATATAAGTTTTAGTATTATTTGTTCTAGTTCTATAGAAAATGCTGTTGGTATTTCGATAGAGATTGCTAGTCTAATGATCTGTAGATTGCTTTGGGTGCTATGGACATTTTAACAATATTGGTTCTTCTAATCCATAAGCCTGGAATATCTTCCTGTTTACTTGTGTCATCTTCAATATCTTCCATCAGTGTTTTATAGCTCTTGGAGTATAGGTCTTTCACTTCTTTACGTTTATTCTAAAGTATTTTATTCTTTTTGTGTAATTGTAAATTTGATCGTTTTCTTAATTTCTCTTTCTGCTATGTGCTCGCTTCGGCAGCACATATACTAAAATTTCTCTTTCTGCTCTTCATTATTAGTGTATAGATACATAATAGATTTCTGTATATTAATTTCATATCCTAAACTTTACTGAATTCACTTATCAATCCCAGTAGTTTCTTGGAGTCTTTCAAGTATTCTATATGACATCATCTGCAAATAGTGACAGTTTTCCTTCTTCCTTACCAATTTGGATGCCTTCTATTTCTTTTTCTCTTATGATTGTAGGAACTAGAATTTCCACTACTATGTTGAATAAAAGTGGTAAGAACAAATATATTTTTCTTGTTCCTGATCTTAGAGGAAAACTGTTTTTTGACATTGAGTATGAGTACTATTTGCTTTTAAGATAAGAACTGCCATACTAAATGGGACCCATAATCCAATTTGTTGACAATGTACTAGCACAAAAAAACTTTTTGTAAGAAAATGTGACTGTTCTCTATAGTAACTTTAAAAATTTATAAACATACTTTTTACAAGTCTATAATTCCTTACATGAGCCAGTCCCTGCACCTTTACCCACTTAGGATAAACAAAGTGAGAGCCTAGAGTAACTGAATTATCTGGCTTTTGTGTGATTCTTAAAAAAAATTAATTTTAATTCATTTGGTACTTAAATTTCCTAATCTCTCACCCTAACAAGGTTGCTTAAATCTTCTGGTTTGCCTCCATTCCTATTCTTAAAGATGCCCACCCTCAACTGTCCATTTTGGTGACAGAAGCATGAAATCACTGTCAGACACTTCATCCATAATAAGTTATACTGCAGTATCAACTGTACTACCTTTTGTTCTACCAGTTACAGTATAAACTGAAACAACTCCACACATCTCATAGAATATATTAATGAATGATAAAGGCAGATATGTAGAACTGTGATCACACTCCTATGCCAAACTCAGTCACAAAACCTCCCAAATAAAATGATGTGAAATTAGAAGAATGTGGAGACAATGGAAAACCTAAAGATGTAGAACTGGGATCATGGTCTTATGTCAAACTCAGTTACAAAACCTCCCAAATAAAATTATGTAAAATTAGAAGAATGTGGAAACAATGGAAAACCTAAAGAAGAGATAATAATCAGAGATACCTAGGCATTTGACCTCACTCAGCTTTCCAGGATTCTGGAAAGCTTAATCCTTCACAGTCCATACCTATGTTTCTTTCTTTCCTTTCCTTTCCTTTTTTTTTTAAGATTTATTTGTGAGAGAGAGACAGAGACAGAGAGAATGCACTGAGTTAGGGGGAGGGGCTGAGGGGGAGAGAGAATCCTCAAGCAGACTTCCCACTAAGCAGGGAGCTCAACATGAGTCTCATTCCCAGTACCCTTAGCTGAAATGAAGAGTCAGACATTTAGCCAACTGAGCAACCCAGATGCCTCTCTAATACCTATATTTCTGATTTTATAGCCATTTATCTGAGAAGATCTGATGTTATATCTGGTATGAGGATCATATTACAAATCTGTTTTCTTGTAGAAGTTATACTATTTATCTACATATTGGATCTGACACCATGAACATTTATAAAAACAGCTTATAAATGTTGATGAATAGGGAATTGGCCAATTTAAGAGTCTATTCAAAACTTTAGGAATCATCCCATCTGGCTCTGGTGATATATTTCTTTTTGTCTGTTTTGTTAATTAGGTCTAGAACATCCCATGTGTTTGTCACTACCAATCTAGTACTTCTGAATTGTGACCCTAAAATGATCATTTAGAAACAAAAGTGTCCTTTATAACTTCCTCAATAAAAACTGAGACTTAATTAATATTTCTACAATCTTCTTTTTCATATCTTTTGGGAAATTATACACCATATTCCTAAAGTGGTGTCTTTATGTGATGTAAATTTACTTCATAAAAGCCTTTCCCAAGAGACTGTTCAAAACTGTTGGGGACCCCCTGTGGCCAAGGAAGTTCGGACCATTGCAAGATGGTGCCTGGCCAGGTGCCAAAACAGACCTCCACGTAAACAAGTCAATATCAGCGGCAGCCCATGTGGGGGAGGAAAAGCAGACACTGGGGAAGCCTAGCAGCAGGTCTGTGATTGGATGTCTTGAGAATATCTGTCTTCTGATAGGGTGCCCTACTGCATATAAGCAAGTGTGGTATGAGAATAAAAAAAGGGGAGGTGAACCATGAGAGACTATGGACTCTGAAAAACAGTCTGAGGGGTTTGAAGTGGTGGGGGGGGGAGGTTGGGGTACCAGGTGGTGGGTATTATAGAGGGCACGGCTTGCATGGAGCACTGGGTGTGGTGAAAAAAATAATGAATACTGTTTTTCTGAAAATAAATAAATTGGAAAAAAAATTAAAAAAAAAAAAAAAAAGAAAGCAACATTAACAAGAGACCAGGCTACGTGTCGTTCTTGCCGGTCGAGAGCAACACAAAACAATACCTCATTTGTTTTTTTGTGTTGTTTCTGTTGTTGTTTTTTTGTTTTTTTACAACATGGAGCTTGAACTCAAAACCCTGAGATCAAGACCTGAACTGAGATCAAGAGTTGAATGCTTAACTGACTTAGCCACCCTGGCACCCCTCCAGTTTACTCTTAATACATCATTCTATTAGCTTCCTTGTCTCATTTATTCACCTATTCATTCAACAAATATTTACTGCTTTCTATATGGCAGGTACTGTTCTATGAATTGGTAAGATAATTGTGAACATAATAAGGCCCTAACCCTGATGGAGTTAAATTATGATAGGAGAAGCAAACAATAAGTAAATAAGTATATATAATGTAATAACAGGTGGTTGTATTATTGAGAAAAAGTAATCAGGATAAGGACAGAGAGGGAGTGAACAACCATCAATGAAGAGCTCTCTGAGAAGTTAACAATTAAATTAAGAATTAAATGATGTAAAAGGAATATGTAATATAATTATTAGAGAGGATAGTGTTCCATGTAAAGGAAACAGAAATGTAAAATCCTTGAGGTGGGAATCATGTTTGAGAAAAAGTAAGAAAGCCAATGTACCTGTTGCAGAGTTAGTAGCAGGAAATAAGTTGATAGTGGTGTCTTGCCAGGGCCAGACCATTTAGATCTTTATAAGACATTAATAGGACTTTTGCTTTTATTTTTAAGAGAAACAAAAAGCCATTGAAGTGTTCTGAACAGGAAGCACAAAATATGATTTAAATTTTAAAAGGATTCTTCTATTTATTATGAGAAGAGACTGTGTAGTGAAGCCTGAGAACAGAGAAAATACCTAAAAGCTATAGAGCAGTAGTCAAGGCAAAAGATGTGGTGGAAGTGAAGAGATGTGGTCAGATTTAGGATGTATTTTGAGGGGGGAGTCAATAGAAAATTCTATCTTCTCAACATCTCTATGTTTCCTATGCAATTAATCATGTTACTTTTATTTTAATAAAAAAGATGAAACAGAAAAAATACTGGATTTAATCATGAAAAAGAACATAACATTAAACTTAGCCATGCCTCCTACCAACTTGGAGACCCAGGGATACCACTTAAATTCTCTGGCCTCAGATGTCTTATCAGTAAAATAAAAATATTTACACTTCATTTGTCTTCCTTACAGGACTGTTATGAAGGTCAAATGGGAGATCTTACAGATGAAGTTCTCTAACTTTAATTTAACCAACTTGCTAGATTAACAAAAACTTCCCATTTTCTTTATAAAACAGATTGATATTAGTGATTCCCTGAATAACTGACACTAGTAAACGTAGCTAGAATACTTATGCTCTCCTACTCCAGACCTAATTATGTGTAGGTCAGTTAACTATAGAGATGAATAAATAAATATATATATTTACATATATATTTATTATATATGTATCATAGGATATATATAATATATTGTATATTATATATACATACACACATTTATCTTGTGTGTGTATATATGTGTATATATATATATACTCATCTATACTTTATATATATGTGTGTGTGTGTGTGTGTGTATGTATAGTTGACACACATGGATATGAACTGCATGGGTCCACCGATGTTTGAAATTTTTTCGATATAGTATAGTACTATAAATGTATTTCTTCTTATGATTTTCTCAATAACATTTTTTTTCTCTAGCTTACTTTATTGTAAGAATACAGTATATAATACATATAAAATACAGTATCTGCTATTTATGTTATCAGCAAGACTTCCAGTCAACAGTAGACCATTCATAGTTAAGTTTTGTGGGAGTCAAAGATTTCAGGGAGTAAAGCTTTTAGGGAGTTGAATATATACAGATATTCAAACACGTGGGGGTTCTGTACCTTGTTCAAGGGTCAACAATATATTCATCAAATATATTCATCATATATGCAAACTGTCAGATGATATTTATGTATCATCTAGAAGGACCTAACACCTGCTTCAAAAGCATATAAGTTCTTATTCTATTTTAGATAAATTAAAACCAAAAACTATAATGAATTTCCGATGGCTTGTGGAAGAAAAGTCCACACAGAACTCCAATTATAGAACCAACACTTAACATTGCTCATTTATCAAGTGATTTGTAAACTGATGTATATGTTTTCATTTAAAATAAAATATTTAAGACATATCTTTATTAATAACTTTCTGCTTTAATCTCATTTCAGTTAATCAACCAACCATGTACATATTGTTTCATTCATAGAGTTAATCAAGTGCCTACTATAGTTGTTTTCAGCACAACCATGTATTAGAATCTCCTGTGGGGTCTTTCCAAAAAATGTAAGTGCCTAGGCCCAATCCTTAGAGACTGATTCTCTAAGATTGGTGGAGCTAGAAGTTTCTCTTTTACACGGAGTTAAGAATGGCCTGCTAGGTAATAAGAAGCCTAACGATGATACAGAAACAAAATATATTTACCACTCAAAGAGTTGACAATATAATGACAGTGACAGAAAAATAAATTTTCCAATCACAGTAAGGTGTTAAATTAACTCTATAGGAATAAGCCAGGTGCTACAGGAAAACAAAAGAAGGAAAAAAAACTAACTGTGCTTTGGACAGGAAAAGAGGAAGGCAGTGGTCAGAGTTGGTTTCATGTAGTATTTTAACTATGAGATTAAAAAAAGTAATGGGGGATGGAGGGATTCCACCTGGGTAGCACAGTGAGTTAAGCATCCAACTCTTGATTTCAGCTCAGGTCATGATCTCAGTGTACTGGGATCAAGTTCCTGCTCTGCTCAGAAGGGAATCTGCTTGAGGTTTCTCTCCCTCTCCCTCCCCACTTCATTCCCCACTTGCGCGCACACACACACACACACACACACACACACAGTCTCTCTCTCTCAAATAAAGAAATCTTAAAAAAATAATAATAACTTGGAATTCTCCAATTTTACTAAAGCTGGAAAGGATATTGTAGTTAGAAGCAATAGATTGAGATATGAAAATACAGTGCTTTCAGGTAATGCAATATGCTTAGGAAATCAAGGAAATGAGGATGGAAAGGTAAACATCTAAAGGGAAGCCCATCTAAAATGAACTATATATGGATCAAGTTAAACAGTTTGACATTTATTGTACAGGGCAGTAATTTCAAATTCTGTTTCATAGAATTCAAGTTCAGAAAAGGCACTTCATGTATTTCACAAATATCTGAACAAATGGCATTCAAATGTATACATACTGAACTGAGATAGCAGTAAACCAATGTATTTACTTTTTTGCTAACCTTGAATTAAAGTTTCTTCTACCATTTATGTGTTTTTGAACTTCTTTGTCACTGATTTTAAAGGTTGTAGTTTTATACTTTTACTTTTTAAGGCCAGAAAAATTCCTACTACCTGCCAGGGATAATATTATACAACAAAAAACAAATATAAAAAACAAGCTTTTTATAATATCTGTATAATTTATTATAATTTATTTTTAAATGTATACCAATAAAGTTCATTTATTTGTTTTAATAGATGTTATTTATAGGGTTTCACATTAGACTTTTGTTTGTAGAGCATCACTGCTCTAGGGAAACCAACATAAAATTTTTAGCAGAGAAATGACATAATGAACATTATAGTTCAAAAATAACCATATCATAACATAACAAAATCAACTGAAATAGTGTAAAACAAGAGGTAAGAAGATCAGGTAGGAAGTGATTTCAAGAGACTAACCAAGAAAACACAATAGAATGAACAGGTACTGAAGATGGCGAAAAGGGAATAAATTTCAGAAACACTAAGGAATGGAATAGATAGGATTTGATAACTGATCAGAAAATAGAAAGAAGGATGGTTTTCAAAAGAGAAGATTACATATTTGTACTTTAATTATGACCATGTGGAAAAGGTACAAGTACCCAAAAGGTGCCAACTGCTTAGTACTCAGAATAGAATGTTCTTTGCACATTTAATCAGTGAGTCCAAATGAAGTCCCCATTTTAGCAACAGTTCTAATTTTGAAATACCCTTAATCCATTTTTACATATTATATTATAGTCCAGGTAACCTAAAGTACAATCATAAAATCACTTTTTAAAATTAACTATATTGCTATCCAAAGATACCATAATACTTTCCCCCTTTAGTAACATTTCAATACTATTAGTATTCCACTTATATAGCTATCTATCCTAATTCCTTTGAAAGTATAATTTTGTTACCTATATTATTATAGCCTACTGCTGATAGTCATTCCACCAAGAACAAGGTGTTTAAAACTTTAAGAATATTTACAAAAATAAATATTTTATCACCTTTTCCAAGTTACACATCACCTTCACCTAATTGTCTTGTTTGATCCTCCCAATAACCTTAAATCAGAAGAGCAGAAATACTTATTACCACACGACAGATAGGAAAATCAGGTTCAAGGCAGAAAAATGGCTTGCCCAAGATACATGGCTGGCAAGTGACAGAACTTTAAATTAAAAAAATGGTCTGATCCCTAGGCCAGTGTTTTTAGCCTATCCCTAGGCCATGTTTTTGAATTAATGCATATTTAACTTCTGCCACTTTTCATGTCTATTTCCTGTGTGAATAAATGGGAAGATAACTATATACCCAATTTTCCTCTCTTGCATTCCCCATTTCCCCTGAAATTTTTAATTTAAAACCTTCTCTACCATGTTTAAAACTTCAACAGTCCAATGCCATTCTGCCACTCTGTTTTAGAGTGGTCTCCTTTCTATGCCAATTTTATCTTGATCAAAACTCTCCTGTCTCACATTCATGAACTAAAAGAATTTGGAAATTTTTTGCAGAATCTTGGAATGGAAACAGTAATATGTCAAAGATTAGATAATCAGGGCATTATTCTCCTGACTAGCAGTTCAAATTTGAACCCTAGGATCCTTTTATATATTTGTCTCATGACCAGTATTAAAACCCTAATGTGACAAACCATCTATTATTTCAAATTGAGAATGAAACTACATACAACCTCATATACAAAACTTTGTGCATACAAACTTCACAGGGTAGAATTATATCTTTTAATCTGACCTAATTCTAAATAAACTCATTTTTTATGAAAATTAATATGTAATATTTTAATAACTACAGATTTAATGTTTTTATAATGACTCTACTGGGAATGAAGACTAACACAATAAATGAAACATCTCATTATACATGTTATTTACAACAAAAATCATTTTAATAATTTCAAAAAAATTCTTCTGAAGTACCAAAAAATTTAATAATTTATGTGATTTCAAAAATGTATAATTTGTTCTTATGTATTCAAGTATTTTAAAACTATATTCATCTGTATCATATGAATGACTTAGTAGCTTTTAAAATTGAACATGGTAGGTCAAGAACACATTCTTAGGCTACCCCTCCAAAAAGAAACAATAAAAATTATAAACTATGTCAGAAAAAAACAATATCTATATATTAATGTTTGTTTTGTAAATTCTCATCTCTCCCCATCAGAAACTCTTTCTTTTGCTTATTCATTCGAAGTTGAACATTAAGGCATAATTACCTAAAATGTTTCCTCACTAAACCAGAAAACAGTCTATTTTTTTAAGTTCTTACAAGAATTAAATCCATCACTTTTTTATTAAGATTCTAGGGTGTTTTTGTATAGAATTTTAAACAATGAATGTAAAATAATACCGTTAGATCTTTTAAAATGGATGTATTCCTTTAGCTATTATCTACTTCCTTCTAGCAACATCTTAATAGCTTTAATCATTTTATACTGCATAGTGACACAAAATAACAGTTTCTCTGAATGTCAACAAGGAATTAACCAGAGTGATTTTTCCTTCAGTTTTCTACTTATACATAAATACTACATTAAAAATTTTGTCCATAATTTGGTCTTATCATTGTCTTGCAAATTCTACTTTTTATGTTTGCTTATTTCCACTTTAAACTACCGCAGCTTTTTAAACTAATGCTGAAATCAATGCCTAGAATATCTTTATTAATTCAAACATCCATCTATAGAGTTCCCTGCCCAGGACTGTCTAATGCTGGCATCTCAACAACTTCCAGTCCCTAGGGTGGATGTTTCTGGTTCTTGGTTTTGTTTTTGTTGTTGTTGTTTTTAATGATTCTTTCCTCACAACAGTAAAATAAAGAAATAATAGGCTTCAAGCCAATTCAAAACTTACCTTGCAAATCTGGAAATACTCTGAAGTCAGGGTTTCCTGAATCTCCTCTTTGAGAACCCCTGCAGTCCCTCCTGGATGTATGGAACCACTTCCAGCCCCACCACCACTGTTACTGCCACTGCTGCTACCACTGCCAGGGGAAGAGGCAGTTAAGCCATCCAAAACTTTTCGGAAATTAAACTTCTTCATTTTAAAAACTGTTGAGAAATTCAAAGGAAAGGGTGACTTAACACATGGACTTACACCTGGGTAAAAGTGTTTAGCATTTCATTAGTCAAGGCAGTAGCCAGGCCCCATTTTACGGGAATTGGCTATAAATGACTAAAAAAGAGAGAAGAAGAGTCCTACTTCATTGTGTCAAATTTTAATTCAAAAAAGAACATCTTTTAAAAGAAATAATAAAATATAACTCTAAAAGCAACAGTATTTCCTCCTCGTACATCAAATTTTCAAGGGCTTTATCCCCAGCTGTAGCTACGCTTTATCAGCACTGGGGTAAAAATAAAAGGCAGTGTCATCATCGTCATTAGCATTATATCATCAGTATTATTATACAATCAGACCGGAGTCCAACAGACCAAGACTGTCTCTCTTAAGGGCGGGCTTCGCTTCTAAAGGTTCGGCTCAGAATATTTTCAGAAAAACGATGTTGGGATTGTGCGGTGGGAGAGCCGGTGTTTAGTCTACTACCACCTTCTGGGCTCTCCCCCATCATCTTCAACGCTCCCTTTTTTTCAGTAAGTAATGAGGGGTAGGCCTTTTTCCATCCCCTATCCCCAAGAGCCGGACCCCAAAACATATGCGGGTGACCCAACACCAACAGCCGACAGGAGCGGCGAGCGGCAGCGCCGGCTGCCTCCGCTTCTCCCTCCGCCCCCCCTTCCCTCCCAGCGTCTCCAGCCCTCCTCCCTCTTCTCCCCCTCCACCCACCCCCACACCCCGCTCTGCCCGCAGCAGCCGCCGCGCTCGCCCGCCCGTCCGCTCTTCCCGCAACACCGCGGCGGCTCTTGTGGGGACGTGAGGCAAAGGCGGCGATAGCTGCGGCCCGAGTCCCGCCTCAGCCTAATAGGCGCGCGGAGCAGCCGCTCCCGCCGTCTCTCCCCGGGCCGAGCGCCTAGGCACCGAACACACACAAACACTCTCACACAGACATTCGCGCGCCAAGCCGGAGCACACGCAACCCTCTCATAGAAATTCGCGCGCGGACGCTCACGCTCATGAACACACACACAGGTGTGAGGGAGCCGCGGCTGGACGGCGGCGGCGGCGTCCCAGAGGGATGACTATCTGACTCCCGACTTAGGCACCTTCCTCGGCCGCCACTAGCTGCCAGCCAGCCCGAGAAGCTGAAGGTGCGGAGGGAGGCGGGCTCGCAGGCGTCAATCCCTCTGGATTGCCGCCGCTTCTCCTGTCCCTCTGGTCGTGGCGCCCGGCGCTCTCCGAGGTCCTAATCAAGCAGGCAGGCTCGAAGGAAGGCTCCGCCCTCCCGCCGTGGGATGCAAGCCCCGCCCCCGAAACGCCCCCTCGTTCGCCCCGCCCCCACCACTTCGGGCAGGGCGGCGCTGGAGAAAGGGGCGGAGAGCTGCGGGACGTCAAAGGGCGGGAGTAGCCTAGGCTCCAATCCTAGGCTCCATAGGGCCAAGTTCCTTCGTCGCGAGGCGCGGAAGAAATTTGGGGATAGGCCGAAGGAAAAGCCAATGAGAGGGGGAAGGGAGAATTTAGAAAGGTAGGTGAAGTATTTGATTGACGGCGAGATTGGCCAGTATGCTGGGGGGCCGTGTTTTGGGGGCTGTAATTGGCGCTACCTGTTGAAGGACGGAAGTGTGAATCAATAGAATGCGTGGAAGCGTGCGAACTTGGGCGCCCGGAGTCCGAGGCTGCTGGAAGTGTTTCCCTAGGTCTGACCGTGGATGATACTGTGAACTGGACAGGTGATTTTTCAGTTTATCTCCTCTACTCGCTCTCCAGGTGCATCTATTGGGCTTCCCTCCCTGACCTGCCACTTGCATAATTGCTTAACAAGTCACTCTGCCAGAGAGAATTGCATTTCAGTAGATTTTTGGAATATTTAGCCTTTTAGATCCTAAGGAATCGATTGCTTACCATGTTTCCCCTAATACGTAGAATTACCCCCTCCCCCCATTTTCACATACAGTTTTGTTTTTTGTTTTGTTTTTAAGAAACATTTCTCTAAACCGTGTTAGTAATATATTTTAAGCTTTGTCTTTGAGTCGCAATAATCATTTTGAAAGATGCACTATTTGGTGCAGGATTAGAAACAACATCATCAGGATGGGAAAATTTGGTTCTGAGCTCTGACTTGATACTGAATTGTGGAAAATTTAGACCTTGACAGCTTTGTGAAAGTGAAGAGCAGCTCAGGGGGCCATAGCTAGCTTTAGACTTCAGTTTGGGCAAAAGAGCTCACTAATAATCATCTCGTATAGTCTTTAACATTTTAGAGATCTTCTAGGATGACTTTTCTTTTCTTTTCTTTTTTCCTGGTGGAGGAAGAGGATGGGATGAAAGGGAAGACGTGAAAGAGAAATGATTTGTCCAAGGTCATATAGCAAGGAAATAGAGATGGATTAGAGTTTTTCAGATCCTCAAATCAATGCTCACTTTTCCTTTTGAATTTTTCAGTATTTAATGTCTATTTTACTCCCTTTGAAACCTTTCAAAGACACCCCACCCCTAGTGCCAAAGCTAGACAATAACACTCTGGAAGGCAGGCATGGAATTATATATTTCTTCTATCTTGTCTAGCACCTAGCACAATGTTTCACATATAAGAGGCACTAAAGGATTTTGAACAGTTGGTTTGTTAATGGTTATTAGTGAAAGATTTACAAGATGATACCCAATTATATCCTATTCTATTTGGGAGAGGTAAAAATAGGGGCGGAAGCAAGAGTCACGTCTGATAAAAACTAGATCTTCATAAGGTTCCAAATTCTATATTGGTTTCCTAACAATATGTACCTTTGTCTTTATTCTCTTTTTCTAATTTTTTCATCTTTTCTTCCTGGCCCATTTCACCTCCAAGCACGGGTGCCTATTAAGGCTAAAGAGTTTGCTTTTTTCTTTTTCTTTAACTCTTTGAGAAGTAACATTATTGTCTAAAATAATGATTTTAGATGCCCTTCATCCCTTCATCAGAAAGTCTATTGACAACTCTTTAATTTTCAAACAAATGAAAATAAGCCTATAACAAGTGATGGTTTGGTCTTTTGATGAGAGTGAAGAAGATATCCTGATTCAGCAAAAGGAGATGTAATGGTTACAAGAAAACCCCATAAACCACTCATCACTAACATTGTACTGTCTTAGCAAACTAGGTGGTGGTTTTATTCTAAAAACTGGGGAGAAGCTGAGAAACAAAGACACAAAACAGATTGGCACAGACTCTGCTTTAAGACCCCACAGGGAATTCATTGGCCTACTTAACTTAAAAATAAGTGACAGAGTAGATATTCCTTCAGATGAGACAACAAATACGAATGGGAAATGAAAGAAAAGACAAGTCAAAATATATAAATGTTTCTAACAGATATTAGAAGCCTTAAAAAAATGATTAGAATGCTGAGATTGTAGAATCTTTGGGATTATTTTAAATATCTTTGTTCTTTCACAGTAGATAGCATAGTGCTTTGTACATAATAAATGTGTGGTAAATATTAATTTAAATAAATTACAGCAAGTAAAATTTTAATGTAATTGCAGTCTTATAGAGTGGGAAACTATGATATTGTAATGCCAGTTCACAAACTACACAAGAATAGAAATGAGCAAAAGACAGAGTGCATTATGTATGTGAGAAGACATCACAAACAATGACAGCTTGAAAGTTTTACAAGATGACAGAAGCTCAATGACATAGTTATGGAAGAAAATTCCATCCTTAATTAAAGAGAAATAAGATGTTATCCTATAAATCATGTGGTAAAGGGAATGACCAGACCATGAACTATACCATAAAAAGTTATGTAGAGAATTTTAGAATTGGTCCAGATAATACTAAAGGAGATCCTTGTTTATTCTACTACAAACTAGAATACTTCATTGTGAGGAGATTCTGATAAACCATAATATCTTCCTAAAATGGCAAGTATGAAGATTGCACAAGAAAAAAATAGTCTAAGCTTGGTCCGTGAAACAAAATCATCACATCATTCCAATAAACCTAATACACTGGAAGGGTTTTTAGAATAAATGTTAAAAATATATTACAAGTCATTTTAAGGGTTTATGATCTTGGATTCGAGCCAACAATGAAGCTAATTTTCCACATCCTCAAAATAATTAAGTAATTACTGAAAGTATTTATATGTATGGCACTTCATGCAGAGATTTGCTAAACTGATTAAGTTTAGAGAAAACTAAGCCAGATTGACAAGACACATGTAAATGGTTTTGTACATTTATCTCTGTACATAAAGATAATTAATTCTTCTAGTTACTAAGCACCTATATATCAGATACTATACTATGAAATTTATAAACATCTCTTTTAATTTGATCCTTATTATAACTCTATGAGACAGGTGTTGTTTTGTTTTATACATAAAGAAATTTGAGACTCTGAAACATATGAGAAATTCATTCAAAATCACCTAGGTGGATAACCCAGTCTTCAAATTCAGGGCTATCTATCTTCTAAGATTATACTCTTAATCATTCCCCTATTATTAATTAGAGGATTAAGTAGGACTTAGAATAGGAAAACAGTAAGGGTTAATTCTTCTGAAATAGTGAATATATGTATATTAGTTTGCTGCAACTGCCATAACAAAGTACTACAAATCATGTGGCTTAAACAACAGAAACCAATTTTCTCACAGTTCAGAAGCCTGGAAGTCCAAGATCAAAGTGTCAGCAGGTGTGGCATATTCAGAGGGCTCTCTTTTTGGCTTGTATATGACATCTTTCTTACCATGTTCTCATATGGTTCTTTGCTCTGGGTGTGCACATTCCTGGTACCTCTGTATGTCCAAGTTTCCTCTTCTTATAAAGACATCAGTCATATTGGATTAAGGCCAATCCTAATGGCCTCATTTTAACTTAATTACCTCTTAAGGCCCTATCTCCAAATAAAGTCACATCTGAGGTATTGCGGGGGACACAACGCAGTCCATAACAATATGACAAATTCCAGCATTCTTTGAAGAGAGGACCTACAATGAGCTGGAAATGTGTAAAGAATTTTACATTTAGTTTTTCACTTAATCTTCACAACAATCAGGTATGGTAGCTATTGATCACCCCAATTTATGAATGAGAAAATGGAACTAAAGAAAGTTTAGATAGTATGTTCAATATCATACATCTGGTAGGTTGTGAAACAGGGATGTGAACTTAAATAAATTGTATCCCAAAGCTATTTCCTCATGCTGTTAGTGTGAAACCAAAAATTCCCGTTTCATTTATGTATATACATATATAGTATGAGAAATTACAAAATTTAAATATTAGGATAAAACAGAACAGAAAAAGGAAAATATCTTGCTGAGGAGTTTGGATACTAGAACTAAAAAGGCATTTGGGGATTGAGGAGAATGGGACTAGAAGCAAAGAACTTCTGGGATGGCACGCTAATAGGACGTTCTTACCTCAGGATAAATCTCGGTATAATTTGAAATATGTTAAGGGTCCCACTAAAATAGGAGAAAATCAGTCACTCAATAACTAATTAAACATAGCAAGGCAGAAGTAAATTGTTCAGAGAAACTTTAGTCTTAGTGAATATCTGAACAGCTGGAAGGAGAATTTGGGTAGAGGGAGGGCAATGACATAAGACTATCCTCAAGGCCAGACTGGCAATTGTTGATATTAGCAAGTGTGAGTATTTCCAATCTGCTTGCTGTGAGGTGCTGGATCTTGAACTGAGCAACCTAATTTATCACACATTTCCAACCCCTTAATCAAGTTATAGCACTATCCATTATTATTTGCCAGTTTAAGAGTTAGAATTTCATTGAGAGAACACAGTTGGAAAACAGGTTCCACCTATATCCTTTCCAGAAAAATTTTCAAGAGGATTAGGAATTATCTTTCCTTCCTAAATTTTTATCTTATTTTTTTCTACATCTTTCAGGAGGGTTACTGGTTGATACTTGTCAGCTTTTTGTCATATGCAAGAAATAGCAACCAGCGTTAAAAATCTCTTATTCAGCCTACTCCAAGTGCACAAAGAGAGAAACCACAGGGTTAATTAAATAATGCCGTACCTTGCATGACAAACAGGCAGAGGTCATTAGGATAGACCCAAACCATGCAAAGTATGGCTCAGCACACAACCAATGACAGAATTACAAACAGAACTCATGTGTTATTGGGCAAAATTCAAATCTGTTATTAAACATGTAATTAAAATCAGCTCCTTGAGCCTCTTTAACTTTACTTTTGTTAAACATACTTTTTTTTTTTTTTAGTTTTTTTTTTTAAGATTTTATTTATTTATTTGAGAGAGAGAGAGAGAGGTCACAGGTAGGCAGAGAAGCAGGCAGAGAGAGAGGGGGAAACAGGCTCCCCACTGAGCAGAGAGCCTGATGCGGGCCTTGATCCCAGACCCTGAGATCATGACCTGCGCTGAAGGCAGAGGCTTAACCCACTGAGCCACCCAGGTGCCCAGATTTTTATTTATTTATCTGACACAGAGAGAGAGAGAGAGTACAAGCAGGGCAGCCGCAGGCAAAGCAAGAAGGAGAAACAGGCTCCCTGTAAAGTAGGGAGCCCAAGGCCAGGCTGGATCCCAAGGTGAAGGCAGAGAGTTAACTGAGCCACACAGGCGCCCCTTTGTGCCTCTTTTAAAATAGATTTTCACATATCAATCCATCACATTGGATGTGGTAAAAGAAAGAGATTTAGTGTTGGGACAGTCTAAATTTCATAGCTGGGGCACTAACAAGCCCTTTCAGCCTCTAAATCTTAATTTTTCCTTTATGTAAGCTATTTTAAGGAAAATGAGGTTGTATATGTAAAAGTGATTTGTAGAATGCAAACGACTATACAAATATATTGTTACTATTATTATTATTCTTTTGCTTTAGTGAAACTGTTTATAGGAATTGACTTGAGTTGAATTTATTTTTCAATTATTAATATAAAAATCTTTTGCCTCTGTAGATTGACTGTTGCCGAAACTGAAGAAGAGGTAGAGAGCTTGGTCTGGATGATCTTTAATCTTTTAAATCCAAAATTCTCTTTGTATGATTTATTCAGTCAAGGTTCACTGCATTCTTTTCCTAAATACTACAAAGCCTTATAGAAAAGATAATTAAAAGGATACCTATGTGGGTACTGGCCAACGGAGATGAACTGGAGCCTACAATAGATACAGAAATCCTAAAAATTATCTACTAATTAAATATTCCTGGAGATCACATTTTTATTAATATTTCTGCTTATGTACACTGCACATATATCTGATTAAAAAATAAGGTGTGCTTATTATAAAAACGTTCAAGGGGTATGTGAGTGGCTCAGTTGCTTAAGTGTCCAACTTTTGATTTCAGCTCAGGTCTTGATCTTTATTATGAGTTCAAACCCCACATTGAGTTCCATGCTGGGCATGGAGCCTACTTAGGAAAAAAAAAAACAGCTTCAGAAAATTTACTCATACATTTCTAGTCCTTTTCAGAACTAAACATTTTTTAACTAAATACTTTCTTGTGAGCTTTTCCCACTTCATTAAATATTGTTCAGAAATACCATTTTGAGTGTCATATGGATATTTACAAAATGTATTTAATCATTTTCATAATTTTAGGTATTTCTAATTCAATACTATTATAAATATGGAAAGGATACTTTTATACTAAATCTTTGGCGAAGTTTCAGGATTTTTTTCATAATCGTGCTTTATATATTAAGAGTTTGCATAATAAGGGACGCCTGGGTGGCTCAGTTGGTTGGATGACTGCCTTCGGCTCAGGGCGTGATCCTGGAGTCCCGGGATCGAGTCCCACATCGGGCTCCCAGCTCCATGGGGAGTCTGCTTCGCTCTCTGACCTTCTCCTCGCTCATGCTCTCTCTCACTGTCTCTCTCTCTCAAATAAATAAATAAAATTAAAAAAAAAATCTTTTAAGAGTTTGCATAATATTAAATTCTTAGGAACTTCTCAAATGGATATTTTTTAGAGGGTATTACTATGTCAAAATAATATGTCTTCATACTTAGTTCTAGATTTTGTTTATTTCATTTTTATTTATCTGTTTTTAATTTAAGTTGATTCAATTAATTGACACAGTGTATTATTAGTTTCGGAGGTAGAGTTCAGTCATTCATCAGTCTTCTCTAACACCCAGTGCTCATTATATCAAGTGCCCTCTTTGATGTCCATCACCCAGTTACCCCATTCTCCCACCCCCCTCCAAGAACCCTCTGTTTGTTTCCTATGATTAAGAGTCTCTTATGGTTTGTCTCCCTCCCTCTCTGGTTTCATCTTGTTTTGTTTTCCCTCCCTTTCCCTCTGCACCTTCCTTTTGTTTCTTAAATTCCACATATGACTGAGATCATATGATAATTGTCTTTCTCTAAGTGGCTTACTTCACCTAGCATAATACCCTCTAGTTCCATCCATGTCACTGCAAATGGCAAGATTTCAGTTAAATTTAAATTTTATTTTTAAAAGGTTATACCAATTCATATCTTCATTAAGAGCTTAGGTCCCTGTGGAAAACTCAACAATGAACCTTTTTGTAAAGTGATATCCCATACCACCTGCACTGACATTTTTTGGTTAGATTTATTTTGTGTTTGAAAATAATTCAGAAAGTTTTAAAATGATAAGAATTTAAGTCTAGGGGCGCCTGGGTGGCTCAGTGGGTTAAGCCGCTGCCTTCGGCTCAGGTCATGATCTCAGGGTTCTGGGATCGAGTCCCGCATCGGGCTCTCTGCTCAGCAGGGAGCCTGCTTCCCTCTCTCTCTCTGCCTGCCTCTCCATCCACTTGTGATTTCTCTCTGTCAAATAAATAAATAAAATCTTTAAAAAAAAAAAGAAAAAAAAAAGAATTTAAGTCTAATCACTAAGCAAAGCAGGAAAAAAATGACAAGGAAAACACAACTTCAGTAAAGCTTGTATTTTTCAGACTGATGGAAAAAATATGTTTTAATAAAAATATAAGGTTAGAAAGAAACTTATTAATTCATGTTTGATTTCTAAATTTAAAAAATAATAACAAACTTCTATTCAATTATATCAGCAAATAATTTTTACATGTTGTTATTTGGGGGACAAATGTGAGAAAATAAGCACAAGGGGAGCATAAAAATTAGACAAAGAAATATAGACCTACAGAAGAATAATTTCATAAGAAAAAAACCAAGTCTTCAGAGAATTTTAAGGTTCTTGAAAACCACTTTAGATTTTTGCCACTATATACTAAATAGAGATGTGAACCCTTATAATTTGTTATATAAATTGAAACTAAGAGCAAGATGCAGACCCCCATCTAGTTGATAAAAATACAAAGGTTGACAGTCTTTCTTGGGTTCAGAATGAGTTATGAGGGTTATGCGTTTGTTTTCATGATGGCAATCACAGTATACTGAATTAATTTTTTATAATGGCTAACAGAGGGTTAAGATATTAAGATTTTGTAAATATCCCTATTATTTATAAGTCCTGCTAAAATTGGCACATTACAGTTTTAGAGAATAAGCTAGGATGCAAGCATGACTTTGCTTTATCATAAACAAAAGTACCAAATCAGAATCAGAAGATTAGAAAGGGAATGAGTGACTTCCTGCCTGTCTAAATACAGGCTCTAAAACAAGAGAGAACCCTTTAAGTGGGTCCTGTCTGGCCATGCAGGATAAGCTTTCTATTTCAGTCACCTCCTTGGCTAGTTTCGCTGGCAAAACATTGTTGTTCTCTTAACCTTTTTTTTTTTTTTTAAAGATTTTATTTATTTATTTGACAGAGAGAAATCACAAGTAGATGGAGAGGCAGGCAGAGAGAGAGAAGCAGGCTTCCTGCTGAGCAGAGAGCCCGATGCGGGCCTCGATCCCAGGACCCTGAGATCATGACCTGAGCCGAAGGCAGCGGCTTAACCCACTGAGCCACCTTTGTAAAACTAAGGAACTTTACAAGTTTGTTTTTTGTTTTTTTGTTTTTTGTGGGTGTTTTGTTTTTGTTTTTGTTTTTGTTTTTGTTTTTGTTTTTTTCCCAGTAACAGCCAGAGTGATTTATGGCTTTTTCTAGCTCTCCTCCATTAGAAAAACAAATTTTATGTCATAGCCTTATTCTTTCCTTCCCATTATTCCCACTCTCTATTGTCTTTAGCCATAATCCTTCTATAATGCAAATATTACTTTATTTTGCATGATTTTCACACGTGTCTATGTTTAATGTGCTTTAATTATGGAAGCCAAATTTCTTGAATTTTCTAGGACAGTTGCTCTTTAAAATATTCTGTACCATCATTCTTACAAACCATCAAAATCATCTCATAACCCGTACAATTCCTGAACAAATACCACTGTCTTACATGATGCCATTTTTAAATTTGATTGGCAAAAACTATAGGAGAGGGAGATACACAATAGTTTATTTTTAAAAACAGGAAGTCTGATTTCAGACACACCAGAGTCTGCTACTTATTCAGTGTGTGACCTTGGACAAGTTATTTAATTTATCTGTGTTTTAATTTTCTTATCTATAAAAGGAAGATAAAATTACTAACCTCAGGGCTCCTGGGTGGTTCAGTCAGTTAAGCATCCAGCTCTTGATTTCTGCTCTGGTCATGATCTCAGGTTTGTGAGATGGAGCCCATGTCAGGCTCTACCCTGGGCATGGAACCTGCTTAAGATCCCTGTCTCCCTCTCCCTCTGCCTCTCAAATTAAAAAAAAAAAAAAATTACCATCCTCATAGGATGGTTGTGAAAATGAAGTGAATCAGCACACCACCTGGCACATAGGAAATCCTCCACATGTTAGCTATTATTAACTTTCAGCCTCAAAAGTCTTATATGGATATTGATAAAAATTAAAGACTTGTAAGAAAAAAATTAAATTTACCACTAAAGTAAAAGACCTTAACATGAAAACTACTAAAGTGCTATTTGTTATGGTTTGGACCTGGGGAAGTAGGTAACTGGGTATTTGTAGATTGATAATTAACTAGTCCTTTAGAAAGGATATCTTTGTAGAAACTGTTGAACTTGGCCTAGACTCAGCAGGAGAGGCCCAGAATGGTAAATCTTGGAAAATAGGCAATTAAGTTAGATTATCTATTTAATAAATATTGTATCTAAAGTACCTAAAGTACTCATTAGGATATGAGTTTTTACTCATATCCTAATGAGTATTAGCAAAATAGGACAGAAGGAAATGTATCTATAGATCAATAATGGTCAAATATTAGGCTTAAAGATTTTCAACATGGAAACATTTGTTTTCCAAATAGAAAGAAAATGTTTAAACCAAGTCTCTTTGTCCAGACTCCAGGATGGAAGAGAGTTGTTACTGTTATTGTTTGCTTGCTTATTCTTTGTTGTTGTTTTGTGGCCTTTGTTTTTGTTTATCTCATTAACAACTTTTGAGATTGGAATTATCATTGGTACCCATTGATTATTGTAAAATCTTTCCTGATAATCCAAATGAAGTATTCAGAGACTTGCCAAGAAATGCTGGAAAAAAACTGGAAAGAATAAACAATTATTAAGCAAGCAGCATTCTTCAAACAAGTACAGGGGAGTAATGTGCCATCATCTCAACCGCTGATGATGAAAATGACAATGCAAATATTATAACTGTAATATATGTCTTGGCTGAATTTTTTTATTTCTCTTCATATAATTGTATACTTTTTGATGAAGATTGTTCATTATTTGATGTATAATTAAATGTGATTTAAATTTTACACCACTGTAAGACTTTTGATTGTTTTTCTTGAAAGAGTAATTCATGATAACTACCAATTCTTGCTTAAGTAAAAAAAAAAATTGTTTATAAATAAGAAAATAAGGCTTTCACAGAATATGTGCTCTGATTTGTAAATTTTTAAATGTACCATATTTATAATTTATTAACTCTTTACAGAATTTTCACAGTTCAAAAAAGAAAGAAGGCTGAAGGAATCAAAGATGGTAGCTATGAAAGCATATATTTTCCAAAGACTTGAGAAGCAAAGGAATTGTTAGAGAAGGAGCCATATTCCCCTTCTGCATATCAGACTTAATGAAGGCCTAGCCTTGGACAGTACAGGTTGAAAAAAGAGGAAAAGTACTGAGAATAGATATGAGTCAGCTTTATAATCTGTAAAATGGCTTACAAACAGTGATTTTTGTCTATTTGGTTCATGGTTATATCTATGGTACTTAAAATACTGTCTGGCACATGGTAGGTTTTTCAATAAATATTTGCTGAACAAAAATAATACTACATGATATTCATGCTTCATGCTAGAATTTCAAGCCTGAATTTGAAGTTGTGATTAAGCCATAAATGAGATAAAATGCTTCACTTATTCACGAATATGTTTTATGTTTCTATTGTGCACTAAGTAGAATGCTATATATTATAGGGGACAAAGAAACAAAGAAAAGAGTAATAGTGACTTGAAAAGCTGCTAATAATTGAGTATAAGGGTGACAGACATGCAAACAATTATAAAACACTGTTATGAGGTTATGAGAGTAATGTGAATGGTATAATTTAGAGTCATGTGTTTGCATTGAAAGAATAACCAACTATTTCTCCCAGGTGCCTCAATAAAGAGGTGTATGATTGAGAAGGTTGGTTTAAGTTCTTCTTGAATCTTTTTCTATATTTCTTCCTCAACACAGCCCTATGTCAATCACTTCTTTGAGGTCTCTCTTACCTCTATCACTGGATCATCTTCCTTTTTCCAACTCCTAGAGATTTAAGGAGCAAGTGGAATATGAGCAAGAATTAGTAGTTGTCATAAATTACTATTTCAGGAGGTTTGGTAGTAAAGGAAAAGAAGAAAGCAGAAAAAATGAAAACATAAAAAGGGAGGGGCGGTCGAGATAGGAATGAATTATATTTTGGGACAGAGAAATAAAAGCCAGAAACAAATGATTAAAGATTCAAGAGCAGTATAAGATAACCAATAAAACAAGGTCATAGTCTACAACAACTACTTCATAACCTTCCTACTTTTCCCAGCCTCCAGCTTCTCTCCAGCTTCTTCACCTGCAACTGCAGCTGAAGGCTTTGTTCTGAATAGAGAAAATGGAAGCCATTAAATTAAAATGTTCTATTCCTCCTACCCTCACTCTTTAAGACAATAACAACATCAGAGAGATTTCTCCTACTAACAGCCCTTACCTCCCACCTTGTTCCCACCTTCTCCCATTTAACCACACTCTTCTACTTATACCAAACTTCTCGTATCTTTCTCTTTGTTTATCAGGATGACAAATAAAAATCCCTGAGAGTCTCTCACCCTTTCTACATGCAAAATTATGATAGTTTACCGTGATTCTCCAAGCTATGTTTGATTTGGGGGACAAAAATATCCATGAGAAAAAGAAAAGTCCTACTCAATTATAAGTGAACATAACATATTTATTCATTCTACAGTAGGACTGGTGAATGTATGGTGAAGGAAAGATTTCCTTTCTTTTGCCAGACCAGAGAGCATGCTTTATCAAATTGGAAGGAAGAATTAGAAGATTCTTACCTTGCAGTGTCATGATAGGCTTTATTTATGTTCAGTTAGAATAACAATTTCCTTAGCATATTATTTTTTAAAAACATTTAAACTTCTCTAAAAATCCTCAGCATATAATTTTTTGAATCACTTAAACTGCTTTAAAAATCCCAGATTAAACTCCTTTAAAAAACCCTATTTTAGAGTTTTCATGGTGTTTTGATTTTCAGATAAAAATAAACAGAAGCCCCGTATTCTTTTCACTTTGGCATTTAGATTCTTTTAATACAATAAAAAAGCAGGCTTGCCTCCTGGGTGTAAGGAGAGCTTCTAGATGAAAGAGTCAATCAATCAGGAAGGGTATTTGTGGGTAAGAGTTGTGAAAAATTGCCAGCTTGACCTTGAAAATAATGAAAAATAATTGAGACTGGTAGCAATAAGCATTTATTTCCCACGTGCTGCAGTTTCTCTCACATTTTTAATTTGGTTTAAATTTCTGTCCTCTACCACCTACTCACATATATTCTGTGCACTATTAACATCATAATATATATTAACGAGCCCTCACAGCTGGATGAGAAGCTTCTTCTAGCAGGCTAATAACATCACTTTGACTCAATGCATAATGTAATCTAATAAAACTGTGTCATGTGCACTGAAAAGCAGTCAGAACAAAATAGTTCACCCATTGAAAGAGGCAGCAACTGGGAATACAGCTATGCTAGCAAAATCATCCTGATTTATATAGTGCAGTGGAATTTGTGTCCTTGTATATATTTCTTTGAATCCATAGATACACATTGTGGTGGGTAGATATAAAATGATAGAATGTCAAGGGTAGAAAACATATAAAATTCCATCTACTATAATTAACTCTTTAATATTTAAATTATCTCAACAGCATTTGTTTCAAGTGGTCATCCAACATGTCTGAAACACTCTTTGCCTCCTCAACATCCTACCGTTAACTATCCCTAGCAATAGGAAGAAGGAATAAAATATCTCTAGAGAAGAGGTTTTAAACAATGGAACATCCTTGGAAAAAAAAATTTTTTTTTAAGATTTTTATTTACTTATTTGAGAGAGAGGGAGAGCACACAAAGGTGGGGAGGGGTAAAAGGAGAGGGAGAGAAAGTCTCAAGCAGAGTCCACACTGAGTGTGGAGCCCCACACAGGGCTCAATCCCATAGCCCAGGAGATCACAACCTGAGCTGAAACCAAGAGTCGGACGCTAAAGTAACTGCAACACCAGGTACCCTACCTAGGGAACTTTTATAAATCTCTAAGCTAAGGTTGTAGACCAAAATCACTAAATCAGAATCTCTGGACTTAGAACCCAGAAAACAGAAAACATTTTTTTTAACACTTCAAGTTGATCCCAAATCCATCTAAGATTGAGAATCATCTCTCTAGAGGCAACACATCTGAAAATAATAAATTGTTTTTATAGAAGCTAAAATTAGTCACTCAGCAACTTTGACCTACTGGTCTGAAAAGAAGTTTTCTTGGGAATTCTCAGCTGAAGATAGGGGAAAAATTCTTTTCTTGGCAGATAAAATATTAAATAATGGGTTATTTTTATAAAGTCTGAGTAAAAGTTTCAGAACTATAAGTGACAGGCATCATATATAAGGGCCATTTATTTTTTAATCCTTGAAGGAAATAAACCTTTCTTCAAACTTTTGCACATTTGAGCAGTAAACCCTGTCTTAAGAGGATTAGATAGAGAAAGTTTCATGTGGAATCTGTCTCTATAGACTTGATCCTGTTACTGCTTCTCTACCTATGAGATGCCTGCCCATCTCTTTCTCAGGTGAGATAATGTTTTCTTTTAGGACACTGAATGATGGGCTCCTTCTATACTTTAGTAGAGTTATCGCAAAGTATCAATCCTGCAAAAATCCTCAGGACATAGAGTAAGATATTGAGACTGTAAAACATCTCAAGATAATGTTCCCTTCCTTTTTTGCTTTATATATATGTGTATCTGGATCATGTTCTAGTGTCCAATTATCAAGTCCATCCATTCTCAGAAGAAAAAACCATTGCCAAATACCTTATGTTCTATCTAAAGCTAGATGGGTAGTCTAAGTGTAGTAATCACCCTTACACATGAAGGACTTTAGAAATATTTAATAACAGATATCAATTCTTCAATGTCTTTCTTCTCTAGGTTGAATATATCCTCAAATTCTTCAACTATTCCTCATAAAACATGGCTTTAATTTCTCTCAATATCTTGGTTTCATTCCTCCTATTGCTCAGCAGATACCTAGAGTCCTCTTAATTATCGTTCCCAGAAATATGGAGGTTACCTTCTTGGTTCTAGATACAATAAAATAGAAGTCCTCTGAATTGAAACATTGATCAATGTTTGGAAAAAATGTACCATAAGGAAGAACTGTTAAGTTAGTGATAATCCACTACTACTTGATGGTATGCTGTTGCTGAAATTTATAGTCTCCGGTCTAAGCAATTAAAAAATGGAGTTGCCATTAACTGGGCAGAACTTAGGAAGGTGAAAGTTTTGGAAGGACTTGGTTTGGGACCAATTAATATTTTGGTGCCTATTAGTTGGTAGCTGGATATTTAAGTCAGGTATTCATGGGAAAGGTCTGAGCTATCAGTATTAGAAATATTTAAATTTGTGACTCATCAGCGTTGAGATGGTACTTATAGGGATGATTTTGGATGAGACCACCAAGGGAATGAGTATAGATAAAAAACAAAATGAGTGCAAAGATTGAGTCCCAGAGCACCCAAACATTTAGAAACAACCAGAGATAAGAATTGAAAGCAGTCAATAAACATAGGGTGCAGGGGCGCCTGGGTGGCTCAGTGGGTTAAGCCGCTGCCTTCAGCTCAGGTCATGATCTTGGGGTCCTGGGATCGAGTCCCGCATCAGGCTCTCTGCTCAGCAGGGAGCCTGCTTCCTCCTCTCTCTCCCTCTGCCTGCCTCTCTGCCTACTTGTGATCTCTCTCTGTCAAATAAATAAATAAAATCTAAAATAAATAAATAAATAAATAAATAAACATAGGGGTGCATAAGTCTTTCTGAAGTGGCGTTTTCATTTTCTTTGGGTAAATATAATTCAAAAATATATACATATGCCTGTGTTTAATTCAGCATTATTTATAAGAGCCAGCATATGGAAGCAACATATGTGTCTATTAATAGATGAATGGATAAAGATGTTTTACACACACACACACACACACACATGCACAGGAATATTAGCCATAAAAGAATGAGATCTTTCCATTTGAAAGAACATAATGGACCTAGAGGGATTAATACTAAGTGAAATAAGTCAAAGAAAGACAAATACCATATGATTTCACTCATGTGGAATTTAAGAAACAAATAAACAAAAAAGAGACAAAAAGCAGATTCTTTTTTTTTTTTTTTTTTAAGATTTTATGTATTATTGGAGTGAGAGAGAGCACAAGCAGGGTGAAGGGGAGAGGAAGAAGCAGACTCCTCTCTGAGCCAGGAGCCCAATGTGGGACCCATCCCAGGACTCTGGGATCATGACCTGAGCCAAAGGCAGATACTTAACCAGCTAAGTCACCCAGGTGCTCCAAAAAACAGATTCTTAAATAGAACGAAATGTGGTTGCTGGAGGAGAGGTGGGTGGGGAGATGGGTGAAATAGACAAAGGGGATTAAGAAGTACAAACTCCCAATTATAAAATAAATAAGTCATGGAGATGAAAAGTAGTATGGGGAATATAGTAAAAAAGATTGTAATTACATTGTTTAGTGACAGATAGTGACTACACTTATCATGATGATCACTGAGTAATGTACAGAATTATTGAATCATTGTGTTGTACACCTGAAACTACTCTAACACTGTATGTTAATTATACTTCAATTTAAAAAAAACCTTAAAGGAGCAGTCAGTGAGATAGTTGAAAAACCAATACTGTGCATTCTGCATGCCAAGTGAAGTAAGGGAATGTTCAACTGTGTCAAATATTGCTGAAAGTCTAATAAAATGAGACTTGAAATCCTGGGTGATATTGATAGGAGTGATTATGGTGGAGTGGCAAGAATAAAAGCTTAAGCTTATTTAGATCAGATTCAAGAAAGAATGGTAGTAGAGTAATTGAATATCAATTGTACAAATACGTTTTTCTTTTGGTTCTTTTATAAAGGGAAGAAGAGAAATGGAATGTAGATAGAAGGGAAGTGAGATCAAGAGAAGGGTAATTTTTTTAAGATAGAACAAAAAAGTATGTTTATTTACTATTAGGAAAAATCCATTAGAGATAGAAGAAATTAATGATACATGAGAAGTGGGGAGAATAGTTGGAGAATATCCTTGAATGGGAGAGAAGGGAAAAGATGTAGAATACAGCTGAACGCCTGGCCTTGCTTAAAAGTATATAGAGGTTATCCATAATAACAAAGGAGAAAGCAGAGCAGATGGTCACAGACACCTAGGGTGGAAAAATGTGGTATCGCTTTTATAAGTTCTTTAAGAATTGCTTCCATTTTCTCTGGAAAAAAAGGAGAAAGATCATAAGCTAGGACTGAGAATGAGGGAGAAAGTGTTGGAGGTTTAAGGGAAAAGGATAAGAATACATTAATAATCTATCAGAGTGGGAGTATAATTGCTAGGCAGCACTAAAAGCCCACTTAAGTTTAATGATCATGAACAATAAAGTGAGACCGTCAACATAATTGTGTGTTTTTCTTCAGTCATGTCAACTAAACAAGCTCAGGTATGTAAATTGCATTAAATTGGTTTTAACCAAGATTGAAGACAAATGAGAACAATATAGTGAAAAAGTGGAAAGAGGCTGAGAGTACAGATAGGTAAGTTAGTATAATGATTGGCTATATAATTCAGGCTGAATGAATAACCAAAGAAGTGAAGACATGAGCAATGAGAAAAGGAAGTAGGGTAGATTCTTTATTTGCCTCATGGATTGTTGGAATTGAAATAGAGGAAGAAACCAACTGGTAATGTTAGAGGAGATGATAATCAAGGAGGAGAGTCTGAAATTGTAATCATACAGGGGATTCCAGTTATTGACAAACACAAGGCTTAAGCTATATAACATGTAGAGTGGATGAGGTAAGGTGAAAGGCAAGGTCATTGGAAGAAAAGAGGTCAATAAACTGAAAAATCAGGCAAATGGAAAGATCATCTGTCTGTATAAAGAATCAAGACAGCTGTATTATTGGAGAGAATGACAGAAATAAGGAGGAGTGATCTTCTGAGGGTCAGTACATGACTGCAAATAGGTGGGATAGTTGGTGGACTAGACATCTGATGACATAAGAATCAAATCTTGAGAGGGAGATGGTTTAGAGGTTGTTTTGAATATTTCTTCTTTATGCAACATACTTGTTTTTGTCTTCAGCTTATCACTGATATACTTAATATATAGTCTACATTTTATAATTTTGATGAAATGCTAGAACAAAACAAGTCTAATGATATAGCTCCAGATATGCTACTAGAAACCTCCCCCTAGGTGATACTGACCCATTAATAAACTTCTACTAATTATGCTGTGTTTAATAATTTCATTATTTTGTCCATCCATAAGAATGTCCAGTGTAGTGAGGCAGGTCATGCCTTATTAAAATGTTGATATATCAAATGCAGTGTTGTTCAGACTGTCTGTGCTACCCCTAGTAGTCAGTCTACATATATATCCTCAGAGGTCCTCAAATTCCTGTCAGAATTATTCTAATGTTGTTATTTAATTTTAATAAAAATATTTTAAAAATCAATACAGATTCATTATATTATATTATATTCAAGTTATATTCAATATAACTTGAATAACCACTTTTTAATTGAGAAGTGCCACACTTCTGTTCCTGGGTCTGCATTTATCCTCATACTGGTACCGAGAAGTACAACTTTAATTGTTCGTTAAAAAAAAATAAAACAAACAGAGGATGGCTTAATACTTAAATGATGCATGCACACAGAAAGCAGGCCAAATGACATCATTGTGTCCTCTATAAATGATGATTTTGCAGTGTTTCAAATAAAGAAAAGACGTGGGTGACCTGAATCATCACATGGCATGTGGTAGAATTGGAAGATCAAACCCATGGAAGTCAGTACTATGTTCATATTGCTAAACAATGATTTTAGTCTCAAATCTATTTTAATTAATCCAATCTATTTAGTTAATCTAAATAATAATGTCACATGAAATTTTAGGGATGAATTTAATAATCATTTCATGGCTTTTTTAGCATTCATACTGAATGATCTTGATATATAGTTTATATTTCATTATTGTTGAAATATAAATAACTTAGGTTCTATCTTTTTCCTCTTAATAGGATTTAATTGTTACTCAAGTTGGAGAAATATCAATCTTTTTCATTTTCCTTATATTTCTAGTCTGACTCATTTCAAAAAATGAGAGTAAAATATCCAATATGTCCTATTTCTTTATGAGTCCATGCTGGCAACCAGAGAATTATACATTTTTCTTTAAAGTCACTCTTTTATTAGTCAGTAACATCACCCCCTCCAATATCGTTAGCCTAAAATAAAAGTTTATATCTACCTCATACTACAAGTCTCATGCGTATCAGCAGCAAAGCTCTCCTCTTCATAGTCACTCAGATACCCATTCTAATAGACTTCATCTGAACATGAGCTTCCAACATCATCAGAACAGTGGCAAATTGCACCTTGGCTTTTAAGCTTCCACCTGGAAATGCTATATATCATTACCGATCACTATTCATTGGCCCAAAAAATGTACATGGCCATACCTCCAAATGGGAGTAGGAAGAATTGTCCTACTACATAAGTGGTGGGGAAATGGAAAGACTGGGTGGGTAATACTAATGAATGATTCTCTCTCTAGAATTTTATACGATGAATACTATACTCACCAGTTGAGAATTAACATTTGTGAAAATCTGAGTTCTATGTTTGCAAACAACATAAATCAACTCTAGCTAGCTTATGCAGTTAAAAGGAATTCATTGAAAAGACTGAAAAGAGAAGATTAAATAATCAGGTTTAGAAAGATAAAAAACCAGAGCAGTTCCAGATGTCTCAGAAGGAAAAAAAAAAAAAAAAATGAATGGCCTCTTCAAGGTTTTCCTATTGGGGTGAATAAAACCTATAAAAATGCAGTCTTTTTGATACTCATGTGGCGGGTAGAAATTGATTGGTTATACTGAATCACATGCCCACTTCATGGCTAGGGGACATCAAGTACCATAATGTTCCATTCCAGTGGGGAAAGAGGTAGTTACCCCAAAGAAAAACCAGTGTTGTTGTGAAAGGGAAGATGGACACTTAAAAGCCAAATGCAAACTTTTTCCCTTCTGAAAATTCAAATTTCATTAAGCCGTCTCCTGGCACCTCTTCTCCTCTTAATTCTTCAGAAGTTTATTTTTGTTCTCATGACCCATAGAACAGGAGACTAAAAGAGAAAGATCCTGTCTGCCCACAACTATCTTTCTTACTGGCATCCCACATGGCTGAAATCTTTTACCAATATGGACATTGTTTTGTGTACTCATCATCTCTATGAGGAGTTTACTATCCAAACAGTCATTACTAAAACAATTCATAGATAATTTGTGAGATTGGCCATGATTGATCAGAGAAAGACCATGTGGGAAAAAAACTGGAGAACCATAAGGACCATGAATTCTCTGCATCCTGGAGAACTTCCTAGAGAGTGATGATTTGGGAGGAGAGGGTCAGCTCTACAGAGAGGTCCTGGGTAGTCTTGAGTACTACTAGTACTATGATTGGATAAAAAGCGATGGGCAAACAATTTTATAGTAAGAGTATTAATACAAAATGCTTTTTCTCATTCCACACTTGCAGCATCTGACCTTTGAAATTTGGCTACTATGGAGTTCTTCATAAGCACCACCTGTTTTTCCTACTTTGGAGAATCAGTTATAAATAAAATGAGTTATTAATATTTGGCAATGCAGCTTCAAACACTAAATAGAAAGTTTTACTGACTTCTCTTCTGAGTCCTTGAAGACAGATGGACCAGGCATGTGTGCATCATTTGAAAAGGCAGCAGTTTGCAATGGAGGGCCAAAAATTTCATTCTGTCCACCCCACCCCCACAAACATTGCTTCTGCAGGCTGAGCTCTCTGGATAATCAGAGAGAGTTCTGCACATGTGAGAAAAAGACAATCGCACAAGTCTGGGCTAGGTTTAAATTATATTGTTAACTTTTAGTTATTTAATTTTTTTTAAAAAGAGACTAATTCCAAGGGGTCTCTAGATATAATATAAAGCATTTTATAATGAACCGAGTTTTCCCAGTAGAATCTCTGACTGGTTATAAATTAAGCAATCTGGACTCCGCATTTACTCCCTCAGGCTTTAAGTAACTGCCACTTTGCAGAATAGCCCAAATGCAGAAACAAATAAAAAAATAAGAAAATGGTCTTTCATGCCACTTTGCTAATAAATTGCCACTTCAGTTTCCTAAATGAATTCCTAGTGGCCTGAAAGAGTTGACATAGATTCTGAACTCCTGTCAAATTTCTAGAAAAGAGCTTAGAGGCTAGTAGAAAAATTGATAAATTATTTAGGTTTCAAAAGATTAAGATAAAATAAAACATTAGTCACTATATTCATTATTTAGGCCAAGAAGTTAAAAGTAAATTTTTCTGGGAGGTACTGTAGGACACAATGATCCTATGTTTTAAGGCTCACTCCAAGCATGGACTTAGAAATGCATTATACACAATATTACTGGTTATGATATAGAAACGCACTGTATAGAATGCCCAAATGAGCCTTTCTTAGTCTTCTATACTCCAAGGGGAGGTGAGGTTTCTTTATTACAATCTTTTTTTAAATCAAAGATAACAAAGTCAGGGTGATTATAAATTTATAGTGAGAAATAATTTATAATAGTGATAGAGCAAAGACATATCTGAAATTCAGAAGGTTTGTTTCCAAAATCTCATTCATACATAGATTTTTTTTCCAAGTGTGGAATATATTTTTCAATCATGTTTGAAGTCCCAGGCTAATTCAAAATGAAGCAAAACATGCTTGAGTATCATGCTGTCAGTACACTACCATCTCTATACCTCACTTCCCGTGTGACCTGCAGTGGACAAACAAATAGCAGGGGTATTACATATAGGAAGAGTGGTGTGTAGAACATGGTTGTGAGTAATATTGAGAAAATATTTCAAAGGTACCAGTTGTTTGTAAATCAGATGTTCTTATGTCTGAGAGTACTTGTCCTGATGTCTATTACCTAAGAGACATCCTTCCCAAAATAATAATTAGGAGATTTTTCTTAAACATGAACCAGAGAGAAGGTATTAAATAATTTATGCAAAATCCAAAACATTTATCCCTGCTTTGTCCAAAAAACACCTTGCTTGCAGCTAGAATTCTTGTGTCTATCTGCCAGGCACACAGTGCCTTTTTTTTTTTTTTTCCTGGATGCTCTTAAAGACTTACAATCTTTTTACTTTCCTTCTCTTCCTTTTTAATATTCTCTATTAGTCCACAAAGTGCTTCAGTCATTACAGCCTTACCTCTCAATATAATTTCCAAGGTTAGAGCTTATCCTTCATCATAGATTGGCTTCCTGATGAGATGTTAGCAAAGCAGGCACTTTAATCTCACCAGTAACACTTTATAAATCATATTTAAAGTGGGTCTCCTTGTGAAATTGTTTTGTAAATAATCCTATCTGCTATGTGTTGATTTCTGTGCCTCACTCCTAAATTTCAAGTTGTAACTTATGTTGGGAATGTTTTGATATTTTCTTCATCTTATGTTTCTCTTGTCTCATTTTCTATTTTTACTGTTTCAAGTTTATGTTAAAACTACCTATGAATCTAGACAAAGGAAGAGGCTGGTGGTTGTGTGTCTGGGGTGGGGTGGGGTGGGGGTCGGTAGGGTGGGGATTGGGGAGTTACCAGAGGATATTTGTATAGAGGCAGCACTCTGATTGATGAGGAGAAGGGGGCTTCTCTTAAAGTTGTGAAATGAGCATCCTGGGTTTTTTTAGGCTTCTGCATTTACCTGAGGTTAGCTTCAGAGTGGATGTGGACCTTTTGATTGATTTTTCTGTTTCACCATTTTTGATAGTACTGGTATGGGTAAAGAGAAAGCTTTATCTCTACCATGAGGAATGCCAGTTGTCCAATTATGAAATAGGTGACAATTGACATTGATTGACATTGGTCTTAGTCAATTGTGAGAAGAGAAGTGATAGAAATACAGTAAAATGGACAGTGTTTCACCTAAAATAAGCAGCTGCTTCTTGGTTCAATTGGATTATTGCCATTTAGGAATATGCGCACTGTGTTTTTAGTCTTTTCAACTTTTCAAAAGAAACCAAGAGTCCAGACTTTTATGTGAGCTCTCCTTTTTTTTTTTCCTTGTAGTGTTGGCTCAAACTAATGCTTTTTTGTGACTTTACAAGATATGGCATCTTTTTTTTCAGGAGACACTGACATCCGTTCTATCTCCACTGACTCATTTGGTGAGAACAAGAAGTCCACATGCCAATGCAAATCAAGAAGGGGGAAGAGGTTCGGGAAGAGGGGAGGAGTGGGGGAGACATTCTGCAATGTATAAAGAGAATGAGTATTGATGCTTTATTTTTTACTAAAATATATGTATAAATCTCCCACCAAACTGAGTTCTTGAAATGTCAAATACATGTATGATAGTGAGAAACTTACAATGTTAAAAAGTGCTATAACCTTTAAAATAGAAGATGAAGAAAAAATATTTAGATATAGAACTGTGATAAGTCTGGGGTCACCTGGGTGGCTTAGTTAGGTAAGTGTCCAACTCTTGAGTTTGGCTCAGGTCAGGATCTCTCGGGGTCGTGAGACTGAGCCCTGCATTGGGCTCCAAACTGGGAGTGGAGCCTGCTTAAGATTCACTCTCTCTCTCTCCTTCTGCTCCAAACCCCACTCTCTTTCTCTCTCACTCTCTAAAAACAAAAATAGGAAGAAAAAAAAAAAACTGTTGTAAGTCTGGTAAGATTTGTTCTCATAAAGAATTAATGTTGGTTATTAGCAAAAATACAAAGAAGCACCCTGTATGATCACCAACAAAATTCAGGATACTGATGCAATCTGCAATTAAAGGGCTTTAATTGTACTGTTGGTGTTTTGTTTCTTAACATGGGTTGTGGGTATGTAAATGTTCATAGCAAATTGTTATAAATTTTTATATGTCTTAACTATGTCATAATAAACACACTTTTTCCAATCACATTTTAAAAGAATAAATGTTAAACCTTTCTCATACCTGTGAATGGTTGGGTTTTCTGCCAAATAATATTTTCTTTTCAAGGGCAAGAAGAGAAAGGGCTCTTGACTTTTCTTTTCTCACTAAAAATCTCTCAGCCTCTGACAGATGACAGGAGATGTGAGCTGAAAAGCGCACCTCAGGCTGGCAGGAACATTGAGGGGTTGCCAGAAATGTGCTAGCTGATAGCACAGCCATGACTCCGGCAATTGGACCCTAGATTTCTGTTTATTTTCTGAACCCAACTAGAAACATTTATAGAATGATGGTGTTCAGGAGTCTCCTGTGATTTCTAGATGCACGTAATTAAAAGATTAGTAATTCCTGAGCACAATCAGGCACCACACTGGTTATATGAATTGCCACCATCACCAAAATGATAACAATTAACATTCACATAACATTTAGCAATATAAAAAAATGTCTTATATACATTATTTTACCTCAGCGTATCAAAAATCCTGGAAGGAACAGAGGAAAAATAGTATTATAGTAATGGAGAAAACTGAGTGATTTCCCCAAACCCAGGTGTTCTGATTTCAAACATTCACTCTTTCTTAATATGCTCTGGGTCAGCTCAATGGTTGACCTTGCCCAATTTCTCCTAGTGAGAAATATTTGATTAGGGGGTTCTAAGATGCCAACTCTCAAAATACTAAGAATTAATTGAACATCTCTAATCCCTATAATAGTTTGATAAAGATCTATAGCTATAACTTTATCAAAAGATTTTCTGGACAGTATTCTACCACTGACTTACCTTCCCTAATTCCATAGTTGGAGTCCACCTACCCATCTTGGACCATGAATTTGTCCATGCTCTAGACTTAATGACCAACCCTGTTCTTAATCATGGGTTATTTTTTTAAAACTATTTATTTATTTGAGAAGAGAGAGAGTGTGCATGCCCAAGAAGGGAGATGGACAACAAGGCAGAGGGAGAGAGAAAAGGAAAGAAAGAGAATCTCAAGCAGACTCCAAGCTGAGCACAGAGCCTATCTTGGGGCTGGATCTCACAACCCAGAGATGATGATCTGAGCCAAAACCAAGAGCTGGTCACCTAACCACCTGAGCCACCCAGGTGACCCAATCATGAGTTATTTTAAAAACCTTGCATGTGGGGCACCTGGGTGGCTCAGTGGGTTAAGCCTCTGCCTTCAGCTCAGGTCATGGTCCCAGGGTCCTAGGATCTAGCCCCACAGCGGGCTCCCTGCTTAGTGGGGAGCCTGCTTTCCCCCTCTCTCTGCCTTCCTCTCTGCCTAGTTGTGATCTCTCTCTGTCAAATAAATAAATAAAATATTTTTTAAAAACCTTACATGTGAGAATAATATCTCAGCATATTCTAGTATTATCTGTCTGACCACTAGTCCCATCTAATATACTACCTATGTTCTTGTAACTATCAAATATTTGTTAAATTATTTTCATGTTTAAATTTTATATCCCAGCAACAATTATCTAATTATTTTGGTTCTTTTTGTCATTTAATTCTCATGGGCTTTCTAGCCATCTGTAAATGTTCATAATTTTACTTTGTTCTTCCTGTTTTTATGCCTTTAATTTTTTTCTATCATACAATTGAGTTGAGTAATGCCTCCAATGAAATATTAACTGGTAACGGTGACAGCAAGCAACCTTATCATGTTCCTTACCAGCAGGGGCTTCTCAGTGAATCCTCATTAAGATGTTTCTGATGTGAAGACATCTACCCTAGCAGCTTAAGGAGGTAGGTATCTGCCCTTCCTCACTGAGAGAGAGAGTATGTGTGTGTTCCAGCATTTTGAGATACTGACATAACATATGAAGGTTAATGTGAACATGATCATTTGATACACAAATATATTATGAAATGATTACCACAATAAGGTTAGTTAACACATCTATGCACTTAAATTATTAAAATATTTTTGTGGGTGATAAGAACACTTAACCTACTCTTTTAACAACTTTTGAGTATGTAATACAGTACTGTGAAGTATAGTCACCATACTGTACATTACTTATTCATCTTATAGCTGGAAGTCTATACACTTTGACCAACATCTTCCCATTTTTCCCATCCCCTTGCCCATGAGAAGCAACATTCTACTATTTTTATGAATGCAGCATTTTTAGATTCCAAATATAAGTAGGAATGTATGGTATTTGTTTTTCTCTGCCTTATTTCATTTAGCATCCTGCCTTCAAGATTCAACCATGTTGCTGCAAATGGCAGGATTTCCTTCTTTCTAATGGCTGAATAATATTCTATTATCTCTCTTTCTCTCTCTATGCATATATATATATATATGCCACAACTTCTTTATCCATTGGTCCATCAGGTTACAATGATGGCTGTTTCCATATCCTGGCTATTATGAATAATCCTGCAATGAACATGGGGGTGCACACATCTTTTCAAAATACTTATTTCAGTTTCTTCAGACATACACCTAGAAGGGATTGCTGGATTATACAGCAGTTCTATTTTTAATCTTTTGAGAACTTTCTATGCTGTTTTCTAATTTACATTTCCAACAATGCATGAGCATTCCTTTTCTCCACATCTTCTCCAACAATTGTTATCTCTTGTCTTTTTTGATGATAGCCATTCTAACAGGTGTGGAGTGCTATCTTGTTGTAGCTTTTATTTTGCATTTTCCTGATCTTCAGAAATGTTGAGCATCTTTTCATGTACCTATTGGGTATTTGTAGGTCTTCTTTGGGAAAATGTCTACTCAAGTCCTGTGCCCATTTTTTATCCGATTGATTGTTTTCTTGCTATTGTTGTATGAGTTGTATGTTCCTTATATGTTTTGGATATTAACTCCTGGTCAGATAGATAGTTTTCAAATATTCTCTCTCATTCTGTAGACTACCTTTTCATTTGGCTGATTGTTTCTTTTGCTATACAGAGCTTTTTATTTATTTATTTTTATTTAAATTAAATTAGCCAACATATAGTACATCATTAGTTTCAGATGTAGTGTTCAATAATTATCAGTTTCATATAACACCCAATGCTCATCACATCACATCACATCACATGCCCATCACCCAATTGCCCCATCCCCTCTGCCCACCTCCTCTCCGGCAACCCTTAGTTTGTTTCCTATAGTTAAGAGTCTCTCATGGTTTTCTCCCTCTCTGATAACTTCCCATTCATTTTTCCTCCCTATGATAGGATCCCTATGATCCTCTGTGCTGTTTCTTATATGCCACACATGAGTGAAACCATATAATTGTCTTTCTCTGATTGACTTATTTTGCTCAGCATATTACCCTCCAGGTCCATCCACATCAGTATAAATGGTAAATATTCATCCTTTCTGATGGCTGAGTAGTATTCCATTGTGTGTGTGTGTGTGTGTGTGTGTGTGCATACACATCTTCTTTTCACGGAAGCTTTTTAGTTTGAGGTGGTCCCACTTTGTTATTTTGCTTTTGTTGTCATATCCAAAAAGTTATTGCCAAGACCAATGTCAAGGATATTTTTATCTATTTTCTTCTAGTAGTTTTATGATTTTGGGTCATACACTTAAGTCTTTAATCCATTTTGAGTTAATTTTTATGAGTGGTATAATATAAGAGTCCAACTTCATTCTTTTGGATGTAAATATCCATTTCTATATTTTAGAAAACATCCAACACTATGTATTAAAGAGACTATCCTTTCCCTTCCCCATCGGGTATTCTTGGTTTATTTGTCAAATATAAGTTGACCTTATATGCATGGGTTTATTTCTAGGTTCACAATTCTGCCCATTGGATTATGTGTCTCTTTTTATGCCAGTATCATACTGTTTCAGTTAATATGACTTTGTAACACAGTTTGAAATCAGGAATGTGTTGCCTCCAAGTTTGTTCTTCCTCAGGATTGCTTTGGCTATTTGGGGTCTTTTGTGGTTCCATACAAATTTTAGGATTATCTTTTTGTTTGCAAATGACATTGGAATTTGGGTGGGGATTACATTAGGTCTGTGGATCACTTTGTGTAGAATGAACATTTGAACAGTATTAATTCTTACAATCCATGAACACAGAATGTGTTATTTGTGTCTTCTCCAATTTCTTTCAATAATGTCTTACAATGTTCAGTGTACAGATTTTTCACTTCCTTGGTCAAATTTGTTCCTGTGTACTTTATTATTTTTCATGCTATTGTAAATGGGATTGGCTTTTAAAATTTTTCTCAGATGATTGTTAGTGTATAGAATCGCAACTGATTTTTGTATGTTGATTTTGTATCTTGCAACTACTGAATTTAGTAGTTCTTAGAGTTTTTTGCTGTCTCTTTAAAATTTTCTATACATAAAATCATACCATCTGCAAATAAAATTTTACTTCTTCCTTTCTAATTTGGATGCCTTTTATTTCTTTTTCTTACTTCATTGCTCTGGCTGTGACTTCCAGAGTCCTATTCTACTATTTAAATGGTAATGATGAGAGAAGGCCCTTGTTCTATTCCTAATCTTATCAGGAAAGCTTTCAGTCTTTTACCACTGAGTTGATATGCTATAGATGGCCTTTATTATGTTGAAGTACATTCCTTCTATACCCAATTTGTTGAGACTTTTTATTGTGAAAGGATATTGAATTTTGTCAAATCTTTTTTCTGCATCTATTGAGATGATCATATGGTATTAATCTTTAATTCTATCAATGTGGTATGTAATATTTATTAATCTCTATATGTCGAACCATCCTATATATGTCAAACCCTCCTTGCATCCAAAGGATAAACCCCACTTGATCGTGATGTATGAGTCTTTTAGTGTGCTTATGAATTCAGTTTTCTTTTTTTAAGAAATTTTGTATCTATGTTCATCAGGAATGTGGGCCTGCAGCTTTCTTTCCTTGCAGTGTCTTTATATGACTTTGGTATCAGGATAATGCTAGTCTCATAAAATTAGTTTGGAAGCATTCCTTCCTTTTCAGTTTTTAAGAAGAGTTTGAGAAAGATTGGTGTTAATTCTGTAAATGTTTGGTAGAATTTACAAGTGAAAACATCTGGTTCTGGGCTTTTCTTTGTGGAAGGTGTCAGATTACTGTTTAAATCTTACTTGTTATTGGTTGGTTCAAATGTGTTATTTCTTCATGATTTAGTATAAGACTTTTTAAAATACACACAGGCTTTTTCTTAAGTAACTGGCAATAGGATTTAACTAAATGATTTGTACTCATTTGCCCTGTCTTCACAGTTCTACCCCTATACTGAATCCCCTAATGGATATACATCTTTTATCCCAGAGTCTATTTTTACTCACTAATGAGAGAAAGGTTCACATTTAAATCTGATATGCATCTTAAATATGCTTCAATATATTTTCTACTCTCTTCTATGTACTGGTTATGATTCTTGTTTCTGAAAATCTGGCTAATGAGGGTTTAAACAAATAAGGGTTCACTTTTCTCATATTACAAATAGCCTAGAAATAAATGTTTATCTATATTGGTATTAGTTCATCTGTTCAACTATGCTAAGGATCTAAGTTCTTTTTATTTTTCCACTCTATCACCTGTAGTGTGTTGGATTTTATCTTCATGCTAATTACTTCACGGTAACAAAATGGCTTTTAAAGCTCTAGACTGCACATCTGCATTTAGAGTAGGAAAAATGGGGGTAGGAGTAGGCAGGAATTAGGGGAGAACAGTGCCAGCAGCATATGTTCCTTTTTATCAGGAAAAAAAAAGAAAAAGACATTCCACATATACTTTATCAGCAGATTTCATCTTTGGTTTCATTGCTACAGCTGAATGACATAGCCATTCTGAGCTTCAAGACAGACTAGGAAAGCAAAGTTCACTTTGCTTTGCAAAGCAAAGTTCAATCATGCTTCATTATCTGGGATTAGGCATAAATTCAGGCTCCTATTAGCAAGGAAAAAGCAGAAATGGATTTAGAGCAGAAAATTAATGGTGTTTTGTCTTAAATATCCAATCCGAAATCATGTTCTCTGCATTTCTTTAGCAAGTAAGTGAGGTAGAGTTCTAATAATTTCTTTTTTTTTTAAGATTTTATTTATTTATTTATTTGTCAGAGAGAGAGAGAGCAAGAGCGAGCACATGCAGACAGAGTGGCAGGCAGAGACAGAGAGAGAAGCAGGCTCCCTGCTGAGCAAGGAGCCAGATGTGGGACTTGATCGCAAGACTCCAGGATCATGACCTGAGCCGAAGGCAGCCGCTTAACCAACTGAGCCACCCAGGCGTCCCAGAGATCTAATAATTTCTTATGAGTAATATATATATGCATACACACACACACACACACACATACAATAAATTATGAATACCACATTCTTCCCACCCTCTCTTACCCATGGCACAATTAATTTTGGTGAAAATCAATTATAAAGCTTTTATTAGTTGAGGGAGGTCCATGAAATAGAAAAACCTTAGGCTTTCTATTCACACAAAGAATATTCTAGTATGTCATCTCTCTCTCTATTTCTCTCTCTCTCCTACTCTGAAAATTTATTCATACTGCTATTTCCAAAATAATTTCTATAGGACACTGTTAGGTCTAGTGTAACCTAATTGAGAGAGAGCCTAATGATCACTTAACACAAAAAGAAATATTGACTAAAGATAGAGATCAAGTTTATATAAGTAGTACAAATTGCTTTGTATTAATGCTATAGGGAGGACAGTTTCCTTCTCTTGACATTTTTCTTGTAAGTACATGACTGTTGCCTTGTGGTCTTGTAACAAAGTGCTGCAACCATTATCAGACATGTCAACTGCCACTTTGAACAAGTTTGAAATGCCTGGAGCTTTAAAAACTGATAAGAAAAATCAGAGCCTATTTTAGCTTCTCAAAAGCTTATTGACACTCCAGGTGACGGATATCCTCCTCAGAGTTTTCTAAGTAAAATCATAAAGCAGACTAGCTAGAGCCAAAGTGAGGCAGTTTGTATTAATGTTCTTAGCCCCAACATGTGGATTTGGTCTTTTAAGCTGTTTGCTTGCATGGATGTAAGAATTTTCCAGTTTTTCATAGTTTCCTCTCTGTTCTAAAAAGAAATTAAACATACTTTTCTAAGTTTCATCCTATATGTTTAACCTCTGAAAACTCAAATTTTAATTTCCTATGCTTCAATATAAAGCTCAATTATTTAACGTTCAACAGGTATTTTTGGTTGTTCATGAACTGTGTGTAGACACTGTAAAGAAAATTGAATTCACAATCGTGAATAAGATAATGGTCCCTGTTCTTGCTGAGCTTACACTTGGATGGAGAAGACAGATTTTGTTACTCAAAGAAAGTTTTCCAGGGATATTTAAAACTAAGCTAAGACCTTGTGTTGCTTAAGGAAAGTAATGCTACCTGCTGAAACAAATAAACCCCAATTTCTCAGCAGCTTAATACACAAATGATTTACTTCTTGTTCAAATTACAGTTACATGAAAATCTCAAGCACCTTCATCTTAGGCCTCTGTCCTTCCTGAAGTCTACTAAATCCTTTCTAGGTAGATAGTAGATGGAGAAACAGAGCAAGATTTGCTTTTGGCTGTTTTTTATGGACCAGGACTGACATGGCATGTCACTTCCATGACATTTTAGTTATAGTCACAACTAACTGCAAAGGAAGCTGGGAATGTAGTCTAGCCATGTGCTGATGCTGAAGACAGAAAGATGGATACTGTTGAGCACAAATAGTGACTACTCAAACCTGAAAAGCTAGTAGAAATTAGCTATGAAAGTTGAAGGAAGGGAGGAGTTGGAGAGATGTAATGAAGAAAGTTACAGAGAGAACATAAAGTAGAAGACCTAGAGGTGAGTGAACTTGGCATGTGGAAGCTGAACATTGTCCAGTATGGCTGGAATATGGAATTCAAATTGGTGAAGGAGATGATGGGCAGATCATGAACATATCTGTAAAACATTTTAAGGAATATGGGCTTTACTCCAAGAAAAGTGGAGCTCCGTTAAGGGTTTTAACCAGGGGGGCGCCTGGGTGGCTCAGTGGGTTAAGCCACTGCCTTCGGCTCAGGTCATGATCTCAGGGTCCTGGGATCGAGTCCTGCATCAGGCTCTCTGCTCAGCAGGGAGCCTACTTCCTCCTCTCTCTCTCTGCCTGCTTCTCTACCTACTTGTGATCTCTCTCTGTCAAATAAATAAATAAAATCTTAAAAAAAAAAAAAAGGTTTTAACCAGGGAAGTGAAATGATAAGGTTAGATATTCTTAAAAACCATAATTTTTATAATATGGAAAAGAATTAGAAGAAATGAGAGAACGACTGAAGGCCAATTAAGAAGCTGTTTATAATTTAGGTGCTGGCCCTGAACTAGAATAATGTCTTTTAAAAGCTAGAAAAAAAAAAAAAACTAGATTGATTTGGAAGATATCTAGGAGGCAAGTTGAAATAACATGGTTTCTGATAAGATATGGGTTGCATGTAGCATCAACTGTGATATTTCCAATGTTTTTCTGCAGTTTAGGTCAGAATACTTGTTTGTCTAGGTAAGCTAGAGTAAACACTCCTGGTTCCTCTAAGAACTCATTTATCAATATTTGGAATGAGGTTAGGGTGTTCCTAAGTCAAAGAGTAAGATATCACACCAATATATTTCATTTAGAATTATAAATCTAGCTGGAGACTACTATTTGCCCAAGGTCACTTGCCTGAAATAATTACATAAATCAATAACTGAGGTGAATTAGGAAGTTCCTAATTGACTCTGGGCATCTGATATCTCATTTTTCTCCTTCCATAGGCTTCTAAAAATTACAGGATTGCCTAAGTTGAAAAAAATTTCTGCTTCATCACAAATCAGGTTACGTCTTGGCTTGGAGGGAAGGTTTAATTTTGTCACTGGCTGAAAATGTCAGGGACATCTTAGTCAGACAAGAAGCAAGAGGTGCCAGTAGCCTTGCTCTGCAAAGGCTTTTTCAGCATATTTCAGGACATATTTGTTTAGCAGACTCCCAGACTGTATTCTGGGACCTAACACCTGAAGACATTCTGCTTTTGCAAAATAAAACCTCAATTCTGCTTGCCAAGATTCACACTGTTGCTCACCTAGCCAGGCCTGATCACTAAGAATTGAGAAAAGTGGGAGAGGGTCCTGGTTGACAGTGTAGAAATTGGGTCATGCCCACAGCTCATTTTTAGAAGTAACTGCCTGCTAGAACCTGAAGTGCCATGGTGTGTTCCCTGTTCTGTTCCTGACCAGTGATTCTGAGTGATGTCATGTTGTTCCTGACTTACTTCTTCATTCCTTTCTCCCCTAGCCATACTCAGTAACTTCTTACTTCCTTATAAGTCCCGCTTACTTCCTTGTGCATCACATGTGTTCTGGTGCCATATCCCAGTCTCCAACCTGTCTGAACTTGGCATCTGGCTCCTCCCCAGGAAGGAGGTACGTTTTCTTTCTACCCCACTTGCATCCTGAAGCTTCCCTTCCCCTCTGGAGAGCCTCTGCCTTACAACTATTGTCCTGACTTCACCCCAGTTATTATAGCTACTCTCCGCAATTGAAATTATCTTTTTGGAGTCCATGTATACTGTTTGCTTTCCAGTGCTATAAAGTATGATCATAGGGCCAGCCCTATATTTCTCTTTTTTAAATTTGAGATTGAAAAAATTTGCAGCCGCAGGAATTAACTAATGACAACCACTTCTTTTTCTTAATAAATGTCTATTACTTTTGTTCTTAAAATTAGAAATACATTTTGAGTCTCAAAACATATTTTAAGTTGATTTTATCCATCATTTAGGTGACAAATATCTAACAAAACTGAGCAATATGATTCAGATACAATGATTTCTATATATCATGGTTTTAAAATATTTTGAAATTTGTAGCTCTGAAGTTAAACTCAGAAAGTACTACCTTAGGTGGTTTGCTCCTGATTTTATGAGCACATTAAGATCATCAAAAACTATTGCTATTTCTTAAAGTTTTTTTAATCTCTTTTTACCCTATCAAATTTTACTACAATATTTTAGCATTGTTTGCATTTTCCCCCTTTTTTGAAACAGAGGAAAATTTTTAAAATAGTTTCTTAACAAACTACTTTTCGTTATGAGTAGGTTTTAGATGCACATTTACCTAAAGGTCTTTTGATGAATAATCATGTTATCTCCCAAACAGATTTCAAGTTACTTATGTTATTATTCAACAGAGAAAATATCTTTTTGTTCTCTACTGAAGGGCAAAACATATTTCAGTTAACAGTATTTCACAATGTACAGATGTTGTCCTCTTGTATTTCAGGGTGTCTCCTCCCCCTAAAATATCATTGGACATATTTTTGACAGTTTTATGGTTATTTATTCCTGAATATACATCAATAAATACTATATAGTTATTTATTCCTGAATATACATCAATAAATACTATAACATACAATGCCTCCCTGATTCTTCCTTTCAAGATCCAATTATATGTTCTTCTTCTAACTCTAAATTGAGCCTTGACTAAAAAGATAATGTGGTAGAAAAATGAAACAGTAGCCTTAAGAATTTAAAATGCCTTAATTGGGGTGCCTGGGTAGCTAAGTTGGTTAAATATCTATCTTCTGCTCAGGTCATGATCCCAGAGTCCCGGACTGAGAGCCCTGCATTTGGGCTCTCCGATCAGTGGGGAGCTTGCAGTCAAATATGGCTTCAATGCCTATGAACACCAGTGCATTAATCACACCATGTTGCACAAACTGCATGGTCATTCTAAGGTTTAAAGTAGTGGCAGAATAAATTGGGGTAAGTCTAGAAGTAGGGGAATAGGAGAAATTTCAGGGTCATACCAAGACTGGTTCCTAAACATAAGGACATGTCCAGGTTGTATTAATTTTCTATTTTATTATTTTATAGTCCTGTAGTTCAGAAGTCTGGCATGGGTTTTACTGGGCCAAAATTAAGGTATGTCAGCAAAGCTGTGTTCCTTTTTGAAGGTTCTAGAAGAGAATCTATTTCCTTACTTTTTCCAGTTTATAGGCTGCACACATTCCTTGGCTCATAGCCTCCACATCTACAAAGCCACAACACAGCATCTCTTTGGCCCTACTTCCCTAATCATATCTCTCTCTGGCTGAGTTCTTTGATCTCCCTCTTCCATTTTTAAAGACCCTGTGATTACATTGGGCTTACCTGGATAACCCAGCATAATTTCCCTATTTTAAGATCAGGTAGTAAGCAGCCTGGATTCTACCTGTAATCTCCATTTGTCTTTGCCATGGAACTTAACCTACCCACAGGTTTCAGGAATTAGGATTTGTATATCTTTGAGGGGGGGCATTATGCTGCCTGTTCCACATGGCTGGGCATAATTAGACATAACTCTCATAGTAGTTAGACATAGGACTTTCGTATCCCAAGGAGAGAGAATGAAGATCATGAATATAGTTCAGTGAAATTCAAATCAAATCTAAGGTGCCTATCAAAAAACTGGTAGAATAAGCAATCAAAGGTAAGCCATATGTATACCATTGACAGAAAGTAAGCAGGACAGCATTTAGAAATTAGGTCAAGAGTTAGTAAGCTGTTGTGAGTTGAACTATGTCCACCCCCCACCCAAGTCATTTGTTGAAGACCTAGTCCCCACCCCAGTACTTCAGAATGTAACCTTATTTAGAAATAGGTTTGTTGCAGATATAATTAGTTAAGATGAGTAAGATGGGTTCTAAGTCCAATATGACTGGTGTCCTTAGAAAAAGAATGTCATGTGAAAAAATAAACACACACAGAGAGAATGCCAGTGAACATGAAAGCAGAGATTGAGATAATGTTTCCATGAACCAAAGAACACCAAATATTGCCAACAATCCACCAGAAGCCAGGAAAGAAATACATGAAACAGATTTTTCCCCATATCCATTAGAGGGAACCGACTCTACTGATGCTTTAATCTTGAACTTCTAGTCTCCAGAACTGTAAGGCAATACATTTGTTCTTTAAGCCATCTAATTTGTGGTACTTTGTTACAGCATCTCTAGCAAACAAATGTATAAATGTCAGAGAAACATGAGATTTGAAAAAATTGGCAAGGAAGTCTGTCAGTTATGTAATTAGGAGATAGGAAATGAACCTAACCTTGTACAGCTGGGACAACCACGAGGGTTAGAAAGCAGACATCAACAACTCTGACTTGATCTCATATCAGTGAGTTGAGTAAGACTTATTCCAAATCTGGGAAGAAACAGAGCCTCCAGATGGATTTGGGAAGAAGCAGTCACCTGGGTTAGGGGAGGCCAGGGACAGGAAGCCAGTCAAGTATACTGTCCTTAAGCAACACAGCCCTGTGACAAATAGATTCTTCTTACAAATGCTTGGTCAATTTATTTATTGATTCTCTGTGGTTACCTTGCCTACAAATGAAGGTTGCTGAAAGGTTTTTGTGTATTCACTTGTTTTAAATATTTGATTACTCAAGGAAGTTAACTGGGTATCCCTCTGTGTTCACTTTGCAAAAGTAGCAACAGAACAGGTGGTGATAGAATAATGGCAAAAACAACTTTTCTGTCTTCTTTATGATTCTTCCTCTTTTATATCCATTAAGAATTTTTTTTAAGATTTTATTTATTTATTTGACAGAGAGAGAGAGATCACAAGCAGGCAGAGAGGCAGACAGAGAGAAAGGGGGAAGCAGGCTCCCCTCTGAACAGAGAGCCGGATGTGGGGCTTGAGCCCAGAACCCTGGGATCATGACCTGAGCCGAAGGCAGAGGCTTAACCCACTGAGCCACCCAGGTGCCCCAATGATTTTTTTTTTTTAAACTGTAGTATACTTCCTATGTATAAAAATTGTTTGATCATCTGGTAACACTGCAACTGTATGTTTTATTGGACAGTATTTGTGAAAATTTTTTCCATTAGAATTACATTACTTAGAATTATAAATTCAAGAAATCGGTTTTACCATTCTGCTATAGGGGAAACAAAGAAAAAATAAATAATTAACTAGTTTGCATATAAATGCCAACTTACATCATGTACCAATACAAGGATGGGTCCCTACAGTGTTCAATGTAAAAAAATTTCTAGTTCCACATCCTCCACTTCACTGCCAAGCATGTAATTATGCAATGACACCAGATAAAACAAAATTCATGTTCATGAAACACAATTTCATGACAATTTATATAGTCTAGGAAATATGCTAATGTTGTTAAAACATAGTCTAGTATTCTCATTTATGTATATTTGAACTCTTGTCAATAATGATCCTTCAACTCTGTGGATCAGGAAAACCCATGTTATTATAACTTTAGATTTATTTATTCTCCTCCCTCCCTCTCTCTTCCTTTCTCAGTGGTGTTTGAAGAATTAGGGCAAGATGCTTCTGGATTCTAGTCTCTAAGAGGGTAGATGTTTGATGCAATCACTGTTTAACTCCAGGTTTCAAGGCCTAATCAAGAGAAAAGGAAAACTCCCCAACTTTTAAGTTAGAAGTCTTTAAGTGAAAAAAAACCCTTAATTCTTTCTTCTCTTCAGTTTGGAAAAATAGGAAAATGTCCTGAAAATTATTTTACTTTTGTGTTCGAGAACTATGGTGTGTCACTTGTCACCTGACACCGCAAAGTAAAAAACTGAAAGTACAAAATAGTCCTTTCAAATTTGGGAAGTTCAAAGACCAATATCAATAGAGAAATGCCTTATTCTAAACATTTTACTTATCATTTAAATAGTTTTAGTATAAAAATATTTTTAAAGTTGTGTTTAGAAGTGTCTGGGTGGCTCAGTTGGTTAAGTGGCTGCCTTTGGCTGAAGTCATGATCCCAAGGTCGTGGAATTGAGTCCCACATCAGGCTTCTTACTCAGCAGGAAGCCTGTTTCTCCCCTGCCTGCCGTTCCCCCCTGCTTGTGCTTGCTCTCTGTCTCTCTCTCTCACTCACTCTCTCTGTGTCAAATAAATAAATAAAATCAAAAAAATAATAAAATATAGGTTTATAAGATGATTTTTTTTTCCCTCCTAACCACTCCTTCACTCTGCCTCAATTCTCCCACAAATCATGTGAAGATTCTCTTTCTCTTAAGGAGGAAATAACAAACAAAAATAAAAAGACTAAAGTCCTCCAAAATTTTACCCAAGCAAAGGGAATCTCTACATAGGAAGAGCCAGCAGACAACATCACCTCAACTTTGTTTCCTAGAGATTCACCTTTCCACTCAACACCACTGTTTTGGATTCTCAGAGGTCTACAGGTAAAGCTCCAACCCAAATAGGACCAGATCACTTTCCTTGGTTCCCTGAGACAGGCCGGAACTTTCAACACAGCTCTATTAAATAGGAAGAGAAGAAGAAAAAGAGAAATAAACACAGACTACAGAAGCTTAAAAGCAATGCTGTTTACAAAACACGAGTTTCTGACAGTCCTGCAGCCAGCTTGCTTTCTATCCTATTCCATCTGTACCTGCTCTCTGAAGACATCTACTTAGCCTCAAATCCATCTTTTAATAATCCTCAACAAAAGGTCATTTTAATCCTCTGTAACTGGATTAAACTAGACTGGGAGCCTTATGATTTTAACCTGTCATTGTTATAGTTTCAGTCTGAAAAACTCCTTGTTCCCAATTATAAAAACCTGCAATAATCTCATCATTCAGGTGAGACCTCTAATCCTTATAAACTAAGGTGTGGCTTAAACTATAACCATATTTTATGAGACATCATGTAAACTTAAAGCTTAAGACAAATTACCTTCCCTAACAGAAGTCTTGTTCCTTTATACTATTCTTTGTTACCATTGGAGGTAATAAAGAGAATACAAAATTTGAGTGTTTTGAATCCCAAGTTTGAATCCCAAATCCATAATTTACTAGATGTTTCATTCAGAAGAAGAGATTTAACTGAACTTCAGTGTCCTCACCTGGAAAATGGGAATAATAACATCACCCCCACCTGCCTCACTACAATGTTCTACTGAAAATGTGATCTATAGAAACAAGTTTTATAATTACAAAGTTTTAAACAAATGCAAGCTATTATCATTATTGTTGTCTGTGACCTTCCTTAAACAAAGTGTTTTATTTATTTTTTATTGTGTTATTTAGTCACCATACAGTATATCATTCATTAGTTTTTGATGTAGTGTTCCATGATTCATTGCACATAACACCCAGTGCTTCATGCAATCTGTGCCCTCTTTAATACCCATCACCAATGTTTTTAGAGGAAGACAGAGGATAAACAAATAATAAATATACAAATAAACTAAATAAATATCTTTTTTTTAATATGGCTTCACTCTGAAAGAAACAATAGTTAAACAGCCAAAATACTAATGATAGTGATAATAATTAAAAAGCAATTTAAATCTTTACAGAAGTCTCTCAAAATACCAATTTTATTCTAATGCATAGCAAAAGTTCTTAAAATTTTCTTTCATTATCTCTCTTTGTATACCTTCACCTCCCTAAATTCTATTTCCAAATCACTTTCAAAGCAAAATAAATCTCTTCTCCAGACCAGCTATTTTGGTTATTTGGTTTTGGTTTTGGTTATTATATATTCTTTGCACCTTTTGGGCCTATTATTTTATCCTTCCAGGAATCTTCTCTTACTCCTATAGAGCAAGCCCAGCTCTGTGGGTCCCCTTTAATCTTCTTCCACTTTCACATTGATTCTGTGCAAAAAAAGACCCATCGCCTCAGATGGTGAACACATAATTCTCCTCTTGGATCAAAAGAAAAGAAATTCTGGATACTTGTGAGTCATTTTTTTCTGTCACAATAAATATTGTGTTTATTGCCATCACATCTTGCAAATTTAGAGTGAAACATATTTTCTAGAGTTTCCTCCAGAGCACTGTTTTGGACAAGGAGTCATGTGCTTCTCCATCAGCCCACTGGCACCATTCCATCTACATTTGTTATTTACTTTCACCAGTTGTTCTTTTAATTCTTCAGGACTTTTGAGTATCTAAAGTTGAGTCATTTCTTTAGATCACTTTTTTTGCATTGTATTTATCAACTCTGGGGAGGAAAAAAAAAAACCAACTCTGGGAATGAGATCACAAATACAGGCCTCCTTGCTGCCATCCCTCCCTCCCTTGTTCATAGATGACAACACTAATGGATGTCATTTTTTTCTCTCCACTGAACTCAGATTAGAATCCTTCTTTTTCTTTTTTTAAGATTTGATTTGTCAGAGAGAGAGAGAACACCCAAGCCGGGGGAGCGGCAAGCAGTGGGAGAAGTAGGGTCCTCGCTGAGCAAGGACCCTGATGCAAGACATCATCCAGGGACCCTGGGATCATGACCTGAGCCGAAGACAGAGGGTTAACAGATTGAGCCATCCACGCATCTCCAGATTAGAATCTTTCTTAACACACTACTCTAGACAAGTTTTTCCCAAACTTTGGTGTGCTTCAGAATCATCTAGAGAACTTACTAAGATAAGATTGCCTCAGAGTTTCTGGTATGGTAGATCTGGGATAAGGATCAGGAATTTGCCTACCTAACAAGTTGTCAGGTGATGCTAATGTTGTTGGCTGAGGTAACCACACTGAAACTGAAACAGTTTCAGTCAATTACTACCATAACTAAATACAGTTGATTTAGAAGATGGAAGTTATTTGCTATTCCTTGTTAGGACACATTATCTCCATGAGTCTTCAGAAAACAGATAATAGCCATCCAGAGCAGATGAGTACCCTTAACAGTTTATAGTAAAGCTATCCTATAATGGTCTCTTCCCTTTAATTGAGAAAACTTCTGCTTTCCCTTCCAAGATGAGTCTACTCAGTATCACATATTCTCAATCACAAATTCTTTGTCTTGGACTTAGTTCCAGATTTCCTTTAAAAAAATTATTTATTTATTTATTTTAGAGATGGAGGGAAAGGGGAGAGAGGCAGAGGGAGAGGAAGAAGGAAAGAATCCGAAGTAGACTCCCCACTGAGCAAGGAACCAGACACAGGGCTCAATCTCATGACCCTAAGATCATGACCTGAGCTTAAACCGTGTCAGATGTTTAACCAACTGAGCCACCCAGTTGCCCCTTAACTCCAGCTTTTTAGACTATGTCTTTAGACTTAATACTTTGAATGGCAATCTCATCTTTGGGCAGAAGGAAGCAGGTGATAGGCTCCCAATCACCTTAGAAGATCATTGGAACAGGAACCACAAGGTTTTCTAAAAGTAGGGAGAAAAACAGTTACCCAAACAGGACCCATATCGTCTAAGAAAAGTTTTGCTTGACTCTATTTCTGTCTTCTCAAGCATTCAATGTGGAAAACAAGCTAAATAGTTAAGACTTAGAAAACTAAATCTGTCACTCTTACAGGGAGGAGGGAAATGAGGGGAAACACCTGAAGTGAGAAAGGAATACCAAAGAAGCAATTAACGTCCTCTCTGATAAGCTGCAAGTAGATAGTTGAGGGCTTTTAACATTGTTCTCAAGCACAAATGTGCCTTGAGGTATACCCACCTACACAGATACACGTACCACAAAAACAGATTTGAAACAAAAAAGAGCTATATCCAACATGGTTAAATATACAGGGAGACTAACACTTTCTGAGTACTCACTTTGTGCCAGATTGCTAAGCAGACAAAATTTGACTGGAGGCCAGACATAAATGACAACTGACCTGTTAAACTGATGTAAACATCCATTGAGTACAATTAAATAATCACCCAGAAGTTATCATTTAGCATACTTGCATAGCCATTCTCATGGACAGTGTAATGCAGAGATGACTCAAAACATTCAACAAATATTTATGGACTACCAAGTTGGCAAACATCAATGTACAAGACAAAAAATAAATCCTGCCTTTATGAGGCTTATATTCTAACTGAAGGAGACAGACAATAAGCAAGAAATGTAATAAATGAAAAAAATGTTAGAAGGTGATGAGTGCAGTGGAGTCAAGAAAACAAATAGAGCTGGACGTGAGATGAGGAGCTCTGAGATTTAGAGTGAGCTGTAGTTTTAAATAGGTCGGGGTAGGTTTCATTTAGAGTTCAATGTTTGAGCCAAGATTTGAAGAAGGATCTCCAGCATCAGTAACTTCAAGTAACTTCTACTTTAACTACCTTTTGTATGTCTGGCTGTATATTTGTGTGTATATCTGTCTGAATTTACTGATAGCACAAGCAAATCTCTGCTGGTACAGAATGTATGTTGGTTAACAATGGATCTTAAACAGGAAGGCTTTTTTAAGTGCAAGCTCCAGAAAGAAATAGGTCTGGTGTTTATCGAAGTGAAGTACTTGTTGCTTCTCCATCCTGATCTTTAGATTTTCAAACTACTGTTTCTTCAAACTGTTGACTTTTCCTGCGTTGATATATTCTTTTGCATTTTCGTGTTATAAATAAATAGGAAGAGTTAAGATTTATTGGATACCAAGCTAAGTATCAAGCTCAACATTAAGCACTCCATATACATTATCTCATTTAATTTTCACAACAATTCCTTGAGGTAGAGAATGTTATTATTTTCATTTCACAGATGGGAAAACGAGGAAGCTTAGGGAGGTTAAATAACTTACTCAAAATCACACAGATGGTAAGTACCAGAGTCAAGATTCAAGTCTGTCTAATTCTAGAGTCATTTTATCCTCTATTTAGTAACTAGATTTAGTGCTGATTAAATATATTCCTCAGTAAATACTTTAAAATTTATGGTAAACATTAATTCAATGGGTTGTTTTTTGTTTTTTTGTTTTGTTTTTGTTTGTTTGTTTGTTTGTTCTTCCTGAAGACATTGCTTCAGGCTTTTTGGATAATGCATACTCACAAAGACTATGACATTTGTTCTTACAATGCTTGTGATTGACCCAGTATTGTGATTGTCCAAATTTTATTTAGCAGAAGAATCCTTTATTAAATGAAATCTTACAACAGAAGACTGAATCAGTTACAGAATTAGCATTGAAAATTCAAACACAGGTGGAAAACCATAAAGGATAGGTGAAGAGGGTTTAATGAAAGGTCTACTCACAAAAGTCTGGGTGAAGTAAAGGAAAACCAGCAAGGGAAGGTGAAAGTACTCCACAGGGCTAGCTACAGTGGGATGGCATGGATACTCCTAGGTCTGAAGGGATAAGAGAGTGGACAGAGTTCTTGCCAGGTTCTGGCAAGAACTGTAGCTATAGGAGGTGGCCACCAAATAGGAGCTGTGGACTTTGGTAGAGGAATGTTGCCATTGCCAAACCACAGCCTAGCAGGGAAGGATTCAGGGAATAAATAACCTTGTTTCTCTCTCCCTCTGTCCTCCAATCTCCTGCTGTTCCTCCCATTGGCTGAACCTAGTGGAGAAAGCTAAGGGCAAGGAAGCCTAAATGATGCAGTTCATAGAAGTCAGCTTCCAGGGGGCAAAGAGAAAGAGGAGGAAGAGCAGAGAATGGATTTAAACAGGCAAACAGAAAATATCCAGCCAAAAACCAAATATGCAAAACTAAGCAGAGTTTCTCTTGTTGAATTGGGGGCGGGGGATAGTCAGAGGCTGCCAGTTTATCTCTCTCTACAAACACTCACCGTCACCACAACAATCTCTGGGACACCTTTGTCAAGCCCTAGTTCTCTGGTCCAGTCTTTATGTTATAAATATCTTAGTCACAATCCACAAGCCTATATGCTCTTAAAAAAATACAATTTGCATGTTGTTACAATAACCTGGACTTAGCATAGCACAAGAGGCAACAGACATATCCCTGAAGATTCAGGGTCCCAGGCTCTGGAAGGAATCATCTGATCGTTCACATGATTATACTGAGGGGCCCCTGAATCTGGGAACCTGTGAGCTAAAGGAAAAGTCTATAGGAATTATAGGCCAGCAGAGAACCCTCCATAATCCCTGAACAGGCATTGGGTTTGTAGGAGGCTAAGAGGCTTCCTCTGAATAGCCTCACCTGTTATGAAGGAGAACCCTCCCAAAGGGATTCACAATTAAGTTTCATTGTCCATCAGATTAGAGAGAAGACTTTATAGCCAAATACACTCAAATATGTAGTTATTCAAAGGACAAATAAGGAGATTGATGAGAGACGAGAGAGGGGTAATGATACAGGGTAGTTGGGAGGAGGCTTAGGTAGACAAGAGAACTGATTCATCAGAAGAGTGACCACAGAGTGCCACAAAATACAAAATCTAATGCTATTACTGGCAGCTGAGAAGCCATAACCTCCAAATGTGCTCTGAAATCTGAATCACAGCCTGGCCTCCTCAGCGGGGGCTGCTGCAGGTCCGTCAGTCATTGGGCAGAGCTGCTGAGCACACCCTCTGCTGCTATGCAGAGAAGTCTGACTAGGGAAACCAAAACTAGGATGGAGATGGGCGGGGGTGGAGAGGTGCCAACACACAGGAGCCAGACAGCCAGATATTCTGTCACTGGTGCTGCCACTTAAATCTCTTGGTTCACTGGATAAAGGTGGGGGAAGGGGAGTGTTTTTAATCTTAGCAGTTAGAGTGGCCTTCACAGGGAACAAAAATAAGCTGAGCAGAGGAGAAAGGCACAGCTGTTCTTTGCTTTCTGAGGAGTCTCCAAACCTCTTATTACATACTGGTGCAGCTGCCCAGGCAGAAGAGCACAGTTTACCTCTGTGACAGACACAGGTAGAGAATAAGGTGGTATGAGATTCAGCCTATGCCTGCCCTATATCCCTCCATAGTACTGTCCCAGCCCTGTTCCCTCACTGCACGTCTCTTGTAGGTTGGAGGGCTTTATAATACTAATATAAAACATTTGTTACACAGGAGATAGAATCAAATCATTTTACATATATGATCACATTTTGTCCTCAAAGCAAAATTATGAGGTAAAGTACTATTATAACCATGTGCCTGTTCAGATGGGAAAATGAGGACTAGGTCAAGAAACTCAGTAAATAAGTGGCAGGCTGGAGTTTGAATCCCAGTAGCCTGATTTCAGGACCTGTGCATTTAACTACTAGACCATCCTATCTTGTTTTTATGTGGTTATTGCTTTGCCTCTTCTCTCCTCTTAGCTAGCCTGACCTCCATGTTTCTGACCCTGGTCGCTTAATGTTTGATTTCCAAACATTTTCAAACTTAATGTTCGATTTCCAATTATTTTCTCTGTTACAGATCCTGAGAAGAGAGGGCCAGATCCACTTCACTTGGCTTCTCTCTCCTTCTAAAAAGAGATAGTTCAAGGGGCACCCTGAGGGGCAGCTTGTCCTAAGTCAGTAAGGTAAGAAACACCTAGGGCTCTCCCTCAGAGGGTCACATCTCATAAACTTAAAGTCCTATTTTCAGATCCTAATCTTGAATGCAGAACCGTGCCTAGAAATGTTCCACTGAATCCAGAAGTCTCCTCAAACACTCTTACAAGGAAAAGAAAGCTGGGCTGTTATCCTGAATGGATAGCAGTACTCATAGAAAGCAATGCTAATGGCAAAACAGAGTCAAAGAGAAGAAAGAAATGAGTCACATCCCAAAATCAATTCATCAACTATTTTCAGAGAATTAAGAATGATTTAAATACTCACATACAGAAAGTTTATTTAAATTCAGAAAGCTATTAACATTTCTCTTGATTAAAATAATGAAACATCCATTTCAAGTTTATCTTTGTGTGTGGTGTAAGAGAATGGTTGAGTTTCATTCTTCTACACGTAACTGTCCAATTTTCCCAGCACCATTTATTGAAGAGATTTTTTTCCACTATATATTTTTTCCTGCTTTTTCGAAGATTATTTGACCATAGGGTTGAGGGTCCATATCTGGGCTTTCTTCTCTGTTCCACTGGTCTATGTGTCTGTTTTTGTGTAAGTACCATGCTGTCTTGGTGATCACAGCTTTGTAGTAAAGCTTGAAATCAGGCAACATGAAGCCCCCAGTTTTGTTTTTCTTTTTCAACCTTTCCTTAGAAATGCAGGATCTCTTCTGGTTCCATACAAATTTTAGGACTGTTTGTTCCAGCTCTTTGAAAAATGCTGGTGGAATTTTGATTGGAATGGTATTGAAAGTATAGATTGCTCTAGGCAGTATAGACATTTTAACAATGTTTATTCTGATCTATGAGCATGGAATGGTCTTCCATCTTTTTGTGTCTTCTTCAATTTCTTTCATAAGTGGTCTATAGTTCCTTGAGTACAGATCCATCACCTCTTTATGATGGTTGTTGTTGCTATAGTACATGGAATCGATTCTCTAATTTCCCCCTCTAATTTTTCATTGTTAGTGTATAAGAAAGCAACTGATTTTTATACATTGATTTTGTATCCTGCCACATTACTGAATTGCTGTATGAGTTCTGGTAGTGGCTAAAGATGATATGGTCTATATATGCAATGGAATATTATACCTCCATTAGAAAGGATGAATACCCAACTTTTGTATCAAGATGGATGGGACTGGAGGAGATTATGCCGAGTGAAATAAGTCAAGCAGAGAATCAAGGATCATATGGTTTCACTTATCTGTGGAGCATAAGGAATAACATGGAGGACATTGGGAGATGGAGAGGAGAAGTGAATTGGGGAAATTGGAGGGGGAGACAAAACATGAGAGACTGTGGACTCTGAGAAACAAACTGAGGGTTTTGGAGGGGAGGGGGATGGAGGTTGGTTGAGCCTAGTGGTGGGTATTATGGAGGCCATGTATTGCATGGAGCACTGGGTGTGGTGCATAAACAATGAATGCTGGAACACTGAAAAGAAATTAAAAAAATAGATAAAAAGCTCTAACATTTAAAAAAATAGATAAAACTCTCCAACATCAAAAAAATAAAATAATAAGTGTAGATAAGGCCTTCCTACTGGTTATGCATAACACTTAAAACTGCTGAAGAAAATGAAAAACTTAGGCATTTAAGTTTCTTGAAAAGAAATTACACAATGTTTATGTGACGTGTACATTTTAGTATCATAGGAATAGATTTTAAAATGTTTGCTTTTTATGTTTATCATAGAACTTCATGCTTCAGTTCCATATCTTCTTTCCTTTCTAAGTAATACTCTAACCATTATTCTGATATATTTGGCATATGCATATATTTATACATATGTACTTACATATAAATGAAAATGTTATTTTTATAAGAAAGTTTCCATGAATCATGGAAGCAGCTGTTTTACTACTTTTGTTTTTCTTTCTCTACTCTGTCCCCTCTATATTGTACAAACTTTGTCCTTTGCTCCAAAGGGATATGTGGAATTACATATGTTCTGGAGTATATCAGTGATTATGCATAGTTTTAGTCTCTAAAGCTTAATCTCACTTCTAGAATTCACTTTATCTTTTGTATTACAGCATGTCTGTTTGCAGGGAAGAGAGATCTACTTAAAGTAGCACAAGTAAAGGAGGATGTGGGTTTATTATAAGGACACAGATCTCCAACTAACGAAGAGGCCTCAGAAGAACAAAATCTAAAAGGCTCAGCAATAGCTATTCTCAGTTTTCAATTAAGAATTCCACCATAAACATTATTCAGCTGTCAATACCCTCAATTTATAGGATTCTTGTTTCAAATGAGAATTAGAGAGAGAGAGAGAGAGAGAAAAAGTCTAATTTGTCAGCCTGGCCTACACATTGGTTCTCTTTGAGTCAAATGACTACCTATTTTTCTACTAACAGGGTGGCCAGGGCTATATTGCAGAGTCTTTAAATAGATATATATTTAAGTATTTATGAGTGTATGTTTGAGGTTGAAAGGATGGGGAGAAGGGGCCAAAAGGACAAATACCAATTTCTAACATATTCATTCAAAGAAACCTAAAATGAATGAAAATTTATCTTTATTCAAGGTTTTTGGAAACTTCATATTATTTGTTCAAATCCTAGATTTCTTTCTTTTCAAAAAAAGTTTTATTTATTTAAGAAAGAGCTGGGGAAAGGAGCAGAGGGAGAGGGACAGAAAGAATCTCAAGCAGACTCCCTGTTGAGTGTGGACTGGATACAGGCTCCATCTCACAACCCTGAGATCATGACCCGAGACAAAATCAAGAATCGGACACTTAACTAACTGAGCCACCCAGATGCCCTAATCTTAGGTTTGTATGGGGCATTTCTAGGATGCTCTTTTTTTTTTTTTTAAGATTTTATTTATTTTTTTGACAGACAGAGATCACAAGTAGGCAGAGAGGCAGGCAGAGAAAGAGGAAGGGAAGCAGGCTCCCCGCTGACCAGAGAGCCCAATGCAGGGCTCAACCCCAGGACCCTGGGATCATGACCTGAGCCGAAGGCAGAGGCTTTAACGCACTGAGCCGACCCGGCGCCCCAGATGTTCTTATTTTAAACTTATTAGAACACTGTACATTAAAAGATATGATCTCTGACCCTTAAACTGTGCCAAGCTCTAGGACATTTGGCCATGAAAAATAACTTAACAATGGATTATGCCCTAAGAGTTTACTGGTGTTTTAGTTCACTAGAGCTGCCATAACAAAGTTTACAGATTGGGTGGCTTAATTTATTTTCTCACAATTTTGAAGACTAGAAGTTTGAAATCAAGGTGTCAGTAGAGTTGATTTCTTCTAGCCTTTCTCCTGGGCTTGCAAATGACTGTTTTCTCCCTGTATCTTTACATTGTCTTCCCTCTGTGTGTCTATCTATATCCTAATGTGCTTATCTTATAAAGATACCAGTCATATTGGGTTAGAGCCTTCCCTAATAACCTCACTTATCCTAATATATCACATTCTGAAGTACTGGAGGTCAGGACTTCAATATATGAATTTAACTGAGGGGGGACACAGTCCAGCTCATAATACTTGGTAAGTATTATGTGAAACTAGGAGTAGAAGACACATTTTCCTATCTCTCACTTGTTTAGTAGCCTTCTAGTTGGTCCCCACTTTGCCACACTATGATTAATCTGCCAGAAACCCACCAGACTGATCCTTTTTAAAAATCAGTGATCCTTATCTAAATGAAAAATCTGATTTTGTCATTTCCTGCTTGGAGGAATCCACTAATTTCACAACATCCTCGTGTAAAGTTCAAATTCAAACGCTGACCACCCCCTCAACCTGCTCCACCTCCCATAGCACCTCCCATAGCATAGAAGCAAAAAACTTCTCACAATAAGCTCCAGGTATTCCTCTCTGTTATGCACATGATGCCTCTACCACTAACTGGTAGCATGTTGAGAAATATTTGTATTATATATTTATGTTCTTATTTATTCTGTATGTTTAAACAAATTTCGTAGTTCATTAAAGATGAAGATGATTCGACATTATTGCTATGCCTATTTCACTTACATTATAAGTTGAACTAGTCTAGGAACCTAATCTATTATTTCTGATTAGTTCCATAAGTATTTGTGAAGCACCTACCCTATGTCAGGCACTCTCAACATTTATTACATAAAGATGAAAAGTGAAGTCACTGATTTTAGTAAGTTCACAGTCTGGGAAAGAAGACAAGCAGGCAAACAAATAACTATAATACAATGTGACAAGAGCACAAATAGAAATATGCATGGAGTACTGTAGGAATGCAAAATGAATTAATATTATGTGGGATGGTCAGGGAAAACTGCAGGGAGGAGAGTTGATATTTGCTGGGAACTTGATAAGAAGGAGAAGGAAATTTCAGACCCAGAATAGCAAAAGCAAATTGTAAACAGATACCTGCCAAGACATCAGCTAACCCTGAACTATTATCCTTTTTCTCTAGTGAGAATCTGCAACTAAGGGATGAACAGACTTTTCTTTACAACGTTCAAAACCCAAAGCATCTGATCATATCCCTTCTTCTCTAGACAGTGACAGCTGAGTTCAGATTCCAGAGGCTCCTATACATGTATCTGTCCGAAAGAAATCCCTTCAGATTCTAAATCTAAAGTGCTTCTAAAAGGAAAGTCCTAAAGGAGAATCCTGAAGTGATTCTTTTTTTTTTTTTTTTTTTTTTCCCTAAAGTGATTCTAATGTGCTTTACGGTACACCTCAAGAGAAGGAAACTTGATCTCTGAAAAGTTTCCCTGATGCATATAATCTTTTCTTTTCAGAACATTGGTTCTCATCCTTGACTACTAGATTAGATTTACCTAGGCAGATTTTAAAGATTCTGATGACCAGCAGCACCCTAAACCAGTTAAATCAGAATTTCTGGGAGAATCCAGATGTCAGTATTTTTTTTAAAGCTCCCAATATGATTCCAATGTGGAACCAAAGTTCAACATCACTTATACAGAATTTATAGGGATTTACCACTTAATATAGATCTTTGTCATAACCCTCAAGCTTCTCTGTCAAGATCCTGATCTTGACTTGTTTCCAGGTACCTGTTGATTAAGAGTTAGAAGGAACAAACATTGCTTTTATTCATTCTCAAAGTGAAATTTGTCTTCCTGTTTTGGTTTATCTCAGTCATATAGTCTCTCTGGTTTCTCTTAATGTTCTCCCCTTTAATGTGTGTGTTTCTCTCAGGCTCATGGCCTTGGGTTGGAGGACAGATTTTGGTGTCTTCCGCCAAAATCTGGGTTTAAGAGAAAGGCCTGCAGTCTACCCAACCACTGGTTCACTTCTTCTGTAGCTAGGAGGTCTCCTTAACTAAGGATGCAAAGTCCTGTTTTTACCTCATTTTGAGGGTATACCTTGGAACCAAATCTCTGCAGTTTCCTCTCCACATCTGGCCTAGTCTCAGGCCCTGTCCCATAGGCTGAAATCTGGTCTGTTCTAGGCCTTCCCTTTACCTAAATCCTCCCAATGTGCTGATAGTGGAGGGGATGAGGGGAATGTAGATATCCTGACCCAAGGAGAGAAGGAAGAACTTCACATTCTTCCTAAAGAAGATGGATAATCAACTCTTATCCTGAGACATGAGGCTTGATCTAAACCTCTCTTTCCCCCTGAGTTGAGAGGGCCAATTGTGAGAAGGCAGGGTACAAGTGGGGCTGGTCAGAGGAGAGAAGAGTGAGCCCAGTAGTTAGCCTACCAGAGAAGGTCAGCAGCAGAGTGGGGAAGGGAGAAAATCAGAGTCCCAGCAATCACAGTGCCAGTGACAAGAAAATGAAGGCCAGACCAGGTGAAAGTCTGATGCTGAAGTCCATTGAGTCAGAAAGAACTGATTTCTCATCAAATTAGCCAGCTAACGCCTGTGGATGAAGTATCCCACACAAGTGTTGGGTCCAGCCAGGCTGCTCATTTGTCAGCTTTGAAATAACATATAAATTCACAGGCTGATGCCAAACTTGATGGAAACTCATGATTCACTGTGTCAGTTGGGCATACACAGCTAACTGGATGATCTCTAAGGCCCTTTCCGGCTTTTAAATTCTTGAGATTCTGTGCTCCCAAGTGACTAACATGAGCCTGGCATGTCCCGAAAAGTACAGCCAGGAGACTTTCCAAGAAGCTTTGTGTTCAAGTGCCATTGTGTTTAAGGTGAAAAAATGAGGGGCTCACCATGCTCGGGGAAGAATTTGCCAAGAGATAATTTCCAACAGGGACACGGCTGCTTCTGTGTGCCCATTCTTCCTAAGCTGTCCTCTAAACAGCATTTACATATGTGGCCATCATTTCTGATCAGTCCCTACCCAGGCAATGACATTTTTTTCTGGCAGCAATCTGGTTCTTTTTCTTCCTGATTGCCCAGAGATAGTATTCCCTTAGGACCATACGATAGAAGGCATACCTGCCTCCCTTGCTATTAGCAATCTGTCCACCCTTCTGTGGCTTTCTAAGCTTACTTACTTTGTTCAAAGGCACCATGGGGGTGTTGGTCTTTATTTCTAATCCCTCCAGGTAGTAAACATTGTGCCAGTTCCTTCTGGACTGAGAACTAGAGTCAGCAGAGAACTCAGCGGAAATAGAGGCTGTGCAGGGATGGAAGCAGACCATGTGTTCCCCCCACATGCATAACAGGTCTCTGTTCTCATGCTGAGGTAGCAGCTGCAGCACCACCCTTATCCCCACCAGACCCTTGCCTCATTCTCTATTTAATCACTTATTCTGGCTGTTCTTCTTCCTGCCAATAATAATTCAAAATGATTTCACATATAATCCTCACATCATGGTACAGCATAAACAGTGAAATCACAATAAAAAGGATAAATAAAAATACTGCTTACACAATTCTTCATCTGCATGTGAAAACTGGGGGAAAGACTTAAAATATTTCACTTCTAATCATAAGAAGGGAACACTGACAGAGCTTGGAATACAACCACTTATTTGTTTGTTTTTAAATTTTTTCTACTCATCAATTTTCTTACAGTAAATTGTCTGTTAATAGGAACCCAACTACTGAGGTTGGGTTCACTCAAGGATTATTTTTAAAGGACATAAAGAACAAGAAAAAAAATTAGATACTGTGGATTTAAATTTTTAAAAGAGCAATTTTAAAGCATATTCTGAAGTTGATAATGAACAAGTGCACTCTTATAAATCTCTGCTGTGTATATCATCTGTAATAATAATAAGTAATGGACAGTCAGAAAAATTCATTCATTCTACAAAATTCTCAAACTTTGAAGAAATGTTACATTCTCTGGTAATTCCATGTCTTCATATTACCCAGAGGATTGAAAGTCAATAATCTGAGCTCAAATTGGAACACATGTCGTTACTTTTATCGTGGCTGTGGATAATGCGTATCTCTCAGATGAGAATTTCAAATTCAAAGCAAAAACTCAAAGAATTCTGTTTTGAGCCAGAAAAAAAAAAATCTTATTGGGAAGGCCAGTTAGGCCAGTTTGGCCAGTTCCTAGGAAACAGTATATAATCAGATCCCTAAATCCATATAGCCAAGACAAAACTGAGAGAGAAGGTAGAAATGACACTTACAAATTTGTACCATACCTTCAGAACAAGGTGCTTTTATTTTAGGATAAGGAAATTTGAGATCCAGTTAAGTTTCTTCTATCTTTATTACAATCCTTAAGACCAAAAATATATTCTGTACTTTAAAAATTATATTATTGTAAAGGTCTTTATACTTCTTCTTATCTATTTTCTCATTCCATTAAATTATAGTGAGTTACCTTCATCCATTATTATCTTTTTTAAAAAATTGTTTTTCCTACTTTGTATAATGTAACTTCTTCATTATAGCCCTTGATTTCGGACTACATCTTCCTGCCTTACTTGGCCCACTGTTATGTGGTTACATTTACTAAGATGGAAAAGACTGTTATATGGTTTTTTCTTTTTTTTATTATGTTATAGTAGTCACTATACAGTATGTCATTAATATTTGATGTAGTGTTCCAAGATTCATTGTTTATATATAACACCCAGTGCTCCATGCGATACATGCCCTCCTTAATACCCATCACAGAGCTAACCCCTCTCCCCACCCACCTCCCCTCTGAAACCCTCAGTTTATTTCTCAGAGTCCACAGTCTCTCATGGGTCATATCCAACTCCAATTCCCCCCTCCTTCATTTTTCTCTTCCTTCTCCTAATATCCTGCATGCTATTCTTTATGTTCCACAAGTAAGTGAAACCATATGATAATTGACTTTCTCTGCTTGACTTATTTTACTCAGCATAATCTCCTCCAGTCCTGTCCATGTTGATACAAAAGTTGGGTATTCATCCTTTCTGATGGCTATGTAATAGTCCATTGTATATATGGACGATATCTTCTTTATCTGTTCATCTATTGAAGGGCATCTTGGCTCTTTCCACAGTTTGGCAATTGTGGCCATTGCTGCTATGAACATTGGGATACAGATGGCCCTTCTTTTCACTACATCTGTATTGTTGGGGTAAATACCCAGTAGTGCGATTGCTGGGTCATAGGGTAACTCTATTTTTCATTTTTTGAGGACTCTCCACACTGTTTTCCAAAGTGGCTGCACCAACTTGCATTCCTACCAACTGTGTAAGAGGGTTCCCCTTTCTCCACATCCTCTCCAACATTTGTTGTTTCTTGTCTTGTTAATTTTTGCCATTCTAACTGATGTAAGGTGGTATCTAAATGTGGTTTCAATTTGAATTTCCCTAATAATGGTGAACACTTTTTCATGTGTCTGTTAGCCACTTGTATGTCTTCATTGGAGAAATGTCTGTTATGTTAAGAATCATATGTAAGGTTGAAAATTTTTCCTAACTAAACTGGTAAGAAAAGTCAATTTTACAGAATCATTACACATTAATATTTAGTAACCATAGAAAATAGTAAAGCAGCCTGAAGACTGGAAATGCCAAATTAACAAAAGTGGCATGGTAAAAAGAGTAGTGTGCATGCTCTCTCTCGCTCTCTCTCTCTCTCTGACAGATACTGTGGACAGATAAATATAAAATTGCAAGGAGATTTATTTATAATGGCTTGTAAGCACATAGAAAAAGGCCACCATCAAAAGCCAGCCTGAGATACTTAAAAAAATTATTTTCTTTAAGATTAGACTTCTGCTAAGCTAAAGCAATTCCAAAGACAAATTATGATTTCAGTAAGTCTCTTAGAGTGTTATGGACACAATAATTTGGTTGAGATAGGATGATGGTTTAGATAGTGGGTTGAAATTTCTTTAGAATATGTCACTCTTTCCCACTAGACCGTGAGCTCAATAACAGAAAATGACATGTTTTATATTTCTTTGTATCTCTGGCACTTAATTCAATGCCTGAAAAAAACCAGATATACAACCTCCTTTTCCTAAATTCATAAGCACTTAAACAAATCTACTCAAAATGAACTGCTTAATGGATGCAGGTCTCCCACAAAAGAATTCTTAGCAACATATTTTAAATGCTCTGTGAATGACCATTATCCTGTTTTAATACTCTGTGATAGCAATTAATAAGATTTTAAAGGCAAGTAATCCAGTGTATAAGAATCCAAAACTTATAAGCAGAAAGGGGACAATGACCTGATATCTCATAATACCTAACAGAATGCTATATACAGAATAAATGTTTGATGGCCATTTTCTTAAACATTTTTTAAAATTAATTATGCCATTCTCAAGTTTTAACATCTGTGGTGATTGGGACAAACTAAATATTCACATTTTGTCTCCTACCTGATACCATATAAAAATTAACTCAAAATGGATCAAAGACCTATATGTAAGAGCTAAAACTATAACTCTCTTAGAAGAAAACATAGGTGTAAATCTTCATGATCATGGATTATAAAATGGTTTCCTAGATAGGACACAAAAGATATGAACAACAAAAGAAAAAATAGATTAAAGTGGACATCCTCAAAATTTTAAAACTTTGTGCTTCAGTAGTCATCATCAAGGAAGTGAAAAGACAACATACAAAATGGGATAAAATATTTTCAAATCATACATTTGATAAAAGACCTGTATCTAGAGTCTACACAGAACAAATACAACTCAATTATAAAAGGACAAATGATCTAATTTTAAAATGGGCAAAAGATTTGAATAGGTATTTCTTTAAAATACAATGACCAATAGGTACATTGAAAGAGGCTTAACATTATTAGCTACCAAGGAAATGCCAAACAAAACCACAAGAAGATACTACTTCACACCAACAAAATGACTATAGAATTTTAAAAACAATAACAAATGTTGATTATGATGTAGAGAAGTTGGAACCCTCATGAACTGCTTGTAGGAATATAAAATGGTGCCGCCACTTTGGAAAAAAGGGTGGCAGGTTCTCAATTAAATATAGAGAACCAGCAATTCCACTCCTAAGGAAAATGAAAACATGTGTTCACACAAAAAATTTGAACATGAATATTGATAGCAACATTATGCATAATAGCCAAAAAGTGAAAATAGTCCAAATGTCTAACAATTGATAAATGGATAAATAATATCCATACAATGGAGTATTTTTCAGTAATAAAAGACTGAATAACTGATGTATGCTACAACACTGATGAATCTTGAGAACATTCTACTGTATCAAAGAAACCTGTCACAAAGGACTCATATTGTATGATTCCATTTATATGAAATGTCTAGAATAGACGGATCTATAGAAATAGAAAGTAGACCAATAGTTGCCTAGGGCTGGGGAATGATAAGAGGAATGAGGGGAACAGAGTTTCTTTTTGGGGTAATGAAAATTACAGTGATGGATACACAAACACAACTCTGTGGATATACTTAAGTCACTGACTTAATAATTTATATTTAATTTTAATAAATTAATTTTAATAAATTAATTTATTTTAATTAATATTAATTAATTAATTTTAATAAATTAAAATATAATTTAAATTATAATTTAAATGGGTGAATTGTTTGGTATGTGGATTATATGTCAGAAAGATATTTTAGAAGAAAATCTATGGTGGGCCCCCTATTTGTAGTAGACATAAAGATGGATTACTAAACCCTCCTTCATGGAAGGACCTGCTGCCTAGTTGTGAGAGCATAATCACCAGATATCCTATAGCTGTCAACTCCTTCCAAGGTTGGCCTTAGCTTCAGAGCTGCCTTGGCCAAGACTACAACCTTCCCAGAGCAGCGCATATCCCAGTAAGACAGGAGAATAAAGGCTTAGCCATTTCTCTTTTTTATTTTTTTTTTTCTAAAATTTAATTTATTGGGGCACATGGGTGGCTCAGTTGGTTGAGTGTCTGCCTTTGGCTAGGGATGTGATCCTGGGGTCTTGGGATGAAGCCCTGCATGGGGCTCCCTGCACAATGGGGAGCCTCCTTCTCCCTCTGCATCTCCCCCTGCTCATATTTTCTCTCTCTCTTTCTCTCTCTTGGTCTTTCTCTCTTTTTCTAAAATAAATAAGATAAAATAAAATAGATGTATTTATTTGAGAGAAAGAAAGAGAGAGGGAGAGCTCAAGCAGAGGGGGAGTAGAGGGGAAGGGAGAATCAGGCTCCCAGCTGAGCAGGGATCCTAATGTCGGACTCCATCCCAGGACCCTGGGATCATGACCTGAGCTGAAGGCAGTCACTTAACTAAGCCACCCAGGAGCCCCAGGGCTTAACCATTTCTCCTAGATGAAGGATTATTTTGGCTATAACTGCTCCTAAAAGCTCCTTGCTGGGTTGGCTGAACTTTGTCAGATGTGCGCAATGGTTTGCTTTCTTTCTACTCAAACTTCTTTCTTCCTCTTTCTTTTCACAAGTATTGCTCTTTAACCTTAAACCTCAAAATATCTCAGCAACTGCTTCCAAGGAACCAAACTTGTGACAACGTTAAACATGCCTGATTAGGCATCCATGTATCACAGGAACCCTACAAAATGAAGATAAATCAATTTTGTTATTTTTTCTAACTCACTCAAAAAGAACAAGAAAAAAAATTCGGTATATGAAGGAATAATTGTCTTAGCAGAAAGAAGGAAACAACAAAAATGCTTGTAGAGTGGGATACCAATAAAAATTTGGTGGCCTCTTTTATGGAACCTCTCAAAGGCTCAGAACTTGAAAGGGAATCCCTGAATGCAGATGCAAGAATAAAGCTGATAAAAAGGGGCTGATTGAAATCAACATGCCAAATGGGTATAGCTCCCAGTTCTCCTTCTTATCTTTGCATAAGACTAGAAACTTATTTGCTGGATAATGGATGGGGAGAGACTCTGAATTTGAGGATGCAAGGATTATAAGATGAATGGAAAATAGGTAAATAAATCCGAGTCTGCATGTTGAATGGGAAGACTGCTCCCTTTCAGTCTGTTTCCTTCTATAAATTATCTTTACAAAAACCAAGGCATTGTACCCCAAAACTGGAATTTTTTTCTTTGTAGAAATTGAATGATTCCAGAGAAAACATAGCTACCAAATACTGACATTTGGGAATTCTCAATGAAAAAAACAATCATGTTCTTCTATCACCCACCCTACACTGCCCCCATACACAGAGATGCTAGTTTTATAATTCTTCATTCTTACATATAAATAGTCAGGCAAGGACGACCACATATTTTAAGTAAAGCTTTAATATGAGAAACAGACCAAAACAAACAATAAAGAAAGAGCATAGAAGAAACTGAAAATATAGGGAGAAAAAAAAATTTCTAAAAACAAAACACTCATACTTAATATTTGTGGGGAAAAAAGAGAAGCTATTGCATATGATGAGTATAAGAAGGGGGAAGAAAGAACACTAGAGGCTAAGAAAGAACTTTTTATAAATACAAACATGATAAAATTAAAATACAGTAGAAGGTTTGGAAAATAAAGATGTGGAAAACTATAAAATATAGAACAAATGAGCAGACAGATAATAGAAGGGAAAGGATAAGAGAAAGACCCAGCACCAAGACTCATAGAAAATAATAGCATAAGAGATTAAAAAAAAAATTCTGAAAAAAATTAATCACAAAGGATTGGAAATCATTAGATTTGTTAATATCAACACTAGGATCTGCTAAAAAAAATTCCCTTCAAACGTCTAAGGATGTATGACTGATGTGATTTAAGAGCTGTATGACTTTGGTCAATATTTTTCACCATTTTACCATTTCATTGTATCATGCAAAAGAGGATTCATAACTTTCTCATAGGATTGTTGTGACACTAAAATAAGATAGTGCTTCTGGTACCTAACAGAGCCCAGTATAAAACTGAAGCTTGATAAATTGTTATCATTAGTCTGATCTTTAGGAACTTCCATTATTCCCTTCTTTCCCAGTGTCCAATTTTTTTCTTTTTTTTTTTTTAAAGATTTTATTTATTTATTTGACAGAGATCACAAGTAGGCAGAGAGGCAGGCAGAGAGAGAGGGGAATGCAGGCTCCCCGCTGAGCAGAGAGCCCAATGTGGGGCTCAATCCCAGGACCCTGGGATCATGACCTGAGCCAAAGGCAGAGGCTTTAACCCACGGAATCACCCAGGTGCCCCTCTAGTGTCCAATTTTTTTCTCTCTGCAACTTGACAGGGCTTTTCTTTTGCTTTAGCCACACCTCCTTTCTCCATTTTTGTTATTGACTTGGTACAAACTTTTATCTCCTAACTGGAAACATTTTCTCCAAATCTTTTTTTTTTTTTTCTAAAATTCTATAGGCATCATTCCTTTGAAATTCACTTCTCAGTGTATCTCCAGAACTTCTAGATATAAGGAACTTGGTTTAGGGGAGTGGCTAGCAGTCTTATCCTAAGTGAGATGAAGGGAAAATTTTTTATTTTTTAATCTGTATTTCCTTTTTTTTTTAAATTAGCATATAATGTATTATTTGTTTCAGGAGTACAGGTCTATGGTTCATTGGTCTTACACAGCACTCACCATAGCACATATCCTCCACAATGTCCACCACCCAGCAACCCAATCCCTCCCCCGACCTCCCCTCCAGCAACCCTCAGGACCTTACTCCTGAGATTAAGAGTCTCTTATGGTTTGTCTCCCTTTCTGGTTTTGTCTTGTTTCATTTTTCCCTCCCTTACCCTATGATCCTCTGTCTTGTTTCTCAAATTCCTCATATCAGTGAAATTAAATAATAATTGTCTTTCTCTGATTGCCTTATTTCACTTAGCATAAGACCCTCTAGTTCATCCATGTTGTTACAAATGGCAAGATTTCATTTTCTGATGGCTGCATAATATTCCATTGATATATATACCACATTTTTTTTATCCATTTTTCTGTTGATGAACATCTAGGCTCTTTTCATAGTTTGGCTATTGTGGACATTGCTGCTGTAAATATTGGTGTGTACATTCCCCTTTGGATCACTACATTGGTACCTTTAGGGTAAATACCTAGTAGTGCAATTGTTGGGTCATAGGGTTGCTCTGTTTTCAGCTTTCTGAGGAATCTCCATCCTGTTTTCCAGAGTGGCTGCACCAGCTTGCATTCCCACCAACAGTGTAAGAGGGTTCCCCTTTCTCCACATCCTCACCAATACCTGTCACTTCCTGACTTGTTAATTTTAACATTCTGTCTGGTATGAGCTGGTATCTCACTGTGGTTTTGATTTGTATTTCCCTGATATTGAGTAATGTTGAACAATTTTTCATGTGTCTGCTGGCCATTCAGATGTCTTCTTTGCAGAAATGTCTGTTCATGTCTTCTGCCCATTTCTTGATTGGATTATTTGTTCTTTGGGTGTTGAGTTTCATAGTTTTACAGTTTCAGGTTCTTTTTTTAAATTTTTTTTTTCATTTCTTTTCAGTGTTCCAGAATTCATTATTTATGCACCACACCCAGTGCTCCATTTTATATGTGCCCTCCACAATACCCACCACCAGGCTCACACAACCTCCCACCTGTCTCCCCTCCAAAACCTTCAGTTAGTTTTTTAGAGTCCACAATCTCTCATGGTTCATCTCACCCTCCAATTTCCCCCAATTCCCTTCTCCTTTCGCTCTTGCCATGTCCTCTGTGATATTCCTTATGCTCTTTATAGATTTTGGATACTAGACCTTTATCTAATATGCCATTTGCAAATATCTTCTCCCATTCTATTGGTTGTCTTTAGGTTTTGTTGACTGTTTCCTTTGCTATGCAAAAGCTTTTGATCTTAATGAAGCCCTAATAGTTCACTTTTGCCCTTGCTTCCCTTGTCTTTGGCAAAGTTTCTAGGAAGAAGTTGCTGTTATTGAGGCCGAAGAGGTTACTGCCTGAGTTCTCCTCAAGGATTCTGATGGATTCCTATTTCACATTGAGGTCTTTCATCCATTTTGAGTCTATTTTTGCATGTGGTAAAAGGAAATGGTCCAGTTTCATTCTTCTGTGTGTGGCTGTCCAGTTTGCCTAACACTATTTGTTGAAGAGACTGTCTTTTTTCCATTGGACATTCTTTCCTGCTTTGTCAAAGATTAGTTGACCATAGAATTGAGGGTCCATTTCTGGGTTCTCTATTCTGTTCCAATGATCTATGTGTCTGCTTTTGTGCCAGTACCATCCTGTCTTGATGATTACAGCTTTGTAATAGAGATTAGAGTCTGGAATTTTGATGCTGCCAGCTTTGGTTTTCTTTTTCAACATTCCTTTGGCTATTCATGGTCTTTTCTGGTTCCATATAAATTTTAGGATTATTTGTTCCATTTCTTTGAAGAAAGTTGATGGTATTTTGGTAGGGATTGCATTAAATGTGTAGATTGCTCTAGGTAGCATAGACATTTTCACAATATTTGTTCTTCCAATCCATGAGATTGGAACATTTTTCCATTTCTTTATGTCTTCCTCAGTTTCTTTCATGAGTATTCTATAGTTTTCTGAGTACAGATTCTTAGCCTCTTTGGTTATCCTTATTCCTAGGTATCTTATGGTTCTGGGTACAATTGTAAATGGGATCAACTCCTAAATTTCTCGTTCTTCTGTCTTGCTGTTGGTGTATAGAAATGCAACTGATTTCTGTGCATTCTGATACTTTACTGAATTCCTGTATGAGTTCTAGCAGTTTTGGAGTGGAGTCTTTTGGGTTTTCTACATAAAGTATCATATCACCTACAAAGATTTAGGGTTTGACTTCTTCTCTGCCAATTGGATTGCCTTTTGCTTCTTTTTGTTATCTGATTGTTGAGGCTAGGACTTCTAGTACTATGTTGAATAGCAGTGGTGATAGTGGACATCCCTGCCGTGTTCCCAACCTTAGTAGGAAAGCTCTCAGTTTTTCCCCATTGAGAATGATATCTGCTGTGGGTTTTTCATAGATGTCTTTGATGATACTGAGATATGTACCCTCTATGCCTACACTGTGAGAAGTTTTGATCAAGAAAGGATGCTGTACTTTGTCAAATGCTTTTTCTGCCTCTATTGAGAGGACCATATGGTTCTTGTTCTTTCTTTTATTAATGTATTGTATTACATTGATTGATTTGCAGATGTTGAACCAACCTTGTAGCCCAGGAATAAATCCCACTTGGTCGTCATGAATAATCCTTTTAATAAGTTGTTGGATCTTATTGGCTAGTATTTTGGTGAGAATTTTTGCAACCATGTTCATCCAGGGTATTGGTCTGTCATTCTGCTTTTTGATGGGGTCTTCATGTGGTTTTTGGACCAAAGTGATGCTGGCCTCATAAAATGAGTTTGGAAGTTTTCCTTCCATTTCTATTTTTTGGAACAATTTCAGGAGAATAGGTATGAATTCTTCTTTAAATGTTTGGTAGAATTCCCATGGGAAGCCATCTGGCCCTGGGCTCTTCTTTGTTGGAAGATTTTTATTTACTGCTTCAATTTCCTTACTGCTTATGGGTCTGTTCAGGTTTTCTATTTCTTCTTGGTTCAGTTTTAGTAGTTTATATGTCTCTAGGAATGCATCCATTTCTTCCAGACAGTCTAATTTTCTGGGGTATAGTTGCTCATAATATGTTCTTATAATTGCTTGTATTTCTTTGGTATTTGTTGTGATCTCTCCTCTTTCATCATGATTTTATTTATTTGGGTCCTTTCTCTTTTCTTTTTGGTAAGTATGGCCAGGGGTTTATCAATCTTATTAATTCTTCAAAAGAACCAGTTCCTAGTTTCATTGATCTGTTCTACTGTTCTTTTGGTTTCTATTTCATTGATTTCTGTTCTGATCTTTATTATTTCTCTTCTGCTGCTGGGTTTAGGCTTTTTTTGCTGTTCTTTCTCCAGCTTCTTTAGGTGTAGGGTTAGGTTGTGTACTTGAGAACTTTCTTGTTTTTTGAGAAAGGCTTGTATTGATATATACTTTCCTTTTAGGGAAACTTTGCTGCATCCCAAAGCTGTTTTTTCATTTTCATTTATTTCCATAAATTTTTTTAATTCTTCTTTAATTTCCTGGTTGACCCACTCATTTTTTAGTAGGATGCTCTTTAGCCTCCATGTATTTGAGTCCTTTCCAACTTTCCTTTTGTGATTGAGTTCTAGTTTCAGAATACTGCTGTCTGAAAATATTCAGGGAATGATCCCAATCTTTTGGTACCAGTTGAGATCTGATTTGTGACCCAGGATGTGATCTATTCTGGAGAATATTTCTTGTGCACTAGAGAAGAATGTGTATTCTGTTGCTTTGGGATGGAATGTTTTGAATATATCTGTGATGTCCATCTCGTTAGTGTGTCATTTAAAGCCTTATTTCCTTGTTGATCTTTTGCTTAGATGATCTGTCCATTTCAATGAAAAGGGTGTTAAAGTCCCCTACTATTATTGCATTATTGTTGATGTGTTTCTTTGATTTAGTTATTAATTGGTTTATATAGTTGGCTGCTCCCACGTTAGGAGCGTAGATATTTACAATTGTTGGATCTTCTTGTTGGACAGACCCTCTGAGTATGTTATAGTGTCCTTCCTCATCTCTTATTAGGGTCTTTGGTTTAAAATCTTATTTATCTGATATAAGAATTACCATCCCAACTTTCTTCTGATGTCCATTAGCATGGTAAATTGTTTTCCACCCCCACACTTTAAATCTGGAGGTGTTTCTAGGTCTAAGATGAGTTTCTTTATCAGTGGTCTTGTTTTGATTTTGTTGTTGTTGTTGTTGTTTTAATCCATTCTCGTACCCTGTGTCTTTTGATTGGAGCATTTATTCTTTTTACATACAGGATAACTATTGAAAGATATTAATTTAGTGCCATTGTATTGCATATGAGGTGACTGTTACTGTACATTGTCTCTGTTCTTTTCTGGTCTGTTACTTTTAGGCTCTCTCTTTGCTTAGAGGACCCCTTTCAATATTTCCTGTAGGGCTGGTTTGGTGGTTGCAAATTATTTTAGTTTTTGTTTTTCCTGGGAGCTTTTTATCTCTCCTTCTATTTTCAATGACAGCCCAGCTGTATATAGTATTCTTGGCTACATATTTTTCTTGTTTAGTGTTCTGAATGCATCATGCCAATCCTTTCTGGCCTGCCAGGACTCTGTGGGTAGGTCTGCTGCCAATCTAATATTTCTACCATTGTAGGTTACAGACCTCTTGTCCTGAGCTGCTTTCAGGATTTTCTCTTTGTCTCTGAGACTTAAAAGTTTTACCATTAGATAATGGAGTGTGGACCTATTTTTATTGATTTTGACGGGGGTTCTCTGTGCCTCCTGAATTTTGATGCCCGTTTCCTTCCCCAAATTAGGGAAGTTCTCTGCTATAACTTGCTCCTGTATACCTTCTGCCCCTCTTTCTCTTTCTGCTTTTTGAGGGATCCCAATTTTTCTAATATTGTTTCATCTTACGGTATCACTTATCTCTCAAATTATCCCTTCATGATCCAGTAGTTGTTTATCTCTCTTTTTCTCAGCTTATGTATTCTCCATCATTTGGTCTATATCACTAATTCTCTCTTCTACATCATTTATCCTAGCAGTAAGAGCCTCCATTTTTTATTGCACCACATTAATAGCTTTTCCTTAATATCAACTAGGTTAGATTTTAGTTTTTTTATTTCTCCAAAAAGGGATTCTTTAGTATCTTCTATGCTTTTTTCAAGCTCAGCTAGTATCTTTATAATTATCATTCTGAACTCTACTGCTGACATCTTACTAATGTCCATATTGATTAGGTTTCTAGAAGTCGGTAGTACATCTTTTTCTTTTTCTTTTCTTTTTCTTTCTTTCTTCTCCCCACCCCAAGGTGAGATTTTATGCTTTGTCATTTTGTCCAAAGAAGAATTTTAACAAAATGTTAAAAGGGCAACAATGGCCCCAGGAAAATATACACTAAATAAATCAGAAAAGAACTTCCAGAAAGTGGTTGCTTTTCTGTTCATAGAATCACTGCTATTCTTTTCTTCAATCTCCTATTGAGTTTGTAGGTGTTCAGAGTGGTTTGACAACTATCTAACTGAATTCCTGGGACCAGATGAAACTTAGATCTCCTACTCCTCTGCTGTCTTTGTCCTCCTGGAAAACTAATTTAAAAAAAAAAAAAACAAAAAAACTTGGATGGTATGTTTGGGGTTTTGGGGAAGGAATGCTAATGGGGTTTATTTTGTCTAACCCACCTAAATAATCACTTTACACTGTTTCTCTTCTTTCTAAAAGCTACCCCATGCAACCCCACCTGATTCCTTTACTCCGAATTTCCTTAATCATCCTATATGTACCATCACGTATAATATTGGATGCCTATTTGAAGATTGCCTTTCTTAGATGATTACATCCTTTGCTTCCCAAATTAGTTGTGATGGTATTTGAGAGTTGGTACAGCTTTCTATTTGTTTTGTATAGTCCCATGACGCCTGATACATACTCTACTCAAGAAATACTTCATGACTGTGTTTCTTTCTTCTTAGATATGTGGAGTGAGGTAGCCCATCATATAGAGGAGTGGAAAGGGAACTTAGACATCTTCTTAGAAGAAATAGATTGTCAAACATCCATGGGGAATATACAGTGGGCACTTCAAAATAGAAAATATGGCTGGGAGAGTAGGAAGGAAATAACCAAGGCAGGTATGGGGACAGCAGTGGTTTGGTTATAGATACTGCATGAATGGGAAAGGGAATGTGTAATCAGCAAAGTGACCATGTCTCTCCTTCAAGTGAAGTTCAGGTACTGCAATAGGAATAGTGCTGGCAGAAACACCATCACTATTATTATTTAGATCTTTAAAATGTGCCCATCACTGAGCCCTGAGGCACATGTACAGAAACAAACACATGTTTCAATATTTACTCTCTAGGGCCTGAATCCATGGTGGTACAGTTGTCGATCCTCCCACAGCCATCAGGCACATGCTTGACTAAACAGATGGCCTTGCCAGAATTTTTACTTGGGTAGGAGGGTGGAGGCTTGTACAGCCAGAATTCTTAATTCAATATGTCTTCCTGAGTATATTCTCTGAAGAGTCTACCGTAGGAGTATGGTGTGGAATGAGGAGGGCCCTGAGTGTAAGGGAGAGGCAGCAAGGGAGAAGGGTAGCAACCATTTCATAGCAAAAAACAAAACAAAACAAAACAAAAAAAAAACCAACAACAACAGAATTTAAGGAAAGAAAATTCTAGTTTTAAGTCATTTCTTGCCACCAAATTGCTATGAGTATGCAAAACTTTTTTTAGTCTCAGTTTTCTCATCTGTGAAACAGGAATAATAAAGTTTCTTCATTTAATTCTCATACTTCATAAAGATTAAGCAAGTTTAATTTGTGTTAAAATACTTTGTGAACTGCAAAAGATGATATCCTCATGTCATGATATCCTAATATCTAAGACAACTCTTTTAAACATCTTTTTTCCCAAAGGAAAAATATTAACGCTTTCTTATTTTAAAAACTTGCTAAAAAAATTTACTTATGTAACAAAACATTTATTTACTACCAAATAGTCTTTAAATTTCCACAATTGTTCAAGATTAAGGAGAAAAATAATTTATTTTTAGAATTTAGGATGATGCTCTGGATATTTTTCAAAAGGAAATAGAACTGGATAAAATTTTGTGTAAGACAGAATTTTATTCCTATTTCAATATTCTTTTTTTTAATTTTTTAAGGTCTTGTTTATGTATTTGGCACATAGAGAGAGCACAGCAGGGGGAGCAGCAGGCAGAAGGAAAGGGAAAAACAGGCTCCCAGTGGAGCAGAGAGCCCATCATGGGGCTCAATCCCAGGACCGCAGGATTATGACCTGAGCTGAAGGCAGATGCCTAACTGCCTGAGCCGAAGGCAGATGCCTAACTGCCTGAGCCACCCAGGCTCCCCCTTACTTCAATATTCTTATAACATGGCCCTTTAAATTAGTGAAAGGTCTATAGGTAAACATTTTCACCAATGTAATTATTTTTAAATCATCTTTCAGCTGAACATAGAAATAAAAAGATTGAGGGAAGAAAAATAGGTAATGAAAAACTAAGTGAAATTGGGAAATAGCAGGGAAAAAATTATAGGAGAGAAAATTAAAGACAAAGAAAATATCCTTGTAAGAACACATTTTTTTAAAGAAGCACCTTTTGGGTACCATTTATCCTGCAATGTATACTCACAGTTCTATGATAATTATACCTAGAATTGTAAAACTGAAAATAGTTTTCTATTTTGTTCTATTCTGTGCCCTGAACTGAGCTGAAACTAGAGACTTAAAAATAACGTATGACAATGTGCATCACATATTGCCCATGGATGCCCAGCTGGATTGGCCAGGGCTCTAGTTACCAACTCACTGCATGAACTTGAGTGAGTTATTTCACCTCTGTCTCCTCATCTATATAATGAGGAACTGGGCCCCAGTGATTGTTGGAGTTTTTCTACCTAGGACTACTGCCAGTGTTTCTTTTGACTTCTCAGAGTTTATCAGCTAATTGGAAAATAGTAACAGCATTTATGTTAATGCTTCATTTCTAGATGGAAAATTGATTATCCAGATGTTTCTGAAGGTTTGGTATTCTGTAGACAAAAGAGCCAGTTGGGCTTTTTCATTTAGAAGCTATAGGCTGACATCCCAGGAATAGACAAGAGCCATTACAAATCAACCTATACATCTCATCCTATACATCAGTGATATCTGGGCTCAAACTATTGAACTCTGTTTTTTATCTGTGGCTTAACTCACCAACCCCACTCAGGTCACGTTTTTCAGGCACTCAGAAGAGTCTTATCGGAGAGTCATTTTTAGTTTTATCTCCTGTAGGCCACTGAAATTTTTGAGAATGAAAGCAATTCACTTACATAAATACTGTTTGAAAGAAAGATAAGATAAAATCTGGTAGTGGTATTGGAAGAATAAGTTACTTTAGTGTTATTGCTTATGTTAAGGAATAAATGGAGAACTTGTATCTAGTTTAAATGTATTTGAGTTGAAAACTATAATTAATGCTTTTTATTGAGTGTATTCCCCAAAGTGGCTATTGAACAGTTAAATGATGAGAAAATAGGTAAAATTTTCAAAGCAGTATACAGGTAATGAGCCTCACTGAAGATGGTGATTTCCTTTTCTTCTTTTTACCCCTTACTACCCTTCTTTTCTTTTTCTTTTATCCATTCAGCCATGGCTTCCTGACAAAGTTCCCAGAATTTGGCTCCTCTATGGTACTGTGTTGGATAAGCTAAGGGAAAAAGGTAGGCTGTCTAAGCAAAAAGGTCTAGTAGCTCAGGCACCAGAAGGGAGTAATAAGAGATGGCACTAAGTGATGGGATTTCTTTTCTCTTTTCTTTCCTTCTCTTTATCTTTCTTCCTTTCTTTCCTTAAAAAAACAAAACACACACACACACACACACACACACACACAAAACATACACACAAAAAAAACTTTCTTTGATTCTCACTCTTTTCATTTGCATTTGGCCATTTAAATCACTGTTTCTTGTTCCTCTTTTCTCTTTTAAATTTTCAAGATAACAACCAAAATGGTTGAAAACAGAAGGAAAAGAGGGTAATAATTTGGTAGTTGGGAAAATAGAGCACCCTTAGTCCGCAAAGAGAACTACCTTTTAAAAACTTATATATAATATATATAAAAGTGCATATACTTTTCACAAATTGAATACACCATTTAAACAATAACCAGATCAAGAAACAGAATATTAGCAGCATTCTAGAAACCCTAAACCCCAGTGTTCCTCTCCAGTCTTTTCTCTTCAAGCATGACTGCTATCCTGATTTCTAACAGCATAGATTTGCCTGTATTCATATTTTGTATCATTGAATCATATCATATATACTCTTGGTGTCTGTTTTCTTTTGCTCATTATTACATTTGTGAAGTCTTATATTGTCATGTACAGTTTTAGATCTTAATTCTCCAGCGCAGGATAGTGTTTGTTTATTTTTTCATTCTATTTTTTTGTTAAGATATTTGGGTAGTTTCCAGTTTGAGACTACTATAAGTAGTGCTTCTATATACATTTTAATACATGTTTTTTGGTGGATATACATATGCCTTTCTATTGGATATAGTCTATAAATGGAATTGCTGAATCATATGGCATGTATATACTTGGATTTAGTTCAAGAATCTCTTTTGAAGTTGTAATGGTTTCACAGTCCAGGAAAAGAACGAACTTTTTTTTCTATGACAGGAAAAAAAACGACATTCTTCTTCCTCCCCTCTTATAGTCACATTTACCCACATTCATATATGTGTCATTCTTTTACATGGAGCTTATTTGCCTTTCCTGGGTTTAATAAAGTTGAACGGTCTAATCCTACTGGAGCTGTCTTCTAAGAACAGAGATTGAGAATGCTACCTATAAGCCTTCACTATGTTCCTGTTTTCCTTTTTCACAACCATGACTGAAAAGTGGTTTAATTTTTTTCAGTGCTATTTTCAGGGAACTCTAACAATTTACTTAACTTTTCTAAAATTATGCAGAGTTTCATTCCTTAATCATACCATGTTGTACTTCTCTCCATTCACTTCTTGATTCACCTAGAGACTTCAAATCTGTTTCTTTAAATGTACTGAAAAAAAAAAAAAACTCTAAAAATCAATAGGGGATAACCTTTTCAGTCATATACAGGAGCTATAACAAATAATTTAAGGGCAGAGAAAAAAGAAGAATCTTTCAAGGGACAGACTAAAAATATAAATGTCTTATATCAGCTTTCAAACCATTTGAACAAGGAGGCACCGTTAATCCTTTGTCTGTTAATCCAGTAATTGATCATGTTTGATGGTCTCAGGGGGGATTTCAGTAAAAACTAGGTCAAGAGACCAGATGTACTTGATTGCTTAGTCTTGAAATCTGTCTGGAATTTCTGGAATTATAGAACTCCACCTGACTCTACAGCCTTCCCATTCAGCCTTTTTCAACTCAGAGTTTTGGACCTCCATCATCACTGAGAGGCTCTTAAAGCACTTTTTTGGTTTAGTTAATTCAGGCATATTTGTCTTCTACCAAGGTTAGATCCAATTTAAGTATCTATTCATCAAGTATTTATTGAATACCTACAATATAACATGCTGGTTTATATTTTTATTTAAATCAGTATGCTGGTAATTTTGGCTAACCAGACTCAGTTCCTGTGTCCCATAGAATTTATAGCCTACCAAATAGATTTTTTAAAAAAATTAACATGATGAGTAAATATACAAGTTCAGCTTGTGATTAGGCTATGAAAAAGATAAGAAGAATAAAAGATGAAACAAGAAGTTGTAAACTTCTTAGATAGGACTTCAGGGTCCCTAAATTTTATGTTTAAGCTAAGACATAAACAAGAAGAAGAAATGAGCCATATAAAGAGCTGGGGTGGGGGAGAGCGTTAAAAGAGAACACCATATGCAAAGGGGCCAGTGCAGTTGAGGATTAGTGTGTCAACTTTTGAAGAAATGCATATTCCCTCTCAATTTACTTTGAATCTATAATATGAAATTTGGATTTTCCAACATTCTTTAAAGGTAACAAAGACAATTTGTTAATAGTCAGTCATGTACAAATGTAAGAGTTGGCCCTAACTACTCTATGCTAAATACTTGTTGTTTGGCAACAGGTCTGTGAACTAGAACCAGAATATGAGGATAGAAACAAGAACTCCAAATTCAATGGCAGAAAATAATCAGTTCAATGGCATGCCCAGGCAGTTGACAAAGTCATAGTGCTAACAAAACTGAGGTCCAAAGTACTTGTCAGGAGCCAGATCTGCAGTCCAGGGGAACAAAGTCAAGTAAGACTGGCAAAGCCAGCATTCTAAAACACCTAGAAGATTGCTGTCAAACCAACAGGGTTTTCCTAGTTCCTTCCCTCGGAAGAAGCAAAATGGTGAGTTGGATAGTTTGGAGCAGGAAAAGGACCAGTGTCATGAGAAGGTGGGTCAGATATTGGAGAGCAAACAAGGAGGGAGGTCACAAAACCAAACAGGGAGAGGTGATTGGTAGGAAGTACCCAGAATAAAGTAGGACTTCGATAACAGAGGGAAGGGATTTTAGGCATTCATTTTACCATCTCAGGAGAGCTACAGTTCCAAAACAGGGACCAGGATTTTAAGAGTTTAAATCTCTGTAACTTCCTTATGTTTATAATTTCTTTCTACAAACATAGTAGAAAAACAAAACAAAACAAAAACAAAACTGTTTTGCCAAAACAGAAAGAACATCCTAAAACCAATAGTGCCTGTGGACCTTAAGAGACTATGAGACTAAGGAGCTAAGAAATCTGTGTCCCAACCTGTAGCCAAGCTAGGAGTGAAACAGATATCCAAGGATGGCAATAGCTATAGAAAGAAAAACAGGAAGACACAGAGAGCTGCTTTGGAAACCTTGGAGGGGAGTGGTAGAAGCACTTATGTGACATTCCCTGACATTTGGTGACCAGACATGAGGTTAACTGCACTTGAACTCATGTTGAGTCCCCCAAGAGGTGTAGCTGGAAGATCAGGGATCCAGGAGTGCAGTGAAAGGAAGTATAACTAGGGCAGACAGATGCAGTGGTGACCACCATTACATTTTCAAATGAGGTAGCTTACTTAGACCAGAGCTAGGGTAGACCCCGAGAAGTAAGTCTTCAGAACCCTGCTACTTAGAGTGTGATCCATGGACCAATGGCTTCACCTAGGATACTGTTATCAATTCAGAATCTCAGCCCCCAGATCTACTAAATTAAAATCTGTGTTTTAACATGACCCCCAGATGATTCCTATGTAATTTAAAGTACAAAAAGCACTGGTCGAGGATATCTCTGGAGAATTGAAAAGAGCATTATCAACTACATAAAAAGAAGACAAGAGAAAGGGGTTAATCGAAGGAACAGGAGGCAGATAATGAGTTGCAGTTTGAAACAAAGATAGACTTGGGAAAACCTGAAAATAGAGAGCCAACACTACTGCAGGGGGCAGGATGGCACCTCTTGGGGAGAGAACAGATTCCTTTCCTCTGCCAGCAAAGCAAGTAAAAGTTAAAAAAGATCAGGCAGCTCTAAGGACCCTCTCAGGAGAAAGTTCCAGAACAGTGATCAAGCCTAAAAGTAGAGGACTAGGAAATTACATGGCTATGAAGAACGTGAGAGAAACTGGTGACAGACTCTGTTACCAGACAAAATAGATGAGAAACAGAAAGATGGAGAATCCATAAAAAGCAAATGGCAGCATTTCACATACACACACACACACACACACACACAACAAACAAACAAACAAACAAAACCCTGCCAGTTCAAACCAAAAGATTTCCAAGTGTGCAGAACAAAGAGATCTGTTTGTTTTCATTGTTCCTCTGAACAAAGTTCTGTGGAATATTCCTATGAAGACTAGGTCCCGTTTCATAAAAGCAAATTATGAAGAAATCTTACAGAGGCCAGAGAGATCCACTATGAATATTTGACTTCTTGTTTGTTCAGCTTTATATCCTACTAGGCTTCACTCCATACTTTATATTCTAGCAATACTGAAGTAGATTTAGATCCAGAATTTTCCAAATACCCTAGTATGTAAAAGCGATGCCATGTGATAACTGAGAGAAAACATGTGGCCCTTCTAAGAGATCCTAAACTATCTTGGAGGATTTTGAAAAGTCTGGGTTTTCTGCTAAGTAGATTGAAGACAGAGTTAGAGACGGTTTCGTGATGAATTTTGTACCCTGAATTTTACCCTCAAACAAGGATAAAAGTAAGGTTTCGTTAGGTTTCACTGTTAATTATATTTTTTATAACTATTTGTTTGGATAACTACTAAGAGGCCATCTTTTTGTCTTTGTGTTTATAGCACTCAGCATTATTTCTAACACAGAGAAGGTACACAGTTCATATCATTTGGATAAATGAATAAATGAAAGAATAGCCTTGGCTCAGAGGCTCATACAGGTTTCCTATAAAGGTAGAGGTCAGTCTACAATTTAGTCCAAAGCCAAAACATAAAACAAACAAACAAATAAACAGAAAATCATTTCTAGGGTAGAGAAGCAATCAGGCTGAGAGGAAGGAAGACTCAGCAGTCAGCTACTTCTAGTTGTATTTATTTTAATGACACTAAAACTTAACAGGTCACTTTAAAATATTATACTTTCCTAAGTTCTCCTTTATCATTAATGACACATGTATTCTCAATCTCCCCTTACTCAGCTCAACTTTACTTTTTTTTTTTCTTGCTTTGTTCCCTATATACATCCTGGTACGAAGTTCTGTGGTTTGTTTTACTAAACATCTTTCATTTTTCTTTTCCTATGTGAGCCTGTAGTCATCCCTGTAAAAGCCCTAATCACTGCACCTTTATATCATTACAGTATCCTCCCAGCTGGACTTTCACCTCTGGTCCTCAATTCTTCCTGGCACAATGTTTTAAAACAAAACAAAACAAAACAAAAAACTTTTCTTCTTGTAATTCTCTTGCTCAAGAACCAATTTCTTCTAATTGCCTATTGACTCAAATATAAAGGGATATGTAGATGGGGTATGTATTAATATTTCATCATTTCTTAGTATTCTCTGCTTGGTGTAAGTCAAATTGATAGTCTAACCATTTTCCTTCCCACTCTAGTTAATTCTTATTTTTGCTCACTTTTTAATAATTTTCCCTTTGCCTGGGTGGCTCTCAATATTTCTCCATCAATTCACAGCCATCATTCAGTTAAAATCAGATTCAAGATTTACTTGCTGCAGTTAAACCTAAGTGACACTAATGATAACTGTGATTTTCATTTTCATGTATGATCACCTATATACATATATATATACACACACCTCTATATCTAAATGAATATATATAATGTATTATATATTTCTTTTTACATATTAATATTATTTATCTTTCAGACTAACTTACATAAAATTAGGGGACTTTACTACTTTAATGTTTCATCAGTATAGACTGGAATAATACATAAACTATGTTATTATTCATATATTTGGAAGAACTAAGTGAATAATTTTGCTTTGAAATATGGTATTGCTACTTATTTTTTTTGTCAGTAAATAGATGACTTTATTCATTCATCTGTGGATCCATACATTCACTCAACAGTTACTTATTGAATACCTTTTGTTCTGAGCCCTGAAGTTAGACCAAGAGATCCCAAAATGAAAAAGACATAATCACTACCATCAAGGAGTTTATACACTTGTGATGAAGACAGTGAAAAAAAACTAGATAACAGCAATTTTATCAAACACCTGGAATTGTCAACCACTTTTGTAGCAATTCTCCCCTTTCCCCCCCCACACAGTCAAAAAAGACAGTATTATTTACCGTCTACTCCCAAGATAATTGATCCATCAGTAAGCAATTTACTCAGGAGCATTTTACATTTTTATTGAGGCAATGATTCTTTAGATTAATGGAAAAAGTTATCTTTCTCTCAGTTAGAACTTTTATTTTGTTTTATTTTATTTTATTTATGTTTAGAGAGGGGTGGGCAGAGGGAGAGGGAGTGAGAATCTTAGGCAGGCTCCATGCTCAGTGCAAAACTCGATGTGGAGCTCAATCTCAACAACTCTGACATCATGACCTGAGCCAAAACTAAGAGTCAGATGTTTAACTGATGATTGAGCCACCCAGATGCCCCTCAGTTAAGAGTTTTATTTGGTGCCCAGCAAAACAACAGCAGTTAGAATGAGTAACTCACTAGTGGTGATATTGGTCTACAAAGAATTACTAGAATTTAGAACCTGAACAAGGTTTATTCTCCATTGATCTCAAAGAACAGTGCTCTAAATAAAATCACTTAAACTGAATTGTTTTAAATTGGATGAGCAGGGGATTTCTAAATAGCCTATTAATTGAGATAATCCAGATTATATAATTTAACCCTGGCTACTTAAGAATCATTTTATTTTCAGTAAATTCATCTTTTCCTCTTCCCTGGTGTTCTGTGTTAAGTGGCTCCTGTACGTTTTTCAATTACTAAAATTCTCATATCACCTTCTTTGTTCTTTCTCATCTATGTTTTTCAGTAGAACCTAGTTTCTCTTTGTTCCCTTTTGGAACATATATTTTAGTATTGCCATGGTTTATGACCTTCTCATACTATAGATTCAGATATACATCTATTTGGTATGAGGTGAAGAAAAAAAAATTCATAGTAACCTTGATAAATGAGAAAATAGAACAACAGGATGAAATCCAATTTTAAAAATTCAAGTTGGTTTATAAGACAGAGCCACAAAAATATAAATGTAAGGTAAGGAACAATACTGTGCAACTGTGTAGAACTTTGCAGCTAATATAATGATTCTGAAGGGAAGAAGAAAAGAGGAATTAATTGCATTCAAACTATATACTTGAAAATTTTTAAGAGACTAGTTGTTCTCCACTGACAGAAGAAAGAAAAAAAGAAAGAAAGAAAGAAAGAGAGGGGAAGGAAGGAAGGAAGGAAAGAGCACTCCTCTCATTCACCACTCATGACCGCCATCTTTTTCTATCATTAAGCTCAGAATGAAGATTAAAGATAGAAATAATTCTTTCTAATTAATATAACAACCAAATCAAAATAGCCTGTCTTATAGTTGCTCAGACTTGCCTTTGTATACCAATGTTCTATCCCAGAATCTAAATCCTTTTTCTCTCCTGCTTCTACCACATTGAATCTTGATTATGGTCCTGAAGTATTCTGAATTCTAGAAATGTGAACCCTGTGATTGCATTCCTTGACCCAGAAGCCACAAAGGGAAAACTTTTGAGGAATGCCAAAGGAAAGACATTCAGCAAAATGAGAGATGACTTACCTAGCAAAGCAAGACTGACACTTACTCTAACAGCAAAATCCCCATGTTCCAGCTATGAGTTTCCCAATATAAATGTAATGTGAACAATATGTATTATTTTAAAAATTGCTGATAGCTACACTAAAAAAAGTAAAATGTAATTTTAAAATATATTTTATTTAACCCAACATACACAATATTATTATTTCAGCTTGCAATCAATGCAAAACATTAATGAGCTATTTTACACTCCTCAAAATCTGTTTTGTATTTTGTACTGACAGAATATCTCAATTTGGACTAACTGCATTGCAAGAGTTCAACAGCCACATGGAGCTACTGGCTATTCCTATATACTGGACAGAGAAGTTCTAAGTCATATATCTAACTTTGGCTAGGAAGGAAGGAAAAGAAGCAAAGGAAAGAAAGGTTGAACCATCTCTGTGGTGTTTGCTAGCACTTCTCTAATTCTTTCCCATCTTACCACATAGGAAAGAATACTTTGATAGAGCATTGGACAGGGCATTGTCAAGTCTTTGTTTAAATGGCATTTTCTCAGTCCCACCTGATCATTCTGTGTAGAATTACAACTTCCCATCCCACATTCCTGATTATACCATGGCATTACAACCTCTTAATATACTATATTATTCATTTATCATGTTCATTGTCTATCTTTCTCCCATATAGAATGTCAGAGAAAAAGAAGGCAGAAACATGTGTCTGTTGACGTCACTAAGGTAGCCTAAGTAACTGGAACAGTGCCTCACATACAGTAGGTCTTTTAAGAATAGCTGATAAGTGTTGGAGGAATGAGTAGAACTCTAATGCTTGGAATGTTACAAATGAGAATACTGGAGCCTAGAGAAATAAACTACTTGTCAAGGTCCAAGAGACTGGTCAATGGCAGAGCCAGTCCCAAGACCCAAGTTTTTGAACCACTTGTCTAAACCTTGAGGTTTAGAAAAAAAAAAAAAAGCAAAGCAAAAAAAAAAAAAAATCAGTTATTAGATATGAAATACAAACTATGGTATTGATAGTGTAAGAAATTTTTGTTGGATTATGAGTTCCTAGATAACAGAGACTGTCTTATTCGGTTTTGAACTTTCTTTCCCACCCCCATAATTACAAAGAAGGTTTTATACTCTGTAGGTGTTAAATTAATAAAAGAATGGTCTGATATATGGCTTGCGATATAATGTGTGGTTTTTCTTTTACTGGGAAGACAGTGGAAAGGAGTTACTGTATTCACAAGATTATTAGCTTTTGATCATGGCTTGAAGAGGAGGTTAACATCTTCTGCTACTATTAGCAACCAGCCTCTGATACTCAAACACTAAAATCCAAGAAAAGAGAAGAATGTTCTGAGGTAGATTTTCACAACTGCCTAGTTTCTAATTCTCCTCAAAGTTCTGTCAGGGCCATCAGTATTGCTAGATTGAATCAACTTTGATATATATGTTTCTGAGAAATTGAATCAACTTGGTATTTATGTTTCTGAGAATCTGACTTTTCAAACTGATATCAATGTGATGGTGATGACAGCTGACTAAATGAGTAACAAAAACTGCTCATTGTATACACAATGTAATAAAATTCATCTATTGCCAGAATGTGATTATATTCATGAGATTTTTATGTAATAAAATATAACCTCTCTTTTAATGATGTTCACAATATCCTTAATCCTTTGATACCCCTGGAGAAGGGAAAGAGACAAGTGTTAGTTTCCTTCATTAGAAAAGGAAATGAAGATGGAGGAAGACATCTGTTGGTTATTCAGCAAGCTTGCAGCTTGCAGCCAGATCACAAATACAGATCTCTGCATTTTAGGAACACCTAAGAAAGACTTCGGATAAGAGTCTAGTAATCTTTGATATCTGTTTAAACTAAGAGGTCATGTCTCGATCTAAAAGCAACACTAACCAGAACTCTGAGAAATCCTATTTGCATAGGAAATCTACAATCGAAAGTTTATAGAAACATACTATTGGCATCCTAGTAGCTTGCTCAGCTTGAACATATGCTATCTGATCCTTTTTTAGACTCATAAAAAAAAAACAGTACTGGAACTTTGGGTGCAGCTTAAAGTACAAACCTAGGACAACTAGGAGCAATGCCCCTAATGATTTAATATAAATTTGGAGAATTTCAGTAACTTTGAAAAACATCGTGAGCAACCCACAATCATTTTTTTAATGTTAAGTTTTAAGTTTTCTTTAAGGGATGAAAAGCTATTAAAATTAATTTTTCAGAATAATTTGGCTGGGTATGTCAAAATGTCTTCATTTGCCATGGCTAGGGTCCAGTATAAGGGAGACAGTCTTCAGAGGCTAATATCCTGAGCTAGTAGTATTTTATTATCAGGCAGACACCACAAATGTATTTTGGATTTCCATCTATGGATTTTATCCTGTATTAATCTGATTCTGAAGCCAGCAGTTGGGGTTAAGGAAAGAAAAGACTATCCTGAGGATCAGAAGAATAGGTTTAAATCCGCTCAGTCACTTGCAGTACAACCTCAAGAAAATCATTAAACTGCTCTGAGACTTGGCTTTTTCATTAAAAAAACAAGGCAGGGGGGAGAAAATTCTAGATGAAGAGAACCTTATGAACAGAAATGTAGGGGAAAGTGACAGAAGATCCTGGGCTTGATTAGGGCAGAGACAACATATAGGAAAAGGGGAGCAGTATGTGGTAAAGTTAGATAAGTAGAGCCTGAATAAAAATGTGGACTTAATTCAGTGGGCCATTAGCAGTCAGAATAACATGAGAAAAGGGTGTGTAAAAGATTGGCCAAGGGTGGGGCGCCTGGGTGGCTCAGTGGGTTAAAGCCTCTGCTTTCGGCTCAGGTCATGATCCCAGGTCATGATCCCAGGGTCCTGGGATCAAGCCACGCATCGGGCTCTCTGCTCAACAGGGAGCCTGCTTCCTCCTCTCTCTGACTGCCTCTCTGCCTACTTGTGATTTCTGTCTGTCAAATAAATAAATAAAATCTAAAAAAAAAAAAAAAAAGATTGGCCAAGGGTGGTAGCAGAATGTATCAGAGAGAAAAATGCTTGGAATTGGGATGCTTCCCCAGAAGTGAGGTGCATTAATTTGTATGTGAGATGAGGAGATCTGAAATAGCATTATGGTGGAGGCAATAAAGGGAAGAAAATCAGTAGGACTTGGTGAGTCTTCTTCATGTTTATATATGAAAGGAAGAGAAGGATGAGTCAAAGATGACTGCAAATTTTAAACCGGGGTGGTGGCAAAGACAATGATGTAATGCACAGAGAAAGAAGATGGGAGAGGAGAAAAGAAAGGGTTTCCAAGATATTGAATTAGAAAGTGGTGATGGCAAGTCATCCATGGGGAAATATTGATTGAGCTTTTGGAATGTGAACCTGGTGGTGTGGACATATCCAAATTAAGTGTGATGGTAAAAGTTGAAGCCATTGAAACAGATGAGCTCCCCTGGTAAATAGAGAAAAGAGAAGCATAACTCAGGATTTAGGATGGAAACTTGGAGAATTAAATGTGAAAAAATATGTAAAATACTTAGCACAGTTGATGGCATATAGTAAGAGATCAGTAAATGACAGGTTTTACTATACTTCAGAACCCACAGATTTGAAAGATAGGGCAAGCAAGGCACTTTTAAAGGAGAGAAGCTTGCATGGTGAACCATACTAGCCTGGATTTATGATTGAAAGTAGTCTTTATGGTAAGGGAGCCAGGGCTCACTGCAAGTGTACTACAAGGCTCCCAAGGATCATCTTCCACAAAACTCTTTACCAACTATAAAAGAGAATTGAATATTAATAGCTTTGTTAGTGGGTTGAATTCTGGAGAAATATATTACTTGATGATTCAGGCATTAGCTGGAAGTGATATAAAATATGACCTTCAGATCTATTCTTTTTGTTTTGTTTTGTTTAAGCAAGAGTTTCTAAGAGTCTTCCACTACTCTTCTCCTAATCAGTTAAGTATAGATCAAACTATTCTTGTTTGGGTTGAATCTGTGGGCACTTAGCATCACCTGAAACAGGGACTTCCACTTTGTAGTATCTCTCAAACTTCATGGTCACTTGACTTCTGCTCTGTACACCTGGACAGCTCTCTAATCAAGCAGCTCTAACCTGAGCCCTCTTGAATACCATAGCACACATGGCAGATATTCCAGAAAATCACCAATTTGTTGACTCTGATCCATGCATAATGTCACTTATATTCAAAAAAGGAGGTTCTAAAAAAGAGTAAGTTAACGAACAGGTAGGGGAGTGGTCGAAAAATGAAAAGTGAGGGCTAAAGAGATAGGGGCTGTTAATAAAATGCCACAAAACATTCGACTCTTCACCAATCTTCATAAACTCTCTCCACATTATAGCATAGAAGACAATTAGATGAGCAGGCTACTCAATCCTAATTTCTGAATTCAAGAAGAAATTAATGTTTCCCAAAAGAGAAGTTTTTCTACTTTTCTTGTATCAATCCAGCATGAGCACAAATGTATCTCTGTTAAGGCTGGAGGGATAAAGTGAGAGAGAATATTATAACTGCCAGAGCAAGCTCAACAGACAGGAACAGAAAAGAATTTTACTGGCAGAAATTAGAAATTGTTCTTTCTCACTCCACCAACACATAAGTAATAAACGCAGAACTACCTTCTGCTGCCTTTATAAGCTGTGTTACAAAAATGATGCCTCAAGAGATACAAGTAGAATCTGCCATGTGATAGAACTGCACCACCCCACCTAGCACACCTGAAACTATTCTAAAAATATTTAATTTTTGTTCATAATATTTTTTATGGACCCAATAGTCTAAGTTAGTTCACAAATGAGGATAAAACTTTTTGGCCATGGGCCTTTGCAACCTCTCCAGAACAGATTGAAAAGTGTATGATGCAATCTTTAGAATAAAAACTATCTCACACACACACATAAGTTAAGTGAGTATTTCATGCATGAGATATGTAATGTTTCAGAGAGTCCCAGACATGTGTAATGAGATGTTAAACTGAGACTCTGTCTGCCTTTGGCTAAAGCCACTAGGGTAATAAATGCCAGCTATTTCTATATTCCAAAGTGAAGTGCTAGATCTCCTAAGTGGGACTTGCTGTTTTGTAACCATTCATTGATCACCCATTTTCTGCCCAGAAAAATAAGTTTGAATATGCTGAGACAGTTTTTGGGAGACTGAGAAAAGGATTTCTTCTAGAGTTAGTTGTAGAATTGTGATAGCCTGCAACTGGTTAGAATAGTGCCCAGGAGGGTTTTCTGTGCGGGACAAGACAACTTTCAGCAGAAGGAAGTTCAGAAATATCAGTAGGTATAGAAATTCTGGGAAGGTGCAGGGAGGGATTGTCAGCAGCCAGGAGAATGGGCTACAGCTCACTATCTACTAGGAGGGATCATCTCTGAAGAGGCAACAAAACACTAGTAGAGCGTGTGCTTGCATCTCTGCCCCAGTCATAAGAAATTAAGATCACTATAGTGGTGCTAGTAAGATTTTTGCTGTTCCGCATCTCTCCTGCTTCCCCACACTTCAGTAGTAAAGGAACCAGAGCAAGCCTAGTGAGTGGGGCAGAAGAAAAGGAAACAATCCACACCCACCTTCATAGCAAGCTTCCAGTTGAAGCAGATCCAAGTTAGGGGAAAGAAGTAACTGAATGAAGTTTAGAATTTTTACTGTTACAGTCCTAGACATACTAATTACTAAATGAAGGCGGTTTTAAAAACTCAAATAACCAGAGGAAACAAGACTTTATTATCTAATTGTGAGTGTAAAAACTATAAGATCTTCCTAAGATTTCATTTGGGAACAGAGGAAGGTATAACTGCACAGAGTGTAGGCAGTGAAGGAAAAGTACAAAGTTGTTTTCTGATTTCACCCAAATTTTTCCTATATGTCCACAGCTCCTACTGAAAGGACAGGCCCTAGAGAGGGCCTGTTTTGCCCCTTTTGACTCCATTTCACTCCCAGCTCCTGGCCATGGTTAATTACACCAGGGAAGGATATCTATCTGATCAAACTGGGCCAAGAAATAGCTCATCCAAAAACCTGTGACATGCCTTTGAGCAAAAAGACAAGTCATGAAAAATAGTTTCCTTGCATGGAAATATAAGAAAAAGAATAGTATAAATATACTTAATCATGCAACTTGAAGCTAAAATAACATTTATTCTTTCAACATATATTTAATGAGGGCACTAAATACTATATTTTAATAAAGAGTAAGAAACATAAAGTCCTTGTTCTGAAGGACCTAATATTCTAGTGGAGAAGCAGAAAAAAAGCAGTTTAAAAAATTAGACTATTACAGATTATTTTGCCACAAAGAAAGTAAATAGGATATTTGAATAAGGAATAACAAGGGAGAAAGATCTAGAGTAGGTCCCTAGATAAGGTGGTCTGAGAAGGCCTTGCTGGGTGTGTTATCTGAACCAAGACCTGAAAAATAATATAGATCCAGATTTGTGAAGAGTCAGGGAAAGTGTTCCAAACAGAGAAAAGCAAATACAAAGACCCTGAGGAAGAAAATTGCTTAACACATTCCCAGGACAGACAAACAGCCAAGGCAACTAGATCAGAGTGAGCAAGAGGGAAAGAAGAGCTCAGGACAGAAGATTGGGCTCAGATTATGCTGAGGTTGGGAGGCCATGATGAGTCAATATGACCTGATGAGACAAAGTTGAGACCAGTGTGGACTGATAAGGGAAACAAAAGCAAAAGAAAAAAAATTAAATTTTCTTACTGCCTATAAACTATTGACAAGTCTTTGAGATAGGCAGAGTGACTCCTCTGAGAACTCAACTACCTGGATGTTAATACTTTGCTAAGAGCAAAAGGCAATCTTATCTTAACATTATCCCTATCCCCCATGGTCCTGTAAGTCTACTTTAATATGTAAAAATTCCTTTGAAAACTTCCTTTATCTCTACTCCCAAGATGTATGTTGGCAATTTTCCCCCAAGCATATACATATCCACCATTATACGTCTGAAAGGTTCTCGTGACTAAGGTTTTATTAGACAATAATAAATGACCTTTTCCTAATATCCAGCCCCCTGCAGGTTGGAAACCTTGCTTCCAAAATTCCTTAGAGACTTATGCTATCCCTAACACCCTTCCATCTTGAAAGTGGGCCACTCCTCATGACCCCAGTGCAGGTCTTTGAACCCACAGGTCCTATTCCTGTGCTTTAATAAAACCACCTGTTTGTACTGAAGACATCTCAAGAATTCTTTCTTGGCCATCAGCTCAAACCCCAACAATTTCCTACACCGAGAACTATGTGAAATGTACTTTTAAAAAACAGCAGACACTTAACAGTAACTTTGAGCTACCTAGTAAAAATTATAGCTAATGATTATTGAGTACTTTCATGCCTGACAATGTATTACATTAGAAATCCACAAACTTCCTCAAATAACTAGATAGTAAGTATTTGAAACTTTCCAGACCATAAAGACTGACCACACTACTCAACTCTGCTGTTTTAGTGCAAAAGCAGCCATAGATAATATGTAAATGAATTAGCATAACTATGTATCAATAAAACTTATTTATGGACACTGAAATTTGATTTTCATAAAATTTTTATGTTTCAGGAAATATCCTTTTGATTTTAAAAGTATTTAAAAATGTAAAAATCAGGGCACATGGGTGGTTCAGTTGGTTAAGTGACTGTCTTTCACTCAGGTCATGAACCCGGAGTCCCAGGATCAAATTCCACAATGGGCTCTCAGCTCCACAGGGAGTCTGCTTCTCGCTCTGCCCTTCTCCCCTCTCATGCTCTCTCTCACTCTCTCTCTACCAAATGGATAAATAAAATCTATTAAAAAAAATTTTTTAATGTAAAAATCGGGACACCTGGATGGCTCAGTTGGTTAAGCGGCTGCCTTCGGCTCAGGTCTTGATCCCAGCATCCTGGGATCGAGTCTCGTGTTGGGCTTCTTGCTCGGCAAGGAGCCTGCTTCTCCCTCTGCCTCTACTGCCACTCTGTCTGCCTGTGCTCTCTCTCTCTCTCTCTCTGAAAAATAAATAAATAAAATCTTTTTAAAAAAATGTACAAATCATTCTTCACTTATGCGCTCTGAAAAAAATTGTGAGCAGAATTGTCCTACAAACCATAGTTTGCTGACCACTGTTCTACATGCTTTGCATATGATTAACTCATATAATACTTACAACAACCCTATGAGATAGGTTAATAGACTCACTTAATAGAGGAGGAAACTGAAGCAAATATTCTCAAAGAACTTAGAAATCTGGTTTCAGATTATATATTGTTAATTTTGCAAATAAATAATAAATTTAGTATATTCACGAGAAGCACTTCTGGAATGGTGGAACAAAAATCCATTCCTCCATAAAATCAAAGAGAACACTAGCAAAAAAAAAATAGTCAAAATCAAGTTTTTTAGAACTGTGGAAATTAACTGAAGACTTGCAACAATCTGAGAGGAATCTATTCAAGAAAAATGGTCAAATCTTGTTAAGAATAGTGAGTTTTGTGGTGTTCTAACTTGCCTTATTCCTATCTCCTTCTTCTCAGTTTCTCAATAGTCTTGAAAATTAACAACCTTGCAAATACGTTAGCTGTTAAAATCAGCAGCCTAACGGCCACTGGTAAAAGACAGAATTGGCTTTAGACACCCCCAAATCAAAATTATCATTATTTGACTTGTTCCACAGCTCCCTGGGGATTTCAACTCACAGTCTTTTATTTGATCTATCTTAAACTAATTCAGTGTATACAGCATTCCCCAGAAATATTTGTCAAAAATAATTAGTGATAATTGCTTAATGTCACAACTGTTTGAAAGGGAGATAACTGTTGGGGAAAAAAAAAAGCTGGAGAATGAAATACCCATAAGGTATTGTGAAAAAGTTCCAACATATTCCTAGAAATCTAGACAGCTACATACATGTATAACTTTGTATACATGCCCATGAAACATGTGAGAAGGCCCTAATCTCTTGACTCTGGCTCACATTGAGACTCTACATGATCAGGAAGTAAAGGAAAAGGCAGAACTGTAAATTGCCAGAAAGTTGAAGGTGTGCCCAATATGCATACAGAGCCTATCAGCAAAGGCTAGGAAACATATTGGTTCAAAGCATTTAAGAAAACCATTGTGCAGTCATTAGCTGATCACTAAGATATCCAAGGAGAGACTTCAGTGATTGATACATGACAAAGAACACAGAATTTACAGAATTAGTTCACAAACAGCAACAACAGCAATAAGGGCAAAAACATCAAAGCTTAAAAAGGAGGGGGGCGTAATCTATTGGCCAGAGTTGCCCATTAGATTATTTAAAACACCTACTTATCAACAAAAAAGTAAGATACATGCAAAGGGACAAGAAAAAACAAAGAGACAAGAAGTCCAGATATTGAACTTTCTAAACAAAGACTGAGTACCAACCATTACAAATATGTTCAAATATCTAAAGGAAATTTTGTCTAAAAAACTAAAGGAAAATATAAGAACACTTTCTTACCAAATAGAAAATATCAAGAGATAGAAATTATAATTTTTTTTAAAAATAAAGATTATAGAGTTTAAAAGTACAAGAACTAAAATGGATAATATACTACTGTGGCTCAACAGCATATTTGATATAGCAGAAGAAATAAATCAATAAACTTGAAGGTAGGTCAATTAATAAATATCATCCAGTTTACAGAACAGGAAGAAAACAGCATGAAATAAGTGAACTGAGTATCAGAAACCTGTGAGATATCATCAGACATAACATATGCATAACTGGAGTCCCAGAACGAGGAAGGTAGACAAAAGGACAGAAAGAATATTTGAAGAAATAGTGGCTGAAGTTTCCCAAATTTAGTGAAAAACATTGATGAACTCATATAAGAAACTTAAAAAGAAAAAAAAAAACAAGTAGGAGAAACACAAAGAATTCCACACTAAAACACAACATAATCAAACTGGTGGAAACCAAAGACAAAGAATCTTGAAATCTGTAAGACAAGCAACTCCTTATGTACATGAAGGCCACAATAAGACTAACAACTGATCTCTTATCAGAAACCATGGAGGACAGAAAACAGTGAGATGACATCTTCAAAGTGCTAAAAGAAAGCCAGTCAAAAGAATTCCATATCCAGTTTTCTTAAAAACAGAAATTAAGACATTCCCAGATAAACAAAATCTCAGAGAATGTATCACTAACAGATCTGCCTTGTAAGAAATACTAAAGGGAGAGCTTTGGGTTAAAATAAAAGAATACTAGACAATAACTCAAATCCACATGGAAAAATAAAGAGAACCAGTAAGGTTAATTATTTACATCAGTATGAAAAATGTGTTTTTAAACTTTAACTCTTTTCTTCTCCTATCTGACTTGAAAGACAACTGCATAAAGCAATAATTACAAAACTGCATCAAGAGCTATAATGAATAAAGATAGAAGTTGTATGACAATAAGAGAAAAAAAGAGGGAAAAGAGCTTTATAGGAGCAAGTTTTTTATATATTATTAAAATTATAGCATTAAATTATTATTAATTTATTGTTTATTATTTATTTATTATAATTTATTATTATTAATTATATTATTAAAATTAAATTAATTTTAATCTGAGCTAGATTGTTATAAATTAAAATTTTAACAATAACAATTTTAACAATAATGCCCAAGGTAAACTAAGAAAGTTAAAAATACAATAAAATAAATGAGAAAAGAATTTAAATTATATACCTAAAAACATTTAACACAAAAAGGCAGTAATGGAGGAATGGAGAAATAAAAACTACATGAGACATAGAAAACAAATAATAAAATGGCTGACATAAATCCTGTGTTATTAACAATACATTCCAATCAAAAGGCAGAGATTGGCAGATTGGATTAAAAAAAAAAATACAAGGGCACCTGGGTGGCTCGGTGGATTAAAGGCTCTGCCTTCAGCTCAGATCGTGATCCCAGGCCCTGGAATCAAGCCCTGCATCGGGCTCTCTGCTCAGTGGGCAGCCTGCTTCCTCCTCTCTCTGCCTGCCTCTCTACCTACTTGTGATCTCTGTCTGTCAAATAAATAAAATCTTAAAAAAAAAATACAATCCAACTATATGCTGTTCAAAAGAGACACTTCAGATTCAAAGACAAAAATTTATTTAAAATATAAGGTGTAAAGTAATATACCATGAAAACTATAACCAAAAGAGAGCTGAAGTGGTTATAACATTTTCAGACTATTTTGATTTTAAGATAAAATTTTATGCTAGATACAGAGAAAAATATTTTAATTTTTTATTTTAATTCCAGTATAGCTAACATACAGTGTTATATTAGCCTCAGGTGTACAATATACAATTCAACCATTTTGTATATTATTCAGTGCTGATCAGGGTAGGTGTACTCTTAATCCTCTTTACCTATTTCTCCCATCTCCCCAGCCACCTCCCCCTCTGCTAACCATCTGTTTGTTCTCCATAGTTAAGAGTCAGTTTTATGGTTTGTCTCTTTTTTTGCTTTGTTTTTTTTGTTTGTTTGTTTCAAATAAAAATATTTTGTATGATAGAAGGTCAATCCATTGGGAAGATATAATAATTTAAAAAATAAATGCATCTAAGAATAGAGCCCCAAAATATATGAAACAAAAACAGAATTGAAAGTGAAAATCGACAATGCAACAATAATAGTTGGAGACTTCAATATCTCATTTCCAATACTGGATAGAATACCTAGGCTGAAGTTCAACCGAGGCTGAAATAAAGACTCGAACAACATCATAAGCCAATTAGACCTAACAGACATTTAAATAATACACCACCCAACAACAGTAGAATACACATTTATTGCAAGGGCATATAAGCATTCTCTAGGATAGACCATATGTTTTGTCATAAAAAAGCCTCAATATAGTTTTTAAAAATTATTAATACACAAATTAAATTATGCCCTCTAGTTATAGCAAAATGAAATTAGAAATCAATAACAAAAAAATCAAAATCCATAAATGTGCAGACTTTTTTTTCAAAATTTTATTTAAATTCTAGTTAGTTAACATATAGTGTAATGTGGTTTCAGGAGTAGAATTCAGTGATTCATCACTTACATGTAGCACCTAGTGCTCATCATAACAAATACCCTCCTTACTGCCCAGAGATAGATCATACACACACACACACACACACACACACACACCACATCTTCTTTATCTATTCATCAGTCAATGGACATTTGGACTCTTTCTATAAATTGGCTACTGTTGACAATGTTACTATAAACATCTGGGTGCATGTACCCCTCTGAATCTGTATTTTTGTATCCTTTGGGTAAATACCTAGTAGTGCAATTGCTGGATCATAGGTAGTTCTTTTTTTCTTTTTTTCTTTTTAAGTGTTCCAAGATTCATTGTTTGTACACCACACCCAGTGCTCCGTGCAGTACATGCCCTCCTTAATACCCACCACCAGGCTCACCCATCCCCCCAACCCTCTCCCTTCCCAAACCCTCAGTTTGGTTCACAGAGTCCACAGTTTCTCATGGTTTGTCTCCCTCTCTAATTTCTGCCAATTCACTTTTTCTTTCCTTCTCCTAATGTCTTCCATGTTATTCCTTATGCTCCACAAGTAAGTGAAACCATATGATAATTGACTTTCTCTGTTGACTTATTTCACTCAGGATAAAATCCTCCAGTCCTGTCCATGTTGATACAAAAGATGGGTATTCATCCTTTCTGATGGCTATGTAATAGTCTGTTGTCTATATGGACCATATTTTCTTTATCTGTTCATCTATTGAAGGGCATCTTGTTTCCACACACTTGGCAATTGTGGCCATTGCTGCTATGAACATTGGGGTACAGATGGCCCTTCTTTTCACTACATCTGTATCATTGGGGTAAATACTCAGTAGTGCAATTGTAGGGTCATAGAGTATCTCTATTTTAATTTTTTGAGGAATCTCCACACTGTTTTCCAAAGTGGCTGCACCAACTTGCATTCCTACTAACAGTGTAAGAGGGTTTGCCTTTCTCCACAACCTCTCTAACACTTATTGTTTCTTGTCCTGTTAATTTTGGCCATTCTACTGATGTAAGATGGTATCTCAATGTGGTTTTGATTTGAATCTCCCTGTTGACTAGTGATGATGAACATTTTTTCGTGTCTGTTAGTCATTTGCATGTCTTCTTTGGAGAAGTGTCTGTTCATGTTTTCTGCCCATTTTTTGACATGATTATCTGGTTTTTGGGTGTTGAGTTTGAGTAGTTCTTTATAGATCTTGGACATCAGCCTTTTGTCTGTAGTGTCATTTGCAAATATCTTCTCCCATTCTGTGGGATGCCTCTCTGTTTTGTTGACTGTTTTCTTTGCTGCACAGAAGCTTTTGATCTTGATGAAGTCCCACAAGTTCATGTTCGCTTTTGTTTCCTTTGCCTTTGGAGACATGTCTTGAAAGAAGTTGCTGTGAACAATGTCAAAGAGGTTACTGCCTATGTTGTCTTTCATGATTTTGATAGATTCCTGCCTCACGTTGAGGTCTTTCATCCATTTCAAGTTTATGTTTGTGTATGGTGTAAGAGAATGGTCAAGTTTCATTCCACATGGTCCTCTCAATTGATGCAGAAAAAGCATTTGACAAAATACAGCATCTCTTCCTAATTAAAACTCTTCAAAGTATAGGGATAGAGGAAACATTCCTCAACTTCTTGAAATCTGTCTATGAAAAACCCACAGCAAATATCAATCTCAACAAGGAAAATCTTCCCTATGAGATCAGGAACATGACAAGTATGCTTAGTATCTCCACTGTTGTTCAATATGGTACCAAAAGTCCTAGAAACAGCAATCAGACAACAAAAAGAAATAAAAGATATTTAAATTGGCAAAGAAGAAGTCAAACTCTCTCTCTTCATAGATAACATGATTCTTTATATGGAAAACCCAAAAGACTCCACCCCCAAACTACTAGAACTCATACAGCAATTCAGTAATGTGGCAGGATACAAAGTCAATGTACAGAAATCAGTGGCTTACTTATACACTAACAATGAAAATACAGAAAGGGAAATTAGAGAATCGATTCAATTTACTATAGCACCAAGAACCATAAGATACCTGGAAATAAACCTAACCAAAGAGGTAAAGGATCTGTACTCGAGGAACTACAGAACACTCATGAAAGAAATTGAAGAAGACACAAAAAGATGGAAGATCGTTCCATGATCTTGGATCAGAAGAATAAACATTGTTAAAATCTATACTTTTAATCTCATTGCCAGAGCAATCTATACTTTTAATGCCATTCCGATCAAAATTCCACCGGTATTTTTCAAAGAGGTGGAGCAAATAATCCTAAAATTTGTATGGAACCAGAAGAGACCCTGAATTGCTAAGGAAACATTGAAAAACAAAAACAACTGGCGGCATCACGTTACCTGATTTCAAGCTTTATTACAAAGCTGTGATCACCATGACAGCATGGTACTGGCAAAAAAAACCAGACACTTAGTCCAGTGGAACAGAGAAGAGAGCCCAGATATGGACCCTCAACTCTATGGTCAAATAATCTTCGACAAAACGGGAAAAAATATACAGTGGATAAAAGTCTCTTCAATAAATGGTTCTGGGAAAACTGGACGGCTATATGTAGAAGAATGAAACTCAACAATTCTCTTACACTGTACACAAAGATAAACTCAAAATGGATGAAAGCCCTCAGCATGAGACAGGAATCCATCAGAATCCTAGAGGAGAACATAAGCAGTAACCTCTTTAATATCAGCCACAGCAACTTCTTTCAAGATATGTCTTTAAAGGAAAACGAAACAAAAGTGAAAATAAACTTTAGGGGCTTCATCAAGATCAAAAGGAAACAGTCAACAAAACAAAGAGGCAACCCACGGAATGGGAGAAGATATTTGCAAATGACAGTACAGACAAAAGGTTGATATCCAGGATCTATAAAGAACTTCTCAAACTCAACACACACAAAACAGATAATCATATCAAAAAGTGGACAGAAGATATGAACAGATGCTTCTCCAATGAAGACAACAAATGGCTATCAGACACATGAAAAAATGTTCATCATCACTAGCCATCAGGGAGATTCAAATTAAAACCACATTGAGATACCACCTTACACCAGTTAGAATGGCCAAAATTAGCAAGACAGGAAACAACATGTGTTGGAGAGGATGTGGAGAAAGGGGAACCCTCTTACACTGTTGGTGGGATGCAAGTTGGTGCAGCCACTTTGGAGAACAGTGTGGAGATTCCTCAAGAAATTAAAAATAGAGCTTCCCTATGACCCTGCAATTGCACTACTGGGTATTTACCCCAACAATACAGATGTAGTGAAAAGCAGGGCCATCTGTACCCCAATGTTTATAGCAGCAATGACCACGGTCACCAAACTGTGGAAAGAACCAAGAAGCCCTTCAACGGATGAATGGATAAGGAAGATGTGGTTCATATACACTATGGAGTATTATGCCTCCATCAGAAAGGATGAATCCCAAATTTTGTAGCAACATGGACGGGACTGGAAGAGATTATGCTGAGTGAAATAAGTCAAGCAGAGAGTCAATTATCATATGGTTTCACTTATTTGTGGAACATAACAAATAACATGGAGGACATGGGGAGATGGAGAGGAAAAGGGAGTTGAGGGAAATTGGAAGGGGAGATGAACCATGAGAGACTATGGACTCTGAAAAACAACCTGAGGGTTTTGAAGGGGCAAGGGGTGGGAGGTTGGGGAGCCTGGTGGTGGGTATTATAAAGGACACGTATTGCATGGAGCACTGGGTGTGGTGCAAAAACAATGAATACTGTTACACTGAAAAGAAATAAAAATAAATAAATAAATAAGAAAAAGAAAACCCAAAGTTTCCCACCCCCAAACTATTAGAATTCATAGAGCAATTCAGTAATGTGGCAGGATACAAAATCAATGCACAGAAATCAGTTGCTTTCTTATACATTAACAATGAAAATATAGAAAGGGAAATAAGAGAATCAATTCATTTACTATAGCAACAAGAACCATAGGATACCTGGGAATAAACCTAACCAAAGAGGTTAGGGTCCTGTACTAGAGGAACTACAGAACTCTCATGAAAGAAATTGAAGAAGACACAAAAAGATGGAAAAGCATTCCATGCTCATCAAAATTCCACCGGTATTTTTCAAAGTGCTGGAACAAACAATCCTAAATTTTGCATGGAACCAGAAAAGTCCCTGAATTGCTAAGGAAATGTTGAAAAAGAAAAACAAAGCTGGGGGCATCATGTTGCCTGATTTCAAGCTTTATTACAAAGCTGTGATCACCAAGACAGCATGGTACTGGCACAAAAACAGACACATAGATCAATGGAATAGAGTAGAGAGTCCAGTTATGGACCCACAACTCTATATAGGGTCAAATAATCTTCAACAAAGCAGGGAAAAATATCCACTGGAAAAAAGGCAATCTTTATTTTTATTTTATTTTATTTTACTTTATTTATTTGAGAGAGGGAAAGAGCACATACACAAATGGGGGGAGGGGCAAAGTGAGAGGGAAAAGCAGATTCCCCACTGAGTAGGGAGCCTAGTGTGAGGCTGAATCCTGGAACTCCAGGATCATGTCCTGAGCCAAAGGCAGCTACTTAACTGACTGAGCCACCCAGGTACCCCCTTAAATTTTTTTTTTAGGCTTCCTTATTTGAGAGAGAGGGAGAAAGAGCATAGGGAGAGGGGTAGAGGGAAAGAATCTAAAGCTGACTTCCCACTGAGCACAGAGCCAATGTGGGGTTCGATATCATGACACATGAGATCATGACCTGAGCCAAAATTGAGTCAGATGCTTAACTGACTGAGCCACCCAGGTGCCCCTATTTTTAACTTTTTGAGGAACATCCATACTGTTTACCAGAGTGGCTGCTCCAGTTTTCATACTCACCAACAGTGTAAGAGGGTTCCCCTTTCTCCACATCCTTGCCAACTATTGTTTCTTGTGTTCTTATTTTTAGCCATTCTGACAGGTGTGCTATGGTATCTCATCATGGTTTTGATTTGCATTTCCCTAATGATGTGTGGTGTTAAGCATTTTCTCATGTGTCTGATAGCCATCTATATGTCTTTGAGAAAATGTCTATTTATGTCTTCTGCACAGTTTTTAGCTGGGTTATTTGTTTTTTGGGTTTGGGTATTGAGTTTGAAAAGTTCTTTGCAGGTTTTGGATACTAAAGCCCTTTAACAGATATCTCATTTGCAAATATCTTCTCCGATTCCATAGGCTGACTTTTAGTTTTGTTGATTATTTCCTTTGCTATGCAGAAGCCTTTTATCTTGATGAAGTCCCATAGTTCATTCTTGCTTTTGTTTCCCTTGCCTCTGGAGACATGTCTAATAAGAAGTTGCTATAGCCAAGCTCAAAGAGATTGCTGCTTGGGTTCTCCCCTAGGATTTTGATGGTTTCCTGTCTCACATTTATGTCTTTCATCCCTTTTAAATTTATTTTTGTGTATGGTGTAAAGAATAGTCCAGTTTCATTCTTCTGCATGTTTTGTCCGGTTTTCCCAACACCATTTGTTGAAGAGACTGTATTTTTCCACCAAGTATTCTTTCCTGCTTTGTCAAAGATTAGTTGACCACAGAGTTGTGGGCTAATTTTTAGGTTTTCTATTCTGTTCAATTGATAAAGGTGCAGAAATTAAATACCATGCTCATAAATACCTTGTAAATCAAAGGAGAAATCACAAAGTATATTTTTGGTACTTTGAGATAAACAAAATGAAAACAAAATATACTAAAACTTATGGGATGCAGCTAAAGTAGTATTTAAAGCAAAATTTATAGCTGTATGTGTTTAGGTTAAAAAAGATAGGAGTGACATCACCCAGATGGTAACATAGGAGGTTCTTGAATTTTCTTCCTCCCATGGGTGCACCAAATAGACAGTTATATAAGGATCGATCCTAAGAAAAATTGAGAAGCTAGATGAACAACTCCTACACATTAGGTGACTGAGAAAATACACACATCAAAATAGGTAAAAAAAAATGCTGAGACACAATTTGTCATAAATTGGTATAATACCTTATAACCATGAGGGAATGTCTAACTCTCAGTATCTCCCTGAGGAGTGAAGGGTTTGGACCACACATATCATTCCCTAACTTTTAAGTCACCCTCCCCAAGGGATTGGGCCCAAATCACCTATCTCTGGGATCCAATGAGGTTTGCATTCATAAGTCTAACAGGACAATAGCAATCAAAGAAAGAGCTATCAAAAAGGCGCATGAACTATCCTCTCAGGCTCAGCACAGAAGGAGCAGACAAAAACACCCACTTCCCAGTTTTCCCCTGGAAGAGATTTGACTGCATAATTTACTGCTGCTACCTGAGAGTCTAGCCTCTAATAAGCCCACATCATGATGCTGACTGGAATCTTCTCCAGAGCCTGAAAGAACCAGTTGGCATTCCCTCACCTTCTCTCTCTGGCTCTTCCCAACAGCAAAAACCAGCATCAGCTGGAAAGGAGCTAGTCCACACATCTAGCATCCCAACTTTTATGGCTGCCAAGTGAAGGACAGACCTCCCCCCCACAAATTACCTTGCTCTGATAACCAATAGTGTTTGCATTTAGAGTCCCACAGGATAGATAATAGCAAATAAAGAAGAAGCTTTTAAAAAGGCATATGAGCTCTCCCTGTGGCTTAATACTCGGGCTCAGCATACAGAGAACAGGCAAAAATGCCATCTCTGTTTCTCCTTAGAAAAGGTTTACTGCATACTTAACTAGCTGTTGACTGAGGGTCTGACTTCCAATCAGCTTTGCATAAGTGATGACTTGGATTGTCCTGGGAGCCCAAAAGAGCTGGTAATTATCCTACATTCTACCTCTGGCTCACTCCAACAATGGAACAAATCTCCAGCTTCTCCTGGAAGAACTTTGTCCACATACTTAGCATTTGAACTTTTGCATGTGCCCACTGTCCCCCAAAGGGATGGGCTGTCAAACCACCTAGCTCTTTCTGATAGCCAATGGAGTATAGTATTCACAAGACCCATGGGACCAAATTAAACAAACAAACAAACAAAAGTAGTTTTCTTTTTTTTTTTAAGATTTTATTTATTTATTTGACAGACAGAGATCACAAGTAGGCAGAGAGGCAGGCAGAGAGAGAGAGAGGAGGAAGCAGGCTCCTTGCTGAGCAGAGAGCCCGATGTGGGACTCGATCCCAGGACCCTGAGATCATGACCTGAGCGAAGGCAGCGGCTTAACCCACTGAGCCACCCAGGTGCCCCAAAAGTAGTTTTCAAATGGATGTACAGGCACTATGCCTTCACATACCCCCCAGGCTCAGCACAGAGAGAACAGGCAAAAATGCCTATCTCCCAGTTTATCCCTGGAAGGCTTCTGACTTCATATTTTACCAGATGCTGTCTGAAATTCTGACTTCTAATCAGCCTGCATGTAGAAGCTAATTGGAATCCTTCCAGAAGCCTAAGTAGACATGTTTCCCATTGCCTCCTCTGTCTCACTCCAACTAACTGCCACCCGAAGGACCGACTTCCAAATCACCTAGCTGTAGGAGCTAACAGGGTTTAGTATTCATGAGTCCCCCATAAATCACCTGCTCCTGATTTCTCCTGCTCCTGATTTCTCCCTGATAGGGGCTAGATTACATATCAAATATCCCAATTTTCCAAGCCACTGCATGAATGAAGGTCAAGCTTCCAATTAGCCTGCATCATGTAGCTGGGTTGGGGGTGGAGGGGAGAAAGGAATAAGTAGTCTTCTGGGAATCAGAACAGGCACGCATATGGGCATTTCCCATGCCATCGGACCACCAACAGGCCTCAGTGCAACCTCATCTACTGGAACAAAAGAACAAAAATAGCAATGGACAAAGGCTTGATAGGCAATCAGGAATTTGGGCTGGGCTGATTGATGAGGTTCATCTCTTACATTAGAGCAATCTATCAAGACTAAGAAAGGTGGCTTTATTATTTAATGGGCAAAAACCAACACAGAGTTTCAAGTAAAATGAAGAAATAGAGGAAAATGTCCAAATAAAAGAATAAGATAAATCTCTAAAAACCAACCTTAATGAAATGGAGATAAGTGATTTACATGATCAAGAGCTAAAAATATTGATGAAGATGTTTACTGAGGCCAGGAAAATAAATGAGAATTTCAGCAAACAGAATATATTTAAAAGTACCAAACAGAAATCATAGAACTGAAGAATATAATAACTGAACTGAGAACTTAAGTAGAGGGGTTCAACAAAAGACCAGATCAAGTAGAAGAAAGAACTAGTGAATTTGAAGACAGAACAGTGGAGTTTATTCAATCAGAAGACCAAAGAAAAAAGAATGAAGAAGAGTGAAGATACCTTAAGGGACTTATGGGACATCAAGGAGACCAATATATACATTTTAGGTGACCCAGAGGGCATAATACTATAGAGAGAAAACCCTAAAGACTCCACAAAAAACTACTAGAACTGATAAATGAATTCAGTAAATGAATACAAAATTAAAACATACAGAAGTCAATTATCTTTCTATACGGTAATAATGAAGTAACAACAAGAGAAATTAAAAACACAATCCCATTTACAATTGCAGCAAAAATAATGAAATACCTAGGAATAAACTTAACCAAAGAGGTGAAAGACTTGTACTCCAAAAACTATAAAACACTGATGAAATTGAAAATTATACAAACAAATGGAAAGATATTCTGTGTTCATGGACTGCAAGAATAAATATTGTAAAATATCCATTCTACACAGAGTGATCTCCAGATTTAATATACTCTTACCAAAATAGCAATGATGTTTTTCACAGTACTAGTACAAATAATGCTAAAATCTGTATGGAACCACAGAAGACCCCCAAATAGGTAAAGCAATCTTGAAAAAGAACAGCAAAACTAGAGATATCAGAATCCACAATTTTAAGATATACTACAAAGAGATAGTAATCAAAATAGTATAGTACTGGCACAAAAACGGACACAAAGATCAATGGAATGGAATAAAGAGAGTCCAGAAATAAACCCATGCTTATATGGTCATGTAATCTATGATAAAAGAGGCAAGATCTCACAATGGGAAAAAGATTAGTCTCTTCAACAAGTGGTGTTGGGAAAACTGGACAGCTACATGCAAAAGAATGAAACCACTTTCACAATACACAAAAATAAACTCAAAATGGTTTAAAGACTTAAATGTAAGAGCTGAAACCAGAAAATCCCTAGAAGAAAACAAAGACAGTTATTTCTTTGTCATCATCTATAGAAACTTTTTTTTTTCTGACAAGGAAAACAAAATCAAATTAAATCAAATTAAACTAGTAGACTATCCCCAAATAAAAATCTTTTGCATAGTTAAGAAAGCCATCAAAAAGACATAAAGACAACCTACTGAATGGGACAAGATATTTGCAAATGATATATTGAATAAAGGGCTAATATCCAAAATATGTAAAGAATGTATACAATTCAACACCAAAAAAAAAAAAACCAACTAAATAATCCAATTAAAAAATGAGCAGAAGACCTGAATCATATTTTTCCAAAAAAGACATACAGATGGCCAACAGACACATGAAAAGGATGTTCAACATCACTAATCACCAGGGAAATGCAAATAAAAACCACAATGAGATATCACTTTACACTTAACCAGAATGGCTAAAATTAAAACACACACACACATACACACACAAGAAACTAGTGTTGGCAAGGATGCAGAGAAGAGTGAACTATTATGTGCTGAGTTGGTGGGAATGCAAACTGGTGAAGCCATTCTAGGAAACAGTATGGAGTTTCCTAAAAAACTAAAAATAGAATTACCATACAATCCAGTAATTCCAATACTGGGTATTTACTCAAAGAAAATGAAAACACTAATTCAAAAAGATACATACACCCCTATGTTTATGGCAGTGTTATTAACAAAAACCAAGTTATGGAAGCAAACCAAGTGTCCATCAATAGGTGAATAGATAAAAAAAGATATGGTATATATACACAATGGAGTATTATACAACTATAAAAAATAAAATATTATCATTTGCAACAACATGAATGGACCTAGAGAGTATAATGCTAAGTGAAATAAGTCAGTCACAGAAAGAAAAATACCAAATGATTTCATTAATATGTGAAACTCAAGAAACAAAACAAAAAAGTAAAAAGACACAAGCGAAAAACCAGACTCTTAAATACAGATAACAAATTGGTGGTTGCTAGAAAGGAGGTGGTGGAGGGATGGAGAGAGTAAAATAGGTGAGGGGGAATTAAGAGTATATTTATTGGGATAAGCACTGAAGAATGCATAGAATTGTTAAATCGTTATATTGTATTCCTGAAACTAATATAACATTGTATGTTAATTATACTTGAATCTGAATCTAAAAAAAAAATAAAATAAAAAGACCAAATAAATAAACTGATGGTTGTTTTAATTAACTTGATTGTAGGAATTTTTCACAATGTATACATATATCCAACTATCATGTTGTGTACATTAAATATAATACAATTCTTCTTCCCAATTATACTTCAATAAACTTGGGGGGAAAAGTTTTAAAAATCATAAATCAGTAATCTAATCTTCTACCTGATGAAATGAGAAAAAGTCTACCTAAATCAAACAGAAAGAAGAATATAATAAATATAATAGAAGAAATAAATGAAATAGAAAAATATCAAGAAAATAAAAATCGATTCTTAAAAAAATTCACCAATTAATATATCTGTTAGACTGACCAAGAAAATAAAAAGAGAGAATATCCAAATTCCTAAAGTCAAGAATAAAAGAGGGCACTATTAATGACCTCACAGAAATAAAAAGGTTACACAGAAATACTATGAACAACTGTATGCCAGGAAAATACATAATGTAGATGAAAATGGACAAATTCCTAGAAGGACACAAACTACCAAAATGACTTGAGAAGAAATATAAGATCTGACTACACCTATAACAAGAGTTGAATTATTTATTGACACACTTTCTCCCCAAAAAGCCCAGCTTTCAATATTTCACAAATTCTTCCAAAAAGGAAAAGGAGAGAAACAATTCCTAGCTGATTCTATGAGGATATTAGTATCCTAATACAAAAATGAAACAAACAGATTCCAAGGGGGAGATTAAAACTACAGACTAATATCACTTCTTGGTACAGACAGAAAATTCCACAGCAGAACACCAGAAAATAGAATTATACAACCCAACCAACTGGGATTCATGCCAGGAATGCATCGGTAGTATGACATACAAAAATAAATGAATGTGATACATCATATTAATAAACTAAAGGAAGGACAAGACCACATGAGGTAGTAGAGCATAACGGTAGTAGCATGAGGTGGGACCAACTATCCAGTTTTCTCCAGTAACTCTAGCCATTTGCTATGTGACCCAGGGCAAGTCAAAAACATAATTATGCCTTTTCCCTTGATTATTTTGAGGATTAATTTAATAGAATGTAAATGACTTAGAAGAGTGCTTAGGAGCTAGGAGCTAACAGGGTTTAGTATTCATGAGTCTTCTGCTCATGACTAGTACATAGTGGTAGTAAGTTCTGGTCAAATATTTTATGTTATAATTATATAGCTACTTTAATTTTTTTTTAACTAAACTTGCTAAGGATCATAAAATTTTTTACTTATTTAACTCCAAATTGCATTTGTGGCTGTGCCACAAGTCTCAACTGACATGTTCAATTTACTAGCTTTAAATGCTATAGAAATAGTTCTCAAGGAACTAGAAAAAGATGAGCAAAGCTCAGAGGTAGTAGAAGTAAGGAAATAACAAAGATTAGAGCATAAATAAATTAAATAGGTGGCACAGTCAGCTAAGCTTTGAATACTGGTTTTGGTTGGTTTTGTAATCTCAGAGGGAGTCTGCTTGGGATTCTCTCTCTGTCCTTCCACCCCTCCTGCTTGTGCTCCCTCACTCTCTAAAATAATTAGATCTTGAAAAAGAAAAAAAAAAATAAAGATTAAATAGACAAAGAAAAGATCAATGAAGCCAAGAGCTGATTCTTTGAAAAAAATTAAACAAAATTGACAAACCTTTAGCTGGGCTTATCAAAAGGAAAAAAAGGGAAAGGACCTAAATAAATAAATGTTACAGAAATAAATAAATGTAACAGAAATGTTACAACAGATAACAAAGGATCCTAAGAAACTATATAAATAATATTATGCCAATAATTTGGACAATTTAGAAGAAGTTGATAAATTCCTAGAAACATACAGCCTACCAAGACTTCCATCTTTCTCATGATGAAAGAGAAAATATGAACAGACTGATTACTAGTAAAAAGATCAAATCAGTGATAATAATAATAAAAATTAACAAACAAAATTCTAGGACCAGATGACTTCATTGGTGAATTATACTGAACATTCAAAGAAGAATTAATACCAATCCTTCTCAAACTCTTCCCAAAAAGAAGAGGAGGGAAAGTTTCCAAACTCATTTTACAACACCAGCACTAACCCTGATTGATACCAAAAACAGACAAGGATTTCACAAGAAAAGAAAATTACAGGCCAATATCCCTGAAGAACATAGATCTAAAAATCCTCAACAGAATAGTAGCAAAACAAATTCAACAATATATTAAAAAGATCACACACCATTATAAAGTGGGACTTATTCCAGTGATGCAAGGATGGTTCAACATCCACAAAATCAGTTACTGTGATATATCATATTAACAAAATGAAAGAAAAAATCATATGATCATCTTAATAGATATACAAAGGCATTTAACAAAACTCAACATACATTCATGATAAAAATTCTTAATAGAGTGGGTGTGGAGGGAGTATACCTCAACATAACAAAGGCTAGTATATAACAAGCCCACAGCTAACATTATACTTAATGGTGAAAAGCTGAAAGCCTTTACTCTAAGATCAGGAATAAGATAAGAATGCCACACTTGCCAATTTTATTCAAAATAATATTTGAAATATACCCAGAGCAATTAGGCAAGATAAATAATACATACACACATGCATATATACTATTCAGAAGGAAGAAGTAAAATCATTACTATTTGCAGATAACATGATATTATATATAGAAAACTATAAAGGTGGAATCAGAAGAAAACTGTTAGAACTAATAAAGGAATTCAGTAAAGTTGTAGGATACAAATTCATACATAAAAATATGATGTATTTATATATCCTAATAAAGGACTATCAGAAAGAGAAATTAAGAAAACAATCTCATTTACAATTACATCAGAAAGAGTAAAAAACACCTAGGAATAAATTTAACCCAAGAGATGAAAGACCTGTATATTCAAAACTACAGTACATTAGTGAAAGAAGTTGAAAAAGACACAAATAAATGGAAAACTATTCTACACTCATGAATTAAAAGAATTAATAATTTTAAAATGTCTATATTACCAAAAGCAATATACAGATTCAGTGCAATCTCCATAAAAATTCTAATGGTAGGGGCACCTGGGTGACTCATTTAGCTTAGCAACCAACTCTTGGTTTCAGCTCAGGTCATGATCTCAGGGTTGTGAGATGGAGCCCTGCCCTGAGCTCCACACCCAGTGTGGAGTCTTCTCAAAATTCTTTCATCCTCCTTCCCCCTCCCCTTTGCTCCTCCCCCTGCTTGCACTCTCTCTCTCTCTCAAATAAATAAATAAATAAATCTCTTAAAAAATAAAAGATTTCTAATTTTAAAAAATTCTAATGATATTTTCCAAAAAACTAGAACAAATGATTCTATGATTTATATTGACCATAAGAGACTCCAATTGTCAAAGTAATCCTGAGAAAAAAGACCAAAGTTGGAGGCATCTTGCTTTCTGATTTCAAACTATATTTTAAAGCTACAGTACTTAAAAAAAAAAAAAAAAAAAGCTACAGTACTTAAGCAGTGTGGATTAGCATAAAAACAGACATATAAATCAATGGGACAGAATAGAGAGCCCAGAAATAAAACCACACATATATGGTCAATTAATCTTCAACAAAAAAGACAAGAACATATAATGGAGAAACATTAATAAATGTTGCTGAGAAAATTAGCTGTATGCAAAAGAATGAAGCTGGGCAACTATCTTATACCATACACAAAAATTAACTCAAAATGGATTAAAGACTTGAACAAAAGACCTGAAAGCATAAAACTCCTAGAAGCAAAGAGAGGTAGTAAGCACTTTGACAAGCATCTTAGCAATGATTTTTTTAATCTGACATCAAAAGTAAAAGCAACAAAAGCAAAAGAAACAAGTGGGGCTACCTCAAACTAAAAAGCATCTCCACAGCAAAGGAAACCATTAACAGAATAAAAAGAATAGGAGAAAATATTTGGAAATGATATACATAATAAGAGGCTAATACCCAAAATATATAAAGGATTCCTACAACTCAATAGCAAAACAGCAACAATAAAATCCAATTAAAAATGGAAAGAATGTCTGAATAGACATTTTTCCAAAGAAGACATACAGATGGCCAACAGGTACATAAAAAGATGCTCTACATTATTAATCATCAGGGAAATGCAAATCAAAACCACAACGAGATACCATCTCATACCTGTTAGAATGGCTATTATTAAAAAAAAAAAAAAAAAAACCTAGAAAAAACAAGTATTAGTGAGGATGTGGAAAAAAGAAAACACTTGTGTGCTGTTGGTGAGAATGCAGAGTGGTACAGCCATTATGGAAAACAGAATGGAAGTCCCTCAAAAGTTAAAAAACAGAACTATCATATGTTCCAGAAATTCCACTTCTGGGTATTTATTCAAAGAAAACAAAACCACTAATTTGAAAATATGTATGAGTCCCCATGTTTTTTGCAGCATTACAATAGCCAAGATTTGGAAACAACTTATGTCCATCAATGGATGAATGGATAAAGAAATTGTGGCTATACACTTACACACACACACAAAGGAATATTATTCAGCCATCAGAAAGAATGAACTCCTGTTATTTGTGACAAAATGGAAGGTCCTTAATGGCATTATACTAAGAGAATACATCACAGAGAGAAAGACATACACCAAAAGACCTTTCTTATAAGTGGGATCCGGATAAAGGTGTCTCTCCAAGCTCATAGATACAGAGAACTGATTGGTGGTTGCCAGAGGCAAAGGGTAGAGGTAAGAGAAATGGGTGAATTGTTTTGTTTTTTTAGTTTAAATGATTTTTTTAAAGGAATGTTATTGAGAATTAACAAATGCTTTCAGAAATTAAAATAAACTTATCAATATAAAAAATTATTATAATCAAAACCTTGATATTCCCCTGCTTAAACCTACTTTTCCTCAAATATTTTCCTTCTTAGAAAATGACACCATAGAGTTTCTGAGGCCAAAAAGAATTTGAAGTTCTCTCTGATTTCTTTTTATTCTCCCTCATATTCAATATTCAATGCACAAACTTTTCAAAAAATCATCCCAATCCATCCACTTTCTGCCTCCTTAGCAGTAGCATGCTAGTCCAAGCTGTTCTCATCTCTGTTATTACCGTACTAGCCTCCTGACTGGCTTCTCTGCTTTCACTCCAGCTCCCATACATGCTAGACTCCACATGACAGCCAGAATCACACTTTTAAGCTGTAAACCAGATCATGACTGTTTTTTACCATGCCTTACCTCCATAATCTGGTCCCTGACTTCTAATATTAACTTTTCCTACTTTCAAAGGCAATGCTGATTTCTGTGTTGATCTTTTAACATGACATCATATTCTTGTTTTAGGGTCTTCTCATGTGCTGTTTCCTCTGCAGGAACACCTTTCCCTCATGGCTCCCTCTCTCAATTCACTCAGATCTGAACTCAAATGTTACTACTTCAGAGAGGATTTCTCTGACCAGTCTATCTAAAATAGGACCCTTCTACTCAATCTTTTTACCCTTGTTCATATTTCTTCATAACATTTACTGCTACTTGACATTGCACATTTATCACTTGTTTATTGTCTGTTTCTTCCCATTCAAGTTTAAACTCCATGATTTTGTTGTTTTGTTTATTGCTGCATTCTTGGTGCTGAGAGAATTAACCAGCATGTGGTAAGTAATCAACAAATACTTGGCAAATGAAGGAAGAAACAGCCAATCAGGAGATCAAAAAGAAAGTGGCAAAGACAATATTATTTAGAGAAGCCATATGTTTCTCAGAGAATTGGAGAAAGCAGCCAGTCTCCAGGACAGCTTTGGCTCCCGCCAGATTTCCACTCAATTATAGTCCAAGTATATCCTCAGGATAGCCACCCCTCTTCCTCACTTGTCTCTGTTCCTTACAATCAAAAGAACTTAACCTGAAATTGTTGCTAGGATTGGAGTGTCAAATATTAGGCATGAAGAAATGTTACTCTGGATTACTGGCTCTGGATTACTACCAGGGTAAGGAACAGGGGCAACTCCCCACCTTAGTATGAGAAAGTGGAAGTGTGAAATTTGGGGAGGTAAGGCTGGAAAGATAAGCCATGGGCTGGGATATCTTGGGTCCCTGAAAGACAAATTTTTCAGGAACTTTGTGGTCACTGCCTTAGAGCATTTCTGGGGAATGAAAGTAAAGAATAGTAGTTTATTACTTTTCACTTTCTTAAGTAAAGTACAGCAGGAAAGGAGTAATCTTTGTTTCCAGGCTTTGTTTCCAGGCTTCCTGGAGAAAAACAGGAGCAGTATGTAATCTTTTTGCCTCTGTCTTATGTCTTACAAATCAACATGGTAGGGATAATCCACACCAATGCAAAGAAGAGACAAATTATTTTGCCCCACATGGGAGTATCAGGCAGAACAGGTCTGCACTGCAGGGTGTTCCCTTGCAGGTAACTCCTGCAATAGTGTGAGAATTCAGGCAGTATGACTGGTATCCAAAGAACAAACTCCTCTCCAGATAATTGAGAGTATAAGCTGATACTTATGGGGACCCCCTGGTCCTTCTCATGTATTCTGTCATCCATATAAAGATGGCCTTAGAATGCAAGCTTGTGAGGAGGGAGCAGGCATTGCTGTAGATTGACAGCCTGGAGTGCAAGTAGGCAATGGATGAACTGTATATATACCCACAGGGTTTTTCCTAGAGATACTGCTCTCTTCAAGCACTCTGATGCTGTAAATTTAACCTGGTTATAAAGCATAACCTTTGCCCTGTTGCCTTAACAATTGTTGCTGAGCGAACCAGGCAGGCTTCAGATCCCAGGATTGTTTAATACGTTAGTAAATGTTTCCCAGTTGCCTCTCTTTGTTATCTCAATTTATAAGAAGAAATGAACGTTTACTAGCTATAGTACAAACTTCAATAAATTCAAATAGACACCTGCGTTCTCTTCTGCCACATTTAACAACTGTGAATATTCAGCTATTTAAATATTAAAATGATCATTTTTTAAATAGTCATTTTAAACATTATGAAAAGGGGCACCTGGGTGGCTCAGTGGGTTAAAGCCTCTGATTTCGGCTCAGGTCATGATCCCAGAGTCCTGGAATCAAGCCCCACATCGGGTTCTCTGCTCAGCAGGAAACCTGCTTCCCCCCCCTCTCTGCCTGCCTCTCTGCCTACCTATGATCTCTGTCAAATAAATTTTAAAATAAATAAATAAATAAAAAGACAGACATTACAATGAAACTCATCTTAGTCTTTGTTTCAGAAATTTTTTTCTTATTCAAAATTTGAAACTCCAGATCTATTCATTAGGATTAGGTATGCCAGTCAGTAACAGTGACTTAAACAAGGTAGAACTTTATTTCTCTATCTGGTAAAAAAAGTAAGGTGACCGAGGCTACTATGAGAATTGACAATCCTCAATTTTAATTAGGTATTAATTTTCTTTCCAGCTCACTGTTTTGACATTCTTCTGACAAAGTCTTTGTCTTCAAGGTCCAAGAGACTAGCTAGAGTTCAGTCATCACCTTATTTTTTTCAGATGGAATGATGGCAAAAGGGATGAAGATAAATGGGAGAAAACATTGACCAGATGCCTGTAAAGATGGTTTCCTAGAAGATGCTGTACAATATTTCTTTTTATTTCACATTAGCTAGGATTTAATCACTTGGCCATCTCAGCTACAAGGAGACCTGGAAATATCTATACTCTGACCGGCTATATACATTGATAAATATTGGGAGTTATATTATTAACAAGAGAATAGATTAAATATTGAGGTTAATAACCAGCCGTTTATGCCACTTTTCAGGCTAGAGCTCTGGAAATTCTGTTTTCAGAGCACGTTAGCCACAGTTGTTGCTAAGGATGAGAAGATTAATCCATGTAATTATGAAGATATGCCTAGCTAGAGGTAGAATATAAGTGGAGGTGAACAAATAGGTTAGAAAGCAGGGATAGAATGTTTTGAGTTTAAAATATAAAAAGGAAATTACTAATAAAAAGTACAAATGGGGGTTGAAAAGAAGGGCTATGCTCTTAATGAATATTTCAACTGCTCTTCTGCTATAGAAGAGAGAGGGTAGCAGGGTTGAGAGAGGGTCATGTTAAAATGATGACTAAAAGCAGGGGTTGACAAATTGTCCATGGACCCATTCCAGCTCACTGTTTTTGTAAGTTATTAGAACATAGCCACACTTTTCACTTACATCTATTTTATTATTTTTGTATTTTTTATTTAAGTATAATTAACACACAGTATTATATTAGTTTCAGGTATACAATATAATGATTCAACAATTCTATACATTATTAAGTTCATCCCTTAATCACTTAATCAGCCTTACCTATTTTACCCATCCCTCCATCAACCTCCCTCTGGCAACCACCAGCTTGTTATCTGTATTTAAGAGTCTGGTTTTGTCTCTTTTTTCCATTGTTCATTTGTTCTGTTTCTTAAATTCCACATGAATGAAATCATATAGTATTCATCTTTCCCTGACATATTTCACTTAACATTATATCCTCTAGATCCATCCATATTGTTGTAAATGGTAAGATTTCACTTTTTTACAGCTTAATATTTGTGTGTGTGTGTATGTGTGTGTGTATTACATCTTTATCCATTCATTTATAGGTGGACCCTTGGGTTGCTTCTATAGGTTGGTTATTGTAAATAATGCTTCAATAAACATAGGTGTGCATATATCTTTCTGAATTAATGTTTTTATTTTCTTTACATAAATAAGCAGTAGAGGAATTGCTAGATAATATGGTAATTCTATTTTTAATTTTTTGAGGAAACCCCATACTGTTATCCATAGTGACTGTACCAATTTATGTTCTATCAATGGTGCATGCAGTTTCCTTTTTCTCCACGTCCTTGCCAACACTTCTTATTTCTTGTCTTTTTTATTCTAGCCATTCTGACAAGTGTAAGGTGATATCTCATTATGGTTTTGACTTGCATTTCCCTGATGAGTAATGAGCATTTGAGTAATGAGTAATTGAGCACCTTTTATGTGTCTGTTGCTCATTTGTATGTCTACTACAAAACATAGTTTTTGGATCTATATCTTATCAGATGTCATTTGCAAATATCTTCTGCCATTTAGTAGGTTGCCTTTTTGTTTTCTTGGTGGTTTCCTTGACTATACAAAAGCTTTTTTATTTTGATGTTTAGGCCAAATAGTTTATTCTTGTTTTTGTTTCCTTTGCCTGAGAATATATATCTAGAAAAAGGTTTCTATGGTTGATGTCAAAGAAATTATTACCTTTGTTTTCTTCCAGGAGTGTTAAGGTTACAGGTCTCACACTGAGGTCTTTTAAGTCATTGTAAGGGGATTGTTTTTAAATTTCTCTTTCTGCTACTTAATTATTAGTGTATAGAAAGGTAACTGATTTCTGTATATTAATTTTATATCTACCAATTCTGGTAGCTTTTTTGGTAGTCTTTGGGGTTTTTCTATGTACACTATCATGTCATCCATAACTACAGAAAATTTTATTTCTTTCTTACCAATTTAGATGCCTTTTCTTTCTTTTTCTTTCTTTTTCTTGTATGGTTGCTACAGTTAGTACTTCCAGTACTATGTTGAATAAAAGTGGTGAGAAAGTACATCTTTGTCTCATTCCTGATCTTAGGGGAAAAGCTCTCAATTTTTCACAATTGAGTATGATGTTGGCTGTGTGTTTTTCATATATAGCCTTCATTATGTTAAGGTGAGTTTCCTCTAAGCCCACTTTGTTGAGAGTTTTTATCATGAATTAATGGACCAATATAATGGTCAAATGTTTTTTCTGTATCTATTGAGATGATCATATGGTTTTTATCCTTTCTCTTGTTAATATGATGTATCACTTGATTGATTTGCAAAGATTAACCACACTTTTATTCCTAGAGTAAATCCCACTTGGTTCAGGTAAATAACTTTTTAATGTGTCATTTGATTTGCTTTGCTAATATTTTGCTAAGGATTTTTTTATCTGTGTTCATCAGAGATATTGGCCTGTAGTTTCTTAGTTTGGAGGGAATTGGGGGTTGTTTCTGATAGTGTCTTTATTTGGTTTTGGTTTCAGGGTAATAATGCTGGCCTCAAAGACTGAATTTGGAAGCTTTTCTCCCTCTTTTATTTTCTGGAATAGTTTGAGAAAAATAGGTTTTAACTCTTAAAATGTTTGGTAGAATTCACCTGTGAAGCCATCTGGTCCTGGACTTTTGTTTGTTGGGAGGTTTGGTTTTTTTGGTTTTTATTTTTTATTGTTACTGATTGAATTTCACTGCTAGTCTTTTCAAATTTTCTATTTCTTTCTGATTCAATTTTGGAAGATTTTATGTTCCTAGGAGTTTATCTATTTCTTCTAGGTTGTTCAGTCTGTTGGTATATAATTTTTCATAACATTCTCTTATATCGCCTCATATTTCTGTCATGCTGGTTGTTATTTCTCCTTGCCTATGGCTGCTATATAAAGGCTGAGTTGGGTAGCTGCAGCAGAGACCATGTGGTCTGTAAAGCTGAAATGAAAGTATTTGCTATCAGGACTCTTACAGAAAAAGTTTGTTGACCACTAGTTAAAATACCTGAATGAGGCAGCTCAATACTTGGTGTATTTTTAAAGCAGTTTCAGTGAATTATAAATAAGATCTGAGCTATTATCATAAGGAGGCAATAGTTGTATGTTATTGAAGAATGGGCAGTATTTCTTTTCTTAAATAATGTGTTGTCATTTGCTCTGGAGAAGTTCCTATTTTGTATTGTAGCTTGTGTTCTCTCTGGACTGCACATTCTCTCACTTCCATTAGATTCTTTGAATGGCTATTGGAACAACTGAATATGGACCAAGGCTCCTATATAATAATATCTATATATATTATATAGATATATAATAATAATATCCCCAAGGAGTCATCACACATATTGTTGCGGCTGTTGGTTTAATATAAAATGAAGATAGTTAATTTTCTTAAGTTAAAACATTTACCTAATAAGCAAAATATTAAATAAATAAATTTACCCAAATAAGCAAAAAAATCAATGTGCAGAACTTAATTAAAGAAAAGGAAATCATCTTTCAAATTCCAGATTAAATGTCACCTCCTCCATGAGGGTTTCATGATCTACTAGATGGAACTAATCTTAGCCTCCTCCATCCTCACTAGTATGCAGCTTGTACTTCTATTGAATCTGTCACATTATGCTTCGTTTTGATATTGTCAATCTATCTCCTTCTCTAGATGTGAATTCCTTAGTAGTTTAACTTTCATCTTGTTAGCTTGAATGCCCAATGCCTGGTACAATGCCTGGCACCTAATAGGTGCTCAATAAATGTTGGTTGAGTTAAAATGTGGCAAGAGCCAATGATTAGCCTCTACCACATCTCTTCTCTTTCTTCCACATTGTAGAAGTTGTCAGATTTGCCTCCAGCCCATATTGTTTGGTCCATTATATTCTTTTTCCCTTCTCATTTTATTGGCTCATTAATGGATCTACATAAATTATATATTGTGCAAAAATGTGGTTTTCACACAGAAATTTTGAAAATATGGCTTTTCTTCTATCCCTAGAACTTTCACTCTTTGATACTTTTCTTCTCTGGACAATATCTTACCTCACCTCTTTCCATGTCCTGAAATTATATACCTTCACGCACTCTGCCAAGCAATGAAAACAGAAGAAAGAGAAGGGGCTTTATTTTCCTATATTCCCCACCTCCATTACTCTTGCTCTATCAATCCAAAATACTTGAACCTGTCTTGGCAAAAACTGACTGTGGTAAGAAGTACAGCATCTTCCCTGCCCTGAATTTTAAGCTTCATAATAGAGAAAGCTTCTCTTCTTACCTCCACTTCATCAAAACACTGCTTTTGCTACAAAGACATATTATTCCTAAATTTTAAAAACAAACTTATGAAAACCTGATCATGATGAAAATGGGAATCACAAGAATAGCTACTGCCATGATGCCTTCTGTAGGCCATGGAATGGCTCTGTCTTTATTAGCAAAGAGCCCATGACAAAGGACAAAGAATGGGTTCCTTTCTGGCTCTAGTCTACTGTCTGTAGGCCCTTTTGCCTTTTACTGGTGCTGCTGCCAGGGCTGTCTCTTAGTGTTACAGCTTCCTAGGCACCCACCAGATGCACCTGCCAGGATGAAAGGAAAGAAGAATTGATTTCTGTTTCCAACTTGAGAATGTCCTCACTGCTCTGACCTTGAACAGACTATTTCACTTTCTTGCCAGTCCTCGATACATAGCCAGAATTTTGCCCTCAGCACTGTTTTGATGCATTTCCCCAGGATTTTTTTTCTTTGCTTCTTCTTTGTGGCCTCTCATCTTGGCTGGCCCTGTGCCCTGACCCTCTCCAAACCCAGCAAGTCCTCCTCGCCAACCAGGATAATAATGGGTACTAAGAGAGCTGCAGTACTGGCTCTTGGCAGGCTGACAGGCACCAGGGAGGACCAGTGGTTGGGAGAGAACCAGGGTTACCTGGTCCATCTCTCCTCATCTGAGAATCTCCTTGACCTTTGTAAACAAAGAGAAACTGGTCCTAATATCAAGGTGTTGTGACCTTTGACAGGACCTATTTTTGCCTCCTTTCTTCATTTATGTATAAGATTAAAATAAGACCAGGAAAGCACAAATATTCACCTAGATACAATCAATGTCAGAGTAGTAGCAAGAGCTCCTTGGAAAAAAGCAGGGATTGTTTGGGGGCTAGAACTATTAAAGACTTGAGGATGTAGTGCAGAAGCACTCGAATCCTGCCAGACTTTCCTGCAGTAAGGTCCCAACTGGATTAGGTAGCTTTGTAGTCAAGTAATTATGCTTTTCTTTCCAGTGAGGGTATCTTATTTTCAGAAGTCAGACTTATCTAAGAAATACTGATTCTTTCATAGTACTGCTATTCTAGAACGTTTTATGCATACCCACAGTCCATTCCTCTGCCCTTAGACCACATTCCATCAAAAAGTGGCAGGGTGACTCTCTGAAGCAAACTTTAGCCTTACTGCCAGGAAACAAAATGGAGATTCTTAGTTTTCCTCTCCAAGCTGGAAGTCAGAAATAAAGAGACACATGATCTGGTACCAGTTCTATCTCAGCTACTTGGGCAAGATGCTTTACCTCTCTCAGTCTCTCTTTCTTTTCCTTACAAAGCAAACAGACTAAATCTTTCTTTAAGTTGCCTTTTAGACTCTGCTGCAATAATTCATTCTTAACTGCATCAAGTGTATCACAGCTCTGAGGGCAAGAGGAAAATGACTCTCAGATGCACTGATTTCTCTTCACAACCCAAACAGAACCTTTGCAGAGGACATTCCCAGGTAACCTTAGACATGGGGGGAAGAGAGATATGATTAAAGAAAGTTACACTCCAGAGTCATTGGACATCGATTCCTCTTGAGAATCTGTAGCGTTAACTCACTTTCCTCTACTGGTGTCTACAGAGGCAGCAAGAATCGTCATCATCATCATCATCTTTTTTTTTTCTCCAAAGATTTTATTTATTTATTTGACAGACAGAGATCAGAAGTAGGCAGAGAGGCAGGCAGAGAGAGAGAGGGAGGAAGCAGGCTCCCTGCCAAGCAGAGAGCCTGATGCGGGGCTCGATCCCAGGACTCCGAGAGCATGACCTGAGCCGAAAGCAGAGGCTTAACCCACTGAGCCACCCAGGCGCCCCCCCCCTTTTTTTTTTTAAGAATCATCGTCCTTAAACATCATGCCTGACCTCCACTGTTCCTCCAGTTTAGTACACATGGAATGATCACTTTATGTGCTGGGCACTATGAGAAATGCAAAAAATAATTAGGTAAGATGGCTTTTCAAATCAAGCTCATGATATACAGTAGGAACAAGAACCCAGCAAGGCAAAAACCCAAGGGTCCTGGTTGAAGAGTCATTCTGATCCTCTTTTTCACATTCTCAGGAAGGGAATTAAGTAGAGGTACAGAAGGTCTTTGACATCACACACACTTGGATTCAGATTTGAACAAATTAACCTCTGTCATTCAGTTTTCTCAATCTTCAAAATGACATAATAATAAAACCTCTCTCAAAGGATTAGTGAGATAATCCATATAAAAGTTCTTACTGTCTCGCCACAAATGATTTTTGAAGGCTGTTATGTACTTTGGAAGATACTTTGCATATAATTTTGAGTGGACAAGTGGCCTCCTCCCTCATGAATTTTCTGTGTGGGGCAAACACTAATTAGATACTATACAAATATATATGTTTAAATAGTGATATGTAGTATGTATCATTTGAGTCCTCCAGGGAGCAGATGAGAAGACAGAATTAGAAGCATAAGAGATTTATTGGAGTTAATGCCTGAGAACCATTAAGAGCAGAAGAAGCAGAACTGGATAGGAAGAGCTTCAGACTGCAATGCAGATCTGTCAAAGGCTTGGCTAGTTTGAGAGGGACTTAGAAGCACAATTGCCTATTTGAGGAATCCCACATTGGACAGAAATGACCAGGACCACCCACTAGGACCACCCACTGGGTCCAGTGGTTAGATTCAGGCTGCCCAGGAAGAATGTGGCCTTGGCTAGAAACCTGAGGCATGGCCAGAAGGCACTAAAAGAAGGCAGTCAGTCAACTGCACACTTCGAAGCTGAATAGCAAATTCTTGGAGGGAGATCCACTTGGTATACCTCCATGAATGCCCATACTATGAAGGAAAGCTGTAAGAAAGGTTAATGTAGAGCCTAACTGAGGCTTCCTTGACAGTGTTATTCAAATGGAGATGTTTAGGACAGGCAGTATTAGCCAGACCAAGAAGGGCAGGCAGCAGTTGTCCAGGGTAAGAAAGAACCCCTGTGAGCCATGAAGCCAGGAGAAGAGACCAAAAAAGGGCACCTGGGCAGCTCAGTTGGTTAAGCAGCCAATACTTGATTTTGGCTCAGATAATGATCTCAGGGTCCTGGAACTGAACCCCGTATTGAGCCCCCCATTGAGTCCCATATTGAGCTCCTCACTCAGCAGGGAGTCTGTTTGAGGATTCTCTCCCTCCCCCTCCCCCAACTCATGTGTGTGCACATGTTCTCTCTCTCAAATAAATAAATCTATTTTTTTTTTAAAGAGTGACTGAAGAGAATAAGACTTGAAGCGTAAGAGATTTGAGCAAGATCTGGCAGGACCTAGAAGGTCAAGTTAAGGATTTGGTCTTTATCATAAGAGCAAAGAAAAGCTGGTGAATGGGTGCCTGGGTGGCTCAGCAGGTTAAAGCCTCCGCCTTCGGCTCAGGTCATGGTCCCAGGGTTCTGGGACCAAGCCCCACATCGGGCTATCTGCTCAGCAGGGAGCCTGCTTCCTCCTCTCTCTCTGCCTGCCTCTCTGCCTACTTCTGATCGTTGTCTGTTAAATAAATAAATAAAATCTTTAAAAAAAAAAAAAAAGCTGGTGAAGGATTTTAAGAAGGGTAAGGGAGAAGCCAATAACATGATCAGATTTGCATTTTAAAAAACTACTGTGCCTGCTATGTTGAGGAAAGAATTAGCAGAACAAGAGGAAATAGAGGGAGATCATTTAAGAGGTTCTTGCACAATACCTTGTATATAGTAAGCCCTCAAAAAATAAGAGTGATCATTGTTAATAATTGTGTCTCAAAGGCATAGTATTACTTTTGCTCCCTGCATTAAATCTAGACATTTTTGCATTTCCTTTAAGCTCTCTACCAATTACCTTTGGCCTAGTCTTCATTCATCACAAATCGTATGATTTAATAACCTCATGTTTTATTGCTTTGTTTTAAACATTCTGCTTCATTATAATGACCTTACTCTTGCCTTAAACAACTTATACATTTTTACTCCAAATCAGAGTTCATGCCCATCTGAATGCCCTTCCCCATTCTCTGCCAAAAATTATTTTTTTCTCTTCCCAATTCTGATAAAGTCTTCCCAGTGCACTCTACCTAGCTTGATATTCGTCCCATTGCACCATCCTTCTGGCACTAACAGAGCTCTCTGTGAGGCTATGGTACATGTATTACAATGCATTCATTTCATACTGTTTTCACCTCTTTCCAACTCCGAGGAACCAAAGATTTTAGGAGATTTTATGTACTTAGACTAAGAAAATGTAGAATATCTTATCTTTCCAGAAGCTTATCATTTAAAATTTTTTTTAAATAAAGGAAAGAATAGTTATAAATTGTTGATATAGACTGTTTGTGATAGAGAATAGGAGCAAATGGGAAATAAAAAACTGCCAGAAAAGGAAAAATAAGTGACATGGAAAAAGTAGCTAATAATACTAGAAACAAATTGTATTTAGCACTTACCCTGTACCAGTCACTATTCTAAGAACTTATATATATCATCTCATTTAATTTCTCACAACAACTATATGAAGCATGATTCTTGTTCCTATTTATAAGGTCGAATGATGAAGATCATCCAGTATCCTGAGCTGTGAAGAGAAAGAACATTTTCTTCAGCAAATTGTTATTGAGCTTTAGTTGTACCATGTGGTGTGGAGGGGAGAGGGTCACTGGAAAAGCTGATGGAATCCAAATGACTTCAGAGATGAAGTTGAAGAGGGAAAGAAGGGTTGTAGGAAGCACAAGGAGAAGATGCAGATAAGAAGGAAGTAGGATTTGGAAAGGAGAAGAGTTCACAAGATATTTTAAAGATGTTTTGCTTATCTCTTCTTCAACTCCTTAGGAAACTTTAGGGAAGATCTACATTGCCCTTTACAATTTTCTGCCTCAGGTTTTCTTGAGTCTCTATGAATGTGCTAAGTCTGGCCTTGTTGAGAGCCTGATAGCCCAGCTCCTTCAGATATTGGGAGGTAAGTTCTCAAAGAATTTTGAGAAGGTGTGAATTAAAGAAATTAACTTTAGAGAGAGAGGCACCTCTTTCCCTGGATCTGTAGGGTTAGATGAGGAACTAAGGATGGGGAGCATTTTCTCTGTGTCAGTAAAGGAAGATTTTGAAAGAGCAGTTTCATGGAATGACGTCAATGCCATGTGCTAAAAATGAAAGTGGAATCTTGGAGCAGACACCTTAGAACCTCCAAGTTTATCAAAGCAGTCTGAAGGCTTAGGGAGACCAAAGAATAGAGGCGACATTGAGGCCACAGTGAAGGTGAAGAGCCTAAACTACCACTGATTGTGGGCTAAGTCTGCACTGTTCTGCTTCCTCTTGCTTAACGTTCTGCTCATTAACTTTCCCCCCAACCCAGGAAACAGACTTCACCTCTTATCTTCAAGTTGCTGGCAGGAAGAATGAGCAAAGCTTTGCTCAAAGAAGAGCTACCGTAACTAAATAATCATAATTAGTGTGATAGTGCAGGGAGAGAAACTCCATTTCTTTTGTAGCATTCAGGACCTTATTTGCATTTGAAAAAATCTCATTAGAGCAATATATTAGATTATAAGATATTTTCCAGGAAAATATTTTGGAACAGCCACAGTAGTCTCCTGCATGTGCGCACGCACACACACACACACACACACACACACGCACACCCTTCATTTTCCAATTAAAATTACATACATACTTTCTCAATTAAAAAGCATTCAGAAAGTAAGATAAACTGATCACTAGATGTTCCTAAATTTAAAGAGGGAAAGACTTGTGAGGGTTTAAAGAGAAATAGACTGGGAGTTTAGAGGAAAAGACATTAGGGAAAGCTATAGGGCAAGGTTAAGAAACTTATAGAAATTAATGCTATTTAAAAATCATCCTGTTAAACATATTTCTAAGGGAATTAGTTCATTTCATTGAGTAGGTGGTTGTAAAAGTAATTTCTTGTTTCAGACATTTTAATTGGATGACCATTGTTCATGGGGATCCTCTCCTGGTGCTGGAGTTGCAATCAGCATGTTCAATTCTTCGACAGGGTATGGTAAATTCCCCCAATCCAAAGGGGTTCCATATAGCTACCATGCACCAAAAATCACCCCCAAAGACTTTTTACCCTAGGCTAACCTCTTTCTATGTTAGGCTATTTACTTTGTTTTCATTCTCCCTTACCCTTACCTTGAAATATACTTCCTAGTTTTCTCTTTGTTCAACAATCACAGAAAATCAAACTAGGATTGCCAAGAACAATAATGGTCATCTTGTCCTATTCTCTCATTTTATAGGTAAGAAAATTAGAAGAAAATAGGTTAATTTCCCTGAGATCATGCAGCTGGTTGAAGGGAGGGGTGGTGAAAGCCCTAGAAACGGGGTCCCCTCCCACAGGCCTCCTGCTATGCTCGCTGCTCTTCAGTAGCTTTCCTGGGGCAGTTCTCTCATCTTCTCATTTTCCCTCCTGGGGGCCTTTACCAGCTCATTATGGCTCCCCTATGACACGGAACTCACCATGACTCATACACACAATATGTTTATGCAAGGGCAATCTCAAATGCCCTGATTTGTTTCCTAAACACATTTTGTGGCCTTTCGGCCTACTTTGCACATCGGGCATATGTCTCATTTTAAGTAGGCTGGGCCAAATGGCTTCCTTCTACAGGGAGTCTTAAAATAGGAAAAAGGAACTTAACAGAAAATCATCTGTCTTTTAAAAGAAAATTTAAAATAAAACAAATGTACAACAGAACACTAGAAAAGTCATGATACTATTATTTTACTGTCCACTGTAAAGATCACTATGATGTACTTCCTCCAGGCTGTCCTCCTAGGCATCATAGTTTAATATCCTTGTACCTAATCTTCAACTTTATTTAGCTCACACAAGTATTGAAAAAAACAGAATATAAACTATCTTTCTCTTCCTCAGGATAGTGAAAGGACATCCAGAGAACACCCATACATCTAGAGCCTCACCCAACACATAATTGGGAGTTAAAATAATTTTTTTCTCTCATCTTATGGTTGGGGGGTTGTGGCAGAGAATGCTACTTCTTACTTAATATCCATATTTACCTTTTACCTTACACCAATTTTATTTAAGACAACTAACTGTCAAGGTTAAAAACTATATTTCTACAGACTATCTTTCAATTAGGATAGGTCATATGAAACAGATTTGATGAAAAGAGTTCAGCAGAAATAACAGGGTATAATACTGCAGAGAATCCTCTTTAAAGGGGACATTGATAAATGCGTGTGCTCTCCCTTCTTCATCCTACCTGCATTGTAGATAGGATGGCTGGAGCTGCAGAAATTGACTGTGAACACGAGGCAATCTTGAAGATGGAAGCTACAGGCTAAGGATGTTGGCATCTGAAAGAATAAGACTGGGACATCAATGGCATTGTGGTGTTACTATACCAGCTCTGAACTACCAACTTCCCAACTTTATGTTATTTAAGAGAAAGTATATGTCCATCTGGCTTAAGTCATACTTTCATCAGATTTCTTTTTTCTTTCTTACCTTCTTTCTTTTTTTAACTTAAAGCTAAACATCACTAGCTGATACAGTGGGCGGGTGGAGGGGGGACAGTCAGCAGACAACCCTGGAATGTTTCCGGGAAGAGTTTCCCCTTAAATGCCTTTTTTGGATGCCTTAATGGTTCTTCAAAGTCTGGATCTTTTGGTTACTTGGGATCTCCCAGTCCTCTCTTTGCATCCTTACCACCCACACTGGTGCCTTGGCAAGGCCAGACCCTCATACCTTGGACTCTTTGGACTTGACTCTCTGGACTCGCCTGGCTGGAATCTTTCCCTCTTAACTTCACTATTTTAAGTTGCATTCCCGGAAAGTGTCTGGCTTTACCTGGGAAGCTGCTATTCCCTCTAAACCCCACCTCCCCCTCACTCCTACCTTCTTCTTAATTTAGTTTGTGCACCTGCTACTGGTCATTCTGACCAGCTTTCCACTAAATGCTTAACAGAAGATTTACATGTAGCATTTCTTTGTAGGACATCCTATAAGGTCTTCTTAAATTTTATCTAGAATTTCCAGACTTTTCTTTTCCCTTCCTTACAGTCTCTATCAAACCGACTAGTACCCAAATAATTCCAGCAAGGGGTAGTCATGGCTGATTAGACCCATCTGAAAATCTATCCATACGTGGTTAATGAAGAAGCTTCTGGCTCTATGAAATTTCCTTCTGAAGGTTAGGCATAGAAATAAGGAGGTCCTTATTTCATTATTTTACCTCTTAATCTTTTTCATTGAGTTATGGTTCTGATACCCTAGGATCTCAATCCTTGGGGTCCAGGTTTACTTAATGGATAGTGAGAACTTTCTTTAAAACCTGTGGCTATAAATAAACAATGTAAAGCAGAGAAGTAAACAGTAACATAGTTGCCTAGATTTTAGTGGTAAGTAAAATTCTTCCCTGGGCTATCACTCAGTAACATTAGCTTGTGATTATAAATTAGTCTGGTCAAGTATTTTCTCCTTGGATTTTCCACCCATCACCCAAGCCCTCAGGGAAGTGATCTTTCTGGTCCAGGTTTCCTACTAATAAAGCACTCACAAGAGTGCTTTATTAACTAATGTGATTTAAATTGGCTCATGTGTGTTCCCATTTCTATAAGAGCATGACTTGAGATAAGGAAATAAAGAGAGCTTGTTGGCTGCCCCTGGGGGGAATGAGTCAGAGAAGACTGAATTGGAGGAAGTGGAGGGCTAGAGCAGTGGCTCTCAGCACAGCTGTTTCAGGCTTGGCTCTCAAAAACTTATCATTGCATCATTGATCTCAGTGAATTGAGAACTGGTGTAAAAGACATCACAAAGGTAGCACAAGGGCAGTTGTAAAACTTAGGGCCCTCTATGGCTTCCTTCTCTGTCTATCACAGGGACTGCTCAGAAGAGCTAATCCAGAAATTAAATAATTTCTTCCCTGGGGAATGTCATTTACCTCCCTGTATTATGCAGAGTAATTCTACATACACACACACACACACACACCCAATTTTTAACCCTGCTACCCATCATGACTTGACAAGCAGAGAGCATTCTAGCTACCAGGACCCTCTCTCAGAATTATAAATAGTGGAACATTATTTTCTCTTACACACAGATTAAAAACATGATGAAAATGGCTCCAAACCAGTTCAGGTTGTGGAATTATCAGTGGTTTCTTTTTTCTTTCATCTTTCTAATTTCAGTTTTCCCATACTTTCTTTGATTATATTACATATTAATGAGCCCTAACATTTCCTGAGTACTGACTTTCCTGAGCCAGGCACGCTGCTAAGCACATTATATATTTTACTTTATTTATTCTTCTTTACAAATCTATGGGTTTACATGTAAAGAAACTAAAGAAATTAAGTAACTTATCAATGGGGAGCCTACCCTTGAATTCAGGTTTATCTGATATTAAAGTCAAGTCTCTTAGCTCCTACACTATTACATTTATAATGGAAAAAGTACACATTTTTTTTAAAAAAGATTTTATTTATTTATTCATTTGAGAGAGAGGAAGAGTAAGAGAACACAAGCAGGGAGAACTGCAGAGGGAGAAGGAGAAGCAGGTTCCTGGATGATCAGGCAGCCCAATGCAGGGCTCCATCCTAGGACACTGGGTTCATGACCTGAGCCAAAAGCAGATGCTTAACCAATTGAGACACCCAGGCACCCCAAAAGTACACATTTTTAGAATCGTTACAAGATGTTGAAACTAGAAACTTAAGTCATGGATTTATCTTCAGGTTTGATAGTATGTATAGTATGATGGTTAAGAGCATGGATTCTGGAGCCAGAACTTGTGAATTCCCGGCTTTACATCTTACTAGCTCTGTGACCCTGAGCAAGTGACATAACTTCTCCATGCCATATTTTCTCCATCTATTAAATGGAGATAAAATAATACCTACCACAGTGTTATTGTGAAAGTTAAATGAATCATATTTGTAAAATGCTTAAATAGTTCCTGGCACATAGTAAGTGTTATGGAAATCACTTGTTATTGTTGTTATTCTTGTTGTTGTTTATTATTATTGGTATTTTATTCCAAAGGATTTTGAAGCCAGGCTTGTATTCTTTTGAAAAGAAATTTGGGCTGTAATTCTCCTAAGCTCCTAGATCAAGGCTTTTAGAATGAGACTGCCTGCCTTTCCCTATGGGATAACTATAAGGTAAGGAATAATGGAGGATGGTGATCAATCTCTTTTGGGGCTGAACAGAAGCACTTTGCAGGAAGAAGGCTCCTGGTATCATTTTAACTGCATTTTAACAGGTATCATTTAACTAAAACTTCCTGTTCATCTTTTTTTTTTCCTTTGTGTAATATATTTAACTAGTATCAGAATTATCATATTACCAAAGGTTTATTCATCATCTTTAAAAGCAGGAAAGAAAGTTTCTAGGATTTATCAAATAAAACTCAAAGAAATTAAGGCCCAATTTGTGGAATAGTAAAAATATTTCTGCAACAAGAACGATAATTGCCTAATATAGGCTCAAAAATTAAAGTGAGTCTTTCCATTTTAAGGTAAATGTATGAGTACAAAAGCTTGAGAGCCACTATGGGGACAATGGCTAAGGGGCTCATGCTCTCCAGGGGGGAGGTCCTTACTCCGAAAGTCACAGGCCTTGAATCCGCAGGCCTGGTCCTCCAGCTGATGTCAGGAGCTTCTGTATTGAGGCCCAAGGAAAAATATGAAATATCAGGTGAAATCAGGGAAATGAATCCAACTGGGGAAAAGAGAGACAATGGTGGCTCCTTTGGTATAGGGAATATAAATTAAACAGATAATGCTTCCTCACCACTCACCTGGCCTCCATGCAGTAAACGTAAGGTCTCCTCCCAGGTACCCTTAGCCAGAGTACTTCTAGAATCTGGGAGATCCCTCTCTTTGGGACAATGTCTCAACTGTTGAAAAGCCCCTGTGCTAAACTGACACTGTCTCTTTAAGTTTTACTCCTTGGTCTAGCTCTTCATCTTGACAGAGAAGAACAAATTTATTTTGCCTGTCACAGAAAAACCTTTGAAATATTTGCAGACAATGATATGGTGTTTTGTAGGTTTGGTTTTTTTTTTTTTTAATTTGTTTATTGTTGTCTTTTTGGTTAACTTTTTTTTCCTGTCCATACTAACAGCGATCATTTTTATGAACTATCTCTGATTTCCTGACTCTCCTTATCTTATTTGCCTTACTCTGGATGGTCAATATCCCCCAAGAATTGTGGTCCCTACCACAGAACCCAGTATTTGAGTGTGTTCTGACCACAGCCCACTGCAATAGGGCCAGGGCTGCCTGTTATCTCTACTTCAATTCCATTCATGCAGTCAAATATTGGGTTGTTTTTTTCCCCAAGAGACACATCATGGTTTTGGCAAATATTCAACTTGTGGTTAAAATTCCCAGTTCTTTCATATAAATACTGTCCAGGTAATCTCCTCCATCCTAATCCTAAATAGCTGGTTTTCTTTCTTTCTTTCTTTCTTTTACTCTAAATATAAAATTCTGCAGTATTTCTGATACACTTCATCTTATTGAGATAGACAAAACACTCCAGACTGTCTAGACAATTTTGAATTCTGATTTAGTTCTGTTACTCTGATTTCTAGCTTTGTGTCACTTGTAAGCTTAGTAAAAATGCTATAACCTATTGATGCATTGCAAAAGTAAAGCAAACTTTTCTGACATTATTGAAAGTGTAGGCTTGGGTACACTGTGCAGAAAGACTTCTAAATTAGCTTGAGCAATTTATAGACAGTCTTTTTTAATTCTCTCCAGCCCACCTGCATGACATATAATACAAGGCATACAAAGAAGAAAAAGAGGTCTTTTTAGTGTGGGTAGTGAGCAAGGAGAATAGGAAAGTAGTAGTGACACTACCTGTACTTTCCTCCCTATTCTCCTACTTTTGTCTCAGGATTGGACATCCTTGTGGTCTGATCCAGGAATACTCCCCTGGAGGTAGATGGGGCCAACGATGAGTTCATAGTTCCTCCTAGACCATGGCTCATCCTCGTCACCCTATTTTCCTGTACAGGAAGATCAGAGGCAACAGGTTGGTATCATTTGAAGAGAATAGACATAAATGTCCTAGCCCCAGTCTGTACAAGATTCAGCCCTCTAATTGGTCTCATCTTCCTAACAGCAATCATCACTTCCTCCTTCTTCCCTTTACTTCCACAAGATTGGTACCAGACAGAAAAGGAATTTTTCCCTCATTGATTGATTTTTTCTTAACTAGACCCAGTCAGAGGAACCGGAGCCTCACTTTTATTAGCTTAGTGCTAGGAAAACAAAGTGTACTAATAAAGTTAATGAACAGAGCAATTTTATGGCCAGGGACTGCTGACCAGTATGTTTTCTTTGATACTGTTGAAACGAGAACATACTCTGAACCTAAACATACTCAGTCTGACATTTACCTCCCTCCCAAAGAGAAATAATCATAACAATCATCTCTAGGAAGTTTCCTTACCTGAGCTGGGCTCCTTTTTCCTCATATTCCAAAGTCAGATAATTCAAATGTCCTCCACATCAGAATGGGAGCCATAAAACAATAGTGTACAGGGAACAGGATGATATTAGGGAGCTGGCCCAGAATCAGGTCTGGATTTCAGTACCAGCTTCTCTATCGACTAGCTATGGGATACTGGGTAGATTAAATTACAGTTGATATGTTAAGACTTATTCGAAAGTTTGTAAATTAGTACAGTCCCTGGAATCTATGAAGTGCTTAACAAATATTAGTTATTTTCTCTTTTTTTAATATATTATTTTATTTATTTGGCAGACAGAGATCACAAGTAGGCAGAGAGACAAGCAGGAGGTGGGTGGGGGGGGGGAAGCAGGCTCCCTGCTGAGCAGAGATCCTGATGCAGGGCTCGATCCCAGGACCCTAAGATCATGACCTGAGCTGAAGGCAGAGGCTTTAACCCACTGAGCCTCCCAGGCGCCCCAATATTAGTTATTTTCAAATAGTTTTCTAATATATATGTTCATTTCTTTTTTTAAAAAAGATTTATTTATTTATTTGAAAGATAGAGAGAGAGAAAGAGAGAGCGAGACCCTGAGCAAGAGGGGCAGAGGGAGAGGGAGAGAGAATCTTAAGTAGACTCTGTGCTGAGCACGAAGCCCAGTGTGGGGCTCGATCTCACAACACCAGGATTATGACCTGAGCCGAAACCAAGAGTCAGAGGCTTAACTGACTGTGCCACCCAGGCACCCCCAACTTGCTCTTTTCTAGTATTCAGTTGCTATGCTTTCATCTAAAATAGTTAAGAAACACAGTAATAGTTGTCACCAGCTCCTTAGAATCCTAGCATATTATTAGAGACCTAGTATGACCCTCCTTTTGCAGATGAAGAAATTGAGGCCCAGATAGGAAAAAGGACTTTTTCAAAGCACACAGTCAGTGAATAGTAGAGCCAGGCCTCTAAACCAAGTATTCTGGTCCCTGACCCCCAATCCTATCCCCAGTTATATACTCCTTTTTTTTGTTTTCTTTTCAGGAAGGAGTAAGAATTAGCTGTATAACCAAATACAGATTTAGATACTAGTATATGTGATATATAATTATATATATATATATATATATATATATATATATAAAATTCTGTATAGAGAAATTTAAAATATTATCTACAATGCTTTAGCAAATCATAGCACAGTAAAGTTTATGCTGAAAACTCTCACTTCAAAACCCTGTTCACTAAGTAATATGGAATCATGGAAAGAACATAGAAATGAACTGAGTAGGCTTAGATTCAAATCCCAATTCTACTACTTAGTGCCTGCATGACCTTTAGTGATTTAATTTCTTTGAATTTAATTTCTTCATCTAGAAAATGGGGATATTAACCCCTATCAATGGTTTTTGTGAATGTCAAGTACGGGGGCACAATCCCCATCATACATTGGCACCCCTCTTGATTCCCCTGATTTTGGTGCTCTGCGGGAAGCAAGACACTCTCAGAAGCTTGTGAGATGGGAACTATGTTTGAAAGGAAAGATAGTGATCTATTTTCTTTGCCACTAGTGGAACGGGAACATGGTCCTTGGAGTTTCCCCTCAAGTTTGCTTGTGAGCATAAAGTTTTTTGTAGAAGACATCAGCTCAGGAAGTATGACAAGACCTGGGGTTACTTACCATGGGTTTATTTATCTAGATTGTTCAATGCTGGGTCTTGGTTTTATTGTCTGGACATAGAGCCACCTATGAACCAGGACTATATATATCCTAATCCTCACAACATTCCCTTGGTAAACCTTCTTATGCATTAAGTATTTATAAATATTTATGGCAGAAAGAAAGAAGGAAGGGAGGAAGGAGGGAGGGAAGGAAAAGAAGAGATGAAGGACAGAAGAAAGGAAGGTTTTTTCTAGGATGCAACAGTGACTGGCTCTTGAGAAGTAGGAAATAATATTTTGTTTTGAGAGTTAATCTATACAATCAATCCATAATGGATCAGATCAGTATATGCAAAGTCATCTTAAAGAAATAGTATAGATTCTTAAACAAAACTTTAATAAAATCAGTTGTTCCCCAACCTGGCTAATGATCCTTGTGAACATTCAGATTCCTAAACCCTTCCACAGACCCAATAACTTAGAATTTCTAGTAGATCCACAAAGGTCTTTATTTCGTTATAAGTCTACAAGATGCTTTTGGGGCAATCAGCCCCACCCTGGCCAGCAGACTGGCTTTGGGAACTATAGTTTCACTTTAAGAAGTATGAAAATGAGAGGCACCTGGGTAGCTCAGGGGATTAAGCCTCTGCCTTCAGCTCAGGTCATGATCTCAGGGTCCTGGGATTGAGCCCCTCATCTGGCTCTTTGCTCAGCAAAGAGCCTGCTTCTCCCCTTCTCTCTCTCTGCCTACTTGCGATCTCTCTGTCAAATAAAAATCTTAAAAAAAAAAAAAAAGTATCAAAATGATTAACATATATAAAGAGCAATGTGTAGGTAAGAAAAGGGTTGTTCAGCAATGGAAATGAGGGGAAAGGGCACACTTGGCACACTCTAACAAAGGCAAGCAGGATCCTGGAATTTGATCCCCTGCCAGAAACATCTAGAACATCTGGAGGGTAGATTCCTGGTAAGAAGATGCAGAGATGAGCAGAGCCTGACATTATTGAACATTTGAATCATCTAAACCTCTTGTCAAAGTTCCTTGCTCACTGAGCAACCTTCTGATGATCTCTCTTCCCTTGCAACTGGCCTATAGGGAGAAAAGGAGATAAGGTCAAACGTTTCCAACTATAAATTAATAAACCTGTATTCTGGTTATATATCAGTCTCTTGTGAGTTAGTATGAATCAGCATCCCTGAGTCTGATCAACTCAGGAGCTCTGCCAAGATTGATTTTCTGATGCTGCAAAGCTGAGAGCCTGAACTGGGACCCCAGTGGATTCACGAGTAAATGTATCCCATTCAGGCCCCACGAAGCCAGCTGGTTAACCTCTTCTGTGGAGAGGAGGTGAGAAGGAGCCCAGTTCCCAGGGAAACACAAGATGAAGGACTTTCTTGATACTGCATGTGCTTTACTGGGTACATGAATTTGAAAGAAAGGGTTAGGTTCTTATAATAAGAACCTGTTTCTCAGAGATGAGGAATCTGAGCACAGTCACTTACCTCAGACCAAAAGTAAATGACACAGCTAGGACCAGAATCTGGATCTTTTGACTCATATTTTCCTCACTTCCTCTCTCATTTAATAAAGAGAATACCCTAAACAGAACCCTAAAGGAGCACTAGAAACACCTGAGTAAGAGTAGGGCTGTGTTTACATGCGTGTATGGGGGCTGGGTTAAAGACACAGATATGCGGGGGCAAGTTGGGAGAAGAGTAGTAGAGAAATCAGATCAGTGGTGATAAGAAAGTGCATCAGAATTTTTTCTTATCCAAGAGGACTGAGAAATGATTTAATTTAATTGAACATATTATTTGTTGAGCACCTATTGTGTACAAGGCCTTTTGTGTTAGGTGCTACCAAGAGGAGCAGAACTCAGGAAAGAACACTTTTTAACATGTATTTTGGTGTGATGAAGATTGAACCCCAAATCTTTTTTCCTTCTTTATGATAGCATCAAAGAGTGCAATCAACCCTGAGGGTGTTTAAAGGGAGGTGGGAGAGGGGAGATTGTGGTAGTAGAGAGGCTGGTAATTGGGACTCTGGCAGCCAAGATCATTTGGAAACCCGAGCTTGATAACATCTCATCAGGGTTGAATGCTTGTGTAAAATCCTTGGGCCTGAGCGGGTGGGGAAGATGCAGCTTCCTCAACACTTTTTCATCATTGTATTTTATCTTAGGTCTTTAAGTCCTTGGTAACTTCACCAGTGACAGTCCCCAAAATAAGTCCTGTGTTGTTGTTGTTGTTGTTTTTAAATGCTTTTTATAATCACATGAAAACAAAATCTAGATTTTGGAGGCCCAGGAATTATGCAAGGGGCAAGTCTCTGGGCTCCTCTTTCTCCTGCACTGACCCACAGTTGGGACAAGGCGCTGCAGCCAGACCTCTTTTAATGAGCCCACAAACACTGCCCTGTGGCTTGCCTCAGTTCTCATATTTTGCTAACTGGTTGATCCATTTTTCTCTGTATAAATCTGTACATTCTGTGTGAGCAAACATTCTGGGGTGGCAAAGGGAGAGAAAGCTGCCTGTTCCCCACCCGATCGGTTCATGTCTGGCTGGATCAGCCTCCCACCTCTCTGGCTGATTCATCAGGCTCAGTCTATTCAAACAGATGGGACTTCTATTTAGGTATTTTAATAGCATGTATTTAAGATACCCTATTGAGAATTTGATCTTACAGAGTTTTGATGAAGTGTTGATGTGTTAGGCTTACTAGGCAAACAACTTCTCAAACCAGATAATTTAAATCAATTCAATCAAGTATGTAACTAAGGGCCTACTGTGTGTCAGTGTGTGCCCAGCATTGAGTTAATAGAGCCAGAAAAGAAATAGAATTCTTAGCAGACAGGCCCTTGGGAGCTTCTTTCTCTGGGGAGAAATAGCGCATACATGGATGTCTTGGTAAATTTATGAACATTTTTGACTACCTACAATGTGCAAGAGGTTTACACAAATAAGCAGCTAAATAGAGTAGTGCCCACACCTCTTTTACATCAAGGTTACATCAAACATTTCAAGGGGGAAATGGCTGTTTTGTGTCATGACGAGAAAAGCACCTAAATTGAAGGTTCTTCAATGCATCATGTTCTTTCTTGACACCATGCTGTTGCTTTTACTGAGCTAACTTTAAGTGATATCCACTCTTTCACTCTGTTGTGCTAATCCAAATGTCATCTTTTTTTTTTTTTTCTTTAGATCAGATCTGACCTTTTCCAAAAACTTCTTACTCCTAAATTTCAGGCAATAATGGTATCTCTTCTTCACAACCTTTGTTAGTAACATGTGTTTTAGGACTTCAATTTAGTACCTAATAGCTTACACTGTCTTATATTTGTCTCTAATCTTTCAGGTTTGTGAGACTTGGGTAATCAATACTATAAGCTCTTTGAGGGTAAAACTTAATTCATACTTATTTAATCAATATTTGTTGAGCAACTACTTTGCCCCAAATCACCACTGTAGGAGAAACGCCTGGGTGGCTCAGTGGGTTAAGCCGCTGCCTTCAGCTCAGGTCATGATCTCAGGATCCTGGAATAGAGTCCCGCATCGGGCTCTCTGCTCAGCAGGGGGCCTGCTTCCCTTCCTCTCTCTCTGCCTGCCTCTCTGCCTACTTGTGATCTCTCTCTGTCAAATAAATAAATAAAATCTTTTAAAAAAAAAAAAAAAGAAAGAAACAAATATAAATAAGAAAAGATTCTTGCTTTCAAGGAGCTCATATATGTTGGCTACTGTGAAATGGAATCCGAATCTCCTTCTGTAAAGTACTTAGCCCTGTGTCAGATACATAGTAAGTCTACTAAAAATGGACACCATTATTAATTATTTTTTCACTGAGACTGGATGGGAGACTGGAAAGTAGAGATAAGAATGGAGATAGGAAGCTACAACTCTTAGGTTTGGAGGTGTGTAACAGAAAACCCAAATCAAATGGCTTAGGCAGCAAAGGTAATTTATTGGCTTTTCTAACTGAGAAAGACCAGAGTTACAATAATGATTGCTTATGACTCAGTCAGGGCTTTGGCTTCATTTCTTTATGACTCCTTTTGGTACTATCCATGTGTTGGCTTTATCCTCAGTCTGGTTGCAAGATGACTGTTATAATTCCAGGCTTCATATTTACACATAACATCTAGAGGAAGGGAGTATTCATCTCTTCTGGTGGCTGTCTTAAAAGTGAGGAAACTTCTTTCCTCAAGACCCCAGCAAATTTCCTTTCTTATCTCAGTGTACCAAGTGAGTCACAAGCCCCAACCAGTTTCCTTGACCAAGGAGTGTCATGGACTGCTTGGCTTAGGTTAGTTAGGTTCCTTGTGCAGACAGGGTGAGATTACTGTGAGTTAGAATGGCCCGCTTATACTGTAGCTAACAGCCAACTCCCAAACCTCAGTGGCTAAATACAGCAAAAATTTATTTCTTGCTCTCTACAGGCCAGTGTAGGTCGGCAGGGGGAGCTCTACCATTATGGCCACTCTGGGACCCAGGCTGATGGAGGCTTCATCTTGACAAATGATTTAGCATCACTGTAGCAGGGGGAAAGTGACCTAGTGAAATCCTACACTGGCTCTTAAAAGTCTTCCACCTGGAAATTATGTAGATCACTTCTATTCACATTTTATTGGCCAAAGCAAGTCACATGGCCACACCTAACTAGGAAATGCAATCTTACTATGTGTCTAGAACTAGAATATTTACAAATAGCCTGAATCATGACTACAAATACTCCTGGCTCAATCAGGACTGCCTGTATATATGACTGTAGAGTTAGCTTCTCCTTAAGTACATGTACTTCTTTGGAAAGGAGATCCCTTAGCAAAAATCAGGTACTACTAGGAAGGGAGCAATGGATGTTGAATAGGCAACCAATACTGTTTATCATAGAGGTTATATGCAGGCAAACTGATCTCAGACATCAAAGAAATGGAGAAAGCAAGATAACATATAGTTTGGCAAAGGTCAAGAAGGAGAGAAGCAACCACTGTAGGAATGTTGCCATCCAGAGATCTGCACCGCTGGAAGGGCCCAGATGAAAATAAGCAGCATAGCCAGTAGGACATGAGTTAGTATCTTTGCTGCTGCACTCCCCAGCCCAGGCATAGGAACATAAAAATCAGATCAGGAAGATATGCAGGGATGATGGATGATTTGAAGGGCTTTGTGGGAGATCTTCAGTTATTAAAGAAGTGGGAGAACTGAAGAAGTCAATGGGTTCTCAAATAGCCAATGGGGCCAAAGTTATAATATAACCCAGAGCCAGTCACATTCTGAAACTAGTTTGTCTTGAGAAGTCACCTCTAAGAGTAACAAAGATTTGTAGTACAAAGGAAATGGAATCCAAATCATAGAAAATGGAGAACCACCAACTGAGAGAGATACTGAAATAAAGATGAGGACTTCTGTCCCACTGGGCCCACCCATAAAAAGAGGGTCTCCACGGGAGAAGAGAGTGTGATTTTACATTAGAGCCATGTTTCTACCCAGGGGAGGCAACAACAGAATATAAAAGAGAGAATTCTTCTAGATCCACAGTCAGAAAACTTGAGTTTGAGGTCCAACAGTGAATATAAATACAATATGGTCAAATCATTATCAATTTTTTCAACTTGTTTCCTTAACTGAAGAAAGAAGGTAATAATCTCACTTCTACCTTCCTGAGAGCTTTATGTGAAGATCAAATGAGATAGGAAAGTGACTTGGTAGACTATAAAGCCCTGGATGGATTGTGTGTATGGACTATAACACTGATACGGATCAGTGGGAATAGTTAAGGAGGTTTAGGATTTAGTGAAATGCTATCTCCAAGTGAATAAGACCCAAAGGGAAGTACAGAGTGAAGGTAGAGATTATCAGTGGGCTGCCAGGCATTGTCTCAGACTTTTTTCTCTTTCAAGATCTTTTTTATTTTTTTTTTATTTATTATTATTTTTTTATAGTGTAGTATTAGTTTTGGGGATAGAATTTAGTGATTCAGCATTTGCATGTAACACCCAGTGCTCTTACAATAAGTGTCCTCCTTCATGCCCATAACCCAGATACCCCATCCCCCCAAACAACTCCCCTCCAGCAACCCTGTTTGAGTCTCTTATGATTGGCCTCCTTCTGTCTTTATCTTATTTTCCCTTCCCCTCCCCTATGTTCATTTTGTTTCTTAAATTCCACATGAGTGAAATCATAAGGTATTTGTCTTTCTCTGACTTATTTCACCTAGCATTATACACTTTAGTTCCATCCACATCATTCAAATGGCAAGATCTCATTCTTTCTGAAATTATATATATATATATATATATATATATATATGAGAAATCTTTTTTTAAAAGATTTTATTTATTTATTTGACAGAGAGAGCACAAGCAGGGAGAGCAGGAGAGGGAGAAGCGTGGGGCTCAATCCCAGGACCCTGTGATCATACCTGAGACGAAGGCAGCCACTTAACCAACTGAGCCAACCAGGCTTCCCTCATATCTTTTTCCATTGATCAGTTGATGGACATTTGGGCTTTCCATGCTCTGGTTACTGTGGATAGTGATGCTATAAACATTTGTGGTGCCTGTGCCCCTTTGAATCAGTATTCTTGTATCCTTTGCATAAATACCTAGAAGCGTAATTGCAGGGTAGTTCTATTTTTAGCTTTTTGAGGAATCTCCATACTCTTTTCCAGAGTGGCTGCACCAGTTTGCATTTTTACCATATCTTTCTCTGCATTCCTGCCAACATCTGTTATTTCCTGACTTATTAATTTTAGCCATTCTGACTGGTGTGAGGTGGCATCTCATCGGGGTTTTGATTTGTATTTCCCTGATGATGTGTGACTGAGCCAAGCAATTAGGAAATCTGGAAGAAATGGATAAGTTCCTAGAAACATATAAACTACCAAAACTGAAGCAGGAAGAAATAGAAAATCTAAACAGACCCATAGCCAACAAAGAAACTGAATCAGTAATCAAAAAATCTAAGGCCAGCTAACTTTCCAGGGGAATTCTACCAAACATTTAAAGATTTAATACTTATTCTTCTCAAACTGTTCCAAAAGACAGAAATGGAAAGTAAACTTCCAAACTCATTCTATGAGGCCAGTATTACCTTGATTCTAAAATCACAAATAAATACCCCTGATGAATGTGGATGCAAAAATTCTCAACAAGATATGGCTAATCAGAGCCAACAGTATATTAAAAAGGATTATTCACCACAACCAAGTAGAATTTATTCCTGGGCTGCAGGGATGGTTCAATATCTGCAAATCAATCAATATCATATACCACATTAATAAAAGAAAGGATAAGAACCATATGATCCTCTCAATAGATGCAGAAAAAGCATTTGATAAACTACAGCATCCACTCTTGAAAAAAAAACTTCAAGGAAGTAGGGACAGAGGAAACATACACATCAATGTCATAAAGGCCATATACAAAAGGCCCACAAATAATATCATTCTCAATGGGGAAAAACTGAGAGCTTTCCCCCTAAGGTCAGGAACAAGACAGGGATGGCCACTTTCACCACTGTTGTTCAACATAGTACTAGAAGTCCTACCCACAGCAGTCAGACCACAAAAAGAAATAAAATGCATTCAAATAGGCAAGGAAGAAGTCCAACTTTCACTCTTCATAGACATGATACTTTATGTAGAAAACCCAAAAAAAACCCACTCAAAAATTGCCAAAACTGGGGCACCTGGGTGGCTCAGTGGGTTAAGCCTCTGTCTTCAGCTCAGGTCATGATCCCAGGGTCCTGGGATCGAGCCCCACGTCGGGCTCTCTGCTCAGCGGGGAGCCTACTTCCTCCTCTCTCTCTCTCTGCGTGCTTGTGATCTCTCTCTCTCTGTCAAATAAATTTTTAAAAAATTGCCAAAACTGATAGACAAATTCAGCAAAGTCACAGGATTTCTATATGCCAATAATAAAGCAGTAGAAAGAAATCAAGGAATCGATCCCATTTAAAATTGCATCAAAAACCATAAGATGCCTAGGAATAAGCCTAATTAAAAAGGCAAAAGATCTGTACTCTGAACAAAGTACAGAACACTTCTGAAAGAAACTAAGGAAAACACAAAGAAATGGAAAAACGTTCCATGCTCGTGGATTGGAAGAACAAATATTGTAAACATGTCCATACTTCCCAAAGCAATTTACACATTCAATGAAATCCCTATCGAAATAACACTAGCCTTTTTCAGAGTTGAAGCAAACAATTTTAAAATTTGTATGGAACCAGAAAACACACCGAATAGCCAAAGTAATGTTGAATAATATAAGACTTTTAATTGCAAGGGAGAGGACGCCAGCTAAAATTGACCCGAGAATAAAATTTATCAACCCACATAACAATTACAAAAGTAAAATGGCTTTGAGTGTGGCAGGACTCAAGTGCTATGGTTAGAAGTCTTTCTCCATTTCTAGCGTCTGCCTTCATTTTCAGACAGGTTGTCCTCAATTGGTGACAAAGATTGTTGCCATCAACTACCAGTTAAGTAACTCTAGTAAAAAAAAGAGAGTGCCTTTTTCTCATTTCAACAAAAATCCTGAGGTAACTCTGTCTGGCCTGATCATATGCTCCTCTCTGAATCAATCACTATGACTGGAATCAATCCCAGCTGAATCACATGGAAGGAGCATGGGGGAGTAAATGAAAACCACCCACTCCTATCATAGGAAATAGGCTAAAAGGCTTGTTCCGGAAGGGATGATTATGGAGACACAGGACAGAGGAAGGAAGAAAAATAAGGAAGAATTCAAGGCAGAGGGAAAAAAGCAAGTTTAATAACGGACTCACCAAGGGCACTTGGGGATGGGTACATAGTTTAATAAGATAGCTGCGGCAAAAGAGATCTGTCCACCAAAAGGACGTATTTAAGAATTCCCAAAGTGGCCCATTGCACTCTTTGAGAAAAAGTACTCGAGGAGGCAAAAGTAGGCACTGTTATAGATTTATGGTCAGTAGTCTTAGTAGTCTTAGTCTACTTAGTCTTTGCTTAGTAGGTGCTTTTGTCCCTGTTAGGGTTGAGGGAGGGAGGGAGGGAAAAGATAGTGTCTGTCTTACGGGAGGTAAACTAATGCATGAGGCATGGCCATAGATGCCCATAACACTGCCATAACTTTGTAGCTCAGTAGGAGAAACAGCAAAGAAATTATCACTATATTTACTAGAAGTTACAGCCTGTCAAAGAGATGTGAAATATGACTGACACACAAAGCACAGTAGGTCCTCTCCACCCACCCACAAAACATAAAGGCCCACCCTGTTGTGCCTTTTTTCTACCCTCCTACATACACATTACACCTGTGCACAGGCACGTAACAGCAGGGAAGGATTCTCTTGAAACACTATCAGAATCACTCTTTAGATCTCCCAGGTAGATCACTACCCTGAAATGAAAAGCTGCCAGCCTCCCATTTTTGAAGCCAGTGGAAGAGGACTGATTAAAGCTGACTTCATACTGAGCAAATATTTGTGAAAGGCTATTTAGTTCTGGATCCCTCATCTGGATCTTAACAATTGTCTCACCACCACCCCTGACTGGTACACTTCCAAGCATGTTCAACAGAAGGACCTCACTTCATGTTTAATCAAATGAAGACATTAGCCCACTTCTGACCCTGGACTTAAGGCTTAACTATGTGACAGAGAATAGGAGCAAAGAGATCACAGTTCCAAGTGAAGGTACTGGGAAGCCAGGATAAGTGTCTCTTATGACTTAGAGTCTGAATACCAGAAATAGATGTAAAGAGGAACTCAGAAGCTAATTTCTCCAGGAAAGAAAATCCATGACTCTTGAATTCTTACCTCATATGTAGCCCTTCTATTACTCTGTCCTCTGTAGCTGCTGCCAGGAAAGGCTGTCTGGTTAGAAACCCTAGAATTCTGGTATTCTCTGCTAACCCTCACATCCAAAACAGACATCTGGGTTATAAGCCTTTCTATATTCCCCAATGAGTGACATTAATTATCACACACAGTTCTGACAAATGTATGACTTTAAAAACAAATGGCACAGAAACACAGAACTATTATATTACCCAGCAATTTCACCCTAGGTATATAACCCCCAAATTGAAAACAGGTACTCAAATGCTTATACACAAATATTCACAGCAGTATTATTCACAACAGACAAAATGTGGAAACAATCTAAATGTCCATCAACAGCTGAATGGATAAAAAAATTGTGATATATATATACAATGGAATATATTCAGCCATAGAAAGGAGCAAAGTACTGATAACATGCATGCCACATGGATAAACCCTGAAAACACAATGCTAGAGAAGGGAAAGATGCCAGACATAAAGATCACAAACTATACAATTCCATTTAAATAAAGTATCCAGAATAGGTAAATCCACAGACAGAAGATTGGCAGTTGCCAAGGACTGCGAGGAGGGGAGAATGTTGACCAACTGCTTGATGGGTATTGAGTTTTCTTCTGGATGATGAGAATGTTTGGAAACTAGGTTGATATATTGTGAAGGATCTAAATGCCAATGAATTGTACACTTTAAAATGGTTAATTTTAGGGGCGCCTGGGTGGCTCAGTGGATTAAGCCACTGCCTTCGGCTCAGGTCATGATCTCAGTGTCCTGGGATCGAGCCCCACATAGGGCTCTTTGCTTGGCGGGAGCCTGCTTCTCTCTCTCTCTCTCTGCCTGACTCTCCGCCTGCTTGTGATCTCTCTCTCTGTCAAATAAATAAATAAAATCTTCAAAAAAAAAAAAATACTGAAAAGTATTAAAAAAAAATGGTTAATTTTATGTCATGTGCATTTTACCACAATAAAGACATCCCATAATAAGGAGTGAGGGATACTGATCAGTTGGCATATACCTTTATCCCCTTACTCCTTCCGTCTTTCTACCTGAAGGTGTAGGTGGATCAGCCTTTAGGTGCCCATGAAGCAACAAACATTTGCCAAGAATGGGTCTTTGATATCACGAAGAAAACCACAGTAACATCAATTTTATTATGAGACAAATAATACCCCCAATTGAAGAAATAGCATGTTCTTTATTCTTAAAAACTTCCTCTTCAAAAAATGACCTTAGCACAGACTAAGTGAACAAATTCACATGTAAGCCTTAGGTTAGATTTAATTGTTATATGTACTTTTGGTTGGATGGTTTCACCAGTTGCTGGGAAAATGCCCTTTGCTACGCAGATCAGCACTCACCACCTGTAAGCATTCCAAAAGGGAGACAATAAATACAAAACAGCATCACAAACATTAGGTATACAAGTAACAACAGAAACTGAAAATAACTATCTTTTATATAAAGGCCACAGTTTACCCCTGGCCTGAACAAACATAATTGTGTAGTCCTTCAATATGTATTGATGACTACTTACTATGTGCCAAGCACCGAGTCAGAGATGGGAGCCAGAACACTACCATGAGCAAGAAAGATAAATTCTCTGCCCTCACGGAGCTTACATTCTAGCAAGAAGGTGATGCAAACGATAAACACATAAGCAATTTCGCATACACTATATATTAATACAATGCATAGGAAGAAGCATAGTGGGCTTCCAAACCTGATTTAGGACCAGCTCTTAGCTCCTCCATCTCTGGCACAGCTCTGCAGGGTCCTCAGTTCCCTCAGTCCCCTAGGAGTCAGCAGCACTTTCAACACCGCAGCTTTCGTCTCAAGTAGTCAAAAACATCTCAGTTCCCCACTACCATTGCTGACATTATTCCCACATTTTATCTAACTTCAGGAAAACAAAACAAAACAAAACAAAAAACAAATAAAAAACCATGCCTCACCCCAACCAATCCCAAACCTAAAAGGTGAAAAATTACACCCAAAGCAAAATCCATTCTTGTTCCCAAGGACAAAGAGCCTACAAACAAAACAAAGCTTATCTTTCTGGTAGAGAGCCAGGGAGGAAAGGAGGGTGGACATAGCATTCAGGTCAAAAACTTGTATATGAGGAAAAATGCAACTAATAACTAAGTACGAAAGATGTAACTCTAGCACCTGAAGAAAATGCCCTTGACCAGTGCTGTCCAATAGAATATAATGCAAGGTACAAATGAGAGTCATTTTTGCAATTTTAAATCTTCTAAAAGTAGGGGCACCTGGGTGGCTCAGTGGGTTAAAGCCTCTGCCTTTGGCTCAGGTCATGATCCCAGGGGACCTGGGATAGAGCCCCGCATTGGGCTCTCTGCTCTGCAGGGAGCCTGCTTCCTCCTCTCTGCCTCTCTGCCTACTTGTGGTCTCTGTCTGTCAAATAAATAAATAAAATCTTTAAAAAATAAATAAATAAATAAATAAATAAATCTTCTAAAAGTAAAGAGAGGTAAACTAATTTCAATAGTATATTTCCTCTAACCCAAATACCTATAGTATTATATTTTCAACATATAATCAATATAAATATTATTAATACGGTATTTTACATTCTGTATTCATTCCCATACTAAGCCTTCAAAATTTGGTATGTATTTTAAATTTATATAAAATTTATATATAGTACATCTCAATCTGGACTAGATACATTTCAAGTACTCAGTAGCCACATGTGGCTAGGGGCCACCTTATTGAACAGTGTTGCCCTAGAAAAAAAATTACCTTTTCATGAACATTAAAGCTAATGGTTCCCCAGAATTGAAGCTTTTAGCTGTCTTTTTGGCTGCTCCTAAGAAGCTACATACTGGCACCCTCCATTCTTAGTCCTGGGGACATAGCCTTGGTACTATGAATCACAAGTTAACATAATTAACTGATTAAGAGACTATACATATATTTGCAATTCAAGTGAGGAACAAAATGATCAGCCTTGGTGGGAAAAAAGGATGTGTTCACCTTGCCCATTCATCTGTCTATCCATCCATTCAACATTTATTGGGCCTACAATATGCCAGAATTAATTCTATATGCTAGTATCCTGCCTGCAGGGAGTTTAGCCTTTTAGAGGAAAAGTTGAGAGACATAAATAATTAAATAATAAACAAGTTCATTTCAAATAGTAATTTTTCTAGGAAGAAAATAAAACTGGAAAATACCATCATGAATGGAAGAGGAGATTACTTTAACTAATAGGGCAGAGGCTTCTCTGAGAAGGTAGCATTTAACCAGAAAATAAATTAACAGGGACATGAGTGGAGAAGAGTGTTTTACACAAAGAAAATGGGGCAAAGACCTAAGGCAGAAAGAAGTTTGGTATATTTGCAAAACAGAGAGAACGTCAATGTGGTTATAGAGTAGTTAACAAGGAGAAATAGCAGGAGGTCATAAAAGTAGCCAAAAGCCAGATCTCTTAAGGCCTAAAGAAAAGGGTATGGGCTTTAGACATTATTCTAAGAAAAAAATCAATGAGGGGTTCTGAGTGGGGGGAGAATCATCTGACTTACATTTAAAACAAGACTGTGTGGGGGGAATAACCAAATCCCTGCATGTTTGGGGGATGGTTTAAGAGTGAAAGTGGGGAGACCAGTTGGCAGGCTGCTGCAGGAGCCAAGGAGAGGTGACGTGGCATGGAGTAGGCTGGTAGTGGTAGAAGTTGTGAGAAGTCAGATTTAGAATATCCTTTCAATTTACCAGCAGTTCCTGTCAGCTCTACCTTCAAAATTAGATTATATAGATTGTATTTTGAATCTACAAAACATGCTGATGAATTACATGGTGAGATGAAAAAAGGAAAGGCTGGCTAACTATTAGAGTTTTGCCTGGAGTATATAGTTGGAATGATGATGTCACTTATGGAGATGGGGAGCTGAAACAGGAGCAAAACGTGCCCCTCCTTCTGAATTTCCAATCTCAGTAAATGGAACCACCATCCAGACACCTGAGCTTCATCCAAGGTACTGCCCTATCTAGTCACCATTATCCACTAATTCTGTCTTCCCAGTTTCTCAAATCTGTCCCCTCCTTCCCATCCCTGACTTGGTTCATTAGACCAAATTACCTACCAACACTACTGAAACTGCCTTAACTTAACTGCCACAGTTTTAAACTCCCAACTTAATTTCAGTGCTACAAATTATTCCCCTGCTAAAAATTCTCCAACAATCTTTATGAAGAGTAATTTGGCATTACCTATCAAAGTTTAAAATGGACAAGCTCTCTGATTGGCTCTCCTTTATGATTCCATCTTATAGAAATACTCAAAGAACAAAAATATGAAGGCACTTTAATAGTGGAAAACTAGATACTACCTTAATGCCACTCAATAAGGAAACTGTTACATAAACATCACACAACTATATTATAAAATTCTATTTAGTCCTTTATTTATGTATTTATTTAAGTAGACTCCACACTGGGTAGAGCTTGAACTCACCACCAACCCTGAGATCAAGACCTGAGCTGAGATCAAGAGTCTCATGCCCAACTGACTGAACCATCCAGACGCCCCTAGTCCTTATTTTTTTAAATGAAGCAGATCTAAATATATTGATATGAGAAGATATCCAAGATACTTGAAAAGCAAATGGCAATGTATACATGGCTGCATTCACTGGAAAAGCACCACAGTGTTATCTATTAGTTCGGTGTGTATGTTGTTTCTAAAGGCCTAGAGAAGGTCTAGGATGACACACATCAAATTATCAATAATGGTTTACCTCAGGGTAGTGAGATGGGGATGGGTTGAGGTGGGGGTTCTTTTTTTAAAACTATATATACTTATCATTGGATGGATTTTAAAATATTTATATAACAGCAACAAAACTGTACAACCATCCTGTATGCCCCAACGTGATTCAAGGTACTTTAGGACCTTGCACTAGCCTTCTCTTCAGACTAGTTTCTCAGACTTATTTACATTAGGTAGGTGAGAGAATGTTTTTGTGTGATGGGAAATGTGGGTTGATTGTTGAAACTGGTCGTGTACTAAGTCTATCTGCTTTGCACTGGAAGAAGAAAGGCATCCTCTAGCACTCAGGATGGAAAGCTCTTTCTAAAGAGAAGTTAAGGGGTGCCTGGGTGGCTCAGTGGGTTAAAGCCTCTGCCTTCAGCTCAGGTCATGATCCCAGGGTCTTGGGATGAAGCCCCACATTGGGCTCTCTGCTCAGCAGGGAGCCTACTCTCCCCCTCCACCACTCCACCCCCCCGCCTGCCTCTCTGCATACTTGTGATCTCTGTCAAATAAATGAATAAAATCTTTTTAAAAAATAAAATAAAGAGAAGTTAAGGTACTCATTTCTCTCCTTGAGGGCACAGCAGAATCAGTTTATTCCTTTAGTTCTTCAAAGCAAGAAATAAAACTTCATGACTCTTTTCCCAACTCATTTGCCTTTATGTGGTTTAAGAGTACCTGTAATTATCTTGTTCAGTTTGCTTCTTTCATAATATAAAAGGCCAACAGAATGGACAGTAAATTGACCAATACACCAGTTCCTTTCTAAAAATATTCATTTCCCCAAGAAAGTTTTAGGTAATTAAAGAAAAACTGATAGCATTCCAGCTAGTGATCCGCTAGAGATAACACATTGTGAAATAGCTTTGGTAGAAACAAAAAAATGCTAAACAAATAGAAGGTGGAATTAGACCTATTTCTAAATTCTAAAGAGTTTCATATTTATTTTTGATTTCCACTTCTTACTTTTTTAGACTTAGGAATAAAGAGAACAAGAAAATATATATTTAAGTCTTTCTATTGTTGTCCTGGCTGGGAAGCTAGCCATAGAACCAACTGGTAGAAAGAAAAGGAACTGCTCTTCCCAATCTTGTTCCCATTCAGTGTCCAATTCTCTCAAAACAGTACCAAAAAGAGTTATGAAATATTCAATTATTTCTTCCTCAGTCATTCAGATAGAAATGAAGCACCTTGGCAAGATAGGAAAAGAGAAACCTAATTAGCAATTGTTTAGGTGAAGTTTGCTGCCTTATAATCCTAAACCTAAACCTATAAATAACCCTAAACCTAAACCTATAAACCTAAACCACCTACAGCAGTCCCTCAAATGAAATATCCTTCACCTGGTTTGAATTGCTATTGCACATCAGAAAACTTCTCAGCTGTGTTGTTATTATTAGGCCGCATTTACCTCCATAAGACATCAGAGCAGAAAGGAATCAGTGTGATTCTATCATAATCCTCTCCTTATTGACAGCTGAGAAACTGGCCCAGAAAGACTGCATCAGGTGTCATCCTGCAAGTGTCTACTTAACTTGGAACTGGGACCAGAACCTAGTCTTCTGAGCTGGAGGCACGCCAAACTGGACAATTTCTTTTTTTAATCATCTAAATTTAACACTCCTTAAGTAGTGGAAATACTCTTTAAGTATTATTTTGGAGAAAAGGGGCAACTAAATGAGAAAAAGTCTTCCACTTCAAGGGCAGATAGAATGAAAGCAGTTCTCCACCAAATATAAGGTTATGTGGATCACCTAAAGGCCTAGACTGTTTATTCATCACCTTACTTTTGGCAAAGGATAATGAATAATATTATTTAGTGGCATGGGTAGAGAAAAAAATTCCTTTTAAAATCAGTTAACCTCTCATGCTGATCCTGTAGAGTGGGAAAATGGCTCTTTGGTTAGGGAAACATCTTGGATAGGCCACTTTGGACATAAGAGCTTTCGAGGTACTACTTGAAATAGAAATAAAATAAAGAAATGTTCTTTCCTCTAGTACGTTTATAACTTTCCAAGGTCTTTGGGGGAAAAGGGTAATGAAGAGAAGGAAACAGGAAGCTGAAGCTGAAGTTTTAGCAAGATTTGAAAGCAGGACTCTACTTGGGATGAAACGTGAGGATGGTAGAATAGAAACTCTTTAAGAACAAGGATCTATATGATCTACTCTTGTATTTCTTGACTCTGCAATGCCTAGACAAGATGGCCCATTGCTGCCCACCTCCTCCCCACTACTATAAAAACTTCAGTGAATATCTGCTACATGGGTCATGGGAGTTGGAATAGGTGGTGTGGAAGAGGTAGAGAAGCCAGGGAAGCAAGTAGGCAGAATAGGAGGAGCCCTTTCCACAACTCTCCCCACTAAAGAAAAAGAGAATGAAACTGGAAGAAGTATCCCATGATGTGAAAAGTGTTCTATTTAAATCTTACAGGGGAGTGAAAGATTGAGACACCTGGGCGGCTGATACTTGAATAATAATAACATAGCCAACTTCGGAGATGAGTTCCTGGCCATCCCTTATTACAGGCTGAAAGTAGTAACAATTCCAGCCACCCTGAGATCCACAGACACTGTGATTACATCTACTGACCAACCTCCTGTGTGAGCTTGCCCTTACTAGAGCTTCAGAGGCAGACAATTGGCAGGGTTCCCATTTTTAATCATTTTTGTCACTGACTGGCTTTTCTCAACAGATTATAGTGCCATTCAGTAGACCTAAATCTGTCTGATGAAGTAATTTCAAACTCTATGGAGTTCTTAGGTATGTCGTTGAAGTCCAAAATTTTACATACTGAATTATATTTTCCTATTAATTTTGAAAATCAGAGACCTTTCTTTAAGGAAATGATGAACCCAGGGTTTTTAAAAAGTACCTAAGTCACACCTATAAGCCCTAGTATTAATATAAAAAGTTTGCTTTTGTTACCCTATTTCTTTAATGCTACTGCACATTTTCTACATGCACTTCTTTAAATATCTATTGGATCCTTTTTCTAATATGGGAGTATCTTTTCCATTATAACACATTAAGACTGTAATTGTCATCTCTAATTATATATATCTTTAAATACAAATATCTACCTCACAGGTTTGCTTATACAAACCTGAGTAAATGAGTCAATATATGTAAAGACACATAGTAAGTACTATTAGAAACTTTCTTCTATACACACACACACACGTGGAAAAACAATCCTCCTAATACTTAACACATAATGGATATCTTTTCCCATCAATATATTCTTTTTAATAGCTACAGGACTACATAGGAACATAGTTTAATTTCTGATCAATACATATTTAGTACATCCATGTATCTATATCCCATTTCAAACACTGTTGCAATAAATACTTATTCATACTTGTATCTTCACTCCCGACATTCTTCTGTAGCACAAATTCCATACACATACACACACACACAAAAAGAGAACAAACCATGCCTTGAGGTATGCTCATACGTACAGCAGAGGAAGAAATAAAGCCTGAAGACTGAGAAGGAATAGCAATGAAGTGAGGAGAACCAAGACAGCATAATGACTAGGATACCAAATGAAAACGTTTCAAAGAGAAAGCATGGATTGATAGCATCAAAAACTGAAAAACAACCAAAAAGACTGAGGAGTAAAGGTTTGTTACATAGGACACTTATGATGGAGAAAGGCATTTCAGTGTAGTAATCGGGCAAGACACGAACTGCAAACAGAGAGGAAAGAAATATGCAACTAGTTTATATGATTCTCTGAGAAGCTGGTAGATAACAGAAAAAGAAAAACTAGAACAGTAGCTCTAGGAAGTAGAAGATGCAAGTTGTCAGACTCCAGAAAAAATATCCAGAAACATTTATTGACTAAAATAAAGAGCTTAGAGTTCTCTTACAACTACGTTTTTTTTTCTTTTTTTCTTTTTTAGGATTACTTATTTGAGAGAGTGAGCAAGCAAGTAGGAGGAAGGGCAGAGGGAGAGAGGGACTCCTGAGCAGACTCCCCACTGAGTGCAGAGCCCAACGTAGAGCCCAACCCTGAGATCATGACCCAAGGTGAAATCAAGAGTCAGAAGCTTAACTGACCTAGTCATCCAGGTGCCCCTGAAACTATGTTTTTAAACACCTGATTCATGTTTTATTTAAATGAAGTTCTTTCTAGAACTATGAAAGTTTAAAAACAATGTTTAAAAGTTGAATAGGTCCATCCAAACAAGACACATACATAAAGTCTTAAGGCAGCTTATTGCCAGAAAAAAATTACACCATGTAACAACTGCATCTGTTACTTGAAACATGACTATTAGGAGAAAGAAGTCTGAAACATTGCTTTAATGGGAAGAGTATTCATTTTAATTATGCTCCAAGATGTTACAGACCTAGAAATTAACAAATTTCAGTCAGTATAAAATAGATTTATTGTCAATAATCAGTCATGAATACAGCCTAGGTAAATGCAACCATCCCTTCATACAAGGACCAGATACTCTAAAATCTATCTTCACACATGTACTATAAAATGATAAATACTTAAAAATGACAATGCAAGGAAAAAATATTATAAAAAATACAATTGCTATAGCCCCTCGCATGAAAGTTCTTTATTTTTAAAGTTCTGCTTTAGGGGATAATACCATGCTACAGATCAGAACCAAAAATAAACTATGTTCCTTGAGGTTACAATGTTCAACAATGTACTGGATGCACTCTAAAACATCATGTCTGACAAGAATCAAAAAGAGAGACAAAGAAGGACTTCAATGATGTTGAGAGAAAAGAGAGAAGTTATCAATTGTTATATGCTGATTTCTGCTGGGATGGCCTCATTAGACAATTTATAGAACTGTAGAAGACAGGAGAAGGAAAGGGACCAGTCTTAGCTTTCGATAAAGGATTTACAAATCAGCACAAACTCAGGCGATTCTAAAAGGCACTGTTCCCAATGCTCTCCACTCTTCAACCCTGTAGGAACTCCTTGTTCCCATATCCATGTTTTTTTCCTAATTTCTTCTTAAGCGTTTACCAAGTATACTTTCTGTTTTCTACCATCCAACATCTAAACCAAAAGGCATTAAGCAAAACAACAGACTCTGTCAAGTCAATTTGAAGGACATAAATTTTGGTTTAGATATTAATCAAGAGATTTAGGCATACCTATCCCTCTTCCTCCCTCACATATTGACTCCAATCCTCAACCATGTGGCAATATGCAGTTTTAAGATTTTTTTGTCTCTCATCAATAATTTGTCTGTTGCCAAGCTGCTTGGCAGCAATACTGGGACTTGTTTAGAATGCTTGGTCAGACCAGATTTTTAAAAGGATGTGATCAGTGAATTAGTGATCATAGTGGGCTTCTACAGGGAGACGGGAAGAATTTACTGCACAGATCTCCTGCACTCATTTCAGAAGGGAGAAAAATGGGTCTCAAAAAGGAAAAAGATTAGGGTAAATATGAAATACAGTAAGATATTAATACTGTAATAACAGCAGGGAAGGAAATGCTTAGATAGCCAACCACCCTGTGGGGAAGCTTCTGGCATAAAAATCAAACCTTCTCTCCCATTACTGTTTAGCTGCTTTACTTTGAGAAGGGCAGAATACCACTTAAACACTTTCCTTCAACGGTAAGAAATTTCTTTTTGAAATGAGCATTAGAGAAAGGAAGAAAAGGTAGGGAAAGCTCACTCAAAAAGGTCCTCAAACATGCGTTGTCCCATTGCTATGTATGCTTCCTTCTCCTCTGGTGTCATCTGGGCCACCAGCTCTGGCCGCTGGCTCACTTCACTGTAGGAGAACGGACGGCCAGCCACCATAACAATGGGATCATCTGCTACTTCCTCAAACTCATCATCCTCCTCCTCATCCTCGTCCCGATGATGCGCTGCCACAGCTGCTGGTCGAGGTGGGGAGTCATCGTCTGACTCACTGGTCTCACTTTCTGAGTCACTGCCATTGGCAGTGGTCACGGGAGCAGCTGCCCCCACTGAGCCTGCTGTGGCTGAGGGGGTCTTCTTCTCATGAATGAGTAGTGCTCGCATGACCTCTTCATTATCATCTGGCCCTGCACGGCCCTCCTCACGCTCCTGAAATGCGTCTATATCTATACCACCTGGAAAGAAAAAACCAGAATGTCAATTTCCTTAAGTAGAAAAGGCATTTCTTTATAACTTATAAGACTTCACTAGTTCCAGTTTTTGAGGAACTGTCCATAAGATATTAAAAATACTTTGCACAAACTGGAACTTAAGTAGCATGGTTTAAACACATGTGTTTTAAGAATAAAAAAGCCTGAATTTGAATCTGGGTCCTTTCAGATATAAGCTGTACTACTTTGGGCAAGTTTTTAGTCTGTGAATTTCAGTACCTTTTCCTATAAAAAGGAGTGATAAGAACATCTACCTTACAGAGCTCTGGATAAGAACATATGTAATTATGTCTAAGAAGGACCAAGTACTGTAGCTGGTAAAATGGGAACTCAAAACATGGCTCCTCATCTTGCTTCAAGTAAAAGCCAAAAGCTTACAATAATATAATATAATACAATAATATAATAATATTTGGGACCCCTCTTGCTCACATGCTCACCTTACTTACCTCTGCTCTTTCCCTTTGCTTATTCTTCTCTAGTGACAGTAGCCCCATGGTATTCCCTATATATGTAACATTCACTCCGACCTTAAGGCCTTTGTACTCCCTGTTTCCTCTACCTGGGATATTTTTTCTCTATGTTACATAGCTAACTCCCTCACATCCTGTATGTTTTTATTCAAATGTCACCTTCTTATAATTCACCCCACCCTATATTCCCAATGCTCTATTTCTTTCCCCCATAGCACTTACTTTCTAACATAATAATTCTTGTCTACAGTCCCTGTTACCTCCTTTCCTAAGAGGTACATTCTCCACAAGCAGATATTTCTCTTTTTTTATTCAATGATATATCCCATGTACCAAAATAGTGCCTACCACTTATTAGGCACCAAATGAATACATGAGTGAATAAATGCAATTTTATTTTCCTGAAACAAACTACACATACTTTGAACTCTTTATAAAAAGGAATCTAGTATCAGGAATGAAGGTTCTCTCACCGCACACCTCCTATCATTTTGTGTATATATCATGCCTGAAAAATTACAGATGAAAATTTAAGAAAAACACTTATATTTTGTATTCTGAGTACCAAGTATACTGCTATTTAAAACATATAAAAGGATTAAAAATGTTGTTTGGAACCTAACTCCTTGATTCAAATCCTGATTCTAACACCTATTAACTACGGTTTTGGCTAGGTTACTTCATTTTTCTGCTTCAATTTTCTCAAGTACAAAAAGGGGGGGGAAATGAGTACATGTGTCACTGGATAATTGTGGGGATTAAGTGAATATCTGTGAAGTGTTTAGAATGAGCCTGGCACTTAGCTTAGTGTTATCTATCATCAACATCATCACCAAGAAAAGGCTCAGAAATGACCAATTCCAGCCATGAATGAAGTGAGAGCATCTTCTCATTCACATATTAGAATGGGTTAGTGTAACATTGCACAATTTAGAAAGTGCAGAACTCCTGAGATATGAGATTGGGCAGCTTAAGAGACAGAAAGGAAACAGGAATTAAGAAGTTAAAAGTTCAAGTCAGAGAATATAGGCTTTTGATACCATGGATGTAAAAATGACAATTAAAATCAAAGTTTACTACTTTAAAACATTGCTAAAGGCTGAGGCTCCTTCCAAGAGTCCTTATACTGCCAATGCAGTATTGCAACAGGGAGTTAAAAAAAAAGGAATTGTCTCTAAGGCAATCATCACTCCTATAAGAAATTTCCAATAAGCTTAATATTATCAACATAGTACTTTGATTAATGTTTAAAGTAAACATAAAATTAGGGGAAAAGCAATTTAGTTTTGTAAACTAAATCCTATCTCAAAGATTTATGACAAAGGTCTTGAGAGGTTTGGGGAAAAAAGGAACTGCTCTGCTACAGATGAAGACAGACAACAAAAAATGAGGATAAATGAGCAAATATCTGGATGGTAAAGTAGAAACACTAGTTCTAGGAACAGTCTTATTTAAGTTATAAGTTACAAAAAAGACATATATAATGGGAAACTGTCAAGTTCACTGATGATGCTAAGCAATTTTGGATGCTTAAATAAGGCCAAGCTGATGGCAAAAAAAAAAAAAAAAGAAAGAAAGAAAAAAACACAGGAAGAGCTAAGAGTGGGCAGAAAACTGGCGGATTTATTTCTATATTGGCAAGGGTAAGAAAATCTGCCCATAGAAAAACAATCTAAAACATATTGAAAGACCTGGTCCAAGTTATCTTGATACAGAGCAAGGGAGGATCTTTAAAAATCCCTGTACACGATTCCAAAGTTGTTGGTCTTAAAATATTGCTTCTTGACCCAAAGTAACAAAGTATTAGATAAAAACCAGAAGGATATTTTAAGTAAAACTCAAATCATTTATGATGGATCCATGCATAAACATATATTGTTCTGGTTACTAGATCTAAAGTAAAGTATATTATGCTTGGAGAAGGTCCAGAAAAAGACAATTTAAATAAAACCAAAAAATGTAGATGTAGGTGACTTCAGGAAAGAGGACTATTTGTAAGGAAAGTAGAAGGAAAGAGAAGTAGAATAGATCACTATGCTTTCAGTATAGTAATGAGCACATGATTAAGGTCTGTAAAATTCTAAAAATATTAAAGTAACTTGAAGTCTGAGGAAAATTAAGTGTAGGACAAACAAGACTCTCTTCACACATTCAATAGAGCCTATCCTATCACAAAACCTAATACAAATTTAGACATGAGAGTATACTATCCTATTTTATACAGAAAGAAAATATTCACAAATCAGAATTGGGTAGACTTGATAACTTTTTAAGGGCCCTTATGATTCAAATTCTATCATTCTAGGAATTGTAAACATTGAATGTTAAGCTTATAAACCTAACTGCATATAACATGGGCTAACAATGGTTTCATTTAATTCAATTTTGTTTCTAAGTTCAAAGAAAAGGTTTGGTAGCTTTAAGAATAAGCAAGAAGCCAAGTTGGGGAAAACAAGCCTACTAAATAGTTGACACTATCACTCCTATATAAAGTGAAACAATTTGAATCAATATAACTAAACATCATAGCCAAGCTTTTCAGTGCTAAGGAGGGTGGGTAAAGTATGAATGCCAAAGAAAATTTTTTTTCTGATTGAAATCAAAACACCAAGAAGAATCCTACTAGAAGTATTACCTGATTTTATTATCACTACCCAACTCCATACTACTACTTAATTCTTAGGATACATAGTTAAAGAAATGCTAATATAAAGGGGGAAGAGGTTAGGAAAAATACCAAAAAACAGGTAGCTTTCAGTTTCAGGGATTAAAGAACTATACTCAGGTGATGTCTTAGAAATGATACCTACCCAACCTGAGTGTAGGGCCATGCAGACTCTACCGCCAACAAAACCTAACCAGAAGTACTAACTCCCTTTCATCTCTGCTTCCCAGTTTCCGAGCAATCTCTGTCCAGTCTGAGCCTCACATTTTCTACTTTTTTTACTCCCATACATCACCACCCAAAAGTCTTTGAATCCAGTAACTTTACAGGTTTAAAAAGTAAATTGCTGCAGGGCTCAAACTGCTGGTTACTATGTAATTCTTAAGTCTTTGAGGATCACTGAGAGTTCTAAAATCCTCTAATATGGAGTTCTGTCAATCTTCTTGGCTGATAAGAATCCTTAATCCTTTAACCAGGTGGCTCCTTTTTATATATTTCAGGTAGCACAAATACATTGGTATTTATGAGGAGACAATATAAACAAGTTTGGACTGCATATAGTTTTGGTTCCCAATTCAGAGAAATAAAAAGGAATATAAGTTAGGGTAACAGAAGAATAAAGAAGAGGTGAATTTGGCCACTTTGAACATAATAGGACTTTTCCATGAAATTAAGACAAAGAAGTGGTTAATTTCTTAATTCTAAAAATGGAGATTTAAAATTTACTTATTATTTCAACAAAGTTGAAGGCTAATACAAGTATATATTGGTTAGTTTTTTGTTGTTGTTGTTTTAAAGATTTTATTTATTTATTTGACATATAAATAAATATAAATTTATTTATTTATTTGTTTGACAAATAAATAAATAAATAAATATTTATTTATTTATTTGAGATCACAAGTAGGCAGAGAGAGAAGAGAGGAGGAAGCAGCTTCTCAATGAGCAGAGAGCCCAATGCGGGGCTCGATCCCAGGACCCTGAGACCGTGACCCGAGCTGAAGGCAGAGGCTTTAACCCACTGAGCCACCCAGGTGCCCCTATATTGGTTAGTTTTAATGCTTATTAATTTCTTACTTCCTGGCATATCACAACTGTTTTGTAAAACAGATAGTGCTCGCTTCGGCAGCACATATGCTAAAAAAAATTGGAACGATACAGAGAAGATTAGCATGGCCCCTGCGCAAGGATGTTTTGTAAAACAGATATAATGAATTACCAATAAAACTAAGAATTGCCCACTAAGTCCATTTTCCACTGAACCCAAAATAAATTCATTTTAATGACTTCTACTCTTACCTTCCTTCATCTCTTCAGAACTATATGCTCCTTGGACAGTGCTCTCTCTCAACCAAATGGGTCTCTCTTTGGCAGATTTCCCCTCCAGTGAGGCTCGATGATCTTCTTGGTCATCCATGTTAATGACAACATTCTGAGTGTATAGGTCCTCATAGGAGGGACCTTTGGTGGCCCATGCTTCCCGGTGGTGCCCACCTGGCAGGCCAGCAGCTCCTGCAGTAGTTGCTGCCCGGTCCTTGCTATAAAAAAGATGAGAAGAGGGCAAGAAGAAGAAAAAGTAAAGTCTTAGTGTTGGAAAAGAAGCACAACTGGGGAGGTGGTTACTGAAGAAATAAATGCTATCTAGCAATCATATACACACGCTTTAGCAATTCTGAGAAATCGCTTATAACACAGGGTATCATATTTGTATTAAGTTTCTCAAACACTGGGTCTACTGGCACGTATATAAATGAATGAGGTTTCATAATTTAAGATGTCTCAATAAATCTACTTAAGAGGGGAGAATAATAAAGGTGACATAATCCACTTAAAGACACTAGCTCACAAAAATCTCTCAGTCACACCTTTCATGAGTATTCTGTTTAAAAAAAAAAAACCCAAACAAAACATGTTACCTTTTTAAAAACCTCTCTCATCTCAACCAAGGATTCAGAGTGGTTTTGTGAGCTTTTTTCTCTTTGTGTGCTGAGAAACTAAAAAAGTATTCTACAAAACCAGGCCTCAACTTAGAATTAATGTTTCCCTCCTGCTATTCACCAAACAAGGTATATCGTTATGCACAATTAATCTCTTTTTTACTGAGTCGTATTGTCCCATTTCTGTACCTACGCTGACCCTGGTATCTATCCCCAACCATTATTTCCACCCTGCAGTAACCATGATCTATTTTGCTTTGCTTTTTATCTCTACCACCTATGACCTACTTGCCTGTTCCAGGTCTGATCATTCCTTATCTTTCCCTAGTTACTTTATGTTTCCTCATCTCTGTTAGTTAAGTCAGGTTTTCAGTCTTTGGCAGTTCTGTGTCTTATCTACTTATTTCACTTTCAATCTGTTCTTCATTCTTTTTTTTTTTTTTTTTAAAGATTTTATTATTTATTTAAGAGAGAAGGCAGTGCATTAGAAAGAGAGAGAGCAAGCACAAGTGGTGGGAGGGGACGGGTGGGAAGCAGTCTCTGACTGAGCAGGAATCCTACCATGCAGCTCCACCCCAAGACCCTAGAATCATGACCTGAGCTGAAGGCCTTGTCTTTCTCTGCCTGCTACTGATGTGTTCTCTACATGAACTTCTATGCATAACTCTCCCTTGATCTCTATGTTTTATCCCATAAACTATCTCCATGTTTCATGAACTATCTGCTTACTTAGTACCTGCTCTGTGTCTTTCTTGATACCTTTTGTTATATTCCTTTAAGTGTCTACTAACTCTCTTGGCCCACTTCTCCTCTACTTCCTTCCATTTTTCTCTGAATCTCTTCTATGGATCCTAGACTATCTTCTGCGTGGAGACCTGTCTCATTGTGCCTAATGAATAAATACTCATTTGGCTTTATGCCCTGTCCAACTCCACTCTCTCAGAAACCTTCACTATTTTCCCTTTTCTTTGGTCCTACTTCATCTCTGCTTACTCCATTGCTCTTCATTTCTTCCTGGGACCACTGTATCTACTTGAGTTTTTGGTCTCATGCTTGGTTGAGGTTTCTCTGAGGTTCATCTCTGTCCATGTATCTGACGGGCCAATTACATCTCTCCCTGAGAATACTGTGTCTGGTCATCCTCTGGCGGTAATCATGGGCTTATCCTATCTCTCCTGTTCTTCCTCTGGATATTTACAAGCCCCCTCCCACTTCTGGTATTTAAAAAAAAAAAAAAAAGTGCTCTTTCCAGTCATCCAAACCACAATGATCCATGCCTCTAGTGGTACCTAGAGCTGCTCTATAAACCATTCTTTCCCATAGCCTTTGTATCATGTCAACTCCTGCCTCTAGCGGTACCCAGGGCTGCTTTGTAAACCATTCTGTCACATAGCTTTTGTACCAGTTAATTATTCTCCCATTCTGAGTCTAGGCCTACTAGGCATCTCTCCATATCCCATCTATCTATTTGCACATTATATTTTAAAAGTCTTATGTTACAGATGCAAATAACTGGTTTCTCTCTACCTGTTCTTTCTTTCTACAATTATCTAATGTTACTTTTTGCCCTATTACTGTGTCTGTCTCAATTTAATCCCTATCTGTTCCTAGTCACTTTCTATCTCTATCCTGTTCCATGTTGTCTTCTAAAAGGCTGTGTCACTGCCTTCACTAGAATCTTACTGTTTGCACTTTGGTATAAATTAGCTTTTTGAATTCAGATCTCCCCTGAGCATTCACTTTTCTTTCTCTTCCTTTCTCTCTCAATCTGATCTGTGTTTGTTTCTGTGCTCACTCAACATTCTGACCCTCTCCTATCTTACCCAGTTTCCCTGACTCCTTTTCATGTCTCTTCCATCCTCAGTCAGCATCCTTATCTTGCTGCATTGAGCCTGTCTGCCCCAAATGTGTCTCCCTGAGCTAGCCTTATGCCTTTTCTGTCTCTCTACACCCACTCAATGTTTCTCTAGCTCTGACCTGGCCAACTACATCTGTCCTTATCTTTCTCTCCTTCATCCAGACTCTTAAATGATTTCCTCTCTCTTTCTGAAGCTACTGTTTTTCTCTCTATATAACCTAGAACACACTGTTTTCACCTACGCTCCATCTTTAGCATTAAATCTGAAAACTATATTCTGAAGGTCAACAAGTATTCAGTACTTGAGTAGAGAACAAGAAGAGTAAAGAAAAAGAACAGGACATTTAAAATAAATGTTAACATGGGATTACTTTTAAAAGTTTTCATTTTCAGTACTCCATTAAGGAAACTCAAGATCAGTTTTACTCCAGTTTGAAGCAGGAGGGATTTCACCCCAAGTCAAACAAAAAAAAAAGTTTTTTTAAGATCTGTTTACTTATTTTAGATGGGGGAGGGCAGAAGGAGAAGGAAACAGAGAATCCCAAGCAGACTCCCCACTGAGCACAGAGGCACAGAGGCGGACACAGGGCTCGATCCCATTACCCAGAGATCACCACCTGAGCTGAAATCAAGAGTTAGATGCTCAACTGACTGGCTCACCCAAGTGCCCCCCTAAAAATCTTTAAATTTGGAAGAACTTTTTAAAAAGATAATCCAGATATCAACCCTCAACTCTACGGTCAAATAATCTTTGACAAAGCAGGAAAAAATATCCAGTGGGGGGAAAAAAAAAGTCTCTTCAATAAATGGTATTGGGAAAATTGGACAACTATGTATAGAAGAATAAAATTCAACCATTCCCTTACACCATACACAAAGATAAACTCGAAATGGATGAAAAACCTCAACGTGAGTCAGGAATCTATCAAAACCCTAGAAAAGAACATAGGCAGTAACTTCTTCGATATCGGCCCCAGCAACTTCTTTCAAGACATGTCTCCAAAGGAAAAGGAAACAAAAGCAAAAATGAACTTGTGGGACTTCATCAAGATCAAAAGCTTCTGCACAGCAAAGGAAACAGTCAACAAAACAAAGAGGCAACCCACAGGAAGGGAGTAGATACTCGCAAATGACACTACAGACAAACGGCTAATATCCAAGATCCATAAAGAACTCCTCAAACTCAACACCCAAAAAACATATAATCATGTCAAAAAATGGGCAGAAGACACAGACACTTCACCAAAGTGTATATCTTCACCAAAGAAGATATACAAATGGCTAACAACCATGAAAAAATGTTCATCATCATTAGCCACCAGGGAAAGTCAAATCAAAACCACACTGAGATACCACCTTACACAAATGGCAAAAATTAATAGGAAAGGAAACAACAAGTGTTGGAGAGGTTGTGGAGAAAGGGGAACCTTCTTACACTGTTGGTGGGAATACAAGTTGGTGTAGCCCCTTTGGAAAACACTGTGGAGATTCCTCAAAAAAATAAAAATAGAGCTACCCTATGTCCCTGCAATTGCACTACTGCGTATTTACCCCAACAATACAGATGTAGTGAAAAGAAGGGGATCTGTACCCCAATGTTCATAGCAACAATGGCCACAATCGCCGAACTGTGGAAAGCGCCAAGCTGCCCTTCAACAGTCAAACAGATAAAGAAGATATGGTCCACATATACAATGGACTATTACACAGCCATCAGAAAGGATGAATACCCAAGTTTGCATTAACATGGACAGGACTGGAGGAGATTACACTGAGTGAAATAAGTCAAGCCGAGAAAGTCAATTATCATATGGTTTCACTTACTTGTGGAGCATAAGGAATAACATGGAAGATATTAGGAAAAGGAAAGGAAAAGTGAACCATGGGATATTAGAGGGGGAGACAAAGCATGAGAGACTGTGGACTCAGAAATAAACTGAGGGTTTTGGAGGGGCGGGGGATGGAGGGTTGGGTGAGCCTAATGGTGGGTATTATGGAGGGCATGTTTTGCATGGAGTACTGGGTGTGGTGCATAAACAATGAATCTTGGAACTGAAAAAATAAAAAAATAAAATTAAAAATAAATAAGTAAAAATAAACAAAAGGTACTTTTAACTATGGACAGTTGAGTGTACAGATTTTATTTCTACCTTTACAACAGACAAATCTAATAGCAAATGTGACACTAAAGATAATCAAGATGAGAGACAGGTAGGTTCACTCCTGCATATTTAAATTTCTTCTATGGAAAGAATGTACACATTCTACTTAAAGATGACAAAAGTGACAATTCAGTTTTGAATTTTTTTACATTATTTAAGAAATTTTAGAACTTCTAAGACCTATAACTCACTCAGGGGTGAGGGAGGAATATTTCAAAACTAAAATTTTAAAGATCTTTAAGGTGAGTGTTAGGTAAGAGATGACAAAAAAGGAAGAGATTGCTGACAAAAAAAAAAAATTCCATTTAAGAGAGAGACTTTTTAAATATCACCAATGGGTTGACTTGCTGAAAGGCTGGAACTGTCCATCAGCTCTTGAGTTAAGACTACAAAGAGTTCTGCAGAGGCAGCCTCTGGTTTCTAATCTAGGGATTAGCTAGAATTTAATTGGTTACAGATCAGTAACCCAAGTAACAATGAAGCCACTTGTTTCCTTTTTAATCAATTAATTACTATCATCTCTGAGCTCTCATGCCATCCTATTTGATGTTTTTCTTCTTATACCAGGAGCAAGACAGCTATTATACAACTGTTATGCTCTGAAGCAGATCCTACAGTGCAGAAAGGCTAAATCAATACCATTTCCAGGATGTCATATTCAAGCAGTGGAGCTTGTCAAATGCTTGGTGAGGCCATCTCAGCCAAGGTAACACCTTCTAACCCAGTTCCAAAAGTCCTTCTCCTGACCACGTGAAAGCAACTGGACTTACTTCTGGCTGGCAGCTCCCGCTACTCCATTCTAGCTCTCTTGCCTGCCTCCATTTCTGCCTTTCTTCCCTAGTGACCAACCTGTCACCTTTTCCTGATCAGTCTGTTTCCTCTGTTTCCTGATTCTTCTTCATCCCTGGAGTAACCATCATTCCTAATGAGAAACCAGGTGACTAGATACAGAGCTACTGTCATGCCTCTAGCATTGCTGTACCACCAAGACTTGTCTCTGGAATGGAGTGAGGGATATTTTTATAAATACAAATCCTTGAATGGGAGATGAACTGTGTAAGAAGGAGAATATTAGAGATGGGATGTTGGTGGTGTGCTGAAAGAATGCTATTGTAATGGGAAAGCATCCTTATAAACAGAAAAATAACTATATTTAGAGGAGGAAACACAAGAATAAATTCACAGATACTATTACATTGTGTAGAAAACAATCAGAGAATGTTAAAGCATATTTCAACATGAAATAACCCACAGGCTTGGAAAATTATATGTTTTTGTAAAATCAATTTCCTCATAGGCTTCTATGTCAGGGTTATGGTATTACTTAAGCCAACAGAGATATAAAAAATACTTCTTGATAAGAAACCAAATGACCAGTACAAAAATTAGAAGGTATCTGTGATGTGGATGATATTAGTTGCCTACCAATTGTGGTTTCTTTCTTTCTTTGCTTATTGATCTTATTCAAATACCAATGGCTATTTGCTCCAAAGGACTCAGGGGTCTTCTCCAGCCCTAAGAGGTAAACCCTCACTAGTCTAAGCAGCAACCATGTGATCTCACTTCCTTTGCCAGATGCTGGTTTAGAAATAAACATATGCAGCAATTCTGGCTGATGAGACAATGGGGGATAGAGTAGGATGAAGGTTGTCCTCTGGGAAAGCCTTCTTCAAACTTCAAAGAGGACAACAGGAAGAAGCAGTTCCCTTTTCTACTTTGGACTTGCAGAAAGAAAGACACAGCCATCATAGGCTAGCCCCTCTTGTGGTCCCAAGAGGAAAACCAATAGGCTGAGTTCATCTAGATGGAACAAATCTAGATCCTTGAGTATGTAACTGAGCTGTGAAATTACTTCTGAACTATACTACCTCAGCATTTCTGGTGATAGCAGGCAGGTTTTTCTTACTGTTTAAGCCACCTCTAGTTTGGTTTTCTGTTATCACAGATAAAGGCATCCTAACTAATCCATGACATTAGGCTAGAAAATTCATAGCAACTTATATAGACGTAAAACTTTCCATACAATTGGATAGTTTTTAACCATCCAAAAGAAACTCAAGTTGCTCAGGACTGCCCAGAATTGGCTTTTCTATAACATCAGTACCACAGCATATACAATACTGAGAGTGCTCCTGAAAACCATACAGTTACAACACTGGGTTCTATGGAAAGGTATAAACTGTAAGCCTCAATGTGGCAACTATAAGCCTCTGCCCAGAAAATGGGCAAAGTAGAACATTCCCTGACCCAATTCACATTTATGTTTTCCAAAAAAGAATATAAACAACTTTCTATGGCACACCAAAAGCAAGGTTACTTTTGTAATTCAAACTTTAAGGCACACTAATAAAAACAGGGAACCACAGTAAAAAGTATTAACTCATATGTAATAACTACTATACTTTACTTTCAAAGAAGTTGCACTGAAAACTAAGACAAGAAATGTACAGTTAAAGCTTCAAAGTAAAGAAAAAAAAGAGAGAGAGAGCACACAAATGCTTTATTCCTCAAAGAACTTCGTCCTTCAGGACTTGGCTAGGAAAATTCCAAATATCCCTAAGAGGCATTTCCAGTTCAGGATTAGCTAACAATTGGCTGATTTGCAGTGGGTCTAAGCAGACTGAGTTCTTAAAATCAAACTTGACAATTTAAAGATTTTTGCCCAAGGCCCACACTATTCTGCTTTCAGTACAAACAAATTTCATCACAGGCACAAGTTAATAAGACAAATGTGGTAAAACTGAGAAACTCTGTAACACCCGCTTTTAGCGTCGGGGGTATATTATTTACTCACTACTGCTCTCAAAAGTACTGGGAGTTAAAACATGGGTCAGCTTAAAAGTGTTCTTGGTGAGAGCACAGGTCAACACTAACCTTTGTTTCAAAGCTGGTATTTCTGTGGGTTCTGGCTCAAGTATCTCATAGGCCAAGTTCACATCCTCTGTTTCCCGAAGCAAAGCATAAATGGGTTCAATTTGTTCATTAAATCTTGCCAAAAGTGTGCGTGCATCTTTTTTGGGCATTGCTGATTCATCTTCTTCTACCTCTGTATGGCAAAAAGTACAGCGGAAAGTTCCTACAGAGGAAACAAAAGTCTCAGGTCAGGCAAGAGAAATTCTCAAGACTAGTTTTTTACCAAAGAGTTGTACCTCTATCCTCCTCTAACATGTTATTATTGAAACTTTCAAATGCAGAAAAGTTCGAAGAATTTTACAGTGAACATCAATGTGCCCGCCAATGAGATTCTACAATCAATACTTATCACATACCTGTCCATCTATCATTTTTAATGCATTTCAAGGTAATTTCACTTCTACCTGCAGCACAGCAAAGTTTTTCATCATATTTCTAACATATTTATATTTAAATATACTTAAAACCAAATTTTTTACAACTTACCACTGAAACCTGTACCCTTCTCCAACTGCCTTGCTTTTTGCACATTACAAATTGGGGCCTGCATTATAAGGAAAGCCAAACAATACCTAAAGCCAAGTCCCTAGGCATCCTGTACATTGTCACAAGGCTGTTTTTTCAAACTTAACCATTTATACCTAAACATACTTAACCAATCCACTTCCAAAGTTAAAGTTCAAGAAGTCTTTATTGTTCTTACTTCTATATCCCTCACACTTAACTCATAACTAAATTGTAGTAATTCCTTAGAAATATTTCAGATTTTTCACATCTACTGTTCTTTCACTAATCCAGGCCACCATTACCTAGCCTGAAACAGCTGCCTCAATCTGATCTTTGAACCCCTAGGTTCTCCCTCTCCAATTCCAGTTTCCTATGCCACCACTTTTGTCCTCTCATCCCCCCGCTCCTAAGTCTGTCTAGCTGAATTTATTTTCTTCTTTGAGACTTTATTTATTCATTTGACAGAGAGAGAGAAAGAGAGAGAGAGCAAGAGAGCACACACAGCAGGGAGAGCAGCAGGCAGAGGGAGAAGTAAGCTTCCTGCTGAGCAGGGAGCTCAACATGGGGCTCGATCCCAGGACCCTGGGATCACGACCTGAGCCAAAGGCAGATGCTTAACCAACTGAGCCACTCAGGCACCTCTGGTGCCTGAATTTCTTAAGTCAACAACATTAAATCTAAACTTCTCATCCTAATACGCTATAATTTGGCCCAAAAACATCATAACCCAACCACAGTCCTTTACCTGTCAAGTAAGTTCAAATACTTGAAAGATAATATCCTAGATATTATATTTATTTGTATAGTGCTTTCTGTTTATAAAATACTTCCATGTATACTTTTTGATCCTTATACGAAACCTATAAAGCGACATCAGAACTGAGGCTCTAAGGAGTTTTTTTTTTTTTTTTTAAGATTTTATTTATTTATTTGACAGACAGAGATCACAAGTAGGCAGAGAGGCAGGCAGAGAGAGAGAGAGGAGGAAGCAGGCTCCCTGCGGAGCAGAGAGCCCGATGCAGGGCTCGATCCCAGGACCCTGGGATCATGACCTGAGCCGAAGGCAGAGGCTTTAACCCACTGAGCCACCCAGGTGCCCCTCCAAGGAGTTTTGTGACTGGTTCAAAGTCACAGAGCCAATAAAAGCAGTTATAGCAGCTATTGTATATCTTGTACTTACTAAGTTATCACTAACCCTCAGAGGTTGGTATAAATACAGAGGTCCTAAGGGGATAAGTAAATTGCTTAAGATCACATAACTACTAATTGTCAGTAGGGAGGAGTCAAACCCAAACTCACACTCTTAAACATTACTTAATAGTCCATACCAGTAGCCTCACTTGGATTTCCAGTTTGTTTCCTAATGCCAGACATATGCACCTTTCATTTCTAAACCAATCTACCTGAGGGATTAAAAAAGATAATCTACGTACTTAGTGCCTGGCCCACATTAAGCATGCAAACATTTAGCTTTAAAAAGCTCTATATGTGATTGATACATATGGATGAGACATGCTCTAAACCCCTCTTTTCCTGGTAAGGAGTAAACAGACTAGGCATCTCTAACTCAAAGTAACACCAGATCCTATTGATACATTTCAAGTAGAGTAAGTTTCACTGCCACTTCTCACATAAATAGCCAATATCATGCAAATTTTTTGCCCATATACCCTGTCTAAAATACTCTTCATTCATCTTCCTGCTGCCAAAATTGTACCTGACCTTTTATATCTATTCCAAATGAGAGAGAAAAGCAGCCCCTTACAGCAAGGAGGTGGCCCAGCACTCATAGCTAGGCTGCAGTGTTTTCCTGTCAGACAGAATATCACAGGTTACCAACATTAGCTAAAGTCTTCTGTGCCCATGATGGAAGTGAGGCAAAACCAAGCCTGTCTGAGTCTGACAAAGTACAAGCAAAAACAAGGTCTCTGTGTAATCACATAAAAAAATTCCACCTGCCATGAGTGACTGTCACTTCTTTACCAATTACAGTTCTAGTCTCACCCTGTCCTCATCCCCTAGATAAGATTTATTAAGACACCCAAATCCTAGAATTATCCCCATTCCTGACAGTACCCAATACAAAACAAACCACCACCATTTCCCTGAATTCTCTCCAAATTACCTATCAAAACCCAAATTCTCTAAGTCTGTAAAGCATGGTCTTCACAAGAAACTCCATGGTACTCCATGTGGCTTCCTTTGCTGCAGAAAGCATCAATAAACCCAACTTTGTTTACCTGTGGGTACAAAGTACCCTATGGTCTTTAACTACTGGACATCAACATAAAGACTCTAGCTTAACCAACTAGACAAGGATATTATTTACCAAAATAGAGAAAGAACAAGTTCTTTTTGCTTTGCAGAGAAAAGATGAAAAGTTGCTTTAGATATCTGAATCCATATTGCCCACTGGCCATCAAAATGGATATATTAGAAGCCAATTCTTTTTTTTTTTAATTTATTTTTTATTTATTTTCAGCATAACAGTATTCATTATTTTTTGCACCACACCCAGTGTTCCATGCAATCTGTGCCCTCTCTAATACCCACCACCTGGTTCCCTCAACCTCCCACCGCCCCCGCCACTTCAAACCCCTCAGATTGTTTTTCAGAGTCCATAGTCTCTCATGGTTCACATCCCCTTCCAATTTCCCTCAACTCCCTTCTCCTCTCTAACTCCCCATGTCCTCCATGCTATTTGTTATGCTCCACAAATAAGTGAAACCATATGATAATTGACTCTCTCTGCTTGACTTATTTCACTCAGCATAATCTCTTCCAGTCCCGTCCATGTTGCTACAAAAGTTGGGTATTCATCCTTTCTGATGGAGGCATAATACTCCATAGTGTATATGGACCACATCTTCCTTATCCATTCATCCGTTGAAGGGCATCTTGGTTCTTTCCACAGTTTGGCGACCATGGTCATTGGTGCTATAAACATTGGGGTACAGATGGCCCTTCTTTTCACTACATCTGTATCTTTGGGGTAAATACCCACGAGTGTAATTGCAGGGTCATAGGGACGTTCTATTTTTAATTTAGAAGCCAATTCTTATAACCACTTAGAGTTCAAGAATGGGATTTAGACAGAAATTCTGATGGAGAATCAACAACATAGAGGTAACCAAAGCTAAAAAGTAAGTCAGAGTATCTAAAAAGGTAAGAAGAGTGAATAGCACAGGCAATCAAGATATAAACCCAAAAAAGAGGAAGCCTTGAGATAAAAGGTACACCAGAAGGATAGGATGTCTCAAGGAGGAAATGGGATGGTGTTAATTTCCAAGGTCAACAAGAACTGAAAACCAGCTTTTACATTTAGTAACAAAGGATAATTAGAAAACTTGGCTAGAGAGGTTTTAGTTGGTATGTTCTCTTATTCTCTAACTATTCCAGGCTGCCTCAGCCTCTTCTCTTCAACAAAAACGTAAAGAATATAATCCACACAAAAGTGAAAAAAATAAATCATATGAAGTCTAAATCAGAGTTCAAATACCTGCTGAATTAAAAAAAAAAAAAAAACCCACACTGATGTGGGATTAGGTTCACTATTGAAAGATGGATGGGCACTTTCAGAGACCATGAATGAAAACTAAAGAATAATGCAGAAAAGTTATCTAATTCAGTAGTTTTCAAAATTATTTTTAAAGGAAAAAAATCGCCTTCCTCAAATGAAATACCTAACAGATAAACATAAAAAGCAAAAAGCAAATGTTCTCTTGAGGCACACAGAAAGACAGCTAAGACAAACGGTAACACTATAATCCTCTGAACATAACATCTTCTAAGCATTACAGCCCAGCCTCCTCAATGTCTTGCACCACACAGAGACTTTGCTGTAGAGCCTTTGTACTGACTATTCACTCTGCTCAGAATGTTTTCCCTTCAGACTGTCAAATGGCTAGTTTCCTAACTTACTTTAGTTCCTCACTCAAACGTCACCTCAGTTAGGCTTCCTTAGCCAACAATATCTAAAATTTTAGCATTGTTGTCTTCCCTTTATCCCCCTTAACATTTGTCACCATCCAACATATTATTTCATTTATCAATTTATCAGGTTATCTACATTAAAATTGTCACGTTACAACCAAATAAAAAAAAATCTTCTCAAATATCCCATTTCTCTTTTGAAGACAGCATACATTCCAAACTTCAGCTAAGTAAACAAATCAACATGTTTGTCAGTGTAGTTCCTCCATATAAAATAGCAATGCTTTTATTTTGGAAAAAGAGAGAGAAAAAAGGAGATTACAGTTAACATCATCATTTGACAGAAGGAAATCTCAGAATAACAGTCCTTTAACTTGACTTGATCTGATTTTACGAAAAATAAAAGAAGGGGAAGAGAGAAGATAGTATATAGTCATAAAAATTCTAACCTAATCCCAGTAAGCTTCCAGAGACCCAGGCTTACTTTAGATTTAAGATTTAACAAGTTATTTACAGCAAGGCCTATTTTGCCGTCTGAGAAGAGTAGCTTTTATATTACTGTCAAGAACTGTGGAAGATCTGAGACTTTTATCCTACTTGTAAGTTAACAAATTATCCTTGCAGTTTCATGGATGCTAGAGAAAGACAAAAGACTCCTAGGTCAAAAATAAAGAACTTTATTACTCATGGCAATAGCAGTAGCCAGTGTCAGCTTTTGTGCCAGTTCTCTGAGCCCCAGTTCCCACTGAGTGATGCAAAGAGGGCTGGGTGACAACTGTACATGCAGTAGGTTACGTTACAGGGGACCCTGAAGTTAAGGAACACAACTTTCTTATAAAGAGCATAAATATGCCTATCTTTGCTCTAGAAGGTAATGTTATCTTTACGATACTAGACACTAAGAAAACGTGCTCTGGAGGGAAACTCTATTTTTATTATACTGAACAATAAGCAAACTTGTCCTTTGCCCTAGAGAGAATATATCTTCTGAGGCTCCTTGCTAAATAAACATCCATGAAAAAGAATAGTCCAGAAAAAAGGCAGTCACTACCTCTGCTTGCAAGACATTCATAACATGTGACAAATCATGAAGTACTGTCTCCCAACAGTCATCACGTCTGGGTAACATTATAAAAGGAAAAGACAGCTTGACATCTTAAGTTCTATGTTTATCACAAAAACACAAATTGTAAATAAGAACCATCCTGTCAAAAGACAGGTCTGATATCCAAGAAGAAAAATAAGAAATTCTACAATTTACAGAAAAAGACTTAAGATGACCTTAATAAACCAGAGCATTTTTTTTTTTTTTTTAGTTTCAGTGAACATTAAAAAATGAAAATCAGTTTGGGGTGCCTGGGTGGCTCAGTTAGGCATCTGACTCTTGATTTTGGCTCAGGTTATGATCTCAGGGTTGTAAGATCAAGCCCAGTATTAGGCTCTGTGCTGGGTGCGGCGGCTGCTTAGGATTCTCCCTTCCTCTCTGGAAAAAAAAAAAAAAAAAAGGTTTAAAAAATGCAAATAACCTTTCTCAAAATAAGAGGTGGCAGTGGAGGGGGTGGGGAGGGGCTTAGCACACACTATGTACTAAGTTCCCTTCTACTGAGTAGGTGGTGGTAGAACACACAAAGACACAAAATATATCAGAAGCTTAAAGCTTAGTAGAGATGAAAGGTATCTAGAGACTAATGTGAGATCAGTCCAAAAATAAAGTATGTTAAGTGTTCGGGAGTTCAAAGAAGGAATACGACTTCTAGCTGAAAGCAACTGTTGTAGAGCTCAAGGAAAGGAAGAGGAGAATAGGACATTCTAGACTATCATAAGAAAAGTAGTTGAAAATAATGCTTAACTGCAGTTTTGGTGTAGTAGGAATAGAGTTATCAAAAAGAATCATAGTTAACAGGATAAACTAGGGTGGTCACGGTGAGTCTTCAATGCCAAGCCTCATTTTGATTTTGATTTTTGAGTAAAAGAAAAGTGATTGAAGGATTCTGGGAAAGAACAAGAGGCCATCAAAACTACCATTTGTAAATACTGATCTACCTTAGTGGATTGAGATAGTCTTCCAACAAGCCAGTTCTTCACTTAGTGTAAACATAAAAATTACTAGTGGAACTTTTATTTATTTTTTTTTTTAAGAATAATTATTTATTTATTTGACAGAGAGAAATCACAAGTAGATGGAGAGGCAGGCAGAGAGAGAGAGAGAGAGAGAGAAGCAGGCTCCCTGCTGAGCAGAGAGCCCGATGCGGGACTCGATCCCAGGACCCTGAGGATCATGACCTGAGCCGAAGGCAGCGGCTTAACCCACTGAGCCACCCAGGCGCCCCCACTAGTGGAACTTTTAAATAATACGCAGGCTCCCTTCCAGAGATGCTAATTCAATAGGTCTAGAGTGGGGCTCAGGAATGTAAATTTTGAAAATTCTGCAAGGAATTTTAACAAATACTTCTGGTGGAGAGCTGCTGTTAAATAATCAATATGATAAATATCCCAACTTTTCTTGTAACTGGACCACTCTGTACTATGTAGTGTGCACTGATTATACTACTTAAGTATGAGAGAAGAAACAAGCTGAAACTCAGAGGTCTGTAACATCTTTCCTTTCAAGATTAAGAAGGCAAAAACCGGAAACAGTGACCAAGCCACCCAGAGGGGAACATGCAAATTAGATGTAAGAATGTGGCAGCAGGGAGAAAATGAGTCTACAGAGACTCAGACAAAGCAGGACAAATGATGGGATTAGGAGAAAAAAAGAGTCCAAAGATAACATATTGTTTGATCATCTACACTCAGAAAACCACAAAAGAACTAAGAAAGCTATTCACAAATATTCCCATGTGTTCTTCACAGCCAAGTCTGTACCAACTGTATTATCCAAATCTAACATATGAGGGAATAAAACTCAAGAGTTTTAGGTTTACCAGGTCATAACTTAAAAACAAAAATCAGTAAGCTTGGATGCAAATATGAATCTTTCTGACTCAAAAACTAAATGCACTTCACTACCCTGAGTTACACATTCTTTTCCCAACCTATTGTCCCTGCCAGCTACAATTTAGCAAACTTCCCCCATGTATATACATAGGTTCTAATTTCTTAAAATATAAAGCAGGAGAGAGGATTTGTAACAAGCATTACATGCCTATTACATGCCCAGCATTTATTCAGCTGAGTCTTTATGCATCAGGTTCACCAGAAGATCAAAATACACCCAGTTGTAGATAACTAATAGGTATTAAAAGTAGGGAGAAATAATATCTTTTACAAAAAGATATTTCAAACTATATTTTAGGGTTTTCCTTTCAATAGTATATGAATGCCCCAACTCTATGACTTGGGACTCTTCTAATGAAGGTGAGTTATCACTCAAAAATGAGAAAAGAAATGGAGACCTAATTGTTGGCATGAGAGTGGGGAGGAAGAAAGAAGTGGTTTATATGATTTTAACTTTCTTCCAAAATTAAAAAAAATGTAAAAACAAAAATGAAACTGAGGGCAGGGGTATGGAGTGGGGAGGGGAGAGAAGGGCTAGGAACAAAAGAATAAAAAAATAGAAAAGTTCAACAAAATTCAAATGTTTTTCTTTTGCCTAACACAGAAGGAGAAAATTTATTATGCTGGCCAAAGTATTCCACTTCACTCTTTCTAACATGCTATTCATTTTAGCAAACATCACACTTATTTTAATTATCTTGCATATTCAGTCAAGGAAAAATAAATATAAATAAAACCAAAGTGAAAAAATGTTTATCTTCCTTACTTTGAAAAAAGGAAAATGTTTTGGAAGTTTATCAAAATTGAGGAAAAGGGCAGAAGATATGAGTCAACTCCCTAAACAATTAGACATTATTTAAAATTATATTTTTTCCCTTTCTACTCCAGTACATGCAATGAATAGGTCATCAGCTAATGCCCAGAAATTCACTGTCAAAGATTTGCAAAGAGTATTAATTGCAACTGGATTACTCAGCCATTTTCCTACCAAAAAAAAAAAAAAATCAAAAAAGGCCCAATTGTTTTGATATGGCACAGGTGCTGTAGTACTGCAGCCATGCTGCAGCCCAAATCCTCAGGGCTAGACCAGGAAACAGCGAAAGGCAAATGTCTGCTACCACAAAGCCCTCACCCTAGTGTAAGGGCCTATTTAGCCAGAGTGATTTCACCTCGGTTGAACAGCCATTTTGTTGTTTATACAGTAAAACTTAAACTGACCCTGCCCATGCCAACCCCCGCCCAACCCCCCATCCCCGCCAAAGGAACTTACTTAGAAACAAGTCTGGGAAACCAGTAAAATATGGCCGACCAGCCCTTGATAAAAGAGCCCATATACCAGGACATGTCAGGTCAGGGAGAGATAACAGAGCCCAGATGCAAGGACGAGTGAGGCCAGGTAGAGACATCCAATCAGTAAAGCACCATACTATCTCCCTGACTAACAAAGAATGTGGGTCCGGCCTTTTGGGCGCCAATTCTGACCAAGGTGATAGGCTAGTTCAAATAGCTACTATGGGGTGAACTGTAATTCAATTGGCCACCCATGTGTGACCTAGTATGACTGTGCAGCTTTCTCTTTATGTTGCAATCTCATTGGCCACCTGTGTATGGCCAGGCTCAACCACATGGCCTTTGCTCCATAAAAGTTAGTCTGTAAGGCTAGGAGGGGTCACGTCTCTGTAAGAGGCGGCCCCGGCTAGTCGGTTTGGTTCTCGATGCTTGGCACGAAATAAAGCCCTGCTTTACCTTCGCTTTGTATCGGTCTCGTCCTTTTGTCCACGGACTCTTCACTAGCACAGTGCAACTGATGTCCTAAAACTTCTCACCTTCTACGACTAACCCATCATCTTCTGAGATGTTTTTGTAGAGCTCACTTTCTAGTGGGAATTAGTCAAGACAAAAAAATAACACCAGGTGTTGATAAGTACAATAAAGAAAAAGAGGATAAAGGAAAAGAAGCACAATGGAAAGGGGTATGCTCTATGGTGCAAGAAACTTGGGGAAGGCCCCTCTGATAAAGCAAGTGAGAAGAGACTTGATGGAGTCAGATATTTGGCAAGAAGACAAGGCACGTAAAACGTCAACTAAGTGAAGATATGCTTGGTGCAGGCAAGGCAAAAGTAAGATGGCCAGTACAATGGTTGTGGAGAGAACACGAGAGAGAGAGAGAGAAAGAAAGGGAGAGAGAGAGAGAGTCTCTCTCTAAAACTGGGGGCAGATAAAAGACCTTATATGTTCTATTAAAGACTTTGACTTTTTTGAATGATGGGAGAGGCCTCTGGAGGGTTTTGAACAGAAGAGTGAAAGAGTCTAATGTGCTTTTTAAGAAGGGTCACTGGCTACTGTGACAAACAGTCCATATGGGCAGCAAGAGTGAAAGCATGGAGACTAGTTAAGAGAACAGTGCAAAATCTAAGCAAGAGATAATGGCTAAAATAACTTACCTGGACAATCCTGTGAAAAAACTGAACAAACTCCCCTCACTCAAAAACTTCCAGGAAAAACAAAATAAAACAAAAGACAATTGATAGTTCCATGTTAAAACCAAGTAACTAGGACTAGAACTCTGAGGATTTTAATGTGATAAAGAGGAAACTATAAAATTTCAAGACATATCACTAACATATGGGATTAATTTTACCATACTATATAAATCCAACTACCACATATACCTTAGGAAGCATATTTGGACATTGTTTCCCTTCTCACTGAATATTTCATGCGTTACATATACATGGGGAAAGGGAGTGAACTGGAATCTTGGGAAAATAAAACTGACAAAAAATTGTAAATATTATTCTCCATTATGCCACGAAGTGTTTCTGAAGATGGCCTAATTAAATAGAGCATAATTCCTACATAAATACTACTACAACCAAGAGTTTCAATTCCTAACCAGGGCTTTCAAATTAACCCCAAATGACTAACATCATCTTCTAAAAGCAGTGATAAAACCCTAGCCTAAAATATCTACTATTTCCCAAAACAAAGGGTGTTCTGAAATTAGAGTTGAGAGAAACATATATGGTATAGAACAAACTGAACTTATCATTTTACACATGCTAAAAAAAGACCTAGAATGATTACAGGATTCACCAAAGGTGATAATTACTAACATAACCCAAGACTAAAAGTTAAGACTCTGGAATCCTAATACACCGTCCCTTTACTGTCACAGCTATTGCTTAAAGAAACAAAACAAAACAAAACTTCTGAAAATGACATGTGCACTGAATACAATGATTATGCAAAAGGACTCAATTGTAGTTAAGTACCCTAAAAATCCCTGACAATACTATCAGAATTAATCAAAATTTAATATTTTAAAGCTGATATAGCAACAACATATTTAATGACAAATCACTTTGCTTTCTTAGACTTCAAAAGGGCTTGGGGGCAGTGAGGTGGGGTTGGAGAGGTAAAAAAAAAAAAAAAGAACTGGAAGAATAACCACAAAACAATAGTTGTTAATACAATGAAAAGCGGTGAGAACGGGAACTAGGTTGAGTGGGAGAGCACAGAGTGGAAAAACTAGGTTTGCCATTTGAGTCCTTAATACATCTACCTTAATATATTAGTTATGTATTTTTAGCAGAAAGAAAACAAATGTTAATTTGAATCCTCCAAAATCACTCAACTCTCTCTTAACTAATATTCAGAAGTCACACAGTCATTCTTAGGCTATTCTTTGAAAGCATCATCATGTTCTTTGTAATAACTCTTATAATTTAAAATATTGAGGGGCTTATATATTAAAATGCTAGTCCCCAAAGTCACTTTTTATTCTAATTTCCAAACTATTTCATAAAGCAAATTTCTTCAGTTTAATTGGCAAGGGGAAACATAAGGGAAAAGGAATTGTTATTATAAAATATCAATAGACATGACAAGAACATAGTAATATATTTCCTATAATTATTTCACTGTAATAAAAAGTTATTTGAAAAACTATCTTTTAACAATTCACTGTAGAACACATAAGACTGTAAAATATTCACCTGTTTGCATGCAAAAAAAAAAAAAGCAGCTTTTATGAATTTTTCAACTCAGAAGAGCTCAAATGTATTTGTGAATGACACACTCTAAAACTCAACTCAAATAAAATTGGCTTCTGTCCTCCCTTAACTGGATACATCTGTATTTGGTATAATCATACAACATTCCCAGATTCTGGAACTCATATAAAGGGGAAGAAATGTACTATGACTGGGAAGCAAAACAACAAACTGAAGTATAGTACTTATGTAAAAATTAAAGCCTGCAATAAGTTCTCTAAATTAGGCCAAAATTGAACCCATTTCAACATGCACTGAGCAGGAAAAAAAAAAAAAAAAAAACCTGTGGCTTTGATATAACTATTTGAAAGACAATAATCAAAAAAATACTGTATGTCAGCATCAAACTAAAAAGCAACCTTTCGTGCCAGTACCATGCTGTCTTGATGATGACAGCTTTGTAATAAAGCTTGAAGTCCGGAATTGTGATGCCACCGACTTTGGCTTTGTTTTTCAATATCCCTTTGGCTATTCGAGGTCTTTTCTGGTTCCATATAAATTTTAAAATTATTTGTTCCATTTCTTTGAAAAAGATGGATGGTACTTTGATAGGAATTGTATTAAATGTGTAGATTGCTTTGGATGCGGAGAAAGGGGAACCCTCCTACACTGTTGGTGGGAATGCAAGCTGGTGCAGCCACTCTGGAAAACAGCATGGAGGTTCCTCAAAATGTTGAAAATAGAACTGCCCTATAACCCAGCAATTGCACTACTGGGTATTTACCCTAAAGATACAAATGTAGTGATCCAAAGGGGCACGTGCACCCGAATGTTTATAGCAGCAATGTCCACAATAGCCAAACTATGGAAAGAACCTAGATGTCCATCAACAGATGAATGGATAAAGAAGATGTGGTATATATACACAATGGAATACTATGCAGCCATCAAAAGAAACGAAATCTTGCCATTTGCGACAACATGGATGGAACTAGAGCGTATCATGCTTAGTGAAATAAGTCAAGCGGAGAAAGACAACTATCATATGATCTCCCTGATATGAGGAAGTAGTGATGCAACATGGGGGCTTAAGTGGGTAGGAGAAGAATCCATGAAACAAGATGGGATAGGGAGGGAGACAAACCATAAGTGACTCTTAATCTCACGAAACAAACTGTGGGTTGCTGGGGGGAGGGGGGTTGGAAGAAGGGGGGTAGGGATATGGACATTGGGGAGGGTATGTGCTTTTGGGTAAATTGGAAGGGGTGGTGAACCATGAGAGACTATGGACTCTGAAAAACAATCTGAGGGGAGTGAAGTGGTGGAGGGGTGGGAGGCTGGGGTACCAGGTGGTGGGTATTATAGAGGGCACGGCTTGCATGGAGCACTGGGTGTGGTGAAAAAATAATGAATACTGTTTTTCTGAAAATAAATAAATTGGAAAAAAAAAAAAAGCAACCTTTCACAAATTAGCTTCTATGTAATCAGCATCAAAATACAGAAAGGATTAAACACACAAAAAATTTTATTTAAAAAAAAAGTCCTCAAATCCTCAAGATTAAAGCAACAGTATTTTTTAAAACATCAGACCTAAAGATTTTAGACAGTAAAAGAGGGAAGGCACTTGTCCCTTAAAATCTTTCCCTAACTTCTTTTTATTTTCTAATTTATTCTAATAAGCACACACACCCCCCAAAAAAAACCATATCCACACCTCTGAGCTTTCTAGTATGATGTTGTAATGAATCCATCCTGGGCAAGATTCCAAATCAGCAAAATGAGCAAAATAATCCTAGAAAGATTTTTGTGTGTGTGGTTGTGTTGTTAGCATTTCAGGAATTGAAAATACTGCTTATGAGACATCTCCTGTACTAAGTAGAAAGAGATGAAGACATGAAAAAGGAGTGTGATATATGAATGTAAATATCATTAACAAGTCTTTAAGAGTCTCACAAACACAGGACCCTAAATAAAAATATTAGGTTAAGGAATTTGAGGAATTTTCATGATATGGGGATTAAGAAACTGACCTTATAAACCAAAAAGTTTCACCTGCAGTCACAAGGCAAGAAAGGACTCCTATGATTTAACCCCAAATTTATATATGATATCCCAAGTAGATATGGAGTTCACACGAAATTTCCAAGTGACTCAGAACTAAGAGGTGGAAGAGTTACAATACTGTGGCTCTTTTTAAGAGTCATTTATGCAGGCACCTGGGTGGCTCAGTCGATTTGGCGTCTGCCTTCAAGTTGGGTCATGATCCCAGGAATCTGGGATCAAGCCCCACATCGGGTTGCCTGCTCAGTGGGGAACCTGCTTCTCCCTCTCCCCCCACTCATGCTCACACTCACTCGCTCTCTCTCAAATATATAAATAATTAAATCTAAAAAAAAAAGAAGAGTTATTTATGAGACACTTATTTTCTTTTGCAGTAAGTTATTAAAGACTTCTTTTATACTTATCCTAAAATCTGTCTCTAAGTCTTTTCCATGGATCCAAACAAAACAAGCTGAATATTCTTTCTTAATATTCAATCATAAACATCCTAGAAATCTATATAGCCCTAGCTTCTTTACTTTGTAGGATCCTCCAAACCCTAGAGCAAATCACAGATATGTGTAAGTGTACCCACCCAGACATCAGTTGATGAGTTAAACTAGATAAAATAATCTCTAAATTCCTAAGATCTTATTAAATACTTAGTTAAAAGACTTTTTTTTTTAATTTAACTAATTTAAAAGTTTATTTAAAATGGGATTCTCAGGGACGCCTGGGTGACTTAGTAAAGCATCTGCCTTCAGTTCAGGTCATGATCCTAGGGTCCTGGGATCAAGTCCCACATTAGACTCCCTGTTCTGTGGGGAGTCTGCTTCTTCCTCGCCTTCTGCCTGATGCTCCCTCTGCTTATGAGCTCTCTAATAAATAAATAAAATCTTAAAAAATAATAATAATAAAAAATAAAATAAAATGGGATTCTTGTGTCTCTAGGTAAATTCAGTAATGGGGCTCCCAAACTATTTCAAAATCAAACACCTAATAATTTATCTCCCCCACAGCCCTGGATGAAACTAAGTATCATATATGCCTTTAAAGAAATATAAAACTATATTCTTCCATCCACTATTCCCACTGCTGAGCTTAAGGAGAAACTTAAGCAGGAACAAAATGCTATATACACAGAAGTGTTCAAAGCATCATTATCTATACCAACAAAAAATAGATAAAATCAAAGTGCCCAAAAAAGGTAGAAAGGAAAACTAAGAGGGGAAAAAAAATACACACACACCTATTAAAACACATTTTGAACACTAGATAAAAGCAGGAGAGTTTGGTACATTAAGGAATCAAGAGACCACAAAATATCTTTGGCTATGATTCTAATTACAGGTAATATGCAAAAGGACAATGGTTCTGTGGGTAATTTTTTTCTCTCTTCAAAATTTTCTCTGGCATTATGGCTGCATAATTTTTAAATGAAACATGAAAAACATAAAGCTATTTCTACATCATCTATCCTTGACATCTAAAAAAGAATATGAACTTCCCCTTCCTTTGGGGGAAGCACGTTGCTGAATTTAACTTACAAGTGCCATTAACTAAATCACCCACAGTTAAGACTACCAAAGTAGAAGAAATACTAAGTCTACCTACACGGTCACAAAGCTTGCTAAATCTAAAACATGCACTTATGAACCACAAGATGCTATTTTGCGGATCTGAGACATTTCATGTCATGTGGTCTTTGTTTTGTTTACATAAAACTCTCATATTTCATTAAAACAGTTTTTGCAGACCACCAAGTATGTGGCGATTTTACCCCCTGCAATTCCCTGTGACCAAGCTGGGTGTCCTAATGTCCGACTTAGTTATGACTACTTGGAGATAGCATCAGACTCCACAAGTTGAGGGCTCGGTCCCACAAGACTGCGCCACCCCGCCCCCGCAACCAGTCACAAGCCCAGGTTATCATGGATGCTTCTGACCAACAAACTATAGATGGGAGGTTCCAAAGACCTTCTCCTTGGATTCAGCTGATTTGCTAGAGCAGCTCACAGAACTCAGGAATATATTTACTTACATTTATCAGTTTGATAAAGGATCCAAATGGAAGAGATGTGTAGGGCCAACTATTTAGGAAGGGGTGCAGAGCTTCCATGTCCTCTCCAAGTGTACGGCCTCCCCTGAACCTCCACATGTTCCCCAACCTGGAAGCTCCCTGAATCCCATACTATTGGGATTTTTATGGAAGCTTTCTCTAATAGGCATGATCACTCAACTCCACTTTCAGCCCTTCTCCCTTCTCAAGAGAATAGGAAGTGGGCTGAAAATTCTAAGCTTGGTCTTGGCGTAGTCTTTCAGGTGACCAGCCTTCATCTAGGAGCCATCCAAGAACCCACCCAGAGTGACCTCATTAAAACAGAAGACACTTTTCTCACAAGGGTTTCAGAAGCCAGGGTCAAAGACCAAATATTAGAATTAAAGAGGTTATGAGTGCTCTTATCACTTAGGAAACTATAAGAGTTTTAGGGGCTCTGTGCAAGGAACTGGGGGTGGAGACCAATATGTTTTTCTATTATCTCACACATACCAAACATAAAACATTTGGGGAGAGTTCAACCCAAGAACAGCAATGGCAAAATCTAAATGGAAAGTATGGAAAGAATCCACAATCTTTAGGGGGAAAAAAGAGATGGGGTAGGAAAAAGCTACAAACTGAAGTAGAAAAATCACTGGCTTCTGTCAATTAATGCTGTTAAAACAATTCTTGCTGAACTCAGAATTTCCTGAGCCCAGAATTTCTGGACACTCATCTAAGACTCAATACCCTTTGTCCAGTGGCAGAAAGCTGCCATACGCTTGAGTTAAAAACTTTTTATCAGGTTAACAGCAAAGTCTAGAAAGCTTTAAATCTAATTCCTGAATGCCCACTAATTACTAATATAAACCACAGTTCAACCCAGTAATTGTTGGAAATGGAAATGGAGATAGATGCCCATCAAATGCCCCTATCATTTCGTCAGAAATATCAATTTCCGATAACAACCAGGAAGTATAATAGCTTTGTACAAGACTGGGCTTAGGATGAAAACTATAATTCTGTCGATTTAAAGACAGCATAAAGATTACAGCAGAAAAAGTTCCCTCCTTCTCCTCTGATACACATACCAAATGCGTTTTTCCCATCTTCTTTAAAATAGCAGGGGAGGGCACAGTAAGGGAACAGAGAGAAAAAGACCAAGATTTCTAAAGGGAATGTATAACCAAGGGATGGTGTCAAGGCATTAATAATGAAAACACAAAAACACCAGAAAGGACACACAGACTGGGGCCTGATATCACTGAATCAGCACATTCTCTCCTTAAGGGCAAAGTCCAAATGAAAAGCCAAATTATAATCAAAAGGCAGGTATATTCTCAGAACAAAGTTTCCCAATGACGAAGAATATTCAATCATGATACCATAGGCTTCACTGTATGGTCAGAAATTACAATTAAGTTGACTTTTAGTGTTGGCTGATCAGTGATTTAAAAACCTTGATTCAAATAATCTTGACTATATTTCAGCATTAGGCCACTTCCTATACAGGCCAACTTGATGACAACTAGTTTCATTCAGACAATAACCCTATGTAAAACACAAAGAGCTTCATGGATCCATCTCCTAAATACTGATTTATTAGTGGAAATACTTCCCTTTAGAAAGTCTCATGAAATTAAGTAAGAATCAAATGAATAAATGTAGTAGAAGCATATTACTTTAGGTTACGCTCTCTGAGGGACTGAATTACACCTTCCACTGTAGTCAAGAGTGATGAAGACAACCACTGTAATACTAACATCCCAGAGAATCAGAAAACCAAAACCCAGAGTTCCTTTAAGAAATCTGTTAGAGTGAATGGCAAAATGATGATACTTTTCTAGTCTATTCTCCAGATATATTTACAACATTCCACTCTACCAAACTCAAGCAATTCTTCTACTCAGGATGGTTAAAATTTTCTTACAACCAAGATCTCTTCCTAGTTAAGCCCTTTTAAGGTGAACAGTGAGGTTCTGACAAATTAAATATTTAATACAGACATGAATTCTTTAAATAACCTTTCATCTAAAATGACTCTTCACAATAAATAAGAATCATAGGCTTTTCTAGCTCTTTAGGTCAGTAACTTTAATTGGTATTGGGATTATTTCCCATTAAAAAATAATTGTAAGTCTTTAAAATATACAATACACAACATATACAAAAATTAGAAAATTCTACATACATAAATCTTTAACTTTTTTTGCAATAAAACATTTCGTGTGTGAAAGTTTAAATTACATTTTTCAGATAGTTTTTTAAAAGGCAGATCTATGAACTACAAAGTTCACTCGAATCCTGCCATAACAAGGGGCCCAATCTAACTTTATAATATTGGCTTTCTCTAAAGATTTTTGCCTCTAGAAAATATTACAAAAATGATACACTGAGTCATTAGCAAAATTGTAGTCTCTTTTACAGTTTACAAATAACAAAACAACTAAACAGCCTAGCACTTTAAAGTTTCTATTAATACTAGACATGCTGCACTTTTAGAAAATGCATGTTTTACAATCCTGTGTTGATAAGAAAAAAAATCCTTAAAACTGAAGCACTGAATTAAATGAAGCAATTATAGATGATGTTGACAATTATTTTCCACTAATGAATGGCTAAGAGACTAAATATCTACTTGTTAACTTGGAAAAGTTGTCCATCTTATTTCATGTGGCTAACTCCTATCTTTTAGCTCTCAGTCTTACTTAACTTCTTCCAGAGGCCTTCTCCAAAGGCAGATTAGATGCCCTAGTTACAGATTACCAGTAACGCTTTGTACTTCCATTAACAAAGCATTTAAATACACTGTATTGTACCTTTCTGGCAGTGACTGGCACAAGCAGGCACTCAAATAACTGTTGAATGAAGAAGTTAAAAGTAAACATTTCAGAATGACTTCAAAGTGGTAGAGAAGTCATCCCTTCAGATCAGGCTGTGGCTGCAAATAAGGGGTGGGAATGGGAGCAGAGGTAGGAGGGTCATGGGTGGGAAGGTACACTCCTTTGTGAATGAAAAAGGCTGTGAAAAAGCTTCTAAAAGTAATATGGTGGTCAAACATGACAGTAAGACTAAGAAAGACCATAGGTGGACTTATACTAATCCATTCACCTTTATAATTATCTACATGATTGGTTTAAAAATTAGATGAATCAATTTAAGGAAAACAATACATATTTTATTTTAAAGTTACTTCAAAGACTCATAAATTGGTAAAAATCTCACCTGTCATGGGATCAAAGAGCTGATTAGCTTCTAAGTCTGTAAAAGTACTACTACAGACAGGACATTTGAAGGAAGCCCGGTTGGTGGAATCTCTCTCATCAGTTTCAATCCTCCGTCTCATGTGGTCCAATTTATACTTTACCACATTAACAAGAGTGCGATAATTAATAAAGTAGTAGTTATGGCGAGTGGTTTTCCCATCTGCAGCAGTCTCTACCCTCATTCTGCATTTGATGAACTTGTCTCCCTTTAAATTATTCAAAACTGATCGAAGTTGCTTCCGATCAAACTTGAGCAGCTCCAGCATATCCTCCTCTTTGACACAGGGGTTCCGGATCAAGATGTCCAAGGCCAAAGCATGCTCAATGCCATAAAACCCCCGGATCACATACTTGGCTAACCTCTTCAATGCTGCGGGAACCTCGGTGAGGACATCAGGATCTGCCATCTTTAGCAGCGAACTTCAACTTTAAATAAACCAAATTCAGAAAAAAAGAGATTAGTTAAGCATAAGGACATAGTAATCATTTTAAATCTAGAATAATCAACCCATTAGGTAGCTGGCAGCTACCACCCTTGAAATGCCACAAAGGTACTCAAAATATTGTTTTAAAAGACTCATAATGTCTAATAGTTAAAACAGAGAATAAGACTTTTCTCTAGAGTACAAGGATTACACTTAAAAAGCTTGACGTATTTCTTAAATGTTAATTTTTATGATCTACAGTGCTTGATTCTAAAAAGTAACTTACTACTTATAGCAATGATATATTGTATCAAGCCCACTTTATTTCAGAAAGAGGAAAAAAAAAGATAAATGAGGTCTCCCTACCGTTAATGCTATAGATCTTCGGGAATGCAGTAAAACCCTGAGAAACTTAGCAGATAGCATATCCTTAAAGTGTCTTTATTTCTTGAGTAAAATTTTTCTATCAAAATCTATTCAGGGTCTTTTACATAGTCATGCTCTCACAATAAAATCACAAAAAGCCAATAAACACATAAGTAATCCCTGGATGAGTGTTTGGCAAAATTACTGTTATAAATCTGAAAGAAATTAACACTTAGATCCAGATAGCTTTACCAACCTTGCAAAGTTAAACCTGATGGCCAATTAAGTAAACAGTCCTTAAATTTAAAAAAAAAAAAAAAAAAAGCCCAAGATACCCTTAAGTATTGGATCCCTTCGTGCAGGACAAAGCAGAGGTTAACTGTACCCAATTCTCATGTCATGACCCAGAAGACTGTCTTCTACAAGTCCAAACTGGCATGGGCTAGACTCACGTGGCTGTTTAAAAAAAAAGCCAGTGCTTTGGAATTCAGTTAGCCTGTATTTTAGCAGCTATATGATCCTGAGAAAATCCCTTAAACAACTTTACATTTTACTTTGAGAAATAAGGATAATATCAATTACCTAAATGAGGCTACTGTGGTGAATAAATGAGAATATTAACCAATATGCTTATTAGAAGTACTTTTCGATAGCTTCCATATTGATTTAGTATGTCTCATACTAGAAATGACTAGGCTACCGACACACACTACAGCTAGTGAAATTTCCCTACACTGTAGAGAAATTCTTAACAGAGACATCCCACTGAACTATTTCAGTGGAGAATTATATTGTTATTACCACTAGGTTCTAATGAAACTTTTATTTATAATCAGTGGTTATCAATGAAATCAGACTTAATAGCTTTTTTAGAATATTTTTAGATCCACAGTACTATACTATCAAGATATTCCTAAACAACCAATCTATTTTGGGGGAGAAATACAATGTCCTATGCGTAATAAAGAAAAAGGAAAGTCAATTCTAATATTTCAGATTGTAAATAATCAAGCGTGGCTATATACAGGAGATAAAGCAGCACCTAGATCCTGAGGTCCTAGAACCTTCCTGTCATCCCAACACTTAAGGATGCTGAGCAAGTACCTGGGTTCAGCACCGGAATAGCATCATAGCAACTGGGTATACTTTGTTCTTCTTTCCAATTTGACCTATAGATTGTACTTGATCCCAGTTTTTTGTTTGCTTGTTTTACATGTCAAGAGTTGGCAGAACACAACACATAATCTCTGAAATATCCAAAAGACCAAATATGGCACACAAATGTCAAAATAAATTATTTTTTCAGTATTATTTCCTACAGTTATATTGGCCTCCCTGGCCTCCCACCCCATACATTCCATTTTCTAGACCAGTGATTTTCAACCCCGGCTGTAAAGCAGAATCATCTGGGGAGCATTTAAAAATACCCATCTTGGGCCCCATTCCCAGAGATTCTGTTTCAGCTGGTCTGGGAGAGCCAGACTAGGCATCATGTTATTTTTTTTTTTTTTAAGATTTTATTTATTTATTTGACAGACAGAGATCACAAGTAGGCAGAGAGGCTGGCAGAGAGAGAGAGGAAGGGAAGCAGACTCCCCGGCAAGCAGAGCGCCCAATGCAGGGCTCGATCCTAGGACCCTGGGATAATGACCTGAGCCGAAGGCAGAGGCTTTAACTCACCGAGCCACCCAGGTGCCCCGGCATCATGTTATTTTAAAAGCTCTTTAGGTGACTCCAATACTCAGAAAAGTCTCTGACCACTGTTTCAGACAAATTTGGTGGGTCGCTATTACGTGTCCTGCCAATGCACATTATCATTTCGCCTGTTTCCTTTGCCTGAAACACCTGAGGGGGCCCTAAAGATTTGAGCAAGGGAGTGTTATGAGGCACCCTGCAGAGCAATAGTTCTGGGTTTTGAATCCCAGTTCCACCATTTCCTAGACTGTGACCCTGGAAAATTCTCAGTTTCCTCATATACAAAAGTGACTGACAGCACCTTCCTCATAGATTTGAAGTATGGATTAAATGAGATAATTGAGGTAAAGTGTTCTGCTTTCAGGGCTGGAATCATAAGAGTACCATTAAATACTGGCATTGATAATAAGACCCTCTATTAGGAAAGTGACTCTTAGAACAATAAGAGAAATGAACTGAAGTATTGAAGATGGAGGCACTGAAAGAAGTATTAGGAGCCAAAGTAACCAAACCTAAACTAATAGGGCAGGATGAATGAAATTTATTACAGAAACAAAATTAAAAGAATCTGATAATGTGTTGGAAATGGAGTAACAGAGTAGGAAAATTTTAAGTAGTAATTCGGGTTTTTTCTTTTTTTATAATATTTTTATTGGTAAAATACAAATAATGTATAATTTATCAATTAACCATTTTTAAGTACACAGTTCAGTAGTATTAAATACAATCATAATGCTGTACAATCACCACCACCCCTCTCCATAACTCTTTTCATCCTGTAAAAGTGAAACACTACACCCATTAAACAATGACATATTTAATATTATTAAATAATAACATATAGCTATTTGCTTTGAGCCAGTGTAGCTAGGAAGAGAATACTGCTACTGTGAAAAATGGGCTAACACCCGAAAAAGGAAGAGGTTTGTAAGAAATAAGGCATTCACTTTTAGATGTTTGTGTCTCTGAGGAAATAGAATAGTCCATAAGGATGTCCAGCAGGTAGCTGAACAAAAGAAAGTGAAGCTCAAAGAAGGCAGCTGTTCAGCTTATCTCTAAATTCTAAAATCATCCTTCCTGACCATTTTGTTCTCTCCTCTACAGACCTCTACTTCCCCACTTACAATGAATCTCCTACTCAGACTTTGGATTTGCTGTTACTTAAGTCAGAGGTCTCAAACTGGCAGCCTCTGTCACATTGTTTGACCCAAAAAACATTTTTGAAAATTTTCTGAACTAGTTGTCAACATTGAAAAACTGTTAAATTTCACATAAATTTCCATTTTTAAGCTTGAAAACTGGAAATATCTAAGGAAAAAAGTGAGGCCGCATTCCCACACGAAACAGTAACCTGAAGCTGAAGAGAGCAGTTGACAGTTTTAAACACGGAAGGAGACTGGATGGTCTCTGCAGACTTTTGGAAGTATGACCTTATAGCACCAACTTCTGCTGCTTCTTTTTAGACTCAGAGTCCATCAGTCAACTCCTAGCCTCACCCACCTCCCTACCCATCCAGACCCCCAAAGGCAAGTTGGTTTTGTTTTTGAACCATGTTTTCTCATCATACAAAAATTTAGACAGGCACAGGCACAGAATTGGAGAAACAAAGTTGAAATGAATGCTTTCTCTGCACTGTTTATCCTTGTCAGCCTCATCTCCAGGCACACTGTTATTCTCTCAATTCCATGAGCCACGCATGGTTTCTCCATCATCAGGCCTGAAAGAAACAGCACATGCTGTTCTTCATGCCCACAAAGCTAAGCTCAAACTCCCTTCTAATCATCCTTCACATATAAAATGACATTTCTCAGAGAGACCTTCCCAGATTCTCCTTAGTAGTTTAAATGTTCCCCTTTCACACAGAGCTCTTCCCCTTTCTTCCTTGAAGTGAGTAGATTTGTACTTTCTTCGTGTCTCTCTCTTGTTCACCACTTTGCAACACCCAGCCAAGCTAATCAAGCACTTTCATAAAACTTTCCCTAAGTCTCCTAAACACGTGTTCATCCAATATGCCCACCCGCCAGCTTCCGCCCTCCCCCGACACCCAGTTCACTTCCTTCACTACTGCTTTCAGAGAAGAAAAAGACAGGCTACTGGAAACCCTCACCTTAAACTTCAAATGGCTTTAAGCAGGAGGTGACAGGCTCAAATTCGCTATTTTAAAAGACTATGCTGACTACAGGATGTGAAATAAAGGAAAAAGGAGTAGATGCGGGAGTCCAGTTAGATTATTTCAGTATACCACTATTCCAGTTCTAGAAGAACTCGGATCCTATAGGACTAACTGTGATTTTTCAGTTACCACGTTTCATGGTATTTTCCACACCTTCACACACAAAGCGGCGTATCACCACAAAACCTGTGGACCAGATGCCCTCCAAGAATTCGGTTCAGTAATGTTCTCTCCTTCCCACTGACAGACCCCGAAACCCTAAATTCCCTCGGAATGTGCCAGGTGAGTCCTGGGGCCACACTCGGCACATCCAAGCCCGTCCTACCCGAGGTCGCACACTGGCCGCTCCGGGGTCAATGGTTCTTTGGAGGACCACATCAAGAGAGTAGCTAAGGGGAGGCGGGTAGCTAAGGAGAAAGAGGGGGGGAAACAGGAAAATCCTGAAATGCGACGCGGACTAAGGAATCGAGAACAAGGAACAGGTAACAAGGTTTACCAAAACGAATCCTCGAACACTCCCACTAGAGCTGCCCTCAGCGCCTCAACTACCGGCTTAAACGAGCCACGCCACTTGTGCGACAAAGAAAACGCCTGAATCCTGCGACCGGCTTTGGAACCCACTCACCACTTTTTTAACCACGCCGGCCAATCAGCACAGTGAGGCCTTCAATCAAGACAGTCACGCCCTGACTAGCCAATGAAATTGAAGGTTTCCCCCCTACCATGCCGAGCTCTGATTGGCCTACCATCCCGGAACAGGCGTTAACTCCAGGCCGTAGCAAGATGGCGTCCCTGGATCGGGTGAAAGTACTGGTATTGGGAGACTCAGGTGAGCGATTTAATCCACCTTTAGGGCTCCCGATACTTTTTGAGTTATCCGATAACCCTCTTCCTTCACTATTTTTCCGCTCCCGCAACAATCTGGCTCCGGCCACGGCTGAAAGCCCTCTCAAGGTCTAAAAACTACACTTCCCAGAGGACTTCTCTGTACTTGAGGAAGGTGGCGTTGCGCGGCGGGGGGGCGCGGAGGCCCGGCCTTTCTCCGCCTTCGCTGCTTTCCAAGTCGGTCTCCCTGGAGACCACAGCCTAGCTTGTATTGTCAGTTCCTTTGTTTTAAAAGATATGCGGACATTGAGTATTGTATCAGGCGCTGTGACATTGGGGCCCTGCCTTCAAGAGATTTTGATCACTAAGGAATTCAAACGTGCACTAAGAAGAATGATACTGTTCCAAATGCTTTACATATATCAATTCTCTTAACCTGATAGCCCCCTATTAACCCCATTTTACAGATGAAAAAAGTGAAGAGGAGAGAGGTAAATGACAGAACCTGCCCACGCACTTAAAACACTGAGCCATATTATGAAATGAAATATTGGGTGGTAGTCCTATTTTATTCTCAACTGGGTTTCTTTATTTCTTTGTTCTCTGTAATCCTAATTGAAAACCTAGTATGTGCTAGGTTGTAAGAAAGAGCAATTAAGATAGAGCCATATTATGAAACAGCTGGGATTTAATGCTGAGCTCAGTTTAATCCTAGTGTTAAAATTCTTCTTTTGACACCTTGGACTTTGGAGAACTAAAATTGAAGTCTGCATTTCCTCCTCCTGCCTGTCTACCCTTTTTTTTTTTTTTTTAACCATAACTTTCACTTCTGTGCTCTTACTTGGAATAAATGCTAACCTTGCATTTCATAGATGTGATTTTCTGGAGTTGACCTGTGAATGTGTTCTGTGAGCAGAGACATTGTACCATATGCTTGACAGTGGAGAGAATATACCCCAAACAGCTTGAAAACTAGCCTTACAGACTGCGTACAATTGTGGAGAGGAGGAGATTAAGAACATTTCCACATTGCCTGAAGATTATTTGCATTGCAAAATATTTTATAGATAGCATTATTTAATATTCTGTTAAGAAAGTTGCATTATGAAATTCTATGAATATAATCCAATTTGTCAACTCCAGTTCTTTAGCTTGAAGTGGTGCTGAAATTGTTTTAATGAAGTCACTCAGTTTTATATAAATGAATAAAGTAATGATGATCTAAAAGGACTTGGCAAGAGTATCACCAAGTAAAATTCGAGATTGGAATCCAGAGCTAACATGGTTCATGATACCTGACGTGGTGTTCTTTCTCACTTTTAATTCACTTTTCTATTGCACCTAACAAGCCCTTGATGTTACATATTATTGGAACTAGTCGACTTTTTCTTTTTCACAAAATTACTTAAGTACCTGCTACACAGCAGGCACTATAGTAAGTGCTGAGGCTGTGGAATCAATGCATTACATAACAGGGTTGAATTGGCTGCTGCATTAAATGTGGAAAAGTGATCAGGCAATTAGTAAGCTTTTCTTTTTCCTTGTAGTTTAGCTGTAAAATAGAAGACATAGTCATGCCCACTTGATTGATCTTGTCACACATTCATGGATGTTAAGTATGTGTGCTGTCAGTTACTACCTTTTTATCAGTTCCCTTTTAACATTAATTTACTGACAGGTAAGGATATACTTTTTACACTTCATCTGCCTTTGTATTTAAACTTCAAAGTTGGCTTTTGAGTAAAGGCTTATTTCCCCTATGAAATTTTGAGGAGTTCATAAATATATAAAAGGATGACTTGAGGGGCACCTGGCTCAGTGGGTTAAGCGTCTGCCTTCAACTCAGGTCATGGTCTCAGGGTCCTGGGATTGAGCCCCGCATCGGGCTCTCTGCTCAGCAGGGAGCCTGCTTCCCCCTCTCTCTGCCTTTATGCCTACTGGTGATCTCTCTCTCTGTGTCAAATAAATAAATAAAATCTTAAAAAAAAAAATGACTTGAAATTTAAAGACGTGTTTTGTATCCCCTAGAAATATTTGATGATTTAGTAAGGAATCCTGAAAGTCTCACTAATACACACATATTTTTTTTCCCTTTGTTCTTTCAGAGATAAGGGATGAGCTTAGCACATTACCAACAACTATATTTGAAGCTGATATTTATTTAATTATTTAGGACCTTTTTCCCCCATGCAAATCAAGTGCATTCTTTTGATCTAATTTGGTTGTTTGGTGAAGACAGAATTAGTACCTCCCAAAATTCTTAAAGAAATGAATAATTAGCCAATTTTCCTGGCACTTCCATTGTTCTTACTATTGACAGTCTATCCAGTGTCAGTCAATTCTTACCATTCACAGCAGTTAATTCGTGGAGAACCATACAGTATTATTGCATAGATCCGTTTACTGACACGGTTATGCTTAACTGGAAGTTGAAGGCTTGCATCAGACTGATAACTAAGATCTTAGATACATGCCTCCATCATAAACAGCCTATGTATAAACACGGAAATTAACAGTGTGTCCTAAGGTCACAGATATTAGACGCAGTGCAGTAGAGACAAAGAGCCAAATTTGAATACTCAAAAATCTTAAATGTCGGTATTGAAAAATATAAAAAGAATTAAAGGGAAACCTGGGAAAATACTGGATTCAATTACATGGGACAGCTAATATAGAAAGAAGTTATGTAAATTGATAACACCAAAAGCCATTAGATAAATGGGCAGAGAACATCAACAGATAATTCGTAAGAGAAGAAATATAACTGATTAACAAAAGTAGTTGTAATGTAGATCTTTAACAGAAGGTAAAGAAATGCAGACTAAAGCAAGATGTCACTTTTTTCTTTTGTCAAATTAACACAGTTGAAAAAGCAACTACATACACACTGTTGAGGTGCAACAGGACGTGCAGGCTTGTATGTATGGCTGGTAACACAGTAACCAGATGAAAGTTGTCAACATATATCAAGAAGTTGAAATGTTCATTTCCTTTTACATACTAATTTTGCTTCTGGTAAGGTATACTAAGGAAATAATTTGAATTTGAAATGAAAATTGAAACAGTTCTCTCAGCATAACAAAAAATGTGAAATACCCTAAATATCTAATAATGAGAGGGAATGGTTATATAAATTGTGGTCTACTCTCTGAACTACTGTGGAGACATTAAAAATGTTTATGAAGATTCTGTAATAACATGGAAAATTTTAGCTACTAAATAAATACGAATTAAGGCCCTGTTCTGAATACTGGAGATAAAAACGATGAGTAAAACCCAGTCCCAACCCTCAAAGAACTTAAAGATTGAGTGGATAAAACCTTAAACAAAGAAGTGTAATAATGTGTTTTCAGTGCTTTGTAGAAAAATGTACAGGGTACAGTGGAGACCCAGAGGATGGTGGATGGTGTTCTTAGTTTTATCTCTGTGGAATTCAGAAGGACTTTATAACTAGAAAGATGCTGAGTCTTGAAAGATTAATTCACCAGGCCAATGAGGAAGGGGAAGTGAAGGGGGAGGATATTCCAGATAGATCCAGCTATTCAAGCAAAGGCGTAAATTGTATTGTTTTTAAGTACACCATGTGCTTATTCATAGTAACAATGTGCTTTTGGCGAAATCCTGCTTGTGCTATTAAACTTAGATGTTCCTCATGGGGCTCTTCAGGCAATTTTTTCTTTTTTAAAAAAATTCTTTCTAGATTGTCTCTAAATGCAACTTTTTATAGTAAACATAACTTGTAGGTTCATACACAGCAATGCACACAGAGATTGTCTAAATTTTTGATACAACTAGTATTGCATGAAGAATCACCAACTATGCTTGTTATCATGGCACCCCAAGATGCTGTTAATTCATTGAGTGACTCTACATACAGGTATACAGAAGAACTCATTCTCTTCCCTATTCACACAGATGTCCTAATGCTATATCTGGCATTAATAACTACATTACCGTGAACCCAAGGGATCTACAAGAAAATAGGGTACTGCCTTAGAGGAGGGACTGGAGTGTTTCTGTTTTTCCAAACGGTTAAGTCTGAGCCAAGTTGTTGGCTGCCTTTTAAAAATCAGTATATGAGAAAACTAGAGTGTCTATAGAATTGTGAAATGGTGAGTCCCTGTCACTGACTGTATTCAAGCACAATTTGAGAGAACCACTGCCTTTAATCCTCTTCCTTTTATCATTAAAGCTTATTAAATGGTTGGTACAGTGTAACCATCCTTTAAACAACCATACTTTATATATCATTTTTACTGACATATGTTCAGACTTACTCTTGTCATAGTAAATATTTCAGCATATTTCTTGTATGACTAGAGTTCTTTTATCTTTTACAGGTGTTGGGAAATCTTCACTGGTTCATCTTCTGTGTCAGAATCAAGTACTGGGAAATCCGTCATGGACTGTGGGCTGCTCAGTAGATGTCAGAGTATGTGTTTCTGATATTTCAGTTTTTCTGTAGTCGTATTAAAGATACGTCCTTCAAACTACATGATCAAATTGCAGTACTGTAGTCAAAGTTAATAATAATAGCTGGGCTTTATTAACTATCTTCTCTGTTCTAGATACTATGCCAGATGCTTTACATGTCTTTTCTAACTTAATCTTTTTAAACTGTGAGGTATAGCTGCAGAAACTGAGGCATAGAGAAATAAAGTACCTCAATCAAGTTGACTCAATGCAAAAAAAGCAAAATCAAGATTTGATCTGAAGTAGTCTTAATCCAGTCCACAGCCAGTATGGACCTGGGTATACACCCTGAATGGACCCGATCTTGTCTAAATAGTGTTAATCCAGAGAGATCAGTTTTCACTGCTGTGCTATATATCTAGAGTTCACTTAACACACTCCCTAAATAATTCTATCTAATTCTTTGGCACTAAGACAAACAACCTTTGGCTAGAAATATATGTAAAGGCAAAAGCTTCTGGAGCCTTAGGTTTAGGTCTTCTGTTCCACTTCACATTTGGGAAGCTCAGGTGCAGTGTCCACCAAATTAATCATCTTTGCAGATACTGTTGGTCTTTGCTAATCCCAGCTAGTCCTTTTCGAATGTCTCTTCTGCTATCATAATCTCTCCATTGAGTTAAGAAATAAATAGGGAAGGAATGGTAATTAGCTCGATTGACAATTAGTTTCTTTTAGTTCTTTGAAGCTCTTCCACAGCTTGTGACTTACATTGCTGCTGATTGGAAATCTTTTGTCAGCCAAGTTACTCCTTTTGAAGGTAATTTCTTCTATTTGCTTTTAAAAGATTTTTTTGGATGTTCTGTGGTTTTACTAATATATGTCTAGATATGGGTTTGTTTTTAGTCATCCTATCAGAAGGTTGTGCCTCTCAACAACTGTCATCATTTTTCAGAATTTTTAGCCATTATCTATTGTCTTCCCTCATTCCCTTTATCCCCTCCTTTTGCACTTCTATTAGATTTTTGTCCTTTATATCTTAATTGTACTTCCATGTTTTCTGTTATTTATCTTTTGTGTATTCTGGATCATGTGCTCATATCTGCCTTCCAGTTAATTAAGAATCTCTTCAACTATGTCTAATCTGCTTTTTAATATATGCACTAAGTTTTCATCTTTGTAATTGTAATTTTTTATTTCTAGATACTCCTTTTGGTTCTTTTTCAAATGTCAAGATTTTTCACAATATCCTGATCTTTCATTATGGCTTTACTTTTTATTTTAATCACTTTCAACATACTATTTTATGGTTTCTTTCGGATTATTGTTTTTTCTGAGTGAGTCTAGATATTCTAACGTGCTGTGTATGCCAACCATGTTTCTTGAAAAATGTGTCTCTTTGTATGGTTTATAATTCTTTGAAGATGATCTCTTCTTCAGCAGAATTTTTTTTCCCTCTTCTCTGTAGAAGTTCTGTGTGCTGTGTTGTGGAAGTATGGTACTTTTTCATTTCTTTTGGTTCCAGAGCCCTAGGGATTTCAGTGGAACTTGAAATTTCAAAGCTAGGAGTTTCCGTTCCATCTAGATAACGTATATTCTCCAAATACTTGATTGGAGTACAGGCCTGTGGTTTCCATTTTTTTGTGGACCCTTTATTCTGTAACAACCCTACCTAGGGTCCCTGTCAGAAAGTTTTTCCTGCTTTCCTGAGCCAGTGAATGGTTTTTCCTACTCTCTTTTACTGCCTGGGCCAGATTTTTGATGGGAACTATCATCTGGTCTTTCTCACTCACCTATGTATAGTCTTGCCTTAAAAGCCAGAAAACAGATCTCTATTCCTGTATGGGCACTAAAACTCCAGGGACTGGCCCCTGAAGCTATCTCTGAATCTAGGTCAGTTCCTACTTCTCACTCTGTTTTTAAGTTCTTTTCTAGCATCTGAGTATTTTCCTTTCTTTTTCTTGAGCTTGTCCTCTTTATTTTTAAAAAACATTTTTATGGCATTTCTATGAATTTGAAGTCAGAATGTCTGTGAATGTCTGTGTCATTTCAGCCTGCCATGTCCCCAAATTCTTAGCAGTAGAAGAAAACTATAATAAATACTAAATACTAAATAATATAATAACATAAACTATAATAAATACTAAATACTAGATAATAAATTCAGTTGGCAACTTGTCAATAGCAAGTTCTGGACAAAATTTCCTTATGGACTTTCCTAAATCCCTTTCTGTGAGAGAGCACAACATAGAAAAGAAGAGAGACATGAAAAGACATTTCTCCAAAGAATATATACAAATGGCCAACAGACACTTGAAAAATGCTCAACATCACTCAGCCTCAGAGAAATCGAAATCAGCACCACTATGAGATACCACCTCACACCAGTCAGAATGGCTAAAATTAACAACTCAGGAAACAACAGATGTTGGTGAGGCCTTGCATAAAAGGAAACCTTCGTACAGTGTTAGTGTGAATGCAAACTGGTGCAACCATTCTGGAAATCAGTATGGAGGTTCCTCAAAGAGTTAAAAATAGGGGCACCTGGGTGGCTCAGTGGTTATGACTCTGCCTTCAGCTCAGGTCATGGTCTCAGGGTCCTGGGATCAAGTTCCGCATCGGGCTCTCTGCTCAGCAGGGTGTCTGCTTCCCCCTCTCTCTCTGCCTTTCTCTCTGTCTACTTGTGCTCGATCTCTCTCTCTCTCTTTCTCTCTGCTAAATAAATAAATAAAATGTTAAAAAAAAAAAAATAGAGCAACCCTACAACCCAGTAATTGCACTAATAGGTATTTATCCAAAGGATACAAACATAGTGATTTGAAGGGGCACATGCACCCCAATGTTTATAGCAACGATGTCCACAATACCCAAAATATGGAAAGAGCCCAGATGTCCATCAACACATGAACAGATGAAGAAGATGTGTTTTATATATATACGTGTATGTGTATATGTGTGTGTATTTATGTGTATATGTATATGTGTGTGTGTGTGTATACATGCACACACACACACACACACACACACACACAATGGAATATACTCAGTCATCCAAAAGAATGAAATCTTGCCATTTGCAATGACATAAAAGGAACTAGAGAGTATCTGTCATGTTTGGTGAAAAAAGTTGAAGAAAGACATATGATTTCACTCATACATGGAATTTAAGAAACAAAATAGATAAACATAGGGGAAAGGAAGGAAAAATAAAATAAGATGAAGAGAGAGGGAGGCAATCCATAAGAGACTCTTAACTTTAGAAACAAACTGAGGGTTGCTGGAAGGAAGGTGAGTGAGAAGGGGTAATTGGGTTATAGGCATTAGGGAAGGCACTTGATATTATGAACACTGGGTGTTACATGCAATTGATGAGTCACTAAATTCTCTGGTAATTGATAAAACAATATATGTCAACTAAATTGAATGTAAATAAAGAATTTTTAAAAAAAAAATTCAGAGTTAAACTCCCACTTCCTGGGGCAGTACCCATATTGCCTTTTGCTTCCTCAAGAGTGACCTTAGACTAATCAGTTTAATTCTCTGAGCCTTAGTAGATCTTCTGCAAAATAGGGGTAAATTATATCTGCTTTAGCTAGCCTACAGGTTTGTAGGTGATGTTATACTGTGACTGATTTTACCAGAATGAGTATGTCCCTCACTGACTCCTGTAAAGCCAGCTGGCCTGAATTGCATTATTGTCAAAGAATGGGGCATATGGAGGTGAAAGTTACCTTGCTTTTGTTAACTTTTCACTATATCTTGGGCTTGTTGGTCTCTGTCCTCCATCTTTGAGAAGAATGCATTTCTTGAATGACAACATGAATAAAAAGCATTTTTAAATGATAATCTTTTTTTTTAATTTATTTATTTGACACAGAGAGAGAGAGAGAGATCACAAGTAGGCAGAGAGGCAGGCAGAGAGAGGAGGAAGCAGGCTCCCCGCTGAGCAGAGAGCCCTACGCGGGGCTTGATCCCAGGACCCTGAGATCATGACCTGAGCTGAAGGCAGAGGCTTAACCCACTGAGCCACCCAGGCGCCCCTTTAAATGATAATCTTAAGGAAAGTTGCCATAGACATGTAAATTGTTTTAACTATTGCTATAATAAAGTGAACAGTTCTTTCCTCTAGCAAGAATGATTAAATCTGATAAAATCATTACGTAAATAGCTTGGAAGAACACTTTCTTCTGTAGCAGCTTTAAATTGCAGTTACAGCTTCTGTGTTATTGAAACCTGAGAGAAGATATCTCCAGAATCCTTGTAGATCCATGAATACACTCTCTTCAAAACTCTTAGGAACAATTGCCCCATTTAGCTCATTTCACATCTAAGAGCCAACTAAAAATAGAGCTGATAAAGGTGATAATGTAATTGTTTAATTTGAAGTACTGGGTGAACTAATGAGCTTAATGTATATACTCAGTAATTACTACCATTTTGGATTTAGTATGTAGTAGAGAGGTGTTCATACTGAATTGAAGGGAAAAAAGAAAAGTTTTATTTTGCAGTATTCCTTATTCATTACTCTTCTAATTTTGTTGCCCCAAGTCTAATGGGACTAATATAAATGCATGGCTACTCTTAATTATAAAAATAAGACTTACAGAAACTAATCTTTTCACAAATTATAAATAAGGAAATTGACTTGTCATTTCTAGTTCACTTTAATGGGATTTTAACTTTCTAATTTACACATTGCATACAATCAATATTTATTGACTTTCTCTTTGGGCAGCATAATAATGTGCAAGCACTGAGGAGAAATTTTTTAAAAAAAAGGTAATCTCTATCCTCGCTAAGAATGTGAAGTAAGGTCTAGTAGCTGGGATAAGGTTTATATATATGAATGATTTTAGAAATAATAATACAAATGATAGCTAATATTTCTTAGTGCTTACTTTGGCTAGACACCCATTTTACATACTAGTTCATGTAATTCCCACAACAACCTTCAAGGGAGGTACTAATATTGCCCCTATTTGATACATGAAGCAGTGGTGGTACGGACAGAGGTGTTAAATGTCTTGCTCAAGGTCACGTCGCTAGTAAGTGATGGGGTTGGGATTCAAACTCAGTCAGTCTGGTTAAAGAGCCTGTGCTCTTGGGCACTGCTCTGTACTGCCTCTTGTTCCAGAGTGGTATTAACAAAAAAGTATTCCACTGCTATTACATACAATAAGCACTAAAGTAATGTAGCAATTTAAATTCAAATTAACTGAAATGAAAAATTTAGCTCCTCCGTTGAGCTAACCACATTTGAACTGCCCAACAGTCACATGTTGCCAGTGGTTACTATAGTGGACATTACTATCATTACAGAAGGTCCTGAGATAGCACTGATAGAGAATATAGGTGTTACAGCAGCTCAAGAGAAAAAGTGATGTGCATATAAAGAATGGAAAATTATAGGGACACCTAGGTGGCTCAGTGGGTTAGGCTTCTGCCTTTGGCTCAGGTCATGGTATCAGGGGCCTGGGATCAAGTCCCACATCGGGCTGTCTGCTCAGCGGGGAGCCTGCTTCCTTCTCTCACTCTGCCTGCTTGCTTGTGATTTCTCTTTCTCTGTCAAATAAATATATAAAATCTGCCTTCGGCTCAGGTCATGATCTCGGGGTCCTGGGATCGAGTCCCGCGTCGGGCTCTCTGCTCTGCGGGGAGCCTGCTTCCTCCTCTCTCTCTCTGCCTGCCTCTCTGCCTACTTGTGGTCCGTCTCTGTCAAATAAATAAATAAAATCTTTAAAAAATATATATATATACATATATAAAATCTTTTTTAAAAAAAAAAGAATGGAAAATTATATTAGGTGTTAATGACTGAATGGACTATTCCTCAAGAACAGGGATATATATATTAGAGGTAAAGAAGAAGGAAATGATATTAAATTTAGTTCTGGACATGATGAAGGGAAAGATCTATGAGCTATCCAACTGAAACTGTCCAGAAGGCATTCAGAGATGAGGTAGGGAAGCTCAAGAGAGAATTATGAGTTGGAATCATCTGCATGATAGTAATCCCAGACCTTGAGAGTTGATGCGTTTTTCCAGAAAGCAAATTTAGAAGGAGAAGAGCTGAAGGAAAACCTTGGGGTATATTTGGAGTGTTGTAGATGGGAAGAGGGGTCAGAGAAAGATTGGTCAAAGAGGTAAGAGGTGATAAAATACCAGAAGAGCAAAGGGAGATGAGAATTTTATGAAGGAAGGATTGAGTTTTGATAATGAAATGCCATAGACATATGAGGAGTTAGAGAGAAAAAAGAATTGGTAGTAATGAAGTCATTGCTGACCTTTGAAAATGTGATGGAATAGAAGTAGCAGAAACCAAATGATGTGAATAGGCAGTGAGGAAATAGAGAGGTTTAAATCAATTTTGCACAAAGTAGAGGTTAAATAAAGGAGTGAATGGGTACAGAATACAAAAGAAAAGTAAAAAAATAAGGGACATGAGTTTGGCTAAAAGCAAAATAAACTTAATGTAAAGGAAGAGGCAGGGCGCCTGGGTGGCTCAGTGGGTTAAGCCGCTGCCTTCAGCTCAGGTCATGATCTCAGGGTCCTGGGATCAAGTCCCTCATCGGGCTCTCTGCTCAGCAAGGAGCCTGCTTCCCTCTCTCTCTCTCTCTGCCTGCCTCTCCATCTACTTGTGATTTCTCTCTGTCAAATAAATAAATAAAATCTTTAAAAAAAAAAAAGGAAGAGGCAATCAGCAGTAACCGTTATATTATTCATTCATTCATTCATTTAGTACATATATTGCCTACCTGCTAGGTATCAGACAGAGCAAGGAATTGGAGGTATAGCAGCAAATTAGACGAGTTCAATTCCTACTCCTCTAGTACACTCTCCTAGTTGCTCTTTTTTATTCTTGTTTCTTTTCTACCAACTCTCTCCTAAGACCTCCTGCCTTCCTGCAGGCATGCATACTAAAACCATACTGTTAGAGAGCATCTATAGCATCCAGTGTTCTTTCTGGATGTGTATCATTTTCTTTACTAAATTTCTTTCTGCTTTTTATTTACTTATTTTGGGAAGGGGTACAGTATACTTTATTGATGTTACGTGACCCTTCTTTAAGGGGTCTGGGATGGAAACTGTAAAGAGGTCAGGAGATTCTCCATGTATTGGAGGATGAGGTAGGGCAAGGACTCCTCATCAGCTGAGGCCTCTCTCTTCCTGTTGCTGTCACTGGGTCTGGTGGTCCAGGGAGCTCTTATTCCTTAGAGGCCATATGGACCATAAGATCCACCACCCCACTGCTATAACCAAATTCATTGTCATACCAGGAAATGAGCTTGCCAAAGTGGTCATAGAGGGCAATGCCAGCTCCAACTGTGATACATAGTATGAACGGTGTTAAGGATCACTCTTAAGGTGTTGGCCCTTTAAGTAATTGGAAGGATGAAATTGCCTTTTACTAGGAGAAAAACAGGCTTAAGGGGGAAGATCCCGGAAATTATTTTCAGGTATGTTAACTTTGAGATGCCTATTAGACATCCAAATTCTTGTCTGGTGGATATGGTAGCCTGAAGTTCAAGGGACTAGTCCCGTCAGGATATAAATTTGGAATTCATCAACATAATGATCACATTTAAAATCATAAGATTAGATGACATTGTCAAGAGAGTCGGTAATAAAAGAGAAGAGAAGAGATCCAAGAACTCAACCTTGGATTACAATTAGAGGTCGGAGAGGTAAAGACAACCCAATGGAGACTGAAAAGGATTAGGCTGTGAAATGGGAAGAAAACCAGGAGAGTGTGATAACGAGGAAGCTAAGTGAAAAAAGTACTGCAAGGCATAGGAGTGGTTGTATCAGATGGGAGAGTAAGATGAAAACTGCTCATTGATCACTAGATTTAGTAACATGGAAGCCATTGGTGACCTTGATAAGGAATGTTTCAGTGGATAATTGGGGCACAAGTGTGATAAGAATGAGTTCAAAAGAGAATGTAAGGGAAAGAATTTGAGACTGTTGAGAATAGACAACTCTCTAGAGGGCTTTTGCTGTAAAAAGGAGTAGAGAAGTGCTATATTAGCTGGAAGAGGACATGAGGTCAAGAGAAGGTTATTTTAAGATGGGAAAAAATATGTTCGTATATTGGTGGAAGTCCTTCAACAGAGTGGGAAAACTTTGATGATAAAAAGGAGAATTGATAAAACTACACTTTTGATAAGAAAAAAGGTGATGGGATCTCATGCATAAGAAGAGGGTTTGGCCATGGGGACATAGTTTATCTGTAATGGCTGAAGGGAAAGCAGATTATATGGGCACAGATGCAGGGAGGTGGATAGATATATGAAGAGCAGGTTGTAGAAATTCTCTTCTGATTGCTTCTGTCTCAGAAAGCAAGGTTCTTAGTCATTCGTAAGGATGAGGAAGAGATATGAGAAATTTGAAAAAAAAGAAAATATGAAATCATTATGTAGGAGAGGACAAGAGGAAATGGACTATGAAACTGATTAAAGGGCAGTTCCAAAGGGAGACTTGAATTTAAAATGAATCTAGTTAGCTTAAATACATATTTTTCTGAGTTTCTCATCCAGCTAGCAGGTTTACAGACCTAGAATTGGGGAAAAGGTGGATATAGTCAAGGTTGGAATTTTGTCAGTTGAATACAGCGTGACAGAAGGGCAAAGGAGTGACTAAAATGATGAATCATAGCATTTATACTTAGGAAGGAAGTCAGGATTTGGAAGTGGAAGGGGAGCTGTAAATAGTGGTAGGATTAATATAGAGAGCTGGAGTATTAGAGGGAGGAAGCTTGAAAGACAGGAGACGATCAGAGTCAGAGGTAGTATGGGAATGATATGAGAGAGTCATGCAGATATGGCATGTCCAGTGCTCTAAACTAGAATGAGGGTGCTACCAGTGTTCGTAGAGGCCAAAATAATTATTTTGATGGATTGATTTGTTAGGTTCATGACTACAAAGAAGGAACCCCAGAAGAGAAGACCTACTATATAGAATTATGGGATGTTGGCGGCTCTGTGGGCAGTGCCAGCAGTGTGAAAAGCACCAGAGCAGTGTTCTACAACTCTGTAAATGGTAAAGCATTTTTTATTTCTACCACATATTAATGGCTTAGAAGTATAGATAATCTCATATAGAATGCTGTGGGACACTAGCCACATCTTATTTTAAGAAGGCTCTAATATACACACAACTCTTAATTTAAATCTGCATATCACATTTGAATTTGTGTTTCTAGATTCTAACCATGTTATTCAGAACATTAAATATTTTCTTTATCTAGGTGTTTGTAGTGATATTATTGTCATAAACTAAATAAAACTTTGTTTTGGGTACTTGACATTTCTCCAGTCAGTGGAGTACATCCAATAGAAGGAACCATTAGGAGTCCTATCATCTAAGCCAGATGTCACAGAGATAGAGGGATTTTTTTCATCTGCCCCTTACAAAGAATCCTATGTAATTATAAAGCGCTGCCTAAGAGTGTTATTAAGGGTGCAGATAATCAGATACCTGGAGCAGACTTCCAGATGAAGGTGTGTAATAAAGGACATAATTGGGATTCATAGAGTTCCAGGGACTATACCACCGATACCTGTAATTTGCCTATAGAGGGTTTTTTTGTCTTCTGCCCCTTTTTGAGTTCATTTTTTAAATGCCTTTTTTTTTTAATTGTGTAATGTAATTTCAACTTGTCTCTGATTGATGTCCAAGATTTGGCACCTCCCCCTTTTCCTTCTGGTAGATGCTTAGCTCTTAATTGCACCTCATTTACACTATGCTTAGATCACACTCAGTGTCAGATAAACATTGCAGTTACTGAGTGCCTTCTTCATTCCTTGTATTCCTCTTTCAGTATCCTATCTTCCCATATCATAAGGTGTTGTGGATAATACAAAATGAAGCAGAGAAGGTACTTGGCATTGGATACATAGTATAAAATACAGTATAAGTTATATTAGTTCAGACCTGTGCCCCATTTAGCTCAGAATTCTACCTGAATGTGTCACAATCTGCTTGAAGAAACAAAACATTCCTAAGTGGAACAAAACACAGTTATAAGATGGTGACACTAATATATGACATTGTCATGCAAGAAAGTACATGATAAATGGCATATATTAATAGAATGTATTTAAATGAGAAAAATAGTAAGACTGGTATAGTGTTCGGTGACTTCTTAGAGAATAGGAAAGAAAGAAATGAAGCCTGGTGTAGATCTAGAATCAAGTGATAAACTTGGATTATATCAGTCAAATGACTTGTCAAAGCTGTTATCAATCCAATCTGACAGGGAAGTTTGTACATGTAACACTTTTGCTATTTAGATCTTTTTGAGAAAGAGTTCAGATAAAAATTATAAATAAATAATAAACTTAGCACTGAAGGTTCTTTACTCCATCTACCATCTTTAGTTTGCTAAGAAATGGAGCATAAGGATCACACCATTCAAATGTGCAGACTTTATTCTTAGCAGTAACTTTCTTCTCTTAATACCCTACCTTCCTTCCTCCCACTGTGATGAGAAAGGCTGGCAATCCCTAAAGGAAACCTGTGAAGTGTCTCTACCTCTTTCTAAGGTCAGAACATACTCTGATCAACCGTCACACTGACTTCTTTCCTTTGGGCCCCACTATGGCCCTTCTAGCCCATGGTCTAGAAAGCAAAAACTCTCAGCCCAAATGAAAGTGGGAAAATAAGGGAAAAGGGTGCTCAGATGCCCTTAAAAGCTCAAAAGGCTTAAGTAGAGATCCTCAAAAAATAAACTCCTCCCTATCCAGCCACTAGCTCATCTAGGCCTTTGTAATCCTTTAATCTCCCACCCAAAATTCTCACCCATAGTTTTTTTATATTTATGTTTGGGAAGTAGAGGAGAGGAGAAAATATCTACCACTCTTTGGCCTTAAAGTGACTTATTCTGCTTTCACCCAATCTTTTACTGTCAGATTACATGAATTCAAATTCTGGCTACCTCACTTACCATGTGACTTCAGGCAAGTGACTCAATCTCACTGAGCCTTAGTTTCCACATACGTAAAAATGAAGATGCTAATTCTTTCTCATAAAACTGTTCTGAAAAGCAAATTAGATAACAAATGTAAGGCATAATGTATAGCACCTAAGTGCTGAATAGATGTTAGCTGTATTCTTGAATGGTAGCTCTTTATCCCTTTTTTAAATCTGTCCTGTATCTTGTATCCTTATTGACTAACAGAAGCCCTTACTATGGAAGGTAGAGGGAGTACAGTTGACTGTAGGGCAAGTAGCAGATCTCTATTTCTCTGTCCCAGATGCCAGGGAGGATACAGATTTATCTGAGCTAGCTAGACAAGACAGCTGTAACTTGCACAAGCACCCTATTTGCACACATGTCTCTAAAAACCAGAGGAGCCAACTCTTATGCCCTTCTTTTTTGAAATGACATATCTCACATCTTTTTTTTTTTTAAGATTTTATTTATGTGACAGAAAGAGACTCAGTGAGAGAGGGAACACAAGCAGGGGGTGTGGGAGAGGGAGATGTGGGCTTCCCGCTGAGCAGGGAGCCCAATGCAGGCTTGATCGCAGGACTCTGGGATCATGACCTAAGCCAAAGGCAGATACTTAATGACTGAGCTACCCAGGCCTCCCACATATCTCACATCTTGAAGGTAGAAGAATCCTCAGTTTCACATCCTCTCATCACAGTAGAATCTAGATAATATAGGGAAAGTTTGGGGGTTTGAAAATCTGTAGTCTTCTGACCACAAGCTAATACTCTAAATTCTACTAGGCATTAAAGCTTTTCCTCTTTTGTCTATAATACTATAATAGTTATCTGCTTTGTTTGTCTGCTATCTTATTTGATTCTATTAATTGTATTTCTGAGCCTCATTACATTTTGTTATTTTTCTCAATCTCTCAAAAGTCCATATATTTTCTACTATTCATACTTTTTGACTATCTTTTCCTACCCTCTTCTAATGACATACTTCTTTTGCTTTATTGACTAAAGTATTGAGCTTTTTATAGCTAGCCATTAATTCAAAGAACTAAAAATATAGATTTTTGAGTTGATTGGGCTCAGGTGATTTGTCAGCTGAACAGTAAGCAATTATATCAAATTAAACCAATATCTTTTTAATAAATTTTTATGATTTAATATTTTATTGAGTATAAGTAATAGTGTATGTGTGATATCTATGACAGTACTATGCACAGTGGAGAAACAATTAACTTTGGTAGGAATATAATATCTTATATACTTGATTCCTTTTATTGATGAGGTAGTTCAGGTAGGACCAGGCAGAGCAGGCACTCATTAAGTGTTGAATGAAGGAAAAAAAAACAGTCTAAAATGACATTTTGTCAGCCCTTGTAGAATTAAAAAGAGTTATATAACTGACAAAGAAAATTCTGTTATTAATTATTTGTAGAAATTTATAGAGGAAATTTTAAATTCATTGTGTGAGTTTGTTACTAATACTTAAATGCTAGGTTTATTCAGCATCCTAACACTTGTATTCACTAAGCTTCCCTTTGCCAGTGTGAAGTGAAGAGGAATTGTTCCAGTACTGACATTATTTTCTTTGATTGTTTTAGGTATTATTTTGGTACATGACTTAACAAATAAGAAGTCATCCCAAAACTTGTATCGTTGGTCATTGGAAGCTCTCAACAGGGACTTGGTGCCAAGTGGAGTATTGGTAACAAATGGGTAAGGCCAGATTTCTTCAGTTGCAGTGTGAAATGGTACAGCAGTCTTGGGAATGTACCCTCCGAATAACACTTTGTAACACTTTGTAAGAATAACACTTTGTTTGATTTACAAATTTTTTCTCCCAGTCTGTAGATCATCTTTTCATTCCCTTAACCGTCATCTCTCAAGCATTAGTTTTTCATCATGACGCAGTGTTATTGTGCTTTTGATATCAACTCTGCCTAATCTCAGATCATGTAGGTTTTCTCCTGTGTTTCTTTTAGAAATTTTATTGTTGAAGGTTTACTTTTAGATCTGTGATCTGTTTCGAGTTAATTATAATGTGTGAGGTTTTAATTGAGGTTGACTTTCGTGTATGAATGTCCAGATGTTCTAATACCATTTTTTAAAAAGATGATCCTTTCTCCATTGAATTGCTTTTACTCCTTTGCCAAAAATCAGTTGATCATATTTATATGTTTCTGTTTTGAGATTGTAATTCTGTACAGTTGATCTGTGTGTCTATACCTTGACCAATATGACACTGCCTTTATTATTGCAGCGTTATTGTAAGTCTTGAAATGAGGCATTGTGCTTCCTTCCTTTTCAAAATTGTTTAGCAATTCTAGTTCATTTGCTTTTCCATATAAATTTGAAATCAACTTGTCTGTATTGATAAAAAGTCAGCTTGGATTTTGATTGAATTGCATTAAGTCTGTAGATCAAATTGGGGAGAATTTTTGTTGCATCTTCCAGTCCATGAACACAGTTTGTCTGTCCATTTATTTTTTAAAGCAAATCCTAGACAATTGTATCATTTCATCTATATATATTTCTGTGTATTTTTATTAAAGATAATTGTATCTTTGTATCTGTGTAATATTTGTTACACATATTTTATCTGTGTAATTAAAGATAACTATCATTTCATTTATATATATTTCTGTGCTTAACTTTATATGATAAGGACTTTTTAATATAACCAAAATATAATTGTCACACTTAAAATTTGCTAATAATTCTTCAGTATCAAATATTATTTTAATTTCCCAAATGTCTTATAAATGTTGATTTGTTCAAAATAGTATATAGATGTGGTCTACTCATTGTATTTAGTTTATTAAGTTTCTTTTTAATCTTACTTTCCCCTCCCTTTTTTTTGTTTTTTTTTTTTCTTTTACTCTCTGGCAGTTTGTGAAAGATGGCTTGCTTGTCCTACTAGTTTCTTGTATTCTGGATTTTGCTGACTGTATCCTTGTAATGAGTGTCTGCTTAACTTGTTTCTCTGAATCCTAAGTTTTCCCTAAAATGGTAGTTAAGTATAAAAAGAAGGTCTAAAAAATGCAGGGTTTTGGTTTTTGTTCTTGCCAAGGCAGTATTGTACTTATAATTACAATACCTGGCTGTCTGTCTCTTTGTGATGTTATCATGTCACCAGCCTTATTATCTATGATAAAATTCACCATCAGTTTTTCACCTGTTGTTTTTTTTAAAAAAAAAGGATTTTGAGATCAAAATTCAAATTGGATGTAAGATTAATGAAAAAGTGAATAAAAAGGAAAGCTAGAGCAAATATATATGGCAACATAGATATGATACATGTGTAATAAATATATATGTTGATGTGCAACATATATATCACGTTCCATGTCTGTACATATATTATATATACAGTATATCAGTACATATATTTATTAACATATGAGAGATTATACAGGACTATAAGTGACAGAGATAAATGTCTATCAAAGATGATGGTTGATAAAATATATACAAAAATTTGTATGTGTGCCAGAGTTAGTGAGTATATAGGAAAAGGAAATATTCCTAAAGGAGGACACTCTCAAAACTTTATTCTCGGGGCGCCTGGGTGGCTCAGTGGATTAAGCCGCTGCCTTCGGCTCGAGTCATGATCTCAGGGTCCTGGGATCGAGCCCCGCATCGGGCTCTTTGCTTGGCAGGAGCCTGCTTCTCTCTCTCTCTCTCTCTGCCTGACTCTCTGCCTACTTGTGATCTCTCTCTGTCAAATAAATAAATAAAATCTTTAAAAAAAAAAAAAAAAAAAACTTTATTCTCTAACAAGGCAAATTTCAATTTTAGACAATGTCTCCTAAATTAGTGTTGATATTGGTAAACAGAATCAAAGGCCTTGAACTCACGCTGTCATTGACTTTAATGCAATAAATAGAACGATAATATTTTTAAGAAATGGAGGTTTAAAAAAAAAAAAGAAATGGGGGTTATATAGTTCAAAACACCTGTGTTCCAAGGCTGAACAATAACTGAGACTCTGTAAGATAATTGTGAAGGGCAAAAAGATTTGGTAATTTTGCACACACCCACTTACATACCCCAAGTTTAGATTATTCAAAGAGAAAGAAAAATAATTTCAAAGGGAGAAGAAAAGCTAGCTCAACTGGGTTTTATTGACTGTATTGTGCAATATTGATTTACTGTCATAAGGTGTTTGCAGCCGAATTTTGCTGACTATTATAAATTGAGCTTGTAACGTGCCAGAAATCCAAATGTGTTTTATTTCTCATATGTGAATAGAATTTAAATTAATTGATCAATATTGGGCTCTATATTTCTTTCAGTAATAGAAGGAACACTGCTGTGTCCTTTAGTTAAAAATAGGGAGAGAAAAAAAAGATTGTAATAGCCAGTGACCCAGGGCCCCTAACTATAAGTGATTCATATCGCCTGTCCTCTGTCTCCCATGGCTCTTATGTCAGGACAAACAATTATTTGGCACTTAATTCTTTCCTTTTACTATTCATTTTGCATTTCAGCCACTTCTTTTCCTTTCCATTTGTTGAATCCACCTTTCCCCAGGCTATAGCATCATCTATGGTTGATTTTTCTGGCCTTCATCCTCCTTGTTTCTTAATTTCCTAAAATGATCTATTTTTCTTTATTATTCATAGGCAGAAATGTAGGTATAGAACTTAGGCATACCCCAGAAGCTTGCCATTTTTCCCTCTGGCAAGAGGTGTGAGTGCCATGCCAGGTTCTTGTGTTTCTGCTCTACTGAGGTTTGAATCCAGTCTTTCTATCTACTTAAAAAAATCCTGAGCTGTTAGCCTCGAAAGACAGAGCTTTAGGAGAAGTCAAGTCAACCTACATTCAGATACCTATTGGGCATTCATTTATTCAAGTAGTCTATAGACTCAGGAAAATAAAATTTGAGTAGTTAGATGAGTAGTTGGAACTCCGTAGATGGCGAGGATGGGTTGATATATGAACAAGTAAATGGAAGAAATTGGGACAAAAGTAAGTTTATAGGTGGTGGATGAGCAAGAGTCAGTAAAATAGTGTACGCTACCTGCATTTAAACATTATGCATCTATATCAAAGTAAATTCTATTCAGCTGTTTTGTTTTTAAAGATTTTATTTATTTATTTGTCAAGAAAGAAAGAGAGAGAGAGCACAAGCAGGGGGAGCAGCGGCAGAAGGAGAAGCAGGCTCCCCACTGAGCAAGGAGCCCAATGTGGGACTCAATCCCAAGATCCTGGTATCAAGACGCTTAACCAACTGAGCCACCAGGCGTCCCTTATTCACCTCTTCATTATTATTTATCACAGGGATTATGACCGGGAACAGTTTGCTGATAACCAGATCCCACTGTTGGTAATAGGGACTAAACTGGATCAGATTCATGAAACCAAGCGCCACGAAGTTTTAACCAGAACTGCTTTCCTGGCTGAGGATTTCAATGCAGAAGAAATTAATTTGGTATGTATTCTCTCTAATGTATACTTGTGTTATCGTTAGATAAAGGCAAAACCAAAGACTTCAGGAGTCACAAATTCTTTTTTTTTTTTTTTTTTTTTTTTAAGATTTTATTTATTTATTTATTTATCTGACAGAGATCACAAGTAGGCAGAGAGACAGGCAGAGATGGGGTGGGGGGGTGGGAAGCAGGCTTCCTGCTGAGCAGAGAACCCGATGCGGGGCTCCATCCCAGGACCCCAGGATCATGACCTGAGCCAAAGGCAGAGGCATTAACCCACTGAGCCACCCAGGCACTTTATACTAAAATCAGGCATTTGGGTTCTGGTCCAAAATGTAATAAAGATTAGAATCAACATAGACTGTCAGATGGGGACAGTCAGTTCAACTTCCTTGAATGCTGATCTGTTGGAAGGTTCAAACTTTGTCCTATGAATAATATAAATCTTGGGCTTTTTCTTAAAAAGATTTTGTAAGATCACACCAAAATAATTAAATTAGGGTAACAAAGAAAGGTCACTGACACCTTAATTATTCTTGCTTTAGAAAAGCCTCTTAGTTTCTTAAGCTACAGAATTTAACTTAAAGGGCAAACAGATAAATGAGAAAACTACAAATTGTAAGCTAGGAGTGCTTCATGAGCATAGAGTTTCTTCCTGAGATATGTAGCTCAGTTTGAACCAAACACTAAAAAGGCTAAGAAAAGTTCTCACATAAGCCAGATAGTGTTGCCCAGAGAAGGATCCTGGCCAACAGCCTCGGTCACCGTTTAAATGTCATTGTTCACAAGTTGGATTTCTGCGACATATTCAGTGCCCTGGCAATTCCAGACATATGGTAGTAGTGGCTGTTTCATAATACTAGTGACTATCATATACTGAACACTTAATTTGTGCCACACACTGTTCTAGTACTTTATGTACATTATCTCATACTTGTCTTCACATCAATACTATAAGGTAGATGCTGTAAGTATTTCCATTTTAAAGATGAAGATTAGAACCAAAAAGAGGTAAGTAGGCCATGGTTATACGGGTCAAACCAGGCACTCTGACTCCCAAGCCAGTGCTCTACAATTAAGCCTATTTTCCACTTAATTATTGTCCAGCTAACATTTAGAATCTCAGAGTTGAAAGAAGTCTTAGAAATCATCTAGATCACTAATTACCCAAACCTGACTGCATACTCATGTTATCAGTGTAGCTGTGAAAAAATTTGAATATGTGCCCCACAGCTGGAGCTTTTCATTCATAAGGTCTGACAAGAGGACCAGGACTGTAATTTTAACTAATGACTCAGGTAATTTTGAGCCCTTAACCCTGTACATCAACATTTGTGAACACTGCTTGCTTCAGACCAACCTCTCCCCCATAACTGCATCAACTTCTGCCTGCCATTCTATTGTTTTTTACATTCTGTATTGCCATGGGGGGTACCTTATTTTTCTCACCTGCCACCATGGAATATTCAGTGTAAATGCCCTAGCTGGTTACACTGGACCATAGTATTCCAGAGGACTCCTGTTAACATATAATATATCATAGCTTTGTTGAAGCAGTGCTGAAGTTACTTTGTTCAAACATTATTTGCAGTGGGAAATTACCATTGAATACACTTAATTTGTTCCAGAAATTACTTTCAGTGTATTTTGGAATATATCTATTTGTAGTACTCGTGCGTTTTTGTGACCATCACCTGGATATGTATTTTTCCTATTTTCCTTGCAAAGGGAGGGCCATCTTTTAATTGTTAACAAGATATAAAGGTACTCAGGTGCTGGTACTTTGGCACACACGGTTTCCACAGAGTTCACATACAACATACTTTTGACCTGTTATCAGTGTACAGATTCAAGAACACAGCAGAAACAACAGGAGGGTTTTGAGGATGCAGGGGAAGAAAAACTGAGGAGGAAAATTTGATTCGAGTTTCAAAAAGAAATAGCAGTCAGAAAGACTCAGCAAGTAAGTATAAAGCCTCCAGTAAAAATGTAATGTGACAATATTAGTGCTAGCATCTTTGGTTACTATATGAATTTACTTAAAACTATTTTAAAAAAAAACATAAGAACCAACATAAATGTATATATCTAAGATGGAATCAAAGTTACCATCTTATGCCTAAACAAGTTGGTTTAAATTATAAATAGGGAGATGATTACTTGTTTTTTAAAATCCTCTTAGGCTTATTGTGTCTAGGACAGATTTTTCTCTGTTTACTTCAAAGTGATAATATTGAAGCATCTTCCCTAGTTAATATTCCTTTCGCAAGCTTAGATAAGCTATTTAAAGTTATTAATCTTCAATCTTTGCCCTCAGCCATGATCAGTGGCAGATGGCTCTTTAAACTCTAAAATTCTTATCCTAAGATCATAGGGTTTCTCTGGCCTGGTCAACCTGTAACTGGGAGCTCTAGAATTAAGTTTTGGGAGGTTCTCCTTGTTTGCTGTTTGATTTGGTTTTTATATTTAGCACTGTAGCTCTATTTGGAGTCATCTCTGAAGTGTTGACATTGTGATCACTAATCAATATCCATTTTGTAAAACATGTCTAACACAAGTCTACCTCAGGTTTGTCTCTTATGTGCCCCAGTTGCCGTGTAAATGTGTTCAGACATTATTTCAAGTACAACAGTTTACACATTGATGTTTCAGTCTATTTGATCCATACATGGAATTAACTTTTATTATGTTAGGCGCTTTTGTGCCTGAAAATTCAATCTGATAGCATTTTCTTAGCATGAAAAGAGAAGGGAACTAATATTTCAGTATCTGCTATGCTATGTATGTGCCAGACATGCATTATCTTACTTGATTTTCACAAAAATCCTGTGCGATAAGTATTATGTTATCCTCATAACACAAAAAAGTAAGCCCAAATCTAAAGGCATAGTAATCTAACCAGTGTCACATAATGTAGAAATACTATGACAGATATTCAGATTCAAAACTTGCTGGCTTCAAAGACCTAATTTTTCTAGTACTTTAATGATTTTTGTAAAGTTTGTTGTAGTCTCTTTTTTTGTGTGGTTTTGGAAAATGTATTACAGCGTCCAGCCAAAATTAAAAATGTGAGCCTCAAAATATTATATGTGGATATAATAGGTGATTGTTAGAAAATTTACCGGAAGAGAATCGTGTGGGCTTAAGAGATTACAAAACAGAATAAATGCAACAGCAGTGATTTCAGTAATTGCCCAAGGGACACAGACCATCTGCAACTGAAAGACAAATACCATCTTTGTAAAGGAGCCTACAGGGTATCTTCAGAGTTTGGTCTTAGGTGGCATTTGAAGTAAAATTCAAAGTGCTCTATCTCTTAAGGTGGCGAGTTAATTATTACAAGCAAAAGCAACTTAACAGTGAAATTCCAGGAAAGAATAATAAACCCTTTGAGACTTTACTGATCATTGTAATTTACTAGTTATCTCATTTTAATGTTGCAGATTGTTTGGTCTCTTCTGGGCCCCATTTTTTTCCCTATTTTTCAAAATCCTATTTAATAGTAATATATCTATCATTCATTATTATTTATCATTAAAAATAATACTTAATGATATTTAATAATAAACTTACTTTTTATTGTTTATTCCTATCAAAAAATATATCATTCATTATTATCTTTATGGCCTACCAAATAGTGTAGTACTTTGCATTCAATCAGTGAGAAATCCCTGGCAGCTGTTTTGTGTGTTCTTTGCTCCTCTAACTCCTTATTTTCATGATTCCTGCTATTGATATGAACTGCATAGTACTTAATTAGATGATGCTAGTGGGTAACTAGTACTAAAAAATAAAGTGTTAACAGTTTTTAATGGCGCTGTTTCTGCTTTTAGGGTAAATGTAGGTGAGTCACATGATTAGTGTCTTGGTTTGGTTATTAGTAAGATTAGCAATCCTGTCTTCCTTTATGAATTATTTGATGATGAATACATTGGTTCAGTGTCTTTTAAAATTCAATAAATAACAAAAAGTGGCTTTACCTTCCTTTAGCACTTTGCTTTGTGCGTTATAACTTGAAAATTACTTGAATATTTTATGAGAGTATTATGCCTAACATTTTATTATAGAAATACACAACAGGAACAGTAATGACTAACAAAGAGCTTATGCTTCTTAACTTTTAACGGCGCATCTTGTGTCTTATCTTCTAGGATTGCACGAATCCACGGTACTTAGCTGCAGGTTCTTCCAATGCTGTCAAGCTCAGTAGGTTTTTTGATAAGGTAATAGCTTCAATTAAGTTATTTTTAAACTTAATTTATATATTATGAGAGTTTAAATTCTTTGTAGAATGCTTTGTCTTTTTATTCTTTCATCCTGAACTTCATAGCCTGAATACTTGTTTTGCTCTCTCTTATCTCTTGGTATAATTGCTCAAGTCCTGCTGACGTATTTATTTTATCACCAGTGTTCTCTAAGCAAAGAATGAAAGCTACCAGATTTAAATGAGTTATTTTAAAAGTTACCTGATTTCCCTCCTTAAAACAGATTATATTTTCCTATTTTCCAGCTCTTTTTGTACTTACTCACATCTCTTAAACCCCCACGAACCCAGGAGTTTCTGCTTAGTTGAAGCCCTGAGTTTTTTTCCTCTCTCAGCTATTATTCTCCACATAAATGTTACCTTTATTTTTAAGGTTATGTCATCTCCTAGATTCCCTAATTTTCCTTATCAGAAAGCTTGTGTTCCAAATATTGACTCTTGCTAGCATCATCTTATGGCCTGAACTGGAATGAAAATGTTGAATGACTCAGCATACCGGTGATTTTGAGCACTGTTTGTCTTTCCTTCACAATGCCGTGTGGCTGCATCACACATAGTATTGACCAAGTTTAAGGTGTTTGCCTAATGTTTACATGACATAGTAAAGTGAAAGAGAACATATTTCTGTATGTAGTATTGAAAAAGATTAATTTCTGTATTACATTTCCTTTTAAGGTTATGAGAAAAACACAGCCCTTCTCATAACTTCTTTATGAATCATTTTTCTTTTACCATTTAGGGATCTCATATTTCACTCTTTTGTCCATTATGTCATGATAAGATAAGCCCCACACCCCTTAGACCACTGGGAAATTTTGCTTCATTGCACAACTTCCCAACTGGAGTGTGGCAGAGACAGTACAGGTGTGCTGACATAGTCCCTCAGTTCAAGCAGCCAGAGTCCATCGGGCTGAGTGATCAGCAACCCCCTTCATTTAACCCAGTGTGCGGTACAAATATTAGTATTTTCTAAATGTGCCATGACGTGAAAAATGTTGGGAAGCACTGCAAGGGACCAGATTTTCTCTCCACATTTTTTTCAGACTTCAAACATAAGAACTTCTGTCTCATTTAGACCCGTGTCCCCATCTGATACACTCTTCTGTACCCTGAGAACAACAGCTTGCAGATCTTTGTCTGACTCAGAAAGATTCCACAATATATTGCTTAAATTTGTTAATAACTTGTTAATTTGGAAGTTGGTGAAGGGAATAAAAAGGTACAAACTTTCAGTTATAAAATGTATAAGTCACAGGAATGAAAAGTACAGCATAGAGAATATACTCAATAATATTATAGTAACTTTGGTAACAGATGGTAACTGCATTTACTGCATTTTTTAATGTATATAATTGTCAAATTACTATGTTGTAATAACCGGAAACTAATATAATATTGTATGCCAACTATACTTCAATAAAAAACAAATTCTTTAAAATATGTAGTGGTGGGGCGCCTGGGTGGCTCAATCGGTTAAGCAACTGCCTTCGGCTCAGATCATGATCCTGGCGTCCTGGGATCAAGTCCTACATTGGGCTTCCTGCTCAGCGGGGAGTTTGCTTCTCCCTCTGGCCCTCCCCCACCCCATGCTCACTCTCTCTCACTCTCATTGTCTCTCAAATAAATAAATAAACTCTTTAAAAAAAAAATACATAGTAAGTTAGATCCTAGAAAAACAATGGGTTATAGACTCAGGTTGCCAAGTTGTTCGGCAAGACTTGATTTTAAAAAATCAGAGGGAGCTTGGTTAGTTTTAAGTTTTAAGAAGAGAGCAAGATTTGATAAGAGAAAGACACTGCAGGTTTAAAGTAGGGAATTATAAGCAACAACAAAAAGGTACCTTCTCTCTTCATCACCTAAATCTCAGTGAAAGGTATGTGGATTAGGAAGTTGGCCAGACCTCCAGACTAAGGTGGTTGCCTGAAACCATAGGACCCAGCAACTAAATTTTGCCCAGTTTTCTATTTTAGTATAAAGATTTATTTTCCAAGAGGGAACCTAGCTCCTCCTCCAGATTCCCGTTAGGAGTGATTCCTCCCTCCTTTAGAATGTTAGGATTTTCCTGGCGTATTTGGAGGGAAAGAAAATCAGCCTCTTCTTGGTTTTTGTGGGATCGAGCATTTTGAGATCTAGGCATCATAAACCAGCTTTTCTACCTTTGGGACGAGCAAATGCAATGTTACCCTCGGTCTCCTGGGGCTAAAAGTAACCCAGCCATAGTCTCAAAGAGAGAAAGAATCCAGATGATTTGGCCATCAAGCCAGTGAAAGCAAGGTAGCATAGCCCTGGAAGAAGATGCCATGCTCTTATTTAGGGGAATTCTTAGCTTCATAATTCTGGATTTCAGTGTCTTAGATTTAATCTGCAGCTAATGGCTTTTCTTAGCCACAACAATTCTGTGTGAAGAAAATCATACTGTGTCTGCAAACATGACAGTTTCTCCAGTGTTAGAACAGAATTCGTCATTTTTTAAAAGATTTATTTATTTGAGGGAGAGAGCAGGCATGTGAAGCCAGGGGGATGGGCAGAGGAAGAGGGAAAGAAGCAGACCCCCCCCATTGAGCAGGCTCCTATCACCACCCTAAGATTGTGACCTGAGCTGAGACCAAGACTTAGATGCTTAACTGACTGAGCCACCCAGGCACCCCTCATTATTTTTTTAAAATTATTTTTTATCATCTGAATTTTAAACTCATTATATTAGGGCATATATTCTGAGAACATTTTTTCAGTAGTAGTGATGGGTTTGTGCAGATACATCCACTGTTTTACCTCATTTCTCCTGCTGACCGAATACAGACAGTTCTGAAACTACTGAATCAAGGGTGTGGATTCAGACCATGGAAAGAAGCTCATTGAATGCTTCTGATCTCCATTGAGGACCTACTGAATTTATCACTGTGTTTACCCTGGGGATGTGGCAGTTCACTATATTTTACAAACTCCTTTGTAAGGAATAGCTGAACTATTGTAGTAGTGCTCTGTTTTTATCTTGTGGATTCTGTTTTGTATATCTGGGCTGACTGCTGGGAAATTTGAGCCAGATTTGCTTTCATACACTGAGAACTGCATGAGTTATTATGATGTCATTCTCTGATTATTTAGTCATTTTTGTATGTTCATTTATTTTTCGATCTATTAATACTTTGGGGAAAGAGGCAAGCTTTTATGGAAATACGCCCACAATCCTGATCTTATTAGCTCTAGATGTAACTCATTGTACTAAATGTCCATTAACTATTGAGAAGACTCTTAATTTAGATATATGCCTTTTAGTCCCATTAGTGGCAACTGCAGTGTACCACTTTTCCAGGGATGGTTGTTAAGCCCTAAAGTCTTTATTTGTTTCTCACAGGTCATAGAGAAGAGATACTTTCTGAGAGAAGGTAATCAGGTGTGTATCTGTTCTTAATAAAGTGGGTTATTAAACTCGGGGAGAGGTGATTTCCAAATTTAGTTTCAGAAGTGGTTGAAAAAGGAGGGGGGAATCTTTTGTAGGCACAAGCGTTTTCTTCTGTCCTCAGCACAAAAGAAAAAAAAAATCAGATCAAGGGAAAATAAGGTTCCAAGAAACAAAAAGAACACTGGGATAAGGTTATATTATAATATAATAGAAGGAAATCATTTGCTTGCGACTCCAGAAGTATATATGCAGAACCCATCCCGATGCAGGCAATTCTGATAAAAGTGCAACTGGTGGGTGTTCTGAGATTGACCTTCATCTCCCCTGATTTAGATGACACTACCACCAATTTGTTGGCAAATGTTTTCCATTTCGGTAGAATTTATTTTACTATTTGATCAGGGTAAAACCTCAGAGAGATGGATCTTTAAGGAACAACAACAGGCCAACATACAGACACAGAAAATAAGGGAGAAAATGGTAAAAGCTATTAGCATATGAACTCCACATGCTGACTTAACGTGATTCTCTTGCGGACAGATTCCTGGCTTTCCTGATCGGAAAAGGTTTGGGGGAGGAACATTAAAGAGCCTTCATTACGACTGAATCGCACTCATCGTCTGGAAGAGTGAGCAAGCCGTGGCAGTCGTGCATAGCCTTCTTCTTGCCATGTTGATGATTATTGTTGCAGCCTTTTCACAGAATCATCTTAAAAGGCCACCCTTCAGCCCCACCTTTCAATGGAAAGCTGAAAGGAAGTGACCATGTGGGAGGTCCAAACTTTGTCCCTGTCCTCTCTGTTCCTCACCTTTCTGTCCCTGTTTCTAGATTATGTAAAAGCCCTGTGGAAATAGGAGATGTTGTCAAAGTGATGCAGTAAATGAGCAGTGACAGAGTGCTGCAGAGAAAATTTACTCTTCCCAGAACTGGAAGGTTTTTATAGGTCTGTAATTTTCCCCACACTCCTTGCTGGAGGCTTAATTAAGTACTTCAGAAATTTATCTCTGTTGTGTGACCCTCTTGAGGGGAAAGGTTATGTTAACCAGCCCTGGGTCATGCAACGCAAACAGTCTCTGTCATTTTCAAAGAAGCAAAATGGTGTTATTTAATTGTGGCCCCTCTCATCACACACAGGGATGCCTAAGAATAGCAGCCCTAGTCTCCCTCTCCTATGCTTTGCAAGTGGTTTGGTGGCTAGAAGAGGCCGACTCAGAGCTGGAGTTAAATATAAATAGATTAATAATACATAGAGAATGGCAGTACCAGAAAAGAAGAATTCTCCGAGAGATGGACAGCTCACTCACTAAATCCTTCACTCTAGGTTCCAGATGTCTGCACTGTCTTATTGTGTTCTATTTGGAAATAGGTGGGGTGAGATCTCAGACCTGTATGAGGGCACCAAAAGAGAATTACGGCCTCTTTGGTTTCTGTGTTTTGTTTTTTTTGTTTTGTTTTGTTTTTTTTTAAGGAAAGTCAGCTCCTGAAATGCCTCTTAACTGTAGTCAGTAAACTAAGAATTTTATTCTCTGTGTCAACAATGTATTTATGGAGAGAAGTAAAAATAAGTTCCACAGCAACACATTTACATGAATTATGGACTAGGATTCTTAGATTTCATAATCCAACGTTTTTTGAGGGTGGTGGTGTATATGTGCGTATGCATAATTGTTCATCGTTACTTTTTTTAACCCATCTTTTCTGCTTGTTTAATTCTCTCTGCCCTGGTTCTTTAATATATAGACCTCGTTTCCAAAAACTGCAATTTGCTGCCTTATTCAACACCCATTTTCCTGCTTTGGCTCTACAGCAGGTCAAAAATCACTCCTGATTTTGTTCCATATTAACAAATAATAATAAGCCCACAGTTTCAGCTTTGCAATTTAAAACTAGGCAAAAAACACTAAATTTACTTTCTCTTGCATTTTAATTAAATTTCAGAAGTCCTTTGGAAATCCAGGTATGCTAAAAAGAGGCACTTAGAATAAGAACATTAGGCAGTGCTTTTAGAAAAGCAGTTGTAGGAATTTGGAAAAGGATTTTTAAAGCACTTTTCGTCAGCTAGAATATTCTCCAGCCTTTCTTCGCATCCTCAGCCACAAGAATTAGCCCTGATTTTTTTCCCACAAAAGGGAGCTATGCAGATCAGGCTCTGTATGTGGAGTTTGGCACAAGCCTGTTGTAACAGAGATGTGCAGGAAGCAGGAAGTCAATGCATAGACAAAGACCTGAGCCAACTAAAGCTCTTTGTGTTCCTCTTTTAAGAAATAATTTTTTTTAATTAGGTTATAAAAAAATAAAATACAACAACACAAAAACAAAAATTACCATATAACCTTTTCCTCCTCTCCCTCTTTCTTCCTCTTTCTTGCCCTTCATTTAAAAAAAAAAAAAAATCTCAGTTTCTTTATTTTCTCCCTTATTAAAAAATAAAAGTAACCCATCACTGATGGCTTCAGGGTCAGCCTTGAAAACAGAATAGAACTCCTCAACTCCATTTCTTCTTGCTGTCAGGCTTGACTCCCTGGATTGTAGTTTTCTGGGAAAAAAAATGATTTTTAATCTAAGGTAAATTTGCTGCAAATATTAGTAACAGCAAAGCAAGGCTGTTTGCCAAAATGAATGTTGTTATGTTATTAGCCAAAGTTCTTCAAAAAGAAACATAATTTTTCCTAAGATTTCCTGAGACTTGCTCATCAGAATTGCTTTTGGATAATCAACCAATGTAAATACTGAAATACTTCCTGAAATGTGTTAATTAAGTCTTTAATTTTCTTGATGAAACAAGTGACTGGCAATAGAGAAAGTTTTTTTTTTCCTGTTGTGATTCAGATGTCCAACAAATGTTACTTATGGTGGAGGCAACCAGAAGTGAAAGCATATGGTCACTCCTCTGTCCCTGAGGTGGCAGGGCCCTCTGTTGGAGTCCAGCTAAAGATTGGATTGGCCTCTCCACATCCATGCTCTGAAAAGAATTGCTGCTCCCAAAGGGGTCAGTCCATATCAGCTATATCTCCGGTTCTCAGAACTCCCTAGAAATTGAGGCATCCATGGTGGATTCTGAGTGCCTTGACACTGCTGTTTATCTGTCCATTCTGAAAATGGACTGTGTGGAACTGATGTGCTGGGCCATCAGACTGAGATGAAGAGCTTCTAATTGCTGCCATGACCAGAGTTTCTGTGTGTCCATTTCAACAATGTATGCCGGAGCACCCAGCCTAGAGAGGACCTGCTGTGTGTTTTTAATAAATGTTGGTTTAATTGAAATTTTTAAAGCATGAGTAGCATCTATTTTAAGAAGTTTGAAGATCTAAAAGGATGTCTGCATTGACTTAATATCTGTTAAAATTCCAAGGAGGATACTGTTTGGGGGAAGGAGGAGAAGAAAAAAAAAAATTCATTCCTCTGTAATCCCCAGACTGAGTTAAATCACTGTAGTAGGAGAGGAAAGTTTCTCGGAGATGTAGCCCTGAGAGAACCCCGAGCCCTTCAAATATTCCCTGGTATATTTTCCTGAGGCAAAATTTGAGTTTGAGCCTACCAGGGCAGCTCAGTAGAATACAAAAGGGGTCCGACTTTCAGTAACTATTAGCATATCCATTAAAGGGCTCAGAGCAATGGCTTTTAAACTCAAATGTGCATTAAATTCCTCTGAAGTTTTTAAAATGCAAATCTTGGGATTTCATCTCTCCCACTTGGCAAATTCTGTGTACATAGGACAGAGCCAAGGTTTTATATTTTTCACAGACAAACTAGGTGATTCTGATGCAGATAGTCCAGGAGCCACACTTTGGGAAAGATGATAAACTTCTTTCACAAAGCAGAGAATACATCAATGTAGGCTCTCTACTTAATAGCACCTTTACAGTTCATCAAAATTCACCTTGGGCTTCCTTTCGTGATCTCACCTTAATGAACTGAGCTGCTTGTTCCTCAGGGTTATACATGCCACAGCAATCATGAAATGATGGTCACATCCTCTATTGGCAAAACAGGAAATGATTGCTTCTGATGTACTGCTACCATTTTTATTATTACCATGTTCTATGTTCCAGGTATATCTATTTCTAATAAGATGCCCTGCCATCTTATCTGTGGTCCCTTTTTTGTACCACATTTGTTTTCTCAGCTGGCTAATCACTAAACTTTACCAAGGTCATCAGTAAATACTGATCAAAGATGAAACCCCTGAACTTCCACCAAATATGTAAAATCTTGCTTGGTACACCTACCAGTGCCGTCTGTTTCTTGGAGAACCTCTAACTGTAACTCAGAGAAGTCCATCCTGGAGTGATTGCTCTGCCGGCTTGTCACACTCCTTCACATTGCCCTGTAATAATCCCCAGCTCCCAGGATGTAATGTTTTCCATTATCTTGGTGTGGATCAGTGGTCATCAAACTGGGATGGATATAAATATCCTCCCCCACCACAAGACTTTCAGTACTACCAAGAGGTACATGGGCCTAGATAAGTTTAGGGTAATCATTTTCCAAGCCATCAATCTGCACGTGTATGCTAAAGTTGATCAGCTTGTGAACACGGCTCAATACCAGTTACTTCCCACTTGTGCGTGCTTTCACAATTGTCCTTTTCCCACAACAAAAAAGATACCTCTTACATTGGAATATGATATATTGCCCCAGGGAGTATATGTCTTAGGATGCCAACAAAAGGATAATTCTAAATATTTTATCTAAGGACTTTATTCCACTCACACAATTACTATTAAAGAAAAGTACAGACCTCTTAAGGAAGTGTTCCTGAGAGCAAAGCAAAGAATTTTGGTAAGAAGCATCCAAGGCTGGGGCGCTGGGTGGCTCAGTGGGTTAAGCCTCTGCCTTCTGCTCAGGTCATGATCTCAGGGTCCTGGATCAAGCCCTGCATCGGGCTCTCTGCTCAGCAGGGAGCCTGTTTCCCCCTCTCTCTCTGCCTGTCTCCCTGACTACTTATGATCTCTCTCTCTCTCTCTGTCAAATAAATAAAATCTTAAAAAAAAAAAAAAATTCCAAGGCTGCGGCACATTCTTTCATGGCAAGGCTTCTTGCTTGATCTATCAAAATACCAAAATAACATTTTTGTGAAAAATAATTATACAGCCAAAGGAGTATAAAATTAATGTATTTTCGCAACTCTTTCTGAGTAAATGAGTTAGAAAAGGCCCATCCAAGTGAAAGGGTAACATTTAAAGTCAGTGATTCCAATAGGTGAGTAACCAAGCCTCTTCAGAGCAAGCAGTTTTCCAATTATGTCCTTGCAATAAAATTAAAGGAGAACCTAACTCCGTTATTGATAGGTCATTAAAAAATTATGTTTAATGATAGATCAGTATTTGATTTTTGATATTTAATTCAGAAGGAGCAGTGATATTGTAATAAAATTCCTTGTTTATGACGAATTTTTTAACTCATCTGTAAAACCAAAAAATAAGATTAAATGATGCTGAATCCTGTCTTATTCCAGAAATAAGAATTACAAGTGAGAATTATTAATTCCATGGATATATGAACTAATGGGGAGGCATCCACCTTATTAAAAGAAATATTTCCAGAAAAAATTTATCTTTTATTTTTATTATTTATCAAAATATATAATATGTCTGGATTACTGTCCTAGAGGAGAATCTTCCAGTTTCCTAACTGGAGGTTAAAATACTTCCTGATAGCATTCTCTTGAAGTACAATGAAAGAAGGGGTCTGCAGTTTTAGTCAATCACTTCTTACACTTGGTTTGGGACCTACTCTCTACTCCCTGTTCCTTGTGAGTCTGGAAGTTCTCTGACTTTTCTTCTGGAGCTCTTGTAGAGCGTAAACAATTTGTACTAGAATCTGGGAGAAGCAGATATCTGGTTTCTCCGTTTCCTGGTCCTTTTCAAACTCCCCACCTCACATGCTCCCTGTATCAGTTCACTGACTCTATCCTCCTCTGCCTGGTTTTAGCATCTTTGTTCTTGTTGCTCACAAATTTGATACTCTGACTCTGTCTGGTTCAGGATTTGTTTGCCTAGTCCTACACGATGTGCTCTCTCCACTGGCTTTTGGAATGCTAAAAACTACACCCTGCCCAGAAGGCAGGCCTCTTCCCCAGCTCCAGTTGTCTGCCAAAACTCTCCCCTTCCAGATCTTTCCCTCACTAGACACCTCCATTTCTGCCCTAAACACGGTTCTTTAAAGACACCGCTCTTTCTTTACTCCATATTTGCACACACTCTTTTCCTCTGCTCATGCCTTATCCGATTCATTCTATGTGACTTGGCTCAGATACCATCTACTTTGCGAAGCCTTCCCTGCCCTCCTATTCAGGACTATGTGCCCCTCAATCCCTCTAATGGCCCCCAGGTCCTTCCCTGTCACAGCAAGTATGGTTCTGTTATAAAAGCCTGTTTATTTTAGTCTTCTCCAGCATGTGCTCTAGTGAGAATAGGACTACATTAGTCATCCTTGTATCCTCTACCTCTCAAAGGATCTGGCACATAGCAGGTCCTCAAAAATTGTAAAATAAAGCAATGAGTGTGTGATTGCATTAAGAAAGATGGAAAATCATCAGACATAAAATCAGATAATTCCTGAGTTTTATTTATTCTCATATCCCCTGTGTATATAGCACAATGCGTGGCACATAGTAGTTACACAAAGACATGTTTTATTGCGTCACAATCATAAAAACAGAAAAAGGAAATACAGTTAAGCCAGTTGGGAGAAATCCATAAAGTTCAGGGATAGGTTATTCAATTTTCAAATATCTTCAAGCTTCTCAAAGTAATTTTCATCCGGTCAGGGATCTGTGACCACTTTCTTATACTTTTGGAAATCTCCTGCACCTTAGGAAAGAACTTAGACACTTCTTAAATCTGCTTTCACAACTGATTCAGTGGAAAGAACACAAGAATTTATGGAAAAATAAAGCAGTAATGCTTTTCCCTTGTCTTTTATTGACTCTCATTTTTTTTCCCCTAACCATCAAAGACGAACTTCCAGGATCAATAGATTTAAGATCCAAAGAACTCATAAACTCAGATGTAAGAAATATGTTTTCTTAAATTCATTTTTGATTTTGAGTTTGCATACTGCAGTAGTAACAAAAACAGACTCAGTAAAATTGGGGCCTCTCTCAACACACACCACTTCCTCCCAGGTGTGTATATAAATTCCGGGGAAGCTTGCATAATAACAGAGTCATCTGTCTATGCTGACATATGCTGAGATGTCCTATAACTGCCTGGAACTTGGGCTTCAAGCCACACAGTGTGCTACCAACCTGTCATTTATTGTGTTAGTCTGGCCCCCTCCCTGCTAATGCCTCATAGACAGGCAAATCATTCTGCTGCAACCGCAGTATGCTGGAGCCTGGGGACCTCTGAAGGGAACTGAGACCCATTTATGTGGGGCAGAGGGTCTAAACTGGCAGCCCATATTTTCAAACCAACATGCATGTTCTTTACATCATTGTATCTGTTATCTCCCATTGTTTAACAAACCACCCCAAAACTTAATAGCATAAAACACACTATTCTGTTTGCTTACAATTCTATGAGTCAGCAATTTGGACAAGGCTTTGCTGGTGGTTCTCCTGCTGTTCTCACCTGGGATCATTCCTATGTCTGTCATTATCTGGCAGACAAACTGCTTCATTCACACGTCCGGCAGTTAGTGCTGACTAACCTGCCTGAACCTCTCTCTTTGTGTGGTTTCTCATTCTCAAGGAGACTAACCCAGCTTCTTGGCATGGTAGTCACAAGAAGTGGACAAATCCCGAGGCACAAGCACTTTTCAAGGCCCTGTGTGTGTTGTGTTTGCTCTTCATCAAAATTTAAGATTTAAGGAGTCAAGAAAAAGATTACTCTCACTGGGGAGAGCAGCAAAGTCAACATTACAAAAGAGCATGCATACCAGGATGGAAGAAAATTGTGGACATTTTTGCAATCTATCACAATGGTTTTATTCATTCATTCATTCATTCATTCATTCGTTTCTGGTTGCCAGTGTTTAAAAATTGGAGCTTCATAAAGAAGTCTTAACTTGACAAACCACCTAGACTACATTTCCTGCCTGGTCTGTTGCATTAAAGTTTGTGATAATAAAACTTAGTTTACAAGATTGTTTTTGTGAAATTAAATGAGATAATGTCTGTGGAAAAATCTGGCACAAACAGGTACTTGATATATGGTTTCTTTCTTCCTGAATACAATTAGCCAAGAAGTGAATGTCTGACCATGGTTAAGGAGAACAGCCAAGATGAAGGATGAAGGAGTCATAGAAAAGATAGCTAGAAAGTAATCTCTCAATCTGTTTTTAGAAGGATAAACATATTAGGAAACAAGAGTCTTAATGAATTTATAAAAAAACACTTCATGTATTTAAGAAATGAAGAGGAAGGGTAGTAAACATCTCAGTTTGCTTTAAGTGAAGCACTTCAGGCTCTGGAAAGTTCACCTAGCTCATCCCTTGGAGGCACAATCAGACACTGTCAAGCCCCCATCCCTGTTTCAAGCTCTTGTGTGTAAACACCTGTGTTCAAGCACAGTTCATTCTGTCACACTCTGCAGAGAGTGAACACCCTGCTCTCTTCCTTCCGGGCCTGAGTCCGGACTGAGTGGGGAAGCCTCTGTCACATACAGCAGGTACTAACTACCAGGGTTCCCTTCCTGGAGAGCTTTACATTCTCTGACTTTAGTAAGAAACCTCCTTCTTTTCACTGGGACACGTAATTGGCTAATCTTTACCTCAGATGCAGAGAAGATAGGCCTCTGCAAACTCTTCCAGAAACAGCTGGGGGTTAACAAAAACCAAAGGCAATTGTGTAAGCAGTTTGAAAATAAGCATGCTGGACTTTCTCCCTAGTTATCAGTTAGCCAATTCTTGTCTCTAGTTGGAGCTGCCTGCTAACCAGGGAGCACAGTGAAGTGGTGGGAATAACATCCAGAGAGTGGGTTGAAGGAGGAACAGAAGCATTTTGGCTTCATACCCTCTCTGGGCCTGCGTTTCCTGAAGTCATCCCTCTTGCAGCAGAAGGACAATGGCCGAGCTGAAGGTAAGAGACTCTCTGCCAAGTTTGCTGCAGCTTCTTCAGCAAGAACCTGTGGAAGCTTCCGAGAATTCCAGAGTACCAGGGTCAGAAAGGGCTTAACAAGGTCCCGTTCCAAAACCCTGTGTTCAGAGGCTTCGCCATTGTGTTCGCAGGCAAGGCTGGGGCTGGGGCTGAGGCTGGGGGGTTGAGGGAGAGGTGATAAAGAGAAGAGATGAAGTAGATGAAGCCTTCGTTGTCTATCTCTTGCCTTTGTTCATTTGAAATGTTGTCCTGGAAACCTGTAGACACCATAAGTGCTCCCCTTCACCATGGGCAGAAACATTTTTCAGTGTCTGCTTCCCAGCCCCAAAGCCCCAACATCTTCCCACTGCTGCAGCTTCCTGGACTGTCTCCAGCCGACCAATTAGATTTGCTTTATCCAGTCAATTATTTTGAGGATCCACAATCGGCCCTTGGCCAGTAAAGGCCCTAGCACTTCCTCTAGGAAATAAGTACTTTTTATTATTTAATGTGCAATTGAAAAGTACATGTGGGTTATGTGCTATTAATGAATTAACTTATATTATAATCCTCAAAATAAATCCAGGATATAGGCCCTCTTGTTTCTATTTAACCTATAAGGGAAGGAAAGTTAGGAGATTAAGTGACTTGCCCAAGGTCACTGCTTCCAAGTGATGGAGACTGGATCATAACCTGGTTTGTCTGAATCCAGATCCCAGGCTCCTAAAGGAGTTTTAGTGGCATCTAATGAACTGAATGCCTTCAGTCCAGGTAAAGGGATTTTTTCCCCCCGGTGTCTAAAACCATACCTAATACAGGGCCTGACACATGCATGTGGAACTGAATAGAACTGCCCAGAACTTTTACTCAAGCCAAGTGGGCCACAATGCAGGCTTCTTTCAGGATACAGAGTTTGAGCACTTCCCTAATGTCCTTCAGCTGATACTGAGCCTGAAGAATCAAACAACTCCCTAGTTGATAGGGATCCTGAAATCACTCCACACTGAGGAAAATGAGCTTATCTTCATGCCTCACCAAGAGTTAAAAAGGCTGCAAAAGAACGCTCATTCTTTCATTCAGCAAATATTATGTGTTAGTACTGGTGCCACAGATTATAATCAGAAAGGAACTGAGTCTGGACTGGGAAGGTCAAGAGAAACTTCTTGAAGGAGGCTGTTTCCAAGCGGAGTCTCAAGGGAGAGGTAGAAATTGGCTAAATGGAAAGAGGTGGGGGCTAGAGGAAACACTGAGTACAAATGCATGGCCCCTGCAGACAGCCCAGAATGTTCTGAGAGCCAAGAGAGTTGCAGCTGAAGGGACAGCCAAGTTGAGATACCCAAGATGTGGTAGGATGTATGGATCTGGATCTCAGGGAGTGGGTTGGGTGGGGAGAATAGATATGACAGGTCATCATATCAATGGTGGTAGCTGAAGTCTCAGAAGGAGAGTGCCTAAAAAACTGTTTCCTGATGAAAATCCTATGGGGGAGTTCAGCAGGGGTTGGAAACATCCTTACCATTTATAAATAAATTATATCTAAAGTCCTATCCTGCTGAAATTTTTAGCAACTTATTATGCACAGCACCAGCAGACCAATGTAAATTGCATGCTGGTCTTTGTTCTCAATTTCAAAGGCTTTCTTCCCTGCCTGCTGTCTAATCTCCACAAGCAAAGGTTAGCTCTAGAGATCAGGAATCCAAATACGGAGAGCCAGATTGCATCATTCTAATCAATAAACATTATATAAGTCAAAAAAAAATGCTTCTCAGCTTTTATTTCATTTTAATAGATATATCAACACAAAGCCTCAAATGAAATCACACTTACATAAAACAGCATAACTGGGGAAGAAAATTCAAAAGACAAAATAATAAAATTAAATTTCAAAAAGATCACCCCATGTTCTTACATTGCTTCACTTCGACAAATCTTGATTTCCTCATTTCTAAAATGAAGGGCTGTTTAATATCCAAACTTTGCCCTCCACCTCCCACCCCACCAAATATTTTGATTCATTAGGTCTTGGTCTGTGTTTAACCAATTTCTGGGGGTGATTCTATTCTCCCCCAGAGGTGGGAACCCCTAATACTGTCATTTTATTTGTTTCCTATTTCTGCTATAACAAATGACCATAAACTTAGTGGCTTAAAACAACACATGTGATTCTCTTACAATTCTCAGGATTAAAACTGTAAATCATTTTCCCGGGGCCAAAATCCAGCTTCCCCAGACTGCCCTCATTCTGTGACGGAGGCCTCTTCTCCATCTTGGATATGCACCACCCTAGCCTCTTCTCCCCTCATGGCACTGCCTTTTCCTCTCCTGTAATCAGATTTCTCTCTCCCTCCCTCTACGGAGGACACGTGATTATAATTATGGTGCACCCAGATAATCCAGGTAACTCATCTCAAGATTCTTACTTCACCCACATCTGCAAAGTCTCTTTGAGTATATGAAGTAACGCTCACAGGTCCCAGGGATTCCGACAGAGATAACTTTGAGGGTCATGACTCAGCCTACCACAATCACCTGCAAGTCCCCAACAACCTCTGTTCTCTGTTCCCAACACAATTCATCAGAAATACTGGACCCTTTCCACAGGAACAAGGTAGCTCAAATTGCTTCTCCACCCTGACTTCTCTCTCTTTCCTTTATGCTCAGTGGAAGGCAGTGAAGTGCACCATCTGCCCATCCCACAGGGGTGTTACCCAGAATCAGAGTCCAGAGAGAGCACCTCATAAACTTACTCTGACACACAGAGCACATCTTGGGGACCAGATAAGGATTAAAAAGCGGTATACTAGGCAGCTGCCAGACCACCAGCAGCACTGAAGTCACCTGGAGCCCCGTGATCTGCCCTTTCATTTAGAAAAGATACAGATCATTCTCTCAGAAAAAAAGTGAAATCATATTTTTATGATGGGTCCAGTTATGCAAGAACCTGGACTGAAGGAAACATACAAACTCACTTGCTTAATGTTAGATTTTCTTTTCTTCTTGCATAAGGTGTATTTGTACACAGTCACTGAACCAGCTGTGGTTGAACGCTTGGATTTTCACAGCTGATATAAGCAGAGTCCCGATTCTGCCCTTGATCTCGGCGCCTTGGGAAAGCAGCTGCAGAATACTGCTTCCTCAAGTCAGGTGCCTTCAGCAGTAAGGGACATAGCATTTGAAAGCTCTAATAAACTCATCTGTAATTCTTCTCTCTGAGGATTAGGAAAGCCGACTGACTGGAGAGTGAGTCAGCATTTTCCGCCTCCTCTTCTGCCAATGCACCACAGCTTAGATGCAGAAACCGGCTCAGAACTCACACCTCTCTCGGAGCTGGGTGGCTCCCTTCCAAACTACCAGCTGTTCTTTCTCCTTTCTTTTCTATTTTTTAAAGAAGTCAGAAGCAAATGCTTCAGCACTACATATACTAAGTGTCTTTTCCCTTGTTCCCAAAATACATATAACTCTGGACTCTGTTCTGAGACCAGCAGTTGGGAAGAATGGGGAAGGTATTAATAAGTAAACCCACCCATGCCTGGAGAAGGTTCCGCCGTATTCCTCAGCACTCAAACCTCCCTGCCTCCCTTGCAGAGAGAAACAATACGGCAGTTGAGCAAAGTGAAGGCGATGTAATGCTCAGTGACTTCAGTCACAAGACTGGTCTAAAATTCCATTCTACGGAATTGAAGATAATTTGGGATCATTACCATTTCTCAGCAGCTCAAATTCAATCCCACTGATGGTGAGCATGAGGTCCATTCTGAAAGAAGAAAATTGTATTCAGTGGAGAGCTGGAATGCTGGACGCTCGGCCATTTCCCAAAGAAATCAGCCCAAACTGCATGCTGCTGCTGTTAACCTATCTGTGTATAATAGAACTCGGTGGTTTTAGTGCTGACAGATTTTCACATATCAAAAAAAAAAAAAAATTGTGTCTGGAGGCAAAAAGAATAATTTCACTTCCATTGCTTTCTAGGTCATAACTTTTCATATTTGATATTCCTCCCCAACATAGCAGTTATCGGCCTGATCATTGCTTACACGTCCGAGCATATTGCATTTAGCTCATCCTTCTCCATGCTGCTGAGAACTCTGGAGGGCTTACCCTCCACCCACTTACATCCTTCTTATATCTCTTAAAGACATGTGCTCAGATGGTGGCATTTCACTCACTGAACAAGGCTGCACTTTCATTATCCTAGGCTAAAATTAAGTACATTTATTAGGAACAACTCTGGGAAGAAAATGGCCTTTTTTTTTTTTCATATATTTAAGTGAGAGGAAAGTGGGTTCTAACCCCACTTTAAGCATCACACATATACTCAGAATAGACTCTAAGGGAAAGGCTAAATCAGACAATAGATATCTGTTGAGTACCTTCTGGTAAACCAGGCACAGAGCACACACAGGTAAACAGGACTGTTCTAGTCACAGATTCCATGGGTCTTATCAACTGACAGAGAAGCCAGACAGTGAACAAGAACTCACAGGTGTGTTAAGTGTTGTAAGAGTAAATGCAGGGGCTCCCATACTTTGCTTTGTTAAGAAAGTCCCTAACTTTTTTCCCCTCTGGTACAGAGTAAAAAGCTGGCACTCAAGTAGTTGCCATGGTACCATGGTGGACATGCTTGGTCTGACACTCCTCCTGAAAGCCTCTCATATCTTCAAATGTGTTTTCATGTATCACAAAAATAGAAATATATACACAAGTGTTCCATAGGTGAACCAGACAATAAGGGTTTGCTGTAGATTGGATCCGTATTGCCTCTTCATGGCTGTTTATTTCAGAGTGTGGAGGGGAATGGGACTCCCTACTCAGGGAGGTTGCCATTCAGGCCCAGCAAGATCCCAAGAATCTGGAGATGACAGGATGCCTGAGTTATCTCCCTTCTCCAGAACTCCCTGCTGGAAAAAAGAAATAAAGAAGCTGTTCTTGGAGTGGGATCGTTAAGAACAAGCCCATAAATCAACTAAGTACAGCTAAGGGTGGAGAGTCTATGCAATATGCTTCAGTCTTCTCCCAATAGATTGGTGGTCTTTAAAATTCACATAGAGCTTATTTCCTTTGCTGAATGGCCCACATGCTGAGACAAAAGAAAACATATTCTATACGAACATCATACACAAACACATGTCCATATGGAAATTCTTACTTTCATTTAGACTATCAATGTTGTGACATGCTCTTTTAATCCTGTTAATGATAGCTTTTGTGTCTTTGTCATATGTAGTACATTCCCGGATTTGGGAACGAGTGTGCCTCGGAAGACCCTCGCTGCCCAGGTGCCCTGCCAGAAGGACAGGTATGAATGAATAGAATATTAGCTCAGAGAGCTCTGAATTGTAGGAATGAATAAATAGCCCTCAGGCCAAAGCACGTCCACCCACCATTGTTCCTGAGATTGTCTAGGAGTTGCACAAATCTTTAAGACAGCTAGGGTACAGAACAATGACAATACAAAGATTAAAGCGGGGTGGTGACTACTTATGGAAAAGCACACAATCTGAAATAGTGAGACTAACTCTAGGACTTTCAGGAGGATCCCCTCGGCTCAAGGTTAAGAGGACTTCCTTACAGTCCCTTTGAACAGCCGGAGATATGACAGTGATAAGAAAATAACCAGTCCCAAATATGTATTCACAAATATGTTTACCCTAGTGTTGGTTACAAGAGCAAAAATATGGCAAACAAAATTTTTTTTCAAAAATTTTGAAGAATATTTTACAGCATGAAAAAATGCTCATGATATAAATATTTGCTCTAAAAAAAAAAGGTGTGATCATTATAGGACTACACACATCATTCATCACAGGATCCCCATCTTGAAGGATAAGAATGGAAGGAAATATACCAGTGTGTTAACAATGGGTTATTTCTGGATGGTGAGATAACAGGTTATATTTTATAAATGTTCTACATTATGCAGGTTTCACTTTTCTAATCAAGGGGAAAGTCACCTAAACATTTGCTACAAAAAGTATGTGTATGGGTTAGGGATGGTCATGTGCAGTGCTCCAGGGCGTCCCCATCCAGGACAGAATGCCCCCACTGAATTGCTTGGTGGGAAGGTTGGGATGGTTTTCTGATTGAAGTGATGTTGTTTACTGCCTCCTTTGTTTTAGAACAATCCTCAAGTCTGCCCTTACAATCTGTATGCTGAGCAGCTCTCAGGATCTGCTTTCACTTGTCCACGGAGCACAAATAAAAGAAGGTACAGTATTAGGATAATTCTGACCTGCAGACTGTGGGATTTGTGACTAGTACTTAGTGCTGGCTCCTACGCTGGGCCATAGCCTTCCACGGCTGCCCAAAATTCTGCTCTTCACAGGCTGTGCTCTGGGTGAAATCAGGGGATGGGCCTCATCTCCAGCTAGTATCAAGTGACTGGTGGAAGAAAGTGAGAGCCTGGTTGCATGGAGTCTGGAAAACACACACGTCCAGATCCATTTATAAATTCTCACTCATATTCAGAAGAAAATGTCCCTAATAAACTGGCCTTCCCCTAAGAAAATGCCCTCAATAAACTGTCCGGTTGAGTTTCCAATTTTGGTTTATTTGATTTTTTCTTTTTTTTTGAATAATGGTTAACTCAGAATTATAGATGATTCAGTATACCTTCTCTAGAAGATGAAGTATTATGAAGTATTATGTTCTTTGCATAAAAATATTGTATAACTAAACTTGGGCAGTTGAAAGTTCAAGTACTATGGCCCCTTGTGGTTTGAATTAATAAGGTTTTACTCTTTGGAATTTGCCTTTATTGGAAACCAAGCACATTCATTAGCACAATGTGTCATTTTCCATGTTTGCTCTAATCCCACAAGCCAGGTCAGTGAACTCATTCCCTTGACTGACTCCCATGGGGCAGGTTGAATGCAATAGATGTGTGGTTTAGGGAGGCAGTAAGTGCTATGGCTTAATCGAGTAGTGTCAAATTATAGGAATATCAGGCTAGGGCCTCTGTGAAGAGGGCTGCTCCTGATATTGGAGATCTGGGATGAGGGCAGTTGGTCTGGTACTGCTTAGTGGGAAGGACTGGGTATACCTCCATAGACTCCTCCTGAGAAGCAGAAGAGATAACCAGTACAACAGCACAATGGACCACACAAATAAAAAAGGTGGTTCTCTTTGGTGGTTGATTATGCCCACTCTGGGGTAAGGTCCCCTGAGTTTAAATCCTGCCTCCTTCTCTTTTCAGCTGTGTGACCTTGGGCAAGTCATCTACCCTCCCAGAGCCTCTAGTTCCTCATCTGTAAAAGAGATAATGATAGTACCTATTTCATAGTTGTGGTGAGGATTAAAGGAAAGAATGCCTATAAAATACTGAGCACATTGCCTGGCACACAGTGAGTGCTCAATGAACATTAATTTTTCTGATCATCATTACTGTTGCCATAGCTGAGTTTTTCCCACAGTACAGGGTATCTCTAGGTTGTGTCAGAGAACTCAGTGTGAACTATGGCAAGTGCTATGCTATCGTGTCCATATCAATATTGCTTCTCTCTTCATAACTATGGGCATGGAGAGAAGAAGAGAAAGTTTCTCATACTTCCCAAAATTGGGGGTTAATTCTATTGCCATTTAATCATCTCTCTCTTTCTCTACAATCCCAAACAGTCAAGGTAAGGTAAGCACACTGGCAATTTCTGTCCATTCTAATTTATGACAACCTAGCTTCCATGACTATGTTCTTGATTTTATGGCCCATTCGATAATGGGACACCTGGACTCCAGATTCTGCTGCCTACCCCCATTATTCAGCAGTATCTTCAGCCAGCAGGAGCTTAGCTCTGTTCCAGGAGGCTGAAAAGGAGCTGTTGGCATTTCATTAAGAAGCTGGCACCTTTCCTTGAATCAGAATTAAATCTCTGTCCAGGGCAATGTAGTGCTGCCTGGGGAGTTTTGTAAACAGCTAAAAAATAAGGGACACTAGGCCTGGCTCACCCATCTGTTTAGAACTCTGCAAAGGTATCCACAATAATTTCAAAATCCCAAGTGGAAAGAAAGAACCAGCTCCCTCCATAGGTGAGCAAGCCTGGGATTCTTAGAGTGAGTCACTACTCCTTTAAACCACAGAGTGGTGGGTTCTCACAAAACTATCAGAGATTACAACCACCAAGGGTTAATTTCTATCTGATTAGTTAGCTGAGCCCTTAGGTACTGAGAGGGGAGAGTCAATACAGATAATGTGGAAAATCTGGACCATGATAAAAACCTGGATGATTAGGGATAGGCAGACAATTCAACTTATATCTAGTAAGTGAGCACCTACTGTGTGTGAGTCATTCTAGATACAGAAGCTGAATCCTTGCAATCTTAGGAGATAAGGATAAGAAACGGATCAGGGAATTTTTGTAACTTGCCCAGGATCACACAATTGCTTCTAAGATATACATACGTTCCCTTAACTCTAGACACTACTGGCAGCTGCAGAAACTCAGTTTATTCATAGCCTGAAGTCCAAGGTCTAAGGTCATATCATTTAAAAGTGGAGGAATCAAATGGACACTAGACAAATCTACCCCTTTTATCTCCCCAATGGTTCATTGTGGGGCCAGGCAGACTCCAGCCCTTGAAGTAGACTGACATAGGGCTTAAGGGGCCACAGCCTGTTCAAGCAGGTCTGGTCTTCCGTTGTCAGAGGTAGTGCTTCTTATCATTCTGTACACTGCCAGAGTGATGGCCTCTGAAAAGACATGGGTCCCGCTTAGCGAGTTTCAGAGTCCCTCTCCACTTCTGGACAGTTCTCCTGGTGTCCTTCAAGACGTCTGCATCATTCTTCTTCTCTTCCGGAAGCCTGAGGTCTGGGTCCTGGCAGGGGGATCTTTGTCTCAGGCCTTATGTATACAGATAATAAAACTTGAAAAGGAAGGAAGGGAGGGAGGGAGGAAGAGAGGAAAGAAAAAAGAAAACAAAATTACAAATATACTTACTATAAGAATATATGCACAGATCTTATGATGTTGGAGTACAGAGTGTTAATTTCCTAAACATCTTACAAATTAATATAAAAAAAAACCCAATAGAAAAACGGTAAAGGACACAAGAAACTCATAGTAAAATTACAAAGGACCAATAAACATACAGATTCTCGACCTTACTCATAATAAAGGAAATACAAAATAAAAATGAGATACTATTTGTTACCTATAAGGCCAAAATTATTTTTAATAATACCCCAGGGGCTCCTGGGTGGCTCAGTGGGTTAAAGCCTCTGCCTTCGGCTCAGGTCATGATCCCAGGGTCCTAGGATCGAGCCCCACATTGGGTTCTCTGCTTAGCAGAGAGCCTGCTTCTCCCCCTCTCTCCACCTGACTCTCTGCCTACTTGTCTGTCAAATAAATACATAAAATCTTTAAAAAAAAATAATACCCCATATTTCTGAAGACTTGAGTCATCAGTCACTCTCACTCATTATTGTTTTGAGAATAAAGTGGTACAATGATTTGGCAATTTTGTTTATGTATGCACTAGTGATATATGAGAATACACAGGAACATTGGTAAGCTCTGATGCTGCTGGTAATTGGACCTGAAGAAATTGAAAGAGAAATTGAAGGACTCTTTACCCTTAGGGAATTTGAATTACTTAAATTATCTCTACCAATAGCATGTATTACTGTTATAATTTTTTTTTAATTTCTCAAAAATAGCAAAGAAACTACTCATATTCTCTCAATCTTTGTAAGATTCATTGTCCTCACTTTCCAGAGTAAGAATTAGTATCCAATGACATATACACACTGATGTTTTTCTATGGATTTTCCTGTACACTTATCCCTCAAGGTACTTTTCCCCTTCCTTTATAATTGTCATTGGGAAAGACAATTCTTTATTTTTTGTTAGTATGGGAACCACAAGAGCCAGGAGCCTCAGTTTGAAGAGTGATGGTTAGAGTGGAAAGGTGGGAAAGGCCAGTGGCTATGAGCAGCCGTGGCTATTAAGAAGTAATGCTGTGTCATTGTTTCTCACATTAAAGCCCACAAATCGTTGACTTGAGCACCTTCTGGATCGTACTTCCTGAGCCAGTCTGCCTATCCCTCATAACACCACCCTAAGGCTTATGTGTCCTTGTTTTCCCCCAGTTGGCTGTATAGGATTCTACCTTCCGTGTCTCACAAGCCCTTTGAATCTATCGACCAAGGCCATATCACTCACAACTGGGATGAAGTTGACCCCGACCCTAATCAGGTAAACTGGTCCTGTGCGTTGGCACATGCCATGTATCCAAAACCTTGATTACAAATATTTAAGTCAAACCTGGGTCTTTGAGAAATTAGACATTGAAAAAATATCAATACTAAAGTGTATCTGTTCTTTTGCTCATACTTGGGTGGGAATTTTGGAATTGACTATTCACGTGCACGAGTGTGTGTGTGTGTGTGTGTGTGTGTGTTTATTTACTCTGCTTTCAGTAATGAGAGAGATTCAATACTATAGTGGACTGAGATCTGTTTTTGTTTTTTTACCTTTGAGAACTCCAGTATACCCCTTTGTCTCTTAGCTTAGGGACACGCCACGGATAACAGGTATATAATGCAGGAAGCAAAACAGGCCCGGGTTTGCATCCCCCCTCCCCCACTTACCTGCTGGGTCTTTGAACAACCGTGTTTCACCTCTACACCGAGGTGATTACATCTGCCATGCAGTGCTGTTGGGATGAAAGAACAGGTGTGAACGTACTTCACACTGTGCCTGGCACATAAGAGGCAAGACCCAGGGCTCGGATACAGCCATGCTGATATAACCACTTAAAGGAAGCAATATAATATCGAGTATAAAACCTTGAATTTTATATTCAGGTCAGTGTATTTATTTATTTTATATTATTTTTTAATTCTGAAGTCCCTCTCTGCCAAATTGGCAGAAAACAACTTCATGTCAGTCTTCCCTAGGAATCACTGGTTTTAAACAATGCCAAAGTAGGAGTAGGGGTTGGGCCTTGCTGGTTGGTCCTCCCTCCCTGGGTAATGTTGAGATGCCCCCTGTTCTGCTGCCATCAGGCAGAGGCTTGGGCATGGAGTCATCTGCCAGTCCAATTCTGGTTCTGTTGTCCCAGGTAAGACACACAACTCTTCCCTCCTACTTGGAGCTGCTGGGTACAGGTTCAAGACTCTTCTTGGTATTCAAATTCCACACAGACCCATCAGCCACCCATTCATTTCTCTCTCTCTCTCTCTCTCTCTCTCCCTCTCTCTCATTCTCTCCTCCCCATAGCCCACAGAAATCTGATGCCTCCTCTTTGTTTACCAAGACATTATATCTATTCCTACAAATCCCTTTCCCCTAAATGCTTAACAAAAGCCAGCATAATCATAGTCACTTTTGATTTCCTGCTCTGCTCCACCTCTCCTAATTACGGAAATCTCAGAGAACTGTGTACCTGAGTGCTACCTACTTCTCTCCAGCAGGGACAGAAGGGAGGCCTTCAGAGTGAAAGCCAAATGTGAGTTAACAACTTAAAATGTTAGCCGTCTCATAGCCATTTTGAAAATAAGATATGATGTCTAAATGACTGCCCCTTAAACTTGTGTGAAGTTTAATGCATGAAGCCAACATCCTCCCTGTTCACCACTGGCCTATTTTTGCCTCTCAGCATATGGGAAAAGGTCAGTCCCTGCTCCAGCCCCCAACCCTGCAGGCACCGTGCCTACCAAGTCCCAAAATCTGGCTTTCAGCTCCTGTCCCTTTCTGCTTCCTCCAGTCAGGGCTCTTGTGCAGACCACAGTTTGCACCACCAACGTGGAGACCCTGTCTTCACCTCGTCCTTGAGTCTCACCTGGTTTCCTATTCCAGGCCAATCTGACCACTTTCTCTCCCACCCTCAGGTTAAGAATGCCCCTGGCAGACCATCTTCATTTAACCATCTAATTCCCCACTCACCTTGTAAAGGGCCATAAATCATTCTATACAAAGTCACTGCTTATTCTCTGGGAATCTCCCGGATTCCTCAATGGCTTACATCTCAAATTTGCTAATTCCTCTTTTAAAGTTATAATAGTCATGCTTGTTTGTTTTTGACCAACAGATAGACCTGATTGCTTAATAATGGAACTCTATCTTCTATTAGAAAATATAAAGGAGGGATACTTGTACTTTGATAGGATTCCTGGTTAAACTAAATAAATTAAGCATTTAATATATATACTAATTTTGGATGATTGAGAGGGTATATGAGTCACAAGGATTTTCCCTATTTTTTTCTTCAGGCAGCATAAGGGAATACCCAGTTAAATTTCTGCTAGCCCTCTCCAGTGGAGCTAAATCTCCTACTATACAAAGGAATAGGGTGGTTGTAGAATCAGCAAGTAAGACAAAAATCAAGTACAAACAACATTATCTCTGAAAAATCCCTTGAATTACCCACAAATTATAGGATACGGGGTTTTGTGTATGCCACTCTGTATGGTAATTCTTAAGTACACTGAATTGGAGAACTAACTACACAAGTTGAGCTAGACTATAAGAAGGATTGCAGGGAAAGGCCATAGGCAAATATTCAGGAATTCAAATTGTGGAGACTTTATTTTTTTTAAGAATTTATTTATTCATTTGACAGAGAGAGTGAGCACAAGCAGTGGGAGAGACTGCCAGAAGAAAAGCGAGAAGAAGGCTCCCCACTGAGCAAGGAGCCAGATGCAGGGCTCAATGAGGGGCTCAGTGAGAGGCTTGATCCCAGGACTTTGGGATCATGACCTGAGCCAAAGGCAGATGCTTAACCAACTGAGCCACCCAGACATCCCCCATGGGGCTCTCACGATAACTACCAAATAATTAGTGGTAAATAAGGCAGAGTGGGAAATTTCAGTGCTCCTGACTACTCATATCATCCACACCAGTCATCAAAGCCTCTATAATCTTAATACAACTTCATAGATTTTTTTATGGTGTGCAGCCAACAGAGGAGCCACACTTATGTTTGTATGATTTATTTGGGGTAGGAGTCAGGTTTTAAGCCTGACCTTTAAGGAAAATGTGAGTGTGATGTGTTTCCTGTGAGGGTGAGAAGTAACATGCTCATGTTTTAAACATATTATTATTTCTATGACTATTATTGATACATTTTATTTAATATGAATACACCCCTTTACAGTAATTATTTTGTAGTACGGGTAGGTTATCCATGGAAGCTAACCTCACCCTTATAGAATTTTTCTGGTTTTGTCTTGTTATAAAAGCAATGCATTAACAAAGGAGAAAATGGAAGTCTCTCATAAGCAAGAGTCAAGTATGCCATTTTTGCATGTTCTTTTATTGTTTCATAACTAGTTAACACACACTTTGAGAGGGAAGTTTGAGTTAACTGTTGAAAAGCCTGAGTTACTGCAGAGGCATCAAAAGAGCTGCACCAACAATTTCTGCTTGCTTTCTAGTAGATACTCAATATACATTTGTTTCCTCTTCTTCCCTGTGTTTCCCATTCCAGCCTCCCTTTGCACTTCTCCTCCGACTTGTTACCTTTCTCCAGTTTTGAATTTCTTCGAACACAGTCTTTATGATGGCCACCAAATGAATTTCTTCCCCATTATTTCCCTTCTTTCCATTTATGACCTTGTGCTCACACACTTTGGGACAGCCATGCCCCAGAACTCAACACTGTCTCTGTGAGCAACCACTCTGCCAAGGTAGTGGTTTATTATCCTCTTGTCCTGTGACTGACCTCCCCTGCTGTCCAGCTTCCTTTCCCCTGATGCACACATCCTGGCTGTTCATGCTACATGGATCCTTTTGTCTTTTCATTTACACCTTCTTGACAAGTTAATATCTCTTTCCAATTTTATGCTTCATTAATAACCACAGCAATCTGCATTCATCACTTCACCCCTCTCATAACCTCTTCCAAATATGGACGCTAGACTCTCATCAAGAAAGTCTCAGAAAATTATATTTGGGTACCCATCTGACAGTCCTTCTCTGTTGAAGCCTGTATCATAGGTATGTCTTCACCTGTCACAAACCAAAATAAATAATTCACCAGTTTCACCAACTCCCCAAATTAGTCATCTCTGGGAATTTGAAGACTTGAAAATCACCTAATATTTCCTCCAGGAGAGCATCATGGGGTATGCTATCATCACTGTCACCTTTGATACATTGCCAGGAAGACTGAGGATGATGTTCCCAAAACCTTTATTTCCTCTTAGCATATATTTAATCAATTGTCTAAGAATTAATGAAAACTCTTTTTGAAACAAACAAACATCTTTTTTTTTTCTAAAGATTTTATTTATTTCTTTGACAGAGAGAGAGATCACAAGTAAGCAGAGAGGCAGGCAGAGAGAGAGGAAGGGAAGCAGGCTCCCTGCTGAGCAGAGAGCCCAATGCGGGACTTGATCCCAGGACCCTGAGATCATGACCTGAGCCGAAGGCAGCGGCTTAACCCACTGAGCCACCCAGGCGCCCCCAAACAAACATCTTTTTGAGTGTATTTAGATTCAGCCTATGGACATAATAAGTTCAATCCATTAATATTTCACATAAGAAATATACCTAATTTTGTTCATCATGTACTTTCCTCTAACTTCTGGAATCTCAGAATCTAACAAACAAATCCACAACGAGTTTAACTGTGATTTTGCAGATTTCAATTAACATTCCTAAATCAGCATTCCTCTCTAAAGATCAGAGTCCTTTAAAGTTTATCTTTCTTATTACTAAATCCCTAACTTTTTGACTTTCAGAAAGTCAGACTGAAGCCAGTTAAGACTCAGCTAAGGGAATTATCTCTTAGTTCTCAACCAGTATAATTTGGACCAAGTGATAAACACCTCATAGCTAATTAAAGACCAAGCCATAAAATTCCCTTTTCCTCTAGGACATGCAAATTACCAAAAATGCTTCCTAAAAATACACCCTCCCAGGGTATTGGCTGTTTAATTTGTCAAACTATTCAGCTCCACTACCGCTAAAAGCCCCCTTTCTCCAAAAATGTCCTGGATTTCCCACTTCTTTAAAGCTTTTGACCACGCCTCTCCTAGTCACACCAGATTTCTAAGAAAGAAATCTAAATCCCTTTTATCACCCTCACCCATCTCTCAACCCGTCATAGTTCAGCCTGCCCAGACTACCCTATCGAAACTGTATCTTCTTTAAACAACAATAATCCACTCCCCACTATTAATATTTTCTATTCAAAACTTAAAATAAGAATGTCAATGCCTGGGGGCACCTGGGTGGCTCAGTGGGTTAAGCCTCTGCCTTCAGCTCAGGTCATCGTCGCAGGGTCCTAGGATCGAGGAGCCCCACATCGGGCTCCCTTGCTCAGCAGGAAGCCTGATTCCCCCTCTCTCTCTGCCTGCCTCTCTGCCTACTTGTGATTTCTCTCTGTCAAATAAATAAATCAAATTTTTTAAAAAAAGAGTGTCAATGCCCAATAATCCCATCAATGCAGGACTAACCACTTGAAATGTTTCTGTATCCTTCTTTCTAGTCTTTTTTTTTTTTTTAACATTGTAAATAAGATCTAGGGTCCCATGCAGCCAGAAACCAAAAGTAATTGAGAATAATTCCAATCTTCATTTGTTTCTCCTGAGAACACTAAAGAATACCCAATATATGACCCACAAGAACACTTGGTAAATTCCCTTTTCCCCAATTCCCCCAGACTCCAGCCATCTCACAGCCAAGTCCTCTCCAATTTCACAGTGCATCTTCCCAAGCTCCTCAGCCCTTCATATGATTCACAGCCTGGCTCCTCCTCCTCCTCATTCTCCTCCTCCTGCTCTTTTCTGCCCCTGGAGAATGAACTTATGGTGTAGGTTCCGATCCCCTTTCCTAGGAGATTCACACGTGAAACATGGATCTGCATGGTGAGGCTGGAGTTCACAAGATTTGAGAAGAAGGCGTGAGGATGGACAAATTGGAGTTTTCCAAAGAAGCAGGGAAGGGCAGAGGACGGGCTGTGAATAATCGTATATTAATGTTGTTTTAGAAGTAATTTATACAAACAAATCAAAAGTAGAAACAGACCCATAAATACAGAGAACAAACTGATGGTTGCCAGAGGGGTGGGGGTGGGGTGTGGAGATGTGAAAAATGGGAAAGGGAGTGGGAGATACAGGCTCCCAGTTATGGAATGAATAGGTCATTGGGATAAAAGGCTCACCATGGGGAATACGGTCAATAATATTATAATAGCACTGTATGGTGACAGATGGTAGCTACACTTGTGGTGGGCATAGTATCATGTATAGACTTGTCAAATCACTAAGTTGTACATCTGAAACTAATGTCACATTGTGTGTCAACTATACTTCAATTTAAAAAAATCAGTTATGTATATATTTACTCTAATGAAAGTCATGCTGTAATACAGTTTTACCTCGTGGGTTTTTTTTTTTAATTTAAACATCATATTTTGTGCCTTTTCCCATGTCTTTTTTAAATTTCTTGAGTACAGGGAATTTTTAACTTGGCTTTATAATCCAATATATGTTTATAAGACAATTATTCTACTGTCAGCTACTTAGAGTGTTTCAATTTTTACTATCATAAATCATCTATGGCTAAATACAATCCTTTCTCCTCAACATCCCAAAGCCTTCAACAGTTGACTTCCCTCTCTTCTTCCTGTGCAGGTGTCCAAGATAAGCAATCAAGAGCACTAATTTACCATCATATCTTTCAAACCCTCCATTCTCTTCCATGTGCCCTACCCACCAGCCATACTGGAACTTTTACCATTTCAGGGCAATACCCTAATACCTGAGGCAATACCTGCCTCAGTACATTGTGCTCTTTCACCTATCTGGCATTTTCTCTTTTTTCCTTATAAATATTCAAATATTCAAATCCCACCCATAATTTATAACTCATCTTAAATACTACTTTCTTCCTTGAGCCCTATATGTATTTCTCAGCCCTATATGTATGTCTCATCATCTTCATATGACCTGTTGTGTTCAGCACATGTCTTCTTCCAAAAGGTAGAACCATAAATACTTATTGAATTAACTCCCTGAGAGCTCAGATCCCATCATTCTATAAACAGACTAGATTGCATTTTCCTAAAGGCATTCACTGGTGTTTGCCAAAAGTATTAGAGAACAGGTTGCTCTCTGTTAAGTATTAGAGAACAGGTTGCTCTCTGTTCAGCCCTTTTGGATAGCTTGCTGGCTCTTTTAACAGTAAATCTCCATCAACTTGCGTTTCACTCCTTGAAAAGATGTTGGTACTTTCTGAAAACTAGATTATTTCATTGTGTGTATCTCTTATTTTCCATATATAAGAATGTTAATAGGCTGTATGCCAAGACTTATTCCCGAGGGAACATTTCTCTTCCAAAGTCATTTCACTTACCTATTTCCTTGTTTTTCTATTAGAAAGTACCCACACTTCCACCTTCCAAGGTCTTCTGTAACAGTTTCCCTGAGGGCAGAGACTGTCAGTGTTTACTGCCAGCATGGGACATTTAACCTGGCACACAGAGAGGTCCCCAATAAATCATTTGAATGAATTAATATAAGGGGATTGAATAAGAATGTTGATACTGAAGAACCTTAGCAAGGTTCTGGTCCCAGGAATCAGACTGGGCAAGGGCAACTTAGCACTGGAGGAGTAATAAATAAGGGTGAATTTGGAAGACCAATACAAGACCGTTTAAGGGAGGCAAAGCCTGCATTTAGAAGTTATGCAGATCATGAATAGTTTGGGAAGCAGAACAAGATAGGCAGGGATATAAAGTCTCAGGTTGTAGGTTACTAAGAGAAACTGGGAGCATCTTGGTATCTGTTCTTAGTAGAGAAAACTTCTCTAAACCATCAGTCCTTTCACTTCTAAAATTGAGATGATAATCCTAGGTATCTCAGAAGGTTGTCGTGAGAATTAAATGTCATCCAACAAATATTTACTGAGTGACTACTATGTTTCATGCTCTATGCTAGGAGCTAAGTAATGGATGTAATGTTCTTAGTTTTATACTCAAATGGGAATCCAGGTTTCTATTTGTGAAAAAAATGTCATTCAAATCCAATGAAGAGTTACCTTTTTTGTAGCTTGATGAAAGACTTTTTTAATTTAAATTTTAGTTTGTTAACATACAGTGCAGTACTGCTTTCTGGAGTAGAGTTCTGTGATTCCCCATTTACATACTACACCCAGTGCTCATCACAATGCAAACCCTCTTGAATACCTGGCACCCTTCTACCCATCCCCCAACCACCTCCCTCCATCAACCCTCAGTCTGTTCTCTATTGTTAAGAGTCTCATATCAGGGAGATCATATGAAAGTTGTCTTTCTCCGCTTGACTTATTTTGCTAAGCTTATGGTTTGTTTCCATCTCTCCTTTTCTTCCCCCTTCCCATATGTTCATCTGTTTTCTTTTCATGAAAGACTTTTGAAAGTCTGAATAAAGTATAGTGACTTGCATCCTCCTTAACTGTGTTCTTGCCTATTACTTTGAAGAACTCCAATGGGTCACTCAAACCTGATTTCTCTCCACAAATCATGCTGGCTTTCCTCTTAAATTACTAGATTTGCTGAAGAATGCAGTGAGCCATTGTTTTATTTTATTCACCCCCCACACATACACACAGCTTTTTGAGTCTGTACTTAAACTCACTGTAGTGGGATTACCCTGGGCCCCTCCTAGCCATAGTTACTGCTAATAATTGCTCACACATTGTGGTCACTCCAAATTCTTAATTACTTCCAAATTCTTAGACAGGTGATATCGGCTTCTAATGATATGTCTACTTTAGTCAGCCATTATTGTTCAGAGTATCTAACTCATCTAATCTAGTTGAGTCCAAGGCCATTTTGGAGGGAATTTCAGTAAATTAAAGAATCTTCGTGTTGAAAGTGATACTCAGATCATCCAGTCCAACTCCCGATCTTCTGACTCTGGAAATACTGAGACCAATTCTCTAATTTCTTTTTCATTCTTGAGCATGCATTTTAAATCCTGATCATTAAATGTTGCCACTGATTCTGTTTTTCTCCAGTAACCTTAAAAAAATTTTTTTTAAGATTTTATTTATTTATTTGATAGATAGAAATCACAAGTAGGCAGAGAGGCAGGCAGAGAGAGATTGAGAGAGGAGGAAAAAGGCTCCCCGCTGAGCAGAGAGCCCAATGTGGGGCTTGATACCAGAACCCTGGATCATGACCTGAGCCGAAGGCAGAGGCTTTAACCCACTGAGCCGCCGAGGCGCCCCACCCTAAAAATTTTTTAATTCTAACTTGGTAGTCCCTTGAAAATGCTTTCCAAATTATTTCTAACCACCTCATTTCTGGTAAGTAAAAGTTCATTTTCCAATGGAATTTGTAGGATACAGCCACAAAATGTGTGAAGCAATGATAGAACTGAAAGAAATAGATAAATCCATAATTATAGTTAGAAACTTCAACATCTCTCAACAGTTGATAGAAAAACTACACAGAAAATCAGGATATGGAAGAAGTGAGGGTTTTTCACATACATAAAGACTTACATTCTAGAGTTAAATTCTAGAAAAATTCTTTGGACTTTTAGAAACATTTCCCAATTTACTATTGCCTGAACGTCACTTGACCACAGATAATCCCACAAATTTGTTTTAGTCTTATTCTTTGAGATATTAGCAGGGTTCTTGGTGCCTTATTCATCCATTCAATCATTCAACAGAAATTTATTAATATCCTCTATTGCCAAGATATTACATTGAGTACTACAATTGATTTCATTATTTTTGAAATGTTTAATAATTAAATTCCTTGTGAAGGTTTATTTAGCAATAATATATAGTATGAATTTTAAAAACTGTTGAATAAGTTATAGGACTAAATCAACTAACAAGCATCCTTTGTCACTCTTAGAAGCTCTTCTCTGAAGAGAATTCTGGAATTATAGTTTCCTCCAACACCCCATTGTTACATGTAAGAAAAAATACAATCAAGAGAGAGAAAATTACTTGACCTGTCTGAGGTCACAGAATAAATAGAAACAGAGGCAGTAGCAGGACCCAGATCTTGTTCCTGGCTCAGCCCGATGCACAGCCCGCCTTGGGCTGGCTGTGGATCAGAGGTTACTGCTCCACAGCATGCAATTAAACTGAACATCTGGCTTTAGCAGGAGATGTTTCTCCTCTCTGCTTCATGGGTTCTTCCTGTTTGTCATCTCCCCAAATCTCCCTCCTCACATTCCACAACATATCACACCAAAGTTCCTGACAAAAATCTCTTGCCCAAAGATCAAAAGCTGGCTTCTTGTGAGTAAATGATTTATCAGAACCAGCTTGGGTATTTATTACCCTTCATAATGCACTGAATATAGAACTTGTACAATCTGCTGCTGTCAGACCCAGCTGATAACTTACTTCTTTCTCTATACCATCTCCATCATTTGAAGGGTATCATTTTTGCATTAGAGAAGATTCTTCAAGACCACTGCCTCATCTAGTGTGTGGGTCCTGTTGAAGGCATGCTCTCTACATCATCATGTAGGGCCTGTCCACCCGACAACCCTGGCTCTTTCCTCATGACTTGAGGGTTGATGTGCTATAGAAAACTAAAAAACTAACCAGCAAAAACCAGCCAAACCAACCTCTCAGCCTCTCTGACTTAGTTTTTCCCACTCACAGAAGACAAATCTCTTCTTTGGGATTTAGGACTTTTTTCCACCCTCAACAGATATTTCAGTTTCAGGAAGATATACAAAGGCGTATACAACAAATCAGGCAGTGCTTCTCCTATTACTAGAATTTCTTCTCTTTCTTTCTTTCTTTCTTTTCTTTCTTTCTCTCTCTTTTTAAAAAAGATTTATTTGAGAGAGAGAGTGTGTGTGCATGATAGGGGGAAGGACAGAGGAAAAGGGAGAGGGGAAGTAGACACCCTGCTGAGCGTGGAGCCCTATAGAGGGCTGGACTCAAAGATCATGACCTGAGGGAAACCCGAAGTTGGACACTTAACTAAGCCACCCAGGCTCCCCTTCTCTTTTCTTGTTCTCCTTTTTTCCTTAGGTTTGTAAATCTTTATGCTGGTGCTATTTAAACATCCTTGCTACTTAGTAGCTAGCATGTCGCTGCCATATCCAGCCAAAGATACCACAATTTAGTTGACTGATTAATTTGTTGATTGGTTGACTGGGAGGACTTTTCTGTATATGATGCTTAGTTTAGCAATAAAGGAATTGCAGAATCTCTGGCTGGGTCTGCTGGTTCTTAAAATGTAGCTGTCCCATTAGTAGACCGTTTATAAAATAAAGCTCTTATAAAATACAGAACAGATTCTGATTTAATTTAGTCTTGGGTCTCAAAGTCCTTCTGGGTAATTCTCACGAGTATCCAGCTTCAGAACCTCTGGAAAGGTCTAAGATGTTGCCCAGGCAACCGTTGATCTGATGCTTAAATCCCTTCCATTGGGAAACTAGACCAATGACTCTTCTTGGGACCAAGACTTTAGGTAGTCTAGTCTTCCAGACAATCTTCCTGGCTGTACAAACTGCACACTGCTAACATAGAGGGAAGCAGCATGTGGTGATTAGTACGAGACAGAACTTCGTCTCAAAAAAGCTGGTAGTGCTTAGCTGTGGCCCTTCCTAAGTCAGTGGTTTTCAACCAGGGAAAAATTGTCCCTCAGATGACATGTGACAATGTCTGGAGACATTTTTGGTTCTTACATTTGGGGTAGTGCTAGTGGCATCTAGTGCGTAGGGGTCAGGGCATGCTGCTAGATATCCTACAACACAGGGCAGCCCCACAACAAGGAGTTATGCAGTGCAAATGTCAAAAGTGCCAAGGCTGAGAAACACTTTCCCAGATCCTTGCTCTCAGGGTCCCCTCCCTCCCAGGAAATATCACCTTTAATGGAATTAGCCCTAAACATTTTCCTTTTTTTTTTCCCCCCTTGGGGCTTGAACTCATGACTCTGAGATCAAAACCTAAGCTGAGATCAAGACTCAGATGCTTAACCAACTGAGCCATCCAGATGCCTCTAAGCCTTTTCCTTCTTTCTGAGGCACGATTTCAACAACGTTTTTCAAACCGACATTTTATGTCCTTTTTAAGTAGTCCCAGGATGAGATCATCCTGTTTGGCTTTTTAAAAATGAAGACCGCCACCTGACTATGTATGTCAGAGAGGCAGAATAATCCCAGTGCCACTTTTCCCACTTGCTGCTTCCTCTCCTACTCAGCTGCCTTTCCGGGATACAAAATGAGCCAAGCCCCATGACCTAGGGAAGGCCTGACTTGCCTGCACTGACTGGGCACCACGGCCAGTGGAGTTGGCCACGGGGGCACAGGCCAGGGCATGAGATGTCCTGGGGTTTATCTGCTGCGAGGCTGGCTGGGGCGTGCCAGCTGCCAGGTTGATTAATAAGTCCTGGGCTGACACACTTTTGGTAGGTCCTCAACTGCTGATTTTTCTCCCTACTTCCTTAGATCATTTCGTTATTAAATTAAAGATTGTTGTGATTTAAACTGAATTGCCAGGCAGCCTGGGGGCAAATGTGGGGTTTGCTGAAGAAATGGAACCCAGTACAGCATTTACTAAATCCAACCTCAGTTGGGTGCTTTTTCTTTCTCTTAAAGAAATAATTCAAAACTCCCAAGGCTGGAAGTAGAAGTAGAACCTTCCCCTGCAGTGTCAGGAGCCCACACAGAGAGGCGGGCATGCCAGGAAAGGGAGCCGATTATAAATAGCATAAAAAGCAGCATCAGTCAAAACTCACCGATGTGCCTGAGCAAAATGTTAAAGAAAACAAACAGCTTCTGAAATAAGAAGCAATGATCTTTTTTTTTAATTTAAGGTGCTAAAGAATGAAAAATACACACACACACACACACACACACACACGGATTAAACACACACACATACACACATCCAGAGACCCTTTAGGAAATAATGAGTAATTATTAATTTCAGAACAACAAAATTACAAGCAGTTGGAGTCACACAGGAGGACTTGCCATCATTTCTCTGTGTAACTGATGTTATTTTTTTAGAAGGCCTATGGCTTCCCCCTCTAAGATAATTTACTTGTTACGTGTATTTTTTCCCCAGCTTCGATGGAAACCATTTGAGATTCCAAAAGCATCCCAGAAGAAGGTGGATTTCGTGAGCGTAAGTCAATACCATCCACGCCTTCTCTCTGCTCTCCTTTCTTCCCTGGTGAGTGATCCAGCCATTGGCAGGCTGAATGCCAAGCGGCAGCCAACTCAGAGGTAGGCAGCAGAGACAGCACCACCTGCCCCTGCTTCCAGGGCTGGCCAGGGATGTCTTATTTACAGGCACCAAATGGCTGAGGACACCAAGGGCACTGGTGAGCGATTTACAACCTCTGAATGACCAATGGAAATTGAGCATTTACCTGTCTCTGGTCTCTCTGTTTTGGGCTAGAACAGGGATTCTGAGCCTTTTTCCCCCCATGGACTCCCCCCGCTTTTTTTTTTTTTTTTATTTTGTTAGTTACCATACAGTGCACTATTGGTTTCTGGAGTAGAGTTCAACGATTCATTCCTTACATACAACATCCAGTGCTCATCACAACAAAGGCCTTCCTTAATCCCCATCACCCATCCAGTCCATCCTCTACCCACCTCCCTCCGTCAACCCTCAGTTCGTTCTCTATAGTGAGGAGTCACTTAGGGCTCGTTTCCCTTTCCATGGACTCCTTTAATAGCCAGGTAAAGCTTGTATTTTTAAATGAATAAAATAAATCACATAAAATTACAAAGAAGTTGATCCTATTGAAATACAATGATAAAATATTAAAAAAACAAATTTGGTTTTATAGTAAGTAACATATATGCTTCCTTATCAATGCACTGAATCACAAAATCTATGGAAAGATCTAAAAGGTATAGTTGTTAGAAGTGTGAACATAAACAATATTCTGGAATAGCTTGTAACAACTCTAATGTGATCTAAAAATATCCGTGATTTCTATCAGTGACCAGGTTACAGAAACTTCTAATATTTCTGTGGTTTGTTGCTTACATTCATATTAATTGAAGGAAATGATACATTTCAGAAATTAGTGAAAATAAATATATAATTTTGTCCCCATCCAAGTTCATGAACTTTCTGAAATGGACCTAGAATAGCAACGACTCAGGATGACAACTCTAGTTAATGCAATGCTGATCAGAAGTTCTACTTGGTAGTTACAGGTGTTGGGAGTATTAGAACACTTATGCTGAGATCAAACCATATGTAGGGGAAAGGGAAGGGAGCTACAAGGCAGAGGGGCTCAAAGAAGCCAGTAGAAGCTTTTGCAGACCAACCTTATCCCATGGCTCACTTAGGGAGGTGCCCAGCCATGGGTCAAATTGTTTGGCTCATGCAGAATTCCTTATGTATATTAAGTGCTCCAAACTCTATGTAGATTGATCGAAATAGACCCCAAACGGGCAAACTGAATTAAAATAGAAAAGAAGTCCCCCACTCTGGGTGAACTATGGATATCTGCAGGAGCAGAGCTCCCACCTTTCCATCTGCAGGTTTGGGACTGAGAGTTTTGAGAAGACCCATGTCTTAAGGTTTCTTGGACTGTAGATGATGAGCAGAGAGGATACAGTTGGTCAGAATGCTTCCACTTCTCTATTATGGAAAAATCAGGGCTGATCCTATGTATAAGCACAGGATTGCCTAGCTGGGAGGTGTATTTGAGGGGCATTAATTGGTTCCTAATGTGGCAAGCTTCCTCCCTAAGCATCCTAGGTGCTTGGTTTTACTTCTGAAAGAAACTCTCCTCCAGGCTGATCTTAAGCACCAAACAGATAAAATGCCAGGTAAGGTCATCTTAACCACTGACACAATTCAGATCTAGGGCCATGGCTGGCAACTAGGGTGAGCCACCACCTTCCAAACATAAAACCCATAAATCTTGAGCTCCTCAGAGGCCGGCTAGACCCCAAATGTCCCCCTTGTCACACAGAGCAGACCCTAGTAGAACCTTGTCTCCAGGTTCTCAGGGACCAGGAAGAGGGATAGCCTCTTGGACAAGACTTGGATACACCCTTCCTTCTCCCGTGGTTCCTTCTAGGGCCTGCATACCTTGTGTGGAGCTGGAGACATAAAGTCTAACAATGGACTTGCCATCCATATTTTCCTCTGTAACACCTCCATGGAGAACAGGTAAGTGTCTCAATGCTTGGGCAGAACATTCCTATTCCCCAAGAGCTGTTGGCCAGAGAGTGAAAGCCAGGTTGTTGTTTTATTGTTATCGATTCCCACCCCCCCCACCGCCAGAGCAACATTGGTATACATTCATTAATAAATGAGCATTTCAGTTTTGACTGATTCTTGTAACATGAACAAGAATTTCACATAACAATGCAAATAGAAAACAGACAGTGAGCATTGGGAAGCTAGACGGAATTTTGACTTTAACCAGATTTGGGTCAGAATATCTCTAATTTCTTAAAGTTCTCCGGGGCTGTTCAAAGTCATACTGCATGAGCAGCCATTAAGGGCCGCCCGTTGGTGGCTGGTCAAGATGACAGACTTTGGCTTCAGTTATTAAATGTGTAAGTTTAGCTTTCCTTAGTAGAGGAGATTACATATTGGATTTTTTTTTTGAATCAGAAAAAAATATGTAAATGACATTCTGCCTTTTCTTGGAGAAGCAGAATCTCATAGCAGCTTTGCACACACCTCTGGAACCAGACTGTTACATCCAAAGCCCCATTCCACTCCTCCTGGCCTAATAATCTTAAATAAATCACTTAACTTCTCTGAGCCATGACAAGGCACTGAAGATGTCTCTTTGGATCCAACATCATATCATACTACCTCCTCTCTTTTCACCTGAGCCACACTAACCTTCACTCAGTTCTTTCAACCTGCCTCAGGGCATTTGCATGTGCTATTCTATCTGCCAGAAATGTTCTCCCCACTCCCCAAACTCTTGCCTAGATAATTCCTTCAGATTTCAGGTCAAATGTCCCTTCTTCAGGGAAGCCTTTGCTAACCTCTCACATTAAATCAGGTTCGTTATTCCTTCATCCCCCTGAACTTGACTTTCATAGTGCCGTTACAGTCCATGATGATACAGTTCTGTAATTATTTGATTTCTATCTGACTTCCTACTAGACTCTAAGCTGCATGATGGCAGAGACTGAGTCACTTTGCTTACCAGTTTATATCCAGCACTGAGCCTGGCACATGGTGGGTGGTAAACAATAATATGTGGAGTGAATTAATTTGTCTGGACAGTGTTAAAACTGAAATAACAGGAATTATTTCTTATGTTTCAGATGTTTTTACAATTCAGATGGGGACTTCTTGATTGGTAAGTTCTGAAGATTTCACTGTGAAGTGATCCCCAGTCATAAGCTACTTTTCAATTAATACATATTACTTTCCTTTATCCTTCAGTCTGTCTTACGTAGTGCAATCTACAGACTGAGGTCTAGAGGCCATTGGTGGTCTGGAAAAGATTTCTGCTGTACCTCAAAGACCCTGGTTTATTTCCTGGTCTCTCTGTCTTTGCCCATCTCTGCAGGGCCTTTCTAATATGGGAGATCTGGGAAGCTTCCCAGAAATAAATAAATAAAGAGTAATACCAATATAAGATTAAATTATTAAGATAACTCTACTTGTCTTCAAACCCACCCAAGAAAAGACCATCTGTCACTGATCTCTGCCATTTAGATAAAAATTTTCATGATGCCATCTAAAACAATGTCTACTAGAGATTTCTCTGCTCTACCCATTCTTTTTGATGGTTTCAGTATTGATATTTTGCAGTGACCATTTTGGTGTAGACATTAGATATGCAAATGCCAGACTCACTGGAATTATCAGAAATGAATGGTTTTCCATCCAATTTCTGCTGCCCTTTTCGGTCAATCCACAGAACTGGGCATGTACAAGCTCCTTACCTGACAACCAAAAGTAAGCAGAGACGATTTTTTTCATTCACTTTCTTCCAGTTAGTAAAATTGCTAACCTAGGTTGTCAGAATATACATTTCCCCCCATGAGACTCAATAAAGCTTTTCTTTTGGAGTGAAAAATCAGATGCAGCCCTTGAGCCTTTTACTCTTCATGAAGCGGTAAGACTTGTTCACTGCTGCCCTGTCTCTTTTGTTAGTTCCCCAGAAAGGGAAACTTCACATTTACACCGAGTTTGGCAAGATGCTTGTGCAGCCCAATGAGATCTGCGTCATTCAGGTTGGTGATGTGTCCCCTTCTCCCCTGCCTCTCCCTAATTTGGGAACAATCAGATGTTGCAGCTGCTGTCATTTCCAACTCTAAAATTTCTTGGTGGATCGTGTCTGAGCAAAGGGAGGGAGTTTTAGTCATGCAGGAGGCTCCTTGTGCAGAAGGGGAAGCAGGCTTGGATGCCTGATTTGTTTTAAAATAGGACACAATCACAAAGCAAAGAACATTGTCAATGGTCATGTGTTTGTCAATACTCATACACACTTTAGATAAGGCTCTGTTCCCATGGACTGGTGTGGAGGGTGGGGTGGGGTGCAGTGAAGATTAGTTTCTTAAAAATTTGGCTGTATCAGAGCACTGGTTTCTCTGAACCCAACGGGAGATTAGAGTAGAATTGGTTTGAGTCACAGATGTGATTAGGAGTTAAATATTTCATTTTAACTCATCTTTGAGCTGGTCAACTCTCAAATATAGCTCAGCAGACTATAGCTTTAGTTTTGCATCTGGGACTAGCTGTGGCTCTGGGTCAGCTTCTTCATAGTCATACGTATGATTTGGGAGGGCACACAACTGTCTGCTTCCCATTCCAGAGAGGAATGCGGTTCAGCATTGATGTCTTCGAAGAGACCAGGGGCTATATCCTGGAGGTCTACGGTGTTCACTTTGAGTTGCCTGACCTGGGACCAATTGGTAAATCTTCATTACAAGCTTTTAAGTTCCCTTGAGATACAGGACAGATAATCACATGGGAGTTAAACATCCTTTTCCCCTCAGTATCCTTCTCCCTCATGATCTCACTCAAATTTCAACTTTCTTCTCTAGACAACTTCTCTAGATCAAGTGTAGTTGGGAATTTCAGAAACCTATTAGAACTCTCTAAGCAACCCTAGACATTTTTTTTTCAGACCTCTAAGTTTAGGGGTTCTGTGCATGGTTGACCTAGTTGATGAAATGAAATCATTAATTAGCTTGTTAGTAGATCAGTCCATCAACTAGTCTTGGCCCTATGTTGTGCTGAGAGTAATGATGGGAATCTCATCAAGGGTAACACAAGCCTCTTCCCATAAAATACGTACATAAAAGTAAACAACCAAAGCCAACCCATTATAAATCTCTCACTAGAGTAGTATATAGACCATTGGAGAGCAAACAGTATGTAATAGATTTCTGGTTATACAGTGTACACCCTAAAGGATCTAGCAGTTTGGGTTACTGGGGGCCAAGTCACCAGGAATAGCGTTATAGAAGAGATGAGATTTGACTAATTCTTGATGAAAAGGGGAGGACAAATAAAAAGGAAAGGGAACAGCTTAAGCAAAACAATACATGTAGGAATGACCTTTGTGAATAAGAGGGAGATCATTTTCTTAAGTCAATAAGTTGTGTGTAGACAATAAAGTGAGTGAAAGCCGTAAAAACGGCAAGGGCTGTACTCCTATGGAAAGGGGACATGGGCTGAGAGATGCATAGTTTACAAACTTCACGTTCCAAATCAGCACATTCCACAAAATCTACACAGGTAACTCTGGGCCATGAAGGAACTAGAAACCTCTTCCATGAGGCAGCCTCCATGAGGCAAGATGAAAACTTTCAAAAGTGAATCAAGGTCCCCCCACCCCCGATTCTTCTGGCAAACTGGAGGCAGGAGAAGCAGGAGAGAAGTGAAGGTGGTAGGAGGAGTTGCTCTCAAAACATCTCTTGGAGTAAAAGAAGTGGCTGGGAAAATTGGCCCCTGGTTTCATCTTTGACATGCTTGCTAAAGTTGGTGGCCACGCCTCCCAGTTCTTCCTTTCTTTGTCAACAGCTTTTTTAGAGCAAAACAAGACAGGCCATCATGTGCCTTCTGGTCACTCCCCTGGGGAGATCCAAATAGTCAGAGGAAGGTGGGAGGCAGGAGAAAGGCAGCTGGAGCCATGGTGGGCCGTCTGTCATCCTGTTCGCCACCCGCTCTTCCCACTTCAGTCTGGCTTCCTGCTGCTCTACAGTCAGCATAGCCTCCAGGTTCTGTGGAACACGTACCCTCTGGAAAATATATATAATTTACTAACCAGCTGGGGGCTTATATTTTTTAACCCCAGGAGCTGGAAATGATAAAACACTCCCCAGGTCTCTCCTCTCAGAGTTAAATTATGTTTTTGCACTTATACTTTTTATTTTTGGTCTTTTGATTTATTTTCTTTCTCTGGAGGGAACACTCGCTCCTAAACAAAGGTAAGGAGGCAAGTTCTGAGTACTCTTTTCCTGAGTGGCAGACAGATTTGTCAGGCTGGAGAGCAGTTTTGCAGACTTGGATTCTGTCTGAGGAGCAGAGATGTGCCTGGGGCAACAGTATGTAACCCTTCATTTCTGAGATCAGGGACTGTAAGATGAGTTCTAGAATCATCACGGTTTTCTTGGGGGTAAGTTCTAGGATTCTACCAGACCTTCCCTGAGCCTCTTTTCTAGTCTCATCCTCTCCCTTCACCTGCAGTGAGGCAATGATGCACGTAACATGATCAATAAACTGCATTTACTCTACAACTTTAGAAGGTGATACTGGTGAGGATGATGATGATTTTCATGATTCTTTTTCCTAATCAAATTCCTTAAGACTTCCTAAAATGGTACCAGATTGGGATTCCAATGAGCCTTTGGACAATGAAAACAAATAGTACAATGGCTCCTGACATGGCCCTTTCTCTTTCTCTTTGTGCAACTGTGGTTTCAGAATATGATTTCCAATGTGATTTTAGAAGTGTCTAAAAGACTTTTGGGTCACTGTGTTCTAGGAGCCAATGGCTTGGCCAATCCTCGTGATTTTTTGATACCCGTTGCCTGGTATGAAGATCGCCAAGTGCCAGGTGGCTATACTGTGATTAATAAATACCAGGGCAAGCTATTTGCTGCCAAACAGGTAAAGTAAGAGGGTCGGTGGACAAGAAGGGAATAAATGGTTTTTAAGCACCTACTGATTGCTAAGGCCAGTGTTAAGTACTTTACATATATTATATCCTTTCATCTTTACTATACCACTGAGATAATACAAATAAGGTACTATTTGCCTCATTTGTAGTCACAAAAATGTAGTGACAAATAATTTACCAAATGTCAGAGTAAATGGCAGAACTAGCATCAGAACTTATACCTGTTTGACTCCAAAGGTCGTGCTCTATCCCACTCACTAAGCAATAAAAATCCTGGCAATATGTAGGTCTCTAAAAATGGTGTGTAAAAGATACTATACAGGCAGGGTAATATGTTATGAAAAGGGAAATGAGTAAACAAGCAGATCACCCAAGATTTATATTACCAATGGCCACCATATTTCAAATACAAACTATGACTTATACAAAAGAAGTAGAAATCAGTTACTTAACTTGGCTTAGTTTATACCACCAGCCTTGTAAACTCAGGAGATAAGCAAAGGCATAGATATAAATATGATAATAAATAATAACATAATATGTAATCTATACTATATTAGCATATATTATATTATTATTCGATGTACTGAATATATATATTAGCAGAAAGTAATTATATAACCAAAATAATCCAAAGATTTCTTCTGTTTACCATTATTTATTACCATTATTTTTGCCCATTTGACATACATCTTATATTTTTCAAGGCATTTTATTTTCCTTGGACTGCATCCAAAGTAGATGGTATGCTAACCAGCAGAGGCCAACTAGTTCGGCACTTAAAATTAACCCCTGAGAGATAATTGTCAGCCTCATTGACACATTGTCACTTTCATATTGTCTGAGTCAGGATTTCTCAAAATGTGGTTTAGAGGCCATAAGCGTCAGAAATCCCAAGGGAGGCTTGTTTGAAATAAATGCAAATCCTTCGATGTTACTCCAGCCCAGCAAAAATAATAACTTCTGGGCATGGAGTGTGGAAACCTACATTCATTTTAAGCATGCTTCCCATATTATTTTTGACATACAGTTGATAGAGAACCACCATTCTAAAGGTAACCAGCAGCTCCATGGGTTTCCATTTTCTAAGTGGACTCTGTGCTGGTTATTCCCCATGTGACCTCCCACACTGATCCATTATCCCTTCTTGGCCATGATCTGTGCCCTGGCAGCTTAACCTATCTGGGCTCCCCACACAGCTGGTTTGGGGTTGGATTCAACTAGTGGGAGGTACTCACAGGAAGTTGCAGGGCAGGAGGAAAGACAAGTTGGGGGGTTTCTTCTCCTGTTTCTCCCCTATTTGGGACTGTGTCCCTACATGATCTCAGTTCCTGTTGGGTGGCCCCAGTGGCATGCTGGAGCCAGGCATGAGAGAGCTGACAGACTCTTTCTTCCCAGCTTTCTGTTCAGCAGCATTTTATTAGTAGCCCAAAGGTGATTGGGGCAGAATATTTATTTCCCCTCCCCCAAATTAGCAAACGCTATAAAACAGAGAATTTTTTCCTCCAGAGAGCTAGCTGTTAGTTGTTAAATATTACCAGCACATCACTGAGCGGCCCCTTCTTCATGGTTCTAGCTCTTGTTGGAATCCTATAACAACATTTTCCTCCCATATCCTATAGGCCAAGGGATGGCAATGTCTTCCCACTGTTGTAGGCTCAGAAACCTCAGCATCTCTAGTCAGTTCACCTAACCCTAATCACAACTCTGTGAGCAGTCCCTTCAGTAAAGTCTCTAGACTATTTTGAGTTAGATGCTGATTTCCAGAACAGATGCATAGCTGCCGTGGGGACTACCTTCCTGTCACAGAGCACCGATCCTCTCCTAACCCAGAGGCCCAAGGAGCATCACCTTGGGACTGGAATTTTAGATACTGTCTCACCATCCTGCACTCAGCAGCCCAGGCACTGTGTGTACCAGAAGCTCCTCCGGGCAGTAATTACCTGGAAAGCAGTCCCAGCAAGTGCCTGCCCTCTGCACCAGGAAACCCAGACAGTGGCTCAGATTGGCTAGGAATTGCTGACCTCCACAGATGCTCACAACTCTGTTGAAAATTGTTGAAAAGGCACTACTTGGAGAATGTGCTGTGCTTCTGCGGCACATGTGATCGGAGGCAGCTGCTGCTTATGAACTGGAAAAATAGGGTTACTGGCTGAGCAAGGGACAGTTTGAAGGCACGTGAAGCAACCACAAAATGATTCAGCGTTGTAATTCTCCCAAAGGATGCCATGACTACATTATGAGAACAAAATCAAACCAAAAAGAGAAACAATGATGCCATGTACAAACTGTGGCAACTACGGAAGCATTGAGCACTAAGATTATCTTTTCCTGCTTTTTTTGTGTATCTGTATGTGTGATCAGGACGTCTCCCCATTCAATGTTGTGGCCTGGCACGGGAACTACACCCCATACAAGTACAACTTGGAGAACTTCATGGTCATTAACTCGGTGGCCTTTGACCATGCAGTAAGTCTGGACCATGGAGGGGCCCTGGGGATATGACAGCCCTTAGGTGGGAGGGTCCAGAGTAGGTCCCTGATATTCAGATTTAACTTTTCCAAGATCACCCTTGGAAGCCCAAGATATTGTCATTCCTCATTGTGCGGACAGGAATTTGAATCACTTGCTGCCAGGTTTTGGGGAAGGAGTAAATAACCAGCTACTGGGAGAGCTAAGCCTGACATGCCACACTCACCCTGGAACTCAGCTTAGTTCTTACACAAAGTTTCACTGTAACTCCCATAGATGGCTAAAAACTTAGTTTCTTCTTGGCAAATGTATCCCCAAAAGAAACCAACTGCTAATGTTAGTGATAAAGTCATGAGAAAGAAACAGCTCTGGATTTGGGAAGTTCTTGATCCTCCTTACAAGTGCTGAGTCTGCTCTGTCCGGCTGCCTACTCCAGTGCCTCCACTCCGGGCTGTTTTTAGCAGTGATGGAGCAGACAGCCCTCTTCTAAAGTTCCTCAGGATGTTCAGTGCCTGAATTTAAAAACAGAGAAGGTCTAAAGCGTGAACTCAGGGATATTTTTCACTCAATTAGAGGGCCACAAATAGGTCCCTGGTCTACAGGGCAAGCTCCCGAGGCCCCACATTCGTGATAAAGTGCTAGTTCTGCGATCCTGGGGGAAAGTTTATTTTGCAGCCTAGTTCATAATAGATTAACTTTAAAAAGCTGGAGGGATAATTAGAGCAGAAGCCAGAGAACCAGAGACAGAAAGATTACTCTGAGCCAGCTCAGCTCATCTCCAGGGGAACAAAACTACCTTTCTGAAGAGCAACAACTCGTAACAAAACCAAAAGGGAAAAGAAAATGAGGCATCAAGCCCAAAGCAGCATTAAAAAAGATCCAGAGACATGGATGGAGCTTTATTTGAGTCTCACTACCCTTTCTTTAACAGTTTCAGATAATTTCTTCAGGCAGATGAAGAAGTGTAAAGTCTCACAACAATAGGGTTGGGATTTTGACTTGCATAGGTCCAATCTTTGTACTGCTGCTACCATTATTCTCCCAAAATCCAGGTCTGATCATTCTACCGCTGCATTAGAAAACCTTTGCAGCCTCCCCATGTGTTTAGGTTTGTCTGAGCTCTCAAGCATACTATCTGATGCTCTCTACCATCTGGCCCTAGACTAGTTTTTTCACTACCAACTCTTAGCCCTTGTGCCTTCTGCCAATGCTTTCTGGTCTTTAGCTTTCTTGCCTCTTAAAAAAAATCTCTGTGCATTTTGATGTCCTTCCTGTTTTCTATGCTTAAAATGCCTTTTCCTTTCCTTTCCCTTCCTTCCTTCCTTCCTTTTCCTTCCTCCCTCCATCCTTTTTTTTTCTCCTTTATTTTCCAAGACCTTCCTCAAATATCACCACCTTTTTGAAGCTTTCCCTGATGCTCTCTCTGAGAGAGAGGTAGGCACTCTCTGTAATCCCTTGGAGTTCTACTTATAAAGTGAGATCACCCTTGGCACCTTGCTGTGGTCAGTTGTCCACACACCTGCAACCCACCACCACGACTAACAATGCTAAAGGGGACAAGGAATAGGTCTCTTTGAATTCCAGACCCTAACATGGCATGTGAGAGCAAACATGATCATTGATTTCAATGAAATTGAATCTCAATCTTTCCAATTTTAGAAAGGTTCTAAAGTTCTTTTAAAATTTCAATATTGTCCCCCCAGCCTATGCCCTCTACATTACCACCACCTAAACTAATGATTTAAGTGATGTATTTTAGATATGAGAGTCAAACAGGGTAAGGAAAGCAATGTGGATACCATCTGGAATCTCTGTGATGCCCTAAAGAGAAGTATATCCTACCTACATCTGTACCAAAAGTTTGATTCTATTTTCACCTCTCTCTGAGCATCCATTCTGCAGAGAACTCCCTGCAGCACATCCCAGCTCTGGTCACTCTGACCTGAGGTTGGGAGGCAGGCATGAACAGGGTCTCAGAACCACAGGGTGATACTTGCATGAAATGGGGGCTCAGCAGGGTGAGAAAGCTGCTCCAAATCCTCTTAGTTGGTGTTAATTCATTTTGCTTCAAGCACAGCAAGAGCTGCAAGTCAGATGAGTGATTTCTTCACCTCAGCGATAAGCCCAGTCTTCTTAGCTTGGCTTGCATGGCTTCATCAGAAATTACAGTGTCAGGGTGCCTGGGTGGCTCGGTTGGTTAAGCCTGAGACTCTTGATCTCAGCTTAGGTCTTGAGCTTGCCATTGTGAAGTTAAGCCCCAGGTTGGGCCCCAGGTTGCACTCCACGATGGGCTCTGCGATAGGCCCCAAAATGGGTATGGAGCCTACTCAAAAATCAAAAACAAAAACCTAGAGTCAATTTGGAAACCCCTTCCAGTGTGGGTGACATGTGTACCATTGTCCAGTCACCTCCCTTCCATCATGGGCTCAGTGTCTCCTTGTGCTTTCACAGGACCCATCCATCTTCACAGTATTGACCGCCAAGTCTCTCCGCCCAGGAGTGGCTATTGCTGATTTTGTCATCTTCCCACCTCGATGGGGTGTTGCTGACAAGACCTTCAGGCCTCCTTATTACCACAGTAAGTCTCTATTTTACCAAGCCACATTGGAAACCAAAGAGACCACAAAGCGTGGAACATTAGCCGTTGAGAATACCACTTAGGGGTCTCTGGACACCATACTGTGCTAGCTTTCAGGATCCTGTCTCTGGAGGCCCTAATGCTGCTCCTTAGACATGTAGTTGCTGAAACCCCATGACTTCCATGGAGATGGTAGTGATGTGTTAACTCTGAGAAGGAAGTAATGCCTACAGCCCCGTTCCTCTGGCCCTAAAGAGAGCAGATAGGCCAATAAAATTTGAAGCAAGATGTTTCTTTACATTTCAGATGCTTCTTTGTGGGGAGAGGGAATGGTGAGATATTGTTGGTTAGTTTGTTGTTTTTGGAAAGTTCTTTTCTTAAGTCTGGTTCAAGAGCCAGTAAAATGGCCTTCTCCAATTATTTTGGTGGGATAAAAAAGACTGCAGTCTGCACTAAGGAAGGGACCCCATTCTGGAAGCAGTTTTTGTGGAGCATGTGTTGCCTAGAAGATAGATTTAGATCTTACTAAATCTATTATTAGATTTAGTAAATCTAATATTTACTAAATATTAGATTTATTAAATCTATTATTTTTATTTTATTTATTATTACTAGCTGCTAATAATTACTGACCATTTTCTATGGTTCTGTTATAAGCTCTATAAAACTATTAAACCACTTAACCTTCAAAGCAGTTATAAGAGGGAGGTAGTATCATTATCCCCTTTTTTTCAGAAGGTAAAACAGGCATGAAGGATTAAGTAATTTGGAAAGATGGAGTAACTTGTTCAAGGCCTCACAACTAGTTAAATGGTGGAGTCAGGATTTAATTGAAGGCAATCTGATGCCAGGCACAAACTGATGTGCCTAGCACAGTGTCTGATACACAATATGCATCTAATAAATATTTATTTTATTAGTAAATGAATCACCACAAACAAAAAAGGTATTTCACGGCTGCAGTTAATGAAGTTGGCATTTAGTAGTCCAATAGCTAGCCATAAATCCAACCTAAAGGTTAGTGTACAATTCCACTTCCTGAAGATTTCTTTTTTGTACATAGAGTTCTGGAAAGACTCTGAGGTGAATTTCAGCAGGAATATTCATAAAAACAAATCCCTTTCCTTAGTCAACCTCAGGGCCTTCTCTCCCTATACAGCTCCCCTTTATCTGTACCAGCTCCCAAATACCCCAGCTTGACAAGATAACAACAGTGCACCGAATAGGCAATTTAGGCATTTATAGGAGGTACAGAAGTAGGGCCCTGAGGATGGAAGAAAACCACTGCATGGTCAAATTCCAGCACCACATTTTTCCGGTGACATTGTTATAGTGGAGGAAAGGATACAATTACCACTACAAAGACACCAGAGACTTTGTAAATAGAATCAAAACAAACTACCATCTTCTCTGAGGAGTGTTCTCCTGGAAGTTAGTCCCCTAGAAGACGTGATATCCAGGAGAGAAAATTGCTTTAGCTTTAACTTAGCCTGTACCTCACATGCTAGTTCTTGATAATTCATTATCGCACCTAGTGAAGTTCTTGTGGTAGCGGTTTTCAAATTTTCATGTGTCACTATCACGGGCGGGCTTGTTAAAACACAGATTCGTGGGCTTCACCCCCTGAATTTCTGCTCCAGTAGGTCTAGGATGGGGCCTGAGAATCTGCCTTCATAACAAGCTCCCATGGGCTGCTGATGTTGCTGTTCCAGGAACCACACTTTGAGAACATTAGTAATATAAAAATCACTTAGAACGCCTACTAAAAAAAATTCTTCCCAGCGCCCACTCTCAGAGAGTATAATTAGTTGGTTCTGAGGTGGAACCTCAGAATCTGCATTTTGAATTAGCAAGTGAGAGAAGTCTACAGGCCACACATGGAGATGCTGCCCAGCGGCTTGTCTCCCTGCCTCGGGGGCAGCCTACTAGAGCTACCTGAGAGAAGTTTGTATTGTGCTACAGCTCTCAAGCCACTTTGGTTTGTATGTAGTTCAGTCTCCTGAAACAAATGACCTTGTGAAATGGCTCATAATATTTTTTTAAAAGACTCTCAAGTACATTTGGCCCAGGATAGACAGATATCAGAAAGGTATGGTTGCCTGAGTTAGTTGGAAAAACCACAGAACCCCAAGCTAAAATTATTTTTTCCAGAGATATTAAAATTATTGCTTTAGCAATAGTCAAAATCTTTGCTACCTTGATGTGACTTTGTAGAAGTGGAGAATTATCTCTGTAGAAACATTGCCTCCAGTCATCTTAATGTACTTGAGCCAACTGGATTCAGCATTAATCAGAGAGGCAAGGCCTACCCTCCCCTGTCCTTTGAAATATAGAAAATGATATAGAAATGTCATCATCAAAGTCCTTGCTACCTAAATTCATATTCAGATCAAAGTTGAATTCTGGTATTGCTCTCTTCTTAAAATTAAGCTATGAAGGTGACCCTGAGGACACATCCTAGGTTGAGGAGGATGACAACATATTTCAGTCATGAGCAGAACTGCTTTGAAAATATAGACATCTTATGCTTACAGTTGCTTCTTTTCCTCTATTTCTGTTTCATGGAGAAATGAGTAGAGCTATGATCTGGGTCTTACTTTTTCTGCAAGGGCCTGCAGTAGCATTTTGTTTCCTAGGCAGGATGACTATGGCTGCCTGGTCAATGACAGAAATATTCTGACACTTAGTTATATTTCACATGTAAGGAAGAGGGTTGGGGCATCTATCGTGCCAAATGTCCAGCTTTGCAGGGGTTGCCAATGCCGTAGCTTTCTGCTCTGTTTGTGGTCTGTGTTCTCAGCCCTTTCATGAGACAGACTATGAGAATAACTTTAGATGAGCTATTTCTTACTCATCTATTTCTTACAGCATTTAGCACAGTATCCAATGACACATGTGGGTGGATGGATAGGCAGATGGATGGGGTGGGGAATGGACAGATGGGTAGATGGGTGAATGAATGGAAAGGTACCTCAATTTTCTCAGATATTGTATTTCCTTAATTCTTGCCCTAAGTATGTGGCTGTTCTAATAAAGAGCTTTCTTTCAAAAGAAACATATGATCGAAAGAGTGCAGACTTGGTGATTTTTGTCAAATTTTGCTGACTTCACAAAGCACAACTAGGACCAATGGACTTCACTTATATTAAAGCAAATTTCCATTTAATATGAAAGACCTTTCTAAAACCCAGAGCTTTCTAAGAGTATGGTAAGTTGCTTTGTTGAGTAGAGAGCTCCATTCATAGGAAGCATGTAGGCAAACCCCAGGAAGTAATCTGTCAGGAATAATATAGAAATTCTTCTGTATTAAGTAGAAGTAGTGATCCTTTCCAATTTTAAAATTTTAGGATTCTATGAAGAGAATATCAATGGAAATAGAAAGAAAAGAATGAATCTAAGAGGCATTTTGGAGGGTGGAAAATAAGATGACAGATTCAGATACAGAAGATAATGTTTGTTATGCTCTATAGCATTTATGGACTGGTTTTTATAGCCCTAAAATCCTTTCACACAGATTATCATTTGATAATAGTCTCCAAGTCTGGTGTTCTTTCCATTACATGACTCTTCCATCAACACTTTCCCACACATACATTCCATCTTGGTTTCCTGGATTGGGAACCAGAAATATGGTGATACCATGTACTATTGCGGGGCTATCAGATCTGGGAAAGAAGATGATTTTAATATAGGATGTATAAGCCTAGATGATAGGGCACATCTACTCTTTATTATAACTTTCATTTTAATTATTTTTAAAATTCTTGTCTGGGCAATGATTTTCTTTAGATCCAACATTATTTCTTTCAGGCAGTGGAGCTGAAGACCTCTAATAATCCACATGTCCATCAAGTAGAGTTTTGCCTACCTAGAGTTTCACACTAATGAATGTTTGCAGGGAGTGGGTTCCCATCTATCAGTATTTGTTGGGAATCCTTAAAAATTTATCAGATTCTCCTACCTTCTTGGCATTCCACAGAAATAATGCTTGAGAGGTCTTGGTACTTTACAGGTCTTGCCTTGAATAATAAAAATAATACTCTTTCAACCTTCCCAGGAAACTGCATGAGTGAATTCATGGGACTTATCAAAGGTCATTATGAGGCAAAGCAAGGTGGGTTCCTGCCAGGGGGAGGCAGCCTGCACAGCTCAATGACCCCCCACGGGCCTGATGCTGACTGCTTTGAGAAGGCCAGCAAAGCCAAGCTGGCACCCGAGAGGATTGCTGATGGTACCATGGTAAGCCAAACAAATGCCAGGCTCTGGCAGCTTCTGGGCTTCCCAACCTTCTCGAGAGGAGTGGCTTTTTTTTTTTTTTTTTTTTAATTTCTCCAAAGACACAGACATGGAGTCAGAAGAGGAGAGTGTGTCTGTGTGTGTGTTTATTCCCATGTGTGTATGCACACACCCCTATATGTATACTAGATACCTGATGTGGTCGGATAGAAAGAGTTTTGGACTCGAGTCAGACCTGAGATCAACTCTTAGCTCTTAGTTCCTGCATGACCTTGACCAAGTCACTTAACTTTGTGCTTTCATTTTCCCCATCTGTAGAATGGGTGTGGTAGCCATCCTAGCAGGTGGCTATATTCAACCTTATACACTGTCCAGCACTGTTCAAATACAAGGGAATATTATTAATATTATCTGTATCCAGCCCAGAGTACATATGCAATTGAGGTAATCCTCTAGGGCCACAGTCCCCAGGGATGCAGGATGTCACCTTCTGTGGAGTTCAAAGCCAAGGAGGATCAGGAAGCCAGGGCTTGTGAGCAGCAATTCTCAGCTGTTTTCTCATTTTCTTTTGCTCTCCTTTGGCATGGGATGAAATTGATGGGACTGAAAACTTGTTTTGTATTCTTCCTGTATCAGGCTATAAACATTAAGCCTGAACACAATCGCAGTTGGTGGCGGTACTTGATCTTTATTTTATTTTTGCATTCTTGGAGGTGGAGTTTATGGACCACAAGGAGTAATTTTATGCTCAATCATATGCATATTTGCTTTACATTTTTAAACAAATGTCTTCAATGTTACCTGACTTCAAAATCAATAGCACAGACCTGCTTGACTGCATGCCCAGATTGCAAACAGAAAACATTATCTGTCCCTCTATCCAATGCAGGTTGTTTTCAGTCCCAACTCTAGGACCAGAGTTGATGGAGCTGATATGCACCAGGAGGGTGCAGAGTCCCATCTGCTTGGCCTTGGCTCTCTTTCTCTTTCCAAGGGCCATTGCAGAATTATATCTCTGTGAGATGTGGTTTGACAGTCTCAATCAAGCTATTGTATCCAAAGGCTCTTTGAGGTCTATGAGCTACCCAGACTTGTCACTCAGTAATCTTTGGTGCCCAACTTGGCTTTGGACAGTCAGTGTTATCAGGAAGCAGTGTTCTGTATCAGAGAGGCAATGACAAGACTGTTTATATGAGGAATAAGACTTTGGGAAATGCCTGGGGTACTAGGCAGAAAGAGCTCTCCTATGGAAGGGATTAAAGGCAGGGGAGACCCTGGGTAGCCAGAGAGCCCAGACTACTTGGCAGGGGAGGTTCTGGCACACTACCTAGACCTAACTTTGGGTCTCTATCACCATTTCCCATTATATAATTTGGAGCCAGGCCCATCGATACACCTTACCCTTATTCCAGTTTGGAATAAACAAACTTTATACAATACTTTCTTCACAGCTCAGCTGGAATGGGGTTTTGTCACTCCATTTAGACAGCAAGGCTCTGAAGAAGCAGTCCTCAAAGAGACAACAACAAGAATAGCCATAATAATAACACTTATATCTGAATAGGGCATTATAATGTACGTAACACTTCCATATGTTCTCATCTAGACCTCACATCAAGCCTGTCATGGGAAGTCAGGCAAGGACAATCATCTCCATTGTTCTCAGCATGAAGAAGCCAATGTATATTAGATACCAAACATTAATGTGGGTTCTCAGGGTTGTGACACAGTAGAACTTTAACTTCTTTTTGTCCATCTAGATTTTTAAAATTTCTAATAATGTGAACATGTAAGAACTGTAGGGTTTTATTCCTTTTTTGGTTTTATTTTATTTTTAAAAGCCACACTGGATAGGGAAATCAGCAATTGGTGAAGCTGGAATGTCTAAGCTGCACCAAGTACTTGCATATTCTTTCTGTCAGAGACAAAATCCTCCTGAACACAGTGGGACATCCACCATGCAAAACCTTCTAGGATAGGGTTTTTTAAAGTGCTACAGCCCTTTCTGCTTCCTCCTTCCTACTTCCTCCTCCTCCTTATGCTGTTTTCCTCCCTCTCTTTTCCCCAGCCCATCTCTTGATCAGAGTTCTAAAGAAGAAAGCTCAAATCCTAGCTCTTCCACTTCTTAGTACCATCACCAGCCACTTCCCAGCTTTGAGCCAGAGTTTCCTCCACTACAAAATGGGGAGCATGGCCTCCCCACAAGGACATAGCCATAGTGAGTGATGGCCCCTAAGAAGATGAATATTCCTAGGACGTTTTTGCTTCTACCCTTGGATGTAGTAAATTTAGCTCCATAATGCTATAGGACAATGTGAGGCTTACATGCCCAATTCCATTTTAGTTGAATTAAATGAAACATGGAAATCAGAGAAGTTAAGAGTCTTGCACAGAGTCTCACTGGCTTCTAAGTGGTGGCACCAGAGCCGGAACCCCAGGTGTGGGCCTGCTATTCTCACTATGTTAGCACACAACTTATTAGTCAAAGATTCTGCCTACCTACATCTTTATTCTTGACATCAAATTGAATATGTTTTATTATCCAACTCACTTATTTCTTGCCCCCCTCTTCATTTCCTACAGGCATTTATGTTTGAGTCTTCTCTAAGTATGGCTGTCACAAAGTGGGGGCTCAAGACCTCTAACTGTTTGGATGAGAACTACTATAAGTGCTGGGAACCTCTCAAGAGCCACTTCACCCCCAATTCCAGGAAACCAGCAGGACTTAACGGAGCATTGCTGCCATAATTGAAAATGGATTTGTGTGGTTTTTGTTTAGAATCATGCCCTCTGGCAGTATGGAGGAGGGGACGGGTTAAAATGGGAACTCATTTTTTTCACAGGCAAGTAACTCAGACATTTGGAGAAGTGTATTTGAAAAGTTCTATGTCAGGTTAATTACTCAATAAATACTTGGCTGGTATTCTGTGGAAGTAGCAATTGGTCATAATCAAGTCTTGATGAGGCATACCTATATTGGCCAGGACAGGGGGTCCATGAGATTGACTCAAGATCAAGAGCCCTTCACATGAGTTTAGCCTGAATGCCTTTATTCCAGGAGTGCAAAATCCATGGTGTCTATCACAGACCACAAGACCAAGCCACAAGGAAGGACCATGATCAAGGGTCCACAAGGAAGGACCAAGGCCAAGGTCCCAGGCATAGGAAAGCATAGGTGTTCAGCAGAGCTCTATACATCCAGCACCATCCTAAAACAGATGGACAGCCAGGCCAGCAGGCTGTCTGATTGGGTAGTCATGTAGCAGCCAATATGGATGATTATGGACAAGAGGCCCAGCCACTAAGAGTGAACATCATTCACTGAGGGGACCAACTGCCCTGATTTCCCCATTGAAAGCCCCATATCTCAAGAAACCCTAGGCCTGATCAAACCAGAGTACTTGGGCCCCCTATTATTCACTCATATATCAGTCCATTTGGCAACCTTTCATTGAGTCCTTCCTATGTGTCATCTACAGCATGAGACACTGGGGGTGAATGATTGAGAAGAAAGAAGTCATCTCTTCCCTCTCTTAGTGAGCTCACAGTCTGGGGAGATCAGGGCCGAAGAAGATTAAGGCCCCAGCACAGCAGAAAGCCAAGCAAAACTGAGGCAGCACATGGTGTATAAACACTGTTCCTAACAGCTACCCTCCTGTAACTGGCATCCCTTCCAGGGGACTGGGCTGTCCAAGATTTTGGGAGTGAGCTGATTTGGTTCTCTTGGAGAGAATAGACAGGGAAATCAGAACAGAAAAGAATGGCAAGTGTATTTTTTACTCTTCTAGTTCTATAGATTTTAGCATATCACTTTGTTATCCTAGTAATAATTTTGATATGCTGCTATCAAGTTTTTATTTAACAACATGTAGTGAGAGTCAGCTATGTATCAGGGCCTAGAAACTAGGGTTGCTCAATAAAACACAAAATGCCAGAAGCCTACCAGTCATCTGGTAGATAAATAAACCCTGAATAATTTCAGATAAACCCTGAATAATTTTTGGTACAAGTACAGATATATAAACCTGTATTTTTATTTGCTAAATCTGGCATCCCTATGTGGGATATGGTGCTCCAGGAGATAGATATGGTTCTCACCCTTATGGAGGTTACATTCTGAAGAGGGAGACTGATGAAATAAAATAATTACAAATTGTGAAACATACCAAAACAAAACAAACAGGAACTGAGATGCGAATAGCATATGGGAAGGGGAAATCATTCTTTAGAGAAGATCTTCAATGAAGAAGTGACCTACAAGATAAGAAGAAGCAAGTCATTGGAAGGGTAAGGTTGGGCTGGGGGTATAGCACAGAGGAGGCGTCTTCTAAAACAAAACAAAACAAAAAGCCTTGTAGTTTCAAGGAACTAGAAGAAAAGCAATTGTGCAGAGCCCAGGAAGCAGGAGCAGGCCATGGCGATAGTCTTGGCAAGACACAGCATTGTCCTAGACTAATGAGGTGACAGCAGAGACAGAAGTGGGTAAATCCTGAAAGCCCTTGTTCATGATCTGTGTGCAAGAGATGAAGGGAGGAGCAGTTGAGGACAGAGCCAAGATGACTGGTAGGCTTCTGGCAGTGGTATTTCATGGTCTCCAACAGTAAGGTGGTAACAGAGGCTGGTGTGCCTTCCTAATGTTCCTTAATATAAAGAACTCTTCATTAAAAACGGAACACTGTTAATTAGTAAACCAGTCAATACCTTTAAATAAGCATTGAAACTGGCCACTATAGCAGAAGTTGCTAGTAGCCTGCCCATCTCCCACCAGCAAGCACCATCCGGTGCTAACCAGCCAAATCCACTTGCCTGCACCACACTCGCAACTCTGCCCAAGGCCCAAACCAGAAGCCACCAGAAGTGCTGGGATTGAATGGCCCTGGAAACAGCCCTCAACCCGTGACAAAGAGGAATTCGTGGATAAACACTCTAGCCCTCTTGCCCCACACCTCTGAGGTTTGTGTTTGGCCCTGGCCCCCTTGAACTTCCAGAGCCGGATGAAGCCTTGCTGTCCACGGAGGCCATGTCCAACAATGCACTTGGGATTAGCTTCCCTTACCTCCCTTCCCCACACTCCTGGGTGCTTCCTAGGCTCTCTTCTCAGATGACCCAAACTAAGAGGACCACTCAAATAGTTTATTCCCAAACTCCAACTTTTCCAGAATAACCTCCTCTAAATCTGCTCATACCCACGTACCTAGACTCTCATCCATTTCTGTTCACTCCATCATCACTTTGGTGGCCGAGCCTTCCCAGAGCTGAGGAAACATTCAGCGTTTATATCCATGCGGTCCAGCCCTTGTGCTTCATCTCCTCTACTTTATCTTGTTGGCAGCAACTCCTCAGCAAGAGACAATATTTCACCCACCCAGGCTGTTCACGCTAATTAAAAAAAAGATTTAGTTTCCTTCTGTTGTGCTTCAGATCAGCAAGAAAGATCTGTGCCCTTTCCTTAATGCCCTATTCTTGAAGATACTTTCCTCTATCAAGCTCCTGAAGAGATCTACTATCTCTTTCCTGAGAAATAAAAATTCTTAAAAAATTAAGTTTCCTCCTGATTAAGTTTCCTCCAATGATAAGAGAGTTTTCTGACAGAACCCCTTGGCATCATTACATATTTTCCCGTCTGAGATGCAATAGAAGCCACTCCTCCCCTTTTTCTCTTTGAGACTCTTCTCTCACAGCTTGGACAGTAGCAATGGCTCTAGAGCAATGGTTCTCCATAGGGACGATTTTGTGCGTCCCCCAAGATATCTGACAAAGTCTAGGACATTTTTAGTTGTCGCAACTGAGGAAGTTGCTACTGGCATCTAACAGATAAGAGAAACGGACCCTGGTAAACAGCCTAAAGTGCACAGGATAGTCTCCTACAGCAAAGAATTAGGCAGTACTGAATGTCAATGGTGCCAAGGTTGAGAAATGCTGTAGTCACCACAGTGGTTCTTAATGTCAGCTGGACCTTCCGTCTCCTGGCAGCTTCTAAAACTGCCTGAGGTATGTCTCAGATCAATTAAATTAGAAATGCTGGGGATAGATCCCAAATGAATTTTTTTTAAGTTTTTAATTTTAATTGAATATAGTTAACATATCGTATTGTCTTAGTTTCAGGTGTACAATAAGGTGATTCAACAATTCTATGCCTTACTCAGGTGCTCATCATGACAAGTGTCCTCCTACATCCCCATCACCTGTTTCACCCATCCCCCCACCCACCTTCCCTCTGATAACCATGAGTTTGTTCTCTATAGTTAAGAGTCTGTGTTTCGGTTTGTGCCTTTTTTTCACTTGTTCATTCATTCTGTTCCTTATATTCCACTAAGGTGTGAAATCATAATGGTGTTTGTCTCTCTCTGACTTGTTTCACTTAGCATTATACTCTGTAGCTCTGTCCACATTGTTGCAAATGGCAAGACTGCATTCTTTTTTATGGCTGAATAATATTCCATTTTATTTATAAACTGCATCTTCTTTATCCTTTCATCTATCAATGGGCACTTGTGCTACTTCCATATCATGGCTATTGTAAATAATGCTGTTATAGGGGTGCATGTATCCTTTCAAATTAGTGTTTTCATAATCTTTGGGTAAATACCTGTAGTGCAATTACTAGATCATAGGGTAGTTCCATTTTTTTTCTTTAAGATTTTATTTGTTTATTTGACAGAGAGAGAAAGAGAGATCACAAGTAGGCAGAGAGGCAGGCAGAGAGAGGCGGAAGCAGGCTCACTGCTGAGCAGAGAGCCCCGCATATGCGGGGCTTGATCCCAGGACCCTGAGATCATGACCTGAGCCAAAGGCAGAGGCTTAACCCACTGAGCCACCCAGGCGCCCCAGGTTGTTCTATTTTTAACTTTTTGAGGAAAAACCATACTCTTTTCTACAGTTGTTGCAATGATTTGCAGTTTTGCAGTTTGCATTCCCACCAACTGTGCATGAAGTTCCCCCCCTTTTTTTTTTAATGCTCAGGTTCTCAACTTCATTAAATAAAACAACATCAGTGAGAAAATTGTCAATTCATCTTTTTTTAAAAAAAGATTTTATTTATTTATTTGACAGAGAAAGAGAGATCACAAGTAAGGCGGAGAGGCAGGCAAAGGGGGAGGGGGGAAGAAGGCTCCCTGCTGAGCCCGATGGAGGGGGGCGGCTCTATCCCAGGACCCTGGGATCATGACCTGAGTCGAAGGCAGAGGCTTAACCCACTGAGCCACCTAGGCACCCCTGTCACTTCATCTTTGACACAAATATAAGTTTGTATCCATATTTGTGAAGTAGCCATGCAGATACAGATTTCTAACATTTTACCCTGAAAGCAGATAGACGGTTGGGTTCCTTTTTCCCTACATCCTAACACTTGTTTCTTGTGTTTTTGATTTTCTGCATCCTGACAGTTGTGAGGTGATACCTCGTTATAGTTTTGATTTGCATTTCCCTGATGATGAATGATGTTGAGCACCTTTTCATGTGTGTGTTAGCCATCTGGATATCTTTGGGAAAATGTCTATTTCATGTCTTCTGTCCATTTCTTAACTGGATTATTTAATTTTTAGGTGTTGAGTTTGGTAAGTTCTTTATAGATTTTGGAAACTAACCCTTTATCTGATATGTTATTTACAAATATCTTCTCCCATTCTGTAGGTTGCTTTTAGTTTTGTTGATTGTTTCCTTTGCTGTGCAGAAGCTTTTTATCTTGATGAAATCCCAACAGTTCATTTTTGTTTTCATTCCTCTTGCCTCTAGAGACGTGTCTAGCAAGAAGTTATTACGGTTGAGGTCAAAGAGGTTGCTGCCTGTGTTCTCTCCTAGGATTTTGATGGTTTCCTATCTCACATTTAGGTCCTTCATCCCTTCTGAATTTATTTTTGGTATATGGTGTAAGAAAGTGGTCCGGTTTCATTCTTCTGCATGTAGCTGTCCAGTTTTCCCAACACCATTTGTTGAAGTGACTGTTTTTTTCTAATTGCATATTCTTGCCCTAAGTGAGAGGGTTTTGTTTTTGTTTTTGTTTTTGTTTTTTTGAAACTCCTCAAGTTATTCCAATGCACAGGCAAGGCTGAGAGCCACTGTTTTGGAAAAGTACCTTAGAAACAGTAGAGCGAGCTTTGGTGCCCAGGTGGGGCATCCGGGGAATGTGGGAAAGAGGAGAGGAGTTAGAAAAGCTAAGGCCTAGGTGTAAATTCTTTATAAGTTAGAAGTTAGTGTGCAGTTTCTGTGTTATGATTTTTCAGAGTGATGAAAAAATTCATCACTATGATTTGAAGTAAGTTCTGTCTCAGAAAGTTATCTTACTACCAAAATTTTTTTTAAAAAGGCTTGAGAGTTGACATTTAAACTTCATTACATTTAGTGATCAACTAACCTTCATTTTCATATTATCAACTTTATATATAACTGCATCACAAATCTGAGGTATGCCCAAAGTTTATCCTTTTGTGAGTTAGTATAGTACATAGTTAAGAGAACAGATGCTAGAGCCAGACTGCCTGGGTTCAAATCCAGGCTCTACCACTTATTAGCTGTGTGACCCTGAGAAAGTTACTAAACTTCCCTCAGCCTCTGTTTCCTCAGCTGTAAAATGCAGGTACTTAATTACCAAATCCAAGACTCTGGAACTGAGACTGTGCTTTCAAGACTGAATAAGTTTGAACAAGTGGCTTAACCTCTCTGAGGCTCACCTTCCACATGTGAAAGAGGGAAATTATTTGTTTCACAGAGATTTGGTGGGGGTGAAATAAAACCAGGCATTGAAAGCACCCAAGCTGGGTTTGGCACATAGTGAGCATAGGGAAATATTAGCCATTACTTTTGTTACTGTTTATTGCTGTTGTTGTAACTCGGTGAATATGTATTCATTCCTCCCTCAGTGAGGCTACTGTGCCACTTACTGTAGGTGACACCGGAATGAATAAATCAAGATCCTTGTTGCTAAATAAACGAGCATTTATGGCACACTTAGGTGGCTCAGTCGGTTAAGCATCTGCCTTCAGCTCAGGTCATGATCAGTTCCTGGGATTGAGTTCCGCATGGGGATCCCTGCTAAGCAGGGAGCCTGCTTCTCTCTCTGCCTGCTGCTCCCCCTGCTTGTGTGTGCTGTCTCTGTCTGACAAATAAATAAAATCTTAAGAAAACAAACAAACAAGCATTTAGATGATGATTCTCATGCAATAAGTAACAGAAGCCCAAAGTGTAGAAAATTTAGAAGGATTTCTTTCATCATCTTTTAGGTCTTAAAGCAAGAAAACGATATTAAAGCTCAATTTAAGATCTCAAGAGTGCATATTAATAGCTCAGTTAATGTGAAAATTAAGACAGACTCTACACTTTGATGTAAGTAGTTTGCATATGACTAGCTACAGAACTTTTCCTGGAGGAATCTTGCCTCATCATGTGTGCCTTTGGGACTCTAATTAGCCTACTCTTGGTTTTTTAAATCTAAAATTATGGGGTGCCTGGGTGGCTCCGTTGGAAAAGCATGTGACTCTTGATCTCCCGCAGGGAGCTGGAGCCCTGGAGTCCAGCATAAGGCTCTGTGCTCGGCAGGGAGTCTGCATCTCTCTCTCTTCCTCTGTTTCTGCCCTCCCCCTGTTCACACTCCCCTTCTCTCTCTCTCTCTCTCTCTAAAATAAATAAATACATCGCCTAAAATAAATAAATAAATAAATAAATCTAATATTACATCAGAAGCTTCCACACAACTCTCCACAGCACTATCAGCAGCACATACCTTGTAAAAACCAAGTGTATGCAATGCTATACGTTACCTGGAAGAGAAATTTAACAAATAGAGCAGTTTTGCTCACCCGTGAGCACTTATTGCCTTTATTTTGGATCCTATGAATAAAATTGAAATCTGAAAGACAGGTATATTTTATGACATGATTTCTCTGAATAAAAAGACATGGTATTTAAGCATGCATTCAACTGTAAAAAAAAGTAAAACTGAAAATCTAACATTAGCTTAAGAACTAGGACTTTATCTCATAAAAAGGAGTCTGAGGTTGGCAGGTTGGGCACCGAGTGATCCTGGACTCAAGTTCATTCTGGTTTTCCACTATGCAATTTTTGGCAAGTTGTTTTATCTTCATTTCATTTCTAGGCTTTATATCCACACTCTTAGAAGAAGAGAAAGAAAAAGCAGGAAGGGAAAGGAAGGATTTCTCCTTGGGAATTGTCTTTTTTTTTTTTTTTTTTTTCAGGAAAGGAAGCCCTTCCCACCAGACTTTCCTGATGTCTTATGCTCAGACTGGATTCCATGCCCATTCCTGCCCAATCCCTGGGGCTAGGGTCGTGTCTACCCTGCCTTGGATAAAAGGACTTCCACCAACCTCCTGAAGAAATCAGGGGTTCTATCAGAAGGAAAGGAGGGGTAGCGGGTGCTGCTGGGCAAGCTGGTGCCCACCAGGGATACGTTCCTGTGGGAATCCAGCAAGAACAACATGGGAGGTGTTGGGTTTGAATCTAACATCTTCACTCTCACAGTCCCAAGAGACAAATCTGTGAATACTCGTTTTACACAGGAAATGCTCCAAACATATGCCTGATTTCTCCAAATACATCTTTATTAAAATGGCTTTTTGAATTTCCTGTATATATGAGATAAGGAGTTTGGTAAGCAATTGTCTCAATTATCCCAAGTCTCATTTTCAATCTCAAACAGTGACATGGACAATCAGAGCCATTGTTCTTAATTGAAACCTAGACTCCTAATCCTCAAATTAGCAAGGTTTCTTGAAGAGTAAGACAAGTCATTTCTCCTCCCTAAACCTTTCCTATAGACTTGGGCCGTGAGACTGGCAGATCTTCAAAGATTTTCCTGACTCTAATGTCCTGTATACCTGTGAATGTGCTAGAAAATCTGAAAGTACAAGTGGCAGGCCCTAACTCTAGAAAGTGCTACCTCTTAAGCCCTCCAGAGCCCCCATTCTTTCTCAGTACCCAATTCCACAGAGCATCAGTCTTCATCCCATTGAAAGAATGGTTAAAGATCTGCCCTCTGGAGTCAGCCTGCCCAGATTTAAGTTCTGACTCAGCTGTTATTAGCTGAGGACTCAAACAAATTATTTAACCTCTCTAAATCTCTCTTGCATAATGGGGATTTTTAAGGTATGTTGTGAGCTGTGTAAAGCCCTTTCTTTAGTTTAGTGCCTAGAATACAAGTAAAAGTTTAATTAAGTGCTAGCTGCTGTTTTTCTCCAATGTACTTTCCTTTAAGAAGGAGCTCTATCTTCTTCATAGAAGTATCCTCAGTGCTTAGTACATGGCCAGGGCTCAGTAAGTGTTTGATCAATGCAGGAGATCTGACAGCCAGTGTCCTAGAAGTCAATAGGACACAGGCTCCTCCACCCAAAAGGCTCCAGGAAACAGAGCATCTCCAGTACCAGCAGACTAACAGCAGCTCACTCCCCTTGCAGCTTGCATTGGTGCTTCCTCCCAAATACCCTGATAGGACCAAACACTTCTGTCCCACCCCTTCTGCAGAGCATGATTTTGGAGGAGAAGCTGTCTATCCAGACTCTAATAGATGGCTTCAGGGTGATTGACCTCCCTTATTTCCATCTACCCTCACCCAAGCCACTTCATATAAATAGTAGTAACTCTTTGACGCTGTCTCCATCCTATATGAAGCATAAATAAAACACTTTCTAGCAAATTTCATGTTTTTAATTATGAAACATAATGTAAGTAAAAAATATATATGCTTAACCATGCAAATGCAGTTTCAAGAGTTTACACCTTCTCCTCCTACTCACAACAATTTCATATTGCAACCACTGAGTCCTTCCTATATTGATTTCTGGAGCAGCCTCAGCCAATTGCCTCCTTTTCCCACTCCCACCCCCAATATTTTTAGAACCTAATTATTAAATAAGAGAAAAATGATTTCAATGCAATTGGTGATAGAAGTAAAGAATTAACTCAAAGCTGATCAGGTGATATTCCTTGTGATTATGGAGGAAAATAACTTGAATTCTTCTTTTTTTTTTTAAAGATTTTATTTATTTATTTGACAGAGACAGAGACAGCAAGAGAGGGAATATAAGCAGGGGGAGAGGGAGAGGAAGAAGGCTTCCCGCCAAGCAGGAAGCCCAGTGTGGGGCTTGATCCCAGGACCCTGGGATCATGACCGGAGCCGAAGGCAGATGCTTAATGACAGAGCCACCCAAGGGCCCCAGAATTTGAATTCTAAGGGTAAGTTTGCTGCAGAAATCTCAGATGTTTCATCAGCAACATTCAGAGATCAGATGTCAGACTTTCAGCTTGACTTTAATCTTTCAAATCCTGAAGCTTGGCAATGAGACCAATGCATACTGAACTTTCTTGAGATGCTGAAGGGTATACAGGTGGATGACTTAGTTCAATGTCCCTCCAGGTCACAGTATCAACAGAAAGGGTCTCTATCTCTGCTAGGGAAATGGTAGTAAACAAGGAGGCCAGCAGGGAAACAAGTGCAAGCATTACAATCAGAGGTACACACAGATTCTCTACTAGAAAGATGATAAAATTCTATGTGTTCACCAAAAGGTAGAAAGTAGCAGCAGAAACTTTGAAATTTAGTCTTTGAATATATTTAGAGCTAATTTCAAGGTGTTGTCCATATTTTTAAATCATGCATATTTGATCAAGATAGTTTCACATACAGATCTCTAATCTTTTCAAATACTCCATTAATGATCCTGAAGAATGGAGAAATAACCAGGACTCTGTATCTTCCCCAAAGTTATGAGACTGTGTCAAGTGCTACCAAGGATGAGGAAAAAATAAAATGGAAAATAAGTCAGGGAATGAACCCAATGGAATTTTGTCTGAGCATGAATGTAATCTTTTCCTCTAGGCAGGATCTATAATAAAGGGTAAAAAGACATAGTATTTAACAAACCAGCCTGTTACGAAGCAATATTGTCCTGGAGAGGGGAAGGGATGTCATACACAGATAAAGGAATATTAAGAAGACTGGCTCCTCGTGATTGTGCATAAAGGGGAACTAATAGAGATAATATATTTAGACTTTCATAAAGCTTTCGACAAGTTCACATCCAAATGAGTCATCCTGGGATTAGCAGGGACTGCTTTGTTCTTCATACAGGTCTGTCTCAAAATTGAAAATCATTCTTAGCCTAGTCTTACAACAGCCTGATTACTGGCCATCCTCTAGCCTTTCTTGCCCTGAGATCCTTGTCCAGATCCAGAATGATCTTCCAGGAATGCAAATCTTATCAGGTTATTCCTGCTTAATACCTTCAGTGACTCCCATTGCCATCAGGATGAAGCCTAAGGGTCTTAACTGTGGTAAGAGCCTTATGATCTGGCTTTAGTTTCTTGTCATTTTTGGATGCTCAGCATTTAAACCACTTTCTTGTTTGGGAATTCCTTATCTGCCTCATACTTTAGAGCTGAACATGCCATGCCCTTGCTTTTTCAGCCTTCCCTACTGATAGAAGTCAGGCACAGCCAATCATTCTCCCAAACTCAGGAGCAAGTGATGGGAAGATATGGTAACCTTGAGGAACTCTCTCTGGTGGTTTGGTGTTGTTGTTGTTGTTTTTTATTTGACAGAGAGATCACAAGTAGGCAGAGAGGCAGGCAGAGAGACAGAGAGGAGGAAGCAGGCTCCCCGCCAAGCAGAGAGCCCGATGCAGGGCTCGATCCCAGGACCTTGAGATCACGACCTGAGCAGAAGGCAGAGGCCCAACCCACTGAGCCACCCAGGCGCCCCTGGTGGTTTGGTTTTAATAAGCTTGAGCTTTTGGGCCAACAGAGTGTCGGCCCCTGTGCCCAGTAGCAATAATGGCCCAGCATTATTGCCCAGCAATAATGATCAGACGCATGGTAACATTAAGCACTCAGATGAGGTGGTAATTGGTATTCTCACCAGACCAATTCTGGGTGCGATTTGGGGCATTGTTTGTGGTAATAAAAAATCTTTAGGAATTGATTAAACTCTTACGAACATATTGCTCAATAAATTCTTGATGTTAAAATGTTTTACAATCAATAAAACTAAAAGGCAAGCTATGGAATGGGAGAAGATATTTATAAATCCAATGATGGTGTTGGTGAGAATGTAGAGAAAAAGGAACTCTTGTGCACTGTTGGTAGGAAAACAAACTGGTACAACCACTTGTGCAGAACAGCGTGAAGGTTCCTCAAAATTTAAGAATAGAACTATCCTAAATATCCTAAACAGTTCCAACCTCTCATCACTGTTGATTCCCTTGGCAACCAGACCCAGGCTTAAGTGTGGTCAAAACTTAGCTCAGTAACCTAACAAGACACCTCTATTTTATCATTAGAAAATCCTGAGGGTTTTAGGAGCTCTGGGCCAGAAACAAGGACAAAGACTAAATATATATTTATTATAAATCACAGTATCAAAGGATTTCACTTTAATCTGAAGCTGTGATTACCTCCTGGTCATTTTGGACTTCTTGTGCCTGGGAAATAGACCAAAAAAAAATTTTTTTTTCATATTAGCAGCACTAAATGACCTAAGGAGCTAGGGTTGCTACTACAGAATGGGGGCCCAGGGGATATATCTGGAATCCAGGGGAGTCACTGGTGCTTCTCAGTACTTCCACGTCTAGTGATGAATGTGAACAGGTAATTGCTGCAGCAAAGCCTGATGATACAAGAGCAACTAAGGTTCTGGCCTTGCAGATAAAGGTTCTCTGGCTCTTAACAGACAAGCATTCTAGACCTTCTAAAGTGACGGCCAAGGAATGAAAATCTAGAGTATTATGGGGGGAAATGATGAATCTGTTACAGCTTCAGACCAGTTTCAACAGTGTGGGACTGAATCTTGTTCCACTAAACCTCCTATATTGAGATGGTACCTAGCCACCTCCCTGAATGGCACTGCAGATGAATGTGTGCACAGATCTAAGCAGAACATGGAGTGGATACGGAAATAGTCTACCTTTTGTCTCTCACTTCCTCTTGGCCCATCATTTTACTCCAGTTGCTGCTGCTACTCTGAGCTCCTGTAGATGCGACCTGACAATATGCCACCTCAGCTGTATAGCACATATCTTTCTGCCCCACGCTTCCTTCCGCCACCACATAAGAAACCTGTAAGAACCTTCAGCTATTCTGAGGCTCACCCATACCTAGAAGTGAAAGACAATTAACTGCATGAGACAACTTGTGACCAACTAGGGGAGAAGCTAGTAGATAACTGTTTTCTCCTTGTCTGCAGGGAACATTCTATGTACATACCACAGGGCTCTTCAGAAGGTCCCTAGTGGGAATGAGCCCACCACTCTGAGGCAACAGGCCAATAGCACCTAACTTGATGGGCTGTCCCTCTAGCTGTTTTACTCTTACCAGTCTGACACTTGTTCTTCAATGACTCCCTAATATAAACTACCTGCACATAAGCTTGTCTCTCAAGCTCTGCATTTCAGAGTATCTCAGACTCATAAAAGAACCTGATGAAAATACTTGTATGCTCTGAAAGTTAAAACCAACGTACTAATGCAAATCAGCCCCAAAGAGCACGTTCTCCCTAGAACACTTTATTCCACCTTCATAGGTGAAACTGTTACCCTACTGTTTCAAGACTGAACTATAAAGCACGTAGCTTTACTTTATTGAGCAGTACTATTATCTCACTTTTATCTTTATGACCTTATGAGAAAGTAGGCATTACTATCTCCATGCCAGAGACAGGGAAACAGGAGGCCTTGTATTCCAACTGTTAAGCCTGAGATGGGATTCTGACCCCAATTTAACCTCCAAAGCCATGTGTTAAACCATTTTACTTCCATTTAATGTGGCCTCCTCTTGTCTTAGCACCCGACAGTGGCCCCTCAACTTGCCATCCTCAACACATCTTGCCTTTTCATGCTTCTGTTTTGCCCTTTCAGGCTTGTGACAGTTGTCAATAGTCTTTAAGGACAGAGCCTCAGTCTGTTTTATTGACTGCTGTATTCTGGGCACACAGCACAGTATCTGGCTCACAGTAGATGCTCTTTTGCTGAATAACTAAATGAATGAACATGAATCTGTTTCTCTATGCAACTGTGAACTCTTATATTGTATATCCAGCAAATGTTTGTTGACTCAAGGAAATAATAAGAAAATTTTTAATGATTGATAGAAGATTTATTTAAACAATAATACAGAGAGTCATCACTGCCAGACTTAGTATGAAATATTCCATGTTCGATCCAATTTTCCTTCCTGGATAAGTTTTTCTTTCCTATCCTGTAGAGACAGAAAAAACAAAACAAAACAAAGGCTTCTTTAGAAACAACACATTCTGATTCCTGTTCATTGCAACATTATTTACAATAGCCAAGATACAGAAATAACCTAAGTGTCCATCAGTGGATATGTATATGTATACATGGAACACTATTCAGCCAATTAAAAAAAAAAAAAGGAATCAAATCTTGCCATTTCATAGGTACAAGCTTATAGATACAGAGAACATACTGGTAGCTGACAGAGGCAGAGGGTGGGTGGTGGGAAAAATGGCTGAAAGGGGTCAAAAGGTACAAAGTTCCAATTATACAATAAGTAAGTCATGGGGATGTCATGTACAACAATAGTGACTATAGTTAATAATACTGTATGGAATATATGAAAGTTGCTAAGAGAATTAATCTTAAGTCCTCATCATAAGAAAAAAGATTGTCTTTTGTAACTATGTATGGTAACAGATGTTGCCTAACATTTACTGTGGTGACCATTTTGCAAAATATACAAACAAAAAAGGTACTGGAAAATACAAAAATGTTTACAAAGAACCAGTGTAATCTGGCATAACCCATGGTACAACTCTAAAAAACCAGACTAAAATACTCCAAACCTAATTTCAATCCCCCACTGTCTAAAGCCTATAGGGTATGTGTGAGGAAGCAGCAGTCTGAAGAAATAAAGGAACAATGAGAAAACACTCCTATTGAAAAACAATTTATGCACATACTGGAAGAATTATATTACCCCACTAAAAAGTGTATGTCAAAAGCAAAATGCAAACACCTTCGGATAAGTGTGGCCTATCTTTTTGTTAAGCGGGTACTTTATCAGACAATCAAAATATAGAAGCTCTTACAGGAGAATGGACTGGCCAGTTTAAGACAAACCTAAATGAATGGGCTCCATTCTAGATGGCAACACAAGGCCTTCTGGGGGCTAGTACCAGGATGGCCTGGTGTCAAAGATAAAATTGGCTTTCTCTGCAATCATATGGCCTCTAATGGCGGATTCCCACCACAGGTTGCTTTTGCTTTCCTACTGTTAGCATATTACAAAGTTTTAACATTAATCACAAAATGTGACCAATACTGATTAGAATTCATACAAACTGGTAACACAGTAAATAATTTAGGTATTCTGTTAATACTTAACCCAAATAACCATCTTTTTAAAATAATGAACTAAGAAAACTCAAGATATAGGTTTGCAAAGATAATATCTAAAGTTAAGTCAAAATAGGAAAGTTTAACTTCTGTATTAACTTGTATTTAATTTTTGAGACAGAGAGAATGCACATGCAAGCGGGGGAAGGGCAGAAGAAGAGGGAGAGAGACAACCTAAAGCAGGCTCCATGCCCAGTGTGGAAGTGAGATGCAGGGCTTGATCTTAACAATCCTGACTTCATGCCCAGAGCTGACATCCAGAGTCCAACACCCAACCTACTGAGCCACCCAGGAGCCCTTAGTGTTAACTTTCTAAAGTTACTTCTGTATTCTCTTAATAGTCATAGCACAATTCCTTTACATCACCTAAAACACACCAGGAAAATGCTTTCATTTCAGTCTAAGTTCAAGCCTTAGAAATTTAAACTGACCAACTTATTATTTTAAGTTGAAATTAAATTTGAAAGACTCAAAGACTATTGTGATTTTTAGCAAAGTATTATTTCAATATGAGTTGAAATGATAAAGCAATGCAATCAAACACATACTCGAAACTTCCTGTTATAACCCCTGCTGGAAACAAATAAAGATAAAAGAAGAGAGAAACTGAAGGAAGAGGAGAGGACTGAGGTGGGAGGAGCACTGGTGGCAAATGCCGAGAGAAAGAGCTGCAACCAGCACAGGGGAACCTGTCACGCAGAAACTAAACGTCAGGTCCCAACACTTACTCTGTCAGTTTTGAATACATAAAACCAGAACAAAAGGGGCCCCATTCCAAACAGAGCTCCTAAGAGCGAGGTCTTGGGAGTGGGTCTGAAATTGGGATAGATGTTTGCTGATCTTGCATAGGTCCAACGAAGCAATGCAGGATCTTCCTAAAATTCAGGAAAATAAAAAGTTACAGAAATTAAGTAGGGCCACACTGAAACAATCTCATCAAAACTTCTGTGTGGGAGGGGCAGAGGGCACCTTTTGTGCCCCACCACAGTTAAGGGTATACCCTGAATATTCCTGAATGCTTCAGGGAAGATCTTTCATTTCTAGTATTTGTTGACTAACTCTCTGATGATCCTATCCCGTTCAAGTCCTTCAGAATTTAAAAAGTTCTTCTATCAACCTTCAGCTTTCTATTTACTTAAGATTTAAGAAACCTAATCTTTTTAATCCATCAGAGAAACCACTTTTTCTCTTTGATAATTTTTTTTTTCCTGGATTGTCTTGTAGCTTCATTGTCTTTCTTGAAGTGACCAACTGAATCACAGTATTCCCAATAAGGACAGATTCCATATGCTCTATCGTACTTTGTACTTTGTTTCTAGGACCCTTTCTAATGGTATCCCCTATGCTGCACTGTCTTTCCAGGGTTCAAATAAATTGCAGGAAGGTGAAGACTGTGGTAGGCCAACTCTGAACTTTAAGATTTTTAAGCTGACTTGTTTGATACTTTATAAGCAAAATTATTATATCTTGTGCTATTATAATAATTTGTAGTGAGGACAAGATTGTTATTAATGAAAAATAATCAGACTGTCTTGGTTAAGGAAAAAAACTGTCCATTTTAATATATTTATACTGGAACAACTATGTAAGACAGCAAATCTGCCCCAAACACATAATTAAATTTAATTAGCTATATCCCCAAATACTTTATAGAGTTATTTGCTCCAATTAACTGATAGGCAGATTAAAAATAAAGATGAAATCAGCTTTAAAACTTTAATACCAAAGGAGAACATTCAAGGTCCTATATACCACCAGGAAGTCATGATTGGTAGGATTGAAATAATTAAACTGGATCTTCCACAGATACATTTTAAACCAAACTGTTTGCAAAAAATAGTAAAGGTGAAGACCCAGGTTATAGACAGTTTCAAGGGAATATTTGAGTTTAATACATCTATTCTTTATTTATCCCTTCTATTAAGGAATTTGAATGACTCTCACATGACAGAGCTCTCAATCTACCAGTCACCTCTCTACGTATTTATCTGCCAAACTGGTCTTCCAGAATCAGACATTTCATAAAAATATCAACAACTTCATGACCATAGTTCACTGAACCTGTACTCTTGTTAAGAGACGTTCCAAAACATACTCCATGGGAAACAGTTCTCCTTTTCGGACACCATTCCATGTCCCAAGAACTCTCAGTAGCATGTGACATGGTGAAAACTCGAAACTGTTTCTTTTGCCCTTCAGGGCACACACCAGCCTGGTTTTCCTCCTAACTCTATGGCCATTTCCTCTTGGTCTCTTTTGCTCTCTTCTTCCTTATCTCTCCAATCTCTTAATATTGGATCTTAGACTTTGTTGGTCTTCTCTATCTACACTCATTCTCTTGATATCTACCTCCTCCAGTCACATGGTTTTAAACATCCAACTATAGGCCAATGTCTCCCAAAATTATACCTTCCCAGACCTCTACCCCAAACTCCAGACATAAGTCCAACTGCCTGCTCAACAATGCCATGTTGTCTAATAAGCATGTCAAATGTGATGTATCTCAAACTGATTTACCAATATTCCACTCCATCTCCATCCCTGCTCCTCTCACATTCTTTTCCATATTGGTAAAAAGCAACTTCATTCTTCTGATCACTTAGGTCAAAAAAACCTTGGAATCATCACTGACCCTTCTCACTCTTACACCTCATATCAATCTGCTAGCAAATCTGGTTGGCTTTACTTTCAATATGTACTCAGAACTCAATACTTACCATCTCCACTGCCAAAACCCTAATTACCTCAAAAGCCTCCTAGTCTCCTTGCTCTCCTCTGTAACCTATTTTCAACTAAGCAACCAGAGAGATGTTAAAAATGTAAGGGCAGATTACCTACACAGTAAAATGCCTTACAACAATCTGCAAAGCTTGGTGTGATCTAGTTCCACTTTGTTCTCACCTTTCTCCACTTTAGTCACAATGGTCTCTTCAGTACTTTTGGAACTAACCAGGCACACTTCTGTCTAAGGACCCCTACACCTGCTATCCCCTCTACCTAAAATGCTACTTTCCCAGAGAGCTGTGTGTGGCTAGCTCCCTCATCTCACTTCCTTCTTGTCATCTTCTAAGGATGGCTTTCCCTAGTGGTATCTAAAATTTCAGCAGCTATCCCTTCCTACTACACAACACACATTCCTAATCCCTTCATTGCTTTAATTTTCTTATCACTTACCACTAACACGCTAAACAATTTAGTTTTTTAGCTTGTTTATTACTTGTCTGATTCACTGGAGAAAGTAAGCTCTGCAAGGACAGGAATCTACACTGAGACCTCAGCATCTAAAATAGGGCCTGGCCTATATCAGCAATTACTTAATCACTGAATCAATCACTGGTAAAGATTAGGCAAGGAATTTCCATGTATTGATCATTAAATGATTAAGTGCCAAGCACTCATTTAACAGAACCACCAATGAGGCAGGTATTACTGTCTCTTATATGACAAAACTGAAACTGTCCTAGGGCACAGAACTAGGGAAGAGAAAATCTGGGGTTTAAGCTTTGGCTATCTGGCACATCAAACCTGTGTGAGTATGTCAATAACAAATGTCTCCCTCCACACCTTCTCAAGTAAACATGGTTCTGACTGGAGATGGTACAACCAACTGGTTAAGCAAATGTTTTGGGTTACACAGTTCAAAGTTTAAATTCTGCTCTATCACTTGCTAAGGGAGTATCACTCTATAAGCTACTTGTCCTTCCCATGTTGTCTTCTCATCCGTAAAATGCGGATAATAACAGGGACTAACACTTTGAATACTTTGACATTTGAGTAATATTCAGAAAGGGTTTAGATAGTGCCTGCACGATGTAAATTTCCTTCAATTCTAGTAACTTCCAAAAAGTCCTACAGAACACCAATGCAACTTTTAAGGGAAGTTCTGGTTGTTTTTTTGTTTCTTTAATATCATATTTGACATGGTAATTAAATAGCTCCTGTACAGAAAATTACTGAAAAGCCTACTCACTAAATATAACAACTATCAGTTTACTGGTAACATATAAAGTGCCTGCAATGTTATACAAATATCTCATTTACCTTACAATGATTCCATAAAGAATGTCCTATTCTATTCTTCCCCACATAAGGAGACCAGAAAACTAACCTTGGAGGGGTTTGGCAAACTAAAGTCATCTAGTTCGCCACTATGTTCTGCTTTGGCATCTAATTCCAAAAACCTGAGTTTCAACTAGCTGCATAGTTTTGGGGCCTTCAAAAGATATAAACTGAAAAAAATCACTATATTCCCATCAGGAGAGAGCAGTATTGCTAGGAACTGTGAACTGAAAGGTGGAAAACCGTTTTTTAAAAAAATTACACACCCATTTTCTGAACAAATTACAGCTCAGGCACTGTGTTGGCCAGTCAATATGCCTTATCTCATTTAGTCCTAACAGCCTCCTGATTGGAAGTACTGTATTATCCCCCTTTTTCAGACAGGAAAACCGAGGCTGAAGAGCAGAGGTGAGTCTCTTAAGATTACCCAGGCAGGAAGTGATCAAGTCAGGACTCAAATTCAACCGGGTGTGAATCTAGAATCGTCCTCTTGACCACCAAATTCTCCGCCCAAGGTCAAAGGGCTAGAAAGAAGGTGGCCCTGCTCTCTCCGCCTGGAAGTGGGCCAAAGTCTAAGATACTGATCGGGAATGGTGGCCGCCCCGCTGTGTGGCCTCCCTTGGCGGGTTTGGGCTGCCCGGTCGGGGAAGGGGGACTGCCCGGACTCTGGCCCTCGATTCCCGCCCGGCTGGCCCACGACTCACGATGAGCCCTTGGCGTTTGGGGTCGTTGTACTGAAGCAGATACTCCCGTTTAAGTCGGGATCTTATGGCCAACCGCTCGGCTTGCGCCTTCCGGGCTTCCGGAGATACGTTGTATTCGGCCGGGTCGAGGGTAGAGGGTAGGGTAGCCAGAGGCGACGGCGCGTACTTGGGGAACGACATCTTGGCACTCCGGCACACAACTGCGCCTGCGCGAGTCTGAGACCCTCCCCCTTTAGTCTGACAGCCGTCCTGAGGGAATGCGCCTGCGCGTTAGCGGAAGGTAGGCAGTAACTTTCCTCCTGAGCTCAGCTTCTTTGGTTAACCTTCCTCAAGGTCCTGTACCCGGAATAGCGATCTGCGCATGCACAGTGCGCTTTCCTTACCCTTTCTTGTCCCCACCCCCGCTTCCTCCTTTTACCTACCACAATCTGTTGCTTGTTGCTTCTTTCTAGCAGCTTTACATATCTCTAGGGACTTAGCAGAGCTTTATTTTGTGAAGTTGAGCTGTGTGAGACTGGCAGACAGAAAATGGGTGGATGTAGTTAGAATCCTGTTTCAGTGTGGGTCCCTCCAAGGTGTGTGACTTTGGACAAGTCACTCAACATCTCCGAGTTTCCTTTTGCTCATTCTGGATAATGACCCCTATTCTATCCACCTAGCAAACCTTTTGTGAAGATTAAATAAGATAATAAATACGTGCCAAAGTGCTTTGCAAAACACAGTGTTCTAACCAAGAAAAAGAATACGCTTTTCTGTACGTTACCACGTTAGATCGGTACAGCATAAGTAGCGGTGTGTTTTCATAGGCACGAAATAATGTTTAATAGGAGAATGATGTTATAAGAGAGATGTTGCTTGCCTGACCATAGTAAGTCATTAACAAATGAAGTACCGAATAAAGCTCGTTAAGAAACAGTATTTAGTTAAAATACTAAAACCTCTTATCTAAAATCTTTAGCACTCTTAGGGTGCTAAGAAGAAAAATCATCTTTAGATGATGCTTTTATGCATAAAGGCATTATATCTTAATGTGAAAGATGACTTGGGGAGAAAAAAAAAAGGTGGGTAACCGGAAAGGAAACTTTCTTCATTGCTACTGTCCTCCTCCCACTATCACCAGGGGAAAAAAGCAACTTCAAGTTGCACAGCAGGGTCTGTGGGTACAAGTCAGACATTCCACAGGGGAAAACATGTGAACAATATTCCCATAACTCAGGCAAGGAAAGCTGAATCAAGAGAGAGCTTCAGCTTGGATGAAATGTCTGGGGACTATAGGTATGTTGGGAAATGGTTGCTAGGCAGAGAAGGGACCTAGAAAGTGTTGGCATTTGAAGCGATGAGGAGAAGCACTGCTGTCAAATTTATTCAACATTTTAATACTGTTTTAAAATATTTATTAAGCACCCACTAGGTGAAGCATTCTGCACACTAGTCAATCTTAGTCAATCTTCTAGGCTCAGTGGGGGAAATGCAGAAGAAATGAAGGACGTGGTGTTTGTCTTCGGGGAGCTGACAGTACAGGCAGTACAGAAAGAACAGACAGGGTATGATAATATTTGCAAAGCAGTTTAATGTCCAAATGAGCAAAATGGACTCATGAGAATACAGGCTGAGGGAATGTAGAAAAAAGAAATTTGAAGCAAATCACGGACACTCAATTTTAAAGGAATGAGAAAAAAAAGGAGTCTGTTTTTTTTCAAAGGTGTTTTAAAATACCATAAAACAAAATGAAATGCAGGAGCAGTTTGTAAATTCTAAAGATAATCTTGATAAAGTTTCAGAAACCTTTGATTTATAGATTAGAGACACTGATCTGGGAAGAAGGGCATGCAAAAAGGATAAAAGAGAGAAGAAAGGAGTACAATGACTACAGATGACAAAGTTTTAAAGTCTTTGTAAAGTTCAGAGAGAGGGAAAGAAAGAGAATGACAGAGAGAATAAATTACATCATGTCCCTTTGGAATAGTTGAGGTGTTTATTCCTACATTTGCTTGATTATCATAAGGATCCCTTAAGATGATTGTCAAAAAAATAGAGTCCCAAGTTCTGTTCTGCTCTTGAAGATTCAGCAATGATCTGGCAGGGGAACCCAGGAGCCTGTAATTTTTACAGTTTCCTGAGAAGATTCTTCTACAATTGTGTTTGGGAAACATGGAGATGAGTACAAAAGGTCTTCCTTTCCCTCTTCCTTTTTCCAGGAAAGGTCCTCCCTTTGATTGAGACTTTAATCTTGAAGTAATGTAATCAAAAAATTGTGAAAATGAATTTATCTTATAATAAACATTTAAGACTACAATGGTGTGCTAATTCTGATAAATCAAGTGTTAATTTGTGGGCATGGTTATTTTTATTTAGATCATTATCCGTCACTTTGCATTTGATTTTTCCAGCAGCGTCATATTTGCAGAATATTGGAGGGTTTTATTCAGTTTTTCCAAGGTCCTCTCCTAATCCTTTGAAACTAAACTATTTCCTTTTGAAGCTTTGATTGTCATCATCATTCTTATTGATTGTCTTTTTTTTCCTTTGTTATCTGGTCCAACTCTGAGATCCTCCTTTATTAGTCACCTTGCATGTGGATCCAGCAGTTCACCAACATCACTTTAATTAATTTTATGGAAGTCCACATCTTTTGCAAGATTTGCAATAAATTTATATTCTTTTTAAGGACTAGATATTTCTAAATGGATGACTAAGACTTTGGTAGGAGTGGTTGTAGACGCTAAGGTTAGCAGATGGAACAATTCAAGCGGGAAACAATTTCATAAGTGGTCATTTCACCAAAGAATGTTTCATGTTTTGAAGACTTTTACTTCTCCTAATAGGATTTATCAGAATTTACTGGGACATGGATTACAAGGGCTAAGTATATGTACCTATGTTTGATGGGAAGAGGGAGGATGAAGTGGTAAAGTGGAGAAGGAGAGAAAAGCAAATATGTGGGGGTGGTCAGTTTACAAGACTGGAACAGGATTTCAGGGAACAGAGGATAGACAGGTGAATACAAAAACTGTAAGAGGCAGAGAAGTTCCTGTTTATGAAAAGCACTCTTTCTCTTATTGGGTAGGATCATAGGTAAATTTGTGAACAAACCCAGTGCCCAGAGATTTAACTTATCAGTGATTAACAGCAGCAGTTTAGTGAGCATTTTCCTTTATTCTTGTTTTAAAAAATCTTGTCCTAACATTGAATATCAGCAACAGATGTACTGCCAAACTAATGCAGGGCCCCTCCTTACATGAACCCTCTCCAGAAGTGTGTTCACATGGCCATTCTGTTTTTGTAAAATTAGAAAAAGTAAGATATTTAAATCACGATTGCCTAATAAGACTGTTGTGTTTCTCCTCTCTGACTTCCTTACCTTCTATCACATTTTCTCTCCTGTTGGGTGGATCACAGTGGCCTGAGGCATTTGGGCGATCTGGGAAAAGAGATTTGAATTTAGTGGGATATATCTATTTGATTCACATCAATTTCAAGTGGAATTAAATTACTGCTAGCCATCCAGGTGCAAAAATGTCTTCCAGGGGTATTGTCGACTCCCAGTGTGCCATGAAGTTAAAGGATGGGAATTTGTGTTGTGATGTGAATGTGTCCTGTGAATCCTGGCCCTGGAAATACATGGGTAGAGAAGGAGAAACAAGGTTAAAAATATACAGAACCGGAAGCTAATCTGTGGGAAATTCTTCTAGTCATCATTGGCATTTTTCCTTAAAGAAGCACCTCCATCCCACCCCCATCTCCATCCTGCCCCATGCCCCAAATTGTGTAAGTTTCAAGTCCTATCAAAGCCTGGTCTTCCCGTTTATCAGTCTTGTTAAGACTGCAAGGAAGAGACAGAAAGTGCTATGTGACTTAATTTAATTAATTTAATTGCAAGGAGACTCAACTAAACCACTTTCTCTTTGTTTACCTAGCATTAACTCTTCCTCCAAAAGAGGATATTATTGAGTCCGTTTGACAGTATTCAGTCTAGATTGCCTTAAAGCACCACATGGGAGGGTGGCTTTCTCTGTATCCAAATTACCTGTGGCTTTGTTGATTTGGACACTGTCCAAATCAGTCATGAAGAAGGTTACACAACTGTTTTTACCCAGTAGATACACTTAAGTCACAGAAACTTACCGTATTTGGAGAAGACTCACATGGAACTACTTGCTTCAGAAATGGTATATTGGGCAGGCACTTAAGACTACACAGCCTATTACAAACATACATCGCTTTCTATCTGTTTCTACTATAGCTTTATAATAAGTCTTGGTATTTCAAGGGGACAAATCTCTCCATTTTCTTTTTCAGATTAATTTAGTATTAAGTGGTTAAGTTCCATGAGAAGAAAAATCTATTGGAATTTTGATTGGAACTGCACTAAATATATAGTTTGATTTGAGGTGAACAAATATTTTTATATTTCATATTCCCATCTGTGATCTATTAGTCAGGTCCTTTATGGCCTTCGATCATGTTTTATAAATTTCTCCATAAGGAATTCTCACCTCCTATATTAAATTAATTCTGCTACATTATAGATTCCATTGTTATTGTTAATTATTTCTTTTCCTGTTACATTTTCTAAATGGCTATTGCTGTTGTATAGTAATATTACTGATTTTTATACACTGAGCTTGGAACCAGTACCCTTGTTGAACTTTTCATTAGTTCTGTTGGCTTTTCCATTCATTCTTTTGGATTGATCTATGGAGTTGGTCAGAGCTTGTGAAAATAGCAATTTTGCCTTTTCTTTTCCAAATCTCATACTTGTTTATTTCTCTTATGCTTAGCTAGGACCTACAGTACAATGTTTTATAATAGTAGAAATAGAGAGTCTCCTATCTTGTTCCTAGCTTTAACAGGAATTTTGTTCACCTTTGAATATTTGCTGTAGGATTTGATAGAAGCCCTTTATCAGGTTAAGAAAATTCTCTTATATTCCTTGCCAAAAGTGGTTTTTTAATCATGGATGAGCAATAATTGATCAAATACTAATTCTACATTTTTGTTATATAGTCATATGGTTGTTTTGTTAATTTGTTAAAAACATAGAGAACCTTAGTAAGTTGTTCTGAAGTGGAATATTTTGCATTCTGAAATTGACTCTATTTCATGGCATGGTATGTTTTTTAATATACTGATCAAATAATTAAGTTGAATTAAATTTATTAGCTTTTTTTTTTTAAAGATTTTATTTATTTATTTGACAGACAGAGATCACAAGCAGGCAGACAGGCAGGCAGATAGAGGGAGAGGAGGAAGCAGGCTCCCTGCAGAGCAGAGAGCCAGACTTAGGACTCGATCCCAGGACCCTGAGATCATGACCTGAGCCGAAGGCAGCGGCTTAACCCACTGAGCCACCCAGGCGCCCCAATTTATTAGCATTTTATTTAGAATTTTACCATTTAAGTTCATAGATGAACTGGTTCTATAATTGTCTTTTTAAATTTTGTTCTTGTGTAGTTTTGTTAGTACATTTACATGAAATTAATAGGATACATTTCTTTTTTTTTTTTTTTTTTCTTTTAATTCTCCAAAATGGTTTATTCAAGACAGGAGCTATATTCCCTGAAGACTCCGTAAATTATCTTTTAAAACTGTCTGGGTCTTCCTTTTTATTTTCAGAGGAGACTTTTGACTATCAGTTCAATTTCTGTAATGGCTTTTGGTTTTGTCAGATTTTCTTTCTGGAATGAATTTTGGTTATTTAAATTTTCTTAAATATCTTGTTTGAAGCTTACTGCTATAAACTTTCTAATCTCATCTTATGATTTTTTTTTCAGTCTCCACTGTCTTTGTAATTATGATCCTCTTTTTGTTTCTAATATTGTTTTCATGCCCTCCTTAATCCCCATCCCCTATTTTTCCTATTCCTCACCCATGTCCCCTTTGGTAACCATTAGTTTGTTCTCTATAGTGAAGAATCTGCTTCTTGGTTTGTCTCTCTCTCTCTCTTTCATTTTTTTCCTTTGCTCGTTTTGTTTCTTAAATTCCACATATGAGTGAGAGCACATGAAATTTGTCTTCCTCTGGCTGACTTATTTCACTCAGCATAATACTCTTTAGCTCTGTTCCTGTTGTTGCAAATGGCAAGATTTAATTCTTTCTTATGACTGAGTAATTTCCATCTTCTTTATCCATTTGTCTATCAATGCATACTTGGGCTGCTTCCATGGTTTGGCTATTGTAGATAATGTAGATAATGTTACCATAAACATAGGGGTACATGTAGCCCATTGAATTAGATTTTTTGTATTTTGGGGGTAAATACCTAGTACTGCTATTCCTGGATTATAGGTAGTTTTATTTTTAATATTTTGAGGAAACCCTGTACAGTTTTCTACAATGGCTGCACCAATTGTTTATTTATTGCTTCTTTTTTTCTTCATCCATCCTGCTAGAGGTTTGTCTACCTTGTCTTTTCAGAGAGCCCACTTTTTATTTTGTTTATCATCTCTAATCAATTTTCCTCTTATACTTATTGCTTTTATTTTTCTTGAGAGTACTCTAATGTTCTTTTTCCAGTTTCTTAAGCAGAATGTTTACCTCATTCATTTTCATTTTTATGTTTTATAATTTTTTATACATATAATTCTGTACATGTCATTCTAGCAGTATCCCCGTTGGTTTTTATTAATATTTTCTTTTTTTCATTTTTCAAAAGATTTTATTTATTTATTACAGAAAGAGAGAGCGTGAGAGGGGGTAGGCTCAGGGAAAGAAGCAGACTTCCTGCTGAGCAGGAAGCCTGATGTGAGACTTTAATCCCAGGACCCTGGGATTATGACCTTAGCCAAAGGCAGCCTCTTAACCACTTAACCGACTCTGCCACCCAGGTGCCCTTTAGTAGTATTTTCATTGTCATGTAGTTCTTAATATTTCATAATTTCTGTTGTGTTTATTCGTTAACATAAGTTATTTAGACATAAGTTATTTAGAAATGCATCTTCCACTTTCCAAAGATTGTTTTGTTTTGTCTATTTTTTTGTTAATTTCTAATGTAATTGCATTATTGTGTAGTATTAATCTCTTGAAATTTGCTGAGAATTTTTCTTAAGATTTTATTTATTTATTTGACAGAGAGAAAGAGCACAAGCAGGGGTAGCAGTAGGCAGAGGGGGAGGGAAAAGCAGGCTCCCCTTCCTGCTGAGCAAGGAGCCCAATGCAGGGCTTGATCCCTGGGATCATGACCTGAGCCAAAGGCAGACCTGAAGCTTATCTGACTGATCCCCTCAGGTACCCCTTGCTGCGACTTTCTTTGGGACTTCATTTATGGGCAGTTTTTGTTTGTTTGTTTGTTTTGTTTTTTAACAAACCACTTTTTTGAAATTTAACATACCTATAGAAAGAAAAATGCACAAATCATACCTATGCTCTTCAGTGAGTTATTACAAAGTGAACAAAGCCTTGTAATCATACATGGTCATTTTTACAACATTTCCATGTGAGCTTAAAAAAAATTGGATACTCTGTAGTTATTGAATGCAAGGTTTAGATCAAGTTTGTTAATTTTGTGGTTTAGGTCTCTTATATCTTTATTCATCCGTGTGTCCTTGATCTATTTCCAATATAGAAGTGCATATAATTTTCCAGTGCCATTGTGGTTTGTTCATTTCTCCTTCTGCAAAATTAGAATACACAGGGTGAATTGAAGGTGATATGGAAACAACTTAATGTGCATGCATCTGTGAATTGTTTTTACCAAAAGACAAAGCAACTCATACATAATGGTTTGCTCATTCCATCCATTTAGTGTGCTGTATACAAACCAACCAGGAAAAAAAGATTCCTGCTTAAAATATACAGTACACTTAGAAACACATCTGTCATGTAGACATATCCAAAAGCTTATGAATATTACATTTTGCATTTCTCTCCTTCAGAGACAGTCTTTTCTTCCTAGTCTTAGCATATATCTGTTCTTATTACTAAAGTCACTTACATAAGGACATATTTGTACTTGAAAGGAACAATAAGTTTCCTACAGAGTGTAAGGTGACATTTTCTTGCAGGGTGTCAGTTTAACATAAAAGAGGGTTGATCCTCTTAGCTGAGGTTATGTCATGCTTTTTTCTGTGGTATAAAGTGCTGCCTTATCATCATCTTTTGCTTGGGGAGAGTGATATCCTCCTGGCTGATTTTCTTACCTACGTCCACCCTTACCATACTCCCATTTCTTTACCATACAGCACCTAGAGTGACCTTTTATTATTTTTTAAGACTTATCTATTTATTTTAGAGAAAGAGTGAGAGCATGTGCACATGTACAGGAGTAGGGGGAAGAGCAGAGGAAGAGAATCTTAATGCAGACTCTCCACTGAGCCCTGAGTCCTGACATGGGCCTCTGGACAGGACTTTATCTCATGACTCGTGAAATCACAACCTGAGTTGAAACCAAGAGTCCAACCCTTAACCAACTGAGCCAACCAGGAGTTCCTAGAATGACCCTTTTAAAATATACCTTATCCTACCACCCCCTTTTAAACCCTTACATGACTTCAAGACCCACTAAGGTCCACTTCCCATCTTTTCAGCTGAGTTTGAGTCCATGCTCCCCATCACTGTCCATTCTCCAGCCACACTGGCCTCTTTTCACTTCCTTCCTTCCACAGGGCCTTTGCATTTACTCTTTCTTCTGCCTTAAATAGTACACACTATACTCCTATTCATCCTTCAGAACTAACACAATTCTGTAGGCCCTTAACTAATCCATAAGGTCAAATCCCTCTACAAGCTTCTGTAGCATTGTAGATCTCTACTTTATGACACTAATTACAATCCTTTATGTAGTTAATCTCTGTCCCACCTCCACCCCAACTAGACAGTGGTCTCTTTGAAGGCCAGGCCACAGCAAGCTGGACTCACCCTGCATCCCAGCACTGGCACAGTGCCTGGTGAAACACTCACTGGTAAGTTCCCTTTCTTCACTTTAAAGTAAGTATGTTAACCAAATATACCCGCATCCTTCTTGCTGCCCCTACTTCCATCCCCTGCTCACTTTCAGCCATTCTCCACACTCACTACTTTTTCACTCCCCTTCACCTGTGAATTAAAAGCTCAAGTCCAATGTAGATCTTTACTGAAGATTTTGTGTGTTTAAAGAGGAGAGAGTACATTATGAAGTAAAAAGCCCTAACAGTGCCCTCTTAACATCAATGCTTTCCCCCCAGGCTTGTCGCTACAGCAGCTGGACTGTCTTACAGCTCTTCTTTTGCTCCCCTGGTGAGTGTGCTCTGGAAACCCCTCTAGCCAAGCAACCTCCTCCTCCACCTGCTTCCAAGTCTGTACTCAGCAAAACAAAGTGCAGCCATAGGCTTAGCCATGACCCCAGGCTCCTTAGTTCACAGGGCCACTTCCATTTACAAAAATTTGGAACAGAAGTGTTGACTTTTTATTCATCTTTGTGTTTGCTTGCTGATAGTTTTCCTTTCATCAATGCCATCCATGCCCTCCCTCCGAGCTGTCTGTGGCTGACTAAAATCTTATGTCTATCAAGGTCCATTTGAAACACCCTACCTTCTGGAATCCTTCCCATAAGACCCTTAAATCGAGGTGATTTTTCTCTTCCCTAAATATGCATACTACTTCTTTTATTCTTCTTGATATTACAGGCAATTTTAGGATTACTTTTTTTCTCCCTCTCCTTTAAGAGCAAGTTCTATTTCTTACTCTGCATGTCTCCTGAAGAGTCTGGCTTGGGACTCACATTGTAGGCTCCGGCACTGGTTGAATTATAACAAAACATTTTGTATTTCTTTTCTTAGGTTCTGGTAAAAGCCTCTTTGAGAGAGCTACTGATACCCAATATTTCAATTTCAGAGTCAGTGAGTAGAAACTATTCTCACTGCCCCCCTCCATGAAGAAACTCTGTACAAATTGTAGGTGGGAGTAGTATAACTTTTAATTTAACAGGTTTGGAGAAGAAGTCTCTATTATAATAAAAGATACTATTGACATTTTTGGATGCGTTGACTCTGATTTCTAAAATGCAGCAACATTCTGGCCCCTGAAAGATTATCAGGGCCCCTGAGAGAGAGAGTCTAACTCATATGACTTCTTAAAAATGCCGAGGAGATGACTAAGTGAAAATGTTGGCATATGGGGTGCCTGGGTGGCTCAGTCGGTTAAGCATCTGCCTTTGGCTCAGGTCGTGATCTCAGGGTCCTGGGATCCAGTCCTACCTACATGGGCCTCCCTGCTCAGCGGGGAACCTGCTTCTCCCTTGACCTGCCACTCTCCCTGCTTGTGTTCTCTTTCAGTCTCTCAAATAAATAAATAAAATCTTCTGTTTAAAGGTTGGCATATGAATTTAAGCTCCTGAGGTCTAGAGAGAACTGGCTAACAGTCTGTGCTCTCTTACCATCAATGTGATCTTCAGGTGAGCAGATCTTTCAGTGATTCATGGTCATCTTGATCAAACAGAGGGTGGAGGCCCAGTGAGAAGGTTGGCGCACTTGCACATGGCTGACTGAGGGCAGCAAAGATGCAAGTCACGATCACTTGCTCAGATTTTCTACCAAATTCTATTTCTCTTCTCAACAGGAAGCCATAAATATCACTCAGTTCTTTCATTTGTTTAAGCATCTTCATTACCCTGGATTAAACAGGATAAAAAGTAAAATGTATTTCTTTGATTTACTTCTTAACCATTTTTTTTACATTCCCAAAATAATACATTTCATTATAAGAAAATAAAACATATAAATTATAGAATGAAAAATTAAAATACAAAAATTCCATATTTCTACAATGAAATCCACAAGTTTTTTCAATTTTTTTCTTCCAATATTTCCATCCACATCAAGGATGTTTTCAGACAATTGTAATCATGCTATAGATATATTGTATTCTGCTTTTCACTTAAGTTTTTAAATAAGCATTTTTCTGTAGTCTTTATTATGGATAATAATATGTGTACTATTATGGAGACATAATACTCCAAAAAGAAGAAATTGTTATAATCGAATTATCTCTTTTGGTGCACCTGGGTGGCTCAGTCACTAAGCGTCTGCCTTCGGCTCAGGTCATGATCACAGGGTCCTGGGATCGCCCCGCATCAGCGTGGGGATGTGGGGAGCCCACATCTCCCTCTCCCACTCCCCCTGCTGTGTTCCCTCTCTTGCTCTTTCTCTCTCTCTGTCAAATAAATAAAATATTTTTTAAAATTATCTTTTACTTAACCTTAAAGTTGGTTAAAAAAAAAGTATAAATAACTGCTTAAACACTGATTTTTCTGAACGTTTTACATTTACTCGTGGAGTTATTTGTTGTGTTACAGTTCAGTTCATCTTTGCTTCTTGCCCCTACTGGCTCTTCTGGCTACTGTGCCTACCTCAGGCTTTTCTGGCAACCCATGCTTCCTTGACACTCCTTACTTCATCTGTGAGCTTTTATCACCCTGTTGTCTCTGCCCAGGAGGACATGCTCTTAATTTCTCTTGGTTTCAGCTCCATCTAAAGAGAAGCAGGCCAAGCCCAGAAAATCAGTTCAGTGGGAGTCAGTTTGTGAGTGACCACATCTCTGAATTGTGAGTGGACCTAGGACCGACCACAGTGGGTCTGAAGACTGTGGAACAACAGCAAACTTTGAACCCAGATGCAATGGAGCTTCAGACCCAGGACCCTCTCCCAGTGCCCCTGAGATTAATTATCTTACGGGTTTAGGCCGAAGAGTTGATCTCTTTAGCCTCAGTTTCTTAAAATGAGATCATTCATTCCAAATACCTGACGATAGAACCGTTATGGCAGGGCATGAGAGGAAATTGTTAGATGCCTTCTTCTTCTCAAGAGAGTGGTAGTAAAGACCAGTTGGCAAAAATGATATTCTACATCCAAGTCCTAGTTTCTTTTCTCTTTAAACTCCTGCTCCTAACAAGTCTATTTCTTAAAAGGACCAGCCTCCTTTTATTCTAAATATTCCAAAAATATAAAATCCAACCAAAGTTTTAATACACACTTTTGTGGTTGTTTTCACAAGTGATAAAAGCAGTTGGATGTGATATCTTCCCATTTTAAAGATATTGAGGTAATATATTTCTTTTATCATGGAAATTTTTAAATGTACACAAAAGTACAGGAAATGATACAATGAACCCCTTATACTCACCCTGAGCCTTTTACAGTTTTAAATATTTTACCAATGTCATTTTATCTATCCTCCTATATATACATTTCACTTTTCTTTTTGCTGGATTATTTTAAAGCAATCCCTGACTGTTTCATTCAACCCATAAATACTTCAGCCTGTATTTCTAACAGTTGAGGAGGTTTTTTTCCTACATAACCACAATGCTATTATCATACGTAACAAAATTATCAATAATCTCAGGAGCATTTTAAAAATAGGATTCTGGAAAAAGCAAGCCAAAGGAATGAGTAATTTAGAATTTCAAGCACTATGGTAAGCAGTTTGGGAAGATGCTTTTAGCAAAGGGGGTACTTTCACTCTTGCAAATGACATCACAGAGCCAGATGCCACTTTTCTCCTACATATCCGTAATTGGATTTACTTTCTTACCCCCAAATATATTCCTTAGTTCAGTTCAAGGCATCAGCAACCACCCAGAAGCTCAAGCCCCAGATCCACAGTCCTTGTAGCATCATCCCTCTTCTCCCTTCTTCGGCACTCCGTTTAACCAGTTTAGCAGTCCTAAACCTCAGGATGAATATTGCTCATCTCCATCTCCTTCTCTTACAGCTCCACTTCTGCTCCTTTTATCTGGGGCCCTGTTTTCTATCTCTACACTGAGGTTATTGAAACATTTTCATTTGGGTTCCCCCCCCTCCCCCGAAACAGAGCCTGAGACAAGGATTTGAGTATAAATTGTTTATTCAAGAGTGATCCCAGGAAACCTGGAAGCTGAGCTGGGGAACAAGACAGAAGTGAAAGAAGCCAATACAGGATGTGTTATCAAGCACTGGACACTGGAGCTCCATCCCACTGGAAAAGTCTGGGAGACAGTACAGAATATGCCTCAGCCTTATCCCAACCAACAAGCAGGGGAGTTGGGCTTCTATGTTTCTATCAGTTCTCCACCTATCATTGCTTTATGGCTGCTTCCAGGGGCAGGAAGTCCCTAGCACTTCTGGCCTGCACTGTGCATGGGCTGAGCATGCTGCCAGCCAGGACCCAGAAGGTCATGGGCCTTCACTGTATAATGGTGAATGCCCAGGGAACATACGCAGGGCACCAACAACATTGTATTACCTACCATCTCGCTCCCTCCCACCCAGAGATGAGAGACAGCTTTCTAAAGTGCATATCTGCTTCTGATACTTCTTTATTCAATCAAAAGGCTATGTGGGTTATGCTAAAGACCACTCTTGCTTATTTCCCCCGACGGGAGTGACTGCCTTGAGTGGTACTGTGCTCTACGGTCCTGGGCACATTTGGTATACCTACTGTAGGTGTCCAAAGTTTGGGTTGGACTCCCGAGTTCAATGGATAGGTAGCTTTATAGCTTTATTCATAGGTTTATAAATTAAAACCTTGTCTATTTACAGAACAGGTTAAATGATTGCCTCTGGTTTGGATTCCACTGGTGCAGACCTTTACCTCCCAATACTTTTGTATAACCTTTCCCAGACAGCAGTGTGCCTTTGTCCTCACTGGTGCACCGAAGCTGTCGTGGCAATACTTTTTTCTCCTTTATGCACTCACATTATCTGGGAATCTCAATGTGATTTACAAGCTTACATAACTTCCCAAATGAGTCAGCATGCTCGTCAAGAAGGCAGCATGGTGCAGTAGAAAGAACATGGTATTTGGTGCCAGAGAGAAAGTTCAGTACCTGCATCTGTCACTTCCTAACTGTGTGCTAGACAAGTCATTCTACCTCCCCAAGCCTCAGTTTCTTCCTATGACAAACGGGGATCGGAATACCTACCTCGGAGGGTTATTACAAGGATTAAATGAGGTGAAGAACACCGTGTGATACGGAACAGGCCCTGAGTCACTCCCTGTTCGCCTTCCCCACCCCATATCCTGATTTTACTCCACTGGTAGCAAGTTGTTCAACCTTTCTGACCTGCCGTGAGCAGAAAATGCTGATTTATCTTTATCTCCTCTTAGCACTAGTGGATTTTCGATGAAAACCCAAATCAGTTCTTTGTAAAGGAAAAGTGCTCTTGCTCCATTCTGGGCAGAGCAGCCACCTCGTGTGTGAACTAAATCCACAGCAGAAAAGGCTTAGGGTGCTCAAGGAAGGGCTGGGGGGGCACAGCCTGGCTCGCACCCACTGCGACAGCAGCCGGAGACCGCTGGTGTGCAGAGGGGACTCGGGGAGCCCATAGCGAGACAGACAGCCCCAAAAACGAAATGTGCCAGAGAGGATGTGAGAGCCCATCTGCATAGACACTCAGCACGGTGGGGAGCAGTGAAGAATGGCGATGCAGAATGTCCTTCGGGAGACATAGCCGCAGCATACAAATGAGGGCGCTGCTGTGCCGGCCAGGGCTGGGGACGATTCTGGAACTGTTTCTCCAAGGTGGATGGAACAAATGCCTGCAAGTTAAAATAATAATAATAAATAAAATCCCTGGTCAGCAAATGAACACTGCTGCAAATGTTCTTCCCTGCCGGTTGAAACGCTATTAAGGCAGGATTACCAGATAAGCTGATTTCCAGGATCTTTACGGCTGGCATAATGCATAGTTAGCAGTCAGCTAGGGGCAGCAGAGGAAGTGTTTATAATTAAAGGGTGACTGGTGAGTGTGTCCATAGCAGCAAAGAAACCTCTAAAAAGAAAAAAATTGGGAGCAAATCTTTGAGCTTAGAAACTAGAGAATGTTAGAACAAGAAAGATTCTTTCAGAGCATTGAGCTGTGCTGGTGACTTTTAAATGTTAAAGAAATAGCAGAACCTTTCCTTCAAATAAAATCTCATGTAGACTCTCCCCCTGGAAGGCAAAAAAAACAGATGCTGCTCTGAGTAGGGGATGGGAGAAAACAGTATGGCCGTGGGGCCCCAGCCTCCCACACCCCCAGTCTCCACATTAGATCGGCCAGTGAGGCCCAGAACATGTCCTGCAAATCCTTAGGCCCCACTGACCACAGTGTGAAAACCCCCAGGCCAGTCCACCCCATGCATTGTACGAACATGGAGTTTAGGCTCAAAGAGGGCAAGTGATTAAGCTAAGGTCACCTAGCAGAACTGGGACTAGAGTCCAAATCTCTTTTGAGTTTTGCTCTCCTAAAAACCTTCTCCCCTTAAAAAAGAAAAAAAAAAACTATCTTTAAAAATAAAGTTACCTATGAAATAGCTTGTTAAAGTAGATGAGAAAGCAAGAGGCATCCAAGTGTAAACACTGGCTTTGGAAAGAATCCAATTTTATCCTCTTGACTGCTGGACTCAAGTGTAGCTTCTTATTACATTTATTTTTAGGACTTTTAGCATGGCAGTCACAAAATCCAAGTACATTTGCTAAATGAAGGGTCTCTTAAAGCAGGATAAGTCTAATCAGTTTGTGCCTTCTAGAAAACACCAACCTAAAACAACTACAATAGCTTAGTACCTGAAAAAAAAAAATTTCTTTTAAAGATTTTATTTATTTGGGAGACAGAGAGAGGGACAGTGAGCACAGTGGGGCAAGGAGTAGAGGAAGAGGGAGAAGCAGGCTCCCCATAGGGCAGGGAGCCTGATGTGGGGCTCCATCCCAGGACTCTGGGACCATGACCTGAGCCAAAGGCAGAGGCTCAACTGACTGAGCCCTGAACAAAATTATTTTTACTATATTGGCACAGTAAGAAAGGACTTAGAAATGCATGACAGATGGAGATGGCCAGACCCAAGCTCTCAGGAGGGCACAACCAGCTTCAGATTCCCAACTCTATGTAGATGCTGGGACCCTGCGCAAGTCACAACCTCTCCCCACCTCAATCTTCTTTCAGAAATCCATGAAATGATAAAATCATTTGAGTCATTAAAAGTCAATATTTAGCAATACCCTGAATTCAGCCACCACGGTGCGCACAGGAGAGGCCTCTCTAAGTCAGGGGGCCCTGTGCACAGTTAGTGGCGAGGAGTGAGAAGGAACAGCAGGGAGGGAGGAGACTGCTGCACAGTGAAAGGAAAGAGGGAGGAGAGAAGCCGAGGCAGAGACAAGCAAAGGTTCTCCTTTTATGCGTCAGAAGACCGAGACCCGAGGACTGGATTTTGATCAGCGTCTGTCCTGTACTGTTTATGTGACACCTATTACCCTGAAGTCCTCAGAATGTTTCCTCATGGCCTCGCTCTGGAGTTTCCATTCAAGGCCTTGACTCACCTTAAACTAGGAATGTTCAGTTAAAGACGGTAGCAGGTGATAGTAACTGATGAAACGATACCAGGTGTTTATAAGGGGAAGAAAAGCAGCCGTTTTTAAAATGCAATATCCTATTCGGTGCATTTTATTCATGTGATTCAGTTTAATTCTTACTATAAGTTTCAAATTAGGTATGATTTCTCCCCCTGCATTTATAGCTCTAGATGCAGAAATGTTTAGCAACTGCTTTAAGAAAACAGGTGTTTTATGAAGCTGTGGGGACTGTGAGCTCCCACAGGACTGAGACTGTCTCGTTCTTGATGCTATCCTCAGTGCTGAACACGGTGCCTGATACACAGAAGGTGACCGATGTACATTTACTAAAGGGATAGCTGAAGGAAAAGGTCAAGCTTTAAATCCAGATCTGCTCAACTCCCGAATCTAATTCTTACTACCACTGAACTCATAGAATTTATTAAAATGATTGGCATTGGGCCAGTTGTTCTTAACCCCTATTTACCATGTAATTGGAGTGTTGTGAGCTCTGGTTTCTATGCCTGTTGGAAGCTCTAGCTACATAATTAGTTACTGAGTTCCCATCACTTGGCTGAATCTGTAATTAAGCAGATTTTTTAAGACATAGTTAGACATGGTCCCAGGTTCCCTAAAATGCGTAGTATTCACCCAGAGGACCAGACTTGAAGAAAAACACGGGACTGGAAAATATTTTATCATACTCCAGTATCCCTGCTTTCCCTGGTCACCTTAAGCAATTACAGAACAAAAAGTTATTTTTTTAAAATCAGTAAACACATTTTAAAACACGCACTTTCATAGTATTTCCTCACAGTGTATCTTAGAGATGAAGCAAATTCTGACTCCCTAGTACACAATAATATTAATGAATAACAGTTTGTGTCCAGGAACTGGGTGAAAGTAAGAAAGGAAAGACTTGTCAAGCATGTTGTACTAGAAGGACGCGCTCAGGTGTGGCTGGGATCTTGCTCTGCTTCACGCCTCAGGACTCAACAAGGCAGGCCCAGTGACATCTGAGTGGGTGGTTCCGATAGAAAGAATGAGCAAAGTCATGTCTCTTTGTCCTTCCTTCTAAGGGACACTTCCTTTGTGGTGTGTTGGCCAAGGCTATACATGGCATGGCTCCAGTCATCCCAGGGTACTTCACTAAGCCTTTTTGGTTGTATGCTCTCTATTTCTTCCTTCTTCCACTTTTCCCAAGTATTTACTAAGGGCTCGCATGGGCTCAGCCTCTGCAAGGTGCTGTGGGAGCTACAGAAAGAACAGGGAATTAGCTTCTAGATTCTCATGGGCATTACACATTGTATACATGGAACTCAGGTGTGACCACACCTTCCTTCTTCATCAGCCCCTGAGATCTCGGAAAATCTGTGTTGTTATTGTAGCCTGAGGAGTGTGACTCTCCCTTCTTTCCCTCTGCCTGGGGGGCACCATGACATCGACACAGAGGTGACCCTCTCGCCTTGAGGGGAATAGTACCCATATTGCCATGCCTGTACCCTCACAGAGGTGCCAGCCCTTCACAAGTCAGTCAGTTGGAGAAGACACAGGATCAGTTCAGCTTTGTGGAAAATTCTCCTTGCCTTCTATACTGGCTTTGGCTACCTCTATTTCCAGCCTGCACTAAGCTACCAAATATATATATAAATATAAAAACTAATATATATATATATACACACATATATATATGTATATACACACACACACACACACACACACACACATATCTTTGCTTGGTGATAGGACTGGGTTTGGATCTCTCAGAAGCCAAATATTCTCTTTATATTCTCCTTATTTCCTGCTCTGAGTTTCCCTCTAGAACACCTGAGCTAGTCAAAACCTTTTTTTTTTTTAATTACAGTCTTGTAGTGTACAATTCAGTGCTTTTTAGTATATTTGCATAGTTGTATATCACCACTATCTAATTTCAGAACATTTTCCATACTCATTAACTGTCACTTCCCATCTCCCCCTTCCCCCAGCAACCACTAATCTATTTCTTGTTTCTATGAATTTGTCTCTTCTGGACATTTCATATAAATGGAATCATAACAATATGTGGTCCCCTGTGATTGGCTTCTCCCAGTTAGCATGCAGGGTTCAAGGTTAATCCATGTTGTAACATGTATTAGTACTTCATCCCTTTTTATGACTAAATAATATTCAATTGTATTTATCCATTCATCAGTCTGTGGACATCTGGGTTGTTTCCATTTTTGGGCTATGATCAATAATGCTGTTAGGAACACCCATATACCGGTTTTTGTGTGGACGTATGTTTTCACTTTTCTTGGGTACTTACCTAGAAATGGAATTGCTAGGCAAAAATCTTAAGGAAGCATTTCTAATGGTCTTCATTCCTATCTGTTTCCCAGAGAATACAGTTTCTCTATATCCAGCAAAGAAAGGGGAATGACCAACAGCAGGAACTTCTTCACCATGTCTGGGATACAGCACCTGCTTTTCCAAGTCAGTTACAAAGCCCAGATGTCTCCACTCTAAACAATATGCAGCTCTGAGTGACCATGGCAGGCCTGGGACACGGGGACAAGTCATTGCAGCAACTCACACTGAAGAGGAGCTTGCAGCACCCGGAGGGTATGCAGAACCAGCCTCGACTCTTGTAAACAAAGGGACGTTTACAGTCATGTTAGTCCCTGCTTAGAACTGATTCCTTGAAACCTAGTTTCTCCTATCCTGTCCATAATCTTGGATTCTGATCTCCAGGGTTATGCAGAGCATAGAATAAGCAATTTGCAACCTTGGAATCCTAAATTGCCCTTTCCCCACCAACTGCTCTGCATGTTTTTGTTTCTAACTGAAGTCTGCCCTCTACTGGTCATAGGCAGCCCAGACCCGCAACATGGAGCGGCTAAGCAGGTTTCTTCTCAAATCATTTCTTCTCCAGGAGCGTTTAGGAAATTGCTGCAATTTATTCAGCTTATAGCAATATGGAGAAATGATATCTTCTGCAGAGCGTTCCTCTTTTATTTTTTACTTTTTGATGTTTGTGAATTTTTTCCCTTTTATTCAACAGAAGCAGACAGAACTGGGCCAGTTTCAGTTACTTATTAGCCGCTTTCATTTGTGATAAATAACCATATTTGTCTTTATGCACTGCCTGCTAAGGCCTTCTGCTCCTACTGACTCATGAGTCACTACAATACTCTTTTATGGTGATAGTGGGCAAAGGCTATTCGAGAAGGGGTACGATATGAGTGGTGGGCTGTCAACTGTCTGTCTAGTAGTTTTTCAGAGGTGGTTGGTAGACTGCCTTGAGTAAAGGAAGACCCAGAGGCTGATTCTCCTTGAGTTCTGTGGGATATCTGCTTGCCCTGTTGGAAAGCTGCACAACACCAGACATTTGGGGATCCCAAACAGACATGGCAACCCTTTCTCTCCCTTCCTTCCAAATGGGCACTATGGCCAGGGACGCAGATCCGGGAGGGACATGAAAGGTGACTGGGGAAGGAACTCAGAGCCTGGGGAGACCAGGAGACAGTGTGAGCAAAAGGCTGAACCAGTGGCAGGAGGAAAGGAGGGAGCTGGAGGAGGGGAGGTGCGTCCACAAGGACAGAACAGGGGCCTAAAGGAGTAACTGCTTCCCTGAGGGCCATTACTGCTTTCTGCAATGCAGTTAACTGTAAAAATCTCTTTCGTTTTTAGTTAACAAAGGAAAGGGAGTCCTTTCCGATATTTTCATCCAGAGTCCTTGAGAATAACCCCCTGACCGTTTTAGGAGCATTTATACCTTCGGCCCTGAAAGAAATGCAGCACTTCCATGAAAGAAAATGTAATTTTTGAAAAGATTGCTTGGGTTTTTAACCTCTGAGCATCTGGGAGGCAGAAGACTCACAAGGATTCCTTACGGGGAGTATACATCCCAGCCAGAGGTCTAGAAATCTGTCCCCCTTTCCCAAAGTACAGCCAAACTGGGGCACTCCTTTGCCTAGATTCTCACGGGGTTCCTCTGCTCACCCCAGGGCCAACCCCCATAGTCCCACTATCCCTGTCAATCTCCTGGGGACTGCAGAAGCCTGGGCTCAGGGTGTAACAGAGATTTCTGTGTCCTATTCTTTCTCTTCCTCTCCATTTCCCTCTTGCCTCCTTCTTCATCTCCTTTCTTTGTCCTCGGGGATTCAATTTTATCCTCCCACATTGCCCCTCTCCAGCCTCTGTGACTCCAAACTAAATCATTTTGGGAAAGTGGGCTTACTGCGTTCCCATGGCTGAGCACTGCCCCTTTAAAATCAGCCTTCAGTTGGAGGGGGAGTTGAAGGGAAGAAGAGAGAACCAGGTCTTCTGCCTTTCCTCCCAGAGATAAAAGCTATTCTTAGCAGTAAAATCGGCTTGGCATTTGGGGAGACTTGTGTTTCTCTCCTTTCCACCCCAGGGGTTTTGCCATTGCGATTCTTCTTCTTCATGCAAAGAAGATGAAGGGAGAAAGAGAAGGGGGGAAAAAGTTGTCTCTCCTACCCTGATAGGCTTCCTTATTTTGAAAGACTGGTCCAGTTAGAATGCACTCACCCCAACCCCAGAAGACCAGTTTAATTCTTGCAGTCATTTTTCAGGCAAGAAGACTAAAAGCCAGATGAGCTCCCTTCAGGGCCTTCCACAGCACTTTGTATGTGGCGTGTGTTCATTAAATATACTTGCTCAGCCAGCCTCCTGCCTGCACCCTCATTAGGATGGGTCTCTCAGGACTGCCCTCGCTGGGCATACAGGGCCCTGGTAATCAGTCAGGGCATTTAAGACCCAGTGTTAGAGAGCAGCCTTCGGAGAAACCAGGAACTTGTTACATTAAAAATAGAGAAGAAGAAGAAGAAGAAAAAAGCAACCAAGGGCAAAAGTGGGTGGGCAAAGCTCAAGAAGAGTTACGTAATCTGATTCCACTTTGGACACAGATGATGAAATTCTGCAAAGAGGCCAGCAGGGGGAGCTCAGGCAGTGTGTCAGAACGCCAGCGCCCAGGTTGACGGGAGCCAAAACTGCGGACAAACAAAACAATGAACCTTTGTGGTTTCTCTTGGGTTTTTAAACCAGGGAGGCTCAACGCAGGACGGCCTGATCCTCATTCTGGTGGACTCAGTTAGCATCTCACAGAACCACGACTTAATAGGTCTCTCGTTGTCTCCCTCCCCCCTCTCTCCCTCAAATTGTTTTCTCCGTGTCAGAGTCTCCCACTAATCTCTTTTCTCAAGCTCTCTGGGTACCTCTTTGTATCTTTTTTTGTAAACCGGTTTTCTCTGAATCTGTGTTTCTGTCTGTGCTTCTTTCTTGCTATTTCTCTGTATCATCCTAGGCCGGCTTCATCTAAATGAAAAATAACTGGAAATGAACCCATCCATAGGCTGAGCTCAGAAAGCTGTCAGTACTTTGCCAAACCAATACTTTCAACAAAATGTATGCTGTGCAGCAGAAGTGGCTAACTCTGCCACCACTTAGCTGTGCAGTCATGTCTTTCATGTCTATTCTCTCGTCTCTGTCCTCCAGGCCTGCTGCCCATGGCCCCCTACAGTCTCTCCACTGCCATTGGGTTGCTGCCAAGCCATTGTCCTCCTCTCCCAAACCACTGACCTCCAGTAGTTGTCTCTCTACCTGACCAGCAGGACAAGGTCTTCCAGGTCTTTTAGAGAAGAAGCCCACACCTCTTGTGACATAGTATTTTGTTTTTTAAGTAAGGCCCAGTCCCCTCGTTTCCAGAAGACACTGCAACTCTTGTGGGATCAGGGGTTGAGGGGCTCCAGGGGAGAAATGGAGGGACCCAGTTTTGCATTCCACCTGGAACCTCTTCTTATCCAATGTTCAGGTGCCTGGCTGGATCTGGCCCACTTGCCCAGAGTATCTTCCTTCCTGGTGACTTTCTCTCAGGGATCTTCCTCATGTCCTTCCTTCCCAGACTGACCCTTGGGGACCTCTAGTTTATTACACAATCTGTATATGTCTGACGCTGTGGGGGAACAGAAATTAAATTCTCTTTTCTGGGCCTTTGAGCCCCGGAAAATTAAGAAATGTAACTGAGGATGTTTTAAGGTTCCAGAATATCCCATAACAGTCAAGAAGCACCCCCAGTATTTGATGGAAGGCAGCCCACAGAGGGCCGAATGAGGGCCCTGAGCAGGTACAGCATACAGATGGCTCCTGAGCAGTGACGTTTAGCAGAAGCTGGTTCAGTTCCAGCCCCAAACACTGTGACTATGGTGACAGTCATGATGGATCCCTCTGACTCCTATGTTGTTGTTTTTGTTGTTGTTTTAAAGATTTTCATTCATTTATTTGACAGACAGAGATCACCAGTAGGCAGAGAGGCAAGCGGGGGGGGGGGGGGGGGGGAAGGGGTGCGGGAAGCAAGCTCCCTGCTGAGCAGAGAGCCCGATGCAGGGCTTGATCCCAGGACCCTGGGACCACGACCCAAGCTGAAGGCAGAGGCTTCAACCCTCTGAGCTACCCAGGCGCCCCTGATTCCTACGTTTTATGGTCTCTCCCTCCAAATCTGTTCTATCCAGATTCTCATTATTTTTCAGATGCTAATCATATGTGTCCCTTGGAGACGGGTTCCAATATCAGATCTGCTAGGACATGATACTCCAGTCTCGGCACTTTAACTTTCTTTAAGTCTCCTGGATTCAAGGAAGGTAGCATTACTATGATCTGATCACAGTCGTCCCTGCCCTGCTCAATACTCGGTAACCATCATCCTTTCCTAGTTCCAGAACCTGTTTGGACCAAGTTGAAGATCAAAGCAAGGAGTAAGGGGGTAGACAGGCAATGCAACGCAATCTATCATTTAAAGACATTGGCCACTTGCTCGGCTTTGCTTGGCCCTGGCCATACAGAATGTCTGAATGAGACACAGGGTCTGTCCTCAGGGAGCAAATGCTTCTATTGGAGGGACCCGCTGTGTCTCTGAACCAGAATGAAAATGGAGCTGCTGCAGAAAAGCCCAGCACTGCAAAGTGCTAACATCATCAGGCAGGTTGCCTCTGCAGGGCAATCTATGATCTCTGCGACTCTCAGAACCAAAAGAATTGCTATATGACTTTCTAAATTAAGCTTTGCATTACTTTGGAAATTAACAAAGCATTCCTTCCCACAGACACTGTTCCCAAATTAAACATTTTGTGCTTGTACAGCTGTTCAAACGTCAGTGAATTGAAGATGAAAAGGTTCTTAGGAAGGGAAGAGAGGTGGGTGCCTAAAAGGAGAGAGGAGCACTGCGGGGGAGTTCTTAGAGGGCAAGCTGGGGGTCACGGAGCAGAGATTATAGAACAGAGGAGAAGTTTATGATCCAGTTAGTGAGTACATAAAATGTTTTTTAAATTATTAGGTTTAGATAACTGTAGGTTAAGGGGGCCCATTATGATCAAGTATTTAAAGGCATACTCTTAAGTGGAAAACTTGGGGAGTGGCTATTTCCCACCTCTAATCAGTAGGAGCCAGAGGAAACAGAGGAAATAAACATAAACGGCCAAGATGGTATTTTAAGGTCCCTGTGAGGCCCACTTCTCAAGATCTGACAACAGTCAAACACTAGAATGGGTCACAGAGGATGGCTGGGCACTCTCCTCTGGGGCTATTTATTGAAAGAACAGAGCCTTTGGGTTTTGCAATGTTGCAAGTGACATTCAGTGTAGAGACAGAAGCAAGTCCTGGATGAGACAGCTACCCAGGTTCTCTTCTAGATTGTGAGAGGAGAGAACTCCTCTAGGATTAGACGCCTTTTGCAGCAGCTAGAGAGAAATGGACTGATGGGAAGGCCCACAGTCCCCACTGGTCCACCCCCCTGCACGGTACCAGAGCCCCTTCCATCAAGCTGCCTTTGTGTCATTTGTTTCATGAACTTGTCCCTAGATCTTCGCTTGCAAAGACGTGAGCCATCTTGGCAAATGGTTTTTTAGAAAGCCCTTGCTCACAAAAATTCTGTCTGCAATATTTGAATTGGCCCGCAATATTTGTATTGGCTACTGGGCCTCTCATTTTCCACACAAGTTGCTCCTAACTTATCTCTGGGTCTCTTCCAGAGGGGCAGGAATTATTTGCCGGTGGTGTAACTTGAAACCCAGATTCTTCTTGGAAACCATTTTCATAAAGGTTTTGAAATGGGGACTGGAGCAGAAGAGAGTGAAGAGGTAAAAAAATATATATAAATAAATAAATAAAACGCAGGTTTAGTCAGATAAGATTTTTCCATGCAGCTAAGGGAGCAAGAGGCCCTGACTTCAGCAAACAAGGCCCAAGGTCTCACAGAGGCAGAGAGCCATGCTGGGCACTGGCAGCCAGTTCCCCTGCGGCTCCAGGAAAGAGCCCTGTCCTCTCATCTTGGCTGTACCTTAGACCAGACACTTATCCTGTCTGGCTCCCAATCTCATTGACTGCAAGAGGAGAATATCCATATAAACATCTCCCAAGTTTCCATAAGTTCTATATTCTGACATTTTGTATGGCCTTTGGGGTTGGTTTTAAAGATTAATGACACATTTCACCTGTACAGTGCTTTGTGGTTTAGAAAGCACTTTCACACCCTCGTCTTATTTGATCCACACAATTATGCTCTGAGGGAGGTAGGACAGAAAATATTTCCCCCATTTTAGAGATGAGGAAATGGAGGGTCAGGGCAGTTAGGCAGTGTGTAGACAACAGGCAGACATCCAGGACTCCAGTTTAGGTCTTTCAACTTGAGCTCAGTTATTCATCCTTGTAAGGTGTGCCTTTAAAATCAGATAACTATGGATCATCTCTCCAGAGAGATGAACTTAGGATTTTTAGATGTTTAAGCTCCACATAGATATCAGGTAAAATTCCCCTACTTCAGGCTTTTATGAATTCTTGCAAATGTATGAATGCCTTGCTTCTCTGGCCAGATTGCAGGCCCCTTGGAGGTTCAAGTCATATGTTTTGTCTTCCTTCCGACTCCCTCCAGCAACTCAGCTCAGAGAGCTAAGCACCTAGCCAGGGTTGTCACACTGCTAAGAAGAGGTAAAGCAAAGTAGAGAATGCAAAATAAGTAAGTGGGACAGATGTCCATTTCCACATCTAACCACTTTCCCTACAAGAACTGGTATCCTTATACATGTTCTGCCCTAGACAGCCTTCTGCCTGCCACGCTATTCCCCAAATCCTAGAACACAGCATAGTTTCCCATGGTGGCATCAGTAATATCCTCCTCTTTGACATGATTTTCCAGGCACAAGATGGGCTCAGAAGCATTAAGAGCCATGACCTCAGGGATCTCAAACGCTAGGAGCCTAATTTAAGTAAAGAAGGCAGACTGGCTTCCTTAGCTGAGGAAGTAGAAGTGACACCACGGAAGGGACTATCATGAGCTTAAGCTAAGAGGGAGGGCTGGTACTGAAGCAGGAACAGCCAGGAGCATCTGAGGAAAGCTACTGAGGACATCTGTGTGACTGGAAGGAGAGAGCGCCTTCTGCAGTGGGAGGGGTGGGTGGGCCTGGGAAATGCATCAATAAGCCAGTGTAGGTTCTCTGACCGCTTGTGCACACTTGGCCTCAGAGCAGTCTTGCTTCATCTCCCCAGACCTTTAGCCTCATGGGCAACCGTGACTCCACTCATTTCACCAGAACTATAAGAAGGAAACAGTGATAAAGCCAAGGCAAGGACAACTGACCAGATAAATAGAAATGGCTCTAATTTAAGAACTTTGCCCCATTATTATCCTGCCATCTCTTTGTTTTCTGTATCTCAAGTCCCTATTTTCCCAGATTTGGTGGAGAAGGAAAAGGATTCCAAGACTGTTGTAAGCAGGGCCACTCCCAATGAATGAGACCATCCCGTGCCCTAGGGACTGACTCAGTTGAGCATCACTGGTCAGAAGACTCTGAATTTCTGACAAAGGAGGTCTCTGTCGATAATAAGAACTTGTAGATAATAATGGCTCTACTATGAGAAGAATTCTAGGGTGATAGATTATTAGAAAGAACTGGGGGGCGCCTGGGTGGCTCAGTGGGTTAAGCCGCTGCCTTCGGCTCAGGTCATGATCTCAGGGTCCTGGGATCGAGCCCCGCATCGGGCTCTCTGCTCAGCAAGGAGCCTGCTTCCTCCTCTCTCTCTCTGCCTGTCTCTGCCTGCTTGTCATCTCTCTCTGTCAAATAAATAAATAAAATCTTAAAAAAAAAAAGAAAGAAAGAAAGAACTGGGACTTTAGGGCTTACATACTGATTCAACACTTTCATTGACAGATGAGGGGACTTAAGAGTGTGGCAATGGCATCAGTGTTCAGGCCACCCAGGGAGTTAGTGGAAAAATCTGTACTAGATCCCAGAAGTCTTCTAATACCACACTAGCCCTTCTCCTATCTTACCTACCCTGGACCTTTTAAATGCCAAAGGTTTTCACCCAGGGGCAACTCTGAGCAACAAAGAAAAGAAGGTCTGAATTGATGAAACTTCTTTATGGGAACTACTCTTTAGGAGAACGTTTGATGTTGTAGCCAGCCCTGGAGACTCTGTCCCTGCCTCCCTCCATCCTGCAGGGAGAAAGAACAGATATTTCTGTTCTAAAAGCCCTTCTGGCTGCCAAGCCTGCCCGTTCCGCCAAACACAGTATCTGATCTCATCCTAGTGGATTCCTCCCATCAGACAGTCCTCACACCACCTCCGGGAGCAGAGGGGGTGATGCCCTATCAGGTACAAGGTACACATGCAGCATCTTGCACAGTCGCTTCATAAATGGTCTACAAGTGAAAAACTGATTCCAGCTCTTCTATCATGCCTCCACTTCCCCACTTCCAAAAGCGTCCAACAAACTTGCCTTCAACCTGTGGATCAAATCAAGTCAAACCAACAGACCTTAATTAAGGTATTATTGGAAAAGCAATGTGCAGGTGATGAGTTCTATACAAAGACACGTCCAAGTCCGCACCTTCAAAGGACTCACAGGCCAACTGGGGTAGACCAGGTGATATTACATTTTAAGTTAATATCACAGGGCAACAATACAAGAAGTGCCAGGAAGCAATGAATGACCACTTGCCAAATTGTTGGAGTAGATAGTCTACGCATCGGTACACAGAAAAAAGATCACTGGGAACTGAAGAGTCCAGGGAAGTTTGTGGAAAAGGAAAGATTTTGTCAGAACTTTGAAGGATGGGTAGAATCTAGAGGAGGGAGAGAAGAAAAGAGCATTCTAGAAATTGGTACCCAAGAAAAGATACAAAAAATAGAAAAATGCAAGTGTGCTGAGGGCAGTGAGTAATGCTAATTGCAATAGTGGGTGCTGCTTATCATGTATCAGACACTATTCTCGGCAGCTAACATTTAATAATTCTCTTGATTCTCATATAATTCAAATTATTACTATTATTATCACATTTTTACAGGCCAGGAGACTGAGGCTTAGAGAGGTTTTAAGTTACTTACCCAAGGGCACAGCTGATAAGGGATTGAGCAGGAACTTGAGCCTAGAGACTACACATTCAGCCACTGCTTCTCTCACTGTGGCTAGAAGAGTTGATTTCTTAGAGCGGTGTATTGGGGGCAGAGCACAGAGGATCTGGAATACTATAGTACAAACTTGGACTTGGTTTTGTGGGCATGGGAAATCATTAAACGTCTCTGAGCAGGGAAGTGGATCTGCATTTAGGGTTTTAAACTGAGACACATACAGGAAGGAAATCCTAAGGACGCCTTAATATTTTTAAAAAAGCATAGAAGTGTATTAGCACGTAGATAAAGATATCCTTCCTTTTTATAGAGAGCCTTGTCCAGAGTTACTTCCAGTGGCTCTTAACATCTTAAACTACTAGGGGATCAAATCCTTGATTGGTGGTACTAAGGAAACAACCAAAATGTAAACAGCCCCAAAGCTACCCAGGCACATGCGCACTAGCTAAGGGCGGAGACAGGCTTGAAGGACAGTGTTTGCAGGGAGATAGGACATCAGATCAGGAGAGAGTGGGAAAGAGTGGAGGGAAGAAGATGTCAGATAGCAAATGAGAGGTCAGCAAAATGAGTTGGGATCTTGGGTGAGCAATTCAGCAATATCTTAAGCATGGTAGAATCAAAGCTTCTGGAAGAGGAAAAAAAATATTGTCAGCTATCTCCTTGATTATTTTGTAATAGCAGATAATTTCTTTAGTCCCTTCCCTCTTTACAGGTTAAAATGGAAAATCTTCCATTTCCATGCACAGAATGCTTTTATTTCTCTCTCTTTCTTTCAGGACTCAATTTTGCTAATCCATTCTATCAAGCACTATAATGTTCTCATGACTATCCACTCTAATGAACGTGGGACAGATCGAGTAATAAGAACTTTGAAAGGGTGATGATTGAAATAAAAGCATCTTTTTATATTCTCCAGGAACTCTATATACAAAGAAGCCTGCTCAAACCAATAGAGCAAAAACATTAGATAATTTGATTTCTGAGCACAGATTAGATAACTGTCTTGGATGGGATTTTGGGAATGGCCATAGGGGATGAGGCATCATCCTGTTGAGGGGGTCTTCAGGGAATATTGGGTTTATATGAGTGTCGGTTAGCCCCTGAGTCACAAAGCATGGGTTGTAGGGCTGGCCTTAGTCCAGGCTCCAGGCAAAATTACATACTTATCCTTGTGAATTGTGGTATTCAGTGTAACCATCGCCTTGATTTATGGCCACACCTTCATGACCCCACTTTTGGAAATGGTTTCCAAATCTGAGTCCCTGGCAGCTGTTTTATGTCCACCCACAGGAAGCCAAAAGATAAATGATGTGGGGGGTGGGTGAAATGGTTTGTGAATGCCCAAATCTTGTTCTCTTGAATAGGTATTTTTGTTTGAAGAATGAACTGATTAGTTTGTGTTTAAGTGAGGCAAAAATCACTCCAATATAAGAAAATCAAATGCTGTATAGACATTTCCTCTCTAGTCAATGTGTGGTGTTGATAAACTGACTGCTGGTCTTTCCTTCCTTTGCTATCTTCTCAGCTGCCACTATTTGAGAAGACTTAAGCCCAATGCTGAGTCACTTCTGGTTGGTACTATGTGTAAAAGGTTTGGAAATAAATCACATTCCCAGATCCAAGTCCTAGGAACCAAGTTACTACTTCCAGGCTCCTGTGTTGAGCTGAAATCCTTCCCTTCCAGCCAGGTCTGGGATAACTGTTCCCCAGAACTAACCTGGGTACCTGTGTGGCCCCAGAGCCAAAGTTCTTTCTCTATTGGTCCCTCCCTGCATGTTGGCCCAAATCCCAGAGTTGAACAATTACCCTGGTTTCCTCTTCTAAATTCTTAATTCTTGCCTTGCCTAGAATTCTGCTTCTCCTTCTAGAACTAGATACTCTACCCACCTCTCATCCATCCTTGTCCCTTCTGGGGTTTTCTGTGATACCAGGTCATGGAATGGTTGTGCTTTGGAACAGGGTACATTTGTCTTATTGGACCCTCATGATTGATTTCCTTTGACTTAAATCAATGTCTCTCAACATGAGTGGAACCACCATTAGAAACTCAGGGGGGCACGTATTAGAAACTCAGGAGGGCATTTTTTTGATTGCCACAGGTTTTGGGAGGGGCACTAGTGGCATTTAGTGAGAGGGAAGTCAGGATACCATTCTCCAATCATGTGCACCACAGGCCCCTTAACCAAGAAATGTTGTGTGTCCTGGATAACCTTCAAAACTCACACTGGATGTTTATGTGGGAAAACCTGTTTATAATTACCTGGGTGTGGAACTCAATCCCATTTTACTTGGAAATACAATTACTTTTGCATAGTTTTAATATACATGGAATTTTCCATGAATGTTCTCTAAGCATTTTTTTTTAGATTTTATTTATTTATTTATTGGACAGATGGAGATCACAAGTAGGCAGAGAGTCAGGCAGAGAGAGAGGGGGAAGCAGGCTCCCCATAGAGCAGAGAGCCTGATGCGGTGCTCTATCCCAGGACCCTGAGATCATGACCTGAGCCAAAAGCAGAGGCTTTAACCCACTGAGCCACCCAGGCGCCCCTCCTCTAAGCATTTTTAAAGGAAGTGATTATTGTACTGTGTTTGGTTCAGAACTTTACCAGCAGTAGTCACAATCTCAGAAAAGCACTTCAGTGTCAGTGTTATCGTTCTTGCTATTAGAGTTGCCGGCAAACCTGTCTGTATCTACATATGTCTCTGTCACAGTCACTCTGATCTCAAAGCAATGGACTATTGCATTCTGTCTTCCAGTTAGTCATCCCCAAACATTCATATACTCCAATACATATTATTTTATTATAAATTATTCCTCTTCCACCCATGTTTTTTCTTTATTTTTATAGTTAGGACATCATAATAAAATATGTATATAGGTGGTTTTTTATCTATGAATTTCTTTTCAGAACAGTAAGTGGAACTTAACAAAACATTCATTTAAAATTAGGTCATTGGCTTTCCATGCTACCGAGGGAGGGGTCCATACAACATTGTTCTGTGTTCTCGTGGCAACTTAAAGGGAAAATTGCACAATATCTGCAGACCTGATGTCCTGCAAATGAAAGAGGAGGATGTCATTAAATTCCTTGCAGCAGGAACCAACTTATATGGCACTAGCTTTGACATCCAAATGGAACAGTACATCTACAAGAGGAAAAGTGATGGCATCTACATCATAAATCTGAAGAGGACCTCAAAGAAGCTTCTGCTGGCAGCTCTTGCCATTGTTGCTATGGAAAACTGAGCTGATGTCAATGTCATATCATGTGGGAATACTGACCAGGGAGCTGTGCTGAAGTTTGCTGCTGTTATAGGAGCCACTCCTATTGCTGGCTGCTTCACTTCTGAAAGCTTTACTAACCAGATCCAGGCAGTCTTCCGGGAGACTTCTGGTGGTTACTGACCACCAGCTTCTCACTGGGGTTCTTATGTTAACTTGCCTGCCGTCACTCTGTGTAACACAGACTCTCCACCACACTATGTGCACATTGCCATCCCGTGCAACAACAAGGGAGCTCACTAGTGGGTCTGATGTGAATGTGGACCCAGGAAGTTCACATGAGTGGCACCATTTTCCTGTGAACACCCAGGGAAGTCATGCCTGATCTCTACTTCTCCAGAGACCTTGAAGAGATTGAAAAGGAAGAACAGCTATTGCTGAAAAGGTTGTGATCAAGGAGGAATTTCAGTTTGAATGGGCTGCTCCAGCTCCTGAGTTCACTGCTCCTCAATCTGAGGTTGCAGACTGGTCTGAAGGCATGCAGGTGCCCTATGTGCCTATTCAGCAGTTCCCTACAGAAAACTGGAGTGCTCAGTCTGCCACTGAAGACTCCCACTGCTCAGACCACTGAATGGGTAAGAACAACTACTGAGTGGTCTTAAGCTGCTCTTCCAGAAAGGCAAGCAAAATGGAAATAAAATTGAAGGAAAATAAACAGTTTCTTAAAAAAAAAAAAAATCAGGTCATTGAGTCTAATTAGATTAAGAATCCTTGACCTAATCTGATACTATAGTACTATCTGTTGAAGGCAAGAAAGGATTGAAGATGAGGTCAGGGCTTTCCTAGGAGAAGGCTGTGGCTGCCTATCAAGAGGTCTCATGGGTCATATCCTTTTGAGAAACTTGTCACTTTCCAAATTTTATTGTTTATCCTCATCAGGAACTCAGCAGTTTTCAGGATTCAAGATCACTTGAATCAGGTGAATCTCTAAGGTTACTCATAGTCAACTTACAAATTCACATTGGGAGATATTTCTTCCCAGGGACTAAAAAGCTTATGTCCACCGTGTAGGGCCACCAGTCCTAGGAACAAAATGAGCACAAATGCTGAGCAAAGAGCATACAGGGTACAGAAGAGAGATCAGAAGAGGCACTCCAATCCCACAGCTGAGCATACTTCTCCAGCAGCCACGAAGGGCACGGTCTCTCTTCTGCACAGTGCTTGGGTTTTCACTTTCTGTAGCCCAGCTTATTACTTCCCCTTCTGTCCACGCCTCCACCCATCTTCACAGTCTTCCTCCAGGCAGTGTATAATACAATTGGTTAAATATCTTCTACTAAATGACATTCACATTCTAGACCTGGTTTCCTTTGATTACACTAAATTGCCCACCTTGATTGGAGTTTTTTGAGGTCTAGGCATTTCACAGTCTGTTTTATTCCCACAGATGACTAATCATATCCATTGTCTGTGAATTTCACTAGTTCATCTCAGAAGGTGACCTTATGTTCATGATCTCCAAATGCATGGAGAGGCAGACTTTCTACTGTTGCATCCATATCCTAATGTTAGAAATGAAGGTTAAGTCCCTGTCAGACTCTTCTCCTGTTCTGCACTAGTCCCTATAGCTGGGACAGTTTTCTGATTCTTATTTCAACTTGATAAAGAATAGTCCCACCTCCCTTCAGCCCTTTTCTGACCCTTTCTGCCCCCAGCCAACCTGGGTGGAAAACTTCTAGCATAGATTAAGCTGGAGGCCATCCAAATTATGACAGTAACTTATTATGGATCAGAAGAAATAACTCAAGTATTTGTTTTGGGGGAAGAGGTTGTTTTTCAGTTTGTTGCTTACGAATAGAGTGATTTCTACTTATGCAAACTGGTCAGATGAACTGAGGAGCTGATTAAATGAACAGTTTAGGGGCGCCTGGGTGGCTCAGTGGGTTAAGCCGCTGCCTTCGGCTCAGGTCATGATCGCAGGGTCCTGGGATCAAGCCCCGCATCGGGCTCTCTGCTCAGCAGGGAGCCTGCTTCCTCCTCTCTCTCTCTGCCTGCCTCTCTGCCTACTTGTGATCTCTCTCTGTCAAATGAATAAATAAAATCTTTAAAAAAAAATGAACAGTTTAGTTAATTAAGAGATAGTATATATAAAATAGATGAATAATGATTTTCATAGAATTATTAATGAGCTAGAGTTAATTTAAAACCTACATGAACTATAGTTTAGTTATTTTCTCATGGTTCAGAAAAGAAGAGTTCAGGGGAGTGTTCTCATCCTGCTGCACCATATTATATTATGGACTGAAATAATGTTTCCTCAAGCTTTTCATTTCAATCACCCAGACCTTCTCTGTCCTAATTAGTGTTTTCTGTGCTCTTTGACTTTGCTGAGCTGAAATTTTCACTATTAAATGTGCATCAGTAAGAACCTTACTTTAACTTTAAAATGTTTCATCCCATTCTTTCATTAAGTTTGTTGAGTATGAAGAAGCTTCCCTCACCAAATCAAAAATTTATGTTAGTATATTTCTGTAAGGCTTTAATTTAATACTTTCCATCCTTCTCCATTAGAAGAAGATGACAGTAAATATGGCACAAGTTCATCATTTTCTCTAAGAGTTTTTAAATATTGAATGAACATTAGCTGGAATTTAAGTGTAAGAAATATCTGAAATTGTACTGCATTTATTCATTCATTTAATTTTTCATTACATGAACATTTATTAAGCATCCATCATATGGCAGATACTGTAGTAGACATTGGAGATAGTAAAATAGTAAGTCATAGTTCCAATTCTCGAGGAGCTCACAGTTTAAGAAAGGAGAGAGAGATAATGTAAAAATAAAATTTCCATTCGGTATAATGGGTACAACTAAGGAAATTTGATGGAAGTTCAGTGGTAGCACAGAAAAACTAAATGATCAACTCTACCTAAGGAGGTAGGTAAGACTACGGAAAGTTCACAGAGGAAGATGCTTATACTGAGTTTTGAAGGAGAGGTAGAAATTTTCCCACTAGACACAGGAAAGAGGAATATTTCAGAAATATGGAAGAGCATGTACTAATGTAACAGGCAAGTAACAATAATGCAGCTTTTGGGAACTGGAAGCAGTTTGATGGGTCTGGTGCCTAAGATAAGACCTCATTAAGATAAGGCTGGAAGAGCTAGATCTTAAATGGCCTTGAGTGCCCTGACAAAGGGTTTGCATGTCATTCATTTGGCAGTGGGCAGTAATTGATGAGTGCTGAAACGGAAGTGACACAATCATATCTGTGTAAGGTCGGATCACAGTTGATTCCATGTGGATGGATATGTGGTAAGACCAGAGGTAAGAAGTATAAATAGCTGAAATAGCTGGCTGTCTACTGAAGATACATGATCCCCTTGTACAGTACAGATTGGATGTTGGGAAACATTTCCTTCACAAGGGTCGACATTTCCCAATTCTCTCCAAGTGGAACCATGTGACTAGATTTGGTTAAGGGAATATGAGTTAAGGTGTGTAAGATACTCTGAGCCAAGGGGGTTAAGGGAATCTAAGCTATGCAGTTTTCACTTCCACAGCAAACCTGTGTCTGAAATAGTTGTCTCACAAGATGGAAAAAACCTGGATCCCTAAGTTAGAAAAGAGGTGTCCAGGAGAGCCACTCAGCCAATTACACTTATGTTGAACTTCTTGTGAGTAAACAAATTTTTTGTGTATTAAGCCTCAGAGATCTAAATATTATTTTTAAAAAACTATTGGATTGTTCTAACACAGAAGGAGTGTTAGGAAATGTCTGCAATGCTTGAAATAAAAATAGAGACTTCCCGTGTTATATGCTGAAGTATAGGAGCCCTTAAAGAATATAAGTGAAGGGCTGCCTGGGTTGAGGCAGGGTTGAGCCTCTGCCTTCGGCTCAGGTCATGATCTCAGGGTCCTGGGATCAAGTCCCATATTGGGCTCTCTGCTCAGTGGGGAGCCTGTTTCCCCTCTCACTCTGCCTGCCTCTCTGCCTACTTGTGATCTCTCTCTCTGTGTCAAATAAACAAAATCTATTAAAAACAAAAACAAAACAAAAAAAGAAGATAAAGTGGAAAATGGAAGAAAGAGGGATAATAATTTATAGATAATATTAAGAATATAGAAGAAGATGGGATCCGGAGCATAGGAAGCAAAAGCTCCTTCAGTAGAAGAAGGGAAGGAGTGAGGTCTCTTTATTTAAAACAGGAGAAAAAACACAGCAATAGGTAAGCAGTAATAAGCTGCCTGGTAGCTACATTTTCTCTGAGAAATAACAGGTAAACACATCTGCTGAGAAAGTGAGAGTAAAGGTTTTGAGGACAAGAAAAATTTTAATAGTAAATTCTGTGAAGAACAGGAGAGAGCAGTACAGAGATATTTGACAAGTGAAAGACCACCAGCCCACACAATTGAATGAATTTCTCCACCTCAGTTCATCATTCTGACTGGAAGGGTTAGAAAGGTGGGTTTTAAGATTAATCCAAGATTGAAAGATTCCAGAATAGGTGTAGGTACAAAACAAAGGAATGGCAGAAATGATCTGATAAGTTAGGGTATATTTCAGTGCTGTAATCAAGAACCCAACAATAATTCAGTGGTTCAAACAAGATAGAATCTTCACATTCTGGGTACAATGGTAGTAAACATATTCCACACTGGATGTAAGTAAAAACCTGGACAGAAGGCATATAGCAGCTTTTCAAGGACTCTGAAAATTAAATAATAGCTGGCGATTGGGGGAAAGGACTAGAATTTGAAGTACCATCAAACTGATGGTGCATTTATGATCTTTTTCCTTCCATATACCAGGTTCAACTGGAAGCAACACAAAACCTGAATGTGGGCATCTGCACAGACAGAGAGAGCTCCAGGAGAGGTTGTCTAGTTCTGGCTCAAAGAGCAGTGAAGAGTCTCCTAATGCTCAGAGAGGGGGGGTGGGGAACTCCCCCGGCCCCCCACCTTGTCTTTTCTTCATTCTTTAATACTCCAGCCTCTAAGAAATCTCATGATGGCAGTGGCAGTGACAGCAAATGTGGTGACAGCTGGCCTACAGGATTCTGAGAGAGGGGAAACTTCCTCCCTGATCAGAGGAGCTATGATTCTCAGAGGGTGAGACAAACCCTCGTTGCTTTTTGTCTTCTCTGTGTCCTCCTACTGGTTAGCCCTGGACATCATTGTAGTGGTAAAAAGTGTACAGCAGGGTGGATAAATATTGCCCCAATTCTGGCTGGAGAACTCCAGATAACCAGAAAGTACTGAAGAGATTACTATAGGGAAGAGATTGGGTAAGCAGCCCCATAAAGATGGTTATGAACTCCTGGGCTCATTTCCAAGTGTACAGTCATGGATTTGACCCTAAACAGCATACCATAGACTATAAGAACTGATATATAGAGTAGAATACTGCCAGGGTCACAAACTAGCCACTGGGTGGTTCACATACAAGACAGATTCGAATAGCACTGAGAAAGCTTCACAATTAGACATTACACAGAGACCACAGAAACCTGGCTGGAACCCGTAACTGAACCAAGCTGGGCTGGTTGTCTGTTAAAACAAAACAAATACTCAGGATTCCATAACATAATATTCTAAATGTCCAAGATACAATTCAAAAGTAATCAACATATAAGGAACCAGGAAAATCTCAACCCTGTGTGGTAAAAGGCAATCAATATATGCCAATGCCAAGATGGCACACATGTAGGAATTATCTGATAAAAACTTCCAAGCAACAATTATAAAAATACTCCAGAAAGTAAAGGCAAACACTCTTAAATGTAAGAAGCTAAAGTCTCAGCAAAGAAATTAAAGATATAAAGAAGAAACAAAGAACAATTTTAGAACTAAAAAAATACAAAACTGAAAAGAAAAAACCTTACTAAAGGGACCCAACAAGCAGAATAAAGATGGAAGAGAAAAGTGTAAATGAACTTGAAGACAAATCAATGGGATTTACCCAAAGTAAATAAGAGAGGTTTTTTTTGTTTTGTTTTGTTTTGTTTTGTTTTTTAAGAATAGAGCTTCAGACACCTGTAGAATATCAAAAGATCTAGCATTGATGTCATCATAGTACCTCAGGAAAGGATAAAAATAGTGTAGAAAAAGTATCTGAGGAAATGATGGTTGGAAATTTCCCAAATTTTATCAAAGACATAAATCTACAGACTCAAGGAGCTCAGCAAACTTCAACAGAATAAATCCAAAGAAATCTGTGCCAGACACATTGTTAGAAAAATTATAAACTAATCACAAAGAAAAGCACTTGAAGGTGACCAGAAGAAACAGACATATTATTTGTAGGCAAACAACAATTCAAATGATTGTGGAATTCTTAAAAGAAACTATGGAGTACAGAAGGAAGTGGAACAATGTTCATAAAGTGCTAAGAGAAAAAAAAAAAAAAACACTGTGCAAATCAGAATTCTAAATCCAGTAAAATATCCTTTAGAAAGGAAAGTGAAATAAAGACATTCATACTGAAGGAAAACTAAGAGCCAGTAGACCTGCCCCAAAATAACTGCTGATGAAATTCTTTCAGATAGAAGGAAAATGTTACCAGAGGAAACTTGGGATATCAGAAACGAAGAGATCCACAAAAACAGCAAATATATAGGTAAAGATAACACAGTATCCTCCTCTTGAGTTCTTTAAAATACTTTGCTAAAGCGAAAATTAGAAAATATCTAAAACTGAACAAAAATGAAAATATAACATATCATAATATGTGGATGCAACTAAAGCATAGCCTAGAGAGATATTTATAGCATTAAATATTTATACTGGCAAAGATGAAGGTTCTCAAATCAATATTCTAAACTCCACCTAGAGAAACTTAAAAAAGATGAGTAAAATAAAACTGAAATAAGCAGGATGGAAAAAATAAATATAAGAGCAGTAAAAAAAAAAAAAAAATCAATGTGATCAAAAGCTCAGTAAAACTGATAAATCTTAAGCAAGAGAGAGAAATCGCCACTATCATAGCTATTAAGGAGATTGAATCCATAGTTTAAATCTTTAAAAAAAGAAAGCTCCACACTCAGATGGTTTCACTGATAAATTTGCAAAATGTTTAAAGAAATAATATTATTTCTGCATAATTTCTTCCAGAAAACAGAAGAAGAATGAACACTTCCCAACTTACTTTATAAGATCAGCATTATCCTGATACAAAAAACAAAGATAGTACAAAGAAAACTAGAGATGAACATATTCCATAACCGAAAACACAAAAATCCTGAAGATACTAACAAATTGAATCCAGTAATATGTAGAAAGAATAATATACCACAATCAAGGGAATTTGTCCTGGTAATGCGATATTGGTTTAATATCTCAAAGTCATTCAACGTAATCCATCATATTAATATCAAAGAAGATGAAAAGGCAAATCACAGACTGAAAGTATTTGCAAAACAAAACATGTATCTGACAAAGTACTTATATCCAGAATATTAAAAAAAAAACCAAAACTCTCAAACCATGACAGGGACAAAAATTAGACAAAAGATTTGAGGAAATATTTTACCAAAAAACATATATTGATGGCCACAAGCTCATAAAAGATGTCCCAAATCATTGACCACTAGGAAACTGTAAATTAAAACTAGAGTTTACTCAGAAGGGTGACTGAAATGAAAAATATTGACATTATTAAGCCTTGGTGACTATAGAGCAACTGGGGTCCTCATTCATTATAAGCAGGAATGCAAAATGGTAGAGCCACTTTGAAAATCAGTTTAACAGTATTTTATAAAAGTTAAACACATATACCTACCATATGACTCAGCAATTTCACTCCTGGGTATCTACTCAAGAAAAATGAAAACATATCCTCACACAACTTGTATATGAATATTTACAACATAAGCATTCATAATAGCCACAAATGTAACAATACAAATGTCCAAGATCTAGTGAATGGATAATCAAATTATAGCATATCCATGCAATGGGCTATTACCCAGTAATTAAGAGGAATGAACTACTGATACACATAACAATATGGATGAAACTCAAAAACACCACACTAAATGGAAGAAACCAGTCACAAAAAGCAACATACTATATGGTTCCATTTTTATGATATTCTAGAAAAGGCAGAACTACCATGACCTGAAGTAGACCAGTGGTTCCCTGGGGGCAAGGACCAACTGCAAAACGGCAGTAGGGAAAGTAGAGAACCTTTTGTGGATGATAGAAGTTTTCTAAAACTGGATTGGGGGGGGCGGGGAGGCAGATGCATGACTGTATACACGCATACATGTGATTTATCAAAGTTTGCCAAACTGTACACCTAAAATGGGTGAATTTTATTATACGTAAATCATGCCACAATGCAAATGGACAATAAAAATGAAGGTTAAGTAAAGGAGTTTTCATGAATAAAACCATGAATAAAACCTAACCTGCCAGCAGCTGTGAACCAGAAGAAAGACTAGAAAGTTCTTCAGGCTGAAGGAAAATGATCTCAGATGGTAGCATGGAAGGGGACTGGGAAAGGTGAATGCATGGTTAAATATAAAAGAATATCAACTGTTTACATCAAAACCATAATAAATGCACCCATAGAAGTAAGAGAGATGGCAACAAAAAGCACACAGTGGAGGGCACTCATGCAGTTAAACCGTTGCTAAGGTCGGTTTCAGAAGTGGTAAAAATCAAAAGCACTGAATTAAAGTAGACTGTATTACATCAAGGATGCCTATTGCAGTCTCTCGTGTAACAACTGAAAGAACTATGGAAGACATAACTAAAAAATGAAGAAAGAGAAATAGAATAATAAAAAACTTTCCTCATGCAAGAGAAGGCAGGAAATGAGAAATAAAGGAACAAAGTACAAGAGGACAAAGAACAAGATGTTAGACTCAAACTCTATCATTAATAATTAATTATTTTAAATGTCAATGGCCTACAATCCAATTATAAAGCAGCTTGTCAGACCAAATTCTTTAAAAGGCAAAACCAAGCTCTATGCTATTTATTTACTGGAGTCCCACATTAAGTAAAAAGATAGAGAAAATGCGAAAATAAAAGGATGAAGAAAGGTATCCTACACAAACACTAACCAAAGTAAACCTGATGTAGTTAAATTAATATCAACAAAGCAGACATTGAGGTAAGAAGTATTGCTAGAGACTAAAAGGGATATTTCATAATTATCAGAAGATGTTTTAAAATACTGTATCTATCTTCCTTGTGTTAAGTGCCACAATTATCTAATAATAGAATAACTAACTACCTTCAGGTAAGATGATGATTTCCAAAATGCCTTGTCATTTCAAGCACAAAAGTATGATGAAACCGATTTTTAAAAAAGTATTGCGCATCCATGCACGACATTAGACTTTTAAGAGTGACACCTTTGAAAATGTTAGGACTATTACATTTGCTGATCACCAAGGGTTTTATTTGTGCCTATGGCATTAACATTTGTAAAAATATTCCCTGTGTCTGTCATGTTTAATAGTCTATTTCTATTTCCTCTTTATTCTTCTGAAGTCATGAGTAATAAATTCACTCAGAAAATAGGAGTTAGTAAGCACTGCCAACACAGACCAGTTTCATTAGCTTAATGAAAATAGTTCGGGGCAAGACCTTCAACAGCTGTTATATGTCTTGATCAGAGTTCAGTCATTACCTGTTTTAAAAAAAATAACTTCACTGTAACTTCATGTTCAGCTCTTTTTTATTCTGGGTCCACATGTAGCTTCTAATATACCCTTAAATAGAAAGTAATGAATGCAAAAGCTATAGAACTTTGCATAAATGTCAGGTTCTGTTTCTGTTTTTCACCAAACTCTGAATGTCATCATTCAGAAACTACATATGGCTCAGTGAGGTGCCTTTGTTCATAAAAACCCTTTCATTTTTCTCAGTGAGCTGTAGCCAGAGGTAGAGACATTCTCTAAATGTTGAACTGGGAGCTATTCAGATAGAACGCTGTGTAGGATAAGAGAACGTGTCCATCATTCAATGAACGACTTCATTTGAATGAAGACAAACAACAGAAAAACAAACAAAAAAAATGAAGGGGCAGTCATTTCTCAGCCTTGATGTATTATAAGCTGGTCAAACTAAAATTAACTGCATGGCACACTGAGACTGGGAAGTCTGGGAAGCTGTGGCCTGGGTGCAGGGTCCTCCGAAGCGGGGGAGGAGCATGGAGTGAGAGGGAACTGGGGATGGGAGCATAAAAACCCTGGCCTTACTCTCCTCCCTCTTTTCACCTCTGGCCAACACCTCCCAATGGTGAAACACAGCTGGAAACCAGAAGGCACATTACCTCTCCAAGTGCAGAGTAAGATGGAGAAGAGTGGAAAGGGCATCCGGATGGGCATAGGGAAGCTATCTAACACAGGAAGCTGCGGCAACCGTCTAGATAAAAACCACCTGCTGAATTTCAATCTTGGTTCTGCCATAAACTATGTGCCATGGGATTTTGTGGACACCACTTAACTGCTCTCAGCCATTTTGTCCTATTCCGTTCAGATGAGGGGACTATACCTACCTCTCAGAGTTATTGTGAGGATCAGGTTAAGACCTGTAACATTTAGTGCCGTGCCCCACACACAGTACAAGCTAGACAAATGATGTCACCTTCCCTTTTCCATTAAATATATTCTCTGCTTGCCTAGAGATCTATTTTCCTTTCAATATTAGCATGCTTAGAAAAATCCTCTTATTCCTAAAGACCCTAGGGAAGTGTCAGGATCATTCCTATGTCAAATACGTTATAGTAATAATTGCCTTGGTCAGGGCAATTTAGGCAGAGAAACATTTTTTATTCTTGAGAAAAGTGGCGTATACTACAAAGGATTAATTTGGCCCTTAGCAAATAACTCAATATAGATTCCCACTTATTTACCAGAAGCAGCAGTTTATTTCCTAGGACTGCCAGACACTGACATCAGCTGTCCCCTATTTGTTTGTGTCAGGTAATGAGAAGCTCTGCATGCAGAACACTTTCATTTGGGGAGGCTCAGAAGATTTGCTGTAAGCCAATTGTTCGTTCCAAGGATTAGAAGAGCATTTCTGTTGTTGTAAATTGCATACCAATTTGCAGTGCCATTTCCAAGTTCTGATGGAAAGTCTATAATGTATCTCTATAATCATCTGATGTTTTTATCTATGATCTCTCAAGCTGGCATATTTTCTGCTATCCCATCCACCCAGATTAATTCCCAAACAATGATGCTTGTCCTGCTGGCAAGGCATCCAGAGGAGTCTGGACCACGACCAGGGTGCAGGCTTCTTTTGTGGGGTGCTCCAATGACAAGGGAAAAACGGAGAGTATTGAGTGCAATATTGAGAAAGGCTTACAAAATGATAAGTCTTAGTTACATCTATACCCACTTTCCAGTTTACCAAGCAACTTCTCATGTTGATTGATATTTACCTCCTTGTTTTTTATAGATGAGAAAACTGACACTCTGAGACATTAAGTAGCTTGCCCAAGATGTTCCACAATTTGGGATGGCGTGAGGATTAGAATGTAGGTCTTCTGATTCTAATGTACTTGTCCAGAATGAAAAGGTAACCTTACCTTCTAGAGTAACATGCTGACTGCCTGCTGTCTGTAAAGGACTAAGACAAGACCACCCGAGTTTCACCCAGGAAAAAGAAAGCAGACTTTAGGATTTCTTTATTTACCTGACAAGAAGACACTCGTCAGTAAAAAGAAATTCATTGACTAGATTGCTGAGGAGGAACAGTCAAAATTTTGTAAGTGCTTTAGAAAAGTAGAAGAGATTCAAGGTATTTATGCTAATCAAGCATTGAAAATGAATGTTCTAGATAGAATGGAGCCAGTCCAAAGGTCTTACACAATTGGTTAAAACATCACTGGTCTGGAGAGCCTTCAGCTGGGCCCAGTAAGGGTCTGGATGGGAGGCGGGGTCACTAGAAACTGATATTTCTTTTTCACTCCAGCTGATTATAATGATAGCATTAAGGTTGACATCTCTCAGGCATTCATCAGAATCACACCAACGGCTTGCTGAAACAGACTGCTGGACCCAACCACAGTTTCTGATTCAGTAGGTTTAGCATACAGTCTTAGAATCTGCATTTCTAACAAGCTCCCAAATGAAGCTTTGCAGCTGGTCCAGGATCCATGTTTTGAGAATGACTATCCTACATACATAATGCTGAAAGGGGGCAGTTTTAATTTTAAACTTCCTTGACAGCAACCTCCTCTTTAAGTTCTGACTACCAGATGACTCCCTCACACCCAAGACAGACAGAGGTCTTTCCTGATCATAACCTTCATATTCTACTTATGGAAAAGTTCTCAGAGGAAGGAACTATTTTTCTGGGGCAGGAGGAATAAAGAAATTGCTCATGGAATCCCAAGTCAACACAACTTACACCACAGCCTCATACCCATATCTTTTCATTTCCCTTCCTTGGGAGGAATCAATACTGAATTATTTGACTTGCCTTTTTAAAAAACAGCATTACATGCATTGATTGAGTCTCATGATATTTACGGTTTGCTTTTTATTACCTTACTCTTCCTGATCAATAATCACTTTTCCCATGCTCATAACTTTATCCTATGTAATTTTTGGAAAGTGTACAGTCTGATTTATTTCTACTGTGACTCAGCCAGACAGTTTTCCAAACTTACAGTTCTCCTTGTAAAAATGCAACATTCTCCAGTTATACCTTCTTTGTTCCTTTGTTGGGCACATATTCCACCCCTGCCCCATGGTAGTTTTTTGTGTATTGGTTTATGTCTTCCAGTGGATTGGTGTCTATGGAGAGAAGGATCTCATTATAAAGATTTGTTTCCCTTATACCACCAGCCCAGGCCCTGCTCATAATAGATGCTCGATAAATATAGATTTGGATTCATTGGCAGTTTTAAATAAGATGCTCCTTAACTGATTCTTTTTTAATCATATGAGTGAAATTCATACTTTTTGGCATATTTCTGAATCATAAATGCATGTAACCACTACCACAATTAAAATACAGAAGAGTTCTATTACCCTAAGTAAACTTCTTTGTACTGCTGCCCCTTTATAATAAAAAATTTCCCTTCCCCTTAGTCCCTGGCAACCACCGGTCAGTTCTTTGTTCCTGTAGCTTTGGTCTTTCCTGAATGTCATGTAAAGGTGATCATATGTAGCCTTCGGATTTGTCTTGTTCCTCTTAGAAAAATGCATATGAAAGTCACCCATTTTGGTGCATATATCAGTAGTTTATTCTTTATTGCTGAGAAATATTCCATTTTATGGCTGTCCAACTGTTTTTTTATTTTTCACCAGTTGAACGATATTTAGGCTGTTTCCAATCTTTGGCAATTATGAACAAAGCTGTTGTAAATATTTGCAGATGGGGTTTTATGTGAATATAAATTTTCATTTCTTTTAAATACCTAAGAGTGGGATTGTTGCATGTTATGATAAATGTATATATAATTTTATAAGAAACTTTTAAATTTTCTTATAGAGGAGCTATACCCTTTCATAGCATTCTTATCAGCAATATATGAATTTCAGTTACTCTGCTTTCCTCATCAGCTCTTAGAATTGTCAGTTTATTTTGTTTTAGACATTCTGGTAGGAATTTAATGTTACTTCATCACAGCGTTAATTGGCATCTCCCTAATAAATAATGATATACTGATTATCTTTTCATGTATTTATTTGCCATCTCTGTATTATCTTCTTTGACAAAATATGTGTTCAAATATTTTACCTACTCTTTAAAAATTTTTTAAGATTTTATCTGGTTATTTATTCAAGAATGAGAAAGAGCAGGCAGGGGGAGAAGCAGAGGGAGAGGGATGAGCCAACTCCATGAGCATGGAGCATGGAGCCCATCGCAGGGCTTGATGCCATGACCCCAGACTGAGCCACCCAGCTGCCCCTACCTATTTTTTTTAATTGAGTTGTTTCCTTACTGTTGAGTTATGAGAGTTTTATATGTTTCGGATAATAGTCCTTTGTCAGCTATGTGATGTGCAAATGTCTTACTCCAGTCTGTAACTTATCTTTCATTCTCTTAACAACGTCTGTAAAAAGCAAAATTTTAAATTTTGGTCAAGTCCCATTTCTTAATTTTTCTTTTAGGGATCATGCTAACACTATTTAAAGAACCCCACCTAACTCAAGCTCACAAAGATTTCCACCTATTGTTTCTTCTAAAAGTTTTATAGTTTTACATTTTATAGTCAGTTCTGTGATCCATCTTAAGCTAATTTTTGTGTAAGGTTGGGAGTATAGTTTGAGGTTCACTTTTATGTTTACTGGCATCAAATTGTTCCCATAGATTTGTTGAACTGCACTTGCACTTTTGTTAAAACCCAATTGACTATTTGTGTGAGTCTGGGTTCTCTATTCTGTTCTACCAATCTATGTTATCTATCTTTTCACAATACCGTACAGGTTTGATTATTATACTTTTTAGTAAGCCTTGAAGCTAAGAGTATGACTCTTCCAAACTTGTTATTTTCCAAAACTGTTTTGACCATTCTAATTCCTTTGCCTTTCCAGGTAAATTTTAGAATCAGATTGTGAATATCCACAAAAAGTTCTACCCTCGGTTGATTCTTAACCTAAACTGTTTACTTGGGCTGACCTATAGTTCTCAAACTTCAATGTGCTTCAGAATTATAAAAATGCATGTTCTAGGGCCTGACTTTGAATATTCTCATTCGGTATTTCTGCCAAGGGCCTGGGCATTTGCATTTTTGACACTGTCCACGAGATGATCCAATATACATGGTCATGGAAGATGATTTGAGAAACATGGTTCTGGATTCCCAGAACCTAGGAAATTGTCCACAGGCTTTGAAGAATTCTTAAAAATATTACATCCACAAATTTGGTGAAAGGATATGGCATTGGGTTTACAGTTAAATCTAACACCTGATAATATACATCATACAATATTATGGCTGATTGGTATTGTCAAGCCTGTGTTGAAACACAAACCAGAACCTCGAAGGTGTCTTACTGTCATTTAGGTGATGAGAAAAATGATGTGATTTTCCATGTCCCATAAGTAGCTCTTCTGTGATATTTATCCCATGGAGTAACTCCATGAACATTTTCTTAAATTCTTAAACCATTTTCGAACAAGGAGAAACTAGATTGGAGAGATGTACAAGCTAAGGAAGAGAGTTACAAGGAAAAACATCAGTCAAATGAATAGACTCTTGAGAAAAATTAGATTAATGACCATAAATATTAACTTTGTTTTACATTGAAATATGGATTGACCAGCTTGCTCTGGGAATTGGACATTCTTGTTAATTTAATTTTCTATGTAATAAGAGATGGAAGGTTAACTGGAAAAACCTTCCAGTAAAAAATCTTTCTAAAATGAATTAGTGTATGTTCCATGTTAATTTATTATTAAGCATTCATAGCCTTGCTTGTTTCCTAAGGGTAGGAAATAACAACATAGAGAAGACCAAAGTGAATTTGAGAGGCTTCCCACAGGCCTTTAGACCAAGAGGCTCCCTGAATGAATGGTCCTGGCAAACAGATGGGAAGAAATTAATAAATTATTCTAGAATGCCACCAGGGAAATAAGCTCCTTTACAGATGTTAATTGCTTTGCCAATAGGCCATGGCTACATATAATGGGGAGTGGAGAGTAACAATTTAGAGGAAGACCAACCTTCAGACTGAAAAGAGCTGTCTCCACAGTACTAGAATCAACAGTCTTCATGAAGTAGGCTGGCATATGGAAATATTGCCCTCCATTGGGAGCAACAAGAGAGTGATTTCCCCTGGCAAAGGACCCTTCTTTGGCTAAAATTTTATCAAGTAGCCACCTATTCTTGAAACTTCCTGTAGGATTTCTTGAGGCACCACAGGGAGACTTGTTGAATGGGCAATGTTGTCTAGGAGTTCCTAGGTGGACTCAGAACCTGTCTTCACTGCCTGCTCACAATATGACCTTGGAAAAGTCACTGCACTTCTCTATTCCTCAGCTTCACTATCTGCAAAATGGGGGGAACAACAGTAAATGGATTGAACTCACTAATCAAAAGTCAGAAAGCAGCTGGATGTATAAAAAAGAAGACTCTGGGGGGGTGGGAGGTTGGGGTACCAGGTGGTGGGTATTATAGAGGGCACGGATTGCATGGAGCACTGGGTGTGGTGCAAAAATAATGAATACTGTTTTTCTGAAAATAAATAAATTGGAAAAAAAAAAAAAAAAAGAAGAAGAAGACCCAACTGTATGCTGCCTGTAGGAGATTCATTTCAGATCTAGAGACACATAGAACCTTAAAGTAAAAGGACAGAAGATGACATTCCAAGCAAACAGAAACAAAAAGAAGGTAGCTATAGCCATACTTGTATCAGACAAAATAGACTGCAAGCCAGAAAGGGTAACAAAAGACAAAGAAGGTGATTATAGAGTGATAAAGAGGTCCACACATCAAAAAGATATAACAATTGTATCGCTTCTCGGCCTTTTGGCTAAGATCAAGTGTAAAAAGATATAACTGTTGTAAATAGATACACCCCTAACACCTGAGCACTGAACTATATTAAACAATTAATAACAGATATCAAGAAAGCAATAGACAACAGTGCAAAATCATAGGAGACCTCAGGACTCCACTATCAGCAATAGATAGGTCATCCAGGCAGGAAATCAACAAAGAATTGATAGAGAATTAAATCAGACTTTAGAGTAAATGGACTTAATAGACATATACAGAACCTTGCATCTAATAGCACCAGAATATAAATTTCTGTGTGTGTGTATGTATATATGTATGTATATATATACCACATCTTTATCCATTCTTCTGATTCTTCTGTTGATGGACATCTAGGCTCTTTCCATAGTTTGGCTATTGCGGACATTGTTGCTATAAACATATATACAATGGAATATTATGCAGCCATCAAAACCCCCAAACTCTTGCCATTTGCAATTATGTGAATGGAACTAGAGAGTATTATGCTAATAGTAAGTCAAGCAAAGAAAGACAATTATCATATGATCTCACTGATATGAGTATCATCCAACCAGAGAGGGAGATAAACCATAAGAAACTCTTAATGTCAGGAAAAAAACTGAGGGTAGCTGGGGGGGAAGGGTAGGAGGCATGAGGCGCCTTGGTGATGGACATTGGAGAGGTTATGTGTGATGGTAAGTGCTGTGAATTGTGTAAGACTGATGAATTACACACCTGTACCCCTGAAACAAATAATACTTTATATGTTAATTTTAAAAAGAGAGAAAACAAAACAAAAACTACAAAACATTTCAAAAACAAATTAATAAAGAATTAAAAATGGTGATTAAAAAGAATACACATTCTTTTTGAATGCACATGAAACATGCTCCAGAATAGATCATATGATGGGCCACAAAATAAATCTTAGCAAATTTAAGATTGCAATCTTACCAACCATCTTTTCTGACTACAATGGTATGAAACAAATCAACAAGAGTCGTTGAGGAAAGTGAGCTCTACAAATACATGAAAACTAAACAACGTACTTTTAAACAACCATTGGGCCAAAACAAAAATCAAAAAGGAAATAACTATCTCAAAACAAATGAAAATGAAAACACAACCTATCAAATATTGTGGGATGCACCAAAAGCAGTTCTGAGAGGAAAGTTTATAGAGATAAATGCATATGTTAGGAAACCAGAAATATCTTAGATAAACACCTAACTTTGCACCTTAAGGAATTGAAAAAAAAAAAGGAAAGAACAAAATAAGTCCAAAGCTAGCAGAAGGAATAAAATAATAGGATCAGAGTAGTAATAATTTAATAAAGATCAGAAAAACAATAGAAAGTGTCAACAGAACTAAGAGTTAGATCTTTGAAAAGATAAATGAAATTGACAAACCTTTAGCTAGACTTAACTAAGAAAAAAAAAGAGGAGACTCAAATAAGCAAAATTAGAAATGAAAGAGGAGCTTACAACTGATACTACAGAAATATATAGAATCATAAGAGAATACTATAAACAACTATAGGCCAAAAAATTACATAACCTAGATGAAATGGATACATTTCTAGAAACACAACTTACCAAGACTAAATCAGGAGTAGAAAATCTGAACAGATTGATCACAAGTAGAGAGATTGACTCAGTAATCAAAAAACTCCCAACACAGTAAACTCCAGGACCAGATGGCTTCACAGGAGAATTCTATCAACATTTAAAAATTAACATCACTCCTCCTCAAACTCTTCTAAAATATCAAGGAGAGGGGAATATGTTCAAACTCATTCTACGAGGCCAGCATTACTTTGAAGCTAAAACCAGGTAAAAATACCACAAGAAAGGGGCGCCTGGGTGGCTCAGTGGGTTAAAAAGCCTGTCTTCAGCTCAGGTCATTATCCCAGGTCCTAGGATGGACCCCACATGGGGCTCTCTGCTCAACAAGGAGCCTGCTTCCCTTCTTCTCCCTCTGCCTGCCTCTCTGCCTACTTGTGATCTCTGTCTGTCAAATAAACAAATAAAATATTTTTTAAAAAGAATACCACAAGAAAAAAATTACACAGACCAACATCCCTGATAAATACAGATGCAGAAATTCTCAAAAAAAATTAGTAAACCAAATACAAGAATATTTTAAAAGGATTATATACTATCACAACCAAGAGGGATTTATCCATGGGCTGTAAGGATGATCTGACATATGCAAATCAATAAATGTAATGCATCATGCCAATAAAATGAAAGATAAAAATCCACATGATTATCTCAATATATGTAGAAAAATTATTAACAAAACAATATCTTTTCATGATAAAAACCTCAATGGACATGTATAGAAAAGAACATACCTCAACATAACAAAGACCATATAAGACAAACCCACTGCTAACATACGCAGTGGAGAGAAATTGAAAACATTTCCCCTAAGATCAGGAACAAGGCAAGGAAGCCCACCCTCACTGCTCCTATTCATTATAGTCCTGGAAGCCCTAGCGAGGGCAATTAGGAGAGACAGGGAAATAAAACGCATCCAAATTGGAAAGGATGAAGTAAAACTGCCATTATTTGCTAATGGTAAGATCCTGTATGTAGAGAATCCCAAAGAACCAGTTGAAAAACTGTTAGAAATAATCGATGACTTCAGTAAAAAGGCAGGATACAAAATCAACATACAGAAATCAATTGCATTCCTTTATATTAGTAATGAAGCATCAGAAAAAGAAATAAAACCATCCCATTCACAATAGCATCAAAACAATAAAATATTTAGGAATAAACTTAACTGAGGATGTGAAACATCTATACAGTGAAAACTGTATAGCAAAACTTTGCTGACTGAAGAAGAAGGGACATTGAAGAAATTGAAGAAGGGACAAATAGAAAGAACATCCTGTGTTCATAGATCAGTAGAATTAATGTTGTAAAATGACCATACTACCCAAAGCCATCTATAGATTTAGCACAATCCCCATTGAAATACCAAAGGCACTATTTATAGTAAATAAGTCATAGAGATCTAATGCACAATACTGTGAATATAGACAGTAATATTATACTATAATTATGTAACATGATAAATATTGCTACATTAGCAATCATATTACAATATATAAATGTACCAGAAGTAACATGCCATACACCTTAAACTTACATAATGTTAAATGTCTAATTTATCAATTTTTTAGAGATTATTTATTTATTTATTTGAGAGAGAGAATGAGCAGGGGGAGAGGCAGAGGGAGAGAGAGAGAGAAGCAGACTTAGTGCTGAGTGCAGAGCCCAACTCAGAGCTCTGTCCCAGGACTCTGGGATTATGACCTGAGCCAAAGTCAGATGCTTAATCCACTGAGCCGCCCAGGCGCCCCTCAACTTTTTTAAAAGAAAAAAAAAAGCAGCAGCAGTACAGCCTCCCCCACTGAATACTGAGTAGCACATGTTCTCTTCACATCCTAGAAAGATGGCTTCCTTATAAGATTCAATGCTTTATTTTACTGGCAAGAGTTTCCTCCCTCCACCTCAAACTAGATTTTTAGGCCCCCTGATGATACATTACCTTGTAAAGCCATGGTCAAGCCAGGATGTGTGACTGTGCCATCAGAAGGAATGAGAGCTGGCTCCCTAATGCCACGGAGCCGGAGTTAGCACGCTCCAGCAATGTGGGGGGCATAGAGACCTTCTGATCAGATTCTTCCTTCCACAAAGAACTGACCACTGCCTACAGCTGCAGTGCTACAGCCATGTTTGTGCCAGGCAGCCCCAGTCAAGGGCTGAGCATGGCAGGGCCAGGGCCTGGTCACTCCGACCGTGCAGTCCATGCAGGACTCCTCCAACAGACCGTCTTTGATGCAGAGCTCCCGAGGGCTGGCTGAGACAGTCAGACCCACATATAGTCCGGTGCTCTTGCTTCCTAATTCTGCTTCCTTCCCTCTTTCATTTCACAGATGCCAGATCTGCATCATGGTCTAAGGGCTTCCCCTACCTTGTCTTTCCTCATTCCTTTTACCTTTCTCAGGCATTGTCCCCTCACTCCCATCAATGCCTTGCACTTCCAGTCCTGTCTCAGTAGCTGCTTCCTGCAGGACCCAACTGTCCTAGGCAACGTAGACAATGGTTCAAGAAAGCAGATGATAAGATGAGGTGCTGTGCCTGGATCCTCACTGTCTCTCCAGAAATGAAAACCCCATTCTGAATGGTATTGTGTGCCATGGGGACTGTGGCTCTTCCACTGACCTCCCTCTTCTACATTTGCCCTCAGGCAGAGAGGGGCGCTAGAATCCTGGAGGGACTGCTCCCTGAACACGTATAGAGAATGAGACCCTAATGACACAGAGAAAACTATGGCAGCCATGTGGGTGCCCCACTTGGATCTCTCTTCAAGAAAGAAGGTGCCACTCAGCTGCAAGGAGTGTGGTCCCTGAGGGTCTCTGGCTGCAGCACCTTCAGCATGTGCCTCAAGTTGGAAGCTGGAGCCCTATGCTTCACCAGCAGCCCCCAGTCAATGGTGGAGCATCCGGAACGCTTCTGCCCATCGCAAGCTAACCCTAATAATAAGCAGGATTTGCTCCAAATCTCCCCCAGTGGACAGACTGAGACTCTGCTAGATCTACAGCACAGCCTGAAGCTCTGCCTGCTCAGTTCTACATCTTTCCTACTTCCCTTTCACATGTGCAGACCACTTCACCACCTGGAACTTTCCCCACACCCTAGACGCTTCCTCCCTCTTTAGCTTGACTCCAGACCCCGCCCCACCCTTCTCCCCAGGGGACCCAAACTGACACACAGAGTGCATTAGCGCCCAAGAACTCCGCCAAGGATGTGAACACAGTGGGCCCTCCCTTGAGAGGCAGTGCCTCAGGCTAAGTCCTCTCGGTGGAAGACCCTTGGACAAAGGCTTCGGAGCTGCTGGTGAGTGGGGGGTTGGGGGTGCTGACAGGCAGAGGAACGGACTGTACAACACCATCCTGGCTTTTCTGGCTGAAAGCTCTGCCTTTGGACAATTAAGAAGATTACTGGAAGTAAAAAGGTGTTTCAGAAGATGGTGTCAATATTTTTCTTCTCAGCTCTGATTCATAATACCATAATAATAGACTCTTGGCAAAGCAAGAAATGCATGTTAAGAAGATTAGAAAAAAAGTGTTTTAGGGACAAAGGTTCCTAGTCAAAGGGCTTCATGTAAAGTTTGAAGGGAAGAGAGAAAAAGGCTCAGAAGAAACTTCTAAATCACATAAATGGAAGTTAATCTGAATGGCGCAGAAAGAAGATTCACAGTGAAAGAAAGAGAAGGCCAGTAATTCTAAGGAGATAACGGAGAAGCAGACCAGGAATAATATTTAAGGCTCAATTACTCATGTTTCAACATACAAGATAATACAATGTAACTGAGATCTTAAAACAAGCGGATTGTCCCAGGTTGGATTTCTCAGGAAGCCAATCCTGAGATGGAGATTAGCTTGCAGGAAGTTTATCTGCGAGCACTCTTGGTACGAACACCTGTGATGGGAAGGGAGAAGTAGAACCTAACGGAGGGAGAAGAGGCATTCTGAGGGCTGGTGAGGTGCTCTGAGGATGTGATAACCCTTCAGAGCCAGCCTAAACTGGGACAAGAGGGCCCAACCTTTTATACCCACGTCAATCAGTCACTGGACGCAGGCCACCCTGGAAGGGACATGACCTTGGGAGATAAGACAGTGCTCTTCAGCTGAGACAGTCCTGGCAGAGATGGACAGGCAAAGACCAGCTTTGGTGGTGCTCCCAGGAGCTGGAGTAAAATTTCCTTTATTATTTTTATATAAACACTTTTATTTTAGAATGACATGACATTTGACATGACATTTTAGAATGACATGTCCTTATCTTACTCAATACTTTAGAGATTACAGAAAAAGTCGCAAAGTTAATACCAAGTTCCTGTATATCCCACATCCAGTTGCCTCCCGGTCAACATCTCTAACAGTATCTCACATTGGTCACAACAAATGAAGCAATAGAATACATTATTACTAAGCACCACACCTTATTTGTATTTCATTAGTTTCCTTTTTGCTGTTCTAGGACCCTATCTAAGATATCACATTAAGTCCCAGTCATATGTCCTTAAGACCCGTCTGGCTGTGACAATTTCTAAGACTTTCCTTGTTTTTTGATGACCTTGACATTTTTGAGGACTACTTGGGCATACTATAGAATGTCTCTCAATTTGAGTTTGGTTGACTGGGAGATAATTCCTTTATTTCTGAAGGAAAATGGGCAACACATCATGTGTGGGTGCACCACACTTATAACTATGATTTCCTAGATGTCCCTGAAACTTGGGGAAATAGAACCAGTTTAAGCAATGAAATGGTATATGATTTCAATATAAACAGATCTGATAAAAATGGATATATAGTACCACCATGTGTCAAAACTGCAAATCTATGGAATCCACAAGTACAGCATACAGCATATGGAGAAGACTAAACATGAGTGAGAGATTACTGCTATTTGTGGGAGCGTGCTAGGAATGCCAGGCTAAATGGAAGAGCTGGAGGAGCTTTCCTAAATCAAATGATAAAAATGTCACAGAGGCAAGTTGTGATATTGATGTGCTCTTTCAAGTACTTAGACATCTGTTCAAAATCTCTACAATGGTCTCAGAATTTAATACATTCTTGACTTGCCTTCCTGATAATTTTATCTTTCAAAAAGTACAAGGAAGGAGGAAGTGCTACATTAGCCTCAGTTCTGACCAGAGAGGAAGGATTTGGTGGTGATGTTCATATGATAAAAATATTTCAGTGAACATATGAAGTAAAATGCTGTCTGTGCCTTCCTGAAGATGAAAGAAAGCAGTCACGCCATCCTAGATTCTGTAGTAGAAAAAAAACGAAGAACCTTTGGTTATAGTAGACATGTAATTGAGGCTTTAGAAAAATAAACTTCCAAAAGCTCATGGGAATATAAATAAAACCCCAAAACCAGAGGCAATAAAAAAACAATACATTGGGTTTTTTTTTAAAATAATAAAACTCTGAAAAATTAAACTGTGTTGTAATCATTACCTGCAGAAACCAATATGACCCAATTTGAAGTTTTCAAATGAGTCTATATTTTGAAATGACATACACAAAAGATGAAAGAAAAGACATCAGGTGAATAAGAAAGATAAATAAGAAAATTATACAAACCTGTAAGAAGGTGACAGAAGGTCATGCAGAATGCTAGATGATAGGAGCCACAGAGAGGGCTTTGAAAACACACACACAGTGTAAAGCAAGAAGATGAAGGCAAGTATAAGCTAACTGCTTAGAGAAGATCCTGTTAAATGATAACAGGGAAAAGGCAGAGCTACTCAATTGCTTCTTTCTTCTCCAGCAAGGAACACGATCTTCAAACTGAGAAGGGTATAACAGATGCCACAGAGAATAAATTGGGCCCAACCTAAATGAGGAGAGGCAGAGAGAACCCAGGATACAGGCTTTGCAAAATAAATAAAGATTATAAGTCTCAAAAACACTGTTCCTTGTCTCAGGGAAATAGAAAATAGGACAGATGCCAGAAATCTAAGCCAGACAAAAATACAGATTTTCTCAAAGGAGAAAAAAATGGATTATGGAGTCTACAGAGTGAACAAGTTTAGCATTACGTTCTGCAATACTCTGGAATGGTTATTACATAAACATTAGTGAGCTAACAATGAAGACAGGTTAAATTAACTTCATATTATTATAAAAGATAAAGTACAAGAGTACCAGGTACAATCTTTCTCTCAACACAGTGTTTTACAAAGATGCTCATAATATTTATTTGAGCAAGATGGAAGGGTGTTGCCCAGTTTGTAAGCTGGTTAGAGGGGTCCACTGCCTGCCAGACAATTGCATTCAAATATCTGTTAGTGGATCAATGTTCAATTATAGAGAAAGGCCTCTAAGGCTCTTTATAGCTCTGGACATGTCCTTATCTTACTCAATACTTTTTTTTTTTTGAGGTGTACATGAAGATAATATAAGGGATAGTTGAGAGAAAATAATAATAATATTATCATAATAATAATAACATTCATAATAATGAAAAGAATAAGAATAAATAATTCATAGAAAAAAATATAAGATGCTCAATTCAGTAATTAGAGCAATTCAGATTAGTATAACCTAAAGGAACTAGTACCAATCAATATTACTGAAATGTGAGGAAATACTACCCTTGTACACATTGGCAGGAATACACATGGTAGACCTTTTTGGAAAACAAGTTTGGCATTTGCTATCAAGATTTTACATGCATATCCTTTCAGGCAGCAATTCTACTTTTAGGTATCTAGCCTAGAAAAGTTCCTACACATTTACCCTAAGAATCGTGTCCAAGATATTTTATACAATAAAATAATCTTAATGTCTATCAACAAAGGGAAAGTTAAATAAGTTGTACACATCTCTACAGTGGAGCACGGTGCATCAGGTAAACAGGTGAGAATATTTGTAAATGCTGACACGGAAAGGGCTGTAAAACGTGTTATGAAGTGGAAAGGACAAATTTCAAAAAACAAGTATAATATGCTGCCCCACAAAATGAACTATTTCCAAGAGTGAAGAAGTGCATGGGAAACTTCCTGAAGAATACAGTGCAAGCTGAGTTGGCTTACTCTGTAGGGGGACAAGGGGTTGCAGGAAGGACCAAGGGGGTGTTCACTTAATCTATTGTGTTCAGTTTTATGCAATGTTAATGTACAAACATATTACCTGTAATATTAGAAATAAATGAAAGACCTCTTTTTAAAAATATACTTTAAAGAAAGAAAGGGCACCAGGCACTAGTCTGAGGACATGTATCCTTGTCCCAGCTCTGCACTTGCTGCTTCAGAGCGTCCACACCTATAAGAAAGAGAATAAGTACTGCCTGGAGACATTGATGATAAAATGAGATAATGTAAACTACAAGGTTTTCAAGCTCCATCGTACATTAAAATTCCTTAGATATAAGATACATCTAATATGAAACTTCATGTGACCAGTGTTTGGAGAGGAAACTTTTTACAAGCTGAATAATCAGAACAAGATCCAAATTAGTCTAATGAATTGGAACAATGGGCCTCAAAGAACTAGCATAATGGAATAGGGATGAGCATGAAGTTTTATTTACAGCTTCAGAAAATGGGCTGCATAAATACAAGATTTAAGAAACCTAGTGTTAGAATCATCATTGTAGAACTTTTTAGAAGCAGTCATCTGATGTGAATGTGAAAAATGGAACACAATTTCAAGCCATACAAAGAGATCGCTTGGAAAGAACGATGTGGTCACTGTTATTAGCGGGGTCATCAACCAAGACTGACTGGCCTAAGCTGGTTGACAAATTAGGAACAATGAAATATGTTATGCAGGAACATACCAGACTTCTCTGAACTTCTTTCCATTGAACGGCACATAATTAAGCATTTAATATGGTTTCAATAATTTTCTCTGTCGTTCCCATTACATTGAATGCTCTTGTGAGTAAGTGTCACATATTGTATTTCTTCATTGCTCAAAAAATTTGGAGAAGAGCTAGGATTATAAAAGGCACCCAGTAAATATTAAATATCATCAAACAATGTTTTGAGATGAGAGATAATGGAGTTCCCTCATCCATCATTCTGAAGATCTATGATCACATACATAACTCTACGAGTAGATGGGGAAGGGGTTGAACCTATAGTAACAGTTGATTTTTTTTTTTATTTGTCACCTTTATATGACCTTCTTTTCTTGAATTTTTTTAAAGCAAAGTAGAGTAATTTTTAATTGATTCATTACTGTATCAAATTAGTAAAGGTTTTATGGGCAGAGGATTTCATGTTACAGGTGTCAGAAATAGCTAAGACATCTGTTAGACCGTGAGAGGAAATTATACATCAATCAGAAGCTATTTTAGCAAGGAAATCCTTTGTAGAGCTTTATGAGAATTCAGACACATAATTTTTTCTCTCTGTAAAAGAAAATCCACTCAGGGTATTCATTTTAGCCTCCTCATAGTTGTGATACTTGTGAAGGAAGTAATATGTCCATGGGGATCTGTGGAAAGGTAAGAGCAGTATTTATCATTTTGTATTGCTTCTGTGAATCCGTCTTCCTTAGCATCTATCTGTTTGCCTCAGCACCAGCTAATACGCTTTTTTAAAAAGATATGTATGACTCAGTCTCCCTCGTGGTCTGAAATGGAGTCCCAAATTCATGACTTTGGGTGTGGAGGGGCACTTTTTATGATGCATGGCCAAGCTATAGATCTAGAAAATATATTTTGAAAACTTAATGATACATTTCTCCTGCTGTCATATTTCAAAATATTGTTTTCATGGAACTCAATTAATCTGTGATTTGGGTTTGAGATGGAAACAAAAGAAAATATATTCTAGCACTTTGATCAGCAAGATGAGAAAATAAGGTCACATCATATGTCATGGTGGGGATGTAGGTATTATTCAGGATCCTGGTGGGGAAATAGAACAAGCTAATGGGATAATCGAGGAGCGTTTATTTATTTTTTATTTTGTATTCTTTTTAAATCGAGGAGAGTTTAAATGAAGCTATCTATAAGGTGTGGAGAGGGATAAGGGAAGACAGAGTGTTAGGTAAGCCCCCAGGGCTAGCAGTAGTGGGAAGCTGATGGGGCAGGAAAAAGGAGTAGTAGCCAGAATCCCAGCTGTAAAAGAAGGTCACCCAACAGAGACCTTTCAGGAGAGAAACAACCTGCAGTCCAGCCAGGAGGGAATTGGTGCACTAAATACCCAAACCTCACCCTTCTGCTACTTTCCCATCTCCTGCCAGCCTCTCCCACAGTCCCAACCCAACAGGAAGCAGAGGGCAAGGAAGCTGGTTGATGCAGTCTGTGAAAATCAGCCTCCAGGGAGCACAGCGCAGGGTGGAGAAGGATGGAGAGTGAATTCAGAGGAGTAAATGGAAAATATTTAGCACAATGAATGTTCTTGCCCCTTATGCAACCTCATGGGCACTTCAACTGCCTTATTTTTTGGAAACTGTGTTTTATTAAATGTAGTAAGTTTTGGCAAATTTCTGGTTGCCTCGTACCTGAACATTATTGCTAAATTTGGAGAAATGTCCATATTCAGAGCCCTGGCTCTGTGAGACAGCAGAAAGGAAACTTGTTTCCCCAACCCCTCATTTACAGCTAGCTTATTAGCATATGAGCTAGAGTACATCAATTAGACATATCCAAGCACAGCAGATTCCTGCATTGCTGTTCTTCCCCTAAACATATGGCAAAGATAAACCATAAAAAAGAACACAAAAATGACATTGCAGAGTTAAAGGGGAAAAAGACTGCTATCTCCATCATGCTCATCTCCGTCGATGAGTAAAAACAACAGAATGCCAAAGAGTGAACTGGGCTGAAGCCATCGACCTGCTAGTCTCCAGGCCCAGAATTAGGTAGTGGTGGCCACATAGCAGGGAACCTATGCCACTTGCAACAAGGGCCCTAAATTGGGATGACCAACTTAGGCTGCCTGAGCTATGAGTCAGAAGAGTCTGTGTACCTGGAGAGATAAAAAGAGATCCAGCCGTGAAACCAGGAAAAGAACCAAGCCATGTGATTGGCCAGTGACTGGATCCAAGTTATCTCTGACATCACCTTGACCAAGAGCCTTGAACTGCCTTTATAGCATCTGGTTCTGAAATGGAATTCCAAGGGGCCAAGTAAAGAGACAACCACAAAACCAGTGGATTTAGACAAATAGGAGAGAGAGAGAGAGAGAGAAGATTAAAAACAAACAATAAAAAACATTTCAATTCAAAATAAGCTTGCAAATCAAAATTCTAAAATCCATGAAATCCTGTCCTTAAAAAATACACATAAGGGCGCCTGGGTGGCTCAGTGGTTTAAGCCACTGCCTTTGGCTCAGGTCATGATCTCAGGGTCCTGGGATCGAGTCCCGCATCGGGCTCTCTGCTCAGCAGGGAGCCTGCTTCCTCCTCTCTCTCTCTCTCTGCCTGCCTCTCTGCCCACTTGTAATCTCTCTCTGTCAAATAAATAAATAAAATCTTAAAAAAATAATACACATAAAGCACCAAATCAAAACATGAATTCATTGCAGAAAAAAATTAATTTTAATGAGTAGTATAATAAATCGGTTAAAACAAGGAAACCCGAAAGGATAAGGGAATAACGGTGATAAATAGAACTAGCCATATAGAACAAAATCAGGCATAAATGAAGCAAGAATAGATGGATGTGCAAAATAACCAAGAGAACTCTTGGAAATAAAAAGGTACTCCTCAGAATTTAAAAAAAAAACAAAACTTAATAGTTGGAATGAGCTTTGGACTCACTAAAGGAAGTGCTGGTGTCTGGTAAGATCAAACCAAGATGCTCACCCCAAATTCAACACAGAGACAAAGCACTTAAAGCACTTAAATACATAAAAGAATGATTATGTGCATATAACATGAGACCCCAAAAAAGAGAATGAAAAAAACAACGGAGAAACAGTATAAGTTGCTTAGCATAAAAGTAATGGCTAAGAATTCCCCAGAGCAAAAGAAAACCATAGGTCATCAGATTGAAAGTTGGCTCTAGGTGACAAAAGGATAAATAAAAATAAATTCCCACCTTGGAACATTGTAATGACACTTAGAACATAAAGAATAAAATGAAATCTTTAATATGTCAGAATAAAAATACAGATTATCACACAACAAACAGAATACTACCAGATTTCTCAGCGCAACATTAAATGCCACGGAAGGATGAAAAAGCAATGTTTAAGGTGAACAAAATTCGATGACAAAACTCTCAACTTAGACTGCTATATCCAGCTAAAGCATAATTGAGAGATGGAGAAAAGTAAAGATATTTTCAAACACACAAAGTTAAACTATAATCCACAGACTCCCTTTGAAAGAACCTCTGTTTAACTAACCATGCCTCCCTCCTTCCCCCCTCCCCTCCCACACCCCCCACACCCCTATCCCCGCCAAAGGCATGCGTGGTGCCCTGACCTTGCCCACGTTATTCACCCTTTCTCTCCTGTCTCCCTCTGCTCTTCCTCAATTTACTCTTCCTCTCCTCCAAACTGGGTTTCCTTAACCCCATGGTACAGGCACCAGACAAGTGTGTCCTCCTGCATCCCACCACACTGAGCCAGCCTGCCCGGCCTCTGAGGTCTGGAGTTTCTGCTCTCTCCTCCCCTAGAGCATGCAGCCATCCTAGGCTAGAAGCATAGAGAAATGCTGCTCCGTCATCCTTCATGCAGTGACTTTGTACAATGGGTGGAGTGGAGGTAAGAAACATGAGTGCCAGGGGAAAAGGAGGACCTTCAAGTCATGGGTAGAGAGCTGTTGTGGAACACTGAGAACTCCAACCATTGCTCTAATTGATTAAGTTCTCGAACCTAGGTGAGGTTCGGTGGGCTGAGGTCCAGAGCCGATGACCAAGAAAGAATTCTTGAGACATCTTTGGTGCAAAATGGTGGTTTATTAGAGCACGGGGACAGGACCCGTGGGCAGGCAGAGATGCTGCTGCCCCCGGTTGTGAGGGATGGCAGGTTATGTACCCTGCAGTTGGGGGAAGGTGAAAGGAAGGGAGGGTTCAACCGAGTTTTCATATGCTAAAGAGGGCCTACAAGGTGCCAGGACGTCAGAGGCCTACCGGAGGCCTTGCCCTTGTGGCTTGATCAATGTTGTCTTTAGACCAGCTATTAACATTAAGATAGCTGGGAGACTTTTTGGTGGGATGTCACAATCCTGCTATCAATCGCCTTTGTTAGTGAGATTTAGGACATTTGTAAGCCAAGGGAGACTCCTGTCTAGCAGGATTGTGAGCTCTGCAAGTTAACTATTTGCTTATTGTTCATGGCAGTCAGGGCTGCCTGAGGGATGCTACACATATGACAGAGGGGGAGCGGATGGAGAGGGGGGTGCAAGGCGCCAGCTTTTGTTTGGTCTTCAGCCAGCCCCGTGCTCCCTCATCATAATGAGTCATGATCTTAGGATGTCTCTCTTTGTGCTGCTTGGGGAGAAGGCAGATATTTTGTAGTTTTGTAAAAATACGGGTCTCAAATCAAGAGCTGCTAAGACAACAACACTGTAGTTTCCTGACAATCTTGGATAATAGAGTTTCATAGAATTTCCCATCGAGCCAAGAGTTATTCTCATACGTGCAGTGAAATTGTAGCAGACAGGGATTCTCCCACATAGGAGTGTTTTGACCTAAGTCCTGGTCTTTCCCCAGCTCACGGTCTTACTGGCAGAAGCCTCAGTCCTCCATCTTCAGATCAGTAGTTTGATCTGTGTTCTGCATGCTGGGGCACCCGGGCTTAGGGTGTGTCTTCTTTTCAGATTCTGGGGTTTCCATGTAGCTTTGAGGGGGGAGTTTATCCGTGGAGGTTTTTGCAGTGATAAAGAACCACTTTATTTCAGTGCTGGTGGCCTCTCGACCAATTTAACAAGCTATTAACACCACCAAACAACTTTTAAAGAGCCTTCACAGAAACAAAATTAAAGGTTTTCTGATTACTTGGACACAATCAAATTTAATTTCCCCAAAGTATGACATAAATGGAGAGCAGAAAACCTCCAAATATGATAGGAAGTGACAGATATTTTTAAAAATTGATGAGAAATATAAAAAGTAGATGAATCTCTAAAAAGCCAAGTAATTTGGGAGTTCTAGTTTAAAAATAAGAGATTAAAATATGTACCATCTCTCAGCAGATTTTGCAAACAAAATATCTTTTTGTGGCACTTATTTCTCTTTTCTTTGAATACAAAAGACTTATAGAAAAGGACAGAGAAAAAAATTCAGTTTTTTTGGCATTGTCTGAGAGATAGCTACAATTAACTTTTGGAGTCTATTATTTTTTAGCCTGCCTTTTTTCTCTTAACATATATAAAAATTAGTTTAATAAACTGTAGTTTTCTTATGAATTTTAATATTACTACAACATAACATTATTTTATGACTTTGTTATATTCCATTGTGTAAATGTATCATAATTTGTTTAACCAATCCTCTTTCTGGCTATTTGGCTGTTCTCAATATCTCACTATGACAAATAATGTTGCAATGAACACCGTCCTACAAAAATGGTTTCTGCCATCTTGGATTATCTTTTAAGGTGACTTCTGAAACTTTTCTTCCTCCAGAAGGTTGGAGTAACTGACTTGGGAGAGAACTTTCAGGATATGTGCTGCCAAAGCAAGCACGAGAGAGAGAACTTTTAAATGACAATTTTTTCTAGCTCAGGCTCTCCCAGGAGTGTTGACCTTCTGGTTCACGGGTGTTATCAAATACTGGAAGGCTTGATGTTACTGGCTAAGATGGCTGCATCATTCCTAATAAGTGTTCTCATGAACAGTAAACTCTTCATTTCCATCTTGAAACCCTAGAATTATTTTGCAATTCTATTCAAACCAATTAAAAAAAAAAATCCTGGACTGACTCACATGCCAACTTTTTGATGCAGCTGAAATTAATTTTAATGTTTTTAATATGAGGTTGAGAACTGTTCTCTGAGAACTGTTTATTTTTAGAGTTCTAGTTGCTGTTCCTGTGCCTTCTCAATGCCTACTTATTGTTAAGTTTATCAGATCTATAATGTACGTTCTAATTAACTCCACAGTTGGGCCAAGTAGAAGTCTGCCATACTTAACTGAAATTTTGGAGAAACTTGGTAGCATCTTAACACACAGTTCAGTTTTACTTAACATGAGTCAGAAAAAAAAAGACATCTTTGGCTCACAAATCTGCCACCCTTACATTAGCAGTCTCTCTGAAATCCCAGCAGGCGGAAAATGAAGTCACTTTGGACCAAAGCCCAAGAATACAATGACTTCAGAACACAAATCTTCACTTAGGGAAGAGTTCATAATAGTTATCCTAACAAGAAGAATTTAAACTCCCCTGAACATTAATAAAACTGTTTATGTTCAAATAGCCAAAAAGGGGTGTGGGGAGGAAGAGGGGGATAGAGTTTTCTCCTGTTTCATTCCATTGTTTCTCTTTTGTTGGTGTCTTTTGATAGCACAATATCTAAATGCATAATCATGGGATACAATAGTTCTCATAATTTCTTCACCACTATAAAAAGAGGGGGGAAAATGCAGGTTTATCCCAGCTGACCTAATTACTGGCAAAGTAAATCTGATTGATTAAAAAAATTTTTTTTCTGAAAATAAATAACAACGGTCTAAGTGTCTTGGGTTTCTGAGGTGCTGCGGCTGAAAATTAAGTTTACAGTCTACGGCAAAGGCAAGCAACATATCTTAAGATATGTCAGATTTTCTGGCTGTGAACAAATAACTGGGGGAAATGGGCATAATGAAAGCAGAAAATTTCCAAGTCAATTTTTAGCAGTCCTTACCCCAGAAGAATTATAATCGGTTTCTAATAAGGGCCAATTCTGAAGCAGCCGTATGAGAACTTGATGTGCACGGCAACTTTCACAACTCTGGCTTGTTTTCTTACAAACCTCTATCATACAGTTTATAAAAATCAGATAATGCTGTCTGGCTCATTAATAGTTTATATTAGTTCAAACTGAAAGGGTGCCAGAGAAAGAAAGAGAAGCCTTCAGAAGGGCTGGGGGAGGGACTCAGAGGAGAAACAGAGGCTGTGCTGAGAGCTGGGGGTGCCTTGGGGCCTGATTCCAACCACATCCACCTCTCCAACACCTGAGCCGGCAGGAGTGGGGAGCACAGAGGGACTGCAATAATAAATGCTCCCTTGTGTTCTCTCTTCATAATCAAACAGAAGAAAACTATGTGCTCACCCATCATCTGTGTGTAATTCAAGGTGAATCCAGGTTGGGAAATGAGGGAAAGTGCCTGGGGTCAATGTCTAAGACTATGAGAAGGAAAAGCACAATCAGGACCTAATGAGCCTGGGCCTCCTGCCAAGGTTGGCCCGGCTGCAAGGATCAGATTGGGCTTCTCTGCAGGGAATTTGAGTGTGTAAGTCGCCAGCTGACAGGGTCCTGCTTCCTGACTCAGCATACAGCATATAGAAACCACGGGGGGCAGGGCCACGGGGTTTTCTAGGGCAACAACAATAATACACAAAGAACTTTCATCTTCTTTTGTTTTCATTTTTATTCCATGGATTCTTCACATTTCTAACTGTGGGTAAACTCTTAAGAGAAATGATGCCTGAAATAGAGTTTAATTTCTAAGTTGCAAGGGCAAGGTTTAGTAAGGGGTTCTACATATAATCATGTGAGACCCAGGTTCTGAGGAGGTAGTTAGCACACACTGTTGCAGACTTGCTGCACTGGTGGCCTCACTCAGTAGTCTCAGTTCAGGTCTGCTCCCTTGGGGGTGTTCAGAGAGCTAGAATGTTCCACCATTTATGGAGAAGAGCACATGCAGGCTAATCCTACCTAGAATATGGTAAAGAGCAGCCAAATGGAACTTGGAAAACTTTGATGTCTCAAGCCCTCATTCCTCTCCCAGGTGGACGTGTAACATTTCCAGAAGAAAATGCTATTCATTCATTTTCCAATCTAGTAATGCTGATATTCCCAAGTAGGTGAGTCAATGACCAAGACTAAACTCTCTCCCAGGGCATGGTTAGTCCCTAGGAAAAAAGTTTCCACATTGGTACAGTCCCACTCATGAAGATTTACAAGCAGACTACAAACTACAATATCTAGTCTTGCCTTCAATATCATAGCTCTGTGTGTGGCTAACACAATCTACACCTATGAGAGGCATGAACTCCTGGAGAACTATCTCATCCAAAGCCAACAGCTCTTCAATGTTACTACCTCCAGCAAGGCTCTAGCATTTGTCAGAGCCAGCTTTTTTCTTTGCCCCTTTATGAAACCCTGTGACCCTAAACTGTCCTGGACCATGGATGCAGCAGCACCAGCTATGGGTCCAGCAATCTGGGCTATTTCAAATGTTAATTCACTTGTGGAGACTAGAGTGGTCCTTAGCTTCAGGGGATGGGGAAGGCATTCAATGGAGGTGCCCCACATCTTTCTCTAAGCTCAAGCTTAATCCACATTCAGTCTCACGGCCCTGAGGGTAAGTGAGAAAGTTCCTGGGTCTGCAGGAGATGGGTCAGGAGTTACCCGTGACTTGGGGTTAAGCCCCCGCTCTGGTCCTCAGTGTCTGATACACACTATTTTCATCCCACCTTTTGACTAAACCTCTTAACAAAAATGTTTGCATTAACATGTTGGTGTCCTTATTTACATTTCATAGACGGAGACATGCAGGTAGGGACTGAAGTGTCATTGTTCAAGAACACACAGTGAAACAGTCAGAGATCTTCCCAACCCTTCATTTTTCCTTTGGCCTTTAAGGAGTAAAATGCCTATTGATAAAGCCTTATCCATTTTATGTTCTTTGAAATCTCTCTCTTAGTGTGTTCCCAGGTTCAACTTGCCATTGCTTTTCTGCACCCTTCTTAATCAGAAACCATCATATTATTGTTTTTTCAGAATTATACTGAAACATCAGAACAACAAAAACAATTACAGAACCTGAAAGATAAAAGCAACTTTTGCAATCATTGAGCTCAATCACCTCATTTTCTAGATTAGGAGCCCGAGTGCAGTCCAGTGAGGTGAAGAGGTTTGCCAAAGTCACGGGCTATGCAAGGAAAGCTAGGACTGAAGTCTAGATATCTTGATTCCTAGGAAGCTGTCTGCCCAAGAGTCTTAACAGACATAAATTTGTTTCCTTTTTTATACTCAATCCAAAGTATTTAGCATTCCAAGAGCATTCCAACTGGGTGAACAATAGCAGAGAACTCAGTGTGATCCAAAGCAAGAATCTTCAAGAGTGTTTTTGGCTTTTAATCTGTTAACCATAAGGAATATTGAATTTAGCAAAGTACATCGACGTTTTCTAGGCAACACGTTAAGAACAGCTGAAACCAATTAAATGCTAATCAGTTTTACCCTGTCTGATGCAGAGTGGAAAAAATGTTCCAGAGGTCTCTCCACCCTGAGATGTTCTTGGCAATGGGTCTCTGTGCTGTGGGCCCCCTCCCATCTCCCTCAGACATATACACACAGGAAGAGAAGACCAGGCCAACTCACTCAAATCTGAGAGGAGAGCAGAACCAGCCCAAACTTTCCCCTTGAAATAAAAGCGCATCCTGGGAAAAGAAGGCTTGAGACTCTAAGACAATGCACAGCTCAGTCGTGAGAATATAAGAGACTGAAAAATGCAGTGAAGTCTAGCCACATCAATAGATCCTCTCTGGCCACCTCATGAACTGATCAACCATCACTACTACCCAAAATGGCTTTCCCCAAAACCCCACCTTCTTTCATGGGAGATAAGGAGCAAAGCATATTTTCAAATCCAACAAATTCGTATTTGAATTTGGGCTTTGCGGTTATTAGATGTGGTCTTAAGAAATTTATTTAACTTCTCTAAGTCTCAGTTTACTTATTTGTTAAAAGGGAGTAATAATATCAACCTTTAAGAATTAAATGAGATAATACTTACAGAGTATCCAATTCATAGTATAAGACCAACAAGTGTTGGTGTTGTTCCACACCATGCTTCCTAATTAATTGTTCACATACTCTTTTCTTATATTAAAACCATTTTAGTCACTTTTCTATTAGTCTAGTTCAAGTGTGTCACAGGAAGTACATGTGTCTGTCTGTCTGTCTGACTATACTGCTGTGTCTGTCCTGGAAGACAGTTGGGTAAGAATATGTGAATTAGGAAACCAAAAGCCAAGGTGCCCTGATCTATTGTCTGTGTGCAGAATAGGGAACATATTACTCTTGATTCCGCCCAGAGTTTTTGGTCCAGTTTAACTATCAGCTTCTATTCCTAAGGCCTGACAGGATCTAGAAGATACCCAGGGTTCACCAGTTTGCAGCATCAATGTGCATACATTTTTTAATCTGTTAACTTTCATATAACTACATGCATAAAAATATTTAGGTAGATAGACATATGTCTTAAATTATATCTTTATTTTACTTACTTTTTTCTTTAAGTCACCTTTTGGTTAAATAAAATATATTATTAATTAATTAAAGATAATACTACTAATTTGGTGTTTTTATTCTTTTGTATTTGTGTCAAGGGTAGGAGTAGGGAGGGAGGAAATGATATATCCAAGTCAAATCACCAAGTGTTTATTAACATTAAAAAGATATTCTGGGACTTTTGTTTCCAGGAAGACTGAGGAGATAGATGTACTTTTCCCATTGCTCCCAGTAAGCACAACTGAAAATCCTGAACATAAAATATAAAACAAACATAAGAAGATTCTGAAAGGTGGTCAGAAGAAAGGACTTTGAGATCTAAGGAATGGCATGGTGGTGAACTCCCTGGGTTTTCTTTTTGCCTCATACAACTCAGACATGGAGTTAAAGAAGCATGCAACTCAGAAATGCCAAAGAGTTGCAGACAAAGCTAACAAATAAACCCTTAACAAAAGCCTGCTCTCTTAGCCAAAGGGCCAGAAAATGGGCATTGTAGCAAGACAGTTTTTAGGCAAAATACCTTCTACTCCGAGGAAACACCAAAGGAAAAATAATGCCTCAAACTCTCTAATACCAGCAAAGTCTTGGTGGGGATCTTAAACTTACACCCTTAGGAAGCTGTAATGAGTCATCCCAACCCCTTTGCTGGGGTAGTACAACAGTCAGTGGAGACCATATGGGGAGTCTGCTTTCCATTTCCACTCAGCAGCAATGAGACATCTCTCAACCTCCCTGCTTGGGTGATAATCATAGAAGGCCTAGTGTGAATCAGGCCTGTCACCATCACCCTTCCTATGGTAACCAAGACACCTCTACCACAGTGATGGTGGAAACACATGAAGAATCAGAGCTCCCGACTTTGTCCCATAGTAGCAAGAAGGTCAACTACCTTGGGTCTCCATGGAAACTGAGTGAGGAACCTGGATGTCTACCTCCACCTGGTGTAACAAGGTGGCAGTCCCCTTCTCTTACCAGAGCAGTGTCCTAAAAAGCCAGACAAAATAGGTTTGAATAAGATCAAGAGACTCATAACATAATATGAAAAGGTCCAGATATCAATAAAAAAGCCACAAGAACCTGGAATATCTCAATCTGAATGAAAAAAAGACAATAAATGCCAACACTGGGATAACGGAGATGTTAGAATTATCTGACAAAGACCTCTAAGTAACCATGATAAAAATGCTTCAGTGAGCAACTAGAAATATACTTGAAACAAATGAAAACTAGAAAATTTCAGGCAAACAATAGAAAGTCTCAGCAAAAAACAGATGACATTAAGAAGAACCAAATAGAAACTTTTAAACTGAAAATACAAAAACCAAAATAGAAATCTCGTTGATGGGCTTAACAGCAGAATGGGGGGTGGGGGGTATATAGGAGAGAAGCAATAACATAAAAGATAGAAAAATAGAAATTAACCAACCTTTACAACAGAGGGAAAAAAATAGACTGTAAAAATTGAACAGAATCTTAGACTTCTGGAATCAGAAGAAAAGATGTAACATTTGTATCATCAGAGTCTCAGAAGAGAAGAAAAAGGATGGGGCTGATAAATTATTCCAAGACATAAGAATCAGAAACATCCCAAATTTGGCAAGATACATATACCTCCAGAATCAAGAAGCTTAGGAAGCTCCAAACAGAATGAACCCAAAGGAAGCCATGCCAAAACATATCACAATTAACCTTTGCAAAACTAAAGGCAAAGAAAAATTCTTGAAAGCAGCCAGAGAAAAAAATGACATGATACCTATAGTAGAAAAACAATTTGTATAGCAGCAGATTTCTCATCAGAAATCATAAAGGCCAAAAGAGGTGGAACAGTATTTTTAAGGGCTGACAGAAAAGAATTTTCAATTCCAGAGAACTATACACAACAAAAATATCTTTCAGGAATTAAGGGGAGATCAAGAAATTCTTAAGTGAAGGTGAAGGGAAACTAAGAGAATTTGTCACCAGAAGAACCATACTAAAAGAATGGCTAAACAGAGTTCTCCAACCAGAAAGGAAATAATAAAAGAAGAAAGCTTGGGACATCAGCAAAGAGGAAAAATGGGTAAATACAATAGAGTTTTCTTGACTTTTCAAAATAATGTTTGACAAGTGCAGCAAAAGTTGTAACACTGATATAGTTCCGGAAGTAAAATATTTAAGGTGTTCCTGGGTGGCTCAGTCAGTTAAATGTTGGCCTTCAGCTTAGGTCATGATCTCAGGGTCCTGGGATAGAGCCTTGCATCAGGCTCCCTGCTTGAGAGAGCCTGCTTGTCCCTTTCCCTCTACCACACACCCTGCTCATGTTCTCTCTCCCCTCTCTCTTGTAAATAAACAAAATCTTTTTAAAAATGTAAAATATTTAAGACAATTATAAATGGGGAAGCTTAAAGGGATATCAAGGGAGATACGACTTCTCTAACATTTCTCAAACTGGCAAACTGATGACACCAACAGACTGACATGTAGATATCTATAATGTAATAGAGCAACGACTAAAAAAGCTATGCAAAGAGATATCTCAAAATTATTAAATTTTGAGTATAGAATAGTATATCTAGATTTCTAAAAAATATTAAAGTGGTCCATATGGAGGCAAGGAAAAAAAAAAGAGAAATGAAAATCAGAGAGAGAAAACAGAATATAGGGAAAAAAATGGTAACAATAAAAAGTGTTCAGGGCTTGGTAGGTGCACACATGATCATACAAGCCAGCACACAAATGCCAGGGCCACTAAGCTGCCACTTCTGTCTCCCGCTGGCCTAGCCTCACCGCTGCTACACACATAGGTCGGCCCTCAGCTTCACCTAGGTGCTATCTGCCACTGGTGGGGGAGGGGAGGCATGTCACACAAAGTAAATTTGACTGCACAAATGACCACGACCACCTTCAACAAGGCTAAAAGATCCACATAACTTTTACCTTCATGGCAGTGTCCTTATGGTACTGGTGGCTATTGAGTGACTATAGGCCACCCTCCCTAGGCTACACCCAGGAAACTGGCAATAGCCAGATGCCTTAAAGCAAATATGTGGAGCTGCTGGCCATCATTGAAGAGCTGGGGAAAGCAATCAGAAAGCACCTCTGCTGAGGCATTCTTCAGGCTAAAGGGCTCCTTTTCGCCTGGGCATTTCACAGAGGTTGCTATTACTTCCTGTTGAGGGGCACTTAACTCAAGCATCTCTAGTCGAAGTGGTCACTGACGACTCTTTCATAGACCCTCAGAAGCCAGCATTTCCCCTAGTTCTTCTTGCTGGAGTTCCTCCTGGCCATTCAATCAGAAATGCCCAAGATGATCTGACTATACTCCCGCTGTCTTTCTCCCAAGTGGCCTACATCTGGTCCACAAGAAACCGTCACACCTTCCTTGTCCCCTAAACTCTACCAGTACAGCCCAATCCTAACTTTCTAACACAGCCACTTCCACCCTTTCTTAAGTAGAGTCAGTTGTTTTTACTCTATGTCCCCTAACTGCAGGAAACACCTTCTATAGCTCTCTGTGTGGTCCTTAGAAGCTTGTCCCGTTAGCCTGGAAGAGAAGGCAGTCCTCCCCTTGGGTCTCTGGCACCAGATGCCTCCTAGGAAATCCTTCACAGATCTTTCTCTCTCTCTCCTCTCCCACTCATCTTAAATACCATAGATCTGACTAAAGGAAGCAAAAACCAAGGAATCAGTTCTCCACATTTTCCTTGGTAAACTTGCATGGGAGGAGCCCACCTATACTAACTCTGGTAATGTAACTATTATATATTATGTATTGCACTGGGGCTTCAGTCAAAACAGTGGTGGGAAGCCACATTCTAACATCCTGCAACATTTGTTTGTATGATTACCTTCTATTAAGGAAAGTGATATGAGTTTCTCATTAATGCTGGAGAGTTTATGCTTTTAATTAATGTATTTAATTATATAGTGAGCTTATTTTTTTCAAAATATTAAGCAATGATATACAGGCAATACATAGATAAGACTAAAACAGAGATTGTGTGTGAGTAATAGTCATTGCAAATTATAAATCAAAGGCATTTCATAGAGATTGATTAGGAAAAACTAAGAATACATGGGAGGAAGGAGAAACTGTAGTTTTACCATGAATCCTGAGAATATACACAAATACATAATCATGAAGAAGACTTAGTAGATGGTACAGGAAGCATTTACAAATAGAATGCCCTCCAAGAATTTAAGTATGACACAGACTGCAGGGGACAGTTATGCCCTTTGTTTGCCATATTCTCCAACTTTTAACCTATCCCTCCCTAAAGGGCACAAAATAAAAGCAGTATATTCAAAGGAGCCTCCTTTCCTAGCCACAGTCGATTGTTCCAGGGTAGGAAATTGACTTTTTTAAAAAAACTAACCCCTTAGGAATTTGGAATTAGGACCAATCTATTACAACTCAGTTTTCCCCTTCAGGGACAGATTTACTATTAGTATACTGGCAAATGATATTATTTCTGAGCTTATAAACTAGACAGTTTGCATCTCAGAGACTGATACACGGTACCCAAACTCATAGGAATTAGTGAGCTTCTTAGGAAATAAAACAAAACAACAACAGAATTCTGATTTTTACATTGATAATAAGAAATACAATGATCCCACAAACTAGATACTTTGGCATAGAGATCAGCCCATTCTGTCACTGTTGGTTAATCTACACAAGCAGACAAATTTTTAGAAATTTCCTTGAAATCAGAACAAACGATGCTAGCTGAGGGTTTGTGACGGCCGGTGCCTAGACCAGGATCTAATATGAGACATCCATCTCCTCCAGGGGCCTATGCCAACCTGGAGGGTCAGATCCTGTGTTCTTTGGGTCTGGGTGTCTTTATATGACCTGGTGCTTTCATTGACTCTACCTTTCTTTACCATTCCACTATAAGCTATCACCCTTTTAAACTGGCATTTTGTTTTTTAAATATCCCAAATGTGGTAGGTTGAATAATGTTCCCCTGTAAGATATCCACCTCGTCATTTGTAGAATCAGTGAATGGTACCTTATATGGCAAAAGAGGTCTTTGCTGTTGAAATTACATTAAATACCTTGAGATGAAGAATTATTCTGGATTATCTGGCTATACCTTAAATGCAATCACAAGTGTCCTTATAAGAGTGGGGGGATTCAATACTCAGACAGAAGACAAAAGGGAGAGACCACAAATCAAGGAATGGTTACAACCACTAGAGGCTGAAGAGACAAGAAATCAATTACCTCCTAGAGCCTCTGGAAGGGGCGCAGTCCTGGAGTAAGCATTATGATTTCAGCCCAGTGATACTGATTTTGGACCTTTGGCTCCAGAACTGTGAGATAATACATTTTTCTAGTTTTAAGCCACGAAGACTCTGGTCATTTTTTATAGAAGCCACAAGAAACTAACACCAATACTTAATTTCAGCTGGAAAGTCATATTTTTCTCTTACAGGTGACTTTACGTGCCTGAATCCTGACTCATACTATATGTGACGTAACAGCCATAAATGTAACAGAAACTGTCTTTAGTTACCATAAGGGAAAGGGAATTTGTCATTAGGGTCCAAGGGACCTCAAGGAGCTCAAAGGCAGGAAAGCAGCTGGACATCAAAGTCAGGAACCAGGCAGACTGAGCATCATCTTTCGCCATCTCTCCTGCTCCTTTCTGAGCATCTCTCTGCTTCATGGGCTCTCTTGCTGCAGGCCGGCTTTCTCTGTCACTCTGCCCACATTGCAGGTAATGGTTACCTCCAATAGCTCTCAGCTCTCAGCTATAAATTGTGTCTCCTCAGCTGTTAAATGAAGAAGCTGGATACCTTGCTTTGCAAACTCCCTCTGGCTCTGAATTCTTTTTATTGAGGCATAACTGACATACAGTATCCTATTGGTTCCAGGTGTACATCCTAGTGATTCGATACTTTTATACATTACAAAATGATCCCCATGATAAGTGTCTCTACCATCTGTCACCATACGAAGTTATTACAATATTATTGATTATTCTCTATGCTCTGCATTACATCTCCAAGACTTTATAAAATAAGTATTCCTCTTAAATTGAATGGAATTCGAATAGGAGTCCCATATGGCGGGTGTGGGGTGGGATCCTAAGGAATGGAAGTGCTATAGGCAAGGCTGCTGCAGGGGCGAGGCTCAGAGTACTGAGTTGGGATCTCTTAAGGGGTTGGGTGAGATCACGGACCTGGCCCAATGGGAGAGGAAATTTTGACAGGTGGCATGGAGGAGGGCTCACCCTTACATTCCACTTGTAAGCTGGCACATCTCCTTATCCCTGATGACTGACAGAAACTCCTGCTAAATTGTCACTTACCTCTAGTTAGCATCCGTAATTTATGAATTCCTTCCTCTTTTGAAATGTATCATGTTGCTGTTCTTTCCACATATGAGTTCCTTCAGAGCACTTCCTACCAGCCCTGGAGCAAAGTTCAGCCTGGCTCTGGAACTGCAGTGTGACTGGACGCATCTGTGCCCATGCAGAGCCCAAAAAATCCAACTCTACCACCTACCAAGACCAAAACCCTCCTCTGGAGGCCTGCTAGCTCCTTGCTGAGCCTGATCTCTAGGTTGACATCAGCATGAAGCCCAAGGGGCTTTCTTGCTATAGCCATATTCGCTCCATTGCTGGAGACCTATATCTCTAAACCTGCCTTCCAGCTGTTCCTGCTCCTAACCAAAGAGTTTCTTACATGGATTCTTCCAGTCATACCTCTCTAACCTCTTCTGCTAACATCTCGCACCCACACACTTGACACTATCTACTCCAACCAGACTAAATTGCTCCCAGTCCGTAGTCTCTTTCCTCCCTGGGCCTCTGAATTGCCTTTGGCTTGGAATCCCCACTCCCTGCCCATCCCACCAACCATACCATTCACCTAGATAGCTCCCACTTGCGTACATGATAACTCCTCTGGGACTCTTTCCCTGACTCCATCTCATCTAGAGTACCTCTCATGTGTACACATAGCCCCCCTTACTTATCATTGGGATTATTATACTGGCTGGCAGTCAGCTATTTGCCAACCTGTTCCAAGCTATATCTTTTCCACCTGCATCTCCCATGCCTAGCACAAGCATTGACCATATTAGAAACCTCATAAATATTGAATGATAAGTGCCCTGTTTACCCATCCTCATTATACTACTCTTTTGACAGAGACCACTGGCTCCTTCTATGTTTCTTACTTTCAAACTGTGATTCCTTTCATGTTATAATGAATATTTCATCAGGAGGCATAGTAAAAAATGAGATGCTTAGTACCATAAACAGCAAAGAGGCAGTGTTTTCTTTGATAAGCTTGATTTTTTTTTTTTGGTCCAAAAATACCAAAATGAGGGGTTTTTTTGGGTTTTTTTGTTTTTGTTTTTTTTAAGATTTTATTTATTTATTTGACAGAGAGAGATCACAAGTAGGCAGAGAGGCAGGCAGAGAGAGAGGAAGGGAAGCAGGACCCCTGCCGAGCAGAGAGCCCGATGCGGGACTCAATCCCAAGACCCTGAGATCACGACCTGAGCCGAAGGCAGCGGCCTAACCCACTTAGCCACCCAGGTGCCCCCAAAATGAGGTTTTTCCAAACATGGCAAATGTTCTGGGAGGTAGAGGAAGGGCTACAGGTTGGAAAGCCAGCCACTTCCTGTCCTGCTCCCAATAGACTCTAAAGGGAAGGTTTCTAAACATCCTACCAATTTTGCTGTAAAATAAAATACATCCACCCTCTCTGAGTTGTCATGTGACTTTATTTCTCGTTGTCCTATCATTTGAGAAGCAGAGTGAATTCATTTTGAAACTTGAACTTACACGCAGTATTCCAGTGATTAAATCCATCTTGGGAAACATCACTCCCTGGTCTCACTGAGGCTATTGTGTGTGTAGCTCAGCATATATTTCCAAGCATGAAAGGAAAGGGTTGATGTAGGGAGACTCTGAAGAAATATCTTATTTGGCACCTGCTCCACCTCCTTTCTCAGAACCACTCCTGCCCCAGGTAGACCTACATTCTTTCAGAAGTCTCAGCTCCTATCCAGAGACCCAAGGGTTCAAAGGAGCTGTGAAACACCTGGGGAAGGGAATCCCACTCAGCGAGGAGGCATGCTTCTTTCATGAAATGAGGCTAGGGAAGAGAGCCCCAGTTTTACAGGACTGAAAGCATGACTTTCTCTCTTTTTTTAATACTATGCAGCATAGTCATAATTTCTGCTTCTGTTGATGTCACATTGCTACTTCCTATATCAAAGTGAATGTCTGGGTTGGAGTAAGGGGCTGGAAGCAGAGGTGAGATCATGAGGCAAAGAGGAAGAGCCTCTCATCTGACTCTCCAAAGCCAGGTGTTTGGGGAAGTGCATACAAATAAGTGAGGCCCTTCCAATGTTTTTGTCTCCCTGGGCCAGGAGCAGTTTTGCCCTCTAAGCAGCATCTGACAAAATCTGGGGAAATTTTTGGTTGTCACAAGTTGGGAGGTGCTACTGGCATCTAGTAAGTAGAGTTTAGCCAAGCTGCTAAACATCCTACAGGGCATAGGACAGCCTCCCATAATGAAGAATTACCCAGCCTAAAATGTCAATAATGCTCTGTTCTAGGCATTTTGATTTAATGACCTCATTCCTGTTCATTGATTAACCATCTTCCCTAACTCCAGCTCAGAACAACCTCCTGAGCTTCTGCCTTACACAACCTACTGCTTAGCAGGTGTCTTTACCTTGAGGTTGGGTCTCAAAGGCTCCTCAAACTCAACAGGCCAAAAACTCATTTTCATTCTCAATCATTCAATAAACATTAATAAGCACTTACTGTATGATAGGCTATACTCTTGATGAAAATATAGGGGTAAAGAAGATAGAGTTCTCAGTCACCTTAAAAATTCTAGTTTGGTGGAAGGTTTAAGCCATTAAACAGACAAATATAACGAGTAAAAAGTGGTCACTAGTCCCAATGGAAGACAGTTTTAGAATAGCTAAGAACTAACAATCAAATAGATTATATGCAAATTTTACTTGGCTGTAAAGGCTAGAACTGTTGGAAAAGGATACTCGCTATCAACTGGAGATGCTTGGGAGGAACAAATTCTAGGATGTCATCTAGACATTCCTGACACACAATCTCTGGTGGTGGTAATGACAAGCCTGGGGTGGGAGTTGGGAAATGAGGTCCTATCAGCATAAAGAAATGCCCTTGAGCACATTACCCTGAAACTTTAGCTTAATTACCTACACTGGTTGTAATTCCCTTTTTCCTTTTCCTTAACATCAAGGTTCAAGATATTCTTTCTTACTCTGCCATAAATGGCACGTTTTTGCATTATCCACAGGCTATAAAATAATAAAGAGACTCTACACAGGAGACCTAGCATTGCTTTTACATAACGCACTTTTAGCCTGGGGGCATGCAGAATCATTTAACCATCATGCCACAGGACAAAGGATTAAACATGGCAAGCTAGTAAGTGCTTTAAAAGGGAAGCTCTAACTTGGGCTTGGAGGTTGAGGGAGGAGTCTCGAAGTATCTCCCCAAGATATGCCCTGAATACCAGGGAAAGTTACACCCATGAAGGCTCTGGTAGTTCATGGGTTCCTGGAAGCTTTCCCTTGTTTTATGGGTATTGACCTTAAGTCCAGCACAAGTATAAATTCACCCAATTTCTCTGGATGCCATGATTTTGGATATCTATCCTCACTCTCACTCTCAGCCCTGGCCCTCGATATTCCTAGCTTTCTTCTCTTCCCAATGCCCTGCCCTGCTGGTGAGGTCCCCACCACCCTGTGGTTGGCTCACCTACATACAATCTGCTTGTATCCTTATCCTTACTCTACCACTTGACAGCTGTGGAACATCAGGTGGCACCACATTTCTCATGCACATTATTGTCCCCCAAGAACATAGCTAAACCAAAGTACCAAAGGACAGTTGTTCCAGAAACAAATTAATTTAGAGTTCAATGTACTTACTGGTCGGCCCCTCATCTGTTACCCTTCTCAATGTGGCTTCGCATTGGAATCACATGAAGTTTTGAAAACTGAAGCCCCCCAGAGAGCTTTACTTAATTGGTATGAGATGCATCCTGAACAGCAGGATTTTCAAAATCTTCCCAGGTGATTCTAATATGCAAAGTCTGAGGATGACAAAGCCCTGTCCAAGCCTGCTGGGCCCATAACTCACAAAGAGTGAGCTGATGATTTATGGCCCCACACATGTGCTCAATGCACTCTGCCCTAATCTGTCAGGTGTATGCCTTGTCCATCTGTTCCCACTGGTCCTGCCTTGGCCCACATGGAATTGTCCATTCATTACTCTTAACTTGGAACAATGTTATTAATTTCCTCCCATTCAGAGTCTGTTTAGCTTCCTCGGATGCCTTCCCATCGATTCCACTCCACCCAAGTGCAACCTTACAAAAGAGGATCCCCCACAACAAAGGACTGTTTGCCTGCTTACCATGTTCCCCTGTGTATTAGTTTCTTGCTGCTGTAGCAATCTACCACAAATGTATTGGCCTAAAACAACACATATTTATTCTCTTATGATTCTGATGTTTCGATTTCTGAAATGGGTTTCGGTTGGCCATCATCAAGGTATAGGCAAAGATGCACTCCTTCTAGAGTCTCTAGGGAAGAATCTGTTCTCTGTGACTTTCCACCTTCAAGAAGCTGTCTGCATGGTTGTCCCTTCTTCCATTTTCAAAGCCAAAAGCATAGCATCTTCTAATCTCTCTCTCTCTCTGACCTTGCTTTCATCGTTGCTTCTCTTACTCCCCAGTGATTATATTGGGTCAACCTGGATAATCCAGAAGTATCTCCTTGTTTCCATGTCTTAAACGTAATCATACCTGTACAGCCTCTTCTGCCAGTAAAGTGACATAGTCACAAGTTTCAGGAATAGGACATGGACATCCTGGAATGGGGCTATTATTCTCCCTACCACACTCCATTTGAGGCAGCTATCATCTTTGTGATCTGTCAGCTTTCAGATGTTTAGAGATATTGAGATCCTTAGAACATGGGGACGTTATAATAGGACTTCAATATCCAATAAAACGAGGAAGTTGATTTAGAGCAACATGGTAGGGGATATGGGTAGTAGTGGTGATTTTGCCCCTCAGGGAATGCTTGACAAAGTCCAGAGACATTTTTAAATGTCACAACTAGTCCACAGTGAGGGAGTATGCTACTGACATCTGACAGAGGCCAGGGATGCTACTGAATACCTTACAATGCACAGGATAGTTCCCTAATTGTCTGATCCAAAATGTCAATAACACCATGGTTGAGAAACACTGTATTAGACCAATCCTATTCAAAATGTAGTTGGTGGACCAGCAGCCCTGAAGTTACCTAGAAGCTTTTAGAAATGCAGAATCTCAGGCTCCAGACTCAGAACCTGCATTTTCGCAGGATTGCCAGGTGATTCCTATACATATAGAAGTTTTGAGGAACCCTGAGCGAAAGTACCGATTCTCAACCCTGGTTGCAACCCTGGTTGCACCTCGGATGCTTTTAAAAAAGACACTGCTGCTTGAGCCCAAACACAGACCAGTTAAAACAGTTAAACTTCTTGAGGTTGGGAACAAGGCACGAATATTTGTTCAAAGCACTCCAGATAATTCCAATGTGCAGCCAAGTTGAGAATCTCTGCTCTATGATCCTTTAAACTTTGGTATTCAGTGTGGTCAGTGGACAAAAGGTTATCAGCATCACCTTGGAACTTCTTAGAAATGCAGAATCTTAGTCCCCACCCCAGATGTCCTGAATCAGAATGTGCATTTTTAACAAAATGCCATGTGATTTGTATTCACATTGGAGTTTGAGAAACACTGCTAAATTCTTCCCAGCCTGAAACAGTGTTCTCCAGAAAAACAGACTCAGAAGGATATATATATATATATATATATATAGAGAGAGAGAGAGAGAGAGAGAGAGAGATTGATTTTAGTAAATGTGCTGCCGAAGCAAGCAAGACAGATTGATTGATTTAATATCGAGCTTGGTTCACATGATTATGGAGACTGACAAGTCCCAAGATCTGCAGAGTGAGTAAGCAAACTAGAGATCCAGGAGAACTGGTGTCATTCTAGTAGGAGTCTGAAGGCCTGAGAATCAGGAAAGCCAATGGTACAGTTCCAGTCTGAGGGTCAGCAGTCTCAAGACCCAGAAAGATCTGATGTTTCATTTTGAGTCCAAAGTCAGGAAAAAGTTGCTATCCCAGTTCAAAGGCAGTCCCAGACAGTTGGAATTCAGCGTTGAAAATGTCAGCGTTTTTGTTCTATGCAGACCTTCAAATAATTGGGTGAGGCCCACCCACATTAAGAAGGGCCCAATATACTGATTTAAATGTTAATCTCATCCAAAAACACTCTCACAGAAACAACCGGAATAATGCTTGACCAAATATCTAGGTACCCTACAGCCTTGTCAAGTTGATACATACCACTCTAAAAATCCCATTTCTTTTCAAAATGTTATATAATACAAACTTCACAGAGACCTTTCACTGTATCCCCACATGGTAGAAAACTGTACAAAATCTTGTTTAAACAATGTTCTTCTGTTTCAAAATATTGCATTTTGATGACTATATTTAGCTGGGCTGTTCATAGGTAATGGTTATATTTTAAGAAACTCACAGCTTGTCAGTTTCCAGGAACAAGGATTTCTAAACAAAGTAGTGTGTGGAAAAGCACTCTCCCCTGAGAGGTGGGGTATGGTTAGCAGCAAGATACTTGGCCAAGATTTGTTTGGGAGAATAGGGCCTCTAACAGGGACACACCCAGATCAACTGAAAGGGAACAGAGAAATGAGTTATGGAGCAAAAGGGGGCCAGGAGGGAAACGTTGTGGTACCCCTTGAGTTAGAATAAGAGTTGCAGAGAGCTGTTAGTGGAGGTGTGGCTTTTCAAGACTGAGTACAGCCCTCACTCTATCTTTTCATCTCAATAGGGTAAGAATAATAGAGTGAGCAGGGCAAGATGAAGGAGCAACATGTTTATCTTCTCCGAGAAAAATACAAAAAGAAAAAAAAGAAAGAAAGAAAGAAGAGAGAGAGAGAAAGAGAAGGAGGGAGAGGAGAATTTGAGATTTTTAAAAATATCTCATTTAATTTTTGATGTAGGAATTATTATATCCATTTCATAAAGGATAAAAATTGAGGTTTTGAGAGATTAAGCTACTTGCTCAAGGACCTAGAGCTAGAAGTGGGCTAACCAAAAGCTAAACACACAGTGTTTTCTAACTGCTATTCTTTATGCCGAAGGCCACTGCTCCAGAGTGAATTGTGTCTTCCTGACACATTCTGCAGTATCTGTATGGTGGAGTCCTCACCCCCAGTACCTCTAACTTTAATTATTTGGTGATAGGATCTTTACAGAGGTAATCAAGTTAAAGTGAGGTCATTAGAGTGAGCTCTCATCTGATATGATCGGTGTCTATAGAAAGGGGAAATTTGAAGACAAACACAGAGAGAAGATGGTATAGCGACATATGAAGATAGCCATTTACAACCTTCCCTCCCAGGCCTCAGAAGGAGCCAACCCTGCCAAGACCTTGATCTCAGACTTCTAGTCTCCAGAACTGTGAAACAATAAGGTTCTGTTGCTTAAGCTACCCAATTTGGAGTAATTTTTTACAGCATCCCTGGCAAATTAATGCAGTGATTTTGTACTAAGGATTTAATCAAGAAAACAAAAAAGAGAAAGAAATTATCTGAAGAAACTGGTTAGGCAGGTGTTGGGGACTAGAAGCCAAAGGGCGAATACTAAGGGAACACAGAATTGCAGGAAGCAGCTACTATCCCTAGGGCTAAGAGTGAAAGGGAAAAGGTCCGGGTTATCAAAGACTAGAAACTTAAAGGACAGGTCAGCTGAGCTGGAGACGAGACCTGGGGGTTGCCTATCAGCGTTCGTGTCTCTTGAGCTCAGAGGAGGGACTCTCTAAGCTGCAACTCGCCTCTCTGAGAGGAAGCCAGCTGGTTAGGACTGGTATCTCCAAAGGGATGTTTTGAGGTTGGCTTGGAAGTGTAAGAAAAAAATGGAAACTAGAAGCAATTATCATCAACAGGGTGAAGATTGTTCACTGGGGTGACACTGAGAGGAACAGAAAGTAAAACAGTCTCAAGAATCTCTTCCAGCCTTCCAGTCTCCCTTTAGCATCCCTGATAATCAGTGTCCCAGGGAGCCTGCAGGCCAAGGAGAAATGACATCTCCCTCTTTATAAAGGTCTAGATGGACTTCCTTTAAAAGGACCCTGCTTACCATCCCTTCTTTGGTTCCATTACCAGTCACCCCCAAATTTGGCAAAGCTTACCAGCAACATCTGGTATACCAGCACTTTAAATGTTTCCTAAAATACATTTATATCACATTCCTCTCCTCAAAAACCATTAGTGACTCACAGCTGTCTCTACAACCCTATTTTCTCTCAACCTTGATCTCAGTCCTGCCTAGCAAAGGTTTCACTCACCCTATCAATCATCCTTTCTCATTCTCTGTGTTGATAACTCCATACCCTCTCTATAAGCCCTTTATCCAGTCCGATCCCCTCAATCTCAGCAGTTGAGATCATGTGTCACAAAGAAAATGAGCTATCAGACAGGAACCCTGCAATTCTTCCTCCCTCCGCCTCTAACCTTCCTATTATATCCTCCCTATTAATGTTCCTCCTCCCTGCCTGTCCCAGAAGAAGAGCTTGCAGCCCTCCTGAGCTAGGCTAGTCTCCTCACTTCTGTGGGTCTCAAACCCAATTCCTCCTGCCTGTCCCAGTCCTTGCTCTCTTGTCTTTAGTTTTATCATTACCCTCTCTAGGAGCTCCTTCCTTCCACCCATAAATACATCCCAGCCTGCTTCTACAGACAGCACTCCCCCCAGTCTAGCTCCCTTCCCACACTCAACCATGTGTGTCCATCTCGCTTCTCTGTCACTCTTTCCCCCTCTGCACTCTGGCATCAGCCACTCACTGTCACTCAGTTCAAATCTCAGCAATGACCAGTCTACCAAATTCATCATGGACTCTCTTACCTAGCATCTTGATATATTTTTTTCTTGGCTTAAGCCATTATAGACATTTTGGAAAATACCAACAAGAATAAAATATAGTAAAAAAAAAAAAAGGAGAGAGAGAGAGAATAAAAAAGGATATTCTCCTAAAAAAGGAGAATAGAGTTTGAAAACAGTTCAGAGGACACAAAATATTTATGCCAAAATCTCAACTCCTGACAGTCTTTGGAGAACTGTCCGCGGATAATCCAGGATTCTGAACTCCTAATGCTCATCCCTTTAGCCACCCAGATATTTGAATCTTAATACTTAAGGCTAAAAATCTATTTTAAAAATAACATGTTTCCCCTGCCCTTTCTCAACAGAGAATACCAAGGTCATGACAAGGTCATGATAAGGTGATTAGAAATAGTAATAGACCCATATTTGATTTCTGCCTATTATGTGCCAGACCTGTGGTGGGAATTTTACATATGCAGCCTAAGCATGACCTCATATAATTTTTACAACTCATCTGTGTTTTATTAATAATCAAACTGAGGCATAGAAAAGTAAAGGAGAATTTAAACTCTAACCCATCTTCTAAGTGCAAAGGCCTAGCTTTGAACCTAAAGGCTTATGTTCTTTCTGCTCTCCTAAGCCATATGCACAGAGAGAAGAACACTGAGGTCAGTTCTGTGTCTTCCTGGAGACCTTGGAAAATCTTCTGGACTGCTCTTTGACTAAATTATATAGCCTCGGGTGGGCTTCCGCCCCACCCCAATAGAATGCAAGTAATAAAGAAGTTGATTCTTGGCATTTGGGTTTCAAAATAGTCTTTGTATGAGTCTTCCAGGGCTTCCATAAAATGATACCACAGGCTGGACAGCTTCAGCGGCAGGCAGAAAATTATTTCCTCATCCATTCTCGAGGCTGGAAGTCCAAGATCAAGGTATCAGCAGGTTTGGTTTCTTCCGAGGCCTCGCTCTTTGGCACCCAGATGGCTCTCTTCTCATTGTGGTTCCACATGGTCTTTTCTCAGTGTGTGCACATCCCTAGTTTTCCCTGTGTGTCCTAATCTCTTATCACAAGAACACTAGACAGATTGGATTTGAGCCCATCTTAATAGCCTCATTTTAACTTAATCACCTCTCCACAGACTCTATCCTCAAATGCAATTACATTCTGAGGTACAGGAGATTAGGTCTTTAACAGGAGTTTTAGGGAGATGTAATTCACCTCATAACAGACTTTGCAAAAAAAAAAAAAGTTTGAGATCGAAAAGCTTGACTTTTAGTTTTGTAAAGTTAATGCTCCCAAAAGGCATAAAATCATGTCACACTATTATAATTAAGTCACATTATTAAATTATGAACCCCATATTTCACACTTGGATTAGATTCCTCTTAATTCCCACTGAGCATTATGACACTTATCAATCACAGTCCCGGTTACAGGAAGAAATGAGAAATTTCAGACATGTTATCTTTACACTAAAGCCCCAAGATGGCATTGATGTTTGAAGTGTCTGTGCCTGATTTTTACCGTACTGTGACTCCTCCATTGCTATCATGTTATGGCAGTTTTCCCCCCTGCTGTTTGCAACTAACTGTCACTTACTGTTTGCACCCCACTGTCACTTACTAATTCCAACCCAGCCTATAAACTTGGTAACGGAGTGTTTGAATATGTAAGTAAAAATGAATAGGCTTGGGGCGCCTGGGTGGCTCAGTGGGTTAAGCCGCTGCCTTCGGCTCAGGTCATGATCGCAGGGTCCTGGGATCGAGCCCCGCATTGGGCTCTCTGCTCAGCCGGGAGCCTGTTTCCTTCTCTCTCTCTCTGCCTGCCTCTCTGCCTGCTTGTGATCTCTCTCTGTCAAATAAATAAATAAAATCTTAAAAAAAAAAAAAATGAATAGGCTTTATTTGAGGGCTTAAGGGCTTGCCTATGAATGAACTCTTTGGTGTGTGGCTTCTGTGAAATCTGTTCTGGTAACTTAGACGTTTTGCTTGCTGTCTCCTCTCTCCAGTGGTGTTTAGATTGTGTAGGTCACCCCATCCAATCCAAGTTTCAAGTAGATGAGATGTTACCATATAGTAAAATCTCTGCAAGGGAAAATCTTTTACCTTTCCGTAGAGGAAAACCTTGACATTGGCAAAGGAAACTCTGGGATCTACTTAAATCCCCCAACTCATGAATACCACTTTGGCATATAAAGTAGATAATATAACCTGATTGTTCGCCTCTTATCCACTCCCCACACTTTTATTTCCCTTGACCAGTCTCCATTTGACCCAGACCTGAAGTTGTCATTGCCTCAGGGTAGGTTTGTTCAACAAAATGCAAATAACACTGTTAGTTCTTAGCTTTTGTGTTTCAAAATAGGCTTTGCAAGATAAAAGCATTTTGAGATCCAAAAGCTTGGTCGTTAGATATTGAAAGCTAATACCCCAAAAGATTCAGGGCAAAAAATCATACCATGTTATAAATTATTAAGTTGTAAATTTCATGTTTCTAAAAGAGCAATAAAGAAAGTCTGTTAGTTCTGGTTATTTTGTAATTAAAGAAAATAGAATATAGGAAAACCAAAACACTAAATTTTAAAAGGAGAGTTGCCATACACAGAAGGTTGAGAACAATTCCAGGGCTCTGTGATCCAGTCTGCCATCCCACGGTTGCAGGACTCTAATACCCCATCTGCAGTCTTAATCACTATTCTGTATGTAAGAGCATAACTTTGCCCTGAATGCTTAAGGAAGCTATTCATTTTCCCCTCCCCCTTTAAAGAAGGGAAACTTCAGCCCATTCTTAATAACGAAGGCTTGAAATTGTCCCAATACTAAAACTGGATAGTCTCAGACAACGCTTATCACTTTTACTACAGGAAGCTCACTAGGGAACAACCATTCCAGAGTAAGTATTCTCATGCCACTTGGTACTATTTCTGAACAACCCCAAATACTTCAAGTACAACTGAAAGGTCACATGCCAGATAAAGAAAGGTTATCCTTTCCTCAAGAAGGAGATGGTGCTGGAATGAAACTATCATTTCTAATCACAGTTCCTGCCTCAGCCGAGGGCATGTAAATGGGAGTCTCTGAATTGTTTAGGCAGATGGTAGAAGATGTGTTCCCCAACACCACCTGTGTGTTCTGAGGGGCCTGCTACAAGAACATCCGGATTAAACAATGTCCATGGAATACACTTCTGATAACCCTCATCAAAATGTTAACTCAGAATATATTTAATCTACAGAAAAGTTGATAAATACACTCTACTCCTGCCCCGAGGCCTGACTCGGATGCAGGGGTTGAGTATTGCCTCCCACTGAACCCATCAGGATGTTTTAGCTCACCTTTCAAGTCTGGGTTTGGGGCTTCCACGGCTCACGTTTTCAGGGGCTATTCTCAACTTTGCAGCCTCTGTTGGCAGTCTTGTCAGGAGGAACCCTTGCTCCAGACCAGACCATCCTGGGTTCATCTTGCCCGGCATTTTATGTGCCAAGGACATGAGAGTTATGCCATCAAAGATCATTGCTCTCTTGACATCCATCTTGTGGGAAAGGAAATAGTCCTAATATATCTACCTTTCCCAATGACTCCTTATGACCCAACCACACAGATAATTTTTAAAGTGTTTCTTAAGCCTACTTATGTTTTCTATTTTTGAGAGAGTGGGGTGTGTTCTGAAACTTCCTTTTTGCAGTGTAAGATGCTACTTCTTGTTGTTGACCTAAACTATACTCTTCCAAGTGTCCCTGGATGCCCCCTAAGCACAACTATTGTCATTTTAGTTGCCAAATCCTTTTGTAGAGGGAATATTTACCCTGGTGTTAGCTAGTTTCATTCAGACTGCTTAGAAAAGACACACTCCTATTCATGAAGGAAATGTGTTCATTGCAAGGATATGGTAGAATCATCCATCTTGACGGTGTACCATCACCTGTCTTGTCCATAGATTTCCAAGACTGAGGAGCACAGTAGGCTTCACAGAGACCTGAAGCAGTAACCCAACATTTGTTCTCACTCAGTCAGAGCATTATTTACTCACCTTCCCTTTCTCTATCTAGCATTTATTATTCTAAAAACAGTGGCTTGGATCATTTTTGTCACCCCACATTATGGAGCTCCCCTATTGGTCAGACTCTGTGAACTTGGTCTCCATTATGTCCACCTATACCTCTTAGCTTTTGACTCAAGGAGAAATCCCTTATTCTATTATTTATGGCCAGGACAGCAGGATAGACACATGGCATGTAAGTACCATTTGAAAAATAGCTGGACACATGAAAGACATTTGAGTCTGCATGGTCTGTAATTTATATTAATAAGTTCTGCTCTATAACTTCACTTTCTTTTAATGTGGAAAATGCTATGGCCATTGGTAAACCATGCAGATTAAAGAGTTTGCATAACAAGCCTAAGACTTCTGTCCTTAGAAATTCCTGACTGTAAGGGTGGTCCATGGCTGGCATCAGAACAGTTGGATTTCAGGAGGGATCTCACCATCCCTAGAAATAATGAGCCTGGTTCATTGTACCTAAACTGTGCAAAGACTATGGCTTATGCCAAACACTTGCTTTCCTCCTAGGAGTCTGGATTTCTGTATGTACGAGGCAGAAAGTGCCTACATGATCACCCCAATAAAAACCATTGGTCCCAGGTGTCTAGTGAACTTCCCTGGTAGACAACATTTCACACCTATTGTCTCAGGTAGTAACTGGAGGAATTAAGGGCATCCTGTGTGACTCCACTGGGTGACTGGAGTGGACTCTTGGAAGCTCCTGCCTGGTTTCCTCTGGTCTCTGCCCCACATGCCCTTTTCTTTTTACTGTTGTTGCTTTGAATTATCTCCCTGTAACAAATCATAGTCATGAACTCATGAATGTGCCCAGTCCTCTGAGACCTTCTAGCAAATCTTGGAATCTGGGAGTGGTCTTGGGGATCCCCAACGTGCAATCATGTCCAGAGATTTTCATTCACATTGAAGCGGCACCATTTCCTCACATAAGGAAAAAAAAAGAAACATTAAGTCTCTTCCTTGCAAAGATATTACATCCTCTTCCTCATACATCCATTACAGCTATTTAAGTCCATAAGTTGAAAGAGTCAGCTTTCTTTGAAAGTAGCCGTAAGTGAATAAAAATTTAACAAGGGCAGAGAGGAGACATTGAGGGGGCATGCCCAGCTGGAGGGGGTGTCCAAGCAACATCTCTGGTAGGCTCAATCTGAGTGGTATTTGGCAAGTTAATGGCAGCATTTCTATTTACCATGAAAAGCCAGTAAAAATAAGCATTTTCTGCCACGTTCACACATTCTTTTTTTTTTTTTTTTTTTTACGTTCACACATTCTTAATGAGCCAAATTATTCTACTGCATGACCTTCATGTGCAGGTCAGTTCCTTTAAACAGCTGCATTTATTCACTTCCATTTTTAGCTTTTGCTGGTACATTAAAAGTAATACCTAAGGGTCTGAAAGAAGCCCAGTCATTGCTCAAAGTGCTTGATTTACTCCCAAGGATTAGCCCTGGCCCTGGGAGAATCTCAGTCAGTGAGATTTTATGATAAATGTCAGTGATTATGCTGATAATAGAGTGTTCCACCAAAACTAGTCGGGAGAAGGCATTTTCTTTTCAAATGATAAAAAAAAAATTAAAAAGCATAAATTGCTTTCTGCAAAGCCCATGGCTGATGCATAAGCCTGCTGCTTCTTTTCCCAAGGGTGGGAGATGAGAGGGAAGAGAAGAAGAGAAGAAGAAGGGGGGGGAGAGAATTAGAGACAGGGAGAAAAGAAAGGAGAAAGAGAGGGACATGAAGTGGCCAGACAATGAGGAACAACTCTCCAGACTTGGACTCTGGCCATGAAAACCCCTTTCCCCAGGGATCATCTCAGGAGAGCCCCCAAACACTCCATAACCTGATATTGCCAGTTAATTTCATGGTGCCTCATGAGGCGACAGAGACCACCCTCTTCTCCAGCCTAGTACCACTCTGACTAGAACCTATAGAGGATGGGCCCATCATTTTGATCAAACATGCAGCTTTTCCAGTTTCCACATAAATTCCAAAGGCAGGAGTTTTCTTCTATGTCTGGATTAGAGGAGGGAATAGCCAATGTTCCACAACTCAGGGACAAGTCTGTTGTTCTTTTGTTCAAGACCTTACATGTCCTCATAGTGTCCCAGGCTAGGAAAGAGCCCAGGAATCTGGCTGACTGCTTTGCAGTGGATATTTGTTGTTTAGCCTGCCCAGTGTCCCTTTGGAAAAACCTCCTCCCTCGTGCCATGCAGCTTGTGGAGCTATCAATAAGTGTATGCTGCTTGTTAGAGGGATGGTAAAATGACCCACACTCAGCCAACCACAGGACCTCCCCTTCATCCATATGCTTTGTCCAAGGAGGGTGGGGAGCATAGGACATAAAAGAGGACCAATCAGAATCCATCCCTGGCTTGGATGTATGGACTTTGGGAAAGTAAATGCTCTCTTCTTGCCAAGATTCCAAAGCTAGGAGGATGCAATTTTGGGACTTGCACTAGCCATCTCCTCAGCCATATGGAGAAACGGAACCTGCAGAATAAGCTGAGTCTAAGGAGACAGAGACAGAGACAGAGAGAACTTATAGCATTGAGTCCCTTATTCATTTCCTGGGGCTGCCAAGAAATAGTACCACAACCCAGTGGCTTACAACACCAGAAATTTCTTCGCTTCCAGTTCCGGAGGCCAGGAGACTCAAATTAAGGTGTTGGTAAGGCAGCGCTCCCTCTGCAGACTCTCAGGCAGAATCTGCTTCTTGCCCTTTCTTGCTTCTGGTGGCTGCCAGCATTCTCAGGAGTTCCTTGGCTTGTGGCTACACCACTCGGGTCTCTGCCTCAATCTTCATGTTGCCTTCTCTGTGCATGTCTCCTCCCTTGTTTTGTCTGTGACTAATACACTTCTGCCTGTCTCCTATAAGGATGCATGCAATTGCATTTAGGGCCCTTCTGGATAATCCAGGAGAAGTTTCTCCTGTCAAGTTCCTTACAAGATGTGCCATATAATATTCTCTTTTTTGCATGTAAGGTAACATTTGTAGGTTGCAGAGATTAGGAAGTGAATATCTTGGCAAGGATGCAGGGATCCCTTTTTTATCCTACCATCAGTCCCATTCCCTCAGACTTTAGTTCCTGCAGCTCTTCCTATAACCTCATGTATCTTCACCAGCCAATAAGTTCCCTCTTGGCTTAGGCAGTATGAATTTAGTAACTTGCATTAAGGATGTCTGAAATAATACACATGCTCCTATTTGCAGCAGGCTGGGGAATGGAGGAGGCAGCCTCATACAGTGGATAGAATGTCTGCTATTCTGCAAGCATTTGAGTAAATTATTTCCTTTTTCTAGCTTTGATGTTTGATAACTCTTATACATACTAGACTTAAAGGACTGTCATTCATGTTAATTATATTATTGTTTTAAACATTCTGTAATTATATTATTGGCTCAATGATCAGTTGGGAATTTTTTCAGTTGGGACCCAAAACAAACAAACAAATGAAAAACAGCTTAAGAGAGTTGAGCAAAAACAAGCAGACAACAAAGTGAAAGAGTCTGATGCCAGTCAAAAAATAGTTCGGTTTGAGGCCTTGATGATATTATTGGGCCCCATCTCTAGGTTCTGCCTCTTTAGGGTTGGCAGTATCTCTAGCCCCAGGAGGGGACCTCCTGCAACTTCAGACTCACATTGCCTTGTATTTGAGCCAGTGGAACAGTGGATTGGTTTGCCCGTTGGATAGAACAAAAATCTTGGAATTGGAACCATTGGCCTGTAGGTCAATAAACACATAAATATTTTATAAAAACTTTACTCCCCCAGGTTGGTAAGGAAAGCATCTTGTCACAGGTACTCTTGATGATTAGACAAAAATCTCACAATGAATTCAATTAATGTCACAATGAATGTGATTAACAATAATAAATACGTACTCGATTCTAGAAGAGCTCTTTTGGTGTGTGAGATTTGGCCTGACTTCTGAACTGAGACCAAAAGTATGAAAGGCACTGATTGGCTTACTCTAGATCACTGCTTTACCTCTGGAGTGGAGGAGAACACACAGATAGAGAGTGGAAGAGGAATGGGATTTTAGAGAAAAACTATAGGGTTACCTGAAGTGAAGTGAAAACATGCTGACTGCGAAAGGAGTAGATACGTGTTGTGTATCATGAGGATTTCATCATATAAAATTTTCATATTTATCCAAATTAATAGGCCTGTCAAGCTCATGACAAGTAGATTGATTATCATACATCATAGTTTTGTGAATAAAACATGAAATTTTTTACTATCAATTATGGAATTTTCAGAAATTAACTGGAAGGAGATTGTGTGGATCTAGCACCTTTAGACAGAGTAGAATCAGCATACATTTAAATTACACATCATTCTGCATATGTCAATAAACACGTAAATATTTGATAAATACTTTATTTCCCTAAGTTATTGATGAAAGCATCTTGTCATGGGTGTTCTCAATGATTAAACAAAATGTCACAGTGAATTTGATTGTCACGATAAATGTGATTAAAAGTAACAAATACTGTACTCAATTCTAGAATTGTTCTTTTGGCCTATGTGTGAAATTTGGTTTTCTGTGGCAATGGTATTCAAACTTGAGGGTCACATACCTCCACCAGTAATAATGAGCAAATATAGTATCCATACCATAAAATATACGCAAAATATAAAATAACAAAATTAGTTAAAGATAAAATAATCAACATTTTAAATGCACTTCATTTTGCTTATTAATGATTAAGAAACCTTTTTTGTCTCACTGGAAAGAATAATATATTTAGTGAGAGTGCTGTTTTTATTTCATGTGGAAACATTTACTTAACATTTTGTGACAGAGAGAATTGAAGGTTTAAGTCCAGGTTATTTCGATATTTGGTTTTACAACTGGTTTTACAACTGTCAGAGGTAAAAAAGTTAACTCACTGTGTTGGATTGAATTGCTTTTCCTCAAAATTTATATGTCAAAGCCTTAACCCTCAATGTGACTGCATTCGAAAACAGGGCCTTAAAGAAGGCAATTACGGCTAAATGAGTTTGGAAAGGTAGAGTCCTAATCCCACAGGACTGGTGTCCCTACGGGAAGAAAAAGCACTACCAGAGAAGCATGCACACAGAGAAAAGGTCATGTGAGGACACAGCCAGGAGGAGGCCATCTGCAAGCCTAGGAAAGGGAGCTTACCTGAAATCAACCTGGCCAGCGCCTTGATCTTAGATTTCCAGCCTCCAGAACTGTCTGAAAAATAAATTGCTGTTGTGTAGCCAACCAGTTTGTAGTATTCTCTTATGGCAGTCCTAGCGGACCAAATACATGCCAAATACACATAGAAATTTTGTCAAAATTTACATCAAATGTCTAAGACGTTCTTTTAAGTTTCTGACCTAATGGCAAAAGATATACCTTTAGGGGAAAAAATTGTCTTCCTGTTCTAACCAGGAATAGTAGAAATAGGGCAGGGAAACTGATATGCTGACAAGCTCAAGTGTACCCCTTGGTCAGCCTATACCATTGGAATTAGTAAAAAATTCAATAAACCCTCTCTCTCTCTATATATATATATATAGAGAGAGAGATTATTATATATATATATATATAATAAAATCTCCATATATCTATATATATGAAGATGAGCAGGGAAAACAAGTATTTGAGCAAATTCATGCAGATTTGCCATATAGTAAGTGAAAACACACTTGTTTCAAATGTATCTCATCATCCATTCTGTTTCAATAATGAAATAAGGCAATGGGCACCTGGGTGACTCAGTGGGTCAAGCTGCTACCTTTGGCTCAGGTCATGATCCCAGGGTCCTGGGATCGAGTCCTGCATTGGTGCTTTCTGCTCAGCAGGGAGCCTGCTTCCCTCTCTCTCTCTCTGCCTGCCTCTCCATCTACTTGTGATCTCTCTCTGTCAAATAAATAAATAAAATCTTTAAAAAATAATGAAATAAAGCAAGAACTAACTTTTTTGTGAGCAACTATACAAACCTCAACTAGGAAAGATACATTCTAAATAATAAATGACTTCCGTAGTGAAAGCAGTATTTTCTGCAAGAACCATGTAAGTGAAGATATAGAGGAATGATTTCTTTGAATGGAACAGGAAGATTCAGGGTAAGTTCCAGGGCTATGCTCACACATGGCATGCTTTTTTTTCCCCCTTTTTTAGACTTGGTATTTTTTATTAATTATTTATATTAATATATAATGTATTATTTGCCCCAGGGGTACAAGTCTGTGAATCATCAGGCTTACACATTTCACAACAATCACCGTATCACATACCCTCTCCAGTGTCCATAACCCCACCACCCACTCCATACCCCCCTCCCCCCAACAACTCTCAGTTTGTTTTGTGAGATTAAGAGTCTCTTATGGTTTGTATCCCTCCCATTCCCATCTTGTTTCATTTTTTCCTTCCCTATCCCCCAAACCCCCCACTCTGCCTCTCAAATTCCTCATATCAGGGAGATCATATGATAATTGTCTTTCTCTGATTGACTTATTTTGCTCAGCATAATACCCTCTAGTTCCATCCATGTCATTGCAAATGGCAAGACTTCATTTCTTTTGATGGCTGCATAGTATTCATATATATATATATGCCGCATCTTCTTTATCTATTCATCTGTTGATGGACATCTAGGTTCTTTCCACAGCTTGGCTATTGTAGACATTGCTGCTATAAACATTCAGGTGCATGTCCCCTTTCAGATCACTACATTTGTATCTTTAGGACAAATACCCAGTAGTGTGATTGCTGGGTCATAGGGTAGCTCTGTTTTCAACTTTTTGAGGAACCTCCATGCTGTTTTCCAGCTTGCAATGGAATTGAAATGCTGGAATGCTGCACCAGCTTGCATTCCCACCAACAGTATAGGAGGGTTCCTCTTTCTCCACATCCTTTTCAACATCTGTCATTTCCTGACTTGTTAATTTTATCCATTCCAACAGGTATGGGGTGGTATCTCATTGTGGTTTTGATTTGTATTTTCCTGGTGCCCAGTGATGTTGAGCATTTTTTCATGTGTCTGTTGGCCATCTGGATGTCTTCTTTGCAGAAATGTCTGTTCGTGTCCTCTGCCCATTTCTTGATTAGATTCTTTGTTCTTTGGGTGTTGAGTTTGATAAGTTTTTATAGATTTTGGATACTAGTCCTTTATCTGATATGTCATTTGCGAATATCTTCTCCCAATCCGTCAGTTGTCTTTTGGTTTTGTTGACTGTTTCCTTTGCTGTGCAAAAGCTTTTGGTCTTGATGAAGTCCCAATAGTTCATTTTTGCCATTGCTTCCCTTGCCTTTGGCAATGTTTCTAGGAAGAAGCTGCTGTGGCTGAGGTGGAGGTCAAAGAGATTGCTGCCTCTCTTCTCCTCAAGGATTTTGATGGATTCCTGACTTACATGGAGGTTTTTCATCCATTTTGAGTCCATTTTTGTTTGTGGTGTAAGGAAATGGTCCAATTTCATTTTTCTACATGTGGCTGTCCAATTTTCCCAACGCCTTTTGTTGAAGAGATTTATCTTTTTTCCATTGGACATTCTTTCCTGCTTTGTCAAAGATTAGTTGACCATAGAGTTGAGGGTCAATTCCTGGGCTCTCTATTCTGTTCCATTGATCTATGTGTCTGTTTTTGTGCCAGTACCATACAGCTTTGTAATAGAGCTTGAAGTCTGGAATTGTGATGCCACCAACTTTGGCTTTCTTTTTCAATATTCCTCTGGCTATTCAAGGTCTTTTCTGGTTCAATATAAATTTTAGGATTATTTGTTCCATTTCTTTGAAAAAATAGGTGGGATTTTGATAGGGATTGCATTAAGTGTGTAGATTGCTTTAGATAGCATAGACATTTTCACAACATTTGTTCTTCCAATCCATGAGCATGGAACATTTTTTGATTTCTTTGTATCTTCCTCAATTTCTTTCATGAGTACTTTATAGTTTTCTGAGTACAGATTCTTTGCCTCTTTGGTTACATTTATTCCTAGATATCTTATGGTTCTAGGTGCAATTGTAAGTGGGATCAACTCCTTAACTTTTCTTTCTTCTGTCTTGTTGTTTGTGTATAGAAATACAACTGATTTCTGTGCACTGATTTTATATCCTGACACTTTACTGAATTCCTGTACAAGTTCTAGCAGTTTTGGAGTAGAGTCTTTTGGGTTTTCCACATAAAGTATCATATCATCTGCAAAGAGTGAGAGTTGGATTTCTTTGCCAATTTGGATGCCTTTAATTTCTTTTTGTTGTCTGATTGCTGAGGCTAGGACTTCTAGTTCTATATTGAATAGCAGTGGTGATAGTGGACATCCCTGCCGTGTTCCTGATCTTAGCAGAAAAGCTCTGTTTTCCCCCCATTGAGAATGATATTCACTGTGGGCTTTTCATAGATGGCTTTGATGATATTGAGGAATGTACCCCCATCCCTACACTTTGAAGAGTTTTTGATCAAGAAAGGATACTGTGCTTTGTTAAATGTTTTTTCAGCCTCTATTGACAGTATCATATGGTTCTTGTTCTTTCTTTTATTAATGTATTGTATCACATTGAGTGATTTGTGGATATTGAACCAAACTTGCAGCCCAGGAATAAATCTCACTTGGTCTTGGTAATAATCCTTTTAATGTAGTTGGATCCTACTGGCTAGTATTTTGGTGAGAATTTTCGCATCTGTGTTCATCCAGGATATTGGTCTGTAATTTTCTTTTTTGATGGGGGCTTTGTCTGGTTCTGGGATCAAGGTAATGCTGGCTTCATAAAATGAGTTTGGCAGTTTTCCTTCCATTTATATTTTTTGGAACAGTGTCAGGAGAATAGATATTAATTCTTCTTTAAATGTTTGGTAGAATTCCCCTGGGAAAGCATCTTGTTTATTGGGAGATTTTTGATGACTCTTTCAATCTCCTTACTGGTTATGGGTCTGTTTTTCTATTTCTTCCTGGTTCAGTTTTGGTAGTTTATATGTCTCTAGGAATGCATCTATTTCTTCCAGATTGTCAAATTTGCTGGTGTATAGTTGCTCATAATATGGTCTTATAATTGTTTATATTTCAGTGGTGTTTGTTGGGATCTCTCCTCTATCATTCATGATTTTATTTATTTGGGTCCTTTCTCTTTTCTTTCTGATAAGTCTGGCCAGGGGGTTATCAATCTTATTAATTCTTTCAAAGAACCAGCTCCTAGTTTCGTTGATTTGTTCTACTGTTCTTTTGGTTTCTATTTTATTGACTTCTGATCTGGTCTTTATTATTTCTCTTCTCCTGCTGGGTTTAGGCTTTCTTTGATGTTCTTTCTCCAGCTCCTTTAGGTTTTGGGTTAGATTGTGAACTTGAGACCTTTCTTGTTTTTCGAGAAAGGCTTGTATGGCTACATAGTTTCCTCTCAGGATCGCCTTGGCTGTGTCCCACAGATTTTGAAAAGTTGTGCTTTCATTATCATTTGTTTCCCTGAATTTTTTCAATTCTTCTTTAATTTCTTGATTGACCCATTCATTCTTTAGTAGGATGCTCTTTAGCCTCCATGTATTTGAGTTCTTGCCAACTTTCCTCTTGTGATTGAATTCTAGCTTCAGTGCATTGTGGTCTGAAAATATGAAGGGAATGATCCCAATCTTTTGGTACCAGTTGAGATCTGATTTGTGACCCAGGATGTGATCTCTTCTGGAGAATGTTCCATGTGCACTAGAGAAGAATGTATATTCTGTTGCTTTGGGATGGAATGTTCTGAATATACCTGTGAAGTCCATCTGGTCCAGTGTGTCATTTAAGGACTTTATTTCCTTGTTGATCTTTGCTTGGATGATCTGACCATTTCAGTGAAGGGGGTGTTAAAGTCCCCTACTATTATTGTATTATTGTTGATGTGTTTCTTTGATTTTGTTATTAATTGATTTATATTGCTATTTTTGTATTTTTTTTTGTATTTTTGTATTTTATATTGCTATTTTGTTATTAATTGGTTTATACTGCTCCCAAGTTAAGGGCATAGTTATTTAAAATTGTTAGGTCTTCTTGTTGGACAGACCCTTTGAGCATGATATAATGTCCTTCCTCATCTCTTATTATAGTCTTTGGCTTAAAGTCTAATTTATCTGATATAAAGATTGCCACCCCAGCTTTCTTTTGATGTCCATTAGCATGGTAAATTGTTTTCCACCCCCTCACTTTAAATCTGGGGGTGTCCTTGGGTCTAAAATGAGTTTCTTATAGACAGCATATTGATAGGTTTTGTTTTTTTATCCATTCTGATACCCTGTGTCTTTTGATTGGGGGCATTTAGCTTATTTACATTCAGGGTAACCACTGAAAGAATTTAGAGCCATTGTATCGCCTTTGTTCCCCATCATTTGGTCATCTATATCACTAATTCTCTCTTCTGCCTCATTTATCCTAGCAGTAAGAGCCTCCATTCTTGATTGCACCTCCTTAATACCTTTTTTTAATTTTAATTTGGTTAGATTTTAGTTCTTTTCTTTCTCCAGAAAGGGATTTTATTTCTCCAGACAGGGTTTCTGTAATACCCTCCATGCCTTTTTTGAGCCCAGCTAGGATCTTGAGGATTGTCATTCTGAACTCTAGATCTGACATCTTAACCATGTCTGTATTGACTAGGTCCCTAGCCATTGGTACTGCCTCTTGTTTTTTTGTTGTTGTTTGTTTGTTTGTTTGTTGTTGTTGTTATTGTTTTGTGGTGAGTTTTTCTGCCTTGTCATTTTTATCTAGATAAGAATATATGAACGCGGGCACCTGGGTAGCTCAGTTGGTTGAGCTACTGCTTTGGCTCGGGGCATGATCCCGGAGTACAATTGGGCTCCCAGCAACATGGGGAGTCTGCTTCTCCCTCTGATCTTTTCCTCTCTCATACTCTCTCTCACTGTCTCTCTCTCATATAAATAAATAAAATCTTTAAAAAGAAAGAATATATGAACGAGAGCGTAAAATACTAAAAGGGTAGTAACAACCCCAGAAAAATGTACACTAACCAAATCAGAAGAGACCCCAAACCAGGGGGAGAAGGAAGGAGGTAAAAAGAAATTAAATATATATACATATAATATATATGTATATTAGACTGGTGCATAAAACAGGTCTACCCACTTGATTTTGGGTGTATTTTGGTCTCTTAGAAGAAACTACCTTATTTTAAATTTTAAAGAAAGAAAAACTTCTATATATATATATATATATATATATATACACAAAAATAAGGGTAAACACGATGAAGGGATGGAATATGACTGTAAAGATGAAAATTTTTAAAAAGTTCTAAAAAAGTAATTGATAAGTTGGTTGGAAAAAGAAAGAAGAAAGAAAAAAAAAAAAAGATTGGGGAGAGAATGAGCTTAGGCTGGAGACTAGACCAAAGCCCCATCCTAGCTTTAGGGTATATTTTGATCTATTAGAAGAAATTATATCCCAAAGTATTTTAGGGAAAAAAAAACCCCTATATGTGTACAAAAAATAAGGTTAAATACAATGAAGGATAAATTATGACTATAATAATGAAGGTTTAAAGAGATTTTTTTAAGAAAGGTATTGTTAATATAAACTAGTTAAAAAACTTTAAAAGAGGAAAGAAAAAGTTAAAAAGTTAGAATACGAAAAAAAAGAAAATTAAAAAAAATTTAATTTAACTTTGCAAGACTAAGGGATCATGGGGAGAAAGCCATGAATTCCATGCATTGCTTTCCCCTAGCTCTGGAGTTCCACTGTTCTCCTTGATCAGTGAGCTTGGCCTTGGCTGGATGTTCTTGCTGATTTTCTGGGGGAGGGGCCTGTTGTTGTCATTCTCAAATGTCTTTGCCCAAGGCAGAATTGCACTGCCCTTGCAAGGGGCCAGGCTAAGAGATCTGCTCAAGTTCACTCTTGGGAGTTTCTGTTCCCTGAACTCTTTCCGTAGAGTTCTGGAGGATGGGAATGAAAATGGCAGCCTCCCAATCTCCAGCCCAGAGGAACTGAATGCTCAGGGCCCCGCTCCTCAGTGCGCTTTCAGAGAAAAGGGGTCAATCACTCCCATCTCCCTGGTCTCTAGCCACACTCTGGGCTCACCCGGCCTGTGACCAAGTGTTTCTGTCTCTGGCACACAGTCCCATTTGGAATCTCCAAACCAGCAGATTCCTGCCTCCGGAGGAGGAAGGTGAAACTCCCTGGATCTGCCACTTGTGGGATCCCTGCTCAAAGAGCAGCGGCCTGACTGTGCCACGGATCACAATTTAAGGTAACCCCGAGCTGAGAGCTCACTCCTCAGCTCTCTCTCTGTAGTCAGCCTCCCTGTTCCAATACCTGGAAGATCTGCCACACTCAGACACCCCCGATCTTTCAGTTACCCCGTAGGACCTGTGACCACACTGTCCGTGTGATGGTTCCACCCCTGCTTAGCCTCTGGAGCAATATCCCTCAGTGGAGCAGACTTCTAAAAATTCAGATTTTGTGCTCCACTGCTCCACGGCTTGCTGGGAGCCAGCCCCTCTCTCCCACCCCCCGACCCCAGTCTATCCTCCCATCACCTCAGATTCACTTCTCTGAACATCTTACCTTTCAGAAAGTGGTTGATTTTCTGTTCCTAGAATTGCTGCTCTTCTTCTCTTCAATCTCCTGTTGAGTTTGTAGGTATTTGGAGTGGTTTGATAACTATCTAGCTGAACTCCTGTAACCTGATGTCATTTCAGTCCACTATTCCTCTGCTATCGTGCCTCTCCTCTCCACCTGGCATGTTTTGCTGCACCATTCATAACTGAGCTACTACAGCAAGGACACCTGGGCCAGAGCTGCAGAGCATCCTACAGAAAGACACTGATGTGGTTAATTTTATAAATTAATATATAGCAAATATTTTTATACTTAAAGATCATATGGGAAATAAGGAGCACCTGGGTGGCTCAGTCGGTTAAGCATCTGAGTCTTTATTGTGGCTCAGGTTCATGATCTCAAGGTAATGATCTCTGGGTTCTGGGGTCAAGCCCCACGTAGGCTCTGTGTTCAGCTGGAAGTCTGCTTGAGGTTCTCTCCCTCTATCCCCCCCACCCCCACCTGCATGCACGCCCTCCCCCTCAAATAAATAAATAAATAAATAAATAAATCTTTAAAAAATTATATATGGAAAAAACGATATGGGAAGTGAAATGCTATGGGATACGAAAATATTTTTTTTTACCACACTGAGGCTTACAGATTATCTTGGGGCAGAGGCTGTAAATGTTATTGAGGTTGAAGACAAATCTTTGACATAAAGCAGTGCTTCCAAATTTGTTGTCTTTTTGTGTGACAAGTAGAATGCTACCTATCAAAAAAAAATTTTTTTACCTATCAGATTTTTTTTAACAATCTACACACAATCTACCACTTAAAGGAAAACTTGTTATGCTAATAATGAGTGACAAGGTAATTGCTTTTTAAAATAAACTTGTTCTGTGGAGAAAACATTCTCAAATTGCATATTTGGAAATATTTCATCAGGTGATTTTGTTGTCTAAAACAATAAAGATGTGGCATCCATAAAAACTCTCATATATGCACATTTTTAAAACTTCAACAGAAATTTTTAGTCTGTTCAAAAATCTTCCAACAAAGATTTCCAGTGGTTTATTTACTTATTTGTGAAAAATTGAGAGAAATTTTCTAAAGAATTTAACTGTGTGTTGCATATCTTCAGACATCACCAAGAAAAAAAAAAAGCAGCTATTTGTTTTTATATTCTGGATAGTTTCTAAAGTTCTTGTCCATCCTAAGTATTTTTAACTGATATCTTAAAGCATACTTAGGGTGAAGTTATTACTAGTAAAAATGAATGTGAACCAATATTTCAAATAGTCTTATTGTTACTTCTGAGGTTTTTGACTGACTTACTCTCAGATATGGTCAAGTTATTACTTTTGCCTTGTTTATGTGAAAGACAGCTCTTCCCAGAAGTAGTACACATGTCATTTCTGTCCTTTTCTTATTAATAGGAAAAAGCTTTAGCCTCAATTTATGGTTTCAAAGCTGAAATGTTTTTAATCTAATCTAATTAAAACTAAATAGTATAATATGTAAAACCATTTAAGTGGGCATACTGCAGTATATTACAATATGTTAAAAGGAGCTAACTGCTGTCAGTCCCTTTGTGTGGGAGAACGCCCACTCTCCTCATGGTACTTGGCAATGGAGTATAACTCATGACTGTCTGACATATGGATTAAATATGAGTGCCGGAGTCTATCTACTTATTTGTAAAGTCAAATCTATTAGACTATAGAATAGAAACTCTAGTTTCTATTTTTGGACTGGAAATAAGTAAAAATAGAAGTTCTAATATTCTTTTCTCATGCCCTCTGGGGAACCTACACCCCACTTCGGAGTCTACTGGTTTCACAGTGTAGGTTGCTGGTTTGTTGCTGCAGTAAGACATTGTTTGGCTAGTCCCAGCATTCAGTTCCTTCTTTTCCTGACATAAGACTGATTTTCTTTTGCATCATCCTTATTGGTTTATGCCTATCAAACCCAGCCCAGCCCCCCAGTCACAGTCATCAGCGTGAGGATGTCAAGAAACTGGATTTAGGCTTTAAAAAACACAAATCCGGGGCACCTGGGTGGCTCAGTGGGTTAAGCCTCTGCCTTTGGCTCAGGTCATGATCTCAGGTTCTTGGGATCGAGCCCATCGGGCTTTCTGCTCAGCGGGGAGCCTGCTTCCCCTTCTCTCTCTGCCTTCTGCTCTGCCTACTTGTGATCTCTCTCTCTCTCTCTCTCTCTGTCAAATAGATAAATAAAATCTTTAAACACACACACACACACACACACAAAAATCCTAAGACGTTTGTAGCAGCTCCTAGAAAAGGCTCTCTCTTTCACCCAGATGGTGTGGTCCAAAAGCATAAGGAGGCCAGGACTATCCAAGTTTCCACCCTCAGAGAATAGACTGGAACTCCCAGGAGCCACTGCGTGAAACCCAGGGATAAAATAAGATTGCTTAAGGTAAAGGTGAGAGGTGGCAAGAAACTGGATCCTTGGTGACCTTATTTGAGCTCCTGGATAAAGTCATTCCTGAAGGGAAAACTACCCCCTGGAATTTTTAGCTAGATGGCCAATAAATTCCATTTATTTAAGTCACCTCTCTATTACCTGTAACCAAAAAAATTCCTCAGTTATAACTGTCAACTCTTTCATGAAGTTTGTTTTGTTGTTATTGTTTGTTCTGCTCTTTGTTTGTTGTAGAGAGTTACACTAACCATTCTGTAGCACAGAATTATCAGTACCTGCAAGGAACTTCTATTGAATCGCTCCCTTAGTAGCACACAATGATTATTTATGAGACACTATTAAAGTAACATATATTTACACATTTAATCTGTACAATAACCCTACTCTATGGAATCAGTACTATTGCTATCCCCACTTCACAAGTGAAAAAAGGCAGATGCAGAGAGGGAACACAGCTTGCCCAAGGTTACATAGTAAGTAGGTAAGCCAAGATTTACTACCAAGGCAATCTGGCTTCTAAATCCATGCTCTTAATCAACAATACACCAGAAAGACTCTACTACTCACACACTAACATTTAGCATTGTCCAACTGTCTAATTTTTGCCTCTGTGATGATTATAAAATAATATTTACCACTTAATATATAACCTTGGACAAATTACATAAAACCTCTGTGACTCAATTTCCTTACCTACAAAATGGAGGTAATAAAATAATATTGATTTCATAGGATCATTGGCAGTTTAAATAATATCATTGATTTTTTTGCATCTTTTCTCTAATTGTTGATCATTTGGGATTCCTTTTCTTGGGAACTGCCTATTCATACCCTCTGTCCATTTTTCTCTTGGGGTTCCAGTCTTTTTCTTACTGATTTGCAGGAGTTACATTTATATTGTACTTAGAAGTTCCATGTCAGTTGTAGATATTGAGTAACTCCTTCTAATTTATCATTTTTTTATGGTGCCCTTGATTAAACAGGAATCTGTAATTTTGATAAAATCAGATCCATTGTTTGTGCCTCAAGTGTAGAGAGAATAAAGATAAAACAAACAAACAAAAAACTTGTTTATGCCCTAAGCATCTTAAAATCTAGCTGGAGAATCAAGAACAACAATTATGTGAACAAGTGTTAGATATTGCATAACAGTATACTATAAAATGCCAAGTTGTAAGACTATATAACCAACTGTTAACCTTGGAAAAGTATACAAATTTTTCTAAGTTTCAGTTTCCTTATTTGGGAAATGGAAGCAATGAAAAAAATGCTTTTTCTGTTTGTTGTGATGATTAAATAAAATAAATGTGTTGAATGGCTCTTTAGTACCTAGTACACAGTACCAGCTGCAACTCAGATGCAAAACAGGGTCAATGAAATAATGGCTACCATTTATAGAGGTCTACAACTTGCCAGACACTTTCTAGAACCTACCACATTTACATTTCACAATCCTCTGCAAGACATTATCATTGCTATCTGTCAGATGCAGAAACCTAGGTTCAGAGAGTTTAAGTAATTTGATGAAGGTCATACAGCTAGTAAGTGGTAGTGACCACTTTGAAAGCCAGGTTTATTAGACTTTAAACCTCATGTCCACTATGGCCAAGTTATTGTCAGAAATGGTGCTAGAGAGGCAAAGAAACTTCACTTGGGTCCTGGGGAAAGAAAGACAGACTTTGACTTGGAATAGACACAAGGAGAAAGAGAGGAAAGGAGATCATGCCAGATTCTGAGGGGGTGCAGTTGATGTGTGAGGGATAGAAAGTATTTTGAGTTATTAGAGGGCAGGAGCAAAACCTTATACATCACAGTTGCCTTCAGTCCTAGCACAGAGACTGGAGCAGAGGGCTGGGAGGACATCTATTCCCTACCTCTCTTTTTTCCATATCAAGGGAGTAGATTGAGTTTCTGACTGGTGAGCTTTAAAGAGGAACTAAATACGTGTCGCTGACCCCTCAAGTTTGGGAAGCTCGCCTGCCCTAGAAATCATGTGTTTTCTGCTTTTCCAAAAACTGCAAAACTGCAGTCAATTTTATAAGAGCAGATTTTCACAAAAGGGGTCCCTCTGCATCTCCAGGCTTCTATCAGTCATGAGGGAGTTGGGGGGCAGTTCTAGCTTCCCAGTGTTACACAGCAAATCGTCCAATCCCTCTTGGGACTGCCAGGTACTATGAGAGCCATTTAACATGTCTTATTTTATTTAATTCTGGGGCAAAGTGCATGCAGATCCATTGTCCTCCTAGATCCAAGCCATGGCCACCCTTCCAGTGCCTGCCCCCAGGACAAAGCTGAGATTTTCCCTTTGGTGAGTCTGACTCCAATGGCTATCTCAATGAGTTGCGAACCCGCAAGGGGAACATGGGTGCTATCTGAAACCCCCTAGAATCACAACAGTAAGCAATCAAGAAACCGATGCATATGAAAAGTTCAGAGGTCAGTGACAATACTGGCCTGATTTGAGCAAAGGGACTGTATTAAGTAGCTGAAGTACAGTTACATAAATAGGTTGGCCCGGGTGATGGGAGCCTTCCAGGAAAGGGGGAGAGTGAATGCGATGTGTGGAAGAAGAGTGCTAAAAGTTTCTGAGAGGAAGAGCCTGAGGAGTACAGTTGAAATTAGGTAGTGAAAACACCGCAACGGGTTGCAGTGGAGACTAGGGGAGGAGAGTCTGGAGCCAGAAAGCAACCAGAGGTGGTTTCCAGAATTCCCGAACAAGGGAGGATAAGGGTCTGGCCCAGGGAAGTGGAAATGTGAACGGCCGTGAAGAGATGCACGTGAGATCTCGAAGGGAAACCTGCCAGCACGCGTTGAAACCAGGGTCTAGGGAGTGGGGAAACGTTTTGATGGCGCTTCACTCCTCGGAAAGAAGTAGGTGAGCAGGCCCTGGAGCTGATGAGAAGGGGGGGCTCAGCCTCGGGCATGATAAATCTGTCAGGTGTCAAGGGGATTTGTTTCGGTACCAGGGACACGAGGCACAAGGTGGGAAAGACACCGCAGCGACGAGTTTGGGGAGTTAACACCTTCAAAGAGGCTGCGTAGGATCCTGGGCAGAAGTTGGTGGAGATGGGAAGCAAGAATAGGGAGGGGACCTGGGATGACGGGGGTGGGAGTAAGGGCACCAGGTAATGGGGGGCAGACAGAAGAAAGAAGGGGGTCACCACTCTTGGACCAGAGGAAAGGACGGGAAGGACGGGATGAGGTTGCTCCAAACGCTGGAGTCCATATCTTCTTAGCAGAGGGGGCCGGCTCCCAGCTCTCCCCCAAGGAAACTGACGGTTGAACCCAAAGCAGCCTTCCCCTGGCTGGCTGGTCTCCCGGCCTCTGCACCCACTTCCTCACACTCTGTCCGCCGTGACGACCTGGTCCCTGGGCCGTGAGGGGGTCCCTCTGTACCTCTTTCCATCAGTCGTGGGGGGCGGCTCCGGCTCCCCAGGCCGCAGGGAGCCCTTTCCTGCACACTGCCGCCCCAGACCCGGCCGGGAGCCCCCTGCAGCACCGCCCACCTGGCCATCGCCGCAGCCCGCCAGAGCTGCAGCAAGCCAGAGGGCCCTCCCGGGGGTGGGGTTTCGGCCCCCCATCCCTCTCCGCCTTTGTTGCAGCGCTCCCCGGATACCCCGTCTCTGCCTCTGCCCCCAGGTCCTGGCGGCCTGAGGAAAGAGGGGTTTGTTCGGGCAGAGCCAGGACGCACGCGGGCTCCCCAGAGCGAGGGGCGGGGAGGACCGAGCGGAGCCGCGAGCGGCGGGGGCCGCTGCTGCAGAAGGGGAGGAGAATGGGGAGGAGCTGGGGGCCCGGCAGTCGGGGAAGGAGGGGTCTTAAGGGGCGGTGAGTGCAGGTCGGATTTCCTCGGAGGCTGCCGAGCGGCGGAGCTCCCACCTTCCCTCAGAGCTCGCTGCGGCCGTCCTGCCCCGCGCCCTCAGGAGACGGGACCGGACCATGGTGAGAGCTGGACGCGCGGCGCGGGGCGCGGTGGTCCAACCCCTTCGCGCGGACGAGGGTGACCGGGCGGAGGGGGCGAGTCCGCAGGACCCCGCGAAGTTTCCCGGGTGGGCGCGGGGCCCGGCGCCTTCAGTCTCGCTCTTCCCTCTTCCGCAGATGTGGACACGCTGGCTCGCGCTCGCGCTGGTGGCGGTCGCCTGGGTCCACGCCGAGGTAGGTGAGCGGCCGAGGAGGTCCGAACTCGGGCTCCGGGGCCACTTGGGTGTGCGCGCCGGACGGGCGGGGAGTGCGTCCTGGGGATGTTCTCCCGGGGTGGGACTGGGAGTTTCCATGCGTGGGGCGAGGGGGCGCTCCGAGCAGAAATGCTACTTGCGAAACTTAAACCTCCAAATCAGGAAAAGTAGTTTGGGCCATAAGCGGGAGCCCCACCGCGGCTAATATGGAGGGAGAGTGAGGAGGGGGAAAGAGGACGAGCTGGGCGGATTGGGACGGAGGCGGCGACGAGAGCAGCCCTTGAGTTCAAAAAGGCGACTTTGAGTTCTTTCCTTTAGTTAAGAGGAAATTAAAAATAGTTGGGGGCTTTTTCCTTCCAAGGCTAACTCCTCGGGGAAAGGGGAGGGGAGAGATTCTTCTTTAGGGCGGAATGCTTTTTTCTTTTTTTATAAAGTAAGATTGTGATTCCCAGCCCTTTTTTTTTTTTTTGGTAAAGTGCCCTCGGATTTTGTGTTAATATCAGGGCCATATAACAGTCTTTTAAAAGCTCAATTTTCCCGTAATCCAGCGTTGCGCAAGTGTAAGAGATCCGTTGCTCTGCTCTTTGGGGGCTCCACGTTTCCAAAGTATTTCAGCGCTTTTTTGGTAATGTTTTCCTTTCAACTCCAGTGACCTTCCTGAGATACTACAAACAAACCAACAAACCCTTCACTCACAAGCCCCTCCATTAACTCAAAGGTTTATGGACAGAAAATAAACAATTCCAAATTCCCTGGGCTCTAGTCTCCAGAAGAGTGAGGTCAGAAACCAAACATTTGATAATTATGGCAGGAAATGTGGAAGGAATTAAAAAGCATGAGGGAGAAGAAATGGAATGTACATTACAAAAGAAATAGCTCCCTGGTGGGTGGTTATTCCCCCTCTTTGAATTTTTTCTTCCAGTTACAGTTTAGCCCCACCCTTTGCATCACAGATTGACTCTGCCCAGCAAAAAAATCACAAAAGCATGCAAGGTCTTCATGAGTTTAAAAAAAAAAAAAGCATATATTACTCTCACTTAATTCATCCATAAACTCTCACTTAATTCATTACTGTGTTATTGGTTGCACTGGAAACACAAGCTCACAATGAAATTTTAAAAATAGCTAATATTTACTGGATATCTACTTTGTGTTGTAATGAAACCCCATTTTAATGATGGGGAAACTGAGTCAGAGGTTATGTATTTTATCTAGTGCCCTAAGATGTTACATGGTAGGGATAGGGATCTGAACCCCAACAGTCTGGCATCATACCCCTGGTTCTTAACCACTACCCCACAGAAGGAGTTCACATTTTGGGGCATTTCTTACATAGCAGACTTTGGACTGCATGTGTCATTTCTTTTAAATCTTCACCAACCTTATGAGGTCAATTTTTTTTATCCCCATTTTACAGAAGAGGAAACACATTTAGGAGATGAGATAATGTGCCCTGGGTCACACAGCTAATTAGTTCTGAAGAAGGATCTGAATCCAGCTCCCTCAGTGTTTGGGGCCCATCTTGAACTCCAGATCTGCTTCTCATGCATTTTGTTTTCCAGGGTTTGAATTTGAGGGAGGATCGCTCTTCACTGGCTGATTTAGCCCTGGCTAGGGAACACCCTTCCATCCCTGCTATGGCCCTCAAAAGGCAGCTGCAGTCCAATGATGGATGAGGTGAATCCCTGGTTGGTTTTACGGGAGGCTTAGGAATTGCCAGCTAGTGTGTGAAATCACTCAGTGAACTGGAATGCAGATGTGAGGTACAAGGAAGCTGTTGGTTTCTGCACCAGAAGACTGAAAGCTGAAGGCCCTATAATACAAGGTCCAGGATCTATTCTAGGCAGCCTGCACTATTCTCCACCCCCCTTCCCCCCCACTCCCAACCACCAACTAGCATTGACTAGCATTGCAGGGAAAAGTTTTGTTCTCATAGGAAACTCCCCCAGCAGCAATTTCCTGCTTTGGGTAGAAGACCAGAGAGTTCTCCCACCAAATTCCCAGACAAAATCAAGGTGCCAAGGCATGAAAACTGAGAGAGTTGGTGCAGAAAGTAGACACGAACTCAGAGTACCTGAGGAGTAAGGAGGAGTAGGTATGATCCTGGTTACATTTCATGCCTCCAGATTATTAAGGATTATCCTTTTTTTAAATTTTTTTTTAAGATTTTTATGTATTTATTTGAGAGGGTGGGGAGAGTAAGCAGAAGGGAGAGGGAGAGAGAATCTGAAGCAGACCCCATGCTGAGTACAGAGCCTGACGTGGGGCTCGATCCCACCATCACGATATCATGACCTGAACTGAAACCAAGAGTTGGACACTTAACTGACTGAGCCACCCAGGTGCCCCAAGTGAACTTTTAATCAATCCAGTCTCTTGATGTCTGGCCTAAGTAACATGTGGCAAGTTTTTAATCCATGTTAGCAATTTGTATATTATTTTAAGTCTTTTATAATTGTGCTTGGGATAGAACTTTTTAACTTACCAGCTATAAGAACGTACAGCAAACAAAGCCAAATAATGATATTTACAGCCTTTATTGACATGAATCCCTGTTAGTAGACCTTAGGGCTAAAGGTATACAAATACTGTTGAATTTTTTCAAAAAATGAAATTTTTAAAATTAACTTAGTTTTCTTGGTGCTTTTTGGTTTAATACAAGTGCAAGTACTTAATATATGTGATTCCTTGACAAATCATGTTGCTATTGGAAGGAGCCAAGACTTCAGAATCAGAGGTGTCCCAGGCTTGGGAAAAGGGGATTGTTATTATTAATTTCAGTCTGTAAATCCTGTTTGGTTAGATTTGGGAAACTATTAACAAATCTCATTAAGGTAAGTGTTCTATTTCAAATGTTTTCTATAGTCTCTTACTCACTTGGTACTACTTGCTTTTTTGATTGCTTCCTCTCTTTTACTTTCTCTTTTCTTAATACTCTTTTATCACCAATGTATGCCTTCTGGCAGCCTCCCCCACATTCTGCTCCCTCCACCTGAGCTCACTCTTTGCAGTCCATGCTTGAGAGGGGATATTGGCGAGGGTGGCACAGGTCTGCTGAAGAGCATATGTTAGCATCTATATGGGTGAGGAATGGAGGGGGGGGTTGGCAGCAGCTTGAGGGAATACTTCAACTAACAGTGACAAGGCTACCCCTTTTCTAGATTCTGTTGGGAGGGGGGGTGTGGGCTTGCTCATTCTCCTTCACCCATTCCCCTCCCACAGAGAATTACTGCAGTTAAGTGAGAGGTGTGGACAGACGCTAGGAAAGTTGGACAGTCCAGGCATGTGAACATGTGCCCTTGGGTCTCAGTGGGTGGATCCAAGTCCACTCTAACATGGCAGGCTGGAAGGGACCCTGTGGTCCAGCTGCCTGCTTCTGAAAGACAGCCTTGGCGAGCACCCAAGCACACTCCCGCTCTCCCTCAGCGGCTGTGTCTGCAAATGCTCTGATTGTCAGCAGTGCATGTGCAAGGGAGTCACATGTGCAAGGGAGTGATGCACCAATCAGAACACTCACTCCATTAAGGCATAACTTGACCCATGAACTGTGAGTGCATCACTTCAGATAATAGTAACAATAATAATTACCCAGACAAAGGATTATTAGGTCCTTGTCCTGTTGAAGCCAGATTTCTCATTTATAGCCCATTATCAACGTACAAGTTAATCAACCACTAGTGGGGTTTTATTGGCTGATGTGGGATCTTCTCTATATCCTTCAGAATTATTCTAATGGTGGATTCATGGAGGTCCAGAGTCTGATGCACTTTCTCTGACTCCTCCTTAGAGCCGCAGCAGAACCAGGATTTTAATATTCGTCTTGTACATTAACCTCTAAAATAATATCTTGTTTATCCATTCGCAAATAAACTACTTGCTGTGATTCTAAAGACCATTATTGGAAATCAGAATGTTAAAACATAGCAGGGCCTCTGCTGAATAACCAGAACGTAAGAGCAAGCACCCTGCACACTGAGGCCTGGCCACTGAAGCTGTCTTTAGAAAAAGGACATGTTAAAGTTCCCATGCAAGCCTCTGGATTGAGTGATGGAAAGCAGGAATCAGTTCCCAACCTCAAAGGAGCTAGTTGAGAAGGAGCAGTGAGGTGGCAATCAGTGGACATGAGGCTGCGATTGATGTGATGTCCAGGAGAAGAAAATAAAGTCTTCAAAGTCAGTGGGTCAGAAAGGTGTGTTTCTAGGAAAACAGAGAAAACGATGAACTGTAAATACCAGTGGTCACAAACCATGAATTGAAAATGTCAGTGTCATTTTCCTACTCCTCTTCAAATAACTGGACATCAAGATAAAATTCCTAGTAGCCATAAACAGAATGAATGTAATGACACCAGATATTATAGGATTGAAAAAAACCTTACTTAGATGGATTAATTTTGTAAGCCAGGTGGTTAATGTCACGCAAGTCACTGCATAATTTTCTCTAAGGTTGCTGTCTTCTGGTGCCTGTGACTTTGGTGTGGGGTGCTTTTTGTGGGAGCGAGTCATTACCAGCACAGATCTTCTCTTCACAGAGCCCATCAGGCAGTACTGCAACAGGCTGAGCACACCCTGCACACAGGGCAGAGTCATGCCTGAAGTGTAGACATGGTCTCTGCCCTCAGGTTGCTTTCAGTCTAAAGATGGGCCAGATGCTTAAAACCGTGGCAGCTATAATATTGTTATACCTACAAGATGAACAAGTGTCTTTATAATTGTAATTATTGCTCTTTTATTTTACATTAATGTAGGGCTTCCCTGGTTTTTAAAGTTTTGTGGTTTTTGTTTGTTTGTTTAATGTTAGTATAATGCACAAATCCTTAAGGTACAGCTGGGTGAATTTTACAGATAGCTACATCCAAGTAGCCACCACCCAATCAAGAGTGAGGGAATAGGTGCAGAAAGCAGGCTGTGAACTCAAGGTATGTGGAAACAGTTACAATGAAAAGAGTGAGGGGTTGATATGATCAGTTACATTTTATCACTCATTATTTAATTAGTCCAGGCTCTTCATGCTTGGCCCTAGTAATATTTGGCAAGCTTTTAATTCATGTTTTAACAGTAAACCTTTAATAATTATGAAAAGGTAAATTGACCCTTTCCATATGATAATTGCAATTTGGATATTATTGTAAGCATTTTAGCTTGTAGTTAACAGTGTTTATACTAGAAAATTGTTTTTCTTGTTAACTACACAGGCGTAGAGCAAACACAGTTAAATACAGTCTTTATTGACATGAATCCATTTTAGCAGACTTTGGATCAGCTTTGGGGGAGCTGACTTGGCTATTTTGCAGCTGGATATTCCGAGGCTCAATATAATCTACACTGAGAAACTAAAATAATTCTTTTTGACCACTTTGCCCTGGCCATTATTACTTTCAGAGGGACTGCATAAGATGTCCATTACATTATTTATGATGGCAAAAAACTTAAAATCTACTGCATATCCAACAATAGGAGAAGAGTTAAGCGTTAACAACAATACGTGCCACTAAAAGTTGTGTTTACGAAAATTTATAAGGCTCTGGCAAATGATTACAATTTAATTTAAAAAGCAGAACACTTGCCACTCTGCATTATCCTCACAACTGCATACAGATTTATAGAGAAGTATAACAAAGTGCTTTAAAATTCATCTTGAGTATTCTTGTGACCCCTCTTTTTCAGGAGGAATTTATCCTCCTAATATATGCTATCCTATTTAAATAAAAAAATGAGCTATTTTCTGATAAAATATGAAAATGTAATATGCTCCTGAAAAGCTTAGAGAATATAGAAAAGACTAGAAGAAATTACCATGATTCTACTACCTAAAGATAAATCAGCCCTTTATCCCTCCTTTCAGAGAAATTGTCAATCAACAGATGTATGTGGTGAGCCTACTAGACACCGTAGGCAATAAAATTAAGTATCTCACAACACTGTGAGATAAATGGCCTGCAGTGATGGTACAAAGATGGCATGCATGTCACAACTACCCTCTCCCTAACCCATGACAGACATTGCTAATCAGTCATAGAATACTGTCCTTCTGAGTCTGGAGAAGCTTTGAAAATCCTCAGCGAGGTTCTGGGTAGCCACTAGCAATTAGTTATTCTGTGTGTGATATAAAAGATACTTGCCATTCCTTCTAGAAACATCAATCCAATCTGACAGACCTTGGTATATCTTTAAGCAAAATTAAGGTGATTAGAAGGCAGAGGTCAGGACTATGTGAAACAAAGAAAACATGGGGTAATAGATGGTGTGACTAGGGTAACGAATAGATGAAAATGTCAAAAAAAGAAAAGGGGGGGCACTTTATTCCTTCCCAAGCTTTTGACTTCTTAAGACAAATTCAAACACCTTGGGGCGCCTGGGTGGCTCAGTGGGTTAAGCCGCTGCCTTCGGCTCAGGTCATGATCCCAGGGTCCTGGGATCGAGTCCCGCATCGGGCTCTCTGCTCAGCAGGGAGCCTGCTTCCCTCTCTCTCTCTCTGCCTGCCTCTCCGTCTACTTGTGGTTTCTCTCTGTTAAATAAATAAATAAAATCTTTAAAAAAAAAAAAAATTCAAACACCTTAAAGGGAGCCAAACCCTCTAATGCTGGCCATCAACAAGAATATGATAATGAGAATTTTCTTGGCTGTTCTGATGGAGTAAACAGTTGTTCTTGCTAAGGCTCTACGAGCTGCTGCTGTCATAGATAACAGCTCCTGCATTAGCAGCCATCTGGCAATAACTGGCTAATAGAAAGCTCTTTGGGTAGTTGGAGTACAAAATATACCCTATAAATCTGCATTTTCTGCTGTGGTTGGAGGAGTTCCATGAAATCTCTTCACAGACTTTTTATGTGCTCATTTGGAAACCATCACCAAGAAGCTATTCCCAGGATTAAGTCTGAATTTATGACCCTTAAAATGTTCCCTGAATAATCCCGGACACTATTTTTGACCAGCTTAACTGGTGCCAAAACAAGTCATGTGACACATGGCAAAAGCCATGACATGTTACAGGCCCCGATTTATACATGTGTGTGAGTCATGGGATATTGGCTTCAGTTGATAGAAGGAAACTACCTCTTTGTTGTTACTTTTTATCTTGTTCAAGACTTAAAATTTTTGTGTCTGAGGCAAAATTTGTCTTTTCCCCCACAGTCTTTGATTCTGTCGTTCAGTAATAGTAAATGAATGTAATTTATTGATCTATGGACATGTCGGGCATTATGCCAGTCCCTTTGCCCATATGCTGCTACTGAGACGAGTGTGGAACTACAAGGCAGTACCGGGTAGATCCCTGTTCTGAAGGAGTTGCTATTACTATAGCTCCTGTGCAGCTCAATTGGATCTGGCCAAATTTAGGGGGCCAGATTTATGGTTTTCTCAGAAAGTACCACCCCCTTCCTCAACTCTGGCTGCTGGTCCAGAAACGCTGAAATGCAGCAGGATTTTCTGAGAAAATCCCAATCCTGTTGCATCCTTCTGAGAAGTATGTCTTCTCAGAACTTGGGAGGCCCTGCTTGAGTCACTGGGGCCATTTGCTGCCTGTCCACGTGGACTACTTGACCAGCCTGTCCAGTAGGTGGCAGCTTTCTGTGTGGAAATTGTGTCTATTCCTGGCATGCTGATGCTTTTTTCTTACATTCACATCCCTCAAGCCTTCCACGGAGTCCCTTTCTTCATCCTCTTCTCTTATTCGCGTATCTGGGTGTTGCCAAGTTTTATCTTTTACATGGACCCTGCTACAGCTCCTTCTTATCACTAAGAAGGACATTATAAAATAAGGAGAGTCCTTGACTTCGAAGTCCTGCTCTGCCCCTTTCTTAAGCCACCTAATATCTCTGACTTGCAGCTTCAGTTAATAGCAAGGGCTCTGGGTAATGCGCTGGTTTGAATGCTGCCCTTGTCTGGCTGTGAGACCTTGTATAAGTTACTTAACCTCCATGAGCTCACTTTGCTCATCTGTAAAATGGGGATAATGGCCATCTCTCTGCATATCTCCAGTTAGATAATGGATAAGGTTTCCTCTACTCATGGAACATAGTCAACACCAAACACCTGCAAGAGATAAGTGCCTGTTTGTTACCAGCTCCTACAATGCACTGACAAAGGCTGTTTTTGACTCTGTAACGATTTCAGTAAGAGAATTCTCAATTTACATTGAACATCCACTAGGCATGGTCTGTATTTGTACAACCTGTGTGCTGGTTCAAGGTCACTGTATTTCATTTCTGATTTATCTTTGAGAGGAAGGACAGCATAATTGTTCAGTGCTAGGTCCTTGAAGCTGGATTACCTCAATTCAGTACTGGCCCTATGACCTTGGGGGAGTTACTTAACCTCTCTCTGCCTGTATCCTCATCTATAAAATGGGTTTTACTAGAGAGTTTTTGCCCCATAGGTTAGTTGTGAGCATCAAAAAAGCTCTGACATGTAAAGCAGTTAGAAGAGTGGCTCAGCCCATAGAATGTGGTATTAGCTACTAGTATCATTCTTGTGGTATCTGTTTATTGGAAGAGCTCCAGAACTCTCGGGGTGTGGGAGTGGGTGTGGGTGTACATGCCCATGGCTTGCAGAAAACTCTCCTTGCCTCTTTTACTCTCTCCAGAGATGAAGGATCACCTGTTTTTGAAATGACAATAAACGACAAGTAGGATATTTATTTCAGTGGATGGTTTGATGCCCAGAATTTGTATCAGAGCCCTTGCTTCTACTGAGCCAATCTTGCTTTCAGACTTCTAGATAGTATTTCCTATCCTGCAGGAAAAGAATGAGGTGCTCATTGAGCACCTCCTGTGCACAGGCAGTGGGCTGTGCCAACCAGCACTGGTTCTCCCTAAAGACAGTGAATGAGGGAGAATAGCAGAAAAGGAAGAAGAGGGAGAAAAAGCAAAGAGAGACTAGAGCTCCTGGAGTTTTTCCACATTCAGTTTTTCTCTCCCCTGGGCCCCTCCTTCTTACATATGGAGATGGCCTCCGATAGATTGGATTTTTTGTGGGATGGTCATTTTCATATTTTCTTGCTGTCATCCCTATAGCACACCCATTAGTGGGACACAAATTCTAAATTTGGGGTTTGGAAAATATGATCAGGCAAAGGACTAGAACCCTTTGGCTTTCATTGCTCGAAACATAAATACCTACTCTCAAAGACAGGGTAGGGGAGTATTCCTGGAACAGGCTGCGATTTGTCCCTTTGGGAACCAAGGCAACGCTCTAGGTGTTTTGCACACAAACCTTAAGTCCTCTGCCGGGCACTGCTGTGTCTGGCAGTGAGCCCTGACTGCAGCCCCACGTGGCCACTGATCCCAGACCCGGAGCTGGGTCTTTATTGCTGCCCGTGTTGCTCTTTCCTCTTCATCTCTCCCTTCTACCTGCTTGTCTTTCCTCTTCTTTCTCGTGTTCCTCCAACACCATTACAGAGAGGTCATCCTGGAGGGTTCAGGCTGCCTTAGGAGCTGCCAAAACATCCACCGACCACCAGGTTCACATTTTATTCAGAGACACACCTACACAAAGTGTTCCTGCAGTGTTTTGCTTCACCCCTCCAGGACAAAGTAAAATTTCACAAAGGTACAAAGTTAACTCAAGGGAAAAAAGTAAAAAGTACCACAACTCTGTTCTCTGTCAGACACTAAGGTAGTGCTGGTGACTAAGATGTAGACTGTGTTCCTCAGGAGCCTGCAGTCCAGTGGGGGAGACAGACAGGGACAGAGGCTCAGAGTGACCCAGTGTGGGAAGTACCAGGATGGGCCTGAGAATCTATCCCATTACCGGGGGACCTGGGAAGGCTTCCAAAAGGTCTCCCAAAGCTGCGCCCCGGAAGATGAGTGGTAGTTAGCCAGACAACTGTGGGAGGAGAGGGAAAGAGTCTTGTCTTATTTAATTCTCACAACCTGATAAGAAGATATTATAATCTTCATTACTTCATCAATGAAAAACCGTAGCTCAGAGAATTCAGTTAGTTACTCACAATCAGCCACCTAGTAAAGAGTAAAGCTAGGATATAAATTCACACTTCAGCTCTCGAAGCAGTTGCCCTCTGTGCTAGGCCCATCGTGTCTTAATTTTGAAAGGGACTCTGAAAACAAATGAAAAACAATTTTTGCCAGGTCACATGGACACGATAAAAACAAACCAACAAAACCCCAGACCAAAAACCTGTAGAGGCCTCCTCGTGTTTTTAAACTTTTTTAAAAAGATATTTTTATTTGACAGAGATCATAAGTAGGCAGAAAGCAGGCAGAGAGAGGAGGAAGCAGGCTCCCCACTGAGCAGAGAGCCCGATGCAGGGCTCGATCCCAGGACTCTGAGATCATAACCTGAGCTGAAGGCAGGGGCTTTAACCCACTGAGCCACCCGGGTGCCCCACTGGCCTCCTTGTGTTTTGTTCAAGTAAGTGTCTGGATCCACATTTCCGTGGACCACATAGGCAGGGTATGACCTCCACCTGGTTCAGGTTCAGTGGCTTCTCTAACGTTAGGGCACCTGCTGCATTGTTTTCAGTGGTTTAAGGGATGTTTTAAGACAGTGTATTTGTGCTTCAGATGCATTCACCAGTGTTCCACATTGAGTCAGACCAATTTGAAGACCACTCCAAAGCTCCAGCTGAGCTGCTGTGGGTATGGTCATTTGGGGCCAGTGCAGCTGGCCAAGGAGAATGGAATGACTCCATCCTGCACTCTCTGTGCCCTGGCATAGAGCTTGTCTTTATGCCCAGAGGAGGGGGTATCTTCTTTCTAACCGATACTCGGATTCTCCAAACCCAGCATTTTCTCTCAGATGTGTGATGCTTATTGGACCATGGTGGCCATTTCTCCATCTCTACATTTTATAAATTGTTATCAGTAGTCATAAAACTTTTGTAACAGGCCTCCATCAAAGCCAGTTCTGTATCTTTGTGGGTTTTCCTCATGGATTTGGCTAAGATGATACAAATGAAAAAAAATTTTTTTAAAGATTTTATTTATTTGACAGAGAGAGAGAGATCACAAGTAGGCAGAGAAGCAGGCAGAGAGAGAGAGAGGAGGAAGCAGGCTGAGCTCCCCGCTGAGCAGAGAGCCCGATGCGGTGCTCGATCCCAGGACCCCGGGACCATGGCCTGTTCTTTTGTACCCACAAATGTGCTCCTTTGGGCTGCTGCTCAATTCCATCTAGTTTGGGGAACTATGATTCCACAGGAACTAGGAAAAGCATTCCCAGCTTCTCTCTGATTGCTGGATTAGCACAACTTCCTTCAGCCCACAGCTGAATTCCAGCCCCCAGGAAGAAATGTCTTAGATTGAGTGAACTCCCAGCCCGGAGCATGTCAGAGGCCGTGTCATGTGTTTGCATTAGCTGAACAAAAAGAAAGCAGGATTTCTGGCCCCGCTCCCCAACCTCCCGCAGCCCCCTCTGGAGGGGCCGGTTAAAGTCTAGACAGTGTCTGCTTGGCACTGTGCCTTTCTAGCACGATCTGCACAGTTCTGTAGCTCTGACTTGTGTTGCCTCTCCTCTCTCACTTTCCCAGTTTTCTTAGTCTGTCTCACACTGTCTCAGGGGGAGAGGGGGCTTACTGGCCTGAGCTGCATGCATAAGAAGCAGGTTAGTGAATTTATGAGACTGTCAGGTTTCAGCTGTCTTGAGATGGTGGGAGTCACGGAAATGCCAGCAGTGCTGGCCAAATCTGTGGCTGAGCTCCCAGAGATTCCTGATGTGAGCCAGCTTCAGACAAGCCTCCTCTTATTGGCCAGAGATGGACTGGAGTGAATGACTCACGTCAGACCGTGGCACCCCGGTCAGAAACCTTGTGCCTTCCGCTGGTTGTATGACCTTGGGCAAGTCACCAGACCCCTCATGTGCAAAATATGGGAGTTGGAGCAGGGGAGCTCTAGAACCCGGCCGACAAATCCTATCCATAGGAGAGGAGGCAGACAGTTAGGTTGGATTGTCAAAACGCCTGGGTGGCTCAGTTGGTTAAGCGGCTGCCTTCGGCTCAGGTCATGATCCCAGCGTCCTGGGATCGAGTCCCACATCGGGCTCCTTGCTCGGCAGGGAGCCTGCTTCTCCCTCTGCCTCTGCCTGCCTCTCTGTCTGCCTGTGCTCACTCTCTCTCTGACAAATAAATAAATAAAATCTTTAAAAAATATATATATATTCTTAATGAAGTTAAGATACTGATTAGCTCCTGTCTTAGGGGATGCCCCAAGGGGGAGCAGTTTGAAAAGAGAAGCTGGCCAGGAATGGGAAGAAAAGAGCAACTAAAAGCAGTAGGCCTTTGTGTCTCCTGGTTCCTCCCGCGTGTGCAGAGTGCCCCGTGAACAGTACAGCATGCGGCCCTTGAACAGTCTGCGTGCCCTTGAACAGTCTGAGTGCCTGAGAATCCCAAATGCTGGTTGTCCTATAGAGAGGAATCACTTGATTTTCCACTTCAGAAACCAGATGCTCAACATCACTGGGCAAGAAATGAAGGATGCTGGGTCTGCTTGGGGTTGAGCAAATAATTTTTTTAAAAAAGGAAAACAATTCAGTGTTCTAAAGTGTGCAACTTAAGCTTCTATTGTGCTTATTTAAAAACAAACAAACAAACAAAAAAACAAAAAACTTTCCTCTGACCTTTGTAAATGTTCTTTTAAAGCTAATGATGCAGTATTGAAATGGCTTACAAAAATAGTTGTTTGAAAATGCTGTGTGGACCCCAGTTTTGTTTTTCTGGAATGCATCTTGCCTTCTCACCATGCCACCTGGCCCATGACCAGGATCCTAGGTTTCCCGACTAGATATTGATGAAGTTGCTGCCCTGGTCCCCAGGCCCTTCTCTAAATCAGTTCAAGGCTATTAACAGCTGAGGCCTTGACCTTGACCTCTTTGGCATTGACCTCACCAGGTAAATCAAGTGACCTGTGAGGGTGAACTCAGTAAGGAAACAGAGGCCAACACAGATGTTTTAGTCCTACTGAAAGGCTTGATGACTTAACTGCACTCCAAATCCTAAACCCTGCCGGATGACCCCAGTATGCTATATTATCGGTCCTGGGAGGGCACAGCCCAATGTTGCCTGTGGCTTTCCTAATAAATCTACTTGTACAGTGTCAGAATTGAGTTAAAATTGGCTGTGCCCCAGAATAGACTATATGCAGACATACACATAAATTTCACTACTTAATTGACTTAATTGATATTACTTAATTGAATTAGATTTCACTACTCAGAGAATAGGACTGTCGACCTTTAGCTCAATATACTTCCACCACATAAAGAACCCCAAATTCCTATTGGAACTTATGAAGAGAAGCATGTATGTTACTAAATTTCCCTTAATGTGACTCTTCTAATTTAGTTTAGTATGTGACCTCCATTATACTGTCCTGATTCCTTCCTAAACCAAGGCACATAAAAAACAGTGATGAGGGATTATTTTTGTGCATGGGAAGTTGGCTTGTTAATGAACATTACGTAATCAATGTATGATATTCATTTGTTTATTCATTCATGTCCTACCTCATTTCAAAAATTAGAAGTACATACTGTTTTTCCAGTCAAATCCCATAGCTAGCAAGTCCTGCTAACTTCTGTTAGTGTTAGGCTATTTTCAGCTATGGAGAGGGACCCAAGTTTGTGGCATATTTGCAAGAGAGGAAAATAAAATACATAAGGAACTCAGCAACAGAAAAATTTCTGGTGACTCTCACGGGGATACCTGGCTCATCTAAAGCTTAGTAAGAAATTGATAAATGTGCAGAGTTTCTGTTAGAGCAGCTAAATCTATTGAACGGAGCACAGACTCAGACATGCCTGAGTTCCCTTCATGGCCGGGGTCCTTATCAGGAGAACCCAGGTAGGGTTTCTGAGGTAGCCCACTCAGCTCACAAAAGCCTGCTTTGGAATGCAGGCAGATGTCACAAATGCTCAGAATGCTTAGCTTCACTTCTCCAAGGGCAGCCTTATCCACAGGTCTTCCCTATATGCTATCATTATGATGCTACAGTTAATTGGGGGCAGGCTAAGGTCTATGTCAGAAGCAAGAAATTCAGCTGGCTTCCCCTCAGAGTCCTAAGAACTGTTCCGGACTGTGTCCATTTGTGCTTTGTTCCCCCACCCATCCTCCAGTCTTCTATCCTAGGCATTTTCTGTTTTCTTTCCTTTCTCAGCCTGTGTGACCTTGGCCTTGCTGACAGCCAGATGCAAAGAAGCAGACTTCCTGGTTTAGCTATTTTATTTTAAGGGTAAAGGCTTCTACTTTATGCATTAATTGGTGTTTGCATCATGTTCAACAGAAGCATAATTTTCTGCATGGCATGAACAGCTGGCTAATGATCAAAGAAAACCCCGGCACAAGGACCCCTACTTCAGGTGTGAGTTCATTAGGGGTTTCTCAACCTCCTTTCTTGAGGGCATGGGACTTGAACGGAGAATGGCTTTGGGAAGTGTTTTGAGTAAAGAGGCCAGACGTTGAAGTCTTTGCTAAATGTGGGATATAATAAATTCAGTACCCACTGCAGACTTTTTTTTTTTAAGATTTTTATTTATTTATTTGACAGAGAGAGATCACAAGTAGGCAGAGAGGCAGGCAGAGAGAGAGGAAGGGCGCCCCTGTAGACTTACTTATTAATAAATTTCCTAAGCTACTTGTGGGCCATATTGTTTAAGGAACAAGTACAAAGTTAATACCATTTATGTCTGAGAGATACAACTGGGCAACTGTCCCTTATATGTAACAATATATATGGGTAATGAGTCTTACTGTAGGGATTATTTTGTAATGTATAAAAATATCAAATCATAATGATGAACACCTGAAACTTAAATTATGTGAGTTAAACATCAGTAAAAAATTAATTAAAGAAAAAAGCATGTAGCATACAACCTGGATAATAAGGAAATATAAAAGTTGGGTTTTTGAGCGCCTGGGTGGCTCAGTGGGTTAAAGCCTCTGCCTTCGGCTCAGGTCATGATCCCAGGGTCCCGGGATCGAGTCCCGCATCGGGCTCTCTGCTCCTCCTCTCTCTCTGCCTGCCTCTCTGCCTACTTGCGATCTCTGTCTGTCAAATAAATAAATAAAATCTTTAAAAAAAAAGTTTTTGTGTTCATTACATGCCTTATATGGGCATTCCCTTTGCTTAGACTAAAATAAGGAAACCGTAAAGATTTGAAATCCTCTAAGAACAGCCAAAGCTGAAGGGTGTTCATCCACAGTGTTGGTCATTTTACAGCTAGGAAATTGTATTTCCCCACTAATTTCTCTTTACACATTGATCAAATAGAGGTCTGTTCATTTCCTGCCTAAGCTGTATCCTTGAATTGCTGGTGGATTAGAGTAGAGCAAGCTGCAGTCTTCCCCAGTGGCTATATTTCAGTTGGTGGTTGGGTTATTTTTCTAGGTAATGCTATGATTATTTTGCCCAGTGTAAAATAAATAGCATTGTCATTTAGTAACCATAATGACTCATGTTACAGTAGCCTGGAATGTAAAGACCTCCCCACTCCCCAGTTATCTATTATTTGAGTCCAGGAAAGGTCTTCTTTGTGCTGAAGTTGGTGAAATGTGTGTGGTGTTTGGGTGTGTGCTATTTGTCTCCCAGATGGTTGAGGGTTATTATGGGGCAAGGGGAGAGAGAGACAGTCCCCTGCTGAGTAGGGGGCCCCACGTGGGGCTCAATCCCAGGACCCTGGGATCCATGACCTGAGCGGAAGGCAGACACTTAACTGACTGAGCCACCAAGGCACTCCCAATCTGAGGGTTGAGATGGATCAACAGCCACATTCTGAAAGTCATGATATTTTCTTTGAGAGAGAAACAGAAAGTAGAGAAACCTAAGCCCAGTGGTGTTCAAGGCAGGTGTGAACTGCCCCTCAAATGGTTCTTATCTTAGAAATAAGTGAGATATATAAGAAGAAGGAAACTAGTGAAGAGGAGGGCTGAAGGAAGAGGGAGGCAGTGATAAAGGGTGAGAAATTCTTACTCTTAATTTTCGTGGGGTAAGTAAATAAAGATAGGGCAATAAAGTGAAGAATTTCGGGTCTTTATATTAAGCACTGCAGGAGGAAGTACAGTGAATGAACACTACTGATCTATATGATCAGAGACGATATGTCTTTTGCTAAGTGAACGCACAGTCCGTAAAGCGAAACTCACAAGAACGAATGATAATGTAAAAGCTATACATTTAAATGGCACCTGTATATAGTGTCCTTAGCAAGGGAGATATTGATACACCGTACCTTCCACAAAGTAAGTGCTCAGTAAAAACAAGAGCTGCTCTTCTTGTTTTTGCTTGAATTTCAGGGGACATAAAAATACAGGGAGAGACATACAGAGCCTAGACCCGTGTTTCTCAAACTGTAGTGAGTCATGTTAATCTATGTGCTAGGTTAAGTGGTTCTTTAGTTGCAGAAGTTTTTAGAACTTGACAATGTTTGTACACATCATTTATTTTCTTTTCTGGGAGGAGAGTATTATAAGCAATGTCTCCCAGACATTTCACCATAGGGCACCGTTTCAAAAAATACTATAAATACTTCAATACTGTGTTCCATGGAACAGTTGGGAACACGGGTCAACTCTGGACAGATTTTCATAAGCAGAGACTATTTACATCTGACACCAGGTCTTAGCAGGCTTGATGAACTCAATTCCTAAAATAATGCAGTTTCATTGTGAAGGCATGGGACATATCTGGACCTCAGGGTCAGTCCAATGGAAGATCCTTTGGAAGTAACAACATACTAGCCCATTGTCATGGCCATGTTCATACCTACCAAGAAATGGCTGCGGTATTTTTTGGTTATCAACTCAAAGTACCCAGGAATCTTCTTTAGGTGTTTTCACTCTTCCTATCCATTTCCAATCAGCAAGTCATGTTGGCTCAACTGACAGAATATATTATCTCTCCTTTGACTGTTTTCAGTTTCCATCACCACAAACCCAATCTCTGCCGTCATTTTACACTGGGCAATTGCAGTAGCCTCTAAGCTGCTCACCCCTTTTTCCTTCTTGCCTCTCTCCATGACACACATCTGATCACATCAGTCTCCTCTAGTGTTCCATTTCAGTAAGAATAAAATACAAAGTTCTTATCAGTGCATACAAGATCCTATGCCTTGCCTGCTTTTCCCAGCTAACCTCTCACCGCTCTCTCTGATAGACCCTTTGTAGCAGCCACACTAGCCTTTTCCTGTTCCAGGAACATAACAAATTCTGCCCTGTATCACAACCTTTGTATTTTTCTTCCAATTGTGTGAACTGCTCCTTTCATCCTTGGGTCTTAGCTCAAGAGGGCATTCAGTCTAAGTGGTGTCACCTCTCCCAGATTTCTCTGTCAAACATATGCCATGTTCTTCTAAATGTACATCATACTCTGAAATGATCTTGTTAATTGTATTTTCACTCCCCTCTCTCTAGAATATGTACTTCTTCAAGATGTAGTCCTTCACCGTCTCATTCACCAGTGAATCCCTAGCACCTCGAACTGAGCTTAGCATATACTAGGTGCTCAGTAAATTATTTGTTGAATTGATCCACTGATCAAATGGGTTAGTTAATGAATCTAAGTGTCTCATATGTAATATGAAGAGATGCACAGTATCCTGCCTGTAATCTCTGATCTCTATGTCAGATTCTGCAAGTATTTGTGTACCTGGGAAGATGGTTGACAGCATTTGCCCATCAACACTTTGCTTAACCTTGGACATGGTAGTAATGCTGAGCTTGCTTTGTCTAACTCCTGGATTCTGCCTCTCTCAACTCCAGGTGAAGTTGGAATTTAAGTGGAGGCTTACTAAATAGTAAATATTTTTATTCTTTCCCTCCATGAACAGCAGTTCTGATTTAACTGGGCATCTTTCCCAGAGTAAGCTAATATCCAAAGGAATATAACATAAAGCACTAAATTAAATTCTGTTGTTGGTAGGGACACTTGGGGGGCTCAGTCGGTTAAGCGTTTGCCTTAGGCTCAGGTCAGGCTAGGGTCTTGGGACTGAGTCCCACATCGGTCTCTTCTCTCAGAGGGAAACCTGCTTCTCCCTCTGCCTGCTGCTCCCCCTGCTTGTACACTCTCTCTCTCTCCCTCTCTCTTTCTCTCTCTGACAAATAAATAAATAAAACCTTTAAAAAATATATTTGAAAGAAATTCTGTTGTTGGTGATTCTTTGCCTCAAAGTCTCTGGTTACTCTGTCTTCTGGCATCACCATATACTGAGACCTTTATTTTGGGGGATTCTTTCTGCTCTTGCTCTCTCTCCTGTTCATTTGAATAGCACCTTTGATATCCCCAGTATGGGCAAAACAGTGTCACTAGATTTGCACACTGGATACTTAGAGTATCTTTCATACTGGGGAAGGTTCCACCAATGGCCCAGTCATCAGCAGTGGGTGGGTTCCTGCAGCCTTACTCCAAAACTCCCTTATTGTTGACCCATAGACCAGTTTGTTGATTCCATAGCATTTTGCTCCACTTTCCAGTAGAGTCAAGGTAATCAAAAGCGGTTAAATATGTGGCATTTCTCTAGTGTTTAGTCGGTTAAAGAACAGAGCTTTGAGAACTAAACAGCTACATAATACTAAGAAAGTGTTTTTACTGCAAATGATAATCTGTCTGTAGCAACTAAGCTAGTAGGTTTTTGTGTAGAGTTTCTAATGTAGTCCTTGGGGGAAAGCACAAATTGAACAGAAAAAGAGGTCTTTGTGCATTGTTGGTACAGTTTGAAGGTCTCACAGGATTTTAATCTTTGCAAAAATTGGGAGTTTTGCTACTGCGGTGGAGCAGAATACCTGGTAGTCTCTCATTGGTGGGTCTCCTGACACAGATAAGGCCTGATTGGCCAGCCCATGTAGGTTTAACAGCTCCTTCCCCCACCCCCTGTGACTTCCCAACTACTCCAAGAAAAGAATGCAAGGCAGGAATGTCTCAAGAAGAATAGAATGTGCATATTTTCATTGACTTTAATCTCAAGGCACTAAAATTGTGTGTGTGTGTGTGTGTAATATTATTGAAAGTTGGCAGCGAGAGTGTAACAGTTGAGCCAAGAAATGGGAGGAAGAAAAGGTTTTGAGAAATATTCACTACATTGCCAAATTTGTCCATGGACTTTTATGCAAAAAAAGCAAAAGTATTTAAATAGTTAAGAGAAGTTTCAAAATATGTAGTTTAATTAGGCCCTTAAAATATGTAGTTTAATTAGGCCCTTAATTGTTTTATGAGATAAGCCATACAAAGTACTAAAGGAGGTGGCACCTCCTTTATCTTACAGAGGAGACTAGAAGGGTGACTTGTCCACAGGCATTAAAAGCAGAACCAGAATTAGGCTTAAGTGCCCAGAACTGCCTGTTTTCAAAGGCCTGGATGTTCATTACCTCGGTATCCCTGTCCATGCAGCCCAGCATGCTGCCTTACCGAGGTGTTCAAATGTCTGTTGACTTCAATTATATACACCGCTCATAAGACATTCCTAGTTAAAGAAAGTCTTTCTCTTTCTACCTAAAGTCTTCTCCTCAATTCAGCCCTCAGTAATGTGTCAGCATCCAGAACTTATTAGAGCTGGGCTGTTCTGTAGGAAAGGCTACAAGCCACAAGTGGACAGTGAGCCTTGCAGTGTGGCTGGTCTCCTTGAGATGTGCTGTAAGTGAAAAATGCATGCCAGGTATCAGATACTCACTGTGAAAAAAGCATGTAAAACATCTCACTAATGCTGTTGGTTACAAGCTAAAAAGGTTGTATTTTGCTATATTGTCTTATGTAAACAAATTATTAAATTAATTGTTTCTTTTGACTTTCTAAAATGTTATTAGAAATTTTCACATCCTCTGTGAAACTGATATTATATTGCTATTGGACAGGGCAGCCTAGACACTTGTCACTTAACCACAAACTACATTTAGCTACACATTGTCTTGAGTTTTCGCTTATTAGATTGTGTTGTTATTTAAAATTACATGTATTGGGGCACCTGGGTGGCTCAGTTGGTTAAGCAGTTGCCTTCCGCTCAGGTCCTGATCTCAGTGTCCCGGGCTCAAGCGCCATGCCAGGCTCCCCGCTCAGCAGTAAGTCTGCTTCTCCCTCTGCCCGTCCCCTGCTTCTGCTCTCTCTCCCTCTCAAACAAATAAAGAAAATGTCAAACAAAAATAAAAATAAACAAAATAAAATTTCATGTATTGGGGTGCCTGGATGGCTCAGTCAGTTAAGTGAAAGACTCTTGATTCTGGCTCAGGTCATGATCTCACGTTTGTGAGATCATATATCGTGCTGGGTGTGGAGCCTGCTTGGGATTTTCTCTCTCCCTCCTCCACTTCCTATTCCCCTCCTACCCCCTCTCCCCCTCTCCCCCTCTCAATAAATAAATAAATAAATAAATAAATAAATAAATAAATGAATGGATTATTTATTTATTTATTTATTTATTTCCATGTATTTGTATCCCATCTCCTCAACTCCTCCACTAAACTGTCAGCAGCTTAGGGACATGGACTGTGCCTGATTCTTCCTTGAGTCCCCACATCTAGCTCGATGGTTAGTATTCTGTTGCTCAATTACTTGCTTGGAAATAGGTTTTGTCCAGTTCCACTCTGGACAGTGATAAGGAAATGCAGATTAATTTGTATCTGCAGTGTTGTTGTTGTTGTTTTCCCCCCAAAGGGATTGATTTTTATCAAGTTCTTAATTTGTTCCAGAAAGGTTAATGTTCCTCTAAATTGGACTATTAAAATGCAGGGGAGGTGCAGTAGGTGTCAGGACTTCCCACCATACACGCCTAGCAGAAAGCAGTGGTGTTAATTGCTGATTACAGGTTGTAAGTAGTCTTTTATTGCCATCCAAAAATCTTGGGGGAAGCTCCACATTAAGTTCAGAGTTTGGCACTCCAGTCTAGAACCTGTCTGCATTTAGGTGCAGATAAATAAGGCAAATTGGTCCCAGTGGTTTCTCGGCCTTGAGCCAGGGTTGAGAGAAGAGGCCCATTACTAGTCACGTTAGTCCAGGAACTGCCAGAAACTTTTATCAAATGGCTGTGATTCCCACAGTCCCTGAGAAAATGCTAGGGGATGCACCCTGGGTGGGCCTTACCCTCTGAACACCCCGCAGTTCTGTAACTGAGCTTGTGGGTGAACCACATTCTCATAATTTCTGGGCTGGTTATATTGTGCCGAAAATACAACCATTTCTGCTGGTTCCCTGGGAGAGTCTAACCTTTCCTTGGGTTTTGTTACCACAGAATCCCTGAGCCACTGTTTCCGGTTCAGTTGTCAAGGAATGTGTAAGAACGTACACCTGGAAACCTCCACTCTTCAGCAGGAGATTTATTAGGTCTCTCTGCTGTGGAATGATCCCACTCTACTGACCATATTAGTGCCATAAATCCATAGAGAATCATCCCTCTTTGGCAACAATGTGTAAAATGAATGTTTTTCTCTTTAGAGAAGCAGCTAGAAGGATTTGTAAGACAAAGAGATTTTAAAGGAAAGTGGTCCCGTCTGCTCAGGCTCCCCAGCTTTGCAACAGCAGAACCCCATGAATAGCCTCATGTTGCCGTCGAATTCAGAGATTAAGGCAGTTCATACCCAGAGTAGTACTTTGAGTTTCTCATCTTTTCTAGGTTATGCTTTAGGAAAATCCAGTCCCAAAATCCATAGCTGGGTTTCTGGGGGCTCATAGACACCAGGTTAAAATTTCCACTCCGTAAAATAAAAGTAGTCATTTCCCCCTTAGGTGGCCTGTTAATTGAGGTGACCAGATGTCACAGTCTATGCCCATTGTCCAAGTAGATCTATTTTAAAGGTCCCCCTTTACTCTCAAAATGTTCCAGTTTGGCTGATAAAATGCAGGGTTGCCTACTAAGAGCAGACATTCCCCTGCTCAAACTCACGTACCCCTACTTGTCCTGTGGTACCCATCCAGCCTCTGCCTCATAGAGGAGCTGGGTTCCAGAGTGATATGTAAATTAAGCTTTCAGCTTCTCTTAGCGATCCCCACACTCAGATCTAGAAAGCCCCTGGGACCAGAGACTGCCCAGAGAACAATGTCACCTGTACAAACTCTCCCAAGATTCGACTTCTCCTTAATTGCTGCCTTTGGATGCCATCTGAAGGGAATGCTTCATCTGCATTTGAAGTTGCTCTGGGTGCCTATCTGGGGCCTAGGAAGTGGGGATGAAAAGGAATTGGAGAGGGAGGGTCCCCAAGAGTGTAGGACTGTGCAAAGGTAGGGAAACAGGGGCAGCGGGGTGGGGGTAGAGAGGTCCTGCCTGTGGAACCGGAGGGTGATGAACACCACCCGCCTCTGGCATTTCCTTGGAAGACTGTATTCCTTGGACTCCAGGTTCTCCTGGCCGACAGTTGCCATGGCAACACAGTGTCTTAAGAACTTCTAATTACATCTGTCTGCTTCTCCTAGAACCATACGGAGCCACACATATGGTGACTTCATTTAGCGTGGAGTTTCTTGCTGTGTTTTAACCCTTATGCATTCCACGGGCTGGAGAATAATTGCCAGGATGCTAGAAACTTGACAGCTGCCTTGGAGCCACACTGTCCCCTGAGTCCCAGGGCTTTGTCTATGTTTTTAAAGTAGAGATTCACACTGGACTCTGGGGTCTCTCTGTTCCATTTTGTTCCAGTCAACCCTCACCTCCTTGCTATCTTCCCCCTTGACCCCTGCCCATCTGTCACATGGTCTCAGCTCTCGGTTGGACAGCACAGTTCCTTTCAAGATGCCCAGCACCCTGGAAAATAAAACACTTGGGCACAGCAAAGGTCTAGCCCTTCCCTGGCCACTCCCATTTCAGTGTATTCCAGCCCACAGTAAAGTCAGCCTAGCAGATGGGCCAGAAGAGAGTGCTTGGAGACCCTCAGAACCTTCTCCAATGGGGGAGAGGTGGGATAAGGCAACAGCAATTTATTCTTTCTCATGTCTAGCCAGACTGACCATCTTGCCTCCCTACTACTACAGGACAATGTAAGAGCAGTGTTCCTGAGAAGCGTTAACACAAAACAGTTGCCTTGGGTAATAGGCCCATTTTCACAATTTCTCTTGGCTCCTCTAACTTATCTTTGTCTCTGCTTCTCCCTTGTACAGGTCACCAAGGTGGCAGTCAGCTCTTCGTCAATCTCTGCCCTACACTCTGAAGTCCCACCCACTTTTGCCTTCCTTCTAAGTATCCTGCGTTCCCACATTGTCTCCTCTTCCATTCTTTTCCCTTTTCCCATTCTCATTCCCTCAGCACAACTGCTAGATTATACATTAATTGTGGACAAAGGAAATGACTGAAAGCCTTTTCCACCCCCCATTGCTCTCCTATCCACATCACCCCCCCCACACACACACACACCTACCCCAGTGTGTTTCCGTTGGTCAAAAACAATCTCTCATTAAGGAGATTACAGGCTGAATATTTATGGCCTGTGGAGAAGGGTGGGTTCTTTAGGTTATTTCCCCTCTCCCCCTGCCAAGAAAACCCCGATCCTGAAAGGAGGCAGCCCTAGGAGAGGAATTGGCCCAGGGGCTGTCTTCTGCCCCTGCTCTAGGTCCTTAGGGCAGTGTGTCTCTGTTGCTCTTGGATACTTTCAGCAAAGGTAGATGGCATGGCACCGTGTACTATGCCTAGACCTATGAAAGACTTTAGAACATAAGCCTTGTCCTCTAGGAACTTAGATTTCAGCTGGGAAGACAAAGTCTGCATAATCAATTACATTTTTTAGAAAGTGATCAAATGAGTTTGTGCAGAGAAGAATGATAATTTAGAGATGGAAGGAGGAGCTCATAACACTGAGAGGGAAAGGTCACCGAGGATAGAGTTGTGTAACTTGAGCTGAGCCTTGAAGGACAGGAAGAATTCGTGTAATTCAGACAATAAATCAGACTTCCCAGATGGTGACATTGTTTTTTTAGCTGGTCCTTTGGGACATTCTCTGCCCATTTGAAGGTTAGAGAGGCATCTAACAATACTTCACGGTGCTGACATTTTCAAAGGGTAATAAATTTTCATTTCAAAATGTAGGACCTCAGGAGCCCTGTACCCTTTATTTTAGTTTGCTACAGTTACCTGCTGTACTCACAAACACTTCCTGAAGCTCCCCGTAGCCAGAGGACCTCAGAAGTGAGGCTTACTGGAGGTGAGGAGGTCAAGGATCTTGAGGCCCCAGAAACAATGAAATCACCCAGGAGACAGGAAGAAGACTGAGTCACTGCCAAAGGCCTTGTTAAATACGGCCAAGTAGATATCAGTAGATGACAGTGTCAGGCATCTGAATCAGTGCCAGTTCGCTGCACCACCTTGGGAAACAATGGGTTAACTTCCAGTTAGTTTTAACGGAAGCCATTTACAAATTGGGATCATGGAAAGGAACTGAAGATGTGGGGACTGTTCTCCCGCTTGGGGAAGATATCACTGTTCTCCACACCCTGGATTTCTTCCCTAGTCTGTGATATCAGGAACTACCCAGGGTCTACCTAAATTCAGTAGAGCCCAGGGCAAAAGGGGTGAAGAGAACCTGTAACTCTTAGCCTATGTCCATCTCTTAGGCCTTCCACCAAAGCAGGAATAAATCCTACATTCCACTCAGAAGTTCAAAGAATATGAATTGTGTTTGGTTCAGTGCTTGGGGAAGCTTGGAGAGGTGGAGGATTGGCTTGGGATGGAGTGCTGGGAATGTGTGGGGATGTGTGGGGATGTTGGTGTGATGTGGCTGGCTCTACAGGGGGCACTTGCAGAACGTTCTCTCAGCAACCTCTTGGAGCTGCCCTGGAGCTCCTCCCGCATCTTCTTAGTGGAGGGTACTGGTATTTAGGTGTGTGGGTGGTTTTTTTTTTTGTTTTGTTTTGTTTTAACTTTTAATCAACCGTTTGCCTTGAACTACATGTGGAAATAATTAGAGCATGGATGCTGAGTAAATGTGAGCCCTGGCAGTCCCAGACATACTTCAGTGACAGGTTCTTGGCAGGAATGAAGAATTGTGAATCTCATGTGAATTTCCTTTAGCTATTCTCTCCCTTTTCTTCTTGCAAGGCAAACACAAATAGAATAAAAATGTCATTAATGGCATTCAGAAGGAGTAGAGAGTTTCAACCAGTCAACTAAGAGTGAAATCAGGCCACTCAATTGGGGTCCCATTACTGTTCCTCTGATTTCCTCTGTCATGACCCAGGAGGGAATGAAAAAGACATTGCTTATGAAAATCCTTGGACTACAAACTCAACTTTCATTCTACCACTGAAAACCAGAAAAACCCTGAAATACTCACAGGAGGCTCTGTACATAACCAGTCTCTAGTCTGGGCTTCTAGGTTAACCTTTTTAGGAGATTAAAGTTTGAGATTCAAGAATATCTGAAATGGCAAATGTCTGTGTTTTCTAGTTAAGAGAATCTTAACAGTTTAAGGGACTTGGGCATCATCTACAATTCTTTTATGGATGGGGAAACTGAGGCCCAGAGAAATCGGGCACCTTGCCCTAAGTCACCCAGTATTGGAGGCAGAGAGAGGTATGTTCAGGGCCTCTCTCCAGGTTCCTGTGTAGGTTCTCCTTACGTAGGACTTCACCACCTCTGCCTGGTCTGGCTTCTGGTTCAGGTTTCGGCAGAAGTTTCAAAGTTGTTTTGTAGTTTTTTGTTTGTTTTGTTTTGTTTTGTTTTGTTTTTGCTGACTCATCCCAACATTTGCCAAATCATCTCTCCTACAATGGCATTCCTCATCCATTTCTTGGAGCTCTCTAGACATCCTGATTTTGCTCCCAGTTTTCTCAATGTGCCTGCTCTGCCTTCTTGGCTGCTTTGCCCTCAGAGTCCTCCTGACAGTCATACATGCTGTTCACTGCATGAGGAGGGGAAGGCAGCTGAAATCCAACCTGCGTTGCTTGCTGAGCCCTGTAACCTGGTCCAGGGTCACATCTGCTTCAATGGGAAGGCACCTTTTCTTTGCAGAACCCCCCCAGGTGGGAGCGGGGGTGGCAGCCTCTTCTTCCTGCTCCTTGGCCACCTCAGGCCTCCATGCCCACCCTTGCTTCCTGAGCTCATTTGTTCCCTTGGCCCCATTTCTCACTCCTACCTGGATCATGTCCAGATGGGCTTCTCTAATCCTTTATTCTCAGCTGTCAAGGGGATGCTGTATTGTCCTCTTAGACTTAAGTCCATAACTGACTCATCCTCACCGACCCCTCCCCTCCTCAGTCTCTGCCTCGTCTCTGATTCTGGAAGACAGGCTGCCAAACTTCAGCCTCTCAAAGCAAAGGATCTTGGCAGTTCCCTAGATTCTCACCTTCCTCTCTTCTATCTGCTTTGTTGCCAGATCTCCGTTCTTTAGAATTTTCTCCCGAATTCCCGCCTTTCTCTGTATCCATGCCACCACCATACAAGAGACTTTCATCATTCCTGGCACTTTCTACCCAGTTTCCTGTGTCCCCAATTCTGCCTCACCCACTTCCTCCTGTGTACCACTGCCAAACTAGACTTAAGACCCTCTTGCTCAAAAACCTACAGTTTTTCCATCTAGATCCTACCATTTTTTAGGGCTCAGCTCATGTCCCCTCTCATCCAGGAAGCCCCATCTCCTGGAGTCAGCAGCCCCCTTTACTCAGGACTGCACTTTGTTCTGTGTTTGTGAGTTTCATTGCCCCAAACCAAGGTTAGAAACTCCTGAGAAGGTGGAGGCCATGTCCTGCCCTCCTTTTGGGTTTATGACATGGAGCTTGCATCACACCGGTCACAGGCTCTTATCATTCGTGGGTTTTTTAATAGGCACTTATCAAATATGCTCTCTAGTGGATTTGAATTACTTGTCCCTGTCTTTACTGAAGAAGACTGTAGGACTATCCATACCCCAACATTGTCCTTTTAAGTGGACAGGTCCTAGGCAAATGATTGGAGAATGAAAAATGAGTACCACGATCAAACCTAACAAACTAATTCAGGGCAAAAAGTGGTTTGGCTTAAAAGGTCCCACCTAGGAATTGTAAAGAAACTGAAGGGTACAATTGTACAACTAGGGGCCTTACTGAAAACCCTTCTTAGGAAGACTGACAGGATATCTTGGAAACTCCCAGGAATCACTCTGAGAACTATAGAAGGATACCGGGGAGCCTGGTAGACCCTGTCAGTCAGAGTGGAGTCACTGATGTGCCTAAGTTGGGGAGACAGCGTGGCACTCCACAGGGACACCCCAGGGCATCACTGTGACCCATGCTATGAGGGCATGAGAGCAGAAGCGCCCTCCGGGGGTGCTAAAGTCAGAGCCTCCTCACTGCCAACAGGGATGAATCCTTAGACCTCATAGACCCATGTGTGATTTTTCTCAGTCCTGGGTGAAAGAACCTAACATATTTCCAACTCTGTATTTACTAAATGCTGCTATATTTCTACTAGGACTAAACAAGGCCATCACAGAAAATGGAATTTAGGATTGTATAGAAACCAAGCATCTAGGCTGCCATGCTGGGGCTGGGCCATGTCAAGAAAGACCTAAGTATATGAAGTGGGAGTCATTCCAGAGATGGGGAATGTGCCACTCGGAGAATGAGGAACCTTCCCTAGGAGCAGTTTAGATCCTTGAGTCTGACAAGACAGACACAGAGAATGTGACAGAATCCGTAAGATAATGGTTAAGGTAAACAGCCTGTCCCTTTGGAAATTTGAAAGTAGTAATTTCTAGACACACAATACATTATCACATAATGAGATGAAAATGTCAGAAACATGTTAATCCCATACGCTGTGATAGAAGCTAAACAGAAATTATACAAAGGGGTGCCTGGGTAGCTCAGTCAGTTAAGCATTTGCCTTCAGCTCAGGTCATGATCCCAGGCTTCTGGGATCGAGTCCCTCATGGGGCTCCTTGTTCTGCGGGAAGCCTGCTTCTCCCTCTGCCTGCCGCTCACCCTGCTCATGCTCTCTCTCAGACAAATCAATAAATAAGATCTTTTTAAAAAGAAGAAATTAATAAAAAGGAGAATTAGTGGTTCTTAAATGACAGGTCCATAATAGACTTTTTATTATTATTTTTTTAATCCTAAAGCTAATCCGCTTGGGGTGATACTCCCTTATTTTGATGTCACGAAGGCCAGCCACACTTTCCCCCAAATATCCTGAGTGCCACTGTCACTGGCCGCTGACCTTGGCACTAACTTGGACCCCTCCCCCCTGCCAGTGAACTTTAATGTAAAAAACATTTATTGTGGATTTTCTCAGGCAGAGCACTGTGGTGGGTGTGTCAGAAGCCAAAATGTGCAGACACTTGGAGTTCACTTGAGATAAGCTATACATGTATAAAATATTAAAGAGGGTTCTAATAGACTAAAGGCCCCAAGACCTTCTTGTTTATGAAGAAAATAATAAGGTAGGTAGAGAGTCAGATTTACTGTGAGCTAATTAAGCTTTAGTTTCAGACCTTACTCACAAGGCCCCAAGCCCAATTTTGCATAATTGTGTATTCTATTCCTCAGGGAGGGCCCCTCAAATTGTTTAAGCTTCAGGATCCCTCAAACCCGGATCTGGCCCTGGTGCATTCACCTGGAGGTGAAGGGCTGGTTGTGACCACATCTGGGGAGGCATACGGTCCCTGCAGATGCAGAGCTCCTGCCCCGTGCCTCAGAACAGCTGCTAGAAATCGCCTTCCACCTCTTTCCTTAGCGTAGGTGGGATGCAGCAAAATATTCCTTTTCAGAGCAAAAGAATCGGAGAGACTTGAGCAAGGTCACATGGCGCCCCAGCTAGATTTCAAGGTCCTGAAGAGGTTTGGCTCTCTCAAGCCTGTGCTACTGGGTTCCATTCCAGAATGCCTGAGAGCAGCCAGTGTCCCACCCTGTGCCCCACCCAGGCCTCCCCCAGGCTCTCCCCAGTTCTGTGAATTCCTTTGTCCCGAACTCCGTGGTGCTCAACGTATCCGAGGGGCCCTGGTGTTCCTGTGAAGTTTCCATGACTAATTCTGGCAAAGCAAGGAGAGCCTTTCTCACGTCAACAAAGCTGCTCTGTCACAAAATAGTGGCCAGTGGAGCCAAAATTCCACCTTGGCGCAAGTAGGGTGTTTTGTTTTTTGTTTTTTTTTTTTTTTCCCAAAAAGAAAGTTGGGAAGGAGGAAAGGGATGGGGGTTTCAGAGCTGACCGAGTTCGCTTTAGTGAAATGATGATCTATTGGGCTGACAGTTTTATGGTTTTGCTTACAAGCTTCCTCCCCTGCCAAAGGACACTGTTCTTCCAGAAACTGTTTGACTTCAGGCTTTTTTTTTTTCTAAACATTCGAAGTATAGTTTGCGTTCGGATGTAATGCTGGTCGGCCTGGCAACTCAGAAGCACCATCACCTTCTCTGGCGGTTTTGCAAATAAGTTGCTTTGGACTTTGTTTGCAAAGGATCTTTTTTAATTGCAAAACTAATTTGTGTTCTTAGACCTTGGACTCACAGCAACACCTTTTCTAGCTTTGATTTGTAAGGAGTCAAAGTGGTTTGTGGAAAGAGGGCTGGAATTAAAGTCTGGAGACCTTAGGCCAGGACCCAGCTCTGCAACTGTGAGGGCTCGGACCAGTCACAGGTAGCCCCAAGCCTCGGTTTCTTCTTCGTCATTGGATGTTGAGTCTGGAAGTGCCTTAGAAGTAACCCCTGCCCGCCTATCCTCAAGGGTTTTGAGAATTAAAAATGATAGTGAAAATTACAGACTAGTTGAAATTGCTGTGCTAGTATAAAGTATTATTGTCATGGAACGGCTAACAGTCGCTCAGAGAGTAAGGTTTTCACCTAGTGAAAGTTCGCAATGTTCCCAGTCAGTCTTTCACCAAGGGGACTACACAGGAGCAGGTCAGGGCGATGATGCAGAACGTCAAAGCTAGAAATCCAGTGTTTCTCCACTTGGAGCAAGTATTCTGTTGACTTTAATTAACATATCAGTGTCCACACTTTCAGATCATGCCCCGCTCCCCAGCCCCATTCCTAGAGCAAATTCATATGCCAGTGTGGTTATCTAGTCATAGATGAAATTCTCATATAGCCTTGGGACCTAATTCCTAAAGGAAATGCCTTGTGCTCTGTGGCCTCTCACTGTGCCAGCCCTTGTAGCTGTCCCCTCTGCTCACAGCTCCCTTCCTTGACTCGTCCCTGAGGTTCCGGAGTCAGGCTGACCTGCCTTCCGGTCCTGACTCAGCTCTCCATCATTATGTGGCCTCTGTATATCACAGAGCTTTTCTGACTCTTGAATTCCTCCCCATCTGTTAGATGGGACTAAAATTACGGAAACTTGTACAGACATTGTGAGGACAGAGATCACTATAAGAGTCTCACTCAGTTGTTGGTGCTCTAATTAATATTAGCATTGGACTTTAGGCCCTTGTCACCCCCACTAGATCACGACCTTCCACCTGGCAGGTTCTCCTGCCTCCAGCCTCTCTCCATCAAGGCTGCCCTGTGCTTTGAGTCAGAATTTCTGAGGTGGAAGGGACCAGACACAAATTATATGTGCTGCCGAAGCGAGCACATGGGACCAGACACAAATTAATATTCCAAAGCACCACATTCTCCCTGTCACCTGCTGCCCTGCCTCATTTCTGGGTCTCTCACCCCACATCTCCCCAAAAGACAGCCATCGATTGCCCTGTCCCAGGAGCCTATTTATGCCATATGTATCTCCTCTCAAGATGTTCTTCCCCTCTGCTTAGCAGAGGGGTAGGGCCACCCACCATGCTAAAGGACTTTCTAGGAGCCTCAGGGGTGCTCCTGAAAACCTGTTCCCCCAGAAGAAAGGGCTTGAAGGGCTTTCTATGGTACAAAGAGGCCCCCTCTAGGTAGAAAATTTTCATTGTTGTTTTCTGCATGGAAGCATGCCTGTGAATGGGAAGAACTGGGGAGGATGGAAGGCTTCAGGTAGAACCTTCTTTCCCAGGTCGGCAAAAATCCAGTTCTTTGTACCTGCTGCCTGTGGCTGTAGGGTGCTCGCCCCACCCCGCTCTCCCACCTCCTGCCCCAGAGCTCCCCGGCTGGGAGGCTGGAGCTGCAGGAGCCAAGGCTGCATCTCTGCATTGCGGCAGCAGGTTCTGCAAGACAAAGAGGGAGATTGCCACCTATTGACAGATGTGCCACCTGCAAAGAGGAATGCCTGTGTGGGGGCGGAGGGGGGGGTCTCTCTGGTCTTAACCGGGCAAGGAGGCGGATGGTTAGCCCTTGGTTTTTTCCATTCAGTCAGTCCTCCCGCTCTCAGTATTATCATTTCAGGGTAACCGCAGCTGGGTGGGGGACATGGCAGCCAAGGTGGGAACAGCACTCAGCAGGGAAATTGTCTGAGAGTCAGTAACCATGGCAGCTCTCAGCTATGTGGCAGGCACACTACTGCAGGCGGTATCTCTCCTTTACTGCTCACACACCCCTCGCGGGGATGAGAGGTCCCATTTCACAAGTGAGGAAACTGAGGTCTAAAGGAAGTACCTTGCCCATGGCTGTGGCAAGGAAGGAGCAGAGGTGGGATGTGGGAATTCAAATCTAGCTCTCTGACTGTAAGTGCTTTCTCACAGGTGCTAATTATGCAAGTCACATCGTTATCACAATCTCCTTAACCTTAAATTTTCTAGCTATGAAGGTCAATCAAATAGAAAGGAACTGCTTTCCCTTTGTTGGGTAGGAGTTTAGCTCTGTCATGTTCTAGTTATTTAACCTCTAAGGTTCAGTTCCCTCATCTACGAAATGGGGAACTTATGATGTCTAACTCATGGTGTTATCCTAGGGCTTAAGTGAGATAATGTATAATCCAAATCAGCCTGCAAAGTGCCAGGTATTGGTAAATGGGAACTTACTTATTTGTTGTCTGAAGTTCAGGTTGGAATCCTTGCTCCTCTCAGTTATAGCTCTGGGACCTTTGGGCAAGTCACTTGACCTTTCTGATCTTCAGTTTCCTCTCTTATAAAATGAGGTTAATAATAGACATGTTCTTGCAGGGTTGTTCATTCAGTGAAATGAAATCGTATGTGTGAAAACAGTTTGTAAATTTGAACTGGACTGTTCAAATATGAGGCTTTATATTTTAAATAGAGAGTATTTTGGAAATCTGTTTCTGAAAAAAATGACTTAGGTTGAATTCAACTTGGAAGGAAAAGCGTTTCTCTTTAATATTCACTAAAAGCAGCAACAGAAGGTAAAAGGAGCTCTGTGCGTGCCGCAGGCTATTCTGCAGGAAGCTGCTTGCTTTTCAGTTTATGATGCCCTTCCAAATACACTGTTTCATCTTCGCAAGACAGGGCTGGTATTTACCCCTATTTTACAGATGAGGAAACTAAGGTTCAAAGAATTAAAGCGACTAGTTACAGATGTACAGCCGAGTATAAAAGATCTGCCCGTGCAGCTGGATACTGGTGGCTTTTGAGTGCAGGCCTATGTCAGGGCATGCCTTTTCATGAATTTATTTGTCTGTATCTCTTGGTTAGAGTGTTGTTTCATGAAGGAGCGAGAAGGTGGTCTTATCTGAGATTTTTTACACTGGTCAGCGATAGCCTTTTCCTCTTCCTTTTTTAGAGCTGCTTTCCCTTCCCAGGCAGTTAGGGCCTGACCAGAGAATATGCTTGATTTTATCTCCACTCCTGGTTTAGGAAACAACAGCTCTCCAGTCATCCCAGCAGTCTGGGAATTACTTCCTCTTTTCTTCCCTGGTTGCCAGCTTTATTGAATTCCCCTTAGCAACATCCAAAAAAGAATGGGTTTAGCAACAGCCTATGAACCAATGAAATGTGAGCATGGCGCGAGTTTCTGGACCAATGGGATCCCTGCAAGACAGGCAAGATGGCTGAGGGAAGACAATAATAACCTGGAGTTTGCAAAGCAGCCTCCAGGTGGCAGCAGACCAGCTGTATTGGGCACAGCCCTCAGCTCTCAGTTTCTACTTTGTTTTTTGTTTTCTTTGACCTCTTCTTAGATACGAAACATTTACCGACCACAAGAATTTTAGAATTACGAGCTTTGTGAGTGTGAGTTGCATGGTTTGAAGAGTGGAATCTGAGGTTCCTCCTCTGCCTTTATGGACACCTCCCTCAGCTCCTGCCATGTTTGTTGGTTTTGTCACAGTCATTGCTGCAGGGGGGGCTGGAGGCCTGTGGTGACTGCCTGCTCAGCAGTCAGACAGAGGCTGGAGGAATCACATTCTCCTTTCTTCAACCACCACTGCTGCTGGCCTGCGTGGCAAATGAGGTGGGGCTGCTTTTTAGCCACCAATTAATGTGAGAGAAGGAATGTGTCACCAACAGATTAGTGCCTACAGACACTCTCATTTTCAGTGGCGTAGACTGGGACCATTCCCTGCCTGCAGGTTCTGCTGAGCATGTCTGAACAGAAATGTGTAACCACAAGTGGTTTGAGGATAATTCTGTCTGTCGGCCGGGTTGGCCCTCTTGGTCTTGAAGCCAGAGGCAGATATGGACAGGGGCTGAATAAGACCATAGTGAATAATAGCAAATCCGCGTTCCCAATGGTTTAGCTATCTTTCTTTTGCCTTTTGAAATGATATGACCTTGAATACCACTCAGTGAGATTTTGGTCCTTCAGATAGCCGTATTTTTCTCACATGTCTCTATTTCTGTCTAGTTTACTCTTCTCATCCTTTAGGAATTAGTTAAGGCAGCCTCTCTTCAGAAAGCCTCATTTGATTCTTGCCCTCCTTCTGCCCTCTGACTCCTAGTGTTCCTGTTCCTGCATCTCCATGTTTCTAAGTCTCTGTTTGGGAGCCGTGGAGCTTCTGAGGACAGAGACTGCCTTTATGGCTCTTTACTGTAGTGTTCACATAGAAGGGGTGCTCATTTCTATGAACCATTTCTAAAAGAAAGGAAGCACATAAGAAAGTGTTTCTTGCTCTTTGAGAAACAATCTGAGGGACTTCGGGGTAGCTGGTCCTAGGCTGGAGCAGTGCCAGCAAGTCTGGGGCTGGCTCTTGGGAATGGCTTCTAGCTGTTTTTCAGGACCTTCCAACAACCCTGAGCTGCAACTCCAGACCATGACCTAAGTATGGAAAGTAACTGCCACAACCACTGGCTTACACCCTGACGGTCTCTCTCTGTGACATGGTTTCTTTTATGATTTTGTGTTTCAGGAAGAACTAAGGAGCAAATCCAAGATCTGTGCCAATGTGTTTTGTGGAGCCGGCCGGGAATGTGCAGTCACAGAGAAGGGAGAGCCCACCTGCCTCTGCATTGAAGTAAGTCCTGAGCTCAGGAGCCAGAGGACAATAGCCAAGGTCAAATGGTGACCTTGCTGGAGCCACTAGTCAGCACGGCAGAGCCAACAATTTCACCACCTTTATAAATGCATACTGTGTCTATCTGAAGGACAAGGGATTTTGGTCCCAGAAGTTAAAAACCAGATGAAAATGCAGGGATATTCTTTCTTTTTTTAAAAGATGTTTAGTTTTATAAGATTTTTAAGTCAAATTTTTAATAATGCTTTATATATAAGTCAAGTAATACAGACATTTATATAAACATAAAATTAATCATCTTCCCAATAACCTTCAAATCCAATTAGTCTGAGATGACCAGTGTTCACAGTTCAGTATATATTATTCCACTTGCTTTTCTATGCCCCTATAAACATATAGGGTCCCCCCCATTTTATACAAAAATGGGATCATAATAAATACTTTGTAATGGCATATTTATGCAATAATTTTCCCACAGGTGGACATTGGGTTGTTTCCTGAGTTGTTTGCCACTGGAAACAATAACACCCTTGTGCAAATATCCTCACATGCTACAGCCTTTATTTCTATAGGATTGAGTCCCACTAGGGCTTGCCAAGTCAAAGGATATGCACATTTTTAGAAAACTACTAGATGAAATGAAAGTTTTTTTTCCTTAGGGGTTTTCACTTATTTGTTTTTAATGAGGTTTAAAAAGCAATGTGAGCTTTTGAAGACTACTTCTTTTGTAAGCAGGATTCTGACAAGTTCTCACACTTCAGACAAACATAAATCCCATCCTTCCCCTTTCTGTCAAACCAACACAAGCCTAGAAATATATCTGCCTTTCTGCAAATAAATATACCTAATTTAGTCCCCAGGTGAAGAATCAGATTCATTGTCTCAGAAAGGAAGTCCCCCAACTTAGAAATGTGTTAGCCAGATCCATTGGGAGCCTTAGGAGGCCCTCCCCAGAATGTAGCTGGCCACGGTGTGGTGATATGAGCCTGTACTTGGAGAGGGGAAACCTGATTTCTAGTCTCACCTTAACCACATACATTTGTATGATTTCAAACAAGTTAGTTGCCGCTGGATGCTGTGAAGACAGAGACCGTGTTTGCTCAGCCTATAGAATATTTAGTAAGAACTCCCTAATAAATACTGGTTAAATAGTTTGTCGTCCCAGACTTTGGTATTTTTATCTAAAATTTGGAGAAGCAGGACTGCCTTCCATCTCCAGTATTCTGTGTTTCTTCTTCCCGCTTCTGCTCTTTCTGGCTTTGGTGCCTTCATTAGGGCTGAGCTGAACTTGCTTGCCCCTTACCATCTTTCAAAATCCACAAAATTCTAAAGAGACCGAGCTTGCCTGTGACCATGGCCCTTTAAACAGCAATGTAGCCGAGTTGCCAAGTGAAGTTGAGTCCATTTCCCTGTCCATAACGATTTTCTGCAGTACTTCACAGAGACCCAGTGTCCCCAGCCTTGCCTCACAACAGCCCTTGCAAGATCAAGAGGAAAACACAATGGCCCCCAAATACTACACAAAGCAAGAGAGCAAAGATCCTTCTAGTTAAACCCCTGAAGAATTGAAGCATTGGGCTCTGTGTGTGTGTGTGTGTGTGTGCGCGCGCGCGCACACACACATGCCTTTCTGTGCACCTGTCTGTCAGTTTCCACATCCCCCACTCTCAGCTCTGGCTCTTGTGTCATAGAATGTTGGTGTTTTAAGGGATCTGAGATCATCCAAAGACATCGAGTGACTATCCCCAAAGAAGCAGAGTGTCCAGATTCCTGGCTTCTAATAAAATGCTCTTCCTGCTGATTTGAAAGGGTCAGGGTTGTCCATTCCTTCACTGAATAGAAGAGATGCCGTGAACCGGCATTAGCATGGGGGGCTGTGCAGGGCTGCAGAGTGAGGGGGTGCTTCCAACGCTGAGCGGGATAGTCACTGATGGCCAGAGCTGAGGCTCTCTACCAGGGTGTACCCACAGGCTGCACGTGTGTGCATGTGCGTGCTTGCATGCGTGGGTTGGCACCCTGACTGCACAGACCTCCTCCTCTGGTCTATTTCAGCAATGCAAACCTCACAAGAGGCCTGTGTGCGGCAGCAACGGCAAGACCTACCTCAACCACTGTGAGCTTCATCGAGACGCCTGCCTCACTGGGTCCAAAATCCAGGTGGATTACGATGGACACTGCAAAGGTAAAGAGTGCTGTTACCACCATCTCCCAGGTCCAGCAGAGGAGCCAGGGGATGTCCCACACTGCTTTCCACTAGGGCCACGGACACCACCCAGCTACTTGGAGATGCGTCCTCTTGGCGCTCATGAGCCTGCTGGCTTTGCCCTGGATACTGGCTTTGCGTGGGGTTTCCTGCATCAACTTCCCAGGGGAGCATCCAGTACTGTCTGCAGTGGGTAGGGAACCACATCAATAATCAACAGAATAAGGAAGTGTTTAAACGAACTCTATGCTTTTTCAAAAAGCCGGCAAATTTCACTTTTTATTTACTTTTTAAAGATTTATTTATTTTAGAGAGAGAGTATGGTGGGGTGTGAGCAAAGCGAGAGGGAGAAAGAGAAGATCAAGCAGACCTCATGCTGAGCACAGAGCCCCACGCAGGGCTCGATCTCATGACTGTGATATCACAACCTGAGCCAAAACGAAGACTCCGATGCTTAACCAACTGAACCACCCAGGCAACCTGAATTTCACTTTTTAAATTTGGGCACCTCTCAGCTCTGGTATATATATTTCCTCTATTTTGTACTCAAACCATTGCCATTAGGATAAGAGGGAGGGGGTCCCAAGCTCATTGCTAATTAGACACCAGCACCCTGCCAAGCCGCAGCCCCACTCAGCCCCTCCCAGCCTTGAACTGCCCTGGTGAAACAAAAAACTGTTTCCACATGTGTGTCTCCACTCCACTACCTTCTATATAATGATTCCATGGGAATTCTCAAAGTCCCAGCAACCCATCCCCACCCCTCAACCTGAAAGGAGGAGGAATGAGACCAGGAGGGCAACTTAGTAGCCCAAAAAGTCAAATAAAGCAGGGGAGAAGAGAGCTCCACACTTAGGCCCTAGAAGAAGGAAGGGAGACAGGAAACTAGGACAAAATGATGAAAAGATTGTAAGTGGTCCCCTGAACATGGGATGAATTTAATCCCAGTGATACATGGATGTATTCTTTGGTCCTCACTTGGCCTTATGCATTTTCTCCTTTTTGTCTTGCAGAGAAGAAATCTGTAAGTCCATCTGCCAGCCCAGGTGAGAGCCTGTTTTTTCTCCAGGGTGCCTTTAGGGAAACAATTCTTTTTCTGATGGAATTTTGTGTTTCACATTCCCTGCTGAAGCTCACAAGATCTGTGTGTCAGAATTTGTGACCCAGAACTGGTCATTCCTCAATACAGCTCAGAAAAGCTGCAAAACTGCCTTTTAGTGTGTGTGTGTGTGTGTGTGTGTGTGTTGCTTGATATTTGAAGTGGCTAGTTGGGTCCGAATGTTGGCTGTGTTTTCAGTTTTTGCTGAGTAGTGACTGCATTAAAAGGACAGGAAAGCCACTGAATCTTTCCTTCAATGCTCTGTAACATAGGCTGATGTCACAGAAGGCACAGAATCAGAAGGCACAACTTTTTTTATAAAGAGATAATGGAAATGCCAGCAGGAGTTTTTCCATGGTTTTCTATGAATTGAAATTAAAATTTCATCATTATAGTTACAGAACCTTTATTATATGCTTTTCCTTAGATCTTTACAGTAATCTTGGGAGGCAGACCTTATTGTAATGACCTCAAAGATGATGAAATCGAGGCTCAGGTTAAGTGAATTTCCCTGCATTACACAGCTTGGAAGTGGCAGCCCAGATTTCCGGGCTGCCTTAGCACATCCCAGTGTGTGTTGTCTTCCAGGAATTTCCTCTTGCCAAGGCTCTCCCTCCCCCGTCCCCCATCTACCCGACTAGTATTGCCAACTGCACCTGGTATTGCCATGTGTCTTTTAACAGCTGTCCAGAGCAGAGTTTCAGCATGGCCCTTTCTTGACCTTGTCTTCTGTGGTTTAGAATAAGGGGTAATGCAGACAGGGTAAAATTTTAAGTGGGAGAGAGTTTTGATAAACCCAGTTGTTAAGAGGAAAAAGCTATGGAGAATTTAAGATCTGGTGGCATGAAAAATTATAATGTGTTCCTTCATTCTCTTATTAGTTCAGCTCATCTTTGAGCCGAGAGAGCTGTTTATTGATCGATTTTTTCCTCCCTCAGCTTCCTAAAGTTAATGAAAATGTCCCTTATTTTTCTGCTGATGTTTTTCTCACCTAAGCAACATAGTCTCTCTCTTTCAATATTCTCAATTCTTTTAAGTTTTTTAGAAACATAAGCTTGAATCCTGGTTTAGTCGCTTCCCAGTTGTCTACCCTGCGTTGACTTCTATAAAATATGTGTGATAATTCTGTGTCCCTGGAACACTATGAAAGTTCAATGCAATGTTGCATGCAGGGCCCCCAGCACAGAACCTCCCAGGTAGTGGATGCTGGGTGACATTGGGGTCCTCACCGCTCAGCTGACCTCCCTCCCCCTTCCTGCAGTCGTTTGCTATCAGTCCAACCGTGATGAGCTCCGGCGTCGCATCATCCAGTGGCTGGAAGCAGAGATTATTCCAGATGGCTGGTTCTCTAAAGGCAGCAACTACAGTGAAATCCTAGACAAGTACTTTAAGGTAATCCAGAGTTGGGATCAAATACTCTTCAGTCCCAGACAAAGGGGGAGACTTCCTCTCGCATTGCCTGATCACATCTTCCCATTATCCCACGAAGCTATGATGAGTTTGATAAGTGAGATTCCAGCAGTAGAGGCTTTGGGATCTACTGCTCCTGTATATGGCCAGGCTCTATCCCGCTACCCTGTATGTATCCCCTACCCTCTACCTCGCAGAGCTCACTGTTGATATAGTATACCTTCTGACTGCACCCAGATCCAGGCGTTTCCCACCCAGTTTGACATTTCTTTAAGTCATTAACTTGATCACCCCTGGCCTGTAGAGCTCCTCAGCATCTGAGAAGAGTCCACGGACCGGCATTCCATGGGTCCAGGATTCTTTGTGAAGTCTACATATTGTTTGTCCCATCGCTTAGTTTAAGAGACAGGTTGTTCCAATGGGAGACAGGAGAGATGCTTCCTTGAAAAAGGTCGGAATTAGTGGTTAGTGATGATTAGGGCTCCCATGGCTTGGAGATTTTTCAGAGAGCCTGAGACATTGTGAATGAAGCAGTTAAAGATACTCTTCCAGCTAATTGACAAGAACACAGACACACACATATGTACAGCACACCCAGAAGCATGCACACCACACACACACATCCCACATACAGAGATGCACACCCCACACAGACACAGCCTCCTCCCAGACACACATTCACAGGCTCACTCTGCATCTAAACAGAAAACCCCCTGTACTGACAAGCACACATCTCTAGGTAGATGCTGTCAGATGGACAAGTTCTCACGTGTCTCCAGGGCCTGCTGTCCAAGACCATAACGAGCCTGGACTCAGAAGCAACCCCAGGCACATGAGCAATCGATTTCTCGGTGGCTCTGTGGCCACCATGTGTGGTTAAAACCAGCCTAGTCTGGGGACTCCTCTTCCTAACTGACGTTATGGACCCCACAGATGGAGAAATACTGGATTGCATATTTGGTCACTTAAGACTTCGCTTGTTTTTCTTTCTTCAGTGAGTTGTCACTCCTGTGGCAGAAAGTATGTCTCTCTGGGTTCCAAGTGTTTGAGATCACACCTGGCTGGGAGAGCCCAGGCCTTCTCAGTCGACCCTCGGTCTCAATCTGCCAGCATTACAAGGCCCTTCGGGCAGAGGGTGGCTCCTCATCTCCAGAGAAACACACAATTGTGCAAAGACAGGACAGTCACACAGGAACAGAAAGTAACTTGAGGGAAGTGATTTTGTAGAAGCTGAGTGAGCAACACCTGCCAGGTCGTTGCATGCAGTGACTCGGCCATGGTCACGAGGGCCTAGGAGACCCAGAACACTCTTTCCAAAGGTCCCCTTGGGACCCTGTAGTCATTCTTAGTGGCCCCTTTGTGTCCATCAATGGCACCTGCTATTAATTTGATTCCCAAGTAGCTGGGTCCCATACCCCTGCCCCCAACACCTCTCCACCTGCTCTGGCAGTAACTTCTCTAGTAGGCTCCCTCGGAGACCCCTTGAGAAAGTAGCTTCCTCTAGGGCCTTCTCGCTCCTGACCACAAAAGCTTGATCATGACTGACACACACAACAAGGCTTGCTTTTCCCAGATATTCTGGCAGTGTCCTCTGAGAAAATAGGGGATTCAGTATCTACCTTTTGATGGTAATAGCCATCTAATAAGAGTCCTGTGTTGTGCGGTCTTCAAAGAGACATGCGTTCCACTAGGCACATAACTGCCTGTTGGTGAGAGAGTGGATATCTCACAGAAACAGTTTTTGAACCAGGAACTGCGCTCCAGCCCAGCTGGTATTCTAACATCAAAATTAGTTGAAAAGAAAATCTAATGAGAATTTGGTTAAGACCAAAACCAGACTCTCACTTCACCTAGTGATTCATTCATGATTTCTCCAGTGAAAGTGTAACAGACCCAGGTAGAGAGAGCTGGTCATGGCCCACGTCATAGACACACGCTGGACTTCTGGTGGCATACCCCTGGTGGCCAGGGCCACAGCTGAAGCTGGACTTCTTACCTTCGTTACCCAGGTATCATGTCCCCCATCACCACAGCAGCTGTGTGTAAGCAAGTGCCTGTCCTAGCCCATCCTCTGAACGTTCTCCAGACTTGGCAGTAAGCCCCAAACATGGGTTTTGTATCACACACCTTCTTGCCTTGCTAGAACCCTGGAGTTATACAGAAGAAAAGGGTGCTACCTCAAGTACACATAAAGCTAAAAAAACAGGCACGTGAGGTACTGTGCCTTCTGTCACTGCTTGGCTGAACAGAGGCCAAGTAAATTAGGTTGGTTCATGGTCCAAGATCACGGCTTCTGAGGCAGGCCCCCAAGCAGTCCAGGCTACTTCTGGGGCAGGTACCAGACCTCTGTTTTCTTTTGGATCCACATGCAGAGTTAGCCTGGGAGGCCTGTTTGGTCCTCCTGAGATGAGGGTGCAGGCTGGCTGGCTCTCCCCTCAGCTTCAGGCCTGGATTCTGGCCCTGCTGAATGTGCAGTGTGGGCACTTAGCACTGCCTTTTGAGAGCTGCCTGGGCCATAGTGGCAGGTTCCTGGTGCCCCCAGTGGTCACGTGGCCCCAGTTCTGCAGCCATGGCTGTGCAGCTCCTCATCAGGCTCACTCTCTTGTTAGGCTGTGAACTCTGTTGCGGTCTGTGAGGGCTGCTTCTGTCTCTCCAGCACTGGGACCATTTGGATTCAAGAATGTTCTGTACTGCTTAAGAATGACCCTTGGCCAACTTTATTTCCTTTCTCTCCATTAGTTAATCAAGCCTTCACAAGGCGGTTTCCTCAGGGTGGATGTATAGGGACTAGAGAACATCTGAGACCTGTTGCTGGGAATGGAGACATGAATGATGAAAAGGCATTAAGCAAGGGCTGGCATGCTTTGTTTTAGACATACCTGGCATTACACATACTATGGAAAGATTTATAACCTTAGAGTAGACTGTATGTGACACATGACAGTCATGGAAGAAGAGACCCTTCTACCTGGGAGCCTGGACAGACTTTTCTTCCAGAAGCCCTTACACCATCTGGGGAGCCACCCTGAAAGTAACATGGGAATGCTGAGTATTTCTTAAGGCAGCAGGACAAGACAGCCTAGGGAAAAAGAATTTTTCAAAAACAATTTTCCCCCACCGGAACTATTTAGGAGAGCAGTGATATCAACTTAGAATTTGGTAAGACCTTGACCTCGACACCCTCCTGTAGTGGGGGCCTGAACATGTTTAATGGTCCCAAATGGTTTTGGTTTAGGTTTAGGATCTTGCCAAAGAGGGGTAATACCTGAGCTCACTTTACCCTCACCTTGTGCTTGTGGGATGTCAACTGGGTCATGAAGACAGCCTGCGCTCTGTAAGCCAAGGACCTTGCACACATCTGCAGTGGGGCCCCCAGCCCAGAGCAGAGGGGTGGGGGGCATTTCGCCACCTCTGCCTGCAGGTTATCAATTCAGAGCCTTTACTTGTGACTTCTCACTGATGGGTTTGGTTAGGGGTACCAGTGTGAATGTTAGGTGTGAGAGCATGCCAGGGAAGTCAAGCAGCAAAAAGTGGTCTTGTGACTCCCAGAGTGAGCTCAGAGGGTCATCTGCATTGCTGTTCCCAAGCAGCTGGTTAGAAACACACCTCCTGGACTCTGCCACAGATTCTGATTCAGAATGTTGTTACATTTCCACTGAGGTTTGAGGACAGGGTATGGTGGCTGCCTGAACTCAGATGTTCCCTGGAGAATGTCTGCAGGACAGTGTCAGGGATGAAGCCACAGAGCGTCCTCAAGCTCCCCAGGCCGCGTGGGCAAACACAGGCCTGTGTCCCAGCTGCTGCTCTGAGCAGGGTCTGGGTTTGAAAGGCCCTCAGTGGCCTCTGCCTGCACACCTCCACTCTGTCATCTTGGGGTGCAGGTGCCGTCTCACATCTCCAAGCCTGTGTTGCTAGAGCTCTGAGGCCAGGGCAGGGTTGGAATGAGCAGGATGAACCAAAGATGGGTCAAGCTGAATGGGAGACAGTTGTACAAAGTGTTCCTTCTTCCCCTTTCTAGAACGTTGATAATGGTGACTCTCGCTTGGACTCTAGCGAATTACTGAAATTTGTGGAGCAGAATGAAACTGCCATCAACATCACCACATATGCAGACCAGGAGAACAACAAACTGCTTAGGTGAGTGAAGTTGAGGGCTCAGGGGTGGTCCACGAGGCAAAGGCTGGATAGCAACGGGAATTTGAGCTCCTTCCTACCTGCAAGGAGCCGCCAGGGCAAATGAAAAGTAAAAAGCAAAAATAGGGATTCCGTCCTGGTCTATTTTGTGAACATTATGAACTAACATGTTGAGCACCCCTGGCATCTGATCAAGTAGTTAGTTTTTGGCGAGAACTTGCAAGCAATAGAATGTAATCTTAAAATAAATTATCAGGGTCATATCAGAGCAAAAGCATTCCTGAGTATCATGTGTAATGTTTTAATGGTTAATTTTCTAATGGAATTACATTACTGTATTATTTAACCACAAGTCTAAACTAGCTTTAGTTCTGACTTTTAAGATAATTGGTGCTATTTCACATAGAGAACCCTAATTGTCACAAATGAGAGCCTGTCCCTGTCCTTTTCTGACATTATTCCAGAGTAAATATTAATCAAAATGAACCCCTCAGAAACTTCCAGTGTGATTCCAATACATCAGCGAGAATTAAAAATAGGAACAGCACCTCTTTTGTTCAGAAGAAATCGAAAGCATGAAGTCCAGATTCTGCAATGATTCTTTCATAGCAGTTCATGACCTTATGGTATAATACCTGAAAATCCTTCAGATTTTGATAACTTGAAATTAGATAATATTTTACAAGTTCAATGTTTGATCTTCCTAACATCCCAGTGAAGGAGGGCTCCCTGTCCTCATTTTACAGATGAGAAAACAGGCTCAGAAAAGTTGAGAGCTAGCTCAAGGCCATTTGGGTAGGAAGTGATTGAGCCAGGGCTCAAATCCTGGCCAAGGGGAGCATGAGGGAATTGGAGTTCCGTAAAACTTATCTGAACATACGTTTCTCTTTTTGGAGTAGTGATGGTGATGATGCCTACTTGAACTCCGTCGCACATTCCATTCCTGTCATCTATTCCTCTCCCTTCTGTTTTGACTTCCCTAGTTTGGCTGACCTAACCAATACTGTGGTGAAAGGCAGTTGCTCATGGAAGGTGCTGCATAGGCAGTGAGAACATTTGTCAGTCAAAGTGGTCAAAACCTTTCAGCAAACTTCAGTCTTCTTGGGCAGAACATTTGAACCGTGTGAATGATCTGACAAGTATAACAAAATAAATGTTGGATGCTCACAGGAGCCAGGATGGATGATGCTTGTGGAAAGTCAGTGCAGAAAGTTCTTCAGTTAACAGTTGCCCCCTTGGCCTCCTCTGGAGGCCCCAGGAGTATGTGATCCCGATGTTTTGTTGCTTTCTGTGGGAGTGAAGCTGAGGTCTTGCTGACACATTTCTCCTATGTTTTGTTCCAGAGGACTCTGTGTTGATGCTCTCATCGAACTGTCTGATGAAAATGCTGACTGGAAACTCAGCTTCCAAGAGTTCCTCAAGTGCCTCAACCCGACCTTCAATCCTCCAGAGAAGAGTATGCTTCACCTAAGAAATATGAAGCTGTAGGGAATGGGGGCCTTTGGGGAGGGCCAAGAGAGAGAGACTTGATGATATTTTGCGGAGCTTGCTAAGAAAATTCCCTCTCATAATTTCAGACTGGGCCCTAGCCCATCATCAACAAGCTGAGCATGTTTGTTGATCCAAAAATCTTTGGATCGATGATGTCATTTATCCAGTTATGTTGCCTCTGAAGGATAAGCAGAAGCAGGTCTTGTCTGGGAGAGGGGTTAAGTGCATAGAGAGTAGCCAGCATGTCTTGTTCCATCCTCACCCTAAACCATTGCCCCTTATTTCCCGTCCCAACAGAGTGTGCCCTGGAGGATGAAACCTATGCAGACGGAGCAGAGACCGAGGTGGACTGTAACCGTTGTGTCTGTGCCTGCGGAAACTGGGTCTGCACAGCCATGACCTGTGACGGTGAGCTGTCCCTCAGGCAGAAGGAAGGCATGGCAAGGAGAGAGCTTCCTTTGTGAACTCAACATAGGAGAAGTCAGAGTGGGGATGACAGAGAAGAGTCATCCTAGCAGGGACTAGGAGCAAGGAACAGACTCCAGTTGTAGTGTCTGAAAGCCCCATGGGCAGCATTGAGGGCAAAACACTTCTGCCAGATGCATTAGGTTCAGTACTCGTTCCAGAGGTGTGGCAGCAGAGAGGCTTAAGATGCAGGGCAAGATCAAATGTTGATATGAGACTGGCCTAATCATGATAGAAATAGTAATAATAATGATGATGAAGGCAAATACTTAGTGAGAGCTGTGCGCCAGGCACTCTTCTACGCACTTTACATATTAACCCACTTAATCCTTAGGACAGCTTAGGAAATCCTCTGTGTAAAAGACTCATGTGGTTGGAAGACAGAATGTCTCCTCCTTGCCATCCACACCCAGCAGAAAAAGGAGAACTGTTTACAGGCCCTCTTTGAATTAACAGACTTGGGTAATCCCTAAGAAAAAAAAATTGGGTATGGTCAGGGTGGGTCGAAGAGATAGAGACATCAGAGAGTTTGAGGGACCAGAGCAGAAACCCCATGGCATGATGGAATGATGCCAAAGATCAAAAGAAATGCTTAAATGGGAGCCACGTCATAGGGAAAAACAAGCACCATTCAGATTAGAGGAAAGAGAGTGAGGGTGAAGCCAGTTCTAGACTGGAGAGTCACACTAGGTTTGAGAAGAAAGGTCAGTTGGTAGGAACCAAGCCCAAAATTTATACCAGATGGGGTGAATTTAAAATTATATCTTTAAAAAACTGAGACAAAAAGAACAGGCTGGTCTTGGGATCATATTCAGAAAGGTCAAGAAAGACAGTAACCAGGAGAGAGGTCAAAGACCCAGAAAAGGTGGTTCTAGATAAGAAGCCTAGGCAGCAGCAACAGTACAAAATGAGCTCAGACCTGCCAGGGGATCCCGAGTCTGTCATTGCCCGAGACCAAGTCTCTTCTCCATGTGGGAAAGCAAGAAGCCAACACAATTCCAGAGACAAATGGAAGAGTGGGAAGAGGCTGCTTAGAAACTAGAAATCCTAGAAGTTGCTGGAAGTCAAAACTAATTCAGCATAGCCAGGCTAAGCACACTGTAGCTATTGAAGCTAAGAGAGAATGTCTCAAAACTGTACCCAGCATGCCTCAATCAAGAAGCATCCTACACTTATCTTCCCAAAACCCCTGCGGTAGCTCTCAACACTAACTGTGCCTGCTCTGGTTTTGGAAGGGTAGCCATCCATTTCCAGGACACAGGCAATTGTTAAATAGCTAGCTGTCATACAGAATAAGCTTGATCATCTGGATAATAAGCCCCATCACACATATCAGACAAAACCCAAATGAGCGTCTCCATCAGACAATGCCTATTTCCACAGCCACACTGGACAGCTCATCAACCTGGGCCCTCTCCAAATGGCCCAGGTTCACGACTCTTATGGGTATAAACAGCACTGGAAATGGGGGTGCCCCAAGGTGAGCCTCTCTTGGTGTGTGGGCCATGGATCTGAGAGCACACTACAGAGGCAGCATTCCAAAGTCAGTACCCGAAAGGCAATCTGGTCTTAGATCACAAATTCCAATGGGGCAAAGAGAAAGGTGGCATCAAGATGTGAAACCAGGGGGAGCCAGAGGGAAACTGCCATGAGGGGCAGATTAATGCCAGACTCGAGAAGCATGGCGGTGTGGTGTTTCCTCACAGGAAACACTGCTCAGTAAACATATAGATTCCATCCCAAACCTACAGAATCAGAATCCACAAAAGGGTAGCTTGGGAACCTACATTTTTAGGATGTATTCTATGATTTATTATTTATTTATTTATTTATTTTAGCCACCCTGTAAATTTGGGAAACATTGCTTGTTATAGTACTTATCAGCCCCGGCTGCACATTAGAATCACCTAGAGCCTTTATAAAATCCTGGTGCCCAACAACAGTTAAACCAGAATCTAAAAGTAGAATTTAAACAATCGTATCTTGAAAAGTTCTGTAGGACATTTTGCAGGTGCGGGAATGGTTGAGAATCACTGGTCTGTAGGATCTCCTGAGTCAGGACCCAGGTAACTCCCCATAGCTTTCCCTTCCGGCCCGCCCCAGCATGACTGCCCCGGAAGTGGGGGAAGAAGACACCAGGTGCAGAGGCCAGGGGAAAGTGAAGGAGATTGATTTGTTCAGTGTTCCTCTGAAGGTGTCCGTTGCACTGGGACACTTCATATTCACAGAAATGCAGGCAGTTCACCCTTCCTTCTATAGGTTATTGGGAGAGGAAATCAAGACCCTAAAAGGTAGCTATTGGTGGGATTCTGAACTGGCTTCTCTCAGTGTTACCAGTTCTGAGCTTTGGTTCTTCTTACAGGAAAGAATCAGAAGGGGGCCCAGAGCCAGACAGAAGAGGAGATGACCAGATATGTCCAGGAGCTCCAAAAGCACCAGGTGAGTGGCTGCCTCCATGCTGACTTGGGTTCTGCTGCTGCCATTCGGCCCTTCCACCATTCAGATATTGCCTAATGCTCCTGGAGACCAAGGAGCCACTCTGGTTCATGCAGTAAGTCCCGAATGGTAAACCCACAGTATCAAATCATGATCTAGATAGTTCCCTGATGGAGTCCCTCCAGGGTCCCGCAGGTCTCAGCAGATATAGGCTACAACTTGATAAATTGCTTTATAGGTAAGAATTAGGCAGGTAGTGATCTGTAAGTTGGTTGACAGTGATTTGCAAATAAGCAATGTTATTGTTTCCTATCACGAGCAGCACCCAAACCCAAAGACTAGGAGCTCCTTGGGGGCAGTGAACAGAAAATTAGTGAGCATGGACCACAGCAGAAAGGATTTCAGTTAAATGCCAAGCTGGCTAGAGAACAGCCTGGGATTGACAAGGCCAAAGTACTTAGAGGTTCTGCTTCCTGGAGACTTGAGAAGATAATAAATAAAAATTCTGCTCAGGTGCTGTGTCATTAAGTTGAAGGCCTTCCTAGGAAAAAGGCTCTTGGCAGAATAGGGATTCACTGACATACTTTGTACTTTGGTAAGGGCTGGAGGGAAAACACGGATATGTGGCCTCTAATGGCCTATCTTCCCGCTGGCTTATAGGATATAGGTCACCTATCTGCAGACTGGGTCTGGTATACAAGCCTTCTGTCTGACTTAAGTTCTGAGGGAATGTAACAGTCGCAAGAACTGCTGTTGTGATGAAGTATTTGACTTGAAAATAATTATTAAGTGCTCAAAAATAATAATTGCTCATATTAGTGGCTTTTAACACACATTTTGTCACTATTGTCACTGATAATGTAGAATCTTCCTGTCAGTTTTTTAAGCCAAAGCAGAAGCTCCTGGCCTTCTGTTTTTCCATATTTCATCAGCCTTGAGTCTCCAGACAAGTCCAACCACATAAAAGAAAAAAAGAACTTAATAGGAATTCCTTTCCTCTGGGGTGGGGAAATGATCAGAGTAGACAGTGGGGAGTGAATTATAATAGCTCACATTTTTATGCCTTTTATGTGAGTTCCCTCAGAAAGTAGATGCTAAGTCAAGGACTCGAGTACAAATAGTTGATTTAGCAATCCTAGGAGACACCAGAAGGGGAGTTGGGAAGCAAGCCCAGGAAAGGAAGGAAGCAATAAAGAGTGTATATCCAGGCATGTTACCACTGTGGGCGGGTGGCGCTTAGTCCTCCTGCGGAGGGCTGGGACCAGAGCTCCGGAGCCTGAGAGGGAAGGGAGCAGGAGTATTCCTCCACAAACTCCCCAGCCGCCATTTGCGAGGGCCGCCACCAGCAGCATGAATTCCCGAGCATCTCTGGCCCGCCAGCATGTGTGGGCAGAGCAGGCTTCAGCAGCCAGAGAAAGTCTCAGGCAAAGAGGTGCAGGTGCTGGCAGGAAGAAGCCATGCCAGTACTGAAACACTAAAGGGGCTACAGATGGGAAGCCAACAGTGTCTGCTAGATGCCAGGCACTGTTGTTTTTTATTGAGTTATAATTTATATACCATAAAATTCACCCTTCTAAAGTATACAATCCAGTGGTTTTTAGTATATTCACTAGATGATCAACCATTACTACTATTTCCGGAACATTTTCATCAGCCCAGAAACCCCAGGCCCATCTGAAGTGACTCCCCATTCTCTCTTCTCCCAGCCCCTGGCAGCCACTCATGTACATTCCAGCTCTACAACTTTGCCTATTCTGGACATAGACAGACAAATGGAATCATACACTATATATCATTTTTGGTGTGACTTCCTTCACCCAGCATAATGCATTCAAGGCTTGTCCTTGTTTTAGCATCAGTCAGTACTTCACTCCTCTTCATGGCTACATAAGATTCCATTGTATGGATAAGCCACATTTGGTGGGTCTGTTCACCAGCTGACAGATATTTTGGTTGTTATCCCTTTTCGGCAATGATGAATAGTGCTGCGGTGAACATTCTTGTTCAAGTCTCCGTGTGGACATACATTTTCAGGTCTCTTGGTTCTTTGGGGTACAATTGCTGGGTCATATGGTAACTCTGTGATTCATCTTTCGAGGAACCGCCAGACTGTTTTCCAAGCGGCTGTACCATTTTACGTCCTCGCCAGCAGTGTTCCTGTTTTTTCCACAAACTCACCGCATTTGTCATTGTCCCTTATGTTCTCTTTTAGCCAGCCCAGTGGGTGTGAAGTGGCATCTCATTGTAGTTTTGACTCATGCTCCCCTAACAACTAATGATGTTGAACGTTTTCTCATGTGCTTACTGGCCATAAGTAAGAATGGCTTCTTTGGAGGAATGTGACATGTTTTAAGAGGTGGTCCTTTATTACCCTCGTCTTGTAGATGAAGACACTGAGGCACAGTTTTTATAATTTGCCCAAAGTCCCCCAGAAAGGAGTACATCCCTGACTGAAGTTCAGACCATCTGCCTCCAGAGCCTGTTGTGCTTAACCCCTCTCTGGACAGGGATTTTGGCACATCTTGTAGCACTTGCATTTAGCATCCTTTTCTTCATCTTTAAGATGGGGATAATCGTGTCTGACCTGTGATTTCACAGGCATTCAAATGGGCTCAGCTCTTAATGACAGCCCCTATGCGACCATGTCAAAAAGAACACATGATCTTTGCCCTCAAAGATTTATATGGTATATAAATTATATCTTTGTTCTCATCCACAGAAGAGACAGACAAGTAACAGAACGAAAATTTAGCAGAAGTATGTCTCTGCCAATGCTGTATAAAATCTTGAGGACTAGATAGGTGCCAGTGATTTCTTTTTTTTATAATTCACAATGCTTATTTTCTCCTGCTTCTCAAAGGAAACAGCTGAAAAGACCAAGAAAATGAGCGCCAAAGAGATCTAAAGAGGTGGCACTTAGGAAGGGTGTCCAGAGCCTGGCACCTTTTCTTCCATTTCCTCGCTGAGTCCAGTATATGCAAGTGTCTGCTACAATCGTCCAATCACCAGTATTTGCTTGTATAGTGATGAGTTTTTATTATGTCTACTTGTTTTGCAATAAAGGAAATGGGGGTGGCTGGCTAGGAGGGGCAGGGCCATAGCCTTCATTTCTAGGAGTGCTTTGAGAGAAACTGTAAATGGTGCTCAGGGGCTGGAGACAAGTAAGGAAACTGCATCAGGGTTGGGAGAGGAGCGGACCCAGATCTGAACCCCAGTCTGCCACAGCAGTAAACACGCTACGGGGAGTGCAGGCAATGCTGGGCAGAACTTCAGGCTGCCCCAGAACGGAGGCAGGGGTGGGGGTGGTTGGAGGCTCAGTGGAGAGGAAGGCATTCTGCATCCAGCCCCTCTCTGTCGCCATCAGCCTAACAGACCTCCAGCATATGTGCTTCTCACGGCCCCAACCACTGCCTCTAGATAACGCAGCCATCCTTCCAGGTACCCTGTGTCCCTTAGACTTGGGAATTGGGGGGGGGGGAGGAGTACATGCAAATGATGCAGATATTTGTCCACTTTGAACCCCTTAGAGACCAAACCAAATTTTTAAAATACTATTTACCAAAGGTGCTATTTTTCTGTAATACTTTTGTTGGCAAGTTGACTTCATTCTTCAGTTATTATCATTATATTATTGTTGTTTAGTATTTTATTTTCTTGACTAGAAATTGAGCTTCTGTAATTATTTTTCAGTAGTTTTACCATTTCAGGGGTGGGAGAGTTTGGGGTTCTTTCTGGTGCAGGGACCGCTATAACCCAGACCCCACCCACCCTGCCACATATTAGACGCAGCCCAGAGATCTGTCTCCCTGGCTTCCAGTGGATCGGCAGTCTGCCAGTGGGTGCCTCAGACAAGAAGCCAGGGGAATACGAAGCATCTGCATACAAAATTTTTAAGGTCCAAAAAGCTAGTTTGTTTCCATTTTATTCTGATACATTCATGCAAATCAGCGTTCCAAAGGATGGAGACAAGTGCAGCCAAGCAAGGCTTAGCCTATCAATATGCTCTTTGATCTACCACTAGCTAGGAGGGGGACTTTGGCCCAGTCTCTTCCTATTTTGGAGCCTCAGTTTCCTCAGTGAACAAGTAGGATTAACCATTCAATCTGATAAATTATAAATTCTGTGGTTCTGATAATTGGTCCAGAAGGATACAGGTTCCTGTGATTTCCCTTCTCCTTAGGATAAATGAAACTTTACTGTTAAAACAAAAGGGTCTGACAGCTAAAAACAAGATGACCAAATCTGACCTCTGTCTCAGAGGCTGTGCTGTGATGTAGAGCTCTCAGGTAAAGTCTATCCAGGAAGAGAATGGGAAAGAGAACTCCTCCACTTTGCCCTCATTTTTGTGCTCCATTCTTAACCTTCTTGGAAACAGAAATACCTTTCCCTTTCAAGATGAGGACAAAAGATAATTTCACATTTTAAGGAGGCAGGAGGGAATGGAAATGGAGTCTTCAAACCATGATTGGGAGGAAGTCCATCATTCTTATCTTTTGGACTCTGATTATTAATCTCACTATTTACCATATATAAGATGCACTTGGAACAACAAAGATTAAACACTTGACTTGAGCTCATTTTCAGAAAGTAGATTACAGACTATGAGAGGGAAATTAGATCGCACTGCCCAGGTGACTCTGAGAAGGTTGTGCTTGAATGTGGAATTCCTTCTAAAGTTTCTTTGTTCTCCTTTGAAAGGACAGCATTCCATTTTGTTTAGAATTCTGAGCTTTTATACACATCCCATTTAAAAGGTCTTTTTGAGCCCCACTTGTGCACTCTGAAATGCACCTTCCTGTCCAGTCACCTCGGAGAACTCCCAACAGCACAACTTGACTGAGTTTTGCCAGCCCCTGGACACTGAGGGCGAGGGCAGGAGTACCAATTTGTTTAAAGCAAGAAGCCAGTGTCTCCTCCCCAGTTACATTTAGAACAGTGGTTGCAATCTAAGACTACCCTACCCTGCAACATGGAATCGCCAAGAATAACTCTGCATTCCACCTGTAAATAGGGCCGCTATTGTCTGCGCCATAGAATCACAGTATCTGATGACCCTTCGTGGAAAGCTGCTAAGTAGCCTAGTTTGGGGAGCGTTGCATAGAGCTTTGCATGGAGCAAATAGGATTAAACCAGGTTCAGTTCCTCCAGCTCTCTACAAGCACGGGGCTTAGACTGCAATCTTCCTAGGGCTTTTTCGGTGTGTATGTGATTTTATTAACATATTACAGCATCTGTTAAGATTCAGTGTTCATGGAAACCTTTTCACATGCCATGACTCTGGATTCCGTCACTGTTTTTTAGAAAGCAGGTCTCCTCCACCTGCTAATAAGCCCATGTAGACAAATATGAATGTCTTTCCTTTACACATAAATTTTTAAATAATCAAATCTCCAGAAGCAAATCTGAACAGGTTTCCGTTGCTTATGTGTTTGTGAAATGTATTTGTATTAGTAGGCTTCCATATTGCATTTAACTTGTTTTTGTAACTCTTGATTCTTTTTTGTTGTTGTTGTTCCTTTTTTTTTTTTTTTTTGGATACTATTGATAAATAAAGAAATTAAAATAGTCACTGTATTGTTTTCCTCCCGCCTCCCCCACCTCCAGTCAAGACCAAATAAAGTTGTGAGAACATTAACCATTTACCTCATAAAAGCAGATTTGGCCTTCAGGAGCCTTAAAAGAGGCCTGAAGAGTTTCTCCTAATAAAATGTGGGAATGCTGCTGGGAGGGCAAGTTTACTCAAGGACCAATAGAACAAGTTTATTTAAACGAATGCTGGACCGCGTGTCTGAAGTAGGAAGGGATGAGAAGTCAGGGAGCACTCCTATACTGGGAAGAGGTTAAAGTAAATGGCTCCTAAAGGCCTTGAAGGTCTTATGAGACTGGAATGACACGCCGTGAGACTGGATGCGGGTGAAACTGAGAGGCCAAGTAAACCTGGGAAAGTGACCCAGGGAGCCAGGCTCTTACTAGACAGTCTTAATGGCTTTCATCTGTTACATACCCCATAAGGGTAAACATTTCCAAGTGAACTGACTGTTGGCTTGTTAAAACCTTCTGTTCTGCCTCATCTTGGGGTCACATGACCAATACTTGCTTTCCACCTCCCTGTGCAAGTCTTAAAGCTATCGTCTACTCCATAATCCCAATAATTCTGTCTTCCAAAATCGCTCATTCTGGCTGATGAGGCTTAAGCTTTCTTAATTTTAGTCCTATGTGGAGAATGCTTGCTGCTCTAAAATCAGTCAGATCACCTTGATTGGATTTGGGGTATCACTCAAGTATTAATCAAATATTAAACGGGAATCTCTGATTGTTTTTGCTACAGACTACTGGTCTCACTAATCAATTTGGTTCTTCGAAGTTTTATTCTCAGAAGGGAATTTAAAACCCAATTTGAAGAGTACCTTGTCCACCACTACTTGTAAATCCTGGCTGGCCTCTCACAATCTTCCTCCATGTTCTGGGAACACTCCTATTACAGTATGTATGTGCTAGCAAGTGAAAATGAGTTAAAAATACCCTGGGGGTGCTTGGGTGGTTCAGCCAGTAAGCACCTGCCTTCAGCTCAGGTCATGATCTCAGGGTCTTGGGATCCAGTCCCGCCTTGGGCTCCTTGCTCAGCAGGGAGTCTGCTTCTCCCTCTCCCTGCAGCTCCCCCTGCTTGTGCTCTCTCTCTCTCTGTCAAATAAGTAAATAAAATCTCTTAAAAAAATAAAAATAGCCTAAAAAGCTTAATTCAAATGGTTTCTTATCATCAAAATGTAATACTATGAATTGTGCAAATTAATACAAATTACTTTGATTAGCTTTAGTTTTAGAGCACCTGTATGAACCCCCATCAGTCCCCCTCGAATTATCTCTGAAATAAGGGGGAGGTGGGAGGAAAGAAAAAAAATGAATGAATGGATCGCTCCAAGCAGATGTCATCAGAGCTCCGGAGGAGACGCAGCATGGATGTGTGATGTGAAGGTAGGAACCCACGGGTGCTGCTGGGGGCTGTGCCATGATTAGAACACAGGAGGCATCATGTTGCTGCCCTAATGAGAGGGTCTTCCTGTCAACAGAAGTCAATTTTTTAACACATTTCTTATTGAGAAAGTAATCTATGCACATGGCAAAAAAAAAAAGTTGTGTCGAAGAAAATAGAATTAAAGATCCATCCTCTTAGAGGGTGTGTACATTTATTGCTTGGAATTACCAACTGTCCTTCAAAGAAGCTGCACCCATTTACATTCCCACCAAATATATGGACACTGGTATCTATTTACCTACATTTTTGCAAACACTGTGTCTTTAAACTTTGGGCCTCTTATAGAGCAAAGGTGGTAACTTGTTTTATTTTAAATTTATTATATTACTCCCTTTGTGAGAAAATCTCAACTTTCTGTGGATTATTGGCTCTTGCCTTTTTCTTTCATACCTTTTATTCATTTTTCTATTGGCTTTTGGTCTTTTTCTAAGTGGTTTATAATAATCCTTCATATATTGTTATTAACCTTTTGTTTGTCATAAGGGTGGCAAGACATGGCAGTGGTACAGTCTCCAAACTGTGGAAAGAACCACGATGCCCTTCAATGGAGGAATGGATAGGAAGATGTGGTCCATATACACTATGGAGTATTATGCCTCCATCAGAAAGGATGAATACCCACCTTTTGTAGCAACATGGATGGGACTGGGAGAGATTATGCTGAGTGAAATAAATCAAGCAGAGAGAGTCAATTATCATATGGTTTCACTTATTTGTGGAGCATAACAAATAGCATAGACGACAAGGGGAGTTAGAGAGGAGAAGGGAGTTGAGGGAAATTGGAAGGGGAGGTAAACCATGAAAGACTGTGGACTTTGAAAAACAATCTGAGGGGTTTGGCGGGGGTAGGAGGTTGGGGGAACCAGGTGGTGGGTATTATAGAGGGCACGGATTGCATGGAGCACTGGGTGTGGTGCAAAAGCAATGAATACTGTTACGCTGAAAATAAATTAAAAAAAAAAAATTTTAAAGAAAAAAAAAGACATGTCTGTGGTAACCTGAATAGAAGGTTAAGGTCAGGAATGAGGTGAGAATATGGTGACTTGAATTAAGATGATGGGCAGTGGGGATGAACAGAAGGTCCAGGAGGTAGCATTAACAGAAGTTGGGTATTAATTAGATATAAGAGTTAAAGAAGACTTAAAGAAGAGAGTTAAAGAAGTCAAGAATGACTCCAAGGTTCCAGCTTGGACAACTTGGTAGTTATGCTATTTCCTGAGACTGGTAAGAGAATAGGAGAAGGAACACGGCTAGGGAAGGAAGGAAGGAATGGAAAATGATGAATTAGATTTTGCACAGGTTGAATCTGAGTTTTCTAAAGACATCCAAATGGAGATACCTTGTAAGCAAGGTGGACAGAGGGTTTCTGGAAGAGCTCTGGGCTGGAAGTTCAGATCGAGTAATAGTGCAGAGATAGCCTTCCATTGTGTAGACAAGATGGTCTATGAAAAATGTATCAAGTGAGGAAAAAAGGAGAAAAAATGTTGAGTTGAGAGGGTCCATCATAAAGAAAGATGGCTCTTTTGAAAAACTTGGGTTTGCCTATTTCTTCTGCTTCCTCATGGCATCATTAACAGAAAGTGTACACAGTTATAAATAAGGTATAATGGGCTGGGCTCATGTATGAGATTCATTTATACAACATGTAGACAATTCAGATGGGAAATGATACTGTGGATTCTATGGAGAGATCAAAACTGAGACAGAAGCTCCATGCACATAAGGAACCAAGTAGTTAGTATAGGAGGAGAACAAGCTATGTGAGTATAGGAGAATGGAACAGGAAATGCAGCCCGTTGGGCAGCACTGGAATGTACAGGTCTTATCTCAACTTTTGTGGTCAGATTTGAGACATGCAGGAGCTGGACAATAATTAGGGCCCGTAAAAAGAATGTATTGTCAGGAAAATAAGAGACAAGATTGGTAATGAATAAGAATATAATATTTAACCAAGAAGTTTGTATAAAATTGTCAAAAGGATGAAACATGTTTGAAAGGAACTTTTTGCCTTCAAGAGAAAAGGGACTTTATCCTTCTAGTTCCTAGCCTAGTTTTAAATTATACACGTTAGCAGAATTTGTTATTTTCCAGGGAGCAGGGATAACTCAAAACAAAATGTGTGCTCCAGAATTCTTCAACCAGACTCCACAGCTATAGCTGGTTGCCAGTAATATTTATATTCTCACATGATTTGTCTTTCATAAATGCCAGTCATCCTCGTTCTCATGTTTCAACTTCTTTTTAATCGACCCCTATCAAAACAGTGTTCTTGTGATTGATACCCTATTGTAAGATAATGTAATGTATGTTTAAAACCAGCCTTCCTGGGTTTAAATCCTGGCCCTGCCTGACCAGGCCCTTTATACTTCTGGAAGTTATTTAACCTTTTTGCATCTTGTTCCTCCTTAAAGAGGCACAATTATGTACTTAACTCATTCTTTTTCTTTTCTTTGAGGATTCAATGAGCATATAATTAAATGAATATACAATTTTTTTGAATAGTCTCTGGCACAAAGAGAATCCTGTGTAAGTGTCAGGTATCATTATTATTACCAGTGATTTTCACCTATTAGATATCCTTATAATTCTCGCAATGACCCTGTGAAAAAACGGTTTGCTCGATAAGGAACACACATTTCAAAAAATTTCAGGAACTTGTCTAAAGGCCATACAACTAGCAAGGAACAGGGTTGAGGATTCAAACCTCGGTCCTTCTCATACCCATTCTACCTTGCTGCAATATTTCCCTTTATTTTAAAAACCATCACATCAGTATGAATCATTAATTCCTAATTAGTATTTTCTATTACTTAATTACTAAGCACATAAAGATAATTCACAAGTTCCTTCATTTAGTTCTAACAACTGTCTGCACATCTTTTCACTTTGTTTGTTTGTTTAAGTAGATATGTGAGTGCAGTTCAGGCCAGGCCTCTGAAGTTCCTGTAAACATGATCCCCAGTCCAACTCGGTGTCCCCAGAGATGATACATCCAGGAGGCATGCCAGCCATTGTGATCCCCCCCCACACACAACCTCCAGCACACATCACAAAGTTTTGGCCTGGTGAAAAATTCCTTCAGAATGCAGATATCAATCTCTTGCTTCTGGTGACATTCTACACAGAGGTTTTAGAAGCAAATATACATCTTATCTCCACTGAAATTATTTTATCACTTGAATCCACTGATTCAAAAAAATTGATTGTGCGCCAATTAAAATGCCTGGTTCTTAGACAGTTTTCTGGTTGGCTTTTCTCTTACGTGCTTTTTCCTCCTCTCTCCCATAACCTAATCTTGATTCCTACAAGGCCCAGGACAGATATCCTCATCCAACCCCTACCACTTCGAAAGAACAGAGGGTGAGAATCTGTACAAAGAGCATAGAGAGAGGAGAGATTTGCAGGTGAGATGTGGGAGAAATAAAGAGTTGATTTCAATCAACTGGGCAAGTTAGAGAACTTTAAGAGTTAGTCTCACTTTCTTTGACTTTCCAAGATTTCCATAGCCTTTGTCCAGTAATGCCCAGATAAGGATTTTACAAATATAATGATCCCAACCATAACCAGTTTTAGAAGATGTCCCTTACTCAAGTCCTCCTTTATATCAGCAAAATGCCCATGTAATATCATCACCAAAAAGGAAAAAGTGGCTTAGAGGAAACCCACTCTGCCCTGAACTCTCCAACAGACTGTCACTGAAGTACCACATCAATGAAACATACACAATGTAGACAGCTCATCAGGCTTTTAATCATCCTTTTTTTTTTTTTTTGCAGTTAAGATTTTAAAATTCTACTCAGAGAATTTAACATGTGAGAGGCATAAGATCAAATGAAAGTAAATCTTATAGGGAGAGGTTTCCAGGGTGCTCAGATGGTTGAGCGTCTGCCTTCAGCTCAGGTCATGATCACCAGGTCCTGGGATCAAGCCCTGCATCGGGCTCCCTGCTCAGCAAGGAGTCTGCTTCTCCCTCTCCCTCTGCTTCTCCCCCACCCCTGCTTGTGCACTTTCTCTCTCTCTCTCTCTCTCTCTCAAATGAATAAAATCTTAAGAAAAAAAAAAAAGAAAGAAAGAAAATCCTATACATAAAACAGAATTAGAGATAAAGAAACAAGACTTTGACATTCAGGCCTAAGAGAGACAAATAGGGGAGCTCTGTAGTTTCAGTCAACATCCAACACGCTGAGCCTGTTACCTCCTTGATTTTTCTCTGTTTAGGATAGGTGCCTGGAACAGAAAAGAGTATCATCCACAAGAGAAAAACAGGAGCTCCACAGGCTATAGGCAAAGCAGTTTGGTCTATAGGCAGACATTATTCAAATTTCTTAATAGTAGTCATACACACAGGGATACTTACTCTCCATAAAAAAGAAAGAAAATGGTGACCCTGGTGGTGGGTCTTAAGGAGGGCACCTATTCATGGAGCACTGGGCGTGGTGAATAAACAATGACTCTTGGAATGCTGAAAAAATAAAATGAAATTTAAAAAAAAAAAAAAGAAAAAGAAAAAAAATGTAGTAAGCTGGGGTTTTGTACTAGAGGCAAACCCTGCATTCAGCTACAATGCATCTCTGAAAGTCTCAGAGGAAAGAACAGTTGAGAAAAAGTAATTTTCTCTGTTCTCTGTTCCCCCTGAGAGCAGCAGCATTCAAATAACCCCCGTTCACCATAGAAGTTCTCTTCATTTGTGAGGCAAAATTTTGATTTACTCATTCTTCAGTTCAACAGTATTGTTTAGGGAACACTTAGAGAAGCAAAAAGAGAAAGGGAAAGTTGATGGGATATTTCCTACTAACTTTTAGAAAGGGGAAAACAAAGCAAAATAGGCCTTAGGGCCTTGAAATCGCAAGACTGTGTCTGTTAAGTTTGTGAGACTGGGACCCAGGTAAGAAGAGCTGATGTCACCTGTCAGCAAATCTGAGCAGGTTTCAGTATTCTCTGGAGGGAACCACTCCCAAGTAGGATCTGCTTATTAGCTTGTGAGTCCACAGAGGAAGAAAGGAGGAGGGAGCTCCTGATGTGATCTGGAGAATGGAATAAAGAGGTCACATATTTCCATATCAAGGCTCCATTATCTTGCACCTCTGGAGCCATGATGATAAGACTCGGGAATTAAGAGCTAACAACACCTATTCCAAATGCCTACTATGTTTCAGAGGCCAGAAAAGAGAGATGGTTCCTGCTTGTGAGGGATTTGTGACAAGATGAATAATAACAAACCTCAGCAATGTTGAAAGTTTACAAATATGATGTATTTGAGGTGCTGTGGAGAGTGTATTTCTCCAGGGCACTCACATTGCACTCCTCCAAGAGGGTCAGTCCCAGTAGAGTCTACATAAATCAAGTACCCTTGACTTGTAATATGCACAACTTGAGCTACTGTATATGGTTGTCTTACTGATCTTTTTCCAACTTCCATACCATCACCCACAAGAATCGAATGGGACTCCCAGATTTCCACATGCTCCAGGTAAGTCTATTCAACCCTGGCCTCCACTCCTTCATCTTAGAGAGTAAAGAGGGGACCTCAGAACTCTGTGTGTTCCTGCTAACACCCTCACCTTCTTTCCCTCCACAACACTCACTGCTTTGCTACCAGGGTCTGTCTTGAGACAACCTTATCTAATCTCATCCTATCTTTTTCCCTATTCATGTTTAACACAATGAGAAGACCAAGATCCCCAGTATATCCTCACTCTAAGCCCCACATGGCTCTTACCCTCCTTTTTCTGACCCTATTTCTAACCCATTCCCAAGTTCTGAACCTCTTCATTTGTGCCCTTTGGAACTTGCTATCAATCATCAGCAAAGCCCTTCTATTCTCAACTTTTGTTAACATTTCCTTCACCTTCCTGCTGTAACTGAAATCCCGCCCTCCTCTAAGGACATTTCTTCCCTCAAGCCCTTTCAACTGGTGCTGGTTTTCTTTCTAACATCCTTCATACACATGATGTAAGTGAATTCCTTCTCATTATGGCTTCTAGATCATTCTCTCTCCCTCCTCTCTGTGCACTTCTAGCTTAAAATCTCATCTCATTAGATTTTTCTATTCACTACCCTTCCATGTTGCAGTCTTCTGCTGCTCCCCACCACCATTTAGCTGCTGGCCCTGCCAAGCTATCCAACATTACTTCTGTCATAATTCTTAGTATCACTATCTCATGTATGATCAACCCACGTATGATTGACCTTCTTTGGACATGGATCTTCTTTCCTCCAAGCACCCTGTTTTCCATTTTACCTTAGTCACCCTCTCCATGATTAGAGCTTAGATTTTGTCATTAGCAAGAACCATAACCTTTCTATTATCTCAATTTCAACTACTGAAACTCTTTAGCCATTATCTTCTACCCCTCCTGCTCACTCTTTCTAGTACCTGACTCTAAAAGTGCTTTGGCTGTCATTAGGACTTGGAACCCAATGATCCCATCACTTTTTCACTGTCTTTTCCCCTGCCTCACTTCCCTTAAACTTTCTTTTTTTCTTTTTTAAAGATTTTATTTATTTATTTGACAGAGAGAGATCACAAGTAGACAGAGAGGCAGGCAGAGAGAGAGAGAGAGGGAAGCAGGCTCCCTGCTGAGCAGAGAGCCCGATGCGGGGCTTGATCCCAAGATCCTGAGATCATGACCTGAGGCGAAGGCAGAGGCTTAACCCACTGAGCCACCCAGGCGCTCTCCCTTAAACTTTCTAGCCCAGTTTAGATCCCTTAAGTATATCATTACTTGCTAGCACGTATCTGTCTTCCTTTGTCAAACCTGCATGTCAAGACCCCAACACCTGAATAACCCTACTCTCCTCCCATTCTGTGCTCACACACAAGCAACTGCATGTGGCTGGAGAAAAACAACAGCCACACTAAGTATTCTCACTTTACTAAATTTACTAACATAAACCTCAAATGTACCTTCTGTGCTACCCAGGAAACGCCTTATACTTCTTTTCAGTTATTCTCCTCTCCTAGATGACTATTTCATCCTTTCTTCTCACACGTCCATTACCATCATTTTTAGCTTCATATTCAGCTGATAATTTGTCTCCTATTTCACTAAGAATATTAGAAGCAAGCAGAAGAGAATGGCTACAACTCCCACTACCACACTATTCACTTTTCTCATCAGCGCCCACGTACTCTACCTTACCCCTTTAATATAATCTTGGCAAAACCTGTGCATAGGCCCCATCCCTCTGCCGACTGAGAGACATTATTGTGTAATTCTTCCCCCTTTCCTACATCAACTTTACCCTTTCCATTTGTTCATTATCAACATAAAAACATGCTGTCATTCCTCTCATCTAATAAAAGAAAAAGTGAGGGGCACCTAGGTGTCTGAGTTGTTAAACATCTGCCTTCAGCTCAGGTTATGACCACAGGAACCTGGGATTGAGCCCCCCATCAGCCTCCCTGCTCAACGGGAAGGCTGCTTCTCCTTTTCCCACTCTCCCTGCTTGTGTGCCCTCTCTCACTGTATCTCTCTCTTCAAATAAATAAATAAATAAAATCTTAAAAAAAAAAAAAAAAGAAAAGAAAAAGTGAAAATATATAATGCTCTTGGTTAACACACATTTCTCTGCTGCTCCCCTCTGAAGCAAAGTATCCTCTGTGCTTCCTCTCCAGTGAATGTTCTTAGTCCTCCAAAGCTACCATGTTCCCTCTCTCAAATGATCTGTTCTTAGTCCTCCTCTGATTGACTTGTGTGCAGCTTTTGACACAAGTGATCACTCCTTCCTCCCTGAAAGATTTCCTTCATTTGGTTTCTAGGTCATAACACATTCCTAGTTTCCCTTCTATTTTACTATCCTTTCCTTCTCATTTTCCTTTGCTGGTTTCTCTTCATCTGCCTGATCTACACATGTGGGGGGGGGGGTTCCCCAGGGTTCAGTCCCTAGAACTCTACTCTTTTACATCTATGACTGATCTCTTATAAGCCCATCTAATCTTAAAATTTGAAATACCATCTATACGTTAACAATTCTCAATTGTATGTTTCAAGCCTGGACTTCCCTCTTAAACTCCAATTTCATATCCAACCTTCAACTTAACATGGCTCCTCAATTGTCTGAAATGGGCATCTCTAACAACACATCCCAAACCAAATTCCAGACTTCCCGGTCAGAATAAATGGTGACTCCATTCTCCCAGTTGCTCCAGGCAAAAGCCTTTGTCATCATTAACTTCTCTATTTCCCCATACACCCATCATCTAATCTGTTAGCAAATCCTACCTGCTCTGCCTTAAAAAATATGTGCATAACCCACTCTCTTCTCACCAATTCCACTACTACCATCTTGGACGAGTCATCATCTTTTCTTACCTGGATCATTGTTAACAACCTCCCAACTGGTCGCACTCCTCTCACTGTTGTCTCTCTTGGGTGCTCTCTCAAAAGTGGCCGTAAATATACTTTTAAAATATAAGTCAGGTCATTTCACTCCTCTGTTGAAAACTTTCTATTAGTTTTCCATCTCTTCTCATAGTATGACCAAAAGTCAAAACCCTTACAGTGGCCTTCAAACACCATTGCATTCCAGCCTCCTGCTATCTTTCTGATATGATCTCTTAACACTCCCCCCATACTCCTCATATTCTCTCCATTCCAACCAGTAGCCTCCTTGCTGTTCCTCAAATCCACCAGCCTTTGCCTACCCCAAGGCCTGGCTTCCTTACCTCCTACAAATCCTTGTTAAAATTTAGCCTCTCAGTAAGGCTTTCTTTGGACAGCCCACGTAGAATCACAACCCTCCCTCCCTCCCCACTCCACTCTCCTTTTTCCAATCTGCCTTCCCTGCTTTATTTTTCTCTATATGACTCTTCACCATCTGATTTACTACATATTTACTTTATATTGAAATAGAATATACACACAGAAAAGTGCATGCAAGTGTCCACCTCAAATAATTTCCACAAACTGAATACAACCAAGTAACCAGCATCCAGACCAAGAAACAGAATATTACCAACCCCTCCAGATACTCCCTGTGCTCTCTCCTAGCCATAATTCCCTCTCACACTCCAAGGGTATGCATTATTCTAACTTCCTTTTTTTATTTTTTTAAGATTTTATTTATTTATTTGACAGACAGAGATCACAAGTAGGCAGAGAGACAGGCAGAGAGAGAGAGAGGAGGAAGCAGGCTCCCCACTGAGCAGAGAGCCCGATGAGGGGCTCAATCCCAGAACCCTGGGATCATGACCTGAGCTGAAGGCAGAGGCTTAACCAACTGAGCCACCCCGGTGCCCTGCATTATTTTAACCTCTAACAGCCCAGACTGATTCTGCCTGTTTTTGTATTTCACATAAGCAGACTCCTACAGTAGCATACCCCATATTTTAATGGTCTATTTATTTACTGCCTATTTTACCTCACTACCAACAGGTAAGGTCCATGAGGGAAGGGATTTGTTTTGTTTATTGCTGTTTACCCAATGCCTAAAAATGTATGAGGCACAGAGTTGCAGTCTGGCAAATATTTGATGAATGAATGAAATACTGAACAGATGGAAATGAGACTAGGATATTTAAAAGCCAAATCCTGAAGGATGACTTGAAGTCCATGAGGCAGTCCAAAAAAGAAAGCAACTTAAGCATAGGCAGAGTCTGCAGTGACTTGGCAGAATGAAAAACGAAACACAGTCTAAAAACCATGAAAAGTCAGTCAGCTGAAAGCAATGGCAATAGCCATGTGTTGAAAACCAACAAGTTATGAGGGTAGAAAAATAAGCAGATGCTAGATCTCAAAGGGCTTCATACAAATAAGTCCATGAATGGAGTTAGAAAGGAAGAAAAGTAAAATCTAGGGGCCTGCTAGGCATTTCCAGTATACTAGGCATTTTCAGGCATTGACATTTAGGGGAACACAAAACAGGGATTTCTTTGAAGTCAGCTTATTAATAACCCTTTGTAGTGTCTCAAGAAAGAGTCTATGCCTGCCCCCCACTGTAATGATTAAAGACCTCTATTTCTAGAAATAGTCAGAAAGGCTTAATAGTCTGGGGAATAAGTAACCCCCACTTTTTTCCCACTTAAGGGAAAGGACAACTCAAAATAGGACATTTGTATCCCTGAGTCTATCTAATCATCCTTGTTTTACTGGAATGGAGCAAGGAGCCAGCAGTTCTGCTCTCCTAACCAGCTGTCCATGACTTTGAGGAGATGGCACCCCATCTGGTGTGGTGGGAAGGATAGGCCAGTGATACTTTGAGTGTCTTCACTATCCCTGGGGGCTGATGCCCTACATCAGGGGTTCTTGAACCTGAGAGTAGGTCAGAATCACCTGGAAGCCTCATTAAAACACAAATTTTTAGCTAGGCCTACCCCCAGAGTTTTTGATTCAGTGGGTCTTGGAGGGGGGCCTGAAAATCTGCATTTCCAACAATGCTGGTTTGGGCGTGGCTTGAGAGTCATCACCCTACTCCATGCTCTCCTCCTGAACCAGGTGAGGAGGCCCTCTGCTCGTTCCGACTGCACCCAATTTCTCTCCATCATAATTCCCTTCTCCTGCAGTGGGCACTCATTTAATCTGTGTCTTCCCCACTAACCTGCCCACAGCCCAAAAGGCAGGAGCTACTTCAGTCTTGTTTATCTTTGTAGTGCAGTGCCAATGTCTGGCACCAATTTAGCATTCTACTAATATTTGTTGGATTAATAGATGGCTCCAATTGGCTTCCCGTAGACACAGAACTATGGGAGAGGAAGGGGCCTTCAAGGAACTTGGTCCTAACTCCCTCTCTTCTATAGATAAGCCCAGAAAGCATGAACGAGTGGTAGTTCTTTAGTTTCTTCTTTCTGTTCTTGCAGTGAGGTTTGAATGTTCTAACCCCACCATCCCTGAGCTTCAGCTTTCCCATCTATTAGATGCAGGTTTACCAGATAAAATACAGGACACTGTTAAATTTGAATTTTAGATCAATAACAAATAATATTTTGACCTATGTAGCAATATTTGTTGTTTATCTAAAATTCACATATAACAGGGCATCCTCTATTTTTATTTACTAAATCTAATAAACCTATTTATATGTAGGTAATAATGTGACTTAATCTCACTTGGTTCCCACAATGATTAAATAAGCAAATATATGTAAAATCCTAGAACAGCAACCAAAATCAAGTAAAAGCTCTATTTAAGTATTCGCTATTATGTTTATTGTACCCATAGAAAACATACACACACACACACACACACACCCCACACACAAACTGGCTAGAGATTCAATGCCTTATTTTTGTTAATCTACTCCAGTTTTGAAAAATTTTTTAATGATATTTTAAAATCTTGATATTTTACTTTATGACTATGCCATTTTATTATCTCTTCCATAAGTATCATGAACAAGTCAGTATCTATTTTATAAAGGTCTTTTAATAAAATATAAAGGCCTAAATAAAATAAATAAAATAAATAAATAAAATGAAATAAATAAAATAAAATAAATAATAAATATTATACATACTATAATAATACATATTTATAATATATAATATAATATATAACATATAATAATAAATAAATAATAATAAAATATAAAGGCCTAAATAAAATAATCTCCTAATCTTTTCATCTTAGGGTAAGCTTCTAATTATTTGATCTTTTACTATATGAATCTGTTTCTCTTCTCTAAGGGCTAATTCCTCCACATTATATTTTTTCTTTAGTTAGTAAAGTACAAATTTATTATTATAAACTCATAGGAAGGAAAAATTATTCTTTCTTCTTGCATTATTGTCTGAATTTTCCATAATCAGTACATATGTAAAATAAAGTAAACATATGTGTTTTTTTAGGGTTTCCTTTTCTTGTTTTTGTCTTTTTATACTCAGACAATTACACCTGACCAGCTTATTTAAACAGATTTTCATGATTTTTACTTTAAATTTTGCCCATTACTAGTGATTTTATGACTCTGGAGCAAAGTATAAAGGACACAACCTATAACCCTACCCTCTTAAAAACATTCTTAATATGTTGAAGTAATAAAAATAAAAACAAGAACATTTTTATTGACAATAACACTTAACATTTATTGTTATTGTACTATGTCCAGGAACTATACTAAGAAGTTTAACTTTATTAAATCTTTTAATCCTCATAAGAAACGCCAGGAAAAAGACAATTATTATCAATCCTCAATCTTTTCTTCTCTGGTTGTTCGGTATTTGCTCCACTGAACATTTCACTAAGGTCGTGAAAGATCTGCAAGCCACTAAATGAGATAAACATTTTCTGACTTTATCTAACCTGTCAATACATGCTGCATTCTCTCTCTCCATACCTATATCCCTCTGTCTTATTTTCCCTTCATTCCTCTCTTTCTCTTCCTCTTTTTTTTTCTCTTCTCTTTCTTCCTTCTTTGCAGTACAACAGAAGCAAAATTATATTAAAGTTGCTTTACTTCTCTAGTATGTCCCATAGTGGTCTTTTTTCTCTCCAAGTTCACTTAAACTCATGGCCTCCACATTTTACTTCACATTTAAAAAAATATATACCTTTAAATAAATGGTAAGATATCACATGTCCATGGGTCAAAATCTTAATATTGTTAAAATGACAATGCTATCCAAATTAGCCTACAGATTCATTGCTATCCCTATCAAAATCTCACCTTGCTTTTGATTAGAAGTTGACATGTTGATCATAAAATTCATATGGAAAGACAAGGGCTACAGAATAGACAAAACAACTTTGAAAACAAAGAACAAAGTTATGAACAAACAAAGAAAAAAAGAGACCAAAAAAAAAACAAAACAAAAAAACCCACCCCACCCCCCATCAAATACAGAGAAGAAACTGGTGGTTGCCAGAGGGGACGTAGGTTGGGGGATGGGTAAAAAAAAGAAAAGAACAAATTGGAGAATTCACACTTCACATTTTCAAAGCTTATTAGAATGTGATGAAATCAGAACTCAATAACAGAATGAAATTTAGGAAATAAAATGTATATGGAAATTAAACAGAACAATCCTAAATTACCAATAGGTCAAAGAACAAATCTCAAAGAAATTAGAAAATACTCTGGGAAGAGTAAAAATGAAAGCATAATATACCAAAAATGTATGGGATGCAGCTAAATCAGTGCTCAGAGGTATTTATTACTGTAAATGCCCATATTTAAAAAGAAGAAAGGGGCATCTCGGTGGCTCAGTTGGTTAAGCATCTGACTCTTGACTTCAGTCCAGCTTGTGATCTCATGGTCATGGGACTGAGTCTAGCATCCAGGCCCACACTCAGCGGGGAGTCTACCTGAGATTCTCTCTCCCCTTTCCCTCTCTCCTCTGTCCCTCTCTCTGATCGAGTTCTCGCTCTCTCTCTCTCAAATAAATAAATCTTTTAAAAATATAAAAATAAAAAAGAGGAAAGATCTTAAATCAATAACCTAACCTTCAACCTTAAGTTACTAGGAAAAGAAAAGAAAACTAAACTAAACCCAAAGCAAGCAGAGGGAAGAAAATAATAAACACTAGAGTGAAATAAATGAAATAGAGAACAGGAAAGCATTGGGAAATTAAACAAACCCCGAATTTGAAGAATTAAAGAACAACAATCCTTCATAAACTCTCTTCCACTCAACACTGAAGATAAAGGAATGTATTTCAACTTATTCTATAAGGCCAGTATTATCCTGATACCAAAACCAGACAAAGACATCACAAGAAAACAGGCCAATATCTTTTATAAATATAAATGCAAAAAATCTTTAACAAAATGCCTGCAAACAGAATCCAATAACATAGAAAAACGATTATATGCCATGATTAAGTTTGATATCTTGCAGGAATAAAAGGCTAGTTCAATATGCAAAAATCAGTGTAATATACCATCTCAACAGAATAAAGGACAAAGATACCACATCATCTGAATAAATGCAAGAAATGCATTTGGCAAAATCCTAAAATTCTTTCATGATGAAAACACTCAGCAAAACTGGTAATAAAAGGCAACATTCTCAACTTGGTAAGAGTCCATCAACAACAACAACAAAAAATCCACAGCTGCCACCACATTTAATAATTAAAGAATGAATGCTTTGTCACTGAGATCAGGAACAAACCAAAAATTTTTATTCTTACTTCTGTTCAACACTGTGTTCTAGTCAGGCCACTCAGACAAGAAAATTAAATATAAGTAATCAAGATTGGAAATGAAAAAACTATATTCATAGATAACATGATTTGCATACAGAAAATAGTAAGGAGTCCATAAAAAATACTATTACAACTAATAAATAAATTAAACAAGGTTGCAAGAATCAAAATCAACAAACAAAAATCAATTGTATTTCTTCATGCTAGCAAAGAACATTCCAAAAACAAAATTAAGAAAGCAACTGCTCAAAAGGACATCATCAAGAAGTAAAAAGATGACCCACAGAAGCAGAGGAAGTATTTGCAAATCATACATTGGATAAGGGACTGGTATCCAAAAGATATAAAGAAGTCTTACAACTTAATAATAAAAAAAAACTCATTTTTTTCATGGGCAAAGGACTTGAATAGGTATTTTTTCAAAGAAGATATACAAATCACCAATAAGCACGTGGAAAGATGCTCAACGTCATTAGCCATCAGGGAAATGCAAATCAAAACCACAATGAGATATTACCTATATCCATTAGAATAACTAAAATTTAAAAAAAAATAATGAATACTGACAAGAATGTTGAGAAATTGGAACCTTCATTGGCGGAGTGTAAATGAGCAGCTACTTTGGAAAACAGCCCAGCAATTCCACAAAAGGTTAAAAATAGTTACCATATGATCTAGCAATTCCACTCCTCGGTATAAACCAAGACAAATGAAAACACATATTCACACAAAAATTTATACACCAACGTTCACAGCAGCAGCATTTATTACAGCCAATAGATAGAAACAGCCCAAATTTCCATCACCGGATTAATGGATAAATGGAATATGGTATAGCCATACAATGGAATATTATTCAGCAATAAAAATAAATGAACTGCCAGTACATGCTACGACATGATGAACCTTGAAAACATCATGCTGAATGAAAGACGTCAGTTACCTCTTATTGTATCATTCCATTTACATGAAAGGTCCAAGTAAGCAAATCTATATCATCAGAAAATATGTTAGTGTTTGCCTATGACTAGGGACAAGATGATGATAGGAATGGAGAGTGACTGATGATGGATATGGGGTTTCTTTTTAGGGTAATGAAAATGTTCTAAAATTAGATAATCGTGATGGATGAACAACTGTGAATATACTAAAACAATGAGTTGTACATTTTAAATGGGTAAATTATATGGCATGTGAATTACATTTCATAAAGATGTTTAAGAAGATTTTTAAAGTACAGCTTTTTTGGACTATAAAGATAATGTATATTCATTATAGAATGTTGTATAAGACAAACAAGTACAAAGAAGAAAATAAAAATTGTCTATAATCCTATCATGCAAAAATAAGTAATTTTACTACTACTGTTACTAATTATTATTATTATTATTATTATACTTCCTTTCTTTGTGGTGAAATATACCCTGCTTTCACTCACTTACTTGGGTATTTGTGGATGATTCTGAAGGGCTGGTTGTTCATATTTGTCTCTGTTAACAGCAGACATATTTCTCATTTAACTTGACAAGGTATTTCACACAGCACCATGCAGAAGCCATTCATCTGTTCCTCCAGGACTTCCACGGTACTGTGGTTGCTCAAGCCCCTCTCTGCCGGGTCAGGCCAGGTCACACTGGGCGTGAGGAACCCGCCCTTAGAGATGCACCTTGCCACGTCCCCATCATCAACCCTATCAAACTGCACCTGGGGCATTTCAAAGTCTGGCAGGATAAAGTAACAAAACAATTAGTTCCTATTTAATTTCCACCTGGGGAGGATCAAGCAAGCAGAAATCTTGCCCTGATTTTTTTTTTTTAAAGATTTTATTTATTTATTTGCCATAGAGAGAGAGATCACAAGTAGGCAGAGAGACAGGGAGAAGCAGGCTCCCCGCCGAGCAGAGAACCCCATGTGGGGCTTGATCCCAGGACCCTGGGACCATGACCCGAGCCGGAGACAGAGGCTTAACCCACTGAGCCACCCAGGTGCCCCTTGCCCTGATTTTTAAATTAATCCTTCTAGAGGCTAAAGACTGGGGTTCGCCGTAGTTAAATTTTTGAATGAGGCATTGAGAGAAAATCACAATACACATCTGCTCAGTCCTGCAGGTCTCATCTAGCACCGATGTATTTACTTGTGGAACCATTCCCTCTTCAGAGCTTCATTGCAGACTCTCAGCTGACCTCAGGCACCCTGCTGAAAATCACAGATGGTAACAAATGGTTCTCACTGCCACCTTCTCATCTCTTCCAGCACTTTGTCCGGAAGGATTCTGCCACTCGCCTCCCTCTACCCGCAGATCTCTGGCAGGGAGAAGACCACTCTCCGTGTAATCCTGAGAAGGGTGAGCATCCTTGGGCACCATGGAAATCCACTGGTCCAACCCACATTTTAACAGTGAGAAAATGAAGCCTTGAAAAGCTAAACGAGTTATCAGAGTCATCCAGAATTAGAACTTGGGCCTCCTCATTCCCAGCATACAGCTATTTTCACTAAACCACATTTCATCTCTCAAGGTTTTCATAGAGAATTACGTTATGTAACAGTTTAGGTTTTCAGTGTTACAATGGTTTGGTGAGTCTGGGATAAGGCCAATGTGTTGTGGTTTGGATTTTGTTGTTGTTGTTTGTGTTTTGGTATATATATTTTGTTTGCTTGTTTGAATGAACGGGTAATACAGACAGGTACAGACAAAACAACTTTGGTTCAGAGCAGTATTCTCAGCAAAGATGAACAGACAGGGCAAATAGCCAAATCTTATGATGGATATGAGAAGAGCCCATAACAACTTGAGAAGAGGAAAAACTGAGAACACCAGAAGAGGAAACTTAAAATCTGTCCCTATAAACAGAGACAGAGCTTGAAACCAAGTTCATCCAATGAATTCCCTTACATTAGCTTAACTGTACTGTCGCCTCTTCCATTTGGTGCAATGGCTGAGCACTTATAGAACAGCTTCATCCATGAAATTCACATTTCTCAGTAAAAGTGCTAGAGTCCCCTCAGAAATTTCAGCCCAAGCCACAGCGTCTCTTCCCTCATACAAGGAGCTCTGATCCTCTAGTTCCTCATTATTATCCTCTATATTCTAATATTATTATCCTCTAGTTGCTGGTTATTATGAAACTGGTAAACCAACTTTGGGGAAACTTAAAAAAAAAATCATAGTACCTGAGAAAGTGGTAATAGACTTTATCTTCTTCTACCTCATATTCCTCTTTGAAGTTTTCTCCTTCCCAAGAAAACTCGAGATTTGCTATGCCCTCCCCAAAGGAGAAATGGCAGGAGAGGGTAACATCCGTGGAAGGGTGGACCCTTCACTCTTCTGTACACACTAAGAATCTCAAAGAAGAGAGGAAGTTAGTGAAGTGTTTATAAAGGCCATTGAATGCTGTATCAGGTAGACTTTAATAACAGATAAAACAAATCATTCTAGCTATTTCAAACAGGAAGAAATTTAGTACAGAAAATTAGACGTTTACAAAATCCCTGGAAAGCTGGAGGAACACACCCTAAGTAAGGCACAGAAGGTGAGACTAGCAGAGTGTGTGTCCTGTCCTGCCTCACACTTTCCTGGGCTCGGGGCAGCATTTCACAGCTGGTCTGCCAGGGCAGCTGCTGTCTCTGCCATACCAGGAAGCTGGCAGGTCAGGAAGTCATCACTGCAAAGAGGGACTCCAGAGCCAAACTGCCTCTGCTAGATTCACACTGGCAAGAGAAAGCGCATGCGTGCTGGGTGCACCATCACCATTCCCCCCACTTTAATCACTTGGCAGTTGAATGCCCGAGCAAATGCATCTGACTGGCAGAGTATAAGCCATCCCCAGAACCCAAACTGTAAAGCAATCTTGGAAATGTCGTTTTTTACTGTCTAGTCTCAGCAAGCCAGGAAGGCAAATCAGAAAGGCAGAAATGGATTTTTAGTAAGTCAGTCTATTCTACTTGCCACAAATACCTACTGGTCTGGGCAGAGTATTCATGAGTAGGAGCTGAGGGCTTTGAGGAACACAGCCAAACACTCAGTATTATTCATGGACTCATGACATGGAATACATTCCTGATGTGTTGGCACTGGAGGAAGGCTCAGAGATCATCTGATTCAATCTTTTCAAAACCGTTTTTTTCTAAAGCCCTTGCCAGAATTTGTCACTGACAGACAGGGAAAGAACAAATCAGTGAGACCTCCACCCCTTCACCAATACAATCAGAACCACCCCTGACTAATTTACTTTATAAATTGGGCTTCTGAGGATAGTGGCTGATAAAATGAGGTAATATGAAATAGAAGAAAAAACAGGTGAAGCACCAAGGGAAAATCCAAATGGTGAAAGTTCATAGGCAAGGAAGTTTCACCCACCCAGCAAAAAAACAGCCAGAGAGATATGCAGAAGGGTACATTCCAAATGAACATCAGATGCAATCGGCTCCTTCATCAGTAGCAATCATGTGGCTCTTGGTGGGGCTGGGCATAGACTGTTTCCAGAGTGCAGAGGTTAAGACCATATCTTAACCATCCTGTTTCACCAGTGCCCAGCACTGGACTTGACAAAGTTAAAAAAAAAAAAAATACCCAGTATCATTTTATGTGCCAATGTGACTGAGTCATAGGTCAAACATTTGGTCAAACATTATTTTGGGCATGTCTTTGAAGGTATTTTTGGATGAGATCAATATTTGAGCTGATAAACTGAGCTGACCGCCCTCTCTAAGGTGGGTGGCCCTCAACCAATCAGTCAACAGCCTGAATGAAACAAAAAGGTTGGCCCTCCCTTGAGTAATAGGGAACTGCGGTCTGGCTGTTTAAGCTGGACTTCAAACTGAAACACAGATAGACTCTTTCTGGGTCTTAAGCTTTCAGACTTAGGCTGGAACTATATCATCTCAGCTTGCCCACTGCAGAGATCCTGGGACTTCTCACCTCCATAATCACATGATCTCTTCATACAGATTTTGTTTGTTCTGTTGCTCTGAGAATTCTGACTAATACATCAAATGACATTTATTAAGTGTTTACAATGCATCAGACATATTCTAAGAGATTTTCTGAATTTAATTCATGTAATCTATACACTAACATGGAGGTAGTTTCTCTTATTATCCCCAATTTACACTGAGAAAACCAAGGCACAGTGGGGTGAAGTAAGTTGCTTAGGGACACACAGCTAATAAGTGGTAGAGCTATGATTCAAACCCAGGCAGTCTGGCCCCCCAGGCCTCCATCTGAACTGTGTTCTTCCATCTAACAGTGGACGACTGACCTAAACTTGATGAATGAATCAACGTCTAATTAAATAAATGAATGAATATCTTTTTCAATATTCCTTTGGCTATTCGAGGTCTTTTCTGGTTCCATATAAATTTTAGGATTATTTGCTCCATTTCTTTGAAAAAGATGGATGGTACTTTGATAGGAATTGCATTAAATGTGTAGATTGCTTTAGGTAGCATAGACATTTTCACAATATTTATTCTTCCAATCCAGGAGCATGGAACATTTTTCCATTTCTTTGTGTCTTCCTCAATTTCTTTCATGAGTACTTTATAGTTTTCTGAGTATAGATTCTTTGTCTCTTTGGTTAGGTTTATTCCTAGGTATCTTATGGTTTTGGGTGCAATTGTAAAAAGGATTGACTCTTTAATTTCTCTTTCTTCTGTCTTCTTGTTGGTGTGGAAAAATGCAGCTGATTTCTGTGCATTGATTTTATATCCTGACAATTTACTGAATTCCTGTACAAGTTCTAGAGGTTTTGGAGTGGAGTCTTTTGGGTTTTCCACATATAGTATCATATCGTCTGTGAAGAGTGATAATTTGACTTCTTTGCCGATTTGGATGCCTTTAATTTCCTTTCATTGTCTGATTGCTGAGGCTAGGACTTCTAGTACTATGTTGAATAGCAGTGGTGATAATGGACATCCCTGCCGTGTTCCTGACCTTAGCGGGAAAGCTTTAAGTTTTTCTCCATTGAGAATGACATTTGCAGTGGGTTTTTCATAGATGGCTTTGATAATATTGAGGTATGTGCCCTCTATCCCTATACTTTGAAGATTTTTGATCAGGAAGGGATGCTGTACTTTGTCAAATGCTTTTTCAGCATCTATTGAGAGTATCATATGGTTCTTGTTCTTTCTTTTATTGATGTGTTGTATCACATTGATTGATTTGCGGATGTTGAACCAACCTTGCAGCCCTGGAATAAATCCCACTTGGTCGTGGTGAATAAATCACAATGAGATATCACCTCACACCAGTCAGAATGGCTAAAATTAACAAGTCAGGAAATGACAGATGCTGGTGAGGATGTGGAGAAAGGGGAACCCTCCTACACCATTGGTGGGAATGCAGGCTGGTGCAACCACTCTGGAAAACAGCATGGAGGTTCCTCAAAATGTTGAAAATAGAACTACCCTACAACCCAGCAATTGCACTACTGGGTATTTACCCTAAAGATACAAACGTAGTGATTCGAAGGGGCACATGCACCCAAATGTTTATAGCAGCAATGCCCACAATAGCCAAACTATGGAAAGAACCTAGATGTCCATCAACAGATGAATGGAAAAAGAAGATGTGGTGTATATATACACAATAGAATACTATTCAGCCATCAAAAGAAATGAAATTTTGCTATTTGCGACGATGTGGATGGAACTAGAGGGTATCATGCTTAGCGAAATAAGTTAAGCGGAGAAAGACAACTAACAACATGATCTCCCTGATATGAGGAAGTGGAGATGCAGCATGGGGGGCTAAGGAGGTAGGAGAAGAATAAATGAAACAAGATGGGATTGGGAGGGAGACAAACCATAAGTGACTCTTAATCTCACAAAACAAACTGAGGGTTGCTGGGGGGAGGGGGTTGGGAGAAGGGGGGTGGGGTTATGGACATTGGGGGAGTATGTGGTATGGTGAGTGCTGTGAAGTGTGTAAACCTGGCGATTCATAGACCTGTACCCCTGGGGATAAAAATATATTATATGTTTATAAAAAATAAAAAATTCAAAAAATGAATGAATATAAAGGAAGACAGATGAGAAAGGAAAGAAGAAGGCAAGGAGAAACAGCCTACATAACTTTCAGAAGGATGATATGCATATAAAACATGAAATATTTTCTTGCCTAAATTGTTATTTCTCTGATGTGGTTACAACCAAGAAACAGTGGATTATAGTTATTAAAAAATTCCTGTCTGAAGATTTGTAAATCTAAGTTCTCATTCTTTTTTTTTTTCTTTTTTTTCTTAACAAGCTCCATGCCCATCGCAGAACCCATAGCGGAGCTCAAACTTACAACCCTGAGAGCAAGACCAAAGCTGAGATCAAGAGGCAGATCCTTAACTGACTAAGCCACCCAGACACCCCTATGTTCTAGTTCTAAGCCCCCCTTACTAGGCATTTGGCAATGGGTGAGTTACTTATTCTCTCTGAGTTACAGTTTCCTAGTGTATAATTATGATAAAAATACCTCCCCTGGGGCTGTTACAAAATACCCTGGGACCTCAGGGGCTGTTTTTATATGAGATGGCTCTGTCATTTACCAGAGAGACAGAAAGAGAGGACCAGATGGGTGGATACTTTAGTAAGCTGCCCCTCTTCCCAATCTCTCATAAAAATATGTAGCTTACTCATGAGAGTCCCTAATTCTAGCTTCTCAGGTTATACCCAGGAAGCCCTGCTGCAGCCAAACCCTTTCTGGTCTGGTCCCAAGGGAAAGGGCCTCAGACTCGGGAATCTGAAGACTCTGGACAAAAAAATCATGAAATACAATCTACTGATAATGTAATTGGTAATATACATATAAAGTAATATAAAGGTAATATAAAGGCCTTCTTACTGATGTGTCTGCAGATGGTGCTACTTAAATCTGAATCACTCTTTTGTCTATCTCAATCTGCTATTTCTAGAACATTGTGTTTTAGTGTCCCGGTGTCTAAGAAATTGAGGCAAAAGCTCAGCAAACAGCTAATAATGTGAGAACACACTTTCAAAACTGTAGAAAGGTACTGTGTCTATAGCACTCACTCTAATACCTAGCACACAGTATTAGGCTAACAATATTGCTATAAAAATAATTTAAAAATTATTAGAACTAATACACCTTTCTCTTTCTCACCTATATACACACCTCATTCTTTTATCTGGTTGGTTTTTCTTGGCTATGAGGGGATTGCCTCCTTACATACAAACACAGAGTAATCAAGCATCAAAAGAAAAGAGCCAGTAAATGTAATTCGATGGACCAGGCCTTGCACTAACTCTGAGTAGAACTCTGGAGCTTGAGGATGTCTTCAAGCTGCTGCTACCTTTGGCAGAACTGCTGCAGGTCCCTGAGAGATGGCCTATGCCTGAAATCTGTAAATATGTTTGACCACTTTGTAGAGTAGTTATATTGCAGGTTTTGGACATATGTGTTTCTATAAAGCATTTTTGCATAGATACTTTTGGTTCGTTGAACTACATTAAGAGTTTCAATTTCTGTACACTGTTTGTCCCACTATTTCTGAAGAATTGAGAACGAAGAATTACCAAAAACCCTGCATTGACTGCCTATCCAGAATTTTCAGGACAGGCCAGATTTCAAATATTCTGTGATACTGTACCCTTAGCCAACACTTGTCAAAGTCACTTTAAGTGGGGAGGAATGTCTAGATATTTTTGTTTTGGTTAGAGAAGTTCCAATTACGGGTGTGAATAACTGTAATTATCTAATAAAGACTCAAACGGACAAAGCAAATTGGTAGTGGTTCTCATTAAAAAAAAATAAACAACACTTTTTGGGGCACCTGGGTGGCTCAGTTAGTTAAGGATCTGCCTTCAGCTCAGGTCATGATCCCAGGATCCTGGAATCAAGGCCCATGTTGAGCCTGCTTCTCCCTCTCCCCGCTGAGCTCCCCCCTCTCTCTATCTCTCCATCTCTCTCTCTCAAATAAATAAGTAAAATCTTTTTTTTTTTTGTATCTGTTAGATTTTCCCATCTGTTCTTCACTATTACCTGTGAAACAAATATAGCATTGTTATTTCCATTTAATAAATGAAAAGACTGAGGTTCAGAGAGATTAAATCACTTGCTTATTCTTTCTTAAATCTTCAAATCACTATTTTCCTCACTATTCCCAAAACTGTTTCAGAAATATCCACAAAGTTTCTTTGAAAAGTGACTCACCTGCATCATGAACAAGCAGCAGTATGTCAACAATCACCAAAAAGAAAGACATTCTGTAAGGAACAAAAAGAAAGGTAGAAAATTTGTCTCAGCCAAGAAAGAATATTGGCCAGCATAACCCAGCCATGTCCTGCTGCTTCTGAGGAAGGCCTCACGGGCACCCCCTCCAGGCTGCACACCCACCACACGTACTGTCAGCAGACAGGCTGCCGCACCTCGGCATTCTCTCTGGGATACCCCCTGAATCCAGGTCACTCAGACCGATACTATGCTTATTTGTTGGATTTGCTATATGAACCCAGAACTCTATTTCTATAATGCCCAAATCTGTCTCTCTGGGTGAGTCACATTTGAATTCATCTGGATCAGAGTAAGCTGCAAGATAATATTTGAGGGGTCAGGAAGAGCTTTCCAATTGTTGCTGACCTTCTGGATGTTGCCAGGGGAAAGTCAGCAGTGGAAGAGGTTTAAGAGTAAATAACACAAGTGTGTCTGAGAAGTTATGGAGTGATGTTTCCCAAACAGAGAAAATGACCACGAGACAATACTAAATCAGCCAGGGCTGGATTTTAATAGGAATGGAATTAACAAGCTTAGGGCAGCTCTGGAAGAGGTAGGAGAAAGGGCTCAGGGAGCACTCAGTCCCTTTGAGAAACCCTGACACAAATGTACATCTCCATATGGGTGAAGTCGATCTTACTCACTGGCTAGATCCAATCTCCCTCATTCTCAAGATGCCACTACAGTCCAAGTTCCACCAGTACCATCCCTAAGTCATGGTGCTAACCCAACATTCACCATCCTCGCCTGCCCCTCTCCATACCAACTTATCATTCAAAACTCTGCCCAACTAGCACTTCTTCCCAAAGTCCTCCCTGATCCCAGTCTGGTTCCTCATTCCCTCTTTTATATTTTGAATATACTTTTGTCATTGCATAGATCACATTATATAGCAATTATTTCTGTACATGTTCTGTTGGCCCTTACTATTTTGGAGAAATAAAGAAAGATTAAGATGACCATATCCTTTCAGCATACTTTCCTGCCTCCTCTTCTTCCTATGATCTATTAAGGGGGGAAAAATCCACCACAGTCTTCGAGGTCTATGATACACCATACTAGTAGTGGCTATATATCACATGCCTATGAATGACAAATGTAATCTTAAAAACAAGCCCATGAAATAGGTGCTATTATTGTTCCCATTTACAAGTGAAGAAACTAAAGCATAGAGAGGATAAATAATTCATCCAAGGTCATACAGAATCAAGACTCTCACCTTTCTGGTTAGCTGAAATCTGCATGTCACCTAAATTCTGTCCTGACAAAGCTCTGCAACTTCACCACACACTGTGGGAAGTGCTACTACCCAGAGCATCCAGCAAGAGAAGAAGAGCCCATCCACTGATGAAGCAGGTAGATTGTGGAATATTACAATAAGTCTCTTTTCTAGAGTCTTATTAGGTCCTGGAGAATATGCACTCTGTGGCTTTGAATATCAACAGATACAGAAGAACGAGAGAATAAAGGAACAGTGCTCACCAGCCAATGATCAAATAAAACACTTCTGGGGTCAGTGGGACAAGTGGAAAGATTCTTTACCAAGCTTATATATTCTGACTAGGAATATGACTAGTGAATGACTAGATTCAGAAAATATCCCCTTGTTGTATACACAGTAAAAAATTTGAAAGACATATCTAAAGTAATATAAAATTTAAAAGGCAATATGCAGCTAACAGCTACCAGAGCTATAGTCAACAGAGAGAGAGAGAGATTGCAGACAAAAGTCATGGAGAAAAAAAAAGTTGTAGGAATGCAATACGCCTTTTCAACTCAATACAGTTTCATTATCTATTTCCAAGATATTTATTTCCTGGGAAAGTTTTTCATCATTAGGAAAGACATAAATCTTAAAGCCTTCTCAATTGTCCCACCTCAGTAGATATAATCTTTGTTCTTCTCTACTTCCATTATATTTTGTATTTTTATACAGTACTTCCTCATTTAATAAAGCATATTTTATTCTAATAATAATTAGATTCATTATAATAGTAATACAGATTCACTGTAAAAACATGTTTGAAAGAATATTACAATCTTTTGTAAGTCTATCACCCAGACAACCACTATTAGCATTTTGGAATATTCTCTTTCAATCTTTTATATGTGTACATTTTTAAAGAGAACTCAGTTGGTATAGACATTTAAGCGTCCAGCTTAAATGTATGACACTCTTTTGCAAGCATTTCTCAAATCATCACTAAAAATATTCTTACAACCTGGTTTACTTTATTATATAATTATTTGTATGCATATCTTAACACCTCTACTGGACTGTAAGTTCCCTAAGGGAAACGGTGGGTGCTCTTTGTCTTCCCTATGTCCATTATGGTATTCCATATGTTTGAGGTGCCCATAAGTCATTTTAACACATAATCAAAATTAAACTGGATCTGGGGTTACAAAGTTTACTATATAACAGGAAAGTGAAAGGAAAAACAAAACACAGAATAAAAGCAATTTCATACCTTAGCAAAGAAGAGTATTAATTATACCGAAACAGAAAACTCCAACAGTGTACGCAGGTATTGCTTCTAGGGCTGCTACCGTTTGCACCTCTTGTTTACAGAGCAACTATGGGAAGTCTATGAATGAGCTCTATTCAGAAACATACATGTAAAGGAACCAGATACAGTTAGAGCGGACAGCTAAATGCTTCCGTCACATTACCCTTCATTTGGCTCCCAGTTCACAATCATAGCCAACAACCTCTCTAAATAGTCTGTTTATTGAAAGAGCTTACCTGTATCGTGGCTGGTCCCTCTGATCACCAGGTACGAAGAAAGTAAGGAGGAGTCAGCATGTTTTCGAAAGAACAGTTGTGTGGTAGTCCCCAGGGAGAAGCCTTGGTGATACTGTTACCACCAAGTTGTTGCAGCAAAAGGTCAGTAGAGATCTCCATGAGACTTAGTATTTCTAATAGCTGCATTTGTTGGCTAAAAAAGGAAGTGTTTGCAAGGCATTATGGTGAAAGAGAAACCCAAAGAACAGCATAATGTCCAATACTGGGGAATCATTCTGTGCCCATTAAAAAAAAAAAATCACATTTTTGTAAAAGAATTAAATGGCACAGAAAATGCTCACTATACAATTTTTAGTGAGAAATAAAAATACAGAACAATATATGTTTACACGTATGTATGATTTCAACCTTGTGGGGAAAAAATATGTGCATCTAGAAAAGGAAAGAAATACGCCAAAAGGTTTGCACTAGTTACTTCTGGATGGTGAGATTATGTGTGATTTTAGTAGTTTTCATTACATATTTCTGAATTTTCTATAGTGACATTTTATATTTACATTATGATAAATACATTATAAATGGAAAAATAAGGAAATAGAACTTACATCCATAATGTATAGAGAGTGAAGGTACAGGAAGGAGAGGAAATGAAATTTAGTCTCTATCTTCTTAAGGGTAAGTATGATTTTTATCTCCATTAACCTGTAAGCCCAAGTTCTATAGTGGGCATCTTTTTATTAGGGTGCATTTCCCCCACAGCATATGGATTACTGGGTCTGGGTCTGAATTGGGCTGCCTCATCCTTACACTCACTGCATAGCCCAGGTGGACTCTAGAGCAGAGTCTGAAGAACACTTCTCCTTGTAAGTAGACTTGATAAACAAAGCCAAAAAGACTTTTGGAACAGGAGGCCTCCTGCTGGGGGTGGGGACCAGGGACAGCCTCGCCCTGAATCCCTCACCCCACCTGACCATATACAAAGCAGTTAGTTTGGATATTCAGAACCTCTCAGCTCCTCCAATCACTTTTAGTGGCTGAGTGAAGAAAACACTTAATAAGTTTCAAAATAAATAGAACTACATCCATTAACATGAGCTGTTGAGTGATGTCTTTTTTTAAGCTCCTACAACATCTAGCATAGATTAGTTTTTACATGGCATGCTCAGTAAAATAACTAGGAAAGGGAACATAAATGAGTGAAATAATTGTGATCAGTTTATATCACTTCTCTAACTCATGCTATAGGGCTTGTGGCTTGACATACATTTGACTACCCCCCTGACGCAGAAGAGGAACATCCTGAATCTACCAAGAAACAGTAACAAGAAACCAGGAAGAATACATTGTACTCAGATAAAAGGTTCTTTCTACAGGTGCCACTTTCCACAGACTGCCCCAAGCCTGGCAATCTTTTCATGTATATCTACATGAACTAATAAAGAAATGGGATAGAGAGCTTCCAGAAAGAAAAGTATCAGAGATGGTTTCCTCACCTGTATTCATACCTCTCCCACCATGCTCTAGACCAATTTGTCATTTCAAGCTTCACTCTTCCTTTACACCATATCATAACAGCACACTCTAGTTTTGGGGGGCAAAGTCACAATTTTAAATACTTTCATTATTCTCCAAAGTGTGGCAACACTTGGCTATTGTAACCACTGGCACAAAGCACATGGGCCAAACCAGACATTTCACCACTTCCCAGACACAGGCTGTCATTTCCTTCTTGTTTTTGTCATTCTTTCTCAAGAAATACCTTCTTTTCCTTTCCTTCAATTCCATATGTCTTGTCCTATTTCTATCAAAAGCTTTCTAATTGCAGCAGCCTGGAAAGTTGCCTTTACTCTGAATTTTCATAGTATTTGGTTATGCATCTGTATGCCAGCTACCAAATGCTACTTTCTATTTCAGTAACTTTAGATTTATAACAGTTTTATTGAGATAAAATTCATATACCATACAATTTGCTTACCTAAAGCGTACATAATTCCATGGTTTTTTTTTTAGTATATTCACAAGTTGTACAACCAGCATCACACTCAACTTTAGAACATCTTCATCACCCTGAAAAGAAACTCTGTGTCAACCAGTCACTCCTCATTCCCTCCTCCCTCAACCCCTGGCAGCTACTAATCTATTTTCTGTTTTTACAGATTTGCCTATTTTGGACATTTCCTATAAATGGAATGACACATTATATGGTCTTTTGTGACTCATGTTCTCATAAGGTTTTCAAAATTTATCCATGCTGCAACACGTGTTAGCACTTCATTTATTTTTATTGCCAAGTAAAATTCCATTGTATAGATAATCACATTTTATTTGTCAGTTTATCAGTTGATACAACTTTGTGTTGTTTCCATGTTTTGGCTATGATAAATAATGCCACCATGAACATTTCTGTATAAATTTTTTTTGTGAACATGTTTTCAGTTCTCTTGGATCTATACCTATGAGTGGAACTGCTGGGATACATGGTAATTCTTTTTTTTTTTTTAATTAACCTTTTGAGGAAATACCAGCATGGTTTCCAGAGTAATTACACCATATTATATCTCCAACAGCAGTGCAGGAGGGTTCCGATTTCTCTACATCCTCATTCACATGCATTATTTTTTGGTTTTAGACATCCTAGTGGGTATGAAAGGTATCTCTTCGTAATTTTGATTTGCATTTGTTAATCATATTGAGCATCTTTTCATGAATTTATTGGCTGTTTGTACATCTTCTTTGAAAAAATGTCTATCAGATCCTTTGCCCATTTTTAAATTGAATTATTTGTTTTATTATGGGTTGCTGTTTAATTTCTGTTACTTTAAGTATTTTAAAGGCAATGATTGTGTTTGGACAAAATCATAAACTTTGGAGTCATATTCCATTATTTGGTTATCCAGCCCCATCAGAACTATGTGACTTGGCAAGCTACTTAATTTTTCCACAGTTCAGTTTTCTTATCTGTAAAATAGGAGTAATAATACCTACCTTATAGAATGAGTATAAGGATTAAATAAAATAATGACTACAGAGCCTTAGGACAGTGCCTGGCACTTAGAAAACAACCAATAAATGTTAGTCATTATTATTAGTTATCTCAATACATTTCCAATGTAGAGTTAACAGTTTTTACACACAAGAGGTGCTCCAAGAGTATTTGAGAATGAATAAACTTGGACTAGAAGTACTTTAACTTGTCTATAGTTGTTGCTATCACTAGCTATTTATCAAAAGGCAAAACAACCCAATTAATGGAACATATGCTGAGCAAGTGGATAAAATTAGAAGGATACATAGCCCCTGAAATTCCCAGGAGAGTCACGGAGGAAAATATCTTCTCAGGTATGAGAAAAACCCCTAAATGGAGTGACCTCGATGACAGTAATCATCAGGATGCTTTTATAGGTCTAACAAATGCTTAGCCAAAAACATCTAGATCCAAAAATGCCATGTCATTATTTGAACTGAAAAAATTTCAATAAAGAAAACTAGTTTGGGGAAAGATACTCAGGAAAGCCTCAGAATCTATCAATTCTCCAACAAGAATACACTAAGGCAGAGAAAGAAACTGCTAAGGATAGCCAAACTGTAGACCTTAACCAACAAAACTGGCTGCTTTAAAGAGAGAGTAACTAGCTTTTTGAGTTCTGGGCTACGGTTGGTAGGAAGATGGCAGAATTTTAAGCCATCCAGGCCAAACTGGATAAACCAAACTGAGAGGGATTCCACAATGGGAAGAACTCAAAGCAACTGACCTTTATCTGACAACTAATGAGGAGACATGGAGTCAGGGGAGGAGGGGGAGAGATGGATTGAAATAATGAAAGCAGTGCTTCAGAGTGCCTATTGGAATCCAGAGGTAGCTAGAATGAAGGTAGAAATCCAGTTTAGGAGGCTTGGTGTCTTGATATAACTAGGGGACAGGACAATAAGCATAAATTTGGGGAGCTAAAACTTGGGGGCAAGGAGAGTTCAGACCAACCTCTCAAATTGTAATCCCTAAAAGATGGCATGACCCAGGCTGAAAACCACAGTTTATGCAGGAAATTGTGCCATCGTGACTGAAGCCTGCTCTCAACTTTCTCTTTACCTGATCATGATAAAACAAGTGTGAGAGAGTAATAGTTATAACACTAACTATTGTTATTACTGTTAATAATAATAATAATCGCCACTACTCATGGAGTATTTACTTTGAACTATGTACTATGGTAAGCAGTTTAGATATAGCCTTATAATGACTCTAGAAACAGACAATAGTTTTCATAATCAAAGCTTAAGAAGATTAAGTAACAAAATCAGAATTTAATAAGAGAAATCTGATGTCCAGAGGTAGGATCTGAAACCAGCTAGTTGCGTTTAGGAAAGGATTCTCCACTTAGCTTATTTCCTGTTTTTTCCGCAGTCAGTTGGGCAATAAGGCCATCTTAATTAGGTATGCCCAAACCTATTCGTGCATTTATTTCATTTACTCACTATTTATTGAGCACATACTATGTCTCAGGGAGGGGTGCCCTGGTAAATAGACACAGTTCCTGCCCCCAGGAAATGCAGACAGGATGGCTGAAGGAGGAAGTGCCCTTCATTTGATGTCCCTTCTTTTTTCAAGAACATCCTAATCAGACTTATCCTGAAATATAGTCAGTTTGACACAAGAGTCATTTGACAGTTAAGTTTTTTTTTTTAATTTTTTGATTTCTTTTCAGTGTTGATGGTTGAGTTTTGATAAGTGGACCAATATGCCATATACTCTCACAATTTCCTGAAATTCATATCCCTCTCCCTAGATGATGCATTATGCTGTCTCCTCTGCCCTTCACACTCTCCAGTAACCTCACTGCGTCTCTGACACCTCCTTCAGCTAGATGCAAGACTAGCTGTCTTCACATCACTGTGACGGACAAGAAGCCACCAATGCTCTGTCAGCTCCCACAGGGTTTTCAGAACTCACAGGCTGCCTGAATAGGTTTAAGGCCTACTGCTGAGTTTAGACTTACCTGGCTGCTGGGGAGAGAGATGCAACCATGGTAGCTGAGATAGGGCTTATTATAATGAGAAAAGGGGGGAATTCTCACATTAATCTGAACATTGCTTCAAGACTTTCTTTCAGGCAACTTCATTCTCTACTACTTGAGGCTATTTCCATCTCCCCCCTTCATTTCATTGATTTGTATCTTAACTATTTCTGAATCACATTCGATTCATTTTTTCCTCATGTTAAATTCTTGTCACTTAATTTTTATCACAGACACATAGCACATAAAACTGTATTGAGTATTTGCACTTTTCACATATGAGGGTTCTTGCCAATATGTGATCTTGATCCAAGACAAAGTCTAATTTTTAAGAGTACCCTTTTGAAACAGGTTTTAAAACATTTTACTTCTGGACTTAAAACAGTCTTAAAAAATATTCTATTTCTGATTTAAACTGACAAAGTACATCCTCCTGCTTACTGTAACTCAAGCAGAAATTAAAATTTGGCAGGAGGTAAGAGGTGTAAGTTTCTCACACAAATGAGTGGCAAGAAAAAAGGTACTTTATTCTTTTTAGGAGGAAGGCAACTTAATGTCATTGACTTTATACAATCTTTGAACATTTATATGCATAAGGTTTGTAAAAAAATTTGCTAAGTGATTTTCTCGGCTCTACTCATCACTTTCCAAAATTATAAAAGTAATTTCAGAGAAGACCGAGCTTAGGCCAGATACGTTAATTAGAAGTATAAATTAAAGCCAGAGTCGGGATTTTGCCAACTAATTGTAGTTTTAATCTGTAGTAAAATCTCACTGCTTCCTTAGTTCTTAAACTGATCAATTTGAGCTATCTAACCTCTTCCATCGCTCCCAAATTCATTTCTAGCCACAACCAAAACCACAGAAATCCTTCTATAGCTAAAATGTAGAAACGCCCTTACTTGGTATACCTTACTTTTATCGTGTTTCAAAAAGAAACTAACCCTGCAGGGCAAACAGGACAGGTTACTCTCCATACTCTACGGATGGAGAAACAAATCAAATTCTTTGTCCAAGGACACGAGGCTTATTTAATAGCAGAACCCGAGGTAGGATCCAGAGGTTCTGATTTCTACTCCAGCTGTCTTTGTACTTCGAAGCCGTCTCGGTTAATCCCGCGCCTCTAAACTGCTGGGGCTTGCTGTAATGAAGCTGACTCACCACTAAATTCCTGTGTTCTCACAGAATCCGCAAAGTAGGGGCCCCACTCCTAAACTGGGAACCAAGGGGGCGGTGCACACTGACGCGCAAACCCTCAAGGCCAGATAAGCTAACAGTCCTTGGGCTGTTTACCGAGGCAATCCTGCCCTCTGGGGACACGTCAATCAGACTCCAGGGACTATAAACCGCGGCTGTTCAAACCCCCCGAGGTTCAAAGGACAGCCGCGCGGCCACCCGGCCTCTGCCCCCGCCTGCACCCCTTCTCAGTGCCGCGCGCCACGTGAAACACAGCCGCCGCCCCCCGCCAAGCGGCGCGCGCACCCTGCCGCCTAGCGTCGCGTGACTAGGCTGGGGCCCGCGGGGTTAGCGCTCGCCCGCGCCACTTCCGACGCAGCCCTCGGTTCAAGTTCCGGGGCGCCGCGGAGCTCCTGGCCTGTGGATTGCGCGCGAAGCCCTTCGGTTCCGGGGCCAGGGGCCCCGCGGCGGCCGGGATGGAGGAGGCCGGAGCGGCGGTGGCCACGGCGGGGGAGGCCGAGTTGAACTTGTCCCGCCTCAGCATGTCCCCGGAGACTGTGGAGTTGGAGCTGGAGGCGCGGGGCGAGGAGCGGCGCGGTGCTCGTGAGGCGCTGCTCCGGCTGCTGCTGCCTTATAACCGTCTGGTGTCGCTGCCGCGGGCGCTGAGCAGCGGTTTCCAGCACCTCCAGCTGTTGGACGTGAGCGGCAACGCGTTGACCGCGCTCGGGCCGGAGCTGCTTGCGCTCAGCGGCCTGCGCACGCTGCTGGCCAAGAACAACCGGCTCGGCGGGCCCGGCGCGCTGCCCAAGGGCCTGGCCCAGTCGCCGCTCTGCCGCAGCCTCCAGATGCTCAACCTCAGCGGGAACTGCTTCCAGGAGGTGCCCGCGTCGTTGCTGGAGCTCCGCGCGCTGCAGACCCTCAGCCTGGGGGGCAATCAGCTGCAGAGCATCCCGGCCGAGATCGAGAACTTGCAGAGGTGAGCGGGGCCCTGGCCCAGAGTAGGGAAGCCCGGGGCGGCGTCCAGGAGCGCCCGAGCCCTAGGCCTGGTCTGGGCGCCGGTCATTTGTCACGTAACCAACCGCCTGCTTCCAGGCTCGCTCTTTAATTCTTTGGCAGTGGTCACTGCCCCGCCATCTCAGCGAGTTTTAAGTGAAGATCCTGTAAGATCGCGTGTGAGACAGCCTTTGGGATTGTGTTTTCCCTGAGCAGATTTTCGAGGCAGTTTTTCTTTTTTCTTGGGTTCCGAGGGATGTTGGGGGGGAGGGGGAGTGATCCCAACTGAGTAGGTACTCAAACAGATGTCCGTCGGAGGTGGTCACTTCCCTGCTCTGATGTCTGTGGTGGTTTTCCATGCCTTTTAGCATAACAGACAAGATACTCTGACCAAACCCCTGCTTCCCGCTCCATTTTCTGCTATCCTTTTCCTGTAGCAATACTAGCACTGTTTGTGAAATTCAGTGAGCCATGCAGTTTACCAGCACCAAAGGGGCACTTACTAAATACGCGGCGAATCGATGCAGGGCCTCTGTACATGTGCCGCTCCCTTTGCCTGGAATGTTGCCTGCACCTGACGAACTCCTGTTCATCCTTCAGAACCTACTTCCAGGACTGTCTGTTTTCTTCCTTTACTGGTTCCTGGACGGTTATTAGCTAAACTGGACTTCCTGTGTACCTCATTCATCCCACCATTGCATTTACCTTATTGATTATAATTCCTTGTTCAGAGGTCTGCCTCACCAGATTATTCAGTAAATAAATAGATATTGACTTAAATGGAAGGAGGAAGCAGAGAAACAGGAGAGCAAAAGTTTTCTAAAAGTGCTCTTCAGGGTGTGAGATATAGAGCAAGATTAAGTATATTGTCCAAAGTGGAAAAACAAAAACAAAAACACAATGTTTGTCATCTGTAAAATATTTCCACATCCTTTATTGAGTTTTCTGAGATAACAGAATATTAGAACTAGAAAGAGATAAGTATAGTGAAAAGAACATTGGATGGGAATAAGAACTCTTGGTGTCCCACCCTTAGGCAGGTCACTTAACATATCCTGACCACAGCTTCCTAATCTGAACAATAAGGCATTAGGACAAGATGTCCAATGACTCATCAACAGATATTTATGAAGTACTTAACCATGTGTCAGGCACTGTCCTAGGTACTGGGGATACAGTGGTGAACATGGTCCTGTTCTCCTGGAGTTAACATTCTAATTGGAGACATTAAACAATGAATTATAAACCTCATTTTTAAATACAGTTTTTGTAAGTTCTATGAAGACAAGTGGAGTGCCTTGAAATAACAGAGGGACCTGACTTTGATCCTTGAACAGGTAACATTTGAATTGAGAATGGAGAATTGAGAATTTTGAAGGAAGAATAAGAATTAACTAGGAGAGGGTGGGGTGGGTTCAGTCTAGGTAAAAGAAACAATGCATGTAAATGCCGGAGATCAAGGGGAACTGAAGGCCAACATTTTGAAAGGAAGACATTGTACTAGAGTGTAGTGAAAAAGTGGCCAAGAGTGAAAGTTGGCAGACAGAAACTTGGACCAATCCCAGGCCATGTGGGATCTTGAAGGCCATGGTAAAGTTTGGATTTTATTCTAAGTACACATGGGAAAGTTTTAAGCACATCAGCCTTTTTGCTGTGCAGCAAGGGTGGAGAGATGAAAAGAGATTTTGAGGGCTGCTTAAAGGAGGTCATTCTAGTAGCATGAGAGATGATGGTCACTTACACCTGGGTGATACTAGGAAAGATATTAAGAAATATAGAAAACTTGGACAGAGATTTAGACATAAAATTGACAGTCCTTGGTTCCTCCTAATTTTGAAGTTACATAATTCCAACCTTCTCATTTGACTCTTCTTAACATACTAAGAAATACCTAGAGCACTTATTTCCCATACATGGGGGGAAAGGTAGGCAAAAATCCTATTTATTGGAATGCTGTAGGCCCTGCAGTAGAGGCTCTAAATATCCTTTTTAATTCTCACAATGCCTTGGTGAGATGAGAAGAAACTGAGGCTTTGAGAGGCTAAGTTATAAGAACCCAAAGCCAATGAGTGGTAGAACTGGATTTGATCTCGGGATCTCTGAGTCCAAAACCAAGAATTTTCTTCGGTGACAGAATGGGGCTAGAACCTAATCCTTCTGACTTCTGTTACATATGCGATCAGGAGGATTGGTCAAAACTGTTTACTTGGTTGGTTGACCTGATTTTCTAGCTAATTAACTATGCTTTTTGGTCTTCGGCTTCAGTTGTGTATGGGATCTTTTTTGTCAGTGTTTTTCATTTTTCAGTCTTATGCTCCATTTCTCTTTACTGATAAGAATCAGTAAAGGTTTAGGCCATGTTCCAAATTTAAATTCTAGTTGACTATAGGCTAAAAGGGCCGTGTAGAAATAAAATCTTAGAAGTAAAAACACAATCTTAGAAAAGTAGAAACAACCTGGGCAATGGCCTGATTCACTTCCCGCCCCTCTGCCCACCTGCCTTTTTTAACAGATGAAGACATGAGATTTAGTATCAGTCACTTGCTTGAAGCCAGATAGTGACAATGAGATTCATGTGGTTCATGTACTTTAAAAGCTTGTGGTGAGTGATAATATTTAAAAATTATTCGATATAGGGATGCTCCCTCAAGAAAACTACTTTCTTTATCCACAGATGTATGGTTCTTATCTTTTTGTGTTTCTCTTCCTATGTCCTGCCTTCTTTTACAAAGCTGTCTCACTGGAATTCCATCTCCCTTTAACCAACCGTAATGTAGAACGAATTTATATTTTTGTTAATGTCATTTTTTTTAAAAAGATTTATTTATTTGACAGAGGAGAGATAACAAGCAAGAGAGAGCATAAGCAGGGGAAGCAGCAGACAGGGAGAGGGAGAAACGGACTCCCCACTGAGCAAGGAGTCCGACTCGGGGCTGGATCCCAGAACCCTGATTATTACCTGAGCTGAAGGCAGATGCTTAACTGACTAAGCCACCCAGGCGCCTCTCTTAATGTCATTTTTATTTGGGTGGAGGAGCAAAATATTTTTTACTTATACCTGTGGTTAAAGTTATTGGCACTAAGGGCCTCATCTGTTTTTTTAGTGGTTCATTGGCCTTGCTAGAAAAAAGGCACCCACTTCAGTATCCCTAAGGATTGGAGAATCAAGATACCTTTCCAAGAAACAAATTTAACATTGGTGGATTTTTTTTTAAATTATTATTTATTTGACAGAGAGAAATCACAAGTAGACTGAGAGGCAGGCAGAGAGAGAGAGAGGGAAGCAGGCTCCCTGCTGAGCAGAGAGCCCGATGCGGGACTCAGTCCCAGGACCCTGAGATCATGACCTGAGCCGAAGGCAGCGGCTTAACCCACTGAGCCACCCAGGCGCCCCAACATTGGTGGATTAATGCTAAACAGAAAGGAAGGGAAGAATTTTATAAATTCTATAAATGACTTTTCTGTTTTGATATTCATCAAACACTAAAAAATAGGCTTGTTCCAAGCTCGATGATCAATGCTGACAGAAATATACCACAAGAACTTTTAAACACTACAGTTCTGCTTAAAATTCAACAGTAGTTTCTTTTCTCCTTTCAAAAGCATTATTGGAAACAGTAGAATGTGTCTTGGAAGTTTAATTTGCCCAAATAACTGAAAGGCTTCAAGTCCATAGAACCTCGGAAATTATTTGAGTTTCAAAGTGAGAAATAGGTCTGAAAGTATAAATTTAATATGTTGGTTGTGTACTCTAATTAATGATAACCACAGAGAATTTATATGATTTTGAAATAGTGGGCTTAGTTATTTTTTAGAACATCAGATATTTTTCTGGTAAAGTTACAGTAACTACTAAAGTTTGGCATCCTTTCTTTCTGTGTACACTCCAAAGCATTGATAGGAGCAGACATTGAGACATAACTAACAACCAGACGCTAATTTCTCTCAATTCTTGACTTAAATAGAAAGGACAAGATTTGCTCTGAATCACTTTTACCTTTCTTCACCTTATTTTCTTTTCTCCATCATTAGACTCTGTTGCAAATTGTTCTTTATTTGACTATTAAATTCTTTATGAAAGGACTTTCAGGATTGCTAAATTTTTCCCCAGATAGTCTTCTCATTAAAATCGTTCCTTTTCTGGGATAATTTCTTTGGTTAGGATTCCAAATGTTCTTTCTATTCTACTCTATTCTATTCTATTCTAGTAGCTTCCCTCAGAAAAAGAGAGATTTCTGAGTAATCAAGCATTAACTTACACCATATTTGGTAGATCAAATAATCCTGCTCAGGAACTTTTTGTGTTTTTTTGTTGGCTTGTTTTGTTTTGTTTTGTTTTTCTAACCAGCATTCAGACATTTACGTTTAAGAGAATAATTATAGCTACACAGTTGATTTTTTCTACAAGATAATCTTCAAAAGAGAAAAAAATAACATATCAGAATTAAAGTTGTCTGCTTACTTATACTAAGCATTGTAATTCAAAAGAGAGATGCAATCTTGGAAAGATTTGCACAATCAGAAATAGGAAAAAGTATGAATATATTTTTAAATTGACAAAACTTAAGATTCAAGTTAGCTTTTTAAAATCACTACATATCAAGGAAGTCTGAGATTATGAAAGACAGATAGAAATTCGACAAATGAAAGAAATTGTACCTAAGAAAATACATGTAAGTTACTCTAAAGGACTTTGAAGTAAGTATGATTTCTAACTTCAGAGAGGTGAAGGTAGGAACTTCATCAACGAAACAAGAATAAGAAAGTTAAAAACAAACAATTATGAAAATCCCAGTTAGAATTCCTAGAAATGAAAAAAAAGGTAATTGTGAACTCAGTGTGCCGAATAGTATACTGAAGTCAGCTGATGAATGAATCATTAAGCTAAAAGATCTTGCTGAGGCATTCTCCTGGAATGCAGCACAAAAAAAATAAAGAAATGGAGAGTAAAGGGGTGCCTGGGTGGCTTAAGTTGTAATCCCAGAGTCCTGGGATCGAGTCCTACTGTGTCAGGCTCCCTGCTCAGCTGGTCCCTGCTTGTATGCTCTCTCTCTGTCTCACTCTCTCCCTCACTCTCTATCTTTCTCACAAATAAATAAAATCTTAAAAAAAAAAAAAAAAGAAAGAAAGAAAGAAAAGAAAAGAAATGGAGAGTATGAAAGGAATGTTTCTTTCATGTAAAATTGATCCTGAAATTCAAACTGCTGTTTAGTAAGAATTGTAGAAAGAGAATAGAGAAAACGTAGGAAAGGCTATGTTTGATGTAATAGTAGCTAACAGTTCCCCACAATTAAAGGAAGAGCACTCTAAACTGATATCTTGCAACATTCAGTAAAACTTTAGAACAATAGAGAAAAAAGGCCCTAATGGCTCCTAATGAGAAAAAAACTGATTACCTACAGAGGAACAATAGTAATACTGGCTGTAGTAAGATAATGGAATAGTATCTTCTTAGTGCTAAGGAAAAGTAATGTCAACCTAGAATTTTATGCCTAGCCAAGCTGTTACTCAACAGTGAAGGAAAGAGGTAAAAACATAAAAGACAAAGAATTCAAAGATTAACAACCATGGTCCTTACGGAAAAACTTGTTAAATATATGCTCTAAGAAAAATGGACTTTAAAAGAAATAGCAAGGTCTTTACTAGCATAGCAAGTTTGTACCTCACAGCTTGAAAACAAGCTTATCTAGGGCCAACCTATTTTTGGGTATGAGAACTAATTGTTTTTTTTTTTTTAAGATTTTATTTATTTATTTATTTATTTGACAGAGAGATCACAAGTAGGCAGAGAGGCAGGCAGAGAGAGAGGAGGAAGCAGGCCCCCTGCTGAGCAGAGAGCCTGATGTGGGGCTTGATCCCAGGACCCTGGGATCATGACCTGAGTTGAAGACAGAGGCTTTAACCCACTGAGCCACCCAGGTGCTCCGAGATTCTAAGCTAACTTTTTTTCCTTTTTTTGAGGGAGAGAGAGAGATAGCGAGAGACACAGAGATAGAGAGAGAGAGAGGATGAGCTGAAAGGAGAGGCAGAAGCAGGTTCTCCACTGAGCAGGTAGCCTGACTCGGGGCTCGAGCCCAGGATCTTAGGAACATGACCTGAGCTGAAGACAGACGCTTAACCAACTGAGCCACCTAGGTGCCCCGAGAACTAATTTTAATAAAATTTGGAATTATAAATAAAATAACAAGCTCCAAAAACAATGCCGAACAAAGAAATTGGTAAAACATATTGATGAATTTGAATAGTTACTAATTGGAAATAAGTTTATTTTCAAATCAAGATAGATCTAATTCTAAATGGTATAAAGAGAAGAACAGAAAGGAGCATGGGTGTGTGTTTGGGAGTGAGAGGGAGAGCAGAGCAAATTCAAGGGGGTAACTACTAGCAAGACAGAAATAGCATATACAGTTCAAAATAGTAGAGGGAGAATGGGAAGAAGAGAAACTTGAATGAAATATGACAAAAGAACAGAAGAGAAAAAAGATATTTAAGTATACCATGTTAATAGAAAACACGGGTCTAAACTTACCAAAATCAAGTTGCATCCTGCTTATAAGAGTTATACTTAAAATAGAAATACCCCAATAAATTAAAAATAATAGGATAGAAAAAGATGTACCAAAGAAATCTCTATCATTTCATGTCTGTACTACCTCATTAGGCTACAGTCTGGTCATCCAACTTCAACTCCTCCCATTGTGCTCTCTGCTCCCCACCACTTACTAAGCTGGTAGACACAGTGATCTTTCTAAAGTGTAAGTAAAGTTACACAACTTTGTTCAAAATCCTTCCTACTTAGGATAAAATTCAAAATCCTTACTGAGGCCCAAAAGGCCCACGCAACCTCTCTGACCACCACTCTCCCCCTTCTACCACCCTCATGTACAAATGGCAACACACCAAGCATTTTCTATCTTAGGAATTTGTACTCATTCATTTCATTCATATTTCTGTTCACATGTCATCTAAAAGAAACCTTTCCTAACTACCCTGTCTAGAATTTCACTTCCATTACCATCTGATTACCTCCCTTTTTAGGGAGGTAACACTTAAAGCCCTCAGACGTAATACTTGTACATTCACTGATTTATTATCTATCTCACTAGACTGTAAGGTCAAGAATTCGATCTTATTTATACTGTGTTCCCTAGAATGGTGCCTGGCACATGGTAGATGCCTAGTTCATATTTGTTAATTAGGCACTTTGTTTAACATATAATATTATTCCATTTTGAAGAGGAAGAAACGGGCATAACAAGAATAAGTAACTGGCTTAAGTTCTTATACTGGTGAATGGTGGTTTAAATGAAATGAATACAGACAAAAATAAAACCAAGAGGCAATATTGATAATTAAAAGAAATAGATTTTAAGACAAACGGATTAAAAGGGAAAAAAAGAAATGCTTCATGTGAGTTAAGGAACAGTCAGCAAAGATTTATTTGTGTTATAGCTTCTATATTTTAAGGGGAAAGAGCAAAACTTGGTAATTATAAAGGGAAGAAGGAAAACTGCGGTTCTGGTAGAAGACTAACCATCAGAGCAAGGAGGCAAAAGAATCAGAGAGGCTATAAAAATTTTGGGTTGCACAGTTAATAAGTTCAATATTAGTAGCTCCACATTCATTTTACACATGCAAAATGTGAACAAAAGTAGACCATGCTCTAGGTCACAGAGGAACAAGGTTATGGAGGACATATATTTAACAACGAAGCTCCCAGCATATTAATAACAGAAAACCATATAAACTTGTGAGAAAAATGGGTAAAGAATAAGAACAGTCAATTCTCTGAAGATACACAAATGGCCAAAAACATATACAGAGATGCTGAATTCATTAATATCTAGAGAGTTAATGGTTCCATTTTTTACATAATAAAATAATAAAAAAGTAAATAAAATATAAAACAAACAATAATAAGTATTGGCAGGGTTATATGGTAAGAAGGACTCTTAATTTGCTAATTAAGGATTTGTAATTAGCTGTACCTCTGCAGAATAACTTGGCTTTACCTTTTAACCTTACTATCTTAACCTTATATTGTAAAATCTTACCGTGGAAATCTGATATAGTGAATCTGGATGGGGCCTGGAATTTGCAGCTTTAAAAGTATCCCAGATAATTCTTATCCTGGAAGTTTGGGTAATAGTTTATGGGCTATTTTTTCCCCACATTCAAAGATGTCTTAAAAGAATGCTAGTCTAAATGCTATGCTTAAAAGAATGCTATGTCTAAAATGTTGGTGACTTGATGGAAAATAAGGTAACTATCTGGAACTTTAATTTCATGATAGTGGTCGTTTTACACAATTTAGAAAGCTCCTGAAGAATGCTTTTGCTATAATAAGAACAAAGAAAAAATATAGAGTTCAGCCATGTTTTCCCATTCTTTTCAGAAAAAGGTTAGTGGTTTTCCCATTGCCTAAAAAGTGCATGAAATCCATGCCTACCAGCACAAAATCCGGCTTTCCTTCAGCCTTTTCTCTGGAATCTTCATCAGGAGCTCTGCTCTTCTGTTTAAAAGATGTGTCCATTGTCCCATAAAAGCCCTCCCCTCCAACCTGAAGTGCCTTCTTTCTTCCCATCTGCATGGGCCAAATTCATGGTCCATCTGAAGTCACAACACTTCTCCAAAACTTTTGCCAGTCCTAAGCACTGTGTCCTTTTCTTACTTCTCTGCTTTTTTAAACTCCTCTGTCATTTATGGATCGCTCTACTTATTTTGGTATTTTAATCAGGTTATACTTACTGTTGGCCTTGCTTTGAGTTTAATTATAATAGCATGTCTTACCTGCTTACCTATAATATAAGCTCTCTGAAAATTGCATTATTTCTCTAGAGGCTGTATAGCATATAGCAGATCCTAGATAAAGCATTTGCTGAATGAATAAATGAAATGTGTTGGTTGTAATAAAGACCTTGGGATGTCTTGTCCAATTTTTGTTTATATTTTTGTTTTTGTTCATTTATTTTTACAGTTTAGAGTGTTTATATCTCGGAGGAAACTTTATCAGAGAAATCCCACCAGAATTAGCAAATTTGCCTTCTCTCAGTTACTTGGTATTATGTGACAACAAAATCCAAAGTGTGCCTCCTCAGCTTTCACAGTGAGTAATTTTAGGCATTCTCAAAGTAAATAATACATGAGAATTACAGTTCTGAAGTTTGCTATGAGTTGAGTTGCTTATTTTTAACATTACTTTTAAATGCCCCAGTTAATGTCTCAAAATATTTGTTTAGCCTGTTTTGTCTAATCAAAAATAGAGTAATTTGGCATAGATTTCCCCAGGTTTTATGGAATTTTACTGATTTTATATTTGATATGAAACATTTTTATCCTGATGAAATAATGTGAAGGCTCTTGATTTCTGTTGCATTTTAAATCTTTCTTGTAGGTATCTAAATGATAAAGCTTGCTAAAAAAATCTTTAAATCTAGCATTTGTATCAGCCCAGCACATAAGAATACTGATTATTATTCTACATTCTGTAAGATCCTATGGGCAAATGTAATCTCATGATATTGACAAGTCTGTACTCTGGTTTAGTTTCAGCTCCTTTCTATTTTACTTCTGTTGGCCTTAATTGCTTAGGAAATCAAGTTCTTTGCTTAGCTTTCATAGTAGTTAGTTTGCTCACTGCCATTAATTTTTGTACTGCATTCATTGTAGGTTGCATTCGCTTCGTTCCCTCAGTCTTCACAATAACTTGCTGACATACCTGCCTCGAGAGATCCTCAACCTTATTCATTTGGAAGAGTTGAGTTTGCGAGGAAATCCATTGGTTGTTCGTTTTGTTAGAGATTTAACCTATGACCCTCCAACTCTCCTGGAATTAGCTGCACGGACCATTAAAATTCGAAATATTTCCTACACTCCATACGATCTTCCTGAGAATCTTCTTAGATACTTGAGCTCAGCCAGCAATTGCCCGAACCCAAAGTGTGGAGGTAAGTCAATTCAGTGTATATCTTTCCCATTCATTTAGCTATTTTTTATATTGATAAGTGTTTTTAATTAGTCATCTTCTTCCAGAGAAAGGCATTTAGCCTCTTTGTTTCCCTCACCCTTTCACCCTTTAACCAGAAAAGTAAGACATTTTTCCCTCCTCTCCCTTCCTTTTTCTTTTTTTTAAGTATTTTACAATTCCTACAAAAGGAAAGTACCCCAAAAGTCTCATCATATCTTGGAATTGTCACAAGATAATAGAGTAAGCTAGTAAAATAAAAAGAAACATAAACAGTCAAAACAGTTTAAAAAGAGCCTCCAAAATATTTAGCTACCTTTCATATTTATTTGAAGGACATTTTCCTAGACCCACTGTTATGAGTATCAGGTACCTTTATAGATTATGATTCAGAATGTAGGAGATTGGTTAAATGTGCCAATTTTGGAATATACCTTGGACTTTTATATTCTTATACATCCATGATTCAGAATTTCTTGAATTTAGGGACATGTGGGTGGCTCAGTTGGTTAAACATCTACATTTGGCTCAGGTCGTGATCCCAAGGTTCTGCCTGCTTCTCCCTCTGCCTGTTGCTCCCCCTGCTTGTGCTCAAGCTCACACACATACACTCTCTCTGACAAAATCTTTTAAAAAAATGTCTTGAGCTGATAGCATTTGGAGGGAATTAAAGAAATGAAAGACTGTAAGGCAGAGTAAAATAGAAGTTCAAAGTACTACTGGAAATCAAAGGAGTAAGAGAATACATTCTTGAAGGATGAGTTGTATTTTGATATGATAAATAAGATTGAGGATAGGAAAGTTTTCAGCTGGAGAGAGCAAAATTTGAGAAAAACAGTATGGGACACAATATTGGATGAGTAATAATTTGGCTCAAATATTATACAGTTAGGGAAGTACATGAAAGAGAAGTAGATGATAACATTGAGGCCTGGTTACAAAGGCCTAAAGTGCCAGGGTGTGTAGGTGGGAGCTGGTGACTGATAGCAGGTCATTTTATTTTGGGTCTCTCATAAAAGACTGCTTTTTAAAAATCTAATCAAATGTGAGTACAGAAGGTTTTTACCATTGTAGGAGAAATATAGGTGCTAAGGAGATGCTGCATAATGCTGATCAGAGCCAGGTGAGATTTTTCCTGGAAGTCCCATCATGCCTTGAAACTGTTTGAAGGTTAAAAGAGAGAAAATGATTTAAGTTCCTCAAAGAATATTAAAAAATAAAAAAGACACTCTTGGTTTACAAAAGGTGATCCTCTGGGCCATTTCTGGCCACTCACTCTTAGAAGCAGAAGGTGCGGTGCTGTGATATGCCAGATTAGAAGTGCTTAGCTTTCTCTGTAGCTCTCCTTTCCCAAGTTGGCTTTTTTTTTTTTTTTTTTTTTTTTTTAAGGATTTATTTATCAGAGAGCAAGAGCGAGCATGTGCACAAGCAAGGGGAGAAGGGAGCCGATGCAGGACTTAATCCCAGGATTCTGGGATGGTGACCTGAGCCAAAAGCGTATTGGACTGAGCCACCCAGGCATCCCTCAAGTTGGCTTTAACAGTGGTGAGGGACAGCATTCCCACCAGGCCTTAGGACATAATAACATGTCTAATCTGTTCTTTGAAAATATCCTTTCCTAAAAATGGACCTGTGTAAGAATTCTCTTTTATCTTTTAAATGTTTTTTTAAATGACTTTTTTTTTTAGTATACTGATGTAATTTATCTTAGAAACAAATATACTTTAAAAATTATTAGTTTAAAAATCAAGATTATACAGTAATTGGACCAGTGACATTTCTGCCCTCAGACTCATTAGCTATTGAACACTGAGTTAAAGAAAAGTAAAATTTTTTAAAGATTGATTTATGTTAGAGAGCACATGTACTTGAGTGCATGAGTTGTGGGGGGCAGAGGGAGAGAATCTTCAAGCAGTCTTCCCACCGAACACAGAGCCTGAGGGGCGTGGGGCATGGGCTCGATCTCACTACCCTTGTGATCACCACCTGAGCCATAATGAGAGTCGAAATCTTAACCAATTGAGTCACCTGGGTGCCCCAACAAAAATAAATTTATATTTTGAGGGATTTTTTTTGTTTTTGTAGAGTCTGAGATCCTAAACATGACAAGGTAATATTTAATATTTTGCTGTTCTAGTTCATGGTGACTCTATAAGGCTTTATTTTATTACTTCCATCTTTTTTTAGGATGCTAACACATTTTGGGGGATTTACTATCAATATTGGTTGACCAGTCTATTACTTTATTACTTTACTTTCCTAAATTATCCAAAGTAACATACCATGAAATCCCCTTTTTAAACTATGAATTATACTGACTACACAATCAGAAAATTAGAAAGCTAATGGGGGAAAAAAAGGTAAGTAGAAATCATTGTTTCTCCTTTGCTTGAACCACATCTTCTTAGTTTAGAGCCTTATGTGATACACAGAGTAGTCTTAGAGCATAGAGGTTGAGACTGGTCCGCAGAAGGGTGATGGGATGGGGTGCTTGGGTGGCTCAGTGGGTTAAAGCCTCTGCCTTTGGCTCAGGTCATGATCCCAGAGTCCTGGGATCAAGCCTCACATCAGGCTCTCTGCTCAGCAGGGAGCCTGCTTCTTCCTCTTTCTCTGCCTGCTTCTCTGCCGACTTGTGATCTCTGTCTGTCAAATAAATAAATAAAATCTTAAACCAAAAAAAAAAAAAAAAGAAAAGAAAGAAGAAGAAAAAGAAGGGTGATGGGACCCAGAATTGTAGGTGTTCCAGTTATACTGAACCCTGAGCTACAGTATCCTCTGCTTTCCTCACATCTCTAGCTGTAGTTTTACTTAGCTGAAGGGCCCCATCTCAGAGGCACTAAATTAGGAATTTAAAAAGGTGAATAGTGTTTCAGTCTACCTAACAGTATATAATTGTGTGAGAATCAAGTGAGATCATTCATGAAACAGCTCTGAAACCTGTAGATTTAGAGCCTTTGGAAATGTAAGATTTTCCCTTCCCAATACATAAGAAGATCAAAAGTCATCTGTTTTCTGCAAATTTTTTGAATGACAACAAATCTTTTAGGATCATTATTAAAGGAGTTTTGTGGGGTTTTTTTTTTTTAAAGATTTTATTTATTTATTTGAGAGAAAGAGAGCATGAGAGGATGAGTCGTGGGGAAGGGCAGGAGAGGAATAAGCAGACTCACCAGGGATCATGACCTGAGCCCAAGGCAGTTGCTTAACCAAGTGAGCCACCCAGGTGTCCCTTGCCGGCAAGGGGGGGGGGTGTTGGTTAAGCTTTTTGATGGTAGGGTAGTACCAAGGAATAGGTTGGGGAGTGGAGGAAGAACACTTCAGGTATCCTATAATCTCCATCAGCCATTGTTCACCAAGACACCCAGAGAAAAGAAGCTAACAGTATCCTTTTAATGCCAGCTCCCTTAGAGATAAGTCTTATCTGGCCTTCTCTTTGTAGCCAAATTGTCATCCCTAAGGCCTTCTGGTATTTCTGTAAATAGCTATAGAAGCAACTATTGCTTCTGCTTAAAATTCACAGAAAAGGAGACTTTATATGACTTTTCAGAATATTGGCGAAGGGGTTGAAAAAGAAATGGCTCTTTGCTTTGTAATGATTATTTTGTACTTAATTCCTTCTTCTCTCTAGGAGTCTACTTTGACTGCTGTGTCAGACAAATTAAATTTGTGGACTTCTGTGGGAAGTACCGCCTCCCACTGATGCACTACTTATGTTCCCCAGAATGTTCTTCCCCTTGCAGTTCTGCCTCTCACAGCTCCACATCCCAGAGTGAATCTGACTCGGAGGACGAAGCTAGTGTCGCTGCACACAGAATGCAGAAAGTTCTTCTTGGTTGAAAAGAATGGAGGGTGGTATGATACATGTAAAAGAACTGAGCAAAGGTGATTGGAAAAGAAAAAGACTTTGAAATGGTATCTTCATCTTTAATGTCCATGAAAGAGTTGGAGATGATAGAAAAGATTTTGTATTTTATCTTCCCATTCAGCAGGAATGAGTCCAGTTCCATTTTTGGATTCTTTGAATATAATTCACTCTGAATGATGGTTTCGAATTTAGCTGATTGTTTGCAGTTTTATTGTTTGCAATTTTCACTCAAGTTTTGCATGAATCACATGGCACAATGGAGCATTCTGAAGAGCAGTGCTATAATAAACCATGGGTGGTGTAACATGTGACTGTTGAGATGAAGAAAGAAATGATCAGAGCTGTAATTATTACCAGAGTTGTCCTTGGGTTTAGACCGAACACTTGCCTTAACAGGATTAGCCCTCCCTTCTTGTATTGCCCATGTGTCTAGATTACAGAGCTATTCACATAAGCTCACAGATGGTTACATAGGACCTAACCCTTGCTGACCTACTAACTGGTAAAGTAAGGGATATAACTTTTATGTGGAATTTTAAAACTCTTTAGTTCTGCTCCTTTGTTCTATATGATTGCTGTTTCCTTCCTGTAATTCAGCAATGACTGTTAAAGTGCCTTAATCCTAGCAAGATTTTAGAAATTTATTCAAGTAATGATGCCAGAGCAGCCTGTATAACCTGACATACTATGCAGAACACTTTAAAATATGCTTTAACAGAATTAGGTAAACAGCTGTTTATCTGACATAAGAGCTCACAGCCACTTTAACTTGAATTTTTTGTTTAAACATGAAGTGATCCCCTTGTAAGGAAATCACTTTTGCACTTAATGAGAAGCAACAGTCTTGATTAATCTTTTCATCATAAGACAGAATAATAGCTTTTGATTTAAAAATCTGTCAGACTTCTTTTGACAGAAAAGAGATGTAAGCTTAGAAAGCTTCTTTGTATCTTCCATTAAAGGAGTGGGAAAATGATTTTAAAAATTTTAAGTCATGTCTGACTCCTTTGCCTGTGTGTACTGATCTGTAACTTTCTCTACGTTTTAAAGAAAATCTAGAAAACAATTACAAGCCAAATAAAATTGTGGGCAGCCATTATTTGTGTAAAGACTTTAAGGCAGTCTTTCAATTATAAGAAATAGAATAATTTCCAAAACTAATTTAACCATGGAATACTTTTTTGAAAGTAATGTATTGATAACATGTAAAACTTCTTAAATATATCCCTTAAGTATGGCAGAAAAATGTTTCACAAATTAATTGCTATTAGAAATGACCAAATTTTTATTAACTAGCTAACTTGGAATAAAAATTGAATAGTAGAATTATAATTTTGATATTATAAAATACACAAAACATACTAGCAGTCATTAGGTAACCAATAATAAAATGATGGGAGTTTTGGGGTTTTTATGGTTTTTTTTTAATAAAATGATTTTTTTATTGGTAAATGTTACCTATACAATAAAATGTAGATCAGAAACACATTAGAACATCAAAAGCTCTCCCTTCTGACTTCCTGGCATTCACAACTAAGGCACAACATTTCTTAAAAGCAGATTGTTGTATGATAATAATAATGTACATATGTTGGGTTTTTGTTTTGTGTATTTTTTACTTTAGAAGAAAATATATTGTAGGATAGTTCAGAGTTTATTATGTGTTATTCATGAAACATCATGATGGAGTTTCATGACTGCAGTTGTGAAACGCTGCTATAAAGTGAATCCCTTCACCTTGTTAGAATGTAATAATGTTTTTTCCTTTTGAGAAATTTCTAGATCTCTATAGGTAATCTAGTATGTTTCTGCTGCTTAGCAAAGTAGTACATAGGTGATTAGATTATAAAATGAAAGTAATGTAAACTCTTTGTTTACTTCTCCGTTTAGACACAGCAAGCTACATATGAAATTATTAAAGGAAAAGGTAACAGGCAGTGCCTAAGTGAGAAGCCCAAAGTGTTCTGTATCTGACTTAGTTAATAGCAATACATAAAATATTTTCATAGAAAATAATGTATTCATAGTAAAATACCCAAATTGATAGGACCAAATTTTTCTGGCTTAAATGCCACAGTTTACTTCCTAATCCTTTACTAGCTTGGATAATCTTCCAAGAGTTAGTCTTTGTAAAATAAATGGGTAGGTATATAAGTACAGTTAAGTGTTTCCCAGCTTCCCAGAAAGAAAGTAAACTGATTGACCTATTACATATGTAAATAGGCCCAACTAGAAACAGTTTCTGGCCTTTGCTATATATGCAGATGTGTACCATAATATACAATAACATGTTTGTTGTACATGTACATTTGAAAATCTAAGGTCAGTGTGCAGCTGTCTTTAGTGACTTTTACTGAAATCTATCTTTTTAAAAAAATTTTGACCTAATCTTTTAGAAGAGCTGCTAATAATTTCTAAGATTTTCTCTGTTTCTCTTCTCTACTCTCCCCCCCTTTTTTTTTTAATAACTTGTGATTGTAGAAATTAGCCAGAAGATGAGATACAAGGGACTTGATAATTTAGAAACCAGATAATCAACTCCTAAATCATATAGTTGACTATGTATTGCAATGATAGTCTATCTCTTTAGTTGCTAAGTCATATGTTTATATTTAAACTAGTTAATAAACTGTATTTTTGAGACTTAAGAATCTGTACTAATTTTCATAATGAAATAAGTTTTTGATAAAGCTCCAACTGGACAATTTTAGTGACCAGAACTTCTGTGGATAGAACTACTTAACCACAGCATTAATGTGTTTAGAATGGAATTCTTCAGTGTTAATATTTGAAATGGAAATGGGTACGTTGAACATTCTTAGTAATCTTTATTCCTAGAATCCAATTCTCAGTGTCACCAACTCAGTTTGAATAGTCCTAGGATTTTAGGAAATAAGATTAGCTGATAACAATATCTTGCTTCCTTGGTGCCAGGGATTGGCTGACCTAAGGACAAGTTAGTCAAGGTTCTTAGGATTCCTGGTATTTGAATACCAGAGGAAGATCTGAGGGTTATTTTGCATTTTACTTCTCAGTGTGTGCCAGAGGAGTCTCTTGTTTGGAAATTCTTAACTATTTGGAACTTCAAATTACCAAATGTAAAAGTAAATATGCATTATAAACGGTACCTCAAATTTGAGAAATTTTTATGTTGATGTAAATAAAAGTTAAAGGCCTAGAGCAGAGTAATACTGCAGACCAGTCCTGCCAAACTGCCAAAATGATATCATGGTAGATATGAATTTAAGCAAAAGAAGAGAAGGAAAAGGCTGATTGCTGGAGTATTAAATGAAAGAAATCTTTGAAAGTAACAAAGGGCCAGGACAGAGGAGTCACCAGATACCCAGGTATATCCCTAAGCCAAGAAAGTTCTTTAAAGTAATAGTAAATTGTTTTAAAATCACATGGCTTATTTACCACCTGAAAGCCTTTATCTCTAAATATTTTTGGTTTCTGCTACTGGAAGATTATCCACTTCCTTCCATAAAGATGGGCCAGCAAGGAAATGGGATTTTCTTACGCCAACCTTGCTCTTTTCAAAGGGAGAAAGTAATACCTCATTAACCTGGAATTTGTGTTACAGCCTTGGTTAATGTTTACCTTGTCACTATGTAAAAAAGAAAAAAAATACTAAGTAAATAATTAGTACAAATAAAGTTTGATCTTTTAAAACATTTTAGCAGTATTTATTTATATAAAAACTTATTCTACATAATAAGACCCTTTTTAGGCAAAACAGTTACAAAACATGTATATAATTAAACTGCACTTATTTAGAAATATCTCATTTTTACTTAAATGACCCCCTCACTTCTTATCCAAAGTAGATATTTTATTATGTTAGTATAAATATTACTCCCTATTTAGTTCAAAATAGTCAGCTTTTAAGTTGTGCTGGGTGTTAACAGTAAAGGCTGATGTGCATGTTTTTAGGCAACATGATCTGTGATACATAGTTCTGATTCCTTTTGTATAGAAAAATACTTGACTGTCACTGTTTCTGTATTAAGCACTATTCTCTTATAACACTAATTTGATTAACTTAATAACATCCACTTTTGTATTTTCATTATAGTTGTGATGTTTTTAAAGGCAGCAGTATCTTCATTTGTGCTCAGAAAGTGTGTGCCTTAAATCCTCCACTGTAGACCCAAGTCTGGGGAACTGTGTCATTTAGTAAGTTGTTTGTGACAGGGTAATGACCCTTTGCATTTGACTTGAGGGAGAAAGACTGAGTGACCTGAGGGATTCCTTCCCCTAAAACAGGGCTTTTATGGCTTTTGTAGAGGGAATCCCAGTCATGCATACTATTGGAGGAGGTCAAGTCCTAAGGATCAGAGTCCCCTGAAATAAAATTAGTGAGAAGGTATATTCTTTTTTATATTAAAAAGAAAATTTATCTGCTACCACTAAGAGATGACAGCAGTTCCCAACCATCTTCATACTAATAGCATGATTTAAAGGTATTACTGCTGTGAGGCCTAGGATATTTTGTGAGTGGTTTCTTTGTAACACTAGGTTGCAAGGGGCTATATTTTAACATTTTACTTGTAAATATCTCTATTCTTCTATCATTCCTTGGTCCATATTTGCTAAGAATTGATGTAGAAAATAATAGTTCACTAACAACAAACATTGAACACTCACAGGGTAATACTGATTTGGGTGCTACTAGACTTTTACCTGAGATTTATCAGTGTCAATTTATTCTAAAGGGTAGTATTCAATCTAATACATACTAAAATTTATGAATTTAATGAAGGTTATTTATATACCATTGTACCAGTAGACCATGGTTAGGTTGACTAAGTGCGTTTACCAGAACTTACTTTGTGAATAAATAACTCTTTTATCCTACATTGTGGTTAGAAGAATCTGGGATAAGACTGAAAGCGCTATTGCTGGTACTACAAAAATATTACTAAACTGGTTAATTCTTATGTCACAACTAATGTTTTAAGAGACTCCTTTATTAAACGGTTGACATTGATGAGATGTTATGTATGTTATTGAGAAGGAATTTAACTTCAACAATCACTTTACAACAGTACAATCATGGAGAGCCCTGTGTGTCCGTAATTAGGGTTTGTTGCATTTCTGAGCCCACTTGTATTCATGAGAAACAAATATGGGAGAAATATTTTAAGTTACCAGTATTTTAACTTTTTATAAAGTTTGGGACTTTATAAAACTTTAAAGTATCAACAAAGGATATTAAAATATATGTACTTTTACTTTAGTCAAATTACTAAATTTCATTGTCTTATTTCTTAGTTTTCATTTATATTGTTTCTTAGTTTTATGTATTTGAAATCTTGTGAATTAGGAATATCTATATAAGTATGTAGATATTTAAAACAATGATAACAATAAATGTAATTCAGCAATGTGACTCAACAATTAAATTTCCTTTTCAGGACAAGATATAGTTAAGTGCATCAGATTTATGTATTAATTTGTAATGGTAAATGCTCTAGAAAAAAATTTAAGCTACTTCAATTCTATACCTCCTTTCTCCCCCACAGGACATACAAGAAAATGTGATGTTATATTAACCCTCTGTGTGAATTTTGCCTTATTAAACATTGTGCCTTATTTTATTAAAAGTGCTTTCTTGGAATTTGAGTCTGTATTCTGAAAAGTAACAATATTTTAAATGAATTGAATTTATTTTTAAAAATCCTAAAATCCTTACAATGTTGGTATTGGCCTGATTACTTGCTGAACTCACTGTTCATCTCTTTGAATTTCTTCAATACATGAATACATACATGAGGCATGTATTAGCATTTACTCTCTTGCTACATACAAAGCATTAAAGATGAATTAGATTAGGTCCTTTTCTACTATGTTTGCTTCTGCTTCCACAGTCTTTTTATTTTTATTTTTATTTTTTTCAAGATTTTATTTATTTATTTTCCAGAGACAGAGGGAGAGAGAGTGAGCGAGCACAGGCAGACAAAGAGGCAGGCAGAGGCAGAGGGAAAAGCAGGCTCCCTGCCGAGCAAGGAGCCCAATGTGGGACTCGATCCCAGGACCCTGGGATCATGACCTGAGCGGAAGGCAGCTGCGTAACCAACTGAGCCACCCAGGCGTCCCTTTATTTTTTTATTTATTTAAGATTTTATTTATTTGACAAAGAGACTGCAAGAGAGGGAACACGAGCAGGGGGAGTGGGAGAGGGAGAAGTAGTCTTCCCCCCAAACAGGGAGCCTGATGGCTGGATCCCAGGACTGAGATCATGACCTGAGCTGAAGGCAGATGCTTAATGACTAAGCCACCCAAGTGCCCCTGCTTCCACAGTCTTAACAGACTTATGGATGCATGCTCAAATAAGAGGTTGGTGAGTTCATTTTGCTAACGAAGGTCAGGTACTTAATTGTGTTTAATCTGGAATCAAACAGTTGTAAGACAAAGTAGTATAGTACTAACTGAGCACACTAATATTACAGTACTTAGTATTGTTTTTAATGCCATTTGGTGGCCCTATAACACCCTACATTTTTCTAGATTCCAACATTTGAAAGAATTGTGGCTGATTGTGAGTTGAGGTAAACAGAATGGGTAGGAAAGACACACTCTGCAAAAACAGATAATATTTCAAATTTGCTGAGATGGAAAAAGCTTAACACTTCCCGGCTAGTATACAGGAGGGCTTCTTGGTGAGGAGAGGCTCAGAATTTGAAGGGTACAAGCGGAAGACCATGGGGTGTAACTCTGAGCTCTTTCCTTTCTTGAGGATAAAACTCCCTACCTGCCCATTTGGGGATGTTCTTAGAATAAGTGTCAGATGAAAATTTTCTTTAATGGCTTATCTAACTGTAGATACCAAGTAGGAAGCCAGAACATTTCAGGGTATAGTGAGACTTGGACGTGTCCTATCCATCATTTCAGTCACTGTCCGCTTCATAAGCAATTCCATCAAAATTCTCTAGAATGTTAGAGCTAGAAGAAACTTTAAAGGTCTGAAATTGACTCACTTGTTTGAGATGAGAAAAAAATTAAGCTCAGAGAGACTTGTCCAGGATTCCAAATGTCTGAATCTTGAATCCAAGCCTCTGGATTCCCACTTCACTATTATCCACTAGCACTATGCTTTCTCTATTTAATAATGTATTCTATGACAGGAAATCAGTAATAGCGTTAGTACTGCATTGTAACTTGTCAACCAGCATCAAAGTGATGCTGTCTGCACTACCTCTCAGAGTATTCAGAATTTTAGATCTGGTAGGAAACAAGAATAGGGGTAAATATCCGGTAGCTTCTTACTGTTTACAAAGCACATTCATGAACCTACCTTATTTAATCCTCATGACACAGGAGTTAGGACTAGATTTGGTAAAGTTTGTTGATATGTTTCCCCTCTTCTTCCCCTCTTTAAAATTAATAAATTGACGTAGACTTTAGAAAGGAATCTAAATATCAGCTTTATCATAATTGGGCTTTTATATTCTCCTTAGATTGAATGTAACCAACCAAAACCACAGACTTCCCCTGCAGGGGCTGTGCAGAGGGTGGCATTCCACAAGACTGACCAGAACACACCATAGATCCAAAGGAGAGCAGGTCAAATCGTAGTGCTGCCCAAAAGAGAAAGCTGGAAAGATTATCTTCAGTCTTTCGCCATCTAAACAGATGAATTAGTCTTTCTCCGACTGAAAGGAAGAAGATGCTAGAAGGCTTTCTTCTGGGCAGCTGTTCCCAATTCTGGTTGCACATTAGAGTCATTATGGGAGCTTGCAAACATATAAATGCATGGACCCCCATCTCCAGACCAACTGAAACCTGATCTCTCGAGATGGAATCTGAGCATCAATAGTTGTGGAAGCTCCCAAGTTGCAGGTGACTCAGTTGCCCATCAAGGGTGATAATTCACAAGTGAAAGTCACATCGTGGTAACTTGATGTCAAAAACCCCAGGGGACTGGGGTTTTTAACACCTGAAGAAATGGGCCCAAAGTGATGAAGTGAGGTGCCCAAGTTCTCTTAGATAAATAGTGACAGCTGGGGCTAGAATCCATTGTGTGTGTGTATGTGTGTGTGTGTTTATTTGAACACCTGTTTTTGACCAGGCACTGAATGCTAATCCAATGTTCTTTGCTTCTTGACAATCTCTTTCTTTTCTAAACTGAAAGGACTTGGAGGATGTAAGATGGTATATTCAAGTGGATTGGTCATACTGAACCCAGCTTCAGCTACATCAGAGTGTCTACTGAGTCGTGGAATACAAAAGAAGCAATCAGATCAACTTTATTAGTAAAAGTCATGAAAGGATGGCTTGGTCAAATATTTTAGGTTATAGCCACAAGGCAAGAGATAGACTTTCCACGGGTGAGGAAAAACTTAGCAAGTTGTGTACTGGTTCTTTTGACCACAGATAAACACACAGCTAACATTCTAAGCTGTGGTGAGGAACAGATTGAAATTACCAGGAGAGAGAAGAAAATGTAGACATCTGCCCAAAGGAAAGCACTATAGTCAATCCATAATCATAGACTCCATGATAGGAAAGTAATTCAACTCAACTACACATTTTTATAAGCACTACACATAATTTCAACTGCAGTTTCTTTTACATCTAGCTAAGATCATAGCTAGATGTAAAAGAAACTTTATGAGACCATATGATTATTTTACTGCTTAAATTGGGATAATAAGGCACTCTTAAGGTCTTTGTAAATATGGAAGATTTAAATAGAAAAGTAAACTTATTCATGAAGCCATGGAAACTCATGGAAAAGAAAATATTCTTAAATGTGATTATGAGTATTTTCTTCCTACAAATTAAGACTGGGTATAAAATGTTGCTTTGGGTGTTTTAAAAGCTGAACTAAATGAAGAAACATGAAATAAGTTTAACTTGGAAATTAAGCTAATGTTATAACTATAAAGCTAAAATTTTATAAGTTTGTTATTATTTAACAAAAATTTCAACTTCTTATAACCTTGACAGTAGTCTCCGAAGTTCTTCCTAATTTTAAATCCAGTTATCCTGTGCTCAAAACTCCTTTCCGTTTTAGTAGCTCTCAAATATTTTTAAGTTCTTGCTTCACTCCCTATACCCTTTTTAATCATCTCTATGTAGGTCTTTTCATCTTTCCTCCTAGGCCAATGCACATTCAGCCAGGGAAAGGGTTAGTAATGAGTTACCCCTGAATCTGCAATTAAAATTCTACCATTTATATAACTTAACAAGGATTTGTTGTAGTGGATAATATGTCAATAGACATCTTTGAAACAGTCAACAATCTTTTTTATTTCTGCTGAGGGCAGGATGGTATACAAAAAAGGCATGTGTGCAACTGACTAATGGATAAGAAGGAATCAGAAAAATAGCAAGTGCATATGACTTAGGCTGTGGCATAATTACAATCAATTTTTAACGCTGGCTTGCTATAGGAATTTCTCTCTGAGTCTAAGTAATCACAGAACCAAAGATGTAGCATTGAGAGTTTGAGAAGTCATCATCACACCATTTTACACAGTGGACAATTAAATTATCAGGGTGAGAACCCCTCTTATCTTTAAATACCTCAGAGAAGATTTTACTTCTTTAGCAATTGTGAAGATTAACAACCTTAAAGGAAGTGTTCCATAAGGTTCTTGTGATGGGTGCTGGCCAGATTAGATATGGAGACAACTTTTAAATCATTTATGTCAGCATAGAGGCACAGTGATGCTAATCATACAAGACTGTAAGAGTGTGTGTGTGTGTGTGTGTGTGTGTGTGTGCCCCTGTGCATATACAGGCACACAAGTACAAGCATGATGCCCATGATACTGTTTTTGTGCCTCTGGCTCCAAAATGTCACCACTTCCTTCCTCTTAGCACTTTCTCTCTGTCCTTTCTTTCAGTCCAAAATTCCTCCCACCACTCTAAAAGCCAATGTTCAACCATCCCTACCTTGTGTTTGTGCAACACCTATTAAGAAGAGAAAAATGAGAAAACAACAGGATCACAGCTCTATGCAGTTGAGACATAAGTCAATAATATAAGAACTGGACATTAAGCTGTGGTTAGTTGAGAAAAGAGAATTCTTCACAGTGAAGTTTTCAACTTTGACACTAAAAAGCAACCAGACCAGTGTAGATTCAGCAGTTGATGTATCTAGGAGGAAAGAAGGACAAGATGCTTCTAGAACACTCCTGGCTGAGTGTTTCATGGATGCCCCAGTAAGGAAGGCTGGTGATTGATACCTGAACCACAGTCAAGTTATGCAATATTATTTGTAAGTTGCTACATATAGATATGTACATGTTAATTGTTGTAAACTTATCCCAAAGATTCACTCTTTTACATATTTTTTGTTATCCTTATAAATTTGTTATCCTTATAAATATCCTTATAAAGAGATGTAATATCATCTCTTCAAGGTGCTATTAAGGAGGAACTTAGGGGTGCCTGGGTGGCTCAGTTGGTTAAGCGACTACCTCCAGCTCAGGTCATGATCCCGGAGTCCCAGAATGGAGTCCTGCATTGGGCTGCCACTCAGTGGGGAGTCTGCTTCTCTCTCTGACCCTCTCTCCTCTCATGCTCTCTCTCACTCCCTCTCTCTCTCAAATAAATAAATAAAATCTTTTTTTTAAAGGAGAGGAACTTTGAATTGGGTCAAATCAGTATTTATATTCAGATAAGACCAAATCCTTATACAATCCCACATATACATACACACAGGTACCCATGCAAATACACACATCTGCACACCCAAAGATTGACGTTTGATCACTGAACACAAAAAGTAAAGATGTGTCTGTCACTTTCACCTACCCATGTTGCCCATAGAGGAATAAATGATCTGCTAGATGATCCTGCCGGCAGCGCTGGGCTTACTGTGTGATAGGATCGTTGTTGTTGTGTGTTTTTTCCCTCTTTCGGAAGATGCAGTGCCAAAGCCATCATCACAGCAAAGGCCAAGATGTAGATCCAACATAAAGCAGATGTTTATTTTCTCAAATCAGGATGTGAAGTGATCTGCTTATCATTAATAAACCTATTACTCCAATAAGGGTCATTTTCCTGTGTGTGCCCTTTTGCCCTAGATAGCTAGCATTGAATCTCTTTTCTCTCTGCAACTGTGCATAAGGGCAAGATTAGGCAGTCATTCATATACTAACATCCAGAAATACAGGCCCATGGGTACACGCCTCATAAAATTAGGCAGTTAGGAAAGTAAAAAGGTCGTTAGACACACACACACTGACTTAAGGAAATCCCTTGGTACTAAGAACTAGTATTCAAAAGATAGCTGCATCACTAAAGATTTTTGGCACTGGGGTCTTGCTTTCCTTTCTTTTCTTCCTCTTCATTCTCTTATTCCCCTCAATCTCCTTTTCTTCCTGTTCATTCTCTTCTTTTCCCTTCTCCATTGTAACCACGATGTGTAGTTCACAGAATTAGATATGGAGGTCAAGAGGAACTCATACCGTCTGAGGGCTTACTAAGTAGTTGAGTTAAGGACCGGAACACAAAGATGGCATTTTGAGTACAGTTGCTTTCTCTCCAACTAGCAACTCTAATATTTTATCAAATGGCAGCTAAGACCTATGGGTGTATGAATAAATGTGAGCCTCTGGGCAGTGTATGAGTTTGGAGGGGAGAAAGGGTTCCAGGATTTGCCTACCAAGACTATAAGACAGACCACCACTGGACGGGCCCAGGACAAAAACAAACCAGTAAATCCAGGGGAAACTTGGCTTTCTGCAGTCTTGTAGGTCCGGAGAGTAAAGGTTGATTTCAGCTCTACATGAATGTTTGGCTTTTTTCAGGTCCCCAACAGACAAGAAGGAACTGAATGGTGAGCTCAGAGGCTGAGAAAATCCATAAAGACAGGGAGAAAAGTATCTTCTTCCCTGCTTCAGTAAAAGTCTTATGAACCATTTATCTCTACACAATCAGCTCAAACAACATCCACCATACTATGCTGGTTGCTTCTTAAGATATTCCATAGCCAGATCTGAGCCCCACTGAGTCAACAAAGGAAATAACAATACATCCAAAGGGACTCAGTGGCAGAGAGGAAGATCAATCAGAACAGACAAAACAAATACCAAGAAGATACAAGTGCAAGAAGAAAGAAAAACCTGTGGCACTAAAAAGGGAAAGAGAGAGAAAGAAGAGAGTGATGGAGGGAATCAGAGGGGGAGGAAGAATGGGAGGAAGGGAGGCATTAGGAAATGGAAGAAAAAAAGAAAGGGTGTTTTTTGTTTTTTGTTTTTTTAAATAATACTATATACATAGATGAAAGGAGAGAATGATTTCTGTTGAAACCTAAGTTAGGGGGGCCTAGGTGACTCAGTCGTTAAGTGTCTGCCTTCCGCTCAGACCATGACCCCAGGGTCCTGGGATGGAGACCCGCATGGAGCCCCGCAGTGGGTTCCCTGCTCAGTGGGGGAAGCCTGCTTCTCCCTCTCCCACTCCCCCTAGTTATATTCCCTCTCTCATTGTCTCTCTTTTTCTGTCAAATAAATAAAATCTTAAAAAAAAGAAAAAAGAAACCTAAATTAATCTAGAAGATCAAATGGAGAAAATAACTCAAAGCACAGAGCAAAGATAAAAAGTGCCTAAAATCATGAGCAAGAAGATGAGAGATTTGATACATTCCAGAGACTTAACATACAACCTAGGAAATCTAGATGGAGGAGAAGGTACATTTGGAGGAAAGGCAATAATTAAACATAAAAAAGGATAAAGCTTTTTTAGACCAAGAAATACCTGAATCTAGAGATTGAATGGAGTCTGCAAGTTCCAGACTGAACTGATGAAAACACACACACACACACACACACACACACACACACACCCCTTAGGAACATCCTGGTAAAGTTTTTGAACTCAAGGGGGTCAAATTTTTTTTTAAGAGCTTCCACATAGAAAGTTGCCTTATGATAAAGAAAACAGAATCAGACCTCTCTTCCCCCTCACCAGCAACTGGAAGTAAATGGAATAACATCTGCAGAGTCCCGATAGCAAACGACTGCTCCTCCAGAATTCCATGACCAGCCAAGACCTAATTCAGATGCCACAGTGAAAGAAACTTGCAGATACGTAAGAAGACAGGAAATAATACTCATATTTTCTCACTAAAGAAAATAGTTAAGAAGGGAATCTAACCAGACAACAGAGTCCAAGATGAAAGAAAAGGGAATGGTAGTGAGTATAGGGTGGCTCAGTGGGTTAGGCCGCTGCCTTCGGCTCAGGTCATGATCTCAGGGTCCTGGGATCGAGTCCCACATCAGGCTCTCTCCTCAGCAGGGGGCCTGCTTCCCTTCCTCTCTATCTGCCTGCTTCTCTGCCTACTTGTGATCTCTGTCAAATAAATAAATAAAATCTTTTAAAAAAATTTAAAATAAATAGTTCAATATAAAGACATCTAGATATATTTTTTTAAAAAGGATAGATAGATAGATAGATAATCATAGGCTAAGCAACGTGCAAACTGTTACAAAAAACAAAGAGCAGCTTTGAAAATCTCCTGAGTGGACAAAACCAAGTTAATCATACAAAGGTTAATTTAGCTTATTTTGCAATAGTAACTTGACCTGGGTCATTTCTTGCTTATGCCTCTGGAAATCATAAACAAAACTTGAACTGTTTGCCAGAGTGGATCTGAGGTGACCATTGATCAATTCCATATCATACAAGAGGATTCTAGGGACGCCTGTGTGCCTCAGTCGGTTGGTGCCTGCCTTCCGCTCAGGTCATGATCCCAGGGTCCTGCGACTGAGACCATCCCCTGTCAGGCTCCCTGCTTATCGGGGAGTCTGCTTCTCTCTCTCCTTCTGCCACTACCCCTGCTTGTGCTCTCTCTCTCTCACTCTCTCTCTCTCTCAAATAAATAAAATCTTTTTAAAAAAAGATTATTATAACCAATTGCTGTGAAGAATAAACAATCACTGCTTTCTCACTACATAAGCTGCTTTTTAACAATATACCCCTGAGCCTTATTTCATATTTTGGTTTAAGTGTTCCCATTTTGCAAACTGTCTTTTTGGTATGTGCACTATAAACTTTTACTAACTACTACTTCAACGATTCACTGGTTTTTCTTCTGTCATTTTTTAACTTTTGCTAAGTATATAATCCAAACAAATAACATCCCAAAAGGCAAAAAATTATAAGAAGTACAAGAAAAATTTGATAAAATGGAGTTTTAACAGAAGAGCTTAACACTTTACTTCAGAATTAGACAAATCTGGTATATAACAAACATGGGATGACATAGGAATTGAATAATACAATTAATAAACTTGAAGTAATAGCTCTGTATAGAATCTAATATCCCTCAAACAAGCAACAGAACATTTTGGGGGTACCTATAGAATATTTACAAAAATCACTAATATTTGACCACAAAGAAAACTATGACAGAGTCTAAAAACTGCATTCCCTTAATTCAATAAAGTTGAAAATAATGTAAGGGTGACTAAAAACCATATACAGAGGAAATTAAAACAAAATTATAAAGTATCTCTAAAGTAATGAAAAAGAGAATACTTTTTACCAAAACCCAAACGTCAAGTGGAAACTGTACTCAGAAGAAAATATGAAGCTTACCTATATACCTTAAATGTTGTCATTATTAAAGAAAATATCAAGAATAGGGACGCCTGGGTGGCTCAGTTGGTTGGACGACTGCCTTCGGCTCAGGGCGTGATCCTGGAGTCCTCGGATCGAGTCCCGCATCGGGCTCCCAGCTCCATGGGGAGTCTGCTTCGCTCTCTGACCTTCTCCTCGCTCGTGCTCTCTCTCACTGTCTCTCTCTCTCTCAAATAAATAAATAAAATCTTTAAAAAAAAAAAAAGAAAAAGAAAATATCAAGAATAAAGTTCATTTTTATCTTAAGAAATTAAACAAAAGTAACAAAGTAAACAAGAAGAAATTAGGAAGAAGGAATGAATCAAGATTAGAGCTAAAATGAAAGTAATAGAAAAGAGGTAGAAAATACAAGTAAGTATAAATGTCCTCCTTTGCAAAAAAAGAGTAAGATCTGACCTGTATTAAGAAAAAAAAGTGAACAAAAAGAAAATAATTATGAATTCTATAGGAAATGACAAGTAGAAGAGAAAGTAAAAGTATAATAAGAGAAACTTGTGTCAACAAACTGGATTCCTAAGGAAAACTGTTGATTTCCTAGTAAAAATACAGATAACCAAAATGGATCCTGAAATAGGAAAAATATTTTAAAAAAACCATCTACCATAGAAACACTTAAAATCATACTTAAAAACTTTACATTGGAAAGTGATGAATCACTAAATTCTACCCCTTAAACTAATGCTGCACTGTATATTAACTAACTTGAATTTAAATAAAATCTTGGAAGAAAAAAAGCTGGGGGAAAGAAACCCAAATGTTGCATTGGAAAGGACCCCAGGATTACATGAGTTCATAGCTGAGTTTAAGTCGACCATTACAAAATTATGATATTTTATTATATTTTATATTATGTATTTTATATAGTTTTCTATTATATATTATAAATACTATATTATATATATTACATTTTATGATATTCAAAGCCTAGAGAAAAAATAATGTGACTCTGCATTTTAAGAGAAAAAAATGGGACTCTCTTCACCAAAACTTGGTATTGTTGGCATATTTCAACTAATCTAAGATGCCAATGATTGTAAAATTCAAATTATCTTAGGTATTTGAATAGTATTTTAAAAAAATAGTATTTTAAAAAAAATACTCTTGTAACTAGCACTTACAGTTTATTTTAAATTTTAAATTTATGGAAAGCGCTGCTTTAGTCTTATTTTAAAAGATTATTTGTCAACATGCCTGAGTGGCTCAGATTGTTAAAGCATCTGCCTTGGCTCAGGTCATGACCTGTAGGTCCTGGGATGAGCCATGCCTGGGGCTCCCAGTCAGCGAGGAGTCTGCTTCTTCCTCTTCCTCTGCCTCTCCCCCTGCGTGTGCTTTCTCTGTCTCTGTCTCTCTCTGTGTCTCAAATAACTAAGTACATATTTAAAAAATAAAACTAAAAGATTATTTATCTTCTATCAGTCTTGTACATTCATTAAAAAAAAAAAGAAGAAGCTATCTTCATACTCATACTCAAGCTTTTCTGGATCATTTTCAACTCAGGGCTGCTGATAACCCTTTTTTTTTTCCCATTCAATATTGTCCTCCCTACCTTCACAAGTATTGGCAATGCTGCCTTTCCTGCAAGAAGGTCCATTATTGTGTCTGGGTTTGGGTTTTTTTTGTTTTTTGTTTGTTTGTTTGTTGGTTGGTCTTTTTCCAAGTGCGGATATTCCCTTGACGTTCACTAGTTTAGTGCCATAGCTTTCTTACTCTTGATGCAGGTGTCAGTGGAAGGTTTTAGACAAGTTCACACAGGAATAGGTGTGGGCAAAGTCAGCTGTGTCATGGCTTAGGTCTGGCGGACAGCAACTGTCAGCCACATCTTATTTCCAAGATACTGAAATATGAGAAAATAAACCTTACCAAATCGGTGAAAAAGAGTAGTACAAAAACCAGAAAACTACACATTAGGCTCATATGTGGCATACACGTGAACACATTCCAGATAAGGTATTAGCAACCAGAATCCTGCAGGCCAACCAAAGAATAATGGCCAAACACTAGACCCTCAATTCTGAGGAGCAGTTGGGATCATTAACAGGAAGAAAACTGAGTGAAGAGAGTCAAGCCACGACTAGCGTGGTGCTGGTATCACTTTTTTAGAAAAACAGTACGTAACCAGAAGCGCAATCCTAGTTCAGTTGTTGAGTATCCGTGTGATTTGGACTGTACACATCCCTCCCTGGGTCTCCGTGTCCTCAAGTCAGGGAGGGCAGGCATACCCAGGCTCTTTTTATGCTCTGGTCTTCCGGGCATCCCTGGGTCTAGGACAGCATCTCATCCACCAGGAATCCAGCCCGGGTTTTGTGTGGAACTCTGTGCCAGTCAAACCCTTGGTTACTCAGGTAGAAAACTGGTCCCACTGCCCAATAAAATCTCCTGCTCTTTAATTTCACACAACAGTGCTGAGTCTAATCACAACTCGGGTGGAAATAAAAAATTACCAGGCTCCCCTCCCCAACTTATTCCAGACAAACATGCATGTCCTGGCTCCTTTCTGAACCCCCCATAAAAGCCTCAGTCAGCCTCCTGCGCAATAGAGCTTCAGGCAGTCAAGACAAGGCCTTGAACTTCATTTTACTGCCGCCTCAGAGCGCTCTCACACATCCACTCTCTCTTCCTGTAGCTCTTTATTTTCCTCCTGATACTTCTTTCGTTTAAGATTAATTTACATGTATTTATTTACTTTTTTATTGTGGAAAAATGTACATAACACAAAACTTACCATCGCAACCATTTTTAAATGTCCAGTTCAGTAACATTAAATACATTCACCTTGTTGTACAACCTATTTACTACTTATTCATTAAAAAAGAAACAATAACTTTATGTCCTTAGTAATAAATTCAAATAGGCCCTAAAAGGTGTCAAATGAAAAATGAGAGTCTCCCAGTCACTCATTTCAAAAGAAATCACTCTTAGGTTTCTTTTTAGATCCTTCCAGAAACATTTTTAGTTTATATATGTCAGTATGTACATTCTATGCAATAGATACTTTTAAAATATTTATACAAGCAATGTCTTATTTTCAAAGATTTGTGTATGATGTGCTGCCCTTTGCTTTTTTCATTTAACAAAATGTCTTGGAGCTGTTTCTATGTCAACGCTCACCGCTCTCCTTTCAGTCTTGCTTTTTAAAATACGAGATTATGAGATAATTGATTTAACCAGTCTCCTGTTGGTAGCATTATGTTGTTTCTAGTTTTTTGTTGTTGCTGTTGCTGTGGTTTTTCTCATTACTGCTGGTTTTGCTATTACAAATAATGCTGCAATAACCATCCTTGTATATCTAACTTGTCATACATTAGCTGCTGTATCTGTCATCTCAATTCCTAACTGTGGAATTGCAGGATCAAAGGGGATGTGAATGTATCTGGTTTATTTTAAAGACTCTCTTCTTGATACAGTATAAACATGAAGTAGTTTTGTTTTACCTATCATCGCTTTTAACTATGTTATATTGAACACATTTCAAACTCTTAAGGGTACCTTGAGCAGACTTGTAAATTTCCAGTCCGTTTAAAACTTCAAAGCTGATTCAAAGCTGTCCCCTTCCCTCAGAGACTTGGGGAGGGGAGCCTCATTCAATGATAGAAACGGAATGGAGGCTGAAGAAAAGGCAAACACCTCTTGACTTTAAACAGCTTGTTGGCTGTGTGGCTGCTCTGGCTAACCCAGGCAGATGGATGATGCTATTTGTGTAGCAGGCATCAAAATTTTGAGTTTTTTAAAGGGGTCTGGCGAGGTTTCCCTCTCTGTTGCATAGTTCCCCTAACATAGACGATCTGGCTCCAGTTCAACCTTCTATTCATTTTCTACCTTTGCTCCTAATACTGGACCACTGGGGTCCTTCACCCACAGCTGTTTCTCCATGAATTGGTAACCTTCTTGGATGGAGTCCTGGCAAGATAATTCAAGCACAGGTATTTTCTTTCTTTTAAAAAAATTTTTTTTATTTTTTTATAAACATATAATGTACTTTTATCCCCAGGGGTACAGTTCTGTGAATTGCCAGGTTTACACACTTCATGGCACTCACCATAGCACATACCCTCCCCAATGTCCATAACCCCACCCCCCTCTCCCGACCCCCCTCTCCCCAACAACCCTCAGTTTGTTTTGTGAGATTAAGAGTAAATTATGGTTTGTCTCCCTCCCAATCCCATCTTGTTTCATTTATTCTTTTCCTACCCCCCAAACTCCCATGTTGCATCTCAACTTCCTCATATCAGGGAGAACATACGATAGTTGTCTTTCTCCGATTGACTTATTTTGCTAAGCATAATACCCTCCAGTTCCATCCACGTCATCGCAAATGGCAAGATTTCATTTCTTTTGATGGCTGAATAGTATTCCATTGTATATATATACCACGTCTTCTTTATCCATTCATCTGTTGATGGACATCTAGGTTGTTTCCATAGTTTGGCTATTGTGGACACTGCTGCTATAAACATTTGGGTGCACAAAGTACAGGTATTTTCTGTAGGGTTATCTCAATCCACAGGATAACCAAGTGTCCTTGCCACACCAGATCATGGAAAGCTAGCTGCTATACACTATCTCAACTCTTTTTCCCATAGTAGGTAGGCACACAGGAAGATAGACCTGTATATGCCTAAGCAGACCTCCATTAGGGAATGAAATGTCTATCTCCCTTACTTGCTGCCCCATTTCTATTAATGATTCTCTTGGCATAACCATTCACTTGGATTCAGGGAATGGAAAGCACCCATCCTTCCCTCCTCCAAAGAAGGGTAAAACCTCTAACATTGATCTTTTTTCACAAGACCACCACTGACCATTTCTCCCATTCCTCTCAAGTCTTCTTAAATTGACTCAGAACGTTGTTGGGAGTGCTGGTGGTGGTGGTGGTGGTAGTGCCAGTTTTCCTTTCTTCCAGAAGCTCTGTGGAGGTGTCTGGCCCCATCTCAAGGTGATCAGTCGATGGTTCTATTGAAAATGTATCCATATCTATTTTTTCTTACCCAGTGCCTTGTAGTGTCAGCTTCGAGTTTTAAATACAATTTAGAAACAGATGAAGTTCCCCTCAATTTCTTGTTACGTGAATTTAACTATTTATAAACTGCCCTCCAAAAAGTAAGGCCATCAATAATATATGGAAATGTCTGGTTTGCCCAAGTCCTCTCTAACACTCCTTTAACATGCCTGAAGACAAAACTTTCTGACAGAATCAAACCTCTCAGCTTTCTTTGTTTTCTACAAAAGGAGGAAGAGGAAGAAACCAGGTTGGAAATGCAGAACACCAGTCCCCTGCTATCATATAAGTATTTCCTGTGTAGATGGTGAACTACATTTTAAAGATTTATTATTTATGTGTGTATTTATGTATGTATGTATGTATGTATTTATTTATTTATTTTGGGGGGTGGGGTTGGTAATAACAGAGGAAGAGGGAGATAGAATCCTAAGCAGACTCCACACTGAGCATGGAGCCTGACGCAGGGCTTAATCCCACAACTCTGAGATCACATCCTGAACCAAAACCACAAGTCAAATGCTTAACTGACTGTACCACCCAGGTGTCCCAATGTTGGACTATTTTGTGTGGATTTGCTTGACCTCTAATAATTAGCTACAGAGTAATGTCTTTGTCCTGCCAGCCTGAGAGCAGGTACTACCAGAAGGCAATACACCTGTTATGAATACAGGGCCTACAGAGTAGAGGAGAAACCATCTGTCCGTGAGGCCAATATTAAGGTGCTTAGGGAGAGACCTCAGAGGAAGTGTGTAATAAAAAATTTGGCTGGCCTTGGAATTTTTGGAGTGATAGGAGAGTCTTTGTTATTTGTGGTCAGCCCCTCAGACCATACCTGATAGTTTATGTTAACAAGTGACTCATGGTGGGCCCCTAGATAGTTTTATGCTTATGAGATGGCTCAGGATGGAGGTTAGCCATGCCAGAAAGACTAACCATGTGATTACACAGTTGGGGTTTTAAGTGACCTGATACCAGTTCAACTTCCAGGAAGCAGAAGGGCTGGAGACTGAGTTCAGCTACATGGGCGATGATTCAGTCATGCCTGTATAATGAAATCCCAGTAAAAACTCTAGACACCAAAGCTCAGGTAACCTTTTCTCTGCTTTGTGTATTGTCCACATATATGTGCAATGTGTCCTTAAGGAAGATGAAAGCTTTGCTCTTGAGACCCTCCTGACCTGAACTGCCTCCTTCTTTGGCTGATGTTCTTTGTATCCTTTTCCTATAATAAAACTGTAATTGTAACTACAGCATTTTCTTGACTTCTCTAAGTCATCCTAAAAATATTATCAAACCTGAGAGAAGAGTGGGAACTCCTAAATTTGCAGCCAGCAGATTAGAAGTTGGCTTTGGGACCTCTGAACTTGTAGCCAGTATCTAAAGTGAGGGCAGTCTTGTGGACAACTGTACACTTAACCTGTGGAGTTTGGCCTAACTCTGGCTAGTTGGTGCCAGAACTCTTTACCAGGAGACAGAATCTCAAGACAAAAGTTGGAGCCATGAGGTTAAGTCACTTTTACTCTTGTGGAGAAAATATTTCCATGACACAAAGGATTAAGAAAATTAGGGGGACCTAGGCGGCTCAGTTGAGAAAACATCTGCCTTTGGCTCAAGTCATAATCCCAGGGTTCTGGGAACAAGCCCCACATAGGGCTCCCTGCTCAGTGGGGAGTCTACCTCTCCCTCTGCCCTTTCCCCTACTTGTGCTCTCTCTTACACACTCTTTCAAATAAATAGATAAAATTTTTTTTAAAAAAATTAAGAAAATTAATTTCCATCAGTTCTTCTGCTCATTAATGAAGGGTCAAACAGCCCTGTGGCTAAGCAAATAGATAGTACACCTGCAATGTCCTATCCTATCTCTGCTCCAGAAACTTGGCCCCATGGGCTACTTCTATAAGCCAAGGGAAGAGAACAGTAGATTCATGAGGGACCATAAGTTATTCAATTTTGTGTCCCTCATTGAGAACACACAACAGTTCTTCCTTATGCTAGTTACTCAAAATAATAATAGTAATAATAATTTAATGAAACTCAGGAAGTTCCACATATATTGGCCAAATGGCTTGAGAATCATCCAATTTATGGGTTAAAAAAGAATAGACCAGGCCAAAACAATAAAGACTAAAAGGAGTTATGATAAAAGTTTATGAAATAATAAAGGGCAAGGATGAGGTAACCAGAGAGTTCTTACTCTCTGTTAAATTTCAGTATTTAAATCTTGAAGCAGGAAAATTTAATATAAGAAGTATGCACAGTGGGTAATGGACTAAGAAAATCCATTACTCAGAGAAATAGTGCAAGCTGAAAATATCAAAAGCATTTAGAGGAAACTCGAGTGACCAACCAAAATAGAGTATTTCCTAAGAAAAAATAAAAATTAAGAAGATTTATCATAACTTTGTGAGGTCATGGAGCAGAGCCAAGTCTTCACACAATATGTGCTTAGGATTCACTCCAAAAGTAGAGCCCTCAGCTGAGTGGATAATGGAAATGACTCAGTCTCATCTCCCAAAAGGAGGGGACCCATTACATCAGATCCTGGCTTAGCCTGCTTAGGATTCTTTGGGGCTCATCCAGTTGTCGTGCTGAACTCTCCGTCTTGCCCTCAGATGTCAGTTTGTATACCCTAAAAGAAATCACTTCAGTCCTCCCTACTGAATCCCTGACAAACTTCCATTTCAACTGGCATTCTCACATACTCTGGTGGGAAGGGATACTGGTCAAATTTTGGTAATTTGTCATTATTTACTGAGGAATCCAGCTCCAGGTCAAAATCCTATATGTGATATTTCCAACCTGATCATAGGAAATTGCAAGGTTTTCCCTGGCTGGCCTCATGGGGAGAAGCTGCCCTCCTCACACCACACTTGAAGCCCTGCCAAAGCATTGCAATATTCTGGTGGGAGTTTTAGTCAAGGACTTAGCCCTCCTTCTCCCCCACTGCAATGAGCAAGGCTCACACATGTATCTATATTCCTAACCCAAATACTTCCACTTAGAGCCCTCATTATTGGGCTTGGCTAAGATAACTTTCTCCACTTTGACTCAGTACCTCTCCATTACTGTTCCTTTCCTCTCACTACTTCCTTCAGGCCCAAAGGTCCATAAAGAGGCATGAGCCTTCTGTTCAGGTCTTCTTGACATTGAGATGATTCCCCTCACACGTACTGCATTCACCTGAAAAATCTTTTAAATCTGTACCTTAACAAGCTAAATAGCCAGCAATAAGAATTATGCAAATAAATGTTAGTGTATCTATAACACTATGTAGATGTTAAAAATGATAATGGAAATAAATGAAAAGAGGCTTATTGTGAGTGTTCAAAGCAGCATATAGTCTATATTTGTATTTATGTAAAAGGAAGTATAGAGTCAGAATAGTTACCAATGTTCATCTCCACTACATTACTAATCATTACTCTGGGTGGTGAGGTTATGCATGTTTGATTTCCTTGCCTATCTGTATTTTCTCGTTTAGGACAACAATATATCATTTCTTTAATAAAAAATGACAAAGCTATTTTTCTTAGTGTGCATATACCTTGAAAGAACAATTCAGAATCAGGAATTCATCTTAAGAGTATAATTTTAAGTGTGCATGCAAAGACTTAGCTAAGTAATATTTATTGCAAAGTTACTTATAATAGTGAAAACCTAGAAATAACTCAATTTCTAGTGCTAGGAGATTGGGAAAATAAATATTAGTACATCCATAGGTTATAACATTAGGTAGCTAAGTTAAATCTTTTATGAAAAGACGTTCATAATATGTAATAGGTTTTTAAAAAACAGTTTACAGAACAGTGTATTTCCATATCTTTTGATCCAGAAATTCCACTCCTAGGAAATATTAGCACAAAGAAACAAGCATAAATATCTTGATTATGTCATTTCAGCGAAAAACTAGGAGCTACACAAATTTTATCAATGGAGTATCTAAAACAAATAATGACACGTTCATCTAACGGACTATTAAAGCAACTGCTAACATGAAATAAAATCCTATGACCTAACATGAAAAACATCATGATATATTCTTTCTTTTTTTAAAAAAAGATTTTATTTATGTGACAGAGATCACAAGTAGATGGGGTGGGGGGAAGCAGGCTCCCCATTGAGCAGAACGTCTGATGTGGGGCTCAGTCTCAGGACCCTGAGATCATGACCCGGGCCCAAGGCAGAGGCTTAACCCACTGAGCCACCCAGGTGCCCCATCATGATATATTCTTAAGTGAAGACATACCTCTATAGAGGGATTATAAAGTACTTCTAAATTTATATTTCTATACTATTCCAATAGTTTTACAATAAACATCCATAAGTTTTATAACCAGAAAAAATGATATAAAACATATTTAATATGATAAATTATATGAGTATGTGAGAGTATAATATGCATAGCAAAAAGTCTGAATGAATATCAAAATGTTAACAATTGTTATTTCTGGGTGATGAGGTTAAAGTTGATTTTTATTTTGCTATTCTTGCTGTTCAATATTATTTGAGATTTTTACAATTAATATGTGATTTTATAATAAAAAAATAAAATTGTTTTAAATTTTAGAACCTTCATTTTCATTCTTAATGATCTTAAATGCCCTGCCCAGGGCTTGCCAACAGCTCCTAGCTTCCCCTTGTGGAAATGCAGTATCTTACAAACAGAGGCAGCTTAGTTAGAGGCAAAAAAGACAAAGAAGCCTATTCACAAACGACCACACATTTTATGATTCCATTCATAAGGAATCCCAGAATAGGGAAATTTATGTATAAAGTAGATTAGTGGTTACTTAGGGCTGAGGGATGGTGGAGAGGTGAAATGAGGTCTAGGAGGTGATAGCTAAAGGGTACGGGGTTTCTTCCATTTTTGGTACTTAAATATTTTCTTGTATGTTTTATGCCACTTATATTGGGGAATATACAGTGGTTTAAGAGAATTTTAGATTTCAAGAAAGCTCAACAACTATCAGAGCCATGCTTCTTCATTATTCCCATTTTCCTGATAAAGAAGCATGCTAGAGAGCAAGTAGTGTTGGTCGCATGGCTCACAAGTAGAGAGGCAAGATGCCTGTCTATCACCACAACCCACCCTTTCTCTGCACATGACCTTTAGTTGTGCTGTGTTGGAGATGGGTTGGAACCTTTTCCTCTCAAGGGCCTCTTCACGATCCCCCCCTTATTTAAAACAATATGGTAAAATAGACAAAACAAAATTTACCAATTTAACCATTTTTTTAGAGAGAGAGGTGGGGGTGGGTAGGAAGGGAGAGGAACAGAGGCAGAGGAAGAGAATTTTAAGCAACTCCACACTGAGCCTGGAGCCTAATGTAGGGCTCCATCCCTTGACCCTGAGATCATGACTCCAACTGAAATCAAGAGTCTGTTGCTTAACCAACTGAGTCACCCAGGCAACCGCCACTTTAACTGTTTTTAAGTTATACTGCTCTATAGCATTAAGCACACTCACATTTTTGTACAACCATCACCACTATCCTTCTCCAGAACTTTTTAGTCTTCCCCAATTGAAACTTAATTCCCATTAAACAATAACTCCTCATTCTTCTCTCCCCTTCCCCACAACCCCTGGCAGCTACTATTCTACTTCTGTCTCTATGAATCTGACTACTCTGATCTGTCATATAAGTGGAATCATATAATATTCAACATTTCATTACTGGCTTATTTCATTTAGCATAATGTCTTCAAGGTTCATCCATGTTGTACCATGAATCAGACTTCCATCCCTTTATAAAGCTGATAAATATTCCATTGTATGTATATGCCACGTTTTGTTTATCCATTCATCTGGTGACAGACACCTGAGCTGCTTCCACCTTTTGCCTGCTGTGAGTAATGCTGCTATGAACACAAGAACACAAATATCTGTTCAAGCTCCCAATTTTGATGCTTTGGGGCATAAACACAGAACTAGAATCATACAGTAATTCTACATTTCATTCCCACCAGAACGGGTTTCTTTCTGAAGTAATAAAATCACCAAAAATTGATGATGGCTGCACAACTCTGTGAATATGCTAAAAATTACTGAATTACAAAGTTTCAATGGGTAAATTGTACATTATTTGAATAAATAAATAAATCCGGGGTTTTTTAAAGGCAAAAAAAAGGTATTAGCTTAAGAATGCTAAGGCTGAGCCCATTTCAACTTTCAACTATCCCCCAAAACGGCTGGATAACCAGCAAGCTTCCCAACCTTAAAGGACTGGCGTTTACGTCAACTGTATTGGATTCTGGACATCTAGTTTCAGGGAGTCTGGTGCTTATTAAAACTCTCCCTCTGGCTGCATGGGGCCACAGTGCATTAAACATTGGGTGACTAAAGTGGGTTGGAGAATATCCATTTTATTAATTTAATTATTCTTAATACAATGTTTACTTTTGTTTCCCACAGGTGTTCCTCTCTATATCTTGTTCCTGCCTGTCCCATGGAACTCATTGTCTGACAAGTGAGGCCTAGGAGACAGGTTCCCTACTCATAATGGCAACCCTTTCCATTGGCCATCCCATCAGTAAGCACCAACAAAAGATGTCTCTTAGCTTTTAAAGGCTGGCTGGGGTTGAAAAGTTAACCTAAGAGTCATTTAGGTGCATGACTGTAACAAGAAAAAAAAAAAAAACTTTACAATAATCTACTAATTACCATGACTCAGTCCCTCTGGTTCATATGAGACCAAAATCCACACATGTAAGGACCAGAAATCTTCCTACTCATTTTATAGGAAATTATTTATTTGTGTTCCTGAGATAGTTCATACCCATTGTGTTATTGGAATTCTTCTGCCTTTCTTGGTCAAAGATGTTGCTGCTGTTGTTTTTATTTTTTAGGATGGATTTCTTTTTTTTTTTTAAGATTTTATTTATTTTATTTGACAGACAGAGATCACAAGTAGGGAGAGAGGCAGGCAGAGAGAGAGAGGAGGAAGCAGGCTCCCTGCTGAGCAGAGAGCCTGATGCGGGGCTCGCTCCCAGGACCCTGGGTTCATGACCTGAGCCGAAGGCAGAGGCTTCAACCCACTGAGCCACCCAGGCGCCCCTCTTAGGATGGATTTCTCACATTGACATCATCTTTAAGGTTTTTAGGTATGCTTCCAGTGTTCATATGAATACTCGGTTCATCTCTCTGAATTTCTTTCTTCATTTTTAAGATAAAAAAAAAAAACTTTGCCAGTTTTGATAGTCTGTGATTATATAGCAAGTAAATTATAGAGGAAAGTATTTTTTTAGAGATTGATTTATTTTAGAGAAAGAGAAAGTGGGAAGGAGGGAGGGAGCACATGGTGGGAGAGGCAGAGGGAGAGAGGAACTCAAGCAGACTCCACATTAAGCACAGAGCCTGACATGGAGCTCAATCTCATGACCTGAGATCACTACCTGAGCTGAAACCAAGAGTGGGATGCTTAACTGACTGCGTCACCCAAGAGCCCCTAGAGGAAAGTATTTATTTGGGAGACATTTTTCTTCTCTTAAGGACTTTAGCCTCTATTGGGACCCTTTTTTTCCTACCCAGGGTCACAAACATGTAACCATTAGGCTCTATTAGTCTGCTTGAGGCTTTTTTGTTTGTTTGTTTTTGTTTTTGTTTTTGTTTTTATGGTAATGCTAGATTAAAGAACACAGCCTGGATTAGAAGCCAAAATTCAGACTCCTTCCCAAATTGAACCTAACCACACAAGCATAAGTAAAACTTGTACAACCACAGGCTTTCTACAGAAATGGGTTCTGCTCCAGCTAGTCTATCATACAAGGAAAAGATGAGTGCATCTCTCCTGTGGGCAGCATCATTCCAAAAGAAAGCCAAGCAGGGACATTGAATGCAATGATCCTTTTTCAAAAACAATAATCATACAAACCATTCTACTTCCCATGAAAGACAACAGGTGAGAGGTAAAAGTAAGAAGGATTACAGCCTTCTCCCTAACACTTCCAAGAAAGCAGAAGGCTATGTTTTGGGCCAAGGTAAGAAAACATGGAAAGAGAGAAGTTGGTACCTCTTACACTGGATAAATATTTGTTGAAAAAATAATAACAAAATAATAAATGTCATTCTGACAACAGTCCATTCTTAGAATGTAGCATTTGCTAACTACCCACAGCCTTCTAGGTATGAGTGAAAGTTGCAGCCAGCTTTTGGAAGTCATTTCCAGGCCAGGCAGGGAGCATCTCAAGAACCTAAGCTGGGTGCTGAATCTCGATGCCTAATGCTGCAAGTTGGTTAAAGAGGATGAGACCTGGGTAGCCTAGTAACTTTCAGGTCAATTTCAAGGTAAAAATTCTAAAGTCTTATTTTAAATTCCAAATGAAACAAATGAAAAGAGAGTTAAGATGAGGAACCAGGAAGGTGAAGAAAGGAGGGTCTTTTTATGAGAAGGTTTAGCATGGGTGACAAGAGGAAGGGTTCATTAGCGCTTAACCTGGGCAGAATTCTATTATTAATTCCACTTCATTGATTCAGTGTTCAGCTAATACCATGGGAGAGTCTACAGCAAGAATAATGGCTCTGCCTATCCCAAACACACCTGCCAGTCTGATACAGGGGTGCCCTTCCTTCTGATCTATCTTGAATTCCCCCACTCCAATTAAGTAGAGTCATTAATGTCACAACAGTTCTGGCAGAAATTGTATCTTCAGAAAGTATCCATGAAAACATGTATGGATGTGTTCTCTAGCTCTCTTCAAGGTACCTGTAGTAATACCTCAATTTATAATTCAGCTGGATGCCTAAGTAATTCCAGGTAAGGAGATATTTCACAAGCTACCTTTAAGTAATAGCCCAGAATATTGTGAAGACTTAAATTAAAAAGTTCCCCAAAACCTTGTGGACTAAAATTTCAATTTAGTTCAACATTCATTGTTGGAGAAGAAAAGTATTAAATATGATAAAGTTATTCAAAAAAAGGCAACATCAATTATTCTAGAGATGGAAACTATTAAGACATTTCTGTTAAATCAGTCATGATACAAGACATTTTCCATGATTGTTGTTCACTATTGTTTTGTAGGTCCTGGAAAATGTGATAAGATGAGATAAAAATGTGGTCACTATAAATGCTGTGAAGATATTAAATTATTTGTTTTTGATACGATTGTTTATCTAGAATTTTCAAAAGACTCTATTAAAATACATAAAGGGGTTAAAACACAGTTGGGTCAGATGACTAAATATCAAACAAAATTTTTAAACAAATTTTTTCTCCATATATGCCAATATGTAAATGTGGAAAATAGTACCCTCAGAATAGTGACAAAACTATAAAATATTTAGTAAAAATTTAATGAGAATGGGAGAAACACTTCCAGAATAGTAGAAAAGGACCTTCCAAAATCCACAGTTTATAAAGCAAGAACAAAAGTCTTGTCACATGCAACACATCTTTATAGAACAACAAAAAACCATCAAAATCAACCTTTTCTCTTCTGTGGAAATTAATCAAACTGTGGAAATTAATCAAAAGCCTGTATCAATCTGAAGGATATTTATTCAAATAAAATGCCTGAATCTTAATAAGAACTATAAGCTTTCTAGCATTTTAACCTGCCCTATTCCTATTTGCCTCACCATAGTTATGCCATAGACTGAAAAACCAACAGCCTTACAACTATAGTAGTTGTGGAAACCAGCAGTCTAGCAGCCACTGGAGGGAGCAGAGAGGAGCTGAGGCTCTCCCAAAGGTTCCATTCAAACAGAATTGTTATTATGTGACTATCTGGTAGCTCCCAGGAAAATCTCATTCACAGGGCTTATCTTTATCTGACCTGGCTCAGACCTTGATCACTGAAAGAAGCTCTATCACCAGGGTGTTTGTCAAAAACAATCAGTGGCAATTTTTTTTTAATATCACAGCCTCTTGACAGCAGTATGAGTTAGGGAATACAAGAGGCCAGCCAAAAAAAAAAAAAATACAAGAAAAATATGGAAAATGAGATGTTCATAGACACATGTTTTTGGTGATGTAGAAGGCCAAATTTAAGTGAAAAGCTGTGTGCACACCCAGAAAAAAACCTAATCTTCACATCTAGATGGACTGGAGGCTCTGAAAAGCAGGCAGTGAAGGCTAAATCACAGCTGTAAACTGCTGGACCATTAAAGTCTTGCCACACACACATACACACACACATAGCTCTTTGGCAAAGGATGAGGAACTTATTGTTTCAAAGCATTTAAGGAAAGCTCTGTTTAATCATTAGCTAATTGAGTAGAAACTTTAGTGCAGCACAGGACAAAGACAAAAACACAGACTTCACAAAATAAGTCCAAGAAAGTCACTAAACGAGCAAACAAACAACAACAATAGCTTCAACAACAAACTAACAAGAAATACAACAATAAACCTTGAAGCTGGTGAAGGAAATCAGATTACAAAGTTGTCACGGTATATAATTTAAAGTGCCCTATTTTTCAACAAAGAAATTATGAGACATACACAGAAATAGGAAAGTATGGTCCATACACAAGGGGAGAGAAAGCAATCAATAGAAACTGTTCCTGAGGAAGTTGAGATTTTGAACTTATGAGACAAAGTTTTTAAGTCAATTATCATAACTATGTTCAAAGAATAAAAAGAAATTGTATGTAAAGAATTAAAGGAATGAGAACAATGTCTCATAAAATTAATAATATGAATGAATAAATTATAAAAAAGAGCCATGTAGACATTTCAGAGTTGAAAATTACAATAATTGAAATGACAAATTCCCTGGAGGAGCTGAACAGGTTTAACAGGTAGAAGAAAGAATCTACAAACTTGAAAATAGACCAATTGATGGGGCGCCTGGGTGGCTCAGTGGGTTAAAGCCTCTGCCTTCGGCTCGGGTCATGATCTCAGGGTCCTGGGATCGAGCCCTGCATCGGGCTCTCTGCTCAGTGGGGAGCCTGCTTCCTCCTCTCTCTCTCTGCTTGCTTGTGCTCTCTCTCTCTCAAATAAATGAATAAATAAAATATTAAAAAAAAAAGAAAATAGACCAATTGAGATAATCCAGTCTGAAGGACAAAAAGAAGAAGAAAAATGAACAAAGCTACAAAGACTTTGTGTGACACCATCAAGTTTACCAATGTAAGCATAATGGGAATCTCAGAAGGAGAAGGAAAGGGTAAAAATAATATTTGAAGAAATAATGGTTTGGAATTCCCAAATTTGATGAAAAGCATTAATCTACACATTTAAGAAGCTCAATACCCTCTAATACAATAATGGAAAAGCAGTCCATACCTGAACACATCAAAGTCAAATTGTAGAAAAGCAGACAGATTCTTTAAAGCGGAAAGAGAAAAATGGTTATTCCAAAACAAGGATGCCTCAACAAGATTAACAGATGACTTTTCATAAAAAACTATGGAGGTTAGAAGGCAGTGGGATGACACATTCAAAGTGCTGAAAAGAAATACTTAAGAATTCTGCATCTAGCAATCATGTCCTTCAAAAGTGAAGGACATTCAGTTATTACAAGAAAACAAAACCAAAGATTTTGTGGCTTGCAGACCTGCCCCTCAGGGGCCATGCAGGTTTCTCCTATTCTGAGGGTTTTACACAGCTAAAGGGAGACCCGAAGGCTAAAATAGAAGGATACTAGAAAGTGACTGGAATCCACATGGAGTAAAGAGCACTGGTAAACTTAACTTCATAGGCAAATGTGTAAAACAGTATAAACATAACTCTTTTCTTTAAAAGATTTTATTTATTTGAGAGAGAGAGAGAGAGGGAGAGAATATGAGCAGGGGGAGAGGGAGAAACAGACACCTCACTAAGCAGGGAGCCAGATGTGGGGCTTGAGCTCAGGACCCTGAGATCATTACCTGAGCTGAAGGCAGATGTTTAATGAACTGAGCCACCCAGGTGTTCTTAAACATAACTCTTTTAAAAACATTTGTAACTCTTTAAGAGATAACTGCCTAAAACAGTAATTAGTTATAAAACTGTGTTGATGGCTTATAATGTACAGAAATAAATAATATTTGTGTGAAAATAATAGCACCAAGGAGAAAGGAGGGAATGGAACTATACTGGAACAAAATTTTTGTATGCTATGAAAATTAAGTTGGTATTACTCCAAATAGATTATTTTAAGTTCAGATGTTAATTACAATGCCCAGAGCAACCACTAAGAAAATAATAAAATAGATAAAATTAAAAGCAGGGTAGATCTGAGGATTTTAGTGCCTGGAATTAAGGACAATCATTTTAAGACATGTCAGCCTAAAATTCAAGATTCAAATTCCTGCAACAGGGAATCCATTTGTTCTAGTACAGGTTATTACCATTACTGTGGTCAAAAGTGTGGGGTTCCAAGATTGACAGGCCTCTAGAATTGCATGGGAGGGAAAGCAGGAAACATTTTCCCAAAGGAGTGAATCTGGAGTAGAAAAAAGATAAATGATAACTACTAAATATGTTAACACTTTGTAAACCAGATTTGATTATCTAATTTAATGTGACTCTGCCAGATAATAATATATAGAAAATTTGTGCTATAATATAAATAAAAGTACATTTGTGAATGGGGAAAATGGATTAATAGTGACTAAGCATGGCATTAAGGAGTAGGATGATATGTCAAATTCTTGAATAAACTGTGAAATACTGAAATAGAAAATTAGATTCTGAAGATGTTGCAAAATCCAGTATAGTTTCCTAAGCACTGTATTGTCTCTAATCATAAGGCATGTGAAATTAACTTGATGTCAACTTGAATAAGTTGTAGCTGATTGTTAAAATGCCAAATAAAGTTAAAAGAGAAGATACTGGGGAAAGTATGTGCAACACATACAACATATTAAAGAGTTACTATCTGTAATGTATAAGAAATTCTTACACTTTGGAAGGACCAGTAACTCAAGAAGGAAAATGAATGAACTATATGAATAAGCAATTACAGAATAGAAAGTCTAAAGGGGAAAAAGAATAGCTTCACCACTAGTCAGAGAATACAAGTAACAGAACAACAAACTACCTCTCTTCTTCTGTCAAAATGGCTGAAGTTATACAGAGTCAATCGTTACAACCTTTTAGAAGACAACTTGTTGACATTATAAATAGATTAATCCCATACCTAGGAATTAATCCTTCAGAAAGTAAAGTACCAAGGCATTTGGATATACATATAAAGATGCTTATCAAAACACTCATGGCAGTGGCAATTTAAAAAAAAAAAAAAGATTTTGCCATGAATAGAAGAAACTGTGAATAAATTTTGGTATATCTAAAACATTATGCATTCTCTAAAATAAATGAATTAAAGCAATACTAGTTGAGTTGAAAAGATTTTTAAGATGTATTACTTCCTGAGAAAAACAAGAAGCAGAGAAGTATATATATACGGTGATACCTCATTTTGTAAAATAAATAAAAAACAAAAACAACTGTATATATATATATATATATATATATATATATGAAGTTGTGTTCACCTGCTTAACTTTTTAAATAGTTGAGAGTGAGGGAGAGTAGTGAGGGGGAGAGTCAGGTAAGAAAAGATTTAAAAAGAGTGGATCTGAAAGAAAACTCAGCACACATGAAATGACCCCACATGGACATATATAGATGGACATGTGCATAAAGAGATGCATGAATATATGATCACTGAAATACTGACAGTGGCCATTTCAGGGTGTGGGAGTTTATTTCCTTACTTATACTTTTATGCACTTGAACTTTTACAATAAGCACAAAGTTTTTATACAACCAAAGAATAGTTATTTATTTTAAAATGTGTGTGTGGCCAAGTGCTACGGGGAATGAAGATGAGTCAGAAATATACCTTGCCTTGCAGGTCCTGACAGTGAGGAGACCGGAGGACACAACCAGCTGTAACATACAGGTGAACTTAGTGCTGTAACAGAAACACAGAGCATGGAATAGACATTAATTGATCACACATATCTGACAGGGAAGATCTGGAAGGACTTCCTTAAAGCAGTAGGCAGTTGAGTTGGATCGGGAAGGCTTGGAAGAAATTCAACTGGCAAAGATGAGGATAAAGGGAAATCTGGAATAAGGGGAGACTGAGCAAAATAAACAGGGGCATTAAAAATCCAAGGGGCATTCAAAGAATAGCAATTGACCTAGTTTAGTATAACAAACACAGGTGTTGAGTGGACAGAAGGGATTGCGAAAGTAGTTTATATTCCAGTTGCAGGAGGGAGTTACTGCAAGTTTGTGTGTTGGGGGTGGGGTAAAGGTAGGAGGAAAGTTCTGCCAGGAGAGTGGCATTCTTGGGTCTTTGTTGGGAGTGAGGAGAGAAAGGAGGCAAGAAAACCAGTTAAGAAACTATTAAAACGATTCAGCCCAAGGTAATAAAAGTCTGACAAGAGCACCAATGTGGGGACGCAGGGGAGGAGGGGAAAGATTCCAGAAACCTATCTGAGGTAAACAGGGTACCTTGGTGGAAGATGGAAGACCTTCTGGGCCTGGAAGTGAGGGGTTGGGAATACTACATTCTGAGAAAGAGAACGCTGGGATTGGAGGTGGGAGCCACATTCAAAGAAAGATGGCACTATCTTGCAGAATGTAGAGGGAATGGTGAGAATGATGAGTTAAAAGCATAGAGAAATTATGAGGTAAAATTAAAGCCCCACAGAGATCAGAAAGACATCCTCAATGTAGAACTATAGAACCAAAGATCTAGTTCTGCTCCCTGAAATCCTCTGTCCTAAGGAAAAGATGAACCCAAAAGCCTTCTTAACTATAGCAACACCCAAGGAAGAGAATCAAATGCGTCCTCCTCAGTTTCTTCATGTTCCAAATGAAAGCATCAGGAGCTGTGGAATGAGAACTCCAGAAAGAATCCTGAATAAAATCTCAGACATAGCTCTTGTTCTTAGACAATCTGGCTTCTTGCTCAGCTGCATTGAGATAACCCTTGGCTATCCGTGTTTCCTCTTACTCTCCTCCTGGGTAAAACCCTTTCTGTGAAAAGGATTCTTCTGGGCAATTAACTTCATGTATGAGACATCTAGGAATGTCACCACCGTCTGGTTGGGGTGGGAGAGGCTCCACCTGTCTTTCCTCCCTTGTCCCCTGGCCAGCCAAGGGTTTCCTCGAGGCACTCGTAAATGTGTGGCATTTCCCAACCAGCATAAATACGTCTGAGATTTTTAAAATAGAATAAATGGAAATATGAAAAGTCTAAAAGATTCCCGAGACCCTTTCCAGATCTCCCAACCAATGACTTCTTCGGGGTGTCTTATGCACGGAGGCTCAAACATCTTTGAATGGATGGACATCTCGTTTGTGGTTTACTTTCAGCTTTCCTGATAAAAGTAACGCCCTTGTCTTTCTGATTATAAAATAAGTACGAACTCAATGTAAAGACTTTGGAAAACCTAGAGAGCATAAAATAAGCACACTACTTGGTGACTCCACCCCAGAAATAAAAAAGGAACTTTCCCGTGGAAACCTTCCAGTCTGTTCCTGGCCAGTTTGGACCCCGCCCGCTGGGCCGGGGCGCAGAGGGACCGAGGGTCTCAGAGCCAGATGGGCGGAGGTGGGGCTGCCCCTGCGGCCGCGGGTCGACAGAGAGCGCAGCGCGTGGGGTGTGTGGGTTCGCGCGCCCTGGCCTTGCGGACCTCCCTGGCTGAGCAGGGGGCCGACGCGCCACGCGGGGCGGCGCCAGGGGAGGAGCGGGAGGCGCGGCCCCAGCAGCGCCCCGGCCGGAGGCGGCCAGGGAGGGCAGCGCGCGCCCCGCGCAGACCGCAGAGGCGGGCGCCGCCGTCCCGCCGCCTCCACGCCCGGCCCCCGGCGCGGCGATGGGCGCGGCCGCCCGCCCTGGCCCTGGCCCTTGCCCTGCCCCCCGTCGCTCCAGGTCCTTTCCAGCCCGGCGAACCCGCGAGAGACCCGGGGAGCGCGGGCATCCCGCCGCCAGACGCGGGCTTGGCGCTTCTCGGCGGTCGGAGACCTGGTGAGGTGAGCAGCGCGCCCTCGAGGATCCCAAATTCGGGATTTTGTAGGACCTCTCTGTGGACACTATGTATCCACAAAACATCAAACACTTACATGCGAGAAGTGGAAAGGGGAAGGGCTTGCTCTCCTTTCCAGAATCTGGGTGGTTTCTTTGGAAACGGTTAAGAAGCTGTCTTCGGAACTGGAGGCGAGCCCGACGTCGCTCACCGGGAGTGCCGGCGGCAACTTCCACAGAGGCGTGGGGAGGGTACTGGTTTTTGGTGGGCAGGGGCCTCCGGCTGTTCAGTTTTGTTCAGTGAGCGACACGCTGCTGAAATTGAGAGACCCTGAAACAGTTTTCCACAGCCTCCCCACGGAGCTTGTCTCCCAGTGTTCTCCCCAGGGTGCAGGGTGGCTGGCCGGGGGGATGGGCTCCCTCACCGCGAGTGTGAGGTCCCTAGCAGAGAAGGTTTCATTGCCTGTCAAAATGCCTTGTTCTGGGCAGAGAAGAATTGCCCGGGAACTGCAGCATCCTTGTACCCCAGCAAGTGCCCGTTTCCAACGTACCTAGAGGCCACCTCTTAGATGTTTGCATGGTGTTTAACTAAGTATACTCGTGCTTCTGTCAAAGATGAACCTTGTTTTGAAAGTTAAGTTTTGTTAACATTGCAGAATAGAAATCTGTGGGGAGAGAGGTCATGGCATGCGCTTACTCTTCCCTTTGTTGGTTTTCTAGGTACAAGCATGCATGAATAGCAGGCAAATTATATCCTAGCCTGTAATGAAATGTCTTTCTTGGTAGAGGACTTAAATTATGGCATCCCTAAGTAAAAGCAAAACATTTTCGGGTATAGATTAAAAGCTGGAAAAAATGTTGAGTAGTCGTGTTAAGTAGCGAGGCCTGCAAAGGAAAATTAATTTTTCTCCATCAATGGCGATATTCAGCACAGAAGGCCTTCTTGTAGGCTTGGGTAGCAGCAAGTCCATTTGAGTTCTGGAGGATAAAATGCGTTGGCAGGCCTTACTTGAGTTGTGGTTCTGGAAGTGTGGGGGTGGGGGCTCTCTGGTCTCCATTTTGGCAGCCTAATTCCACTTCAGGGCCACCATTGTCTCTGGAGTGCTGGTTTCACCTCCTCTTCTACCACCAGCTTTTAGCTTCCCCCTCTCCCTCAATAAAGTCTAAGTTGGACCTGGTCAGAGGCTGAGTTATGGTAGCCTGGGGATAGAGAAAGTCAAGTCTAGTGAAAGCAGAATTGTGGCCTAGGGGAATCTTAGGAGTGAAGGGATGAGGCCACAGACTTCCAGACTAGAAGGCTCTCAAAAGAGAGAAAATAATGATTAAGGGAAGGAGAGTCTCTCAGGAGGACAATAGATGCTTACAGTTCGTTTCGTGCTGAGGATTTTAATGTTTCCTTTTGTGTTGTCTGAACATAAGGGCATTTCCAGATGGGGTCGAAGGAGTTTGCCCTCCCACCCCCACAAATTCACATTTAATGGCACTTGCTTGTAGGTTTCCAGAAAGTCATTGGGGGCAGCGGGAAGAGAAGAAAGAAGCACCAAGGCTCTGACTTGCCAGAGACAGTGGAACATAGACTCACTTGGGCAGAGAAGTTGGATTTGAAATGATTGGAAGGAATGTTCCACGTTTAGTTAAAAATCAGAACCTCTATTTTACAGAAAGTTGTTGAGAATTATAACATTCATATTTAGTTGCTGATTAATTTTGCCTGATAAAGGATGCAAACCCCTACTTCTCCTTTGTTTAACTAGAACAGTTTATTATGAAAAAATTTCCAACCTACAGAGAAGTTACCTACCTCAATTTTTATCTTGAGGTATAAACTTGTTAATGAAAATCAGAGTTTGAAATCCAGAAATATGTGATCTGGCCCCAAACAGAGCTTGAATCAGAAGGTGGTTAAGAAATAGACGCGTGGGTCACCTGGGTGGTGCAATCCGGTAAGTGTCTGACTCTTGGTTTCAGCTCAGGTCATGATCTCAGAGTAATGAGATTGAGCCCCAGGTTGCGCTCTGCCCTCAGCAGAAAGTCTACTTGAGAGTCTCTCTCCCTTTCCCTCTGTCCTGCCCCACTTGTGCTCTCTCTCTAAAATAAATAAATAAAATATTTTTTTCTTTTTTAAAGAAATAGATGTGTAAAGGTTATTAAGAGTTTGAAGGGGAAATCTGGATCTTATTCTGACCCTTCCCTAGGAATTGGGCAGATGTCTTAATTTCCTTCTTTTTACCATTCTTAATACATCAGTTGGATTATATTTCTCTCCTGCTTAACACTCTCTAATGGTTCTCTTCACACTCTGAATAAAATCCACTTTCTTCCAAGGTTTACCTTTCAAAGCCTTATGCAGTCTGACCTATTTGACCTCATAGTCACTCTTCCCTCTCTTGTTCTTCCTTCTGCCTGAACACTCTTCCTTCAGATACTTGCACTGCTTCTGTCCTTAATTCATTCAGATCTTTTTTCAGGTGGGACTCCTTGATCAGGCCTTCCCTGATCCAAAATATGCCTTTGTCACTCACTCCCTGTCCTCTGACCCTGCTTTATTTCTTCATTGCTTTATCATTATCTGACATTACAAAATATAGCTGTTTCTTTGTTAATTGTCCAATATACCCCCACTCAAATGTCAGCTCCATAAGGACAAGAAATTTTTTTGTCATGTTCATCGCTGTGTTCCTGTTTGGCATATTATAAGTGATTAATAAATAATTATTGAATTAATTAGATAATTAAGTGACACAACAAGGCACTAACTCCCATAAAGGTTCAAAACCCTTGGTAAAATACTAGAAGTCTTTTCAGGTAATTTGGGCCAATCAATAATTTATAGGTTAATGATGATCCTGGAGATTAGTGGCTTCTTTTATCCTCACAGCACTTCTTTTTTAAAGATTTTATTTATTTATTTGAGAGAAAGACAGAGATAGAGAGAATACAAGTGAAAAAAGAAAGGAAGATGCAGGCACCCCACTGAGCAGGGAGCCCAGTGGATTTGGGACTCGATCCTAGGACCTGAGCCAAAAGCAAACACTTAACCCACTGAGTGACCCAGGTGCCCCCCCACCCCACGGTGTTTTGAAGCTGAATCCTGTGCTAGAGGTTCAGCCAGTTTTGACAAATGCACATTCCAAACAAGTTTCAAAAAAAAAAAAAAGTAACCCTAGAAATTTCCCCAGTGTCTCTTTCTGGTCATCCCTACCATCCAGAAGCAGACTTTGTTATGACTCCTATCTTCGTAGATTTGTTTTGCATTCTTAAACGTCCATATAAATGCATTCACTCTGACATACTTTTGCATTTGACTTCGTTTTGCTCAGTATGATGTCCGAGATTCATCCATGCTGTTGAGTGTATCTGCTGTTCATTTCTTTTTATTCCAAGATTGTATTCCTTCATACAGCTATCTACCATGTACTTACCGATTCTCTTACTGATGGGCACTTGGGTTATTTCCAGTATGGAGCTATTTTAAATAAAGCTGCCATAAAGATTCTTATAGGGTCTGCCTCATCTGGAGTCCTGTGTACGTAATTTGAAAATCTTCTTTGTGCCACCAGTGCTGAGAGAAGTATGACAAGGTTACTGGGGCTGTGATGCAGTAGCAGCCTGCCTGCAGCCCAGTGAGTGCCTTCTCTGAGACCACTCCAATGGGCACTGACCAACCTTCCACTTCAGAGGGAGAGCACTTGGAAAATGAATGTCTGTGCAAATTGGGGAGACCTCAGGTTTTTAGATCCTTAAAAGGAACTCTGTAGAATGCCTGCTATCATTGCTGTTGTATTCCTTCTTCCTCTCAGCTCTCCACCTCAGTACAAGTTGACTCTAATCAGCCACTGAACATTATGCTATCAAGGAGTTTAAATATTTATGAGCAAGAGTCTTGTTCAGAGCCTGATAAAATATTTATGTGTTTCCATGGGGCATTGGTTTCCATCTAGACTTCTCAAGGTGTTTTTCTGAGGCACTTGTCATAATCATGAGGTACTCAGAGATAGATGATATAGCCAGAGAATATCCCATGTTGTTGAACCCCACCTTGCAGTGTACCCTGCTTTGTAGGGAGGGGGAGAATGAGCAGACAGTAAAATGGGTATTAGTAATGTCTGGATCAAGAGAAAGGGGTGTGTGTTATGGATTGCAAAAAAGAAAGACCTGTTAATAGAGCACTGCTAAAGGTGTGAACCCAGAAAGGGTTGTGCAAAGAACCTGTTAGAGGTGAGGAAGAATTAATGAAGGTGGGATTCATTCCAGATGGAAGCATGAAGGAACCAGCCTATAAAAGACATAGTCCCTTTGACACTGATGTAGACAGGCCTTATACATGACAACTATACTGAGTGCTGTAATTATCACACCTGTTATGAAACTGTGGGGAAGGCGTGGAGGCTAGCCAGGGTTTCCAGGTGGAGAGCAGAGAACTAGCTATTTCAGGAGTGATTGTTATTTTCCTCCAAGGAAGAAGTGTCTTTTGAGTAGAGCTCTGGAGGAGGTGTGGTGCTTTGACTGGCAGCTGTAGTGTGGAAGAACATTCCCTCAAAGAGAGTAACTCGAGCTGGTATTCAGTATTGGGTGTTCGAGTCAGGGCCAGAGTTCTGGTGTGGCTTGAGTGAGGTGAAGAGGTGAGGAGGGTCAGGCCAGGGCAGGTTTGCAGTAAGAGATAAAGCATGAAAGCTATAGGCCAGCTTGTGGAGAACACAAGAGAGTGGACTTCAGTCTGTTTGTTGTAGGGAACCATGTAACTTTTGACCAGAGACTGGGTCAAAATGTAAGCAATTCGTGGGAAGTGCATCCAACCCAAGCAAGGCCTTGAGGTCTGTTTATGTCCAAGGTGCTTCCAGAATATCTGGCTGTGTCCAGTTCAGCCTAGAGATGTGCAGTCTATTCTAAAGGAGGTAGAATAGATGCATTCAAAATAATCCTAGAATTGACCAGAAACAGTTCTCACCAACTACCTTCTTGCCTCACATATACTCAGAATGTGCCAACTCAAATTAAATTTGTAGACTGTGTGCTGCATCCTTGCTCTTCCCCATGACCACTTTGCCAGGTGAGAGGGTCTGAGTACCCCTTTAATACCTGAACCCAGATCTGGGTTGTGTACTGAAGAAGTGGGTTGCCAGGCAACAGAGGACTCAGCAGTGAGGCTGTCAGACCATCACTGCAGAACTCAGGCTTGCTTTGACCGGGCTACTGGACAGAAGGTTGGAGGTCATGCAGATTGATAACCTATAGGCTGAACTGCCTGGCCCCTTTCCACCTGTGTTCTCCCTTCATATTGTAAATTCCTATTTAAAAGTGTCCCCAGGATGTTGCCTTTTTAGTTCGTTGTGAAAATAGGGAGGGAGATAGGGGATAGCCTATCACATCTGTACTTTATGATGTTTGTGACAAGGAAGAGCTCATTGTAGAAGTGATATAAGAAGAATTCCTCAGAGGAATTCAGTTTTCAGTTCTGCAGTGGGGAGCTTTGCATAGATGTAGATTAGCAGGAACCTCTGGAGTTCTGATGGAGAGAAGTGCTTTCTTGGTAGGAGGACAAGGAAGAGCATGGGAGGGCCTCGTAGATAAACTCCAAAATTCTGCCCAGGGTTTTGTTGCTTGGAATTGCTCTTTTGCTCTCATGCGTACCTGTTCCAGAAGGACAATGGGAACACCCAGGGGATAGTATTCTGGACTTTCCCACTGCCATCTCTCTGTGTTGGAATGTCAGACAGTTAATTGGCACTGCCACCTATTCATCCTGATTCTCCAAGGGTAACTGGGGAGACCTGGAGAGAGAAGACAGAAGCAGGTGTCTTAACTAGGGAAATGGTAAGCGCCTGAAGATGTGGCCTGGACTGGCGATGTGGTAAGTGTCTAAAGTATTGGACAAGCAAGACTCTAGACCAACAAGGTCCTTCTTGCCTCTAATCTGATACATTCCTGGTTTTTTCCTATGAAGTGGAGTCTCCCAAAGGCCACATTAGCTATAGTATTTTCTCTGAACATGTGAACAGAATGCATGCTTAATTGAGTGTCTTTTCCAAATGGGCATTTTGATGATTCTTTGTGTCCAGGCTGGTGATGGCTGCCTGTTTTTGGATGCTGTTAGGATAAACCCAGAAGATCCAATAAAGAGGGAGCAGAAATGGTAATATCAAGAGACAGGGAAGGGAAGAGAATAGTGACCTGCTGGGATCCTATGTAGTAAATTATCTTCAAGTGAAAATCTGGGATGAAAGAAGATCCAATAACTACCCAAGGGGATTTTTCCATGCAAATGTTGCTGAGTTCCAAGGCAGCTGTAAGGAGAAAAGTAGGGCTGAGGCATGAAGGCTGTTGTCACAGTTAGTCTGAGGAATATGAATACCAGCTTGACACACCAGAACACATAGCCACACCACAATTGTGCAGACGACAACAGCAACACAGTGCCCAAACCCTTTTCCACCTCCACATATTCTCTCATATTTATTTATAATATTAGGTATATATGTGAGACATTCATCTACACTTGTGAAGCTACACACAGACCTGCTTTAAAAGGATGGAAAAATAAAATAAGATGAAAATAGAGAGTGAGGAAAACCATAAGAGACTCTTAATTTTAGGAAACAAACTGAGGGCTGCTGGAGGAGAGGTAGGTAGGGGATGATGGGCATTAAGGAAGGTACTTGATGTAATGAGCACTGGTTGTTATATGCAACTAATGAATCACTAAATTCTGTGATTCTACCCCTGAAACTAATAATACAGTATATGTTAACTAAATCAAATTTAAATAAAGAATTAAAAAGAAAAAGTAACTATAAAGACAAAAAGAAAGTGTTCTAAAATATTGTCAGCAGTAGGATTCTAAGTGATTACTTTTTTTTAAAAAATGTAACCATATTTTCCATGAACTCTCTAGCATTTCTATGATAATCAGGAAAACATTGAGTAAAAAATCTATTAAAGGGTCGCCTGGGTGGCTCAGTGGGTTAAAGCCTCTACCTTCGGCTCAGGTCATGATCCCAGGGTCCTGGGATCGAGCCCTGCATCGGGCTCTCTGCTCGGCAGGGAGCCTGCTTCCCTTCCTCTCTCTCTGCCTGCCTCTTTGCCTATTTGTGATCTCTGTCTGTCAAATAAATAAATAAAATATTTTTTAAAAAAATCTATTTAAGACGTTAACTAGGGAGAAGAAGAGGCCTGGTTGAGGACAGTAGGATTTTACAAGAAGAGAAAAGATGCTGAAAGATGAATGAGTGATCAAAAGAGTTAATTCTTCACAGGCTGCTAGCTTCTGCACATTATTTTCTTTATTATTGAATATCATATATCTCTTACCCCTCAAAAGCTCTGGAAGCTTCTATCAGCATGAAACCAAATGCAAATACTGAGCCAGTGTCACTCCTCCAGGGCCTTAATTCTATTCTGTGGGTAACAATTAGAAAGCCCACAACTAGCTTCCAGTGGTCCTCAAAGAAACATTCCCCAAAGTGCTAACACGGGATGCTTCAAAACTGGGCGGCAGCCTCTTTCCCACAGAGTGTAATGTTTATCCCTGCAGAGGCTAGGCCAGCCTTGTGCATCTATTCTCTGAAGTTTGGAACAGGAGCCAACGAAAGCAGTCAGGAGTTGAAGTAGCGGGGTTTTTCCAGACAAAAGCCTGTTTTGTTCTCATCTGTGCATCTGCTGGCTGCTCACTGGCTCAGGCGGCGCCTTGGGAAGCTCCGTGGCTGAGGCTTTGGAGGGGTACCTATAGTTTTCATTTCACAGCCACCGGTCCTCTCCAGGGACACTATCAAGTCTATGCTTTAACTGGGTGTTGTTGGGGGACACAAGGAGAGGCCTGTCTTCAAGAGCAGAAGTTACTATTTACCTCTGCCCACCAGGATCCATTTAAAGCAAATGCCAGAGAACTACACATCCCACTGAACTCTGGGGCCTGGCATTGCTTGTAATTATAAAGTCAATAAATCCTTTTTATATTTTTAACTTATTACATTTTTAAATTATAAAAGCAGTACACATTCATTGTAACAAGTCTAATAAAACAGTCGTCTATAAAGAAAATGTTATTAATCTCCACTTCCTCCCCCACCATCTTCCTGACAGATCCACTATTAAAATTTAAGTGTGGGAGCGCCTGGGTGGCACAGTGGATTAAGCCCACCGAGCTGCCTTCGGCTCAGGACATGATCTCAGGGTCCTGGGATCGAGTCCCACATCCGGCTCTTTGCTCAGCAGGGAGCTTGCTTCTCTCTCTCTCTCTCTCTCTGCCTGCCTCTCTGTCTACTTGTGATCTCTCGCTGTCAAATAAATAAATAAAATCTTTAAAAAAAAATTTAAGTGTGAATTCCTTCACTCCTTTTTTATGTTCAAACAAATATGTAGTTATTTTCTATTTCATATGTAAATGAGATCATATACCATTCACTGTTATTTGTTTCATTTTATTTGTTATGTTATGTACATTATTCTACATATAAGTCTAATCGATCCAATTTCTTATTTTTAATAGCTACTTAATAGTTCTTTGTAGAAATTCCATAATTTTTCCCATTATTTCTGTATTGATAGATATTCCAGTTTTCCCTCCAGCTTTTTTTTAATACAATGAATTATGCCACAGTGAACATCTTACATTCATCCTTACACTTTGGTTTCCATTTCCATAGAAAGAGCTCCCAAACTGGCATTTCTGGGGCAGAGGGAATTCACACAATTTTACTTCTCACTGTGGGTCTCCCCTACAGCAATAGTTTTCCTCCCTTCTTTTGTCTTCCTCTCCCCTCTCCCACTGCCTTTCTCCAGGGGAACCTGTGTCTTTAGGCAGGAAAGCCCTGCAGTGAGAATTCCTCCTTGCCAAGTGTGGATTATATTAGCTCAGTGGGAAACAGGGTCTGCAGTGCCTTGGTTGTATTGTGTCTCTATTGCTTCTGGTTGGACAGACTGTTTACAGTTCCCCTTGCTCATTTATTCTGTGCTGTGGAATTATACATGGTCTTCATCTGTGGCAGGAGCAGCATGATAAGTTGCGGAGTGGGGGGGGTGCAGGGTTGCAGAGAAAATAAGCTCTTACAATGCTTTCTCACAACACCATATCTGCTATGTTCCCTTTTATGCCTTTTCTTTATTTTTTTAATGCTTTTTCTTTAATAGTGGAATTGAGAAAAGTTCTTTAATTCAATCCCAGTTTTTTCCCTCTATTTTGAGGGACTTTGGGGAGTTTTATGAGTATATAGTCAATCAACTACAACTGATTACTTGACATGAGGATAATTAGTTAAGAAGGTAGGGGTCTTGAAGCTTAAGGATCAGTGCCAAGCAACAGATGCGAACATTTTTAAACAAATGATTTTAATAAATGTGGTATTAGGAGTGAACTTCCCAGCACTTTGTGGTTCTCATATTTACTTTTGCTCTTGTTTGGATATAAAACTGTAATCTGGTCCACCAAACTAGAGAGGAGTGGGATTCCCACTACACCAGGGCTAGGGAAAAATAGTAGAGAAGCATGAAGGGAAGCTAGTGAGTACAAACAAGTGAAATACAAAATGCAAACTAATAAAATAGTAAGAAGTAAATGAGATCTTAAAATCCTCAGATAAAGGCTGCTGTATGACCAGGGACCTATGAGCTCATAGACACTTTAGAGAAATCTGTGATCTCTAATTCTTGTTAGAAACCCAGTTGTGAGTCTATGTTCAGAATGCAAACATTAGCTAATAGAGGGAAAGAAATGAAGTTCTGTAGCAGACATTTTGCTATTGGCACCCATAACACATGCTAACTTTTACTCAATAGCTTTGAAATGGATTTCTATGTCCTAGACTGAAAAGTAAAGGAGGAAAAGAATACCAGCATAGAAGTTATTGCAGTGAATTTCTAAGGAGAAATTTTAACTTTAGTTTGAACATGTATACACCTGTAGAATAAGCATTAGCCTTTGTGTTAATACATACTTTTATAGAAACTTTCAATTTTCAAATACACACTGACCAGTAATAATGATAGTAAAACCAGTCCCTATAATAGGTTTGTCTTTTATAACTTAGGAATTCTATAATGTATCTTAATTGGTCTCATAGTTAATAGTAAGGGTAGTTATATCTTATACTGTTTTCACTGTCATTTGTGTCTATAAAGATTATCTTTAAACAGTTTGGTCTTGTCAGTAAAAAAAAAAAAATGTAAGGCATTAAGCATGTGCATATAGTAGACTTCTGCTCCCATAGAGGACATCTGGAAAAGCTAAATTTAATTTATATATATATATATTTTTAAAGATGTCCTATTTATTTGTTTTAGAAACAAATAAACAAATAAACTTCTGCTGAATGTGGAGCCCAACATGGGGCTCAGTCTCATGACCTTGAGATCATGACCTGAGCCAAAATGAGAAGTCAGATGCTTAACTGACTGAGTCACCCAGGTGTCCTGAAAAGCTAGATTTCAAAAATTGAATTGAGTTCATAAAAGAGCTACTAAGGCAACTAGAACTTGAGAGCTAAGAGCCCATAAAGAAGAGAAACTCATTGAGTGCCCCCACATACTAGGTTGTTTTTCCCTTGAGACATTTGCTATTTACTAAGTAGCAGGTGAGGAGGAGCTAACCCTAAACCAAAAGCAGCTGCTAAGATCCAGAAAAGCTGTGTATTACATTCTACAGTCTGATGAAAGACCTGATTATGGAAAGAAGAGAAAGAGAATTAGCCCAGCAATCTGAGCAATTTTCCTTCCAAGTTGTTCACCAGTTTATAAGTAGCACAGAGCAAAATGGCAGAGGAAGGTTGAAATTTCACTCCCTCACAGTTTGAGCTGGGACATTGATTTTCTACTATCCTTGGTGCTCTTCGTTCTCAGGCCTTCACACTTGGGCTGACACCTACACCGTCAACTTTCTGGCTCACAGGCCTTCAAACTATACTGCCAGCCTTCCTGGGTCTCCAGCTTGCAGACAGCTGATCACAGAATTTCTCAGCCTCCTTAATTCCCTGAGCCACAGAACCTTATAATAAATCTCTTTTATTGATACATAAATTACTGGTTCTATTTCTCTGGAGGACCCGATTAATACAAATACCCTAAGCTTTCAGTTGGGACTTCTAAAAACTATGTCTAGGAATTAGCCCAGAAATAGACCTGGTCATATTGAAATGAAATCTAATTCCCAATCAGATCAGTCACTGATTAATTTCACTAATTAGATTAAAATAATCTGTTTTTATTCTAGCACCCTAACAGAAGCAAAATAACATATTCATTGGAGAAAAGGAAATGATCCAAAACTACTATATTTTTATTAAAGGGTTTCTGATATTCAGTGAGATAAAACAAAACAAAAGCAGGCATATCAAGATACAGTTTCCAAAATATGGTGCAAAAGAGAGAAAGCAGACTCCTTGAGTTGAGAAGACAGTTTCAAGTCCAGGGAGATGAAGGCAATTGGAGTTTACAGGACAGATTATCAAAGTGGAGAGTGCACAGAGAATTTCAGAGATCCTCACTGAGTACACCAAGTATGAAACTGAATCCTGGTCAACACAGGCCTATAAGGAAACTATCTAGAGATGGAAAAAGAACCACTCAAAAGGATTAGAGGGAGCACTAACTTGCTGCTCATACAGGGCTGGGAATAGTGCCTGTTTCCAATAGTCATATGAGAAAAGCTAACAACTCTGAGGCTATTGGGTAGTGTGCTTGGAGTGCCTTAGCAGTGGGGAATAATTAATCCTACTTTGACCACTGCTCTGATCTTGTCTAACATCTTAAAAGAGGACAAAAAGGATGGAACTATTCCCAATTAAACTGCATCCCAGAACAATGTTCAAGAATATTTAGAGGAAGAAACTAGTATTATGTGTAGTTATAATGACCCTAGAGGGCACAGAAAAATATCTGAAGCGATAACAAGTAAAACATTTTCATCCAAGATAAGGATAGCAGTGATTTCTCCTCAAAAACAATGTAAACAAAAAAATCAGTAGAACAACATCTTTAAAGTACTGGGAAAAAACTCAAACCTTTGACCATAGAATTCTATGCCCAGTGAAAGTACCTTTCAAAACAAAGGCAAAATAAAGACTTTTTCACATATATAAAAGCTGAAAGAATTCATCCCTCACAAATGTGCACTACAAGAAATGATAAAGGAAGTTCTTCCATAATAAGGAAATGTATCAGGAAGTATGGATCTATTTAAAAAAAAAACAAGGGGCACCTGGGTGGCTCAGTTGGTTAAGCAGCTGCCTTTGGCTCAGGTCATGATCCCAGCGTCCTGGGATCCAGTCCCGCATTGGGCTCCTTGCTTGGCAGGGAGCCTGCTTCTCCCTCTGCCTCTGCCTGCCTCTCTGTCTATCTATGCTCACTCTCTCTGACAAATAAATAAATAGAATCTTTAAAAAAAAAACACAGACACAACTACATAATGATTTGTCTTATGATTTAAACCTCCTTTAAAATATAATTGACAGCTTAAAGAAAAATAAAAAAACTATGGGGTTTATAGCATATGTAAAAGGAAATGTACGACAATGAGCACAAAGGCAAAGAATGGAGATATGGAAGTATATTGTTATACTACATATGAAGTGATATGGTATCATCTGAGATAGACTATGACAAATTAAGACATATCTGTAAACACAAGAATAATCACAAAATAAAGAAGCATAGTTAATAAACCAAAAAGAGATAAAATGGAAACAATTTCCCTAGGAGAAGTCAGAAAAAGAAAAAAAAGGAACAAGGAAGAGATGAGATAAATAAAAAACAATAGCAACATAATACATTTAAACTTAAATATATCAGTAACTACTTTAGATGTAAATACTCTCAACACCTCAACTAACGGTTGAGGATTTTAAAAAATGGTAGGTTTTTTTTTTTTTTTAAAGTAAAGCCAGAAATATACTAGGTACAAGAAACACACTTCATATATTATGATACAAATAGATTAAAGGATGGGAAAGATTTACCATGCTAACACACCAATCAAAATATAGATTGCAGAGCAAAAAATATTACTATAAATAAAGAAAATCATTTCTTGAATGATAAAGTGGTCATCAAGAAGACATAACAATATTAAACATTTATGCATCTAACAACAGAGTCTCAAAATACATGAAGTAGAAATGATACGACTTCAAAGAGCAATTGACAAATTCATAATTGTAGTCTAGAATTTTTTTTGAAAGATTTTATTTATTTCTTCATTTATTTAGAGCAAGGGCAGAGGGAGAGGAAGAGAGAGAATCTCTGACAGACTCCACACTCAGCAGGAATTGGGGCTCCATCTTACTACCCTGAAATCATGACCTGAGCCAAAATCATGAGCTGGATTCTCAACCTACTAAGCCACCCAGGCATCTCCGTAGTCCAAAATTTCACTGGCTTTTTCTCAGTAATGGATATAACAAGAAGACAGGAAATAATTAAAGATATGGAAGAAGGAGCCAACAGAATCATCTGGACCTCATTGATCTTTATGGAACACTATTCCTATCAACAGCAAAATATTAATTCCTTTCAAGTGGAACATTTAGATAGACCATATTCTAGGTCATAGAACAATCCTCAGTACATTTAAAAGGATTCAAGTAATATAAAGTATGTTCTTAACTACAATAGAATTAGTTAAGAAATCAATAACATTTGGAAACTAAATAATGCACTTCAAAATTGCTCATGAGTCAAAAAAATCAAAAGGGAAATTAGAAATTATTTTGGGACTGAAGGAAAATGAGAAGTATTTTCAAAAGCAGTACTTAGGTGAAAATGTATAGTGCTTGAGGTTTGTAAGAAGAAAAGTCTCAAATTAATGTTTCGGCCTCCATCCTAAGAAACTACACAAAAAGAGCAAATGAGATCCAAAGTAAGCACAAGAAAGTAATAACTATCAGAGCAGAAATCAATACAGTAGATAACAAAACAACAGTAGAGATCAATGAAAGCAAATGCTGATTAATTGTGACTATCAATAAACTCAACAAGCCTTTAGCCAGATTGATAGGATAAAAAGAGAGCAAGAACAATTTACTAATGTTATGAATTAAAGAGGCGATGCCACTATAAATTCTACAGATATTATAAAAACTTTATCTCAATAATCCTATCAATGTTGATAAGGTAAAAAGATTCCTTGAAAAAGACAAATTACCAAAGTTTATTCAAGAAATATTGTGAAAGCCCACATCTATTAAAGTCTCAGCAAACTAGGGATGGAAGAGAACTTCTTCGCAGTCTCTCCTTTGCTGTCCTGCCTGCTGCTCCTTTTCAGTGCTTTCAGTAAACTTCTGTCTCTTTTGTTCTGTCTTTGGTGAATTCTTTCACCACTCACACCACCAGCCTCCACCCCATTGGGTCCCCCGACATTTGGTGGAGCCCATACAGGAACCCTCTGTCAGCCTAGAACCGTCCTTGGATTCTCTGGGAATTTCTTGGGACTTTCCCTTGGTAGACTGACTAGTACCCCTTGGGGAACTGAAAACCTCCAGGAGAGGTTACTCCTCAGTGAGGTTACAAAGCCTTAAGGGGATCCAATGGGACTGCCCTTGCCGGAAAGAGTAAGGGATTTCCCCTTTTGCCCTTTGAAAGAAACCTTCCCTCCCTCTCCTTTTTCTTTTCAGCCCTTCAGAAGTCTAACCCTAGTACTCCTTAGACAACTGAGGGTCTCTAGCCAAGGCAGCTCCCCGTGTGGCCAACAGGTCAGACTGCCCATGCCTGAGATGGCAAAGGACCCCTTTCTTCTCATCTCCCACTAAAGCGTCCTGAGGTCTTCCGTTCCCAAAGTGTGCAGCAGTTGCCAGTGGAAGCTTTGTCCAGGGTGAATCCACGCACATTATGGACTTAGTTGGGACCCTTTTCTGACACTGGCTGACTCTCAGCCATCTTGCTTCTTTTAGCCTTCCCCCACCCACTTTTTTCCTTTGTTCCTGCAGATCTAGCCACCATCTTGATCTACAGATAAAATACATTCCTAACCGTCTTAGTGAATCCAACAATTCCATATACAAATTATGATTCAACAAGGATCCCAGCCCATACCATCAGAGGGTCCCCTCCCCTAAATCCCATGGACCTGGCCACGAGGGAATTTCACTCACATTCCTGTCAGCATGTTAATATAATACCCTGCTCTGCTCTGCACAGAACCCCTGATGGACTGACAAGTTAAAGTAGGGACAGCGTGCCCACCCCCCCGCAACCAGCATGAAGCAGCTGAAGATGAGATCTTCGCCCAGATGCCAAAGATTTGTTTTTGTTGATCTGCCGAGGGAGAATGTAGAGGCCACTTTTAGGCAACAGGTTTAAGCAATGGAAATCTGAGTAAGGTAAAAAGGCCCACAATGACCTCCTGGCTGAATGTAAACAGGCTCGTTAGGGAACCCACCTCAAAATATCCATAAGCCCTAGCTAACCAATCGGATACTTAAAACTGGGCACAGGAAGAGTCCATGTATTCCCATACCTCTTCAGTCTCCCTCTTTACTACAGCGCCCACCCCCACTGCCTCATGGCAGGCAGCCTCCTTTACTGTCCTGCCTCTGCTCCCTTGCAGTATATTCAATAAATTTCTATCTCAATAAACAAACTTCTTAACCTCATAAAGGGATTCTATGGAAAACCTGCATCTTACATTATATTTAGTGATAAAAGACCAAATACTTTCTCCCTAAGATCAAGATCAAGGCAAAGATGACTACTCTTACGAACTCTTACGCATTCTATTCAACATTGTCTTGGAGGTCGTAGCCAGTACAATAAGGTAGAAAGAAATAATAATAAATGAAAAGCATCCAGTTTAGAAAAAAAGTTAGAATGCCTTTATTTGCAGGTGATCTAATCGTCTATGTAGAAAACTCAATGGAATCTATAAAAGAACCACCAGAACTATTAAGTAAGTTTAGCATGGTTGCAAAATATAATATCAATATACAGATATCAATTGTAGAGATATATAGTTAAGCAATCACAACTGAAAGTAAAAAGTTGTAATATTTTTATAATGTGAAATACTTGGGGATATATCTGATATATCTGATAAAACTTGTGCAAGAACTACACACTGAAAACTACAAAACCTTTCTGAGAGAAAGAGGACCTAAATAAATGGAGAGATAGACCTTGTTCATGGATGGTATGAATTGAATGTTTGTGTCCCCCTGAAATTCATCTGTTGAAATCTAGTCCTCAATGTGATGGTATTTAGAGACGGGGCCTTTGGGAGTAATTAGGTCATGAGGATAAAGCCCATATAAATAGGATTAGTGCCCTTATAAGAAGAGGCCAGAAAGCCAGGTAACTCTCTTTCCATCATGTGAGGATACAAGTCAGCCATCTGTCTTGGACTTCTGCCAAGATCATGAGAAACAAATTTCTGTTGTTTATAAGCCAACCAGTGTATGGTATTTTGTTGTACCAGCTGAGCTAAGACAAGGGGTATATGGCTCAGTATTGTTTAGATGTTGATACTCCCTGAATTCATCTAGAGATATAATACAATCTTAATCAAAATCCCAGATGCTTTTCTTATAGAAATTGATAACCTGATTCTAAAATTCATGTGAAAATGTGAAGTATTTAGAATAGCCAATACAACTTTTTTTTTAAGGAACAAAATTGGAACTATTATTACCTGTTCATTATTTTGAATGCAAGAATGGTTTTTCAAATATATATACATGTCAAAATTTATCAAATTGACATTTTTAAATATTAACAATTTATTATATGGACTTTGTACCTCAATAGAGCTGTTTTTTTGAAAAGCTAATGATGGATGGGAAAATGAGAGTAAAGAAGTATAATAAAAGGAACATAGAACAAGCTGGAAAAATAAAAAAAATAGTAACATAATAGATATTTAACTCATTTATGTCAGTAATTATCCTAATAAAAATACTATTCTAATTAATGAGAAAGATTATTAAAGAATAAACATTAAAAATGATTATTAAAATATTTTAATTGCTGAAAGAGTTTATCATAGACTTCATTATCTTAGTGTACCACACTTTATTTGTGTATAGCCACAAAGAAATAGTTGATTCATGAGCATAATATAAGGAAAAAATTTAAAAATTTTTCTCAACACCAAAAAAAATTTTTTTAAATGGGCAGAGGACCTTATTGGACATTTTTTCAAAGAAGACAGATAGAGAAACAACAGACACATGAAAAGGTGCTCAGCATCACTCATCATGAAAGAAGTGCAAATCAAAACTACAATTAGATATGGCCTCACACCAGTCAAAATGTCTAGTATCAAAAAGACAAGAAATAACATGTATTGGTGAAGACATGGAGAAAAGGGGAACTCTTGTGACCTGTTGGTGAGAATATAAATTTGGTGAAACTACTGTGGAAAACAGTACAGGATTTCCTCAAAAAATTAAAAATAGACATACCATACGATCCAGTAATTTCTCTAGTAGGTACTTAAAGAAAATGAAAACACTCTTTCGGAAAGATATATGCACCCTGTGTTTATTGCAGAATTGTTTACAATAGCCAAGATATGGAAACAACCTAAATGTCCATTGATAGATAAATAGATTACAAAGATGTATATGTATATATTTATACAATGGAATATTACTCAGTTATAAAAGGAACATTCTCTTGCCATTTGTGATAACATGGAGGGAGCTAGAAAGCATTATGTTAAGTGAAATAAGTCAGAGGAAGACAGATACCATATGATTTCATGTATATGTGGAATCTAAAAAGCAAAACAAATGAACAAATAACAACAACAACAACAAAAAGCAGAAAGAGAGCCATAAACAGAGAACCACCTGAGGGGGTGCTGAAGGGTGGTAGGAAGGAAGACAGGCAAAATGGGTGAAGGAGAGTAGGAGCTACAGGTTTCCAGTTATGGAAATCATGGGAATGAAAGATACTACGTAGAGAGTATATCTAGTCAATGGTATTGTAATAATGTTGTATGGTAGCCACACTTGTGGTGAGCATAGAATATATAGTTGTAGAATCACTATATTGTATGCCTCAAATTACATAACATTGTATCAACTATACTTCAATAAAAACAACCAAAACCTTTCTTTTATCCTTGGGTTCAGCTGAGTTGTAGTTTGAAATGAGCCTCTGCACTTGGGATGATTGAGGTTTATTTGGGGGGGGTAGGGGTGATGGGTGGCCTGTGATTTTACATGTAAAATATTACATATTTGTACGTTTCTCAGGAGCAGGTCTATAGCTTTCATCAGTATCTCATGTCCATAAAAATACTTAGATCATGGTTCAAAGAATGAAAACATTGAGTGCTATTCTAAGTGTCTAATTTCTTAATAGTACTTCTCTGAAATTAATTTCTAGTGAACAAGTCGAATGACTTGATTTATATATGTTGTACATGAGCTTCCTCACAGCAGCTTGAAGTATCAAATTACAGGCTATTTCAAATGTTTGTGTGGTTTAAACTTTGATAAAAGCCTTTCCTTTAGTGGGACTACAGTTCTCATGGTATGATCTCCACACCAGCAGCTACAGCATTGCCTGCAAATTTACTAGAAATGCATATTCTCAGAACCTACTGAGTCAGAAACTCTGGAGATGGGGACCAGCAAACTGTTTTTTAAGGTGCTCTCTAGGTCATTGTGATGTAAACTGAAGTTTGATAATCACTGTGTTAAACTATACCTAGAAAAGCTTCCTTTCCTCAGCTTCCAGGCCAAGATTAGGATAATTTGTTAAGGAAGTGACTGCAGAAGGGACAGTCTAGTTTGATGGCTTATGTTTTCCATCTCTTCATCCTCACCGAGCCAGAATGGCTCTCACACAAATATATTGGGTTCCACAGCAACTCTGAACAACAGTTTAGAGAAAATCGGTGTCTAACTGAAGGAATTTAGAGACACAGCATGGAAGTTCACTCATAAAAGTTCTGACTAGGAGGCTTTTCAGAGAGGAGCCCCTAGTAATTCCAAAGGCCTTGGATCTCCACTTCTTTTGAGAAAGAGAACGTTCAGTCTTCCAAACTTTGGTCCTGAACCTCAGGACCAAAGTTTTGTTTACCTTTTTCCAGCTGTGTCACACCCTCACAAATGTTCTTTAAAGGAGTGTTCAGTATCACCATGGCTCTGTTTGCAAGGTAGGTTAGAGAGTGCAGTTCGCTGATGTTCTGAGTAGCCAAATGGAGAGGTCTGAGCTGTAGCAGTATAAAACTTGAGCTGTCCAAAACTAGCCTCTTAAATGTCAAATTCTCAGGTCCTTCTGTTAGCTTCTGAAGCTTGATTTGTTGTGATACCTTATTGTTTTGTTGATGAATAATAGCATAGAGCACTTCACAGCAGTTCTCATTAAAGGAGGGCAGCCAAGTGGAAGTCATTCTTGGCTCTTAATAGTTTTCAAATGAGAATTTTATTGCATATTAATGAGCACCAATTGACATTTGTGACTGGTTTTTATGGAAATTGTGCATGTGTAATTTGCATAATAGTACCTAAGTGCTTTTAGGTAACAATGCAACTCTGAGAAGGGCTTTAGCACGTTGTTTTTTGGTTTTTGGTTTAATTCCCAGCTCCACTCCTTGGCAATAGTGTTGGAATATTAACAGGTCTCTGGGACCTCTCTGTAAGGGGTCTTTAGGATCTCTCTATAAGGCAGTAATGCTCAGTTTCTGTGGTTATGCTAGCTTATACTGAGAGCATAGAAAGAGTCAGAAAAACATATCAACACAGGGTTCTAAAAGCAGGAGATGTTCCCACTAGTCAAAGAGGGATGTTCAAGCCCTCCATGAATGAAACCTCCTGCTTCTACTGAGTTACAGGGTTCTAAAAGCAGGAGATATTCCCACTAGTCAAAGAGGGATGTTCAAGCCCTCCATGAATGAAACCTCCTGCTTCTACTGAGTTACAATCCTGAGGATTGTTCCTAGAAATTAAGGACTCCTATCTGTGATGTTTTTGTTTTGAATTTTATTTATTTATTTATTTATTCATTTGATAGACAGAGATCACAAGTAGGCAGAGAGGCAAGCAGAGAGAGGAAAGCAGACTCCTGGCTGAGCAGAGAGCCCGATGCAGGGCTTGATCCCAGAATCCTGAGATCATGACCTGAGCTGAAGGCAGAGGCTTAACCCACTGAGCCACCCAGGTGTTCCTGTCTATGATGTTTTATGTCTCTGGGTCCACTTCAACAAATATGTATTGATCCCCTACTATGTACTGGGCACTGTGCTATGTGCTAGAGCAAGAACACTTTGGCTTGTTCCCTGCTGCATCCTTAGCTCTTAGCACAATGACTACTGCATAATAATTAAACAATCAGTATTTGTTGAATTAATGCGCATGGCCGCTACCACTGGGAATATGTAATTAATTATTTTTTTAATAAAATCTGATTATAAATATAGTATAAAGATCATTACTTATAATGTTAGAAGATACATTAATGATTCAGAACTTGGAATTCTGTTAGGATATTTAGAGAAACAAGATGAATAACTTCAGTTATGCACCTTCAAGTCTTCTGTATAAATGACCCTTCTGTATCATGGAAATGAACTGAACCACTATTTATTGATGACCTAGTACATATAAGTTATATTTGCATATATCCTATACAGCATATGATTTAGTCATCAGCAAAACCTATGAGGTGTGGATAGTATTATCTTTATTTAATTGATGAGGCAGCTAATAATTGGAGAAGTGACTAACCTAAAGTACCACAGATAGAAAATGATGTATCTGAGACTTAAATTCTTCCTCAACTTTATCTATATCAGTGCCACTTATTACCGCCAATGGTCCTAGGATATGTGAAGTGAAACCAAACTCCCAAGGACTGGGATAGAGGATTGAATTGGCCCAGGGGCCCTGGGATGTGCCCAGTATTCAGTTGACCTATGTTTATAGGAAACTTACTACTCACAACACTGTTTCCTATATGCTGTGGGGGACCCAATCCAATAGCCAGTCTGACTGACTGGCTGACTCAGTATAATTCTATCAAGTAGCCATTTAAATTTAAATACTATACAGTAAAGGAGGAAATCAGATTTAGCAGAAGAAAAGTTATAAGTAATATGAAACTAAGGGTTCGGTATTATCTTCTATAATGTTGAGCAAAAATGTTCTCCATATTTTGGAAAGATCCCTAAGTGTGGGCTGGGAAACACAGGAAGACAGAGACTTTGATACATAGGAATTAGGAAAGAATGGTGGTATAGTTCAAGAATGTATACAATCCTAAGGATTCAAAGTTCTTCTTTCTCTGAGATCCACACCAGACTAAGGAAGTGAATCAAATCCAATCCCCTTCCTCACTCCCTGCCCACCTTCCATCCTTGCCAAGGGACACCCAGGGGTTCCATTCTGCTTTTAAAATCCTCTAAGAGAGATGTGTTTATAGCAGCCATCTCTCCCCAGCCTTTCCTCCAGTGAATCTGGATTCCCTATACAAGCCCTGCCCCAGGGTCCTTTGGAATGATCACTCAGAAAGCAAGTATGTGGAAAATTTAATTGGAGAAACTTCAAAGACTTCAAAAAGAAACTTATCATCTCCCTCTTTTATAAGACAAATCTGAGGTTCTGAGAAGATTCCTTCAATCTCCTTTACATTGTTGGGGAGAAAAAATACAAGTTCTTCCAAAACTTATACTCTCCCAAGAGAATATTCTTTCTCTTTCTACTGTGTCCCTTTTCTCTCTTGGCCCTCCTCCACAGCCTTCTAACAATAGCTCTTGAGTTCTTACCCCTATGACCCTGTCTGCTTCCCCAAGTACAGGTCTCAAATGTCCCAAATGTCCCAACCGCAACTTCATTTAAATGTTTTTAAAGTAGCATAGAAAAAGTACTGAACTTGAGAGACCTAGATTCTCTTCCTACACTAGGTGATCCTGAGGCTCTCAACCTCTGAGGGCTATTTCCTCACGCATAAAATGGAAGAGATTGGACTTGGTGATATCCGCTGCTGCTTCTTGCTCCACCATTCTGTGACATAAGCCTGACCAAACATCTCTTCCTATAGATGCAATACCTTCCCACCCTAATCTCATACTCATGCTTTCTTAGAAAGAATTTACAACTGTGAGCCATCTCCTATATGAGGATCTGTGTGGCAGGTGTTCCTTGCAGGAGGTTGAATACCCTCTGCCCTGCCTGCACCTGGCTGCTGTCCCTTTGAAAAGTAGTGCATGCTCAGGAATAGAAGTGAATTTTACTCTTGGGGTGAGTGACTCATATTCGGGATGTTTGTGAATCTGCTACAGGAACATAACATGATGCATTCAAAGGCAATTAAAAATGCATTTTATATTCCCTGCTGTTTATAATTTCTGTGTATCTGCTGCCTGTATTAACGTAGTTAATGGATAGCTGATACTTCAGACAGCTTTGGAGCCAGAAGGAATCTTAGTGAATGTCTAGTACAATGCTGTTGGTGGTGGTGGTTTGATTAATACATTTTTTATGCATTTGTATGTGGCTCTGTCTTGTCTCTTTTTGCAGGTAACCTGAGGCTGAGGTACTTTGAATAATACATCTATTTGCTCACATTGGGTGAAACATCCCTATTATGGTGTCTCTTCCCCTTCTTTTAACTGAAAACATGTAGTGGGGGGCACCTCGGTGGCTCAGTGGGTTAAAGCCTCTGCCTTCGGCTCAGGTCATGATCCCAGGGTCCTGGAATTGAGCCCCACATCAGGCTCTCTGCTCAGCGGGGAGCCTGCTTCCCTTCCTCTCTCTGCCTGCCTCTCTGCCTACGTGTGATTTCTGTCTGTCAAACAAATACATAAAAATCTTAAAAAAAAAACAAAAAACAAAAAACATGTAGTGGAGGGCACCTGGGTGCCTCAGTTGTTAAGGGTCTGCCTTTGGCTGGGTTCATGATCCCACTCCCTGTTCACCAGAAAGCCTGCCTCTCCCTCTCCCACTCCCCACTGCCTGTGTTCCCTCTCTTGCTCTCTCGCTCTGTCAAATAAATAAATAAAATCTTTAAAAAAATGTAGTGGGATGAAAAATTTGAGGTAAGGAAATTAGGACAAAGAGAAAATAGAGGGTGATAAAATAAGCCAAAGATACCTAACACTGCACAGTTGCTGTAACTGAGCCACACATTTGGTTCTGCACTTCAAGAGAAAGAGGAACATACTATGCATGACATAAAAATGTTCCAGAAAAAAGGTCAATTTTTCCTAGTATTCAAGAGGAAAAGTTTATACCATGTATCCTTATGGAGGAACCACTAAGTCAATGTTATAGACTACACCATCAACAATTTCTTATTGATACTTACAATGCTAAATTAATTCACTCATTAAATAAGCATTTTTTGAGTACATGCTGTGTGTCATATATGTTTCAGGGCATTACAGTTGCAATTCCTTTTGGTGCTAAAATTATCCTGTCATTGGCTAGGGGAAGACAATTGATTCCTGTGTCCTTTCAACATGGTTCTGTAGTCTCTGATATTTTTTATTTTCTAGTATGACAAGATAGCCCAGATTGGTTTTGAATATTTCCATCTCCACAACTTAAATTGACTATCTCGCTAAAGAAACCTGATTCCTTTTAGTGAGTGATTTAGAGACCATAATCTGAGCACTCAGAGTGTTTATTGTTATTGGGTTGTAATTACTCCCAAGCCTCAGTTAACAGATCAGAAAATATGACTGTTTTAAAAGGAGGAAAATAATTCCAAGATCATATTTCTAATTTTTTTTTTTTGGCTTTTTAACAATCTTTATACCTTTTTTCACTATTTTTAGATTTTATTTATATTTAATTAACATAGAATGTATTATTAGTTTCAGGAGTAGAATTTAGTGATTCATCAGTTTTCTATAACACCCAGTGCTCATTAAATCAAGTGCCCTCCTTAATGTCCATCACCCAATTACCCCATCCCCCCACCTACCTTCCCTCCAGCAACCCTCAGTTTGTTCCCTATAGTTAAGAATTTATTATGGTTTCTCCTCCCTCTCTGTTTTTATCTTATTTTATTTTTTCCTTTCCTTCCTGTATGTTCATCAGTTTTCTTCCTTAAGTTCCATGTATGGTTGAAATCATATGATATTTTTCTTTCTCTGACTGAGTTATTTCCCTTAGCATAATAAACTCTAGTTCCATCCACATCATTTTATTGTGTTTCTAATTTAAATTAATGATAGAAAGGTATTTATTTAACTTATTTTTATATGTGAATCTCTTTTCTCTCACTTTGAAAGTCTTATTTCCTAGTAACATAATCATAATTATTTATTTACTTACCTAATAGATACTTATATGTGGGTATATGTGTATATATGTGAGTACCCACATATATAATATAGGAATATTATCCATTTAATGCAGTTTAAGATTTCTTTGTGGGTATTTTTTGTCCTTTGCAAGTATAATCAAATTACAGTTACTTAAATCCTTTATGTGGTTATACTATCAACGTGATATAGTTTGATTAAGTTATACTATCAACTCAGTACAGTTAGATAATTTAATTTGTTTTTAATTTTTAGATATTGACTTTCTTTCTGATTCAATTTTGCTTTTAAATTAAGTAAATTTACATGGTTTCAGAGTCAAAACTATAAACATTGAGAGATCTATTTTACCTCCCTGTCCTCGCCCCCATTTTCTTTTCCTCCTCTTATTGGTAATGATTTTATTCTCTTATTGTTTCTTTTTGAAAATAATCCAATGACCTATCTGGATTTCATATCTTTTATTATACAAAAGGTAGCACACTGTGTATGTTGCGTTGCATCTTGCTTTTTAAAAGATAATCTGTCCTGGAATTCATAGCAGTATGTAGATACTTTCTCATTCTTTTTTAAAAATTAAGATAGTCCTCATTTTTAAAAACTAATTATTATATAAAAGTAATAGATTGATTTTTCTCAGGAGTTGAGGGGACTGGTAGGTGGGAGGAGTGGTCTGCAAAGAATATGCCAAGGTGTTAGTACTTAATTCTGGGTGTTTGGGGTGACTGGGTTGCTCAGTAGGTGGAATGTCTGCCTTCAGTTTAAGTCATGATCTCAGGGTCCTGGGATTGAGCTCCACATCGAGCCCCATATGCGGCTCCCTGCTTAGTGGGAAGTCTGCTTCTCCCTTTCCCTCTCTCTCTCTTTCTCAAGTAAGTAAAACCTTTTTAAAAAATTTGGTGTTTGATATTTTCTTCCTTATACTTTTCTGAGCTTAAGAAATATCTATGAATTTAAAGGCAGTTTAACTAAAACTGCAAACAAGAACAGCAAAGGAAAACTCTCAGGAGTCACTAAAATATGAACATCTAATGGAATTAGATCAAAGAGGGAAAGTCCAGTGGAGGATGTGCATAAGAAGTTTCTGTAGATGGTGGAACTGGGCCTAAACAGAGAACTGTAAATACTCTATGAGGGTTACCTGACGTGTTAGAAATTGCTGGTGAAAAGGGAAGAAGTAAATCCTCCCAAAGCTTTGTTTGCTTATCTGATCATTGTTATATGGTTCTGAATATTCCCTATAAGAACAGGAAAGAGATTGATGTAGAAAGCTGTTGTAATTTTCACTATGGAATTAACCTTTGATATTATTATTTATGTGGCCAAACCTGGCAACCTCATTTAAAATTGCTTCATTCCCCCAGGACATTTCCAAATGTTCTTGCTTTGATCTACCTTTCTCTCCATTGTCTTTAACACCTTCAAAATATTATTTAATTTATTTAGCTATTATGTACACTGGTTATTGTTTGGTGTCCCCCTGTTGTAATATGAATTCTGTAAAGACAGGGATTTTCTTTTGTTCACCAGTGTATTCCACTGGTTCTAGATGCCTAGAACGTGTCTGTCACACTGTTAGTTTCAAAAAAAAAATTTAACTGAATGAGTATTAGCAACAGAATTCTGCGGGAAAAGGAATGTATAACCATTCCTTTTCTGCATAAATGTATATTCAGTCTTTCCTTTCACATTCATCTCATAGCTTCATGGCCCTGGAAGCCTTTCTTGATTCAGCTTTATTGTTGGTAATGCAGGCACCAACTCGGCTCACAATGCGAATATAAACCAAGGAAGTTGTGTTTGAAAAATGAGAGGATGTAGAGGATATGGGTGTAAAGGAGAATTCAGTATATGTCTGTTTTTATAATAGGTACATGCTTATAAGCATTGCTTTAAAAAGTAACAAAAACACTTTTTTGGATTTACCAACAAATTTACCACTTCTAGCACCCTTCATTCCTTTATAAAGATCCAGATTTGCATGTGATATCATTTTTCTTCTGCCTGAAGAACTTCCTCTAACATTTCTGGTAGTGCATATCTCTCCAATTTTCTTTATCTCAAAATACCTTTTTTGTTTAAAACCTTTTCACTGAAACACATTTTCACATTTTCACTGGGTGTTATATTCTGGGTTGACTTTATTTTTCTTTCATTTCTGTAAGGTGTCATTCAGTTCTCATGGCTTAAATAATTTCCAATGAGAAATCTATTGTGAGTCTTACTGTTATTCTTCTGTACATAGTCTAGCTGCATCTAAGACTTTATTGCACATTTTTAGTAATTTCCTTATACTGTATATTAATGTATGCATGTGTGTTTTAACATTTATTCTGCTTGGGTTTGGTTGAGCTTCTTGATCTGGATGTATATACGTTTTATCAAATGTGAAAATTTTTTGATGATTTCTTTCAAGTATTTTCTTCTATTTCCTTCCTCCCCCACTTTTATCCCCTGGGATCCATTTATGTGTACATTAGAGCGCTTGCTATTGTTTCATTAAGTCACTGAGGCTATGTCCATTCTTATCAATTGTTTTTCTCTCTGTGCTTCATTTTGGATAATTTCTAATGCTTTGTCTCTAACCATTATTTTATCTTTGTAGCATCTAATCTATTGTATTTTTAATTTCAGGATTATATTTTTATCTCTAGAATTCTATTTGGGTCTTTTTTATACTGTTCACTTCTCTCCTCATTTTGTTCATGTTCTGTTTCATATCTTTGATCATATTTATAATAGTTGTTTAAAGGTTCCTCTGTACTGATTATATTATTTCTGTATTTGTTTTTATTGACTTTTATTTTTTTAAATATGTGTATATTTATTTTAGAGAGAGTGGACAGGGAGGAGGAGCAGTGGGAGAATCTCGAGCAGACTCTCCACTGAGCAAAGAGCCCACTTCGGGGCTCAATCTCATAACTCTGAGATCATGACCTGAGCTGAAATCAAGAGTCAGGCACTTAACCAACTCAGCCACCCAGGTGTCCCAATTCATTTTTTTTTTAATGTATGTTTTTTTTTTTTAAAGATTTTATTTTTCCATTGGACAGACAGTAGTAGTAGACACAAGCAGAGAGAGAGGAAGGGAAGCAGGCTCCCCGCTGAGCAGAGAGCCCGATGCAGGGCTCCATCCCAGGACCCTGGGATCATGACCTGAGCCGAAGGCAGAGGCTTTAACCCACTGAGCCACCCAGGCGCCCCTTAATGTATGGTTTTAAGTCATACTTATTGCTTCTTTGCATGCCTGGTAATTTTTTATTTGATGATGGAGGTTTTGAGTTTTATGTTTTTGAGTACTGCATCTTGTATTCCTTTAAAGGACATTGGGTTGTGTTCTGGAAAGCAGTTCATTTTTTTCTGGATAAATTTCATCCTTTTGGGGCTTTCTTTTAAGCATTATTAGGACAGGTCTTCCCAAAAGACTAGACTGGAGTCCAGTAGTACCTAGACTAGAGTAGCTTCTAGTATTTACTTCCCCTACTAAGATATGACCTTTATGAAGATTCTGTTGAATGTCATATAATATGAGGCTTCTCCATTCTGGCTGGTAGGAATGCAAAGCATTCCCAGCCCTGTGTGAGATCCAGGAATTGTTCAGTTACTTACTAGTGGTTGTATTCCATCTCAAGTAGGTTCTTCTCATTCATGCCTAGTTCAGTACTCAGAAAAAGGCTAAGGAGCTACCTTTCAGATTTCCAAAGCCCTCTCTATCTTTGTATCTTCCTCTTCTTCATTCCTCCACCTTATAAATTCTAATTGCTTTGACCTCCCCAAACTCTAATCTATTCTCCTTCCCTCAGCAAGCCATAGATTATGTTTGGGTTTCCTTCCTGGGATGTGGCCTGGAAACTGCCTCTAGGCAATAACTTCAGGTCAATTATCATCACTGAAAGAATATTTTTTATATTTCTTTATATATATGTCCATCATTGTAAGATTCACCTCACTTGTTTTCCACAGTTCTATAACTGCTATCCAGTGTCTGAAAAGAACAATTTCCTGTCTATTGTCTAGTTTTCAAATAGTTTACAGTAGGAAGGCAATTTTTATAGCAGTTGATTCTTTATGAAGCAGAATCCTACCAACTGTACTTTTTCAGACAATAGTTGCAGGACTAGTTTTTCAATAGCCATAAATAATATATAGAAGAAAAGGGAGGGATTTTATGGAAAGACATAGTGCCATTCAAAGTTGTAATAGACTATCCTACACTTGACAACAGTGTAGCTAACACACTACCTATTTTCCTGATCCTAATCACCGGACAGGACTTTGTAATCTGTCAAATAAATTGTAAGCCCCACCGTGTGTAGAGTGTTGGGTCTCCTAACGTCTGTGGCCTAGATAGTTTATGTCTGGAGATTGGAGGGGGTGGGGTGGCAAGGGTTGTTTCTAGAGTTGCCTAGCAAATCTTTCTCTTTGTGCCTTGGATTCTGTATCTATCTTGTTGTCAAATCCCTTACCATTATGCTATCTGACACACTACTCCCCACTCAATTTCCCAATCAACACTTTTTGAAATCATTCAACTCTCCTCTCAATGACTAAGTCATTCACTGTTTCACCAGCTCCTCCTGTATGAATCTCTGGATATACGCTAATGTTGGAGTTGAATGCCTGCTCCATGGCAGAACACAGTATCATGGTATGTAAGTTCCTGCACTAGATATCCATGGACCAAATGGGGGCTTAGCATTCAAAGTTCCATGCCAGTGATTTCAGTCTGTCCAAGGGAACCATTGGAATTTATCCCCCCAGGGAATTTATGTTCATATGTACTACCCCATCATATTCACAGAATCTCCCAAAGATAATGTGAGCTTGAGATTGTTAGTACTTCTCAGATCCACAGTGCTGACCAAGGTTTCTCAACTTTAGAATTATTCTCATTTGGAGCTGGATAATTCTTCGTTGTTTGGACTATTCTATGAATTGTGATATGCTTAGCAGCATCCCTGGCCTCTACTTACTAGATGTCAGTAGCACCCATTTCAATTTCGACAACCATAATATCTCTAGACTTTGCCAAATATCCTCTGGAGATACAAAATTGCTTCGGTTGAGAATTACTGGTATAGAGACCCTATTATGTGCCATACTCCAGGGAACTCCTAGACGTTAAACTTAGGGAACTGAAGAACCCCCAACAAGCCATTTGGTGTCTTCTTTGGAGAGGCCAGCTTAGAGTTTGCCCCCGTAGGGTGGACAGTGGGTGGATATTGACCTTGGAATGTAAATTCTTGTGTTCAAGTGGTGCCTATGCAGATGTGGAAACAGGTTCTCTACTCTGCTCTTCAATTTTCTTATTTAAAAATGAGGAATGATGTTGTTTACCTCACATGACATTGTTGTAAGAATGAATGAGGTTTTACACACACACACACTCACTCACACACACTGATGTGTATTTCTATATGTATAATGTAAGGATAAACTAGCATGGTTTTAATAATGCTTCAAATATAAGTATATATTTATTTGTCAGTATGATTAAAAGGGCAATATAGAAAAAATAACTCTTTCAGTCCTTCATGTAGAATAGCTTCCCTGTGGTTTACAATATTGGACACAATAGGGGAGATCCAAGCTTAAAAAGAGGAAAAGGAAAAAAAAATAGTCTTTGCAGCAATAAAATTTCAACTGAAGTAGGATGCAAATAGCCATGCTTGTATATTTAGTTCTTAATTTTGCATTCAGTAATTGGACAGTCTGTACAAGAATTTTAATGTACTGATGGAAGATAGTGGCTTTTAGTTCTCTTGGGATTTCATTGTAATGAACCTGGTAAATAATTCAGGAACATATGAGAGGCCAATGAATGGGCAACACCTGGTGCTATATTGTTCATGCCTAAGCATGCAGAATCCAAAGATGGCATTCTACACCTGTCACTATTGTTCTGGCTTAAACACAAGTTCTAAGTTCAGTGGCTATTGAAATAATAATAATTGATATTTTTTCCTGTTCCAATTTCCCTCCACAATACAAGAAAACTGTGCTAAGCTGTTTCAGAAACACAAAACAGAAGTGTCACCCTCTTTCAAGTTCCCATTGGTAAAATTTCTAATCTGTCTTGTCTTTCAGGGAATAGATTGCTTTGAAGAATTAGGAACATGTCTACCTTTTCTGTTGAGGGTAATCTGAGCCTATCTGCATTTCTACTTTTGTTCTGTAAATTGAGCTTCTTTTTAGATCATGGTATTCATATTGCAAGCATCTTCCAAGAGAAATACCACTCATTTACACTGTAGGAATTCCTAGAGCTCCTCAGTTTCTCTCCCTATTACCTGAGTAGGCAATCCCACTTCTAGGAGTCTACAAGTTTGAAAACAAACAAAAACCTTTTGTCAAAGGGTTTCTGTATCATTCTGAACCCCCCCCTCCTGCTGCCTGGACCTGGGATGTTCCTCTACTTACTGAGTAAACAAGAACTCCAGTGACTGGAGTTCTTGACATTTCATGCAGACAGCATGGGTCTCCCAAGGCCACTTCCACTCAGGATCAGAGAGGGCTTAAGCCATAAGTTGCATGGAAAGATCTTGGGAGGACAGGAGATTTCCCAGAAGAGAAAAAAGGAAGATGGGCCTCACATGATTAAACTAAAGGTCTTATAGGCTCGGCCAAAGAAAGGATCTGAAAAGAGACTGTTAAACTTTATATCTATAAATTGTTAAATGAGCTTTGCCTTTATTTTTAAAATGTTTTTATTATAGAGGCTTAAAAATATATTTATTTAAATATATGTTAAGCCATTGTTATGTGTAATAAAGTACATATATAAAATAAAAATATAACTATGTGTAATTAAAATGTATAAAATAATATTCTTAAACCTCTGTAATAAACCATTTATATATATTATATATTAACATAATATATATAATTTATGTTATATATGTTTTTATATATGTAATGTGTGTCTATATGTGTGTGTGTAATATATACACACACACACAACTCATAATTTGTTTGTTAACAGGTTTAATTGCCTTCCTTTCCTTCTGGACCTGTGTGAGTACTTGGAGCAGTGACTGCCATCTGGTGGCAAGCCAGAATCATCACTTTGTGTGATCTAATGGTTACAAAGATGCCCGCTCTTGGCTCCTGTGGTCTGCACTGCCAGCGGGACACACGGAGAGCCTGGAGGGTGTCTGATGAAGGATCCTGGTGAAATAACCCTTCACTTCCACCTGAACCAGTTGTTCATCCCAGATTCTGAGCCAAGAGCCAGCTCCAAAATGGTGCCTCTGAAGAAAAGATTTGAATTGTTCTTGTGTTTTAGTCTAAGATGTGCTGGCTAACGACCAGCAGGTAACCAAGACTGTGAATAAGTACATACCAAAAGGGGCATGTGATGACATGGAGCCTGAAATAAACTGTTCTGAATTGTGTGACAGTATTCCTGGCCAGGAGCTGGATCGGAGTCCTCTTCATGATCTCTGCAGGACAATTGTGAGTTGACAGCCATGGATTGTCAGGGCTGCTCAGATATACACCTTGTTGTTGCTGCTGTTGTTAGTGGTGGTGGTGCAGTGGTAGGGGTGAGGAGTAGGAGGAGGAAAAGGAGGAAATGGGGGGGAGGAGGAGGAGGAAGTGAGGAGGAAGAGGAAGAGGAAGAGGAAGAGGAAATGCTCATGCAGGACACATATTCTCCAGCTTTGGGAATGGTGGGGAAGTTCGTGTTTAAGCTATAAAAGAGCCTTCATTCCTAACAGTTTCTCTTTATTCTGTTCTCAGACCTCTTCCCACTATAGCAGTAAGACCATTTCTTCATTATCTCCTGTCCTCTTGGGTATTGTTTGGACATTTCTCAGCTGTGGACTTCTTCTGATAGTCTTCTTTCTTGGCTTCACAATTCGCTGCAGGAATAACAGGTAAGTAGCCCCATAAGTAGTTTCTCACCCCCTGTAGCCTGAATCATGAAACCCACAGTATTAGTATCATTTTGACATCATGAGCTGTTAGGAGGTATCAGTAAAGCTTATCTCCTATTGTGGCATTAAACTATGTGAGTAGTTCCCCTGAAATCATCCTGGCCTTGCAGTACAGTTTCCTTATGAGGAAAAATAATCTAGCCCAGTATTGTGGTAACTACCACAAGGATATCCAAAGAGGAAAATGAAGAGTCTCTCCTCATAAAGGAGAGGTATGATCCTTCTGAGAAAATGAGGTATTGGGGGGTTTTGTTTGTTTGTTTTTTAAATAGTTTTAAGAGTCGAATTTAGTGACTCACCAGTTGCCTACAACACCCAGTGCTCATCACAACAAGTGCCCTCCTTAATGCCTATCACCCTCTTACCCCATCCCCCCATTCACCTCCCCTCCAGCAACCCTCAGTTTGCTTCCTAGAATTAAGAGTCTCTTAGGTTTTCCCTCCCTTTTTCTCTGTTTTCATCATAGAAAATGAGGTATTTGTCTTAAAAACATAGAGCATGTAGATAAATAATCAAAAGCAATATTAAAGTCCATGGCCAATATAGTTTGGAACCAGACTAAGTGGGCTAAGGTATCTGAAGAAAATGGTAAAGCCCTACTCTTCTGCTGACATATTAGATAATTTCTGGTTGGTTAGAAAAGTCACTGACTCAGGTACCTGAAGGGCTCAGTCAGTTAAGCATCTGCCTTTGGCTCAGGTCATGATCCCAGAGTCCTGGGATCAAGTCGCATCAGGCTCCCTGCTCAGTGTGGAGTCTGCTTCTCCCTCTCCACCTGCCTTTCCCTCAGCTCATTCTATCTCATACATGAATTCTCTCTTTCAAATAAACATATAAAATCTTTAAAGGGAAGGAAGGAAGGAGAGAAGGGAAGAAAAAAAAGGGGGAAGAAAAGGAAGGGAGGGAGGGAGGGAGGAAGGCAGGGAGGGAGAGAGAAAGAGAGAGAGAGAGAGAAAGAAAGAAAGAAAGAAAGAAAGAGAAAGGAAAGAGCAAGCCAGTCAGTGGCTCATCAGGGTAGGTATCCATGGCTTCCAGGGCTGGCAAAAGAAACTAAGTGAAGCCTTTTTTTGAAGGGGCTTGCAGAATTCTGCCTTCACTGCTATTGGATTCTTCCTTCAGGGCCCACCCCATCTCTCCCACACCAACACTCTTTACCATCATCCTGCTCCTACTGTCCCAGCCTGTCACCTGAGAAGCCCTGCTCTAGCTCCCTCTTCTTTGCCCACAGCTAAATTCTAGATGGAGTCCACATCAGATTCCAACAACTGCCTCAGAGAGGTGAAACTTGTCTGGTCCCTCTCCAACCTTATACTTTGAGATGATCACCTGTGCTCCATTGCCTGGGTTTGGAACTCAGATGAGGGTCTATCCGTTGGATTTGTCTAGCAGGCATTTTGGGGCACCATTGGCCATTTGAGACATGGAGGACATGGAATTATTAAATAGCAGTGACTTGAATGGCTCTGTTAACCTCAGCATGGTTGTGACTCATGGCAATCAAACCTTAGTATACCTCTGATGCTGCCCAGCCACTTTTCATTCTGTTCCTCAAATTCACTAAGTCTGCTCCTACCTCAAGTCCTTTTACTTACTGTCCCCTTGTGTTCCCACTGCCTAACCGTCTTCTCCAGATCTTCCTGTGACTGTTTCCTTCTCATCTTATAGGTCTTGGTTCAAAAGTCATCTCTTTGGAGGAGCCTTTTCTGATCATTCTATCCAGAGTGGCTTATCTACAGAATGACCACCCAACCCCAGTATTTCATTCCATATATTATCACCCTGTTTTATTTTCTTCATAGCAATTATAACTCTCTGATATCACCATATTTATTTATTTGCCTGTTTATTGTCTGTATCCCCCATTAAAATATAGAGTCTGTGAGCACAGGGACTTCGTCTGCCATGCTCACCACTGTCTTCAGCCTTTAGAACAAACTCTGGAACATAATAGGTGCTCAGTAAATATATTTTCAGTGACCCTGGGAGGAAGGATATTTATATCCCAATGGTGACTGCTGCCAAGAGAATGACTGGGAAAATCATGCATTTCAAAGTTAGAGAACTATAGAGTAGTTCTCTACTATAGAGAACTATGGAGTACAGTCTCTTCAGCTGCAACAGGTTTTTGTAGTGCAATTTAATACCCACCTGGCAAATAAGAAAATAGTACCATTGGTTCATATGTAATTTTCCCCCAGCACATCAATGGTTTAAAGCATTCACGGCCAAGACTTCCTACAAATAAAGAAGAAAGCCTTAAGCTAAGAATATTGCACTACCATGGCAGTGCAAGTAGTAGCTGGTTTAATGGCTTTAAGAACTGTTGTACCTCCTATACTGTGAGGCTACCTAGGAGTAGATGGTGAAGTAGAGAAGGTATTTCCCATGTGTTTAAAAACAATTAATTGTTGAAGAAGCACAGATCCAGAGCAGATTTTTAATTTGGATTATAATGTTATCTACTGGAAGTGAATGTCCTCTAGTATGTACATCTTGCAGATTTAAGGCTGCAAAAATCAACTGTGACTTGTGTACAAATGGTGGTAATTGACATTTGCTGAGTGCTAGTTTTTAATTGGATGATCATTATTTTTATTAGTATTTTGGTTACAAAGTTAAATATGTTCCAGCTGTTTTGGCCCCATACCATTTTTCCCATAACCCATTATTTTTATACACAATTATGTAGAATGCAACTTTTTAAAACATTTATATATCCTGTTAAAATAGGAACACTTATAAAGAGTGTTGTAGTAGAAACACCTATATATCTTTCATTCCAGTAAAGATTTTGCTGCCTGTTTTGCTTGCAGTAGGAGCATGACTTGACATAAAGAATAAAATAATAAGAGGCACCGTGAATAGAAACATATTTTACAATTAAGTAGCTTACAAGTTCAGGCAAGGAAAGATAAAATAACCCAGTTTCAAAGTGCTTTCTTAAATGATAAAATTTATTCAAAGGTGCAGCATCACAGATCATTTCATTTCAGTTCTTTGCTCTCTAAATTTGTGAGTGTGTGTGTGTGTGTGTGTGTGTGTCTGTGTCTGTGTAGCACCAGAGGAAGAAAAATATTCTAATAAAATTAAATATTATGTGATGTTCAAGTTTGGATGCAGATACATTTTTGATAAAGTTTTAAAAATGTAGTCTGTGAAAGAAAATCAGTAAAGATAAAGAAGACTTGAACAGCACTATCAACCAACTTGACCTAATTGACATTTATATAATCCTACATCCAACACCAGCAGAATACACATTCTCTTCAAGTACACATGGAACATTTACCAAGATAGATCATATTCTGGGTCATAGAAAAAGTCTCATTAAATTTAAAAGGGTTCAATTCATACTACAATAGAATTAAATTAGAAATCCATAACAGAAAGAATTCTGGAAAGTTTTGAAATATTTGGAAACTAAATAGAACACTTTAAAATAACTCATGGTCAAAGAAGAAATCAAAGAGAAACCAAGAAGTATTTTAAACTGAATGAAAATGAAAATATAACATATCAAAATTTGTTAAATACCATTAAATCAATACATTTAGGGAAATGATAGTGTTAGGCTCCATATTAGAATAGGGGAAAGATCTACTTTATGAAACAAACAAACAAAAAGAAAGAGCAAATTGAGTCCCAAAATAAGCAGAAGAAAAGAAATAATAAAGATGAAAGTGGAGATTGATGAAATAGAACAACAAAAACAAAGTCAGAAACAAACCATGAAACCAAAGTTCTTTGCTAAGGTCAATAAAATTGACCAATCTCTACTTCAAATGATCAGGAGGGAGAAAAGTAGAATATGTAACTACCTAAATAAGGGAAGAGAGGTGACATCACCCAAGATTCTACAGATATTAGAAGGATAATAAGGTAATGTTAAGAACAACTATAGCAGGGGTGCCTGGGTGACTCAGTGGGTTAAAGTCTCTGCCTTCTGCTCAGGTAATGATCCCAGGGTCCTGGGGTCAAGCCCCGCACGGGGCTCTCTGCTCAGCAGGGAGACTTCTTCCCCCTCTGTCTCTCTGCCTGTTTCTCTGCCTACTTATGATCTCTGTCAAATAAATAAATAAAATCTTTAAAAAAAAGAACAACTAGCAGACAGTCTTTAAAATGTTCTGCATTAATCCCAACCTCTTGATAGTCACACTCTTGGGAAAACCCCTGTCTTTGAATATGGGCTAGAATTACTGACTTGCTTATTAATGTGGTATCAGTTTTAGGATAAGGTTACAAAAAGACTGGCTTCCTTCCTTAGATCTCTCTCTTTCACTTGCTCACTGTGAGGGAGGCCACCTTCTTGTTGTGAGCTGCCCTGTGGGGAGGACCACATGGCAAGCAACTGATTTCTAGTCTGCATCCAGCAAGGACTGAGGCTTACTAACAGCCATGTCAGTGAATTTGAAAACACATCTTCTAATGCCTAATAGCAATGAGATTGGAAGTACATTTTAACCCAGTTGAGCCTTGGAGGACTGCAGCAATGGCTGGCTCCTGGACAGCATCCTTGTGTGAGATCCTGAGCTAGAGGCTCCCAGTTAATCTGTGTCTTTATTGTTGAAGAAGTATTACCAGTTTTACAGAATATCTTCTGAAACACTGAAAATCATGGAGCATTCCCTAAATCATTCTATGAGGTCTGTATTACCCTGGTATCAAAACCTAATGAAGACATTAGAAGGAAAAAACCCTGTAACTTAATACCCTTCATGACATAGATCCAAAATTCTAAATAAGAATTAAACAAGTTGAGTCCAACCAAATACCAAAAGGATAATAGATCATGACAAAATGAGATTTATCCCAGGAATGAAAGATTGAATTAACATCCGAAGATTAATCATATAATTCACCCTATTTACAAACTTAAAATAATGATCATCTTTCTAGACAGAGATAAAGCATTTTGACAAGATTCAACATCCATTCCTGATAAAGTCTCAACAAACTAGCAATAGAAGAGAACTACTTCAACATAACAAGGTTCGTCTGTGGAAAAAAAAGAAAAAACTATAGCCAACCCCATGGTAAAAGACTGATTGCTTTCCCATTAAGATCAGAAACAAGACAAGATCTCCACTCTCACCAGTTTTACTCAGTGATGGAGATTTTAGCCAGTGCAATAAGAAAAGAAAAAGAAATGGAAGGAACCTGGTTTAGGAAGGAAGAATTAAAATGGCTTTACCTTCTGGTGACCTGATTGTGTATGTAGGAAATTCAATAGAATCTATTTGTTAAAGAACTACTAGAACTAATAAATGAGTTTAGAAAGGTTGAAGTAAATGAGATTAAGTTACAAAACTCAACTGTGTTTCTAAATACTAAAAACAGACAACTGAAAAAGCGAACTTAAATGCATTGCCATTTACAATAGCATCAAAAATATGAAATATTTCAGGATAACTATAACAATATGAAATATTTGTACACTAAAAGCTATATAATATTGCTAATCTAACAAATACTGTGAAATACTTATATGCTGAAAACCGTAAAACTGGTGAGAGAAATTAAATCCTAAATAAATGGAAAAATACTGTGCTCATGAAGACTCAATATTGTTAATTCTCTCTTAATTGATCTATAGACTAAGCCCAATTACCATTACAATCCTAGCTGACATTGTTAAAAAAAAAAAAGATTTTATTTCTTTATTTCACAGAGAGAGAGCACAAGCTGGGGGAGCAGCAGAGGGAGAAGGAAAAGGAGGCTCTCCTCTGAGCCTCCCCCCAATGTGGGCCACTATCCCAGGACCCTGAGTTCATGACCTGAGCCAAAGTCAGATGCTTAACCAACCAAGCCACTCAGGTGCCCCTTGAGAAATGCAAATTCAAACCACAATTAAATGTCGCTACATTCTTTTAACAATGGCTACAATTTTTACTTTTTTTATTATGTTATGTTTGTCACCATAGGGTACACCATTAGTTTTTGATGTAGTGTTCCGTGATGCATTGTTTGCATATAACACCCAGTTCTCCATGCAAACATGCCCTCCTTAATACCCATCACTGGGTTAACCCATCCTCCTACCTCCCTCCCCTCTAAAATCCTCAGTTTGTTTTTTGGTGTCCATAGTCTCTCATGGTTCTTTGCCCCCTCTGATTTCCAACCCCCTTCATTTTTCCCTTCCTTCTCCTAATGTTCTCCATGCTATTCCTTACGTTCCACAAATAAGTGAAACCATATGATAATTGACTTTCTGTGTTTGACTTATTTCACTTAGCATAATCTCCTCCAGTCCTGGCCATGTTGATGCAAAAGTTGGGTATTCATCCTTTCTGATGGCTGAATAATATTTGATCGTATATATGGACCACATCTTCTTTATCCATTCATCTGTTGAAGGGCATCTTGGCTTCTTCCATAGTTTGGCTATTGTGGACATTGCTGCTATGAATACTGGCATGCATATGGCCCTTCTTTTCACTACATCTGTATCCTTGGGGTAAATACCCAGTAATGCAATTGCTGGGTCATAGGTTAGCTCTATTTTTAATTGTTTGAGGAGCCTCCACACTGTTTTCCAAAGTGGCTGTACCAACTTGCATTCCCACCAACAATGTAAGAGAGTTCTCCTTTCTCCAGAACTTCTCCAACATTTGTTTTTTCTTGTCTTGTCAATTTTTACCATTCTAACTGGGGTAAGGTGGCATCTCAATGTGGTTTTGATTTGAATTTCCCTGATGGCTAATGATGATGAAAATTTTTTCATATGTCTCTTAGCCATTTGTATGTCTTCTTTTGAGAAGTGTCTATTCATGTCTTCTGCTCATTTTTTGACTTTGATTATTTATTTTTGGGTATTGAGTTTGAGGAGCTCTTTATAGATCTTGGATGTCATCCCTTTATCTGTAGTGTCATTTGCAAATATCTTCTCGCATTCCATGGGTTACCTCTTTGTTTTGTTGACTGTTTCCTTTGCTGAGAAACTATTTATTTTGATGAAGTCCCAAAAGTTCACTTTTGCTTTTGTTTCCCTTGCCTTTGGAGATGTTTCTTGAAAGAAGTTTCTGTGGCCAATGTCAAAAAGGTTACTGCCTATGTTTGCCTCTAGGATTTTGATGGATTCCTGTCTCACATTGAGGTCTTTCAACCATTTTGAGTTTAACTTTGTATATGGTGTAAGAGAATGGTCAAGTTTCATTCTTCTGTATATAGCTGTCCAATTTTCCCAGCACCATGTATTGAAGAGACTGTCTTTTTTCCTTTGGATATTTTTTCCTGCTTTGTTGAAGATTATTTGACCATAGAGTTGAGGGTCCATATCTGGGCTTTCTGTTCTGTTCCCTTGGTCTGTGTGTCTGTTTTTGTGCCAGTACCATGCTGTCTTGGTGATCACAGTTTTCTAATATAACTTGAATCAGCCAACATGATGCCCTCAGCTTTGTTTTTCTTTTTCAACATTTTCTTGGTGATTTGGGATCTTTTCTGGTTCCATACAAGTTTTAGGATTGTTTGTTCCAGCACTTTGAAGAATGCTGTTGGTATTTAGATCGGGGTGGCATTGAAAGTATAGATTGCTCTGGGCAGCACAGACATTTATCTTCCAATATCTGCCTGCAGAATCACGGCTCCCCAGTTCATACCTTAAAACCAACCTCCAGAGATATTCTGTTAGTAGATGTCTGGATATATCTTCTTACATCTCAGGCTGATTTCGTGGGTGTTCAGAGTGGTCTGATTGATATCTAATTCAATTCAGGTGACCAGTTGAAATAGGGTCCCCTAATCTTCTGCCATCTTTGCCTCCTTGACCTACAATTTTTAAAAATTGACTAAGTCAAGGTTGGTATACATTGCTAGTCAAACTTCAATGTGGCACAACCACTTTGGAAAACAGTCTGGCAGTTTCTTCAGAAGTTCAACATACACTTACCCTATGATCCAACCATTCCGCACCTTTGGTTTTTACTCAAGAAAAAAATAAAACTATATGTCTATACAAAGACTTGTACACCAACGTTCACATCAGCTTTATTTTAAAGATTGGAAACAGAACAAATATCCATTAATAGGGGAATGAATAAACAAGTTACAGTGTATCCATACAATAAAATACTACTCAACGTTAAAAAGTATGAATTGCTGATACTTGGGAAAACCTGGATGAATCTCACAGTAATTGTGCTGAGTAAAAGAAGCCAGGCAAAAAATTTGCATACTATATAATTCCAATTATACAGAATTATAGAAAATTTACCTAATCTGTTGCTAACTAATCTGTAGTGACAGAAATCAGATGAGAGTTGCCTGCAGTGGGTGGAGGGTGGCACAGAGGCACAAGAAGGAGGGATTACAAAAGGACATGTAGAAACTTTTAAGGGTGATGGATATGTTCATTACCTTGATTGTGGTATTTCATAGATAGTTACATATATCAAAGCTTACCAAATCATGTACCTTAAATATGTGCAATTTATGGGATGGCAGTTATATTCAATAAAGCTATTTCAAAATGTAGTCTACAAACATTCTTATTTTTCTGAGAAGGTTCCCATGAAGGAAAAATGTACACCATATCTGCTGTCCTTCTTAAAGGGTACTGTTGGGACACCTGAAACCCATCTGATAACTGTGTTAGATATTAATGACTATCATGGGAGAATGCATTATTTTTTTCTAGATTCCTCTTATAGTTTAATAATCACTTAACTTGGAGCAAAGTAGGTACTTAAGGCCCAGAGGCTCTCCTGATGCCTCTTATGTAATGCATAAAATAAGGGCAGTGTCCAAAGTTCTGTATGAAGCTAAACTTATTCAATTAAAGAACTTTTATTCCAAAAACTTATCTCACTGTCACTTGTGATAATGAGTATAAATTTACATGTTATTTATCAGAATGAAAGTGGCATTTGTACAATCATCCCCAGGATCTTGTATTTTACTGCCTGGGAAATCAAGAAATTTGAATAATAAGAATTGTGTAGGGATGAGCTTTTGCCCTGCTTGCAGGTTAACAAGTTAACCTGTTACTATCTTATAGATGCTAACAAAAGACATGAGACTCGGGCTCAGAGACAGAGTCCTTCATTATTCATGGCAAAAGCAGTAGTGAGAGCTTCATGTTGCATTTGTGCTGGTTACCATACCCTCAAGTCCCATGAGGATGATACAGGACCCAAGAGGAGGCTTGAACACATGGGGAGCTGTCATTAAAGGAGGGGAATCTGAACCTGAGAAATTCCCCATTTTTATAGTGAGTCATAACAAGCCTGGTCTTTTTCTGGGGAGAGATGTTACCTCAGTAAATATTTGCTGAGCTGAACACCTACTGGCTCAGGATTTTGTGTAGAACGTAATTTAAGTATTCCCAGGAGCTTCAAATGCATCACTGAGGTGGAAAAACATGAGCAGATCCAAAAAATACATTCTGGTTTTTTAAAAATAGCTTTTCAAAAAATAATGCCTGCAGGGATAGCATTTTTTTTTTCCATATTGTTTGTTTCAGGTCTGCCCTCTTTGTGACTTAAATAACTGGAGCTGAAGGGATGGTGATGGGGAAGAAAGGAAAGCAGTTGGCATCTTGTTGGCTATGAGAAAGTTTGCACTAATATTGTACCCTACAAAGCTTTCTGGTATCTTCTCTATAATCCTTAGCTTGATGGGTTATTGGCCAAGAAGGAAGAGCCAGGGCACCTGGGTGGCTCACTCATTAAGCATCTGCCTTCAGCGCAGGTCATGGTCCCAGGATTGAGACCCACATCAGGCTCCCTGCTCCATAGGATGCCTGCTTGTCCCTCTTCAACTCCCCCTGCTTGTATTCCCTCTCTCTCTCTGTGTCACATAAATAAATAAAATCTTAAAAAAAAAAAAAAAGAAGAAGGAGAAGGAGAAGGAGCCAGACAGACCTAGAATAAATACCATCCATATAGCTGATTTGGGGATAGGTATGCAGAGCCTAGGACTGAACTGAGGCAGAGACAGGAGCAGCTCTTGCAAGAACTTATCCAACAAGAAAACTAAGTTTCATCGTTGGAAAAAAATCATAACCGTTATCACTTCCAAAGGCTTGAGCACAGAACCAAAAGTAAGTGGTGTATCGTGAGGTCAAAGTCATTGGCATTCAGAAATGGTGCTGGAAAAGAGGTGAGAAGCAGAAATAAGGTGACAAGATCTAGGATTATGAACAGACATGAGGTTTTCTTGGGTACTGGCTGGGAGATGAAATAGGGATGATTCAGCAAGAAGTTAATGAGGCAGGATCAGGTTTAATGGATAGGAGTGTTTTCTACACAGTCCTCTGATGCTGTTTGCCCATCCTGTATTCAGACCTAAATCACTATGACCTCTAGATGAAGTTGACACACACCCCCATTGCATACCCACCATTACAGTTAAGCACGTCATTGATCCATCACAACTGATTGGATTGGAAGGAGGAGAGCACTGTCTCCTCTGGCAGATAATGAGCTCCTTGAACTTAGGACTACATCTTACTCATTTCTGTATCTGCATTGTGCCTGGACTATACTCCAGGTTTCCTGACTGAACAAATTAAATGGACGAGAATACAGGCTATGACAATAAAGGTTAAGTTCTTACAAGATGGATATTTTCATCCTTTAACTTTAATATGGTAGCAATTCTACTTAAAATTATGCCACAGGTAAGCAATTGCTTTCCATTGTTCTTTTCTTTCCCTCATGGTGCTTGTCCCCGCAGGAGCCCAGGGAATGACATCCAGAGCCTCAGTTTCCCATTTCTCCTGGTTGTAGCCTTTTATTCTAAACGATCCTTTCAGTCTTATCATACCATTAAAATCTGTTTGCTTTGGGGGCGCCTGGGTGGCTCAGTGGGTTAAGCCTCTGCCTTCAGCTCAGGTCATGATCCCAGGGTCCTGGGATGAAGCCCCATATTGAGCCCCGCATGGGGCTCTCTGCTCAGCAGGGAGCCTGCTTCCTCCTCTCTCTCTGCCTGCCTCTCTGCCTACTTGTGATCTCTGTCAAATAAATAAATAAAATCTTTTAAAAAAAATCTGTTTGCTTTTGATGCCCTGTTGGCCACTGAATGCTGTATTTTTAAAAGGCCTTCTCATAATTAGGTTCTTACAAATGTGCCTATTATTTTAATAAATATTTATTGAATTAGTCAACAATCTATCAGGTACTATTCTTGGTGTTAGGATTACATCAAAGAACAAAGTAGCCAAAAATTCCCTTCCCTTGTGGACTTTGCTTTCCTACAGAGGTGAGCAGGCAATAAACAAATAAAACAACTGTCAAATATATGGAATATTAATATATGGAATATTAATGATAAGTGCAGGAAAGAAAAGTAAAACAGGGAAAGTGAATGGGGAACATCGGGTGGTGGTGCTATTTCAGAGTTCAGTCGGGAAAGAACGCACTGAGAAGATAACATTTGAGTATGGACTTGAAAGGCAAAAGAAACAAGTCATGAGGTGAAAACAATTCCAGGCAGAGGGAACAGAAATTACAAAGGCCATGAAGAAGGAAAGATGACCAATGTGGCTGGAACTGGGTAAATGAGGCAGAGAGAGGAAAAGATAAGGTCAGAGAGGTAATGGAGGAGCGGGGCAGAACATGTAAGGCCTTGTAGGTCACTGTAATGACTTTAGCATTACTCCAGATTATGGGGAGCCATTATAGGGTTTGGAACTGAGGAATAACATGACCTGACTTACATTTAATGGGAAAACTGGCTGCTTTTTGAGAATAGACCTTTAGCATTTGAAAGAGGCACCTATGGCACTCCCTTAAAGTCATGTTCCTTGAGTGCCTTCATTCATGAATACAAATGGCTAAAAAGTGGAATTTAAGACATCTTAACCAGCCCTCAAAATGGCATAAACCAATTGCCTGTCACAAATCCCTGTATCTCCAACTGGTTCTGTTCTCTGATTGAACCCTACTAATATGCTAGGAAAAGATATGCAGTATCTCTACATAGAAAGTCATAAAACATTTTTGAGAGAAGTTTAAAAATTTCTAAATAAATGAAGGATATATTATGTTTATAGATTAGAAGACTCAATATTATAAAGATATATGTAATTTCTCCCCAGATTGATATATGGATTCAGTGTAATTGCAATAAAAATCCAACTTTTTTTCTTTTCTGGTGAAACTCAACAAGCTGATTCCCAAATTTATATGGAGCTTCAAAGGGCCAAAAGTAGCCTGGAAAAAAGATGGACAAGGTGGGAGGATTTCTACTTCAGTATATTCAGATTTATTAAAAAGCTAGTGATTCAAACATGCTAAGTATGCCTTTGGGGCAAGGATAGACAAATAAACCAATGAAGCAGAAACAGAGCCAAGCAAGTATGGACACATTTTAATTAATGGTCCTGGGTCAGTTGACTATCCACATGGGGGGAAAATGCAACTTCAGTCTTACATCAACAAAATCATCTACTGATGGACTATAGATCAAAATAAAAAAGTCAAACAATAAAGCTTCAGGAAGATAAATAGGAGAATATCTTCATAATCTTGGGACAGAAAAACATCTTAAGTAGAAGACAAAAAGCACTATTCATAAAAGGAAATATTGTCAAATTGCCCCACGTAATATTAAGAAGACCTTATGTTCACTAAAAAACCCTAAGAGAGGGAGAAAAGCAAGTCATAAAAGGGAGAATATATTTTCAATGCATGTATCATCAAAAGATTTTTATCCAAAATAAAGGACTGTGAACAGATAAGAAAGGCACAGAGAACACAATCGTTTTCAAATGAGCAAAGATATGAACAAATGCTTTATAAAAGAATATATCCAGGTAGCCAATAAACAAATGAAAAAGTGTTCAAATTCATTAGTCATCAGGGAAATGCAAAGAAAAGCCACAGTGAGATAACACTATGTACTCACTGGAATGTCTACAATAAAAAAGACTGACAATACCAAGTATTGGGAAGAATGGGGAGCATCTGAAATTCTCATGCATTGTTATGAGAGTTTACAGTGTTACAATCATTTCAAAAAACCATTCAGCAGAATCTACTAAACCTGAACATATTCATGCCCTATGTTACAGCAATTCTAACAAAAACTGCATGCATATATTCACAGAAATACCTATACTAGATAGCTCTGAATAGAACTATTTCTAATAGGGCCAAACTAGAAACTACTCAACTTGCCATCAATAGTTTAATGTCTAAACACATCATGGTCTATTTAATGATTGCCTATATACAGTCTTAACGTTAACAGTCTACAACTACCTGCAACAATATGGATGACTCACAAAAACAATGTTAAGCTAAAGAAACCAAGCATAGGTTTGCCTGGGTGGCTGAGGGGGTTAAAGCCTCTACCTTCGGCTCAGGTCATGATCTCGGGGTCTTGGGATCAAGCCCCACATCAGGCTCTCTGCTCGGCGGGGAGCCTGCTTCCCCTCTCTTTCTCTGCCTGCCTCTCTGCCTACTTGTGATCTCTTCTGTCAAATAAATAAATAAAATCTTAAAAAAAAAAAAAAGAAACCAGGCATAAAGGTGAGACCCTATATGGAACTACTTATATGAAACACAAAACAAAGCAAATTTAATCAATGATGTTTGAAGTCCAGATTGTAGTTACCCTTTAAGTTGAGGGGGAAGTTGGGGGAGCACAGTGACAGAAGGGAGCAAGAGGAAGGCTTCTGGAACACTGGCAATGTTTGTTTCTTGGCCTATATGCTGGTTACACAAGTGTGTATCTTCATTTATCTTTTTGAATATATTGAATATGAAAATATTGAAGTATTTATCTTCAATAAAAGTTTTAAAAATTATTCTTGAGTTTCCTAAAAAAAAAAAAAAATCTAAAAGGAAGATGTGTGTCATTTTATCAGAAGAGACAGCACTATTTTTTAATAGTATCTGAAAAAAATTCTCAATTTTATATCCTGAACATTGATGGTTAGAATGGATAGGTTTACTGTAAATGTGAAGGTGAATTCCATAACACTTTCTTATGGTACCATTGTTAATAGTAAAAAAATTAAAATTTCTATTCATAGTGAATGATGTCAAACACAAGCAACAAAAGAAAAATACATTCAGTGTCATCAAAATTAAAAATTTTGTGCTTCAAAACCCTAGTCAAGGGAGCACCTGGGTGGCTCAGTGGGTTAAAGCCTCTGCCTTCGGCTCAGGTCATGATCCCAGGGTCCTGGGATCAAGCCCCACATTGGGCTCTCTGCTCAGCGGGGAGCCTGCTTCCCCCTCTCTCTCTGCCCACTTGTGACCTCTGTCTGTCAAATAAATAAATAAATAAGTCTTAAAAACAAACAAACAAACAAACAGTCAAGAAAACTAAAGGAACTCAAAGAATGGGAGAAAGTATTTTCAAATCATCTATTTGATAAGGATCTTGTATCTAGAATACATAAAAAATGCTTACAACTCACAATAATTTTTTTTAAAAAATAAATAATCCAATTTTAAAATGAGAAAAGAATCTGGATAATCGTTTCTCCAAAGAAGATCTGTAAAGGGCCAATAGGCTCATGAAAAGAGGTATGACAACATTAGCCATGAGAAAAATGCAAACCAAACTACACTGAGATACTACTTCATGCCCCCTTAATGCATCTAGAATTTAAAAAGACAGAGGAAAACAAGAGTTTGCAAGGATGTGTAGAAAATGAAACCTCACATACTGCTGATGGGAATAAAAATGGTGCAGCTGCTGTGGAAAATAATCTGGCAGTTCCTCTAAATGTTAAATGCAGAGTTACCATATTATCCAGTAATTGGATGTTTAAGTAGATACTCAAGAAAATGAAAATATATGTCCACACAAAAACTTGCATATGGATGTTCACAGCAGCATTCATAATATCCCCAAAGCAGAAATAATCCAAATATCCATGGATAAATGAAATTGTATATCCATAAAATAGAACATTATTCAACAATTTAAAAAAGGGAAATCCTGATTAATGCTACAACATGGATGAATCTTCAAAGCATTATGTTAAGTGAAAGAAGGCAATCACAAAAGACTATAAATTGTAAGGTTCCAATTATGTGAAATGTCCAAAACAGATAAATCTACAGAGACATAAGGTAGATGAGCAGTTGCTTATGGCAGGGAAAAAGCAGATTAAAACTATGAAACATACACCAAATGGCTTAAAACTTAAAGGTGATGTTAAAATAAAGGTGTGAGGTTATAAAATTCTCATCTGCTCATGGTGAGAGTGCAAATTGTTATAAACATTTTGGAAAGTAATTTGATATGTCTTATAAAATTAACAACACATATGTCTTGTGAGCCAGTAAATCCACTTCTAAATTATATACAGAAGTGTATGCACATTTGTACAAAGAGTTGTATATAAAGGATTTTCACAGCAACATTATTTGTAATTACCCCAAATGTCCTTTAGTAGTAAAAGGAGTAAGTTGTACTATAGTCTTGCAGTGGAATACTATACAGCAGTGAAAATGGCAAGTTCCAAAAGAATCTCACAAACATAAAATTTAAAAGCTAGCTACAAAAGAGCATGTACTATATGAGTCACCTTATATAAAGCTCAAAATCAGACATAACTAAAGTATAGTGTTGAAAGTCAAGATGGTGGTTTGCTTTTAGTGGGGAAAGGATTAATAATTATAAGTAGAGATTTTGAAATGTTATAATGTTTTCTTTCTTAACTCTGGAGATAGTTACATAGATATATCCTTTGTGATAATTAACTGAACTAAGTATAACTTTTGCACTTAAAAAGTACCTTTCCTAGTCCAAGATTATTTAAAAAAACAAAAACAAAAACAAAACAAAACAAAAAACACCTCAAACTGTCAAGGATCTGTAATCGCAGGAGTCATGGATAGAAAGTGGCAATGTCTTCAGGGGCCTTTTAACATGAGGACGGAGTTAACTTCCAAATACCATATTTACATAATACCAAATGTACCACATGTGTTCAGCGGCTTCACCATAATAGCCTTTTTTACTTTGACCAAATTACCTCATCAAGATTTGTTCTTAAGTTTTGTTTTCTTTTATTTTCATAAATGTAGCTGAGCATTGAAATTTCACAGAATTCGGTTCCTGACAAGATTAGATAGTAATATGACATTAATCACCATTTGACCCTATTCTATGCCTTATTCAATCTCCATCCCACCAAAAGCTTGTTTTTTGGGATGGGGGTTATCAGATGGTAGCATTTTTCAGGCATTTCGAATTTTGCCACTTCACTGGTGAAAGATGCTATTCTTTCGTGTTTGTGCCTTAGGAGGAGGTGGAGCTCAGGAGGCGAATCTATGCACACTGACCTTTGTTTCTATCTGACGGAGCAGATGTAGGAATTAATCACTGTCATTCCTGGATGCTGTGGCTGCAGCTGTCCCCCACTGCTTTTCTGCCTCTGATAGATTTATTAGTGTATTTTGTTTGCTAGAAAACATGCCTCAGCACAGAAGAACTGGCAAATTAGAGAAGCTTATCTATGAATATAATTTTCTAGGAACATGTTTTATCTGCACCTATATACTCTGAACTCTTTAAAAGAAAAAGAGAAAAGAAAAACAAGCTGGTAATACTGTTTATGGAACACCCAACAATTATTTCCCATTCTGAGAAATTTCACCTTAGACCTCTGTCCTGCAATTTCAAAGAACTGTCTTCTAACCTTTATACTCTTCTTTTTGCAACCCCCACCCCTACCCCTTAACTCCCAACACTTAGTTTAGTACCACTCCGAGAATCTGGGCATACTTTGACTCTAGGCACACGAAAATAAGTGGTTTTCTTTTTTTCATTTTTTTTAAAAGACTTCATTTGTTTATGACAGAGATAGTGAGAGAGGAAACACAAGCAGAGGGAGCTGGAGAGGGAAAAGGAGGCTCCCCACTGAGCAGGGAGCCCGATATGGGGCTCAATATGGGGCTCGATCCCAGGACACTGGGATCATGACTTGAGCCAAAGGCAGACACATAATGAGTGAGCCACCTAGGCTCCTCAAAAATAAGTATTTAAAATTAATACTAAACTCATTTTATTGCAGACCCCACTGCAACCTTCAGAACATAATTAATACTCTCTACACTCCAAGCATCCCTGCTACATAGGTATCTCTGCAGCCTCACCAAATCTAACCCCTGACGTGATTGACACCGGCCGGGATGGAAATCAAAGTAGCCCCACCTTTTGGGTATTGGGAATTACCTCTAAAATCCAGTATAAATGTCCGGGGCCTGGTCTATCTGTTTTCATTTCACCCCCTTCTCTCTGTCAAGTCAGCATGCTCCGGGGCGGAAGTTTTCAGGGAGCAGCCAGTGCCTGTTAGGAGTCTGTTCCTTTCTGGTGGCCCACTGCCTGCCAGAGTCCAAGACCTCAGCCTTAGATATGTACCTTACTTGTGCCTCTTTGATACCAACCCCTCCCTCCCTGGGACTTCTGCTTACTTTCTGCACTCTCTGATCCTGCTAGGTTCTCTCCCAAAATTTACTCCTTTGTTGACTTTTCCTCTGAATAATCAGGTTTTAGACATCCTTGCATGTTCAATCCCTATATTACTAGAACTTTCTTTTATGCTCTTAGCATCTGGTTTATGTATCTTAATCTTGATCTTAATCTTGATCTTGGTTTATGTATCTTAATCTTGATCTTATGTATCTTAATCTATGAGTCTGCATAGATCCCTGAATTCAAACTCCTCTGGCATAACCTTTCAGCCACCATTTGAGCCGTCAATTCTGACGAGCTTTCTTTTCTGGTAGTGATACCAATGCCTTATTAAGAGAAGACAGGTTAATCCTCTAGATGTCAATCTTAGTGATTGGGCCCACCTCTCAGAAAAAGAGAAACAAGTAAACCACGTGTATCTGTCAACAGTTGAATGGATAAACAAAACATGTTATATACATAAAATGGAATATTATTCAGCCTTAAAAAGGAAGGAAATTCCAACACATGCTACAGCATGGATGGACCTTAAGGACTTTATACTAGGTGAAATAAGCCAATCACAAATGACAAATACCATATGAATCCACTTATATAAAGTATCTGGCATATCAAACTCAAAGAAATAGAAAATAGAATGGTGGTTGCCAGGGGCTGAGGTGGTTGCCAGAGAGAAATGGGGAATTAGTGTTTAATGGGTACAGAGTTTCAGTTAATGTTCAGTTAATTGTGGTTTAATGGGTATAGAGTTTCTGTTTTACAAAATGAAAAAATTCTGGAGATTGGTTGCACAATAACATGGATATATTTAATACTAATGAAATGTATACTTAAAAATGGTTAAGATGGTCATTTTTATGATATTTTATTATATGTAATTTTACTGCATTTTACCACAGTTAACATTTTGTTTAATTTTAAAGAAAAAGAAACAAAAACTCCTATTAGAAACAACTCATTTGGGTCAAATAATCTATTATAGAGCCATTTCCTTAAAGCCATTTTTTATTGCTTGCACCATCTCTTAAGAGATAATGATCATTCTTAAATTATTGCCTTCTTAAAACTTGTTACTTTATTTTTCATGTCCCAGATTTGTTTATCTAAATCTCTGATATCCTCTCTTTCAAGTATTCCAAGATTTCATTCTATCATACTCAACATCTCTTACTGATTTCGTAGGTTTTGTTCACATCTCCATTGGCCTTCCCCTTTTCAGGCTGCAGAATGGTCTGTCCTCATTCAGTAAAGGCCCTGCCATTCCAGATTTCCTTCTCTAGAATTTATTTATATTCCTCATATAACCAAATCCAGATGTTTCATTCTGGTACAGTATGAGACTTTACCCTGGACTTTAAATTCTCAGAATAAAGGGGAGGAGGTGGCCTAGTTCTATGTGAGACTTAACGACAAACAATAGTACAATAGAAATGTTATTGGCAAAGGGAGTCTTATTCAAATCCCTATGGGTAAGACTCTCTTAGATACAGAAGATAATTATAGGAATATACACTTTCTCTTTTTCTTTTGAGATACAATTCACATACCATGAAGTTCACATTTTTAAAGTATATAATTCAGTAGTTTTTAGTATATTCACAAGGATGGGCAGTCATCAGAACCAGCTAATTCCAGACCACTCATTATTCCAAAAAAGAAATCTCAGACCCATTAGCAATCTCTCTCTCCATTCCTTCCTCCCTGCAAGCCTCTGGCAACTACTGGTCTACTTTCTGCCTGTAGATTTGCCTAATCTAGACAATACATATAATTGGAATTATACAACATGTGGTTCTTGGTGTCTGGCTTCTTTCATGTAACATTATCTTAGCATAATGATTACAAGGTTCATCCTTAGGGGAAGTACTTCATTTTTATGGCTGAATAATGTTCTGTTAAGTGGGTATTCCATAGTTTGGTTTTTTATTCATCAGTTGATAGATACTTGGTCGTTTTCACTTTTTTGACCATTATGGATAATACATTGCTATGAACATTCATGAACAAATTTTTGTGTGTACATGTGTTGTTCTTTTTTTTAAATTTATTTTTTAGTTTCAGCATAACAGTATTCATTATTTTTGTGCCACACCCAGTGCTCCCTGCAATCCATGTATTGTTCTTTATCTTGGGTATACATACCTAGAGGTGGAACTGTTGGGTTATAATATATTTATATATGTGCTGAACTGTTATCCAAAGTGACTATATCTTTTTACAATCTCACCAACAATGTATGAGGGTTTAAATTTCTGCACATAGTTGTCAACACTTACTATTATCTGTCCTTTTTTTTGTCACCATCTTAATGGATATAAGTGGTTTTATGGTTTTGATTTTACTCAAATCATTGTGGTTTGGGTTTGCATTTCCCTGATGGCTAATAATATTGAGCATCTTTTCATGTACTTATTGGCCATTTGTATATCTTCTTTGGAAAAATTCTTATTCAAATACTTTGACGATTTTTAAACTTAGATTATTTATCTTTGGAATATACTTAAACCAGTGATTTATCAAAGCTGGTTCACAATAGAATCTGATCAGGAAGTTTTAAAAAATTCTAATACCTATGCTTCACCCTAGGCCAGTTATATCAAATATCAATTGGTAGAACACCAGCAGCATTTTTTTTTTTAATTCTCCAGGTGATTCTGTTTGGGAATCAGTGTTATATACTGGATGACCAAGCTGATGATACTGATACAGATATGTTAATGTCTGGGTGCCTGGGTGGCCAGGTTGTTAAGTGTCTGCCTTCAGCTCAGCTCATGATCTCAGGGTCCTGGGATCAGGTCCTGGGATTGAGCCCCGTGTCAGGCTCCTGACTGAGCAGGGAGTCCACTTCTCCCTCTCTATTTGCCTCTCTCCTGCTCATTCTCTCTCTCTCTCTCTCTCTGTCTCTGTATCTCTCTGTCTCAAATGAATAAATAAAAAATCTTAAAAAAAAAAAAAGAAAGAAATGTTAAAGGCTTAGAAATTATGCCAGGTATTATAAATTGAAATAAATGTGAGTTGTAAAAAGCCTAATCAGGTCAACAGGTAGAGGTGAGCCTTTTAATAAGAATTTAAAATAGGATTTTTTCTATAACAGGAAGTTTAAAACCAATGACAGAGAAAATATCCTGGCTGTGTTTCTTGCTACTGACTAGGACTTGATCTTAGGAGGTAACCATGGGTGAGCCAATAAATGTGACTAATCATGACACAATTAAATCCATAAGCCCAGAAAATTTATCTCAACTATTCAGGGTTCAAAAGGAAACTATGGCAAAATGTGGGTATTAACTAGGAGAAAATTGAAATTTAGGCTTTTGAAAGTCAGAAGGAGATTGGAGCCTATTTTAAGAGACTTTATTAGAAGTATAGGGAAAAAGTAACTGAGAATAAAAAAGAAAAAAAAATCCAAGCACTTAAAAATGTGACAGTCACAGTGAAGGGAAAATGACATCTCTCAAAGAATGTATAAAGCTCCCCAGAGGAAAGCAGGGAGCCCACAGAGTTTGTCAGGTTAGGTATGAAATAGGAAAAAAGACTTTGAGAAGCACCTTTGAAGCCAGTCCAAAATACATAAAGGGATTATTTAAATGGATTAAAAGGGAGAAGCTAGAATAACAGTGGAATCTTCTGCTGCTAATAGTAGGGCACAGGGAGTGGTCAGAGACCAAAAGACAATAAGACTAAACTAATTATGTGCCTCTGAATTTATTGAGAAAGATACCAAAGTGATGACCACAGTGAAATTGCCCCTTACGAATAGATCAGAAGAAGCTGATCAACTAGTTCTCTGTGTTTTGCGTATTTCAAGTCAGGTAGACAAACAAATACTGACAAGTTGCTGGAAATTGTTGGTGTTCCTCTTGAGATTTTTGAAGTCCTCTAGAAGAAATTTTTCCCTTGGTCATGCCTCTTCCTTCTCTTACCACCAAGAGATCCGGCCACCTCCACTTCCTCATCTCCATTCATTCCTCAACCCATGCTCTGATTTCACTGAAATGACCCCTTGCTCAGGTCATTAAATTAAGTGATCTCTTTCTAGACTTCATTTAGCCTCGGGCCATATAACACTTAACCTCCTCTGTTCCTCCTTTCTGAAACCTTCTTTTTCCTTAACTTTACATACACGAATGTCCTGACTTACCTCTCTGCTTCTTGACAGCTGCTTTGACTGGCCCCCGCACTCTTGCCTCCCCGTTTAATGTTGATACCACCCTGAGCTCCAGCCTACATTCACTTTTTATGCTATACCCCTCCCCTGATCTTAATCCCTCTTGCAACATATCCCCAAGCCCTGCCTCTTTCAAGTCCCATTTTTCTAACTTTACAGTTGATACTTTAAGATGGACGTTCCTTAGTATATTCAGATTCAGTGACCAAAAACCAGACTCAAATCTTTCCACGAATCTTGCTCTACCTCTGTGTAGTTCCAATCTCAGTTAATAGCACTACCATCTATCCGCTCTTCATTCTGAATTCCTTTGTCTCCCTACACATCCAGTTAGTCACCAAGTCTTAGATATTATCTTCTCAAATGTCAGCCTGTCTTCTGCTGCCCATCTCCATTGCCCAGGGTAACCCTGTCCTCCTTTCCATCTGCGTTATTGCGGTAGCCCCCTTGCTGGTCTAGCCCATTTCTAAGTTAGCTACTGCTCTTTTGCCAGCATTTTTTCCACAAACATAGACTTGGTTTTCAAACATAGACTTCTACTGCTTATACAATGCCGTAGATAAGCATTTAGGATCTTTTGTAATCTGGCCCTAATGTACAATTTCTACTTATTTCCTTTAAAGGAGGTTGTGTTTTCATGATACAAGGTACCAGCTGTTTCTTAAACAACCACTGCTTTAATCACCATACCTTCGTTTATGCCCTTCCTTGTTTCATGACTCATTTTTCACTTCACAAACTCCTCTTTATCCTTTAAGACAAATTCTTATCCATCAAAATGGGGGCCCTGGGCCATCCTTATCAAAATCATCTGGATACTTGTTAAAAATACAAATTCTTGGGCACCTGGGTGGTTCAGTCTGTTAAGCGTCTGCCTTCAGCTCAGGTCATGATCCAAGAGTCCTGGGATGATTCCCACATTGGGCTCCTTGCTCAGCAGGGAGTCTGCTTCTCCCTCTGAACCTCCCTGCCTGTGCTCACTCGTGCACCTCTCTCTGTCTCTCCTGTCTCTCTCTCTCTCTCTCACTTTTTCTCTGAAATAAATAAATAAAATCTTTTTTAAAAAAGTACAAATTCTTGGGGTCCTTACCCTCAACCCTACTGAATCTGAAACTCTAGAGGATGATGACCAGATTTGTATTTTAACAAGCTCTTCAGGTGGTTCTTATCAATTCTAAAATCTAAAAACCACTGTTCTAAGGGCATTCCTTTATCAATGCCTACAGTACTTTATATATACCTATATTTCTTACTACATTATTTCATAATCATAGTTACCTATACACTTACTCATCTCCTCTGCTACAAACTGAGTCTGCAAAGTCAAATACAATATTTTGTGTATTTCCCATCACCTGCCACAAGGTCTGGCACATAGGAGATGCTTGATAAGAATTCAGAGCCTAGGGGTACCTGGGTGGCTCAGTGGGTTGAAGCCTCTGCCTTCAGCTGGGATTGAGCCCTGCATCAGGCTCCCTGTTCAGCCTGGAGCCTGCTTCCTTCCCTCTATCTCTGCCTGCCTCTCTGCCTACGTGTGATCTCTGTCTGTCAAATAAATAAATAAAAACTTAAAAAAAAAAAGAGTTCAGAGCCTAAAACACACCCATTCCCTCCAGGATTTGGTCCAGTTAGAGTACATACAAACACACAGAATTGGATAATCAAATGATATTTTTACTCTTAAAGGCATACATGTGTCACACAAGCCAAAAGCACATATACCAACAGTACCAAGTGTCAGCAAGGATGCAGGGAAACTGGATGTCTCATACATTGCTGGTGGTTATGTAAAATGGTACTATTACCTCAGCCATCAAAAAAGAATGAATTCTTGCAATTTGCAAAGACATGGATGGAACTAGAGGGTATTATGCTAAGCAAAATAAGTCAGTCAGAGAAAGACAAATACCATGATTTTACTTATATGTGGAATTTAAGAAGCAAAACAAATGAGCACAGGGGAAGGGAAGGAAAAATAAAATAAGAGAAAAACAGAGAGGGAAGCAAACTATAAGAGTCTCTGGAACTGTAGGAAACTGAGGGTTGGTGGAGGGAGGTGGGTGGGGAATGGGGTAACTGGGTGTTAGCTATTAAGGAGGGCACTTGTGATGAGCACTGGGTGTTATATCCGACTGATGAATCACTAAATTCTACCCCTGAAACTAATGTTAACATAGTTAAGTATGTTAACTAACTACAATTTATTTATTTATAAATTTTATTTATTTATTTTAGAGAGAGACAGTGAGAGAGAGCATGAGAGGGGAGAAGGTCAGAGGGAGAAGCAGACTCCCTGTGGAACAGGGAGCCTGATGCAGGACTCCATCCCAGGTCTCTGGGATCATGACCTGAGCTGAAGGCAGTCGCTTAACCAACTGAGCCACCAGGTGCCCACTAACTACAATTTTAAATAAAATCTTGAAAGGAAAAAAAAAATAGTACTATTACTTTGGAAAACAGTTTGGCATATTGGTATAAAATCAAACATATGTTCCCTGTGTAATTCAGGAATATTGCTTCTGAGTATTTACTCCTAAAAAACTGAAAACACAAAAATAAATGTTTACAGCAGCTTTATTTTTAATAATCAAAAAATAGAAACAACCCAAACATCTTTTAGCATGTGAATGGATCAACAAACTGTGGTGCATTCATATAATGGAACTCTACCCAAAAATAAAATGGGACAAGCTATTAATACATTGCAACAACTTGTGTGAATCTCAAGGGTATTATGCTGAATAAAAGCAGTTTCAAGAGGTTACACACTGTATGATTCTACTTACATTGTATTCTCAAGAGATGAATTAATAGTGATAAAGAACAGATGAGAGGTTGCCAGAGGTTGTAGCTGGGGGGAGGGTGTGACTAAAAAGAAAAGTCTGAGGGTAGTTTTGTTTGCACGATGAAACACTTAAGAAAACTGATTAAGGTGCTATGTGCATTAATCTGTATGTATGGTGAATTTCATAGAGCTACACACACACACACACACACACACACACACAAAGAGCACATGTAAAAACTGGTGAAATTCAAAATGAGCCTATACTTTAGTTAATACTATTGCACCACTGTCAAGTTTCCTGGTTTGGATAATATAATCTAGTTATGTAAGATGTTGTCTTTGGAGGAAGCTGGGTTAAAGATCAAGCTGTTTTGCAACTGCTTGTGAGTCTCAGATAATTTCAAAATAAAAAGTTTTTTGAAGAAAAGAAAGCACAGAGATTGCAAGTGAAAGCCAAATTAGAAAGCGCTCCTTGACGTGAAGCTAAAATGGGGCCTGGGAAAGGAGGAGGGCTCATTGCCTGGTAGACCTGGGGAAGGAGAAGAGAAGAGGGGAGATTCCTGCTTTGGAGACCTTCTGGTAGAACTTGACCTAGGTCTGTTCACCTCTCTTCCGTCAGAGTGCTCACCCCTGCTCACCTGGGGGAGTGGGTCCCAAGGTGAAGAGGGAAGTGAAAGTTTCCTCCTCAGAAGTTTCCCACAATCCGAGAGAGGGAGGAAAACCTTTCCTCAGTAGGCCTCTGTGGGAAAGCAGAGAGAGGGGGATAAGGGTTACTCCTTAACAATGTTTACAAAAGGTTAAGTGTGTCAACAGTGAAAGAACCCAGGCTCTGGGCTCAAACTCCACCTCAAATCCCAGCCCCATCTCTAACTAGGCATGTGACTCAATTGACTTATTGAACTTTGCTGAATTTCATATCCCTATTTGAAAGTATGGATAATGACGCTATGTATCTCGGAATGCTGTGAAGATTGCATTAGATAGTGTATGTGGAACCCTTAGCAACCCCTCCTTAGCAAATATTAAATATATAATCGATGTTGGCTACTCTTTTTAATATTATTCCATGTTATTGTCAATATTCTAAGAAATAGAAAAAAACATACATTCAAATGATTCTGACTGCAATATAATTTTTTTATGATTTAGAGGTACTTCAAGATCCTTCTGTACTTCAAGCTTATCATAAAATCAGCATTTAGTCCCTAGATGTGTAAATTCAGACAATTTAACTTAAAATTAACAGTTGCTACTTTCTATCACAGGCCTCTTATGCGCTTTCATTTTAGATACATTTTCTCTGATTTTTAGTACTGGAGAGAATAAATATTATTTTTCCCATCTTTATTTTATTTTTTTTAAGATTTTATTTATTTATTTGTTTGTTTTTCAGAGAGAGAGAGACAGAGTGCACATACAAGCAGGGGAAGCATCAGGCAGAGGGAGAAGCAGGCTCCTGGCTGAGCAAGGAGCCCAATGTTGGACTCGATCCCAGAATCCTGGGATCATGACCTGAGCCAAAGGCAGATGCTTAATGGACTAAGCCCCCAGGCACCCCTATTTTTCCCATTTTTATATAAAGAAACCACCTCAGCATGGTTGGGTAAATCACCCACCATAAACAGCTAGTCAGTCTAGTCAGTCTGATGTCAGAGCCCATGCTTTTCCTACTACATCATCTTAACCTCAGTGTTAATCCACAAAAGCTGCTTCAACTCACAGGTTATCTCACAATTATTCCTTTCACATCAGATTACAGGACAGAACACACAACTCCTGTTACAGCCTAGTGCAGACCCTTCCAGGCCCTGCTGGGGCCAAGACCTGGAGATTCTAGGCAATGATGGAAACCAAGAGCCCAAAGCCTGTTGTGGCAAGAATGCAATCTGGGTTTCCAGCCAGTAGGTAAAGTCAGGAACCATGAAGGGAGCCCTGACAATGTCCAAGGTCCAGGCCAGCACTCAGAATTGGAAAGAGCAAGCAAAGCCCAACAGAAGGCACTTCAGAGGGCTCAGGATTTCCTCTCTGTCCACTTGACAATAGATGCCAGCTAACAAAGCCTTTGAGGGGCCTCAACCCTTGGCCTACCACCAGTGCTACTGCTGGACATTAGAAATCAGGGTCAAGAAGACCTCTAGCAGAAGTCCATTATCAGAAGGATGGTCACCAGGTCCCAGGTGACCATGGCAACATACAGGGGAAGTGAAAGCACACTGGAGGGAACCAGGAGTCAGGGCATCTTCATTAGCTGTCCCTTTGTGGTCCCTTTCTGGCTATAAAATTGCCATACACAGTCCCTTCATCATAAAATGAGAGGGTCAGTCCCAGTCCCTGATTTAAGTGGTATTCCTCTTGACCCTCAGACTCCAATTCTGTCCTTGGCAATTCCTAGGGCAGAGTTGGGGAGAACAAGCAGTTTGTGCCTTCCTAGTGGTCTCCCTTCTATCTCTTGTAAATACTGAAGCCTGCTAACTTTAATGATTTATCCAGGATAACAAACAGTTTCCACTAGATTCAGGGCCCTGTGTCAGGTGCTAATGAGCAAAGCTAGGTAAAACCCAGTCCCAGCGTCAAGGATTCCCAGATTCTGGCCCAGCAGGGAGTGATGCCCGCAGCCCTAGTTGCTAGGATTCCTCTCAGACTCACCAAGGCCCCAAGTTCTCCCACCACAATCCTGAGGACCAGAAAGAAGGGGAAGGAGAGGAAGGAAACCTTCCCAACATGGCTGGCAGATCCTCTGTGCCTCAGAGACTTTGATGAACATGTCATGTGGTAGACAATAAATAATATTCTGGTTACAACTGACTCCATGGGATCGGATGTTTCATGGGGCAAATGTGCTATGCTTTATGCTCTACTTAAAATCAGGGCATTTGCTGTGCCCTTTGGGAAATGCTACATGTCTTCTGGTAGCTAGGGACTGCTCAAGGCCTGCTCCCACAGCTAAGGGGAGAAAGGAAGCTGAAATCATTGCCTCATAAATTATAACAACACACTCTAGGGTCTGATGTTATATGAGAGGAAAGGATTTTCGTGTTTCTAGGGGATTCCCCCCGGCATTTAAAACATTTAAAATATTGCATGAGACATGACAGAAATATATTTAGAAACTTATTCTTTTTAAACTGATGTGGAATGTGGCCATAATACTCCTAATTAAAGCCATACAAGCTCCTTTCTGGTAAGGGTACCCTTTTCGGCTTTTCCCTCTGCCGCCTCTCATCACCAGCTTATTTTGATTCTATCAGTATGTTTTTTCACTACTGTCCTAAACATGAGCTGATAAAATGAAGTAATGGTCATTTGGTCTTCCATCTAAATTTCCACATTTCAGCTTTAAAAATATTTGCAGGAATGAATTCTTTTAAAATGATCCTTTGGCCTATTTATATAGTCTAGGAAAACTATATATTCTGAAATTTGTACTCTGGAAATTTCTATGCATATTCACATATAAATATTTATAACGAGCATACATTCATATACATAGATTTTATTAACTGGCCCTGTGATACTGAGAAAACAACTGCTAATATTAAATTAAAATTTTATTCTATTCTAAAAGAAAAAAGGCAGAATTAGAAAATTGCCTTTGCAGTGAAAAAGTTAGAAACCAGGGAGGTGGTATCCAAATGAGCTGAGGATAGAAATTATACCTCATTTGCCTTCCTATCTCCAGTTCTTAATACTTTAACAAATAGATATCTAGGAATTGTTGAATTAATGTTTGACACAAGAAGATCATTAAAAAGATAGTAACTAATAAAGCATTGAAATACTGAGTTCATCTGCTAAAGGGGAACTTGGGGCCAGGATCGTTAGCACGTTTTCTTTTGCACTTAATAGCTGAATGTTTGTGTGATTAATGGATGGATCGACTGATTGATTGATTAAGATGTAAATTCTAAAGCATCTCTGATGACCAGGTCAGCCTGTGGACGCTGCATATGGTAGAGAAGCAGAAATACGAAGTGTGACTGGCTTATTAACAAGCCAGCAGTAGGGAAAAAAACTTGCCTCTGCCATAAGTTGAGAAGGAGAGCGCTGGAAAGGAAAGTAGACGTCATCAAGTCCAACCACCACTAATCCCCTAGCTATCCTGCAGGCAGAATGTCTTTGTTCTTCCAGTTCATCTCCAGCTCCAGCAGCTGCAGCCGTGCACTGACAGAACAGCGGTAGGAGCCTGCTCTCTCCATGTAAAAGAAAGCTATGCAAGTACTTACAACTACAGGAAAGCAGGCAAATTTAGAGAAGCCCGGCCCACCCTGAACATAAAGCAGGACTGTGTTTTAGCTCGCTACAGAACATAATTTAGTAGCTGCAAGGATGTATAGAATAGGCGTGCATTGTAGCCTAGCTGCAAGCAGCAAATCAGTCCAAGATCAGCAGATTTTCTGAAGTCAGGGAATGGATGCATGTTGTTAACCTCTGAGCAGATGTCGGCTGAGACTGTAATCTGTGTGGTCCTGAAGATGAGGACTCATCCATCAACTGCTTGACAAGGGCTGTCATCATATCACTGGGCCTCCACAGCCCTCGACACATGATGTAAGAGACATCTTGGACAAAAGCATTTCCTGGGGGAATTCTCCAGGAAGAATTCAGCCAATGGAAAGGAATCTTTCAAGTGGCCTGATTTCATTGGAGACAAGTAAACACATATGTGTGTGTGTGCATATATGAATATACACATCCCCAAGATGCTGCAGTTTCCTAGAAACAAAGAGAAGCTTCACCAGCATTCTGTTAGGATTCTTTCTTTCACTTATTTTTAGACTCCCCCAACACCATGCTGAGTGGGGAAGCAAAGGAGTGGATCATCTGAATGACAAGGCTTTTCAGTGACAGTTTGGGGTATGGAGAAGATTTGTCAAAACCCAGTGTCTGGGCACCTGGGTGGCTCAGAGGGTTAAGCCTCTGCTTTCAGCTCAGGTCATGGTCTCAGGGTCCTGGGGTGGAGCCCCGCGTCTAGCTCTCTGCTCGGCAAGGAGCCTGTTTCTCCCTTTCTCTCTGCCTGCCTCTCTGCGTACTTGTGATCTCTCTCTGTGTGTCAAATAAATAAATAAAATACCAGTGTCTATGGAAAGCCACAGTATCCAAAATAATCTTGGCCCTTTCATGTTCAATAATGCCAGGAAGATCTCAGCCATTCCAGGCGAGGGCTTCCTAAAGTTCTTACCATAACATAGAATTACCCTTTTTGTCTTAACACACAGACATTGAACCAACTTTTGACTTTCCCTCTCACTGTCAGAGAGCTCTACTGCTTTAGAGCCATTTGGAATCCTTTGGAAAGGGTGAGAGCCTCATCCTTCTGCCTAACAGAGGAGAGCATTGCCAAAGAAAAATGAAATTAGCGAAGAAAACAAAGAAAAGAGGAAGTGATGGGTCTTTCATATTTTTAATGAATTCATTGATTCACTCATTCATTCATTCAACAAATGGTCATGAAACACATGCCATTTTGTAAGGACTGTGCTAGGAGCTGAGATACAGATGAATAAGAAAGAGCCTGGCTTTTGAGGAGTAGAAACTGTCCAGTGAGACAAATATAAAAAGCTGGTAATATAACGTGACAATTGTACTAATGCACATATACTCTTATAAAGCCATAGAGGAAGGCACCAAAGCTGGACTGAGGACATCATCCAAACAGATACACGCTCTTATTTCTTTGAAGTCGATGAAGTGGGTCACCCACAAAGAAAATGTGAAACATATCTCATAGAACAAATAAAAAGATTAATTGGTGGTACAGTAAGCCCTAGCTCATTCGTTAATTTTGGTGGCAACAGTCTGCAAGGCTATAAAATTTTCTCCCCTGGCATTCTGCTGCTTGGATATAAAGGCAGACAATGGATTGAAATTTTTTTTTAAGATTTTATTTATTTATTTGACAGAGATCACAAGTAGGCAGAGAGGCAGGCAGAGAGAGAGGAGGAAGCAGGCTCCCTGCTGAGCAGAGAGCCCGATACGGGACTCGATCCCAGGACCCTGAGATCACGACCTGAGCCGAAGGCAGCGGCTTAACCCACTGAGCCACCCAGGCACCCCAATGGATTGAAATTTTGATGGGAGTTTTGTCAGGCACATGCAGCAAAAGAGCTTGTTTGGAAAAGGAAGTGGGTGTTGCTGAGAGAACAGTTCAGATGGCCAACCAGAGGTGTCACGTTGGGTACAGAAAGGAAGAGAGACTGACAGACTGTGAGGAAGCTGAAGAGCCAGGGAACTGGAGGTCTGCAGGCTGTCAATGAACAAGTATGTTAGAAGTGAGCATATGAGAGGGCTGGAGTATAGGGGACTTATTCATTCATTCATGAAGTGCTTTCTTTCTTTCTTTATTTTTTTTTAAAGATTTTATTTAGTTATTTGAGATAAGGAGAGAGAGAGAGAGAGAGAACAAAAGCAGCAGAGACAGCAGAGGGAGAGAGACAAGCAGACTCCCTGCTGAGCACAGAGCCCATTGTGGGGCTTGATCCCAGGACCGTGAGATCACCACCTGAGCTGAAGTCAGACACTTAACCATCCAGGCACCCCTTTACTGAGTGCTTTCAGTATCCTAGGTAATGTTCTAGTGCTGGGAGTAGATCATGAACAATTCTGATTGGGAGAAGATAATAAACAATAAATCTATAAATTGTGTAATACCTTAGAAAGTTATAAGTGCTGTGGTGGGGTGGAGATAGAATAGAACAGGGTAAGAAGGATTTGGAATTCTGAGAAAGAGTATGATTTTAAATGGGGTCGTAGCCCTGATTGAGAGGGTAACTTTTGAACAAGGACATAAAAGGACAGAGGGAATGAGCCATGCAAATACATGATTTAGAATATTCTAGACAGGGAGAACAGCCACTTCAAATTCTTGAAGTGTGTGAGTGCCTGGTGTTTTCAAGGAATAGCAAGGAGGCCTGTGTGGAGTGGAGTGGGCAAGAGGAAGAAGTAGGAAATAAGATAGAGAGCTAACGAGGGCCAAATATAAAAGCCTTATACACTCTGGTAAAGACTGAGTTTTCCTCTAAGTGAAACAGAAAGGCATTGCAGGCTTCTGAACAAAGAAGTGACATGATCTGATTTACCCTTAATGGATTGCTATGACTGCTATGTTGAAAATAGACTTAGGAAGGGTCTAGAATAGAAGCAGGGAGACCAGTTAGGAGGCTATTATAATAATGCAATTGAGAAATGCAAAGTCAGACTTTGATCAGGGTGGTGGCATCAGAGGTGGTTAAGTAGTGGTTTGGATGTATTTCAAGAATAGAGTCAAAAGTATTTCATGACAGATGGGATGTGGGTGGTGAGCAAGGGTCAAGGAGGGCTTCAAGATTTCTGGCCCAACTCAACAGAAAGATGGAATTCCCATTATCTGAACTGGGGAAGAATGTGAGAAGAACAGGTGTGGGGAGAAGACTAAGAGTTCAATTTTAGATGCATTGAGATCAAAGAGGGGAATATTGGTCTTCAAAATTTATGAAGAAAAATCATTCTGAATAATTATAACAGACAAGATGGGATCCTGGGGATGTGTATCTAGAAGAAGAATAAAGTGAAGTCATCATGATAAAAGAATTTGGAACCCTGGAGGTGAAAAGGTTAATGAAGTTTCCCAGGATGGTCTCCTAGAGTGTTGGCCCAGACAGGAGAGGAAGGAACAGGGCCAAGCTGCTCTCACCATTATGTTACAGAATTAGAATATATATGGTTAGAAGTCACATAAGTATATATGTATATATATATTGCTTTGAGGTGTGCAGAATTTGAATTGGGTTTAGAAATTGAACCTAAAACATTAGAAATAAGCAAAGTAGCAAAATGATCACTATGTGCTGAAACACACGAAACAACTTTATGATAAAGTTATTTGGAACATATGTAGCTGAGGTAGATTTGTAATCCCCCTGTAGCATGGATCAAAAACAGTGGATTGAAAAAGAAATTCAGTTGACTCTAACAATTTAATCTTAAGTGTTTTATTAAAAATCTTTTTAGAAAGACATTCATACTTGGTTTTAGATAAGTTTAAAGCTTAGTGACCCACATATAACATTTCAGAAACCATGACTCTGTGACGTTTGAAAAAACTTTTCTAATAGCCACAAGAAGTGCCCTCAACCCTATTTACAAGCCATGTTCCCAAATTCAGTTCACCAGAATTAAGAAGAAACAATAGGATGACCAGTCAGTCCTCCATAGCAAGTATAATAAACTTCGAAGTTCAGAAACCTGTGTTTGATAAACTTTTAAAACATCATACCTGTGAGCTGATGGATGTCATATAAGCATCAGAATTCATTAAAGACTTTTGAAATGATAATTCAGGTTTATACAGGTTCTACAGATATAGATGGATATTTATCTATTTATATTGAGATGTACTTGAGAATAGAAAAATCAAGAAAGCTCATCTTACATTGCCAATGAATAAATGAAGAGAAAAATATGAGATAGCTATATAATCCTTAAAAAAAAAACACCTTGTTTCTGAGTGCTAGTAACCCAGTCCAAGCCCTTACCTCTTTATAATTGCAACATAGGTAATTTTGTTGGGACCGAATATTTATAATTAAGTATATAATATTGAAATCTTCTTGCTTTGTGGAAATTATGTGTTTGTGGTTGATTAGAATATTCAGCATGTGTAGATTTCATCTTTAATTCAACAGAAATATGTAAGTGACATTGGTGGTTGAACTCCTATTAAACTAGGAAAGACATTCCCCAGACATACATAATTCATCTGCTGAATAGGAGATGATTCACTTTTCAGTGACTTCACAGGTGTTAACTTCACCAAACAAAATAGGTAAATCATCTTCCATTCATTTTTTTCTGATGCAACTTTTAAGTAAAATTTTTTATGAAAAATATAAAAATAAACTTATGTAAGTCCACAACATGTCCATTTAGAAAATGAATTTGTATCAACTTCTGAGGTGTGAAGACCATGTAATATATATTTTATTAAAAATAACTAAGCTGACCCTGAAACAAATAATATGTTATATGTTAATAAGAAACAATAATTAAAATTTTTAAAAAATAACTAAACTGAATTCCTCCTAACTAAATCAAGAGAGGGAGAAAGTTTAAATCAGGGTTGCATGCAGTACTGAATAACACAAAGAAGATCTGATTGTAGAGTGATGTTCAAATAAAAGGGCCCCAGAGAGGAATTAAGAAAGAAACTTACCCATCAGTGATCTGGACAGCACAGACGTGAGGCTGTGAACTCGGGCAGCTGCTTGTCAGGGAGGTCATCATCAGCTATTCATGGCTCATGCTTGTGCGTAGTCATGGGGAAGAACAGCCTGAGTTATTTGTCCTGCAAGATCTACCCAGTGGTTTTTCCACTGCGCAAGCTTCTGACTGCACCAAGTAGCCAGTCCCAGATCAGCAGTGTCCCTTTTCTAAGCAGTGTCAGCACTGGTCTATCTAAGGTATTACTTTACTTAACAAATGTATTGTGAAGCTGCTGGTTCACACTGTTCTTACTTCGGCAATCAGTATTAACCCCATAATTCTCCTTCTTACGAGAAGAGACAAACTAGTGAAGATTACTCTCGCTCAGTCACAATTTGAAGACTTGCTGACTGAGGAGATGGATGAATGAGTGGATAGGGAGGATGGGGCTAGATTTTAAATTTAGATACAGGAGACTTTAAGTAAACAAAATTGATCTGTATACAGGCAGTTCTCTTCTAAGTGATGAGATAGTATTTTAAGAAATTAAGTCTGAAAGTAATATACAGAAGTATTAGGACAGGAAAAACACTGGTGTTACAGAGGGTTAGAGGTTACATCAAAAATCTAAAAATTCGTAGTTTTGCATTACCTTAGTTTTCAAAGAATTTTGCCACACACCTCATTTGATCTTTGCAATAATCTGTGGGATGGCTAGGAAAGATAACATTATTTGCACAGATGAGGAAACAGGAACCTAGAGTGGTTAAGTGACTTGCCCAGAGTCCCGCACTTGTGATTGGCAGAGCCAGGCTACTCATCTGTCACACCTGACTCCACTTCCATTGCTCCTAACTTCATTGTATCCTGGATGCATGCAGTAGCAGGAATGGAGAGTAAGAGACAACTCGGAGAGATTTCAAAATAACAAGTGAAAGAAACTGGCAATTGATTGGGTATAGGTGATAAACAGGAGAGGTAGGGCACCTGGGTGGTACAGTTGGTTGAACGATGACTCTTGGTTTCAGCTCAGGTCGTGATCTCATGGGTCATAAGATCAAGCCCCAGGTCAGGCTCTCCACTCAGTGGGGAGTCTGCTTGAGGATTCTCTCCTTATGCCCTCTCGCTCACACATGCGTGCACTCTCTCTAAAACAAATAAATCTTTTAAAAAGAAAAAAAAAAAAAAGAGGGGCACCTGGGTGGCTCAGTGGCTTAAGCTGCTGCCTTCGGCTCAGGTCATGATCCCAGAGTCCTGGGATCGAGTCCTGCATCGGGCTCTCTGCTCAGTAGGGAGACTGCTTTCCTCTCTCTCTCTCTCTCTCTGCCTGCCTCTCTGCCTGCTTGTGATCCCTCTCTGCCAAATAAATAAATAAAATCTTAAAAAAAAAAAAAAGGGAAAGAAAAGAAACAGGAGAGAAAAAAGTGATTCGTGGGCTTTTAAAGTCTGAAGATGGTGAGATTAACATTATCATTAGCTAATGTTGGCTACCTGCTTACTCTGTGCCAGGCCCTGTGCCACCCACTTTGCTATATTACGTCCCTGAGTCCTTACAACTCTGTCAGTGGGAGAGGGAGGTATTATTGTTATCCCCTTTTTATAAGGGGAATCCATAAAACTTGTTCTCATTTTTAGAGGGAAAAAAAGAAAAATCAAGGTTTTTGCTCCAAGACAATGTAAACCTCAGCTGGATTTACTGGCCAACCTTATCTGTACCTGGGGCCTGAGTCCCAGGACAATGACTTGGTATTTTTGTGTGTGTGGACGTAATTATGCTGCCAGCCACAAAGTAATCAAAGCTGGGCCATTGTTGGTTATCATGTTTGCAAGTCTAACACTGCCAAACTGTTTAATGCCTCTGAGTACTTTGACTGTCATTGAAGTAGGCTGCACTTAGTAACTGGTTTTGCCTTGGCTCTCAACTTTAAAGTGGTCAGCCAGGTAATCCAGGTACATAGATAAGAATGCTTTCATCCTCAGTTACTATTTTAAAATGAAAATATAACTAAGTATAATTATGAAGTGTCTATTAATATAAACATTGAATTTATGTAGAATACACTATTTAGACTAAAACTCTTAAATCCAATGACATTTCTTAATTGTTATCAGTCACTGTCTAGAGTAAGCCTGGTTTTCCCCTTAAGTTAACCAATTCGTACGTTTTTACCTTGTCCTGAGCCTCCGTTGGTGCCCAGGGTCTGTCTGACACCCTGATTGTCCACACTTCCCTCTAATCTTTAAATTATTCTGTAAACTAATTTAAAACTATTTGACCAAAAAAAAAAAAAAGCCGATTAAGGAATGTTATTGTATTTAAGTTTTAGTCTAAATAGTATAATTTAAAATTTAAATAAATTTAATATTTATGTTTATAGTCCCTTGATAATTATTAGTAGTCACTTGATAAATCCCTTTCAATGCTTGCTTCCTTTTTCTCTTTTGGTCAAGCAGAGAAAAGAAAAACAATTTTACATTTCAAATAGAGTAAATTGTGAAAAAAAAAATCACAAAGACTTTCCAAATAGCAGTTTACCTTACAGCTCATTTCTAAGGGCTCCAAACTGTATCTCTTTAGGTATCTACCTGCTAGTTATTTACTCACTAGGCTGCATATAGTTGTCTCTTAGCAACCATAAATTTCATGGAAAAGTCCTAACTCTTCTCTGATACCACCTGTTTTTTAGAAGTTGGCCTTTTTTTTTTTTTAAGGCTTAGAGTTATATAAGCAAGAAATGCCAGAATTTAGTTCTTTTTAAAAATAAATTTAAATCCTAACAATTTTTTACAGGGCTATAAAGTGTTTTCTTCCCAGTGGCCCTTCACTCTGAGGTTACATTGGAGATTATACTTGTGGGGAACTTCTGTTTACTTCCACAGCAAAGGGTCATGACTATAAGTGTCTTTCTTCTTGATTCACTTTAGGATTGTGAAGATGTCCAGTCCCAATCTGAATATTGTGACCTTACTTGGCAGTTGTCTGACTTACAGTAGTGTTTACCTCTTTGGAATTCAAGATCGAGATGCTTTAGTGGGAGGCTCAATGGAAACTCTCATTCAGGTAGGTTAAATCTTAAGTTTTTGTTTTGAACAAAATGTCCAACTTTTGATTTTTTTTTTTTCAAATCAGCATCTCCTATAGGTGGTGGTTATCTTTATCCTTGGAATGGGCACTCTCAAAGGTGATCACTGAAATGCTTACTGCAGTCCACATCCTGTCTCTTGCCCTGTGTGGACTGAGGCTTTGCAGATCAGAATGTGGAGAACAACAAAAGTCTATCTCATGCCTCTTGCTTCTTTCCTTTTCCCTCTGTAGATAAGACTCTCCATGCTGTGCATTGGGACCTCCCTTGTATTTGGCCCTATTCTGGGGAAGAGCTGGCGACTCTACAAGGTGTTTACCCAGAGGGTCCCGGACAAGAGAGTGGTGAGTAGGCAGCAGTTACATACCAGTGCTTAATTGCAAACAGCAGGTTTATTATTGATTATAAGCTGGAGAAGTTTGTGTTGGATTACTAGGTAGGCCCTTTTATGGCAATCTGAATTTCCTACTCCTCATTTCAAACCTTGGAGTAGTGTGGTCTCCTAAGTCTCCAAGCCTGGAAAGCTATGTGCCAGTGCTCTTGGGAGATAGGACTTTGAATGTATTTCTGCTTCATATGTACCCCAGGCCCTGGTACTTCTGGTACCATGTTAACTGGCCAGCATCTAGAACCAGTGTGAGAGAGAACAAGATGCCCAGAGAGATTGTTTCTTGGCATAAATATGAGCTGAAAGTGGAGTGAGGGACAGTGATTACAGAGAAGCTGTAGCAAGTAAGCAATTATTTCCTTTACTGGAGCCCAGTTCTTTTCCATGTGGAAGACCATTTTCTGCACTAGGAAGGATGGGCCTGAGCAGTGAACAAAGAAGAGGACATCCATTCACCAGATAGAATCAACCCTAGAAGCTCTGTGGCAGCCAGATCACCTATATCCCCGACATCAGATGTCATCCTGACCACATTTCCCCATTTTATCAGGTTCCTTGCCCAAACCTCAAAGTTCATTCATCAAACTCTTTGGCAATAGGTCCTAGCCAGACCCAATATATCACTCAATAGGAGTTTACTTCTCTGGAATGATTTTTTTTTCAAATATTAGTCATTATTCAGTGAATATTCATAATAAGCTCAGCTGTGAGTAACCATGATGAAAAAAAAACTGACTAAAGGACAAGAAGTTTATCTATCCTTCTATAACACAGATTTCTTTACAAAAAAATGGTTTTATTGGGGTGCCTGGGTGGCTCAGTGCGTTAAGCCTGTGCCTTGGGCTCAGGTCATGATCTCAAGGTCCTGGGATCGAGCCCTGCATCGGACTCTTGGCTCAGTGGGGAGCCCACTTCCCCCTCTCTTTCCGCCTGTCTCTCTGCCTACTGTGATTGCTGTCTATCAAATAAATAAATAAAATCTTTTTTAAAAAATGGTTTTATTGAGGCATAAGTGACATGCAATGAATTGCACATATTTTAAAGTGCATGATTTGACAACTTTTGACATAGGTACAAATCCATGAATCATGGTATAAATCTGCATAAGTTTCTTCAAGAATCTTTGTTATCTCCATCTCCTGTCCAATCCTTACATCCATTCCTATTCCCAGACAACCACTGATACACTTTCTGTCACTAAGGATTTGTTTACATTTTCCAGAATTTTAAATAAATGGAATCATATAGTATGTACTCTTTAAAAAAAAAAAAAAAAGATTTATTTATTTATTTAAGAGAACAAGAGTACGAGCATGCCAGGGAAGGGGCAGAAGGAGAGGGAGAGAGAGAATCTCAAGCAGACTGCCCACTGAGAACATAGCCAGGATGTGGGGCTCAATCCCACAGCCCTGAGATCATGACCTGAACCAAAATCCAAGGGCAGACACCCAACTGAATGAGCCACCCATGCACCCCTATGCTCTTTTTTTTTAACCTGTCTTCTTTCACTTGGCATAATTATTTTAAGATTCATATGTGTTGTTGGATGCATCAGTGGTTCTTTTTTTGTTATTGGTGAGTAATATTCCAAAGTGTAGACATACAGTTTGTTATCCATTCATCTGTTGATGGATGTTTGGGTTTGTTTCCATTTTAGGGCTATTAAAAGTAAAATCGCTATGAAAATTGATGTATGAGTCTTTGTAGTAGGTATATGCTTTCATTTCTTTTGGATAAAAACCTAAGAGTATAATGGGTGGATCATGTGGTTAAGTGTCTGTTTAACTTTTTAAGAAATTGGCTTTCTCCCAGAATGGTTGTACCTTATTACATTCCCCCCAGAAATGTATGAGAGTCCCTCTCCTCTATATCCTTGCCAACATTTGACTTGGTTGTTCTTTGTAGTCATTCTAATAGAGGTTTATAATAGTATCTCATTGTGTTTTAATTTACATTTCCTTAGTGTGATTTTTTCACATAGTTATTTGCTATCCATATGTCTTCTTTGGTGAAGTATCTTTTACCCATTTTTTAAAAATTTAGTTGTTTTTTTTCTTACTGTTGAGTTTTGAGAGTTCTTTTTTTATTCTGGATAAGCCCATCAGCAGATATATATGATTTGCAAAGACTTTCTTCCAATTTATGTCTTTCTTTTCATTCACGTAAGTGTATCTTTCAAAAGGGAAGGCATTTCTAATTTTGATGATGTTCCAATTACCAATTTGTTCTTTTATGGATCATGTTTGTATCAATCTAAGAAACTTTTGCTTAATCCAAGGCCTCAAAAGTTTTCTCCTGTGCTTACTTGCAGAAGTTTTAGAGTTTTCATTTTTTACATTTGGGCATATGATCCATTTTGAGTTAATCTTAGAATAAATATGATATGATTTATGGATCAAAGTTAATTTTTCACATATTAATATACAGTTGTTCCAGCTCCATTTATTGAGAAGTCTGTCCTCTTCACTGAATTACTTTTTACCTTTGTTGAAAATCAGTTGTCCATAGATATGTGGATCTATTTTTGGATCCAATTCTGTCTCAGTGATGTATTTGTTTATTTTGACAACAATACCATAATATCTGGATTATTGTTGCTTTATATAAAATCTCGAGTCAGGGAGTGTTAGTTCTCCAACTTTGTCCTTCTCTTTCAATATTGTTTTGACTAATCTAAGTCCTTTGAATCTGCATATGAATTTTTGAGTCAGCTTCCCAATTTCTGCAAATTTCTTCTGAAATTTTGACAAGAATGTGTTGACTCTATAGATCAAATTGTGGAGAACTGACTTCTTAACAATGTTGTATCTTTTAACCCATGAATACAGTATATATCTTCATTTACTTAGGTCTTTTCTAATTGTATAGTTTTCAGTGGAGATCCTTTATAACTTCTATCAGATTTATTCCCAATTATTTAATTTTTATGCTATTGTATGTTATTGTTCTTTATTTTACTTTCTGATTTTTTGTTGTTAATATATGGAAATATAATTGATTTTCATATGCTGATCTTGTATGTTGTAACCTTGTTAAACTACTTATTGTAGAAACATCAGATCTTTTTTGTACATCCAGCAGATTTTCTGCATAGATGATCATATTATCTGTGGATAAAGAGTTTCTTTCCAATTTTCTGTATGACAGCCCTGTCTAGAAACACTAGTACAATGTTCAATACAAATGCTGAGCACAGACATCCTTGAATTTTTTTTGACCTTAGAGGGAGAGCATTCAGTATTTCAAAACTAAGTATGTTAGTTATAGTCATATTATAGATATCCTTTACCTAGTTAGGGAAATTCTCCTCACTTCCCATTTTGCTGAGGATTTTATTAAAGAATTGATGTTGGGTTCTGTCAAATATTTTTTCTGTGTCTATTAATCATATTTCTTTTTCTTTTTTAGTTTGTTCATATGGTAGAATTACATTAAATGATTTTAGGATCTCAAACTAACACCATTTTCCAAACTCCACTTCACTTGGACATGATGTATTATCCTCTTCTTTTATTGTTGGACTCCTTTTCATAAGATTGTGTTTATAATGTGTATACTCATGGAATACTCATGTGTATACTCAAGGAATATTGTTCTATAGCTTTCTTTTCTTATGAAATCTTTTTCTAGTTTTCATATAGCATAATGCCAGCATTATAGAGTGAATTAGGAAGTATTCCCTCTTCTTCAGTTTCTGGAAGTGTTTGTGAACATTTCTATAATTGGCATCCACTTACAGTGTAAGTATCTCATGATTGTATGTTTCCATTTCCTCATCTCCTGATCTTTGTGTTGTTTTCACTTCTACATATAAACCCACCAGAATTGTTACTCATTTTTGTTTAAACAGTTATCTTTTTTAAAATAATTTTTTTATTTTTTTGTAAACATATAATGTATTAGTAGCCCCAGGAGTACAGGTCTATGATAAACAGTTATCTTTTAAAGATATTTAAATAATTAAAATCAATGTGTATTTTTCCACGAAGGTAATATTCCTTGTATAGATCCATATTTTCATCTGATATCATTTTCCTTTTGCTTTAAAGATATTAACATTCTCATGCAGGTGTGCTAATGCTGAATTCTTCCAGCTTTTGTTTATCTGAAAAAGTCTTTATTTCCCCTTTGTTTCTGAAAGCTACTTTTGCTGGATATAGAATTACAGGTTGAGGCTTTCTTTTCTTCTTTTAGTACCTTGAAGTTTTCATTCTGCGGTCTTCTCACGTGGCCTTCTCTGATAAGAAATTTGACGTTATCCTTGTCTTTGTTCCTCTACAGATAATGTGCCTTTTTGCTGGTTGATTTGAAGATTTTCTTATTATCATTGGTTTTAAGCAGTTTGGTAAAGCAACTGATGACTGATGCATTTTTATCTTACAGACACCGTGAATCCTGCAACTAGTTACTCCCTCTTCTTTTCAATGGTCATCAAAAACTCAGATCCACATTTCTCCCTCAATTCATGAGGGCTGTGTACTCTCTTCTTCAGACCTTTCATCCTAATTCTCCTGGTTTTTTTCTTTTCCTTGATTTTTTTCAACTTTTCATCCTTTCATAGTATATATTTTTTAATTTTATTTCCGTAGTTACAAAAGTAACACAGCCTCTTTCTATTAAGTCAAATGATTTATATATGTATAAAGAAAATGCTAGTAATCTCTCTTCCACCACCCTCATCTTTCAATCTCACCCTCCAAGTTAATGGTTTTTAACAGTTTTATGTGAAAACATTAATATCTCTATATGCTCATTATGCACATATCTAGAAATAATAGTGTGTTCATTTTATAAGACTCCTTAATCCTTTGTGCGAAAAGGCAGGATATGGGACAGATAAACAAATAAAAACATTTAGTGGTAATGGTGATGACATGGACATAGATAGACACCATTGCACATCTGTAGTATGTGTTTCATCTTTGATGGCTGGATGTGAAGCCCCTTGGGAGGGCTGACCCTGGAACCTCAGCGTACTCTAGGCCCTGTGTCATTTAGCCAGCAAGCCAAGGAAATGTATGGCCCTGACTCTTTTGCAGATAATCAAAGACCTGCAGCTACTGGGGTTAGTGGCAGCCCTGGTGATAGCTGATGTGATCCTGCTTGTGACGTGGGTGCTGACTGATCCCATCCAGTGCCTCCAGATTCTCGGTGTCAGTATGACGGTGAGGGGCCCAGTCCCTTGATAATCTACTTTCCGAACTGGGAGGATAGGCTTCTGTGGGTACACTGAGGTCATTCTCCCAGCAGTACTCATTCTGTGTTCATTCTCCCAACAAGAAGATAAATGACCCAAAAAGCATGGAGAGTCGGGAGCTGTGGCTGTGGTGAGTGCCTTGCCCCTTGTCTGCAAAGAGTGCTACCACAGCCACTGCCCCTGCTCCACGTGTCTTCCAACAGCATCTACTGAGATGTCGGAACATGAGAACTGCCCAGCAGTTATCTCTGCTTTCACATGATCAACAATGAGAACTTTCAACCACAGGAAGTTGACTTCCCCTAGTTATTGAGAAGTATAAGTGGTATTTTCAGGTGGTCAGTGGTATTTAGAGTCAGTCAGCCCTCCTTCAAATTCCACTTACCAGCCATGTGACCTTGGGAAAGTCATTTAAACCTCTTGAAGTATCTGTTTCCTCATAGGTAAAGTGATGATGATAGTATTTCTTATTTCCTAGGGCTGTGGCTTAGATGAAGGGAAACAACACAGGGAAAGGGCTCAACTGTGCCTAGTACATAAGTTAAGATAATGGGAAGTATTATAAGTTTCCAGCCGCACAAGGGGCTGAGGTATACAGTGAAATCTTGACTTTGCAGATTTAATATGTACAGTTTCAACTGTTAAAAAATAGCAGAAACAAGATGTGAAATAATTCATAATTTTGCTGATGCACTAATAGGAGTCACTGTGGTAGCGAAACAATAACTGAGGAGTAAGCCCTGCCATCACCAAGCATCCACATGTCAGCCGGACTTTATCATCTTTTCTTTCACACATAGCCACATTCACTTAGATTATAACCGAGTCACCTAAATGTTACAGTTTTTACGTATTAAGGGCGAAATCACATGCTGTAGAAGAGTTCATGCTCCAGATGTCCCCAAAGATCTCCTGTGTGTTCCTAGTAATTGTGGGTTTCCTCTGTCCTGACTCTGTGTACCTCCTAGGTGACAGGGAGAGACGTGTCCTGCTCTCTGACCAGCTCACACTTCTGTGCTTCCCGGTACTCTGATGTCTGGATTGCTCTTGTTTTGGTGTGCAAGGTTGGTAACCACATCTCCTTGGGATGTAATATGTCTGTCACCAACAAAATAGCCACACAAAAAGAGAATTAGAGGAATTAATGAGGTGATTTCTGCAAAGAATCTTGAAATCAGAGGAAACCTCTATTTATGCATAAATCTCAAAATCATGACCCTCATTATTTCTCTATTCTTTATTTGTCTTGGGGGTCATTTTTCCAATTCTTTGAACCCTCTCATTTAATTTTCCCCTAAATCATGTGAAATTTACCCACAGTTTCTCTCATTTCTTGGTCTGATTTTTCTAATTAATTTGGCAATACCAGTTTTCTCCCCAACTCCCTGCAAGGGAGATTATGCAAAGACATTTTATCTGGCTTTATTTGTTCTGTTGATGCCCTGATTAACCTCCTTGTATTTTTCTTCAAGATTTGGGTCAAGGTATTCTGCTGCCTTCCACCAACCTTTCTCAGTCTGATCGGAAGAAGGGCTGGCCCTCAGACAGATGGCAATATCCCTGGTGTCCTTTGAGTGGTTCCAGCTGCCTCAAAGTGTCCTCCTACCGCTCTGAATGTCCCACAGTTAGCCTCATTTGTCTCTGTTAGCTGGCAAAAGTAGGATATTATTTCTAGCAGGTACGGGAAACCTGTATAGGGCCAGAGGTTCTTAGTACGAACTATCCTATTAGCTGATTTCAGCATGGAGAAATAGAAAATCTGGCTATGAGGAGTATAGGGCAGGCCTATTTCACTCGCTAAGAGACTACCTGTTGATTCTTGGAGAGAGGCCTGGTGGTCTTTAAAGGTAAACTGTACTCACTTTACCCCTAGGAAAGTGTTCAAGTGGTTGCCTCTGAGAGATAGGGCTGGAATTGGGAAATGTTGCTTTTTTACTATGTGCATATATTACTTTGATAGAAATGTTTTTAAAAGAGAACAACTGGGCAGGAAATAGCTCTTGATCTCTAGTTTCTTGCTAACAGTTAAGAAAATGAACCTCAGAATATGACAGAACGGGATTTGAGTTCTGACTCAGCCCCTTCCTAGCTGACTCTGAACCTCATTTAACCTCTTTGATCCTGGGTTCCCTCTTACATAAAATGGGGATGATGACAAAATCCTCTCAGAACTGTTCTGAATTTCAAACAAGTTAGTGCATGATCAGAGTTTTCAGCCACTCCTGGCCCATGGAAAGAGCTCAATAAGTGTTAGATATTATGATTATTAATATTCTACTGCCCCCTAGACAGTTTGATTCAAGAAACCCTATAGAAAAACATGTCCTCCCCAGGACAGAAACTCAACATTTCCCCCACAGAAGCTCCCTTTGTGATTCAAGTTGATTTATTTTCTCCATAGCCTTTTATACAATCGCATTTCCATTTTATTTCACTGTAATATCTTTCTGAAGGCAAGGAAAGAAAAGGAGAAAAGAGTGCTAAGCATCAGGAAACTGACTGAGCCAGCCCCTCACAGGCTCGCTGGTCAATGAGCACTTCCTGAGGATGACTTAAATCTTCACATTATGTTCCAGGACCCCACGCCCACCCGAACCTGGCAACTACCCCCACCCCACACTTCTCAGAAGTGAATGTCAATGACATACAAGCATTAGATATGATTTACTCAAACACAAGTTGTGGATGTAGAGAGGCTTTATTCATACCTCGCTCCCTTTTGGCAAGAGGTTTAATGGCGTTAAAACATTTTAAAGAATGAGATGTGAATAGTTCAAAATCATAGAATTAATTTCATTTACTTTTAATTAAATTACTAGAGATCCAGTCTGCCAGATGCCACCTGATGGTGTCAGTTACCCCAAACTCAAGCCCCACTGGCCTGACTTGTGTATTTTCTAGTCTTTGAAGATCTCAGAGGAGCCACCTTTGGCCCTTAGGCCTCTCCCGGGATACTGGGCATTAGGGGTGCCCAGAAGGCATCCCTTCCCTGTTGACTCCTTCACTGTGGGCACAGCCAGTCCTCCAAAAAATTATCTTTAGGGCTCCTGGCAGATGGAGTTGGTCAGATTGTATGATTTCAGGGTCACTGGTAGGTACCCTGCTGATACTGGCTTTGCTTTCATTATTAGTTCTCCCTGTGAATATCTGTACTTTCCACCCAAACCTCAATCCTCATGGCATCCTCACATTCTGTGTGACAAAACATGGACATCTGTGTGCTTGCCTTAAATCTCCCTACCAGACTGAGCTTCCTGAAAGCCAGGACCATGGCTTATTCCTCTTTGCAACACCTTTGCCTATCCTGCACCTAATATCATACTTTGTACATAGACAAACATATGTTGAATCTATACATTATGTATTATTGATCACAGCTTTGATTTCTGTTTCAGTACAGCTCCCTCTAGGAAAGGCAGCACTTTAAAGTGCATGAGTAATTTTCTGTGTAGTACAAGTGAGAAATCTGAGAGCAGTTTTATATTCATGGGAAAGAGGAAAGAATAGGTCACTGGGTTCCTGGCGATGGGGGCAGGGAATGTCACACAGAGGATGAAGGGTATAGATGAAGCCTTTACTGCCTGTGCCTGCTCCACAGCCTCGCTTAGGTCCCAGCCTGCCTTTGTTCTCTTTTTCCATCTCCCATAAACACCCACTGGCACAGAGCCGCTGCTAGCCTATAGAGATCCTTTGTGTAAATTAGAAAAAGTCATCCCTTCTAGACAGATGCAGTCTTGCAGGTGCAGGGCTTGGGCAAGCAGATGGTGTCTTTGGGAAAATTAGGGGGGAAAAAAAGCCCATTCCTTAGGGCGCTGCCCCTGCCACAGCACACAGCTTGACAAGCAGACCACAGGGCTGTTTCCGCTTATACGTGCCCCTCAGCTCCATGTAGTGCAAAACCACACAGCAGGTGCAGCAGTCCTTACCACTGACAGCACGGCATGCCCACTGCCCTCCAAGTGCCCAGCAATGCATCCTGTAGACCTGCTACCCACCTACACCGTCCTGCCTGTGCCCTGTCCCAGCAGAGTCCTGTCTGCTGGCTGACTTGCTGACCTCCAGTAAACTAATTCCCAGGGAAGGAGAGGAAAATCACATTTATTTAGCACCTAGTAGTATAAGGGGCTGCCCTTAGTGTCTTCCCATGTGCTGTATCAGTACATCTTCATGACAACCCTTTAAGGTAGGTCTGATTATCTCTATTTTAAAGGTGAGGAAATTGGTTCCAACCTTACTGCTCTTTGACACTGAGTCCACTGTTACACTTCTCTCAGCCCCGGGTTCTCTTCTCTATCTTCAGGGCCTGCTGCTGCTCTACGGTGCCTACCTGGCTGGCCTGACTGACCACGTCAGCTCTCCTCCTGTGAATCAGTCTTTAACCATCATGGTTGGGGTCAACCTCGTAGTAGTGGCTGCTGGGCTTCTCTTCGTGGTCACCAGATACTTGCACTCCTGGCCCAACCTGGTCTTTGGACTCACATCTGGAGGTATCTTTGTTTGTACAACCACGATCAACTGCTTCATCTTCATTCCTCAGGTATGCTCTAGGGAGAATTGGCAGGCTGGTCCTCTGTCATTCCAGAGGCTTCCCTGGACATGATAAACCACTCACTTTGTTTTCTATTGAGACTTTTGGATACCATTTATTGGGGAGTCAGAAGGAAGGCAAGTTCCTCCTGAGCTGGCTCTCTCCGTTCTTGCCTCCTCACTTCCCTGAAGAGGGCGACTCTGCTCCCCATCAGCAGGAAGGACAGGCCAGAGTGGCTGAGCAGGCATGGCAGCATGTTTCTAGCCCTGGCCGGCTGCCTCCCAGACCTGCTTGTCCACCTACCCTCCCATCGACTTCACTCATCTCCAGTCCCCTCTTCTCCTTGATAATGTCATTTCTGGGAGTGAGGACATTTTCTTTCTTTCCTATTGGAGGTTGCAGATTCACAGAGAAAACCTCATTTGGAAATTTATGCCATTTAAAATTTTTTTTCTTTTTATTAGAAGACAATATAGAGCATTTCTTTTTATAATAAGGAGAAATAAAAGCTGAATAAAAATGTGTTTCACACTATGGGAATTAAGGGGAAAAAAATCAAATGAGGAAGAAAGATAGAAGCAGAAATATCCAGAGAGCAAAGAGAAAGAAAGGGAGTCAGAGGGAAAGAAGGACTCCATGGGCTCTGAAAGTAATGTTAAATTATTCATGTAATGCCCTAGGGTACCACTGAACCACATATATCTGAGTTAATGAACTTGGCATTAGGCACCTGTCCTGTTTCCCTTCTAGATCTCTTTCTCTTCCCTGGAGGCCTCCCTTATCCCACTACTCCCTCTACACCCCATCTTGATTCCCATTGCAGCTTGCAGTTGACTAGGAATGTCTTCATGAGGGAGCTAACCAATAATTAAAGTGTTGGCTGAGGGAGGGTTATGACTGCACTTTGGGGCACGATGGTGTGACACAGGCAAGGCCTTTACTCTCCTTCCCTTTCATAAATTCTCATTAAAGTAATCTAGAGAATAAACAAATATGCAAACATCTGTAGCAGTGCACTAAAAACCAAGGATGGGTGTTACATCTCTGCTAGAAACTAGAGTAATTTTTGCTGAATCTCTATGTTATAAGAACTAGATGGAAGGAAGTCATGAGAGCTGTGGCTTATTTGTCTGGGGTATAGCAGAAAAAGGGCTGTTCCTCTTGGGAGATGGGAAAAAGGAGTGGGCAGGGATCTTTTGCGTGACCACCCCTCAGGTTCTGTGGCCAATGTTGATGATTGGTAACCCATCCATCCATTGCCAACCCCTTTCTTCCTTGCTCATCTCTACTATACAGACTGAAAGAGCTCAAGACTTGCTTTACCAAATTCCCTCATGGTTAGTGGTTCCCAAGTGATACCATTTCGAACACTAAAGGTTTCCTAGCAGACTTATGAGAAAGCGTTTGCTTCCTAACAACGACAACAAAAAAAACCAAAGGCATGGCTGGCATCACCTAGTCTACCTTCTTCTTACCTTGAATGTTTGTGATAACTGGAGCTATGGAAGTCATCCTGCGACTACAAGTGAAAAGGCAAGCAAACATATTTCTGTACAAGGAAACTATAGCTCATCTCACGTAGGACTGTAGATTCAGGAGGAAAGGACCTATGAAGAAATTCTGCAGTTCACAAGAACTGGACCACAAACTTCTGAAGATCTGGAGAAGCTGCCTTCCTCTGAAGTAAAATAGTTTTTGAAATAGATCTGATTTGTTTTGTCAATGGGATTCAAAGGATATTGCCTCTCTTCAACTCAAGGGAACTATCATGAAAAGGACATAATCTTAGAAATAGTGAATAGTGGCGCCTGGGTTGCTCAGTTGGTTGAGCATCTGCCTTCAGTTCAGGTCATGATCTCAGGGTCCTGGGATTAAGCCCCACATCTCCCTCTCCCACGCTTTTCCCTGTTCCTCTACTTGCTGCTCCCCCTGCTTATACTCTCTCTCTCTGACAAATAAGTAAAAAAATCTTTTTAAAAAATGAAATACTAAATAAGGATGAAAAATACTGTGTGAAACTTAAAATACCAATAAAAGTATTGAACAGGCAATTGGACATGGCAAAATACTGAATTAGTGAATTAATTTAAAGTAACAGAAAATAAGGGGACAGATAAAAAATGAGAGACTAGTTAAGAAAACACAGAGAACAGATCTGGGATACAATATAGAGCTAATAAGAGTCTCTGAAAGACAAGAAGATAATTTGGGGCAGAAGTAATCACCTAGGCACTATTAGAGGAAAGCCTTTCAGACCTAACCAAGACCTCTATCTGAAAATTGAGTGAATCCGCAACCTCCATGATGCGCCCTACTTGTAACTTCCCCCTCCACACTCACCTCTGTCCCTTTCCCATCCTGAGCCTCAGATGCAAGACTTCCACTGTCCTTGGTGTTTGAATCCTCAGTGGTAATATTTAGGTACACTCCCATCTACATACAGACATAAACATACAGGACAAAAATCAGCTTGGATTCTCACTTCCAGGTTTGACCTAAGCAACAAGCAGTTGGTTTGTTGAAGTGGGAGTGGAAATGAAAATATTAGGGGGCACAGCAATGGGGTGGACAGACAGTGTGGGCCTTTCTCTTTCTTTCTCTCTGACTCACACCCCACTTTTCTTCCTAGTCGTTTTGAGCTTCCATTATCTTAGTCTGTCTTTCCTCTTCTATTTTCTGTCTCATGCTTTTTCTCCTCTTGAACAGAACATGATTTAAAACCAAAAAAATATATTATAGCTTATCGTAGTTTAGGTTTAGGAGGGTAAATGATTTTTCAAAATATGAAAGTAACTGAGGCTTGTCAGTTTTTTGTATGCCCCTGAATTGATTTTCCGCTCTGGCTCAGTGGCCTTCGGTAGAAGAAAGATTCTCCCCGTGAGACCTGCACTGTGTCTTCCAGGAAAATAGGACAGCTGAACAAATTTGGAAAGTTGTGTGAGGAGAGCTGTATAGGGAGGGGAGGCAGCAGGAGGTGGACTGCCTTCTTGTGACTAAGCCTTCAGACTGGATTGATGGGAGGGGCTTATGAAAGCAGAAGCGTAGATACGTCAAGGGCAGCTAGGTGGCGCTAGAAAGCTAAGTGAAATGGATGACATTACTGAAGAGGCAAGTGGGGGCCAAGTAGCCCTCTACACAGGCCCTCAGGAAATGCCTAAGTATTTATGCCAAACACTGAGGTCATCACCAGCAATGAGCCAGTCTCTGCTTTTGTGACCTGAACATGACCCATCCTTATACACATCCCCACCTCCATCCCTCTCTCTCTGAGAGGCAGGTGGGTTCTGAGATACGGCATTTTTTTTTCCTCCTCTGCATTCCCCAAGTGTTCCATCTGCTCCTCATGAAGGTGTTAGGAATTTCTACTCTGCCTTATAGTTATCTGCATAGGTCGCAGCGCCCCCTAGTTTTCTAGGGGAAAGCTTCCTTCATTTGTTCACATATCTGTCCATCACTTACTAACTGCAGGAAATGTGTAGGTCAACACACGGACCCACCTCCAAATCTAGTAGGGGGCAGATGTGAAAGGAATTATAATACATCTGTTAGGTGTCTGAGGAAGGTACGTTGCCTAATGCTGAGGACGGGGTGCCTCAGGCTGTCTGGGAGCTCAGTGACACCTTCTCAGGTGTATTTGGGCCCTGACTGGGGTATTTGGGCCCAGTCTTGAGGGAAGAATAACAGTTCACTGAGCAGATTGGGGGAGGACAGTAGGTGGCATTTTTGATGGGGGAACACCGTGACCAGAGGCAGACATAGGAGACAGAACAGGGTCTGTTTGGAGCACCATAACACTTGTGCATCTTGCACTTTTTGAAGCACAAACTGAAACAAGTGGAGATTGGCAGGATGTGAGAGAGGCACATGGGGTGAACTTCCAAAGACCCTGGTTTACCTGGTAGAGATTGAGAGTCTATCCCACTGTGTTAATGTTTTATTGTTGCTGTAACAAATAACCACAGATCCAACAGTTTAAAATAATACATTTATTATTTGATAGCCCTGGAGGTCAGACATCTGAAATGGGCCTTATTTGACTAAAGTCAAGATGTTAGTAGGTGTGTGTTCCTTCTGGAAGGTCTAGGGGGAATGTGTTTGCACTCCTTGTCTGGCTTCTAGAGGCTGCTTGTTTGGTTCATTGCTTCTTCCTCCATCTTCAGAGCCATGAGTGTGGTATCTTTATCTGTCTCTCTTTCTGACCTCTGCTTCCACTGGCAACATCTCTTCTTCTGACTGTCCTGCCTTCCTCTTATAAGGACTCTTGCAATGACATTGGCCTTGCCCTGAAAATCGAGAACAGTCTCCCCTTCTCAAAATCCTTAACTCAGTCACAGATTCACAAGTTCCAGAGATTAGGAGGGGAAGAAAATATTTGGGGAAACATTATTCATCCTACCACACCCACATGGCCCAGAGGCCGAGAAAACAAGAAAATGCTTGCCTTCTGGAGGAAGTGCCATGAAGAGGTCCTGAAATTATGACCTGGGGGTCATTTATAGCCATGGACCAGAAATGTCAAGTCTTAAGGACCAGGATCCCCACAAAGGGGAAAAGGAGGATTTAGTCAAGGGGCACCCTGGCTGTGCCCTCCAGCTTAGGGTGAGACAGCCCAGAAGCCCTGGTGGTGCCCTTACACCAATATTGAGAATTTCTTCCAGCAGCCCTGCTGAGACAATTCAGATGGGCATTGTTGGGGGAGAAAAAAGGAAAAGCTATACTGCTAAGGAAACAAGGCGTCCTGGGAGAGAACAGAGATACTACAACACTGCAAGGGTGAGTGCCAGGAGAACACTAGAGGTCTGCTCTATCCACTGAAGACCACAGACTGAGGCTGAGTGCCAGGCTCCTAACTCCTGAGTCGCCAGCTGAGCTGATGGCCTTGGGAGATGGATTTTGAGAAGGGCATGCAGAGGAGATGGTCCTCGCCTGACCCAGCACAGATCTTGCAAACTCCTGATACCATAAAGGACTCATGCTGAGTCAACAGAGGACCCAGGAGGACTTGGGTGAGAAAGTATTGCAGTCGATGGTGGGAATTTAATATCCTATCTGCTTTACCAAATTTGGGTTGCACTCCGTAGTCAGAGCTTAATAAATGTTTGATGAATAAGCAAATCAATTCCAGGATCCCTGTGTGGCTCCCCACAGACCCCTCAGCATCCTATCTAGAGCCAGCATAAATCACTAGGACCCTTAATGATGAAAATTCCTTAAGGAAGAAAGAGAAATGTCCAGCACTACCACTCCCCCCACCCCTGGCCCAAAGACCATGCCCCTGTTTGTGAATGCTTTTTTTTTTTTTTAAAGATTTTATGTATTTATTTGACAGAAAAAGAGAGCACAAGCAGGGGAGCAGGAGAAGCAGGCTCCCCACCAAGCAGGGAACCTGCTGTAGGGCTTGATCCCAGGACCCTAGGTTCATGACCTGAGCTGAAGGCAGATGTTTAACAGACTCAACCACCGAGACACCTCATGAATGTACTATATTCACTTCCATTCTTATGAAATTAAACCAGGCCCAAGCTTCCTCAGATTGTTTCTCAAAACCAATTTCTCCTGAAAAACCCTCCATAGGACCCCCACAGTTACCAGTCTCTGTCTCATCACCCCTGCTAAGGAGATGTGATGTAGCTCAGGGCTCTGGTAACAGCTGGGGTTGTGCTGCTAACTGACTGGGGCCTTGAAAGGTCATACTCCTCCTGAGTCTTTCCTCATTTGTCATGTAAAAAGGACAGTCAGCTCGCAGACCTAATGTTCTGTCATTTCTATTGATTTTTATTGACATTTGTGGTTTTCTATCTGTCTGAGACTTGATTATTGATTTGGGTTAGAAGTCCTCTGGCAAAAACTGGGCTTTCAGTAGCAGTAAGTGCACCATTACTCCACAAATGAGAATAATTAAGAACAGCTACTTACAACTAAGAGTAGTTTCATTTGAAACATACAATGTTTAGCTTGCCTTGCCCCATGATAGCTCCTAAACTCTGGCTTGAGAATATGGCTCTAGAAGCATACTTCAACTCTGGCTCACCTTGACCAGTCTACCTGTCATTGTCTTCCTTTGGCATTTTTTTAAACTGAGAATGACCTTGACCTTCTCTATACCTGCTGTCTTTGCTGTTTACGAACTTTCCAGAGTAAAATGTGTTTTGAGAAGAGAATAGTTTATACATCACGTGTGTGTCTGTGACATGGTCATGCCTGATGTTCTTGAAAAAGAGTGAGAGAATGTATTTCTGGGAGTGTAATTAAATAAATAACATGTGTTCTTTTATCTAACAGCTGAAGCAATGGAAGGCATTTGAAGAGGAAAACCAAACAATCAGACGCATGGCCAAATATTTCAGCACTCCCAGCAAAGGCTTCCATACCCAGTATGGTGAGGAGCAGAGCTGCCATGCCGGAGGAGAGAGAAACTCCATGGACAGACTCCTCACAGAAGTAAGCTAGACCCCTGCCTGGTGGATTCTGTTAGCAAGAACTCCAGTCATGCCAAGGTCGACCCCAGATGTCTCATTGCTGACATTCCTATACTTCCATTCCCCCACTTCCTAGCCACTCTCACTTCCCTCAGTCCCAGGCAGAAAGCTCAGCATTTCCGCAGGGACCCTCCGGTCGCTGACCTCACCCACTGCATTCATTCACTGGCCAGATGTGTACCAAGTATTGTGCAAAGTGCTGACGAATGAATGAAGTACAGTCCTTACCCTCATACAGCTCATAGTCTATCGAAGGAAACAGATGTTGATCAAGTAAATTATAATTATAAACTGTGTAACAGTTATGAAGGAAGGAGCACCTGGGTGGCTCAGTCATTTAAGTGTCTGCCTTTGGCTCAGGTCATGATCTCAGGGTCCTGAGCTTGAGGCCCAGTGTTGGGCTCTCTGCTCAGTGGGGAGTCTGCTTCTCCCTCTACCCTTCTGCTCATGCACACTCTCTTGCTTTATCTCCCTAACAGAAGTAAATAAATAAAATCTTTAAAAAAAAAAAAAGAATTATGAAGGAAGAAATCAGAGTGGTAAGACAGAATAATGGGTAGTGAGTAACCTACTTTAGAATGGTCAGAAAATATCCTCTGAGTTGAGACCTGAAGGTTAAGTGCAAATTGACCAGGCACAGGGAAAAGCATTCCGAGCAGGCAGAACAGTGTTGTAAAGGTCTTGAGCAGTAGTGGATCCTAGCTTCTTCTGTATGATATATTCTCTTAGAATAGTGCCCTCATTTCCAAGATCTTATGGGGCCCATTATTATCCTTTCCAGGTTTGAACTAGAGATTTCAGTCATCCTGCCAACCCAGAAAGTCTCCAAAATGGGGTGGAGGGCTTAATAGGGCCTCTGAATATCATAGTAACACCAGGGGAGGACTGGGCCAACCCCAACTCCTTTTTCTTCTGTTCTTCAGCCAGATTTGGCACCTCTCCCAGAACTGGGCAGTATGATGTGGGCTTAAAGAAAGCACCTGGAAAAGCTTGAGGCTGCCCTGCCTTAGAAAGGAGGCCTAGGACTCTGCAGAATCAGTTTTTCACACTCACTAAATTATATTTCATACTTTTTCAGTACAGAACACACCTGAGGAGGTGCTGTGTGGGAAACTACACTTGACTGTAACTGACCTGACCCCAGGGTATCAGTTGTCTCTGCATGAGAAGATGGTGTGATGGGGACCTAAGGAACACAACAAGGGAAGGGATTCACCTCCCGGGCACCCCTGCTTGTGCTCCTCTATCCCTCACACCACACCCTCCGTCTGGAGTTCTTTAATCTACCAGAATAATACTTCTCCATTTCTTGACTATTCATGAAGCATCCAGGACCTTATTTCAAAGCCAGATTTCTTCCTACCTGGCAAGGGAGTAAGTAGCATTGCCTTTGATACTCTGTGAAGTCTTCAAAGAAGCATTTTTTTTTTTTCCCAGCTAAACAGAAGGCTGGAAACTTGGTGAAAACAGTCAGGATGATTTTTATTCACAATCAGCTAATGCTGGAACAGCCAAGTGGCCTGACTCTTTAGCCTTATGGTAATTTGTGACGTGCTTTTTGTATTTCTGCCATGCTACCCTGTTTCCCACGCAGTAAATGAATCTGCTCCATCCAGAAACATGCCTGGAGTCTGCAGAGGAAGGGCCCTAATAGGGAACAGATGCATAGACAGCAAAATCCTGGCCTCTTTCCCCCGGCGACCTGCACCTGGAACATCTTCCCCAGAACAGGCCTGAGAACAAGTGGCTTGTCCTAGTGCCCCTCCACAGGCCTTGAGAGCTTCCAGTATCTGAGTCTCCAGTTCCAGCACTGCCTGCTAGATCAACACAAGTATCCCTCCTGCTTCCCTGTGTGCACAGACCCTGACTCCAGCTCCTTGGTTGCAGGTCCCTTCTGTGCAGCCCCCTCCCTAGGCCCCTCTGCCTCCTGTGTCCTCTTCTTACTTTCTCACGACATGAGCAGTCCATCTTCTCACTGATGCCCCCCTTGACAGTACAGCCAGAGGTCCTCCAGAGGCTGCTGTGGCAGCATGCATCACTGACTCGCCAGGCTGTGGGAAGGCCAGCAGACAGAACTGTCCCAGGGGTTGAAGACCCTCCCTTGTACACTCTGCAGCAGAGGACATTCACCTACAAGAGGGTGACTCTATTTCTCCTTATGACCTGCCCTTATAAAACACAACGATGGATGTTTTGCTTCTCCGATGGGCCAAAAGTAGTAATTAATAAGCTCATTTAAATGCACTGCCCCGGTAGGTCAGATTTTGGTCTCACAATTGCGACACCTCATACCACGCCTTTAATTAGTCTGCAGCTATGGTGAAGACAGAGTCCCACTTCCTTTTCTGGAACAAGGAAAATTCACTGTTTAGGCTGACGTTTCTAAATCTGTCACTAGACAGCTTCAGATATTTGGTTTGCTGGGAGGAAAGTATTCTTCCCAACTCAATGTTTATCCTATTTTTCTACACTCAAAGGAATTTGGGGCACAAAAAGTCAACACTTGGAGTTTACTTGCTGGGGTAGTTGTCATTAGCTGGTGGCTTCCTCCTAACTCTGTGGTGCAGTGGAGACCTCCTGAAGCCTATGAGAATGTGCGGGGCGGCGGGGGGTTGCGGGGGGGTGGCTTCAGGAGAAAGGGCTGCTGAGGTGGAAGAGGGTTGGCATCCTTCTTATGCTCAGTCACGCCCATGAGATTCTCTGAAAGATATCAGGCACCACCCAGATATCATGAAGAGCTCGAATGGATGTTGTCGAGTTACTCATCCACTCTGCTCCTGGTGAGTCCTTGAGTCATCTACACTTTCCCGGCAACGCCCCGGCCTCACCACTCTGCAGGTGAGCAAAAGGAGGATGGGGAGGCAGGAGCTCAGCTGCAAAGGCCTTCCGCTTATTCACCAGTTACTCACTGGTCCTGGACTCTTTCCTGATAATAAAAGAAGAAGACTCAGCCAGGATGAACCTGAACTACCAATATTCGGAAAGTCACTCTGCTGCTTATAAAGAGGGAACGGGAGATCTGCTTGGAGTCACTGCCAGAGGACTATTGCTGGACTAGTTTACTTAAGTTACTGCTCCCATAAAGGTCACTTCTGGGCAACACTCCCATATCAACTTGAGAAAAAAAACCACAGGTTCAGTCCACAGGTGACTTGCTTCACATAGCCCAAGGAGGGAAACATTCTTTGATTTCTAGGACACAATCAATGAATATCCAGATGCTCATCCTTAGCTTCTAGAGAGGATGACCCCAAAGAGGCAGCATTTCAGATTTGGACAAGCACTTCCTAGAAGCAGTTTGGATTATTACTCCCCAAACCCTGGACCCTGCTATTGTCTGCCCCAAGACCATCACTTCTTCTTTGCGCTCCACTACTTTTCAACATCAGCAATCTCAGAAGTGGACATAAGTTCTGAGCTAGACAGTCGCCGATTGTACAAGCAGAGGTCGCTCAGGGCACACCCACCACCACCCCCTTCCTGCTGCTTCATGCCCCATGATCTTGTGGCTAGGACAGGCACACTCCTGCAGCCCCCACCGGCCAGCCCTCCTGGGTGCAACCTGTATTATCAGCTCACAGCCCTGCAGGACGCAGGTCGCTCCAGAGCCAAGGTGCCCCAGGCTTAGTCATCTGGCTCCTTGTGATCAGAGACTTAGTGTCAACTATTCTAATAAAAAGGGGAGGGGTTCTCCAGTAATTCTGGTGCCTGCGCTTTTCTAGGAGCTACTGACAACTAATGGCGTGACACAGTAGCTTCGGCACGCGCCGAAGGTCCAGCCAAGGGAGGCGATGACATCAACCTGAGAATCTTGTTGCACCCCTCCCAACCCCCAGCTCGGGTCTTCTCTCTTTGGCGCAGGAATCTCCACTCTTCTCTCTGTTCTTCCCAAATGTTCTAGTCTGTTTAACAAGAGGCAAAGTATGTATTTCCTCATTCATTCATCCCCGAGATATGCTGGAAATTCATCTGTATTTTGCCAAAGTGAGGCAAACCCTGCGTTGGGCCATCTCAGGCCATCTCAAACATTATCCAGAGCGGTGTCTCACAGAAGCAACCTGACCCTCTAAGTTCTGAGGAAAAGGGAGGGGCCTGCAGCAGCCAGCAAACAGCTAATGCTATGCCTCATCTGACCTCCTGTCTCAAAGACAAAGCCACACACTCTGAGGATTTTGGTGGGGGGTGGGGGGGTTAAGATCACCCAACAATAAATCATGGCTAACCTTTATTGAGCACCGTGTGTCAGTTACTGTGCTAAGCAATTCACTCACATCCTCGGAGCCTGCCATCACCAGCCAATACGCAGAGGAACTGGGATTTAGAGCAAGGTTCTGAAGCCACACTTTCTCCACCATGGGAAACAATGTAAAAATCCTCTGAGGCATTCTTTATTGATGATTTCACTTTTATTTTGCAGAAAAATGCTATGATTGAAAGCCTGCAGGAACAAGTAAACAACGCCAAAGAGAAGCTAGTGAGGCTGATGTCAGCTGAGTGCACCCTCGACCCCGCAGAGTGGGCTGTCCCTCCTGCCTCCTCCCACAGCAAGAACATCCTGGTTGCAACCTCTGCCCATAGCCTGGTAGGTCAGGGGCCTTCAGAATGCCTCTCTGACTCTCAGAATGATACCAGTGTGGTTGTGCAGGACTCCCAGAGCACAGGTGTACAAAGCCTGGAGCCGGCTGTGAAGGACACCAGCTCCTCCCCAGGGCAGAAGGAGAAAACTTCTAACTTGAAAGACGTTTCTGATCATTTAAATTTGGGCTGCAACCAGAAGCCACGGCCTGAGCAAAGCCAAGGAGCAGAAAGACAAGACCAAGTACTCATGAACCACCCCCAGAATCTCATGCCAGCGGGAGAAGGCCCCGTTCCCCAGAGACAGGGGCAGCTGGAGAACTCAGAGGAATCCCAAAAGCGGCTGTCAAGGGTCAATTCAGTGATCAGGGAGAAGCTTCAGGAAGTCTTACAAGATCTGGGCCTGGGTCCTGAGCCTCCCCTCCCCTCTTCCCTGTCCTATCCGCAACAGCCCTGGAAGAGCAGTGCTGCCCACAGCTTCCAGAAGATTCCCCTCACCAAGGAGCTCGGCTTTAGCCCATACATGGTGAGGAGAAGGCGGGCTGCACTGCAGGCTCGCTCACATTTTCCAGGCTCTATACCTTCATATGTGGGGCATCGTGCAAATAGGACTGTTTCTGGGGCACACAGTGGGAGGCTAAATGTGCGCAGTAGGGACAGTGTCTGCTTGGATCCCCAAACGGCTGATTCCAGAGTCCCAAATTCCTCTTCCAGGAAGACTTCACTACTCCCAGATCCTCAAGGCAAGCCGGACACCCTGGAGGGCAGCAAACAAAGCCACACAGAGCCCCAGGGTGCCGGAGGGAACCATGCAGCCTTTCCCCACCAGCCTTCTGGCTCTGACCGGGCACCGTGTCCTGCTGCCCCACACCTATCCAGAGCCTCACCGGACATTCTGGAGCAGCGGCAGCTGCTGCCCCTGGGATTCCCACGCTGTCTCTCCATGTCCCCTCCATGCAGCTACCTTGACACTGAGTCCAGCAGCTCAGACGAGCTCTTCTGCCGCTGCCACCGGCCCTACTGTGAAATCTGCTTCCAGAGCTCCTCTGATTCCAGTGACAGTGGCTCATCAGACACCGACCCTGACACTGCTGGCGGGCTGGCTTCCTGGGAGAAGCTGTGGGCCCGCTCAAAGCCTATCGTGAACTTCAAAGACGACTTGAAGCCCACACTGGTGTGAAAAGCAGCAAAGTGAGTCTGGATATAGAGGTCAGTTCAGGACAAGCCTTACCAAGACCTCTAGGTGGAAGGCCAGTTGTGGCCTTCGGGAAACAGATCGGTCCCCTGAATTGATCAAGCCTTTACCATGTTTCAGCTGTGCTCACTTGAGCACTGTGCTACCTTGAGCTGTTCAAAAGAGGGGTATTGCCTGTCTTGTTACTACCTCACAGCATTCCTGTGAAAGACTTGGTTGAGCGACCTTAAAAAATAACTTTTAGATAAAAGGTGCTAAATGAGCACAGAGGGTCTTCTGTCCTGGTCAGTCTGTATTCTGTGAAACTCTTAATATATACCAGGTGGAAAACTATGCAGACATACAGATGGAGAGATGCAAGGAAAGTTTCTGCAGAACCAGAGCTGTAGACTGGGACCCATCAAACTGGTCTTCTGGTGGACAGACCTGCTAGGAAGATGAGTCTCTTACATTCTTGCGTACCCCGCTCTTGGCAGGGGGTGGTTGTATTTCTGCTGAAGTTTGTGAACACGACCACCCCTCATTTCCAGCTTCCGGCCAGACTCAGCTCAGAGTCACCTGTACACCGCTGTTTGGTGCACATGTCTTTCCGCCATTATGACATCTCACCAGCTTTCCTGAGACTGTCAGGTCTCCATGGGCCCATAGGCTGCCCAGGTCTTGCTCCTGAGCTCGGATGATACCAGAGGCCCAGACTGTCTCCTGGTCCCTGTGGCCCATCCCTTTGACTTTTCTGGTGGTACAGTTTTGTACCAGGTCAGGGCAGGGGTGGGAGAAGCACACACCAGCAGTTTCTGATGGGGTAGGAGAGGCCCTGTTTGTCAAGAGGTGGTTTTGGTGACATTGGGATTACATGAGCACCGACAGCTACATAAAACTGGGAATACAAAATGGGGAAATATAAAGGAAGAAATGGGGGAGAAGGCAGGAAAAGAGACTAGGTTTTGAATATTGAACTTGAGTCTAGGGTGGTACTTGGCAATATAAAATTTCAGGAACTCCTTATGACAACCCTGTGAAGTAGGCACTTTTGTTCCCATTTCACGGATGGGGAATATGGGGAATTTGAGGCTTAGAGAACTGAGGTAACTTCCCCAGACATCACACTGCTAGAGAGTGGCCCATGTAGGACTTGCCCACAGTTCATGGGACTCCCAAGTTGGTAGATTTCCCTGAGGGCACATCTCTTCCCTCACTCTCCTGGGAGTGACCAGCAGGGCTGGGCAGGCCAGACAGGAGTGCGAGGGAGTGCTCACTCTGCAGTGTGAGCAGAGGCTCCTAGCCTCAGACAGCAGTTGCCCCACCCCCCACCACCTCACTACCCCAGGGCACCCCCCCCACAACTCCCACCAGAGCCAGGGACTTGCTGAAGAACAAGGGTAGGAGACAGAACGGCCCCCAGTGCCACAGGGAAAGCACAACTGGGTCCACTTTGCTTTAAACTACTGTTGTTTACAGGCCGTCCCCCACCCCTACCCCGTGTGTGTTCGTCTTTGCGTATACATGTTTGTGTGCAGGAGTTTGGGCCTCATTAGATATGCTTGCAGGGGGGCAGTTGGCTCCAGAAGTCTCACAGAAGATTGAGCCTGAACTCTCAGGGCCTACTGACACTTGGTGAATCTCCAGACACTGGACTGGGAAGCCCTTCTGGTAGCACGGATTCCTCTACTGTCTACTTTTAGATGCAAATGTCATAATTTATTCTGTGTGTGGGTTTGTAGTTTCCACTTGTGCTGTTTGTACGCTGTCCAAGTGACACCTTAATAAACCAGAAATGGCTCCCAAATCAAGTCTGTCTAGAAATTGTAGTCTCGTGCCACAGAACACGAGTAGTAGTCTCGTGTAGACCGAACCACCCAGGGAGCAGAAATGAAGCAGCTGTCAGAGTTGCCCCTGGCTCGCCCCAACTTCCAAGTATATCTTCTTTTTTTTTTTAATTATTATATAATGTACTACTTGTTTCAGGGGTACAGGTCTGTGAATCATCAGTCTTACACAATTCACAGTACTCACCATAGCACATACCCTCCCCAATGCATTTATAACAGATTATAACAGATTCTTCTGTGGTCTCCTCGGGCAGCTTCCTATCCCAGAACCACCTGCTCCAGTGGATAGAAGAAACTCTGGAGACCCTCCACTCTTCCAACCCATGGCAGTGGGTCTTGTAGTTGGGCTTCACCTCCTTTAGCTTCTAGCAGCCTCCCATTCATTAATGTGGACTATGGAGGCTCTAAACCTGGCACTCCTTCTAGCTTCTTCCTCCCTCTGCAACTATACCTTCAGTCCCGCCATCTCAGCACTACCACTTCTCCTTCCCTCTTCTATCTAGAATCTCTTTCTCTACTTTGTGCACCTTGTAAATTACTCATCCTTCAAGACTCAGGTAGAGTCTGAACACCCCCCCCAAATAAAATGGACTGACCCCCTAGTTAAATATAGAAGAATATCTGCAGGCCCATGTTTTGAACTTAGTTATATAGAGGCTTCTACTCCCCATGTTACCTAGAATTACTTTGTAATCATTGATAGACTTGATTGAAGAGATGGAGAATCTACCTGAATTTTCCTTGGTTATCACTTAGTTCAAAAACTGTGTGTCATGGAGCGTCTGCGTGGCTCAGTCAGTTAAGTATCTGGCTCTTGATTTCAGCTCAGGTCATGGTCTCATGGGTCATGGAATCAAGTCCCAAGTTGGGCTCATGATCAGCACGGAATCTGCTTGAAGTTTCTCTCCCTTTCCCTCTGCTCCTCCCCACATCACACTCATTCAAGTTCTCTCTCTCAAATAAATAAATAAATATTTTTTAAAAAAAACCTCTGTGTCAAATATCATGACTGCCCACCTCAAATACTGTCTTTAGATCTAGTGTTTACTCAGTGTACTCATCCCCATTCCTCACCACCTCCCTTCCTAGATCTTTTACCCCAAACCAGCTAACCCAGTGATGAAATTCTTAAAGGTATGAATGTGCCATGGCTTTTGGATGCTCTTGACTGTTATGTCCTCGGAGAAGGGTAGTACCTTGTACAAAGGAATCTGGAAAAGGAAAAGGAAACATTGCATCTACACCTGTGCTCTGGTTATGTATGTCTTTCTTGGTTTTAAGGTCTGGCATGGAGCCAGGCGTGATTCTGACCCAAGCATCTCTTCTCCTGCTGATTAAAATCTTGATTTAAGGTTCCAAGTTGAAGATTCCCACCCTGATCCCAAAGTCTAGTCCTTTCTCCTGGCCTGTGACAAACTCTTTCCTTAAAGGATCATCTTGGCCTTCCTGGAGCTCATAGCAGAGAAAAAAGCATCAGAATGTAGGAGGCTTGTTTTTAAAGAACCATATCACTTCTAAAATGGTGAAGAGAAAAGTCAACGCAAGTTCCACAAAATCTCTTCTGTATCTGTATTTATTATTATATTTAGATGTGTCTCCTGCACAGGTTACAAGTTGCTGAAAGCACTGAGTTTGTCTTCTCCATCTTTGTATCCTCCAGAGTAGCCATCAGAGAGTTTCACACTAAGTAGAAGCACAATAAATGCTTGTCGGATGGATTTCTGGACAGATAAGTAAATAAAACAAAGGAAGGCAGAGAACCAGTTCTGGGGTTAGCGAAGCAGCAGAAAGGGAGGCAGAGCCATCTGGTTTCACTGCTTTCCAATGAATTAAAAGTGAGAAACAATATCACTAAAAGACCCAGAATAACTGAATTCTGAAAATGAATTGTGCTTTAAGTCTCCTAGGGAGAAGGGGGATAGAATGATAGAGTTAATGGAAGAGAAGCAAGAAAGTTACAGGTATTAAGGTCCTCTTTTAAGATGTTTTCATCACAGACTTGTTACTGAGTAACCAGCAGCATTAGTAGGAGGACAGTCTGTTCATCTTTCTCACCATCAGCTTAGTTAGTCCCCTTTCTCAGAGCCCCAAACAAAGCACTTTCTCCATACCCTCTGCCTGCTACACTTCCCCCAGTAACACCATCTGGGCTTTGTCAAGGGAGGTCTAGTGCAGAGATGGCATTTGAGAGCTGAAAGCAGGGAGAAAGTTATTCTTTGTACTCAGACTTGGCTCTTCCTCACCTCTGGTACCTACTCTGATCTCTTTCTCCCTGACATGTTCCTCATTTTAAGAATCCAGCCAAGCTGCATTTGAATCAGGGAGCATCTTGGGATGCTCAGTGCACTATTGAGGTCACAAAGTGGCAGGAAATGCCAGTGTAACGAGACAAAATAACCGGTTATGAGCTTGACAAGATCTGGGTCAGTGTTTCCCAACCCTTTTCATTCTTTGACTTACCTTTGGATGTCTAAATATACTAAAAAGACAGGCTCAGAGAATAAGTGCTTGGGAGGGGCCCTGGCAAGGTCTGCAGGTAACTAAGAGAAAAAGCAAAAGCACAGGAAAAAAGAAGGGAAGGAGGACAAGAAGTTCAAAGAACAGAGAGAGACAGGAAGATGTGGTGAAGGAGGGAGGAAGACGAAGAACAAAAGGCATCCTGCTTAGCTTTGTCAGTGGATGGACTGGGCAATTGCCTCTCTTGTAAATGAATGTGCTGGCTCCAGTTCTGAGTTAGAGAAAGTGAAGCTCACTTCTGTGAAGAAAGACAGGGATACCCTTGTAGAGCCCTTTCTTCGGTACATATGTGACCATCAGTTCATTTCTCGACTTTCCCCATAAGACTGTGAGCTTCTTGAGCCTACAACTTGTTTGTAATTATCTTGCTGTCCCCCGCACCTAGCACTGTGCCCAGCACATGGCTGATGCTCAACAGATGTTTGTCAAAAGACATAAATCAAGAGAAGAGCAGCCCAGCCAGAACGGTCGAAAGGGGGACAACTCACAAGAGCTGAGGTCACCCGGGAAGCAAGGTTCAGGTATTTCATCATGGATGACTGTGTTGTAGGTTCACCTTGTTTTAACAAATCCCTCGTTAGAACACCTGAAAGCTTTGTCAAAAGAAGGCATTTTAGAGGAACTCTCTTCTCCACTAATTTTAGTACAATAGTTTTCCTCACGGCAATGCCAGGGCTTAAAGTCGCCCTTGTGTCCGTGTGACTTCCAGCAAGTTGCATAACCTCTTTGTGGCTCAGTTCCCCCAACTGCAAACTGGGATAATAACACCTACCTCATGGCGTTGTTATGAGGATTCAATGAATTAATGCTTATAAAGCGGCTGAACTATGCCTGGCACAGAGTAAGCATTATAGAAGCATGTGTCTTGGAAAGTTACTTGGAAAACACAAATTTACAACTAGAAATCCTGTTTTCTTGTTTTATGACCCAATCCCCCTTCTTTGTGTTCAATTTGTTCCCGAGGGAAGGATCTTCTCAATAGATTTGGAAAAGGAAGGATTACCCTTTGGTTCAGCCCACTTCTTGGGCAACAGAAATTTCTCCTTGAACCCTTTCTAGGTCAGGCACACTTTGGGGAGCAGAGCCACCTGTAGGACTCAAATATTAGGGTAGGCCTAAAAGAAAAGGTGTAGTTGGAAAGTCAGGAAATCTGATCTTGTTTCAGGGGGAGCCAAAAGACACGACTAATATCCTTGATAGAAATATTTTGGATTTTTATAATAGAAAAAATACTTACTGGGTGTCACTTAATACTTGTCTCACTTAAGACCTATAACCATGCCATGAAGTAGTTCTTGTTTCCGTTTTGCAGATGAGGAAACTGTCACCAGGAGAGGCCAGGTTAACTAGCCCAACGTCACACAACTGTGTAGAGGCAGAACCAAAGCCTGAACTGAAATTTGACTTGATTCCAAAGCCGTTTTTGGATTCCCTGACACAAGTTCCAGAGCATGTGCTACAGGCGTGCTACCAGAAGACAGAAGGAATTTCAACCCGGCAGGACAGGGGCCCAGGCTGAGGTTTTCTTAGGACACCAAGCTTTCCTTAGGAAAAGCAAGCTGGTCAAGTTCTATAAGCCTATTGCAAAACCTCCCTTGCTGAGTCATTGAACAGTGTCCTGGAGGGAGCTTTCTAAAGCTACCTGGTCACTCCTGCCCCCTGAAGGAAGCTCAATGCCACAGACACTTGATTCTGAAAAGATCTTAACTCCCTTGTTTGAAAAAGTATGGCCAGTCCTCCAAGCTGGAAGTTTTTTCTCAAGCACTGCGCCCTTTAAGGGGCACAAAATGATGAAGCTGGACAAGGGTTCCAGAAGACCCCATGATGGCTAGAAACACTGCAGACTACAGATCTGCTGAGACTCAGGGAGGGCCACAGAATCTCTTCAACTCAAGTCCATTTCACTGAAAAACTTTCATTGTGCCCACTTCCTCAAGATGAAATCTCACCTTGGTTTGGGGTTCGAGGTTCTCCATTATGGAGTTCTGCCCTCCCTCATTCTCCACTTGCCTGAAACTCTCCTCCTTGCTTCTGCCAAATGGGTTTTTGCCTGTTACCAGAGCATGCCAGCACTACCTCAGGCTCTAACTTTTGTTCACACCAACCCATCTCTCCCACCCTGGCCTGAAGTGACCTCACTTTCTTCTGGCTGGTTCCAACTGGCCTCAGAATTCATCTGGTGATAAATTATATACTCCTGTGATGCCCTGACAACAATTCCATTGTTTGGAGCTGTTACAGAAATCCTTTATTGTTAAATTTTCACATGTTCATTTCTTATCCCTCCAACTAAATTATCCGAGACTGGAAGGCAAAAGCAATGTCTGATTTATCATTTCATGTCCACAGTATCTTGGAGGTGCCTGCTGCCTTGTAGATCCCAAACATTTCTAGGTTTTTAAAGACTGACCAACTCTCTTTCTGTTCCTTCCTTTCTGTTTGCTCAAAAATATCTTGATTAAGCCGACAGAACCCAAGTTGTGAGATCCCTAAAACTCTGGACCTAATTTCCCCCAACACTTTCAAAACAAACAAATAAATAAAAACCAGCAACAACAAAAAACACTGCTCTAGATGGTTCCTATGAACACCCTCAGGAAGCATAAGGGTCCTAAAAAGAGGGAGACCAGGTTATTTTGGTTGTGTTCCTACTACTCCCACCATAAAATATAGGACAGAATTGGAAACAGAATACGGATCTGTCAATATATTCTGAAGGCACAAGCAGGCACTTTGACACTCAGGAAAAGGAGGCCATACCAGTGGAATGCAGCCAGATGTCTTATTTCCAGCAGTTATCCCAGTATTACACCAGAGCTGCAAGAGTCTCATGACTGGGCAGAGTGGCTTGGGTCTTGCGCTATAAGCCGTTGGTGTCAATCCACATCCTAAAGGGATTTCTTCTCTCTGAAGCTCTGCCTACAGTTTCCAGGGGATCCCAGATCAAGGTAGGGTCTTTATATTAACTTTTATTTTTTTATTTTTTTTTAGTTCACAAGGTGATTTTCAGGTGCAGCCAGAGTTGAGAGCCACTAGACTTTTGCTCTGGCCTCCTGGAATGCCAGAAGGAAGCTCTAGCCTCTATCCATCCTCTCCAGCCCCATGCGTTGCCCAGCCCCCAGTCTGGAGCAATCCCACTCTTCCCTAAACTCAGCTCCCAGGTGTAAGGGAAGGCAGATGGACTATGAACATTCTGGACCCTGCTATACTCTCTCTTAGGCTCTTCTTTCATCTCAAGCATAGATTCTTCCTCCTCCATGAGCCTTTTCCTGTCTGTACACTTTGGCACACTGCACCTTCCCTCTGCAACAGTTATGATCCAACACCCATCCAGCACATACTTACTCATCACGTGGCACTGGAATGCAGCCCCTTACATGGGCTTTATCTTTATCTCTCTCCTGAAATCCCAAGCTCCTCAGAGTCATTCTTCGAACTTCTTTTTGCTCTGACAGGGATGAACTTGGAATGGACATAAAATGCTTGAATATTGAATGGAGAGGGAGAGAGTGAAGAGAATGAGGAGGGAAAAATTCTTACTCAACAAATATGTATTACACATCTATCATAAAGCAGGTAGAGAGACAGCAAACAAACAAGAGTTAGAATGATTTCCAACATAAAGTGTAATAAAAAATAAACCAGAGTAAAAAGATGGGCAATGAATAAATGAATGAATTTATCAAATGTCTAGTAAATTCAAACTCCACAAACACTTAATTTCTATCCACTCAGGATTTTCCACCAGATTGTACAACAGTGGGGGGAGGCTACTGGGTTTGTATACTATTTTGCTAAGGCCATCATAACAAAGTACTAGGGACTGGGGGAGCTTAAACAACAGAACTTTATTGTCTCATAGCCTGGAGGGTATAAGTCCAAACTCAAGATGTCAGCAGGACTGATTCCTTCTACGGGTTGTGAATGATCTGTGCCAGGCGTCTCTCCCTAGTGTGTATCCTAATGACTTGACTTTACAACTTAATTTCCTTTGTAAAAATAAAACAAAACTCTGTCTCCAAATAAAGTACATTTGAGGTACTGGGGGTAAGGACTTGAACATATGAATTTTGGGGGAACACAGTTCATCTCATAACAGTGTCCAAACAATGTTTTTACCTTTCTATCAAGATCTACGTACCATTGGGGTTTACCAATTAAAGATTATTTTAGCGAGCGCCTGGGTGGCTCAGTGGGTTAAAGCCTCTGCCTTCGGCTCAGGTCATGATCCCAGGATCCTGGGATTGAGCCCCACATCTGGCTCTCTGCTCAGCAAGGAGCCTGCTTCCCTTCCTCTCTCTGCCTGCCTCTCTGCCTGCTTGTGATCCCTGTCTATCAAATAAATTTTTAAAAAATAAATAAATAAAGATTATTTTAGTCAGTTGTAACCTCCTTGAGGGTAGGAACTCTGTTGTTCATAACTATTTCCCAAGTTACTAGGGCCACGTCTGGCATGTAGAAGATAATTTACAAATGTTAGATTGAATTCATTTTTGTTCTAGAAAACTCAGGGCAAAGGGTGAAGCCATTTAACCCAGGAAATCAAAATAGGTTGATAGCCCGCAGCAATTCCTGAAATTCTCTGAGTCAAAGGAAATTATGTTTCCGTGACACAGAATCTGTTTCTGGATTTCTTAATTAGGGGTATTTGCATGATGAGAGCAGACTTGCTTCCCTCCTCTCAAAGCAATGGCCTCTGCCTCTGCCATCAGAATTATCTCTACAGCAACTCGGGTGAGTCACAGAGAGAAGGTCTGGCTCTAAGTGGGGGAATGAACAGCAGGAGAGAGGGAAAGCGTCTTAAGATAGAGACCCCTTGCGGATGTACAGGAGGAAAGGAGGGCCCATAGCTCAGCCTCTCAGTAACAAATGCAAGAGAAACGTCAAAACAGTTTTAATTGAGTGTCTCCCCACCTCAGAGTTATGCTGTTGTTTCCCTTTCAACAAATGGCTCAGCAAAAAGGTCTCCAAAGCCCCATACCAACTGGGCTCTTGCCGTCAGTCCCTGGACCAACTGTGAAAAGTTCAACATCCAAAACCCGGAAAGAAGACACGGTGGGTATGAGACGTATGAGCTCTTAGCACCATCCTGCCTCACAGTCTTTGATTCCTTGAAGCCTCCTGTGTGCTTGCACTGTTCCCTATAGATCGGATAGTGTAATTCAGTCTAGCCACCACAGATTCTCTGAATGCATGTATTCCTTACCTGAAGATGTGGTTCCCACACCCTCTTCCATCACTAAACACATTGAATGAAGATCTCACTTAGCAAGCCTTTATCAGCGTGGTCAGCATTCTGATAAAGATCTTATTTGAGAGAGAGAGAGCAAGCATGAGCAGGGGAGGTAGCAGAAGGAGAGAGAGAAGCAGACTCTCTGCTGAACAGGGAACCCAATGCAGGGCTTGATCCCAGGACTCTGGGATCATGACCTGAGCTGAAGGCAGACACTTAACTGACTGAGCCACCCAAGTGCCCCGAGTGGACAGCATTCTTAAGATCTGTTCAGAAACCCAGAAACAGAAACCAGATGGTTAAGCAGGAAAGTGTTCCATGCTTTCTCTTCTACCAACTAGCAGCCTGTATCAAGTATCCATTTCTCCAGGTTGGACACCAAACAAAACTCTAAGAAAAGCAAGACACAGCAAATGTTGGAGAGGCTGTGGAGAAAGGGGAAGCCCATTACACTGTTGATGGGGATGCAAGTTGGTACATCCACTTTGGAAAACCATGTGGAGGTTCCTCAAAAAATTAAAAATAGAGCTACCCTATGTCCCTGCAATTGCACTATTGGGTATTTACCCCAAAGATACAGATGCGTGAAAAGAAGGGCCATATGCACCCAAGTGTTCATAGCAGCAGTGTCCACAATAGCCAAACTATGGAAAGAGCCAAGATGCCCTTCAACAGATGAATGGGAAAAAAAGATGTGGTCCATATATACAATCGAATATTACTCAGCCATCAGAAAGGATGAATACCCAACTTTTGGATGGTACTAGAGGAGATTATGCCAAGTCAAGCAGAGAAGGTCAAGCAGAGTTAGTCAATTATCATAGGTTTCATTTATTTGTGGAACATAAGGAATAGCATGGAGGATCTTAGGAGAACGAAGGGAAAATGAAGGGGGGAAATTGGAAGGAGATATGAACAATGACAGACTATGAACTCTGGGAAACAAACTGAGGGTTTTAGAGGGGAGGGCGTGGAAGGAAGGGTTAACCCAGTGATGGGTATTAAGGAGGGCACATATTGCATGGAGCACTGAGTGTTATAGGCAAACAATGCTTCATGGAACACTACATCAAAAACTAATGATGTACCACATGATGACTAACACAATATAACAAAAAATTTTTAAAAATTTTTAAAAATTCTAAAAAGACTTTTGGAAGATGATCCACAAAGCTAAGACAGGTCAACCAGAATTCCAAATACTAAAGAAAGAAGAGAAGAAGAGAATCTTTTGCTCATACGGCTGTGAAGAGGCTACAGACAAGCCACAGTGCAGCTGAAAACATTTAAAAACCATTAAATCGGGGCTGTCAGCAGTGCCTCTAAGGGAAAGACCCAGAGATGGCTGAGACCAAATCCTTGAACTACAGCTTCCCAAGGGATCTCTGGGGAGAGGACTCTTACAGCAAATGCACACAGCTTATGACTACAGGACTTTCAACCTTCATTCCGGGAAGTTGGACTAGACCACGTGAAAGCTAGGAGGAATTGGTTTTCCACTCTAACCTTTGGCGTACTTCTCAAATGAAGAAATTGTTTTCGGAGAATCACAAGGTCTCTCTGAGATTTTTTTTAATTTGACTTTTTATTTGAATAATAATATAAAAATAATTCTTAGCTTGTTCTCAATCATCTGGATGACTGTTTAAGAATGCTCTGTGAAATTTCAGTACCTAAGGTTGAGCTTTGTGAAGGTTTGCGCAAGCAAAGCTTAAATGGCATCAAGGTCTGCTGTTTAAGTGAGGATGTTGAAATGGTTTGAATGTAAAAAAGTAGTGGGAGAACAAGTCATCACATGGCAAATGGTAAACGTGGAAGACTGTGTTGTCCAAAAATGGGCTCAGCGATACTCCTAGTCCTACGTGCTTCTTCGAAACCTGGTCACTATCACATCAAGGGTAGAGTCTGTAACCCCTCCCCTTTGACCTCAGTGGGCTTTTGTGACCACTTCAACAAGTAGAATGTGATAGAAGTGATGCTGCCTGGGGCACCTGGGTGGCTCAGTGGGTTAAAGCCTCTGCCTTCGGCTCAGGTCATGATCTCAGGGTCATGGGATGGAGCCCCGCATCAGGCTCTCTGCTCAGCAGGGAGCCTGCTTCTCCCTCTCTCTCTCTCTCTGCCTGCTGCTTTGCCTACAGTGATTTCTGTCTATCAAATAAATAAATAAAAATCTTTTAAAAAGAAGAAGAAGAAGAAGAAAAAGAAGAAGAAGAAAAATAGTAGTAGTAGTAGTAGTAGTAGTAGTGATGATGCCTGACTTCCCAGGCTAAGTTATAAAAAAGATAGAGCTTTCTTCTGGTCCTTTTTTTCTGGTCCTTTCTATCTGAACACTTGCCCTTGGGACATAGCTCTATGTTGCGAAGAAGCTCAGGACCCATGAAGAACCACATCTAGGTCTTCTGGCTAGAAGATCCAGACAAGGTCCCAGTGAGCAGATGGTGTCAATTGCCAGACATGTCAGCAAGCAAGCTTTTGGATCAAGGGCTGGCAGTTTCTGAACTGGCCGAACCTGACCTATTGCCTATTTTTATAAATAGTTTAATTGGAACACGACCATGCCCATCCATTTTTCTGTGGCTTCTTTTTTTGCTACAATGACAGTGTTTAGTAGTTACAACAAATGATATGGTCTACAAGGGTAAAAATAACGTACTATCTGGTTTTTTTACAGAAAAACTTTACTGGCCTAGAATCATTAGATTATTCTAGGTCCCATTCTTCTAGCCATCTTAGGTAAGTCCCGAGCAGAGGCCTCTGCTCACTGGGGCAGAGACGAGCCATTCTTAGCGAACTCTGCCCAAATCACAGATTTGTGAGCAGTACAAGTGTTGTTTCAAGCCACAAATTTGGGGTTTGCTTGTTTCCTAGCAATAGATAACTGGCGCAGTTTTATAAGCATGCTGTATTCAAGAGGACCTGGCCAGAGCAGGTAATTCCATATTCAGATTCTACTGCTTAGAGCTTATTTTTGTGTTTACCAACTTGCAGCAGTTCATTAGCTGCAAGAAGTAGATAATTGCAGTGAAGGATTTTTCCATTGCCAACTCTAATAGGAATTAGATTAGATGCCCCCTGTAATTCAGATTTTAATAACATCACAATGCTAATCTTATCTCCAAGAAAAGATAATTTTTCATTATTATCTAGTAACACTTCATTAAAATTGGTCTTCAAGAATTGCTTGCTGCCACCTTATGGGTAAGTGTGTGGTCTGATTATCTTGCGTTATCAAACCAAGCTTTGACATTACTAGTGACATTTTCTGCAACACACTATGCAAACGGTTTATTCTCTGCATTAAAACAATTGAAGTCAAAATGTAGGAAAGAAATTAATATACAGCCAGAACCGGAAGTCTTTAAATTATTAACCAATTAGGGGGTTTTGTTTTAGCAAAACATCATCTCTCACATTAAATTTAATCATATAGGATTTTGTGGATTTTTTTGGGTTAGTTTGATAATTTGGTTTTCTAACTATTTAAGCTGCAAATAGAGCTATGAGCATAGGATTCATATTTACATTTATCTCTGTGTGTGTGTGTTCATGCACAGAAGCAACATCAGAACAGGTGATAGAGTAAATCTGTAATATATAATTTTTCCTTTTAAAAGAGACCTGTACAGACACAAAAAATGCTGTATGATTCCCACTGATATAAGTTACCTAGAATAGTCAAATTCACAGAAATAGGAAGTAGAATAGTGTCACCAGGGTTTGGGGATAAAGAGAAAATGGGGAGCTATTATTTAATGGGTATGGAATTTCAGTAGGAGATGATGAGAAATTTCTGGAAATGGATGGTGGTGACGGTTACACAAAAATATGAATGGACTCACTGCCACTGAATTTTACACTTAAAAATGGTTAAAATGGTAGATTTTACGTTATTTATATTTGATCAAATTAAAAAAAAGAAAGAGGCTGGTACCTTACCCAAATCCCAGCCCAAGCCAAAAGCAGCTGAGAGTCTCCCCAGGCCATTTCCCCTTAGGCCTAGATGCTTAACCTAGACCTTTGAGGTTTTAACCATCAAGGGTGAATAGAGCCCTTTCTTAAAGGGGCACCAAAGAATTAGTGCCCAGGAAAACAGCATCTCTCCCTGTCTTGCTCAGACTGGAAGCAGCACCAGCCTGAGACACTCACCCCTGGACTTTTGGTAACAAGCCCCTTATAGCCCCTGAGCAGGGGAGGAAAGAAGGATTCCAAAGAGAAGCCCAGGCACTCTGAAAGAAGGCCGTCCACCCACAGGCACTCAAAAGTCTCACCCTCATTCTGGTTTTGTCCCACACCAAAGGGGAACTCCTCCTTCTAGAAGAGGGTGATCTTTGAGCAAGACTGGAGACTGAGGAATGCTTCCAAGGGAAGTGGAGGCCCAGTGGAGGAAACGGGGTAATTAGAAGGGAGATTCTGGGGTAGGTATTTAGAGGGAAAGACTGGCCCCTCAGAGGTGCCAGACTCTGTGCTTTACATTCTTTATTACCTTTAAAAATCTTCACAATAACATTAGCTGTTTTTGTCTCCATTCTATAGAAAAAGAAACTGAGGCAAGAGCTAACTTGCCTGCGTTGTCTCACAGCTCAGAAGCCAGGATGAGAACAAGGTCTGTCTAATTACAATATCCTGGTTCCTGCCCCTTCTTCCTCCTTGTCCTCCATGGACGGGTTCTAATCCTCCCTCTCACCTGCTCTCTAATGATTCTGCCTCACTACACACCAGCCTCCTCATCTGAAAAGACCTCTTCACAACCTTGAAGGAGCCCTTGGACTCCCTCTGAGTAGTGTAAGAATTTGGCAAACAGCAAAGAACCCCAGAGAAGTGGAGTCCAGCAGAAAAACCGACACCAGAAGAAAGCCATGTCAGACCCCTCACGGCGCCAGAGAGCCCCCCACCTTCCCACATCATTCGGGGGCACTGATTCGGGATTTCTTTCTTGAGAGCCTTTAATTTAACATGCGGGTGTACCTAGAAACAAAGCCCTTCTATAAGAAAGCTAAGCATGCTAAACATTCTTTACAGGCAATTAGTACCGCAGCCCTTTCTAGCCACGTTGTTTGAAAATAGCTCTAAAAATAATATCTTGAGCAGCTTCTATTTGCTCCTTCCCAGGAGAAGGTAAACAAGTAAACTCAAAGGCAGCTGCTGCCTGGCCACCTCTTCCTGTATTTGTTTCTTGTCTCTCAGGGACAGGCCACGCCTCGCCCCCCACCCCTGCTCTTCCTGCTCTCCACCGGTCCTCCATCAGTTCCTCTCGTCGACCAAATTAGACACAGGAGCAGCAGTGGTCACAGGCATTTTCTTAGTAATTCTTTACACTTTCTTATGAATTAATTTTTTGTGTAATACTGCCCATTTTTATCATTGGGCAAATGTTCCTCTGGAAACAAACCGAGGCACCAGGACCTGGAAGAGGTTATACGAAATGGCTTGTGGAGGCCATGTGGTTCCATACCTGAAGGAACTGTACTGAAACTATAAACACCTAGAAGGAACATAGGCAGTAAGCTCATTGACATCCATCATAGCCATGCTTTTTGGATCTGGTTCCAAAGACAAGGGAAATGAAAGCAAAAATAAAAAATGGGACTACATCAGACTAGAAAGCTGCACAGTGGAGGAAACCATCAATAAAGCAAAAAGACAACATAATTAACAGGAGATATTTCAAGTCATATATCTGGTAAGGTTTTTGTATCCGAAATATATAATAAACTCTTACAACTCAATAACAATAACCAGAAAAAAAAACAAAACAAAAACAAAAACAAAAAAAATCCCACAACCACCCCCCCCCCAGTAATCCAATTTTTAAAAGGACGGAGGAGGGACACCTGGGTGGCATAATCAGTTAAACATCTGATTCCTGGTTTGAGCTCAGTCAAGATCTCAGGGTCGTGAGATTGAGCTCTGCCACAGCAAGCACCATATTGTGCTCCACGCTCAGCACAGGGTCTCATTAAGACTTTCTCACACTCTCCCGTGCCCCTCCCCCCCATTCACATGTGCACTCTCTCTCTCTCTCAAATAAGTAAATAAATAAATTTTTTAAAAAGAAAAGAAAAAGGACAAAGGATCTCAACAGACATTTTTCAGAAGAAAATGTATAGATGGCCTACAGACACATGAAAAGATGTTCAACATCACTAATCATCAGGGAAATGCAAATAAGAACCACAATGAGATATTATCGCACCCAGGCAGAATAGCTAGAATAAAAAAGACAAGAAATACCAAGTATTGGCAAGGATGTGGGGAAAAGGGAACCGTTGTGTGCTATATAACTTGGAGTAGCCACTATGGAAAAGAATATGAAGTTTCCTCAAAAAATTTACCACATGATCCAGCAATTCCACTACTGGGTATCTATCTGAAAAAATGGAAACATTAATTTGAAAAGATACATGTATGTCTATGTTCATTGAGGCATTATTCACCATAGCCAAGATATGGAAACAACCTAGGTGTCCATAAATGGATGAATGGATAAAGAAGTCTTCTTTATTTTCTTTATCCATTCATCCATTGGTAGTTGCATGAATATACATATTATACACACACACACACACACACACACAATGGAATACTAGTCAGCCATAAAAGAAGAATGAAATCTTACCAATTGCAATAACATGGGTGAAACTTGATGGTATTGCGCCAAGTAAAATAAGTCAGAGAAAGACAAATACTGCATTATTTCACTTACATGTGATATCTAAAGAACAAAACAAACAAAACCAAACCAAACCCAGACTCATAGATACAGAGAACAGATTGGTGGTGACCAGAAGGGTGGAGGGCTTGGTGGGGGGCAGGGTGCTGGGCAAAATGGTTAAAGGGGATTGAGAAGTACAAAACTCCAGTTATAAAATAATGAAGTCATGGGGATGCAATGTACAGCATAGGTAATATAGTCAATCATATTAACTTTGTAAAGTGACAGTTGATAACTAGACTTATGGTAACCATTTCACAATGTATACAAAGGTCAATCACTATGTTGTACACCTGAGTATATCAATTATACCTCAATAAGTTTTTCTAAAAGTGCAAAAAAAGAAAGAAACAATGGATGCCTAGAAGGGAGCTCACATTTGTGGGTCTGGGCCACTAGATGGCAATTATGCCCCTTTGCCCTATTATTGCAGCTGAGCCTAGAAAACTGGCCTGTCCCTGGAGCACTTTGGTGTCTTTCTGGTGAAAAGATCTTTGAGATCTTTTCTCATAAATACACCCTTTCATTATAGCAACAACTGTTTCTTATCTACCTTTACCTTTACTAACGATACTTATTAAAAACTCAGAGAAGCATTAAAGGTGATAAGAGGGTTTTCCCTCATACCTCAGTAGAAGCTCCATCTGACCAAATATTTATGTAATATTAGCAAGAGCCTTTGCCCCACTTTCAGTCACCTTTCTGGTTTTGTGTGCTTTGGAAAACCTTGGTCCTGGGAACTTTTCTTTGGAGGTGCTTTTTCTTCCCAGCCTTTCCCTCAAGGAAGCCTGTCAGGATACTCTGGTTAGACTACCCTGCCATGTTTCCTTCAGCTGAAAAAGTTCTCACTGCCATGCCACTCTTCTGTGAAGTCTTTCCTACATCTTTTCCCAAACCTTAGCCCTACCCTCCTTACCACCTATGTTCAAACCACATTTGTCATACAACTACTAAAGAGTTAATACATCATTCCATTGTTATTTGCCCACATGTGTCTTTCTCACTAGATGGCAAGTGTCTAGAGAGCAGGGACAAAGTTTTATTATTTATTTCTGATTCCTACAGTGCCTAGCCCAGCAAGCTGCCAACTATCATTGAGACAGCAGGCAGAGATTGAAGAGAAAATAACCCTGTTACCTTCTTCAAAGTTCCAGCTGTCCAGAACTAACCATTATCCAGTCCCAGAACAATTTCACATCTCTTCTGGCCTGTCCTAGGACCTGAAGAGTTGACTCACCATTGGCATCACGAGGTGAGTAGGTGAGGAATGAGTGTGTTTAGGTGAGTATTTGAGGGAATATAAGTGCAGTAGGGTACAAATACTGACAGATGTCTGGATTCCTTTTGGACACTAACCAGTTCCCTTATCTCTGCTTGCTCACAAAGAAATGTTATTGGTCTGGGAGGAGATTACAAAGGCCAAGTGGATTAAGGCCATTTTCATTTGTCTTAAAGGTGACTTCCTTTCCAGCTGTAAGAAACTTATATTCACAGAAGGATATAATTTGGAATTATATCCTGGAATGTTTTTCCTCTGCTCTCCTTCCTTCAAAGCCATGCAGCTGGAGTGTAGTCCTGGGACCAGCAGTATAAGTACTACCTGGGAACTTGCTAGAAATGCAAAATCTCAGACCCCACCCAGATCTGCTGAGTCAGAGTCTACATTTTTACAAAATCCCCAGGTGATTCACATGCACATTAAAGTATGAGAAGACCGATCTATAACATACCTGGAGGCCACAGGATTTTATGGGAATGTAGTGTCTTTGTACACTCTGGTCCCAAAAAGTCAGGGTCACAGTAGGATGAGTCAAATTCTTCACACCATGAGAGTTTAACAGAAAGTCCATTATTTGGCAATGCTGGGGCATTAAACAACCCTAATACTTCCTCAAGGTATTAGGAATTAAACATAAAGCCCCCACTGATAAAAACCTGGGCCCCAGACCAAGGTCTTTGTCAGATTCTTCGAAGATTCCCCAACAGTGATTAGGTGATGATACAGGTGTAGTGTATAGACTAGGTAAAGACAATGAATAAGATAAAGACAAGACAAGACAAGAATGAAGCCTTTCTTTCTTTCTTTAAGATTTTATTTATTTCACAGACAGAGAGAGAGAAAGACCACAATTAGGCAGAGAGGCAGGCAGAGAGAGGGGGTGGAAGCATGCTCCCCACTGAGCAGAGAGCCCGATGTGGGGCTCGATCCAGGACCCTGAGATCATGACCCAAGCCAAAGGCAGAGGCTTAACCCACTGAGCCACCCAGGGACCCTGAAGCCTTTCTCATAGGCTCTGAAGAACCACTATGGTCCACCTGAGGTTTTCTTAGTAACTGCAGCAGACAAGTCTAAGAAATAGCAAGCCAATTGGGGTGGGAGTGAGAGAGTCATGTGATAATGACTGGGCTTACTTCAGACTCAGGAGGTCTGATGAGGCTCGGGACTAAATGATGGTAAATGCCAGAAATCCTCCACAGTGCAGTAAGCCCAGGGAGAATGGCTTGGGCCTGACTTCAGCCACCCTCTGCCTTCTATGTTTGGAGCAGGACACTGTTCCCAGGGCTTCCTACGGTCCGATGAGTGATGGGTCAGAGAAGAGCATGTCTCACAGATGATAGGAATTGGGTCTTCCAAGGAAGGGAGGCCATGCCATTCATGAAACTGTACATAGCCTGTGTTTGTACCAAAGCTTCTGCCTGAGAGATGAACAGCCACAAGGCAAGACAGCAGGCCTGAGGGACAGGCAGCCAGCATGCTCATGGCCAGGTTCATATGGAAAAATCCCCCAAGGGCCTATAGGGCATTGTGTGGGGTCCAGGACCCCCCAGTTAACACTTGACAATAAAGCAAGGACTGGTGCTTAGGAAACAGGCAGAAAATGAACTGTGCTAAGGAAGTTCCAAAAAACAGGGGTGCCTGCAGTTAGAATGGCCAAAATTAATGAGACAGTAAACAACAAGTGGTGGAGAAAATGTGGAGAAAGGGGAACCCTCTTACACTGTTGGTGGGAATGCAAGTTGGTGCAGCCACTTTGGAGAACAGTGTGGAGATTCCTTAAGAAATTAAAAATAGAGCTACCCTATGACCCTGCAATTGCACTACTGGGTATTTACCCCAAAGATAAAGGTGCAGTGAAAAGAAGGGCCACCTGTACCCCAATGTTCATAGCAGCAATGGCCACAGTCGCCAAACTGTGGACAGAGCCAAGATACCCTTCAACAGACGAATGGATAAAGAAGATATGGCCCATATATACAATGGAGTATTATGCCTCCATCAGAAAGGATGAATGCCCAATTTTTGTATCAAGATGGATGGGACTGGAAGAGATTATGCTGAGTGAAATAAGTCAAGCAGAGAGAGTCCATTATCATATGGCTTGACTTACTTGTGGAGCATAAGGAATAACACGGAGAACATTGGGAGAAGGAGAGGAGAAAGGTGTTGGGGGAAATTGGAGAGGGAGACAAATCGTAAGAGACTATAGACTCTGAGAAACAAACTGAGGGTTTTGGAGGGGATGGCAGTGGGTCGTTGGGTGAGCCTGGTGGTGGGTATTAAGGAGGGCACGTATTGCATGGAGCATTGGGTGTGGTGCATAAACAATAAATCTTGGAACACTGAAAAAATAAAATTAAAAAACGAAAAACAAAAAAACAGGGACGCCTAAGTGGCTCAGTTGGCTAAGCAGCTGCCTTTGGCTCAGGTCATGATTCCAGGGTCTTGGTATCGAGTCCTACATCAGGCTTCCTGCTCAGCAGAGAGCCTACTTCTCTCTCTCCCTCTGCCTGCCGCTCTGGTTACTTTGTGCTCTTACCCTATCTCTCTGTCAAATAAATAAATTAAAATCTTTAAATAAAAATAATAAAAAAAGAAAGTTCAAAAAACAGAGCTAAGTAAGGCAAAGAAATGAAAGTTGCTTTCATAAACTTTAATAAAGATAAAAAGTAGAAATGGAAGAAAATGAGGTCAAAGGAGGAAAACATGGGATGGGGTTGGGACTGAAGACTATTCCATCTGCAGCTCGATCTTATCATGCGTTGACCTCGGTCTCTAGAAAGCTTGTATCATTTAGTTTCTTGTTTATCTTTCCCTTGGTGTGCAGGCAGTGATTCCTTGCTTCTCTTCTTCCAGCTCAGGTCCTAATGGAATCCTTTCTTTCCCTGTCTCCAACCACACTGGTTTTTCCTAAGAGAATCTGAAGGAGGCCAACAGTCCCTAGCGTGAAAGCTATTGCTGAATCACAAAGTGACCAGTCAGAAATTGGTCCTGGACCAATGTGAACACAGGTGTACCTTTGATGAGATACACACACACACACACACACACACACACACACACATATATATGAATATCTGTTATACATAAACTTATGATATGATACCAGTTTATGATACCAGTTTAATAACATTTTCATATTTCTTAACTTTGTGGTAGCAGTTTAATAATAACAATATTTGCATTAAACTATTACCACAAAAATTACCCATAATCCTTTCACCTAAACACAACTATTTTTACCTACCATTTTTGTGTGCCTGAAAATGACAAGTAAACACATCTGAATATAACCCATGTTGTCCCAGGCCACACCTGTCTGAAATAAAATAGTCAGTAATGGTAAAAATGGCATTTCCATGGCTCTGCTGTCACCTTCAATTTTGGGAAATCTGACCACTCTCACATTTCACCCAACTATTCCTGGGACTCCCTAAGTAAGTAGGAATATAGATGAGGATGATCTCTTAAGTCTTCCCAAACAAGGTTTTTTTAGTTACACAGCAACCTCGACCATCCCTCCCCCACACCGTTTTAACCTCCTACATGTCTCTACACCCCAACTGTAATTCATTCTCCAACATCTCCACCCCATAGGGCCCTACTGGCTCATTACAGATTTAGAGTCTTTTTTTTTTTTTTTAAAGATTTTATTTATTTATTTGACAGAGAGAGATCACAAGTAGGCAGAGAGGCAGGCAGAGAGAGAGAGAGAGGGAAGCAGGCTCCCTGCTGAGCAGAGAGCCGATGCGGGACTCGATCCCAGGACCCTGGGATCATGACCTGAGCCGAAGGCAATGGCTTAACCCACAGAGCCACCCAGGCGCCCCCAGATTTAGAGTCTTCTCTACAGTCCTCCCCTCCTCCCCTTCATCCCTTCATAAGGCTCTCAATGTTCTCACAAGCCTCTGGTTCTCCAACATGATCCATAAGTATTAGGCTAAAAGACAGGCCGAATGGATGATGAGGGTCTGCACTTAGAGTCATACAAGTGGACACACTCCTAGGCAGACCCTCAGCTATAGAAGTAGCTCCCCATCCTGAAAATCTATCAAGGCTCAAGTGATGGATGGTGGGGTTAATGTGGGAGAGAATTTTAAAATTGCTTCCTCTAAATGGTTATTTTAAAATTTATGATCTCCTGCTTAAAGGATTATTGGTAATAAATGGTGACACCACTCACACCCTGACTTCTACATTGAGAACTGGAAAGTTGGATGGTTTTTGTTATAGGAATTCAAAGGATTGACTCAACTGGGCTAGGAAAGCAGGTTTTTCATACAGAACATGAGATCTCCTTATTAGAGATAGGAAAAACTGATTATGGGTAAGAAGAGCTGGTGAAGGTTTTTTTACGTGGGGAAGATGGTATAAACATAGGCACAGAGGCAAAAGAGTACAAGACTTGCTCAGTCACACATTTGGTTTTAACTACAGGTTCATGTAGGGAAACAGTAGTAGATGCTACTGGAAAGATAGATTTGGGGCTGTCACATTGAAGAGAAATCTTAACACCAGCTCAGGAATTTGGATTTTTGCTGAAGGCACAGGGAAATACTGAAATATTTTGTGCATGTAAATAACATGATGAGATTGGCATTTTAAAGAAAATTGTTCTGGTGCTTGTATTCAGAAAACATAGGAGAGAAAATATGAAGGAGATAAAGACAAATATATTTAACTGTACCTAAATCTTTGGATTTCTTTGAGTCTTGCTTTAAATAGCTTGTTTAAATATAGTTATTGCTAATGCTAGTAAATGTATCATTGAGTACACATTATTCTTGACAATCTAAAAAAATCTATATTTGATAACAAAAAATATATACATGAAGAAGCACTCCTTGTTATTCTACTAACCATGCTTATAGGAAACTCAGCTTCTTAAAACATCAGACTAAATCAGACCAGAATGGTTCTGGTAAGGACAAGGTGCAATTTGGGGCTCCCTGGAAACTGCTTTCCTTCCAAACTTGTCTTTACAGATTGCTGAATGGTTTTGTGAGTCCAAATATCTTCTCAATAAGTACCTCTTCCATCTAAATCAGCCTTGGTCAGCTTCAACCTTGCAGGAACTTTAATTCTACAATTTCCTCACAGAATTTCCACCTTTATTTGTTCAATTGCCTTACTTTAGCCAGTTCCTGATTTGCGATTTGGTGTTTGGGGTCCTACTGCTGATCCAGCTCAGGATCCGTGATCCCTGAATTGGGTGCCAAGAATTGGGTCAAAGTACCATTTCTCCTTGTACCAACGAATACCCTTTAATTCTGGCAAGCCTGGAAAAGGAAAGTAGCAGGGGAAAAAAAAATCATCAAAATCTGGGTATTATAACAACAGAGGCAATCTGGGAGAATTATGAGCCAATTTTAGTTTTCCTTTTTGCAGTTGTCTACACTAAAAATTTATATTTTTTAAGTGTAATAACTATGACCATATGTAATCCATTAACAACTAAATAGAGTTTATCCATATTAGCACAGTTTTAAAAAAATATACCCAACTTGGGCACCTGGGTGGCTCAGTGGGTTAAAGCCTCTGCCTTTGGCTCGGGTCATGATCCCAGGGTTCTGGGATCGAGTCCCACATCGGGCTCTCTGCTTGGCAGGGAGCCTGCTTCCCCCTCTCTCTCTGCCTGCCTCTCTGCCTTCTTGTGATCTCCATCTGTCAAATAAATAAATAAATAAAATATTTAAAAATAAAAATATACCCAACTTACCATTTTTTCCCCTATTACAGGGTGGCATGAATTGTTTCAATTCATAAAGGAAGGTTAGAAAGAAAGATTGAAAGGTCAAAATATCTATCAGTTATTGGGTGCTGCTAATTGCAGAAAGTCACCCTTTGCTTTGGCTTTTAGGCAGCTTTAATAAGCCTAAATAAGCATGAACATCTCCCCTATCCTCAGGCTGAGGGTCCTTGAGTTTGGATTGGGGAGCCAAAAGGAGAGAAGAAGGGAGTAGGATAAGCAATATCCAGTGTCTACATAAGCCTTCATTTCACCCCAAATCTTCAGTGGATTCTACTGCATATTTAAATGTCTTATGTGAGATTTGGGGAGGTGGGGAAGAGAAGGAAAATAATCACAAAGAGAGAGAGGGGACTGAGCTCCACATTGGGCCTGACAGAACATAGGGAAGGGAGAGCTGCCAGAGGTGAGATGAAAATGAGATGCTGGAAATCAGACTGAACCACGACAATATGAGCTTCCTGTCCCTGCTACCCCAGGATGGGCAGAGCTGCTTCCACAGAATATCGGCAGGAAGGCGGGGGGTGACAAATATTTCTTAAATCTAGAAGGATAGTAATCTTTGCTGGCATCTGGATTTAGGAATTAAATTTTATCACCTCTTACGATCTCCTTTTTCAGGAGCTTGTCATTCATTATCTCTGTCTCTATTGTGCTGCCATGTAAGGAATCACCTGCTCAAGACAAAAGCATAATTAACAAACTTGTCATGTAGAACTGACTTCTAGAGCACTTTTCATTGGTCATCAGAGCCCCACTGACACTAAAGTCAAACAATCTGCCTAAGAAATTGCGTATCTCAGTGGTACAAATACTTAACCCTGCCCCTCTGCCTGTGATAGCCAAAGAGACAAAGAAAAGAGGGGAATATCTGACCATGCCGGGGTGAAGCCATTAGGAAGTGCATCCCACGTAATACAAGAATGAACAATTGGGTGAGTGAGTGAATAAGCCCACCCTTCAGGAAACCCTTTCCAGGAATAGAACATGTTTCTTTTTAAAAGTGTTTCCTTTTCCTAACTGAGAAAAATTGGCTTGTCTGATCTGATCTGCTCAAGTCCTGGTCATATCAATTTGTGTTTAAATTATTTATCCAGTAGGATTTCCTCGTAGGTTCTGAGTCAAATGCCAAGGAGAGGAATCATGCTCCCAGCTGGATTGATTGTAGAAGTTAAGGAGTCTTTCTTCTTGATTATTTCCTATGAGGCCCTGCATGCCCTAGGACTCTAAGCTATCTGTATGGATGTTCCTATTCTGTAGGCTTAGATTCACCCTGTTCTTGAGCTCATCTTGACCAAGACAGGAGACTAGCTCCACCAGCAGGAGGGGCCGAAACAGAGTCTTGTCATCTTTTGGAGTCTCAGGTGGGCACAGCAACCCACCACTCTGCTACTGCCTACTTCAATTAGCAATAATCGCGCCTCGGATAAACTGCCTACTTCAACGTACCATGTGTACCCATCTGTACTTGACCTCATCCCGCTTTCCCAGAGTTCTGTCCTGAATCTGCCAGAATCCCAACTGTATTTGGATCCTAGTAGCACTTTCCATTTTCCCCCTGTACCTCCAAACTCAGGCTGAGCAGGGATTTGCATAAACAGAACTTTGAAAGGTGTGATTCTGTCCCTTCCTGATTCTAAGCATTAGCAATACCTGGAAACAGTTCCATCCTACAGAGTGAACTCCCTTCAGTATCAACATGGAAGCGAGCCAACAGTCTTAAAATGATATCCCTGTTTATCGAGGCAGGGGGGGTATGTGTGGGGCTAATATCAATCTGGTGGACAAGGCATGACAGCAGTGACATTCAAAGGCACGTATTTGCCATCTGTGGCAGTGGCTTTGTTTGAGACCACTTGTTCATTTTTGGCAGGTAGGGTAGCTGGGTCTCAACTCTAGGGAAAAGTAAGCCAGATCCTACTTAACTGGACTAGAGTTTAAGGGAGGTCTCCTGTGTTGATAGGCTACCAGCTTGCCAAACAAGGAAACTCAAATAGGTGTCTGCTTCCATAGATTAGTTCAACACAGGTTAGGGGAGAAGAGGGCAGAGATTTTCATACTGTGGGTGTCAATGAACTTGTGATTTAAAATCAATTTAAAGGGTCCCGATGAGCATTTTTCTAATGAAATTAATAGAACAGAACAGACGGTATCAAAGTATACTGAATACAGCAAGGAAAATATTTTTCACAAAGCTTCTGCTTCAGGTACATAGCTTGTTACATGCACTATGTGCGAGATACACGAGAAACAAGGAGAACTGGGGCGATGGGGAGGGACATTTATTCTCATTTTCCATCTGCAGTTTTTACCACATGAGGAACATAAAAATGTAAGCAACAGAAGAATATTTGCAATAAACACAATGGACAAAAGCTCAGTATTCAACTCCTAAAGAAAACCACAATTGTATAAAGAAAGATATGTTATTTATTACAGCAGTCTTTGTGATAGCAACAATTTGGAAACGATTCAAATGTCTGTTAATGAAAAACAAAACAAAAAAACCCTATGGTTTGTGCTACTTTGAACAGTTGTACAGTCATTAAAAATAATGAGAAAGATCTATAGGTACTAACATGAAAAGATACCTAAGATGTACAGTCCAATGAGAATGTAAGTTCCAGAATAATGCATATGTTATGATATTAATGTCATTTGTGTAAATGTCAGTCTATCTACTCAACAATTATGTACTGAGCACCTACTAAGAGCTGGACACTATTTTAAATATTGGGGATCTAGTGAAGAATAAAATAGACAAAGCTCCCAACTTTGCGGGTCTTACGCTCTGATGGTGGAGACTAAAAATAAAAAAAGTATGTTTTCTAGTACAGAAGTGAAATGTACGAAGGCTAAAAATAAATCAGGGAAGCTGAATACAGTCCTGGGAGATGAAGTTTGCAATTTTAAGTAGGGTGATAGGGAAGACCTGCCACAGAAGGCAGCATTTGAGCAGACTTAAATGAGAAGAGGGAACGTGCCATGTGGATTCTGGGAGAAGAACTTTGCAGGCAGAGAGAACAGCACATCAGTGTCCCTGAGGATGGAACATGCCTGTGTATCTAAAGCAGGAGAAGCATTGGTTTTATAAATTGAAAAACATGGCTCTACACATCAGTAATAGATATTTAGACTTCGGGGTGCCTGGGTGGCTCAGTGAGTTAAGCCTCTGTCTTTGGCTCAGGTCATGATCCCAGGGCCCTGGGATTGAGCCCCGCATCGAGCCTCTCTCTCTGCCTGCCTCTCTGCCTGCTTGTGATCTCTGTCTGTAAAATAAATAAATAAATAAATAAATCTTAAAAAAAAAAATTTAGACTCCATGGGCAAGTAGACTATGGCAGTGACTAAATAGTTCACAGGAGAAAAAATATAACCTCAAACCAAATTTCAGAATATTTGTGTAGTTTCTCTAATGCAAAAATCAAATATTCAGGTAAAAGAATTTCCCATGTTCGCTTCTCACATGACTGTTAACCATATGGGAATTGCCTGTGTCCCCAAGTCTGTGAGCTTTGTGAACATAGAAACTGTTTCTGTGTCTGGGGCATTTAGAAGTTTCTTTTCTTTTCTTTTTAATGTATTTATTTGACAGAGAGAGATCACAAGCAGACAGGCAGAGAGAGAGAGAGAGGAGGAAGCAGGCTCCCCGCTGAGCAGGGAGTCCGATGTGGGACTCGATCCCAGGACCCTGAGATCATGACCTGAGCCAAAGGCAGAGGCTTTAACCCACTGAGCCACCCAGGCGCCCCTACAAGTTTCTTTCTGGAGCATAGCCCTGTTCTTAGCATTTATGGACACTCACAATGGGCTGCTGTTAAATGGTGCTTACCAAATACCAGCATCATTCTAAGGAGCTAACCTACTTACCTACTTGCTTGCTTATTGATTGATTGATTGATTGATTTATAATTAAAGATTGTATTTATTTGTCAGAGAGAGAAATAGAGAGCACAAGCAGGGGGAGAGGCTGGAAGAAGGAGAAACGGGCTCCCTCCTGAACAAGGAACCCAATATGGGACTCCATCCCAGAACTCTGGGATCATGACCCAAGCCGAAGGCAGATGCCCAACTGCCTGAGCCACCCAGCCACCCAGTTAATCTTCACAAGGTGAAGATTAACTTATTTAATCTTCACAAAATGGTTTCGAGGTAGGTGCCATCATTATTGCCATTTAAAAAAAAATTATTTCTTTAGTTGGCAGAGAGAGAGGGAGAGCACAAGCAGAGGGAGTGACAGAGGAAGAGGGAGAAACAGGCTGCCCACTGAACAGGCAGCCCAATGCAGGACTCAACCCCAGAACCCCGGGATCATGACCTGAGCCAAAGGCAGATGCTTAACCGACTGAGACACCCAGGTTCCTTTCATTGTTGCCATTTTAAACTTGAAGTACTGAGGTACAAAGAAAGTAAGTAACTTACTGAAAGTCATATGTCAGAGCAAGAATTTGAACCCAGGCAATCTGGTGCAAGAGTCTACTTAAACCATTATAATACGGGGCGCCTGGGTGGCTCAGTGGGTTAAAGCCGCTGCCTTCGGCTCAGGTCATGATCCCAGGGGCCTGGGATCGAGCCCCACGTCGGGCTCTCTGCTCCGCGGGAAGCCTGCTTCCTTCCCTCTCTCTCTCTGCCTGCCTCTCTGCCTACTTGTGATTCCTCTCTCTCCGTCAAATAAATAAAATCTTTAAAAAAAAAACCATTATAATACATTAATTAATTAACAAGAAATAAATAAAACAATTTTGACAAATATGTTCAATAAATTCTTTAGGTAAGAAATAAAACAACACTCATTAGATTAAGATGAAAGGAATAAGAGCCCTTGCTGGAGGGACTTAGGCTAAGGCAGGCAGACTGGTCCATTTTGCAGAACACAGTGACTTAGAATCCTTCTGTACAGCAATCTCTACAGGCAAAAGTAATAGAACTTTTATCCCTTTCATGTACAAATCCTTCTTTTAGTAATGCATAAGGAAATAATTCAAAGAAAAAAAGCTTGTGAATAATGATATTTAAATACATACCATTTATAATAGGGAAAAACTGTACACAACCCAAATGCCTTGTCTCAAGGACTGGTTTTGCAAACTATAAGGGAAAACAGTGTAAGCACAGAACTATTAAAATAATAACTTTGTGGGGCGTCTAGGTGGCTCAGTCATTAAGTGTCTGCCTTCGGCCCAGGTCATGATACTAGGCTCCTGGGATCGAGCCCCACATGGGGCTCCCTGCCTGCTTCTCCCTCTCCCACTCCCCCTGCTTCTGTTCCCCACCCCGTGTCTCTGTCAAATAAATAAATAAAATCTTTAAAAAAATAATGATAACTTTGTGATCTATTTTAGTGTCTAAATGTGCATCTGAAATAAAGCTAAGTGGAACAAGAATGAAGCTATTGTGTACCTAGGCATTAAAACTACATATTATACTTTTGCAAAGATAATTAACAATCGAGATTTATGTCATTAGATCAACTTTTTGTGGTTCTTTTTTCTGTAAAAAATAAATTTGTGTTAATACATAATCAACTTTTTGTGTTTTTTTTTTCCATAAAAAAATGTTTTATGTGGGGGCACCTGGGTGGCTCAGTGGGTTAAGCCTCTGCCTTTGGCTCAGGTCATGATCTCAGGATCCTGAGATTGAGTCCCACATCGGGCTCCCTGCTGAGCTGGGAGCCTGCTTCCTCTTTTCCCTCTGCTGCTCCCCCTGCTTGTGCTCTCTCTCTTTCTCTCACTCTCTGTCAAATAAATAAATTCTTTTAAAAAAATGTTTAATGTGTAATAACAAGAAAGGAAGTCATACCATCCCTTAAAAAGGCTGAATTCATGAGGCAAGGTCCATAAAGGCCATTTTTTTCTAAGGATTAATTTTGGAGTGCGGGTAGCTGCGAATATTTGCACATCTGAGCCTGGGGTTAGAATGGTAGTTCTGTCAACCCGCTTCTAGGTATAGAGAACTTAACTCAGTCTTTCCAAATCAGAATTTCTAGCAGGGAACCCAAGCATCTGTGTTTTGAGAGAAAACTAAAGAAATTCTGATGAATGGCAATGTTTGAGAATAAATGCAATGACACTTCAACAGATACATATTATGTATCTGTTGTGTGCCTGTTTTTCCACAGTCCCTTTCATTAAGTATTCTAATCTTCTATTTTAGCTCATTTGGTAGGTATGAAGTATTATTTCCCAGCTGATCCATTTTATTGAGCACATTCATTTAAAGGCATCATTAAGTCTCACAATTTTTTTTTTTAAAAAATGCTAGCAACAGACTGGAAACAATCTAAATATCCATCATTTTCAGACTGGTCAATCAATAATTGTATTTCCACACAATGGAAACTGTGCTGCTGTTCTAAAAAAATAATGGAGCAGAACTCTATGTACAAATAGGACATTTCTCAGAGATACATTGTTAAAAGATAAATGTGAGGTAGAGAACAGTGTGTCCACTGTGTTGCAATTATGCCCCCACCCTACTCTCCACCACCCCATTTTGTATATTCATAGATTATCTCTGGAAGGAGACATCTGAAACTGGTGGTGATAGTTGCCTCTGGGTACCAAACTTGATTGATTAAGGTTACAGTGATTAGGTAAAAGGGTAGATTAACTTCGAATTTTACACCTTTTCATATATTAATTCATAAATAAGAAAATATGAATGACTAGGTAAAAATGGAATCCCAATCTACCTAAATTTCATCCATTATTAATTATTACCAGATTATCTGGAACGTCAACCCAGATTTAAGCTTGACACTACAAATCCTTTGCAGGCCTCATTCGATTTACTGCTTTGGTTTCCAGAGCTGTTAGGTTTCTCTTTCCTCCCGTGATCAGGACTTAATTGGTTGTTTGTCCTATTTTCTCTATGGGAATGTATCTATTCCTGTATCTTGAAGCATTCTCATTTCAGCTACCTGGGGCTTCCTCGTGGTGTAATCAGGAAGAGGAGAGGCCTTTGTTCTTTTCTCACTGACCTAAGAGGTCAGAGAGACATCTACCAAAGCAAATAAACAAACACACCCAGGACCAGCAGAACTCCAGAATTTCTTCCAGCAAGCTTCATGAATCCTCGCAGGTATAATACTTGGTGCAATGGAACTTCTTTATTGAGCAGTGAATCACTGAGAATTTACAATGAAGTGGCTGCTAAAGATTCCCTGAAAATAATTTCCAGAGGGCATTTTAAATACAGTTCGAACATATTTCTGTAAAAAAAGAGTGGTATATCCAAATGCATAGATTATACAACACCAAGAGTTTACTAATGTAAACTGTGGACTTCGGGTGAATATGAAGTGTCAGTGTAAGTTCATCAATGATAAGAAATGTCCCACTCTGCTGGGGCATGTTAATCATGGCGGGGGGGCTATAGACATGTGGAGGTCAGAAGTATATGGTATTTTCTAGATCTTCCTCTTAATTTCACTGTGAACCTAAAATGCTCTATTAAAAAAAATAAAGTCTTTTAAAAGAAAGATGGAATCTAGTTAATAAATTGAAGAACAAAGCTACCAAAATTTTTGGCTTTAATAAACTATAGAAAAGCTCGGGAAAAAATAGTGATATATTGATGGCCTATATGTAACACTATACATAAGTACATAATGTACATAATCATTTAAATACTTCATTTACAATTTCTCTTCTTTGAGACAACATCATGTGGCCTCAGATTATTACAGGATCATCACAACTATAAGGAAACAGCAGAAACTGCAGAAGCCAAGTGGTTTCTTTTCCCATGTAGGATGAAAATCGCTGCTACACTATTTAGAGGATGTGGTCCTCTGGAATTTTGAGAAAGGTATTTTCTCCATTTCAATATTACTGTTTTTTAATGGTTCTCATATTAGAAAGTATCTTTTTGTTTTTATTCTGTTTTTTAATGTCAAGTCACGTTTGGTCTTCTGCAATTTCTATCCTCAGATTCTTTTTTTTTTTTTTTAAAGATTTTATGTATTTATTTGACAGAGAGAAATCACAAGTAGATGGAGAGGCAGGCAGAGAGAGAGAGGGAAGCAGGCTCCCCGCTGAGCAAGAGCCCGATGCGGGACTCGATCCCAGGACCCTGAGACCACGACCCGAGCCGAAGGCAGTGGCTTAACCCACTGAGCCACCCAGGCGCCCCCTATCCTCAGATTCTTTTTTTTTTTTTTTTTTTTTTTTTTTTTTCCCAATTTATTTATTTTCAGAAAAACAGTATTCATTATTTTTTCACCACACCCAGTGCTCCATGCAAGCTGTGCCCTCTATAATACCCACCACCTGGTACCCCAACCTCCCACCCCCCCGCCACTTCAAACCCCTCAGACTGTTTTTCAGAGTCCATAGTCTCTCATGGTTCACCTCCCCTTCCAATTTACCCAAATTCCCTACTACTCTCTAACGCCCCTTGTCCTCCATGCTATTGGTTATGCTCCACAAATGAGTGAAACCATATGATAATTGACTCTCTCTGCTTGACTGATTTCACTCAGCATAATCTATCCTCAGATTCTTATTTGCCTTCCACCTACGGAAAAAAATTGGTCTGATCCTTAGTAAACAGTATATTCAAAATGGATAACTAAATAGAATCTGATAAAAAGACGATTTACAAAGATCAGGAACATGACAAGGATGTCTGTTCTGTATTCAACATTCTACTAGAGCTTCTACCCAGCACAATAAAACAAGGAAAAGAAATAAAAGGCTTTTGGATTGGAAAGGTGGAAATCGAAATCTTATGATGAATTCTTCCAACTCCAGCTTTTGTATGTCTGAAAAATTCTTTATTCCACTTTCGGGTTTTGGTCAAGTTCTTATTTAAATTCCAGTTAGTCAACATACAGTGTAATATTAGTTTCAGATGTAGAATTTAGTGATTCATCACTTACATACAAGTAAGTGAGTGCTTATCGCAATAAGCGAGTGCTTATCGCAATAAGCGTCCTCCTTAACCTACCACTCATTTAACCCATCCTCTCTCTGCACCCTCCACCCCATCCACTTCCTCTCCAGTAACCCTCAGTTTGTTCTCTATAGTTATGAGTCTGCTTCCTGTCTTTCCTCCACATGTTCATTTGTTTTGTTTCTTAACTTCCACATATGAGTGAAATCATATGTATTTGTCTTTCTCTGACTTATTTTGCTTAGCATAATACTGTTTAGCTCCATCCATGTCATTGCAAATTGCAAGATTTCACTCTTTCTGATGGCTGAGTAATATTCTATTGTACATATATATACCACAACTTCATTCATTAGTCAATGGACATTTGGGCTTGTTCTGTTGATAATGTTGCTCTAAATATCAAGGTGCATGTATATCCCTTCAAATCAGTAGTTTTGTATCCTTTAGGTAAATACTTAGTAGTGCAATTGCTGGATCATGGGGTAGCTCTATTTTTAACTTTCTGAGGACCCTCCATACCGTTTTCCAGAGTGACTGCACCAGCTTACATTCCCACCAGCAGTGTAAGTCCACCTTTGTCTTTGAAAGATATTTTCCCTGATAGAGAATTCTAGGTTGACAGTTATTGTTTTCCCCTTTCAGGACCTTAAAGATGTTGTTACACTTTCTTTTCAGTTTTATTGTGTCCAATAATAAATTTGGAATTATTTTTTTTTCCCTATTTATTTATTTTCAGAAAAACAGTATTCATTATTTTTTCACCACACCCAATGCTCCATGCAAGCTGTGCTCTCTATAATTCTTTTTTTTTTTTTTAAGATTTTTTTTCATTTATTTGACAGAGAGGGAAATCACAAGTAGGCAGAGAGGCAGGCAGAGAGAGGGGGATGCAGGCTCCCTGCTGAGCAGAGAGCCAGATGCAGGGCTCGATCCCAGGACCCTAAGATCATGACCTGAGCTGAAGTCAGAGTCTCAACCCACTGAGCCACCCAGGCACCCGAAATTTGGAATTCTTTTCTTTGTTTCTGTATATCGTGTCTGATGTCTTTTAAGTTTTTCTCTTAATAACTGGTTTGAACAATTTATTATGTATCTTTATGTGTCTTGTGCTTAGGATTTGCCATGCTTTTTGGACCAGTGGGTTTATAGTTTTCATCAAATTCGCAACAACCATTATTTCTTCCAATATTTTTTCTCTTCATCCCACTTCTCTCCTTCAGGAAGTTCCAATTACTGTTAAATTGTCCCACAGCTCACTGATGCTCCATGATATTTTTTGAATTCTCTTTTCTCTCTGTTTCATTTTGGGCAGCTGCTATCACTGTGCCTTCAAAGTCACTAATCTTTTTTTTTTTTTTGGCAATATCTAATCAGCTTTTAAACACATCCATTGTATTTTTCATCACACACATTATATTCTTAATCTTTAAAAGTTTGATTTGGGGCTCAGTTGGTTAAGCCTCTGCCTTCAACTCAGGTCCTGATTTCAGGGTCCTGGGATTAAGTCCCGTGTGGGGCTCCCTACTCAGTGGGGAGTCTGTTTCTCCCTCTCTCTCTGTCCCACACCCTATTTGTGCTCGCTCACTCTCTCAAATTAATAAAATCTTTAAAAAAATAAAAAAATAAGTGTGATTTGATCTTTTTAAAAATATAACTTCCATATATCTGCTGAAATTTTTGAATTTATGGAATATCATTTAATTTTATTGTTTTTAAAGATTTGTATTTATTTGACAGAGATCACAAGCAGGCAGAGAGGCAGGCAGAGAGAGAGGAGGAAGCAGGCTCCTGGCTGAGCAGAGAGCTCGATCCCAGGACTCTGAGATCATGACCTGAGCTGAAGGCAGAGGCTTAACCCCCTGAGCCACCCAGGCACCCCTGGAATACCATTTTAATATTTCTCTCCAATAATTATATAATTTATTTCAGTTCTGGGTTGTTTTTGATTTATTTATCTTTTGATAAATACAGGGCGTTATTTAAGGGCTAAGATATCCTGGCTTTTTGCATGCTGGTAATTTTGCATTGGATTCCAGAAATTAAGAATAATAATATGAGAACACACTACATACACACACACACATACACATGCCACTATGGAAATTCTCCACGCAATGGGAAACATTCTCTAATTATTAGTCTTCATCAGACCATTCTCTAGGATACTAGAATATTCTATAGTGCTCTTTTGTATTTTATATATGTTGAGTTTTAAAATAATACACTATTGGGGTGCCTGGGTGGTTCAGTGGGTTAAAGCCTCTGCCTTTGGCTCAGGTCATGATCCCAGGGTCCTGGGATCGAACCCGAATCAGGCTCTCTGCTCAATGGGGAACCTGCTTCCCCTCTCTGTCTCTGCCTGCCTCTCTGCCTACTTGTGATTTCTCTCTGTGTCAAATAAATAAATAAAATCTTAAAAATAAAATAAAATAATACACTATTATTGGTGGTTCCTTTTTAAAATAGTGTTGTTGAAAGAACAGAGTTATGGTTCATGGAATCCAATGCCTCATTTTTAAATCAATAAAGGGTAGAGGGTGGGAAGAGACATCAGATTCTCGTCTGTTCTCTGTTGATTGATGAATAAAGTGGGTAGGACCCACCATTTATCCTTTATTAAAATCTGCCTGTTCCTTTTATTGATTTTTTTCCCAATTTATTTATTTTCAGAAAAACAGTATTCATTATTTTTTCACCACACCCAGTGCTCCATGCAAGCCGTGCCCTCTATAATACCCACCACCTGGTACCCCAACCTCCCACAATGATTTCACAGAATTTTTTTGAAGTATTTACTTGACTGTAGTAGCAGGTTGACAAACTGATGATTCTTTGATTTTTCTGTATAATCACCTGAAGTGAGTGAATAGTTTAGGACAATTTCTAATGGATTTAACCTTTCAGCTCTTCAGTTTTCTTATGCGTAAAGAGAATAAATAACAAATGTTATTTGTGTATAACATGTAGTATATAAATAACACTTAATACATAATAAGTAAAAAGCCAGATCACAAAAAGGGTATGAGGATTAAATGAGATAGCATGTGAGAATTTGCCTAGAAAAATGCCTGGTATATAGAAGATCCACCATGAATCCAAGGTCCTTTTTTTTTTTTTTTGGATGGATGCTATGAAACTTTGCAATATTTTCCTATTTGTGGCATTTTTGCTCTGAATTCTGCCCTAACTCAATCCAAGCCTGAAGAAACCTGAGATTGTATGAGAAATCTGCTTGAGAAACCTCACACACTTCTGTCTGGTATATCTCTTTTGGTGTCACTCCTGGCTTTGGACATGATGGTACCTGCCATTTAGGCCACATGATGTCTGGGGAGCTGACCAGACAGTATACAGCAGTGGTTCTCAAAGTGAGGTCCCCAAATCAGCAGCATTAGCAACACCTGGCAGTGTTAAAAATGCAAATTTTCTGGCCTCATTCCTAAAATACTAGATCTGAAACTCCAGAGGTGGGACCCAGTAATCTGTGTTTTTAAAAGCCTTCTAGGTGATTCTGATGCATGGTGAAAGTTCAGAATTATTGTTGGAGCAACAGAGGAAAAGGAGCCAACAGTTTCCTAATGGCTGGAGCAACTTCAACAGCATTGTGGGAAATAGTTCAGAAGAAAATGGGCAAGTATGTGCATAGAGAGTTGGGTGGGAAGGGAAGAACTGGGGCTGAAAAGGATAAAGTGTGAACTTACAGGACTGGGAGCAAAAGACATACCCCTAAAGGACAAAGGAGAAGATGTGGTATCAAAGGAAGACGGAGAGTGCTGGGGATATGTTGTTTGTGCGTGTGCATGTGCGTGTGTGTGTGTGTGTGTGTGAATCTTTTTGAAAATCAAAAAAAGGAAAGATGTCCCTCAGTCATTGATTAAAATAAGGGTAAAATTCTGAAATTGCTGTGGACCTAGTCTAGTTATACCCCCTAAAAGAATTTTGAAAAATTATGTTCTTTATAATTCATTTTTAAGCTGGTATTTAATTTTTTTTTCATAAAATTTGAAGAGTCAAAAAATATAATTTCCAGCATATTATAAGTCCATCTCATCACTCTTAAGTTTTGCCAGTCATATCATTTAGGTATGAGGGTATCTTGCTACCCACCTCATCAATTTTATAAGTTTATAACAAGCTTTTTTTGACAATTGAATATTTTATATGGTCTTTTTCTCCTTGAGCTTGTATTTCTATCCTACTTCCTCCACAGATTTTAATCTAATGTAACATATTTCTATATTCAGAAGTCTTTTACCAACCACCCTAACATTCTCCAACAAAAATATGTATGTGTGTTAACTAAAACTTTAAAAACTTTCTTGTGACTATAAAGTTCTAGTTGTTGAAAAGTTTCTTTTACACTGATTACTGAAACAATTATTGGATTGCTCAACTGAGCAAACAGACTACATTATCACACATTTTTTTTCCCCCTTTGGAACTGAAATCCGCATTTTTTTTCTTTTTTCTTTTCTCTCCAATTTATTTATTTTCAGAAAAACAGTATTCATTATTTTTTCACCACACCCAGTGCTCCACGCAAGCCGTGCCCTCTATAATACCCACCACCTGGTACCCCAACCTCCCACCCCCCACATTATCACACATTTTAATCATCTTTCTAAACCTAAAAAGTAAAATTATATTGGAACTGCGCCTCTAAATGAGATTGACATGCATTTCATAGCATCCTGACCAAAGGAATTGCCATAAAGTCCCTTTGTTTGTTGCTTTGGAGATTTAACACCTCAGGGTGATGTACAACTCCAGTTTGATATATCTGTCTTCTACAAAGTAGAAAAATCATTGTGAAATAGGAAGAAAACCCGACTTTCAACTGCAGGTGTGTACTCAGAGCAATTTTAGAGAACAGTTCATACAGAACATGAGGATCTGGAAATCAGCTTTCTTTTTTTTTTTTTTTTTTTAAAGATTTTATTATTTATTTGACGGAGAGAGAGATCACAAATAGGCAGAGAGGCAGGCAGAGAGAGAGAGAGAGAGGAGAAGCAGGCTCCCTGCTGAGCAGAGAGCCTGATGAGGGACTTGATCCCTGAGATCATGACCTGAGCCGAAGGCAGCGGCTTAACCCACTGAGCCACCCAGGCGCCCCTGGACATCAGCTTTCTTGAAACTGTCCCTACCCCTGTATCCCTTGGAAAATCTTCACATACTTCCAGGGGTACCTCAATTTGAAGACCCCTATGTATGGAAAGGGTGCCGTCCTGGAAGTTTGAAGACCTGGGTGTGCTTGAGTTTTGTTTCTTTCACATTGGCTATGGAAACTTGCACAAAGGGGAGGGAATCAACATTTTATGGGCTCCTACCATATGCCAGACACTGACTAGATGCTCCACATGTTATTCAGTCACATGGCAACTGTTGGAAGCAGGTGTGAAGATCATTAGCCCTGTTTTTTTTTTTTTTTTTGAGCAATGTGAACTTTCATTTATTTGTGAAATTGTATGTGGGTATAACATACACTTACATATGTGTGCACAAGGATATCATATGTATGTACAATCATCAGGTGTACTAGTGAAAACCATTAGCCCCATTGTGAGGGGGGAAAACGGAGGCTCAGGAAGTAAAGAGCCTAGCCTGGTGTCATAAAATTAGGTAGTAATGAATCTGTGATGAATGATTCAATCTGAGTTCTAACTCTAAAGACCATGCTACAGTCATGATGTAACAATGCTCACTTGAACAGGTCATTTTCCCACTGTGGGCCTCAGTTTATTCACCTGTGAAATAGAGGGAGATGAACAAGGAGAACTATAAAGCCACTTCCAGAGTTGATATTCTACGAGTCTATGTGCAGTAGAGACCAGGGCGGGGTGAAAGGGTCTTCTCAGAGGTTCACACCTGATGGCATTAGAAGACAATATAGAAGGGATCCAGAAATTCATTAGACCTAGTGGTAATTCCAACAGAATCTGCACTGGGTTAAAGTTCAAAGAGCTTGACCTGCCAACCAGCCTGGGCAGAATTAGGTGAGAACTGAACTCTAAGAAAATTATTAGACATCTAATATAATAATTGGACATTTACGAAGGAACCAAGAAAATGCATGTAACCCCATTTAAATTCAATGACATCAATAAAAAATCTATTTCCACTTTTCTTTTTAATATAGTGAGATCTGCTGAATACTTTATAGTCGTAAGGACTATAAAGTGCCCAATTCTGAAGCCACTTGGAAATTCTGTTGAAATGGTAGTTAACCTCATACTATATTTTAGAATATGCGGATCATAAGCATCTCATACGGATTTGTTTTTTATTTTACATCTATAACAGCTTCTTAAAATAGTCTAGATTTGCTGCTTTGAAGTCATTGTTACAATTTACTCAACTTATTTCTTAACAACTTGCAACTGGGCTCCAACTTCACTGGAATTATTCTCCTTGAGGTTAGCAGTCTACCTCTTCATTGACAAGCTCAGTAATGCCTTCAGAGTTCTTGTTTCTGGGAGCTTTCTGCTGTGTTTGATGGGACTGGTGTTATCTTCTTTCTGTAACAATGTCCAGGATCAAATTCATCAAGTTTTCCTCACACCCTCTGAGAACACCTCTCTCTCTTTCTGGGAGATTCTTCCTCCAAATACCCATTCTAGGAGGCCAGTGTTAAAGGTTTTGTTCTTAGCCATGTCTTTTTTTCAGTCCAGATGATCTTCAACATTCTCACTGTCTGGGAAAGTGGCAAATTTCTCCATTGATGACTCACAGATCCATATTTCAGCTTTGTGTTCCAAATCCATAGCACTAAAAAAAGTTGTCCAATGGATTCTAGACATCCTTAAATTCAACATGTCCCGAATTAAATGCTTCATTATCACCTTAAAGTCTATCCCTGGACTTCCTAACACTGTTCATGGGACCACCATTCTCTCAGTCATCTAGGCCAGAAATCTTGCTACATTTGACCTTTTTCCAGGATGTGCTTATATTGTAACTAGGAAAAATACATATAAAAGACAAAAAAGACTATGTGGTATTCTCGCTTCAGAGGCAGTGAGCCTCTGTAAGGTAGGGAGAAGCTGAGAATGGACTCCTAATTCACAAGAAGTATGGAGGGAGAGGCGTCCATTCAGACAATAAACTATTGGGCACTAAATCAGTGAGTTGCAAGGTCTGTTTATCGTGCCTTGAGTGTGTTTCTCTTTTTGTTTCTTCCTTTCTGGCCTGCTGTGCTAGTTCAGTACCTTGTATCTTTTGTCCTAGATTATCTTAATAGCCCCCTTTATAAATGTGAGACCTTGGGCTTGATTTTCAAACTCTATCTGCACAAGTCAAGACAGGAGAGATGTTAGCAAGCAGTAGGACATAACGGGGTACAGGGAGTGGGAAGGAGGGTGGTTATCCGACAATTAGAGACACAGGAGGCAACAAAGTGAAGTAGGCCTTCACAAAATGCCATCTTGGGTCATACTGTGAAGCCTAGAACAAGAGAGATGATCAGACCTCTTTAGTTGAAGGATGCCACAAAGTTGGAATATCACCTTCTGTTATTGCAGAAGAACATCAAGAGAGACAAAAGGAGATTCGAGAGAGTAATCAGGATAGTGAAGGATCGCGAAGTTATGTCTCATGAGGAATTATTAACCAACTGGAGATTTATAACCTAGAGAAAATACAAGGGGGATTTTACAGATGTTTCTGCTTATGTAAAAGACCATTTTGTGGAAATCACTTAAGGATTTTATAAGTGTGGGGAAGGTATGTGCTATGGGGAGTGCTGTGAAGTGTGTGAACCTGGTGATTCACAGACTTGTATCCCTGGGGCTAATAATACATTTTATGTTAATTAAAAATGACAAAAAATAATAAAATAAAATAAATCAACAACAACAAAAAAAGAATTTTATAAGTGGAGTTATCCTGAGATGGAATACACTCATTTCAATGATTATTTATTGTTTGCCTCCTCTGTGCTAGGCATTGAGGGTACCTGGCAGGCAAGATAGTCCCTACCCTTGTGGAACTTGAGTTCTAGTCTGATAGAGACAATAATTGAATAAACAAATAAATGAGGAATATAATTTCAGAAAGTGATGAGCTCAGCTATCCTAGAAGAAAATAGTGTATTGTTGCTAGGAACATGTGAGCCTAGCTTTGATGACCACTTGGCAGGAAGGTTTTAGAAGAGATTTAGGTACAGGATGGGTTATTGGCTTAGATGACCTTAAGGGACTCTTCAACCTCAAGATTTTATGACACTGCCATTCTACTATCATCTACCAAATTAGGACTTCCTTGCAAATATCCTAAGGTTTAGAAAACCCAAACTCCTCGCTATTCCAGGAACAAGTCCTGCATTGAGGTTAGTGAGTCAATAGTGACTCAGTGTGAGTATTTACCCATGTGGTTCCTGTGCCTGGAATGTCTTTCTCTCATTTTGCCTCTCAAAATCCTCCTTGTTCATCAAGGCTCAACTCAAAGATAAGCTTTGAAATCCAGCTTTCCGGAAAGCACTGAACTATGTTGTTCCCCCTCTGGGCCCAGGGGCACTTAGCTTGTAGCACTATTAAAGCACTTACTGTATTTTACTTTTATTGGCATTCACTATTGATCAGTGGGCTTCTGTACTAGCTTTTGATTTTCTTGAGGGCAGGGACCATACCTTCCTTTTTCTATGATGCTTCAAGGTGCAAATCTCCTAGTCCTGCTTTGCATCCAGCAGATATTCAACAAGTAAATGAATATGGCACCAGGTAATACATGTACTCATCATTATCAGGAAGGAATTAGATATGATCACTGCTTGAAATAGGAAAATGAACAACCTACTGGTTTAACTAAGAACCCTCTCCCCCAATCTCGGCTCTATCCCTCTCTACTCACTAGCTACGTGACTCTGGTCATGTTGCCTAGCCCCTTCATGCCTCAGTTTCTTCATCTAGACAATAGCAACAATAAAATATCTCCAGCTATAAGATGAAACCAGAGAGGGGGACAAACCATAAGGGACTCAAACAGGAAACAGAGTTCCTGGAGGGGAGGGGTGGGTGCGGGATGGGGTGGCTAGGTGATGGACATGGGGGAGGGTATGTGCTATGGTGAGTGCTGTGAATTGTGTAAGATTGATGAATCTCAGACCCGTACCTCTGAATATATTTTTTATATATATGTTATAAAATATACAATATATGTCAATTAAATATATATATACATATATATGTATACACACACACATTATTGCAAGGATTAAGTACAACTATCCATGTCAAGCACCTAGGTCAGTATCTACCATATAATTAACCCTCACTATATATTAGCAATTATTAGGATGAATAGACATTCCTCCCCTTCAAGAGATTTTTGGCTTAAATGTATCATTTAAGGGTCGGGCAAAACAGAAATTACAGAAGAAGACAGATGATTGATTCTATATTTGGTAAAGTCTCCATCAGGCAAAGTTCGCCTATCAGGCAAAATTAATTTCAGATAGAACTTAAGAAAGAAGCCTCTATTTGTATTGAATTGGAAAATAGTGTAATGATAAAAAGACTGAACATAGCTACCAGCAAGAACTCCTGTAGGTGATGGGCTTTAGAAACAACCTCTCCTTTACAGATAAAGAAACAGGTGGTTTGGAGAAGTTCAGTGACTCGCCCAAGGTCATACAGCTAAGATTAGAATGAGGAGACTCACAGCTTTCCAGGTGTGCCTGGCTCCTTAGCTATTGCTCCTTCCACTGCACCCTGATGCCTCCCAGTTCCATGGCTGAGGCCAACACAGATTGGAGATGCTGCTCCTCCAAAGCCTTGCGGGCTCCAGTCCTTAAATGCTAGCACTCTGTGGGCAGCAGGCCTAATTTCAGACTGATGGGGCTGAGGCTGCTGATACTCCTCTAGCCTTAGGGAGAACTGACTCATGGGCTTAGACAGGCTGGGGCCCGCAGATGGAGGTTATGTGGGGCTCCACCTGTGAAAGGCTGGGGATGTGACAAACATGGAGGATCTAAGGCCTGTCTGACGTGCATTTAACCCAGAAGTGAGAGAACACTACGTTGTTCTACATCTAGTATGCCCAGGAAGACAAATCCAAGAATGTATCAAGTGACACCCAAAATGTCAAGACAAGCAAAGGATTTTCAATTTTTTTTTTTGGAGGACAAAGCAAAAATCAGGAAGGGATAGTTCTCTCTACCCCCTGCTCTTTGAGAATTGATGTGATGTTAATAAAGACTTGAAAGGAGGCAGTTACTTTGATCTCAAGCAAAAGAATGATCTTCACTGCAGAGGTTAGAGAAAACAGAAGAAACTGAAGGCCACCTGAGAGAAAGAGGAGGCGGTCAAAGGACATTTTGCTGCTTTTCCTGAGCTTTGAGCTTTGAAGAATTAGATACCAAGTGGATTGAGTGTCTAATATTGATCTTTTTATTAATGCATCATATTCGTATAGACCTTTTCAGTTATAGTTATTATTTCGATAGTCAACAAATTCAATTTAGCATTTATTGAGCTTTTGGTTATGCAAAGTGCAGTTGCTTTTCCCATTCAAATTGGTTGACATGACCTCTAAAGTCCTTCCTAAATGTAGATCAAGCACATCCCACTGGAAACTGTTTTGTATATTTTCTTTAGTATTTAAATTATCACCAGGGAATTAAAAAAATAAAATACCTCTCATCATTTTTATGTATACAGAGACTAAGTACTTATTTAGAATGGAGTCTCAATTAATGAAGTTAATGAACTCTGGGTTACAGAGGGCTCTTGGTGCACCTCTGCCATGTGCCAGGGAAAAGGGGAGCCAGGGATGAAATGAAGCATCTTCCTGAAAAGTCCATTACTTCAAGATTTGTGTGTGTGTGTGTGTGTGTGTGTGTGTGTTGGGATGGGAGGGTGTAAAGTGCATATTTGTATTAAAATAAACAACCATTTTATATTCTGTGGAGTAGTGGACAAAGTCTGCTCCTTTGAGCTTTGCTATAGGCAGGTCCTAGTGCAACAGGGATATTTTTTAAGTGCTCAAGTCTGAAAAGTACTAAATCTTAATATACTTAATACTAATATACTTGTAGACATATTAAAACTTCATTAATTCAGACTTCATTTGTTGAAATTTTTGATAATCCGAATAAGTACTATAGTCTATGTATTTATAAAAATGATATTTATTTTTTTAAGTTCCAAGGTAATAATTTAAATTCTAAAGGAAACTTAGAAAAAACACCCTAAAACATGTTATAAGGAGTAATTTATATTCAAATATTTAATACACAAATTACAAGTATTCTTATCTACTCATCAAAGCAGATGTGGAAATTTGATCAGTCTCCTTTTGAATTGCATTATGTATTTGAACTTTTACAAAACTTCCTTTCATTTTCTTTAACAATATTCTTATAATCAAGGCTTTTCCTTCACTTTTTTCTCCTTCCTGCCATTCGTGATAATCAGTAAGGTTTTAAATCACTAGCCACTTCCCATTTTCTACCACATAAACCTTCTAAAGAAGGTGTGGTTTCCTAGCTTCTAGTTGGGCAAGTTGTAACAGGGTCATTGTAGTAAGGTTTCCCAATATGGTTACCCTTGGAATGACCTTGTTAGCTTCAATTCAGAGGAAAATCCTGGCAAACAAATAATAACCCAATGGGTCATTCCCCAGGGAAATCCTGACATGCCTAAAAATGATATTAATCATTTCTAGCCCTGAACCATTTATTCTATTTAGATAGAAGATAATTGTCACAAATTTCCCTTCCAAATCCAGTAGAACAAAAGTTTACAGATTAATTTCCAACTTTAATGAATTCCCTATTAAGAGGGTGGCACATTCTATGTAAAGGTCATTTGCTGCACACACAGAATGTTGAGTTTTTAATTCTCATTTTGGCTTCATGCATCATTTATCCCAAACCACACTGTTCCTGGGCACCAGTTCTACTCCTCCAGTCCCAGTGCTTAGGACCAAAGGAAGAAGCTGTGTGGGGAATGGAAAACACGTTATTTTGGCCACAGTGGGAGAACTGTGTGTGGTCTGGGGAGTATCACCTCACCTCTACAGACTTTTGTTTCCCCGACTATGAAATGCAAGGAATGGATAAGCATCACCTTTTTGATGACTGTCAGCTCCAGTGGTACCTGCTTCTATGATATGAAGAAGGAAGAGGTGAGATTGGAAAGGTGGTGGCAACTGGTGCGTAAGTGGTATGGGTGGGTAGTTGAAGGAAGACTATGAATGCATGACTGAAGAGCTTGAATTTTCTACAATGGACAGGGGAATCAATTTAGGTTCCCAAGAAGCTGGGTGAAGTGACAAAAGTGGTGTGAGAGTTAGAGCATCTGACTAGTGTGTAGGAGTGGATCTAAGGATGCCACACACACACAATTATAGCAAAGTCAAAACAAGTATCTTTTCTCCTTTTCTTTTTTCAAATATTTTATTTATCTATTTGACAGAGAGAGGGAGATCACAAGTAGGCAGAGAGACAGGCAGAGAGAGAGAGGGGGAAGCAGGCTCCCCACTGAGCCGAGAGCCTGATGCAGGGCTCCATCCCAGGCCCCTGAAACCATGAACTGGGCCAAAGGCAGAGACTCAACTCACTGAGTCATCCAGGTGCCCAAGACAAACAACTTATTACTTTTGCCTCCCATCAGGGAAAAGATAAACTCTGGTCTTATTGAAAAGAGCCAATTAAATAAAAAATTGTGAGCCTGGGGAAAAATGCAGGACTTGACTTCTTGTGATCCTCCAGTAATCATCCTCACCCATACCTCTGCATGAGTCCAGGCCTTTAAAATTTCCAAACAGTTTTCACAGGTGCTATCTCATTTCATCTCCCTAAAACCCAAGGATTTTCCAACAATGAAAACAGTCTTAAGCCAAGGCCAAGAAGCAACTAACTGATGTCTACTCAGGGGTATTTGTGGGCAGTGGGCCACGAGCAGTGATGCATGGAAGTCTACCTCCTGGGGTCATCTGAATGGTAGACGGGATCCCTGACTTCCTAGCCACGCTTCTGAGTGTGTATTGACTTGGTTATGCTTCCCAACCTCTTGGGAGGTGAGGAACCCTTCCATAGCCAAGTGCTTTTCAGGGCCATTATCTTCTTATCCGAAGATGGAGTAGGCAACTGTCACATGGGAGCAATCTGCAGGCAAGGAAATAGGTTTTAAATGACCTGACAACTCCTACTGATAAGTGTGTCTACTTACAGTGTTGTGTTAGTTGAGAAGGACCCCAAGATTGAACTCCGTCTCTATTATCCATGTGCCATGGGCATAGAAATGGAATAAATTGTTCACAGGTACTCATTTTTGCTATACCTATCCTTAGGCCTTAAAAACTTAAAAACTTAGGGTTTAAAAACCCTACCCATGGGTTTACTTTCACCAAGGTGGTTTCTAATTTGCCAGGTCATTAAGTTGGTACAATGCCTAGTTACTACTATTGCCTTCAGTGTAGCCTTCAGCAGGTTCCTCATCAACTGTCTAGAAGGCCATCTCTAATACTCTTGCCCTTCTGGGTTATAGAAGACTTCTTCGCCATTCACAACAGAGTGATATTTTTGGCAGATCATCATTTGGCTGCCAGCATGGTATGCATTCTCTTCCTAAAGCAAGGTAATCTTAATTTTGGCAGAGAACAAGTTGTTTCTTTTGGGAGCATGTTGAGTCCTCTTTCGTAAGTTGTCGTTTGGATGCCAATGGATTATAGTCTCAACAGTAAAGTTCAACGCAAGGGACCAGTCTTCTAAATGGCTACCTGGCAAGAGCACTGAGGTTTGTCCCAAATTAACTGGGTTCTGGATTACTTTCCAAAGGGGGGGGGGAAGAGATCTATTAGATTGCTAGATGAGGTTTCAGCCAGTCTCTAAAATTTGCAAGTTTTGACTCATTCACTTTGGAGATAAATTATCGTGTATCTTTGCCAAAATCCTATACATTACCGCTGTCCCTGCAAATGTATAAACCTCAGTGTGAGTTATCTCAGTTTAATTTGTACTTTCCTCATCAGGGAAATTCCAAATTACTGCTCAATTTTCCATTGTGTTAGCAAATAATGTGGATCTTAACTTAGATAGAGGAACACTTGTCTCTGTGACAGCTTTTAGCTTCCTGAGTGATCTTCATGTTCAAGTTGCTCCTCCAAGATACCATTGGAGTCAGGACAGTTTTGCCTCGGAGATAAACATTAGTATGCCCATCTATTCATAGTGTACACTTATCTACCTCTAATCCCTGATTTCCTTTACTTACTTATTTTTTTTATATATTCAAAACCGCTTTGCAACCTAACCTCACCTTCATAATTATGACTCCACATATAGAGGACTCTAATGACTTTCTTAAAGATCATTTTGCAGTCTTTTGTTTTATACAGATACATCCACACAGTTCTTCATTTTCTTGATATATATCATATGCTACGTTGGACCAATAATAATCTCTTATAGTCATTCATCCGATCATTTATTATAAACAAATATCTGTTGAGGACCTTCAATATACCTAGTCTGTATCTTATACCTTTCTAGACAGATTAAAAATTATTAAGGGTACTGATCATGTCTTGTACTCTTTTTTGATTCACTTTCATTAAGAAATACTTTGCATATAATAAATGCTCAGTGTTTATTCACTAATTAAATTTCATTTGTAACCATATTTGAAGTCTGTTGGGACCCTGTGTGTACATCTTTCCTTTAAAAAAAAATCTCCAATTCATATATCAGATACCATATACATTGTTCTATACTGAGTGTTATTGGTTTCCAAGGCATCTATTTATTTTTATGCAATTATTAAACACCAGTCACCACAACACATAAGATAATAGGCTGAAGAGAGAAAGAAGGCCCATTAAAATTTTTTTTTTTTGAAGATTTTATTTATTTATTTGTCAGAGACAGAGGGAGAGAGAGCGAGTGAGCACAGGCAGACAGAGAGGCAGGTAGAGGCAGAGGAAGAAGCAGGCTCCCTGCCGAGCAAGAAGCCCGATGTGGGACTTGATCCCAGAACCCTGGGATCATGACCTGAGCTGAAGGCAGCGGCTTAACTCACTGAGCCACCCAGGCGTCCCCCATTAAAATTTTTTTAAAGAAAGGATGTCACCTTATAAACTACCCTCATTTCATGAGACATCTCTTTCTTGTTCAGAACATAACTTCATATCTTTTTTTACCTTCATATCTTTTAAAAAATATTATTCTGAGAACATACTAGATGTCATATATCTATGGCTGTTTAATGAGCAATTATTGATCAATGTGGTAAAGTTGAGCCAGAAGAGCTAACTGCAATTCTTTTTGCTCCATTTTTAAAATTGTAAAACAGGAATGGAATTAGCTGTCTTATCTACCTTATAGGTTTTGTTACACATCCTATACTATAATGTTCTCTATAAATTATTAAGCACTACATGAAAGGTGAAACCCTGGAGTTGCCTCTTTGGCAAGGTTTGGGTTCTAAGAACAGTATTTTAGGTGCAAATCCAAAATTACCCTTTAAAAGACCTTAAATGTCAATAAATTCAGCCCAGCTATTTTTCTCCCAGGATTGGAAAATACCACTATTTCTTTGGTTGAACACCAAATGAAGAATTGTATTTAATTTCCATTTACGGGTTATGTTATTAAAAAAATGCCCTGTATTTTTAAGAACCATCAGTACCGGGGCACCTGGGTGGCTCAGTGGGCTAAGCCTCTGCCTTCAGCTCAGGTCATGATCTCAGGGTCCTGGGATTGAGTCCCGTTTCAGACTCTCTGCTCCGTAAGGAGCCAGCTTCCTCCTCTCTCTCTCTCCGCTTGCCTATCTGTCCACTTGTGATCTCTCTCTGTCAAATAAATAAAATCTTAAAAAAAAAAAAAAAAAGAACTATCAGTACCCTCAGTTCCCTGAAATGCTCACACAAATAATAAGCATATAAGAATGGGGACCACTGAGTGAAGGAATAGCAGATTCACTTCTCACATCGCATATTTTTTATGAACTAAAACCTATCATTATGAACTTTTTACTAATGGTTTTATAATCCATGTTTCACTGGCTCCTGCCTTTGCCTGCTGATATAAGATCTCCAGCTCCTTGAAAATCCTCTGCCCATAATTTCTTTCTTTCTTTTTTTTTTTTTTGACAGAGAGAGAGCACAAGTAAGCAGAGAGGCAGGCAGAGAGAGGGGGGAAGCAGGCTCCCCACTGAGCAGAGAGCCCAATGCGGGGCTTGAGCCTAGGACCCTGAGACCATGACCTGAGTCAAAGGCAGAGGCTTAACCCACTGAGCCACCCAGGCACCCCTGTCCATAATTTCTAAGAGCCCTGAGACAGTGTTTTATATGGGTTCAAATACAAGACTTATCTGTGGCCACCTTTAAAATTTCTGTTGTCTTTGAACACTTCTGGCACTAATCCCCATTAAACCAGGTCACCACCACCTTCTACTGGACATGCTCATTATCTTCATTGTAGTCCTCAAGGACTTAAAATACTTCTGTGTTTTCTGGAGACTTCAGTACTGCAAAATTATGCTATATTTCCTGCAGAAGTGGAAACAACCCCTAATCATTCACCTATGGATTGTATTTTGTGACATAATAAAGACTTTAATGCACTCCTATTTCTGCTCATGGTGCTTTCCAAGAGGAGTCTGCAAAGCTGCATTCGTTAGAGAATGAATCTTCCAGATAGATAAGAAATTGTTCCCCCAATCCAAGAGTGACATCTAAGATACAGCATGACATGACACTGACTAGTTGGGACACTAGCCTAGTGCACTCTAGCAGTGCAAACGACCAAAAAGTAGCCTAGCCAAACTCTCTTGTTAGTGGTACCCACACTTCTTGACAGTCTTTCTGCCAAAACCCTTGAGCAAATCATTTTGTGGTTCTCTAAACCCACCAATTTGCTAGATATGCAATTACATGTCTGAATCTCAGTGGTGGACAAAGCTTTGTCCTACCGCACTTCTCTGGTTATATTTGAATGCATTTAATCACAAAAATAATAAATTATATTATGGTGATAAAACCAACAAAATAATCAAACCTTTTATTTTTAGACCTTTCTTCTTTCCTTGTCCATATGTAAATATTTTATAAAATTGTAATTTTAATAATTATAATTAAGTTTCAATTTTCAAATGTAATCATATAGCTCATTCTGCCAACATTTTTTTGAGTTCTTACTATGTGTACAATATCAACTGAGGTCAGGAGAAATGCTTTACATCTCCATGTAGTTTCATTTACATGGGAAGAAAGTTAGATATAAAGGCAAACAATATGGATGTCCTCTTTGGGTGACTCCTGTCAATTTTTACTTGATGGCTTCTGTGGTGCTGAGAAATACTTCACTTTAACTCCTCTCATGCCAGATTAAAAGCTTAACCTCCACAGAATAGTTTACTTACTTAAGAGTTCCAGCTGAATATGTAGAAGAATGAAACTCGACCATTCTCTTACACCGTACACAAAGATAAACTCGAAATGGATAAAAGACCTCAACATGAGTCAGGAATCCATCAGAATCATAGGGGAGAACATAGGCAGTAATCTCTTCAATATCAGCCACAGCAACTTCTTTCAAGATATGTCTCCAAAGGCAAAGGAAACAAAAGCAAAAATGAACTTTTAGGACTTCATCAAGATCAAAAGCTTCTGCACAGCAAAGGAAACAGTCAACAGAACAAAGAGGCAACCCAGGGATGGGAGAAGATATTTGCAAATGACAGTACAGACAAAAGGCTGATATCCAGGACCTCTAAAGAACTTCTCAATCTCAACACACACAAAACACATAATCATGTCAAAAAATGGGCAGAAGACATGAACAGACACTTCTCGTGTCTGTTCATGTCGAGAACAGACATACAAATGGCTATGAGACACATGAAAAAATGTTTATCATCACTAGCCATCAGGGAGATTCACATTAAAACTACACTGAGATACCACCTTACGCCAGTTAGAATGGCCAAAATTAGCAAGACGGGAAACAACGTGTGTTGGAAAGGATGTGGAGAAAGGGGAACCCTCCTACACTGTTGGTGGGAATGCAAGTTGGTGCAGACACTTTGGAGAACAGTGTGGGGATTCCTTAAGAAATTAAAAATAGAGCTTCCCTATGACCCTGCAATTGCACTACTGGGTATTTACCCCAAAGATACAGATGTAGTGAAAAGAAGGGCCATTGTACCCCAATGTTTATAGGAGCAATGGCCACGGTCGCCAAAGTGTGGAAAGAACCAAGATGCCCTTCAACGGACCAATGGATAAGGAAGATGTGGTCCATATACACTATGGATTATAATGCCTCCATCAGAAAGGATGAATACCCAACTTTTGTATCAAGATGGATGGGACTGGTCAAACAGAGAGAGTCAATTATCATATTTCACTTATTTGTGGAGCATAACAAATAATAAGGAGGACATAGGGAGATGGAGAGGAGAAGGGAGATGAGGGAAACTGGAAGGGGAGATGAACCATGAGAGACTACGGACTCTGAAAAACAATCTGAGGGTTTTGAAGGGGCAAGGGGTGGGAGGTTGGGGGAGCCAGGTGGTGGCTATTATGGAGGGCACTTATGGCATGGAGCACTGGGTGTGGTACATAAACAACGAATTCTGCTACGATGAAAAGAAATTAATTAAAAAAATTATCGCCCATTAAAAAAAAAAAAAAAAGAGTTCCAGCTGACTTGGCCCTGTAAGAGATTTGTTCCAAGATTCATTGTTTGTGACCACACCCAGTGCTCCATGCAACAGGTGCCCTCCTTAATACCCACCACCAGGCTAACCCAACCAATTGCAGGGTCATAGGGTAGCTCTATTTTTAATTTCTTAAAAAATCACCACACTGTTTTCCTAAGTGGATGCACCAACTTGCATTTCCACTAATAGGGCAAGAGGGTTTCCCTTTCTCTGCATGCTCTCCAACACTTGTTGTTTCCTGTCTTGTTGATTTTGGCCATTCTAACTGGTGTAAAGCGGTATCTCAATGGGCAGAAGACACGAACAGACACTCCTCCAAAGAAGACATACAAATGGCTAACAGACCATGAAAAAATGTTCATCATCTTTAGCCATCAGGGAGATTCAAGACATTTATTTTTAATTCTAAAAGGGCCATACACTTTTGACCTTGAAAATATTTTATAAGTGAAGATAAACAGGCCATAGTTAGGTTTTAAAACATATACAACAGTTACCGCAATTTGCAAGCAAATTGTTTCTCATCTGCAAGCAAATGTGTTTCCCACCATTATCTGGCATAGTCCTGGGCACACAGCAGACACACAATAAGCACTTCCTAGTGGAATCAGGATATTCAATATTGGGTCTTTTCATGTGTTTTCCAACACAGACCAGCAACATTTATAAAATTTATAGAATCACAGCCAAAGACTTTAATGATAAAAATCAGGATAATTTGGGCCACTTTTGATAAGAAGACTAAATGAGAAAACTGTATATTTAAATTCTCAGAAAATGGATAGAGAAAGTAAAATTCTGATAGGAAGATGTGCTCAACTGTCTCAGACTTGTTTATTCCTCAAAAAGAAAAAAAAAAGTTTTGACTGGCTGCATAATATGGACTTAATATAATTTACCTAACTATACCTCTGTTATTTGATACTGTTTTCCCTTATTTCCTCTAGGTCTGTATCTTATATGCTAATCTCATATGCATAATTTCAAACTACTTCCAGCTCTCAATACCTCACTACATACATTTCTGGCATTAACCTCTTCTTTTTGCGTGTATGTTCTTTCTTTTACCCATCTTTGAATGGGTAAAACAGTGGTCTATAAACTGCCTTCTTAGGAGGGCATATGTTATAAGCATAAAAAAACTGAAAGGGGAACACCTGGGTGGCTCAGTTGGTTGGACGACTGCCTTTGGCTCGGGTCATGATCCCGGAATCCCGGGATCGAGTCCCACATCGGGCTCCCAGCTCCATGGGGAGTCTGCTTCGCTCTCTGACCTTCTCCTTGCTCGTGCTCTCTCTCACTGTCTCTCTCTCAAATAAATAAATAAAAATCTTTAAAAAAAAAACAAAACTGAAAGGATTTGTCATGGCTTTGTTTTCCTTTTATCTTGGATAGTACACTCCTTTGGATGGTAAGATTAGAGTATTAATATATGATATGTCAAAGTCTTGATATGAAAATTTTAATACAATCATAGTGTACTTCACAGTGGCAATATTTCAAACACAGTCCTTCTTTTTGGGTAGTCACCCACTACTTTCCCATTTGGGCACACCTCATTGGTTGGAACAAGCATGTCCAAGTATGCTGTCTTTTGACTCTGGGCACATTTTAGCAACCACACAAGTATGTTCCCTCAGAGGTTTTCCTACAGTGACAATGTCTTATATCTGCTAAAATATCTCCCACAATTCTCCATTGTCTACAAAACAGAGTCCAGATATCTTGGTGTAACATTCAAAGTTCTGTCAAATCTGGCCTCAGACTACCTTTTAAACCTTATCTTCCATTAGTCTTCTCTATCAACTTTCTGTTCTAGCCAAACTGGTTTTTCTGAAGTCAGAAGAACAGACTCCCATTGCCCTTAGTTGCTCTGATAGCTCCACCAACCTCAAGAGTTTACTAGAAGGGGATTTGTTCAGGGGGCTGGTAATGAAGTGGTGGAAAATAATTTACTTCCTTTCTCTTTTCTTCATCTTCAAATCCTAGTACTCATCCTTTAAGATCCACTTTAGATTGAAGTGTTTTTCACTCACCTATTATAAATAGGACAGCGTGAGCAGTTTGAGCGAATTATGTTCTGACTCATAAATTTTTTATGGATTCAAAATGTGATTTTAAATAAATATTTATTTAACTTTCCAGGTGTTTGTTTTCCTAGAGGATAAGCTCCCCAAGAGCACAGAGCCACTCATGTGGCTCATGTACCTCTTTATATCAGGTGTCTTTGTAACAGATGTGATGCCTTGCATACAGTATATACTTAGTAGATAGATATTGATGAGTTTTATTAATTTAACTCACATTACAAAAGATTACCAATAAAAATGTTATCCAAAATGTTGGATAGCTTTGCTGAGAAATTTGGAGCCTTTGCTAAGAATCCCATGCAATCAAGGACGCCTGGGTGGCTCAGTTGGTTAAGCGGCTGCCTTTGGCTCAGGTCATGATCCCAGCGTCCTGGGATCGAGTCCCACATTGGGCTCCTTGCTTGGCGGGGAGCCTGCTTCTCCCTCTGCCTCTGCCTACCACTCTGTCTGCTTGTGCTCACTCCCTCTCTCTCCCCCTCTCTCTCTCTGACAAATAAATAAATAAAATCTTAAAAAAAAAAAGAAAAAGAAAAAAGAATCCCATGCAATCAGAGACTTTCTGAGGAATATGTGAATCACAGTGAAGAAATGAATTAATCTGGGGATTAATTTCCTTTAAAACCAAATACACTTATTGTAAAAATATTAAATGAAAACATTTAAAGTTAATATTTTCATCTATAATTAAATATGCTAATATATTAACAAAATTATTCCAATTTCTATCTTCCTTTTCAGTCTTGATCCAAATGTATGTATATGTAGCAGAATCGGAAATCTGGTAACATACAATCTGCAGTTCTATATTTTTCAATTAGTATTGTTTTTGAGCTGCTATTAGTCTTTACATTGTTACTGACTGCATAATATATGGACTTAATATAATTTACCTAGCTACACTTCTACCTAATATTCTTTATTTTCTCTAGGTTTGTATCCTGTATGCTAATCTTATATGCATTATTTCAAACTACCTCCAATTCTCTCAATATCTCATTTCATACATTACATTTCTGGCATTGCATAACCTCTTCTCTTTGCCTGTATGTTCTTCCCTTTATCCATCTGGAAAACTGACCTTTGTTTAAAATAGTTGTCTACAAATATTTTTGATCTTATACCCTACAATAAAGAATGTATTAATATTTGTTCCAATATAATCTGCATATTTATAAAACATACACTCTTGACCTAATGTAATATACACATATAAGACATATAGGAGTAAAAAAAAGGATATAGTACAATAAACAATATTTAAATATTGATTTTTAATTAAGCCTTCAAACAGTTTTGTTCTCACCCCTCACCCCCCTCAAAACTAGTAACACTGTCCCAGATGCAAAGTCTTTAAACATTTTGGTAATTGTAAAGACATCTCACCAGCACTCACTACATCTTAATCATACTTAAATTTAGGGTAAGCTTTGTCTTTACCTATAGTGGATGGCAACTTTGTATTTCCAAAATTCTTCCCAAGAATTTCAGAATGTTCAGGCCCGTTTCTTTCAAATTTGCTTAGCTCATACTGTTTTTACCTAATGATGTAAAATGATGAAGAGTTTCTGCCAAGAGCAGGGGAATGTCATCTTTGCTTTTTTGTTTGTTCACTTACTCTTGCACTGTTAGTAAAATATGTCATCTATATTTGTAGGAATCATTTCCACTCGTGAGGCTTGATTTCATTAAAAGCCAAATATGACTGAAAATCCACTTAATTAAGCACAAATAAAGTGCCATATATTGCTGAATACTTAAAAAGCAGGAGGGTGCCTTGTATTCACAACTCCTTCAAGACTGTGTATCCCTCCTCTTCTTTTAGGATAGCTGTAATGTGAACCATATGACACCTCTTCCTCTGACACAGGTTCTGAGAAGGAAGCCAGTATCTACCGGTTAATTAATCATTGGAAAGGTAATTTCTTACTTTTTAAAAGATAAAAATAACTACAAAAGGTTATTCTGTACAACCTTTGGGTGCATACGCTCAATTTTGGAGACCAACAGTTTAAACACAATTTAGAAAATGATCTCTGGGACATCTCTCCCCCATGCTAGTCCATAGCTGCCCAAATGACATTATGATGTTGTCTCTCTACAAGTCTCCACTCCACAAAAGCTCCTCTAAGACTAGAACAAGACAGTAGTCCTCTCTGAATGGCTTTATCTTAATATTTCTGTATTCTTAGGCCTGACACAGTGCCCTACAGAGAGATCAGGAGCTGAATAAAGGATCACTAAATGGATTCTGTGAAACTTCTTATGGATTGTTTCTTTCAGGTGATTTTCTAAGGAGAAATTCCTAGAGTAAGGTACAAGAATTAAGTTATAGGTCTGAAAACTACTTTCTAGCTATGTAAACTTGAGCAAGTTACTTCTCCTGTTCCTCAGTTTTCTCATCAGTAAAATAGAGAAAAATTTCATTTACTATCTACGGGCTTATGTGCCCCAAACACCTACCACAGTCCTCAGATGAGTTAACTTTTATTGTTGGTAAAAGGTACAATTTTCATTAAATGGGACTCTGAGTGGAAAGGAGAGACCAAAAGTAACAAAGACAAGAAAAGATCAGAAAACCTCCAGAAAAAACAAGTAATAAAATGGCAATGAATACATGTCGATCAATAATTACTTTGAATGTAAATGGATTAAACATGTCAATCAAAAGACATAGGGTGGGGATGTCTGGGTGGCTCAGTCGGTTAATGCCTGGGATCAAATCCTGCATTGGGCTCCTTGCTCAGTGGAGAGCCTACTTCTCCCTCTGCCTGCTGTGCTCCCTACTTGTGTGTGCACACTTGATCTTTCTCCTCTGACAAATAAATCTTTGGGGCGGGGGGAAAGACACAGGTTTCAGAACTGATTAAAAGAAAACAAAACAAAATAAAACAAGACCCATCTATATGCTGCCTACAAGAGACTCATTTTAGACCTAAGGACACCTGCAGATTGAAAGTGAGGAGGTGGAGAAACATTTATCAGGCAAATGGATGTCTAAAGAAAGGGAGTAGCAATACTTATATTGGACAAATTAGGCTTTAAAGCAGACTGTGGAGTGCTGCGTAGCTCAGTCAGGTAAGCACTCAACTCTTGATTTCGGCTCAGGTCATGATCTCAGTGTTGTGAGACTGAGCCCTGTGACAGGCTCCACCCTGGGCATGAAACCTGCTTGAGACTTCCCTCTCTCCCCCTCTCCCTTCCCCCACCCCCACTTGCTCTCAATAAATAAATATATAACCAAAACAAAGACTAACAAGAGACAAAGAAGGGAACTATATAGTTATAAAGGGGACAAACCAATTGTAAATATTTATGCACCCAACATGAGAGCACCCAAATATATAAAACAATCAATAACAAACACAAAGGATCTAATTGATAATAATACTATAATATTGGGAAACTTTAAATCCCCACTTACACCAATGGACAGATCATGTAAACAGAAAATAAACAATGAAACAATGGCTTTGAATGACACACTGGACCAGATGGACTTAACAGATATATTCAGAACATTCCATCCTTAAAACAGCAGAATACACATTCTTTGCAAGTGCGCATAGTGCACATGGAACATTGTCCAGAATATGACATCAGAAAACAGGCCTCAACAAATACCATACCATAGTCATACCACGCACCTTTTCTGACTATAACACTATAAAACTAGAAGTCAACCACAAGAAAAAATCTGGAAAGACCAAAAATACATGGAGGTTGAACACCATGCTACTAAACAATGCAAGAGTCAATCAGGAAATCAAAGAATAAAATATTAAAAAATACACGGAAACAAGTGAAAATAAAAACACAACAGTCCGAGACCTTCGGGATACACCAAAAGCAATCCTAAGAGGGAAATGTACAGCAATACAGGCCTGTCTCAAGAAGCAAGAAAAATCTCAAATAAACAACCCAGCTTTACACTTATAGGAGCTAGAAAAAGAACAACAAATGAAGCCTAATGTCAGCAGAAGGAAGGAAATAATAAGGATTAGGGCAGAAATAAATGATACAGAAACTAAAAAAAAAAAACAAAAAACAAAAAACCAAGAGAACAGATCAATGAAACCAGGAGCTGGTTCTCTGAAAAAAATAATAAAATTGAGAAACCTCCAGTCAGACTTGTCAAAAAGAAAAGAGAAAGGGCCCAAATAAATAAAATCACAAACAAGAAAGGAGAAATCACAACCAATACCACAGAAATACAAACAATTATGAGAGAATATCACGGAAAACTACATGCCGATAAAGCAGACAACCTAGAAGAAATGGATAATTTCCTAGAAGCATATAAACTACCAAAACTGAAATAGGAAGAAATAAAAAACTTCAACAGGCTGATAACAAGCAAAGAATTGAATTGGTAATCAAAAAACTCCCAACAAACAAAAGTCCAGGACCAGATGGCTACACAGGTGAATTCTACCATTTAAAAAAGAGTTAATACCTATTTTTCTGAAATTGCTCCAAAAAATAGAAAAGGAAGGAAAAGTTTCAAATTTATTTTATGAGGCCAGCATTACCCTCATACCCAAACCAGATAAAGACTCCCCTAAAAAACTCCAAGCCAGATCTCTGGTGAACATGGAGGCAAAAATTCTCACGAAAATAATAGCAAACCAAAGTCAACAATACATGTTTAAAAAAATCACTCATCATGAGTAAGTGGGATTTATTCCTGGGTTGCAAGTGTGATTCAATATTCACAAATCAATCAATATGACACACCACATTAATAAAGGAAAGGAGAACCATATGCTAATTTTAATAGATGCAGAAAAAGGATCTGGCAAAGCTCAACATTCATTCATGATAAAAACTCTCAATAAAGTAGGTTTAGTGCGAATATACCTCAACACAATAAATGCCATATATGAGAAACCCACAGCTAATATCATACAAAATGGGGAACAAATGAGAGCTTTTCCTCTATGGTCAGGAATAAGCACAGATGTCCGCTCTCACCACTCTCACCACTGTTATTTAACACTATTATTTAACACAGCATTGGAAGTCCAAGCCACAGCAATCAGACAACAAAGAGAAATAAAAGGCATCCACATAGGCAAGGAAGAACTAAAACTTTCACTATTAGCAAATGACATGATACTAACACATAGAAAACCCAAAAGAGTCCACCAAGAAAAACCTGCTAGAACTGATAAATAAATTAAGTAAAGTCACAGGATACAAAATCAATATACAGAAATCTGTTGCATTCCTATACACTAATAACAAAACAGGAGAAAGAGTAATTAAGAAATCAATCCCATTTACAACTGCACCAAAAATAAAAAGATACGTAGGAATAAACCTAATCAAAGAGAAAGACCTGTACTCCGTACTCTGAAAACTATAAAACCCTGAAGAAAGAAACTGAAGATGACACAAAGGAAAGACATGTCATGCCCAAGGATCAGAAGAGCAAATATTGTTGAAATGTCTATACTACCCAAAGCAATCTCCGCATTTAATGCAATTCCTACCAAAATACCACCAGCATTTTTCAGAGCCAGAAAAAATAATCCTAACATTTGTAGGGACCACAAAAGATCCCAAATAGCCAAAGCAAACTTGAAAAAGAAAAACAAAGCTGGGAACATCACAATTCCAGATTTTAAGTTACATTACAAAGTTGTAGTGATCAAAACAGTATGGTACTGGCACAAAAACAGACACATAGATCAACAGAACAGAAAACCCAGAAATGAATCACAGCTATATGGTCAATTAATCCTGACAAAGCAGGAAAGAATATCCAATGGGAAAAAGACAGTCTCTTCAAAAAATGGTGTTTGGAAAACTGGAGAGTAACATGCAAAAGAATGAAACTGGACTTTATTACATCAAACACAAAAATAAATTAAAAAATTAAAGACCTAAATGTGAGACCTGAAACCATAAAAATCCTAGAAAAGAATATAGGCAGTAACTTCTTTGACATTGGTTATAGCATCTCCCTTCTAGACATATTTCTTGAGGCAGGAGAAACAAAAGCAAAACAAACTATTTGGACTTCATCAAAATAAAAAGCTTTTGCACAGCAAAACAATCAGCAAAATTAAGAGCCTACAGAATGCGAGAAGCTATTTGCAATGACTACCTGAGAAAGGGTTAGCATAAAACTCAACATCCAAAAAATACTTACTTACCTTTCCTGTTAATTATTTTCCTATAGAACATTTATCAACATTATTGACTAATAGTTCCTGTGTAAGTTGCAGTTTATTAATTCCTAATCAAATTGAGCGATTTCACTTTTTTCTTTCATTCTTCTATAGTCTTACCTTTGGGTTTTCTTTTTTTTTTTTAAAGGTTTTTATTTTTTAAAAAGATTTTATTTATTTATTTGACAGAGATCACAAATAGGCAGAGAGGCAGGCAGAAAGAGAGAGCGAGAAGGAAGAAGGCTCCCTCCTGAGCAGAGAGCCCGATGCAAGACTCCATCCCAGGATCCTGAGATCATGACCTGAGCTGAAGTCAGAGGCTTAACCCACTGAGCCACCCAGGCACCCCCTTTGTGTTTTCTTAAGTGTTTTGTTTCTTATGTAAAAGTGGAAAATGAAGATATTACTGGAAAGCATGGAGACAATAAAGATCATCCAAAATGCCATCAAAGTTCATTATTTCCAGACCTGTGTGTGCTTGCACAAACAATTTTATGTGAATGAGATTAACAATGTAACTTTTTGATGGAAGGCAGACTAATTTAGCAGAAAGACACTCAGGTGTAAATCCCATCCCAGCTCTGTCATTTTTAAAAAACGATTTATTTATTTTGAGAGAGAAAGTGAGAGCAAGTGCACAAATGCAAGTGGGAGGAGGGGCAAAGAGACTCCTCAAGCAGATTCCATAGTGCCCATGACCCATGACCTGAGCTAAAACCAAGAATTGGATGCTCAACCATGAGCCACCCAGGTGCCCTTCAAGCTCTGCCATTACTGATCATGTGAACTGAGTGCGTATTTACTTTTCCCTCCGTGTATTAAAAGAAGGGCTAATAACAACTATCTCAGGGTTTTGAGAGAAATGACATAGGTACTCAATAATGTAAGTTTATTTTCCCTTTTTCTTAACCTTTGACCTTGACATTGGAGGGCTTTCCTAGAGTTCATCATAAACAACTCTTGTTTATCTCATAGTATTTGACTGCAAGTATCTGGAACAAAGAGACCATATCTTACTAAATTTTGAAGAGCCCCAAAATGTTGGCTAAATAAATGAGGTCCTAAAAAGAAGAGTTTTCTTGTGATTCCTATTTGGAATGGTTGACTCTGTGTTCATTTAATTAAACTGCATCTCATATTCTACTTGCTATCTTCATTCTTAATGCTATCTACATTTTCTCCTAGTTTCAGTGAAAAAATGCAGCTAAGTGGGAGTGCCTGGGTGGCTCAGTTAGTTTAGTGTCTGATTCTCTCTCTCCCTTTTTTTGAATTTTATTTTTTATTTTATTTAAGATTAAAAAAATTATTTGAGAGAGTGAGAGAGAGAGAGAGAGAGAACAAGTGGGGAGGGGCAGAGGAAGAGAAAGAAGCACACTCCTTGCTGAGCAGGGAGCCCAACATGAGCTCAATCCTGGGACTCCAGAATCATGACCTGAACCAAAGGCGGACACTTAACCAACTGGGCCACCCAGGTGCCTCTGATTCTTGATTTTTGGCTCAGGTCATGATCTCAGGGTTCTGAGATCCAGCACCAAGTTGGGCTCCACACTCAGCGGGACGCCTGCTTGAGATGCTTTCTCCCTCTCCCTTTGCTCCTCCTCCTGCTCATGCAGGCACTCTCTCTAATAAATAAATAAATCTTTAAAAAAAATCTTAAAAAAAATGCAGCCAAGTGATTTTAAGCAAGTCACTTACTATACTGTACAATTTCCTCATTTTAAAAAGAGAATAATAGTTTCATACTAGTACTTCCTGAACTTCACAAACATGGTAGTACTTCCCAATTACAAATCCTATACAAATTTGTTATTACTGTAAGAAGTTAGTTCATTGTCTATTTTAATTCATAATTATTATCTTGTGGACCCACTCACCAATCTCTTTTTTTTCCTACTATACTACTTGTTCTGTACACACATTTTTCCTACATTTATCTTTTTCTAATCCTTTGGTTTACTGTTGCTGTGGTGTGAAATCACTGATCTCTGCAAGGGAACATTTGATAAGCACTGGAGGAAACCAAACTAGAGATACATTCACAAGTCACACACAGTTCAAGACCGAAGGCTTAGACTTTAAGATAAAGCAAGACAGACCAGGAGAGGTGAGGACCAAGTTTCAGAGAAATATGGAATAGAGGCTAGGAACAGATCTGAATCCTGACTCTGTTACTTTACCTATGTGGACTTAGTAAACCTTTCTGGTCCTACATTTCCGCATCTGTAAAGTGCAGGTACTTACATCATAGTATTATACATTTGAGATATGTGTGTGAAGCACTTAAGAACAGTGCCTGGCACACTGTAAACACTCAGTAAATATCAACTATTATAATTATTATAAGCTGATCAGTGGTTGACAACTGGTGGGAAGGTAAAGCAAGAGTTTGAAAGTTCAGTAAAACACTGAACGTTAACTTTAGCAGTTCTGTATTTTCTCATTAACTTGTCCCTTAAGCCCGACTTCTAGACTGAGGTACTTTTTTCCCTTAAAATTTTCTTGGGTCAGATTTTTTTAAAACAGCAACAGTTCAAAATATTTGAAGGCAGTAATAGTGAAGCTGCTAATCATAACCTTAAGTTTGACTATTTTTCTACTTTATTGTATACAGAACAGCCATGTTTCCAATTTGTATAACCTAAACATTTTGTTACTCACTTTCCTGCTGGTATAACTGAAGTAGGGGTAGAGACTAAAGAGGAAGTCAGGATTTAAAGCTTTGCTTCACATTTCAGGTACTAGAGGCAAAAGTTTTTCATAATGCCATAATGCAGAGACAACATTCACCTGACAAAGTTGCCATGCACTGAGTTTGCTTTTAACATTCTTCATCCGTTACTGTGACATCCAGATACCTGAGTTCTTTTGTTTTTTTTTAAAGATTTTATTTATTTGACAGAGAGAGACAGAGAGATCACAAGTAGGCAGAGAGGCAGGCAGAGAGCTAGAGGCGGAAGCAGGCTCCCTGCTGAGCAGAGAGCCCGATGCGGGGTCTTGATCCCAGGACCCCGGGACCATGACCTGAGTCGAAGGCAGAGGCTTAACCCTCTGAACCACCCAGGCGCCCCCAGATACCAGAGTTCTTGAATTCAAGAGCCACTACTGGCTATAAAACCTATGCTCAGGTTTGATACTACAAACTCACTGCATTCTGGCCACGTCTACTCCTGCATGTTTTTAGTTTGGCCTACTGGGTTCTGAGTATTGGTTGCCAATACTTAAAAATTGAAACATTTCACACAAAAATCCAGCCTTAGGGTTTCTCTTGGGGGAAGAAAAACTCGTATCTCAGAACACTGGACCCACATTCTTGTGAGCAACAATCTGTTAGTGCTTAACAGCTGCTCGTTTCAGTTACAGCATGGACACTAATTTGCCACATTTCTTATTATTCTCCATTGTTTTACACCAGGCCAGTTTCATTCATTTGCCTTATTTTTCTGCACCCTCCCGTCGTCCCCCGTAGATATTTGAGTTTGCAAACTCTGTCTAGATAGACTTTTCCTGTCTCCGATCAAAGCTTACTTTGTTCCAAGTCCCTCACAAGTTTTTCAAAGCAATAGCTAAGTAATCTCATCAACTATGAGTATTTTTACATGTGCTTTCTGGAGATAGTATCTTCATAAAAAGGATGACTCTGCACGTGGAAATTACAGGCACCACGGGATTACAGTCAGGACGGCAACTGTCCATTCTACTTTTTCTACTATCCTGGCATAGCCATACCTTACTGTCCTCAGGCAAGCCTAGGGAATTGCTTCTCAGTAGAACAATGAACACCCCCCTCCGCGGGCAACCTACTTATCTAGTACTTTTATAGACTGCCCTATTTCCAAAGGACCAAAATCTCTGGGCCATTCTGACTCGCCGTTTCCTCGGAGGCTTCAGGATATCCGGCCTGACGGCATTTCCCCATACCTGTTTTCGGGGCTCGCTTTGCGCTGGGCAGTCGCGCCCAAGAAGCGTGCGCATCCAGCATGAGCTCATTTCTCAGGGGCGTTTCCAGAAGGCCCGGACTGGCTGCGCACACTAGGCGCAGTCGGCCTCACTTTATCAATGGCCACCGCTGCTGGGAGGGTGCAAGCGCCCAGAGGCGCTGCCTCACTAGAAGCTTTGTTCCTACTTTAGCGTCTGAGAGTTCGCACGCAGCCGGGTAGGCGCCCTGGACCCGTCTGGCCCTTTCGGGGAAGACGCTGGTTCTTCGGACGCGCTATCCCGGGCGGAGGGAAGGCTCCGACCCACAATTTGAGCCGCGCCGGGCCGAGAGACTCTTGGTGGGTGGGGAGAGCCCCTCTGAACTCTCTGTTCGCTTGAGCGCTCCGAGCCCAGCGCCGCCGACCGCAGCAGTTTCGGACCGGCTGCGCAGAGTGCCCGCGCTCCCTATCTGCGGTTTCCACAACGGCTGAGAGAAGCCGCAGACAAACCCATCGCACACCGTCCGCCACGACCCCACTAGAGCTTCCCTCCGCTCTTGGGACAGCCACCGGGGGCGAAAGGCCAATCACACCGCATCTAGGTCTTGCGATTGGACGACAGTGAGTGCTGATTGGCTGCCGCTACGGGTTTCGGCCTCCCTCCTTTTCCCTTTTGCCCCCACTCCAGTTCCAAGGCTTCAAGCCAATGAGAAGGCGCTTTATAGACGCCCTCCCTTTTCTTTCTTCTTCTCCCCACCTTGGCGAGGGAGGAGACGTTCTGACTGGCCGTACTGTCCTCGGAAGCCCCCCTCGCTTCACCAATCACCGAGGGAGGTACACTCCCAGCGGAGTTGTCGGCCAATTACAAGGCGGCCGCGGCGCCCAGCCGTGCCGTTTCACCGGTGACTCCGGGTTTCACCGTGCTTAACTCTTCAAGCTTTTTCGTAAGGGCCGGCCACTGTGATTGGCCACTGCTGCCATTGTCGAATTTCTCCACTAGCCAGCCACAGAACTAGAACCCACCTTCTTCTCCATCGGCTATCTTCGGCATTTTCCGCTTTTTGGGCGTGGATTTCTAGCGACACTTCCTAATTGGTTTTTCAGGTCGATCGGCTTTTTCCGGGCGGAGTCGCAAACAATCGACGTCTGTGATTGGCTCTGCTCTGGCTTCGGCTCTGCAGCCGAAGCAGGCGGGCGCGGACCTCGGACGGCGATTCCCAGACGCCTGTTACGCGGCTGGCGGGGCGCTGGGCGGTGTAAGGCTGGGTGGGGGAGGAAGGAGGCGGAGGACGAGTAGGAGGGGGGAGGGTGAGTGGGGAAGAGCTAGGCGGCTGCGCAGACGGCGCTCCTCACACAGAGCAGCCCCCGACCCGGGCGAATGCAGGCTTGTGCTGCCGCCGCCGCCAACGCCGCCGCCGCCGCCCGGGCCGAGTGACAAAGGAAGGAAGGAAGGAAGCGAGGAGGAGCCGGCCCCGCAGCCGCTGACAGGGCTCCGGGCTGGGGGCAAAGCGCGGAGACTTCCTGAGCGGGCACCGAGCAGAGGCGAGGGGCGGGAGGGCGGCCGCGCTGGTGCCGCGGACGGGGGAGGGGGCCCCAGGGGACGGAAGCGGTTGCCGGGTTCCCATGTCCCCGGCGTATGGGGAGCACTCGAGGATCCGCTGCCTGGGGTCTGAAGGGAGCTGCCTCCGCCACAGCCGCCGCCATGGCCGCTGGATCCAGCCGCCGCCTGCAGCTGCTCCTGGCGCAATGAGAAGAGGAGCCGCCGCCACCGCCCGCCTCTGACTGACTCGCGACTCCGCCGCCTTCCAGTTCGCCGGGCCCCCGCCGTCTGCCCGCCGGATCCCGCCGCTGCCGGAGCCGCAGCGTTTCCCGTCGCATCTCCGAGCCACCCCCTCCCTCTCCCTCCCTCCTTCCCATCCCCCCTTCTTTTCAAGCGTGAGACTCGTGATCCTTCCGCCGCTTTCCTTCTTCATTGACTCGGAAAAAAAATCCCCGAGGAAAATACAATATTCAGAGTACTTATTTTCAATCAAGTATTTGCCCCCGTTTCACGTGATATATATTTTTTAAGACTCCCCCCTCCCTTTTTCCTTTCCAAGGAAAGGGAGGGGAAAGAACTGTTATTTTTTTCCCAGCCCCAAATCATCTATATGTTAAATATCCATACTGATCTGTCTTGAAGGAGAAATACATCGCTCAGTTTTTTTTTTTTTTTAAATAGCTGTACAGAAAGGAGTGAAAGCCAAGAAGACGAAGTCTTTTTTTTTTTTTTTTAAATCTTCTTGTGGGACAACTTAATGCTGCATTTATCATTAACCTAACGCCCCAGCATAAAACAAAAGGAAGAAAAGGAAGGAAGGAAAAGAGGGTGATTCGGGAAAAGAGTGATCATGTCAGGGCGGCCCAGAACCACCTCCTTTGCGGAGAGCTGCAAGCCAGTGCAGCAGCCTTCAGCTTTTGGCAGCATGAAAGTTAGCAGTGAGTATTGATTTTATTTTACACCCCTTCTCCGCCTCACCCTTAAAATACAAAGCCTTTACTAACCAGGATCTTAAAATATTAGATCTTCTGCTAATAATAATCAAGAGGTAGTGGAAAAGGGCAAAAACCTGTCTTCAGTCAAGGATGAGGCAGCTCCCTCTCTATTCCCATACCACTTCCCCCGGTCTCATTAACCTTGAATTGAGAGAATATGCTTTTTACTTGGATGATTTGATTTGAAAGTTGCTTCTTTTCTTATACTTTTTGTGCTCTTGGTAGTCAGCTTTATCAAGTGCTTGAGTATTTCCATGTTGAAATAGTGATGAAAGTATTTTCTTGCTCATCCTTTCGAATAAAGAGGACTATTCAATCGTTACGTACATTTGCAGAGTATTTGTCTTTTGGAATGAGGGTTATTTTATTTAGCTCAGGTCTTAGGGGTTGTCATAGTTTTGTATACTTGCTAGAAAGACTAAATGTCAGTCTCCTAACATTTGTTTCTTGTTTGTGTGACTACAGAGTATTTGGTCTTAATTCAGAGATGAACTTGCTTAGTACCTAGCATTCACTTTTGGAGGCGAGGCTTGAGTTCTCCCTTTAGAAAGGGTCTGTGGGAGCTGGTGGAGACCCAGTAGCATCCCTACGGGCATTGTTTTAATTGCACACGTTTTAATGCGATCTCTTAACCTTCCCGTTTTGACATTACCAATTTACCACTATATAATTTATGTTTAATCAAAAGGTAGCTTGGAAGTAGGTTCAAGTTTTGATTGAGGTTTGTATTGTCATGTTGCCAGATACTAAGTTGAATGTTAATTGTCACTGAGTCATCATTAAGTTCAGTTTTGGGGTGCCATGGCATTCAGCGTCTGTTAAATTATCTAGAGTTCAAACGTCCCTTTTTAGGACTATTTAAAATACTCTTGCATTGGTTTCCTCCCACATTTAGATAAAACTATGGGTTTAGTTATTACATTATGGATTTAGACCTTTCTGTCACAGGCTTTGCAGAAGGCTGTAGTCCTGAGTATAATAGGGATATTTGAGCTTGTGTTCAGGGTTGTTGCTAGACTGTACTTTTGTCCCAGATTTGTGCTAAATAGTCTGTGTTTGGTATACTAAGTACCTACTGTTCCAGAGTATCTCTATTTGTAAATAGGTATTTAGTGACAGTTTATTTAAACCATACTTCCAGAATTTGACAAAAATATCTACATTGTTTCCTTATTCCTGGAGAAAGGGGCATAGTGAGGGCAAAGAAAAACTGTTGCCTAGGAGAGAACTGAAGAACTGAGATTTTTAAAAAATATATACATGCTGTGATGTGAAGTTGATTATATGCTTAAGCAACCTAAAATTATCATTTTTAATTGAGCTCAGAATTTCAGTTTATTTTGGCATTTGGACTTGCCTGAAACAAGGTAGTCTAAGGTAGTAGCTGAATAGCAGATCAGTTTTAAAAGTTATTTATTCATTATTTATTTTTGTGACTAGTACAGAATGCTGGGTATGTGAAGAAGGCAGCTGATGATGCATTTTTTAGAGGAGAGGCAAGCTTTCTAAGCACTTCATGGGGTCATTTGAAAGGAATATTTTAAAATTCTGGGGTAATTTTCAGCTATGATGAGGCAAATCTTATAATAGCTACTTAAGAGCCTCTTGTGGTACTGGAGTGTTTGTATGTTTTTCATCTTGGTAATATAGTTTAAAACCACTTGAAATCAATTTTAGGTAATTATTTTATTAGATCAATTTCAGAGAGCAAAATGGAATAGCTTATAATATTAAGTTTTTGGACTTTTAATTTTGTTTCCAAGGTTTTTTTTGAAAATGACTTCTTAATTCTTGGTAATGTGGTTTGTTGACTGAGGTTGGAGTAACTCTTGTAAAGTGCATAGGTTAAAGTGTTTAATTTTCTTTTCTTATATAGATCATAACATTTAAAAAATTGGAGTTCAATGCAAATTTTGTGTTTTTAACAACTTTGACTTTAAGGACATTTTAGAAGAAAAAGGATATCATTCAACATTTGTTTCAGTGCTACTGTTCTAAGAGATCCCTGTTCAAAATAGAGATACATAAAGAAATTAAAGTCCTTGGCCTCAAAAGCTTATCATTTAGTCGTAGAGGCAGGTTATGGGACGAAATATGAACAGTATCATGATGACTGCAAGATTATAAATACAAAGAGAATGCTTTGTTCAGAGGGATGAAGAATACAGGAGTGAGGCCTCTGGATTGGAGAGGAAGGACTTCCTGTAGAAATGTGTTTTAAGACAGGTGTTAAAGGAGACAGTCGTTTGAATTGATAGAGAAGCATAAAGGATTCTAGGTGGAAGGAATGGACAGAGGCACAGAGATGGTGATTTTTGTGTGGCAGGTAGATAATTTTTGTACCTACCAAGCAAGTTGGTAAATCTGAGTTAAAGGGGCCTAAGTTAGAAAATAAGAAGAGAGAGAGTTTGGAAAATGTGTTAACTATAGTTGACGGAGAGCAGAAGGGACTTGGAAGAGCTTGGTTGTGATTCAGTAGAGATTGGGATTTACTGTAGGTTGGTGAACAAGATGTTTATTTGAAGGTGATTTGGACAGCTGAGTTAATGGATTACAGTAAACATTAGAGCCCTTTCAGAGAAATAGTAGGGTATGTTGTGAACATGAGGAAATATAAAATAAAATGTGAAAATGGTATGAAAGTAACACATTTGAGAGATAGTGTGAATGACGAACTGGCAGGACTTCAGATTGGATCGAAGGGGAATATTTGGGAGGGAGTCAGGAGTTAAAAATAACTTCTGATGTTGTTGGTCTGGAAGACTTGACTGCCGAGTTATATTGTCGATTGTAATGGGAAAGTTGAGAAAGTGCTGAGATGAGAAGGTAGATGAGTTCGCTTTTTAAAAATTTAATGTACAATAGGTTCCCTTAAAGTTCAGCAGAGAGCATGTGGTTACTGGCAGTGATATTAAACTTTACAGTTTATTAATTGCACAGTTTCTAATTTTTCTTCACCTAAAAATGTTGGATTTATTTTGGGGAGCAGTAAACAATGGTTTTTATTTAAATGCTATTAAATAATGTCTTAAAAAAGAAAGTAATTTTTTATGTAGATTCAAAAACCTCACCCTTGACCCTAGTTATAATAGTTCTATGGTAATTTATCGAAAAGCAGTGGAAATATTTTTTGGACTAAAAATATTTGACTAATATTTTTTGTGACATAAAAACTTTAGATATTTTATTTTTTAAAGATTTTATTTATTTGACAGAGAGAGAGATGGAAAGAGAGTACAAGCAAGGGGAGCTGCAAGCCGAGGGAGAGGGAGAAGCAGGCTTCTCACTGAGCAGGGTGCCCATTATGGGGCTCAGTCCCAGGACCCTAGAATCATGACTTGAATCGAAGGCAGATGCTTAACCAGCTGAACCATTCAGGCCGCCCTGAAACTAGATATTTTAAATAGCCTTTAATTTAATCTTTTGTCATTTAATCATTTAAAACCTGCTTTTCATAAATAATGATTATTCTTTGTTAAACTTTGCACTTAAAATAATGATAATAATAGTAATAATAGTAATAATAGCCTCCTTTATTTGGTTTGTGAAGGCTCCAGCAGAAATTATAAGTTGATTTTATAACATATTTTTTGCCTTTTTGGTTGAGTTAAGTATTCATCCCAAGTTTGTTTGTTTACTTATTTATTTTAAAGATGTATTTATTTAGAGAGAGGGAGAGCATAAGCAGGAGGGGTAGAGGAACAGGAAGAAGAGAAACTGAAGCAGACTCCACACTGAGGGCAGAGTCCGAAGTGGGGCTTGATCTCACAACCCTGAGCCCAAACCAAGAGTCAGCACTTAGCAGACTGCGCCACCCAGGTGCCCTGTATTCATCCCAAGTTTAAATCATGTATTTAAATTGTATATTTCAAATATTACTTTTTACTTACTGTGGTGAAACCAATGTTTCTTTTTGGTTTGCATTCAGATGCAAGTGTCTTTTTTAAGTGTCTAAATGTTAGGAGCTGTACAGTTCCTTCTGTAGAATTGTGTACTACTACTCAAAAAAGAGAAGGTAAAGGACTTCCTATGGTGATTTTGGTTAAAATATTATTAATAGGGGCACCTGGGTGGCTCAGTCGTTAAGCGTCTGCCTTTGGCTTGGGTCCTGATTCTAGGACCCTGGGATCCATCCTGCATTGGGCTCCCTGTTCAGCAGGAAGCCTGCTTCTCTCTCTCTCCCACTCCCCCTACTTGTGTTTTCTCTCTCAAACAAATAAATAAAATCTTAAAAAAAAAATTAGTTAAAAATCCTTTTGGTATACTGTTGGCAAAATTTTAGCCAATTGGCTAGGTTTAATTTTTAAATAGAAGATTTAAAAAGAGGAGAGTAAATCAGTGAGTATCATTTATTTCCTCATATAAAACTTTTTACATCAGTTTTTTTAGTGAAGAGAGGATAATTAATAGCAGTTGCGTATTTTTGTGCAGTATTTAGTCATCTTGTATTAAAACCAAAAGCTACGTGGCAACTTCGAGTTATTCTGTTCTTCAGGGAGTTCATTCTCCTTGTGACATCTAAAAATTAGGTTATTAGAATTTAGTCAATTTCTAGATCATCCATGTTTATGTGGATGGGAGCTCGTGTGTGAGACTGAAAACCTTACTTTCATTAAGTTTTCATTCCTTTCCCAACCAGAACTTTCCAGAGTTGTTAAAACACTAATACTTTTGTAAAAGAATTGCACACTCTCTTGTTGTATGCATCTGTAGAGTGCTAATTGTGAAATAATTATAAGGGATAGGAACTAGGACAAAACTTTAAGTGAGCCAAGAGATTCACAAATCGATTTATGGCTGATTGGGAATGGCATTGAATAAATGAGGTGACATTCATTTCACTGGTGTAGTTTATATGAAAATCAGTTCTTGCACTCCGTGCCATCTGCTCCTTGTTTTGGACTTCAGTTGCAGGTGTGAGATACTGTTTTGGAGAGACACCAAAGCTGGTGAAGTCAGAGTTTTTAAAATATCAGTAGCAGATTCTGAGACTTGAAAAGCTCTGTTTTTGTGTGCTTTATATGTGGAGAATGCTGTGAAACAGACCCATGCTGACCTGATGCCACAGTTTCATACTTTTTAATAAGACTCATGGGATTGTGGGATAAGAATGGGGATGGGCAGACTGTAAGTCTGTGGTGTCTCTTGTGATGCTCCACCCTGCAATGGAGAATGGAGGGACAGCACGTGTATGTGACTGGAGTATATGCTGGTACTAAGAAGACCAAGCTGATTTCCCAGATACTGTTCTAAAAACATAGTCACTGTAAGTAGATGAATTTGTTGGAAAATTTGCATCATTTCCTAGCATTCTTGGGGGGCAGGGGATGTAATGGAAAGGGACTCTTATGTGATTTCAAGACTAGAGGTATTTTTATTGTTTATTGGTTTTGGAGTAGAGGTTGCAGTCTTTGCTTCTATCTTAGATTGTACAAATCTTCTTTGGTTATGTAAATTGTCTTTGAAATTGTTGAATGTGATGTGGAAATATATATTCGTATAAAGACCTGTGTGAATAGTACAAGGAAAAACTGACAGTAGAGTTAAAGGAGAACAATTTAATAGTTTCCCCAAACGTTTTTACCATTAAATTGATAAAGGACATAAATTAAAAAGGGACATTTATTATACTGTTCTGTTGATTACTGAGTTTTCTGTTTTTCAAAGTTAATACCCAGCACATAATGAACATTGAAAATTATTTCAATAAATACTGTATCTGTAATGTGCTTGGTCTGGTATAAAGATAAAACTCTGTAGATTTGGATTCTCAGTTTACAATCCCCCTGCCCCCTTTTGCTTATGTTTTAGGGACAAAGTCTACTTTTAAAGGGTATGCAAGTTAAATTTTTGTAAATAGTTGAATCTTATATTTTTGTATTGGGTAATTTTCTTAGAAGCATTCTGATTTGATCAGATTGAGGCAATGATGTATTTTTTTGTTTCTCAGTTCTGCCAGATCAAGTTTTCCTTTTTTCTCCAGGGTGCTATGGCCAACAATGTCATAAAATATGAATCCCTTAAAATGTTCTCTTTTCAATGTATTCTAGAGTCATTAGTTTCTTGATTGTCCTTTGAAATCAATTTAATAATAAAAAGTAAACATTTCTGGAAGAGGAACTGTTTTTCTAGAAACTTGTATTTTGGATGGTGGTGAAATTTAAATGAACTTACAGGCATAGGATTGAACATACATGCTTTAAAGTTAGAGAGGTGGGTAGGCCGGCACAAATAATAGTAACACTGGTACTACGCACTGACATTAAAACTCTTTTTCATTATCCTTAATTTTATCGTGTGAAATCCTAGGCTTTTGAAGCTAAAAATAAATAGGTTACTTTAACAGAAAGTGGCCACAAATACTGATGTGATTGATAAGTGATATGTCTATTGAATGTTTACTGTGTTCTAAATAAGCATTGTGCCAAATTCTTTATATGCAACATTTCAGTGTAATAATTACACCAACTCTGCAAACTAGCTAATACTATTATCCCCACTTTATAGATTAGGTAAATAAAATACAGAGAGATGAAACAATTTATCCCAAGATTACTTGGGAAGAAAGTTGCTTTGCTAGAATTTAAACCCAGGCATTTTGAGTCTACAGCTCTTTTTCCATATCGTATGTTATAGAGATACTTGGATTCCAGGGATAAGCTAAAGTGCCTTTTACTTTTAGGATAGTCTTTCATTGATAATGTGTATGTAAGACTTTCACTAATTTCATTGATACTGCTTTTGCAGTTAGTTTCAGGCATGTCTATCAGCAAATATAGTATTAAGTATTCACAGTTATATTGAAAAAAATGGTCAGTTCTCTTATGATTTCAGGAAAACTTCCTAAGACAACCACGAAAATGGAAATATTAAGGATTATGCCAGCCAAAAAAGAAAAGTGATATATGGATTTTTTTTTAATGCTCAGAGTTTTTTTTTTAATTGAAAAGTACTGATTTTTCATGTGTAAATCTGGTGTGTTTATATTTCCAGGTAATATTAGACTGTGATTCTCCAAATAAGCTATTATTAAGGATTATTAATTCTGTCTCTTCCTATAGGTTGTGAAGTGTTCTCAGTGTTCTCTTCCTCCTTTTAGTATTTGACAGCAAACTTCATGAGTGTATATATATATGTGTGTGTTTTTATGTGTGTATGGTTTCGTGATTTTATGTATGTACAATTAGTCAAGTGTCTGTTGGACATTTGTTATAACTGAGAATTCAGTTATTGTTGGTTTTTAAAGAATAACAGCTCTGCGTCAGAGTGGAATTGGGTTCTTTGGAACATCATCTTTGTTGGAATCGGTTGGCATTTGACAATCAGGAAGCAAAGCAAAAAGACTCCTGAATATCTGAAATTCCTGGACGAATTGTGCAAACACTTCGTTCATATGTTTGTTTTTAGGATTTTACTATAACTCTTTATTATTATTTAACACATGGTTGTAATTCATTCAGTTATCTCATTTTTTAAAACTGCAAGTTAGAAGGGAATGAATGGATACTGATATTAAGCATTACATCTCCAAAAAAAAAAGGACAAGCAAGCATATTGGGATTACTTAGTGTAGACTTATAAGCTGGGGGTGGGGGGATCACTGATAATTTTTCAAAATGTTGACCTAGAGAAGTTTGAATTATATCTCTTAAAAGGGCAAGAGGATACCTGGGGTTCTGTAATAACTTCTCATTACTTCAAACATTCTCTAATTTCTTGGTCACTGAAGTGATAAGGAAGAGTAATGGTCATCACTGTCCCATTGACCAACTCTATTTGCATTTCAATGATATGGATAAAGATTACTAAAGTTTTTAGTATGCTAGCCCAGATACATTTATTATTCAGCGGTAGCATTTTATCTGATTTAAGGTTCGTTGTCTTTTTTTTTTTTTTTTCTTCTTTTGTGGTACTTTGAAGTTGCTGTTTGAATTTTAACCTGCTCATATCTTTTGTTTTTTGAATACTTAGAAGGCACTGCATGGTGTTATTTAAGCTTTTTCATGAATTAATGATTAGCTATTAGTAACTTTACCAACCACACTTAAGACCTGTTAATGAGAATTTGAAAAGGTGGGTATCTTGATTGTTGATCTGAAGATAAAGGATAGCCATAGCACTCCAATCCTCTTTTGGAAGTCTAAGAAATTCTTAGGGGCTTCACTGGCTAATAATACTAAAAAATGTTGGGTGTTGTAGATTTCTTTCCAAGGAAGGGTAATCTATCTTAAAAAATGGACTCCTTTTATTTCCCCTAATTCCATAAGGTCAGTTAATTCTTTTTTTAAGCTGCTTTTATTTTTTAATTTTAACTTTTTTTTTATTTTTAAAATTTTTTTTAGAGAGCACATGTGCTCACAAGTAGGGGAAGGGGCAGAGGGAGAGAGAGAATCTTAGGTAGGCTCCAGATGGAGTCCCACTCAGAACCCTGAGATCATCACTTGAGCTGAAGTAAGAGTCGGATGCTCAACCAGGTGAGCTACCCAGGCACTCCAGTTAATTCTTTTTAATTGATTAATCACTTTCTTCATGACATGTGTTGAAGTTACTGAGCTGAGTCAAATTCCTACTCCTAGATTTTTAAGTCTGTAGAGGCAGCATCTGAAGAATTTGTGGTGCTGGTGTAAATGCCTGGTATCAGACTGCCAGTATTGCAGGTGTATTTGCTGCAGTTCCCCATTGGAATTTCAGTTTTCACACTCCGCTTATTAAACTCTGAAGGGAAGGGGGAAGCTTTGAGTTGGTAGGGTTTCAGCAATAGTACCTAATTGTATACATATATCAGATTTGTATAATTATAGCAATAACCACAATATTACTAATTGGATGCTGTATGATAGACAATTACATGCTATTCTTATTTACATATTTTGCTTTAAAAAATGGAATTTACTCATGTGATTCAAAATTTTCACGGTTTTTATCTTTGTCTTGCTCCTGCTTTTAAACTACCAGTTCCCTTTCTTGGAGACAGCATCCCTGTGTCTTAAGAATCCCTTCTGTAGATACTCTGATTCTTTACATGTTATTTCTATTATGGAATTATATTTTTTGTATACATACTTAAATGAACACAGCTTTAGCATAAGAGTGTTAGAATTAAAACACAATTTAAATCAATAATTCTAGAAAATTGCGGATGTTTTCCAATATTTTAAGTTTCTAAACCCTTATTTTACTGAATGTGAGTTAGATGGGGAGTAAGTACAAAGATGAGAAGGTGATTCTCTTGGCAATAAGAGGTAAAGTGCTAATAGTCACAACCAGTGAACCCTTAGCATATTTAAAATGTCTCCTACTCTGTGTATTTGAGAAATGATCCATAGCGTTGAGAAGGTATTATCATTCTTGCTGGAAGTAGTTATTTGTCATGGTAAAGAAAAACACAAAGGAAAATTCATTTTTTCCTTTAATTTTCCATTTTTCTAACATCTTAGATGAAAAAAACCTGTTCTCTTGAGAGATCAGAGGCGCAGAGTGCGTCAGTGTCAATGAAGCCTGTGCCTTTTACCTCTTTAAGAGCGCACGGTTTCATTCTGCTTCTAAACCAAGCACTCCTTAGTCTTTTTTAAAAAAGAAATTTTTATTTTTATAAAATAGTACATTCATATGGTTTAAAGAAAGTCTTCATGGAAGCCACTCTTCTCTTTCTCCTATTTCCTGTAGGCACTCTTAACTATGACAGCTGTTTTTCTCTATCAGTTTTTGTCATATTTTTATTTCATATACTTTTACCTATTTGTTAAAATTACTTTTTGATATTGTTTATTGTTTTCTTATTATGATAGACATTTATTCTCATCCTTATTGCACTTTTGCTAGCATGCTAATATAATTATGCAACTATTTTTAGCTAAATAATTTTTAAAATTATTCAAATGAGTAACACTCAGTGTCTAGACACTAAGCAGTATTCTTAGCAGAAACAGGTAGTGTGCAGTGATCACATACCCTTTTAAAAATGGCTTTATTGGGCGCCTGGGTGGCTCAGTTGGTTAAGCAACTGCCATCAGCTTGGGTCATGATCCCAGAGTACTGGACTGAGTCCCACCCACATCAAGCTCCCAGCTCCAAGGGGAGTCTGCTTCTCCCTCTGACCTTCTCCCGTCTCATGTTCTCTCTCACTCTCTCTCTCTCTCTCAAATAAATAAAATCTTTAAAAAAATATAAAAATGGCTTTATTGAGATATCATTCACATACCATAAAGTTTATTCATTTTAAGTGTACAGTGGTTTTAGTATGTCTACAGAATTGTGCAGTTATCAACTAATACTAGCACATTTTTGTATGGTATCCAGTGGTGATCATTCCCCATATGCTTCTTCCTCCCAGCTCTTGGTAACTACCAAACTACTTTCTGTTTTTATGGATTTGCCTATTCTCAACATTTCATATGAATGGAATCATACAATATGTGGCTTTTATGACTGGCTTCTTTTATTTCATATAATATCTTCTATGTCCATCTCTGTTGTAGCATTTATCAGTACTTCATTCCTTTTTATTTTTGAACAATATTTCATTGTATGGAATTGCCATCATTTGTTTATCCATTCTTCAGTTGATAGGCATTTGGATTGTTAGCTACGTTTTGGCTAATATAAATAATACTGCTATGAATATTTGTGAACAGGTTTTTGTGTGGACATATATTTTCTTATCTTTTGGATATATACCTAGGAGTGAAATTGCTAGGTTGTATGCTAACTGTTAAATATTTCAAGGAACTATCAAACTATTTCCTAAGTGGCAATCACATTTCCTTTGCTTTTAATTTTTTTTTTTACAGTTTATTGTTTCCATTTTCTTTTTTCTTGTACTGTTTGCAGTGATCATAATCTTGATTTTTCTACACCTCAGATTTTAGCAAGGATTCTCTAGATCTGCTCCACCACTCTTGTTTTCCAGGAGTGTCTTTTTCCTGGAGTCCTCATCTTACTACTGAGATCTGGCTTGGTGGTTCTCCAGGCCCCACTGTATAGCTGTCATCTTGACTTCATTGCTCTTCAGGGTCCACTCCTGTTTCCCTGGATCCCATGTCTTTGTATCACCTAATACTTATCTTAACATAATCTCATGACATCAGCCAGCAGCACCCAAAAAATTAACTGCTCGGTAAATGTATCTAGAAAAGTTGTTTGTTGGTTGTTTTTTTACACATTTGCTCCAAAAGAGTAGTTAAGCTCACACACTTTTTTGGCGTGTGTCTCATCTTTTCAGTGTCTAGACACTGAGGCATAGATGTTTGGGAGGTTACTTTGTATCATTATGATCAAGTGATTACCATGCCAACATGAAGCAATAGGCTGAAACAAATACAGAAATATGAACAATATTAATATAAATACTTGTTTAAACCAGAGCTATTCGATAGAAATACAGTGTTAGCCACAAATGTGAGTCACATATGGAATATAAAATTTTCTAGGATCCACATTAAAAAGAGTAAATAAATACAGGTGAACTTACTTTTAATAATAGTGTTTAAAAATGTTTAAAAACATTTAATAATGTTTTTTTAAATCTAGTATATCCACAATATTACTTCAATATGTAATCAATATAAAATTTACTAATGAGATATATTACTTTTTTTTTTTTTTTTTTGGTACTAACTCTTCACAGCCTGGTGGGTATTTTACACTTACAGTATATCCTAATTTGGAGTAGCCATGTTCTAAGAGCTCAGTAGCCACATGTTGCTACTGACTATCCTGTTGGACAGTGTAGGCATAGAATTTTGTCTAGGAATTATGTTATCATGAAATTCTCTTTTCAATCTGTTTAATCATAGTGTATTTTCTTTTCTTTTTTTTTTTTAAAGATTTTATTTATTTATTTGACAGACAGGTCATAAGTAGGCAGAGAGGCAGGCAGAGAGAGAGGAGGAAGCAGGTTCCCTGCTGAGCAGAGAGCCCGGATGCAGGGCTCGATCCTAGGACCCTGGGATCATGACCTGATCCAAAGGCAGAGGCTTTAACCCACTGAGCCACCCAGGTGCCCTAATCATAGTGTATTTTCAAGGAACAGTTAAGATGTATGTGGTTTAAAAATACTTCATTGATATATCTTAACTGCTTTGTTTTGTTTTCAGTCATGTCTTTAATTAATTTTGAAATTTAATACCACATGAAAGGAGGTTGAGAGATTTATGTTCTTCAGAAAGGTGCTTGCTATGGGAGGTAATGATTTTTTCCCATATTTTAGCACAACTGTTTAAATGTGTATTGAATTCTTTTTGATAGGTTTTTAAATGTTGTCATTGCCATGATTGTTCTGACCCAGATGGAATCTTATTAATCTAAATATTCTTTGCTGTTTCAAAGACCTACCCAGCTTTCAGAGTCTCAAAGGCCACCTCAGCCACTTAACTCCTCCCATCCATGCCTTACCCCAAGGCATGAAATTCACTTGCATGTAATCCCTGTAGCACTCTCTGTCACCCTTCTTATATTCTGCCTTGCATTCTGGTTAACTTGTTTTGTCTCACCCTAGGGGATTTTAGGCAAAAGGAGTATAGGAAAGAGAGTATTATACTTCTGTTTGTATTTCCTGCAATATGGAGCACAGTGCCTTTTATATTGGGCCACTTAATACATGTTTGGGTTGAAAGCAATTTGTTATGGTATTTATGTGTATACTATGCATGGTTGTTACATGGTATAGAGTTTCCAGGTCACCAAACTATCACTGTTATTTCTAGGAACATTTAAGTTTTGATAAAAGAAATTACAAAGTTAAGTATGAATTTTTTAAAAAGATTTTATTTATTTGATAGAGAGCATGTGCGCATGAGCCGGGGGAGGGACAAAAGGAGAAGCCACACTCAGCTGAGCAGGGAGCCTGACTCTGGCCTGATCCCAGGAGGCTGGGATCATGACCTGAGCTGAAGGCAGACACTTAACCAACTGAGCCACCCAGATGCCCCTAAATACAAATTTTTATTTAAAAGTGAAGGAGCGGGGCACCTGGGTGGCTCAGTGGGTTAAGCCTCTGCTTTCGACTCAGGTCCCAGGGTCCCGGGATCGAGCCCCGGGATCTCTGCTCAGTAGGGAGCCTGCTTCCTCCTCTCTCTCTCTGCCTGCCTCTCTGCCTACTTGTGATCTCTGTCAAATAAATAAATAAAATCTTTAAAAAAATAAAAAAATAATAAAAATAAATGAAGGGGCAATACAGGGAAAGGATAAAGACAGATTTATAGACACTTTATATTATGTGCTTAGCACTGAATGACTCTGAATGAATGAAAGAACTTGGGTGCTAGGTTGCACTGGTTGGTGAACACAGAACCTTTGAAACATTGAGCCTGTTCAGCTACTACCAATACCCCCAAGCCTTCCAGGATTTTGTTTGGAATGGGTGAGGCTAGAAGAGAAATTTAGAGCAAAGAAGTTTGACAAATCAGTTTTTAAATTTTCACTAAGTAGCTTATTCTATAGGAGATATAGAATATATCTCCTGTAGAATAAGAATATTCTAATAATATAGAATATATTATTCTAGATATAAAATAAATAAATATAATATTTAAATATTAATAGGCCCTTTCCTCATGGATTACTTAGACATGTAATTGTATTGTGGGGATTTATGAAAACTTTAATTTCTATAGGACCTCTTTTTGTGTCTCTAAGATAGTATTTGATATAGTAGTGCTTACTAGTATATCAATTCAAGAGAGAGAAATAGAAGTAAACAATATGGTCTCTCTTGCTAAATAAACTAACCTCCTAACTAGCTGTAAAATTTGGCTGTCTGTATTTGGTTTTGAGAAGTCATGTTGTCACAATAATTTGGATTCTACTGATCAACATGGCATCTGCCTCTGACTAATTGGGTACATTGTGAGATGTTTGGCTGGCCGAGGGCATGATTTTTAGACATAGAAGAGATTTGTTTTCTCTGTTTAAGTAACAGTTGTTTGGTATGCCCTCCTTGAAATCCAAAAGCAGTTACTAAAGAACAAAGCATAGTTCTATTTAAATTCAGTTGAACATCAGGGATAACCTTTGTTGGGAGACTTTTGAGAACATATTATTATATATATTTGCCTCTTTTGAGTTTCTAGAAAAATTAAAGAGTGACTGTGTACATTCAAAGGATAGAGGGAATGTTCTAGTGTTATATTTCTGCCATAGTGGAGGATGAGTACCTAGTGAAAAATAAGGGGTGTGTATCATGACTTATAAAATTGGAGCAGATGGACCAGTTCCTGGAGTCCTTAGAAAAGGAAAATCCCATGAACCAGAGAATTCTCTGACTCTATGCCTTGTGTATAGCATCAATGTAAATTGTACAGCATGTCAACTACCAGCATTAATTTAGGAGTAAAACATTGTTTAAAAATGCAGTGTCCCAATTAAAAAAAAATTTTTTTTTTCATTTCTCACATACACCTGAGAAAGCCTGTGTACTTTATAAAGTTTAGGGAAGAGACGTGGAGAGCTGCTGTGGACCATGAGAGTGAGGGTTAGAAAAGAAGTTAATTAGAAAAATGTTTATGGTTATGATGGGTATTGAGTTTCTGTGGATGCTATATTGATGGTATCCCAGATCTTAGAACTGTAGTAATTCAGATTCAGTTACCCTTTGAGTATTTACTGTGTGCCAAGGACCAGCCTTTCATTTAACTTTCCTAATGCTTTGAGATGATTATTATCTCCACTTAATGGAAGAAGTTAAGTTAAAAATATTTTAATTGATTTATTCAGGATCTTATAGGTAGTAGAAAACAGGTCCAGCATGTTGAACTCAGGACACCAGACTTCACATATAAGAAAAAAACTTTTGAGTACTTATTGTCTCATTGTACTGTACTAAACAGTTTATTTGTATCTTATTCAGTCTTTACCACAACCTGGTAAGGCAAATGTAGTCTATGAATGAGTAAACTTGAGTCTAAGAGGGCCTTACATAGCCAGCAAATTTTGTCACCATACTTTGAATTTGTTCTCTTAACTCCTGCACTGTGTGGCCTTTATAATTTGGAAAGAGAAGAGGAAAGAGAATAGGAAAATTGTCCAAAATTGATTGAATAAAGGTTTCTGTGTGTAAGGCTTAGGAACTTTAACTTTTTATAATGTTTCTTACCAAGAAGAACACAGCTGTCAATCACATATAAGTACAGTTAAAATTTTAAATACTTTTTTGTAATAAAATCTTAAGAGGAAATACTTTGCTTTCAAAATTAATATAGACTACCTGTAAAACAGTCACTGTAGGAAATGGTTAAAAAAATATACTTGAAATCTGTATTGGAAAGTCAGTGTTGAGCCTGATCCATTATCTTTGAGGAAATTGAGGTTTATAGTGGTTAACTAACTTTTGCTAAGGGTTTAGAACCAGCAAATGGCAGAACCTCTATTCTAATTCAGGTAATTTAGGCTAGAGCTCTTATTCTTAACTGCTTTACTGAGCTAAGAGAATGTGAATGATTGTGCAGAAATAGAGGCTTCCTACCTCTGGTAACTTGAAGAAACTAATCTTAAGCACAGATAACACATCATAGTTTGACTCAAGGCAAAAGTGTTAGACTTCACCTACTTCCATCCTAATTATTTCCTGTGGTCATGTATCTCAGTATTTTTCTTGTTTCTTAATATTATTCTTGAACATAACGATTCTCTTTATCAAGTTGGCACTTAGTAAATGTTGAATGTTGATAAATAAATTTAAAACAATCAATCTTAAGTATAAAAACCAAATTTTAACATATCTGTTGATCATGTTTTTCTTTTTAAGAAGGTCTATATTTTTTGAGAGTAGGTAAAGGTTGATTTGAGATTCCCATGACTTGAATAAAATTTTCTGTCCTTTTGAGCAACTTTTCTTTGTTGGTGGGTGTTTTAAGTGTCAGATTACAATGAAATCCTGTGATAATCCAAAATTCAGATAGAATATAATTCGCTTCCACCCTCTGCCTTGTTTTATTGCCTGCCAGTGAGGCCAGGTACACATTTTGTTTGTAATAATTGGCTTATTTCATATAATTCTGGTAAATGAAAACAGATAGATGGATTTTTCTGGTCATCTCTATTCTGTAACCAGAAGACCATTGGAAAAATACTGTTTTCTGTTAATTTTGCAATACTGAGTCCTGTTTTTTATCAGTTAGATTTTTTTTGGACCATACTTACTAGAGGATATCTGGGTTTTAATGTACAGTGTTTAATACATGGGAATAGTCGCCTATCTGGAAGGCACTTCTTTGCCAGCTCAGCTATACAGAATGAAGGCAGAAACTGCATAGTGGATAAAAATGAACACTGAAGAGCCAAAAGAGCTATCGTAGAATCTGAAGCAAAGTGTTTTGTTTTGTTTTTTCTTTAGACTGTATGGAATTCCTTTAGTTAGTGTTTCCTACGTTAGTTACTCTAATCGCTCTTATGCTATAATAAATATTCTGTGCCCAAAGAAGTTTAGAAAATGTAGCTTGTAGGATCCCTGTATTCCTTGGATCACACTATGGAAGTCCTGCCTTTGGTGTTTGGACTTTGCTTTTATTTTAGAAGAGAAGGGAGGGGAGCCAGCATTTAAAGAGTATTATTTTACAGGGCCTACGTAATGTCTCCATTTTATAGACAAGGAACACAGGGCACTTCTGTAGGATAGAGGACAAAACTCCTTAGAGAGCAGAACTGGGAATGTCCACTGTTACAGTCCAATCCCTAATCTCTGCGATTCCTAAGTCTTTGCTCTTTCTTTCTTTCTTTGACAGATCACGAGGAGGCAGAGAGGCAGGCAGAGAGAGGGGAAGGGAAGCAGGAGGCTCTCTGCTGAGCAGAGAGCCCCCATGAAGGGCTCGATCCCAGGGCCCTGGGACCATGACCCGAGTCAAAGGCAGAGGATTTAGCCCACTGAGCCACCCAGCACCCCCTAAGTCTTTGCTCTTTTGACCTTACTATGCTACTATGTAATTGTAATGAACTTCCAGGTTTTAGTTACAAACAAAAATTTAGCAGTGGTACTAGGAAAGAGTATAAACTGCTCTATTTAGGGAAGAAGGAAGGGAGAATAAATTAACTAGTTGATGCATGTCCTGCATCCTTTGTTTTGTATAGATGAACTCCTTGTTTGGGAGGGAAAGGTTTTAGAGAATACTCTGTAAATTAAAGTGCTGTTTGAGTGAGATTTGATACTGTCTTTAGGTATGTATAATTTTATATCTATATTTGATATTATAAGGTCAGAGCCTTCTCTTTGATCAGGTATAGTGAGCTTATACAAGTTACTAACTTCAGTTATGTACCTTTCTGCGTGATTATAAAGCTTATAGGAGGTAATTAAGCATGTAAGGTGCTTGGCACAGTGTCTGGCACGTAGTAATCTTAGCTATTATAGTAATAAAAATAATGAAGGCTTAGATGTAGGTTGCTATCTCCCTGTATCTGTTGTGTGTTTATTTTTTTTTTAAACAGGCATATGTAGGGAGATCACAAGGAAAGCCTCCAAATCTTTTTTTTCCTTTTTTAAAAATTTGAGGAAAAATCATCACCAGATGCCTTTTAAGATCATGGAAATTCCATCTTGAATGTAGTTATAGGGCATTAAGAAAGTTTTACATTTCCCATTGGGGATCCGGTATTTTTTCAGTGAATACTAGTTGTAATAAATAGAAGTTGGCCTAGTGGCCATAAGGCTTTTTTTCTTTTCTTTCTTTCTTTTTTTCTTTTTTTTAATTTGAGATGTGTATTTTAAGTCGATCTGGTGTGTGTGTTGTCAGTCTCTTTAGACTGCATATTTTTCTTCTGAAAACTTTTTATCTAGTCTGTATTTCGGTGGTAGTTTGGTTTGCATTGACCATTAGATTATTAAATGCTTAACTATGATGGGCACACCAGAATACTATGGAATGTGAAGATCTTTCTTCTCCCAAAATGAGGTGTCTGCCGTCTCCTTTGGTAGAACTAAATGGCCTGAGTGCTCCCCGAAAATTTGGGTAACTATTTAGAATCTTTCAAAACCACTAAGGCTGTTATTAACTGTGAATTGAGTTAAGCAGAATACTGTGTTCTTTTCCTTTAGTTTTGATTCCTTCTCTATTTGAGGAAGCTGGGGAAAGAAACTCTCCCCTTGCCTGCCACAAAAAAGTTTCTTCTCCCTTCCTCACTTTTTATTTACTGCTTTAAAATAACCAAGATCTTTGGGGCTTATCAGACAGTTTTCACATCTTGAGGTAGAGTGATTTTCGTAGGAAACCTTTTCTTAAATAGTAAAATACTCTTTGTCCTTGCCAGGCATTCTTGAAGGAGCAGCCAACAGCACCTCACAGCTTTTTCACTAACTAGGAGGAGGGATGTGGAGAATGAGTCACAGTTTCCTTCTTTCTCCTTTCCTTTTCTTTTCCCTTTCCAGTTAGCTCTTCATGGCTACTGAACCTGGCTTCTAGTAGGATGGGGGTAATTTTCATTAAGTTTTTTTTTATTTTTAGGGAACTCGTATTCCCAAGTAGGTGTTGAATATTTTTTTCCATTTTGGGGTTTTTCTTCATCAGTTACTAATGAATTAAGAAGCTTTGAATTATATAAAAGTAGATAGCACTATATAGTGAACCACCATATATCCATTTCCAGTTTCTGTGTTACCTGTATGTGGTCATTCTTAATTCATCTGTACCCTCATGATTTATAAGTCAAATTTCTAACATCATATAATTTTATTTTTTTGAAAAGTGTCTCCAAGGATGCTTAAAATAAACAAACATAACTACAGCACCATGATTCTACCTTTCAAATATTTAAAAAATTCCTTAGGATAATCATATTTGTAATCAGATTTATAATCAGATAATCAGTCATTGTTCACATTTCCTGATTATATCTTCTTTTCCCCTAAAATAAAATTTGTTTGAATTCGGACCCCAAACAAGGGCCATACATTGCGTTTGGTTGCTATTTTAATTTCTTTACAATTAAAAAAAATTAATACATACATTGCGTCTGGGTGGCTCAGTGTTAAAGCCTCTGCCATCGGCTCAGGTCATGATCCAGGGGTCCTGGGATCGAGCCCCGAATCGGGCTCCTTGTCAGCAGGGAGCCTGCTTCCTCCTCTCTCTCTGCCTTCCTCTCTGCCTCCTTGTGATCTCTGTCTGTCAAATAAATAAATTAAAAAAAAAATAGAGGGGATGTTCCTGTAATCCCTCCTGTATCTCCTGCAAACTGTTAGATTTTTAATCAGATTACCTTTTTAGATGGTGCTAAATATCTCTTATTACATAATATCAGATTCTGACTCCCTTTTTGTCATGTTACAGTTGATTGCAGCTGAGGTGTATTCTTGTCAGCCTGGTTCACCTGGTTCACCATCAACTGTAAGGTTGCCCATCAGCCTTTCTTATGGGTTGGCAAACTATACCCCACAGGACAAATCCAATCTGTTCCTTATTTTGTAAAAGAAAGTTTATTATAATCTGGCCACAGTAGTTCTGTTATGTATTGTCTGTCGCTGCTTTTATGCTATAGAGGCAAAATTGGTAGTTAATACAGAGGCTATATGGCTTGTAAAGCCTAAAATATTTACTGTCTGGTTGGTAAAAGTTTGCTGGGTGGCTCAGTCGTTGGGTGGCTCAGTCGTTGGGTGTCTGCCTTCTTCCTTTGGCTCAGGTCATGATCCCAGGGTTCTGGGATCAAGCCCCGCACTGGGCTCCTTGCTTGGCAGGAGGCCTGTTTCTCCCTCTTCCACTCCCCTGCTTGTGTTCTCTCTCTCATTGTGTCTCTCTCTGTCAAATAAATAAAATCTTAAAAAGAAAGAAAGATTGCTGACTGGGTTCTAGATCATTATAACTAGTGGTGGTGATATGCTATCATTCCTTCTGTTTTATATGCTGGAGTTCTGTAAAAACTTTTTAAACTTCAGTCAATTATATGATTATTCTGAGGAACAGCAGAGTCTTTTCCTACTATTTGATAGAAGCGGCCAGTGAGATTGTTTAATTTTTTGTATCTGTAGGAACCCCTGGTTTTGAATATGTTTGTTTGTTTGTTTGTTTGTTGAAGATTTTATTTATTTATTTGCCAGAGAGAGAGAGAGAGACAGAGAGCAAGGACGCGCGCACGAGCGCTCAAGCAGGCGGAGTGGCAGGCAGAGGTGGAGAGAAAAGCAGGCTTCCCGCTGAGCAAGGAGGCCGATGCGGGACTCGATCCCAGGACCCTGGGATCAGGACCTAAGCCAAAGGCAGCAGCCTAACTGACTGAGCCACCCAGGCGTCCCGAATACGTTTGTTGTTTTAAGCCATTGTAGTATTCTTTTTAATTTTCAAGTTGTCCCGTTTTATCTGGTGGGAGTCCCTTTATGTTGGTTCCTATATCTCTAGATATAACCTCAGTAATCTTTGGTAATTCTGTTTTCTAGTATAACAAGATGTTTCAGGCTAGTCTCATGCGTCACCTACCTTAGATTCACAATCAGTTACTTCTTTAAGGGGTTTTGATTCCTGTTAGTGATAATGTTTAGAGACCATAGTCTGGGTCTTTGTTGCTATGGGCTGGTTGTTCTTTTTAGGTCCTTTTAGTGGACAGAGCTAGGGTGTGTATGGTGTGTGTGTGTTGGATTTTCCTTATTGTGGTGAAATATACATAACATAAAATGGACCATTTGAACCTTTTTTTCTTTATCTTTCTTTTCTTTCTTTCTTGCCTTGACATGGAGCCCAACAGGGCTCCAGCAGGGGGAATGGGGGAAAAGAGTTGGACGTTTAGCTGACTAAGCCACCCAGGCACCCTCATTTGAATCATTTTAATGTGTACAGTTCAGTGGTATTAAGTACATTCCCAGTGTTGTGTATTTATCACCATTGTCTTATTCTGGACAGTTCATATAAATAGGGTCATACAGTATGTGGCCTTTTGTGTCTGGCTTCTTTCACGAAGCATGTTTTCAAGGTTATCCATTTTGCAGAATGTATCAGTACTCCATTCCTTTTTATGACAATAATATTTCATTGTATGGAAAACTACATTTTGTTTATCTGCTTAGTTGATTGATATTTAAGTTTTGGCTACGATGAATAGTGTGTGTAAGTTTTTGTTTGAATGCTTGTCAGTTTTTTGAAGGTATTTACCTAGGAGTGGAATTGCTGGGTCATATGGTAATTCTGTGTTTAGGAGCGGTCAGTCAGTTTTCCACAGTGGTTGTACCATTTTACATTCCCACCAGCAGCGTATGAGGGTTCTGGTTTTTCCCACAACCTCTCCCAACTTTCGTTGTTTTCCATTTTTTGATAATGGCCATTTTGGTTGGTACTTTACTCTGATTTTGATTTGCATTCTCTTAGTAACTAATGATGTTGAGCATCTTTTAATGGGCTTGTTGGCCTTTGTATATCTTCTTTGGAGGAATATCCATTCAAGTTCTTTGGCCATTTTTAAATTGGATTGTCTTTTTGTTGTTGAATTGTAAGAACTCTTTAAATATTTGGTATACGAGACCTTATCAGGTATATGACTTGAATATATCTTCCTGTTCTGTGAGTCGTAACTTTTTTTCACTTACCTGGTAGTGTGCTTTGATGTTCAGAAGTTTTAATTTTTTTTTTTTAAGATTTTATTTATTTATATAATAGAGTGAGAAAATAAGCAGCGGGAGCAGAAGAGGGAAAAGGAGAAGTATGCTCCCTGCCAAGCGGGGTGCCTGGGGCCGGGCTTGAGGCAGGGCTCAAGGCAGGGCTCGATCCCAGGACCCTGGGGTCACGACCCAATCCGAAAGCAAATGCCCAACCATTTGAGCCATCCAAGTGCCCCACAAAAGTTTTAAATTTTGATCTCAAATGTATCTGTTTCCCTTTTGTGCTTTTCATGTCATACCTGAAAAAATCACTCCAGGTTTATCCATGTTTTCTTCTAAGTATTTTATAGTCTTTTTACTTATACTTAGGTTCCTGATCCATTTTGAGTTTATTTTTGTATATGGTGTGAGGTAAGGGTCCAGTTTTCCAAGTTCTATTTGTTGAAGAAGCTGTTCTTTTCACATTGAATGGCCATGGCACCTTTGTTAATAATCCATTGCCTATAGATGCCTGACTTTATTCAGGGACTCTCAGTTCTCTTCTGTTAAGCTGTAAATATATTTTTTTAAATGCCAGTACTACACTGTCTTGATTACTGTAGCTTTGTGATTAGTTTTGAAATGGGAAAGTTTAAGTAGTCCAGTGTAGTTGTTTTTAAGGATTAATTTGGCCATTCAAAATTCTTTGCAATTCTATTTGAATTTTAGGATCCTTTTTTCCATTTTTGCAGGAAAGTCTTTTGGAGTTTGGGTAAGGGTTGTGCTGAACCTGTAGCTTGTTTTGGGTGGTATTGACATACTAGTAATATTAAGTTTTCTGATCCATGAACATGGAATGTGTTTCCAGTGATTTAATTCTTTAATTTTTTTCAGTAATGTTTTGAACTTTCAAGTCTTGTACCTCCCTGATTAAGTTTATTCCTGGTGTAAATGAATTGTTCTTAAATACCCCTTTCGGATGGTTTATTGATAGTATATAAAAATACATCTGATTTTTGTGTCGATCTTAATTCTGCCACTTTGCTGAATTTGTTGTATGATTAAGTGAGAAAAGACACCATGAGTTCATACCAATATTTCCAAATCTGATACCACTTCAAAAATAAGAGTTTAGTATTACAAGGTTTTGCCTTTGACTTTTTAAACGTTCATATCTGTAGTTCTTTTCATTTATGCTAAAAATCTTGAGAGTGCATTACTTACTTATATTCATATATGCATGTTAGTGTTGTTATTTTGTGATTATTGTAGAAAATGGTTGCTGCAAACAGTTAAGAATTCTTGCATTTAATATAAATCCTATTAGGAATTTACAGTCAAATTACCATTCTAAAGTCACATGAGGGGGCACATGCATGACTCCATTGGTTGGGCATCCAAATCTTGGTTTCTATGCAGATCATGACCTACAGGTGGGGATATCATGTCCTGCATCAGGGCATCCTGATCAGCGGGGAGTCTGCTTCCCATATCCCTCTGCTCCTCTCCCCACTCGTGTGCACACACACTCTGTCAAATAAATCTTTAAAGGAATAAAGTCATTTGAAATGATTTCTTTTGAGGTTAGAACATCCATTTGATATGTAGTTTCTTTTGTTCATTTTGCTCTCAGTTTTTGGGTGTAACTTCTTTTCATTTTGATTTAATTTTGTTTTATAAGTATGTAATATATTTGCAGTGTTCCAGGGGCACCTGGATGGCTCAGTCAGTTAAGCTTCTGTTGATTTTAGCTTGGGTCATGATTTCAGGGTCATCAGCTTGAGGCCCACATCAGGCTCTGTGCTTAGTGGGGAGTCAGCTTGAGATTCTCTCTTGCCCTCTACTCCTTCCGCTGCTCACTGCATTCTCTCTCTCTCTCTCTCTCTCTCTCAAATAAATAAATCTTGGAAAAATTTTTTTACATTGTTCCCAAACCAAAACTACAATATGGAATATAATCGGGACAGTCAGCTTTTGTCCTCCCCCTCCCCAATAGATAACTTTCTTTTTTCCCCCCAAATTAACCATTTTTGCTTTTGGTTATTTTTTTTTTTAAAGCTTTTATTTATTTATTTGAGAGAGAGAGAGAGCACAGCTGGGGGAGCAGCAGAGAGGGAGAAGCAGACTCCCTACTGAATGGGGAGCCTGATGCAGGACTTGATCACAGGACCCTGGGATCTTGACCTGAGCTGAAGGCAGATGCTTAACTGACTGACTGAGCCATGTAGGTGCTCCTTGTTTTTGATTGTTAAAAAAAGGTATGTATATTCTTATTTCTCTCTTCTTAGATGAAAGTTAAAATGTGTTTAGCATTTTGTATTTTCTTACTTAACAAAAATCCCAGAAATTACTCAGAGTATATGAAGCTCTTCCTTATTGCCTTCTATATCTGCATATCATTCAGACATTTTATTCATGCAGTTCCAAATAGATTGAGATTAAAATGTTACAGAGGGAAATTTCAGTGGGACCAATTTCCCATTTCTTCAGGCACTGAAACCTTAAGAAGTATTTTATTTTTCATTTTTATTATAAAGATATTATTTTACCACAAAGGCTCAAAACAGCATAGAAACTATATACAATAAAAAGTGTAAAGTTTTCTGATTCCCATCTGCCCACTTCCAGAAATTACTACAAGCTAATTCAAGACATTTGTATAGTAGGAGTATACAATATTTCTATATACCACAAATGGGTTTTAAACAAAATTGGCATTATGTCATGAATATTCTGCAACTTTGTTTTTTAGTGTAATATTATCAGTTGAGCTTTAAATTTGGATAATCAAAAGAGATTCCTGGGTATAAATAAGACTTAAAAAAATAGTTTTAAGACCTTTTTTCCTTCTATTTCATTAACACTAGGTAGTATATTTTTTGTGTATATAATTTCCTAAATTTTCTATATTGTAATTACTGCTCTAAAATCCAGAAAGTAGTAAAAAAATATATTTCAGATAGTAGTGTGTGTAGTCATATTTCATTGTTGTAATCTGTTGTGGCTTAATACTAAAAATGAATCTAGGGGTGCCTGGGTGGCTTGGTCTGTTGTCTGCCTCTTGATTTCGGCTCAGGTCATGATCTCAGAGTCCTGAGTCAGAGCCCCGAATCAGGCTCTGTGCTGAGTGGGGAGTCTACTTCTTCCTCTCCCTCCCTCTGCTTGTGCTCATGTGCACACACGCACATGCACTGTCTCTCAAATAAATAAATAAATAACATCTTTTTAAAAAAGCACTAAAAGTGAATCTAAATAAAGTCAGGATAAAAAGCTTTGTAGAACTTGGTTTTGTAAAAACAGGAAAAAAATTTGCCTGTCTTGTTCATTACTGGGTCCCTAGCACCTAGGACAGCAACTGGTTCTTTGTTCTTCCCACTCTGTACTTGTTTTATTTTCACCATATAAATTATAAATGGATGGTGCTATACAAACAATTCTGTGTTCTTTTTTTTTACTGGTTAACGTATCATGGACATTTTCCATAGTCACATCTTAAGTCTTGTATGTTCTTTTTGACTTAATCTGTTAATGGAGATACCATATATTGCATATTTAGGTAGTTTAAAGTCTTTAATTTGAATGATTTTTCTCTCTTAGATTTGGACAAAAGTGTTATGTTTTTAAAGTATTAGTGGAAGATACTAAGTTGAGGGTTATTTTGGAGTGAAAGTATATAATTCCCTTTTTTCAAGTGTGTAAATATACATGTTTATGTAGAATGGCAGTATATGTAACATACCTAGAAAATCTATTAAGACTATTCTGACCCTGAAAGTTGGAGTAATTCACTTCAGAGTATTTTGACAAGCAAGTCCCATAAGGAGAAATAATAGTTAACATGTTAAAGTATAATTATTATTAAATAAAGTTAGATTTTAGTGTAGTTGACAAGCCCAAAAATAAAATGAGAAAAAATTTTACTCCTTGCTCCCCAGTCAGATCGGCAAAGCTTAGATATATAATTGGTAACAAGGGTTTTGGGAGATGTGTTGCTGAAGAAAAATAAGTTTGTATGTTCTTTTTGGAGGACAGTTTGGCAGAATTTCAAAAATTCTAGTTCTAGGACTTTATTTTAGGGGAAAAAATTAAAGACAGGCTTGCAAATTTAGATACATAGGAACTTCATGAAAATTTTAATCCTGGGACTAATAATAATATTACTACTTAAATAATGCTTCCCCATGCCTTACTTTACATTTACTTAATCCTCAGTAGTCTTATGATATTCATGCAATAGGATTAAAAATGATATAAAAGAATATTTAACATGGATATAAATTTATAATAAGAACGTATGAAAATAGTGCATTACAAAGGAGTCTGTGCAGTGTAATTGCATTGATTGCAAACAAACAATATTCTCCAAAGTATTTATACTTGTAATTCTGTATTATAATCTGTAACTCAAGTATGTTAACTTTTTTCTTTTTGCTATGTTCATTTTATAGTTTTACTTCAGTGAACATACATTGTCTAACAAGCCTGAGTTCTTTTTATAAGGGTCCTTTGATTTTATAGGATTTACTTCAGGATTCCTGAACAGAGCATTCCCTTAAGCACCTTTAAAAAAGAATTCCATTGGTAATAATTTAAATCTCTAATTAACTTTAATTCTAGTGAGAGAGCTAGACTAAGGTTTAAGAGATCTTTTCTCTGTGACTTTATGATTCATCCCAGGGATTTTGTGTAATTAGATATATTTCTTTGGAAAAAAGAAGAAAGTAAACGGATGAAACTTGCTGCATGATTGCTTTTTTGAAATCAAAATTATTGAATATTAATTACACCACAGTTTTGTGTGAAGGCTTTCAGACTGAGTGATAATGAGACTCATTATTAGACAGAGTGTTAGGTGTCCCAAGATCTCCATATGTATTCATTCATTGCTTAAGACTAACTATATGCTAGGCAATAGGCACTCTGCTAGACTCCTGAGGATACAAAAGTCAAGCAGAACAGATTTAGTAATGAAGAGATGGTAAAAATGTTTGTTTCATACTGGTTTTCCTAAGCATAGGGTTTCCCAAAAGGCAGGAGGATTTATTCGGTTGGGTATTTTTGGGTTTGATTTAATTGTAAATGAGAAGGAGCCATTAACTATTGGAGAAGATGTGTGTAATTTCCTTTACAATGTAATTTTCATATAACTTCCTATTCAGTTAGAGTTTATATATACATATACATATATATATATGGAAGGAATTAACATTTGAGTATATATCTTTTACTTTTAACTTAGTCCTTATGACAATCCCATGAGACAGAAATTATTGTCAGTATTCAGTGAATAAGAAAATGGAGTTTTGGAAAGGTTAAGTGATTTGTTTAAGGTTCACAGCTTAAAAGCTGTGATTTTTTTCTTTTATTTTTTAAATTTTTTTATTTTTTATAAACATATATTTTTATCCCCAGGGGTACAGGTCTGTGAATCGCCAGGTTTACACACTTCACAGCACTCACCAAAGCACATACCCTCCCCAATGTCCATAACCCCACCCCCCTTCTCCCAACTCTCCTCCCCCCAGCAGCCCTCAGTTTGTTTTGTGATATTAAGAGTCACTTATGGTTTGTCTCCCTCCCAGTCCTATCTTGTTTCATTTATTCTCCTACCCACTTAAGCCCCCATGTTGCATCACCACTTCCTCATATCAGGGAGATCATATGATAGTTGTCTTTCTCTGCTTGACTTATTTCGCTAAGCATGATACGTTCTAGTTCCATCCATGTTGTCGCAAATGGCAAAATTTCATTTCTTTTGATGGCTGCATAGTATTCCATTGTGTATATATACCACATCTTCTTGATCCATTCATCTGTTGATGGACATCTAGGTTCTTTACATAGTTTGGCTATTGTGGACATTGCTGCTATAGACATAGACATTCGAGTGCACGTGCCCTTTTGGATCACTACGTTTGTATCTTTAGGATAAATACCCAGTAGTGCAATTGCTGGGTCATAGGGCAGTTCTATTTTCAACATTTTGAGGAACCTCCATGCTGTTTTCCAGAGTGGTTGCACCAGCTTGCATTCCCACCAACAGTGTAGGAGGGTTCCCCTTTCTCCGCATCCTCGCCAGCATCTGTCATTTCCTGACTTGTTGATTTTAGCCATTCTGACTGGTGTGAGGTGATACCTCATTGTGGTTTTGATTTGTATTTCCCTGATGTCGAGTGATATGGAGCACTTTTTCATGTGTCTGTTGGCCATCTGGATGTCTTCTTTGCAGAAATGTCTGTTCATGTCCTCTGCCCATTTCTTGATTGGATTATTTGTTCTTTGGGTGTTGAGTTTGCTAAGTTCTTTATAGATTTTGGACACTAGTCCTTTATCTGATATGTCGTTTGCAAATATCTTCTCCCATTCTGTCAGTTGTCTTTTGATTTTGCTAACTGTTTCCTTTGCTGTGCAAAAGCTTTTGATCTTGATGAAATCCCAATAGTTCATTTTTGCCCTTGCTTCCCTTGCCTTTGGTGATGTTCCTAGGAAGAAGTTGCTGCGGCTGAGGTCGAAGAGGTTGCTGCCTGTGTTCTCCTAAAGGATTTTGATGGATTCCTTTCTCACATTGAGGTCCTTCATCCATTTTGAGTCTATTTTTGTGTGTGGTGTAAGGAAATGGTCCAATTTCATTTTTCTGCACGTGGCTGTCCAATTTTCCCAACACCATTTATTGAAGAGGCTGTCTTTTTTCCATTGGACATTCTTTCCTGCTTTGTCAAAGATTAGTTGACCATAGAGTTGAGGGTCTATTTCTGGGCTCTCTCTCCTGTTCCATTGATCTATATGTCTGTTTTTGTGTCAGTACCATGCTGTCTTGATGATGACAGCTTTGTAATAGAGCTTGAAGTCCGGAATTGTGATGCCACCAACTTTGGCTTTCTTTTTCAATATCCCTTTGGCTATTCGAGGTCTTTTCTGGTTCCATATAAATTTTAGAATTATTTGTTCCATTTCTTTGAAAAAGATGGATGGTACTTTGATAGGAATTGCATTAAATGTGTAGATTGCTTTAGGTAGCATAGACATTTTCACAATATTTATTCTTCCAATCCAGGAGCACGGAACATTTTTCCATTTCTTTGTGTCTTCCTCAATTTCTTTCATGAGTACTTTATAGTTTTCTGAGTATAGATTCTTAGCCTCTTTGGTTAGGTTTATTCCTAGGTATCTTATGGTTTTGGGTGCAATTGTAAATGGGATTGACTCCTTAATTTCTCTTTCTTCTGTCTTGTTGTTGGTGTAGAGAAATGCAACTGATTTCTGTGCATTGATTTTATATCCTGACACTTTACTGAATTCCTGTACAAGTTCTAGCAGTTTTGGAGTGGAGTCTTTTGGGTTTTCCACATATAGTATCATATCATCTGCAAAGAGTGATAATTTGACTTCTTCTTTGCCGATTTGGATGCCTTTAATTTCCTTTTGTTGTCTGATTGCTGAGGCTAGGATTTCTAGTACTATGTTGAATAGCAGTGGTGATAATGGACATCCCTGCTGTGTAGTGGAAAAGCTTTCAGTTTTTCTCCATTGAGAATGATATTTGCAGTGGGTTTTTCATAGATGGCCTTGATGATATTGAGGTATGTGCCCTCTATCCCTACACTTTGAAGAGTTTTGATCAGGAAGGGATGCTGTACTTTGTCAAATGCTTTTTCAGCATCTATTGAGAGTATCATATGGTTCTTGTTCTTTCTTTTATTGATGTGTTGTATCACATTGACTGATTTGTGGATGTTGAACCAACCTCGCAGCCCTGGAATAAATCCCACTTGGTCGTGGTGAATAATCCTTTTAATGTACTGTTGAATCCTATTGGCTAGTATTTTGGTGAGAATTTTCGCATCTGTGTTCATCAAGGATATTGGTATAGCTCTCTTTTGATGGGATCCTTGTCTGGTTTTGGGATCAAGGTGATGTTGGCCTTATAAAATGAGTTTGGAAGTTTTCTTTCCATTTCTATTTTTTGGAACAGTTTCAGGAGAATAGGAATTAGTTCTTCTTTAAATGTTTGGTAGAATTCCCCCGGGAAGCCGTCTGGCCCTGGGCTTTTGTTTCTTTGGAGATTTTTTTTTTTTTTTTTAAAGATTTTATTTATTTATTTGACAGAGAGAAATCACAAGTAGATGGAGAGGCAGGCAGAGAGAGAGAGAGGGGGAAGCAGGCTCCCTGCTGAGCAGAGAGCCTGATCTGGGGCTCGATCCCAGGACCCCGAGATCATGACCTGAGCCGAAGGCAGCGGCTTAACCCACTGAGCCACCCAGGCGCCCCTCTTTGGAGATTTTTAATGACTGTTTCAATCTCCTTACTGGTTATGGGTCTGTTCAGGCTTTCTATTTCTTCCTGGTTCAGTTGTGGTAGTTTATATGTCTCTAGGAATGCATCTATTTCTTCCAGATTGTCAAATTTGTTGGCGTAGAGTTGCTCATAGTATGTTCTTATAATAGTTTGTATTTCTTTGGTGTTAGTTGTGATCTCTCCTCTTTCATTCATGATTATATTTATTTGGGTCCTTTCTCTTTTCTTTTTGATAAGTCTGGCCAGGGGTTTATCAATTTTATTAATTCTTTCAAAGAACCAGCTCCTAGTTTCGTTGATTTGTTCTATTGTTTTTTTGGTTTCTATTTCATTGATTTCTGCTCTGATCTTTATTATTTCTCTTCTCCTGCTGGGCTTAGGGTTTTTTCTTGTTCTTTCTCCAGCTCCTTTAGGTGTAGGGTTAGGTTGTGTACTTGAGACCTTTCTTGTTTCTTAAGAAAGGCTTGTACTGCTATATATTTTCCTTTCAGGACTGCCTTTGTTGTGTGCCACAGATTTTGAACCGTTGTATTTTCATTATCATGTGTTTCCATGAATTTTTTCAATTCTTCTTTAATTTTCCGGTTGACCCATTCATTCTTTAGAAGGATGTTATTTAGTCTCCATGTATTTGGGTTCTTTCCAAACTTCCTCTTGTGGTTGAGTTCTAGCTTCAGATTATTGTGGTCTGAAAATATGCAGGGAATGATCCCAATCTTTTGATACCGGTTGAGTCCTGATTTAGGACCGAGGATGTGATCTATTTTGGAGAATGTTCCATGTGCACTAGAGAAGAATGTATATTCTGTTGCTTTGGGATGAAATGTTCTGAATATATCTGTGATGTCCATCTGGTCCAGTGTGTCATTTAAGGCCTTTATTTCCTTGTTGATCTTTTGCTTGGATGATCTGTCCATTTCAGTGAGGGGAGTGTTAAAGTCCCCTACTTTTATTGTATTATTGTTGATGTGTTTCTTTGATTTTGTTATTAATTGGTTTATATAGTTTGCTGCTCCCACGTTGGGGGCATAGATATTTAAAATTGTTAGATCTTCTTGTTGGACAGACCCTTTGAGTATGATATAGTGTCCTTCCTCATCTTTTATTATAGTCTTTGGCTTAAGATCTAATTGATCTGATATAAGGATTGTCACTCCTGCTTTCTTCTGATGTCCATTAGCATGGTAAATTCTTTTCCATCCCCTCACTTTAAATCTGGAGGTGTTTTCGGGCTTAAAATGAGTTTCTTGGAGGCAACATATAGATGGGTTTTGTTTTTTTATCCATTCTGATACCCTGTGTCTTTTGATTGGGGCATTTAGCCCATTAACATTCAGGGTAACTATTGAGAGGTATGAATTTAGTGCCATTGTATTGCCTGTAAGGTGACTGTTACCGTATATGGTCTCTGTTCCTTTCTGATCTACCTCTTGTAGGCTCTCTCTTTGCTTAGAGGACCCCTTTCAATATTTCCTGTAGAGCTGGTTTGGTATTTGCAAATTCTTTCAGTTTTTGTTTGTCTTGGAAGCTTTTAATCTCTCCTTCTATTTTCAACGATAGCCTAGCTGGATATAGTATTCTTGGCTGCATGTTTTTCTCGTTTAGTGCTCTGAAAATATCATGCCAGCTCTTTCTGGCCTGCCAGGTCTCTGTGGATAAGTCAGCTGCCAATCTAATATTTTTACCATTGTATGTTACAGACTTCTTTTCCCAGGCTGCTTTCAGGATTTTCTCTTTGTCACTAAGACTTGTAAATTTTACTATTAGGTGACGGGGTGTGGGCCTATTCTTATTGATTTTGAGGGGCGTTCTCTGAACCTCCTGAATTTTGATGCTCGTTCCCTTTGCCATATTGGGGAAATTCTCCCCAATAATTCTTTCCAGTATACCTCTGCTCCCCTCTCTCTTTCTTCTTCTTCTGGAATCCCAATTATTCTAATGTTGTTTCGTCTTATGGTGTCACTTATCTCTCTAATTCTCCTCTCGTGGTCCAGTAGCTGTTGGTCCCTCTTTTGCTCAGCTTCTTTATTCTCTGTCATTTGGTCTTCTAGATCGCTAATTCTTTCTTCTGCCTCATTTATCCTAGCAGTGAGAGCCTCCATTTTTGTTTGCACCTCATTAATAGCTTTTTTGATTTCAACTTGGTTAGATTTTAGTTCTTTTATTTCTCCAGAAAGGGCTTTTATATTTCCCGAGAGGGTTTCTCTAATATCTTCCATGCCTTTTACAAGCCCGGCTAGAACCTTGAGAATTGTCATTCTGAACTCTAGATCTGACATATTACCAATGTCTGTATTGATTAGGTCCCTAGCCTTTGGTACTGCCTCTTGTTCTTTTTTTTTGTGGTGAATTTTTCCGCCTTGTTATTTTGTCCAGATAAGAGTATATGAAGGAGCAAGTAAAATACTAAAAGGGTGGCAACAACCCCAGGAAAATATGCTTTAACCAAATCAGAAGAGATCCCAAATCATGAGGGAGGAGAAAGGGGATAAAAAGAGGTTCAAAAAGAAAGAAAGGAAAAAAAAAAAAAGAATTAAAAAAAGAAAACGAATAAAGAAAAGTAGAAAAAAGAAAAAATACATATATTAGGTAAACTAGTTAAAAAACGTTAAAAAGGAAAAGGGTAAAAGTTAAAAAAAATTTAGCAAAAGAAGAGAAAAAAAATAAAGAAAAAAATTACTTTAACTGCAAGACTAAAAAATCACAGGGAGAAAGCCATGAGTTCCGTGCTTTGCTTTCTCCTCCTCTGGAATTCTGCTGCTCTCCTTGGTCTTGAAACCGCACTCCTTGGCTGGTGAGCTTGGTCTTGGCTGGATTTCTTGTTGATTTTCTGGGGGAGGGGCCTGGTGTAGTGATTCTCAAGTGTCTTTGCCCCAGGCGGAATTGCTCCGCCCTTACCAGGGGCCGGCCTGAGTTATCAGCTGGGGTTTGCTTTCAGGAGCTTTTGCTCCCTGAATGCTTTCCCTAGAGTTCCAGAGGATGGTAATACAAATGGCGGCCTCCTGGTCTCCGGCCTGGAGGAGCCGAGAGCCCGGGCCCCCACTCCTCAGTGCGCCCTCAGAGAATTGCGCCCAGTAACTCCTGTCTGCATGACCTCCGGCCGCGCTCTGAGCTCACCAAGCCTGCGACCAGTTCAAGGTTACCCCGAGCTGCAAGCTTACTGTCGGCTCTGTCTCTGTAGCTGGCTTTTCCGTTCCAATACCCACAAGCTCTGCGACACTCAGACACCCCTGATCCTTCTGTGATCCTGCGGGACCTGAGGCCACGCTGATCCCGCATGGGCTTCGCCCCGGTTTAGCCTCTCGAGCGATGTCCCTCAGCGGAACAGACTTTTAAAAGTCCTGATTTTGTGCTCCGTTGCTCTGCCGCTTGCCGGAAGCCCCCCCCCCCCCCCCCCCCCCCCCCCGGGGTCTATCTCCCCATCGCTTTGGATTCACTTCTCCGCCAGTCCTACCTTTCAGAAAGTGGTTGTTTTTTTGTTTCTAGAATTGCTGTTCTCCTCTTGGATCTGCCGATGGATTTGCAGGTGTTTGCAATCTTTAGACAAGCTATCTAGGTGACCTCTGGCTAGCTGAAGCAGTCTCAGCCTGCTAATTCTCCGCCATCTTGACTCCTCCCCAAAAGCTGTGAATTTTAAACCAGGTCCATAAACTCTTTGTGATACTTGTACTAGAGAGAGGGAAAGCACAAGAATGGGGAGGGGGGCCAGAGGAAGAGGGAGAGAATCCAACTGCCCGCTGAGTGTGGAGTCTGACTTAGCTCCATCTCAGAACCCTGAGATCATGACTTGAGCTGAAACCAAGAGTCAGACACTTAACTAAGCCACCCAGGACCCCTGTAACTGCCTTTTTAAAAACCTATATATGTTAAAGATATCTTTCCATATAAATCACAGCATTTTAAAACTTCAGAAAATAGCTTATCTATACAATGGGGTGCTGTAATATATTCAATTGTCCTCTTCTTGGTAGACATTTAATTGTTTTGTTTTCTGTTTTGCGGTTGTAAATAATGTTTCACTGAATATTCTTGTAGCTGACCTTTACTCATGTTTTTATGGAGGTCCAAGAGTACATACCCTTACGATTTCTGATCCATGTTGTTGGATTGCCTTCTGAATTATGTGGTCACCTGTTCTCCTGTATTGTTATTGAATATTGAATATCTATTATCTAATATCTATATTATCTAATATCTATTGAATATTGTAATTTTAAAATGATATCATTGATTTGAATAGTTTTAATTTATATTGCTTTGATTACTAAGTTTGATGGTTATTTTTCTACATGCATAATGGCCCCTTATGTATTATCCTTTTTCCCATTAGTTTTCAAGTCCTCATTTCCATTTTGGAGGGTGTTTATCTTTTCCTTAGTGATAGAAAGAGCTCTTCATATATGAATACCTGAAGTCTTTGTATGTTGAGTACTTTCCCCCAGATTATCAGTTCTTCTTGTAACTTTCCTTATGTTTATTTTTGGATGTATAGAAGTTTTAAAAAATTTATGTCAACGTTTATGTTGATATTCTAGCTTTGAGATCATGTTCCCCAAACTATGTAAGTTGGCAGTTCTCAAATTTTTTGGTCTTAGGACCTCTTTATACTCTCAAAAACTGTTGGGGCCCCCAAAGAGCTGTTGTTCATGTTGGTTACATTCATAGATATTTGCTATGTTAGAATTTAAAACTGAAGAATTTATAAAATATTTATTTATTAGGAATAAAGAGTTTTTACATGTTAGCATAAACACCATTTTTAATGAAAAATAATTACATTTTCCCAAATGAATTGAGAAATTTTATATTTTTGTAAATCTCTTTGGCTTATTTGAAGATAGCCAGATTCCCACATCGGTCTCTGCATTTAACCCCTTCTTGCGATATTTATCATGGGAGATATTGCCTCTGGAAAACTGTTTTGTATACTCCAGAGAATAAACATGAAAAAACAAATGTCATCTTATTATTGTTATGAACATAGCTTTGGCCTTGTGGGCCCCCAGAAAAGGTCCAGAGATGTGCACTATACTTTGAGAACTGCTGATATAAATACTCACTTATATTTTACTCTTGTATTTTTATAACTGAATTTAAATCTGAAATAAATTTGAGTATAAAAATATAATCCCCCTTTGCCCATTAGCCATCCTCTTTTGCTGAAAGATTTCTATTGTAAGTCACTGACCAATTAACTGATCAAATTGTAAACATATCTGCTTTTTCTCAGTTACTGGATGGAAACAATAGTCTTAGCAGTCTTAGTCTAATGTTCTGTCTCCAATTTTTTGGTCTCAGGACCTCTTTATACTCTTAAAAACTATTGAGGATCATGAAGAGCTCTTGTTCATGTGGGTTATACTTGTAGATATTTGCCACTTAAGAATTTTAAACTCATAAAATAAGAATTTTAAAACTCATAAGAATAACTCATTTAAATAAGAATTTAAAATTTATAAAATATTTATTAATTTATTAGAAATAAGTTTTTTGCATGTTAACCTAAACACCATTTTTAATGAAAAATAATTATATTATTCCAAATTAAAAGAACTGAGAAATTTATTTGTGCACATCTACTTCCTTACCTCCCAATTCATTGGTGTGGTTTGGTCCTAGCAGTCATACCTCTTGCTTCTAGCTCTCTATTTTGGTATATTTATGTTTTCTTATTTTTTTTTTTTTTTAAAGATTTTATTTATTTATTTGACAGAGAGAGAGATCACAAGTAGGCAGAGAGGCAGGCAGAGATAGAAGGGGAAGCAGGCTCCCTGCTGAGCAGAGAGCCCGATGCGGGGCTCGATCCCATGACACTGGGATTATGACCTGAGCCAAAGGCAGCGGCTTAATCCACTGAGCCACCCAGGCGCCCCTATTTATGTTTTCTTAGATTCCTGATACATTTCCCAAACCCTGACTTCAGTTTCACGACCATTTGCCCTAAAAACTTAAAAAGATGTTTTATTCTTGTTGATTGTGGCATTTTACTCTAACAAGTACTGTTTCCTCACCAGTTAATGAAAGGGGTGCTTAATCATTGTTGGAAATTTAAAATGTATATAGAAGCATAAACAAGAAAAGAGTATTTTGTCACATTGAGTATGTGGAGTGCTGCTGTTCCTATGCTGTTATTACTGTACTTTGATGGAAGTTATTTCAGTATTGAAAAATGCTAGCAAATTGAACTGTACAGAAATTCCTACTCCACAGTTAACAAATTTTATAACTTTTGATGTGTTGTTTAGCTTTCCAGGATTCCTGACCAGACTTACGTTTACTACTCTTTGGATAAAGAGTGAGACATCGTTTCCCCTGTCACTAAGTTTGCAGATTAATGAAGGAATATGCATGTTCTGTGATAAGTATTACTAGAGCTACAAGCTATTACTAATATTATGGGAGAGCCAAAGCAACTATTCTTGAGAATGATGGGGAAGCAAAGAAAAGGGGGTCGAGTTGCCAAAATTAAGGTTGTACAGTCTTCCTTCAGTATTTGTTGATTTATTGGCTATCTGGTAAGAGAAGGAAGGAGTCAAAAATAATGACTGAGTGGATAAATGTTTACTAAAGTAGGGAGTATGTTACCCTCCAACAAAGTAAAACTCCCTATACATCTACATTTTCCAAGGCTCTGTTCTTTTGCTTTCCAAGATGAGTTCTCTTGTGGCCATGTTAGGTTTGAGGGGCCTGGAAATACTCAGGTGGTGATGTATGGGAGGCATAAAGCTGCCAGGAGAGTGGTGTGGGCTAGAGTTAGCAGTGTATCATATGCAGTTGAATGGAGATCGAGATCCTCTTTTGAGAATTTTTAACAGGTAAGAAAAGAAGGCGGCCAAGGACTCTCTTGCATTTGAGAGGAAGTGAATCCAGCAAAAAATTGTCAGAAGAGGGAAAACAACAATGGTGGTGAAAAGGCAACTGACCAGAATTTAAAGAAGGGAGGGAGAAAGGGATCTGAAATGTCAAATCCTGCTTAGAAGGGTAGATAAGACCTGAAAATTATTCATAAGATTTAGGAATAAGGAGGCATTAAGGCCTTAAACTAAAACAGCGTAACTGGGAAGCTGGGTATAGAAGCTGTTTGTAAAGAAAATAGAGGTGAGAAAATGGAATATAATGAATTTTGGCTACTTTTTGGGAATCTTACCTATGAAGCTGGCAAAGTGGACAAAAACTCTGTGGGATTTGAGAATGTTTATGTTCTAAGGAAGAAGAGGAGAGACTAAGCGATTGAATGGAGAGATGAGGAAATAGCGTCATATTAAACTTTCCGGAGAAGTGATTTCAAACTTTTTGTTTCCCTTTTTGTAAAACTTGTCTTGAAAGATACATTTTAGATAATACTGAGTATGATTTTTTATACTTTCTTATGATACTTCAGTTGTCATGAATATCAGTTACTTTACTGTTCTACTGGAGTATTTAGAATAGCCTCATTCTAAAATATAACAGTTTACGGCTATTTAATCATGTTACAGCTTTTCAATAGTCAATTTCATCTTTTCTTTGTGTTCATCTACTCTCCTACCTCCCAACACATTAATGTGGTTGATCCTAGTAGTCATACCGCTTGTTCCTTCAAGTGTGTGCTCTATCTAAGTAACTGAACTGGGAAATCCGTATTACCAATTGTTAGGATTGTGCTCTGAATGAGATTACTAATTTTAATCCATAGATTATAAATTCTGGTGGGTTGCTTCCATGAAGCTTAGTCTGTTATATATATGGTTTTCTGCTGCTGTGTTTCACTTAAAAAATGTAGAGCTATATAGTTAGAATCCCAACTCCTAACACTTAACAACTCTGAACTTGAACAGAGGACTTCCTTTCAAAACTTCTCTTTGTCTTTAAAATTATGATAATAATATTTACCTCACAGAGCTGTTGTGGAGGTTAAATTGTGTAATCCCTGAAAAACAAAGCTTGACACAGAGTGGGTAGTCTCAATAAATGTTAGCAGTTAATTGTTTTCTGTCTTCAGGATTTTGATTTTATAAGCTTGATGTTCCTGGTAGTCTTCATAATTAAAGGTGGTTTTTTTTTTTTTTTTTTTTTTTTTTTTAAGATTTTATTTATTTATTTGACAGGCAGAGATCACAAGTAGACAGAGAGAGAGAGAGGAGGAAGCAAGGCTCTCTGCAGAGAGCCCGATGCGGGGCTCAATTCCAGGACCCTGGGATCATGACCCGGGCCGAAGGCAGAGGCTTTAACCCACTGAGCCACCCAGGCACTCCTGCATTTATGTTTTTAAGTTGTTGTAATTTTAGGGGAAAGAGTGGTGGTGGTTTAGATCACTTTTCAGATTTCCAATGACAGAGTAATTATAGGAATTTAATAATTAGGTTTTCTTTTTCTCTGTAAGTCACATGTGTGTATCTATAAAACCCAAACCACAGTGATAAATTAGTATTTGATTATATAAATCTAGCTTTTATGCCATATTAATGGTCTTTTCCTGTCATCACTATTAGTAGTAGTATATCTTCGTTATCAATATGTAACAAACCATTCCAAAACTTAGTTTAAAACAACCACCGTTTTTTATTGCTCATGAGTCTTGGGTCAGGTGGGTGTTTCTGCTGATCTGGGGTAGGCTTATGTGATGTTATATGGGTTTGCTCGTATTTCTTGTGGCTTAGCTGGTAGAGTGGCTAAAACTAGGTTGGCTAGAGTAGTCTCATTCTCATATCTGGTGCTTGTCTGGCTGTCAGCTGGGCTAACGGGAACTGGGCAATGTGTCTGTAGGTATCCAGCACACTGGCTTGGACTTGTTTCATGATGGCAGAACATACTCTAAGAGAGAGGTTATGGAAGCGTGCAGGAATTCTAGAGGGCCATGCTCAAAACTGGCAAACTGTCATTGTCATGGCTTTCCATTGGCCAAGGAAAGTCAGTCCAGTTCAAATTCAAGAGGTGGGGAAAGACTATGAAGTCACTTTGCAAGGTGTATAAATACAGGAATACCTGTAAAGTGGCAGAACTTTTGCATTCAGTCTCCCACATTTAGTATAGTGATTTTTTCAATTACTGAATCATATGTTTTTTGAAAACCCTTATTAATGATAAAGCATATATCCACTCCAGTGGGTAGTTGTGCTTAAACCTACAGCAGCTTTTATTTTATTTTCTTTTTATAGTTACAGCTTCCCCACATAATGCAGATTGGGTTCCCTAATTAGACAGTTGAGCTATGTCCCATTCTAGTTAAGAAAACTGGAAGAGATGCTTAAAATGGTCTTCTGCTGGCTATTTTAATCTGATTAAAAGTTTTCTGGCTTTCTTGAAGCATTTTAATAATCTCGTTTCTCACAGTCTATTCATATTCAGTCTTAGTTTCCTGTGTTCTGTTCTCTGGCTTCACTGATTTTTCTCCCTGTCATTTTTTTTTTCCCCCAATTGAGATGAAATTGTAACAACAACAAAAGAATCACAACTCAATGGCATTTATATTCACAATGTGCAACCAACACCCTTATCAAGTTCTAAAGCATTTTCATCACCTCAAAAGAAAAATCTGTATCCATTAGCAGCCACTCTCCATTCCCTCCTCCCACAAGCCCCTGGCAACCACCAATCCGCTTTCTGTCCCTGTGGATTTACCTATTCTGGGCTGTGACTTGTTTTTAACCACAGTGCATCTGTTTATGTTCTTTCTGTCTATAGTACCCTAAATCCTATTAGACTTCTTCTGTGTTTGGCCCACTAATTTCTTCCTCCTCACATATATTGTATCCTGTAGTTAAGTTTGGGGGTACTGACCCTTAGCACTCCACTTCACTGAAACTGCTCTTCTCTCAGATTGTTGCCTCTCAGTCTTTACTGTAAGGTGGGGGAGGAAAGAGGAGGGAGGGCTCTCCCCCCAGTGTTAGTATTTGGACCTCATTCCTTTATTCTAAGTCTTGCCACCTTCTTTCTTCCTCAGTGATCTTAACTACTACTATAATGAACCTAGATCTTTATTAGCCCAGTTCTCTTCAGAATTCCAGACCTGCTGGAATTTCTACCTAGATGTTTCCAGTCTATTTAAACTGAATGTTAAGATTGAATTAATTTTCTCTCCTCACCCTCTCTCCTTCTTTAAATAAAATGAAACCAGTTATTGCTCTTCTCATTCACTATCTTGGTAAATGGGACCATCATCCATACAGATCCTTGGGTTTGTTCCTAGGAATCAAGAGTTTTTTCTTCCTTATACCTAATTCTCTACCTGTAGTCTTTCTTCAAGTCTACTCCATCCCTAAATATCTCTGGAATGTCTGTTCCTTTCCATTTCTTTTTTTTCTTTTAAATTTTTTTATTTATGTATTTAGGAGAGAGAGAGAGAGAGAGAGAGATATCACAAGTAGGCAGAGAGGCAGGCAGAGGGGGAGGGGGAAGCAGGCCCCCCGCCAAGCAGAGAGCCTGATGTGGGGCTCAATCCCAGGACCCCGAGACCATGACCCGAGCTGAAGGCAGAGGCCAACCCACCGAGCCACCCAGGTGCCCCTGTTCCTTTCCATTTCTGTAGCCCTCACTTTAGGACCGGATTACCACTCTGCTTCGACAGGGGTTCACAAACTGTAGCCCACAGGCCAAATACAGCCAGCTCCAGTCTTTGTAAATCAAGCATTTTTTTTGTTTTTGTTTTAAAGATTTTATTTATTTGACAGAGACACAGTGAGAGGGGAAACACAAGAAGGGGCAGTAGAACAGGGAGAAGCAGGCTTCTTATAGAGCTGGAAGCCCAATGCAGGGCTCCGTCCTAGGACCCTGGGATCATGGCCTGATCCTAAGGCAGACACCTAATGACTGAGCCACCCAGGGGCCCCTTGTAGATCAAGTTTTATGGAAATACAGCCTTGCTCATTAGTTTAGGTATTTGTTGTTGCTGGCTGCTTTTATGCTACAAAGTCAGAGTTGCATATTTGCAGATGAGCCCACATGTCATGTAAAGCCAAAAATATTTACTGTCTGGCCCTTTACAGAAAAGCTTTGCCTACCCTTGAACCAAAATTGATTTTCTGTCTCTAGTATTCTCTACCCTTTTCTCCCACCCCAGGTAAATATTCAGAAGTCTGACCCTAACATCCTCTTGCATGAATCTTTTATTTACTATTCATTCCTTACAAAATAAAGTCTAAGACCCCCCCCTCTTATCGTAGCATAAATTACCTACCTATTTGAAGTTTTTGACTTTTCATATTATTCTTTTCCTTGCTTTCTTCATATCTTCTACGACTTTTGCTGTACTTAACATACCTGTTTTGTAGTTTTATCCATTTAACAGTATTCCCCTAGTAGACTTGGAAACCAGCCTTTTGCCAGACCTGGAACCAGTCACTGAATACTCCTTCAAGAGGTGTTTGTTGACTGCTGTTTGTTGACTGCTAGTTTGATTGCTTTTGTGTTAGATTCTTCCTTACTAGTCTGGCAAGGTAAGAATTAAGCCTCAAACTACTTTTACATCTTCTGATTATATCTAAGGAAATACTAGGTCTGGAGTAGGAACATGTAGTGGTTAAAATATTGATTTGAATTATCACCTAGATAAAGTGAAGAGGCACAAAGATTCCTTTGGGGAAGGAAGGTTGAGCATTCATCAAAATGAAACAAGCTAAGCCCACTGAAAAGAACTTGGTTTGTTGTAATTTACCAAAATTCCCTCCTTGTTATATATAGGCAGTTTTCCCCCTCTGTACTTGAGAACTTGATTTTAATTGAATACTTTCTGCCATCCCTTAGGTATCGTATAATCTGTTCTACGTAGTACATTTATAAGGAAGAATTTTTGGACAGAATGTGTTGAGTATATTTATTCTAAAAAAGTACTGAGTAAGTCTGGGTGTAAATGGGAACAGAAATCGATTGTTACTCTTGCCATTAGCTGTTAGCGATCTGTATTTTTTCTTTACTGGATTAGTTTGCCCATTTGTGTATACCTATGTGCCAGCCCCTGGTAGGATTCCTAGTAACAGTAGAAGAAGTAACAGTAGTAGTAGTCACTTGTCTAGTGCTTTCTATATGCCAGCTGCTGTTGTAAGTACAATATATTCATTTATAACCTCTGAGATAGATCTTGTTATCACTGTTTTATAGATGAGCAGCCTGAGATATAGAGAAGTGAAATGAATAAACTTGGAAGTGAAATAAATAAACTCCCTTGACTTTAATTGTATTGTGGTAATCAAAAGGAAATCCTCATTGGAGCTGGGTAGGGTTGGTCTTGCAGATGTTGTTTTTAGCAAACTTAGAAAAACACTTGGAGGTATAACTTAAATGCAGCAGATTGCATAAAGACTAAATGTATAACTCAGTGAATACCCTACCCCTCAGATCAGAGTACAAAACATTTTTATCATTGTTGAGAAGGCTCTCTTAAGGTCCTTCTCAGTCCATAAATACCTCACCCTTTACCTTGCTTTATTTTTTAAAATTGTGTTTATCTCCTCTTGGTATGTATTATAGTTTGTCTTTCCTGCTAGAGTATAAATAAGGTTCATGAGGACAGGAACTTGATTTTCTTCACTGTTCTGTTCCATTGCTCAGCTAGTGCCTGACATACAGTAATTGTTCAACAACTATTAGATTGCTATAAATTAATTGAGAAATACTTGCTTGTTCACTACATACTGTGTTATGTGGTTTACAGATGCTGTTTTATTTATTAGGTATTGAGGGTAGATGATAAATTTTAGTTTCCTAGGAAGAGACTTATGACATTCAGCAAGATAGTAAGCCAATTTTAAGACAAGGAAATTGAATTGTGTTGACATTGGGTTTAGTGTGTGCTGGTCTTTGCTCACAAGAATGTTAGGAAATAATGGCAGCCTATCTATTGGATTGCCTTCTTGAGAGTATCTAATTTCTTATAGTTACCTCAGATTCTTCACTTACACTCTTGGTATTCTTTCCGAATACCTCAAAGAGTTGCAATAGACTAAATGTTCCTGTTTTTGTGAAGAGGGAATTGTGATAGAAAAAAGCATTGGTTTATTTGATCAGGTAAGGCAGATTAGTTGTAGTTTAAAGGTTTTTTTGCAAGTAAACGAATTATGTGGTTTAGAAATCATTTTAAGTTCAAACTTACATTCATGTAGGGCAGAAAGACATTTTGAGCTGAAGGTGACCCTAATATTCAGACTTTGCTCTTGTCTGTCAAGTTTAACCCTCTTGTTTTACATTTGAGGAAACTGGAGTGCAAAGATGTGTCCTGTACTAGCTGCTACAAAGCAGCGACCAAGCAATCTGTTCACCTTAAAAGTTAAAAGGTTTTTTTGCTATATGTTGACAGAAGCATTTGGGAGTTTTTGTAAACATACATGACTTAGGGTCCTACTCCCAAAGGTTTTTATTTTTATTAGATTTGGGATGGGAGCTAGACATGTGTAATGAGATAACAAAAACAAAGCAAAATAAAAACTCAAACCTCGCTATCCCCTCAAATTTTTAATAACTAATTAATTTACCAAGTGATACACACTCTAGTGGCTTAGGGCCATTGTGCTATAATGTTTTCTTTTCCTTTCCTTTTCTCTTTTTTCCCTTTCCTTTCCTTTTTTCTCTTTTTTCTTTCTTTCCCCTCTCCCCCTTTCCTTCCTTCTTTCTTTCCTTCCTTCCTTCTAGATTTTATTTCTTAGAGCAATTTCCAGTTTACAGAAAAACTGAACAGCAGGTAGGAGAATTTTCATATACTCCCTCCCTTCCCACACAGTTTCCCTTATTAACATCTTGGATTGTGTGGTACCTTTTGTTAATATTGATACATTGTTATTAACTAGAGTCTATAGTTTATTATTCATAATTGCCATTAGGCTCACTCTTTTTGTTGGATAGTTCTGTGGCTTTTGACAATTGCCAAACGTTAAATATTCACCATTGCAATATCATACAGAGTAGTTTCCTCTGTGCTCCCCTATTCTTTCTTAACCCCCACATCCCTGCAACCACTGGTCTTTTAAGTATCTGTGTAGTTTTGTCTTTTCCAGAATATCATGTAGTTGGCATCATATACTGTACAGCTTTTTCAGACTTCCTTCTTTGACTTAGCAGTCTGCATTTCCATTTATTTTTGTATCTTGATAGCTCATTTCTTTTTATTGCTGAATAATATTCCATTGTATGAAACAAACCAAAACCAAGGTTTGTTTATCCTTAAACTTATTAAAGGACATTGTGTGTGCTTCCATATTTTACAGATATGAATAAAACTACTAAAAACATTTGTGTGCAGGTTTTTGAGTGGACATATTTTCACATGCATAAATATCTTTAAGTGTAAACTGCCAAACTGTCTTTCAGAATGACCATATAATTTTGCATTCCTATCAGCCGTGTGCGAGAATTCTCTTGTTCTGCATTCTCACTAGCCTTTGATGGTGCCAGTGTTTTGGATTTTAGTTATGTTAATAGGTTTGCGTGGTAACTTGTACTTTTTTTGTGTATGTGGGTTTTTTAAAAAAAGGTTTATTTATTTGAAAGAGGTAGCAGGAGCACACTTGAGTGGGGCAGGGGGAGGGGCAAAGAGAGAAGGGGAGAGAGACTCTCCAACAGACTCCCCACTGAGCAGGGGGCTGGACTCAGGGCTTGATCCTGTGACCCTGAGATCATGACTTGCACCTAAACCCAGAGTTGGCTGCTTAACCAACTGAGCCACCCAGGTGCTCCAGTAACTTACTCATTGTTTTGATTTTCAATTCCGTAGTGACATAAAATGTTGAATATTTTTTTCATATGCTTATTTGCCATCTGTATATCTTCTTTGATGAAGTGTCTTTTCATGTCTTTTGCCTAATTTTAATCATGTTGTTTTCTCATTTTTGAATTTTAAAGAGTTCTTTGGATATTGGGACACAAGTCTGTTGTTAGTAAGTTACATGTTTTCCTGGTATCAGTCTGTGGCTCGTCTTTCCCTTCTCTTAATATTATCTTTCGCAAAGCATAATTTTTTTGGTAATTTTTTGTTTTTAATGAAGTCCAGTTTCTTTCATAGATCATGATTTTCATGTTGTATCTAAAAAGTCAGGGACACCTGGGTGGCTATGTCGGTTAAGCCTCTGTCTTCCGCTTAAGTCATGATCCAAGGGTCCTGGGATTGAGTCCGGCATGGGGCTCCTTGCTTGGTGGGGAGCCTGCTTCTCCCTCTGCCTGCTCTGCCTGCCACTCCCCCTGCCTGTGCTCTCTCTCTCTCTCTCTGACAAATAAATAAATAAATAAAATCTTTAAAATAAAATAAAAAGTCATCACTAAACCCAAGGTTTTCTCAAGTTACCTTTTAGAAGCTCTGTAGGTTTTCCATTTTACTTTAGGTCTATGATCCATTTCAAGTTAATTTTTGTGGAGGGAATAAGCTCAGTTTTTTGTTTTGTTTTGGTTTGTTTGTTTGTTTGTTTTTGGCATGTGGATGTCCAATTGACCTAACATGATTTTTAGAGAAGACTGTCGTGGCTTTTGGTGTCCTCTTTCAACATATGCTTATGTGTGAATTATGATTCTTAAAAATCAAATAAGAAACCTGAGATTACTATCATTATTTTTGACTTATAGAGCTTAAAACAGCTGAGGAGGTGGTAACCTATAAAGTAAGGGCTTAGGCCCTAGAATAAGTTCTTTTAATCAGATTCTGAATATACCATTTATTAGCCATGACCTTGGACAAGTTATTTACTGTACTAAACTGTGCCTTAGTTTCCTCATCTATATAAAGTATTTTTTTTTTTTTTACTAAAATTCTGTGTACTATAAAGCATTTAGGATAGTAACTTGCTGCTATTCTATATTATAGTTATTATATTATAATAACTTATTTTTTAGTTATGGAATGTTATTAATAATAATAAAGAACCCTCAAATGTTTTATATACTTTTAATTCACTATTCTTTATTATTTCTTAGAGTGTATTATAGGGAAATAATATAAACAAGAATAAATAATACACTTGGACCTTTTCTATCATTATTGGTAACTTTCTGGCAGAAGCAGATTTACATAAGGGAGCTTAATGAATGACCTAGAAAAACTATCTAAAATTTAAAAGCATAAAATGTAAAAAAGGAAAAAGTGCTTACTTCATTCTATAAGCTCATTGTATTTTAAAATCAGTAAGTACCATCAAGTAGCTTAAGACCAAAGGTTATATGTGTAAGAAGATGGTGAAAGAAGAGTTGTAGCACTTTATAAAATGTATTTCATTCCTTTGCATATGATGTATGATACACTTTCTGCTTGGTTGTGTATTTAGAATCATTTCTTACTTTAGGTTGTGTTTGAGTTCTCTATCCAGTAAGTGTTTGAGTCTTTTAGGTAATATATCTTCAGTTCTTCAGTATCTGTCACAGAATTTCTGAACAGAGAAGCATGTGTTTCTCAATTGCTGTGTATTACTTTTAAAGTATTGTTTTCTAGTATCTTACTATTTGATTTTTAGTTTTTCTTAAGAGTAGATAGAAGAACGATTTGCAATGTAACCATGTGCAGTGTAAGAAATGCCTATTTTTAAAGTTAGACTGGGTAAAATAGAGGGTTGAACAAGGGTCATTTTGGGTAATACCTTGAATAAAAGCTGAGCAGTTCCTTATTTGTTTCATGTAATTGCTAGTGAATAATGGGTATTTCCATACTTGTGTATTCAGCATTTCTGTGTATTTAGTAAATAAGATTTTGGGATGATAATTGTTTAATGCACTGATAGAAATTGCTATCCTGTTGAGTTATCATAAAGTTTGAGTTTTGTCAAAGCAAATTGATTTTTAGGTCACATTTTTTTCTATGGTAAGGAATTTGTAAGTGTGTCTTAACAGTGATCCTGAAACCTTTATTGAGGCATACTGTTATTTTGATCTCTGTAAACAGTTCCTTTCTTAAAACTGCCCTATGGCATAGTTGGGTTTTTTTTTTTTTTTAAGAGAGAGATAACGCACTAGTAAGCATGTGAGCAGAGGGGGAGCAGCTGTGGGAGAGGAGGAGCATCTCAAGCAGGCTCCATGCTCAACCCAGAGCCTGATGTGGTGCTCCATTTCAGGACCTGGAATCATGATCTGAGCCAAAATCAAGATTCAGACTCAGTTAACTAACTGAGCCACTCAGGACCCCTGCAGAGATTTGTTTCTTAATTATTTAAACAAAACAAAATGAAACATTTTATTTATTTACTTGAGAGAGAGAGAGAGAGAGAGAGAGCAAGCAGGAGGAGGAAGAGAGAGAATTCCAAGCAGACTCCAAGCTGAGCAGAGTCCAACAGGGGACTCAGTCTTATGACCCTAAGATCATGACCTGAGCCAAAACCAAGAGTCAGATGCTTAACCAACTGGAGGCAGATTTGTTTTTTAAATTAAGTCTTTATTCTAAGAGTTATTTGGCAACTAAATGACTCATGGTCCACCTTCTCTTAGAAACTTAAATTGGTGATACCCTGTAAATGTTCAAAACAAAACAAAAATAAAACAACAACAAAAAACAACTAGTGATTAATATTAGTTGGACAGCATGAATATTCTTGATGAGAATATTTCTAAATTATCAGTACTTAAATTTTCCTGCTAGATAAAAAGACACCCCAAACTACTTCTTTTTTTTGCGGGGGGGGGGGGGGCAAGTTGTACCTGATTCTGGTTTTACTCATTCTGTACACAACAGAGCATCAACAAGCTACATATTTTGTAAAGTACAGAGACTTTTAAAAGTAAATTCCATTCCTGATAAAAATATTCATCAAGTGAGGAATAGGAAGGGGCTTCCTCTGCCTGATAAAGAGCAGCTATGAAAAAACCATGAGCAAACATCTTACTTAAGATGAAAGACTGAATGTTTTCCCCTGAGATCAGAAGCAAGATAAGGTTATCCACATCTGCCACTTCTATTCAACATTGAGGTTCTTGCCAGGGCACTTTAGCAAGAAAAGGAAAAGGTGTCCGTAATTGGTAAGAAAGAAGTAAAACTATCTCTGTTTGCAGATGTGTGTAGAAAGTCCGAGAGATCCACTATTAATCCACTATTACAGCTGATAAATGAGTTCAGCAAGATAGAGAATCAATGTAAAAAAAAAAAAGTTGTATTTTTATAGTGGAAATTAGCAAATTATGAGAAACCAGTTCCATTTACAGTAGCCTCAAAAGAAAAATACTTAACAAATTTAACAATAAATTCGTTTAATAAATTTAATGAAAGAAGCACAAAGCTTATACTCTGGAAATTACAAAATATTGTTAAACAAAATTAAAGAAACCTAAATAAATGGAAAGACATTTGATGTTCATGGATTGAAAGATTTAATATTGTTTAGGTGGCAGTACTCCTTTAATTCATAGATTCAGTGTGATCACTATCCAAATTTTAACTGCCTTTTGGCAGAAATTGATGAGCTGATCCTAAAATTCATACGGAAATATAAGGGATCTTGTGTTAATTTACTTGGGCTGACATAAAGTTCCAAAAACTAGGTGACTTAAAACAGCAGAATTTTATTGTTCCAGAAGCTAGAAATCCAAAATCAAGCTGTTGGGTGGGTGATGTGCTCTCTGCCAGCTATAGGGAAGAATCCTCCCTTGCCTTTTCTAGTTTCTGGTATTTGCTAACAGTCCTTGGCATTCTTTGGCTTATATATACATCACTCCATTCACCTGGATGTCTTCTCCTTCCTTCACATTGTCTTCCCTTTGTATATGTTTGTTTCTGTGCACTGAAGTCCCCTTATGAAGAGACCAATCATATTGGATTAAGGGCCACCTGAATAACCTCATTTTAATTTGATTACCTTTATAGCCTCTGTTTCTAAAGTCACATTCTGAGGTAATTCAGTATTAGAATTTCCATATGACTTTTTTTGTTTTGGGTGCGGGGTTGGGGGAAGGACACCAAATTCAGCCCTTAACAGATCCTGAATAGCCAGAAAAATCTTGAAAAAAAAAGTTGAAGAACTTCTACTTTCTAATTTCAAGACTTAGTACAAAGCTACAATATTCAAAATGTGTGCCACTGACAGAAGGATAGACAAATCAATGGAATAGATTTGAAAATGTAAAAATAAACCCTTATGTGTATGGTCAGTTTGTTTTGAAAAGGATATCAAGAAAAGTTGGAAAAGAGTAGTCTTTTCCACAAACAGTCTGGGACAAATGGCTGTCCACGTGCAAAAGCATTGAAATTGAACTATATTACACCATATACAAAAATTACCTCAAAATAGATTAAAGACCTGTGTGCAAGAGCTAAAACTGTAAAACTCTTAAGAGAAAGGAGGAGTAAATCTTTGTGACCTTAAATTAGACAGTGGCTTCTTAGATGTCACATCAAGAGCAGAAGCAATGAAAGGATAAATAAATTGAACATTATAAAAATGAAAACATTTATGTTTCAAAACACCATCAGGAAAGAGAAAAGACAGTCCACAGAAAGGGAGAAAGTGTTTGCAAATCATGTATCTGATAAAGGACTTGTACCCAGAAAATATAAATAAATCTTACAACTCAATAAGAAAGACAAAGTCATTCAATTAAAAATTGGCACAGAAAATGTACAAACGGTTAATAAACACATGCAAAGGTGTTTAACATCATTAGCCATCAGGAAAATCTAAATACTACAGTGAAATACAACTTTACATCCATTGGGATGACTAGAATCAGAAGTCAGAATCAAGTGTTTGTGAGGATTTGGATAAACTTTGGAAAGCAGTCTGATAGAAATTTACATAATTCTAGATAGAGTTACCTTACAATCCAGCAAGTTCACTCCTAGATACGTACCAGTGTTCATAGCTTCATTATTTATAATAGGTAGAGAGTAGAAGAACCCAAATGATGATTCAGGTGATGAATGGAGAAACAAAATGTGGTTTATCCATACAATAGAATATTATTGTATAATCAAAAGAAATCAAACATGAAGAAATCAAAGCATATGACAAAACATACTATAACTTGGTTGAAACCAGAAACTGTTACTCTAAGTGAAAGAAGCCAATCGTTAAAGACCATATGATCCCATTTATATATTGTGTCCAGAATAAGAAAATCTATAGCTAGAAAGTAGATTAATGTTTCCCTGAGGCCAAAAAATGGAAGGATTGGGGAATGATGGGTAAGGGGTGCAGAGTTTCTATTTTGTCTAAGGAAAATGTTCTGAAATTCTGATGATGGATGCAAAATCCTGTGACTATATTATAAGTCATTGAATTGTACACTTTAAGTGGGTGAATTATAACTTGATGCAGCTGTTTTAAAAGGTAGGGTATGTGCTGTGGTGAGTGCTGTGAATTGTGTAAGACTGGTGATTCATAGACCTATTCCCGTGAAACAAATAACATTATATTTTGCCCGGCAGGGACCAAAAAAAAAAAAAAAAAAAACTTAAAAAAAAAAGGTGTATTCCAGTTCGTATTGTAATATTATAAGCCTAGGAACACTTCATTTTAGGGAAACATACACACATGAATATTTAAGTCAAAAGAGATGCTATAAAATGATAATACATAAGCTGGTATATACCGATTTTTGGTATAGATCAGTGCTGTTCAGTAAAAATATATTCCAGTTTTCTAATTATTAAATTAAAATTTTCTAATAATTGTCACATTAAAATAAGTAGAATTAATTTCAATAATAGATTTTATTTAACCCCATATATTACAAACTTAACATTTTAACATGTAATATGCATAAAAGTTATTGAAATACATTCTATTTCTTATACTAAGTCTCACCATTTGTTAGGTATTATAATACATCTCAGTTCAGACTAACCACTTTCAGGTGTTTAATAGCTTCAATTTTAGTTAGTGACTATTATATTAAATAGCACAATTAGAAAGAGTCAGTTTCAAAAATAATGAATACTGTTTTTCTGAAAATAAATTGGGAAAAAAAAGAGTTTCATTCCACAGAAAGAATAATAATTGTAGTTTAGAATGGTTAGGAAGGTACAGAGGAGATGATACTTGAGTTTATTTTGGCCATTTATTCATTCATTGATTGACTCAGTCATCCTTTCACCCAAGAGATTTTGAGCTCTTTATATGAAAACTGCTGAAAATGTAGACATGTCTTAACTCTGTGGACAGTACACTAAATAGTTAATTATATGATTATTTAATTAGGGTAGCTTGCTTAAAAAATAGTGGGAAGAGTATAGGATTAGGGCTAAATACTCCCTGGGAAACAAAAGATGATAATAACTGCATTGTGGGATTGGTAGTAAGTAAAATACAATATGCCCAATCCTGTTCTTGTCAAGTGTTTAATAAAATACTACTTTTTTCCTTCTCCCACTTCATACTGTGTTTCTTGTTGAATGCATCAGTCTGGGCATGGGGAAAAAGGCTTAGAATCTGGCAGAGTCCAAAAACAAGCTGGTTACCCAGGCACTCAAATGAGCTCTTCTGTTTTTTATCCTCTACCTTCTTTCACTAGAGTCCTGCTTTTTGGATGCAGAACTCAGGTCTCTGTGTTAGTACTAAGGCCTATGTAACCACTGTTAAATAGGTTTTGGTGGGCTGTTTTATGAATATAAATTAACTGCTTTTTCTGGGAATTTTTATCTATGTTTCATTCCAAGAAATAGTATTAGTTAAAATGTGGAACTTTGCTAAATTAGTGGTCTGTCTCTTGTTTATTCACATAAGAAAGTGTTTTGGGAATATTTTGAGAAGTGTTGAAATTATAACTTTCTCAAAAATCCAACCTTCTGTTACATTTCTCAGTATTCTGGTCTTTGTAATTTTACATTTTAAGAGGTCTTGAAACTTTACTATATTCTTTTATAATAAGGATTATTAAATCTAAATATTAAATGTAGTTACATTACATTTGAGAGTTGGGGGGACATTATTACTGTGTATTAAAAATTTAGATTGGGCAGATCTTTTGTATGTTAGCTGTATGGTTTTGGGTAATCCCATTCATTTACTGATTTTTGATTCATTCTGCAGTTTGCATGCTTAATATGATTAGGATATTATTTATGTATTTACTTATTTACAAATTATGGTGTTTTAAAGGAAAGGAACTAGTTACTGTGAGAGGATAATAACAGAGGAAAATTAATTTGGATTTGGATAGAGAAGTCATCTCTGAGAAGGTGTCTTTTTTTTGTTTTGTTTTGTTTTTTTTAAAGATTTTATTTATTTATTTGAGAGAGAGAGACAGTGAGAGAGAGCATGAGCGAGGAGAAGGTCAGAGAGCGAAGCAGACTCCCCATGGAGCTGGGAGCCTGATGTGGGACTCGATCCCGGGACTCCAGGATCACGCCCTGAGCCGAAGGCAGTCGTCCAACCAACTGAGCCACCCAGGCGTCCCTGAGAAGGTGTCTTTAAACTGAGGCTTAAAGGATAAAAAGGAATGGCTAGTGGGCTAGAAAAAGAACATTTTAGCAATTAAGAAGTCCTGAAGAAGCAAAGAACTTTGTGTATTCAATAAATTAAAAGAAGTCTAGTGTGACTGAATGACAGTGAGTCAGAGGAATAATGGCATGAGATGAGAATCAAATCAGATCTTGCAGTCTTGTAAAACATTTTGAAGGCTTTCAGGTGTTTTAATCAGAGGAATGAGACAAGTATAACTTTTTTTTTTTTTTTTTTTAAAGCAAGAACGTACATATATGAGGGAAGGAGGGGCAGGTAGAAGGAGAGGGAGAGAGAGAATTTTAAGCAGGCTCCATCCAGCGCAGAGCCTGATGCAGGGATCAGTCTTGCAACACTGAGGTCGTGAAACCAAGAGTCCAGAGCTTGACTGACTGAGCTATCAGGAACCCTGACAAGTGTAATTCTTAAGTGGAAAGTGGATTATAGAGCTCTCCAAAGGTTGAAAGAATAGTCTAGGCTACAGAAGCAAGTTGGAGAACCAACAGGTCTCAAGTGATAATAATTTAAATAACAAATATTTAAAGTTCTGGGAATGCTTAAGATAATTTGGGGGAGAATATAGAGACAGAAGAGACAGGGGATTAGATCAAACTAAGAAAAACTGCAACATATAGAAGTTGGTAGAAGAGGAAGCAGCATAGGGCCTCCAGTAGTTAGGAGTGTTTGTTTTTTGTTGTGGATGACCAAAGATCCTGAAATGGCAATAGGGAGCAAGGAGGACATTATTTTGAGATGTGTGGAGGGATTGAATGACCTTAGCCTTTGTGGGGTTTATGAAAGTAGTGTCCTTGAGGTCATTATATTTTCCTTAAGGTCTGAAGGTAGAGTTTTCTGGTTATAGACTGGTCATTTAGAGGACATTCTAGAAGGGGTAGGATTGAGGAGTTTCCTCAGATAAGAAGGCTATATGGAGTAGACGGAGGAATATATAATAACAAATGGGAAAGGCTTGCTTTTTTGGTAAAGATGTAGGTAAATAAGGATATGACGTGATAGTAGATTTAGTCCTTGAAGTCAGAGTAGGCTGGAGAGATCTATGGCCTTAATGGTGGGACGGTTTTAAATAGTTTGTTGAGGGAGTAACGGTTTTTGGTGAGGTAAGTCAGCTTTAGCAGGTTTCACTTGTGATGTGGTTTGGCTCTGGGCTCACCTCTTCAATTCTTTCCTCTGTTAAATAGTAATACCTCCTTGACTGTTTTAGGATTTAAATGAACAGTCACAGCGTGGCTAATAAAAGTTGAATCTGAGGGGTGCCTTGGTGGCTCAGTGGGTTAAGCCTCTGCCTTCTGCTCAGGTCATGATCTCAGGGTCCTGGGATTGAGCCCTGCACCAGGCTTTCTGCTCAGCAGGGAGCCTGCTCCCCACCCACCCACCCTCCACCTCTTTGCCTACTTGTGATCTCTCTCTCTGTCAAATAAATAAATAAAATCTAAAAAAAAAAAAAGGTTGAATCTGAATACAGATGCAACACTTTAGGAAGTCTTTTAGACTTACATCATAATTCATGATTTCTTAAGCTTATTTTCTTGTCATTCTTTTCTGTATTAAGTACAAGAATCAGGGCTTACTTGAATAACCATTTGACCATGAATAAGGTACTCAGTCTGTTTCTTCATAATGCTTTTATGCTCAATTTTAGAACTAAGGTTAAATCATTTGGGTAGTAAACATTTACTCATTGTCAATTTAAATAGTTCCTTAAGCATGTTTGAATTTTTTTAGAACCCAGTGAAGAAATGGTAGATTATATTAATACTTTCATGAAAAAAGTTACGTTTTTAGAACTTGAAGTAAATTCATCTAAAAAAATGTATATACTTAATTGTAGAGAATTTGAAAATTACAAAGTGGTACAAAAAGGAAAGTAAAAGTTTACCTGTATTCTCACTATCCAGAGAAAGCACCTGTTTGCTTTTTGGTGTACTTATCTATGTAACATTTGTCTTCAAAATCGGGATCATGTAATAAACAGCAGTTTGTAACCTGCTTTTTCATGTAATCTTGTATCATGAATATTTTCTTACAACTTCTGTATTCTTTGAAAACTTAATTTTACTTTATTATTTTTTAAAGATTTTATTTATTTATTTGAGATAAAGAGCACAAGTGGGGAGGAGTGTCAGAGGGAGAGGGAGACATGTACTCCCCACTGAGCAGGGAGCCCTAGGCAGGGCTCTGTCCTGGAACCCTGAGATCATGACCTTAGGCGAAGGCAGACACTTAACTGACTGAGCCATCCAGACACCCCAAAAAAGTAATTTTAATGGCTGTTAAATATTTTATTCAGAGTACATTAATTTACCTAATGATTCTGTTATTATTGGGTGTCTAGATTGTTTCCAGTTTCGCGATATAAGTAGTGCTTCATTATAATAAAATTTAATCATTTTTTGTTAGTTTTTGATTACCTTTTTCCCCCATCATATTCCTGGAAAGGGAAATACTGGGTGAAAGTCTTTGTAGTTTGTTGTTGCTGCTGTTGCTTTTTAGGAAAATTATACTTTAATCAAAGCAGGATCTCATATAAAACAAGACTTCATATTTAAGAATATATGTATATCTACATATTTATGGATATGACATTATTTATTGCTGAATTTCAACAATGGTTGATTTGTTTATGGACTTAAGGCCCCCTTGAATAGCAAGTCCTTACAGGGGCTCTTTGGCTCTTGTTGAAAACCATTACTCAGTTTTCTCTTATCTGTACCTTATCTTTTGTGACTCTTGCTCCAGCAGGTACCTTCTTGTTCCTAATACTTCTTTCTTCAGTGACTTTTTTTCTAATATCCTTGCTTGATATTTGGAAACTGTGTAAATGCATTTTTAGCAGTTGTCAGATATTCATCCTCCCAACACTGAGAGTAAAATTGTAAACTGATGAAACCTTTCTAAGAACTCAATTGGCATGAGCTAATTGTGTTTGAGAGTACCTAGTTTTATTTTACTTTGAGTACTTTTTTTTTTTTTTAATTGCTGATTTGCTAAGTAAAATATGGTAGGTATATTTGGGAATGGGAAGAATGACTAAGTAAGTTCCTTCTTTTCCACCCTGTAACTGAATAGAAATTGGAAGGTGAGAACTGGGCTATAAAACCCAGTGTTTAAAATTTATCCTTGTCATCTGCTGCCATGGAACTGTACATTTTCAGAGCTGGAAGGGGATATAAAAGTTTATATTTATTCAATTCTTTCAGTTTACAGAGGGTAACTGAGGTCTAGAAAGGAGGTTCCTTGACTTTCTCAAGGTCACAAGCCAAATAATGGTAGAAAAAAGCTTGGCCTGTTTTTTCAAAACTGGTTTGTTGTTTTTTCCATAAATGTCCCCTCCTTGCTTGTAGGTGACTTAAGTTTTTTTGTTTTGGATGCTTGATAGAATTTTTTTTTTTTTTAATCCATTTAACCAAGATACTTTTGGTCATTCTGAGTCTGTTCTTTTTGGTATACACTGTATCTTTTTGTCCTATAGATACAGTTTGCTCATTTTCAAGGAAATTTGTATCTTTGACTACTTTTTCTGTTCAAGTATTGAAATCCATTCTTGGAACAATAATTATCATTATGTTGAATTGTCTTTGTTCTCTATATTTATTATCATCTCCAGAATTATTTCAGTTTCTTCATTGATTCCCTCTGCATTACTGTGACTTCCTTTCTTCTCTGCATGTATTTTTCCACCAAGTTTCTTCTGTCCATCACTGTTTCTAGTTTGTTAGGTATCTTGTTGTTTTGGTAAGCTAAGAAACTAATTGAGAAATAGCACCCCAAAAGATATTCACGTCAGGTTCTAGCAACCTGTGAATGTTACTTGATCTGGGAAAATGGTTTTTGCAGATTACAATTAAATTAAGGATTTTGAAATAAGACCATCCTGGATTATCCAGGTGGGACCTAAATCCAACTAAAAGGTGTCCCTGTAAGAGATAGACAGAACAGACACATAGAGAAGCTCTATGACTACGGAGGTGGGGATTGGAATGATGTATCTAAGGCCACAAGTCAAGTAACATGGACAGCTACCTGAAGCTAGAAATGACAAGGAATGGATTCTGTCCTACAGCCTATAGAGGGATTACAACATCTTGATTTCTGACTTCTGAGCTCCAGGACTGTGACAGAATCATTTCTGTTGTTTTAAGCAACCCGTCTGTTGTAATTGGTTACTGCAGCCGCAGGAAACTAATACAAGGACCAAAATAATTTTCTTTTTTAAAAAAAATATTCTATTGTTTTATGGCCTTTGTATTCTTGTTTTACTTATTTTGTGTTCTTCCTAACTTCTCTTGTAGCACTGAACTCTCGGAAGGAATGTTTTCCTGAGCTTTAGATGGTTTTCTTCCAGATACAGTTTTTGGTTTGGCTTTAGCATGTTTTCCCTACAGTTATGTTTGTGTTGGTGTTTTTGAACTTATTATCATTAAATTGGGCAGCTCTTTGCAGATCTTTTGTTGTGATATAATGTCCATCTGTGAGTTTTTCCTCTTTTTTTTTTTTTTAACCTTATTTTGGGTGTCTTTCTGGTCTAAGAATGTGGCTGCTGTTTTTAATTTACTTTTCTGTAGCCTGAGGTGTGTGATAGGAAGGTAAATAGAGAAGCTCCCTAGCCAGTGCAGTCCTTTCTCCACATCTTTTCCACCACCAAGCTAGGGATCCATCCTACTTTTGTAGGTTTTGCTTCTTCTCTCAACTTAGTACATTAACCTGGAATATGGGGTCTTTTTGCCTTTGCTGAAGTTCCTTGGCTTTTAGAGGTAAAAAAAAAAAAAACATTAGCCGTAGCCCCCTCCTTTTAAGGAGAGAGTATTTTTATTTAATCTTATTTTTAATAGTTCTTTCGTAATATAATTTACATACCATAAAGTTCACTGAATTAAAGTGTGCAATTCGGTCACTTTTAATATATATACAAGGTCGTGCAACCATCACCATAATCTAATTTTAAAACATTTTCATCATCCCCCAAAGAAATATCTTAATCCATTAGCAGTCACTTCTATTTCCTCTCCATCTACCTCCCCAGCCCTAGGTAACCACTAAGTTACCTTCTGTCTCCATAGATTTGATTATTCTGGACCTCATATAAACAGTCATCTAATAAAGTCTTATGTGACTGACTACCCTTCTTTTATTCTATTTTGCTAAACTCCTTCAGCGTCTTTCTTTATCTCTGCCTTTATTATTTTTTTCACCTCATTGGCCCCAAGCTCCCTTCACACTTTTTTTTTTTTTTTTTAAAGATTTTATTTATTTGAAAGAGAAACAGCAAGAGAAGGAATACAAGCAGGGGGAGTGGTAGAGGGAGAGGGAGAAGCAGGCTTCCCGCCGAGCAGGGGGCCTGATGCTGGGCTGGATCCTATGACCCTGGGATCATGACCTGAGCTGAAGGCAGATGAAGGCAGATGCTTAAGGACTGAGCCAGCCAGGCACCCCAACCCCTCTTCACACTTTTTAAATATCAACTGAAATACCACTTTCTCAAGGCAACCCAACCCTGATTAGACTCCAAATCCTTCATTATAGACTCCCTTGCATCCTGTAATTCTCTTTTATGTAGTCTTACCTCAGTTAATACATAAGTGGACAATTATTTGTATAAATATATTTGCTATTCTTACTAGGCTGTAGGTCCATCAGAGAGGGAGTTTATAATTTATTGCTGAGTTTTCACAGTTTAGGGAGAAATACGTACTTGGGTGAATATATCCAGTTGCTCATCCCAGTGAAAGGGAAGAGAAGTTTTCAGGGGAGGGGGAGGGTGTACATGTAGGAACATTATTCATAGTTGAAATGTAAGCTGGAAAATTAGAAAATTTTGTGGTTAATTCACTTTGTGTACATTTAGTGGACAGTTACCTTAATAATTGTCTATTATACTCTCAGAAATATGGATCTGGGTAATTTCTTAGTATAGGAAAAATTAAGACTCTCTGTATCAGGTTAATTTCTGGAGTCCACTTAATGTTGCTGGCCAGGTTATCTGGAGTATTTACTCCACCCAAGAAGTCGAATAACACAACTAAAATATTCTTTTTTATTTGGAATTCAGTTTTCCAAGGGTGTTTCTAAATTACTGGATCCTACTGTCTACTAGCAACACAGTTAATTGCAGGAGGCTGTTGCTTCACTTTTCTTTGATGGATATCTTAATGAAATTGGTGAGGTTCAGCTGTTATTGTGGGCTTCCGAGGTTCACCACTTTTTCTCTGTCATGGTGCTTGGATTGTTAGGTACATTTCTCCTCTCCCTTAATGTTTGCTTTGCTCCCTTTTAGGTGATGTAGGTACTTGAACAGAGGAGTGCAACTATGGGTTGGTTATGTGTTGGGGTCTCAATATAGGGTAAATAATATTTTTCTTCTTGATGAAGTTTAAAGTGGCACTTTAAGAGTAATGGATTAGATGGCTTTCTATTGACCTTGTTGATCTATAGAACTATGTACTGTATCAAATCTCTGAAGCCTTAAATGTGTCTACTGTTTTAATGGGTATGTAGTTTCAGTTTTTATAATGCAAACTGGTTAGAAAATAGGATGGCTCTACAAATATTTATTTTGTAACTAACTTCTACTAAAATATATTTTAAGCTATGAATGTTGTACAGAATGGAGGGCTATTGGATGGATTCTTGGAGCTCAACTTGGAAAAATTTCAGTGGACCCTTGGTCCTGTTTGCATATCTTCACATCAGAATGTTTTTGAAGATTTTTTTTTAGTTTATTTCTACACAGGAATTCAAGTTAATTTAGTAATCTGGGCATCCACTAATATCTTTTCCTATTTGGTTTTTTCCTTAGAAGCAGGTTGATACATTAGGGATAGAGTTGACACTTGGAATTAGAACAGCTGTTTTAATGTGGCCTTATTAGTTTGTGGTCTCTAATAAGTCTCTTCTTGGAGCCTCGGTTTCCTCATCTGTGAGATGAAGGTAATTTCATGCACCTCACGGGAGGATTGTTAAGATTAAGTGAGGTTTTAGTGAAAATAATTGTTAAGGTACTCGGCTCTATAATCTTATAAGAGATACTGAATCCAGATTTTGAATAAATACCGAATCTGGATTTTTATTAATAAATAAATTCTCTTTGAACAGAAACCTCCATCAACAAAGGGCCCTTGTTAGTCTTACTCATTTTTTTGTGTTCCTAGTTCCTTGCACAATCTGGTACATAGATAGTGTTTATTAAGCATGTAATGAATTAATAATGACAAAAAAATTCTATTGTATCGTCTTTCCTTTTCTGTTCTCAAGATTTTTGAAACTTTTTGTCATCCTAATAGTCACCATTAACATGAGAGAATACTTACAAAATAGAAAGAATATGCATGGCATAAACATATATGAGAGACTTAGTAATTTACAAAGCCACATAAGAGTGATTTATTAAAGTAAAAGTACTGGAAGTATAGAATTGCATCTCTTACTCTCTCTTGCTTTCATTTTATTTAAAAAAAAATTTTTTTTTTGACAGACAGAGATCACAATTAGGCAGAGAGGCAGGCAGAGAGAGAGGAGGAAGCAGGCTCCCCGCAGAGCAGAGAGCCCAATGCGGGGCTCGATCCCAGGACGCTGGGATCATGACCTGAGCCAAAGGCAGAGGCTTTAACCCACTGAGCCACCCAGGCACCCCTCTTGCTTTCATTTTAAATGGAACTCATTTTTCCGCTGATGTTCTTCTGACACTGCAGAAGCATTGTTGGAGGTATGGTTATAAAAAGGAATTTAGCGAGCAGTCAATGTTAGCTGACTCATACTGGTCCTGTCCTGGTTTATCATTAGGTCAGGTAGGTAATAAGGTAGGTAATAGTAGGAGATGATAAAGACCATCCAAAAAGGCAACATTAGTAATGTAGTTGTTTCTCAAGGATAAAAGTTCTTTTTTAAGAGAAAGTGTTTTCTACCTTTAAGTCCACTTGACTTCTGTCACTTGAAGTAATGAGTCAGCAGTGTGGGAAATACTCTGCTCTGGCATGGGGTGTACCCAGCATACCCTTCTGTGATCCACTGGGAGGATTAGTCATACTTTTTAGTCAGTGACAGTAGGAACCAAGACTTACTATAGTCCCACTGTGAGTGTAGGACTGTGTCTTTCCAGTGGCGTTTATTTAACAGAGCCCAGTTAGCATCTCTTCTAGTAGAGCTTTGTAGGAAGAAATGCTAAGTGGATTCTGTTATATGAATTTACCGAGTTGATCTGTCAGTGCTCTTCTGTGTAGAGGTGCCTAGGCCATGTCCTTTGCCCTATTTGAATGGTACTGCTAGGTTCTCTAAAGTCCATCTTTATGGGGAGAGTATTAAGGGATGTTAAGCTAGTTTTTAGAGGGAGGCAGAGGGGCAAATATGAAAACCAATATGGATTTGATTCCAACTGGTTAGAATCAGTGGGGATAATGTTACTTAATATAGTTTTGTCATGAGCGTATTCCTTATTAGCTATAAATATAGCATCATTACTCATATATGTAAGCTAAAAAATTAATCACTATTTGAAAATTTGTGTTGCCCTTTGCAGGAATGGAATTAGTGACTCACTTCATACCTGGCTATTTTATTTTTCATTGTTAATGAGACTCCTGTAAAGTTCTTAGGATCTACCCTACCTCATTTCCACTTTAACAGTTTAATAAGTTAAAATATAATACTTGAGGTGTATCCCCCCCCCCCCATTATACAGAAAAATCTTAGCCTATAAACAGAGTGTCTTCTAAAAGTTCATCAGTTGCTTTGGAAATTAGAACATATTTTTACGTTAAAAGTTTTGTTAAGTATGTAGAATAAAAATGAGGTTCCCAGGCGGGCTGTCCTATAAAAGCCTAAACCATAATTTATAACTTAGCTTAGATATATACATATTTATAGTAAAAAAGTAGAAAATAATAATATTGCAGGGATAGTAATTAAACAAAACTAACATTCCCCCTCCCCCCAATAGTAGCTTTGAAAAGATTATTCTAAGTGTTGGTACTTGATTGATAAAGAGATTTAATTTGAGGGAAATAAGGAATAGGTAGAGACTTATGTGAGGCTGACAGATCTTTCTGGTTACTTTCAGGAGCTTTATAGGTTGATAGCATTGGCTTTTCAACTTATGGCTTTACTTTCTCTTAACTGGTATAGAACAGAAGTGCTAACTTTTTGCTTACCAGCTATAGTTAAGGTTATTATTATTATTACTACATTATTTTAGTTCTTGAGTTGAAGAGAGGAGGGAAGAGAAAGAAAGTTTCCTCCAAGACTTGAGGGGACAAAAAGATGGAGTAACATAGGGTGTTGCCTGAGGTGGATTTAATTGACAGAAGAATAATGCAAGTTTAAGGGTGGGGAGAATATGAAGATTTGGGAGAGAGAGAAGATAGAAAGTGTCCTGGGTTAGACATCCCTGTATTTGTCATTTGCTGGTCCTGCCTGGGTATCTTTGGAAGCTATTTAGACCAGTGATCTACTTTGGTGTTTATATTATGCATATTTTTCAGAGTTAGTTTTTTGTCATGTGGCACGGCGCCACCCAAATATTATATACATTTGGAGTACTTTTAGTTATTCCTGGGTGGCTCAGTTGGTTGGACGACTGCCTTCGGCTCAGGGCGTGATCCCGGAGTCCCGGGATCGAGTCCCACATCGGGCTCCCAGCTCCATGGGAAGTCTGCTTCGCTCTCTGACCTTCTGCTCGCTCATGCTCTCTCTCACTGTCTCTCTCTCTCAAATAAATAAATAAATAAATAAATCTTTAAATTATTTTATTATTTTTTTAAAGATTTTAAAATTTGAGATAAAGCTCACAAGCAGGAGTAGGAAAACAGAGAGAAGGAGAAGCATACTCCCTGCTGAGCAGGGAGCCTGAGGCAGGGCTCTATCCCAGGACCTTGAGATCATGACCTGACCTGAGGCAGAGTTATTAACTGAGCCACCCAGGTACTCCATTTGGAGTGTTTTTAAAAAAGTAAATCCAATTCTTCCTCCTCCTCCCCCTCATCTTTCTCCTTCTCTCCTCCTCCTCCTTCCTTTTCCCCTCCTTCTCCTCCTCCAACAAATATGCTCTATTACCTTTAAACTTCTGAGAAGTAAAATAAAGTAGGTTAGCCAAATCATCAGGAGATTCCTAAAACTGTGTGATGTAGGGGGATTGTTTTCACATTCCTTTTTTTGTTCATTGATTAGAAAAATTCTGCTTCCCTGCTTTTTCAGTTCCTAGTATTTCCTGTTTAGGATAAACCAGGCCAAATAAATAAAAGCAGAAAACTTTTATTCCTTGTATTCCTGCAAAAGTGGCAGCTGTTGTTAACCAGGAAATTATTACTTCGTATTCTAATACATCTGTTCAGGTACTTAAATGTATGCTGTCAGTTCATTGACTTGATTTTCCTCAGAATTCTTGCTCTTCTTTTACTCATTTTAGACTGTCTCTCATGGGGCATTATAGCTCAGGCAAAATGAAGCAGTTTTATAGTATAAGATATTTTCGCAGGACATGTTAAAAGGTATGAGGACATTTACTTAAAATATGTGGTTATGTTGGACTTATTTTTGTGAACTTATTTTGAAATAGAAATAATTGGCTTGATTTGCTTCCATTTTTATAAGTATTGGAAGGTATACTAAACTTGGGAACTGGATGAACTGGGTCGTAGTTTTCAATATCATTGTATAATGTAGAGCAATTTTACTTATCATTTGAACTTCAGTTCTCTTTTCTCCATTTAGTATTGTTTCTCCCTCCTTCATAGTACTATTGCCTGGGTAAAGTAAGGTAATAGGTTTAAACATGTTTATAAACTGTAAAGTGGTTAACAAATATGTTATTTGTGATGATGATGGCTGGTGATGGTTTATGGTGATCAAAGTTGGTCCCAGGGAAAATTGTCAAATCTGTGAATTTGTTTTTACATTTGCTTCTAAGTCTGTTGAATGACTCAGCTTTTTGAGAGGTGACTACAGAGTCCTGTATCATCTTAGAGGAGTTAGAGGTACTTACTTTAATGAGTTTCAGACCTTTAGTGGTTTCCAAATTATCATGGAATCCTGTAGGAATTTGTTCACTTATAAATGAAAAAATATTTTACAACCTATGTTCATAAGGCATAAAATGGGGCTACAGCATGTGATAAAACGATTGTTGCCCTGATAGATCGAATATTGTTCAATTGTAATCGGTAAAGCATATAGAACCAATCTAGAGCAAGCAAGTCTTCAGGGAGAAAATAAATCCCGTCCTGCCTTCTTCCTCCCCACCACTGTTTGAAATTTAACAGAAAAATCTTAGATTAATAACTTCCACTTTAAAATGCATGTAAAAATGTATATAAATTTGTATGATGTGCTATAGGAAAAGCAATTTGGATTTGGGGGTACGGATGACCTTGGTGCATAGTTCAGAGGAAAGTAAGACTTAGCAAGCTGTTACACTGCACGGATTTGGGTTGTCCCAAGGCAGTATTGAGGATGAAGGGTGTGTGTGGTAGGCTGAAAATAGGCCTAGTTCACAAAACAAATTGTAGAGTGTTGATTTTAATATTACACTCACTTAAAGACTAGAATAAAATATATCAGCCTATTAGAGTTGTTTTCTGGCTTTCTTTTCGATTTGTTGCTAATTAAGACTGAAGTTGCTAGAAGTGTGACCACTGGATCAGTGAGTCATTGTGTTTTTGTTTTTATTTTTGTTTTTTAAGATTATTTATTTATTTGACAGAGAGAGAGAGAGAGAGATCACAGGTAGGCAGAGAGCCAGGCAGAGAGAGAGAGAGGGAAGCAGGCTCCCTGCTGAGCAGAGAGCCTGATGTGGGCTCGACCTCGGACCCTGAGATCATGACCTGAGCAGAAGGCAGAGGCTTAACTCACTGAGCCACCCAGGTGCCCCAGTCATTGTGTTTTTTAAAGTAATTATTTGTTTCTTTTATCTAAGCATTTGCTGTTTAGTCTTTCCATCCATATATGATAAACTGTTTCTTTTGGTAATGTGGAAGACTTCCTCATTAATAAATTTAAATATACTGCCTACTCCCCCCAACCCCCAAATTGGGCAGTTTGTAAACCAAACAGGTAAATATGTTTAAAACTTAAAGATTCTTTTTTTTTTTTTTTAAAGATTTTATTTATTTAAGAGAAAGAGAGAGGCATGGGCGTGCTAGAGCACAGGGGGGAGGTGGGGAGAAGGAGAGGGAGAAGCAGACTTCCCACTGAGCATGGAGCCTGACACTAGACACTGGGCTCAACCCCAGCTCACGGGAATCAAGACTTGAGCCAAAGGCAGACGCTTAGCTGACTTAGCCAACCAGATGCCCCAAAACTTAAAAGATTGGAATGTAAATCCTAAAATCTGAAGCTCTTTACATACATACTGCAAAAGCCTTTTGGACTTTCATGGGAAATAAACCTATTTCTAAAATGCATTTTGATATTGTTTCAAGTGAGGGCTTAAGACCAAGTGAAATGTTTATTCATTTTGGGTTTGGTTTGATTTTATTCCAGTTCACTGGAGTTAGAAAAAATGAAAAATATGCTTGATTCTAGTTCATGGTTCTTAAGTAAAATAATACTTAAATTCAGGCTGTCGAAAATTAGCAGGGTTCATATTCTGGTTTTTGGTTTGTTTGGTTTAAAGTAAAACTTGTTCTTTAAGAGACTATAAAAAATTGAGTCAGTTAAAATTAGTTCAAAGGGAATATGGATATTTTGAACTAGAACTTTGACTTTGAATTAGAACTTACCTATCTAACAGATACTTGTGTTAGAATCTTCTGTACAGTATTTGAAATATTCAGTTTTGGTGAAAATAAAAAGTTGATTTTAGGACCTCAACTCCTGTGTATTTTTTTATACCTTGGTTTTAAAGCAAAGTAATGTAGTAGGGTATAGGTTTTAAAAGTTCTGAATCCTGTGGGTACAGTTTGTTGAAGGGAGTTACTTTGCATGAACTACCAAACCTTTTTTGAACATCTTAGCTTCTTCCATTTGTTAAATGTTCATCATGAGTATGTCACAAGGGGTTAAATGGTATTATGGTTCTTTCTCACAGTATGGTGGCTGGAACTGCATTAAAAATTGGGGGGGGGTGAAAAAAAAGAATTAGGGGGGTGGATGAAGTGCCTGAGTGGCACAGTCATTTATGCATCTGACTCTTAGTTCGGCTCAGGTCATGATCTCAGGGTCTTGAGATCTGGCCATGTCCCGCTCTGCACTCAGTGTGGAGTATGCTTGAGGGTTCTCTCTCCCTCTCCCTGTTCCTCCGACTTGTGCCCCACCTCTGTCTCTCTCTCTCTCTCAAATAAATATTTTTAAAGAAAGAATTACTGGGCATGGTTATTAAAAATGCAGTTTTCCGGGACGCCTGGGTGGCTCAGTTGGTTAAGCAGCTGCCTTCGGCTCGGGTCATGATCCCAGCGTCCTGGGATCAAGTCCCATATCGGGCTCCTTGCCTGCCTGTGCTCGCTCTCTCTCCCTCTCTCTCTCTCTGATAAATAAATAAAATCTTAAAAAAAAAATGCAGTTTTCCGAGCCCCATTGCACATCTGCTGAGTCTCTCTAGCGGTGAAATTCTTAGTTTTCAGTAACTCTCCCAGGTGATTCTTCTGTCTGCTGTGAGTGGTTCTTAAAAACTGTAAAACAGTACTCAAAATATACTTACATATGAGTGTCTGGGTTGTTCAGTTGGTTGAGTATCTGACTCTTGATTTTGGCTTGGGTTATGATCTCAGAGTGGTGGGATCAAGCCCTGGGCTGGGCTCCATAGTCACTGGGGAGTCTGCTAGAGATTCTCTCGCTCCTTCTCCCTCTGTCCTTCGCCCTTGCTCACGCATGTGCACCCATCCCCCCCTGAAATAAATAGATATTTCTTTAAAAAAAGAATATACTTACATATAAGTTGATAAAAATTGAACTTCAGACTTCAGAAGTATCCCCTATCCCTGAAGGTTAACTTCATATCTCAGAGTTCTTATCCATTGCTGCATATTGATGTTTCAGAGAAACCAGAATTATTTGGAAAATGGTTATGAAACAGACTAATTCTCCTACTTGTAAATAAATACACATGGGGCAAATTGGGCTATTTGTTTTGGCTGCATGTTGTTAACCATATTTCCAGTAAGCACTCCACATTCTGTTTTACTACTGGTAAAACCATTCTATATACCTTATCCCTGGGGATTTGTGTCTGATCAATGGCAAGCATAAGAAGTCAGAACACTGCTTAATAATGTTTAGTATGAAATTGTTCCCAAATCCTAACAATTGTGCTTGAGTAATTCTACATAAATTCAACGTAAACCTTTGCTGAGCACCTGCGTTGTTCTGAACCCTGTGCTAATAAGCACTAGGGAAATGGGAATGATTCAGATAATGTTTGGCTTTCCTAAGATCTCCTTAGTCAAGTGAGGGGCTCAGGCTCTTAATAATTATAGAATGTTGTGATAAGCACTTTAGTAGGGCATGTACTGAGTGTTGAAAGAGCATAGCAGGGCAAAGGAATGGCTTTTTTTTTTTCTTTTCTATTTCCATGGCCAATAATTCAAAGTTCAGAGAAACTATAATTTATTGAGCACTCTCTGTGGGGACATGCACTTAAAATACTTAACTTATGTTATGTAATCATTACAATAGCCCTATGAAGTAGCAGCTATCTCCATTTTATAGATATTAAGTGGTAGAATATGTGATTCAAACCTTCATAAGATCACAGAGCAGTCCTGTATAATACCATTATGCCGCTAGCACAAAAACTTGACTGAATTTTTTTTTTCTTAAGGGGAATTTTATGGTCTTTCAGAATTGATGCTTACTTAATCCCATTGGTAGGTATATCTCTGTGGTTAAAATGCGGTGTTATCGTACTGTTGAGTCTGTAATCCTTTTTTTTTCCCCCCCCGATCTTTATCCTTTGCCACCCTGTTTTCCTTTCTATGTCTAGAAGTGGCGTATAGAGAAAGTTTTCCAAAAGTCAGTCCATGTGTGACATCTGTCCATTTTGTTTTCCCTGCCTTTCCTTTTGTTTACTCTTCCTATCCTTAAAGGAAATTTAGTAATTCTTTAGTTTGTTTTATTTTCCCCAGCCCTTTACATAGAATCATGTGGAGATGAATGGTGTCTAAGGGAAAAGGCTCTACAGAAAGATTTTTATCTTATGAAGATTTCATAGAAATTGCCTTACATTTTTTATCATACTATTGATCATTGGGGTTGATTTGGCTGATTGTGGGGCTTGATTGGCATTCCTTTCTACCAAGTTTTGCTCCAAGGTTGTGAGCAGATTCACTCTTACTAGAGCTTCCGGGTCATAAAGTAGAGTCCCTATTTCATGCCAAGAATAAATTTTTTTTTAAATTTGTCCACCTTTCATTATGTGGACCTCAGTTCCTTACTTTTTATATGATTTTGCTTATTGCTTATTATTTATATGATTCTGCTTATTGCAGAGAGGCAGGCAGAGAGAGGAAGAAGCAGGCTCCCTGCTGAGCAGAGACCCTGGGATCAGGACCTGAGCTGAAGGCAGAGGATTTAACCCACTGAGCCACTCAGGCGCCCCAACAACAAAAAACTTCTTAACAATACTTCATATCTTCCTTATAGTCACAGTGGTGTGCTGGTTTCTCTGTGCTTTTGTTACAGACTTTTAACTCTCTATTATTTCTAAGTGGAGAGGTTATTTTTGAGTTAAAGGAGGATATTTAGACAGTCATTATTGACTTTGTTCAGTTTGTGTCAGTAGTGTGGCTTATTAACATCTCTACAAGCCTCATAGTTAAAAAGTGTTGTAGTTGTTGCTTTTCCTTAACTCTAAATCTTAAGAAACCCAAATCAAATGGCTAAAGTATGAGTGAGATTTATCATTCATATAAAATTAGAATGTCAGTGTCAGATACCTTCTAAGTATTTAAACATGCTTGAAGTGGCCTTTTGGTATTGGGATGCTCATGCACACTTTGGATGTGGTCATTGTTACATTGTAACATTTGTTCCTCTCGAGGTGAATTGGTTTGAGGAGTGACTTCATAAGATTTAAAAAGCGTAACCACAAGGTATTGCTTACAAGGTACAAACCCATGTTTGAGAGATTGGGTACTAGCTCACACATATTATTTTAGGATATGCCTAAGGCTTTTAAAAAATTATATTCTATGTTTAACACCTTCAGTAGAAAGTGATTATTCTGTTGTTCATGTCATCTTTCTGTTGCTTATAAGGAGTCTATTGTTTATATATTTAAGATTTAATATTATTTTCTAATTATAATAGGAAATTTATATTCCCTCAGTAAATTTTAATTGTAATAGAGAATCCCAGGAGTCCTCTGGTAGGAGACAGGGCCACCTGGAGCTGAGCTGTTCCCATTGTTATGTTGTACCTGTAAGACAGTGGTGTTTTTTTAAGGAGACAGTTTTGTTGTAATTGGTATAAGACCCACTGTATCATGTGTTCTGGGAAATTTAGTGTTGTTTGTTGTTGTTGTTATTTTTGTTTTTTTAATGAGATTTGTTAATTTCCAGCTTTTCATGAGGATTTTGGCCTGTTGCTTATAATGTTTTGTTGCTAAGATACAAAATTATACAGTTTCTAGTAGCAGATGTTAAATTGTTTGAACATCACAAAATCGATTATTTTACATTTTTGTTTTCCATATGCTTTTGCTTTGGGATAAGTTCCAAAATCTAAGGGTACCAAAGTATTTTTGGAAATAGCTCTTTAGCTATTAGTAAGTGAATGGTTGAGGCCTGGAAACTGTAACAGATTATCATTTATTGTCTTATTTCTTACTGCTTCAGAGCTGATCTTTTCACATTATATTTTCAGAAATATTTGCTTCTTGGGGGGCAATAATATATGAAGTTATGTTTTTTCAACTGTATTAGGAAGGTTGTAAAATATAGCAGAGGCATATGAGGCAAGTGAGGAGTTCTTTTTACTTAAAACTTTATGATATTGGACAAGTTAAACTTAATTTTACTTTCCTCATTTGCATAGTAATGTAATGTCTTCCTGTGTTTTTTTATGAGAGTAGATGAAACAATGAATTGGATGGTTCTTTATACAGTGAAATTTTATACAGCTGTTTTATTGCTAAGTCGGCAAACTACAATGCCAGATAGTGACATGCTTTTCCTTGGCACACTAGCTGCTGACTGTCCCATGTGCTAATGCTCATGCCAAGTCATCCCCAGTATTATCTTGCCATTTTTTACAGCTCTGCTATTTCAGTTCTATGATGAAGCAGTCTGAAGAGCTTGATAATTTCTGAATAAAAATTCAAGAATGCTTGAAGTAGAAAGCCTGAGAACCATTGTTCCTAGTATACTTAGGGATTTCATATTGGAAGAAAATATAGCCTGTAAGAGTTCTCAGCGATTTCTGAACTGCTCAAAAGAGAATAGAGTAAGTCTTTAATTTCTGCTCAGATAGTTAAGTCTACCTTTTTAACCAGGTGTATAAGAGGGTGAAAGGATTGATCCTTGGCCAAATTCATTTGCAATTTTAAATTAAGAAGTCTTTTTTTTTTTTTTTAAGATTTTATTTATTTATTTGACAGATCACAAGTAGGCAGAGAGGCAGGCAGAGAGAGGAAGGGAAGCAGGCTCCCTGCTGAGCAGAGAGCCTGATGCGGGGCTTGATACCAGGACCCTGGGATCATGAGCCGAAGGCCAGAGGCTTTAACCCACTGAGCCACCAAGGCGCCCCTAAACTGGGAAGTATTAAGAGTGCCTTCTAGTGATAGCATCTGTAGGACCTATTTATCTTTCTACCCCACTTTAATATTTTTGCAGAATTATTTCATTTATGCATTATAATTTAGATATGAGAAAAAGTACACTTAGATGTTTAGACGTTCCCTAGACTTAGTAGTCGAGGTTGAAGAGATTTTAAATCTCAGGGTTCCGATGGGTACCTTTCATAGCTGGTTCTCGAAGTCCTATTTCTGAAATGCTATAGTTTCTTTAGAAACACAGTCTGAGGAGGCAAGTGGGGAATGTTTATATATGCTTATATTAAGTTCTTTTATAGAAGCAAGTTCAAAGCTGTGGCTACTGTTTTCTTTATTGACATATGGTTATACAGTAGAAAAGCGTAGTTTTTGTTTACACCTCAGCTTTTGTTTTCAATTAAAATTGTGAAATGCAGCAGCCCTTCTTAAAATCTGTTATTTTAATTAAAAAAATAATGATGCTCTGTTTTGTAAATTAAACCTGTGAGATTTTACAGGTAACTTGTTCAGTGGAATTATTAATAGTTCTTGAAATAATATACTTTTTGGTGATATGCTTTTGACTTGGATGATCTAGGGAAGAGTCAAGCTGTTGAAATCAATTTTGTTTTTTATTTTCTTTGGGCAGTTGGATGATAAAATATATTCAATACCTTGGATTTTATTCTTTCTGAATTCAACCATTTTTAGAGCTCTTCATTTAGAGTTTAAGTTTAGAAGACTATGATTCCGTCTTTAGAGGAATGTTATATAATACAAGTAGAGATAGGTTTATTTTACAAATGAAGAAGAAAATAATGTATAGTAAAGTTTATAGTCAACCTGAAAAATTGTAATTAACATTAACATGCTCAGAAATGATGGTAATATGGAATATTTGGGGAGTTGAGCATGATGATTTAGAACTGAGATTTGATTTAACTGGGTCTTAAAATATTTGAGATTTATCTTACTAGGAAGTGAAAAGTGAAGAGATCATTTGAAAGCATTGAGAGCTGCTGTATATGTGTGGGCTTCTGCTGGGATTTGCATGCATTTCAAGTACATATAATACTGTTATGAATAACAGTGATGGTGTTGACAAGATTTGAGTTATCTTTCTTCAAGTGATGTTGGATTTGTGCTGTCATACCTGTTGGGTGTTATACCTTGGAACCCAAAACATACATATTTAAGGTAGTCAATCATGCTATTATATATAATATAGATGGCCTGTAATTCACCTAGGTCTTTTTTTTTTTTTTTAAGATTTTATTTATTTATTTGACAGAGAGAAATCACAAGTAGATGGAGAGGCAGGCAGAGAGAGAGGGAAGCAGGCTCCCTGCTGAGCAGAGAGCCGGATGCGGGACTCGATCCCAGGACCCTGAGATCATGACCTGAGCCGAAGGCAGCGGCTTAACCCACTGAGCCACCCAGGCACCCTCACCTAGGTCTTAAAGTAGGAATCTTTCATTGCTTTTGTGTCTGTCATGAAGACTGCCTTATAAGTAGGAGAATTAATCAGTCACAGATATTGTATATTGGTTTTCGTCTATATTAGTACCTCTGTGAACTAAAATAATTATACGCTTTGGGTAAATATGCCAGTAGCATTTGAATATTCATTTACCTGGTAATTTTATATTGGGGAAAAATTGAAACCATTGGAAAAAGAGATTATTATATTTTTCATTCTTTTATATGTGAGTTACAAATGAATACTTCATAATCTTGGCTTGGTATCTGGAGTGAGAAACTGCATTATTTTTTCTTTTATTAGGTTAGATGAATTCAGTTAGCATCATAAAAATGATATAATGGAAGAGTAGAAAAGGAAAAAAAAGAAAAAAGTGCAGTTTAGTCTGAGTCTAAGGACTTATAGGTACTGAGAATCGGGTTTAGATTTCTCAGGGAAGAGAGAAAAAGCACAAATCATAATTGCTACTTCACAATGATTGTACTTACTAAAATCTGTATGTATTCTGAAATCACTGAAAGAACAATTTAAAGCTTTTTAGAATCAGGTTCTAGGTAGCATAGTATGGTTTAGAATAGTTTAAGAGTTTGGAGAATAAGGTGATTGTGAACTCTGCATGGTCAAATAGGAGGTGGCTCTTGAGTTTGAATTGAGGAGACTCTGGATTATTACTGGGAGGGGAGGAAAAGTACAAAAGGGTAAGGCAAGAGCCATTGAGTGGGCAGAGACCACAGAACGTCAGTGAACTGCTTACAGATGAGACTTAATTCAGAATGGGTTTGGTTTTCTTTTATCTTTTACATCTCTTACCCCAGATTAATACTCTATATTCCTTTTCCCCATCTAACTTTTCTCTGAAAAGTATTCTATTTTCTTAAAAAGAAATAAGATGGCAGAGAAGCAAAAACTCAAAGCCTTCCCTTCCTAAAGGCAGAGTGGTCTGAATATAGTCAACATATTTAGGTATTTTTAGCTGCACCTATTTTATTTTTGAGTAAAATAAGGAAGACTTGAGAAAAGAACTAGGGCCTATAGAGTTGGATGGATAAAGATTTAAACCCCAGTGGATCCACCATTTGACTTTTGACTTTGGCCAAATTTAACATTCTTGCCATTAATTTTGTATGGGAACAGTACTATATACCTCATGGGGTTGTTGTTTTTATTAAATGGAGTCATATATATAAGCTAAGCATGATGCCTCGTCTACACAATGACTGAATAAATAGTGGTTAAAAAAATTACTTATCGGGACGCCTGGGTGGCTCAGTTGGTTGGACAACTGCCTTCGGCTCAGGGCGTGATCCTGGAGTCCCAGGATCGAGTCCCACATCGGGCTCCCAGCTCCATGGGGAGTCTGCTTCGCTCTCTGACCTTCTCCTCGCTCATGCTCTCTCTCACTGTCTCTCTCTCTCAAATAAATAAATAAAATCTTTAAAAAAAAAAATTACTTATTGAAACAAATAGTTGAAATAATTCTATATGATAAACTAAGATGAGCATTTAAAAATAATTTGTAGTAGGGGCACCTGGGTGGCTCAGTTGGTTAAGCAACTGCCTTCAGCTCAGGTCATGATCCTGGAGTCCCGGGATGGAGTCCCACATCAGGCTCCCTGCCCAGCGGGGAGTCTGCTTCTCCCTCTGACCTCTCTCCTCTCATGCTGCCTTTCATTCTCTCTCTCTCAAATAAACAAAAACAATCTTTAAAGAAAAATAAAAATAAAAAAATAATAATTTGTAATAAAGAATGTAGTTTACGTTGTATAGTTAAGCATTTCTCTGTTTTTTATGAATTAGTTCTTTACAATTCTTATTTTTCTATCTCTTCCTTCTTTTAGGAGACAAGGATGGCAGCAAGGTGACCACAGTGGTGGCAACTCCTGGGCAGGGTCCAGACAGGCCACAAGAAGTCAGCTATACAGACACTAAAGTGATTGGGAATGGGTCATTTGGTGTGGTATATCAAGCCAAACTTTGTGATTCAGGAGAACTGGTTGCCATCAAGAAAGTATTGCAGGACAAGAGATTTAAGGTAAGACCTTTGGTATTTCATGTATTTTGTTGCTATCAATAGATGTCAATGAGTATTTTTTTCATTCATTTCTTTTCGCTTCAAGTGCAAATTTATTATAGAGACTTTCTTTTCTTTTCTTTCTTTCTTTTTTTTTTTTTTAAATATTTATTTATTTATTTGACAGAGAATGAGAGAGAACACAGAACACGGGGAGTGGGGGCGGGAGAAGCAGGATTTCCACTGAGCAGAAAGCCCGACACAGGGCTTGATCCCAGAACCCTGGGATCATGACCTGAGCTGAAGGCAGATGCTTAATGACTGAGCTACCTAAGTACCCTGAGACTTTATTTCCTTTTTTCTATTTTATAGAGATAAAATTTACTAAAGAGCACAATATTTTTGAAGCACTGCTGAGGGATACGTGATGTTAAAATGTTGTGAAAGTAGATTAAAATTTCTCAATTTATACTTCTAAAAAGTGACCTGGATCTCACTGGTGTAGGAGAACAGAGAAGCACTACCTGTGGTGTTTGCTTATTTGAACAATTGACTATACTTCCTTTCTTAAAATTTCCTTTGAATCTGTGATGTGACACTTCATTTATTTTTTCCTAAATAACTCTGAATTTTCTTTGCTATTTTCTTATGTCTTTCATCCACCTAAACCAGCCATCCCCACAATTTAGTTTATTTTCATTTCTCACACTAGCTCCCTAGGGGATCCTATGCATGAATGTTCAGAGGTCATCTCTTATTTTATGGTCTATAATTGAGAGTCAGGAGACCTGGGCTCTACAGTAGACTCTGCTGTTAACAAACCACACAGCTCTGTTCCCTTCTCTACTTCTCCCACTTATGCAATGTTTTGCTGATAGTCACCCCTGTGCTAGCAACTATGCCAAATTTGAAGGGCTATAAAAATAAATGAGATGATCACTCCTCTGAAAAGGCACAGTCTACTAGCTCCAGAATGTCTCTAATATTCTAAAGAGGTTTTTTGTTTTGTTTTGTTTTGTTTTTTTAAGAAAAAAAATTCTTACACCTTTTGTCTTCAGTTCTTACTCTTGTAAGTACTAGGCCCCTGTTGCCAAATGCCCATTAGATCTTGATTTGTTATCTCAAATTGGCAAGGCTTCTTACCTAAGACTGATCTGAGTTTAAGACCCAGTGGAAATCCTTTCTGTTGGTTTCCATTCCTTTTTGCTTTTTCCTTCTAATGATTTTGTCATTCACCTTGTCATTCAGACTTTTCTATTCTCTCATACCTCATATCTAGTTGTTATCAAACTTCATTGATTTTTTTCTTTTTTTCCTCCTCACTGCCTTGATGATTGGTGACTTCTTTCCCTTTTTCATCACTACTATTCTAGTCAGTCCCTTGCCATTATTTGGCTTACCCACTAGTAAGACTCTACTTCTGATCTTCCACATACCAGCACGAGAATAACCCCACAGTTCAGTTTGGTCATATTGTTTTCCCTACACACAATTCTTCTATGGTTCATCATAGTCTAGGAAAAAAAGCCTGTCCAGTTCAGTAGTATGTTCAGGAACTTCCATAGTCTTGCCTTATCTCTAGATAGTCAGGTTTCCAAATCTTCTGTGCTACTATCCTTGAAATATATTGGTCTTTATGGCCTCTTTGCTTTTATTTAGCTTCCTTTATCACTCCCATTCTCTTGCTAATCTAAATCTTGTGCAAGTATAAAGACCCTTGTCAGATTGATCCTTTATGAAATTTCTCAGATTATTCCAGCGAGCCTTGTGGATATTGTTGTAAATTCCTTGAACACTTACTGTCCATAAACTAGGAAATTCCAAATTTTTTCATGACAAAGACTCCTTTTTTTTTTTCCCCCTAAGATTTTATTCATTTATTTGACAGAGAGAGACACAGTGAGAGAGGGAACAGAAACAGGGGGAGTGAGAGTGGGGGAAGCAGGCTTCCCACTGAGCAGGGATGCCCACGTAGGGCTCTATCCCAGGACCCTGGGATCATTACCCGAGCCAAAGGCAGATGCTTAACAACTGAGCCACCCAGGCGCCCCCAGAGACTCCATTTTTATTATGTGTATCCTGGGTGCCCACACATTCAGTGTTTTGGGTTTTTGTTTTGTTTTTATTAGTAGTTGATAATAGCAAATGCTTACCAAATTCTTGTTACATGCTCAGTGATTTACTAAGATTTTGAGCCTTATCATTAGTTTTGTGAGATTGGTACTGTTATTATTTGGATAAGAAAACCTACGCACAGAGATTATAAATTAACTTGCCCAGGGTCACACAGTTAGCAAGTGGAAAGTTAGGCAAGTGTTTGAATCCACACATTCTGACTGCAGAGTGCTTTACTAAATATTTTATCATCATTAACAGATTCTGAACAGATTCTGTTTTAAATTTATTTCCTTTGGTGTGATTAAGTAATTTCTTTGAAATACAGTTTGGTTCATTTGTTTCTGTATGTATCCCTTCTTAGAATATTATCCCTGTTCTTACTTGACTTAAAAAAAAAAATTATTGGGGCGCCTGGGTGGCTCAGTGGTCTGGGCCTCTGCCTTCAGCTCAGGTCATGGTCTCAGGGTCCTGGGATCGAGCCCCACATTGGGCTCTCAGCTCAGCGGGGAACCTGCTTCCTCCTATCTCTCTGCCTGCTTCTCTGCCACTTGTGATCTCTCTCTTTAAAAAAAAAAGAAAAAAAATTATATTTTCAGGCTGTGAAACACATTAATATGGTTGCAAAGATCAGAAATATACAAATGTCATGTATTCTCTGTTCCCTCTGTCATGTTTCCGTTCACTCACTGTAGATAGCCAGTCTAATTGTGTTTTGGTTCATTTTTTCCGGGTTTCTTTAACACAAGTGAGCAATTAAATGTAATTTTCTTGGCTTCTTTTTAACATAAAAGATAATATATTAGGGGTACTCTTTTGTACTTTGCCTTTTCTCTTACCTATATTTTTTAGACGTCATTGCATATAAATTCAGAGATATTTCTCATCCAGTTGCATAGTATTCCACAGTTCATTCAACCATTCTTTAATATATGGATATTTAATTTCTTTTCAATATTTTATAATCTCTAGGGGTGCTGCTATGAAAAACCTTTTCATATTCATTGTTTTAATCAGATGTGTGTCTTCAGGGTAAATTAAGAGAAGTAGACAGCTGAGTCAAAACGTGAACATTTATGTAGTTTTGTTTAATATTGCAAAATTCTCCTCCATAAGGGTTGAACCAGTCTGGGTTCTCTTCAGTAATATGAGTGCCTGTTGCCCCCCAGTGTGGACAAAATGCATTGCTTAACTTTTTCATCTTTTTGCTCATCTGATAGCTGAGAAATGGTAGCTCATTGTAGTTTTAATTTTATAATCTTATTATTATGAATGTAGTTTAACGTCTTTTCACCTGTTCAAGGTCCATTTTGTTTTTGTGTGTGTATATGAATTGTCCTTTTTTTTTTTCTTTTTTCTCTTTTTGCCCATTTTCTTTTTTTTTTCCCTTTCTTTTTTTTTTTTTTTTTCCTTTTGCCCATTTTCAAAATGGGGTTTTGGCCTTTTCCTCTTAACTCTGAACAATTTTTTATAATGGATTAACCTTTATCTGTGATATATGTAGTGTTTTTACTTTGTATATTCTATTTTTCTACCATATGAAAGTCTCCCACTACCCATTAGTCACATTTATTGTTCTTTTATCATATCTGGGTTTTAAGTTGTAAGTAAAAAGACTTTCCTAATGAAAAAAACTTTTCCTCCAGTTAAAGAGAAATTCACATTTTTTTTTTCCTGGTAGTACAAGATTTCACTTTTCACATTTAAATTCTCTGATCCATTTGAAGCTTATTCTTTTTTTATGGAGTTTATTCTTATGTATGGTATGAGTTACTGATCTAATTTTATCTTTTCTGATTCATTAACCATTTAGTTGCTCAGTACAGTTTTTTAAAGGTTTGTCCTTGCTCCAGTGACTTGCGATGATATTGCAGTCATATGCAGAATTTCCACACGCATTTGGTCTATTTCTGGACTTTCCATTCTGTTCTACTAAGTCCATTCTGTTCCAGACTAGGTCGTTTGCATATCCCTCTGTCATTACCACACTGTTTTAATTATAGAGCTTTAAAGTATGTTTTAATGTCTCCTAGAGCTAATCTATTCTTGTAGCTTTTCTTTTGTGTTTTCTAGCTATTCTTTTTCTTTTTTTTAAGATTTTATTTATTTATTTATTTGACAGAGATCACAAGTAGGTAGAGAGGCAGGCAGAGAGAGAAGGGAAGCAGGCTCCCTGCTGAGCAGAGAGGCGGATGTGGGGCTTGATCCCAGACCCTGAGATCATGACCTGAGCCGAAGGCAGAGGCTAACCCTCTGAGCCACTCAGGCGCCTCCCTGGTTTCTAGCTATTCTTGAGTGTTTTTCCATATGAACTTTGGCATCAATTTGACTAATTCCATAAAAAAGCTGTTTGATATCTTTAATTGAAATTTCATTAGCTTATAAATTAACTTAGGGAGAACTGATCTATTTCTGATGTTGGATTATCTATGAATAAGAGATATCTTTCTGTTTGTTCAAGTTTACTTTTATGTGTTTCAGGAGTTCTATTGTATAGGCTTTTGACATTTCTAGTTAAATTTATTCCTAAGTATTTGTTGCTTTTGTTGCTGTTGTATCTTTTGGGTTTTTTTTTCTACATGCTAAAAAGTAGCAGGTTCAGTTCTTTCCATTGTATCACCTTTCCTTTATGAAACTTAAGTATTCTCTGTTCTCCTTGCTAAATATAAACTGTTTCCAAAAATTTTTTTATTTTATATATTGGCCAATTCATTTTTCTTGATTATCATAAAATAGTAGGAATTTTCATGACAACTTAAGATTCTGTAGTTTCCCTTCTGTGATTTACATAGCTGCTGCCTGGGATTACACTAAATAATTACGTATTTCCAGAAAAGGTTGAAATAGGGTCTTCTCCTTGTCCAGTCAAAGAAATCATCCTGCAGAACCTGCCAATATCAGTGAGAGGCAGTTTATTTTGGTGAAAAAATGAGAGAGAAAATAGTCAGAGACCCAAAACAAAACAAAACAAAACAACAAAAAAACAAAACCCAAGAGTAATTATCCCTGCACACTAGTCACATAAACTATCTATAAGACACTGAGCTTTTCTATTAGTAATTTTAGGTATAATCTTCATTTCGGTAGTGTTTTACCTATAATTTGAATGCCTTTTTTTCTTCTGTGACCCACCATACTGTGGCAAATTACTTAAACAGAAATTAAATTACTTCACTTGGTTGGTTTGGAAGTGTTTGTGATAGAAAATGCTCTTGTGGTTTTGTAGAGGTAAAGTCTAGCTAGGTACCTTATGTGGGAGACCTTTGATGTTAGATCCGGGCGAAGATTAATTGGTCCCAAAAGCTACTGACAGTTGTTAAGGCTGGCTTTTCTAATTTGAAAATCGGTAAGTTGCATTTTTAATTAATTAGTGATCTTTGCCTCATTAACTATTAATTTCAGTTCTCCTTTGAACTAAGTCATAGGTTTCAGGTCTCCTGTTTGGTTTCAGTTATCCTGTGGTTAGGATATGGGGGTGGAGATGTGAAGTGTAACTATCGTCCTGTTGTGAATAGAGAGTGAATAGGGTTCTACTTTTAGTATTTACCATTTTTGAGAATGAGGAGAGATTTAATCCATGGGATTATTATTATCCTCTGCATGGATATTGTGGAGAAAGCATAGAGGAAGGAAGACCTTGGGTATTCATTATTAGTAGTTTTGTAAGCTAGAGCATATTCATTAACTTTATGAGCTTCAGTTTTATACTACTGCAATGCCCCAGCCTACTGTTTGGCACAGAAGAGAACTCAATAAATATTGTGTTTCCTTTTTTTCTCATGTTGTATGAATCAAATGAAACAGTGTATTATGAGAACATGTTCTGAATTTTAAAACTCCTAGTAACTAAATTCTGCTTTTATTTTTAGGCATCTGAATTACTACAAATGGCTATTTACTTTGGATTTTTACATTCGTTTTACTTGCTCTTAAATTTTATAATCTTTTTTTAAAATAAACATTTTTTTCTTTTTTAGAGAGGGATGGGGAAGCAGCAGAGAGAGGGGGAAGATCTTAAGCAGCCTCTGTGCTCAGCAGAGAGTCTGACACGGGTCTCGATCTCACAACCCTGAGATCATGACCTGAGCTGAAATCGAGAGTCAGACAGTTAACTGGCCCCCCCCAGGTGCCCCTAAATTTGATAATCTTATTTTGAGGCACCTAATTGTTTGTATTTGTATAACTATTTTAAGTCATTTGTGGAAAATCTATTCCCGATAAAACTGACAACTTTAAAAGAAATAGTAATCCTTACTTATGTCATATGGAGTTATGTTCTTTGGGTCACAGAAACGTCTTAACTTCTGTGGAGGAGAGAGGAAAGGACAGGAAGTAGGAAAGGTCTTAAACTGCAATGCAGCTCTAAGAAAGTTAAAGCAAAACCAGTGGGGAATCTCACTCTGAGGTTGAACCATCAGAGGAGTACAATGTCTCCTGGGAAAAGGTCTCCCTTAAATATATCTGTCATATGCAGTCATTTTCTGGAAGTCAGTTCATGGGAAGCTTGGCATGGCATGGCTTGAACAGGAGAATGGCTTTGAGAGCTCAGCAGCTGGGGCCATGGGTCAGTGATGCTCCTTGCAGTGTGAGATTTGAGAGGCACATTATTACCAAACCAAGCCTTGTAGGAACCCTCTACCCTTGTAGAGACCCTTTTCTGCTACTTTCCAAGTGTATAGGTAGTGACTAGTAAATTTTTTTTTTAATGAATTGAATTTTTAGAGACTGTACAAAGGTTGCTGTCAAAGAGTTCTGTTGATTTTGCATTTAAAATTATATATAGCTTTATTGTGTCTTTTATTCCAGAGACACAAAAAATGGTCTTGAATGTCCTTTTTCTGGTTTTTAATGGCTTGAATGGCTTGAGTGAATGAGGAATAAAACTTAATATAAGGCAGCTAGAGTAATTAGGCAGAAAAGAAAAGAAAAGACATTCAAATTGGAGAGGAAGAAGTAAAACTGTCACTATTTGCAGATGACGTGATATTATATATAGAAAACCCTAAAGACACCATTAAAAAAAAAAAACCTTTAGAACAACTGAGAACAGGAGACACAAAAATCTCTTGCATGTCTGTACACTAATAATGAGCTATCAGAAAGAGAAATAAAACAGTCATTGTAATTGTATTAAAAAGGATAAAATCCTAGGAATAAGTTTAACTGCAAGGTGAAAGACTCAATATTGAAAATTATAAGACAATAATGAAAGAAGTTGAAGAAGACACAAATAAATGGAATGATACTCTGTACTCATCAATTGGAAGAAATCAGTTTTGTAAAATGTCCATATCACCCAAAGTAATCTACAAATTTTAGTGCAATCAATATTAAAATTCCAGTTGTATTTTTTAGAAAGCATATTTATTTATTTATTTAAGCACGAGCTGGGAAAGGGACAGACAGAAAGAGAGAGGAATGGAGAGAATCCCAACCAGATTGTGCTGAGCACAAAGCCTGATGCAGGGCTCAATCTCATGACCCCGGGATCATAACCTGAGCCGAAACCAAGAGTCAGAGGCTTAACCGACTGAGCCATCCAGGTGCCCCTGCTATTTTTCAAAGAAATAGAACAAATGATCCTAAAATTTGTATGGAACCATCAAAAACCCTGAATAGCCAAAGCAGTCTTTAGAAAGAAGAACAAAGCTGAAGACATCATACTCCCTGGTTCCAAATTCCGATACAGAGCTGTAATAATCAAAACAATATGATACTGGCATAAAAGAAAAGATGCATAAATCAATGGAACAGAATAGAGAAAGCACAGAAATAAATCTATGCATATATGGTTAAATCTGACAAAGGAGCTGAGAATACACAATGGGAGAAAAAAAGAATAGTCTCTTTGATAAATGGTGTTGAAACTAGACATCCACATGCAAAAGAATGAAACGGGACCACTGTCTTACACCAAACACAAAAATTAACTCAAAATAAATTAAAGACCTCAACATAAGGCCTGAAACCATAAAACTTCTAGAAGAAAACATAGTAAACTCCTTGACATAGGTCTTGGCAATAGGTTTTTCAGTCTGACACCAAAAATAAAAGCAAACTAAAGCAAAAATAAATAAGTAGGACCACATCATACTAAAAAGTTCTGCAGAACAAAGGAAATGATCAAAAAAATAAAAAGGCAACCTACTGAATGGGAGAAATACACTGAATAATATTCCATTTTATCCATGTACTACAGTTTGTTCATTTATCTATTGAAAGACATCTTGGTTGCTTCCAAGTTTTGGCAGTTATGAATAAAGCTGCTATAAACATTCATTTGTAGGTTTTTGTGTGGCTACAAGTTTTCAGTTCATTTGGATAAATACCAAGGTGTGGTTGCTAGATTGTATGATAAGAGTTTGTTTAGTTTTGCAATAAATTGCCAAACTATCCTCCAAAGTGACTGTACAGAAAGATTTCATATTTCTACCAGCAGTAATAGATTTTTCTATTGCACATCCTCATCAGCCTTTGGTGTAGTCAGTGTTTTAAATTGTAGCCATCCTAATAGTAGAGCAGTAGTATCTCATTCTAATTTGCAGTTCTCTGATGATATATGATGTTGAACATCTTTTCATATGCTTATTTGTATCTGTGTATCTTCTTTGTGAAGTGTCTATTCAAGTCAGTGCTCATTTTTAATGGTTGCATATTTTCTTACTGTTGAGTTTTAAGAGTTCTTCGTATATTTTGGATAACAGTGCTTTCTTACTTATGTGTTTTGTAGAGGTCTGTGACTTATCTTTTCATTAGCAGAAGTTTTAAATTTTAATCAGAAGTCTGATTGTCAATTTTTTCTTTCATGGATTATGCCTTTGGTGTTGTATCTAAAAAGCCACTGCTAAAACTAAGGAGACCTAAATTGTCTCCTATGTTGTCTTCTTTGTGTTTTGTAGTTTTGCCTTTTCTATGATCTATTTTTTAAGTTAATTTTTGTGAAACGTGTAAAATCTGTGATTACATTCATTTCTTTACATGCGACTATCCAGTTATTCCAGCAGTTTGTCGAAAAGACCATCTTTTCTTCATTGAAATGCCTTTGATCCTTTGTCAAAGTTCAGTTGACTATATTTGGTGGCTGTTTCTGGGCTCTGTGTTTTATTCTAGTGATGTATTTGTTTATAAATCACACTGTCTCCCCTCCCCTTTTTTTTTTAGCTGTAGCTTTATGGTAAGTCTTGAAGGTGGTTAGTAACAGCTTTTTGATTGTTTTTCAATATTGGGTTCATTATTGGATGTCCACAAAATAACTTGCTGGGATCTTGATTGGGATTGCATTGAATCTACAGATCATGTTAGGAAGAACTGGCATCTTGACACTATTAAGTCCTCCTATTCTTGTACATAAAATATGTTTGTTTATCTAGATCTTTGGTTTCTTTCCTCAGAGTTTTATGGGTTTCCTCATGTAGATCTCATAACGTATTTTGTTAGTTTTTTACCCAAATATTTCTTTTTAGAGGGGTGCTAAAGTAAGTTGTATTGTGTGTGGTTTTCTTTTTAAAAGATTTTTATTTATTTATTTGGCAGAGAGAGAGAGAGACAGCAAGAGAGGGAATACAAGCAGGGGGAGTGGGAGAGGGAGAAGCAGGCTTCCCATGGACCAGGGATCCCTAGGCCGGCCTCGATTCTAGAACCCTGGGATCATGACCTGAGCCGAAGGCAGATGCTTAACAACTGAGCCACCAGGTGCCCCAATTGTATTGTGTTTTTAATTCTAAATTCCAGTTGTTCGTTGCTGGTATATAAGAAAGCATTTGACTTTCGTATCTTAAACTTGTACCTGTAGTCTTGTTATAGTCACTTACTAGTTCCAGGAGGTTTTGTTGTTGATTCCTTGAGATGTTTTTTACATGGACAGCCAGGTCATTTGTAAACAAAGATAGTTTTATTTCTTCTTTTCCAATTTATATACCTTTTATTTCCTCTTTCTGTCTTAATTGTATTCTGTACAATGTTGAATGGAGTGATGAGAAGTCTTTTTTGTCTTGTTCCTGTTCTTAGTAGGAAAACACCTAGTTTCCTCCCATTAAATATGTTAGCTGTTGATTTTTATAGATGTTCTTTGTCAAGTTGAGGATGTATTCAGCTGTTGTTGGATAAAGTTTCCTATAAATATTTATTAGATCCAATTGATCAAGAGTGTCATTCAGTTCAGCTGTGTCCTTATTGATTCTCTGCTTGCTGGATCTGTCAACAGCTGGTAATGGGGTATTTAAATCTCTAAGTATAATAATGGATTTGTCTATTTCTCCTTATGATTCTATTTATTTTTGCCTCAAATACTTGATACTCTTTTGTTAGGTGCATACACATTAAGAATTGTCTTCTTTGAGAGTTGATCTCCTCTTCATTATGTGATGGCCCTCTTTAACCCTGAATTCTTTAACCCTGAATTCTTGCTCTGAAGTCAGCTTTGCCTGAAATTAATATATCTACTCCAGCTTTCTTTTGATTAGTCTTAGTCTGGTGTATCATTCTTCATCCCTTTACTTAAAAAATAAAAATTATAAAGAATATATAACATTAAATTACCATCTTAACATTTTTTCTAGGTTTGTTTATTTGTTGCTGAACTCTTCCTCCCCCAGCTTCATTGAGGTCTAGGAGACAAATAAATTGCATATATTTAAAGGGTACATACAGTGTGATGACCTGTGTATACACTGTGAAGTGACTGCCCCAGTCAGTTTAATTAACATATTCATCGCCTCACATAGTTAGCTTTTTTTTTTTAAAGATTTTATTTATTTATTTGACAGAGATCACAAGTAGGCAGAGAAGCAGGCAGAGAGATAGAGGAGGAAGCAGGCTCCCTGCTGAGCAGAGAGCCCGATGCGGGGCTCGATCCCAGGACCCTGGGATCATGACCTGAGCCGAAGGCAGAGGCTTTAACCCACTGAGCCACCCAGGCACCCCAGTTAGCTTTTTTTGCACATGCATGTGTGGTGAGAACACCTAAGATCTACTCTCTAAGCATGTATCAAGTATATAATACAGTATTATTAATTATAGTTACCATGTTGTATATGCCCAGAAGTTCTTCATCTTTTTTTTACTGATGGCTTTCTATTTTCCCCATTTCCTCAACCCCTTACAGTCACCATTCTACCCTCTGTTTCTGAGAGTTTGGCTTTTTCTTTCATTCTTTTTTTTAAGGGTTCCACATGTGAGTTTGTGCTTTTATTGTCACGATTGACAGTCTGAAGTTTTTAAGTTTGATGTAGTCGCATTGTCTATTTTTGCTTTAGTTACTTGTTCTTTTTGGTGTCCCCAAAAGAAGGAAATCCTTTCACTTGCCACAGAAAGGATGAGCTTTAAGAGCATTATGCTAAGTGAAATAAGCCAGTCACCAAAGGTTAAGTACATTGCCAACTCCAGTGTGCTGAATCTCTTCCCCTGCTTTTGCTTATAGGATTTTTATAGTTTCAGGTTTCATGTTTAGGTCTTTAATTCATTTTGAGTCAGTTTTTGTGTGTGGTGGAGGTAAAGGTTCATCTTCATCCTTTTGCTTCTTGGTTGAGTTTTTCCAACACCCATATGCTTAAGAGACTGTCTTTCCCCCATTTTGTAGTCTTGGCACCATTTTTTAAAATTATTTGGGCATACATAAGGGTTTATTTCTGGTTTCTTCTGTTCCAGTGGTCTATATATTTATCTTTATGCTATTTCCATACTGTCTTGATTACTATTGGCTTGTAGTTTGTTTTCAAATAAAGAATTATTAGACTTCCAGCTTTGTTCTTTTTCAAGTTTGTTTTGGCTGTTTGGGGTCCCTTGAGATTCTATATAAAATTTTAGTTTTCTATTACTGCAAAAAAAAATGCCATTGGAATTTTGATAGGGATTACATTGAGTCTCTATATGGCTTTGGGTAGTATGGACATTTTAATGTTTAAGTTTCTGAGCTAAAAGCATGGGATGCCTTTCCATTTATTTCTCTGTTCTTTGATTTCTTTTGGCAGTGTTTTATAGTTTTCAGTGTACAAGCCTTCTACCTCCTTGGTTAGGTTTTTCTTAAACACTGTATCCTTTTTGGTGCTATAGTAAATGAGATTGCTTTCTTTTTTGATTGGTCATTGTTACTGTATAGAAATACAGCCATTTTTAAGTGTTCATTTTTTAAAATCAACCATATTTATTTATTTGCCTGTTTATTGTCTGTATCCCCCATCAAAATATACAGTCTGTGAGCACAAGGACTTCGTCTGTCATGCTCACCACTGTCTTCAGCATTTAGAACAAACTCTGGAACATAATAGGTGCTCAGTAAATATATTTTCAGTGACCCTGGGAGGAAGGATATTTACGGATATTTACATCCCAGTGGTGACTGCTGCCAAGAGAATGACTGGGAAAATCAAGTAAGTGTTCATTTTATAACTGAAACTTTGCTGAAATTGTTTCTTTGTTGTAACAGACTTTTTTTTTTTTTCTTTAATTCTTTAGGGCTTTCTACATATAATATCATCTCTGTGAACAGAGATAATTTTGTATCTTTTCTAATTTGGATGCCTTTTGTTATTTATTTTTCTCGTCTAATTGCTCTGGCTGTTATTTCAAGTACTGTGTTGAATAGTAGTGGCAAAAATGAGCATCCTAGCCTTGTTCTTCCTTTTAAAGGAAAGCTTTCAATTTCAGTTTTTCACCAATGAATAGGAAGTTAAGGAAGGCTTTTCATTGTATACAGCTTATTATATTGAGGCAATTTCCTTCTATTACTAGTTTGTCGAGTATATCATGAAAGAGTGTTGAGTTTTGTTAAATGCTTTTTCTGTATCAGTTGAGATGCCCATTTGGTTTTTGTCCTTCATGTTGTTGGTAATGTGGTGTGTTCACAGTTATTAATACATGTATGTAGAACCACCCTTGCATTTCAGGTATAAATCTTTCCATTGCAGGTATAAAACTTGGTTGTGGTGTATAATCCTTTCAGCGTGCTGTTGTTTGGTTTGCTGATATTTTGTTGGTGATTTTTCTATCAGTATTCATCTGTAATATTGGCCTGTAGTTTTAAAATTGTGTCCTTTTATTTTTAAGGTGTGTATGTCTTTTATTTAAATGGGTTTCTTATAGATTATATATAGTTGACTCTTAAATTAGTATTTATTTTTAACCCACTGAGCCACCCAGGTGCCCCCAAATTAGTAATTATTTTTAAAAATTGAGATATATTTGACATACAACATTATGTAAGTTCTCTTTCTGTTGCTGTATTTAAGCCATTGATGTTTAAAGAGATTATTGATATAGTTGGATCATATTTTTGCCATATTTGTTACTGTTTCTATTTGTTGTCCTTGTTTCTTCTTTTTTTTCCTCTCTTTTTCTGCTTTATCTATTTTTAGTTGAGCATTTTATATGATTCTGCTTTTCTCTTCCTTCAAAGTATCTATTACACTTTTTAAAACCTTTTTCAGTGGTTGTAGTTGAGTCTACAGTGTACATTTATAATTTTTTGAAGTGTGCTTTCAAGTAACTATACTCTCTCATGGATAATGCACTTACCTTATGACAGAATATTTCCAATTTCTGCTTTTCATTCCATATAACACTGCTGTCATTATTTTCACTAATCCATAACCTATAATCACTGAATACAGTATCACTGTTACTATTTTGAACAGTTGCTGCTAGATCAATTAATTCTCTAGTGCTTTTTCTTTCTTTACAATAGATAATAGATTTCTTGCCTATGTCATTTTCCATCTTTCTTAAGAATTTTTTATTTTTAACATTTCTTGGATGGCAGGTCTGCTGTTGATAAAGTCTGTCAATTTTTGTTTTCGAGAAAGTCTCAAATTCTCCTTCACATTTGAAGAATAACTTTACTGGATGCAGAATTCTAGATTATTTTTTTTTCTTTCAACGTTTTATTTATTTATTATTATTATTATTATTATTTTTATTTTTAAAAGATTTTATTTATTGATTTGACAGAGACAGACACAGTGAGAGGGGGAACACAAGCAGGAGGAGTGGGAGAGGGAGAAGCAGGCTTCCCGCTGAGCAGGGAGCCTGATTCAGGACTCAGACCTAGGACCTGGGATCATGACCTGAGCTGAAGGCAGACACTTCATGACTGAGCCACCCAGGCACCCCTTTTCTTTCAACATTTTAAATATTTTACTTCACTCTCTTCTTGTTTACAAGACCTATGAAGAGAAGTTCAATGTAATTTTTACCTTTACCTCTCTATGAGAAAGTTTTTTTTTTCCCTCTTCTGGCTTCATTCAAGATTTCTTCTTTGTCTTTGATCTTTTGCATTTTGAATATGATATGCCTCGATATAGTTTTTTTGGTATTAATCCTCTTTTATGTCTTTTGAGCTTCCTGCCTGTGTGGTTTGGTGTCTGACTTTAATTTGGGGAAATTCTCAGTTGCTGCTTCCAGTGCTTTTTCTGTTCCCTTCTCTCTTCTTGTGGCATTCCCATTATGCATATGTTACAACTTTTATAATTGTCTCAATAGTTCTTGGATATTCTCTTCTTTTTCTTTTTTTGTTTGTTACGGTTTTGTTTTTGTTTTTGCTTTTTGCTTTTCAGTGTTAGAAATTTCTATTGACATTTCTTTAGGCTTACTGATTCTCTCTTGGCCATGTCCAGTGTATTGATCAGTCCATCAAAAGTAATTGCTAATTTCTGTTATAGTGGCTTTGATTTCTAGCATTTACTTTTAAATCCTTTTAGTTTAATCTCTCTCAGCTTACATTACCCATCTGTTTTTGTGTGTTACCCATTTTCCATTAGAGCCCTTAATGTATTAATCAGTTGTTTTAAATTCCTAGTCTGATAATTTCAATATCCCCACTATATTTCAGTGATTCTGATGTCTGCTATGATGTGTTCACACTTTGATTTCATCTTTTACTGTTCTTTGTAATTTTGCTTTAAAAGATGAATATGATATATTCAGTAAATGTTACTTAGGTAATAGACCTTTATTTTGAGTTATGTTTATCTGGCGGGAGTTAGACTGTGTTTGTTGTAGATGTAGATGTCAGTTGTAGGTGTCAGAAGCTGAAATTTAGTCTGGTGTGCCATGTTTTGGATTTCCTGAGAGACTTATTAAATAAATTCTGAGACATGCATTTCTTTCCATTGTATTTCCCCATTATTGTAGAGGAATCCTATTGACCTGGTGGTAAGTTGTCACAGGAGGAAAAATGTTCTGTAGTCTTAAAATCAGGTTTGAGTCTCTTAATAAGCGAGTTCAGTTAGCTTTGGTAGAATAATTTTCCTTGAGGGCAGGTGGTAAGAACAGAAGAAATACTCTGGGCCTGTTTATAAACTACTTCTCTCATCTGCTTCCTGCAGGTTTTTCTTAGATCTTCACTATAAGGATCTGGTAGAGATCCTAGAGATAAAGCTGAGAAAAGCATGGGGTGTCCCTCTCTGGAGCTTTTAACTCCGAGACTTTCCTATGTCAATTACAGTTTTAAGTTTTTCTCTACTGGTACTGGCTCTTTAGGCAATTTCTGCTCCTGGCCTTCTTCTGTTCCAATAAGCTGTGATTCTGTGTATCTACCTGTCTGTCTCTAGTTTTTAGGGCAGCAGTTTGCCACGTGACCTCAGTATTTTGGTGGATTTAAGGAGAGTTGTTGATTTTTCAGTTTGTTCAGCTCTTTTCTTGTTGTGAAGATGAGAGGGATGACTCACAAGCTCCTTACATACTAGACTAGAAACCAGAAGTCCTTCCTTTGCTCATTTTATTTGTCTTTTTATTGTTGAGTAGAGTTCTTTATTCTGGATACAGATCCCTTTTTCAAATAAATGACTAACAAATGTTTTCTTCAGTGGGTAGGGTAGTTGGTAGAAGCCTTGTTAGCCACAGCAAAGATTTTGGCTTTAAATCTCTTCAAAGTGGGGAACCACTGGAGTTTGTAAGCAGAGAAATCCCATTATCTATCTCATATTTTAAAATGCAAGGTCACTCTGACTACGTAAGATCACTCTGCCTGCTTTGTTAAATATAGATGTGAGGTCAACAGAGGGAAGCTGAAAGACCATATAGCTGAGCAGAGGTATTCGAAAGACTTACACTAGCAAGGTAGTGGATACACACACACACACCCCCACACACTTATTTTTATATTGAGATAATTGTAAATACACCTGCAGTTGTAAGAAATAGTACAGTGATCCCATGTATCCTTTGCCCAGTTTCCCTCAGTGGTTAACATCTTGCAAAATTATAGTGCAGTGTCACAACCAGCATATTGACATTAATATAATCCATCAGTCTGGTTGAGATTTCCCCACTTACACTTGTACTCATTTGTGCGTGTGTATATGTGCGTGTGTACACTTTTATGCAGTTTTATTACATATGTAGTTTTGTGTATTCACTAGAACAGTTCCTTCATCACAAGGATCCTCATGTTGCCCTTTTATAACCGTAACCATTTATCTTCCTGCCATTCCTCCACTCTTAACCCCTAGTTTAAACCCTTGTAACAACCAGTAACCTGTTCCCCTTATCTGTAATTTTGTTATTTCAAGAATGTTATATCAATGGAATCAAATACAGCATGTAATCTTTTGGGATTAGCTTTATTTGCTCAGCACAGGTCGCTGGAGATTGATTAAAATTGTTGCATATATCAATAAATAGTTTTTTTCTTTTTTTGAGTAGGATTTCATAGGGTGGTATACTATGGTTTGTTTATCCATTTACCATTTACCTGTTGAAAGACATCTGGTAGCTATTCTGAATAATACAGCTATGAACATTTATTTATAGGTTTTTGTGTGAACATAAATTTCCATTTCAGTGGGGTAAACACCTAAGATTTCAATTGCTGGAATCTTGGAGAAACACACACACACACACACTCTCTCTCTCTCTCTCTCTCTCTCTCTTTTTCTCTTTTTTAAGATTTTATTTTTAAGTAATCCAGAGTGGGGCTCAAACTCACAAGAGTTGCATGCTCTGCTGGCGGAGCCAGCCATGTGACCTTTGGATATATTTTGAAGGTGGAACCAATGGTATTTCTTGACAGATTGAATGTGAGGTTGGAGAAAGAAGATTCAAGATTTCAAAATTTTTGACCTGTACAGTTGGAAGAGTCGAATGATCAATAATTGAGATATAGGATATGAGTGGAGCAGGTTTAAGGAAGATCAGGAGTTTAGCTCATGACATGTCAAATTGAGATGTATGTTAGAAGAACTGACATGTAGTTAGTTGACTGAAAGATTCTGGAGTACACAGGACAGGTCTGGTCTGGGGATATAAAACTGGGAGTCATCAGCCTTTAAAGTCCCGAGACTGGAAGAGATCATAGAGATAGTTGAAAAGAGGTGAGACCCCAAGTTCTGTCTATTCCGTTATTTAGAAAATAGAGAGATTAGAAAGAACTAGTAAAAGAAACAGTGAATTTACCCAGGGAGGAAGGAAAAATTGTGGAGAAAGCATTTCATTTCATTTCTTTTTCTTTTCTCTTCTTTCTTTCTTTCTTTCTTTTTTTTTTTTTTTTGAAAGCATTTCAAAGAGTGACCAACTGATGATCTCATTATGTGGAAATTATAATTTATAGCATATAGGCACAATCCCTCTAGTAGCTTGAGTTTTTAGTTGAGTTGTATTCTGGTGGTATATAGGATGATATGTCTCCTTTCTAGTTTCTTCTTAGCAAGGAAGAGGGTTTTTGTTTTTGTTTGTTTGTTTTTTGAGTTTTTGTTCATGTATTCAGAAAAGCTAATGGTCCCAGGGAGGAGTTGCTAGTTAATATGCAACTTACTGTGTACACTTTCATGGAAAACCTTTTTAAATGTAATGAAGAAGTGTTCTTTATCTTTTCAAAACTCTCACATCATTTTTTTAAAGATTTTTTTTTTTTTTAATTATTTGACAGAGAGAGAGAGAGTACAAGCAGGGTAGCAGCAGAGAGAGGGGGAGAAGCAGGTTCCCCAGTGAGCAGGGAGCTAGATGCAGGGCTTGATCTCAAGACCCTGGGATCATGACCTGAGCTGAAGGCAGCCGCTTAACCGACTGAGCCACCCAGGTGCCCCCCACATTCTTTTCTTTTCTTTCTTTCTTCTTTTTTTTTTTTTGGATACCTCTAAAAGCACGTAACATTTTCTGTTATGTGGTATCATTATTTGATACTTGTGTACTTGTCTTATTTTGAATTGTAAGTGGTTTCAGTACAGAAGTCCCGCTTTATTGTCACTGTATTCCTCAAACATATAGTAATAAATGAAGTTGATGTAATTGAGTTATATCTTGTTGTGATAGTTAAGAGTATGGGCTTAGGAATCTGACACATCTGTTTTAAATCTTGTCCCTGCTCTTTGATCCTCAAGTTTCTTAACCTCACTATGCCTTCACCCCCTTTCTAAGTGGGGATTGATACTGTTGCCTACTTAAATGGTTTATGGAGAGGATTAAATGAAGTCAGGAAGATAAAGCTCTTAGCAGGGTACCTGGCTCTTGATTTTCATTAATTCTGTAGTTGTTGGCACCATCTCTGTTATGCTAATAATAATATTTCAATGATACAGGGTTGAAGCAGTGTTGCATTTAGGTTAGATTTGACTTACATGCTCAGGCCTTTGAAAACTGAGCCTTTAAGAACCCTCATTTTTATATTTACATCACTCCATATTAGCTGGCTGCGAATAGAAGTCCTTTAAGCTCTCAGGCATCATTTCTGTTGTTCCCATTCTATTTCCCTTTCTGTGCTGAGCAAGTTGTTTGTGGGACTGATTGGGAAAATTTGCATGCATGAATCCTGTTTATTATTCCTATAAATTTGGGATTTCTTTGTAGAAAATTTTAAGCTTGCCTGAGCAGTATGTATTTTATATCTATAATTCACAATTTAAGTTTTTTTATTTATATACTATCTAATTACAGTAATGTAAAAGAAAAATGATACTGTGTATTTCCAGAACATTAGTTGATATTAGAAAGTCCACTCTGTATATGATATATGTAAGAAATATATTTTTTAATATATCAGTGTATGTATAGTAAGTGCGAAAGAGATTGAATATATAAGGAACTTTCTGTCCTTGGCTTCTAGAGCAGGAGATTGCACACTGTGCGCCTGTTGCCTGTTTTTGTAAATAAAGTTTTACTGGAACATAGGCATGCCCATTCCTTTACATATTTTGTTGACAGCTTTTCCACCATAACTGTAGAGTTAAGTAATTGCACAGAGACTATGGCCTGCAAGCCAAAGTAGTTATAATCTGGCCCTTTATAGAAAATGTTTGTTGACCCTTATGCTAGATTAGTATTTTAGTGACTCACCTTTTTCATACTGACTCATTCTCAGTTTCTCTTGTATGATTCTTTTTCATCTGTCTGCCTATATGTTGATATTCTTCAGGATCGTCTTGAGAATGTCTTACCTGTCTTGGGGCTTTTGTGACAGTACGGTCCAGATTATACTGCCTGACCAGTTTATTAGTGTCCTTTATAGACTTCTCTGCTGCTGGAGACTCTTGTTACTTCTTTTTTGTAATTTACAGGCAATTTTATCTATTCCTATGGTTTCAAGAACCATCTAGACCTCTTGCTAGAGGATAAGATGAACGTATCATACTGCTTTCTGGACTTTTCCAACTGTGTCCTTCAGCCATTTCAGTAAACATGTCCCAAACTGAACTCATTCCTTTCTTCTTCCAAAACAGCTTCCTAGGCCAGTGAACTCTACTGTCATGTTAATAGTCACATGAGTCAGAAGCTTGATGGTTATCCCTCCCCCTCCTTTCAGTTACCAGACCTATAGCAGCAGGTGATGAAATAACTGTTGATCTGCCTCTCAGTTAATCTCTCATTCTCTTGCATCTGTCCTTACTTTTTCTACTTCAGTGCAGCTCCTAGTTTAATTTATCTTCTCTTCCTTAAAAATATTTTTTTTTCAGAACCAGTGATCTTCCCAAAGCAAATCTCTTGCTTAGAGCAGATCAGTGGCTCTTTATGACTTGTAGTATTCAGACTTCTTAGACTTTCCACCGCCCCTTTCCAGGATTTTTCAAGGTACTAATAAGCAAATTTTTCTTAGGTCCAATCCCCATTTACCTGTAGCACTTTCCAAGTGAGCTAGAGTTTTCACTTGTGTTGTAATTGTTGGATTGGCTTACCCATTAGAATATGAAATATTTAAAGACTATGAATTTGTATATGCTCAGAGTCCTGGGTCTGACACATAGTTGCCTTCAAAATAATTATTGTATACGTGGAGTTATTTTGAGATATTTTAGTCAATTGCAGGGTCCAAATTTACTATGTAATCAAAGATTTAGAGAGGGATTAAACAATTTTTCAGTCCTAATGTGAGTTACAAATGTTGGATGATGGAACTCTGGATGATCCTTTTTTTTTTTTTTTTAAGATTTTATTTTTTTATTTAGAGAGCGAGCGCGTGCACACGAATAGTGTCGGGGAGGGAGAGAACCTTAAGCGGACTCTGCTGAGTGTGAGCCCTTACTGAGGCTTGATCTTATGACCCTGAGATAATGACCCAAGCCAAAACCAAGAGTTGTTCTTTGAGCCCAAACATTTGAAGTCAATGCTATTTTACTAGATTTTATGAAAGTGGAGCTTTCTATGGTAGGAGAGATCCAACAGAATGAAATTCAGTGAAGAAGAAAAGATGATGATAGCCATAGGCTGCCTACCGTATGTCCACAGTATTATTACTTGCTGGTTGTTAACTCACCTTTAAGTTAGCTTTTCCTTTAATGAACTTTATATAAAGGTGTGTTAAGTACCCCTTTGGGAATCCCTTGACTCAATGCTTTTTAGCTTCTGGAAGTTTTTGTTTTTGTTTTCCTCTTCTTTTGAAGTGTGATGTGTCAAATGATGTCAAAATGAACATAACCTCTGTCTATTTAGAAGATGATAGGGGCACCTGGGTGGCTCATTGGGTTAAGCCTTTGCCTTCGGCACAGGTAATGGTTTCAGGGTCCTAGGATCGAGCACCGCATTGGGGGGGGGTCTCTGCTCAGCAGGGAGCCTGCTTCCCTCTCTCTCTTCTACCTGCCTCTCTGCCTACTTATCAAATAAATAAATAAAATCTCTCTGTCAAATAAATAAATAAATCTTTTAAAAAAGATGATATATGTTAATGACTTGCTTAAACTAAAAGTATAATTTTTCCTTTAAATGTGGCTTTAAGGTTTTCTTACATGGGTGTGGTATTTATTCCGTCTTGAGCAGTTACTTTATTTTTTTAGATGGGAATAGTAAATAAGAATTTAGTTTCCAATAAATTTTTATCTTTTTTTTTTTTAAAGATTTTAAAAATTTATTTGACAAACAGAGATCACAGGTAGGCAGAGAGGCAGGCAGAGAGTGAGAGGAGGAAGCAGGCTCCCCGCTGAGCAGCGCTCAATCTCAGGACCCTGGGATTGTGACCTGAGCCGAAGGCAGAGGCTTTAACCCACTGAGCCACCCAGGCGCCCCTTATCTTTTCTATATTGGGAAAAATTGCCTTTATATAGACAGGTTATTTTTCTACAATGATTTTAAGTCATTAACTATGATCCTATAGTAAGAAATACATTTTATATTGCAAACCAGTGCACAGAAAAATAATGGAAATAAGTTTGGTTAAAAAGTCCGTAGTAATTATATTAAAATTCTTATTCCCTTCTCTTCTCCTTACCATCCCCTGCTCAATCCTGATTGGCTGAACCCACAATTTGGAAAATACTGGTCTGTAGCAATTTACAAGATAGAAGCAGTTACAGAAACAGAATTTATTCTATGAAAGACAGTAGCCAGAGTATTGAGAGCTTCTGTGGCTGATATGGGAAGATACAAAATTCAGCCTCTCCTGTTAAGGCACTTATATAGTAAGTTAGTTGGACATGTGGGTGTGTGTATGTGTTTCTCTCTAGTCACTGCAATGTAATACCTGCTTTCTATAAGGTACTTTTTGAAAAGTGTTCTTTTACATAACAGCACTGATATATAGTTTGTAAAAATAAAAAGAACCAAGAGAGTATATAATAAATTCCAAAATATTTCAAGGTGCAGCAGGAATTTAGAGATCAGAGATTAGTGAGTTGGAGCAGCTGGGGATGGCCTTGTGAAAGAGGTGGGAGTTAAATAGGAACTTTAAAGATGGGTAGAATATGTGTTAAGTGGGAGGTGTTATTCCAGTGATGGTGTAATCAGTGGCTTAGAACTGGGGATGAAATAGTATGGTCAGAAAGAGTGAGAAGTGGAATTTAGCTGTGATCACATTGGTTATGAGTAGAAGATAGAGTGAAGCTAGTAAGAAGGAACTAAAACATGAAGTGATTTAGACTTTATCTGGTAGGACATGGGAGAATCTCTAGCTCTCAGAATTTACTTTGCTAATAACGTTACCACTCCAGGTATCTTTTGGTTGCTGTTTGCGTGGTGTATCTTTTTCCATCCTTTTACTTTCAACCTGTTTGGGTCTTTGACTCTAAAGTATATTTACTGTAGAAAGAATGTAGCTGGAGTTTTCTTTCTTATCCAGTCTGACCATCTCTGCTTTTGATTGTGTGCTTAGTTAATTACATACTATGTAGTTTTTGTTAGGATTGGAATTACCTGTGCCATGGTCCTCTTTGTTCTGTTTCTCTCTCATGTTTTTGTTCCTCTGTTTGCATGTATTGCCTTCATTTTTTAAGGTACCATTATGGGTCCAGGGTTGATTTTTTTTTTTTTTTAAGCATTACAGAAATTATTTTCTTAGTGGCTACTTTAGGAATTACAGTGTACATTTCAGTTTATAGGTCTGCTTCAGGTTACACTAGCTTAATTCCAGTAAAACATAGCACCCTTTCACCAGTACAACTTCATTTTCCCAACCCTCTTTTCCTGCCATTATTGTCACATGTGTTACATCTGTTTATGTTATAAACCTAATCATACACTATTACTGAAATTGCTTTATTTAATATATGTATTTAGTGAAATAAAGGGAAGAAAAGAAAAAATATATTTATAGTCTTTATATTTTCTTAATTATATTTACCATTTCTGGTGCTCTCATTTCTCATTGTGGATCAAATTATCTCCTGATGTCATTTCTTTTCAGTTTGAGAAACTTGCATCAGTATTTCTTTTTTTTTAAGTTTGTTGTTTTTTGTTTTTTGTTTTTTTTTAATTTGACAGACAGAGATCACAAGTAGGCAGAGAGGCAGGCAGAGAGAGAGAGAGAGAGAGGAGAAAGCAGGCCCCCTGCAGAGCAGAGAGCCTGATGCAGGTCTCTATCCCAGGACCCTGGGATCATGACCTGAGCAGAGGAAGAGGCTTTAACCCACTGAGCCACCCAGGCGCCCATGCATCAGTATTTCTTAAAGTCAGGTCTTCTACTGTAGAATATTCTCCACTTAAAAATAAATTGGGGTGGGGGGTAGGTTGCCTGGGTGGCTTGCTTGGTTAAACGTCTGCTTCCAGCCCATGTCACAATCCTGGGGTCCTAGGTTTGAGCCCTACGTTGTTGTATTCCTTGCTTACGGGGAGCCTGCTTCTCCATTTCCCTCTGCTGCTCCCCTGCTTGTGTGTGTGCTCTCTTTCTCTCTCAAATGAACACATAAAATCTTTAAAAAAAAAAAAAATCTGGGAATGTATTTTTCCAGTCATGTTTGAAGAATAATTTTTCTGTATGTAGCATTCTTGGTTGACAGGATTTTTAGTTTTTTTGTTTGTTGTTTTTTTAAGATTTTTACTCATTTGAGAGAGAGAGAGAGAGCGCACAAGCAGGGGGAGAGGGAGAAGCAGAGTCCCTGCTGAGCTGGGAGTCTGACATGGGGCTGGATCCCAGGACCTGGAGATCATGACCAGAGCCTAGGCAAATACTTTAACCATTTGAGCCACCCAGGTGTGTAAGGATTTTTAAGTTTTATTTCATCTTATTTTTTTGCCTTCTGGCATTCATCAGTCTGATGATTAATCAGCTGTTTATTGCATTATTTTTCCCATGTATGTTAGAAACCATTTTTTTGTTACCGTTTTCATGATTTTTTTTCTTTGTGGCTTCAGTTCAAAAGTGATATGCCTAGACGTGAATCGCTTTGTATTTATCTTTTTGGGACTCATTTAGCTTAGGGTTCATTAAGTTTTGTGGTCAGTAGATTAGTGTTTTTCATCAAATTTTGGGAGTTTTCAGCAGTTATTTCTTCGAATTTTTTCTCCTCCTTTTTCTTTTTCCTCTTTATTTATTTATTTATTTTGATGTTGCCTTTATACATATGTTGGTAGGTGTGCTGTTATCCCATATGAGGCCTCTGAAGCCCTGTTCATTTTTCCGCAGTCTTTTTTTCCCCTTTGCTCTTTGAATTGGATAATTTATTTCTTTGTTTTTAAGTTCACAGATTTTTTTTAAAAGATTATTTATTTATTTATTTGACAGAGATCACAAGTAGGCAGAGAGGCAGGCAGAGAAAGAGAGGGAAGCAGGCTCTCTGCTGAGCAGAAAGCCCAATGCTGGGGCTTGATCCCAAGACCCTGGGATCAGGACCTGAGCTAAAGGCAGAGGCTTTAACCCCCTGAGCTACCCAGGTGCCCCTTGTTCACAGATTTTTTTAGAAATATCATCTCATATCTTGAATCTTTCACTTTGTTACACTTTTCAACTCTAGTGTTTCCAAGTTTTAAAAGTATTTAAAAGTATTTCTTTATTTGAAATTTTCTACTTGTGTAATTGTTGTATTTTTCTTTAATTTTTAATATATGATTTCCCTTAACTCTTTGAACATATTTTAAAAGTTTCCTGGCTTTATATTAATATAATTGATATATAATATTGTGTTTGTTTAAGGTATACAGTATGTTCATTTGATGTATTTATATATTGCAAACTGATTACCACCATACCATTAACGTCACACCTTATAATTACCATTTCTTTTTGTGATGAGAACATGTAAGCAACTTTGCAACTTTGAAATGTAAGGTATGATGTTACTAACTGTATTCACCATGGTATATAGGTGAGATTCTCAGGACTTATCCATGTTATAACTAGAAGTTTGTACTCTGACCAACATCTCTTTTCCCCTCTCTCCAGCCCCTGGTGACAACCCTTCTGGCATCTTTGTATGAGTTTGGGTTTTTAGATTCCACATGTAAATGATATATTGCATTTGTCTTTCTTTTCTGATTTATTTCACTTAGCATAATGACCTCAAGTTCCATCCATGTTGCAAATGTCAGAATGTCCTTCTTCTGGCTGAATGATATTTCTATCTATCTATATCAAATTTTCTTTATCCATTCATCTGTTAATAGACACTTAGATTGTTTCCCTGTCTTGGCTATTGTGAATGATGCTGCAGTGAATATGGGAGAACAGGTAACTCCTCAAAATAATGATTTAAGTGTAATTGCTGGATCACGGTAGTTCTATCTTTAATATTTTGAAGAACCTCTGTACTGTTTAATAGCTGCATCAGTTTAATTTCCTACCACCAGTACACAAAGTTTCCCTTTTTCTCTACATCCTCATCACCACTTTATCTCTTATCTTTTTGATGATAGCCATTCTTTTTTTTTTCCCAATTTATTTATTTTCAGAAAAACAGTATTCATTATTTTTTCACCACACCCAGTGCTCCATGCAAGCTGTGCCCTCCATAATACCCACCAGATGATAGCCATTCTAACAGGTGTGAAATGATATCTCATTTTGATTTTGATTTGCATTTCCCTGATGATTAGTAATGTTGGAAACTTTTTCATTACTTGATGGCTATTTGTATGTGTTCTTAGGAAAAATGTCTATTTGGGTCTTTGCCCAGGTTTTAATTGGCTTGTTTTTTTTGTTTGTTTGCTGTTGAGTTGTGTGAAGTCTTTATATATTTTAGATATTAACCTCTATCTCATATATGATTTGAAAATATTTTCTCCCATTACATACCCCCATTACTGCCTTTCATTTTGTTGCTGATTTTATTTGCTATGCAAAAGCTTTTTAATTTGATGTAGTTCCACTTGTTTATTTTTGCTGTTGTTGCCTTTGCTTTTGCTGTCAAATTTAAAATAATCATTGTCAAGACCAGTGCCAGGAAGCTTACCGACTCTCTCTGTTTTCTTTTAGGAGTTTTATGGTTTCGGGTCCTTATGTTTTTCAATAGAATAGCTACTTTTTATTCTTGTCTGCTAAATCTAACAGCTGTGTCTGCCCAGAGTCACTTTCTATTAGCTGCTTTTTTTTTTTTTTTTTTAAATCTTAGAGTAGGGTCAGCTCTATCTGTTGTCTGTATGTCTCATATTTTCTTTTATCTTTTCTTCCTTTTAAAAAAAATTAAATATTTTTACAGTTGGGCATTTCAGATAATATATTGTAGAGCAACTCTGGAGTCTGATTTTTTTTTTTAAATCTTAAGGAAGGTGATTATTTTGGGATGTTCCTTTTTTTTCTTTCTTTCTTTTTTTTTGTAACTTTCCTGTATCTAATCTGTAGAATCTTTTTATCTTTACAGTTTGAAATGCCTATATTCTGTGTTAACTTTTTAATTCTAATTTCAATTTTTTAGCCTGATATTTTTCACAGGCTGACAATGTCTGTATATTTTAGTGGGCAGTCAGTTATTGGTTAGAGATTGTGCTCAAACATCTTAGGTTTATAAGGCTTCCCTCATTTTTTGATGATTCTGTACATGGGTGGGGGTGTCCATTTAAAATTTGGCCAGTTTTTTTTTTTTTTTTTTTTAAGATTTTATTTACTTACTAGAAAGGAAGAGACACACACACACAACAAGCAGGGGAAAGAGGGAGAAGCAGACTCCCTGCTGAGCAGGAAGCCTGATGTGGGGTTCTATCCCAGGATCCTGGAATCAGGACCCAAGGCAAAGGCAGACACTTAAATGACTGAGTCATTTTAAATGACTGAGTCATCCAAGTGCCCCAAAATTTGGCCAGTTTTTAAGTTGGCCTCAGCTTTTACTTTGTCTGAGACCCTGTTGGGTTTCCCCTGCATATGTGCGTAACTTTTCAGTCAACCAGGAATATGTGGAGAGCTTATTTATCCCCTTTGTGTCTCTCATGTCCAGGATCTCCCTGTTAAATTTTTTAGTGTTCTGCCAAGTCTGTCATTTTCCCCAGCTGGGACTTGATCCTCAGGGTAATAGAGCTGTGAGCTTTCTCACTTTGTTACCTATCAGATTTACCATTTTTACTGCCAGTACCACTGAACATGGATGGGTATTTCTGTCTTTACTAGAGAATGGTAACCCCCCTCTCAGCAAAATTCCTGGTTTTCCTGCCCTGATAAAACTGCTTCAGTCTCTGAGCTGGGCAGTATTGGTTGGAGATGGTAGCTTCCCCTGGCAAAAAGGTCACTGATCCCTACTGTCCTGCCTCCTGTGTCTAGCAGCTTTTTTTAAAGAGTGAATGCTACTTGATATGTTGTTGCCTTTGATTTATTTCCAGAGCCTTGAAGTGGTTGTTTCTACAATGTAGTCCTTTTTTTTTTTTTAAAGATTTATTTATTTTGGGACGCCTGGGTGGCTCAGTTGGTTAAGCGGCTGCCTTCGGCTCAGGTCATGATCCCAGCATCCTGGGATTGAGTCCCACATCATCGGGCTCCTTGCTCAGCAGGGAGCCTGCTTCTCCCTCTGCCTCTGCCTGCCTCTCTGTCTGCCTGTGCTTGCTTGCTCGCTCTCTCCCTCTGTCCCTGACAAATAAATAAATAAATAATCTAAAAAAAAAAAAAGATTTATTTATTTTGAGAGAGAGAGAGAGCTTGTGTCTGCTTGTGTGAGGGGGAGCAGGTGAGGGGCAGAGGGAGAGAGAGAATCTCAAGCAGACTCCTTGCTGAGTGAGGAGCCCTACCCAGAGCTGGATCTCAGGACCTCAGGATCTGAACTAAGACTCAGATAATTTAACTGACTAAGCCACCCAGATACCCCTACAGTGTTGTCCTTTTTATAGGTGTTTTAAGGGGGAACGGATTTGCCAATTACTTTATTCCACTATAGCTGGAAATATTGCCCTTTTGAAACTTTCTGACTTCTAACTCCTTTCCCCCATGTCTTCCAGGCCACTTTAATTCACTCTAGTCAGACTTTTGTTAGCGCTGTTCTACTGAAGGCACTTTTATAAGTCACTGGCATCCTGCATTTACCCTTTCCAATTACCAGTTTTCTGTTTTCATCGCAGTCAACCTTTCAGCAGCTTTCAACATAAATGGTCACTGCCTTTTTCTGAAAACATTTTTGTTTTGTTTTGTTTTTATAATTTTTTAATTTTTTAATTAACCTATAATATATTATTAGCCCCAGGGCTATAGGTCTGTGAATCACCAGGTTTACACACTTCATAGCACTCACCATAGCACATACCCTCCCCAATGTCCATAACCCCACCACCCTCTCCCAACCCCCTACCCCCGGCAACCCTCAGTTTGTTGCGTGACATTAAGAGTCTCTTACGGTTTGTCTCCCTCCTGATCCCATCTTGTTTCATTTATGCTTTTCCCACCCCCCCAACCCTCCCACATTGCATCTCAACTTCCTCATATCAGGGAGATCCTATGATAAATGTCTTTCTCTGACTTATTTTGCTGAGCATAATACCCTCTAGTTCTATCCACATTGTTGCAAATGGCAAGATTTCATTTCTTTTGATGGCTGCATAGTATTCCTCCCTCTCTCTCTCTCTCTCTCTCTCTCTGTGTGTGTGTGTGTGTGTGTGTGTGTATCTCACCTCTTCTTTATCCATTCATCTGTTGATGGACATCTAGGTTCTTTACATAGTTTGGCTATTGTGGACATTGCTGCTATAAACATTCAGGTGCATGTGCCCCTTCGGATCACTACATTTGTATCTTTAGGGTAAATACCAAGTAGTGCGATTGCTGGGTCACAGCGTATCTCTATTTTCAACTTTTTGAGGAACCTCCATGCTGTTTTCCAGAGTGGTTGCACCAGCTTGCATTCCCACCAACAGTGTAGGAGGGTTCCCCTTTCTCCGCATCCTTGCCAGCATCTGTCATTTCCTGACTTGTTCATTTTAGCCAATCTGACTGCTGTGAGGTAGTATCTCATTGTGGTTTTGATTTGTATTTCCCTGATGCTGAGTGATATGGAGTACTTTTTCTTGTGTCTGTTGGCCATCTGGATGTCTTCTTTGCAGAAATGTCTGTTCATGTCCTCTGCCCATTTCTTGATTGGATTATTTGTTTTTTGGGTGTTGAGTTTGATAAGTTCTTTATAGATTTTGAATACTAGCCCTTTATCTGATATGTCATTTGCAAATATCTTCTCCCATTCTCTCAGTTGTCTTTTGGTTTTGTTAACTGTTTCCTTTGCTGTGCAAAAGCTTTTGATCTGGATAAAGTCCCAATAGTTCATTTTTGCCCTTGCTTCCCTTGCCTTTGGTGATGTTCCTAGGAAGAAGTTGCTGCGGCTGAGGTCGAAGAGGTTGCTACCTGTGTTCTCCTCAAGGATTTTGATGGATTTTTTTCTCACATTGAGGTCCTTCATCCATTTTGAGTCTATTTTCGTGTGTGGTGTAAGGAAATGGTCCAATTTCATTTTTCTGCATGTGGCTGTCCAATGTTCCCAGCACCATTTGTTGAAGAGGCTGTCTTTTTTCCATTGGACATTCTTTCCTGCTTTGTCGAAGATTAGTTGACCATAGAGTTCAGGGTCTATTTCTGGGCTCTCTATTTTGTTCCACTGATCTGTGTGTCTGTTTTTGTGCCAGTACCATCCTGTCTTGATGATGACAGCCTTGTAATAGAGATTGAAGTCTAGAATTGCGATGCCACCAACTTTGACTTTCTTTTTCAGTATTCCTCTGGCTATTCGAGGTCTTTTCTGGTTCTATATAAATTTTAGGTTATTTGTTCTATTTCTTTGAAAAAAATGGATGGGATTTTAATAGGGATTACATTAAATGTGTAAATTGCCTTAGGTAGCATAAACATTTTCATAATATTTGTTCTTCCAATCCATGAGCATGGAACATTTTCCATTTCTTTGTGTCTTCCTCAGTTTCTTTCATGAGTACTTTATAGTTTTCTGAGTATAAATTCTTTGCCTCTCTGGTTAGGTTTATTCCTAGATATCTTATGGTTTTGGGTGCAATTGTAAATGGGATTGATTCCTTAATTTTTCTTTCTTCTGTCTTGTTATTGGTGTACAGAAATGCAGCTGATTTCTGTGCATTGATTTTATATCCTGACACTTTACTGAATTCCTGTATAAATTCTAGTAGATTTGGAGTGGAGTCTTTGGGTTTTCCACATATAGTATCATATCATCTGCAAAGAGCGATAGTTTGACTTCTTTGCCGATTTGGATGCCTTGAATTTCTTTTTATTGTCTGATTGCTGAGGCTAGGACTTCTAGTACTATGTTGAATAGCAGTGGTGATAATGGACATCCCTGCTGTGTTCCTGACCTTAGCAGAAAAGCTCTCAGTTTTTCTCCATTAAGAATGATATTCTCAGTGGGTTTCTGAAAACGTTTCTTAATTTGCTTGCAAGATAACATTCTCTCCTTTTTTTTCATTCTACTTCATTACTTCTCCATGTGATCTGCTCCTTCTCATACCTCTGAATATTTATTTATGTATTCTGATCTAAATATCTTCCCTAGGTGATACCATTGGGTTCCCTTGCTTTAAGCCCCCCCCTTTTTAAAAAAGATTTTATATATTTATTTGAAAGAGAGAGAGACAGCGAGAGAGGGAGCACAAGCAGAGGGAGTGGAAGATGGAGAAGGAGGCTTTCCACTGAGTAGGGAACCTGATGCAGGCAGGACCGTGGGATCATGACCCAAGCTGAAGGCAGATGCTTAATGACTGAGCCACCCATGTTACCCTTAAGTTCCCTTTTTGAAGATGACTCCTAGACGCATATTTCTGGCTTCAACTTCTCCTTCCTTGAGCCTCACAGTATTTTCACTTGGATGGCCAGTAAACATTTCAAACTTAATAGATGGAAAACAGAACTCTTGAACCACTTTCTCCATCAAATTTATTCTCTTCGGTTTTTAGAATGATCCTTTTAAAAGGGTAAATCAGGGGCACCTGGGTGGCTCAGTGGGTTAAAGCCTCTGCCTTCGGCTCAGGTCGTGATCCCAGGGTCGGTATTGAGTCTTGCATCGGGCTCTCTGCTCAGTGGGGAGCCTGCTTCCTCCTCTCTCTCTCTCTGTGCCTGCCTCTCTGCCTACTTGTGATTTGTCTGTCAAATAAATAAATAAAAATCTTTTTTAAAAAAGGGTAAACAGATTATATCATTTTCCTGATCAAAATGACTTTGGCTTTCCTTTACATTTAATATGAAACTCAGTTTCTTACTGTGATTAAAAGAGTTTATAGACATACCCCCTGCCTACCTTCTCTGAACTTCTCTTCCTTTACTCAATCACATTATTCTTCTAGCTATTTATTGATATTACCTATCCACCTCTGTTTACATTTTGAGGTTCCTATAAACTACAGTGCTCCTTTTACATATCTTCACATGGTTAATATCATATGATTTAGGTTTGTGTTCAGATCTTACCCCTTTATGGGGTGTGTTCTGACTTCCCTATCCAAAATACAGCTCCTTGTCTATATCATGCTCTGTCTCCTTAAGCTATATGAAAATATATTTCTTTTTCCTCACTCTCCTCCATAGACTGTAAGTTTCATGAAGGTAGGAGCTTGGTCTTGTTCACAGCCATATCCTTAACATTACGAAAAATGCCTGGCATAGTATAGGTGCCCAGTATTTGTAGTATAAAAGTGTTTTGTGTAGAATTAGTATGTCATTAGTGAATTAATAAAGAATGACTAAATAGTAATGGCTAGGCTTGTGATAGTTGTATATTTAAATGCATTCAGGCATTAACTTTGTTTGCCCAGGGTTGATATGATTAACACTTATAAATGTTCCTCTATGAAATTTATATTTTAGACCTTTTAGGGAATTTGAAGATGAGAAAACTTAAGACTTTAAGAAGAAATAGAATATATCAAAAGAATAAGGGTGGATGAATATTTAGGTCCATGTATTTGCTTCACTTACACATTCTTTCTGGTAAAAGATGGTATGCATAAACTTACACAGTTTCTGTTATCTGAGAATTTAATAGTTCTCTTTTATAACTTGGTTAATGAGTCTGGAAAATGGCTTATTTTAACATAGTTGGCTATGTTGAAAAACAATCTTAAAAGCCATCTTAATCTTAATATCTTGATAGTATTAGCTTACTAGCAGTTATTCCACAAAACTATCTACATAGATGTGAACTGGCCAAGTATAGATCTACTTTCCAACTCAGCATCAGTTTAAAATGCAAACAGACCCTGTTTTTAAATTGGTGAAGTTTGTGTTCTCTGTCACAGTTAAAACTTAGAATGTGACTTCCGTTATCTCTATTAAAGCAATTACACTACACTGAGTTTTTTTGTTTATTGCTTCAGCTATAGACATTTTATAACAAGTAATGGGATGAAAGATTGATGTTCTATAAAATATATTTTTTCTTATTTTTTAAAAAAGATTTGTTTGTTTATTTGAAAGAGAGCACAAGTGGAGGGAAGGGGTGAGGGAGAGAGAGAATCCCTAGGTAGCCTCCCCACTGAGTATGGACCCTGACATGGGGCTCCATCCCAGGACTCTGAGATTGTGACCTGAGCTGAGTCAACTGCTTAACCAACTGAGCCACACAGGTTCACCTATAAAAGAATTTCAAATATCACTGTTCAGGAACCCAGCTCTCACAGCCAATTTAAAGGGATAGTTTCCAATTTTCCCGAGATGACATGCTAGCACAATTGTAGAGCCAGTTGGAAGTTTCTAGAGGAGGATAAACATTTGCATATTTCTGGTATCATCTTCTAAGAACTGGAAACCACTGTGCTGTAGGACAGTTCTGCTTATTAAGCTCCTCATCTGCTGTGCAGTCCCCATCCCCTCTTTTTTTGGGAGGGGGGGCTTTTTCTAACCATAAAGCATTTTTCCTTCCAGATTCCCAGGTATATAACTGTATGTTTTTTAGCTCTCCCAAAATTTTAATTTTATATTTCCTGTGCATATAGCCAGTACTTTGTAATATTTTCTCTGTGTTACATAATTTGGCCTTTATTTATTAGACTTCTGATAGCCAAATATATTTTTGGAATTTATCTTCTTTGTTAATATATACTCTTCACATTTATTACTGCAAAGAAAGGCATCATATTTAATGCTTTCTTTTCATGAAGAATGAACATAACTTTGAAAGTCCCCAAAGGAAAAAATTATTTGTATGGTCTATAAATTTATCAGGACTGTACAATTTCTAGCATGCATATTTTAACTTTGCAACCAGCCCTTCTTTTGGGCTCTCGGATTTTATTATTATTATTTTTAACTGTATCTTGGAAAATAGTAGGGCTTGTAAGAGCTCTTTGCACCCAAATTCACTTGTTTAGTGAGAAGTTTGATTTTTATTATAGTTGCAGAAGAGTACAATAGTGGTAGCTTATTCCATCTATCTCTTAACATCTGTACACACTGCTTCTCAAGCTATTAGTGGTGAAATACTAATTTTAAAAATTTCCAGTTCATCAAAGACTGATATTTTTGTAAAATACAGTACAAATCAGTTACTAGAAAAGTGGAATTAAAAAAAATACCAAGTACAGGCCCCAATCTTTATTATAAGATTTACAGATATGAAATTATTATATCAAATTTCTGTAAAACATTCTAAGCACTTATTCTCAATTCTGTGTTTGTCTTATTTCAAAGTAGTAGAAAGTAGTAGACTAATAACATAGACTAGTGAAAAACAGGTTGCAGGTCAGCATTGGTCTATAGGCCATACTTTTTATTTTGTTTAAAATTTGTTATCTTTTTACTTTTAAAAAATTTTAACTGAAGTATAGCTGGCATATAAATATTAAGTTTAGGTGTGCAATGTAGTGCTTCAGTGGTTATGAAATTCTCACCATGATAAGTGTATTACTGTATTATAGACTATATTCCTTATGCTTTACTTTTCATCCCCATGACTTAATTTATTTTACAGTGGGTAGTTTGTACCTCTCATTCCCCTTCACCTACTTTGTCCAGGCCCCCACCCCTAGACCATACTTTTTAGTAACATATCCATAGCCTTCTCTTTGTAGTATTTAATGTTATGAGTTCTTCGAATCTTAGTCAATATGGTTAATAGTATTTATCCTTTAAAAAATATTTTCATGTGTTTCCTTTTCAGAACCGAGAGCTCCAAATCATGAGAAAGCTAGATCACTGTAACATAGTCCGATTGCGTTATTTCTTCTACTCAAGTGGTGAGAAGGTAGGTCTTGCAGAAAGTGTGTACTGAATATTATGATAGACTTGTTATTTTTCTAAAATTAGTCATCATTCTCTACTACATCTCCCACCCTAGCCCAACTAGCAGAACAGTTTTGCTAATTGAATGGAAGAATTCTAAAACACAGGTCCTAGTGATTCTGAACTTAAGATATAATCATTGAATATCATTAGTCATATCAGAAATTAGTTATGAAATTGAAAAGGAAATGAATTTTTAAGAATTTTCTTTTCTGAATATTTGTCTTTAGTTCTTTATATATATGTATATATATCTTAAACTTTCTGTGTTCCTTAGGTGCTTTAGAGCCCCATGATAGTTCCACCTGTTTATTAGAGGGGGAAAATTATGTCATTTTAAGTGGAAGTATTGGAGGAAAAGGGGAAACAGGAAGACTTTTGTAGGACTAGAATGAGACTTAAACACTGGGAGGCAAGTTTAACCTGTCTTTGGTGAGGGAAAAAGTTAGGAAGGTGTAATATTACAAAGCTTGCTGTAAGTGGCCACTATTTATGATCACATTTAATTTTGTGAAAGCGAAGGATAATTAAAGGAGACTTTGTGCTGTGCATCCCTGGCCCTTTTGGTCTTTCTGTTCATATGATGACATTTACTATAACTAACATCATTGTACTTACTGGAGTTTGGAAGCACAGAAAATCAGTTTCTTCTGTTTTACTTGCTTAATTCTGCCTGTTCACTCTCTCTTCTTCCCAGGTTCAATATTTTCCTTACTTTCTACTTCACTGGTTTGGGGTGTGAGGGCAGGGCAAATAATAAACTACTTAATCTTTTTGGCTAAACAAATATGACTTTGGAGAAGACCAATTGATATTTTGGACCTCAGATTTCTGGTATATACTGTCTAAAGTTCCTAGATCCATAATTCCTCTTGATTTCTAAGCACAGTATTTTTTTTTACTTCATATAACTATTTCCCAGTGTACCAGTGTTTAACCATTTTCCATTAAGTTTTATTTAGATTATTTCCTTAGAAGTTCTTTTTTTCATGTCAAAGCCTGTAATATGGGAATGTTCCTTTGTGTTAAGCTACAATTGTGATATACCTCATGTGGATACATAAATGTTAAATATTTGAATGTGTTTGTGTCAGTCATAGCTAATGTTTTAGCAACCATAATTAGCAAATTGTCTCCTTAGCGACTGTTGTTTCTCAGGTGCTTATATTAGGGAGTGTAAGCCCTTGTAAGTATTTGAGCCCTTTTGTTTCTAAAGCCAGTTACGAGGTTTATGCTACCTTTTTTTAAAATTTTTTTTAACCTAGCAAACTGCCTGTTATGTCTTTAATCTTATCTATTCTGACATCTTTACTTTTTCCTGTCCCTTCCCAAATAAAATTATGGACCATCTGTTATGTTCACAGCACTCTTATAATGGAATTTTGCATCCTCATGACTTTTGTTATTAGATGCTAGACATTATAATACCCCAGGGAGGAAAGTAAAGGTCAGAATTATTTGTTCCATGAACCACTAGATTACATGGAGGTTGGTTTGCAAAGGACTCCTTACAAAGCCCCTAAACATTTTCTCATGATTACTTCATTTATATAGCTTTCCCTATAAAGCAGACACTGTGTTTAGTATTTTACAAATATTAGTCATTTAATGCTTACGAAAATAAAGAGCAGAAAAGGAAGAATGTCAAACTTGTAAATATAAGGCTCTATTTGTGGCACCATCACAAGCTTGACCTATCTGGTTTTGGTCTGGTGAAAGCCTTGTTCACAGTCTGCCCTCACCCTCACTTAATCCTGCCTCCGGAGTGACAGTGGACTGTTATCTGTATACCGCAGAGGATGGATTTCCCTCCCTGCTGCTGCTCAGAGCTGCTTATTATCATAAATGGTCTTACAGATAAAGAGCAATTGAGAAGTCATTAAGGGAGATTAACCAGGAGGACGCTGAACCTCTGTTATAAAAAAGAAATGTACTTTCTAATGTTTTATTTATCTCAGAAACTTTCTCTTGAGCTTTGTGAATTTTCCAAAGTGAAAAAAAAATGTTCCTCTCAGTTTTGGATAGCTTCATTAAAAATAAAAAAAAAAATAGAAAATTTGTGATATAGTGCTGAAGATAATGATCCTTCTTCCTTAACAAAAAAGGAAAGTTTTCTGAAGATATGCAGAAATATACCGGTTCAGGACCTCCCATGATCTTTTAGCCACCAAAAAGATGATTTCTTCTTGCCCTACTCATGATCTCCACTCCCATTCTTCTGAATTGTTCTGGCAGGGCTAACATCATTCATGAGACCAGATAGTAAATTAATATGTCCCAAATGAGAAGAGAGGTTCTGCTCTCAGGTTGAGAACTCAGGTTTGTAGTTATCAGTTCTAATTCTTAAGAGTCCTGAGAGTGAACTTACAACTGCCTTTTAGAAAAGGATCTAAATATCTTGGGGAATTCTTACAAATTTTTAAAGATGATTTCTCTCTGAATATGACAGTCTTATATTGGGTAGGCATTTTTTCTAACAGAAGCATTATGTACTACTTATGTATATATAAAAAGAGTTTGGAGGAAGAAATAATAATAGATCAAGATGTCTCTGGGACATGCAAATAGAGATCCCCATGAGACAGATACATGTATGATTTCATAGGTGGTTGTGGTAGCTGACAGTGGAGGGTGGGTGCTAAGTAGAGAAAGGGTATTGACAAGGTTGGGCTGATAGAGTTGTGTAGCCTTGTGGTAGAACTCTTCGGAGTTCTGGGACGAGGGAGAGGGGATATTTGAGACCAGGACAGTAAAGAGCCAACAGTTTGCCAAGTACTGCCTTCTGGTCCTAGAATGTGAGAATAATCTTCATTTGGGAAAACGGCAAGGAAGCCAGTGCCTTTGGGTAGGTCCTTTGTCTAGGACAAAGCAGTAAAAACAACAATTAAAAAAAAACCCTCTGTGAAGAGACTGAGATTCAATATTCCATGAAGAGTTTTTCTTCAGGGTGCTAAAGAGCTCAGGGGAACATCTGGACAAGACATCAGTGGTCAGAACATAAGCCTAAAGGAGATATGAGCAGGCAATTAGGGAGACGGTTTCAGAAATTGTGAGGGTGAAAAAGAGAAGAATTCAGTGTTTCAGGATTATAAGGGTGAAAGACTTGGTTGATGTATATGTAAGCATTTCATAACTCTCTTATTGTTGTCCTCATCTCCCTCTCTACCGTTTTCTCAGTCTCTTCTGTTCCTTTTGTCTCTGTCTACTTTCTGGGTTTCTGCTCCCTTTCTGGGCTCTGGGTCTCTATATTTCAGTCTCTGGGGTTCTGTCCCTCTCTTGGTTTGTGTCACCTGCTCAGATTTTTTTCCTCTCTTCAACTCTGATACCTGTCTGTCTGTCTGTCTCTTTCTCATTTAATTACTATATGGATTTCAATCTCACCCCTCTTTTGTTGGATTTCTACCCATCTTTCTTTGAATATCTGATCCTTCTGAGTCTGTATGGATTCTCGTCTGTCCTGAGCCTTTTTCATTCTCTTTCTTGGTCTTCCTTTCTTTCTTTTTTTGCCTCTATTACTCACTTTTTGGAAAATTTTAAAGAAAAATTTTTACTCACTATCCTGACTTTTGACTTCTGTTCTCTTCCTTCCCTTCTTCTCTTCTCTTCTCTTCTCTTCTCTTGTCTCCTTTTCTTTCCTTTCCTTTCCTTTCCTTTCCTTTCCTTTCCTTTCCTTTTTGGAAAATTCCTTTCCTTATTGGTCTCAAATATCCCCTCTCCCTCGTCCTTTCCTTTCCTATTCTTTTCATTTTTTCCCTTTTCCTTTCCTTTCCTCTTTTCTTTCTTTCCTATTTCATTTCATTTGTATAGTTGTATGAATAATTATTTATAACCTTATAAACTTTGAAGATCTCATAAAACTTTCTGTGTTGCCTCATAGTATTTGTAGTTATTGACTATACAGTATTCCATTGAATTGTTGAACTGCATAATAATCCCTGAGTATTCCCCCACAGTGCTACCCCAGGACTTCATAATTCTTATCTATAAGCACTTTTCAGCTTTGGGTGAAGTTAGAGTAGGATTACTGCAGTATTTGGCAGATACCACCACTGACCACAGTTTAACTGAAAGGTTATGTCTGTTTTTGGTAAAATTGTCTTTATTTTGCTCCACCCTGCCATTTGAAAGACTATTTTTCTTTAGCAATTGTTTAGCATATAACTGGGGAGAAGACGGTCCATAGTAACTGAAAGAAGGGGGAATTAAGTCAGGACAGAGGTGTGACCTAATTAGTCTTAGTCATAGTCATCTGGTTGGAATTATTAGTGTTTGCTGTAGTAACTAGAGCATCAGGTAGTCAATCAGTATACTTTAGATTACTCAGTGGGCTTTAACTAACTCTGATTTAGTTCAGAAGAAGTAGCACTCTGTCCTTGACCAGACAAAAATGGGGATTTTTGAATGTTTTATAAGTCTAGGCTTATGATACTTTTGTGAATTTGTGTTTTTTCATTATCGGTATTTGATTGTAGAAGCTGCTTTGCTCCTAAATAAAATTTTATGAAGAACCCTATCCTATAAAAAGAACAGGTAGAAAACAAAGTTGCCTTGGTTGAAACTAGGGTATGGGACCAGCTAACGTCGTCTTTCCTGATTTGCATCTCATCTCACCTCTGTAGAACCCTACGAGTCTGAAGGACGGACATAGTATGTAAACCACATTGTGTCTTTATAGGAGACTCAAATTTTATTTGAAAAAAAAAATTTTTTTTTTAGAAAAATTTCTGTAAGTAACCTTACATGTGAAAATATTTTACCTGTAAAATATTAGATTGGTAAAATCATAGATTGGTAATTTGAATAATAAAGAAATAGCCTTCCTTAAAAAAAAATCTTTCCCTCTACTTGTATGAGAGGCAGTTTAAATAGCAAGGATGACAAATTGATTTCATTCTTCATACCAACTTTGCTCTATTGATAGTAACTGTGTAGAGAGCTGTGTATAGAAGGAAAGGATTCTACCACTGCTTCTGGGATCAAAGAGAAGAGTGCTATGCTTTATTATTGCCTGTTTGTCACTAGCCCTGGAGAGGAAAGGGTAGGGATGAATCTATTCTGAAAATTAAAAAACTCTGGCTTTGTAACGGGGTTTACGTCCCAGTTCTGCCACTTGATAGCAGTGTGACTAGGCAAGATATTTACCTTTCTAAGCCTTTTTCCCCTTCTCATCTGTATAGAAAGGATTTTGTAAGAAAAAAAGTATAATAATGTTTAGGTGCTTTATTGTAGCACTTGGCATATAATTAACACTTAATAAACATTAACTTCCTCCTTTGCAAATAATAATTTAATAGTTGCAAATATATATTGCACTTGCTATGCATCAGATATTGCTCTTGGCACTTTACATGTACTTTATAACTCACTTAAACCTTATAGCCACCCTGTGAAGAATGGGTACTGTTATTATCCCCCATTTTATAGAAGAAACTGAGGCACTTGCAGTTAAGTAAGCTACCTGAGAGTCATACAGCTACTGAGTGGCAACATTAGGAGTCCATTCCAGGCAATCTTTCTCCAGGGTCTGTATAGTATGCTGTATTATTTAGTGTAGAATGTCCTTTTCTGCAGGATCAGTGTATTAGACACATAGCATTTAAAAATATCTCAATAATAATTGCTAAACAAAGAGAGGTTGTACAGTGTCTACTTTGGAGAATTTTTAGAAAAGAATAAATAGCCTTTGTTTCAGGACAATAATAGTAGTAGTAGTGATGATAGCCAAAACTTGTGTGATGCTTACTGTACGCCAGGCATTAACTAAACACTTAAACTCTTCCGGTTTTTTGGGGATGAGTTTGTGAAGAATTGTTAATTCTTTATGGGTTTGTTAGAATTTACCATTGAACCCATCTGGTCTCAGACTTTACTTTTTGGGAAGTTTTTGGATTACTGATCGATGCATTCTTTACTTCTTATTTAGGTTTGTTGAGGTTTTTATATTTTGTCTTGAGTTAGTTTAATATTTGGTGTGTTTCCTTGAATTTACTGATTTCATTTAGGCTAATTTGTTGGCACACATTCGTTCATAGTATTCTGCTATGGTCCTTTTTATTTCTGTAAGGTCCGTAGTAATATCCTCATGTTCAGTTCTAATGTTAGTTTTTTGTATCTTTTTTGGCAGTCTAGCTAAAGGTTTGTCAGTTTTTTTGAGCTTTTCAAAGAGCAAACTTTTGATTTTCTTAGGTGTTTTCTGTTTTTTTGTTTGTTTGTCTCTGTTTTATTTGTTTCTGGTCTGTATTATTTCCTTCCTTTAGCTAGCTTTAGGTTTAGTTCCCTGTTCTTTTAGAGTTCTTCAGGATGTGAAGTTAGGTTATTGACTTGAAATCTTCTGTCTTAATGCAGGCATTTACAGCTCTAGATTTCCCACTGAGTGCAGTGAAGATAGCACTCAGAGGGTGGTATGTTGGATTTTTGTTTTCATGTATCGCAAGTGTATTCTAATGTTTCTTTTTCCAGAGTGTGTTGTTTTTCTCTTTGTCCTGTTGGTTGTTTAGAGTGATACTTATTTTCTACACATTTGTAATTTTTTTCTTTCTGTTATTGATTTCTAGTTTCATTCTATTAAGGTAGGGGAAGATACTTCAGATGATTTCATTCCTTTTAAATTCATTGAGATTTGTTGTTTTGTTGCATAATATATGGCCTATTCTGGATAACATCCTATGTGCACTTGAGAATAATGTGTATTCTCTTTTGGGATGTAAAGGTAGATAGATAGATTGATAGATATCCTTTTGGTTTATAATGTCCAGATCTTTTATTTCCTTATTGCCCTTTTATCTAGAGGTGCTGTCCATTATTTAAAGTGTGTATTAAAGTCTCCAACTATTGTAGAATTGTTTATTTCTTCAATTCTGTCAGTTTTTGCTTTGTATATTTGAAATTCTATTGTTGGTACATTATATATGTATAATAGTTATATCTAGTTGATGAGCTGACCTTTTTATCAAAATATAATGTCTTGGATGCCTTTTATTTTCTTTTTCTTGCCACTGCCCCAGCTAGAACCTCCAGGGCAAAGTTGAGAAGAGATGAAAGCAGAAATCGTTATTTTGTTCTTGATTTTAGAGGGGAAAAAATATCTAGTCATATTTTTAAGTATGATGTTAGCTGTGGGTTTTTCGTAGGTGTCATTTAAGGGGGATCACTTTTATTCCTAGTTTGTTTAGCATTTCATGAAATGTTGACTTTTGTCAAATGCTCCTTATCTCTCCATCTTTTGACATGATCGTATTTTTTTTGGTCCTTTATTCTATTACTACAGTGATTTACATTAATTTTTTGAATGCTAAAACCTACTGGCGTTTCTGAAATGATAAACAAATTAATCCTATTTGGTCATGGTGTATAATCATTTTATACACACACATGCGTGCACACACACACACACACATATGTATTTTTTTTAAGGTTTTTATGAGGAACTGGTATTAATTCTTCTTTGAAAGTTTGGTAGATTTCTCCAGTGAAACCATCTATGTTCCTGGGCACTTTCTATGGGAAGTTTTAAAATTACTAATTCAGTTTCTTTACTTGCAGTAGGTATATTTACATTTTCTATTTTTTCTCTTGTCCATTTTGGTATTTTATTCTTCTTATCTAAGTTATCTTACTTATTGATAAAAAGTTTTTCATACTTTTCTCTTAATTTTTTTTTATTTCTATAAGACCATTTGTGATGTCCCTTCTTTCATTCCTTATTTTCACCATTTGAGTCTTTTTCTTTACCTTCGTCAGTCTAGTGCTACAAAGGTTTGTCAATTTTCTTGATTTTTTTTTTTTAATGAATCAACTTTTGGTTTCATTGTTTTTTTGTTGTTGTTGTTGTTAATTTCTTTTCTATACTGTAATTCACTTATTTCTGTTATGTTCTCTTTATTGTTTCCATACTACATTTTGCTGTGAGTTTATTTTGCCCGTTCTTTTCTAGTTTCTTAAGAGAAGAGTCTTGATTTGACATCTTTTTAGAGTCACTTACTGGTCAAGGTTGTGCTTTGAGTTCCCTTAGCCAGTTATATTTTTATCCTTTACCATTGGATGTGTAAGTGACCTGGGTGCCACTTCTCAGTTCAAGGAGTCTATATTTGCCACAGATCAAACCAGATACTAGTAGTTTAGAATTTCCCCCCTGATTGCCTCTGAGAAGGTGCAGCCTTGGGCATTTACTTTCTTTCTGACTTAGGGATGAATGTGATTGTATTTCTTGGAAGTTGCTTTTGGGTCAGAGTAGCTTATTGTTCAGTGTTTGATTAGAGGTTGCTTGTAAATCCCTTGTTCCTTTAATGCTTTTACTGTGTGTTGATGTATCTGTGTGCAACCTGGGTAATGTTTCACATCTCCCCCCACATCCTGTACAACCTAGTACCTGTTTATATCCTTAATGACCTCCAGAGATGACTGTTACCAAGTAGGCTCTTTTTGGCTGTGTCTTTTCTTGTTTTTCTTCAACTTCTGGTGCCTTGCCTGTTTGCTTCTGTCAGGGACCTATCCAGCCTCCACAAGGATCTCCATTGTTTTTAGACAATGCCCATAGGCATGGCATTTTCTCTACTGTGTCATGAATAAAATTGGTCTCTGTAGGCAGAGCTAGCCTCTCTTTCCCTGGACAGAATCCCTATTCTACTGTGCTAGAACTCAGTGTGAAGACTCACTTTTTCCAGAGTAACACCCCCACTTTATGAGTGGGCAATGGAGGATAGGCAGTGACAGCCCCTGTTCTTCACACCTTGCCACTCCCAACATTGGGTGCTCTACCCTAAGAGCAAGTTAAAGGTGAGACTCTCAGGTCCCCAGCCTGCTCTGCCTGGCGTAGAGCTTCTGACTTACTTTTGGAGACTGGATGAGGAAAGGGCAACACAGTCCTCTTGGCCCTGCCCAACTGGAATAGATCTTTTGCATCTTGGGACACAGCCTGCCCTCCTGGGGTGAAACCATAGCCCCAGACTGGAGCTGAGAGGAGAGGAAGCTACCCAGTAGACCTACTGAGTAGAGCTTCCCAGACATGGAAGTAGGTTATCAGGGTAAGGGAGCAGGTCTTCACTAAAATGCCACAGACTCTTGCTGTTCTTTTTTTTTTTTTTTTTTAAAGATTTTATTTATTTATTTGACAGAGAGAGATTACAAGTAGGCAGAGAGGCAGGTAGAGAGAGAAGGAGGAGGAAGCAGGCTCCCTGCTGAGCAGAGAGCCCGATGCGGGACTCGATCCCAGGACCCTGAGATCATGACCTGAGCCAAAGGCAGTGGCTTAACCCACTGAGCCATCCAGGCGCCCAGACTCTTGCTGTTCTTACCGAGATTTGTTTCTTCATTTGCTGTATGCCCTTAAAAAAAAATTACCAGATACTTCAAATGATTGTTTTTTAATCATTTTACCAGTTAAATATTTGTTCTGCTGAGGAGATCTTCTATGCTCTCTACTCTGCCATTCCAGAAGTTCTGCTCCCCACTTACTTTCTACATTTTATGAACAGCTTAGTGAAGCTGTTATGCTGAGACTCAGCTATAGCTGAGACTTCCAGCTATAGTGGGTGCATTTTGTATTGTAGAGGAATAGACTGAAAAGTACTAATTGAACACATTCTGATTGTCTTTTGTTTTGTTTACTCCATCAGTAAATAAATTTTAAGTAAGCACAATGAATTTGTACCATTGTACTAATACATTATAAGACATATACTAAAATAGATACTTAAAAACACCAAATAAATGATATATGGTTTATCATATTCATATTCTTTGAGATATTCTTTTGATTACTATAGAGATTACTATATAATGTCTTAAATCATGATTAAAAACACTAAATTTTTTGTTAAATCTTGTACATATAAGTGTTTTTTTTCTGTGCACATTATGCATTTTTCTCATTTAGTCATCTTGGTGCTACAAGGTAGGTAATAGTACTATTTTATTATAAGTTTTAAATTTTAGAATTTTAAATTAAAGAATTTGCTCAAGGTTGAATAGTTAGTAACCAAACACAGGAGCCAATTTCAAATGTAGCCTCTCCATTTATAAAGTCTGTATTCTTCCAATCATCTACTCTCTCTGAATTCTTGAAATTCATTTCAGTTTACTGCTACTGTATATAGTGTTTTAGGTATAAGACAAAGTATAACGTCTGCCTAAATCAATTTGAAAAGGACAGGAAAAGAAATACACTGTAGAATGACACATGGAGAAACTATTATTTGGAATATGAACAGAAGTACTATAAAGAAAAGTAATTCAGCAAAGGAATTACATAGGAGAAGTGATACTTATTCAGGGTTTGAAGGAGGAGCTCTTTAGATAGATAAATAAATAGGTGTGTGTTAATTTAGAAGTGCAGGATATTCAGAGGCACCTGGGTGGCTCAGTAGGTTAAGGGTCTGCCTTCAGCTCAAATCAAAATGGGGTCCCAGGATCAAACCCCACTTCAGGCTCCCTACATGGCGGGGAGTCTGCTTCTCCCATGCCCCAATCCCCCCAGTTTGTGTTCTCTCTCTCAAATAAATAAATCTTAAAAAAAAAAAATAGATGTACAGGATGTTTGAAAGACTTGGTGAGGTTAGACAACATAGTCTGTATAGAAGAAATATAAGTATTTTGAAATTACTGGTACATAAAGTATAGGAGTATGGGGATAGTAGTGGAGGTGAGGCTGGGGTTGGAAGTGGGTTCTTAAGTGATTGTTTAGGTCAAGGTCAGCTCCCCTAAATGAACAGGATTATTTGTTGTTGTTGTTGTTGTTTTTAAAGATTTTATTTATTTATTTGACAGACAGAGATCACAAGTAGGCAGAGAGGCAGGCAGAGAGAGAGGAGGAAGCAGGCTCCCTGCTAAGCGGAGAGCCCGATGCGGGGCTCGATCCCAGGACCCCGAGATCACGACCTGAGCCGAAGGCAGCGGCTTAACCCACTGAGCCACCCAGGCGCCCCTGTTATTTTTTTAATTAAATGAAATCTCAAGTACAGAGATGGTATACATATAGAAATGCTGTGCAAAGTTATAGCTAAGTGTATATGTGGTCTAGTTTACAAAATACAACTCTCCTTCATTCCTTTCCTTCTCTCTTTCACCTTCCTTTCTGAAAATAGCTGACAGCAGAGAATTTTATTTACTGAAATAGAGAGATTTCCTAAATAACTCATTTGTTTCTTATTTAAAATTGTTGAATTGTTATTTAAAGTTGTGTATATTCATTCTGTATGAACATTTTGCTGATGAAATGCTGACATGTTCAGTGAGAGTATGACCTAGAGAATGAATACATAGGTAATGCAAAATTCTTGAGGTAGATGAATTATCAAGACCTCTTCATGACTTATAAATGTTATAACACCAAGTTTGATAACTGTTGTTTGCTTAAAGATGTGAATCTAGGACTTTATTTTGAATATCAGTTACCACCTTGTTTTTATGTTATTTTAGTATTTTAGTGGCACTAAAATATTATTATAATGCATATTGTATAAAAATTGAAATAATACAGGACAGTAGATAAAAATAAAGTCTTCTTTACCCTGATCACTAAATCCTCAAATCCTTCTCCTTAGAGGTAAATTTCTGTATGCATATATGAGCACATATATACCATGTTAATGTAATAATATTATTAATTATTATTAATTAATATTATTACATTGTTGTAATAATATTATTTTGGACCATGTTGCCCCTCTTTTCCCCAAAATATTATAATACGGCATTTTATGTCTATATGCATAGATACTGCACCCAGTTTTCTCCTACTGTTAATATGTAAGTAAGGTTATATTTATTACAGTTAATAAGTCAGTATTGTTACATTACTACTAATAAATTCCATAGTTTATTTAGATTTCCTTAGTTTTTATCTAATGTCTTTTTTCTCTTCCATCATCCCAGTTAGGCTACCACATTACATTTAGTTACTATGTCTGTTAGGCTCCTCTTGACTGGCAGTTTCTCAGGCTTCCTTGTTTTTGCTGACCTTGACAGTTTTGAGGAGTACTGATAGGCTGCCTTACTATCAGGGTTTGTTTAATATTTATCTCATAATAAACTGGTTATTTTGAAAAAGTCCGCAGTGCCATTTCATCACATCGTATCAAGGGGACATAGTGTCAGCACAACTGTAGCTGTTGTTAATAACCTTAAATCACCTGGCTGACCTAATATTTTTCATTTTTCTCCACTGTAAAGTTAATTCCCCTACCAAACCCCCTTTCCATGCTCTGTCCTCTGAAAGGAAGTCACTGTACACAGCCCATACCTAAGAAGGTAGATTATTTTAAATTTCTTGCTCCCCACAAATTCAATAGTCTTTGTGTATGTACATAAACAGACAGACATTGTCATACACATGATTTCTTGAAATGGCATTGCTGAGTTGAGTTGGATGTCTGTATGTCTTAGCTTTGGGATGATTATATTATTAGCCCAAAAGGTTCTAAGAGTTTGGGTTTTATCCAGAAGTGTGTGATGATGCACATTGGACATAACCCTGTTCCAAACCCTTGTTTTCTTACGTTGAATTTTCTTTTCTAATTTGATAGGTGAACAGTGGTGGCTCATCGTTATTTTTATTATGTATCTTTAATTATGAATGGGGTTGCATATCTTAATTCTTTTTTTTTTTAAAGATTTTATTTATTCATTTGACAGAGAGAGATCATAAGTAAGCAGAGAGGCAGGCAGAGAGAGAGGAAGGGAAGCAGGCTCCCTGCTGAGCAGAGAGCCCCATGCGGGACTTGATCCCAGGACCCTGAGATCATGACCTGAGCCGAAGGCAGCGGCTTAACCCACTGAGCCACCCAGGCGCCCCGCATATCTTAATTCTTATTCCCCATTGGTAGGACCATTATTGGCCATTTGTTTATGTCCCTTTGCAGTTTTTTCTATGCAAATGTTAGTTTTTTATTATTGACTTAGATCATAATTAATGAGCTGTTTGTATCTTAAACAAAAATTAGTCCTTTGTCATATGTAAGCAGAAATATTTTTGCTAAATTGTCAAATTTTTAAAATTATAGTTGACATAAAATGTTATATTAGTTTTATTGTACAATTTAGTTTCTCGACAGTTACATCCATCATAACATGCTCACTACACCTGTCACCACACAGAGTTATTACAGTACTGTAAGCTATTCTAAAGCTGAAATTTGTACATCCTCTTCCCCTTCATCTATTTCACCTGTCCCCCCATTTCCCTCCTCTCTGGCAACCATCAGTTTGTTCTCTCTTTATGAGTCTGTTTCTGTTTTGTTTGTTCATTTCTTTTGATTTTTAATTAAGTGAAATCATACAGTATTTGTCTTTCTCAGTCTGACTTACTTCACTTTGCTTAATACTTTCCATGTTGTCATGAATGGCAAGATTTCATTCCTTTTTTTTAAGACTGAGAAATATTCCATTGTGTGTCTATACCACATCTTCTTTATCCATTCCTCTACTGATAGACACTTAGGTTGCTTCCATATCCTGGCTGCGGTAAATACTGCTGCAATAAACAGAGGGGTACATATATCTTTTCAGATTTGTGTTTTCATTTTCTTCAAGTAAATACCCAGAAATGGAGTTGCCGGATTTTATGGCCATTCTAGTTTTAATTTTTTGAGGAATCTCCATACTGTTTTCCACAGTGGTTGCACCAGTTTACATTCTCACCAACAGTGCATGAGGATTCCCTTTTCTCCACATCCTTGCCAATACTTGTTATTTCTTGTCTTTTTGATACTGATGATGTGAGGTGATACCTCATTGTGGTTTTGATTTGCATTTCCCTGATGGTTAGTGATGTTGAGCATCTTTTCCTGTGCCTGTAGGCCATCTGTATATCTCCTTTGGAAAAATGTTCAGGTCTTTTACGCATTTTTAATTGGATTATTTGGTTTTTTTGGTGTTACATTGTATGAGTTCTTTATATATTTGGGATATTAACCCCTTCTCAGATCATTTGAAAGTATCTTCTTCCATTCACTGTCTTTTCATTTTATTGATGGTTTTCTAGTCCAGTTGTTTATTTTTGTTATTGTTTCCCTTGCCTGAGGAGATGGATCCAGAAAATTTTTGCTCAGGCTGATGTCCAAGAATGTATTGCCTATGTTTTCTTTTAGGAATTTGGTGGTTTATGTAAGACAGCGGTTTGGTTTCATTCTTTTGCATGTCCAGGTTTCCCAGCACCATTTATTGAAGAGAATTTTTTCCCCATTGTATATTCTTACTTCCTTCATCATAGATTAATTGACCATGTAAGGGTAGGTTTATTTCTGGGCTCCGTTTTTTTAAACCATTGATTTATGTGTTTATTTTTGTATCAGTATCCTACTGTTTTATTATAGCTTTGTAGTACAGTTTGAAAGCTGAGATTCTGATACCTTCAGCTTTGTTCTTCTTTATCAAAATTGCTTTGGCTATTTGGGATATTTTGTGGTTCCATAAAAATGTTAGGATTATTATTTCTTTTAGTTCTGTGAAAAAAATACTGTTGGTGCTTTGATAGGAATTGCAGTGAATCTGTAAATTGCTTTGAGTAGCGTAGACATTTTAACAATATTCATTCTTCCGGTCCCTGAGCATGGTCTGTCTTTCCATTTGTTTGTGTCATCTTTAATTTCTTTTATCAATGTTTTATGTCTTTTACCTCCTTGGTAAAAGGATGTCTTTTACCTCCAGAGTACATGTCTTTTACCTCCTTGGTTAAATTTATTCCTAGGTATCTTACTCTTTTTGATACAAGTATAAATGGGTTTGTTTTCTTAATTTCTCTTTCTGCTACTTCATCATTAATATATAGAAATGCAACATTTCTACATATTAATCTTAAAACCCTGCAAATTTACTGAATTCGTTAATTCTAATACTTTTTGGAAGACAAAAATGCTGTCTTTTAATAATTTGGTTCTGTTTTTTTTGTTATTTTTTCAGAAACTAGTGTAAAAGTTTTACATTTTTGTGTGATCTAACTTGGCATCATTTTCCTTCATAGCTTATAGTAGATATTTTGTCCTCCAGGATTATAAACACATTCATGTTTTCTTGTGGTAGATTTATGGTTTTTTTGGTTGTTGTTTTGTTTTTTAAACTTGATAGTTTGGTGTTAATTTTGTGTTAATGGTGTTAGATGAGGATAAAGCTTACCATAATCTTGTTGTATTCCAAGTGTTTATCCTCCTTTCCCACCCTACTTCTCCTAAGCAAAAGAATATTTCTCTTTCTTTCAACCACACCCACTTTATTGTCAGTGTTATTCCCATCTCTAGCCAACCTGGCACACAACATTGGAGAAAACAGATCCATTTTCAAGTTTTTTTGTTTATTGTTTGTTGGAGTTTTTTGTTAGTCCTAGTTCCCTAACTCAATGCTGTGGAGAATCCTGGGCTATCATGGTACTTGGTTGAATGTCTTATTATTGGGTTCCATTATATGTCACTTCACATCCCATCAAATTTTTGGAATTATAGCATGATTCTACTTAGAACTGCAGCCTCCAGTAATTTTGTTTCCTTGACTTCAAAAATCATCTGAGGATAAGAACATCAGTACTATCTGTTTTCCAAATGTAGAATGGACTTTTCCCAGTTCTTGTTTAGTTGTCATTAGGTGTGATCGAAATTTTGTCATTTAAATTTCTTCCTGAATGAATGACTTTAGAGTGAAGTTCATAGAGGAGTGGTTATGAGCAGTTAGGGAGTAGTTTATTAATAGAAGTGATAACTAGGAATAACTGAACCACTGAGAGAAATACTTCCTAAATTGTATATCATGCAGTTTTTTGGAAATTTCCTCCCCCCCCCAAAGATTTTATTTATTTATTTCAGAGAGAGAGAGCATGAATGGGGGAAAGAAAGAAGTCGAATCCCCGCTGAGGGCAGAGCCCAATGTAGAGCTCAATCTCAGGACCCTGAGATCATGATCTGAGCCTAAGGCAGGCATTTAACTGACTGAGCCACCCAGGTGTCCCCAAAATGATGGCTTTAAAATGCATATGGTCATTTATACTATACCTACAAAATGGACAGACTTCCTCTGTGGTTCTAAAGAAATTGGAAATTTTTGGTGATAAATGGAGTGAATAGACAAAGTATCTAGGGGCGCCTGGGTGGCTCAGTGGGTTAAAGCCTCTGCCTTCAGCTCAGGTCCTGATCCCAGGGTCCTGGGATCAAGCCCTGCATCGGGCTCTCTACTTGGCAGGGAGCCTGTTTCCTCCTCTCTCTTTGCCTGCCTCTCTGCCTACTTGTGATCTCTGTCTGTCAAATAAATAAATAAAATCTTTAAAAAAAACTACAACAAAGTATCTATGAGCAGAGATTTATGTTACTCTGCAAAGTAGTAGTCTACATATAATTTAAGCCCCCATATTTCTCATAGGGTAGTATTTTAGAACATTCAACCTATAGCAGACCTGGTTTCTTTGACCTTCCTCTGATGTATTCTGCTTTGTTAATGTTATGAATAAAATACATTGCCTAAAAATGGGTATCATCAGTACGTCAAATGAAGCCTTAACTGTGCAAAAGAAGAGTAGAATTATCTTTACTGATCTGAACATAGTACTTTATCTGTAACCTAACATTGCATTTTTTCATTAAGCGTGTCTCAATGTTGATTGCCTTTTGAGTTCTCCTCAGTTATACCTCTCATTTATTTTCCAGCTGAGTTACTGTCAAGTCTACCTGTCAGTCTACATAATAAATTGGTACTTTGAATTTAATCACAGGGTTTTGTATTATATTGTAGGTTTAGCTTAGCTTTCCAGACTATTAGAGGTCTTTAAATTCTTATTTGGTCTTCCATTTTAAGCCATTCGTAGATTTGTGTCAATCTTTGGTGGTTATGTGAAAGTCAAAAATTATAAACTGACTGCCAAATTCATCCCCTGGTGTGTTTTATTTGGCTAGCACATTCTGTTAGTATTTCTATGAATTAGGATGCTTCTAGTTATGTTTTATATTGTCTATCTGATTTATCAACCACTACCCCTTACTGCATTACACATTTTGGCTTCACACATTTACATTCTGTTGCTTAGCCATTCATTGAAGGTGTTTGCTTTTGCAACCTCTAATATATTAAATCATTTATGAAAATACTGATTGGGACAAGAAAAGGACAGAGCTTGTAGTCCTACATCTAGAAACCTTCCTTGAATTTGACATTTATGTTTTCATCTTTTTATTCTTCGCTTTTGGTGTCATTGTTTAGCAAATGAATTAAATTATAATACAGTGCTATATATACCCTCAGGTTATTCATAAATATATCATGATTAACTTTGTCAAATGATTTATTAAAATCACGTTTCTTGATTTTCAACATCTGTGTTAATGATATTTCTGAAACCAAGACTCACCATTCCTTCAATTCTCTGTACATATTCTTGTGGTACTAGTTTGGTATTCTATTTATGTATTCCTTTTAGTAGACCTCATCTTCACTTAGAACTTCTTGTCTAAATCTTGATCTCTCAAATGTTCTTCTCTTGATTTTGCTGCCTTTAGTTCTACATAGGACCTTATATCTTATTTTACAAGAAGGAGGGTTATCAGACATACACTTACTTAACTTAGAATTCTTTCTAACCTAATCATTTATTTTAGATATATAGGAAGAAAAATGTGGTATCATGTCCTCCTAAACATGACAATAGTGAACATTTAAATCTTTATATTTGCCGGGTAATGTGCTTAAAGAGCTTTTTGTAGATTATTATAATCTCAAGATAGTCTTAAAGTAGATGCCATTGTTAGTGTGGTTTTATAGGAAACTGAGTCCGAAAGAAGTTAAGTAACTTCCTTGTGGTAACAGAACTTGTGCTATCAGAGTTTGGCCTTCCATGTTTTGTTTGACTGATGCTAACTTTGCCTTTTAATTGCACTGAATGGTACTCTGTGTTCTTGTTTCTCATTTCTCGTGATGTTCTAGAACACTGTTTTATCAGTTATCCCTTTTCTTTCCTTTCTTATCACTTTATTCCATCCTTTTATTCTGTCCTTATCCACTCAGCCTGCAATAAATTTGGGTTATCTTTTAGCCATTTAAAAAATACAAATGAAAAGCACATCAACAATTTCTCTACAGCCTCTCTCTATTTTGCCTCTCCTCAAGTTATCAGCTCCTGGCTTGCTTTTTACTTTCACCACAATGGATTTTGTAAGAACAAACTAAATTAGCTGCATCCTCTTTCTCACCTACCATCTGCTTACTCTTGATCTTAGTATAGGTTGGTTGCTTCTGGCACCATGGTCTGAAACTGCTCTTTCCAGGACCATCACTGAACCATGATACACCAGATATAACAACCTTTCAGTCCTTATCTCTCCTGCTAGTGAAACACCTTGCTGTTCCACATCTCATCATTATTGAAATTTCTTTGCTTTTTAATGCCTCTTAGTTCTGTTTCTTAGTCTTTACAAAGTTGTCCCCTAATGTAATTTCCTTGAGGTTAATGTTTTCTAGGATTACACTCTGAGTCTTTTCTCACTCTCTTACTGTACCCCCACTTCTTAGTTGAGTGAAGCTGTGCTCATAGTTTTAGCTACTGTCTAAATCTCTAGACATACTCCATTCTCTTTTTTTGAGTTTTGACTTGACCTGAATTTCCAGCTATCTGTGGAACATAGCCACCTAAATGTTCTGAAATCCGAGATCCTCCATTAAATAAAAGTTAAAACTTTTCCTTCACACCTTTTTTTCCTCTTTACGCTTTCCTTGTTCCATTACCTGCCTAGTCGCCCAGGTTTAGAGAGTGTTTAATTAATCCCAATTTCTTTGCTTCAGGAGGTTCTCTATTACTCTCATGTTTAGGTAGCCAATATATCTGCCTTTCCTAACCTCCATTTTCTTTCAGTCCTTATTGTCTAAATGCTAGTCTAGGTCTTGGATACCTGTAGGATGTTTCTAGAAGCTCACACTGCTTTCACTCTCAACTTCCCTCTTCCCTCCAACCTCCATACCTGCTTTTCACAGTGCTGTTTGAGTTAAAGCAGATGTGTATGACTGCCATCCTAATTTTTAAATAATATTCATTGCTTTTGTGCTTAGTTCATTCAGCAGATATTTATTGAGTACCAACTATGTGCTAGGCAGTATTCTAGGTGGAGAAGAATGATGAACAAAACGGACAAAAATCTTATCACTCATTGAGCTTAGTCTAGTGGGGGGGGAAGGAGACAATATAAAGTAAACTATGTGGTTAGAAAATGATAAGTATCATGGGGAAAAATAAAGTAGGCAGGGCAGGTAAGAGTATGGGATGGAGAAATTGGTGAAAGCCCAATTAGGGAAAGCTACTCTAAAACAGTAACATTTTAGCAGGATTTAGGGTGGCTCAGTTGGTTAAGCAGCTGCCTTCGGCTCAGGTCATGATCCCAGCGTCCTGGGATCGAGTCCCACATCGGGCTCCTTGCTTGGCGGGGAGCCTGCTTCTCCCTCTGCCTCTGCCTGCCATTCTGTCTGCCTGTGCTCGCTCCCCCCCCCCCTGATAAATAAATAAAAATAAATAAAATCTTTAAAGGAATTGAGACCAGAGCAATGTGTATATCTAAGGGGGAGAACATTCCAGGCTTAAGGGGTGATCAGTATAGAGGCCCTGAATATGAAATCCTGCCAAATGTGTTCAGGAAACAGCAGGAAGTTATTGTCAGTAGAGATGAACAAGCAGCAGGGCAGTGGTAGAGGATGGAAATAAGGAAGTATGTGTGGAGGACCTTGTAGACCACTTTATAAGAATAAATCTTAATGAGGTGTAGTAGAAGAGCTACCATTTAACTTCTGTTTTGTTGAGATTAGACCAAAGGGGAAAGGTGAAAGCAGAAAGACCATTTGGGAGGATACTGCCATAATCCAGATGAGAGGTGATAGTAGTTCAGACTAGGATTATAGCAATGAAGATGATAAGAAATGGTTGGATCATGAATAAATTTTAAAGATAGTACCATTAATACTTTCTTTCGTGTGTGTATCTGTGTAGGAGAAGGAGGAGAGTGGGGGAACTAATGATGATTCTAAGGTTTTTAGCCTTAGCAATGTCAAGTATATTGGAAGTGTAGGAAGTTCTTCATGGGAAGTGTAGGAAGTCCTTCATAGGAAGAACAGAATAGTATCATTTTTTACATGTAGAGGGCTTGCCTTTACAAGGATGTTAGTCACTTTATCACTAGTTAGAGAAGGGAAATAGGAGCATATGGGGTTGGAAACTGTAGGTGGGCACATGTAATGATGCAGGCCAGGTCATCAGCTGAGGGTGAGGATGGGAAGACAGGTATTGGAGGTCAGACTGAAAGAAGAAATCAAGTATTTGGGAAAAGTGAAAGAACTAGGCAAATATGTAATTGCTGGGCCAATTGAATTTCTTGATGATGAATTTACTGTGAAACCAAGCAGCACAGTTTTAGATTTCTTTGTAGCCATGTTCAGCAGTTTGGGTGCAGGCATGGAATGAATGGGTAGCTGGATTTAACCAGGTTTGTGGTTTATCAAACAGGTCTGATGTAAGAAAAGGATATATATTAGAGCAGACTTGGGACACTTTTTCATAGAGGGCCAGATAGTAAATATTTTTGGTTTTGCAGGCTATAGTCTCAGTTATATACTCAGCTCTGCCCCAGAGCAGCTATAGAAAATACTTACATGAATGAACATTGCTATATTCCTATAAAACTTTATTTATAAAAACAGGCAGCAGGCCTTTGCTGTTTGTTTACTGACCGCGTGTTAGAGAATGAGGGTGATAGTAGACCTTGTGATGTAAGCTGGATATGGAGAGAAGAGAGGAGAATGTGGAAGAGTGAGGGATAATGAAAAGGTAGTAGAGTTGATGGCACGTTGTCTCACTAAACTGTTTCCTGAGCTCTGCTGTTTTTCATTGACCCCACATCTTGTTTTTCTATGCTTTCATAGTTTTCTATGCCTTAAACGCTCCTTTCATACTCCATTTAGATGTTGTCTCTTTTATGCCTCCACCTTTACTTTCTCTACAGTGGCTACTGACATGTAGAAAATGCTGACATGTAGTAAATGCTGAAAACTGAAATTCTTTACTTCGTTTTGGTAGGTAACATTGATTTCAGATTGTGAAAATTTGTTTACCTACAGATTTTCCCCTTTAGCAGCCATTTCTAGATTTGAACACAGTGATTCTCAACTTTGTTTTCTGCTTCATTTTACCCATCTGATATTGTTCACATGAACAGAGTAGAGGTAGCACTCTGTTCCTCTTTCCCATTTGGTACTTAGTTGGAATTCCTTTCTTTCTATCTACTGATCTTGGATTGGTGTCTTTAGGCTGATGAGAAAGGATGTTTAAACATAGGACCTGCAATACACTTGTGAGTATGGTAACTTGCTGCCTTATAAATTACTCTTTTTATTTCAGTTACTTGTATAAGACAAGTGATTATTTTACTAATTATAGACTATCAGATAACCATAGAATCTTCTTTGTAGAGGTTGTAGAGAAATTGTGAAGAACATCTAGTCCAATTTTTCATATTTTAGTTGAAGGAACTGAAGCCTAGAGAGATTAAGTGTTGCATTAGTTAGTATACATTAGTTAGTAGCCGAGCAAAAGCTGGAAATCTTTGCTGCTAATTTAGCACTCACTCTACTACCATGACAGCTTCCTGATAGGATAAAAGGGCACTGATTCTCAAACTAGAAAATAGGAAATTTTGTGACAGGTGATATCCTCTAAAATCTTACTACAAAATAATAGTTTAAGTATAATTAAAAATCTTAGCAGTATTGAAATGGCTATTTTTTACCATGAAATAGTTAGTAAAAAGGTACAGTAGACTTGTTTTTACTGTTATGACTATATTCTGAATTACTTTTGTATAATTAGAATTGAATGCATGAATCTTAAAAGTGTGAATAAGTAAAAGTAAAAAAATCTGAGTAAATGTATAGAGATTTTGCTCTGAGTATATAAAATACTAGTTTCTAATTTTGTTTTTTCTGTTTTTAATGAACTCTTTCAGAAAGATGAAGTCTATCTTAATCTGGTGCTGGACTATGTTCCGGAAACAGTATACAGAGTTGCCAGACACTATAGTCGAGCCAAACAGACGCTCCCTGTGATCTATGTCAAGGTATGTAAAAATGGAGCAATTTCCCATTTTAAAAAGTACTTAATATGAGCCAAGGAAAGTGCTGGCTATGTTTTAACTGTATTATTGTATATAATGCCAAGTGGGGGAAGCTGCAAAGTAGGTATTGCTAGATCTTCATTAAATTCTTATATAATTTTAAAGTGTGAAACCTTCACCTTTTAAACTTTGATGACTCTCATATTAAAAATATCTTGTCATATTTCTGACAAGTGAATTTTTTCACAGACATTTGTGGATTTCAATTTTGCTGGCCATAACACCTGTTTATTTAATTTCAGATACCCTTATTATGGCATAGACTGAAAAAGGAGCAGGCATATCATATAAAATTATAAAGTATATATATGATCAGATTAAACATTATATTGTCATTTATAGATTCAGCTTAACTGTAACTAAAGTTTAAATTTCCTGTAATTTTAAATATGTACAGACTCTATGAAGGTGTTACTTAATTTTTAGTACCTAATGTCAGCTTCTGTGAAAGAACCCAAGAGTTGCTAGGAATTTATCCAGCATAATTCTGATTAAAGTTTTGATCGCTGATTAGAAACATTATTGTCATTATTATCGTTATTAGATTGTTCAGATCTTTAAAAAATTTTTATTGAACTATGGTTGACACACAGATTATTATTTTTTAACTATGACATTGTGAAAATTAACTAGGTGTTAAATTTCAAAGTCTAGCTATCTAAATACAATTTTTTGCATTTTATCCTTTAATAGGAGTGACTCTAGAAAATAAAATTGACTCTGAATGTCTTAAGATTGAGTACTGAATTTTGCTTAATAGTTACAATTTTAAACTTTATAGTGATAAAATGGGTACCAAAGCAGGAGTTTGGTAGCTAGATAATTATGACAAGGAGTCAGTATTCCTATTGAATTCAGTGCTAGGAATTTAAAAATCTGCTTCCAGTATAATTTTATTTGGACTTATCAAACTTGGTTGAAGTTGGTGGTTAAGTTGATAATAGGAGGAACTAAAAGACACGGTTTTTGTACTACAAATGTACTTTAGTACTTTATTCTAATTTTAAAATAGTGGGTCCTATTCAAGATAATCTACACACTAGAATACCCCTTTTAAGTCCCTAAATCTAGAATAATCTTTGAACATCTCAGTTTAGAATGTTGATGGATTTATGAAGCAGAAGAAACCCTAGATTTAGTTCCTGAAGACCTAGTTTTGAGACCCAACTTTGCTATTAAGTGCTTTTGGGCAGTTACCGATCTACTCTCTACTTAGCTTCCATGTTGGTAAAATTGTATTCATTTCTTTACTGCTCACAATTAAGCATTGTTGGTCTGTTAAGGTGAACTTAACATATGAGAAAGCACTTTTGGGACTGTAAAATAAAAGTAATAGAAAATCTTAACACCAGATTTAAAAAAACAACATGTGGACATTTAATAAGTTGTACACAGTAGTTAGACGAGTTTTTTATTTCAACTCTAGTTCAGCAAACAAATACTAAATGATTGCAGAACAATGTGAAGCTTAATAAAATATTTTATTCCTCCTCTAATAAGAATAAAAACAATTACACAAATAACTATAAAACAAAAAATACATAGTGTTACTAAAGTAGTTAGATAGGTCATATTCTTTTGAATTGGCAAAATTCCCAAGAGAGGGGTAGTAATACCTCTGTTGAATCTGCTCTTCAAGTTCACTTCCCTCCTAGCATATCTATATTGCTCCATAGCTAAGCCAATACCTGTTTTCTCACCATTTAACATAAAATGTGCCAAGTGATTTTCTTTTCCTATATCTGTCTACAGAAATTTTACTCGTTTCAGGATCTTGTCTTTGGTCACTCTAAATATATGTTTTTATTATTGAAGATTTCAAATAGAAATAAAGGAGAAAATGGAATAATGAACCTCCATGTACCCATTATACTATTTGAACAATGATCAGTTCATGGCCACTCTTGTTTCACCTATACCACTCTCTACTCCCCACTTCCTTTATTTTGAAGCAAGTCACAGATGCTGTTATTTTCATCTGTAACTATTTCAGTATATATGTGTAAATGATAGGGTCTTTCTTTTTAAAAGCTTAGTTACAATATCATTGTCTTTACCTATACAAATAAATAGTTAATCACTAACACCTTTAGATATCTACTATTTTTATTGCCTGTGTGTGTGTGTGTGATTTTAAGTTTCTTAGAATTGGGTGAAGTGCGTGTTTTATAATTGGCTGATATATGTGTCTAATTTTTCTTTTAACTTATAGACCATTCTCTCTTACACTTTGGTATTAAACAAACTGGGTCAGTTGATGTGCAGTTTCATGGTCTGAGTTTTGCTGATTGGGTTACTGTAGTGTTAATATGTTGCTCTGCCTTCTGTATTTCCTGCAAATTGGTGATTAGATGTATTTTTATAAGATTCAAGACTACTGCATGTGTATTATTGAGCGGTTTCCTAAGGAAAAGCACAATATCTTTTTGTGATGCTTATAACCATTGATCATTGCCTAAATCTGTTAATTTATAAAGGATTACAAAATATGCATGTTCTTTTTTTTTTTAATATTTTATTTATTTATTTGAAGAGAGAGATCACAGGTAAGCAGAGAGGCTGGCAGAGAGAGAGAGAGAGAGAGGGAAGCAGGCTCCCTGCTGAGCAGAGAGCCCGATGTGGGACTCGATCCCAGGACCCTGAGATCATGACCTGAGCCGAAGGCAGTGGCTTAACCCACTGAGCCACCCAGGCGCCCCGCATGTTCTTAAGTTATTATTCATTCTTTATTTATAAGCTGGAGGACCCTTGGGTGCCCTGCCTGGTTGAGCATCCAGCTCTTGTTTTCAAGTTCAGGTCATCAGATCCACCCTGCGTTTAGCATGGAGTCCACTTGAGATTTGCTTCCCCTTCCTTTCCCTCCCTCCCCCAGCCACTCACCCTGTCTCTCTCCCTCTCTCTCTCTGAAATAAATAAACAAATAAATAAATGAAATCTTTATCCAAAAAAATTTATAAGCTGAACTAGTTTCCCACGTCAAGTATTTGATTACCTGAGGTACAGTTTATATAATAAATACAGGATATGTATTTGATTATATCCCTTAATTTACAAAAATTTATAATTAGTTGGTTCACAGGTTCCTTCAGAAGTGATCAACAAGGTATTTGTTGTGTAGGTTTGTTTTAAAACTTCTTGCCTGAGTCTCAGTAATCTAATCTTTGATAGCTTCTTCACTTTCTAGCATGGTAGTGTTCTAGGTTCATCTTATACATTTCTTCCCCAGACTTGGAATCAACCTTTTCTTCAAGGAAACCTTATTCTTTAAGTGAGAAATGATATTTAGAGACCACCGTCTCTAATGTTAGGAGTGGTAATTGCTACAGGGTTGGTTATTCTTTCTGGGTTTTTTAGTGCACAGAGTTAGAAAATACTTCAATAAGCTTTTCATATAAAATACATCTTTTTTTTATCTCAAAGGTTAATATAGATTGACATTGCTCATTAAATATTGAGGAGGGTTAACAATCTTCCATCTATATTTTCTTTCTCTTACACTAAAAATTCCATTTTTCAATGATAGTATAATTACTTGTTCTGTCCTACACTCTACATATAATAGTCTTAGAATAATAATAGTGACACTACCACGACCAAGTGAAAGTAATTTAAGATCACTTTGCATTTCTTTTTATTTCTATGGTATATTTTATTAGGTATGAACAGTAAAATTTTTCTCTTAAATTGAGTATTTCCTCTCTGTGCAAGTATGTATCATTAAGCTTTGTTCATTTCCTTTTTTTTTTTTTTAATATTTATTTGAGGGAGAAAGAGAGAGTGCATGTACAGGAGAACGCAGGTGGTGGAGAGGGAGACGTAGGCTGCCCATCAAGCAGGACTCTATCCCTGGGCTCTAGGATCATGACCTGAGCTGAAGGCAGCCGCTTAACCAACTGAGCCACCCAGGCACTCCAAGCTTTGTTTATTTCATTTTACTTTTATTGGAGATTGCATTTAAAATTCTTTTATTCATGTGGTGCCTGGGTGGCTCAGTCAGTTAAGGCCTGTCTCTTATTTTTGGCTCAGGTCATGATCTCAGGATTGTGAGACAGAGCCCCACATCAGGTTCCCTGCTGGACATGGAGTGTGCTCAAGATTCTCTTTCTTCTCCTTCTGACCCCACCCCTCCCTAAAAATATTTTTTAAAATTAATTTTGCTTTAAATTTTATGTCAACATTAATATAAAATATTATGTAGTTCCAAAGTAAAATCTACAAAACAAGGATTATCATCAAATAAGTTTAACTTTTATACCTGTTTCTTCTCTATTTCCTCTCTCCCCCAGTTAAATATTTAAATTTTTTATAGTCCTCCCATTTTAAAATAAGCAGATGTATATAATTATTTTTCCACCTCCTTTTTATGTAAATAGTTACATAATATGTACATTTTTCCTCCATGATACTTTTTAAGTTAAAAATACATTCTGGAGATCACTCTTTATTAACATAGAGAGACATAGCTATTTCACCTTCCTTTTATAGCTCCACATTAGTGTATTATATGACTATATCCTAATTTATTCAGCTGCTTACCTACTATTGGTCTGTTGTTTTCCCTTCAGGTGTTTGTTTTTCTTTTTGTTATTACAAATAATGTAGTAAAGAGCCTTGTATTTTCTGTGGTTTGTTTTGTTTTAAAGATTATGTATATTTTTAGAGAAATAGAGGGCATGAGCAGAGAGGGAAGGGGCAGAGAATCTCAAGCAGACTCTGAGCTGAGCAGGAAGCCCAACACGGGGTTCAATCTCAGGATTCTGAGATCATGACCTGAGCTGAAACCGAGTCAGATGCTTAACCGACTAAACCACCCAGGCACACAATGTTTTCAGTGGTTTTGACAGCATATATTTGGATGAGATCTCTGGCATCCTATATTGTAAAAAAGAAAATAAGGTATATGCATATTGAAGTCGGCATACAAGGAAAGATCTAACACTCTTTTCACCCCCTTGTGGAAAAAAGGATGCTTCTTTTATATAACTTTAGCCCTTCCAGAGTCCGAGCTGTTGGCCTGTTTTTTTTAGGACTCAAATCTATTCTTATTTTTAAGAGTTTAAAAAAGATAAAAACATTGTCTGAAATTGATAATTTGATCTCATTCACTTATTCATTTTACCTGGTTTTATAAAACTATGTTTTGTGAAAAATATTGGATTGGGAGGTGAAGTAAAAATAATAAACACATATACTCTTGCCTTCATGGACCTGATCATCCAATAAGTACTTGTTTAGCATACATGTCACCAGAATGGCAGCTGCAGTCCTTTGTAATTGTTTGACATCCATTTTTTTCATTTTTTCTGGAGAAGTATACTATACTATATTATATTATATTATATTATATTATATTATTGCTTCAAACGTTTCTTCAGTTTTTATAGTATGGGTCACTTTGTAGTTGATGGTGGTTAATATACAAGTTAAAACGTTTTTGAGCACCTTTGCCTTTTGATGAGCATCTTCTATAACTAAGTAGGTTTTAAAATTCAAGTCTGAAACCAGGAAAATCATCATTGTGAATTTTAATTTTTTTTTTTTAATTGAAAAGACAGGTTAAAGAACTTGGTCTGAAGACACAAGAAAGTTGGCTGCATTTTTGTGAATCATAAACAAAATAGTTATGTATTGTTTGTTTTAAACAGATTTAGTAGCAAAGAGGAAAGAACAGTGGACTTGAGTTAGATTTGATAAGTTTGTAACTGATCAGACTGTTCATTTGGCCTTCAGTTACCACACCTATGAAAATGAGGATAAATATGCATCCCGCAGAGTGCTTGCAAGAATGAACTAAACAAAAGGGTAAAACAGGCTTGGTTTGACAGTACGTATTAAATAAATCTTGAGGGGTGCCTGGGTGGCTCAGTTGTTATGCGTCTGCCTTCAGCTCAGGTCATGATCCCAGGGTCCTGGGATCAAGCCCCACATGGGGCTGCTTGCTCAGCAGGAAGCCTGCTTCTCCCTCTCTCACTCCCCCTGCTTGTGTTCCCTCTCTCGCTGTCTCTCTCTCTGACAAATAAATAAATAACATCTTTTAAAAAATCTGTCAGTCAATCTTGAATTTCAAAATGTGCTAAATATCTCCTGAGTTTCTAAGAGTTTATCATTCTTGTATTTACTTGGTGATCAAGCTATTTAATGGTTACATTTTTACACTTTCATTTAATAGAATAAAAATATGATAAAACACAGAAATCATTATTAAAGAGGTATACTTTCTCAAGCCACTATGGAGTATTTAGTATCTGATTTGGATAAATTGCTTATCTTCTGTGCCTCAGGCACTTTATATGGAAAATAAAAATAATAATGCCTATTATTATATAAAGATTAAATGAAAATGCATGCAAAGCACTTAGAATAGTACCTTTTCCTTGTTACTGTTACTGCTGTCTTGATAGTAGAGAAGGCCTCTCCATTTTCCTGTAAATACACTTTTACAGAATCTAAAACAAAATAGATATGAAATTGTACATTTCTTCTTTATCTTTTCAAAAGATAAAGTGAGGAGAATGGATACAGATTAGATCTTTTAGATGAATGAATGTAGTTAAAAAAAAAAAAGACTCAGTCTCATTTAAGGTCTTAAGCATTTTTGACAAAACATTTTTTTCACACTGGTGATTGCTGACCGAGACATTAGCGCCCTGATAGTGAAATCTCTCCTTTAATAAATTAATACCTGTGAACTTAATTTCTTATTGGAGCTTATTTTCTTAGTAGTAGTAAATTTAACTTTTAGAACTCTGAGAGTAAGCTTTAGGACTTGGAGATATGATGATATCTTGAACAATAATAATAATATGATAGAATTAGGAAGCTTTTTAAATTATATGGAATACCGACATCCTTTAATTCTTTTTTTTTAAAAGATTTTATTTATTTGATAGAGATTACAAGTAGTCAGAGAGGCAAGCAGGGGGAGAGGAGGAAGCAGGCTCCCTGCTGAGCAGACAGCCCAATGCAGGGCTTGATCCCAGGACCCTGAGACAATGACCTGAGCCGAAGGCAGAGGCTTTAACCCATGAGCCACCCAGGCACCCCTACATCCCTTAATTAACTTTGGGGACAAAATGCTGACCTTATTGAAGATTTCTTTCATACATTTTACATTATGCTTCATTTTTAAAAAGGCTTAAACTCATCTAGCTTTAGTTCAGTATAACATTAAGAATGTACTGAAATTGAGTTGTCTGTAGTTTTCATCAGGGCCTATCTGAAGAAAAGTAGGCCTCATGTTAACTTCCAGAAACTAGTAAGCCTTGGGGCACCTGGGTGGCCCAGTGGGTTAAAGCCTCTGCCTTCTGCTCAGGTCATGATCCTAGGGTCCTGGGAAGGAGCCAGGCATCAGGTTCTCTGCTCAGTGAGAAGCCTGCTTCCAACTCTCTCTGCCTGCCTCTCTGTCTACTTGTGATCTCTGTCTGTCAAATAAATAAATATAACCTTAAAAAAAAAAAACCTAGTAAGTCTTAACAGTAGCCTCTGAAGGTAGTGCCTTCTATCAGTACTTTCCTGACCTTTGACTTTGTCGTTTTAACCAAGATACTGATATACTTGAGTTGAACTCATTTCAAAAATTCTTTCCATGATATATAACTTTGAGGTAGGGGTCAGAAGGTAAGTAGTCAGAAAAATTTAAACACCAACCTTGGGATAAACAGATTTAAGATATATTCACTTTCTTGATAGAGTCCCTGTCTTCCTCAGCTAGCTTCCCTACAGAGTCAGTTTCTCAGTGTATTTTTTTAATAATAGAATTGAAATAAATATCCCTTCAATTTGATGTCAATAATCAGCAAGGATGCATTTTTTAAAAAATATTATATTTATTTATTTGACACAGAGAGAGAGATCACAAGTAGGCAGAGAGGCAGGCAGAGAGAGGGGGAAGCAGGCTCCCCGCCGAGCAGAGAGCCCAACTCGGGGCTCGATCCCAGGACCCTGAGACCACAACCCAAGCCGGAGGCAGAGGCTGTAACCCACTGAGCCACCCAGGTGTCCCAAGGATGCATTTTTTAATAGCATTTTAAAATCTACTTATTTCTGAAAGATAACATAGGAAGACTGGTGTAGCTACTGATGTCTTGATAGATCATTGGTTATAGATTTTTCTCAGTCACATGTGAGTTTTCCTGGTCCCCTCTGTCAGTAAGCTCTAGGGCTGACATCTCAGGAAAATATTATTCTAAAGATGAAAACTTAATAAGAATAGTGAACTTAGAAAAAAACAGAATACTTGGCTTCTGGTCTAAACAGTGTTACTTGCTAGCTACATGATCTGGAATACCTTTCTGGGTATTCCACCTGTATTTTTTTTAATAGCCCATTTTAGGAGGCTTTCGGTAAGATGTCAGTAAAATAAAAATTTATAAATCACATTGTGACATTTCCTTTTTTTTATTGAGGGGGATGGTGCAAATATAACATGGTTAATGCAACTTTAATTAGCTAATTAATATATAAATGACATGAAACTCTTAAAAGGGAGATTGAGTGCTGCTCTTTTCTGAAAATCCGTTACTTTATTTATTGCTTAAAAGATTCTGATTTGTTTGGGACAAAGTCTTCATTAATTTTTACTATATTTTCCAGTTGTATATGTATCAGCTGTTCCGAAGTTTAGCCTATATCCATTCCTTTGGAATATGCCATCGGGATATTAAACCACAGAACCTCTTGTTGGATCCTGATACAGCTGTCTTAAAACTCTGTGACTTTGGAAGGTAAGTTTTTTCTTTTCTTCTCCCTTCTTTCACTCCTCCCCAATCCCACCCTCCTACCCTGTATGCTCTTTTAAAATTATATGCCTTTGGGTGCACCTGCGTGGCTCAGTGGGTAAGCATCTGTCTTTGGCTTGGGTCATGATCTCAGCACCCTGGGGTTGAGTCTTGCATCAGGCTCCCTGCAGGGATCCTGCTTCTCACTCTCCCAAGCCCTCTGCCTGTGTTCCCTCTCTCGCTGTCTCTCTCTCTCTCTCTCTGTCAGATAAATAAATTAATTAACTTAAAAAAAAAAGAACAAAAAAAAAACTATATGCCTTTTACAGTATCACTCCAAAAATACCATAGTCCTTATTCAAGGAGTATGCACTATTTACAGATTCTTATAAGAGTAGTTTAATAAATTCTGTTAGAATTATAAATATGTATAGTCTTTTTTCCAGCATTTTAATTTGTAGGAATTAGTCCCTTAGAAATACTTTAAAATAGTGTATATACAGGGATTTTTATCATAAGATTGTTTATAAATATTAGTAGGAAAGTGACCAGATAAATTATAGTATATACACATTTAATGTAATACATGCAACTGTAAAAAGGAATAATGTCTTAGAAAAATTAAAGAACAAGATCAGGACTATATAAAGCTTTTTCATTTTTATGTTTTAAAAACATGGTATAGTCACATGTATATAGGTATATGATTATTTCTGGAATGATAGGTAATAAACCCATAATATTGATTGCCCCTAGGAAGGGAAACAGGGAGTATAGTGTGGTTGAGAAACTTGCTTTTTCATTGATGGTACCTTGTATTATTTGAATTTTTTTTTTTTTTAAGATTTTATTTATTTATTTATTTGACAGAGAGAGAGATCACAAGCAGGCAGAGAGGCAGGCAGAGAGAGAGAGAGGAGGAAGCAGGCTCCCTGCTGAGCAGAGAGGCCGATGCGGGACTCGATCCCAGGACCCTAAGATCATGACCTGAGCCGAAGGCAGCGGCTTAACCCACTGAGCCACCCAGGCGCCCCTATTATTTGAATGTTTTATTATGTGTTTATATTCCTTTCTTAATAAGAACTAATTTTTTTGAAGGTTTTATTTATATATTAGAAAGTGGGGGAGGGCACCTGGGTGGCTCAGTGGGTTAAGCCGCTGCCTTCGGCTCAGGTCATGATCTTAGGGTCCTGAGATCGAGTCCCGCATCGGGCTCTCTGCTCAGCAGGGAGCCTGCTTCTCTCTCTCTCTCTCTCTCTGCCTGCCTCTCCATCTACTTGTGATTTCTCTCTGTCAAATAAATAAATAAAATCTTTAAAAAAAAAAAAAAGGTGGGGGAGAGACAAGCTGGGGGTTAAGAAGGGAAGGACAGAAGGCGAGACCCTCAAGCAGACTCTGCCCCGAGCAGGGAGCCTAACACAGGACTTGATCTCATGACCCAGAGATTATGACCTAAGCCAAAACCAAGAGTTTGCTGCTGAGCAGTTGTGTTTTTGTTTTTAAAGTACTAGTATTCATTGCTGCATTCTTTCTCATTTCAGTGTTAACCTTAGTAGCAGTGTTTTCTTCCTTTTCCTCTATATTGAGTCTCTTGTTCTTTTCTGCAAATTCCAGTGCACTTTGTTTTCTTAAACTGATTCCTTGGTAATATTATATTGTGTCATAAGACATCATCCTTTTAATCTTCATAGTATTCAGCAACTTGTGCTTCTTGTAATCTATCCTTTCAACATGAAACCAAGCCTATATCCTTGTGTAACTCACTCAGTTAACCTTCTTCCACCTAGATTAGTTTTTCTCAGTCCCTAGTAGATCGCCACATAACTTGGATTCTCTCCATTTTTTTTCATCCTCACAAATTCTTTTCAGTTCAGCTCTTTATAAATATTGATCCACATCTCCTAATATCTCTATTTCCACCTCTTTGTAATACTTTCATGTCAGCCCACAGTTTAAATTTTAGGTTTAATATAAGATATATTCTTCATAGGCTGTCTCTTGAGTGTGTCAGTAAAACAAGCACATCTGCTCCTTCGGAGTCAATTCTTAGTCTCACAGCAGTGTGCTCCTTCAGACCATCCCCCTTTTATAGTTAACTGATCTCAGATACCTGTTTAGGATTCAGCTCATTTTGCAGGCTATAACTCTTCCTTCAACTATAAGAAAAGCTGAAGGCTATTCAATCAAAACTCTTACCTGATGCTTGAAACAAAGTGCACGTAACTGCTGAAATCAGATGAGTTTTACTGTTACGGGGTATCTTCCCCACGGAGAGTGACTGACCAGTATGAACTGTAAAAAGACTGAGACATCAAGTTTAGTAGTTTCTGTTCTCAACCATAGTGAAAACACTGCTACTATGGACCATTTTATTGGGACATAGGAATTGCTTTGTTCTGATATATTTAGAACAGGGATCTCACCTCTGTGGTAATAGGTCATTTTTAATAGCTCCAATAAATAACAAAGCTGCTCTTTTTTGTTTGTTTTTTAACAGTTGGTTTCGGCAAGTAGAATTTTAGGTACACTTTAGGTTCTTAGTGCCAGGTTGGTGGTAGTGACTTGAATAAAACAGTAGTACTCTCTTGTAGTGATTTTTTTTTTTTTTTAAACTAGATGAAATAAGGCCTAGAAGTAGCTGAAGATCTAGTTGGGCTTTCTCAAAACTAAGTGTGGTCGTTATATTAGTTGCTCTCATCCTTCAAAGGATGGGAAGGAACTTCAAGCCTCATCTGAAGAGAATGAAGGTAGCTTCATCAAGTATCCAGGAAATCTATAGGATGCAGAGTTTCCAATATTACCTTTTTTGTCTTATAGTGAATTTTCTGACAATATAATTGGAATCTCTCTTACTAATATAAAAAACCATTTATAGGGCGCCTGGGTGGCTCAGTGGGTTAAGCCGCTGCCTTCGGCTCAGGTCATGATCCCAGGGTCCTTGCTGAGCTGTTTGCTCAGCAAGGAGCCTGCTTCCCTCTCTCTCTCTCTCTGCCTGCCTCTCTGCCTATTTGTGATCTCTGTCAAACAAATAAATAAATAAAATCTTTAAAAAAAAAAAAATCCTTTTGTAAAGTAGAAAGTTTTTATCAGCTAAGCTGAAAAGGTATTTTAATTTTCATGCAGCCAAAAAGCAAGGATTGATATTTGTTAATTTATGAAATTAGTGCTGTGTGTCAATACTTGGGGAGAATGTTAAAAAAATAAACTGTCTCCCTCTTCAAAACTTGTAATGAGGGGAGAACAAGTTAACGTAAGGATTATCATTGACCAGAAAGAAAAGAAAGAAAAGAAAGTCCAAACTTCGAAACCTTTGTGAATACTTTTATTTGTCTCTACTCTGATTTCCTATACCTTTACCTCAAATTTTTCCCTTTCCCTGTTACTTACGTTCTTTCTGTTTTGATTTTGTTATTTGTGTTTATTGCCTGTATTTATCTTTGTTGTCCTTCTTTGCTAAAGTAGTTAACTTCTACAGGAGTTTATTTCAGTGTATCTCTAATTTATCTTGAGAGACAGCTCCAAAGAAACTAATTAATGTTTAAATACATGTCACAAAGTATTTTGAATAAAAGTTGGATTAGAGAACATGTAACTAAATTTACAATAGCGGAGTTAGAATTCAGAGGCTGTGAATCATCTCTGACCTACAGGGGAGGACCTGTCTTATTTATTGAGTAATGAATATTTAGACAATTAATAAATTGACCAACACAGTGGAAAAAGAGAGTAGATTGGGTAAGCCTTGGGATATTTACTCTGATGCTGAAGTCAAATTATGAGAGTGATCAATTTCTGTTTAAAAAACACTCATGTAAGAAGTATCCATTCTTGTATTATAATCCATTACTGTGTTTTTTGGTGGGTGGAGGTACTTCTTACTTTTCCTGCCCTCCTTTATATTTTAGAAGTAGTATTCAAGGAACAGACGATAACAAGAAATTCAGCATTTGTTCTTTTATGACTTTCTATTTCTTTTCCTTAGGTGACAGTTGACAAAGGCATTCTTTAAAAGCTACTTTTTAAAAAAATTACTGTTATGTTTAAATTATAAGTTTCTTTTGTTAGGTAGTTATGGTTCTTATTTTTCTTTTTTTTGCTTGTTGTATGATTTAATGGTGTGAATCTTAGATAAATGTTCAGGGTTGTAAATGAAAGTTTAGGTTCTTTTAAGGTTTACACTGAGTTTAAAGAATTTATGCTTTTTTTTTTTTTTTTTGATTAGTGCAAAGCAGCTGGTCCGAGGAGAACCCAATGTTTCCTATATCTGTTCTCGGTACTATAGGGCACCAGAGTTGATCTTTGGAGCCACTGATTATACCTCTAGTATAGGTAAGTACTGAATATGAATATAATGGCTTGTAATTATTAATTATATCTTGTTTTTAGTAATTTAGTATTACTAATCTATACTTTCACTTAAATATAAAAATAGGGATGACCTAAAATCTGTTTCTTCTTAAAGACTGATAGGCAAAAATGTGTAGAGTATTTAAAATGTCAACTCTCAAAATTTAAGGTATATTTATTATTTTTTATTAAGGTTTCTGGGATTTTTTGATTATGGTTATGATTATGACTATGTTTGTTTTTTTAACTTTTAAAATTTCAAATAAATCCTAAGTGTATCTTTTCTTTCTTAACATTTTAATTCTCCTGAAATACTAACTTCTGAGCTTGATCACTATTTGGAGAAGTTGCATCCATAACATTGATGATGAAAATGATAGGATGGCCATATTGTTGTCATTCCTACTATGCTATCCCAGTTGCTTATTTGCTGTTGAGTCAAGTCACAAAAAAACAATTCTTTTTCATTTGTTTGGCTAAACCCATTGATTCTGTGAAGTCTTCACAAAAGATCTTTAGTGATTAGAACAAATTGAATAGGGATAATTTGCTTCAGTCTTCAATAACTTCCTCTTCTACTCCATTTTAGGATACTAATAAAAGTGAACATAGTACTGTCAGGTGCACATGAATGGTAAAGCTAAGAGAGGATGAGCAGCCTTAGGCTAGGTGTACACGTAACTGTCAGAATTATTTTATTGTAGCATTCTGTTTCTGAAGAGAATTCCTTAGTCCAAAAACAAACCAAAAGCATGCAAATACCAAACCAGCCAACCAAAAAGAACCCATAGTTACAGAACTCTAAGAAAAACCAGAATGTGGACAGTTTTTGTCTTTTAATACAAGTGGAAATTTTCCGATATGAACACAGGCCTCTATACAGAAACACATTACCATTTTTATTTTGCCTAAAGGACAAAAATGCCAAAGAGCAATTTGATTTGTGCCAAGGGACCCAGAGTTTTACTTATCATTTCTTTTGCACCATTAGTGCAAATGTCAACACAGTGAAAAAGGTAGATAATATCTTGATATTCTTATGAAAATAGTTCTACCCGTTAGGACCTCTTTAAAGGTCCAGGAGGCCCACAGCTCTTCAGACCATACTTTGACACCTGCTACACTGGAAGATGTGTGTGTGAGTCCCTGTGTGTGTATGTAATGCTGTCAGTTTCATCATTGCTGTTATATGACCTATGCTAAGGGACAAATGAGAAAGAGCAAAAAGAGTATTTTGGTTGGAGTAGAACTAGATTTGAGTTCTAGGTCTGTTACTACTTAACTAAGCTATGACGTGGAAGTTGCTAACAGTTCTACCTACCTTTCTGAGTTGCTGTGAAGATTAAATAAAATATTAGTGAAAGTACTGAAGAAATGGAAGAAGGTATTTGTTTCATGCTATTTGTTAACTTGACTCTCTGCAAGAGCAAATTTCAGATCTTTATCTTTGGAAATATCCTTGGACGTTACAGCTGCTCTATATTTTATTCACATATATGATACTGATCATTCACATACCAGATATTGGAATGAGTTGTGGTCACCTATTTAGGGTCACCCAAAATAAATGCAGTTTGCCTCTTTTAAAAAAGTCATGACCACATCATGTGACACATTAATAAGGCATGTATTAAAAAAAACTCACTACCCGCTTAAGAGTGCATTACTTCTATAAATGTCCGTGTGCCTTAGCGGTTCTGTGGAATCATTTTGCAAAAGAAGAGCATTTTAGTCCATTTTCTCTATTAGGAATCACTTCTCTGGATGTTATGAGTGCCTCCTTTCCAATAGCCTCCTTTGTATGGCTAATACCAGAATCTGACTTTCTAGGCTTAGGACTCAACTATACGCCACTGATTGAACTTTGGTCTTTTGAACCCTAATAAGCCTGGGTTTGACCTCCCTTTTTAGACTTGGATATTTCCTCTCATGACTCTGGTGATTTGAAGACAGAAACAAAAGTATTAAGTGTGCTAATGCAGATACATTTTAGAAATATTTTTAACAATTGTTTGAAATGAGAGAGTAGCTGGTTCTGAGTAGATTATTGTCCTATTTTTATATAACCAAAGCTCAGACTGATGGCTCTGATTATATTATCTTACTGAGAAAGGGCAGAGAACAAATGGTTCTTCAGGATGAAGATTTGAGTTTATAGACACTCGAAGAAGAAGTTAGTTATTCTCTGACAGTGGTGTCTTGACTGGGAATTGAAATTGGGTTCCAGGGGTAGCTCTGCTATTCAGTAGCTTTACCTTGGACAAGTCCCTGATCTTTATTGTGCCTCAGTTTTCTTATCTGTGAATTAACTATGTTAAACTAAATGATCTTGAAAGATTACTTTTACCAGGAATGAGCGTTAAATATGAAGCAGAACACTATTTTGGTTGAAATCCCCAAATAACCAGATAAGTCAGTGGGCCAGAGTGCTTATTTTATTATACCTCCTGTTTTATTCTGTTTGGAGAATATTACTCATTTGTCCCATTTAGTATGAACAGAAGAGATTTTGGTTTCTCCCAGAAAGTGAATGGTAAATACCTTGGTTTTGGTAGTTTGCATGAGTTAACATTGAGGACCATTGGTATAGTTGCCACCTGAATTTTAGGATTATTAGTCTGTGGCAACCACTAAGCAATAGTGTTCTTTAATGGTTTATTCCTTGTCTCCCATATTTGTACCTAAATCCAGTGTAAGAAAGTATTTCCCATGGTTTTTTAATAAATATTTAATTATTTCCCTGTACTTTTTCCAGCCTTGTCTTCTGAGATGAATTATTTTCTGTTGTAAAGAAATGAGTGCGTATTACCTTCCATCTAATTGGCTAGGTAAAGGCATATTTTTAAACTTAGATCAAAATAAAGCCTTTGCATTAATGAAGATATATATTTTTTCTCCTTCCATCTTTAGAGTTAGTATTATTTGGCTTTGAATGAAGTAAAGTGTTCTTAGCAGGTTTTAATATTTGCCTAATTTAGCAATTACCTAGTATATCAAGGAAGGCTCTTTTTGGTCAGTGCTTGCAAAATAGGTGTCTTGGTTATCATTGCTTAGAACTGGACAAGATCAACTTGAATTTCTTATATAAATTTTTTGTCATTGTTTTCTTATGTCAGTAAAAAGTTAGTCACTGGCAGGGATTTCTTAACCTTCTTGGTAATGCATCTCACCGTATCAGACCTCTTAAATTATTTGTTGACCCCATGCCATTCACTGTTCTTCTCCTTTCTTACTGGTAGATGAGAAGGCCCACCAGAAATTTATGTTCATCCTCTAAAGCACTTGATTGTTGGTTCATACAAAACCCAGGAATCTCAAGCATCCAGAAACTGAAAACTAGCTTTTCCTTGTAGAAGGTCTTAATGGTGGGCTATAAATAGATTGACCATATAATTTAACTTATTTGGTAATACTTTTAAAAGAGAAAGAGGATGCTATTAGTGATTATCCAAGGACAATAAATCTAAACCAGGACTATCTTGGGTAAGCCAGGATTGTATCGTTTTTTTTTTTTTTAATTTTTTATTTTTTATAAACATGTATTTTTATCCCCAGGGGTACAGGTCTGTGAATCGCCAGGTTTACACACTTCACAGCACTCACCAAAGCACATACCCTCCCCAATGTCCATAACCCCACCCCCCTTCTCCGAACCCCCCTCCCCCCAGCAACCCTCAGTTTGCTTTGTGAGATTAAGAGTCACTTATGGGTTGTCTCCCTCCCAATCCCATCTTGTTTCATTTATTCTTCTCCTACCCACTTAAGCCCCCATGTTGCATCACCACTTCCTCATATCAGGGAGATCATATGATAGTTGTCTTTCTCCGCTTACTTATTTCGCTAAGCATGATACGCTCTAGTTCCATCCATGTTGTTGCAAATGGCAAGATTTCATTTCTTTTTGATGGCTGCATAGTATTCCATTGTATATATACCACATCTTCTTGATCCATTCATCTAGGTTCTTTCCATAGTTTGGCTATTGTGGACATTGCTGCTATAAACATTTGGGTGCACGTGCCCCTTCGGATCACTACGTTTGTATCTTTAGGGTAAATACCCAGTAGTGCATTTGCTGGGTCATAGGGCAGTTCTATTTTCAACATTTTGAGGAACCTCCATGCTTTTTCCAGAGTGGTTGCACGAGCTTGCATTCCCACCAACAGTGTAGGAGGGTTCCCCTTTCTCTGCATCCTTGCCAGCATCTGTCATTTCCTGACTTGTTGATTTTAGCCATTCTGACTGGTGTGAGGTGATATCTCATTGTGGTTTTGATTTGTATTTCCCTGATGTTGAGTGATATGGAGCACTTTTTCATGTGTCTGTTGGCCATCTGGATGTCTTCTTTGCAGAAATGTCTGTTCATGTCCTCTGCCCATTTCTTGATTGGATTATTTGTTCTTTGGGTGTTGAGTTTGATAAGTTCTTTATAGATTTTGGACACTAGTCCTTTATCTGATATGTCGTTTGCAAATATCTTCTCCCATTCTGTCAGTTGTCTTTTGATTTTGCTAACTGTTTCCTTTGCTGTGCAAAAGCTTTTGATCTTGATGAAATCCCAATAGTTCATTTTTGCCCTTGCTTCCCTTGCCTTTGGTGATGTTCCTAGGAAGATGTTGCTGCGGCTGAGGTCGAAGAGGTTGCTGCCTGTGTTCTCCTCAAGGATTTTGATGGATTCCTTTCTCACACTGAGGTCCTTCATCCATTTTGAGTCTATTTTTGTGTGTGGTGTAAGGAAATGGTCCAATTTCATTTTTCTGCACGTGGCTGTCCAATTTTCCCAACACCATTTGTTGAAGAGGCTGTCTTTTTTCCATTGGACATTCTTTCCTGCTTTGTCGAAGATAAGTTGACCATAGAGTTGAGGGTTTATTTCTGGGCTCTCTATTCTGTTCCATTGATCTATGTGTCTGTTTTTGTGCCAGTACCATCCTGTCTTGATGATGACAGTTTTGTAATAGAGCTTGAAGTCTGGAATTGTGATGCCACCAACTTTGGCTTTCTTTTTCAATATCCCTTTGGCTATTCGAAGTCTTTTCTGGTTCCATACAAATTGTAGTATTATTTGTTCCATTTCTTTGAAAAAGATGGATGGTACTTTGATAGGAATTGCATTAAATATGTAGATTGCTTTAGGTAGCATAGACATTTTCACAATATTTATTCTTCCAATCCAGGAGCATGGAACATTTTTCCATTTCTTTGTGTCTTCCTCAATTTCTTTCATGAGTACTTTATAGTTTTCTGAGTATAGATTCTTAGCCTCTTTGGTTAGGTTTATTCCTAGGTATCTTATGGTTTGGGGTGCAATTGTAAATGGGATTGACTCCTTTATTTCTCTTTCTTCTGTCTTGTTGTTGGTGTAGAGAAATGTACCTGATTTCTGTGCATTGATTTTATATCCTGACACTTTACTGAATTCCTGTACAAGTTCTAGCAGTTTTGGTGTGGAGTCTTTTTTGGGTTTTCCACATATAGTATCATATCATCTGCGAAGAGTGATAATTTGACTTCTTCTTTGCCGATTTGGATGCCTTTAATTTCCTTTTGTTGTCTGATTGCTGAGGCTAGGACTTCTAGTACTATGTTGAAGGATTGTATCCTTTAAATTATTTTTTAATTAATTAAAATTTTTTACAAATCTTTAAAACTTATTTAAATTATTTTTTAAAAGTTTACTCTCAGGATTGAGGTTTCCATTTTTACTTAAAAGTAAATTATTGTGTTTTTTTTTCCCTTAAAATGTTTTAATTTTACAACAAAATAATACACTGGCAGGCTCATATCTCACATACCCATCCCATTTTGGACTTACTGTCCTTCCTTAACATTATTTTTTTTCTTTTCTCATTCATATTTCCACTTTTGTTCCCCCTCTCCTTACTCTTTCTGCTTCGTTTCTGACTCCGCTTGTGTTCATGTACCTTGATACTCATTCTCACATCTCTTATTTCCGTTTGTGCTTTTCTTTTGCTATGATGCAGCTCTTCTTCTTTTCCCTAACCTCCTGTCACCTTATACTTTTTTTTTAACATGAAAAATTCATGTATTGAAAAACTAAGCACAAAAACCTTATAGTTGGCTAAAATAAGCAATTCACTCTTAAATAATTTTATTTTTTGTAGATGCTATATATAGTCAACTTCTTATCCACCTTACCACCTGATAGGGCATAATAGCATGACAATTTACATATTAAAAATTAATGATTATCTCTCTAATCTTAACCTTGACCTCTTCAAGTATTTTCCCTTTGTCTTTTTTTTAAGTTTTTATTTAAATTCCAGTTATTTAACATGCAGTGTAATACTAGTTTCAAGTATACTATACAGTGATTTAACACTTGCATATAAAACCCAGTGCTCATCACAAGTACACTCCTTAAACCCCATCACCTATTTGACCCATCCTCCACCCACCTCACCTCTGATAACCATCAGTTTGTTCCTTATAGTTGAGAGTCTGCTTCTTTGTTTGCCTCTCTCTCTTTTTTCCCCTTTGCTCATTTGTTTTGTTTCTTGATTTCCACATATGAGTGAAATCATATGGTATTTTTTTCTTTGACTTACTTTGCTTAGCATAATACTCTCTTGCTCCATCCTTGTCTGTCTTTGCAAGTGGCAAGATTTTCATTCTTTTTTATGGCTAAGTAATATTCCTTCATACGTGTGTGTGTGTGTGTGTGTGTGTGTGTGTGTATCCATTCATCCATTAATGGTTCCATAATTTGGCTATTGTAGATAATGTTGCTGTAAACATTGGGGTGTGTGTATCCCTTTGGATTAGTATTTTTGTATTCTTTAGGTAAATACCTTGAGTGCAGTTGCTGGATCTTGGGGTAGTTCATTCTATTTTTAACTTTTTGAGGAAATTCCATACTGTTTTCCAGAGTGGCTGTACCAGTTTGCATTGCTACCAGCAGTGAAAGAGGGTTCCCTTTCTCCACATCCTCACCTTCACCTGTTGTTTCTTGTGTTACTGATTTTAGTCATTTTTAAAGATTTTATTTTTTTATTTGACAGATGTGAGGTAATAGCTCATTGTAGTTTTGATTTGTATTTCCCCAGTGAACAGTGATGTTGAGCATCTTTTCATGTGTCTTTTGGCCATTTTCCCACATTTTGGGAAAAAGTCTATTCATGTCTTCTGCCCATTTTTTAATTGGAATATTTATTTTTGCATGTGTGTTGAATTTTAAAAGTTCTTTATATATTTTAGATACTGACCTTTTAACAGATTTGCCATTTGCAAATATCTGCTCCCAATCTGTAGGCTTTCTTTTAATTTAACTGATTGTTTCCTTCTGTATACAGAAGCTTTTTATTTTGATCAATCCCAGTTGTTTATTTTTGCTTTTGTTTTCCTTGCCTCAGGAGACATATCTAGAAAGAAGTTGCTATGACCGATGTCAAGTTATTGCCTGTTTTTCTTTCTAGGATGTTTATAGTTTCAGGTCTCACATTTAAGTTTTTAATCCATTTTGAATTTATTTTTGTGTTTGATGTAAGAAAGCATGTGTTTGATGTAAGAAAGCAGTTTCATTCTTCTGCATGTTGCGCTCCAGTTTTCCCAACACCGTTTGTTGAAGAGATTGTCTTTCCCATTGGATATTCTTTCCTGCTTTGTCGAGGATTAATTGTTGTGGGTTCATTTCTGGGTTTTCTGTTCTGTTGATCTATGTGCCTATTTTTGTAGCAGTACCATGTTGTTTTGAACACTATAGCTTTGTGTGATATAACATGAAGTCCAGAATTGTGATGCCTCCAGCTTCTCTTTTCTTTTTCAAGTTTGCTTTGGCTATTTGGGGTCTTTGTGATCCCTACAAGTTTTAGGATTGTTTGTTCTAAGTCTGTGAAAATTGCTGGTTCTATTTTGACAGAGATTGCATTAAATGTTGATTTGGGTCGTATAGACATTTCAACAATATTTGTTCTTCTGATCCATGAGCATGGGATATCTTTCGTTTTCTTTGTGTCATCTTCAGTTTCTTTCCTCAGTGTTTTATAGTTTTCAGAGTACAGATCTTTTACATCTTTAGTTAAGTTTATTCTTTTGGTTTTTTGGAGCAATTGTAAATGGGACTGTTTCCTTAATTTCTCTTTCTGCTGCTTCATTATTGGTGCATAAAAATGCTACAGATTGTGGTACCTTGATTTTTTTTATCCTGTGAGTTTACTGAATTCCTTCATTGGTTCTAGCACTTTCTAGTGGAATCTTTTGGGTTTTCTATATGTGCAAATCAAGAAAGTTTATTCTTACTTGCCAATATGGATGCCTTTTATTTCTTTTTGTGGTCTCATTGCTGTGACTAGGACTTCTAGTGCTATGTTAAATACCAGTGGTGAGAGTGGATATCCCTGTCTTGTTCTTCACCATAGGGGAAAAGCTCTCAGTTTTTCCCCATTGAGGATGATATTAGCTGTAAGTTTTTCATATATGGCCTTTATTGTGTTGAGGTATGATCCCTCTAAACCTACTTTATTGAGAGTTTTTTTTTTTATCATGAATGGATATTATACATTGTCACATGCTTTTGTTGCATCTACTGAAATGATCATATGGTTTTTGTTCTTTTATTAATGTAGTGTATCAAATTGATTGATTTGTGAATATTGAACCATACTTGTAACACAGGAATAAATCCCACCTGATCGTGGCGAATTTTTTTTAATGTATTTTTTTTAATGTATTGTTGGATTCAGTTTGCTAGTATTTTATTGAGAATTTTTATGTTCATCAAGGATATTGTCCTGTAGTTCTTTTTTTTATTGGAGTCTTTAGGTGATTTTGGTATCAGAATAAATAGAATGAGTTTGGAAGTTTTCCTTTTTCTGTTCTTTAGGATTTGTGAAATAAAATTTATTCCTTTGTCTTTGCATTTAAAAATGGAAATATATTTAAATGCATTCTTTCATCAGTGATATTACAACACAAAAGTCAATCATTTAAAGCTTAAATTTTTTTATCAGAATTTGCATTGGTTTAAAACTCTGTGTATAGAGATTGAAGACTTGTTTGTTGCTGTTTTGTAAGCACTGCCAATGTACAGAGGTTGTATCACTTTGACTTGTTTTTTAAAGTATGATTAAGTAGATAATCATACTCCATGTCTTGGTGCTGTAATCCCTTCTTGGTTGTTGAAGGTTTGAACAGCTGATATTTGATAATTAAATGGACTTGACCCTTTGTTGGAATTTGCTTATTGGCCTTTTTCCTCTGGTAAGTTTATACTACAGGGATAATTTGATGACTTTCTCCCTCGGTTTTGGATTGTACAGTTTTTTGCTTGTGACATTTACTCTGTGATCAAAGTAAAATTAGGAAATGTATACAAATAGTTTTCAATGCAACTTAAGCTACAAGCATTAGTAACTCTTAGTAATGGTAACTCTTGTTTTCTTTTCTTTACAGACGTATGGTCTGCAGGCTGTGTGTTGGCTGAGCTGTTATTAGGACAACCAATATTTCCAGGGGACAGTGGTGTGGATCAATTGGTGGAAATAATCAAGGTGAGAAGTTTGAATCAGAATTTTTGAATTGCAGGGAGTTTTGTTGTTATTCTGAGAATCCATATCACCCACACCAACGAAAAACTTAAAGAATGGAGAAAGTGATCCAATATCCCATAAAAAGGTCAGCTACAGAGGAATTACAAGAACACAGCCTCTTGGTTTCTAATTGAGTTACTCTTCTGTTATATGATCATATAAAAGGTATCTTAGATATCTGATGCAAAAAACAATTGGATATATCTGTTATTTAAATTACTTAAAAGCCATAAGATCACTAAAATATATAAAAACCAAATAAAAGCACAAGCTTTGTCTATTTTTACTCACTCTGTCCTCTCTGCTCCTAATATTCTGCTGAGCACATGGTGCTTATATTTTTCAATATATAAGTATTTGTAAAATGAAAGAATGTTTACTTGTATAAGCAGACCACTGATAGAAGCAGAATTTTGACTTAGGAATTTAACACAAGTTAATTTATTAGATATTACAAGCACTTTTATTAACAACACCAGACTTAAGATATTATTACCTTGGAATTAATATTGTCTCTTAACAGTAAGGCTGAGGTTTTAATTGATTTTTTAAATGTAATTTTTAAAAGTTCTTAATATTTGAGACCTTAAAGTTCCACCCTCTTAAAAAAAAAAAAAAAATCTAGTGTCTGTATATTTAGACCACTAGATTGCTTCATTCTAAGGTTACAGTTTGTCCAAAGCAAAAACACCTGCTTTCTTTGGGGTTTTAGTCTTGATTTGCTGAATATTTCTTAGAAATGTAAAATTCAAAATCTCCTTAGAAGTCATGTAGTCCAATTCTCCAATCAGTGAAAGAACCGTCTTAGTTATATTCCTGACAGATGGATTTCCAGTGTTTCCTTGAATACTTCCAACATCAAAATACTGCTTTGGGATTCAGTCTGCTCTGTGTCTAAACACCTTGAATTTAGTTTTTCTTTGCTGAACCATAACTTCTCAGTAGCTTTTATCAGTTGTACACAGGACTATGATTCCATTACTTAAAATTCCTTGTACTTCTTCTATAAAAATATGTCACTTTGGTAAGGTGATTTTGCTAAATATTAATGTGCGCAAGTATGGTTAAAAAGATCAGCAAGTGATCAGAAATCTTCCTTACTATCTATATGACTTTCTTATGATTTGGACCTGAGACCTCTGTGGTATTTGTAGTCTTTTGGGGGTAACCATATTTTAGTTTCAAATTAAACTTTAACCTTTGTTCATCAGATTTACTTTCTGATTCCCACACCACACTTAGATCTAATAAGTTCAGATAGTTTGGTCATTTGATTTCCTAAAAGCCCATTCCACATTATTCAAATTAATACTCTAATACAGAGGTTGGCAGACTTTTTCTTTAGAGAGCTAGATAAAATATTTTAGGGTTTAGGAGCTAAAGCACAAACCAAGGAAGGATGTCCTAGAGATATACAAGAGAAAACAAATTTCATTGTGGAAATTTATAATAATTGAGTACAAATTTTTTATAATACACATCTACTAATGAGAAGATTGGAGTTCCTTGGAGCGGGGCTGTAACATTTCTTTTACTTGAGATTCAAAGTTAGTATTCTCTATCATCAAATTGATTGCAAATTATTATCTGTAAAATCAGTCCTTAGTTCATAGGCCCCAAAACAACATGATATTGGGCTGTAGTTTAACCCATACTATGGTGCAACCATTCAGCATTTCTTTTACCCCAGGCTTTTACTTGATGTACTCGAGCTCACCATACTATAATTCTGTGGGCATATTGCTATTCTATTTGTCATTTATGTTCAGCTTATTAGAATTATGTTGCTTTTCTATGGATTATAGTTTAGAACTTTGTGATGATTTATTGTCATTAATTTCAGTTCATACTTGATACAAATGAAATTACTTTCTATCTTATGCTTGCCATCATATCTTATAAACCTTTATATCTAGAGATTTTTGCACCACCACTATTATAGTCCTTTCAATTCAGTTTTCTTCTTGGTTTGTATTTTTTTAATAGTAGAAACTATCGGTTTGTTATTAATGATTTATTATTAATGTTATTAATGATTTAATTCATTTTTATTTAGGGCTTATTTGTTTTAAGTTGTCCATGATGAATTTGTAGTAGTAGGCCAACTCTAAAACGAAATACTCTTTTCATTAATGTGTTATCTTGTCCTCTTGCATTTATATGTGAAGAACATAGTCACAACCCTGCTGTAGTTCTAAGATGACTGTCTATACATGTTTTGAAGGTAATATAAATAAGGGAGTTAGGATCCCAGAGCACTTTGGAATATCCAGCTTCTTGATCTGTTTTAGAGTTTTAAGCATAACTCCCCAGAATAAATGAAATCCCAGTATTAGTTTACCACCCATTTGGTGACCTGAAGTTTATACATTACATTGAGATTAATAGACATTCTGTTGTGTGTGTGAATAGCGTGACTCTAAATCCTATTGCACGGAGGTTAAATAAACATTGTACAGGTTTTGTGTATGTGTTTAATATAGCTTTAAAATCTTGTTGATCCTGTATTTCTGTTCCCTAAATATTTAATATCTCTGATGTTTCACTGAAATAAAAATACATAACTAATTCTAAGGTAGTAACTCTTCTAGTTTTCCTGATCTAAATCGTAAATTAGAAAAGAAGTTGTATAGGTTAGCTTTCAAAGTTCAGTGTTACAAAACACATTTTACATTTTAAACAGATAAGGTCATTATTGCTAATCAGGAGTTCAAGAGTAGATTTGAATTTTACATGAAATGTGGTCTTGTAAGTGCCCAAATCAGTTCTCAGTTTTTTTGAGGTAATAGTAATTAGGGAATCCATAAAAACCTCCTCTTTTCTGCTACTTTCCCTTTAAAATTTCATGGGGATTCCTTTGGAGTATCTGGAGGTAGCTGAACCCCCCTGTAAAATACTCTTCTTTCTGAATCTGAGTTTATGCAAAAAAAATGAATAGTCATTCAGCAGATTTCAAGTGTTTTGTATGTGGTAGACTTGCCTCATTACTTTATAAACTTTCGGCTCAGGTCATGATCCCAGCGTCCTGGGATCGAGTCCCACATCCGGCTCCTTGCTTGGCGGGGAGCCTGCTTCTCCCTCTGCCTCTGCCTGCCACTCTGTCTGCCTGTGCTTGCTCTCGCTTCTCTCTCTATGACAAATAAATAAATTAAAAAAAAATAAAAATAAAATATAAACTTTCTGAGCAGGGACTTTCTTTAAATTGTGTGTCATTATCCAAAGGCACCAGAATAGTTTCCAATAAAGATTTAAATTGAATTAAGCTGCAAGACAGTCATTGTTCATTCATGAATTTGGATTACTTAGGAATTAATAAGTAAAGTTTTGATTGTTGTATATGTTGTTCATTAAATTTTATTGGCTCAAATCTCCATGCCAATAATTTGTAGCATGAGTAATACAGTTTTATAAACTGAGCTTAACTTTGTCTCATTCTAACCAACCTTTTTAATCTCCTCTCTCCCTACCCTCTAATAAGAAGACTTCTGCAAAATATTTAGGACAAATCCAATTATGTTATGGTCAAATAAGTTAAAAGTATAAAGCAGAATGTAATTGAAAGTCTTGAAAAAAATCCTTTCTAAGCATGAAGTACACTTAATTTTCTGAGGTTGATTTCATACGTAGGATTGTTAGATCAGGATTTCATTATGCCAGGGACTTCTTTCAAATAGCAATAATCGTGCCTCGGATAAACCTCATTGGCTACAATACTACCACTGCGCAAAGCTTGCCAGGGACTTCTTAAATAAGATTTATTTTTCTTAAATTCTGCCTTAAAATACTAGTTAAAATAACCTCAAGAAATATCTGACGTGGTTTCAGATATCTGATGAAAAATACAGTATTTGGGGAGACCCTGTACCAGGAGTTTCACAAACATTGGTTCAGTGACATAGGATTGTCCCACGGCATCTCTGTTATCAGTCATAGCAATACAGTTATTTAGAAAAGAGTCTCTGGAAAACTTGGAGAAGGTACCTTTTTAATGACAATAACATTTTTAAAAAAATATAATTATGCTGTATTTTCTATGCTCAGTTCAGAAGACTGAGAGAACACAGGCATGCAAATACAAAGAATAGAACAAAAACAGTCACTATTCTGGAACATCATGAAAAATAACTTCTATAAATATTTTTATATCCTCTTCTGTGCATATATATGTTTAAACAAAAATGACATGAATAATCCATTTCTCACAAGAAGCATATTTTGACTAAGTGATCTTTGAAAATGACTAGATTCTGGTGTATGATTATATTCTGAAGTACATAATTGATATTGAGAAGAATAGCATTATGAAGGTAAAGTGATATATTATTGCCTTGGAAAGAAATTACACGATATATTTGACTTCTCAAAGATTTGATCATTAACTTATATAAATGACATGTACCCCGTATTCCCCAAATGAATTGAAGTTGAAGCACTCTATGAAGCTCTGGACCTGGGAATGCTATAAATTTTACTAACAGTTTATTTTCCGTCTCCAAATTCTAAAATATAAATTTCAAGTAAGTGAATGGAAACTCAGTGCAAAGTTTAATTTCTGGATTAAAGTATCACAAAACCAAAAGTTTGAAAGAAACCAATTTTTTTTGTAGAATTTCAAATTTTAACTTAATTAGTGTTTGTAGAGATATGCCTTTATTTACTATAAATATCTACTTAGGCTTAGTAATAATTTGACCATTGCTTTCTAATGGAAGGGTTTTAGGGCAGAATTAGAGACCCATCTCTTCATGATAGAATTTCAGTAGCTTCCATAAGTTTTAGATTTGGATATATCTCTTACATAAATTATTTGTAGTAAGGCAATTAAAGTTAGTTTATCTTAAAAAACAACTTTTACTAAATTGTTGTTTAATTTCTTTTAGCAATAATTACTCAATTTAGATATCTGCCTAGGTAGCTTTTACATAGGTAAGAGCTAATAATATCTTATCTTAGTAGAAGCTTTATTTAAGAATTTGAAAGTAGGAAACAGTAAGAATCCAAATAATCTTTTGATTTTGTTACTACAGCTAAGTAGGTGGGATTATGATGCCTATCAGCAGAGAAAGATTTAGAAGAAAAAAGATTTAGCAGTGGAGAGTAGAATTAAGGGGAGAGGCAAAAGAGAGGATTTTCAGTTTTTATTGTTCTGTGATGTTGATTTTTTTCAAACAGTCTTATCTTTTAGTGGTCACAGAAACTATGAAAACAAAAATGTTTTCAATTGTTCTGTGCTGGAATCTTTTATTAGCAAACAAATAAAAACATATTAAGAGCCACATTTTATTATAAATGTTTGCCTAAATAATTGTTTTCCTAGTCTTCCAGTTTGATCACTGTTTGTAGTATAATTTAGATAAAGAGATCAGTGATTACTTTGCTTCTCAAAAGTCTACATTTTCAGGTATTGGGAAACTACTGCTAATCACAAAAGCTGCCACTCATTGAGACTTTACTTTGCATCAGGCATTGAGCTAAGCACTAGACATACAGTACTACATTTAGCCCTTAAATTAATCCTAGGAAAATGATGGTGATTACCACCACCACGATATCCGGGAGAGATTGGGTGATTCACCCAATTTACCAATTTACTAAATTTTATAGCTCTGGGAGAAAAATATGGTCCTTATGTCAACTTGATATCTAGAACTGATTGAACCATGTTTATTATATATTATCTATAAACTTTTATTATATATAATGATTAATATTATATATTATATGTATCATATATAAATGTTATCACAAACTAAATGAAAAAAGGCCCTAAATCTTATTATAATGAATATACCAGATCAGTTCAAGATGTCTTTGGATTAGGTCTAATTGTGCTTCATCTAAAGTAATCAAAGTTATAATGGTGGATTTCTTTGCTTTCAAGTACAGCTCAACCTTAACTTTCATTATATTTGTTTAGCAATTGTTTTAGATTTTCATTTATCCTATCCCCCTGTTATGGCTTGTTCAGCACCTGTATGCATCATTCTCCTTTCCTGGCTTAACATTTTTCACTATCAAATAGTCTCTCAGACAGAGCTTTAAGATATTAATTAAGCCAAAAAAAAAAAAAAGATATTAATTAAGCCAGACTTTAATAAGTATAAAAAATATTTATTTTCCCAAGATTTTTGATGGACCCATGATGTATCTTTGCTAACATGCTTATGGAGTTTAATCATATATTACCTGGGGACATTTCTTATATTCTGGAGCTCTTGTGTTGGTAAGAGACCATAGGAACTATATATTAAACTTAATTCTGTCTCTTTTTTCCACTTTCCAGAACATGTAAGTATACCTCATTATACATTATGGTATACACTTTTACTTATAATACATATATTGTTTGTAATTATAAATAAAATATTTGATTGCTTAATTCATTCTCTTATTTAAATTTTTCTATGTTTATTACTGACTGGAACAGCAATTTTTGATAATTTTTGGATCCTGAACCACTTTGAAAATCTGTTTATAGCAATGGACTCTCTTCCAGAAAAATGTATACATACCAGAATTTTATATAGTTTCAGGTGATTCTTGGGCTTTCTGAAGCTTATCCAGGAACTTAGGTTAAATATCTCTATACTAGTACAAGGTACTATGGTTATACTTTTTGGTAACAGTATAGTGAATATTACTTCATCATTTTTTAAAGCAAGTAAGTAAAGGAGTCATTAATTATTTTAATGTAATTGCTCATCTTCATTGTTACATTAAATTTAGTCTTTTCCATAGACCAAAAGAAATTTCAGTTTTAACTTACTACTGTGAAATTTTACTGGTTCTACAATAACTTACTCATACTTGGTTAAATCTCTGTATACTGTAGGTGTGGAAAGTGGTTTTCTGGCAATGTGACCCAGTTCATTTTTTGACTTGAGAATGACATCCATTTGAAATCTTTACTTTCCCCAAATAACAAGTGTGAGATAATTTAATAAGTTGCCAATATATGTTTTATCTAAAGAAATTTTACACACAAATGAAGTTTCATGACATTGTCATCTCAAAAGTAATTTACTGATAGTCATATTTTAGGATCCATGTCAAAACCTTTCATAGGATTACTCATATTGGAATATATGTACCCTTTACTTAGCAATTACACATTCTTTTGCACAGTTGTGCAAAAAGTTGATTCTTTTGTGTATTTGCTTACTCTCAAGACCCTAGTTTAATATATTATTTTTTCTTTGGCATAAAGTATGTAAAGAGGCAGTTGAGAAATGGGTCAGAGTCAGAAATCTGTCAAGTTAACAGCATTCATAATCCAGACTCTAATTTCAAGACCAGTGTTGAGAAATCTCTGCTTCCTTTTTTTAGCAAAAGGTTAGAAATGTTGAGAGCAATGATTCTTAACAGTTGAGCAGTGAAAAAAATATAAAGAAACACTGGAATCTTAGGATCATTTATAGTTTATAAAAGTATACTGAATCCTGTATCATATTTATAAAACAAAATGTTTTGTTTTATTGATACACATGATAGAAAACATGAAAAAAATCACTATAGTGTTAGTGATTCTCAAAGGAAGCAAGAGTTGGGTGATGTGTGAATAAAATATTTACATGTCTTGGGGGCACCTAGGTGCTCAGTTGGTTAATTGTCTGCCCTCTGCTCAGGTCATGATCCCAGGGTCCTGGAATCAAGTCTCACATTGGGCTTCCTGCTCAGCAGGGAGTCTGCTTCTCCCTCTCCTTTTCCCTCTCCCTCTGCCTCTTCTCCAGCTTGCTCTCTTTTGCTCACTCTCTCTCTCAAATAAATAAATAAAATCTTAAATAATAAATTAATTAAATAAATCTTAAAAAAAGATTTTATTTATTTATATGACAGATAAGAGATCACAAGTAGGCAGAGAGGCAGGCAGAGAGAGAGAGAGAGAGGAGGAAGCAGGCTCCCTGCTGAGCAGAGAGCCCAATATGAGGCTCTATCCCAGGACCCTGGGATTAGGACCTGAGCTGAAGGCAGAGGCTTAACCCACTGAGCCACCCAGGTGCCCCAGTAAATAAAATCTTTAAAAAATATATTTACATGTCTCAAAAGGGGGTGTGATATTTTTAAAGTTAGAAAAACAAAGTAGGGTTTTTTCCTAACTATAAAGAGATTCTGATCCCTCCCCCGCACCACCATACCAACTGCCACCCTTTTCCTTTTTTTATTCCTTTGTGAGCATACTACTTTGATTGAGATTCACGTAGGAAAAAAGGTCTTTTTTGACTCCTGTGAATATGTGTTCGCCAAGAATGACTTTTACTTACATTCAAGAGTTTGCTGAATCAAAACAATAGCTACCTTTCTGGGGAGAACGAGAGGACTTGTTTCCAAGTATAAAATTTTATTCAAGAAATAACGAGAGTGAAAGCAGTCTTTAAAAAGAGTAATGAAACTGAAGTAATTGTAATTCCAATTTTAGAAACTTATTATGTGACTGTGGTAATCAAGAGAAGTGCATATACACTTCTTACAGTATTTGGCTGTAAGAAAGAAGGAAATCCTGCCATTTTCAACAACATGGTTGGACTTTAAAGGCATTACCCTAATGGAGATAAGCCTGATAGAGAGAAATAAATACTGCATGGGATCACTTATATGTGAAATCAAAAAAAGAAAAGGAAAGAAAGAAAAAAGTCATAATCATAAAAGAGAGTCGAAAAGTGGTTGCCAAGGGCTGGGGAGTGGGGAGAAATGAGGAAAGGTTGGTAAAAGGTACAGACTTTCAGCTGTGAATAAGCTGTAGTGATCTGATGTATAACATGACAACTATAGTTGATAACACTGCATTATTTAATCAAAATTTTCTAAGGGAGTAGAACTTAAATGTTCTCAAAAAAAAAAAGGATAAAAATGTCTGGTGATGTATGTGTTAAAAAGGTGGTAGAGATCCTTTCACAATGTATTTATACATCAGATCACCAGGATGTACACTTTATATGTCTTATAATTTTGTCAGTCATGCGAAAAAAAGAGAAAGAGAAAAAAGACATAGTGACACAAGCATAGCCCTATAGATCAATGAATTAGAATTGAGAGTCCAGAAATAAACCTTTACATTTAAGGCCATATGACAAGGGTTCCAAGGCAATTCAGTGGGGGAAAGAACAGTCTTTTTAGAGTTTGGAACTAAATATCCATCTGCAAAAGAGTGATGTCGGACTTCTACCTCATACTGTATTATAAAAACTAACTCAAAATGGATCAGAGACCTAAAGGCAAGAGCCACAACTGTAAACTTTTGGAAGGAAATCTTTATGACTTTCAGTTAAAAAGTGATTTCTTAGATATGACACAAACAATAATAGAAAAATACATTCATTGAACTTCAATATTTAAAACTTTTAAAAAAAACATAAAAACCTACAGAATGGGAGAAAATTTTTACAAATCCTATATATTATAAGGTACTTACATTCAGAATATGTTAAGAACTCTTAGAACTCAACAATAAAGACAGTCTGATAAAAAATGAGTCAAAGGTCTGAATAAACATTTCTTTTAAAACATCCAAATGGCCAGGAAGCATAAGAAAAGAGGCTTAACATTCTTAGTCATTAGAGAAATGCAATTCAGTACCATAATAAATACATCACGTTCACTAGGATAGCTAGAATAAAAAGACAAACAATAACTAGTGTTGGGGAGGGTATGGGGAAATTAAAACCCTCACACATTGCTGGTGGGATTGTAGAATGGTGCAAACCAAAAACGGTTTATATAAATATGTTTAAAATATTAATCATAGAATTACCATATGACCCAGCAATTCCATTCATAGGTCTGTACCTCAGAAAATTGAAAACACATGTCCACACAAAAACTTCTACACAGATGTTCAAAGCAACATCATTTATAGCCAAATAGCGGAAACGTTTCAAATGTCCACCATCTGATGAATGAATAAACTGTCAAGCATGAAAGGCCCCATGTTGTGTGATTCCATTTATGTGAAGTGTTCAGAATAAATACATCTGTTTAGATATGTTAGACAGAAAGTAGGTAAGTAGTTGTCAGGAGCTTGGGAGGAATGGGAATGAAAGTGATTGTTCTTGGGTATAGTGTTTCATTTTGCGGTGATGAGCATGTTATAAAATTAGATGACACTGATGGTTGTACACCTCTGGGAATATACTAACAACCACCAAGTTGTATAATTTAAAGGAATAAATTTCATAATATGTGAAATATATCTCAATAAAGATGTTATTTTTTAAAAAGAATGTGGGCATCTATCTGTGGAATTCTTGGTAAGGTAGCTTTGTTTCTACCATATTTTAAGGAAGGCAGTGAACTCTGACCATAATTTTGCTAAGGACTCCAGAAGACTTCTCATATTTATACATCTATTCCCTGGCTCTCAGAAAGAGAGGGGAACAGATCAAGTTAAGTGATAGTTGGTGTAAGGGTGAATGGTGTAAGAGCATAGACACATAAATGGACCCTCCTACACTAGTTCATTCCCCCTAGGCTGAAAACTTGAAATTAGCCAAACCATTTAGTCGTATTCATATAACATGATAACTTGCTGCCCTTTTCAATTAAGTTCTTTTTTTTTAAGATTTTATTTATTTATTTGACAGACAGAGATCACAAGTAGGCAGAGAGACAGGCAGAGAGAGAGGGGGAGGCAGGCTCCCTGCTGAGCAGAGAGCCTGAAGTGGGGTTCGATCCCAGGACCCTGGGATCATGACCCGAGCCGAAGGCAGAGGCTTTAACCCACAGAGCCACCCAGGAGCCCCTTCAATGAAGTTCTAATGAGATTTTTAAAATTCATTCTGCCCTTGTTAGGGCCTTTTTATTCCTTGCCTTCTGGAATTTGGAAGGGAGAAACCACAAAAACAAGAATTTCTTATTCCAAAATTTCAATCAAATATTATAGGGAAGATGTAGAAATTAGATAAAATCTTCATATCTTGAAAGGTATTGTAATGAAATTTTTTTTAAAAGATTTTATTCATGTGGGGCGTCTGGGTGGCTCAGTGGGTTATAACATTGTATCAGTGTTCTGGAAGCAAAAATGAAGTGGTTCCAGTGTCATTAAAATACTGATATTTTGAAATACAGTAGTTCAGTGACATGTTTTACTAGTTTTTAAACCAGAGACATTTGTCAAATTTATGGTATAGGCAGCCAACCTGAGAGTTACACAAACTGAAAAACAGTTATTTTTTGCAAAAAAGAAGTAAAGGTGTTTCATTGTTCAACCATGGTACATATAATCTCTCTGGCCTCTATGTTAATTCAGTTTTTATACACTGATTTAAAAAGTTTCATTATAGGCGTAGCCTTGCATCCCTTTAGTCTTTCATGGTACATGTCACTTTAACTACTACTATTGTTTTTGTTAGGTGCTGGACTAGAACATAGAGGGTTCTTGCTCTCAAGGAGTTCAAAGACTAAAGGGAAGAGAGGAAAAACTGAGGACAATAGAGTAAGGCAGGTATTATCCCAGAAGTCTAGGCAGAGTACAAAGGCAGAAGTATTCTTTTTGGAGGTAGTGCTGTTTGGAAATGCATCATAGGACAGGTAACTTTTGAGCTAAATCTTGAAACATGGAAAGGTACTCAGCATTTAGAGAAAGGAAGGAAATAGAGGACATACGTATGAATTTGGGCAAAGATACTTCATGAAAATGGGTCTATTGTGTGTTTATGGTTTGAGCTTAAGGTTCTGAATGGTGGGTATAGTGGAATGTGAGTTTACTGGGGAAGAGAAGGCTGGACCTGTGGGCTGTGGCCAGATCACATTAGCCTGTAGGTAATTAGAAACCACTGCAGAATTTTAAGTAGAAGAATAACAACTTTCTAATTGGATTTCTTTTATTTCACCCTTGCTAATTTTAAGGCTGTACATGTAGCATTCTGTTGCTGAAGTTTGGCGACCTCTGGTGTTGAAGTATTAAAAATAAAGCTGTGAAAACCTCATAACTTTTCTCAGATGAGTCTTAGCTTTATTTCTTTTAAGAATTAAATCATAATTACTAATTTGATATTTATCAGTGTCTGGGTACCTATGAAGCTAAATGAATGAGAAAATGTTACAACAAATGTGGATGGGACTGGCTACAAATGAAATGATGTATTTAACCATGCACAGCATACCCAGAGGAATATGGCCGGACTGATCTCTGAGTCTTTGAATGTTTTCACCACCTAACTCCTCATGATCTAGGATGGTGGGCCAAAGAAAATGTGTTTTTTTTGCAGTAAATGGAAGGGTCTTTTTCTAATAATAAATAACTGAGAATACATATACTCTTTACAATGGTGTGATCATTTTTAACATCTCCCCCCCTTTTTAATTGTGTGAACTATCATACTTACAGAAAGTACATACAACATTTATGTGCAGTTTCACTTCCTTTAAGTCTTTGGAGGAACTCACTTTTGAGGAAATCCATAAATAAGGTTTTGTTTTAGGGTTTTGTTTGTTTGTTTTAACTATATCCTTAGTCTAAAAGTTTGGGGAAATGTATTTTTCTATCTTTTAAAATTTAAGGGAACTCTTAAGACTTGATTGTGTCTGAAATAATGAGGTCTATTTCAAACATTTTTTTATCCATGAAATGAAAAGTTTCAATTTATATAATTTGAAAGGTTCCATATGTATAATTCGGATAGAGTAAGGTAGAAATACACTCTGCATATAATAAAATCTAATATAAAACATAAAGATATGCTCATGTAGAAATAGGATAGTCAGTTTGTTAAATTGTCTTGAATTTATTGTGTTGATTACAGATAGTGATGCATTTAGAATCTTTGCTCTTCATAACCTGTACTCACTTACCTTTTAGCTTTTAACATTGCTTTCCCCTCAATATTCAGTTCTTAATTTCTGTCACCATGCAGCTGTTAATATTACCCAAATCAGGCCATTTTCCACTCTACACATAGTGTGTAGAGAATGTGCTTCTGACTCATTTGCTTTCTAGACTCCTTATATAATTAATCAGCTCTTGTCTTTCCTTCCAGAACCCTTTCCTGAATCACTTGCCCACTCTAGTGCAGGGTAGAACTTTTGCCTCAACATATCTACACTTAAACTTTGTTGTACTGATCTTTGCAGATTTTATAAGTCTCTCTACTCTAGAGTACTATGAAGATAGAAACTCAGTAAATGTCTTGAATGAATGAATGACTTAAGAGACTGAGCAAAAACCTTTAAATGCCTCTTGATTGTCTTACCTTTGCATTCTTACATTCCTTTGCATCTTAAATCATACCTTTGCTTTCTTTTTTAATTTTAATTAAATTATAGTGTATTATTTGTTTCAGGGGTACAGGTCTGTGATTCATCAGTCTTACACAATTCACAGCACTCACCATATCCCATGTCCTCCCCAGTGTCCATCACCCAGCAGCCCTATCCTTCCCACTCCTCTCTCCTCCAACAACCCTCAGTTTGTTTCCTAAGATTGAGTCTGTTATAGTTTGTCTCCCTCTCTGGTTTCATGAGGAATTTGAGAAACAAAACAGAATCATAGGGTAAGGGAGGGAAAAATTAAACAAGATGAAATACTTTGCTTTCTTAAAAACTATTCATATTGTATATAAAATAATTCCAGTTGTAGGGTTTGGTATAGACTCTTGATACTCTATTTTTTATTTTTTTTAAAGATTGATTTATTTATTTGATCACAAATAGGCAGAGAGGCAGGCAAGATTGAGAGAGAGAGGAAGGGAAGCAGGCTCCTTGCTGAGCAGAGAGCCTGAAGCGGGCTTGATCCCAGGACCCTGAGATCACGACCTGAGCCGAAGGCAGAGGCTTTAACCCACTGAAGCCACCCAGGCGCCCCTAGACTCTGATACTTTTAATGCTAGTCTTAACAAAGCAACAGAAGAAGGATAAACATCTGGTTTTGTTTAGTATAGTAAATGTATCACAAGATGTAATTTACATAAAATAAAAGTAATTTTAAAAAATATTTATTTATTTGACAGAGATCACAAGTAGGCAGAGAGGCGGGCAGAGAGAGAGGAGGAAGCAGGCTCCCCGCGGAGCAGAGATCCTGATGTGGGGCTCTATCCCAGGATCCCGGGATCATGACCTGAGCCAAGGGCAGAGGCTTTACCCCATTGAGCCACCCAGGTGCCCCAAAAGCAGTCATTTTAAATATCAGTTTAATAAGCCTTGATAAACATATATAACCGCTATCCAGTCAAGATTTAGAACATGTCCACCACCCCCAAAAATTTCCTGTGTACAGCCTGGGGTGAGTAATCATCCCAATATGCCCAAGACCTGAGGGCTTTTCTAGGATAGCACCAGGCAAACAGGACAGTTGATCATTCTGTTCATGCCCCTTTATAGTTGGTCCCCCATCTTCTGTCTCAGGTGTGACCATTGGTCTGCTTTCTGTCACTACAGATTAGTTTTTCCTATTCTATAATTTCATTTAAATGTTTATTTCTTTTGTATCTGCTTTTCTAGCTCAACATCTTGTTTTTGAAGTTCATCCATGTTGCCTGTATCACCTGTTTATTCCATTTTATGCTGAGTTGTATTCTGTTAACATACCAAGAGGTTTTTTTATCCGTTTACCTGTACATTGATGTTTGGTTTTGGTTTTTAGCTATTACAAGTAAAACTTCTATAAATGTTTGTTTATAAGTCTTTTTACAGGTATATGTTTATATTTCTCTTCAAGAAAGGATTAAGATTAAAGTTGCTAGTCATATGATAACTGTATGTTACCTTTATAAGAAGTTACCAAGTTATTTTCAAAGTAGTTCTACTGTTTTTCACTCCCAACAACATATGAGAGTTCCTGTGTTCTACATTCTTACCTATAAATGGTATTCATAGTAATTTCAAGTATAGTCTTAAAATTACTTTTATCATTAGAAAATGACCCTCTTTATTTTAATTTCCTTGCCCATAAATCTCCATTTTCTGATATTAATGTAGATACTCCATCTTTCTAATGATAAGTGTTTGCATGGTATAACTTTCTGCATTTTAACCTATGTGTCTTTATATTTAAAGTTTTTTTCTCACAGACAACATAGACTTACTGTCTTTTTGTAGAGTCTGTCAATTACTACTTTTTAATTGGACTGTTTAGACCATTTACATTCAATGTAATTATCGCTGTGGTTGAGTTTAAGTATTTTACTTTGATATTTATTTTTCATTCCATTTTTTTTCTCCTTTACTGCCACCTTATGGATATAATAAGCCTTTTTTATTTCCCCAATGGGAAGTTTAAGCTATACATCCTTATTTTATTTTTTAAAGTTGTTCCGAAATAGAAAATAGACATGTTAATTTTGTCACAGTCTATAAATAATAATATACCACTTCACATATGAAGTAAGAACCTTGCAACAGTATATTTCTATTTCCCTTTCCTGTCTTATGTTACTATGGTCAGACATTTTTACTTCTATAATACTTTTATAATACTTCGTTGTTTTGCTTTAAGCACTCAATTTCTTAAGAAATTTAAAAGCAAGGGAGAAATATACATTTAGCCACATATTTACCATTTTTGGTGGTCTTTATTCCTCTGTATAGATAGTAACGTCCAGGGGCACCTGGGTGGCTCAGTGGGTTAAAGCCTCTGCCTTCGGCTCAGGTCATGATCCCAAGATCCTGGGATCGAGCCCCACATCAGGCTCATTGCTCAGCAGGGTGCCTGCTTCCTCTCTCCTCTCTCTCTCTCTCTCTGCCGGCCTCTCTGCCTACTTGTGGTCTCTGCCTGTCAAATAAATAAATAAAATCTTTAAAAAAAAAAAAAAAAGATAGTAATGTCCATTTGGAATCCTTTTCTTTAATCCTGAAAGTATTTCTTACAGTGAAAATCTGGTGACAAACTCTCTTAACTTTGGTTTGCTTAATAATGTCTTTTGAAGGTTATTTTCACCAGATACACAATTTCTTGGTTTCCAGCTTTTTCTTTTCATTCTTTGGAGAGGTCTCTAGTTTCTTCTGGATTGGGTTGTTTCTGATGAGTAGTCAGCTGTTATTCCTGTTGTTAATACACTGTGCGTATAATGTGTCTCTTTGTTTTGGGAAAGATTTTTCCTTTTATCAGTGGGTTTTACTGTTTGACTGTAACTCTGTATGGTATTTTTTTGTATCATATTGCTTGAGATTCATTGAACTTTTTATTAAATTTTCATCAAATTTGGAAAAATTTTAGCCACTATTTCTTCAGATAGTTTTTTTTATTGTTGTTCCCCCATCCCCCTTCTGAAACTTGAAACTTCTCAAACATGTACATGTGTTTCTCCGGCCTTTTTTTTTTAATCTCCATACTTCAATTTTTTTCATTTTTCTTTTTCTTTTAAGATGTTTATTTATTTTTGAGAGAGAGAGGGAGAAAGTGCACAAGCATGAGGAGGGGCAGAGGGAGAAGCAGACGCCCCACTCAACAAGGAGCCTGATGTGGGACTTAGTCCCAGGACCCCACGATCATGACCTGAACCAAAGGCAGATGCTTAACCAACTGAGCCATCCAGACACCCCTATATTGACCACCTTTAAGCAATTATGCTTTCAAAGTAATTCAGTAACAACATCAGTTTCTGTAACTTGGGCTTTGTAGTAAACTATTCTTGTAGTACATTTGTAACATGGATGGTAGTAGAAGATATGCTAAATGAAATAAATCAGTCAGAGAAAGACAAATACTGTATTATTCTACTCATGTGGAATTTAAGAAACAAAACTAATGAACATAGGGGGAGGAAAGGAAAAATAGAAAAAGTCAAAAACAGAGGGAAGCAAACCAGAAGAGACTCTTAACTATAAGGGAACAAACTGAGGGTGTCTGGAGGGAAAGTTGGTGAGGGGAGGGCTAATTGGGTGATGGATATTAAGGAGGGTGCTTGATATAATGAGCACTGGTTGTTAACATGCAACTGATGAATCACTAAATTCTATCCTGAAACTAATAATACACTGTATGTTAAGTAAATTGAATTTAAATTGTAAAAAAATTAGAACAAAATAAAAATAGAAATTCTTGGCAATAAAATTACTTACAGTATGCAGAGCTATATTATTTGCCCACCATTTAACATTCCAACCAAGATCTTACACATGTGAAATAATCACAACAGACAAAAATATTAAAAGTTGCATAGTTGGTATTGCAGATGTACTTAAGTATGAGTAAGTGTGGAATTTACAGTAAGAATCTATAGTTAAGGAATCCTGAAAATGATATATCAAAATTACTAAATCATAAGAATTTTTGCAAGAATTTGTAAAATAAGTTTGAGATTTCTTAAACTTTCTAATTTTCTTTAGCTAATTAGATGCTTGCATTTCTTCATATAATTCTTATATTGCCTAAAATCTATAATATTAACAGTTCAAGATACCCTTTTTATTAAGTTGAATTACCAGATATGGGTAGATTTTATTTAAATCATGAAGGTTTAAATAACAATCTGTTTAATTGTTTAAACTTAAAATTATAGCCTCGTGATCTTATAAAATCTTAGTATACCCTGCACAGTTCAAAAGGATTTAGATTTCCCATTATGGTAAAATCAGTGGAGTTTACGGAAATGATTTTTTAAATTATTTTTTAAAAAAATCTTTTCCTCGTTTTGCTATTAATGTTGGGTAGACCATTTTAAGGAGTCAACTGCACATGCATTTGAATCCCATATTTACAAATGACAAACTGTAGCTTTGAGAAGTCAGTTTACCTCCATCAGCTGTAGGCTTAAGTATAAATGGGTAATAAAGTATTATGAAATTTAAATGTGAAAAGAAAATTGGTATACCTCACCCAGAGCTTTTACATACTGAGTGATCCATAAATATTTCTTCTCTTTGTTCCCTTTTTCCTCACTGTGGGATCTTTTAAAAGGAGAACTTACATATTTTGTTACCACTTACTTATTTCAGATGATGGTCTGTTTGCTCTTTTCATGGTTGATCTCACCATGATCAGAAAGTAAGTCACTTCATGGCCAGATATACTGAACACCTTTATTTACTCTGAACTAATTATGTCATAAGTTACTCACCTCTCTGTTCTTTAAATGTTTACTTTCCTTGGCCTCCATGGTACCATTGTCTGTAGGACTTCTTCCAGTCTCTTGGACTTCTGTCTCAGTTTTCTTTTTAAATTTCCCTTTTCCCGGAGCACCTGGGTGGCTCAGACGTTAGCGTCTGCATTCGATTCCGGTCGTGATCCTGGGGTCCTGGGATCAAGCCCTGCATCAGGCTCTCTGCTTGGCTGAAAGCCTGCTTCTCCCTCTCCCCACTCCCCCTGCTTGTATTTTTATTCTCGCTGTCTCTTTCTCTGTCAAGTAAATAAATAAAATCTTCTTTAAAAATTAAAAATTAAGTTTCCCTTTTTCCACATATTTCTGTCCTGTGGGTCCCCATCACTTTTCCTTCAGCGTGCTTTACCTATTATACACTTCTGCAGCCACCTAGCACCTGTACATCAGGTACTACCAGACCTGTTTTTCTACCCTCAAGACCTCTTCTAAATTCTATACCCATTATTTACCACTTAGTTCTTCTTGATTGTCTTGGATACTATTTCCTCTTCCAGCTCTGTGCCTTCACGCTTAATAGTATCAACATCTTTCACAACTACCAAATTAGAAATAGAAATTGTTCATCTTCCAATCAAGTCCAATAAACATTCTTTGATACCATCTCCTAAAATTGGCTTGCCACTGATGAGATTTGAGTTATGTCCTAGTTCTGGCTCTGATTAGTTCTCACCTCTGAAAAGTTGCTCCTTCTAGGCCTCAGTTTTTCTCACCTCTAAAAATGTTTGGACTAGGTCAGAGGTTGGCGACTAGGGCCTAGGAGCCAAATGCACTCTGCTACCTGTTTTTGTAATTAAACTTTTGTTTATAGCTGCATTGTGCCACAGCAGCAGAGTTGAGTAGTGACAGAGGCTCTATGTGCTACAAAGCCTAAAGTATTTACTCTCTGGCAGAAAAAGTTTGCTGACCCCTGTTCTACAGGGTCTTCCTTTTAATTTCCATCTCTGTTAGCCAGTCTGGGGAGAAACTGGTTTTAAGATTTTAAAAAAACAATAAGAAAAAGAATAGAGAAATGATTATAGTAGTTGAGTATTTGGCAAGAGAAATTAAACATAGAAAATCGTAGGACATTAGAACCTTTGTTTCCCCATCTAATGGTCTTAGACATTCAAGATCATGTGGCTATAACAAAGGGATAAAAAGATCTCCATTGCTGCTTCGTGGTGACAGTAAGGCATTTGGTTAATTGCTTTTAAATGATTGATAGTGTACAAATCAGTGATTCCGTTTACTGGTTAGTACCTAGCTTCTTAAAAGTCACAGATATACATATTTTGAAGGTAGAGGACACAGTCAATTAGAATTATAATTAATAGTGATATCATTTTTATATATATTTGATATGATATAATTATAATAGATATATATTTGTGTCACTGTCAAGCAGATTATTTCCCATTTTAATAAAAGATTTTCTATATCTACACTGTATATTAAAGGAAGATTCCAAGTATGTAAAAAATGCTTAAATAAAAGACATAAATATTAAACCTTAATGATACATATGCTGACATGTAGTAATGTCTGCAACTGACTTTGAAATGTATCCAAAAAATAAGGTGGATTGATGTATGGATAGATGGATGGAAACGTGATGAACCAAACATAGTAAAACATTAATCATGTTTTTAAGATAGTTGTTATAAAGGAGAGGGTTTTCACTTTAAAAAAAAAAAAAAGTGCAACTTTTCTTTATATTTGAAATTTTTCATTGTAAAATTTTGGGTAAAGGTTTAGACATGAGTGGCTGTGAGATAGGAATTTAGGGAGAAGATACGGGAGTGAAAGCACACATAATACATAATATACCTTCTTGCTTTCACATTAAATAATTAAAAGTTTTTCGTATGTTAAGCAAACCTTGTGTATAGTGCATATATTTCTCAGCTGTTTTATTGTGTATTTCACAGATTTACTTCAATTGGGAATATCCTTCTACTGGGAATACTCTTAGGATAAATAAAAATAAGAATTATAATATTCACTTCAAGGAGTGTCCTGCCTTTTTATTATTATACAGTTTGTAGCTTAAATTATCTCACATAGCCCCTATCAGAAAGTTAAATGGCTGATAAGTGCATGTGATCTCTGTCCATACAGTAAAAGGATGCATTTACTAATGGACATCATACAATTCGCATTTTTTAGCATTCTTACCAACTTGTGGGGAGTTTTGATTGTGTCCTGTGTTAACAAAATACTGAATAAATAGAGGGAGACTGCACAGGAAATACTCATTGATTCAGAAGTGGGCATTTCTTAATTGTTGATTGTGATGTATATCATAATGCCAAAATGTGTTAAAATGTGTTCAGTGTAAAGTACAAAAATAAAGCAAATATCTTTGTAATTATCACTCATGTTAAGAATTAGAAGAATTACTTATGCCCCATCCCAGTCACAGTCTCTCTTACATCTTCCTATTAAGCTGAATAATCTATTCTTAATTTTTCCAATGAATATTCCCATGTTTTTTATTAGTTTTACAGTTTTACTATGTATACTAAAATAAAGTTTAGTCTTTCCTGTTTTTAAGCTTTATATAAGGCACTCTTATGGTATGTTTTCATTGTTGAGAAAACTCACCATTTTGTGAGATTCATCAGAAGTATGTGTAGCTCTGCTTCTTTCATTTTCATTATTAGTGTACCACTTTATGACTATACTACGGTTTATTTACTAATTCTACTTTTGGATTTTTGCTTGTGCCCGTGGTATTTTATCATGAATAGTGTTGCTTTGGGTGTATAAAAAGTTTCTCTAAGCTAGAGTGTAACCTTAAAATGGAATTACTAAGTTGTAGGGTCATTGAAGGTATGCATTATATACTTATTTATTCATGTCATTGCTGTTGGATTTTTTTGTTCAGCAGTTAAAAGGATCCAGTGGGGTTGCATGGGGACAGAATTATTGTTTAGCTCACTCTGCCTTTTTCACTCCTCCCCGCTTTGCCAGTACATACACACACACACAGACAGAGACACAGATGCACACACACATAACCTTCATCAGGGGTAAAATGGGATATAAGTGTTTGCTTTATTATTTAAAAATAAAAATTAAGATTCCTTTTTAGCCTTCATATTTTAAGTGTGAATAGTTCCTGACTTACAAGTATTTGATATCTACAGCTGCAAAGGCCAGAGACTTCCCTTCCCAGTACTAGATAATACCTTGCTCCTCTCTAAAAAGCTGTACTTCTGCTACAAGGAAGGGAGGATATATAACTAGATATGTGTTTCCAGTACCCAAAAATAAGCTCTCCACAGAATAATGTATTATAATTTAGATTCTTTTTATACATTCTTTTTTTCTTTTCAATGCCCTCAGAGGTTTGCTCAGAAATTATCTTTTAGGAATTAAAGGTCAGTTTTTAGTTAACTGGATTTCTTTTGGGCTTTTATTGACAAATAATACTATAGCTCAGAATGTCCTTTCCACTTATCTTACTTAAACTTTATGCACTCAGATATTTAAATAATTATGAAAGATGTAATTGGCATATAACAAAGTGCATGTTTTTAAAGTATACAGTTTGGGAAGTTTTGACATATGTATGCACACATGAAACTATCAAGATAATGAACATTTTCCTCACCCCAGTAATTTCCTAGTGCTCTTTGTAATACTTCTCTCCAGCCTTTCACAATCATGGCTTTTCTTTCTGTTGTTGTAAACAAAATTTTCTAGAATTCCCTATGAGTGAAATTATACAGTAGGTACTCTTTTTTATCTGGCTTCTTTTATTGGGTATAATTATTTGTAGATTCAGCCATGTTCTTTTTTTGTTACTGAGTAGCATTCCATCATATGGGTATACCACCATTTGTTTATTCATTCATCTGTCATGGACATTTGAGTTGTTTCTGCTTTTTGGCACCTGCAAAAAAGATGTTCTGCACATTTGTGTAAAAGTTTTTGTATGAACATATGCTTTCATTTCTCTTGGGTAAATACTTAGGAGTGGGAGTGATGGATATATGGTAAGTATATGTTTAACTTTTTAACAAACTGCCGAAGTGTTTTCTAAGGTGCCATACAGTTTTACATTTCCACTAGCAGTGGATGAGCCTCAATTGCTCTGCATCCTCACCAAAACTTGGTATACACAATCTTTTTTTAACTTTACTCTTCTGAGTTAGATATGTAGGTGGTATCTTACAGTTTTAACTGGCACTTCCCTGATGACAATGATGTTGAGTATTTCTTCATGTGCTTATTTACTATGTAAATAAGGGTAAACTGTCTTTACTTGGGTAAAGTGTCTGGTTGTATCTTTTGCCCATTGGGGGGGGTTGTTTGTCCTTTTGTTTTTGAATTATAGGACTCTTTTGTATATTCTAGGTAGAAGTCCTTTGCAGAATGTATGTTTTACAAGCATTTTCTTTCAGTTTGTAGCTTGCCTTTTTATTTTTATAAGAGTATCTTTTAAAGAACAAAACTCTTAAATCTTGATTAAGTTCTGGTTTTAATGAAATCTAGAGAATTAGAACAACAACAAAAAAGCAAAAAAAACAAAAAACCCTGCAGTTCTTACTTTGCTCTGATTATTCACTGGTTGCCACCACAAATCAAGTACTTACTACATTACACTCCTTCTTTGCCACTCTTTTTGAATTGTAAATGGCCAAATATTTTAACAAATTTGTTTTATACCAGGCTTTAGAATCATAAAGACGAGTAGTGATGTATGTCATCTTTCTCCGAAGTCCTTATTTTTAGTAATTAGTATTTCTTCCTGTCATCTGTTTTGTGCAGTTAGTTCTGTATGCTTTCCTTTGTCCAGCCCATACTATGTCTCTAGAGGCAGTGAAGTGCTCAGTGTATTTTTATCTTGTATTACAGTTACACTTTTTCCCACACACTAACATCTAAGTTCATTATAACAAAAAAATCTCTGGCTCTTTGTATTCTCCATATGTCATCACATAGTTTCTTGTACACAGGGAACAATCACTAAATATTCATTGATTGAATGGAATTATTGATGACAGTATCTGAGTAAGGTTCTCCTGATTAATTTATTGATAATAAACGCTTTGGCTATACTTTACTAAATGCAGTAGATGGTTTTTCTTGATAGAACGATGTTTGGTTTTTACTTGACTGTTTTTAAGTGATCTTTTTGTATAACCCTGGTTTAACATGATTATCATAAAAGTCTGTGTAGGGTAATATAGCATAGGATCTATAGTCAGTTAAAAATCTTTTGCAAAGTCTGCTCTGTTTAATGAATAATATATTTCATGACTTTGGAATTCTTTTTTTCCAATGAAACCAGTACATTAAAACATAAAGATTGTATTTGAATGTATATAGAAAAATATGGCAATAACTTGGCTTTCTCTGTCTAGGTCCTGGGAACACCAACAAGGGAGCAAATTAGAGAAATGAACCCAAACTACACAGAATTCAAATTCCCTCAAATTAAGGCGCATCCTTGGACTAAGGTGAGTCAAAATGAGTTTTTTTAGCACATTAACCAATAGTTAACTTAAACTCTCATTGTTTTTAAACTAAATTATTTTGGTACTAGATAGCTCCCTGAGTACAAAGTATGTAGCAGTTCTGCATGTAAAGATAGTTGGGTAGTTATACTTTAGTGTTTCAGTGACTGTATACTTTTTGTCCCCACTGATTTTCTGTAGGCAGTTTTCAGCCTGGGGTTTTATTTGTAGGTTGAGGACAGTGTACCTATACCATTAAAATATAGAATTTCATTAGGTATAATATCTTATATATAAATAATGACTGCTTAAAACTCAAAAGTCAGTTTCTTTACACAGAGGTACTTGCTCAATATCATGTAGCATATGAAAACATGTATTTCATATATTTTCTTTATTCTTTTTTGGAACTGTTTATAGGCCTTATGATACTATGTGTTTTTCTTCTTTTGTTTGCTTTCCTTTTGGTATTTCCAGAGGGGAATAAAAAGATTTGATCTTATTGGAGTATACATTGAAAGCATTGATATGTTAACGGGATGTCATTAGCCATTAGATAGCCTAACCAATTCTTAGAGCATAGATGGAACCAGTTTGAAGAGCATAAGTACTAATTTACAAAAAAACTCTATTTTTTTGCTTTGATGCATGATTGAAGTGATTTAAGATAGATTTTATTTAAAAATTTTTTCATTTCTGTTTAACTTGTGACATTAAAGGCAGAAAAAAAAAATCTCATTAGGGCTTATTGCTAGATTGAATTTCTAGCATCCTTATTCTACAGTTAAAGAAACTCTGGTCAAAGATACCAAGTGACTCACTCAAGATTACATAGGTGGCCATGACAAAACCAGGATTAAACTTTTACTCGTGTGTGTGTGTGTGTGTGTGTGTGTGTAATGCCAGACTTAAAGTTATACACCATGCACCTCCTCTCATGTTTACTTAAATTTCATTATATATTTTTGTGAGTTAATAAAGTTCAGCTCTTCTATAGTTCAAGCAGAGATTTTCTGTTCTTAAAAATGTACATATAACAGTTTGTTTTGAGCAGGGATAGGTTTATTTAATTGGTTATAGACCTTTTATAATAAGAGGTGACATAATTTAGAGCTACAAATGAAATAATTTATATTCCCAGATTCAAAGTAAGTCTTCTTCTTTCTCTGAATTGTATTATGATTCTAGTTACTTTCCTTCAAGTTCTCACAATCTTATCTCTTCATTGCAGAAGATCTTTTTATTACTAATTACTTACTTATATCAGAATTTGGTATTGGTGTTTTAGTGCCAGAATTAGAGGTTAGCTTTCACTGACCATGATGTTGCCTTCCCTGCCACACTTAAAATTTATAGTAAACGCTGAATGTTCTGAGATAAACCATTCTTTGATCTTTACACCTAAAGTTTATTTTGAATCTTGGTCAGAAGATATTTGGGGTCTTTCACCTTGCTCTTAACTCAGAGAGTCCTAGGTGGCCTAATAGGATTTAAAGGCTGAGTTGCAGTTTGAATCCAGTGAATTTATTATTAAAGTGTTTACAAGTGATTTGTAGTATACTATGATTTCAGTCATGTTAAAGAAAAACAAAAAAGCAAAGACAGTTCTGTATAATGAATAAATCCAGGGAAATATTCCAAAATGCTAATGGTAGTTTGGTTGAGAAAAGTATAGGTGATTTTATTTTCTTTGTTTTGCATTTCCATATTTTCATTAATAAGCATGTCATTTTTATGAAAAAAGAAAAAGCTCTTTTTGGTGTAATCTTAGTATTCCTCACATGCTATCCTTGATATAGAGTATCTGACCAATAATAATGCTGAAGTTGAGGTTATGAAATTTTGTTTAACAGTCCCTATCTTTTTTTTTTTAATCAAGACTACTACTAATATTAGTATGTGGCATATTCGGCATTTCTTCCCCCTCCCCCCTTGGATTATATCTTTTAAAGTATTAGCCAGAATGGAATGTGAGGAATGGTAGATTATAATTAAAGAGTAGTCAACAGAAGATGTGTGGTCAGTTTGTCTGCTTTACATCTTCCTTTGCTCATGTGGATTCCTGATGTTTTATATCTTACACTAATGCTCTTTAAACTTGAATAATCTACACAAATCCCTTTTATTTGTTTTATTTAGGCTTCCATTCCTATTTCATGTGTAGGATGATGACTCCATTCTCCCACCTATTTTGTCTGTTGAAAGTACTGTGAACTCTCCATTTATATAGTGTGCCTTGACATAATTTGATTTTATTATGTAATAAGCACACTTGTATTAATTTCTCATTGGTGTACACAACTAGATTGATGTTTTTATGGTTGTAAACACAAAACCAAATTCAGACAAAAATTCCATGGCACTGTTCTGTCATCTGGATGAATCCAAATGATCCAAAATATGCTAATATTGATTTTCAAAATAGGTTATTATCAAAATGAAAACACAAAATTTTAAATTTCTAGAAGGAACACAATCCCTTCTCCCTCTGTTATGATCGTGAACACCAACTTGAGAAGTACTCTGTTATGTTAGGCAGCCAATAAAGGGTTTTTTTTTTTTTTTTAAGAAATTCATAATATTGTTCTCTAAAGAAAAGATCTTATTGCTCTTTGAGAGCAGGTAAACAAAGTCTGGAAACAAAAGCTATTTTGTCTTTATTTTGGTCTTCTGATAGAATCCACTTTAGCCCTATTTCCTAAAGCTATGAACATGTGAACCCTGCTTTTCTGTGCTGCAGTGTAATACAGCTATATCCCTAAGGATTGGAAGCTGGTGTACTAAAAACGTAGACAGCCATAAAGATCAAGAGAGAAGATACCTTCCATGGAAACACTCAGGTGAAGGGATTTAGATTTTTAAGAAAGATAGCAAACAGAAGAGCTAAACAGTTGATGAGATGAACCATACTATGTCAAGATTCTTGAGAGTTTAGAAATCCAGTAAGTTGCCCTTAGCTAGTACTTAATAGCCAGAATAATCTAATTCATTGTTATATCATTTATGCTTTAAGTAGGAAAGGAAATTGGTGCTAATGTTTTAAAACAGGGACCATTACTGGATTGAGGACAGGAAGATAAAGACCTCCTGCATTGGTGTACACTGTAAAGAATAAAAAGCCAGATAGAAAGTGAAACAAACGATACCACGGAAATTTGAGAATTAAATAGAGATGGAGGTTCATTAGCAGGAGAGGAAGCTTAAATTCTGCATTTAGTATATGGAGGTGTGATTAAATGACAGTCTGGTTAGGTATGAAGTGAGGATCTAGTTTGAGTACTGCTTCTACTCTTCGTGCCTCAAATTTTTTCTTTTGTACATAGCAATTAGCTTTTGTGTTTTCTGATTCTTTGAAAATAGTAATATGCTGTTTTCAACATTTCAATCAATTTCCCTTATTTAAAATAAAGGAATATTTTATTATTTTATTTCTAAATAAATACAAAGATCCTACCTCCATTATAGTTCTTTGATTTGTCCTCTTTATCGCCACTTCCCTGACTTTAGGCCATCATTGTATCATAGAATTTGTTAAAACAACCTCCTAACCAGTTTCCCTTTTTCAGTTTCATATCCTTTATAGTCCTCATTGCTCTCAAAGTTAGTTTTCTTAAAAGCACATGTGATAGTATCACTCCTACTTAAAAATCTTCTTTGTTTACTTACTGCCTTTAGGAAAATCTGACATAATATGCATATAAGGACAAGGATGACCTTTATCTTGTTCAGAGTAATTGTTAATTGAATGCCCCTTCATTCTCAAAAATGTTCCATTTTGAATGACATATTATATAGTCATTGTGTCACTTATTATTTCTATCTTTTCTTTCCAGAGAAACAGGAGGTTTATTCTTGTCCTGTTCCTCACCTTCCTAACCTCTGATTGTTCCCCAGAGAAGCCATATATGTTTCTATCTCTTTTACTAATGTCTTCTTTTTCACACTTAAAATGGTCTTTTTCTCTGCTTACCAAATCTTAATCTTTTCTCAAGACCTCAAATCTTAGTTCTCCCATGAAATATTTTCTAATTATCTGAGCTCTCCATGATTAATTCCCACCAGATGACTCTTAAAATACCTTCCAAGTCATGCCACATGTATTATAGCATTTCCTAATTTCTTTTTCATAGTGGTTATAATGGGATGGATATCAGTTACTTCAAAATGTTTGTTACTAAGTTCTTGGCATACACAATAAGTTTATTTAATAGCTAAATGTCTATGGGATATGTGAAACCATGGATTATTATTTAAGTATCCTAGAAACCAGTATCCACAAGCCAGTCCTTACATACCCAATTTCTTAGAACACAGTCCACATACTTGAAAATGAATGAATTTAGTACTGTTTACAACTAGCTAAGAGAAATTAAAAAATTGAGGTTGAGGTCATTTCAGTTGTTAAGGTACCAGACTAGACTGGACAGATTATGTTTATTATTCTCTGTGTTTAAAACTAAACATAAAACTGTACTATACTTATGTATTTTTTCCTACTAATTTTTTAAGACTTTCTTTATAATTTACCTTTTTTTCTGAGCCTTTGAGTACAATATTTTTCACTTGGTAAACTTTGTGTTTCAATTTTACATATTTATAGTTTAAAAATGCCCTCAGGGCAGATGGTGGCTCAGTTGGTTGATCTTAGTGATCTCATGGGTTGTAAGATAGAGCCCTGCATTGGACTCCATGCTCAGCAGGGAATCTGTTTGAAGATTCTCTTTCTCTCAAATAAATAAGTCTTTAAAAACTTTTTTTTAAAATAAAAATGCCTTCGGAGGAGTCAAGAGAGCACAAAACAAAAATTGTCAGACTTCTTTTTTGTGGGTAAACTTGATGAGCCTTTTTTGGTTTTGCTTACATGTACTTCAGAAAGCATAAAACTATGTTGGGACTTCTATTCATCTGTTTTTGTTCCATTGCTTAGGTAAATTAGTTTCTATATTATTACTTAACTTACCTCTGCCCTGAACACTCTACTAATCCATTATCACTTGTCTTGTTAAATACACTATATTCTCTAATGAATTTTCCACCTACATCTTTATTAGTGTTAGAATAATCACTTTTCCTTGTCTAACATTTATTTTCCTATGTGAGTAGATTTCCTCACTTTCCTAGTTGCACTGACTACACTCCTCATTTCTTTGCTGGAAACTACGCACTTTAAAATCTAGCTATTAGGGTGGCTAATCCCCATGTAAGAGAAATAATGTAAAAAAGAATGCTTAGGCACAAGTTTCCAGGTCACTTGTGGGGAGCAGAGGGATAGGGTTGGAGGTGGATTAAAAAAGCAAAAGAAAAAAAGCGAAAGTCTGCTTTTTTAATATGTCATTTGTTTCTTAAAATCTGTATCTCCTATGTACTCAGCACTGTGCCAGATACTCAGATACTATAAAGGACACAGAAGAAGTACACTATATAGCCCTTGTTTGTGAAAAGCTTACAGGTGATATAACTGACTTAGTCGAAGCAAGTATTCAGTAATATAACATATAACCACATACTTGATTGTGTGCTATAGGTGTTCAAAAGTGTTTCACATGCTGTAGGTGTAAGTCAGATCTCCAGTGGGGGTGGTGGAGTTAGAAAGGAAGCCTCCTTAAAGGTGAAGAAGGACTAGGTGGGTGGGCTGTTGAAAGAGGATTTAGATTTGCTTAGATGTGGGTAAGGTCAGGAATTGTTGTAGCCCGGGGGACTGTCCCTTAAGATGAGGAGGTGTGGGTGAAAGAAAATGTTCTACTTTCCTAAGAAGGTCAGTCTGACCATAAGAGATTAAATTGAGTAAGTGGACATTTGGTAAATCATACTTTTATGTAAGCCTGCAGTACTGTTTTATCAGTGAATGAAGTCATAGGAAAAAATTACATTGCATAGTTAAATGTTGATATCAACACATGTATTATTTACGTGTAATAGAGCTCAGAAAAACTCAGTAAGCCTTTTAATAAGTACAGGTGAAATTTATTGAATGCTGGCTCTGTTGTGACTAAGGAAGGGATGTTTGTGCTTCTTATGAATTATGTACCATATATCAGCTCTTTAGTAGACTTAAGTTCTTTCTGTATCTACTTAATCTGGGTAATTAACATAACTTCAACAAATCAATGGCATCATCTCACTTTTAATCCTTATTAGGTCTACAAATTGCAAATAATTTTAGATGATTAATAGATTACTTGAGAGCCAGCATTGGGGTTGCTCCTTAGAAGTTCATGGTTTATCAGTTTTTAACACTGGGTGCTTGTGTGTTTTGTGTATAACCAGAGAACAGTGTCTGGGTTGTACATTTATCACAGTGAAATCTAGGGAGAAGGAGCTGCTCAGAACAGGCACAGCACTTGTTCTGTGTTCTGCATGGATTATCGTTACCCATAGACATTTCTACATTGCTCTGGTTGGCTGTTTAATACAGTAGAATTGTTGAGAGCTGATGCTGTGACAATCAGCTGTAGGCCTTGATATCGTATATATGACGGCTTATAAATGGTAATTTTAAAAGGCCTAAGATTCATTCGCAACAGTTAGCTCCAGATTGAAATTTGATATTTGAGAGCTAAAGTCTATCCTACGCCTTGTAAGGGAAAAATTGCCTCTGTCATTTTTGAGTTATCCAAATGCAAATTTATTTTGAATAATTCTTCATTTAAGGACTCATTTGCATTTGTTTGATACCACAGAGACTTTCTTTTTGAAAAATGAATTGTTTCTGTTAGTTTCTTTTATGGATTAGTATTTGTGGTGACAGTTTGTTTCAATATAAGAAAATGAGTTGCTGCACAGGTGAGGTAGTATTTGAATTCACTTAAAAGTTCATGTCAGTGTTTTGGTTCTTTTCAATTTTTCCTTTCTGTTCTCTTCCTTTCTTTTGTTTATTTATTTATTTTTTGCTTTGTTCTTTTTATTTTTATTTATTTACTTTTGTTTTTAGTTTTTACAGAGGGTGTTTTGGGCTCTTCATGGCCTTGCTAACATACTTGGCTGGCCATATTTAGTCTGCGCACTAACTGTTAGTTGGCCCAGTTGAGTCTTACTTTGTGCTCTCAGTTTTTTTAGTCTCGCTTTCTATTTTTGTCCACCTGATTGTGTTCTAGTTCATGAGAGATTTTAATTCTGATGGGCCGGATTTTAATCCGTGTACTAAATTTTAGTCTGCAGACTAAAAGTAATCCGCGGATTATTTATTTTTGCAAAACATTAATTCCCCCACTGGAAACTATCCTAAAAGAATGTTAAATTCTCTTAGAATAGCCAAGGGAATTCACAGCTACTGGTGAGTTCTGCCATTTTTTGGTTCTCAATACCTAGACATAATAGATCCTACTACCTCCCTTGCATATTTGGCTCCGTTGTGCCTAGGTGTTGGTGTACATTACTATGCATGTCACCTGTAACTGTGACTGTCCCTTAGTTGTATTGTTTATTGTATATATTTTTTGTTTAGCTTTTGGTGGGTGAATTGGGCATAACTGCACATGGAACTGTGTTGAATTTGTAGTGTTCAAAGATGTAGGATTTTTTTTTCAGTGAGTTTTTCCAAAAAGGAAAGAATGTTCTATATTTATTTTAACTAAGTAATGGGTGCAAGGGTATGAGGGGGCAAAGCCCACAATAGAAAAAGTAAGTTATACCCGCACTCCTGAGGTGATATGTCAATTGCCTGAAGAATCCTAAAATAATGAGAATGTCAGCAAACATCTTTTAGCAGGGAAGTCAATCCAAAATGGAGAATAATCCGCGGTGGCCTGATCCTTCTTAGCTCACACAAATTGAAAATATCTGGCTTGAAATCTGTAGTAATATAAATTAAATCTATTTATTACTTTCCTCTCATCACTAATAATTAAGCAAAAAATGTTTATACTGTCTAACTGGAATACATTAATAGATAAAAATTAGCACATTGGGAACTGATATCTTTAAAAGCAGGCTAATATGCCCCCTCCCAGCCATATCAATGGATGATGAATCCAGGTCGTAGAAGACCAAACACTTTACTTTGGGAAGTTTACTTCTAGATTTAATTTTGATTTTAACTTTTTTTGGTTTTGTATTTTTTTAATAAATGCACTGGCATTGGAACATAATAAAATTAAAATGTTTCTTTATTGTGCCTCACCATTGCGCAATCAAATTTTTTTGCATACACTGTGGTGAAATAATTTTTAAAACTTGGACTTGCTACTGTGGAGACTGATGTTTAAAGTTTATAACTGTATAAACATTTTCTATGTCCCCCCCCACACCATGGATTTCTTATAACACTGGATATATTTTTCCTTGCTGGACTATTCTCTTTTGGATTGACTTCCCCTGTTTGGATTATTTCACTGCATTATCATCTTTAGGATTCGTCAGGAACAGGACATTTCACCTCAGGAGTGCGGGTATGTACTTAATTTTTTTTTCCCCAAAATTTCAGGGCAGGTCTATAAAACTAGGGGGAAACCTTTTTTAGAAAGGGCAAACCATTATTCATTCTAGAAATGTAAAAGTAAAAACAATGTAGGATAGCTGTGTTGTTTTTTTTTTTCCATCCACTGTGTGAGATAGGTTTTACTTATGGTATATTTAGATTGTCAGTCTCCTGAGTGATTTATTTACATCTAGAAGTGAGGATCTGTGGAGTTTAAAAATTATTTTTTCAAGAATAAATAGTAACAAAGATGCATGGAACTAAAGGTTCTGAGTGTTAAACAATTTAAATGAGTAAGGAATAAAATGGCATTAGAAGCTTCATTATTAAAAGCCATATTTCAGTTGTTACTGGTTTCCTTCTCTTTAAACACAAAGATAATTCAGAAGAGCTATTTTCTAGTTTGGCCTGAAATTTTTTAAAGTTGCATGCTTCTACACCCTATATTATGGTCACAAATCTGAACTTTGGAAGACACTGGGCTTTGACTCCCCATAATTTCCCAGTTAACCTTTATCCATAGAGTACTAAACCAAAGCTTCGCTCATCAGAAATTTCTCAAAACGTTTAAAATAATAATGGATTCTTTTTAAAGGGCAGATTAAGTCTTGATTTTAATGTGGCCTCTTAGAATGAAGTCTTCTTTATTGTTTTTAACTCTTTGATTCCATGAGTTAGGATTCACTGGCAAAATTGACTAATAGGTGTCTTAGTACCAACATGGATGGTTGCTTGTAGCCAGTAAGATACCAAATGAATGTGGATGATTTTTTTAAATAATTAGAGATAAGTTTACAATACTAGTTTATTAATAACTTTAATGCAAAATCCTCATTAATGTAACATGAAATTTCTTCACTTAAAATACAGTCACTGTTCAGCTACCCTACATTTGAATGTTGGCAGGAGATATTTCTACTTTTGGTGGTACTTTTAATTGTACTTATACAGTCCCATATTGGTGCAAAAGCATTTTCCCTTAGACTAGTTAGCAAAATAAATCCACATGCTGTGAAATAAATACAAACAGCTCTCTGGAATAAAATAATGTCAGTAATGCTTAATATTTTTGTGAAAAATTTTCAGTTTTCCCACTGATTATTTTCTTTTACATTCGGAATTTGATTATATGGACCTGGCTAGGAAGCAAGAGAGGGAAAAATGACCAAGAAGAGTGGAAGATCTAAACATTTCAAATAATACAGTACCTTTAAGGTTTCCTTAACTGAGTTGAGTCAGATCACTCAGAAGAATAAAGATAAAGCAATTTTTGATCGTACAGAGGGTTTTCTAATATAGTCAAATAAGTTCTTTGATGTTCAGAAATAAATTCCTAGGATCCTAGGATCAATTTCTCAATTTCCATGGGAGATAGTAGTAATAAACTTTGTGTAAAAACAAAAGAAAAATAAGGTTTTCACTTTAGAAAGTACTCTTATATTGTCTCTTGAAAAGTAAGCTCTATAGTAGTAACTAGTTCTGCTATCTTCAGCCTAAGTGATAGTCAGATGTTACATGAGCCATTCTCATTAGGAAACCTTACTTCATCCTCCTCACAATCTACATGTCCTTCCCTCACTATTTCCCTCCCTTTATATACGTCTGCCTCTATTTATATGTCTGTCTACTACCACTACCACATCTTCTGTTTGATTGCTTTTCCCCTATCAAGGGATATATATTTCATTTTTCTTTAGTTTCAGAGGCTTTCTGTCCATCTACTTAGTTTATTTCTGTTGTCCCCTTTCTACTTTTATTCTTCAACTGTCCATAATTTAAAACAAAGTTATTTTCATAGTTTTATATATATATTGGGAGTTTTAAGACATAGATGTGTAGAAAGCTTTCTGGTTTTTGTTTTTTTTTTTTTAGAAACTAATTTATTTGCTTCTTGCTTAAACACAGCCTTCAGTTGACTTTTTCTGACATAATGGCTCCTAATGAAAAGTACATTTCTTTCTCCCTAATTAAGACCTGAGAATATTCATTCAAATGAGGGTAATCTGGCCATGTAAGCTGTATGTAATACATACAGCTATTCTTTGAGAAAACAGTTTTAACTCTGGTTATTCAAGAATTTCTTAAAATCAGATAGATGCTGTTTATTGAAAAGATAATACCAAATCATTAGCATTTCTAGACCTAACGTAAATAGCTTTCCTTTTTCAGAAAATATTGATGGCCAGATTTGAGTAGTGCTGTCCATTACTGACAATTGTTCTGCAAAAATCACAGACAAGAGGCAACCACCACAGTAGTCAAAACTTTTAGAAAATTTTAATATTCTTCTAGTTGTGCTTGCTTCCAGAACCCAGCCCTTTTCTTGTGCCTGTCATATTGTATTTTGTGTACATATTTAATTGTACTGCTTTATGATGAACAAATGTAGATTTTTTTTAAAATTTCCCCAAGTTTTTTCTCTGAACTTTTCTCATATAGTTTGTAATTAGCTGTTTACCCCAGTGTGGTGAATTATATGCAGTTAACTCTTTTCAGTCTAGAAGGTTCCTTTCACAAATGCAGCCATGTTGTATGTGGTGGGAATTAACTCATACTCAAAGGATAATTTGCTAGAATTCTTACAATAAAGCATTAATTGTTCTTTGCTCTTTTTTTGTGCTGCAGGTCTTCCGACCCCGGACTCCACCAGAGGCAATTGCACTGTGTAGCCGTCTGCTGGAGTATACACCAACTGCCCGATTGACACCACTGGAAGCTTGTGCACATTCATTTTTTGATGAATTAAGGGACCCAAATGTCAAACTACCAAATGGGCGAGACACACCTGCACTCTTCAACTTCACCACTCAAGGTAATTCCAAATACTTAGTTCTGTTTTTTACCATTTCTTTTTTTTTTTTTTTTAAGATTTTATTTATTTATTTGACAGATCACAAGTAGGCAAAGAGGCAGGCAGAGAGAGGGGGAAGCAGGCTCCCTGCGGAGCAGAGAGCCTGATCCGGGGCTCGATCCCAGGACCCTGAGATCATGACCTGAGCCGAAGGCAGAGGCTTAGCCCACTGAGCCATCCAGATGCCCCTGTTTTTAACCATTTCTGAGGAAGCTACATATGTGTGTTAGGTGATATTCTTTTAGTTGAAATCTGTGTAGGACTAAAGTGGGCATATTAAGTACTTATACAGGTAGGAGAACATCCTTTTAACCAGTTATTAGGCTACTACTTGTATGGTTTTGAACAACATAGGGGCAGATAAAATTTTTCCAGTAAACATAGCTTCTTTCATTTTTGGCAGATTATAATAAATCTTGACACATGAGAAATTATAGAGACTAATGTACAATTTAACTTACAAATTTGTGTTTGAAACTTAAAATGTTAGCATTTCTTGCTTCCCAAGTATTTATGTCAGATATTTTTTTAAACCTGGAAATAAATTTGTGGCTATATTTGTATAAAGTCAGATATCTTATAAACAGAAGGAAAACTGGAATTCTAGAACTCTCTTTCTTAGAAATTATATAAGGGATGTAGATAGAGAAATTCCCTTGCCTTCTGGGGCTTGGCACCATTGATGCTACTGAGGAATGTTGAGGAAAAATGGAGTTTGTGTACTGGTGGTTTCTAGACCAGAAGAATCATTATTTCTTAATCACTTTTGTGTTCACTTTTCTTTCCTCTCTAAGACCCTCAGTGATTCACTTAATCAACTGCACTGCTTTGATGCAGAGATTTTCTCCATAAATGGAACATTAAAAGTGTACCATTCACTATAGATAAAATAAGCAGAAAATAGTCAATTGATTGATTAGGCTGCTTAGTCAAGCTAGAATTATAAAAGGGAGATGGAGAGCTTTCTGTGACCAAGAAATAGATATATCTCCTTTATTCTAAGTTGAATTTTCCTCCCATATTTAAACTTTTCTAAAATTCAAAGTGGGAAAATGCATTGCTTAAGCAGTAGATTTAGAAGACGTGAGTTGCTAGTACAATAGACTTGGATGATTCCATTAACTATAATCTGGAGTGGTCAGTAACATGTAACTACTAGCAGTGCTGATGTGGTCTTAAACTGCATTCATAAAGAAAAATTTTCAGATATTCTGGGATTAATTCTGACTACTTAGGGCAGATCAGAAATCATTTGGAATGTTGTTTTAGGTTCTGGCTATGCCATTTTAAGATGTTAATGAATGGCAGGTAGGATATACAAAGGAACAGAATAGACAGTAGATCCTGGAAAAATGAAGACTTAAGGAAATTTTGACAGGTGTCTAAAATACCTCGTAGGTTATCTTCTAAAGAAAGGTGTAGACCTGTGTTCTTTCTCCTGATTATAAAATTGAAAACAGTAGTAGCAGAAAATTAGAGAACAGTACATATTTGAATTTATTCTACAAACCTTGTATATGTGCTGCCGAAGCGAGCACTATTCTACAAACCTTGGCCCCTGGCATATCTATCTATATAGATACAGATAAATATATTTATCTATAAATAAATATATATTATTTATTTATTAATAAATAAAATTATTGATGAATCAGTGAAGTTTTCACTTGTTTAACAGTGGAACAGGTTTGTTTGTTTTCTAAAATACCAAATTTTATATCAGGAAAAAGCTGGATGATGTCAAAGTTACAGATAGGATTATTACACTTTGCCTATAGGATAGACTCTTCTAGAGCAAAGATTCTATGATTTTGTGTCATTAAGAAAGTAAGTTTTATTTTCAATGTTTACAGCTTTGTTTTAATCAAGAGTAGTATATACACATTGAGGATAATGTTGAAAATGCAAAAGAAGTACAGAGAAAATTAAAATCATAGTCCCCAAATAATCACTTTTAGCATCCAAATTAATCACTATAAGATTTTATGGTGTTGCTCTTCTCTAATGCATATACTGATAATCCTTGGATGTAAAGTGATACTCTACTCTCCCATTAAGAATATCCCAAATAGGGTGCCTGGGTGACTCAGTGGGTTAAGCCTCTGCCTTCGGCTCAGGTCATGATCTCAGGGTCCTGGGATCAAGTCCTCCGTCGGGCTCTCTGCTCGGCAGGGAGCCTGCTTCCTCCCCTCTCTCTCTCTCTCTCTCTCTCTGCCTGCCTCTCTGCCTACTTGTGATCTCTCTGTCAAATAAATAAAAATAAATTCTAAAAAAAAAAAAAAGATATCCCAAAAAGGTTTCTTTTGGTTAACTCAAATGTATTTAAAATTATGCATTGTATAAAATTAAATTTATTCAGGAACTTTACTTTTTTACTTCTCAAATTTCATAAAACAGTTTCATTAATACTTAAAAAAAAAAAAAAAGATTTTATTTATTTATTTAACAGAGATAAAACAAGTAAGCAGAGCAGCAGGCAGGGAGAGGGAGCCCAACGCAGGGCTTGATTCTAGGACCCTGGGATCATGACCTGAGCCAAAGACAGCTGCTTTAACAAACTGAGCCACCCAGGTGCCCCTATTAATACTTTATATATGCATCTTTTACATCTGTATCTTTGTCATCAGTAGAGCTACATTTTGAACTATCATTAATTTTTTTATATGAAGCAGTTTTTGAATCTATATGAGGCCACCAATGAAAATTCTACAAGTATCCATTTTCACAAGTTTTTTTATTTTGTTTTTGTACTGTGATATCTGTTTATTATCTGTACATTTAACTATCTGCTCAGTTGCTTTTTAAAGTGGTCTCTAAAATGCTCTGTATATAGTGACATGCAGCACTTGCAACTGTGGAATCTTGGCATCAGAAACTACTAAATTAATGTTAAATTTGTCTCTCCTTTTTTTTTTTTTTTTTTTTTTAATTTTTTTATTTTAACAAGTTCTGTCAGGTGAACTTAAGAGTTCCCAAACCAGCACTGGTTGGGGTTTTATTTACACTAAATATCTTCTCTGATAAGTACTTTTTTTTTCAAAATACATGGGTCAAGGAAGCCTTTTGTCAAATAAGCAACTTGGTAGAACCCTAGACACAATAGATATTTACTGTGAATACATTTTGAAGAATAATTTTTCTTATATTCAGACATACTAGGTACATACTCTATAATGCACCTGTATGTGTTGATCAAAATTGAGATATTATTTAATCATTTTATTTAATCAGATTTAAAAATCCAGGATTCTGTTTCATTGTTTGTGTGTACCAATTTTGAAATAAGTACATTTGATTCTTTAGTCACTGGCTGATAATTTTTCATTATTACTAAAGAAAATAAAATTTTAAAGCAATGAAATTTGTTTTTCTATGAATTTCTAAGCTCTTTTGAAAACAGATAAAATTCATATGACATAAGATGAGCCATTTTAAAGTAAACAGTTCAGTTTATTTAGTATATTCACAGTTTGTACAACTACCACCTCAATCAAGTTCCAGAACATTTTCATTGCTTCTAAAGAAAACTCCATACCCTTTAAGCAGTTCGTCCCCTTTAACTCCTCCAATCCCTGGCAACCACCAATGTGCTTCCTGCTTCTGGACTTAACCTATCCTGGATATTTTACATAAATGAAATAATATATTATGTGACCTTTTGTATATGGCTTTTTCACTTTGCAGAATGTTTTCAAGGTTCATCCATGTCATAGTAGTATATTAGTATTTTATTCCTTTTCATGACTGAATAATATTCCACTGTATTATGTCTTGATCAGTACAGGCTGCTATAACAAAACACTAGAGACTATGTGGCTTAAACAACAAATATTTATTTCTCAGAGTTCTGAAGGCTGGCAAGTTCAAGATCAAGGTGCTAGTAAATTTGATGTCTGATGAGGGCCTACTTCCTGGTTTGCAAACGGGTGCTTTCTTACTGTATCCTTACGGTAGAAAGAGATTACCTCTCTTGTTTCTCTTACAGGGCCACTAATCCCATTCATGGGGGTTCTACCCTCATGATCTTAATTGCCTCTTAAAGGCCCCATTTCCAAATACTATTACACTGGGGAATAGGGTGTAAGCATATGAATCTTAGGGAGACACAAACATTCAGTCCATAGTGTATGGATGGATACACCACATTTTTGTTTATCTGTCATCTGTTGATGGATATTTGGTTTGTTTCTACCTTTCGGCTATTGTGAATAGTGTTGCTAAGACCATTTGTGTACAAGTATATTTGTTTGAATACTTCATTTGAATTCTTTTGGGTATTGCTGAGTCATGTGGTAATTCTGTGTTTAACTTTTTGAGGACTGCCAATCTATTTTCCACAGTAGTTTTGCATGTTTTGCATTCTCACCAGCAAGGTACAAGAGTTCCAATTTCTTCATATCCTTGCCAGTACTTTTTTTCCTCCTCCTCTTCTTTTTCTTTTTAAAATAAGCATCCTAGTGGGTGTGAAGTGGTATTTTACTGTGCATTGTGGTCCTGAGCTTATTGCAATATAATGAATCATGACCTGGTAAATGCTATTTTCCTATTCTCTAATAAATTATACTCATAAGACAAATGGACATGAAAATAAATTGGCTTAGATTTTAGAATATGGTCTTGAAAATATTACAAAGAGTTTTATGAATGGGCAGTTTTCATATTGCAAACTAATAGAATCAGCTAATCTTAACATCCTTAAAAGTCTCTAAAGTTTTTATTAACTTCAGCTGTGACACATACCTTTAATGTAAAGGCTCAATTTGAAGAAGAATATTTGGTTTGAGCTTTATTCATACATGTCTGATATATATAAGTTTTTTAAAAGGTATGAAGATTGTTTTATTTTGACATTTAAAATTGTTGTATTTCCCAGAATATCAGACATAACTGTGGTTCTCTGTATGTCTGAATTTCCATATGTATCTTTGAGGATTTAAAGAATGTGTGTATATTTGGTAGTGGTGTGTGTAGATGTAGTATGCAATCTGTATAGTTCCAAGGGTTTCTGTGACTCTGCATATTAGTTAAAAGGATGTACATGAGTCTTTGTGTCTATCCAAATGAACTCTGTAAATATGTCCTTGAAATTATTTTCCATAAAACTAAATGTATTAAATTGAAAGTACCATCATTTTGAGATACAACCCTTCTTTTTTAAATATTAAAATGCCCTGTCCTCACAGCCATTCTGAAACTGAGCTATAATCTCCTGTAGTACTTTCTCCTTTTCCTTCTACATCAGTATTACACTTGAATGGTATTTCTGTGTATGGACACAGCTGTCCCAGAAAGAAGTGATATTTGATGTTGTTACATTTGATCCTCTATATTATGATTTTGGATCAATGGTTCCAAATGATTATCTAATTTACCAAGGCAAATTTGTAACTGTTGTGCAGATGCGATTTCAAAGCACGAATTATTTAATAGCATTTAATGAATGATCAGAATAAAATGGGATAATACAAGAGCTTGTAAAAAGGAGTATCAGTCACCCAATTGGCTGTTTAGCTAGAGAGAGTCCAGAAATAGGAAACTCTAGGGGTGGGAGGGTGTTATTGAAGTTCTGCTGTAAACAAAATTTGTAGACAAATTTTCATGGTCTATACTAATTCCTTCCAAAAGAAATAAAGATAATTCACTGTCTGCATGTAGTAGGTACTCAATGAATGTTTGAGTGACATAGGCCACTTTTAAGTAAACATAGTATTGATTCATGCAACAAATGTTTATTAGACATTTCAAGTGTTCCTTCTAGTTGCTGTTAGTGTTGGCTTTTTTTTTTTTTTTTTTTTTTTTTTTTGGTTTGTTTTTGTTTTAAAGAGAGAGACAGAGATAACGAGAGAGCACAAGCCTGGAGGAGAGGGAGAAGTAGGCTCCCCACTGAGCAGGGAGCCAGACAGGGGGCTTGACCCCAGGTCTCTGGGATCATGCCCTGAACCAAAGGCAGATGCCTGACTGAGCCATCCAGGCACTCCTGGTGTTGTTTTAATTAGCAAAGTAAACCTACCCTTTGACTAGAACCATGAAGATTAAACACTTGAGTAAAACACAGAGTCGTATTGAAGTAAAGCTTCAATTGAAAAAAGCTTAACAATGCTAACTGCACTTTGATGTTTATTACTGTGCCATGAGTAATTAGCTGTAAATAATAATTAGTATTATACTCATATAATTAAAACGAGTATTTCTATGATCAGCTAGAGGAGGAAAAGAGAATGAACAGAAACCTTGGAGATCATTTTGACCTTCTGGATCCACAAGTCAGATTATCAGATGTCTCATTTTTCTGCCACTGGGGCTTCAGTGTTCTGGGACCCCCTGACTAATACTTTCTGCGTCTAGACATTGGAAAACTAGACATACCTTTGGCACACCCTCTTTTTCTTCAGTCACTGGATCTCAAAGATGGGACATGAACTGAATCAGACTTTAAGCAGGTAGAATCAGGAAATTCCAACAGGGATCATTATTTTCTTTATTCACCAATTCCTTGCCTATTCCAAGGCTGGAAAAATTGGGAAATAGATTGCTTTCTGTGTTGAAATGTGAGTTTCCAGTTAATCCCACTACACATTCCCAATACCAGTTCTCTACCTAACTTGTATGAAATTTTACCAAGTAAAGTTACTTTAGCAAACATTGTCCCCCAAGGGCAGGAGAAGTTGGTGGTTGAGCAAAGGTGAGTAAAGATTATCAAAACATTAGTATGATTTAGTTTAAAGAGTTTACTGTTTTACTACTTAGCTGGGTTATCTGAGAGATTGGTAGCTTTGTGGGGAGATATAGAGGAGTGGTGGCTTATTGGCTGGGCCTATTTAACTCTCTAATGAAAGTTAACATAGGATATGTGGGGCTGCCAGAGAGCACCATGCAAACTCGGGCAAATTAGATATCTTGGGGTAAAGGGTAAGAGTATCTGCACATGAGGAAAGCAGATGAAATAGTAAAGAGCTTCCACAAAGCAAATTGAAAAAAGGACCAAAATAGAGAAAACAAAAAAATAGGGAGAAAAGGGGTGCCTGGGTGGTGCAGTCGGTTCCACATCTGACTCTTCATTTCAGCTCAGGTCATGATCTCAGCATCCTGGGATCCAGCCCCAAGTTAGGCTCCATGCTTAGCATAGAGCCTGCTTGAGATTCTCTCTCTTCCCTCTCCCTCTGCCCCTCCAACTTGTGCTGTCTCTCTCTCAAATAAATAAATAAAATCTTAAAAAAAAAAAAAAAAGGTAAGAAAAGAATCAGATTTTAAAAAGAGTGTAAGTGTATATTACAGAGTAGGAAGTGATGAAAATGGAATTGAAAATAAGTTGGGGGTGAACAATAAAAGCAAGTGTTCTAGAATCCCAGTTCATCAAAGGGTTATACTTCCTTCACTTGAAAGCAGTAGATTACTTATTTATAAAATTTATTGTATGGAATTAAAAACTTTTTAAGTTATTGTAAATCATTATTTATCATCATTAGGAGGTTCCATGATCTTTGTAGCAATGAATTTTAAACCAATTTTCCTGTTATAGAATAGTGACACACATAAATATGGTCAGCCACCTTCTTATCTGCCTTTCTATGTCCTGAGTATTTTCTTTCAGCCTGCCTCATCCTCAGCTACAACTAAAATGGCCACAGTGGGGGCGCCTGAGAGGCACAGTGGGTTAAGCATCTGACTTGATTTTGGCCCAGGTCATGATCCCAGGATCATGAGATCAAGCTCTACATCAAGACTCCACACTCATTGTGGAGTCTGCTTGAGATTTTCTCTCGCTCTCTCTGTCTCCCTTCTTCTTCTTCTTCTTCTTTTTCTTCTTCTTCGTTGTCTTCTTCTTCTTCTTCTTCTTCTCCTTCTCCTCCTCCTCCTCCTCCTCATGTTCTTTCTCTCTCTCTCTCTCCCTAAAACAAATAATTTTTATTTGTTTTATTTAAATTTATTAAATTTATTTAAATTTTATATAAATTTATTTTATTTTATTTAAATTAATTAATTTAAAATTAATTAATTAATTAGCTACAGTATTTCAGTGACCTGAGGTTATGATTCTTCTGATATTACTCTCAAGTTATTGTAAACCCTGAGTTGGGGTTTTTTGGTTTAGACTTATTATAATTTATAATAGCAAGGATAAATTTACATAAAATAGAAACTCTTGATTTGTCTGTAGGATATTAATCAAATCACAAAGTGAAACTCATAAACTGTTCTAATTTGCAGTACCCCTCTGCTTTTTTTTTTTTTTTTTAAAGGCTGAACTCTAAACTTTTTATGTGGCTATCCCTGTTTCCTTTTGTGTGTTCTTTTGAGTGAAAATGACTATAAAAGGCCTTTAGAACAGTAGACTTGAGGAAATTTGTTTTCAACAAGTGGATTATTTTGGTAAATAAGAAGTGGAGTTGTTCATACTTATCAAGGGAGTTGATATCAAAATTATTCTTTAATATTTCATAAGTAGTCTAGAAGAATAAATTTTCTAGGTAAGCAAGTTGTACTATTCTAGGTCATAAAATGCTAAACCAACAGAAATACACTACAGGGAGAATGTAAGGAAATTCTTGAGTATACTAAAAGGAGGCAGGTAAGTCAGTTCAGGTAGCTAAAGAACTAATGACAAAAATGTTGACTGTATTCAAGATTTTAGGCTCTAAACTATTAGTTATTTATGAGAATTAATTGTCATTTTTCCCTGAGACTATTTTGTCCACTCTGTTTCTTTGACCTTACTATTGGGAGGAATGTGGAATGATGTAGGGACAAACAATCACAAACTAGTATCTTAAAGTTCTGTGTGTGCTCTGGACGGATAGACTTCCAGGAAGACCAGACCACTGGTAGTATATGATGTATAGCCCAGGTAATAAAGATATGCAGTATTGCATATGAAAGGAGGTAAGTCAGACCTAAAGTCTAGTTCTCAGTTTTTAACTAGTTGTAGATCTTGGTCCAGGTAATATCTCTGAGTTTCCTCCCTTTAAAAAAAAAAAAAAAGTGGAATAAAGAATATTCAAGGACACTTTCAGCTCCCAAATGCTGATTATAAAAATGAATTGACTTCAGAAAGATGAAGGAAGGAAGGGAGGGAGGGAGGGAAATAAATACCACAATAGGGTGAGATATATAAAATTATAGTATAAATGAATACAGAAAACACAAACTCAGTTTCCCAGGATTGAAAATATTAGCAATCTTATTTTTAGATGCCTCAAAAGGTTATTAGCTAGATAAAATAATTCATAGTAATGCTACATTTATTATACTTCACCAAGAATGGATTGATTTTTATATTCTTACAATAATGTAAGGTTTTTAGGTTATTAAGGCCTATTCTTTTTAATCATCAGAACTTTTAATATACTAGCATTTTGCTAGATAACTTTAAAAATACATCACTTCTATAAATGTCATATACAAATGCATTCAGACATTTTTGGGTGACTGGTATAAATTGCGATGCTCCCTCTTGGGCAGTTCCACGGCAAAGTAGTCTTGGATTTGTGTAGATAATTATGTAGTTTTCACATTAAACATCGTTAATATCACCAAGAAACAATAGTGAGCCTTGTAATTATTTGTTTACTGTTTGTCTGATCTAATTAATTTAGTTATTTAATTTTAACATTTAGTTAGAAACTTGGTCAGGGATTTTCTGGGCACTTTGAAATTGTTAGAAGAGGAGAGGAGCCATTAGGATAGGGCTGATAATCTTTAAAAAAAAAAAAATCCAGATAAGCAGCATTAGAATTCAGTAATATGTGAGATCAAGTTGCACATCCCAGCCTTTGAATTACTGCTCAAAAAAAGGGACATGCCATTGTGAAAATCGTCTGAGCCTTTTTGTAGAGAAATAATACTTATTATAGAGAGCCACTGGCAATTTTCATATGTAGATAGGAAGCCTGATAACACCAGTGAAGATCTCAAACTAATTGTAGAAGAAAGAGTAAATCTGCCTCTTTCAGGGACTCCTTTCTAGAGATCTGCAGGGTCAGTTTCAAAGCTAATGAAGAAGATGACTTTCTACCTGATGACTGGTATTTTTTTACATCACCGTAAAAGAAGGTCTGGTAACAAAGGGATTGATTCTTCCCTTTAGCTAACACATTGATTGCTTCTCTCAGATTTATCCTCAGCTTTCCCACTATCCACAGTTTGAACAAACATATACCCTACATAGCCACTGACCCACTGTTTTCTATCCCCGTCCCCCCAGAAAAAAACGGGAGTTTCTTGTCTACCTCTTATCATTAAATTTAGGACTCATATCTTTGGAAGAATAGAAACTACAAGGAGTACTTAAGATTTTGTCAACTAGATTTATGTTTTGTTTTAATATTTTAAAAGATTGATTTATCAGGCAGTCAAGTATGGTTAAATTCATTTAATTTATCTTTTCATAGGTATGTTTCTTCTTTCATTTACATTATAAACAATGGTGCAGCAAAATTCATTTCAATGAATTTGGTCTGCCTTTTGGTTGATTGATACCTATTTAGTTTTATTGATAACTTTTTTAGTTCATTTGGCTTTTCTTTAAATAGTCCATTGAAATATTTAGTTATGGATCATGTAATGATTGATATGCTGTCAAAAGATTCTTGATATGCCCTGATAAACTACTATATGGTTTTTGATGGCACAGTTTTAATGGCATCTACAGTTAGTTAAAGGAACTTTTACCATTGTTAACTTTTCTAAAACCTTCTGAACTTGTTTCCAAGGTCATGATCCCGGAGTCCTGGGATCGAGCCCTGCATCGGGCTCTCTGCTTAGCAGGGAGGCGCTTCCCCTCTCTCTGCCTGCTGCTCTGCCTACTTGTGATTGCTCTCACTCTGTCCAATAAATAAATTTAAAATATATATATATTTTTTTCTATCAAAGATTTTATTTATTTATTTGACAGAGAGATCACAAGTAGACCGAGAGGCAGGCAGAGAGAGAGAGAGAGGGAAGCAGGCTCCCTGCTGAGCAGAGAGCCCGATGCGAGACTCAATCCCAGGACCCCGAGATCATGACCTGAGCCGAAGGCAGCGGCTTAACCCACTGAGCCACCCAGGCGCCCATAAAAAATATTTTTTTAAAAAAAATAGCTTTCTTTTTATTATCAGTCTCTTCTACACTGCTTATTCTTTGTCTTCAAGAATACACCCACTCTCTCTGATCCTAAAAAGTTCTTTTGCTCTTGTTCCTGTCCTCTAAAATACCATCCTTTTTTACATTCTTATGCTCACTCTGCAGTTTGTATCCAAATTCATTGTCTCAGTTTCTTTACTGCTCACTGTCATGGATGGATGGGGTGACTGGGGGTGGGTAGTAATTATCATGAGCAAAAAATCATTTCAACCATTTTGTGCCAGCCCTATAGTCTGTCCCCACAAAAGGGACAGACTTTAGTGTAGAGAACAGGACTGTAGCAAAGTATAAGGAGGCTTCCTCTTTCATATAGGCTAAAGTTATGACAACAACCTCTCTGAAGTAGAGGAACGCTGATGGAAAACAGTGAACCTCAAGGAATTCCTATAGTTAAGGAAGAGAACAGTGAGTTATAGAGATTGGGGAGGTGGTTAGAATTTCTTAAGTTTTAGAATGTTAGATTAAACAAATTTGCAAAAGCCCTCCCCTCCACCCAAAGGCTATTTATTGACTCTAGATTAAGAGTCTAGTCCTTTTAGTTATTTTGTGGACTTTACTTACTCTCCTCTTTGTCTTTGGACATGGCAAAACCTCCAGGATCCATAGCTTCTCCTTTTCTTGCCTCTTATTTTCTTCACTTTTCTCCTTTCCTTTCGTTAGTTATCCCTCTTTTCTGTACTCAAAACCAAAATGGCTATCTCCTCCCTAAGGAAAAAGAGGTTGCTTTTTTTCAAGCCCTTCCCCTGTGTGTGTGACATCCACAAAATGTCACATAAAACCACCATGTCCCCTCCACTGGGCAAACAGATACATAGAAAGATGAATGATCTGATAAAAGAGAGTAAATGAATGGGAGAAAGTGAGCAACATGGGCCACATGTGACAATATTCAGTTTATTTTAAAGATTATCTTAAAAGTGGCTTTGTCAGAATGTCTTATCTTAAAATCTCTGGTCATCTTTTCCTTTTTTAGATTTTCTTTTAGATGTTGGGCCCTTGGTCATAGAGATCTTTTCATTTAAAAGTGCTCGTATCCTAGGGACGCCTGGGTGGCTCGGTGGGTTGGGCCTCTGCCTTCGACTCGGGTTGTGATCTCAGGGTCCTGGGATTGGGTCCTGCGTCCGACTCTGCTCAGCGAGGAACCTGCCCCCCCCCACCCCCTGCCTGCTATGATCTCTCTCTGTCAAATGAATAAATAAAATCTTAAAAAAAAAAAAAGTGCTCGTATCCTGAATAGGTTGAATGCCTTTCTTGCTAGCTTATTTGTCTTTCCATTTTCAATTTCTGTTGATCAAAGACCGTTATCTTTTTCTCTGTCCTGAGACCTACTACATGAAACACACTTTCTTGCTCAGTTTTGATAGGTGGATGGGAGTATGGAAGAATGGATAGAGGAATTTTAAAGAAGCCTTTTTAGCGGATTTTAATTGTAAATGGGATAGTGAGTCTTCCTTTTTACATTAATGAAGAGTACCACATCCATTAATTTTATTCTAGAACCATAAGAGTCATCAGCCATGGTAATAGGGATTCTCTTGCTTTCCTAGGTATAAGATTATAGGCTGAAATAGGACTAATGTGAAATAAAACACCCTAGGATCTTCCTGTTCCTCAGTGACAACAAATACAGCTACTAAAGCTGATTTTGAGAAAACAGCATCTCTTCAAACCTGAACAGTAGAGTAGTGGTTTTCCAACTGTCTTCCATCTGTTCATTTAAGAAGCTGCCCTGCATCTTCTCACTTAAGCAGAAAGAGTCTTCTTTCAGTTTTAGGCTTTTTGTTCCCATTCATCTTTCACAAATCTTGGCATCAGCTTGCTGGTTGATTTTTGTTTTGTTTTGTTTTGTTTTTTAATCAGAATCTGGTATCATTTAGTACAAATTTTGGATATTTAGATGCCAATTTGAATAAGTCAGTAATGGAGCTTTACAACAGAAAATATTTTTTTTTATTTGCTTTTAAAGAGTTTATTTATTTATTTGAGAGAGAGCAGGAGGAGCAGAGAGAGAGGGAGAAGCAGACTCTGTGTTGAGTGTGGAACCCAGTGCAGGGCTCAATCTCATAACCATGAGATCATGACCTGATTTGAAATCAGGAGTTGGACACCCAACTGACTGAGCCACCCAGGCACCCTCAGAAAACATTTTAAACTATAGTATTAAAACACTATTTTCTTTGCTAGGGTCTCGTGGGGAGGGATGAATCAGGAGTGACTGCTGAAAGGTTTCCCTTTTGAGTAATACAGTGCTTTGAAACTAGCCAGAGGTGTTGAATGGTTATACAACATTGTGAATGTATGAAATGCCACTGAACTGTGCACTTTAAAATGGTTAATTGTGGGGTGCCTAGGTAGCTCAGTCATAACTGTCTGCCTTCAGCTCAGGTCCTGATTCCAGGGTCCTGTGATAGGGCCTGTGATGGAGCCCCGTGTCAGGCTCCCTGCTCCGTGGGAAGCCTGCTTCTCCCTCTCCCTCTCCCGCTCCCCCTGCTTGTGTTCCCTGTCTCTCTGTCAAATAAAATAAAATAAAATCTTTAAAATCTTTAGTTTTATGTTATGCAAATTTACTTTGATTGTACTATTTAATTTTTTTTATTCCATGCCATATCTGTGAATTGTTAAAATGTATGCTTTAGCTCAGAGAATAATGTCTTCCTGTAGCTAGTATGGTTGTGTAATTATTCCTTCAAATTACAACGCTTACTAGAGTGAAAATGAAAACCACTGGGTAAATGCTCGAATTACAAAAATTAACAGAGATATCCTGGGAGGACCAGGAGAACGGTCACATTACCTAAAGCTAACACCAGAGACTTGTATGTAAAAACTCACCATCCTCCTTGCTATCTGTCTACATCACTAGATCCAATATCATCGTAAATTATTTCTTGAGACTTACATATAGGACTTGATTCTTTGAAGAGAGCCACTCTGTATAGAATTGATATAAACTTCCACATGCTGGTAAAAAGCCTATTTCAAAGCAACAGTCTTACTGAGTTAGAAAGCAAAATAGAATGGAATAAAAGCATTCTTATTTTTAATAAAGCAACAAAACTTTAACAGTTGGGTAGGTTGGGTCATGCATGCAGTGGTGACTACACACACATACACACACAGTATATTTAAATTAATGAAAGATGGAAATATATCTTAGTAATATGCTTATTCTCAAACTTTTGGCCAGTCTAGTCCCCAGGCTCCCTTTAATTCTCAGACATATTTTAATTTTAGCAGATAGTGCCTTAGTTATATGTACAACATTTCTGTGGACTTTCTCTGTAAGTTGATTATTAGCTCATTAATTTAGTTTTAGATGTACATTTATCATGTCTTTTTTTTCTTTTAACCCAATGTTTTAATGTACTTTATGTTTATTGTTACCAATAAAAGTAGTTTCATATACAGAGTTAAGAATGGGCTCTCATATGTGTCTTACCTTTTCTTTAGAACTGTCAAGTAATCCACCTCTAGCTACCATCCTTATTCCTCCTCACGCTCGGATTCAAGCAGCTGCTTCAACCCCTACAAATGCCACAGCAGCCTCAGGTGAGAACATAAGTGTCTTCTCTAAAAACATTCTTTTTTTAAAAAAAAAGATAATGATTACCTCCATTTTATTTCATGTGATGTATGTGAACATTTAATACCCTCCAAATTTCAAAAACATACCACAGCCAAATGAATAAATGTGAATAAAATGTTGCTTTATTTCCAAAAAAGCACAAAAGGACCCCATAAATACTTTATATATAAATTATAAATATCTTACTATAATGTTAAATTCTGTCCTCTTAGTTACCTTTAAAGTCATACTTTCTATATAATTTCTTGATAAATATACATTAGATGAGATGTCCATAGCAGAAAGCAATCTGTACAAAGGTAATATTATTGAAGATATTTTGCTTCAGTTTCATCATTCTGAGTATGTATGCTGGAGAGGCAAACTTTCAACAGTCCTTTTTGAAAGGACTAAAACTAATGCAAATACATTTAAGATTTAGATCAGTATATGACTATATCTTGTCTATCTTTAAAAAAAAAAAAAAATGCCTTCATGGTCTCCCAGGTTAGAGTTCTGGTATACTGCTGATCTCTTAGCCAGCTAATGGGGCCTTATTTAGTGAGAATTGCAGATATTCTGCAAATATTCAACTTTTGAATGAATTTAAAAGTTCTTTAAAGAATCACCAGATGCTGTTTAAATTAAGTAAGAAATACAATAACACAATTAGGCTCAGAATTTGGTACACTTTTTTATCCCCCTCTAAAAAGCAAATGTCAGGAGCTGACTCTGTTTTCAGTAAATCATCTATTTTACATTGAACTGAGTTGGATCAGACATATTTTTGCCTAAGGGCATTGATGCTGCAGGACATAAAATCTTTCTTTATTAGTTCTTGCAATTCCACAATAAGGTCGTAATCCATCTCCTGTTGTCTGACACACAGTTGTTTGTTCCTGTGCAAAAGTTTTTTAGAGCATTGCTAATAAAGCTGAGAAACGTTTCTAGTCCATGGCCTACATTCATTCCAGAAAAAGTCTGGAAAGAAAGGTTTCTTTTCTAGTTCTAGTTCTATCAGCACATGCTACTTTGAGAAAGTCGTTTGAACTTTATTAGTTTTAATATGTCTTACTAGTTTTCTCGATCTGTAAAATGCGTGGCTTTGCTCTCCTAGAATAATGTTGTAAAAATAAAATAATGTGCTGAATTGTGGTTTGAATTTTTTAAATATAAGAATTTTTAAACTATCACCAATTTATTTAGAAGGAAGATAGAGTTGCTTATGTGAGCTATTAATAAACCTAATAAATCCCTAACCCAAGTTAGATTTTATATGACATTGTTTGTTCAAAACATGAAATAGCCCCTAACCCTGAACTAATGCAATTACTTGTTGAGCTTATTCCAGGAGTTTTATTAGAATTGCTTTAGAGTATGAGTAAAAATGAAGTTAGAAATACAATAGCACCAATTATGATTGGTGAGTTTTGGGTAATTTTAAATGATTTCTTTAGTGTGAGATACTAAACAAGTTAAAGTAGGTTTTGGGGGCAAATTGCCTAGTATAACCTGATTTTTATGTGGCTTCAATACAAGTTACAGCAGACCCCCCAAAATATTTCATTGCTATATATATATATATTCTTAAAGCCATTTATATCACATTTTGACATAAATATGCAAAATGATTGGACTCTGATCCTGAGAGTTTACTTCAAAGTTGAAGTACATAAGAATATGAGGAACTTAATAGAGGAATAGTAGGCTGAGGCTAAGGACAGACTTAATTAGTTGAGAAAAATGCCTGCCTTGAGTATCTTGATAGTTACCAGAGGATATCAGATACTGCTTTGAGCTTCCTAGTGGCTAAATAAAGGAATGTTACATGTTAAAATTTCCCATTGTTCATTAGATTAGCACCCTGATGGTTTAGGAGAAGCAAAATGTTTCTGGGCCTGCTGTTTGAGAAGTATTTCACCGTTGGGGCCTCAAATTTTTTACTGTAAGAGATAGATTAAATGAAGTTCCCTTTACCATTCCAACAGTAAATGTAATAATGAGCTTCATATGGATACTTTTTTAAGTGCCCCTCGGTGTGAGTCTGTGGCAAACCACCACATTATGGTCAGGGGAAAAGTTTTCTTTGGGGCCAAAGTAGTGAGAACCAAGTATGTTACCAAACATATCTCAGGAAATGCTGATCTAGATGAAGGACTTGATCGTGCGACATTGATGGCTATCTATATTTAAATAAATATGTATGCATGGGTATATATATATTTTTTGAATAAGAATTTGGCAGTGTGGGTTATATTCTTTAATAAGACCTTAAAATATTTATGCTCTTGTTATCTCTCTTGGCTTCAGTTTCCTTATCCATAAAACAGGAATAATAAATACCCGCTATATAGACTTGTAAGAAGTAAGAAGTAATGTGTACAAGGTACTTAGCTGGTGCTATGCTCAGAGTTCAGAAAGTGACTGCAAGTGAATTGATTAAGACCTGTTGGAAGGCATTACTATATAGAACAAGAACTATCATAGTTCATGCTTTTTAGTTCACTAATCCCACTTCAGAAATCTTCAGGATACTTCTAACAGAAGACAGAAAGCTACCATGTACAAAGGTAGAAATAGGAATAATTATATAATAACAAAAAGGAGATCCAGTCTGATCTGACTGGTCAACAGGAAGAAATTGTTTTGATACATTATGAAATCTCCATCTTTATATAATCACAAAAAAATCAGTTATGTAGCTTATAGACATTTGTAAAAATCTTCACCAGATCTTATGTGGCATGTTGGTAACTGCCAAAATGAATGTTTGCATGTGGATAGGGACAAGATAAAAATATACAAAAATTGAAAGAGTTGTGTTAAATTAGTGGGTATGGATTTTGATTTTTTTTTTCTCTCAAAAATTCTCATACTCTTTCTAAATTGTTTTTTAAAAAGTATCTCAGTATCAGGAGGCTTTATAGTTGATCATGGCTCTGATGAGAAACTTTTGAAATTATATATACTATTCTTAATAGTCCATAAAGTATAATCTTATATATGTATAGTATATAATTTTAGAATATAACCTTAGTATATATAATATATATCATTTTAACATACACATGTTTTTATATATGTAAATTCTTATTTTCTCCATGACATCCTCTCATTTACTCCATTTGGGAGACCATTCATCTAAACTATTTAGAAAAATAAATCTTGAGAAATTCCCATTCGTCTAAACTATTTAGAAAAATAAATCTTGAGAAATTATAGTTTTACTGTTCAAATATAAACCACTTTAGAGATTCATGTAGTCCAATGCCATGTCAATTAAGTGTGAGATATGGTAGAGAACTTCAGCTAGAGCAGTTTTCTCTATCTTTATATATCAGTTTTCTGAGTAAGGTTTCCTTCAGTGCAGTGATTATGCTATTAAATTTAAAAAACACTGATTTCCACTAATGTTCTTACTATCTGCTAAGAAGAAGGCATCTGTCCCATGCTTCTGTCTATCAGTAACTGGAAGCTCATTACTACAAAAATAAGCACATTCCATCTTTGTATCATTCTGTTAGAAAGTTTATCCTTTTTTCACCCTGAAATTTGTCCTCCTATACTTTCTTCTTCTCAGTGATCCTATTCTTGGGTTACACACAAAGGTCCTCAAATTTTAATGATGGCTAACTGCCTTCCATATTAGTGAGGGTTTCAAATCCTAATCCTGAATATGTTCTAAGTGTCGGGTTGTTGGGTTTTCTATACAATTATATATCACCTACACATTTCATAAACATAACAGTTTTTTGCCACTGTTAAGCAGCTAATAAAACATATCAAACAGTACAAGGCAGGGCCTCCTTAGAGATGTTTTTGCCTTTTCTCAAATTACTGATAAAATAAGTTAAATGGTACTAAAAGCAAGACTTACTAGAGATTATTCTTTTGGGGGTTTCTGAATGATTGTTTACCCCTCTTGTTGTTTACTTAGCTACAGACCAGCCTTACAATATTCATTTTAATGATGTTTTGGAAAACTTTGTAAAATGCTTTGTTGTTGTCAAAAAAAATTTTTAAGAAAGTTTTCCATCCTTAAGGTATCACTATCAAGAATGGAAATCAAACCTTTTTTTTTTTTTTTTTTTTTTTAAAGACTTAGGGAGATTTCTAATGTCTGCTATTTGTCCACTGTGAGTTTCTGTGATCCATTTTGGAATTTGTTTCTTGGACTTTAGATTCTGGATTTAAAGACATTTAAAATGTGTAGATTGCCCTCACCTTTCTTGGGCTACATTTTGTTTATTAGGATTTTTGTTATATCCTTTCCAGGTTGAAAACCCTTCTAACAGAAAAGGGAATCATGATAGGAGTTGGACAAGGTCTGTCTTCTCTTTTTACCTGGTCAGGGGGTTTTATTATTTTTGACCTCTTTGAATACCTTGTGCTGTTTATTTAAACCAAATCTAACCTGTTTTTATAGGTTCACATTGTTATTTTCTATTCTTCCTTGAATGTGTGCCGCCCTTCTTAAAGTTACCTGTATTTAAAATGATGAGCTCATCAGAGAAAAACCCTTTTAGTTGACTTCTTTGGTTCTTCTCCCTTTATTTTGCATTGAGATTATTTGCAATTGCTTGGTCAGAGTTTTGTTTTTTCTAATTTTCTACTTCTTGTCGGTTTTGAGCTCCTGTTGAAGACTCTAGCTGTAAAATCAAACCTATTATTCCCTGAACTTTTTGAAATCCATTTTACTGAGGTCATGGCTCAGATTTAGCCAGGGCTGGTGCTTCCCTTTACATACTATTACTTCAGAATTCCTGCCACCTACATCACCAGCCAGTTCTTCTAGTTGGGCAGAATTAAACCCAGAATAATTTATCCCATTGTTTGTTTGTTTCTACTAATTTTGAGAGTTGACATGTTAGACAAATTAAGGCCATGGATCAGATATTTTCTAAAATCATAGTTACCATCCATTCATCCCCTCCCCAAGTACTATTATCCTTTGCCTCTTTGCCAATGTACAGTGTGCTTTGGGAAAGCTATATCCATATCTTGTCTGGTTTTATCATCGTCAGGGTATTGCTCTCAAGTGTTCCTTTTCCCAACCCTTTCATTTCTTTTGTCTCTTTATCTTAACCCAAATATGTATGGAATTTCTAAAAATATGTAGCTTTTAAAAATATGGGGATTTTTTTCTGTTAAAAAAATAATACAGTTATTTTGGAAAATAAAAGTCTTCCGTATTCTCAATTCCAAAGGTAATGGAAGGTAACATCATTTTATATTTTAGTCTGTGTATGAATGGGCAGAGAGAGATGCCTTCTTTTTTTTTTTTTTTTTAATATGGGCCCTGCTATTCAAGGGTTGGGGGTATATAACTGTGCATCCTAAGCCTGTATCATAATTTATTTAACTTGATTTCTTATTCTTAAACGTTTGTATTATATCTCAGTGCTTGGAAGTATAATTGCCAAGTCAAAAGATAATAAAATTTTTTAAGATTTTAATATATATCAGAATGCCTTCCAGAAAGCTTATCCCAGATTATACTGCCCACTCACAGTGCACGTATTTTTCCATTTCTCCCATTACCTTAACATTAACCAGCCCAGAGTGGGGTGGGGAAGGTGCTTCATGCAAGTGTGTACATCTATTTTTAGGTATTACCAACTTGGTAGCCAAAGAATGTGGGTGTCTTTTTTAGGTACAGTGCTATACCCCTTTCCTCCTTTTGGCTTATTTTGGTTTTCTGCGTAGATACCTACAGTTAAGCCTGCTTAGTCATTATTTTCCTCAGAGCGTTGTTAAGTATCACTTCCATGAAATTGTTTCTTTTTATTCAAAACATGTTTTCTCCTACTGAGTCAAAATTTTTACCTGAATTTCTCCCCCTCCAAAAGTAATGTAAAATCATCTTAAGTTAAGAAATGTTGTATGAAACATTCTACTAGATGTTCTTCAAATGTTCCTCAGTTCCTTGCCTGAAGTTGCCTGTTGATACTCATATTCCTTTTCTCATTCTTTGTTCCAAATTAGATCTTTTAACCTAAAAGGCGAAAATGTTTCCTGTGTTCTCACAGCCTTCAGTTACCTACCCTGAACAACCAACCCTCCTAATTAAAATGTGCTCTACCCCTGAGCCCAGAGTGTCTAAGATCTCTCTGCTGCTGGCAGATAAGATATAAGGTCTTATTGACAGGCCTTCCAACTTTGTTAGTTTTTTGGTTGGCTCACTGGCATCTGAATTGCAATTATGTTTTTGAAATGAGTGAAGTCACTTTGGTGTCTTGTGTCACACCTTTTCCTCAGAAAAATGAAGAAAGAGAGGTAATAATACTTTGCTGAGGAGGGATAACCCCCCCTCATTATTATACACCCCAAATTGTCAAAGTCATAGTAGACATTATAAAGAGAAAAACGAAAATTGAGTCTTTCCCTTTATACTTTATATTTTTATTTCACTGATGATTATGATTACAATTTAAATATAAGCTTAGAGTGTACATTTGATTCTCTGTGAAAAATTGTCTTTTTTGTTCCTGTGTCAGTTAGTAACACTAACACCTGAAACATAGTTTTTTAATAAAGATATTTCCACTTGGAACAGCTTGAATAGGAACTTTCTGAGTATAATATCTTTTAGAAAAGTTGACCTGTCATGAGACATTTGTAACTATTATAGAATGAGATAGTAGTAAATAGAAACACATGAAATGGGCTCAGAGAGCATAAAGGAAATAAGGAAATAAAAGTGTACCTAAAGTTAACCAAACATACTTATAAAGTACATATAAAATATGAAAAGAATTTGATATTTGAAATATATGCTTTTGCTAATCTGCCAATGATAAAAAATATTAAGGATTTTATAGATTTTGAGAACTTGAAATGTATTTATGGTAAGTAGGGAACGAAGTTTTTATTTTTACTTAATTTCAGTTAAATTAAGTAACCATATATAGTTAGCAGCCACCCTATAAGAGAGTACAGATAGAACATTTCAGGCCAAACAGTGAACACTTGTATCACTTAAAAGGCTTTTATCTTTTAGATAGGTCCATAGTTGCAGAACACTGATTCATGGTGGCAGAACATTTGGAATCCCAGCCTCCTATGTTCATTCACTATGCTTTCCTCCCAACCTATTTTCTTATTTGCTGCTCTCTTTTTATTTAAACACTTTGGCAACCGTTTATAAATGTGGGGTCTCCATTCACTTTCCTTCCCTCCCTGTTGGCACATTTGATTAAACACATTTGGAGGGAGAATGGACAGGAGTTGCTGATGCATTAGATGTAGGGAGTAGAGAAAGGAAAGAATCATGGTGACAACTTTTGGTTTATGACCTGAGCAACTAGGTGGGGCATTTTCTTCAGTATTGAGACAGCAGCTTAATAAATCCATGACTCACTTAACTAGCAACTCTTACAGATCTCTGAGAATATAGGAGGGGAGGTGGGGGAGCAACTGTGGGTCCAATCCTAGAAAAATATATGAATCATATATGGAATTTTATACATAAAAATTTTGTCTAGGATAAAAGTTGGAGCCTCATGGATTCTATTGGGAACCTAATACTTTAGGGGGGGCATCGCCCTTAGCTTCGCTATGGGGTTGCCCCACTTGTCATTTTTATCTCTGAAGTCACACAGAATAAAATTGGTTTCATTAAATACATGTACAAATTCCCTTTGCCATATCCAGCACAAAAGCCATAGAACCATAGACTCTTCTTAGAATTAGGGAAAAACAAGTGATCATCTGATGCAGTTTTCCTTGTCTTTCGTATATTTTATTAGGAGCAGACATACATATCTTGTAGAGGGACTAGGTCAGGGTTGCTCTCATGGGCTTGTGGGCCCATGAGGTAAATTCTACCTGGCATTTAACTTATTTGACCTGTATGTATGTTCAAGATACCCTAAAATTTAGCAGCCTAAAACAAGAATAAACATTTATTATCTCACATAGTTTACATGGGTCAGGAATTCAGAAGCAGCCAAGCTGGATGGTTCTAGGCCAGGGTCTTTTATGAGGTTGTAGTCAAATGTCAGCTAGGGCTGCAGACATTGGAATGCTTACCTGGGGCTAGAAGAGGTACTTCCAGGATGACTCATTTATGTGCTTAGCAAATCAGTCCCGGCTGCGAGAGGTGTCAGTCCCTTACCATTTTGTACCAGCTCTTCATAAGGCCGCTTAAGTGTCTCACATTGTTGCAGCTGGTTTTCCATAGACCAACTGATCCAAGAAAGAGGGCAAGGTAGAAGCCACAGTATCTTTTATGTCCTAACTCTGAAAGTCATACACCATTGTCTCTGCAAATATCCTATCAGTTACATAGGTTGGCCCTATTTTGGGGGAAGGGACTACATTAGGGCATAAACACCCAGAAGACATGATTCATTGGGGCCATCTTGGAAGGGGGCTACCAAGTGTGTAAGAATGATCTTAATACCTCTGTCCCTCAAAGCTGATCATTCTCTCTATTCCTCAAGTCCCTCTTTGGTTGGGTGGTTGCTTGGTTCTGAAGTAGCATCAGAAGGATGGTAAGGGACATTGGTTTCTAGGAAGCTTGAAATAATGACCTCTGTATTTGTTTCCAAAACACTTTTATCTTTGCATACCCTATACAGACTAAGAATTAGGAAATAAAATAACTGTACTTTTCATTCTTATTATAAATTCCCAGATCTGTTCTAATGTAGTAACCCTTTTAGATAATAGAAATAGGCTTCTAGAAATCATAGTGGATTATGTAGGAGTTAGGTCTGAATGAAAGTCCCCTTAGCTTCTTTTCTTCCTTTGCTAGGAAATTTTTTCTGCTGTCCCTTGTAGTACCCATAAAGGCCATCATTCTCTTCCTCTAATACCTCTGTGCTTATTTCTCCCATTTGCAAAATGGGGGCAATAATTGTACCTATTTCTTGGGTGTGTACCTGCAATGTACATAGTATGATGTCGGGTACATTAGTAAGCATCCAAATGTTAACAGTTGCTGCCACTGACATTATGGTGGTGATGATTATTATGGTCACACTAAACTGTACAGTTTATGTATTTTTAGATGTCTCTTTTGCCTTTCCACTTACTGAACAATTTCTATACCCAAGTACTGTGCTGAGACCTTCCTAGGCCTTATTTCATAGACAGGTGGTAGTATCTCCATTTTACAGATGAGGAAATTGAGGAATAAAGAGGTTAAATAACTTGTTCTATTGTCACAAAGCTGTTAAGTGGTACATAGTTATTAAGTGGTACAGCTGGGTCTCATTCTCAGTGTTTGTGGAGCTGGACTAGATTGAAGAAAGATGTATCACTGAATTTCAGGATAGCATCTCAGGACTAAAAACAAGATGGTACAGTCTTTGGTTATTCATAGTTGAATTGGATGCTTTATAATCAAAAGTTGTTAGCTGTCCTTAAAACCATAATGCCAGGAAGCCTCACCTTTACCAGTATGAATGTGAAAAGGAAAGGGAATGCTGGAGACAGGAGCAAAATGAATTGTGGTGCTTTTAAGGAGTTTCTTTCTTTCTTTCTTTCTTTCTTTTTTTTTTAAATAAAGATTTTATTTATTTATTTTGACAGACAGAGATCACAAGCAGGCAGAGAGGCAGGCGGAGAGAGAGGAAGGGAAGCAGGCGCCTCGTTGAGCAGAGAGCCCGATGCGAGGCTCGATCCCAGGACCCTGGGATCATGACCTGAGCCGAAGGCAGAGGCTTTAACCCACTGAGCCACCCAGGCGCCCCAAGGAGTTTCTTTCTTTTTTTAATTTGACAGACAGAGAGCACAAGTAGGGAGAGAGGCAGGCAGAGAGAGAGAGAGGGGGAAGCAGGCTCTCCGCCAAAGCAGCGAGCCTGATGTGGGACTCGATCCCAGAATCCTGGGATCACAACCTGAGCCAAAGGCAGAGGCTTAACTTACTGAGCCCATCCGGGTGCCCTTTTAAGGAGTTTCTGTTTAAAAAAAAAAAGGGGGGGTTCTATTTAAATATTTGAGAAGAAATGTTAAAGAAATTACTAAACATCCAAATCCAGTGACAGTTTGTTTTTTTTTTTTTTTTAAAGATTTTATTTATTTGTCAGAGAGGGAGGAAGAGCGAGCGAGCACAGGCAGACAGAATGGCAGACAGAGGCAGAGGGAGAAGCAGGCTCCCTGCGGAGTAAGGAGCCTGATGTGGGACTCAATCCCAGGACTCTGGGATCATGACCTGAGCCAAAGGCAGCTGCTTAACCAACTGAGCCACCCAGGCGTCCCACCAGTGACAGTTTTTAATTAAAGAACATTTTTATTGTAAAAGGGCCGTATTAACTCAACTATGTAAAATAAGCTTACAGAATTGGCAGTAGGAGCAAAGTAAGCATGTACCAAGAAGAACTTAAAAAATGCAGTTTTATTCAGTTAGTAAGCCTGGTGTTCTGTGGGAGCTACTCTTGAGGTTGTAGAACTTTCCATTTTCTTTGTTGTATTTCTCTTCCCTGTACTTTGCCTCTGAAAAACATCTTTCTGTTCTTTTTCTGACAAAGGATATATATCATTTGATTTTAAATTTAATTTGTTACAGCAGGCAAAGTTTATTTGTTTTTGTTTGATGAATGAATACAGTGCCGTGACTTTAGCTTTCAAGGATATTTATAATCAAAATATTTAGCTGTTAAAATTTTACTTAATAGGGGATTTGGAGATAATTCAGAGAAAAAAATAATAAAACCATTAAATTACAAACCTGAGGAGACTACATGTCTTTTCAGATTTTATTATTTAGAAGTTGAATTAGTTTCTTCAAATTCATACACACAATAGGATTTTGCTAGAGAGTGAATTAACATAATGAACTGGATGGCTACGTAAATGAACCTTAGTGGGTGTCCTCCAGTGTAGCTCATGCCTGTCATGGTCAAGCTGGTGAATTCCTCATGATTGGGAAATCTCTTAAGTCTGGAAGACCAGAACATGAAAGTTTTACCTGTCCTCTTCACATACTAAAAAGAGAGAGAAGTGCTGTTTGCTGATGATCACGCATAGGTTCCAAGTGTCATCCAACTCATGGGAAATGCTACAGTAAGTTTGGATTTGTGAGGATCATTATCATTCTGAAATAACTCTGCAGCCTTTCAGGCATTTGCTAGACTTGTTTTTAAAGCAGCCTGCGGGAGCACCTTGGTGGCTCAATAAGGTTAAAGCAGCCTGTGCCTGAATTACAAAAATGATTGTTTTTCGTGAGAAATCCTTACAGGAACATGTGACCTGGACAGAAATTGATGTTGACATTGATGACAGAATTTGGGTGATCATTGAAGAGTAAAATTCGCACTAGGAAGGGCTTATCTAAGAAAGACCAGGAGTCATGACTGAAGTATTAGACATAGTTATGTAGTGATTATTGGAAAAGGCATGTACCTGCCTTCGGAGAAAGGTTCTATGTCATATACCTTGCCACCTGTCCCATGTGCCATATAATGATTTAATATGACTCCATGCATGGACCCTGATCCTGTAATGTTTGCACTTATTTTCATGAAAACAGGACTAGAAGCAACTATAAGTTTTTTTAGGGAAATTAAATGAATTAAACATAACCAGTCAAATGGAGAGATTTGACATTTCTTCCCCAAAGGCTGAGTTAAATGTATATAAGGGCAGATTATTTTGAGGGAAGGAAAATCAGGAATTTAGAAAAGACGTGTAGTTTTTTATAGAGTGGCCATTGGAATGATAAACTGAACAGCTAATCCTTAAGTAAAGTGTTCCTGTGTGTCCTCGGGGTCTTCTGTTTCTTGCTGTAATTAAAAAATTGAAACAAAAAAGATCCAAAGGCAGATGTTACATTCAGCCATGACACTTGTTTACCCTTCAAAGGGATATAGGAGCATTTCAGTCTCTAGGGAGACAAAACTTCGGAACTTTTTTTGGTGTCACCAGCTTTGATGGTCAAGGGCAGTGTGACTTCTAGGAAGATGGCTCTTAGAAGTTATCCATCCCAGTCAAGCCACTTCTCTTCTTGCTCAGGGCCCAGTGTCAAGTGTTTGGGAGAAAAATATGCCCAGCAGTATGTATTAGCAGTCACATGCACGAGGGCACAGCGACAGGGCTGGACGGGCAACTGAAACGACAGTCTGTTGCCTGCCTGAGAGGCAGTGCTGGTCCAGATGCAACTAAATGCCCACTTAAATGTTAATAGATGCTGTGAAATAATGATGAACCTTAAAAGAGGGGGGTAGGGGAATTAGAGTTAAATATAAAGTTAGACATATTTCCAAAAGATTAGGTGAAATAAGCTCTGTGCCAAGATATTTGACTGCAAGATGCTTCATTGAATTGAAGAAGTGAATCAGTCCTGCAGTGGTTGTTCCTTTTTTGCTCATTATCTTCCATTTCTACAAATAGTGAGGAAGGACTATACTTAGAAAGTAAGCAGCTGCGGTTGATTTACACATGGTGCTTCTACCTCTCAGTGCCGACCCATGTTAGGGTCAGTGCCTCCACCCGTTTTACCCACTTAAGCAGATGGCGAACTGTAATCTGCTTCAGAATGTTTAGCAAGTGCTCCCAGCTGTGCACTGTTCACTTACTTATTTTCAAGTGAGCCAGACTCCCAACTGAGTATTCATGCATGTTCTGCTACTCGGGCCCAAACTAACTCAAAGACACTTGTCTTTCCTGCACCAAACACCAGGCCAAGGCATGGACTCAGCTCTAAGCAGAAAGAAATTCAGATTTCATAGTATTGGCCATATTTAAACAACCTTTTCAGATACAGCTTGGAAGACCACACAGCTCAGTCTGCAGTGGAGGCAGTGTACTTTTCTCTTTGGGGTGTTAAAGCATTGCTCATGCTCTCTCTTGGGACTTCGATTTGCAGATGCTAATGCCGGAGACCGTGGACAGACCAACAATGCCGCTTCTGCATCAGCTTCCAACTCCACCTGAACAGCCCCGAGCAGCCAGCAGCTGCATGGGAAAAACCACCAGTTACTTGAGTGTCACTCAGCAACACTGGTCACGTTTGGAAAGAAAATTAAAAAGAGAAAAAAACCTGCTCATTTTAGTGTTCAATTTTTTTATTATTATTGTTGTTCTTATTTAACCTTGTAAAATATCTATAAATACAAACCAATTTCATTGTATTCTCACTTTGAGGGAGATCCAGGGGGTGGGAGGGGTTGTGGGGAGGGGAAAGCGGAGCACTAGAACACACAATCTCTCTCCCACGACAATCTTTTTTTATCAAAAGTCTGCTGTTGTATACTTTAAAAACAGGACTCCTGCCTCATGCCCCTTCCGCAAAAGAAGACGACTTTGTTCTGTGCTGAAGTTTTTTTGAACTTTGTTTTCTTTTAAAGTCAAGTGTAAGACTTTGGTATAGTGCACAGCTTGAAATTGGTTGGGAGCTTAGCAGGTGTAACTCACTGGGGACTTCAATGTCACTTGTAAAATTAATCCATATCCTTGGGTATTTGAAGACTTGCCTTTGGCATGTTGGTGGCAGGTGTGGCAGACAAAAAAGAAAATGTGTATCATTTGTATGTAACCCAGGGAGGTCAATAAAGTTTGAAGATTCTTAATTGACTTGATAAGGTTTTCTTTTGCTCCTAATCAGTGCTAGTGGTGAAGAAACTTAAATTGGAGTCTATCAAAGGAGAGGCATACGTGCTCTGAGGGTGGATCTTTGTTTGCCTGACCAAAGGTTCTCTGCAAGTCTTAGTACAGTTTGAAACTAGTGACCAGAAGAGTGGAAAGGATGTTGAGCCAGTCACTCTGGCTGCAGAGGTCAAAAGCTGATGAACCTGGAGGAAGGGACAGGTCAAGAGCAGGTCTCACCACTGTGAATGAATTTGTCCACATTTGTTTCTAAAGTTGCTTCCCTTGGAAAGATACACTTGAGAGGACATTATAGTTAAATAATGTGAACTGTAACAGTCTACTGGTTTATTTTTCATATTTTTAATTACAAATTGAGCTTGCAGAAATTGCCACATTCTGCACATAGTTCTAATTTTAAATCCAAATCTAGAATCTGTATTTAATTTCAGCTTTTTTTTTAACCTCATGCTTTTAAAATTTTATTTATTGATGTATGTCAGATAGACCATTATGGTTTTAGATGGTAGGAATATTAAGAACTACACATCAAAATGGTATAAACAGTCACGTGTACCTGCTGACTTTATAGGAAAGGTGATTATGTAAATGTGTGTATGTATATATGTTATATATACATAGATTCAATACTGCCTTTTATTTTTGTTTTTGTCCACAGTATCAAAATCAACTGGTTGAAGCATGAGAAGAATGTTTCCCCCCACACCCAGCTAAGAGTTTCTGTTTCTGTTTTCTTTGTGTATCAGTGAATAGTGTAAGACTCAGTTCCTGTTTTTGAAGAAAAAGCAATATTCCTTGGAAAGCAAAGAGGATTGAAGGATTATGTTTGCAGTGAGGAAATAGATTTTCACAACTAGTTTGTTTTATACTTTTAAGGTTGACATCTTTGTGGGCCTTATATACTCTAAAATGAACCTTAGTCACCTTGGTGCTTATGGGCCATTACTCGACCTATGAATCTTTAAGGCACAATCAGTTGTACTTTACATTTAAAGATCACTTGAGTGATGGCCGCCTTTCCCTTCTACCCAGTCTTTCCCTACACACCTTCCAAGGTTAGTTGATAACTGTAGGGCGATAGAGCTGAGCCCTCGATCATGTGTAACCTCCCTTCACCTTCCTCATTGCCACCTTAGGTCGTGTTAGGGGTCTTGCCCTCCAGGTGATTTGGAAGTGGAGTCTCTTGGCAGCCCTCAACGAAGGTCCCAGTACCCTGTCCTGCTTCTTTACCAAGTGTATGCGACTCTCCAAGAGAGTCCTACTGCCTGCTGAAGTGAACCAGTACCCAGAAGGGCAACTGTGAGCCATCTTAGTTTTCACTCACTGTTTAGCTAAGCTCTTTGGCCACAAAAGGGGGTTCTCCAACCTCTGGTTATATCAGAGTTCGTGAGAAAGGAAACACACTCAGTCAAACCAAATCGAACAAACTGACTTCTACATTTCATAATGTGCTTCTGAGAGCTAATTAAGCTTTGAAAGAAGTCCGAATCAAAGTATTTGGCCGGGTAATTCCTAAAGGGAATGCTTTGGTAGACCATTTTCGGAAAGGATTTGTAAAGAAGCTGAACAGCAGGTCTATGGCAGAGAAAAGGACCTGCTTTCTCAAACTGCCCAGCCAAACATTTGGACACAGACACTACTCTGGACTTAGTGTATTTGCTAGAGTCCATAAAAATCTGTGCTTGTTTTAGGAAACACCCCCCCTTTACCCCCATGAATGGGGTAAGAGAAAAAGAGAAAAGTCAGATGCTTTTCTCTTATTTCTGTATGTGTGCGTGTGAGGGCTGACGTGCATGATTTTTCTTTCTCAAGGATCATGGTGGTATCACAGAACTCTTTTATACAAGTGAGATCCAGGTCTCTGAATATTTTTTGTAAATAATAATAATAATAATAATAATAAAAAGCTCCTCACCAAATTCAAGCTTGTACATTATATTTTCTTTCAATGTTTTTAAATTTAAGTTTTATTGTTTTGTATGTAAATATGTGGACCCAGGAACTGTTAATTAATGAGCAAAAAGTTACTGTTCAGGGCAGTGATTCTGTTCAATAATCAGACAAAATGTAGACGAGCTTTTTAAAGCCATATAGTTTTAACTCTGTACAGTAGGTGCCGGCCTGTATTATTGTAACAATAACTCTAGCAATGTATAGTGTATCTATATAGTTTGGAGTGCCTTCGCTTCCATGTGTTTGTTTTTGTTTTTCATTTCTCAAATTTTAATTGGTTTTTCTATCCATGTCTCCCTGTCCTACCCCTTTCCCTTTGAAATAATAACTCACTCCTAACAGTGTCTTTGCCCCTTCCACAGTTAATTTCAGTGATACCATGCTCAGGAGTGGAAAGAGGAAACCGTGTTCATGCTCTCACTGCGTTTAAGCCCTGCCTCTGTTTTGGTTCTGAGCAGCTGTTTCCTCCTCAGTCAGTAGCAGTGACCAGTTTCATTTCATAATTGGTCCACCCAGGGACTTTGTGTCATGCCAGGGAGCCCTAGAGCTGGAAGAGACCGAATAGATTTGAGTTTGCTCATCTCTTCCCCAAATTCCTTCCATGGGTCTTAGAAACAGCAAATTCCAGGAGCCTTCCATGCTCTCTCCCCCTTATCTACTTCCTTCCCAAATGAAAGAGAGAGAGTTGGTTTTTATAAATCCAAGTTTCTTAATAGTATCAGGTTCTGCTCCATCCGCGGTCCAAAATGCTCTAGTGCAACTACGAGCAGTTACTGCGCTGAGAGGACTGCCGTATTACCGAGGGAACTCAGCCCATCCCCTCCTCCTGCCACCTCTCCCCTTGTTCAGTGGAATGTCATTTTCATTTCCTTCTTAAAAAATTTAATTCTAACTGTGTGCCCATCATGAAGGCCTTTTTTGAAAGAAAAATATTAAAATTTGTTTTGCCTCCAAGTATTCCATATAAGATGTCTTGAGTAGAAGAAAAAACAAACTTTACCAAACCAAAGGTTGCTATTTTTGAAACATCGTGTGTTCATTCCAACAAGGCAGAAGACTGCACCTTCTTTCCAGTGACATGTTGTGTCTGTCTCTTAAGTCCTCTTAATTTTTAGACACATATTTTTGGTTTGTGTTTTAACAAAGCCTGCCTAACCGGTCATCTTGTCTGCACCAATGCAAAGGTTTCTGAGAGGACTGTTGTATTCTCTATCCCTGTGGATATAAAGACACTGGCATTTCATTTCTTTTTCCCTTTCCTTTTTAAGGGATTTAACTTTGGAATCTTCCAAAGGAAGCTTGGCCAATGCCAGATCCCCAGGAGTTTGGGGTTTTTTTCCTTTGTTTTAAACCAAAATTATATCTGATTTCTGTTGTTCATGTTAGTGATCATCTAATCACAGAGCCGAACACTTTCTCCCCTATATAGAAAAATAAAGTAAGCATGCTTTACAATAAAATCTGTCTTTTCTGGTAGAAACCTGAGCCACTGAAAAAAAAGACAACTAGAAGCAGAGTAGAGTCCCAGAATAAGGTCTACGTTTGAGAGGCTTTGAAAGTAATCCCTGGGGTTTGGATTATTTTCACAAGGGTTATGATGTTTTATTCAAGTTTGTTGCTCCGTTTTGCACCTCTGCAATAAAAGCAAAATGACAACCAGTACATAAGGGGTTAGCTTGACAAAGTAAACTTCCTTGTGTTCATTTTTAAGTTTTTTTTTCTTACTATATCTGTCTACAGGCAGATACAGATAGATGTATGAAAATGTGCTTGCCTGTAAAATTTGCATTTATAAATGTGTTGCCGATGGATCACTTGGGCCTGTACACATACCAATTAGCGTGACCACTTCCATCTTAAAAACAAATCTAAACAAAATTTATTATATATATATATATATATATAAAGGACTGTGGGTTGTATACAAACTATTGCAAACACTTGTGCAAATCTGTCTTGATATAAAGGAAAAGCAAAATCTGTATAACATTATTACTACTTGAATGCCTCTGTGACTGATTTTTTTTTCATTTTAAATATAAACTTTTTTGTGAAAAGTATGCTCAATGTTTTTTTTTTTTTCCCCTTTCCCCATTCCCTTGTAAATACATTTTGTTCTATGTGACTTGGTTTGGAAATAGTTAACTGGTACTGTAATTTGCATTAAATAAAAAGTAGGTTAGCCTGGAAATGAAATTAAAATTCACAAGTGTGTGGTCTTTATTTCAGTACCCACCCCTCTTTTCTTTATCCTGCCTGTTTTGCTACTGCAATATGTAGTCACATCACCATCTCCGTTCCTCCAATTAGAGAAACATGGATCTTTGTTCTAAAATCAAAATATGAACACTAGTTCTCGTTCTTCAAATTATCGTATTCCATTGTATAGCCCCAAGAGGTGCAGCTTCCATCTTGGAAACCTTTGGATTTGATGTAGAGGAAGCTTTGCAGACACTGCTTTGAAAAGAAAGAAAATGTCCTTGAAAGGGACAAATTTTTAAAACGTGTATAAGCTGCTGTCTTTGATTACTGTGTTCATGGTTTGGTGTAGCTGTATTTTCTTTTAACTTTCATCCCATCAGTAATGGTCTTTGGGAGTATTTGTAAAATATATGAACACCACAAACCGTGGGGCTGTACCTCCAGGTAACCAACACATGTTGTGTTTGAATCTGCTCATTTCCAATACTGGATGATGTATGTAAACATGTAATGTCTCTTAGTGCAAAAAGAAACATCATTTTTTTTAGGGCTGGCTCACTCTTGTCAGGCCTAATCTAAAGGCTAGATATGAAGTCATGTGACTGCTGCTTCAATAAAAACGAATTTATATTGGATAAAGTCTGCTCCTCTGTTTATTTGCTTATTTTATTTATTGTGGTGGTGGGGTTAGCTAATACTTGAAAAACAGTTAAACGTTTACCAGTTGCAGAGGGTATGGGGAAAGGAGGGAAGAATGCAAACATAAAGATGGCATTGTAGGATGATGGGCCTCCCGATGGCTTTGACGTGTTTGTTTGGGATTCACTACTCTTCTATTTCCTGCCCTATTTGAGTTGGAATTGAGAGCGATACCCTTTTAATTTAAAAGCCTGAAAGTCTGCCCTCCAAATAGGAGGGTCACAGTAGGAGAACCGTGGTAGTGGATGCCATTTCATAGGTGTTCTAGAAAGAGTAGTGAGGAAAGGGAGGGGTCAGGTTGCAGAGCTCTTCATGGAGAAGTTTATGAAAGGAAGTGACCCAAAGTGATGATTCAGCCTCTTGTTTCTCAGGTATAACATATTCTTCCGCTCACGAGCACTGTGGGCATGTTAAGGGAATGTGTCCAGAGGAAACGGAAGCTGCTGTGTAACACAGCATGGGGCCTACGAGTTGTCAAACTGGGAAGGGACGGTCAACCAAATGTCTGTTTCTACTTCTAGCCTCTTCTCCAGAAAGGAGAGGCCACCCCAGCCTTCCCACAAGAAAACTTGTTGATGTCAGTGCTTTAATTGAATCCTTAATGTCTGGGCCAGGTAGAGATTAGCTGCTGAGTACCTCCGGCTAATGAGGGGGCCAGAAGGCAAGCAGTACTTTCTTAGAAGGGCTTTTCTCCTACCTTTGGAGATGGACTTCATCCTCACCTGAGACAAGACCTAGAAAATGAACAGCAGCCACAGGGATGCCTAGAAACTGACACTTAGTTCTGTGTTCAAAGGTTCAGGAAAGGGAGTAATGGAGCCATCCAAATGTTTGAGAGGAGCAAAGTGGAGTCTGGCTCCTAGCCCTGTAAAGTCAAGATCTGCAAAGCTACTAAAGTATCCATGTGAGCAGTTTGATGTATCTCACCTTGAATCTCACCTACACTTAGACTACAATAATTTTTATAAGATACATAAATCCTACGTACATATCAATTCAGCTACCCAGGTATTTTTTAAATCAATACTACGATATGGGAGTTTACATCCCATCTTAATTTTGCCTTACTGTAGCCTGTATTTAATAGCCATTTCAGGCTCTTGAATGAATAGCTCAAAATTATTTCACTCAAAATTATTTCAATGGGGAAGAGGCAAGGCATATGATTTATGAATACAGTGGAATAAAGTTTATATTTCCCAAGGAGTGTAATTAGACAAAATTCCTGGGAACAAATTCATCTGTATTCATTGTATTGGGAGAGAGGAGCTCTTTTTCCCTTCAGTTTCTTTTCTAAAAATGTGTGTGTTCTACATCCTTAATGCAGAACAGGCAGGAAAATCTGAGGAGATGGCAAGGAATATGTTTGTTTGCTTTGATTTATAGTGTCGGCAATCTCTCACGTTCTCAGAGTTTGGCCGCCTTCTTGTAAAATGGTAAAAGCTAATCAAGTGTCTGTTCCTTAAAATTCAGTTAACTTGTAGCTTCAGTTGCCTCAAAACATTAGACATTTAAAACTAATCCAAATACTACAGTTTTAATTCTGGTACATAAACATACCAACACATATATTGCAGGGTTTATCATCTTTACATGGATTTTTATATGGAATAATTTTATGAGCAAACCAAGTTAAATCATTTTTGTTTTTATACCAACAGCCTTCAGATGTGCAAAGGGCAGTAGTAAAACAAGTAGTGAAGAAATAGATATGTATGCTATGAAATAATATTTCTATTTTCCCACCCCCACATTTCTTTTTTCCCCAGAAAAGAAGACCAAAAAAAAAGTTTAAATCTCTAGCCACAAATTAATTACTTAGTCCTCTTGACTTGATTTGACACTAAACTCAGGAACATATTCGCTAAATCTTGTCCTTAGGTGCAGAAGGCCTTACGTAAAATTAGTCAAAACATAATTTGCACCAAAGGCAAAAACATGTTTACTCAAAATGGCTATAAACAAAGCAAACACTTTCATACTCTTTAGCTTTGCAAACAGATGTATAAACAGGAGCATACAGGCCGTGATAGCTAGCATGTTTATTAACATAACCTTGTTGCAGAGAGCACCCTAGTGTTCCACCCTTGGGGGCAGACCCAAGCCCCAGGTCTGACGCAGAGCCAACCTACACTAAGTCACGCACATGTGCACTCAGCCAGTTAGTGCCCTTCCTCCCACGAACACATGTTCCAGAGATCTCTCACTTGGGTCCTCAGGTGCATGCAGAACCCACATAGCTCAGTGTTCACAGGAAGAAATTCCTCTTGCTTCTTGTGGCCCTTACCACTTCTTTGGATCAAAACTTGTGTTTCTGCTTTGTTAAGTTGAACTTGAAAGTCTTGGAGTTCAGGAGCTATGTCTGATTCGGCAAATACCCCACAGAAAGCTGCATGTTGTTGGTGCTTACGAATGTGTTTGTATGGCTACAAAGACACAGAACGAGGGTCCTGAAGGAAGAAAGAATAGACACAGCGGTCCTGACAGGCCTCTGACATCTGCTGCAGGCCTTCTGGCTCCTCTCGCAGACACAGATACACCTGCTGATGAACAGGCCTGGAAACTCACTGAGCAGGTCAGGACAGGTGGCTGCGGGCTGGGAATGAGTGCGGTGAGGGACACGGGGCTATGTAGTGAAAACATCCAAGAAGCTAATGAACCTGGCTGTGGGCACAGACTCTCAGATGGCCCAGCCCCAGGCAACCTTTCCCCTCTCCCACCATGAAACTAGATGCCCAGACCACAGGGTCATCTCTAAGGGGAGGGTGCTCTTGCCCTTGGACAGGCCAGTGCACTCTCCATCGAAGTGTCTATGGCTTCCCTCTCCACAGACTGGGTTGGAGTCCAGGGAGACCCTCATCCCTTCCCTGAGGAATGTTAGGCAGCACTGCCAGAGCTGTGGTTGTGGATTCCCTGGGGTGGGCACGACCGGTAGGGCATTATCGGCTCTCAGCGGCATCCGTCTGTCTGGATCCAGGAATGGTGGCTCCAAGGACAGGGCTCTGGCTCTGGCTGCACCCGCCCCCCCTCCGAGGCTCTCCCATGGGAGCAGCTTCTCAGCCATCTGTGATGCCAAACAGCTCCCGCATGAGAGGGCTGGCGAACGGGTGTATGTCTTGAATGCGCAGCAGCCTCTGGGTGTGCTGGGCATTGATGCTGCGGAGCTCGGTGAGCATAGCCATGATCTTCAGGAACAGGAACCTGCAGGCCAGCCAGAGGAATAGTTGGGGGTGCGGCCCACCCTTGTCCCCATCCACCAACCCTGGGACTGCTTTGAAGTTGCAGAAGTTTGAGGGTATTACTCTTAGAACATCTCAGGCAAGCCAAGAGACAAGGTTCAGTTGAATTCCTTGAGCTCCTCCTAGTCTGCGGATGAGAAGTGCAGAACAGACTTGGAGGGACTGAGGTGTGGACTTACACTCCTCCCTCACCCCTCATGCCCTCCATGGGAAAATCCAGGCACTGCAGGGGCCGGGCACAGAGAGCAATCTAGGGGACAACATGGCCTTGGCGCATGGCTGTGGGCCAGGACCAAGCAGCGGAGTTGTGGAGGCAGCAACTACAGGATCACCTGCCGATCCTTCCTGGATCCAGCCCGGGATCTAGCGTCTGAGAGCAGTTTCATGCCTTAGTTTTTGCGTGATGCCTCCCAGCTCCATGCAGGGGAAGACCAAGAACATCAGGATGCGGCCCAGAGGCTGAGCTCAAAATAAAGTCAAAGCGGGCCAAGTAAGGACTTAGGGTTTGAAGTTCAGCCAACACACCTCATGCAGGCCTTCACCCCTCAAGGCCTGGGCCCATAGGACTGCTGAGGTCCAGGGCAGGGATGGAAACCCCTGTCTGGCCGAGCCCTGAGCAGCCTTTCTCCTTTGGCTGTGGCCAGCACAAACTACGGACTTTTTACCCTGCCTGCTTGTGCTTGTTCCTGGACGGGATCGGGGAGCACTCAAAATGTCCACCTTCCGCCACCTCCAGATCCCACCCATCTGTCGGGGACCCTGAGGCAGTCGCCCTGAGTCTCCAGCCCCTTGCAGGGTAGTGGTGGCACCCATTTCATGGGTCTGTGTTCAAGATTAAAGGGGTCAAATCATGTAAACTGCTTGGCCCCAGGGCTGGCACTTCTCAGTGCAAATTTATTTATTATTACCATCACAGTTTTTGTCATGGTTATTTTTACTACCATGCTGGTTACTGCTGGCTATTGGTAGAAGAGCCTGTAGGAGCCTCTGGGGGTACTCCCTGGTGGTTCCTATTCCTGTTGACAGGAGTGGAAAAGGGCAGACAGGAGCAACGTCCACAGCTGGGCATGGCCTCTGGCCTTTCCTCAATTTTCTCCATTGCTGGGCTGGAACTCAGGCTGACTGGGCCAGGGGCCTTAGTGGAGGTCACAGAACGGGGCCCCAAAGCCCCAGGAGTCAGAGGCTGCCCCAGGAGAAGCTCTGGCCTGCTCTCTCCGAGAGGCCCAGAACAGGTGGGGTGCCTAGAGGATGGGGCTGCTGGAGAGACCCCCTCACACCCTCCCTGCTTGCTGCTCACCGGTGGGCAGGCTGGGGCCGGCTGCACTCGATGTAGGCCTTCAGGGCAATGGCAAATCGCTCCTGCAGCTGGTCCACCACGCTGCGCTGCACCACACCTGGGCGGTCTGCGGGGGACGGGAAGACGGCGTGGTGCCAGCAAGGCCGTGGGGGCAGACAAGATCAGGTCAGCCAGAGAGTGCAAATGGCCAGCCAACCACCTTCCGGAGCCAGAGGCACCCAGGCAGGGAAGGGAGGGTGGCACTCGAAGGGGACATCACCCCACCAACCCAGGGAGAAGCCAGCCAGGGACCCCCTCCTGGCCATGCAGCAAATGGGGGCAAGGCCAGAGGCTGGGACCCTCCCTGGGGAGTGCAGAGGTGGGCCTGCCACTTCCTCCTAAGGCTGAGGGAGTGCAAGCAAGCCTGGGGCTGGGGATGCTGGAGGGGAGTGGCCAAGCAGGCCAGGTGGGGTCGTCACCTGGAGAGAAAAGAGAGATGGCCTGCATCAGCACATACTCCTCCCTATGCAGCTGCAGCTTCTTCAGCCTGTAGTGGAACTTCAGCACCGGCTCCAGGAGAAGCTGCTGGAAGCCGCCTGTGGGTGGGCAAAATTTTCAGCCTTCCCTCACAGAGGGCTTGTTTGCCGGTCGACCGGTCTCTGCCCTGCAACCCCAGGACCCTCCACCTGTCCTGATGTGGCTCCTCCCCTCCTCGCGGGCACCTGCGGGGTCTTCCAAGCAGTAGGACAGCCGACCACACTCCCAGGTTCCTGTCTCTGCGTTGAACACCGTGTTGAATCTCAGCTGGCACAGCTCAAAGGTGGCCCCCTTTAGCAGGGAGATCTGGTCCTCGATGGGCAAATCCCTAGCAGAGAGGATGGGGGGGACAGGCCAGCTTCCAGACTGGGGGCTATAGGCCAGCCCCCCTCCCATATCAAGAAATGTGGCTGGGGTAGGGGGGCGGGGGACTGCAGATGCTTTCAGATAGCCTCCAATCCCTCCTCTGACAGCAGCCAAGCAGGTCGCTCCTCCCCACACCTCCCTCGGGGCTCCTGTTGCTGGGGTCTGTGCGGCCAGTGCAGCCTGCTCTCCCCTACAGTCCAGACCATCTCCTCCAACTCCCCCACAGCCACTGGCCCGTGGTCCATGCTGCGGCTCCAGCTCCCCAGCCTCCAGTTTCTGCCTCAATTTCCCCACTTGGGATGACCACCCCTCTGGCTTCCCCTTAGGTAAACCCTGCTGGTCCTTCAAGACAGGCTGTCGAGGCACCTCCCAGAAGTCCTTCCTCTGGCGCCGCTCCTTTGGCAGGAGCTCCATGCCCATAGGCATATCTGCTTCCTGCTGTCTGTTATGGATTGACTGTTTCTATCGCTTCACTCAAGGCAGCCCAGATGCCGTGAGCCCCCTCCTGGCTCTGAGACCAGGCCAAGACACAATGGCCACCTCTGAAATTCATGTTTAGGCTGACACCACCCCCAAAATCTGCGAGTTCCCGACTCCCCACGGAGGAGCACTTCTACTAAGACCCCAGAAGGAACGACATTTAGGCTGGCTGTTGAGGGGCCCCCTGCCTGTCTTTGGTCTCCTCAGAAATTCGGTCCCTTTTTTTCTGCACCAGCCCCTTTCTTTCAGATCTATAATCTCAGGAAGTCAATCTTACTCTCTTATTTCCCAGCGCTGGCTCAGGACCTGGTGGGTAGTTGGCTTTGAACTCTGCGTTCTCTGCTCCCAAATCTGGCCCCTCTGGTTAACTACGACCCTGTGCAAGTTCCTTGACCTTGGTGAACCTCAGTTTTCTATTTGTAGAAGGAAGGAGATCATCATACACACCTCCAGGGTGGGCAGTGCTCACAACCGTGCTCACAAGAAATGGCAAGTAACCTCACACCATGATGTTCCATTGCGGGTCACCGGATGTCAGTGGGGATCTGCCAAGATCCACATGAGCAGGCAGGCCTTTCTCTTACTCCCCTGATCTAATGTGCTACATCTGACTCGTGGCCAACCTCATCCCATTAAACAAGGCCTCGGTGTCACAGGGGAACAGGTGGGCTCCTACAATATAACCTGCCCTGCCTATTGATGGGAAGGGTAGGTGGAGATAAGGGAGGGTCCTTTGGCACCAACATCCCCCAAATTCAGAGGAATCTACCCTAGACCCTTTAAATCGGCTGGCCACTGCCTGCTCCTCTCCACACCCCTCCACCCCACCGCTGTGTCCTACCTGAAGTGGGAGATGACTTTGGCAAAGTTGATGATGCCTTTGAACATGTAGGTTGACATGTCAGCCATGTGGGGCAGCAGGGAAAAGATCTCTCTCCCACTGCTATCAGGTTGGGGTTTGTAGTTCCAGATGCTGCCGTCTTCCCCCCGCAGCCGCAGAGAGACCTTCAGTGAGCACAGATCTTCCCTGATCTGGCTCCACTTGGCAGCTTCTTCTCCCGCTGGAGGCTGCAGGGATTCCAGAACCTCGTGACCACTGCTGGGCGCTTCTGGCAGCTGGGACAGGAGCCGGAAGATGGAGAGAGGACAGGAGGGGCAGCATGTATTCTCCCAAACATGTTTCTACACAGGCCACTGCTGCAGCCTGAGAGGATGCCAAGTGCAGACACACACACACACACACACACACACACACACACACACACACACGTGCATGCACATATACGTGCGTGTGTGTGCGCGCACAAGTATTCCTTCTCTCTGGTCCTCTCCTGTCAAGTGGTGTACTTCCTGGATCTATCAATGTTCCCTCCCATCCCTGCCTGGTCAGAAATGGGTTTGCTCTCTGCCCAGTGGAATGTAAGGGATCTCCACCTCTGGGTGTGTTCCAAGCATCCCTGACTTAAAAAGGAGGTTGTGGGAGCCGCAGATGGAAAGGACAGACTCCAGGGGTCACTGGCTGCCAGCTCTCTGAGTGGAGCCAATCGCCTGAGATACACCTGTGAGCACAGAGCAGGAAGAGAGCACCGGGATCAGACATGGCTGACATTGCTGAGATCACAAATGTGTCTTAGATCTATAAAACCCTTTCACAAATGCCAGATCCCCAACAGGTCCTGGGCCTGTCCTCAGAAAGCCCTGAGGGTCAACCACCCTGAAGCAACTCAGCTTCCAAAACTGTTTCTGGCTCAGGCCCACTTACTACCTGCTGTGGAAGGAGAGAACAGAGATTCTCTCTCTGAGCACGTGTCAGAATCACCTAGGTGTTCCTTGTCAAAACACCAATCACTGGGCCCCACCATCAGCATTTCTGATTTGGCAGGTCTCACGTAAGCTGAGAACTGGTATTTCTAACCATTCCCTGGGGCCCCCACTGATGTGCAGGCGGGGGCCACTCTTTGAGAACCCTTGGGAATGAGACTGGGGTTTTGAGGAGCTAGGATAATGTCTGAGCCAACTGGAGAGAGCCTCATACCCGGAAGTCCTTGAAATTGGAGAAGGTGGTGTCGAAGGTTTTCATCTGAGCATCCATCAGTTCTCTGATCATTGTCTGCTGCTCCTGAGTCAGCCCCTTGGCTCCCAGGGGCTGAGTGCCCATCCGTTCTCTCTTTTTCCTCCTGATCAGAGCCCGCCTCTGCTCCACAGCTGCATCGGACATGATCACTGAGGGGATAACCAGGGGCAGGCTCAGGCACCTGCAGGAGCTTGGCTGCGCTTGGTGAGCCTCCCCATGCAGCAGGACAAGGGCTGGTGGCAAAAAACCCACCCTGTCCTGAAGAAACACTGGGTTAAGGGCAGAGAGTGAGGTGCAGCTGGTAAACTGCCTGAGGCAGTGGGTTTGTGACAACTTTGTGGAATGGTGGGAAGAGCTCGGGCTGCAGAATTGAAAGATGCTGGGTTTTAGTGACAGCTTTGCCACTCGCTAGCAGTGACCTTGAACAAGCACCTTAACCCATCCAGGCTTCAATGTCCTTCTTCATAATCTGGAGCAACAGTGCTCCCCTCACGCTGCTGCCACAATGAGACATGGCATGCGAAGTGCCAGCAGATCTCCTGGCACATAAGTGGTCAGTCAGTGGCGCCTGACAGTAGTCTTCTTTTGTGGATTAGACACCAACCAGACTCTTCAGAGTTCCCCCAAGGCATCTGGGTATCCAAGACCCTAGGGAGCTGGGGCTGCTGCTCAGCACAAAATATTGGTGACCATTCCAACCATTTCCTACATAGGTTGGAGCCTTAGGGCCTTCCATGGATTTCTGGAGCTTATGTGTGCAGAGCACAGAGGTGGGCGTCGGTGCAAGCAACGGTGGGGACAGCCACACGAGGGCCTGACTCTCAGCTGGCCTGCAGGAGATGCCCCTGTCCACAGGCCCAGGGAACTCGTCCCCTGAAAGAGGCTGCCAACTCTGGGATCAGTGGAGACATATGCACTGGAAGCTTCCAGCCTTTTCCCTACCAGCCTTAATCTCAGAGTGACCTGGGAGCACAATTATACACCCAAGATTGACAGGTAGAATGATAGCATCCTATGCCACCTGTCTGATTCCTCTGGAATTCCTCCCAAACACCAGGCTTGGGAGGCTGATGGGTACCAGCTGCTGGAAGGTTGGGGGTCGTATCACACCATGTGCCTCTGGCTTCCTTCTCCCCAGGGGTCACTGGCTGCCAGCTCTCTGAGTGGAGCCAATCGCCTGAGATACACCTGTGAGCACAGAGCAGGAAGAGAGCAACTCCTCACACATTCCCCTGGCCCAATTTGGCTAAAACACCATGTGGACGATTATGAAAGCGACGAAAAGAATCGTGCAGGGGCACCTGAGGGGTTAAAGGAGCATGAGATGCCCACCACACCTCCCGGAGCAGAGAATAAAGACGCACTTTCTCTGTCGAGTCCTTGTAGGATGGGCCTGCGGTGGTGGTGTGGGCAGGTGGCCCACGAGCTCTCCTCCCTTGGCCTGCCTGTTGTACACAGGTCTCAGGCATGCGTACACCCATGGTGCGTGTCTGCACGCGTGTGCGTACACATCACCACGCTTCCGTCCAGCTTGGGCCCCGAGGCACACCTGGCCCAGGCTCACAATGCGCATGCGCCCCAGCCCGAGCCCGCCCAGGGCCCTGCCCGCTGCTCACTCTCCTTCTTCATCCCACTCTCCAGGCACTTGCGGAGCCGGCAGGCCTGGCACTGGCGCCGGGTCTTCCGGGTGATTTCGCAGGTGCCCTTCCGGAAGGGGCACCTCAGCCGGGTGTTGCGTTTCATGGCTCTCCTGTGAGAACAGAGAACGAAAGGCCGGTTCGAGGAACACCAGGGCTTCCTGTGCCCGGGTGTGGTGGTGGGTTGGGGGGTGGTACGGTGGGGGACGGGGTGTTCCAAACTACACGTCTCTCTGGACCCTGTTGTACTCCACACGACCCGGAGTGTGGCTGCCGACGTGGTTGCTTTGGGACCCGCACTAGACCAACCGAGCCCCACGGGACTGGAGAGCTTCGCAGCACCAGCCCCAAAGCCGGGGCTTCTTGACTAGGGAGACGTCCAAGCTGCCGCAGCGCCTCCCGGGAGGGCCTGCTGTGGGTTCTGGCCCCCCACCCACCGCATGCGGACTGGCAGCCCATCTTAGAGATTGCCGGATGGGTCCTGGCTCTAGGGTCCATTTCTAGGCACATGTTCAGCTGCCAGGAACTCTGCAGACAGCCAGCTGGCTGTCCTGGGAGCTTCTGAGGGTCCCAAGTGGGCCCCTAGGTGGGAGCTGCTCTCCACCATCCTGGCTTTCCTGGTGGGCAGACTGCCAACTCCTCACACATTCTTTCTTTGCTTCCCTCCTTTCTTGGCCGGCTTCTCTCCTTTTAATCTGAGAGCCTCGCAGGGGGGCTTTGGTCTTTACTCTTTCTTCATTTGGACAATGTGAACCGTTCTGTGTAGGCCTGTCTTGCTATGAGCTGATACTTTGCAGTCCTTAAGTTTTCGACCTCCCTGTTTGCCTGTTTCTAGATAAGACTGTTTTGTCCTATTCTTCTTTTATTTTATGCCATGCTTTGCTTAACAAACACTCCCTGAAGTTGATTTGAGCACTAGAGTTTTGGCTTTTTTGATTCTTTCCTCTTTTATGAACCGATTTTCCATTTTATTCAACACATGGAGAAACAAAAGGGTTATCTTAGTGGAAGGGGCCCTTTCCCAGGTAAGACAGAAAGATGGAAGATGAAGTCCTCTCAGATAGTCATTAATCTCCTGAAAAAATAGAAGGCTTTTGAACTGGCAACTGCCCCATACTCTGAAGCCGGGATAGGTCAGGCTGAGACTCTAAAGCAGTTCCCAGTGGGCTAATGGCAGAACCCCAGTTAGATGTGACCCAGTGTGTTGGGGTGGTGGGTGGGTAAGGGCTGGCAGGTAACTCTACCTGAAAAAGCCCTTGCATCCTTCACATGTCATGACATTGAAGTGGTAACCAGTCGCCTTATCCCCACATACACGGCAGATTTGGGGACCCCCATCTCCTTCATCTGCACTGACGGCAGGCTTCGCAGGTGCTGAATCTGCCTCTTCATAGGACACAAGGTCAGCATGGTTCCAGCTTTCTCCAGGTCTCACCTCCAGGTTTGCTTCCAGGCCTCTTGGGCTAGAAGTGAAAAAAACACAGGAAATGAAGGGGCCAGGCAGGGATGTGCTGAGACAGTCCTCCCTGTGTGCTGCTCCCACATGGTTCTGCAGACCCAAGAGCTGAACCACGGGAGAACTGGGGGTGGGATTAGTACTCATTATCAGGAAAGATGTCATGGTGGCGGTGTGTATGCAGTAACAGGGCCCTGTAGGAAAGCATGTGAACAGGAATATGGTGAGAGAAGGGTACGAGGAAGAAATGAGAAGGAAAAAGAAAAGGTTGCCCGGGTGGGATCACAGAAGCAATTCCTGAATGGACTTGGATTAGGAGCCCATAACCTGGTCAGAGGCCCAAGGGACAGGCCACTTGTTAGAGATGGTTCTGGGACTAGGGAGACAGCCTCTCAGGCATGAGGTGGCCCAAGCTCCCAGAGAAAGTTGAAAAGGCAGGACAGAAAGGCAGTTTTCAGCTAAGTAACCAAGCAAATGGGGAGAAAGACAGAGAGGAGACGGGCTCTCAGAATGCAGGAAGACAATGGCCAGCATCCCAGTCAAGGCGGGGCATAAGTGAGTAATCAAAGAACTTGTACCCTTTAGTAGACTTGTGTTTGAGATGCTTGCCTCAGGGAACGTTCACCTGAGAGTGTGTCCGAATTCTATACTTGGAATGAGCACAGAGGAGTATGAGCAGAGATGGGAGTTGTCTTATTCATGATGCCTCCCAAAGCCTCTCTGGGCACTGATTGCCCAGGGCCACCACACCACAGATTATGTTGCCTTTTCTTAACCCCAAATAAAACTTTTAGTAACAATTCAACACGAAAGTTTCTCTTTCCAGCAGCAAAATAGATGAAAGCAAACATTTCACCTGTAAAAATGAGTTAGAAATTAATCTGTCCCACAATCCTGCTTCCAGAAAACTGTATATAAAATGGGCTGATGGGAAACTTGAACTGAACAGGTGTGGGGGGAAATCCCCCCTGATTTTTCAAATCATGATCCTGACCTCATATGGGCTTGCAGACAAAATGTATATCGAGAGTCCTCCCAAAAACCTGAAGCTAATGATTTGATTTAAGGAGATCTTGGGTGGGCAGTGCTCCCAGGCACCTACAGAAGCAGACACACTCTTCTCTAGGGAAATCACTTTCCCTAGAGGTGCAAAGAATCACACAAATGATTTTCAAGATATATGAGCAAAGCCTCACAAATCAGGAATCAAACACTAAGGTGGCACTATGAGCAAGAGCAGCAAAAACAACTTACAGGGGGCACCTGGGTGGCTCAGTGGTATAGGCCTCTGCCTTCAGCTCGGGTCATGATCCCGGGGTCCTGGGATCGAGCCCCACATTGAGCCCCACATCGGGCTCTCTGCTCGGCAGGAAGCCTGCTTTCCCCTCTCTCTCTGCCTGCCTCTCTGCCTACTTGTGATCTCTGTCTGTCAAATAAATCAATAAAATCTTAAAAAAAAAAAAAAAAACAACTTACAGCAGAATTAGACGTGCAAAGAATTGTCTGCCAAGGGACAAAGGGAGGAGACATTTACTTATTGCACTGTGTCTGACTGATACAATTCTGTAATGAGGAGGTATTAGGATTATTGCCAGAGTCTCACGTCATAGCATTTGTGTAACTTTTACTTTGTTTTACCTAAGTTGACTGTCACACAGATCTGGTACATTCTGTAGTTCATTCTCTCATATATGAAGCCCCAGCTAGAGAACCCATGACAGCTTTGCTCCGAAGTCTGTCCCAGCAAACCACACCTCCTGGGGTCCACACCTTAATGGCCTGTGTCTCGCTTTGACCAATAGAATTGGGAAATGTCATTGTGCCGGTTGTGGGCCAAAGCTGCAAGAAGGCCTGGTAGCTTCTGCTTCTGCCCTTTGGGGGAGCCCTAACCTACCGTGTGAGAAAAGTTTAGCTCTGCTGCTGGGGTGACACCCAAGGGGACCGTGCAGAGAGACCATGTGCAGAGGGAAAGCCCTCATATGACAAGACGAGAGAGGCTCCTCTGCCCTGGCCTTTCAGCCCTCCCCACCAAGCTCCAGACAAGTGAGCAAACCCTCGAGAACATCCCAGCCCAGCTAAGCATCCGGCTGATGCCACAGAGCAGGCTGAGCTCTGTCAACACAGAATCATGGGAGAAAATAAAATGGTGGCTGGCTTCACCCAGTAAGTTTTGGGGAGGTTTATTATATGGCAAGAGATAATGGGAACAGAACCCCTAGAGTTCTGTTAGAAATAGATCGGACCTGGGGATGCTGGGTGATGCCTACAGCTCTGACCCTGCTTCCCCCTTACAACAGTCCTTCCAGCACGGTGCCCTGTGGACAGAGAAATGACAGTGCCTGGGTGACGGGTATGTGCCAGCCACATCTCTTGTTCATGTGAATTTAATCAGACTAATTAAACATGCAGTGTTGATTGAATCCAGCTGGACTTGCTCTAAGGGTTGCACCTATTCCTCACCCGGCTTGGTAATCTGAGCACGCTGGAGAACTTGCACTACAGGGAGGACAGGGTTGAACTTGGGGAGAAAGAAAGGAAGGAGAATGGTGCATCCCAGGGTGATAACGGAGAGAAATTCTAAAGGAAACGCAGAGTTCAGTTTCTGCTATGGAAGGAGGAAGGATCCCCAAGTGCGGCTGGGGGAGGACTCTGGGATGCCCAGGAGCCGGAGAAGGACTGCAGAGGCAGGCGTGGAGGATGAAAACTGCATGGCCGCTGGGTTGGCTTTGACAGTGGAGAACGGTGGCCACTGGAGACCCACACTGCCAGTCCTGCAGAGCACCTGAGTGGTGCTGGTTGAGCAGCTTCAGGCTCCAAAATGAGGCCAAATGAGACCCAGTCCGCAGACCTGGCATCTGCCAGTCAAAGGGGATTGAGCTGTGAGAGGCAGCACACTAGGTTTGAGTGTTTTCAGGACCCCGACAGTCTGGGATAGATGGCTAATCATGATGGAAGACCAAGAAAACCAGAGAAGTGTGTGAATATTCACACTCCTCACCAGCAGAAGGAATGTGTGAAAAGGTGGTGCTGGGGAGAGAGTCTACTTTGGGGGAGAGGGAGGGGTGGGAAGCCATCCACTAGTGACCCTTGGAGCCAGATATTGAGAGACTGTGTGAACACAGTGAGCCATGCTGCGGATACATCCAGGCTGGACACCAGGTATAGATGTGGGAAGCGCCTATCTTTTTGTTTTTAGGGAAGAAGGAAATGCCCAGTAGAAGGCCCACAATGTTGCCTGTTGGGTTGCCAAGTGTAGCAGAGATGTCTGGAGGTGGAGGAGAAAATTCTCACCAGAGCAGGAAGAGAAAATTGCTAGAAGGGGGGAAAGCAGGAGAGAAGCCCTCACCTGGGTGCCGAGGTAGATTTGGGAAAGAGACAGCCCTAGAGAAGTGAGAGTGGGGGAGACTCAAGGGCAGAGAGAAGGAATTTCAGGGACCTGCGCGACCAGTGGCACAGGTAGCGAGGTGGGGGGCAGCATGAAGACCCAAAGAGGGTAGAGTAAATGGCCAAAAGGAAGACCCCGATGATGGGTGTTTTCCATAAGGCAGCAGGAAAGAATAGAGACTTCAGTCAATACTGGGGCCAGGAAAGAATCCCAGAGAGAAAGCCGGACATGATCATCTTGGAGCCCCAAAACAGAAAGAGCAGACTGGCCGAACCAAAAAGCATCGTGGCAGTTGCCAAAGCAGGACATCCACTGAGCTCTGAGTGCCATGCTTCAGGGGCTCTTCCACCTCCCCCAACAGGCACCCACAGAGCATGGCGCTCATCAGAGCATCCCTTATAGAATATGGGCATCCTGCACTTTGCTCCTTGATTGTCCGGAGTCACCGTATGAGACACAGGTACTCTCCTCTTCAGCTATTCCCAGGTTCCCTTCCTGGCCAGTGAGCAGAACCACCCCTACAGACTCTGCCCAGCTAGTGTGGGAAAAATTTCGTCAAGTTCTCAACTTGGTCAGTGGGCAAGTAGAGTTGCCAGGAGTCAGCTTATGTGAGGTCGGAGGCTTGTACAACTGGAGGGGTCTTCTTCAAGAAAAAGAACACACATTGCAAATATGGAATTAGGTACCAAAGAGAAGTTGTATTTGTGAGAAAGACTGAGAAAAGAAATCACAATAAATTACAACTATTAATATTGTCCTTTGTGGGAAACAGAATAATGGTCCCCAAAGATTCGCATCCTAATCCCTAAAACATGGAAATGTGTTTTCTTATATGGCAAAAGAGTCTTTACAGATGTGACTGAGGAAACAGACCTCAAAAATCAGAGAAACTTTTCTGGGTCTGGTCAGAGAAAGAGACATGATCATGAAAAAGTGGTCAGATGCTACGTTGCTGGCTTTGAAGATGGAGAAAGAGGCTGTGAACTTAGGAATCCAGGCAAGCTCTAGAAGCTGGAAAAGGTGGTAAACAGACTCTCCCCTAGACCTTCCAGAAGGTACCAGCCTGCTAACATCTCGGTTTCACCCCAGTAATACTGACTTTGCACCCCTGACATCTAGAACTATAAGATAAGAAATTTTGTATTAAGCCACCAAGTTTGTGGTAATACTGCAGCAGCAATAGAAAACAAATTATTCCCCTCATATAGCAATGATATTGTAATGTCATTTAAAAAAAAAAAAAGATTTTATTTGTTTATTTGACAGAGATCACAAGTAGACAGAGAGGCAGGCAGAGAGAGAGAGAGAGAGAGAGAAGCAGGCTCCCTGCTGAGCAGAGAGCCCGATGTGGGACTCGATCCCAGGACCCTGAGATCATGACCTGAGCCAAAGGCAGCAGCTTAACCCACTGAGACACCCAGGCACCCATGTAATGTCATTTTTTATATAAATAAGTTTATATGGGGGGGGCGCCTGGGTAGCTCAGTGGGTTAAGCGGCTGCCTTCGGCTCAAGTCATGATCTCAGGGTCCTGGGATCGAGTCCCTCATCGGGCTCTCTGCTCAGCAGGGAGCCTGTTTCCTCCTCTCTCTCTCTCTGCCTGCCTCTCTGCCTACTTGTGATCTCTCTCTCTGTCAAATAAATAATTAAAAAATCTTTAAAAAAAAGTTTATATGGGAACTTTATATATAAAGTTTTTTCTCTAGTATCGTTGACCAAAATTTGCTTTTTATTATGATAATGGGAATATTTTCATCGTCACATGTAGCTGAAGATTGTTGTCAAACATAAGAAAACCTCTATCAAGTTTCTTTCGTGTAAGACTTCATATTTGGAAGAATTTTCCATGGTCTAATTCTTAGCTCCACACATTTCAAACTTCACTCCCCTTCTTTAGCTTCTGCTGGGCACCTGCAACGGTGGCGGACAAGCAGCAGAGCGGGACATTCCTGGGACCCATTGCTATGTTGGGTGGTTAGCAGTAACTCAACCCCATACGCAAGTAACTGCCACTATATGAATATGCCCAAACTATATGTACCCCCAACTCAATCTCCAATGAGCCCATGGCCACTCCAACAACACCTGGCTTCAGGGAAAATAGGACAGTGGTGTAGAAACCGTCTGAAAACAATCATGCTTAAATATCTTACTTACGAAAATGTTATAAAAGCATTCAACTGCGGGAGGGAGCCCATGTACACAAGGGGCCCAGAGTCCCAAGATTCGTTGGGTAAAATCAATCTCTGATCTGTTTCCCTTGTCCCTGTCAATAAAGGGACACAACCTGCTGGAGTGTCCAGGAGAGATCACATCTCAGACTGGCCGACAGAGCCTTCACTGCTCAGTCTCCTCTGTGGGGCAGACGGATGCCAGTGTCAGGCCCAAGCACCTGGACAAACGTGCCAAAAGGAAGCCCTCAGAGAAGCCCCTTCCTGGGATCAGGCAGAGCGGAACTGCTCCCCCTGCGGTACCCCTTGCCCCGCTTCTCTGACTCACTGTTAACTCTTTAATCTTCTTCAGTGACAAGGACTAAGTCTTCTTTCTCTATCCCACAACTCTGAAGGGGAAAGAGTGGGCTTTGGCTAGGACAGAAGGGGTCGGCAGCAAGGTGGGAGTTACAGGGAAATCTGGGGTTTTGAAAGAAGACCCATCAAATAACTTTTTTTTTTTAAAGCAGAGAGATCAAGGAATGCTTTTAATAGGAAAAAAAAAAACCAAAAAAACAAAAAACCATTACTACCTCCCCAGGCCCCTCACATCAGAAGACAGGATGTGTCAGATAAAATGCCAACATTTTATCTGAGACAATTACATGAGAAGAAACGTGGCAGACAAGTATTCACAGCCTCCCCTCTGTCCTTGTAAAGGAGACTCACAAATTCACCCAACCTGACCTCACAGGATGAGGGTGCTAAGGAGGGCTGCCCCCACCCATGGCCACCCTCAGAAGGGCTCCTGGTGGGACCAGGTTCTGGGGGCCTGTGCGGGATGTTGTGACTGCTCTCTCCCAGGGAGAGCCACCAACCAAGGGATCCACCAACCCACTGAGATCCTTTCCTAGTGACACGGAATGTCAGATATACAGACAGAGCCAACTCAAAGGGCCGATCGCTGAGCTTCTCCATAGGGAGCCGCCATTTCAAAGAGTGTCAAAACATTGCTGGGATAACTGAGAAACAAAATAAACCATAAACTGTTTCCTTTCCTACACTCCTGGACAGTGTAGACGAGTCTCTGTGGAGTGACTGGGGCACTCCTGCATGTCACACTGGGTCACTCCAGCCAGCCGCCGGAGATAAGGCTCTGGCAACCCTGAGCACCCTGTGAAAACTGGCAGACAGAACCAGAGACAGAATCATGTGTGGTGTAGGGCTGTTTGAGGGGAATGAGTAGACTGTTTTATTCTCTAAACACTTAAACATGCCTTCTAAGAAGTAATCTGGCTTGGAAAATGGCACAGAATAAATTACTCGTCTTGACCATGAAGGACACGATACACGTTTTGCATTTAAAAAAGCATCACTTGCCAATAAATATATGAAAAGATGCTCAGTGTCACTGATCACTAGGGAAATGCCATGAGACCTCCCTCTACACCCACTGGGGGTGCTGCTGTCACAGAAACGGAAAATAACAAGTGCTGACAAGGATGTGGGGAATTCAAACCCACTTGCGCTGCTGCTGGGAACGCAAAATAGCACAGCTGCTCTGGGAAACAGGGCGGTGGGTCCTCAAAAAATAAAAAACAGACCATATGATCCAGAATTCAACTTTCTGGATTGAAAGCAGGGCCTCAAAGTGGTATTTGCATACCCATGTTCACAGCAACGTTATTTACAACAGCCAAAAGGGGGAAGCAACCAAAATGGCCACAAACAGATGAATACGAGACACGTGTGATGCAGTATTATCAGCCTGGACAAGGAAGGAATTCTGGCACAGGCTACGACACCAATGAACCTTGAGGACACTGTGCTAATCAAAGAAGTCCATTGCAGAAGGACAAGTACTGTATGATTTCAGTGTAGGAGATACCTAAATGAGTTTAACTAAAGCAGTTACACTCATAGAAACACAAAGTCGAGTGGTGGCAATGTACAGTTATTAGAGTTAATAACACAGTGTTGCTAACATGGTTAATTAGCTAATAATACAGTATTGTTTATTTGAAAGTAGCTTAGAGTGGGAATTAAGCATTCTTCACACAGACACACACACAGAGTTAACTGTGTCTACTGTGTGGGGTGATGGATGAGTTAATTATTTGGACGTTGGTAATCATTCTAAAATATATGTCTACCAAATCATCACATTGTACATTTTTTTTAGGCTTTATTTATTGATCTGAGAGAGAGAGAGAAAGACAGAGGGAGAGGGAGAAGCAGGCTTCCTGCTGAGTGGAGAGCCCAATGTGGGGCTCGATCCCAGGACCCCGAGATCATGACCTGAGCCAAAGGCAGACACTTAACCAACTGAGCCACCCAGGTGCCCCACATTTTACATTTTGAATATATATAATTATATTTGCAATTATTCCTCGATAAAGTTTAAAAAGTAGGAGAATGTTTGCCAGGGCCTGGGGTAAGAGAGGAATAAGGAGTTACTGTTTAATGGGTAGAGTTTCAGTTTTACAAGAGGAAAAAGACCTGGAGATCAGTTTCACAACAGTCTAAATATACTTAATGTTACTGAACCCTACACTTAAAGATGGCTAAGGTGGTAAATGCTATATTATGTGTTTTTTACTATAATTAAAAAAAAAACACCATCACTTGTCACTAAATAAATGTTAATCAGATATTTAAAGAACACTAAAAAGGAAGCCAATATATTTGACTGAAGTGTGTGGCCAGATACCTCAGTCCCGCCTTCCCTGGGAGGCCCTAATGCCCACAGAGAAGGCGGCCCCGGGAGCCAGGCAGGACTTCAAGGAAGCAGAAGGCAGGAGGCAGAGACAAAGCCGAAGGAAAATAGTTAAAGAACCAGAGGACAGAAGGAACAACAGTAGTTCAAAGCACTACAGAAAGGAATAAAAAGATAACCAGGTCACAATCTGGCAAGTTGCCCTGGAGTTAGCGGTCGTTAGCTTTCGAACCACACCTCAGAACCTCGGTGACCGTTAAGATCTCTGTCTGCTGGGCGCCTGGGTGGCTCAGTGGGTTAAGCCGCTGCCTTCGGCTCAGGTCATGATCTCAGGGTCCTGGGATCGAGTCCCGTGTCGGGCTCTCTGCTCAGCAGGGGGCCTGCTTCCCTTCCTCTCTCTCTGCCTGCCTCTCTGCCTACTTGTGATCTCTCTCTGTCAAATAAATAAATAAAATCTTAAAAAAAAAAAAAAAAAAAAAGATCTCTGTCTGCTTCAGAATCTGCATGGGGTGAAGTAACCCAGAGCACATGTTTAGAATCTAAGTTCAGGGATTCTCCAACGTTAACGTGCAAACAGATCACCTGGGGAGATGTTAAACTCACCTTCCAACCCCTGGGTCTGGCGGTGGGTTTCGGATGTTGCCAGCGCTGCTGGTCTGATTTGAGTAGCAAGGACCTAAGAAAGCCAACTAACCCAGATGGAAAATGGGCTGTACACAACGGAGAAGATGACCGAGAGGCAGGTAGAGGATATGGCAATTCAAACATCTTTAGGGTTCAAGAAGTTAGAAGAAGTAATGAAACACACATGCAAGATAACTGGTATCGTAAACTGTTGTTGAAAATCGAAATGCGTTTGGGGGTGAGATAACTCCTTCCCAAGAAAAGGGTGTGGGGAGGAGATGAATATATATTTAATCTTCAAATGAGTCAAATCAAAAGGCTTTGAAGCCAGGTCACCAAGATTACGGGGAGGCAAGAGTGGGCAACTTGGAGTTGAAGTGGCAAGGACTCTAAGTGGAGGGGAAAATGATAGAAAACTTGTGATTTTAGGGATAGAAACTATTGGAAGCAGTAGGATTATAATATACTTATGTTTTATATGTAATATGTCTTATGTGTTTAGTTATATGCATGTATCTACATGCATCATAAGCGTATAGATGCAGGGCCAGACAAGTCTTATTATCCCCTTTACGACTGAAGCCACTGGGGTTGTGTGTCCAAGGTCACAAAGGCAACAAGTTGATAGAACTTTTCCCTTGATTCTAATTCTTCCTATAGGACCAATGGATACGCTATGTACAGTGTAAGTTGCATTTTTTGTCACAAAAGACACAGTGATAAAATGAGATCATATATTTAAAGCTTTTTTTTTTGAGGAGCTTTTTTTTTAATTTTTAATTTTTTATAAACATATATTTTTATCCCCAGGGGTACAGGTCTGTGAATCGCCAGGTTTACACACTTCACAGCACTCACCAAAGCTAAAGTTTTTTTTTTTTTAATGGATCAAATACTGTGAACAAAAGTGTCCCCCACTCCTTGGCCCTGGCATGGGACAGGCACCCAGAGGAAACTCAGGAAATGTCACATTGCATAAATTCAAGTGAGAAGTCTGTTGCTATCTTTGGGTGGCCATGCAGTTTGGCCTTTGTGCATCTGGGATGCAGTCATCAGACCCAAGGGGTCAAAAAATTTGTTCCTAGACACAGATCAGGGTTGAGAGCTGGTGTCAGCCCAAGTTAAAAGTACACGCCGTACCATCTTCCAATATTTAACAGAGCACAATGACCTCTGAGTCAACTGTCTGTCTCTTCTATGTGTTTGCAGTGTTCCTACTGCGTAGCGTTTCAGAATGTGACTAGAATTCATCCAGACCCAGGAGAGTTGTTTCTGACATTACATCAGGAATTTGGATGTATCTCTTTATCTTAATTTTCATTTGGATATTGTTATTTCAGTGTTTCACAGAAGTTCAGGGGATAAGGCAGGTGGATGAACAGGTATTGGATGGCAGGGAACTCTTCCCAGTCCCCTGCAAATCCTAACACTTAGAAGGCTCCTGTATGCAAGAAGAGTCTCCTACACACTCCTATGTCAAAGAGTCCTACAGAGATGTCTCCAGGAAATAGGAGTTCACAGTATGAAATAATAATGAATTAAAATCAGAAACATTGGGGGAACTGGATGGCTCAGTCAGTTAAGCGTCTGGCTCTTGGTTCTGGCTCAGGTCATGATCTCATGGGTTGTGGGATAGAGTCCTGCATCTGACTCTGTGCAGAATCTGCTTGTCCCTCTCCCTCTGCTCCTCCCCAGCTCATTTTCTCTCTCCTCTTCTCTCTCAAATAATTAAAATCTTCAAAACAAAAATCAGTGATAAAAAATACCTAGACATCAAAGGATTTGTGAATGGTGACCCTAGAATTGTGCAGTGCACAACTCCTACAACTGCATGCACAGCCCTGAGATTCTCCTCAGTCTTAATTATTACTCTGCATTGTGCTGGAAAGCAAGAAAAGGCAATAAGAGAAAAAATATTTTTCTCTGTGTAAAGATGAGGAAGGCAAGAACAAAACTCTTTTACATATATAATATAGTTGTCTACCAGGAAGTTCCAACAGAATCAACTGATAGTTTTACAAGTATTAAGAGAATTCAGTAAAATGACCAGACAAAATATCAAAACACAAAATAGATTTTTGGGGCATCTGGATGGCTCATTCACTTGAATTTCCGATTTTTGGTTTTGGCTCAGGTCATGATCTCAGGGTCATGAGATCGAGCCCCATGTTGTGCTCAGTGACGAGTCTGCTTGAGTTTCTCTCTCCATCTCCCTCTGCCCCTTCCCCCCAAATCTCTCCCTAAAATAAATAAATCTTTAAAAAAAAATAACACCAAACACAAAATAGATTTTGTATATGTCAGTAAAAAAAAATCAATTAGAAACAGTAAAGCTATAATAGAAATCGACTCTATAATATTTCCTATGATAGAATAGGAAATAAATTTTTTTTTAAAGTAGCAGCAGACATGTAAAAATGAGAATTTAGTACACAATAGAGGAAATGTTCAAATGACTAGGGAGAGGGCAAACTTAATTTGGAATATAGGACTAAAGGCCTATTCTTTTTTAGGTGATAAAATTATTTAAAGAAAGTATGCTAATAGTTTATTATCATCATAATCTTAGGAGTTTGAGAAGGCTTCCCCACATAAGCCCCCAAAAACAAAATCCATAAAGGAGAAAATTAATAAATTCAACTAACTCAAAATAATAACAGCAATAACAATAACAGTAAATACTTCTGTTGACTAAAAAACATGTTGTAAACAAAGTTAAATAACAAGTCACAGACTTAGCAGGAATATTTATTCTATGTATATCAAAGGATTAGCACCAAGAATAAATATTAGACTCCTACAAGTAAGTAGAAGAAAATAACCCCATATAAAATGAGCTAAGAATATGAATGGGCAATTAAGAAGAGGAAATACAATGGCCAAGAATGATATAAAATGATGCCCAATTGCACTAGTTGTTACGGGCTGATGTTTGTCCCCCACCCCCATTTTAGCATGTGACTATATCTCCAAGTGTACCTTTAAAGAGGCAATTAAGTTCAAATGGAGTCATTAGGGTGGGGCCTAATCCCATATGACTGATGTCCATGTAAGAAGGAGAAATCTGGAAGGCAAGCTACCAGAGCTGGGCTCTCACAGAAAGCTATGGGAGGACACAGCCAGACCTCAGAAGGAATGACACCTGCCAGCTCCTTGATCTTGGACTTTGAGCCTCCAGGACCATGAGAATATAAGTGTCTGGAGTTTAAGCCCCCCAGCATGTGGTGTTTTGTTATGGCAGCTCTGCAAACTAACACATTAGTAATCAGGGACATTTACATATTTTACAAATGGGTTACTATTTTCACTCATCTCATTGGAAAAACAATAAATGTTTAATAGACAGCAAGCATCAGGGTGTGGAGGAACAGTAACTGTCATTCTCTGCAGAGGGAGTATAAATTGTTGCAGTCACCGTGGAGGGCAATTTGATAACATCAAAAATTAAAATGGGCAATTTGATAACATCAAAAATTAAAATGCACATATTCTGGGGCGCCTGGCGGGCTCAGTCAGTTAAGCTTCCGATTCTCAATTTTGCCTGAGGCCATGATCTCAGGGTCCTGGGAGTAGTCCAAGGTGGGGCTCCAAGCTGGGTCTGGAGCCTGCTTAAGAGTCTCTCCCTCTCCCTCTGCCCCTCCCCCCCCAAAATAAGTAGAAAACTTTGAAAAAAATAAAACACACATATTCTATGGATAATCCATACAAAATTATTGAGGTAGAGCTATATACAGAGATAGAAAGTCTCCATATGGAATATGGATATGAAAAGTTTGTTGGGTGGAAAACCAGAATGAGAATAATATGACAACAAACAGTTTGCTAGTACATGTACGTATCTGTGAATGCGGAGGATTGGCGATAAATGTACCAAACAGGTTATAGCAGTTGCTTTTGGGGGGACAGGGGACTGGCACTGGCAGGATGGCTTAAGGAGAATTTAGCTTTATCTATCCTGAATCATCATTTTATTTTTTTTTATTTATTGTTTTGAGTTTTTATTAACATTCTAGTCAGTTAACATACAGTGTAGTTTTAGGAGTAGAACTGAGTGATTCATCACTTACATATAACCACCCAGTGCTCCTCACAAGAAGTACCTTCCTTAATGCCCATCACCCATTTAACCCATCCCACGCCACCTCCCTCCTTCAACCCTCAGCTTGTTCTCTATAGTTAAAAGTCTGTTTTCTGGTTTGCCTCTCTCTTTCTTTTCTTGCCCCATGTTCATCTGTTTTGTTTCTTAAATTCCATGTGAATGAAATCGTATGGTATTTGTCTTTCTCTGACTGACTTATTTTGCTTAGCATTATACTCTCTAGCTCCATCCACGTCATTGCAAATGATGAAAAAAAAGATTTCATCTTTTTGATGGCTGAGTAATATTCCATTACACACACACACACACACACACACACACACACTTCTTCTTCATCCATTCATCAGTCAATAGACATTTGGACTCTTTCCATAATTTGGCTGTTGTTGATAATGCTGCTATAAACATAGGGATGCATGTGTCCCTCCAAATCAGTACTTTTGTATCCTTTCAGTAAATACCTAGTATTTCAATTGCTGGGTTGTAAGGTAGTTCTATTTTTAACTTTTGGATCCGTTATTTTACAAAAAGCATGTAATCAGGCTTCATCACTTTAAAAAGCTATTACCTACTAACAATAGTTTAATCAGTTTTGTGGTTGTTTATTATGTTCATTCATAATAATTGAAGAAAAAGTTGATAGCTTGAGACTAGGACTTGACAAACTTTTTCTGTAAAGGGCCATATAGTTAATATTTTAGGCTTTGGGGGCAATATTGTCTTTTTTGCAAGTACTCAATTCTGTTGTCCAAGGGCAAATGCAGCTGCAGATAATTTGTCATTAATGAGCATGGCTGTGTTCTAATAAAATGTTATTTATAAGAACAGCTGGTGGCGGGGGCGCCTGTGTGGCTCAGCTGGTTAAGCATCTGCCTTCAGCTCAGATCCTGGTCCCCGGGTCCTGGGATTGAACCATGCATCGGACTCTGCTTGGCAGGGAGCCTGCTTCTCCCTCTCCCGTTTCCCCTGCTTGTGCTCGCTCTCTCTCTCTCTCTCTCTGTCTCTGTCAAATAAATAAATAAAATCTTAAAAAAAAATCTGGTGGTTCACATTTGGCATGCACACCATAGTTTGCCAATCCCTGGTTTAGATTTAAGTTTGTAATATAACTTAAAGATATTTTCAAAAGGATATTGAAAACTATACTTAATAAGTATATGGAAAAATTTATCTTTTTTATCTTTTTTAAAAGATTTATCTTTTTAAAAAGATTTTAAAAAATCTTTTAAATTTTAAATTTTATTTAAAATTTAAATTTATTAATTTAAATTTATTAATAAATAAATTAAAATTTATTTAAATTTAAATTTAAAAAAAATTTTTTTAAAAATTTATCTTTTTATTTAAATAAGTAGTAGCCTCTGGGGCCTTGCTTAGAACATTCTGGACTCTGGCCATATGAGATCAAACACCCATCACAGTGGAAATAATCCAGTCACCTTGGTCACCTTGGTGCTGACCATTGACCTTTCCAGCCAGCACCAAAGTCACACAGCCATCCCGTGTGTGAGGAGTCTAGTGCCTGTTGCAGCTGACTCACTGAATCAAGGTTCAGTGGCCTCAGAGGTAACTCCTGACCATCCCCACACATGGTGTTACCTTCAAACACAGCTGCTGGGCTGCTATGTGGAGAGAAGGGTGGCACTGAGCTCGTGTAGAAGAGGTTTTGTTCTGCGGGCCAGGCTGCCTACCCCGGCAAGTAAAGGTAGAACACAGACTGGGCCAAAGCCAACTCAGCCTGAGGGCTGGGGAGGGGTTTGGAAGAGCCTCTGAGGGACCCCTTGCAGAGATCAGGCCCCATGACTGTCCTGCAGTTGGATCTCTGCCCTGGCCCCAAGGACTGAAAGGAACCAGGGCTGAGTTGCTCCCAGCCCCCACAGCCCCGCACCTGGGTATTTTTCTGGATCAGGAGACTCCAACTCTGCAACAGAGAGGGGGCCGATTGTGTGTATGACTCATCGTGGCTGATATAAAATTGAGATTTCCACTGTGATTATTTCTTTAGGAGGCAAGTGCATGATCAGGAAGCATGGTTAATGGAACTCAATATTAAGTGATTATCTGCATGGTTTTTTCCATCCTGGAAAGCTGAACAGCTGTAAGGCCTATATGACCCTCTACGGTGCGGGCCTCAAATGTTAAGATATGTTTGCGTTCCCACTTTTTTTTTTTTTTTTTTGGCAGGGATCTGGGCAGGCAATCTACCCCCGGCAAAAGAGAAAGGAAGAAAGAAAACCCATACCTGCTTGGTGGCAACTTCTTTGCTGTGACTTCTCCTTTGGGGTCCGCTCTGAAGGAACGGACAGGGACAGATCAGGGAGAAGCTCGGCAGCCCTTAAGTCCTTGCCTTGCTGAAGACTGAAGCATTACCTTTCTCTTTCGCTTGTTACTGTGGTGAACACTTTGCCCCGGGGAGAGGCCGTGGCTCCTGCTCGAGTTCCGACCTAGGTTATTTCCCAGGATGTGAGCCAATCTTGTCTCTCACTACATCTCAGTCCAGGTCAGACATAGGCTGTAGGCTCTCTGTGGCCCCCATCCGGCACTCCTAAGTCCCAAGTCCAGAGCTCCAACTAGCAAATGAACCTATTACCGTATTTACTCTCATTATGTGCCCCCACTTTTTTTTCCAGTCTTCACTGTAAGATGCTGGAGATGGGGGGTAGTGTTGCTAGTACGTGTTTGGTCTAACTTGTTCTGTGCAAATTCATGCAACCGATGCTCTCTGTGCTGTGCCTCTGGGGCAAAGTTAATTTGAACCTAGGTCTCCTAACATATGTGTTCCTTTGTCTAAGCCACCTTCCTGGACAGTGTTACTTGACCAGATGATGAGCAAGGGCAGCATGTTCAGGTGAGAGAGGGCACACAGGGAGAGAGGAAGAGGGAGGGGTGGGGGCTAAGCCCACTGCAGGGGAGAGCGACCTGCATCTCTAGTGCTGGGACTGACAGATGACCAGGAACCAGAGAATGGGTCCAAGGCTCTGTCCTCCTCCAGGCCGGCCAGCAACCAGCAGTCCCGCACCCTGCTGCTTGATCCTTCAGGTTCCCTGGGAGGAGCTTGATGGCTGTTCTGGCTCTTAAGGGAAAAGAATAGACAAAAGCCAAAAGCAGTGGGTTTCCCAGGATATGTTTCTTCTACTTGCTTTGTTTTAAAAAAATGTTCTATGGTAGGTGTGGGGAGTGGACTAGGTATGTTCTTCTGACAACAGTAGAGCTGGGTCTTGGGGGAAGGACAAAGGGGAGGGAGAGGAGGAAGGGCGAGGGAAACTGATCAGTTAGATGGACAGGGATAAGAACTAGAGATTTCTTTTTTTTTTTTCCAATTTATTTATTTTCAGAAAAACAGTATTCATTATTTTTTCACCACACCCAGTGCTCCATGCAAGCCGTGCCCTCTATAATACCCACCACCTGGTACCCCAACCTCCCACCCCCCCGCCACTTCAAACCCCTCAGACTGTTTTTCAGAGTCCATAGTCTCTCATGAGAACTAGAGATTTCTAAACAATTATCATGGTCATCTTGGGAAAATTCGGACTGCCTTACACATGTTTCTGATTTAAATTGTTTCTATCCTGAATTAGATATTTTCATCAAGCCCTCCTGATAAGAAAAGCAAGAATAAGTATGGTTTTCTTGCTTCTCAGCTAAACTGGTTTCTTCTCTTCCCCTCAATTTTCCTCTCCTGGATGTGAGGAGGACTAGAATCTAGGTCAACCTTTCTCAAGTGGTTGTTCACCTTGCTGTCCTCATCCAAATGCAGAAATAAGATGGTGCATGTGTCTCACTATTGGAGCTTCAGCCGCAGTGGTGACTGGGACCCTTGGCCATGGGACTCCTCTCTGTCAGTCCAGTTTCTATCTGTCCAGAGGGGATTCTGCTAGGGCTGGGGAGCATTGGATTATAAATCCCACTGGTTGGGAGGTTGACTTGGGCCTCAGACAGGGAGGACCTAGAAGAGGTGAGATACTGGCTTGGGCTCCTGGGGGAAGCAGCCTATCTAGGGTGCCCTGGGGGCTGTATTCTGGGCCTGGTGGTACCTCTGATATCCTGCAAAGCTATGACCAACAGGCCATGACTACAGCCGGCGGTGGGAAGCCAGAAAAGAATAGGAACTCGCTCCAGGAAACCTTTATTTCCAAGATTACAAGTAGGTCTTTTGGGGAGTACAGAGACTGTTTAAGGCAGGAAAAACACTCTTGTGTGATACTGTAATGGTGGATGCATGTTATCAAACATTTCTCCAAATCCATAGAATGGACACCACCAAGAGTGAACTCTAATGTGGACTATAGACTTTGAGTCATTACGATGTGTCAATGTCGTTTCACTGATTGCAACAAATGTTACCATTCTCTGGGGGGTGTGGAGAAGGGGCTGGCTGTGACGCTGAGCATGTGCAGGGTCAGATAGCGTACGGGGAATGTCTGTACCTTCCTCTTCATTTTTCTGTGAACCTATAACCACTCTGAAAAAAAAAAAAGAAAAGAAAAGAAAGTAGATCTTTTGTAAAGATAGGCATTTCTGTGTCTAGGGGGAGAAAGGGCAGGATCCCAGCTTAGGTGGGTCAGCTTGCCCGAAGTCCTTGGGTTGTGGGCAAAATACACGGCTTTCATCATCATCTCAAATCTCTCCTGGCTCACAAGGGCCTAGCCTTATCTCACTTATAAAAATGGTGAATTATTTACAGCAGCAACAGGGAACTAGGAACAGGTCCTAAAATCACTGAGGCAAAGAAACTCTTCTCAGGTTTCTAGAGGAATCTTCTGGGGGCTCTTGTGAGCTCCTGCACCAGCAGGCACGAGGAAGCCTATAGGACGGCTAGGCCTCTGCCCGTCTGAGAGCGCGGCCTCGACAGGAGGCAGCCTCGAAGCTACAGCTACAAGAACAGCTGGAAAAGCCATGGTAGATAGTAAGGGCAGCAGATGGATGCCCCGATGCCAGCGTTGAGGATCTTCGTGAGGCCCAAGCACAGCTGGCAAATAAGAGAAATTCGGTCCCTGCCTTCCACTCCGCATGGGGTCTGTGGCAGACCCCAGAAAGGCCGAGCTGCTGAGCTGCTCTTAGGGGAAAGCAGATCAGAGAAGCCTAGGGAGTTTCCTCGGGGTGAATTCACGGAATGTGTCACCAGGTCAAGGAATCTTTATATTTAGAAAGAACAGAGCGAGGCTACTCGAGGGGTATTGCCCTAGGGGTGGAGCGTGGGGAGAGCAGGTGTGTACCAGCCAGTCACATGGTCCCCCTCAAGCTCTCTCTGGGCTCCTCTGGGGCGTGCTCAGGTGGTTGGTGAAAAGCTGAGGGTCTTCTCAGGTCTTTTTTTGAACATGTGTCGTGTCCCAGGCAAGCGGGTTACCTTCTAAATCTTTCTTTGTGGTGGGCTTTGTTATTTTGTTATTTTGTTATATTCTCCTCTTGCATTTCTGGTTTTGTTAGAGCCATCTTTCTCTCTCCTTTTTGAGGCATCTGGCTGAACCTTTATCAATTTTGTTTATCTTTTAAAAGAAGTAGCTCCTGTTTCCATTGATCTGTACTTTTATTTCGGTTTTTGTTTTTGTTTTCTGCTCTGATATTTATTATTTCTTTCCTTCTGCTGTTTTTGGGGTTTTGTTCTTTTTCTCCTTTAGGGATAAGCTTAGGTTGTTGGAGATTTTTCTAGCTATTACTATAAACATCCCTCTTAAAAATAATTTTTTATTTAAATTCTAGTTAACATACCGTGTAATACTAGTTTTAGGAGTACAATGCAGTAACTCAACACTTCATACAACACAGGGTGTTCATCACAACAGGAACACTCCTTCAAGCCCAATTACCTATTTAACCCATCCTCCCACCAACCTCCCTTCTTGTAACCTCAGTCAACTAGCAAAGGAGAAAAAAAGAGGGAGAGGCAAACCAAGAAATAGACTCTTAACTAGAGTAAAATTCCCTCTCAGAACTTCCTTTGCTGCATCCCAAAGATTTTGGACTGTTGTGTTTTTTTATTTGTCTCCATGTATTTTTTTAAATTTTTATTAAATTTTTAATAAACATATAATGAATTTTTATCCCCAGGGGTACAGGTCTGTGAATCGCCAGGTTTACACACTTCACAGCACTCACCACAGCACATGCCCTCCCCAATGTCCATAACCCCACCACACTCTCCCTCCCCCCTCCCCCCAGCGACCCTCAGTTTGTTTTGTGAGATTAAGAGTCACTTATGGTTTGTCTCCTTCACAATCCCATCTTGTTTTATTTATTCTTTTCCTACCCCCCCAAACCCCCCACATTGCATCTCCACTTCCTCATATCTGGGAGATCATATGATAGTTGTCTCTCTCCTATTCTCCGATTGACTTATTTCGCTAAGCATAATACCCTCTAGTTCCATCCACGTCGTCGCAAAAGGCAAGATTTCATTTCTTTTGATGGCTGCATAGTATTCCATTGTATATATACCACATCTTCTTTATCCATTCATCTAGGTTTTTGATGGACATCTAGGTTTTTTCCATAGTTTGGCTATGTGGACATTGCTGCTATAAACATTCGGGTGCACGTGCCCCTTCAGATCACTACGTTTGTATCTTTAGGGTAAATATCCAGTAGTGCAATTGCTGGGTCATAGGGTAGCTCTATTTTCAACTTTTTTTTTTTTAAAGATTTTATTTATTTATTTGACAGAGAGAAATCACAAGTAGATGGAGAGGCAGGCAGAGAGAGAGAGGGAAGCAGGCTCCCCGCTGAGCAGAGAGCCCGATGTGGGACTCGATCCCAGGACCCTGAGATCATGACCCGAGCTGAAGGCAGCGGCTTAACCCACTGAGCCACCCTGAGGAACCTCCATGCTGTTTTCCAGAGTGGTTGCATCAGCTTGCATTCCCACCAACAGTGTAGGAGGGTTCTCCTTTCTCTGCATCCTTGCCAGCATCTGTCATTTCCTGACTGGTTCATTTTAGCCATTCTGACTGGTGTGAGGTAGTATCTCATTGTGGTTTTGATTTGTATTTCCCTGATGCCAATTGATGTGGAGCACTTTTTCTTGTGTCTGTTGGCCATCTGGATGTCTTCTTTGCAGAAATGTCTGTTCATGTCCTCTATTTCTTGATTGGATTATTTGTTCTTTGGGTGTTGAGTTTGATAAGTTTTATAGATTTTGGATACTAGCTGTTTATCTGATATGTTGTTTGCAAATATCTTCTCCCATTCTGTCATTTGTCTTTTGATTTTGTTAACTGTTTCCTTTGCTGCGCAAAAGCTTTTGATCTTGATAAAATCCCAGTAGTTCATTTTTGCCCTTGCTTCCCTTGCTTTTGGCAATGTTCCTAGGAAGAAATTGCTGTGGCTGAGGTCGAAGAGGTTGCTGCCTGTGTTCTCCTCAAGGATTTTGATGGATTCCTTTCTCACATTGAGGTCCTTCATCCATTTTGAGTCTATTTTTGTGTGTGGTGTAAGGAAATGATCCAATTTCATTTTTCTGCACGTGGCTGTCCAATTTTCCCAACACCATTTATTAAAGAGGCTGTCTTTTTTCCATTGGACATGCTTTCCTGCTTTGTCAAAGATTCGTTGACCATAGAGTTGAGGGTTTATTTCTGGGCTCTCTATTCTGTTCCATTGATCTATGTATCTGTTTTTGTGCCAGTACCATGCTGTCTTGTTGATGACAGCTTTGTAATAGAGCTTGAAGTCCAGAATTGTGATGCTACCAACTTTGGCTTTCTTTTTCAATATCCCTTTGGCTATTCGAGGTCTTTTCTGGTTCCATATAAATTTTAAAATTATTTGTTCCATTTCTTTGAAAAAGATGGATGGTACTTTGATAGGAATTGCATTAAATGTGCAGATTGCTTTAGGTAGCATAGACATTTTCACAATATTTATTCTTCCAACCCAGGAGCATGGAACATTTTTCCATTTCTTTGTGTCTTCCTCAATTTCTTTCATGAGTACTTTATAGTTTTCTGAGTATAGATTCTTAGCCTCTTTGGTTAGGTTTATTCCTAGGTATCTTATGATTTGGGGTGCAATTGTAAATGGGATTGACTTCTTAATTTCTCTTTCTTCTGTCTTGTTGGTGTAAAGAAATGTACCTGATTTCTGTGCATTGATTTTATATCCTGACACTTTACTGAATTCCTGTACAATTCTAGCAGTTTTGGAGTGGAGACTTTTGGGTTTTCCATGTATGGTATCATATCATCTGCAAAGAGTGATAGTTTGGCTTCTTCTTTGCCAATTTGGATGCCTCTAATTTCTTTTTGTTGTCTGATTGCTGAGGCCAGGACTTCTAGTACTATGTTGAATAGCAGTGGTGATAATGGACATCCCTGCCATGTTCCTGCCCTTAGTAGAAAAGCTTTCAGTTTTTCCTCCATTGAGAATGATATTTGCAGCGGGTTTTTCATAGATGGCTTTGATAATATTGAGGTATTGTCTCCATGTATTTTTTGATTTCCTCTTTGATTTCTTGGTTTTAATTAATTAATTGATTAATTAATTCATTGTTTAGTAGCATGTTACTTAGCCTCCATGTATGTGTGTTTTCCCACATTTTGCTTGTGGTTGTTTTCTAGCTTCATGGTTGCATAATGTGATGGAAAAGATGCATAATATGACTTCAGATTTTTTTTATTGTGTTAAGACTTGTTCTGTGGCTCAACATGTGCTTTATTCTGGAGAATGTTCTTGAAAAGAATGTGTATTCCACTGTTTCAGGATGTGACGTTCTGAATATCTCTCTTAGATCCATCTGGTCCAATGTGTCATTCAAAGCACCCGATTCCTGGTTGTTTTCTGTTTGGATGATCTAAACATTTATGTAAGTGGGGCATTAAAGTTCCCTATTATTACTATATTACTATTGATTCCTTCTTGTATGTTTATCATTAGCAGCTGATCATGTGCTCTCATGTTGGGTGTATAACTATAATTGTTTTATCTTCTTGTTGGATTGTTCCTTTTATGATTATGTAGTGTCCTTCTTTTTTTCTTGTTACAGTCTTTGTTTTAAAGTCTATTTTGTCTGATAGAAATATTGCTAACTTGGCTTTCTTTTTACTTCCATTTGCATGATAAACATTTTCCATCCCTTTACGTTCAATCTCCTTGTGCCTTCAAGTCTGAAGTGAATCTCTTATAGATAGCATATAGATGGAATTTTTTAAAGTTGTTTTTATTTTTTTAAGTAATCTCTACATCCAACATGGGGCTCATTCTTGCTTTTTCCCTTTTCTTTTTTAATCCATTCCATGTCTTTTGAATGGAGCATTTAGTCCATTTACATGCAAAGTAATTACTGACAAGTATAATTATTTCCATTTGTTACTTGTTTATGATTTTTTTTTGTAGTTCTTCTCTGTTCTTTTCTTTTACTCTCTTCTCTTATGGTTTGCTGGCTTTCTTTACTGATGTACTTGGATTCCTTTTTCTTTATTTTTTTGTATATCTAATATTGGTTTTTTGGTTTGTGGTTCCCATTAGGTCTACTGTAACATCTTACACACAGAGCAGTCTATAATAGGTTGATGGTCGCTCAAGTTTGAACCCATTCTAATAGCACTAAATTTGTATTCCTCTTCCTCTCACATTTTAGGTATTTGGCAACATAATTTACATTCTTTTATTTTGTGAATCCCTTGATTGATTTTTATAGATATACTTAATGTTACTGCTTTTGTGCTTCCAACTTTTCCAACTCCTGCTTATGGTGTTTCCTTTCCACTCTTAAAAAAAAAAAAAAGAGTCCCCTTAACATTTCTTGTAAGGCTGGTTTTTAGTGGTGATGAACTCTTGTAACTTCTATTTGTCTGGAAAACTCTCTCTCCTAGTCTGAATGATAACCTTGATGGAGAGGGTATTCTTGGTTGCAGTTTTTTTTTTTTTTTTTCAGGACTTCGATGATATCATGTATCCCTTCTGGCCTGTTTTCTGCTGAAAAACCAACTGATACCCTTGCATGCTTTCCCTTATATGTAACTGTTTTCTTGTGCTCTTTTATCATTACTTTTTGCCTTGTTAATTACTATGTCTTGGTGTGGACTTCCTTGGGTTGATTTTTTTTTGGGGGGGGGGTCTCTCTGTGCTTCCTGGATCTGAATTTGTGTTTCCTTCCCCAGATTGGGAAGTTTTCAGCTATTATTTCTTCAATTCTCCACCCCTTTTCTCTCCTTTTCCTTTTTGAATCTATAATGTGAGTGTTATTATGCTTGATGGTATGGCTGAGTTTCTTTAATCTATTTTCACGTTATATTATTTTTTTCTCTCTCCTGTTCATTCAGCTTGATTGTTTTCCATTAATCTGTCCTCCAGGTCACTGACCTGTTCTCCTGCTTCCTGTGGTTTACTATTTATTCCCTCTAGTGTATTATTAATTTCAGTTATTGAGTTCCTCATTTCTGATTGGTTCTTTTTTATGTTTTCTATCTCTTTGTTGAGGGTCTCACTGAGATCCTCCACTCTTTTTTCAAGTCCATTGAGTATACTTATGGCCAATTCTTTAAATCCTGTATTAGACATGTTATTTATCTCCATTTTGTTTAACTGTCTTGTGATTTTGTCTTGTTCTTTCATTTGGTACATATTCCTCTATCTCCTCATTTTGTGTAACTCTGTGTCTGTTTCTTTGTGTTAGGAAAGTCAACTATATCCTCTCCTTTTGGAAGTCACAGACTTATGAAGAAGAGGTCCTATAATGCCCTGTGGTGCAATATCCCCTCTTTACCAGAAGCTGGCACTTCAGGGGTGTGTGTGTGTGTGTGTGTGTGTGTTGTGTGTGCCCTACTCTTGTGACTGAACTATATTTGCCTTCAGTCTAGTCATCTGCAATGGCTTTCTTTGTCGTTTATGGGCAGGGCTTAGTCCCTCTGCTATTAGTGAGCTAGTCTGGGGCTGCACTGGGCCTGAATTGAGTCACAGAACTGCAGGACACTCTTCCTCTATTTTCCCCTGAGAAGCTTTCTTTGGCAGGGTGGGGCAGGGGAGGCTGTAGTCAGACTAGAAGTGTACCTCAGCCCACTTCTGGAGTTGCAGTCAAATTGGTATGTGTGGTTTTCTTCCCTTCTCTCTGGGGCAAAAGTCACTTTGGAGTGGACTTACTCCAGTTAGGCCTGCTTGCACACCACCAGGCTTGTGGTGCTGCTTTGATGGATTCCTATCAAGGGCATGTTTGAAGCGGTGGATCTGCAGGAGAATATGAGGATAAAGGCGGGGGGTGCAATGCTAACAAGATCCCATCTGGTCTTCTGCAGGATGGAATCTGCAGCCACCTACGAAAACTCCTGCCAAGGCTGGGCAGGAGGAGGTGATCTGCAGAAGGGGGTGGGGTGCAGGGTACATTGTTAGCAAGATGAGAATGTTCACATTGTGCTGGTTCTCACAGGTGTCCTTGTCTCTAGGTAGGGGGCAAGGGAGGAAAATGGTGTTCACAAGCTTTTTTGTTCTGCTGAAGTCTCCCAAAGATCCCTGCCCCTCCAGTATATGCTCTGAGAGTAGTGAACAGATTTCCCTCCCCTATATGCCAAGCATTTTTCAAACTGCTGCTCCTACGCTGTATTTCCATGGGGCTGTTTGTTACATTGTTTCTTTAAGGGTAGGGACTCAGTTTCCTATCACTCTCCAGCTCTCCCAGGGGTGGGCTCACTGATTTTTAACATTCTAGGTGTTAAGCCCCACTGACTGTAAGAATGCACAACGTTAGGTCACGTGGTTTTCAAAGCCAAATGTTAGGAGGATTCGTCTTCCCAGTACAGGTCCCTTGTGTCTGGGGTGTCTGGTCTGGGGTCTGCTCTTCTCCTCTCCCCACACCTGTGGGTCCCTCCCTCCTTCAGCCCATCTCATGGGTCAGTTTATTTCCCAATCATGTCATCACCCTTCCTACCATTTCATTGTGGCCTCTTCTCTACATTTAGTTGCTGGAGAGTCTATTCTGCCAGTCTTCGAGTCATTTTCTGGGTTATTTATACTGATGTGGGTGTTATATATGTGTAACTGTGGGATGACGTGAGCCTAGAATCCTCCTACTCTGCCATCTTCCCCAGAAGTCCTGTGATCACTTTCCTACCATTTTTAAGTTGTCCTTTTCTTGATTCAGCATCTGTTTGGTTGTTATAAACCTTTGACTTTTTCAGGAGTTCTGGTAAAGTTGGTTCTAATAGTTGTTGCTTGTTCTTCAGTGTTTCTGTGGAGGGTCAGGAGTTTGGAGCTGACCACTCTGCCATTTTGCTGATACCACCAGTGCTGGTGGATGCCTAATTTCTTTTTTGTGTACATCTTTGTTCCCTTCACTGTGCGAGGAAATGACACAGGTAGTTTGTAGTAAGGCTTTGCTTTGGAGAAAAGTGATCAATGAAACAGGAAAGCCTATTTCTGAAGCCTAAGACCTTGCTGTGTTGGGTTTTGTGTCTATCTTGGTCATAATGGTGAACAATTACTCTCCTCAGAAGAATCCATAGGCATATCAGCCTTTCTTTTTTACAATTAGTATTTTTTGGGTTCTCTGCAGATTAAGTCATGAAAACATTCTCCTATGTTTTATTCGAGGAGATTTTGCTTAAACTTTTAATTCTGAGATCTATCCCAAATTAATTTTTGTGTTTGGTGTGATGCAGGTATCAAGACTCATTTCCTCCCTTTATTTCTTCAGTTTTTTCTAGCACAAGTTGTTGAAATGACTTTCCTTTTCCCATTACATAGCTTTGTCACCTTAGTCAAAAATCAATTAACTGTAAATGAATGGGCCTATCTAGACCCCATATTCTGTAATGTTTATCTATTTATCTATTATGCTAATATTATGCTGTATTTATGGCAAGTCCTGGAAGTGTTTAGGTCTTTTGATACTACTGTAAATAGAACTTAATTTTTCTTTCCATCTTCCAGTTGTTGCTAGCATATAGAAACACATATTTTTCTGTATATTGCCGTGTCCTTTGACTTTGTTAAATAAGTCTAGTAGTTGTTCTTTAGCTTTACTTAGGTTGTTCTGTGCAAAGTTATGTTTTCTGCAAAATGTTTTTAGTTTTACTTGTTCCTTTCAAATCTTTATGCTTTATCCCCCTTTACCTTGTTGCATCAATTAGAAACAATATTGAATAGAAAGATGGTGGTGAATATACTTGCTTTGTTACTAGTTTTGAAGTGGGTGGCATTCAGTATTTCAACATTAGTTATCTTGCTAGTTGTAGGATTTTGTACAGATTCTTTTGTTAGATTTAAAAAGTTCCTTTCTATTCCTTGTTTTTTGAGAATTTCTAATCCTAAATGAGCATGGAATTTTGGATTTTTTTCTTCATTAAGATCATAATGCTTTTATCCTTTTTTCCTATGGTGAATTATATTGATTTTTGAATATTTGAACCAACCTTGCATCTTTGGAATAAATCCACTGGTCTGATATATTATCCTGGTTTTTTGTTTCATTTGTGTAGTGCTGGATTTGATTTGGTAACATTTTGTTAATGGCTTTTAACATCTATATTCTTGAAGGTTATAGATCTTTAACCTTATTTTCTTATCTTTTTTTTAGATTTTGGTATGGTTTTACCATCCTCTTAAAGTGTGATGGGAAGTGTTTCCTCTTTATTTTCTGAGTTTGTATAAAACTGGTATCAGTATCCTTAAATGTTTGATGAATTTATGGGATTGAATTTATTCAATTGATGAATTCACCACTGAAACATACCATCTGGACATGAAGGTTTCTTTGAAGGAAAATTTTTTAATAAACAATTTACTTAACAGGTATTGAGTTATTCAGATATTATATTTTATTCTTAATATCTGTTTTGGTAAATTCTGTGTTTCAAAGACTTTGCCCATTCCATGTAAGCTATCAAATTTACTGTTATAAGTTTTCCAAGTATTCCCTCATTATTCTTCTAATGCCTATAGAATCTGTAGTGACATACCTTCTTTCATTGTGGTGATACCCCCTTTGACATTGATAATTTGTGTTTTCTTTTTTAAACAACTTTTTCTAGGAATTAATTTTATTAGTCTTTTCAAAGAACTAAATTTTGGGTGTGTTATCTCTATTCCTTGTAAGTCTTCTGTTCACTGATTTCTGTTCTTGTCTTGAAATTTCCACCTGACTTCTTAAACTTGGGTTTTTTTTTTTTTATTATTGTGGAAACTTACTTGGTTTTAAACCTCTTTTCTCATATGAGTTTATAAAACTATTTCTCCTGTTTTAGCTGCATCCCATAAATTTCAAAGTTGTATTTTCTCAATCATTCAAGTTAAAGTATTTTCTAACTTCCACTGTGATTTCTTATTTGATCCAAAGTTTATTTAGAAATAGATTGTTTAATGTCCACGTTTGGGGATTTTCTAACCTTATTTTTTCCCCTTTTGATTTCTAATTATTTGTGGCCAGAGAATATATTTCTTAAGATTTCAATTCTTTGAAATTTATTGAGACTTGTTTTAAGGCACAGGATATGGCCTATCTCAGCAAATGTCCTATGTACGCTTGAAAAGAATGTATATCCTGTCATAGGTGTAGTGTTCTGATTAGCATTAGGTTAAAGCAGTGAGTAGTGTTGTTCAGATCATCTAAAACTTTATGGATTCCTGATTTTTCTATAAACTACTGAGAAGATGCTACCGTTAGCATGTAGTACCATTAGATTTCTCTCCATCTCCTCACCCAAAATCAACTCTTTCCTCAGCAAAGCTGCTGGACTAGAAGACTGCCATTCTTGCAGAATGAGCTGCATGGTGTTGGGGGGTAGTGTAGACCTGTTGGCCATCTCTAATATATTTCTAGTGCCCTAAAATGGGTGTTTTTGATAATTTTGTCTAGTTATAGCTATTTATCTATCTGTATGTTAGTAGAGGAGAATTGCTGGTCTCTTCTGTCATAATTAGAAGCTAATTTTATGGTAATGTTTTAATATGATGTCTTTAACCTTTATTAAAAATATTGAGAAGAACATTTACGCCTCTTCTCTAAACCTCTGTTGGAGGTTTTTAAGTTGTTAATGTTGTTTGTCCAAAATGAAGGGCATAAACTCCCTTCAGGATGTGGTATAGAAGGTCCGTATGCCCTTTATGGCTTACTTGGTTCCTTCATAACATTCACCAGTTGAATCACAAGAAGTTACTTGCTACAAGTGAATATTATAAATTAGAATTTTATTCTTGAGAACTCATTTCATACCATAAAATACCAAGACATCACAAATGTTCTTCAAAATCATACAAGTATTTGCTTTTACAAACATTACATAGAATTTCATTCAATAAATACTTGAGAGATTACCATGTGCCAGAGACTGTGCGAGGCACCAGGAATAAAAACAAATGTACTCAGAAGGCTCCTGCCCTCCCTCAGACCTAACAGTCCAGAGAGATGATTATGCAGGAATTACAGGCAAGTGCGATATGGGCAATGGCAGACGAAGAAGCCCAAGTGTTATGATTGTGCCCAGTATCTGTGTTTGCTCCCACAATTTTTTTCTATGGTCTTTGGAATCCCTGAGGCTTTAGAAATAAAATGTCATTAAAGCCTACACTAAGGACATGTCTCCCATGGTAAGTTTCTGAATGGTAAATACTTGGGGAAGAATAGTTCCCTTGGGAAAGGTTTCTCCTATTCTGAAATGTGAACGTACATTAGATCACTTGGGAAGCTTTAAAAAAAAAAAAAATCCCCGCCTGGCCCCATTTCTAAAGATTCTATCTTAATTCATCTGCTGAGTCCCAAGAACTGATTTTTTAAAAGTACTCAATGATTTTAGCAGGCAGCCCTGGTTAAGAACTAATATAGCCCTTGGTTCCAAATGTTTCCTCAACATTTGACACTTATAATAAAAGAACCCTCCTTCTGCTGCTCTGGTGTTTGGTAGAGAGTTGAGCCCTTACTGTCAACGCTTCAAGATTCTAAAGAACACGAGCACCCATCCCTCTCTCTCTTTCTCTTACTCATCCCCAAGTGAGATGGAGAAATTCATCTAATTGGTTAGATTCTGACACTCACTGAGCCACTTTCTACATAGCAGTAGATGATGTTACTTTGCTCTACCCATAGCCTTTGCTTCTATACCATAGTGATAATAAAAACAGCTAAGTGGTACTTACTGAATGCTTACCATATGCCAGCTACTGTCCTAAGCCTTTTACATGAATGAATTCATTACATCCTCATACCAATCCCATGACGTACATTCTATAGTTATATCCTTTTAGGTATGGGGAAGCTAAAGCTCAAAGAGATTAAGTAACTTGTTTGAGGACACAGTGTCATTGGACTGGGATTTCGATCCAGACCAGCTGGCTCCAGAGCACAGTGCTTACCACCCATGCTACTCCATGGCTAAGCGCGTGCTTGCCCCCTGGCGTTCCCCACTCTACTGGTAACTGGGTCTGTAAGCCTCTCTGTGGAGCTTGCTGCGCGAAAGTACCCCAAGTCATCTTAATAGGTGCAACTCTACTCCCAAGTGGGTACCATGGTCCAGAATTGAGGAGAGGGAGGAGAGTTCCCTTCAGTCAACATATACTCAGACTTCAAATTGTCTGGGAGTTCTGCACTTAAGGATTTGGAATCTCTAACAATTCTGTGTTAAGTTTCTCACCCCAGAGAGAAACCCCTTAACTCACACTCCACACTTCTTCCTTGGATTCTACTTTGCCTGTTCTTAAGGATGTTGAAAAGAGAAAGTGCCTTTAAGTGGCACAAGGATTCAAGATACATGATTACACATCCATGAAACAAAGTTTTCTACCTTACAAATCAGTTCACTGCGATTGTGTATTGCTACCAATACTAGTCTAGTCCCAACAACAATCACATGGCTTTAAACATGGGTTTTGCTCATCACTGAAGGTGTTTTAAAGGTTATTAAGGTTCAGGTGGTTTAAGTAAAGTCATTTTAAGTAGAAGGATGCTAGTAACAGAAGAAAGTTTCCCTTCCTGGTAAACTTCAATTAGCTAATGAGAATTCTCTAAAACCCTGTATTTTCCTTTACGTCTAAATACAAATCTTAGTTTTAGAAGACTGCATAAAGATTGTTTTAGAAAATACTCTGTCTCATTATCATTATTATAGTTAACTATTCAAAGCCACTTTGACCACTTTTTCAAAGTGGATATTTGATTTTTGGTTCACAGCTTATATAGCAGAGATGGGCAAACCACAGGTCATGGGCCAAATCTGGCTGCTGCCAGTTTGTCAAGTTTCATTGTAATGTAGCCATGTTCCTTCCACGTGTTATCCATTGCTGCTTTCACCTTATGATGGCAGAATTGAGTAATTGCAGCAGAAGCTGTTTGACCCGCAAAACCTAAATTACTTACTATCTGACTCCTTACAGAGTAAGTCTGCTGTCGCCTGCTATTGGATAACACCTCTGCCCTGCCCCTATCTTCTAGCCCATCATGCCTCATTGCTGCTTCTCATTTTGTCTTGCATTCCTGATTTTCTATTTTAGAGGTAACTATTACCTCATTCAGGTTAGCATTTTTCTTTTTATTTCTTTTTATTTTTTAAAAAGATTTTACTTATTTATTTGAGATAGAGCGAGCACAAGCAGAGGGAGCAGAAGCAGGCTTCCTGCTGAGCGGGGTGGCGGGGGTGGGGGCGTAGGGTGCTGGGAGCTGGACCTGAACCAAAGGCAGAGGGTCAACTGACTGAGCCACCCAGGTGCCCCCAGGTTAGATTTTTAAAGGACCAAAGCAAAACGCAGCTGACTCTTTACCTGTGCAGTACCTTCCTGTCAGTGATTCTCCGGTGAAAAAAAGTTACCCTGATCACTGTTTTCCAATACAAGGTAAAAATAAACCTTTTCAAATTTATATGCACAAGTATTTTTTCAGCTCAGAAAATCTTTTATTATAATTTTATTTGTTTTGATTTCTTTTTTTAAGAATTCCATTGCTTTAGGATTGGTGATCCAGAGCTAACCTCTTTGTCATTCTCATCTCTTTATCCTTCCCAAACCACATAGGACGACAGGAAGTTTGTTGGCAACATCACCTATTTTATTCTCTGCTTTGGTACTTCTGTTCTTTTAACTGCATCCAAATGTGTTCCACGGACTTTTAAATCTTTTTGTATTTTTTTCATCTTAGCCACTTTCTTCTCTTGCATCTGCTGGCATCTGCTCTTCTTATTCTCGGCTGCAGTTTCCCAGGAGCCCATTTCTTCTTGCCTCCTCACCAAGCAGATAGCTTCTGAAGCTTTTCTGGTTTCCTAGAGAAGGGTATTTTCTAAGATAGGTTTTTATTCTGTTGCCAGAGTAATGTGGATATGGGGCCCACATAGATTTGTTTATGTTTTAGGTTTTTTCCCTATTTACCAATATTTAACTGAGGAGGGATCCTCATGTTAGTCAACACACAGGATGGGCAGATTGCTCCCCCAAAGCATCCTCTCTGTGGGTGTTGCATGAATATTCTTCTGCGATTCTCAATGGTTAAGTTGATGGGCCACTGAATACCACAGCTTATTTTTCTGTTCCACTGTCAGTGGAGGTTTGGGTTTCTAATTTAGGGGCTGTCATGAAAAGTGCTGCTGTGAACATTCTTGTCATGCCCATTGGTGCACATATCCATGTATTTTTGCTGAGTATGTATTTAGGAGATGAAATGCCAGGTCATGGGATATGCATACTTCCAAACTTAGCAGATAAGGTCAATGCATTATGAATATCAAGCCAAAACTAGTTAAGAAATATTCAGTAACATTTCTTTTTGTTTGATTCAGCAAGCCAGAATATCCTCCTAGTTAACAAAATGCTGAAATGAGACATGAGAAAATTTTCTCTTGAAGTAGAGCATCTGGGAAACACTAAAGAGAATAAACTCCTTCATTTGATTATAATTACTGAAAATAATTTTAAATTATTGGAAGTTTAGGGAGAAGAAAGATCTTTCCTCATGAATTACACATTGACAAGTCCATAAGAGCTGCACATCTTGGGAGAAGCACAGATTACTGGAATTCCATATGATGATCTGTACAGCTTCTTTTAAAAGAGATAATCTGTAAAGAAACAGAAAAAAAACCCACAAATGTTTGATTATGCGATCTTTTAAGAAACAATCATTATCAGACCGATACATCCAAAAAACTACTGTGATGCAATTACACAGACCCTTGATTGAGGAGCCAGACAACGCCAGACGGCCCAGCTCTGCCATTTATGAGCCCCACGATCCAAATGTTTCTTAACTCACCAGGGTCTGTTTCCAAATCACAGGACTTACAAACCTTACATTAACTGAATTATAACTGAAAACTTAATATGTGGACACTGTAAAGAAGTCAAACTACAAAAGGATATAAATGTGTGGAAAGTATGTCTATTCTCCCTAGTCCTCAGGTCTTCCAACAAATACTAAACCAATTTCTTGGTGATCTTTCCAGAAATATTTGGTGTGTATTGTAGGCCTCATGAGTCCATATACATTTGTATGTATGCATACATATTTCTAGCTTTTAATTAAGGAATGTGACATATATGAGAAAATAACATAAAACCGATGTGCAGCTTAGTGAATTCATGTTAAATATTCATCCGTAAAAATATCGCCCAGGTCAAGAAGTCCTGTAAGTTCCCACTTTCTCCTTCGCAATCACAACCCTCTCTCTATCCTCTAAAAGTCATCACTATTTTGATTTTTATTTTTTACAGTATTTACTTCCTTGATTTTCTTTGTATCTTTACCTCCTAAGTATGCATTCTTAAATGCCATAGTTGTGTGTGGATTTAAACTCATACTGTAGATTTCTTTTTAGGATTTGGCTTCTTTCAATACTATGTTTGTGAAATTCATCCATGTTGTATTTAGTTCTGCTTCATCGTTTTAACTGCTACATAGTAGGAATTGACAAATGTTTTCTACAAAGGGCCTGATAGTAAATATTTTAGGCTTTGTGGGCCAGTAAATAAAATCAAGGATATTATATAGATCCTCAATAAGAGAAGATATTTTCACAAAATTTTTGATAAAACTCAAAGGCAGTAATAACAATTGACTACAGGTTTGTTTTTAATATGAGTCTACTAATAAGAAAAATGGAAGTCTTATTTTTTTTTTTTTAAAGATTTTATCTATTTATTTAACAGAGAAATCGCAAGTAGGCAGAGAGGCAGGCAGGGAGAGAGGGCAAAGTTGGCTCCCTGCTGAGCAGAGAGCCCAATTCAGGGCTCGATCCCAGGACCATGAGATCATGACCTGAGCTGAAGGCAGAGGCTTAACCCACTGAGCCACCCAGGCGCCCCAGAAGTCTTATTTAGAGGATAATATTTTGCTTAATTGAGGTTCAGAGCATCAAAATTGATTACATATCCCCAATAGCAGATAAACATTTGCAATGAGACCCCCGACACCCATCCCCATCAGCTTTGAAAATGTCTGTCACACAGATAGGTGCTGCCAACACTGATATCAACCATGAGCATATGCTTTTAATTGTGCATATCTATGTCTGGGGGGCATTTACAGAACTCCATTAGATTCTTCTCTTGATATTTCCCTCTTAGCAAGTCATTACGACACATATTAATCACTTCCAGTTGAGGTTAAGTGGGACATTACTCCTTCACACAGTTAAAGAGACTTTGAAATAGGATAATTTCCTTTGCACTTGTTTCAAGGTCCACAAAATGCTCCTCAAGGTGTAAACTCAGATAACATATCCACTGCAAATATGTATGGGGATTAAAATCTTGCTTCTTGTTTTAACTTGTGACAGGCAAAGGAAGTATAAAAAGCAGGTTGCCATTACTTGTGATTCAATGTTAGTTGCCATTGAAGTGACTTTCCTGTAGTGTAAATTCTGCCATATAAGCTCTGTTTTGCCTTGTAATTTTAGGTTGGATTCATTTAAAAAATATTATCAAGTCTACAGCAAAAGTTAATTTCCAAAGCCATTCAGTATTCCATAGTAGTGGATAAGGTTAGTTTCCTTACTTAGAAAAATCTCCATCTTAATCTGAGCTCAAAAACTCGCACTGAAGGGTTATCAGTGCTAAGCTAACAAGTATCAGTGAGGTAGGCAAGTCAGGATATACAGCTATTTCTGACCAAAAAAATCATGGAACAATAAATTAACAATGGTTAAATCCATGAGACTGAGTGAAGATCACTAACAGCTGGTTAAAAAACTCATGATAGATTCAAATATGTTTTCACTAGTAAGAGGTTTATCCACAAAAAACCTACTGCTGACATTCTGTGGGGAAATCTGGTCAAATGTTCGGGGCCCCTCTCGATTGTAATCCATCACATCCCGCCACACTGATTTTAAAAGCCTTGTTGGTTTCTGTTTCCACTAGTAAATAAAGATCTTCTGCCTTTGGCAAGCCTGAGCCCCAGCTTGTACCCAAACTCGGCCACTGCCCCAAGACAAGAAAATGGCCAGTGATCGCAGATCCCTTAGGAAGGACTTTCTTCTCTGCTGCTATTGTTCATCTAGTGCCTTCCATTTCCATAGCTCTCCAGTGTCTTTAAAAATATGCTTACAATGTGTCCATTATTTTCCCTAAATGTTGCAGCTACCTACTACATTCTACTAAAATCAGAAGACATGTCTATTTTTTGTTTTATTATATTCTGTCCCCCAACTTATGAATGTTTTCTTCAAATTTTTATGTTTTATTAAATTCTGCTGTTATTTTATTGTATTATTTCTTTCCTTTTGCTTTTTTGCATCTAAGTCACTGTTCTTTTTTTTTTTTTTTTTTTAAGATTTTTATTTATTTATTTGACGGAGAGAAAGGGATCACAAGTAGGCAGAGAGGCAGGCAGAGAGAGAGGGTGAAGCAGGCTGAGCAGAGAGCCCAATGTAGGGCTCGATCCCAAGACCCTGAGATCATGACCTGAGCTGAAGGCAGACGCTTAACCTACTGAGCCACCCAGGTGCCCTAATTCACTGTTCTTTTTATAATTTCTTGAAAAGAATGATTAGTCTTATTTTCATCTTTTCAAATAAATGCCTTTAAGACTACAAATTTCTAAGTGCCACATTAACAGCATTCCACAAGTTTGATACATATTAGCATTTTTGTCATTTTTCAGTACAAAGTATTTTCTAGTTCTATGACACTTTACAACATATTAGAATTAGAATTAAATATATTAGAATTATCTTGTCATTGATTTCCCATTTCATTGCATTTTTATCAGAGAACACACTTGTCAGGATTTCAACTCTTTGAAATGGTTGACACTTGCTTTATGACCATAAATAGTTTTTGTACATGTTTGTTGTGTGTATTCTTAAAGAGTATGCATTCTGGAGTTGTTAGGTGTAATATTCTATAAATGTCCATTAGGCAAATTTCTTAATTATGTATTTCAAACCTTCCATTTCTTTTTTTTCCTCTGGTTGCTCCACCAATTCCTGATTGTGATTAAAATTTCCTAGCATTATTTCGGATTTTTTTCTCTATGTAGTGCTATTACATTTGCTTTACAAAGGTTGAGGCCATGTTACTAGATACATTAAAACCTTTATCTTTATGAAGTGACCCTCATTTGTCTAGCGGGGTTTTCTGCTTTAAAGCCCTCTCTGTCTAATACTAATATTGTTATTCCCACTTTCCTGTGGATGATGTTTTCATGGTATCTTTTTTTATCCTTTAACTTGTAAGCATTCTGTATATTTAGATTTTGCATATGCTTCTTACAAACAGCATTTATTTTTATTCAATCTGACAAATTCTGACTTTGGGCATTTAACTATTTACATTTCATATAAATTAATGATGAATCCACAATAAAAAACCTACCATTCTATTCAGTGCTTTCTATTGGTTTTGTTTCCTTTTCCTCTCCTTTCTATCTTCCTTTTATATTGAGTGGGACTTTTATTCCATTTTCTTCTATTAGTTTAGTGTCATACATCTTTCTACTGTGCTTTAGAAGTTACCTTAGATGTTACGGACTGTTGCCTTGAGTCATCAAAGATAATGCTAAATTACACTTTATCCCTCTTCTAGGTAAAGCAAATGCCTTACAACAGTTTAGCCCACACACGGAATTTGGACTCTTGCACTACTTATGCTGTGTAACTGTAATTTCACCAATGTTGCTTTTTCTTCTTCTTCTTCTTCTTTTTTTTTTTTTTTGCAGTTAATAAATATCCACATATTCTTTATATCCAACTTTCCAGCTGGGATAATCTTCCTTCTATTTGATCAACACCCTTTAGTAATTTCTTGTAGTGAAGATGTCCTAGTGACTAATTTCGTTTCATTTATCTGAATATGTCTTTCACGGTCATTCTTAAGGATACATTGGCATGGTATAGAAGCCTATGTTATTATACTATTTCAGCATTTTGAAGCTATCACTCCATTATTTTCTGGCTTTGTTTCTAGCCAGAAGTCAACTTCAGTTTAATTATTGCTCTTTAATTTTTAATTATTGCCTTGAAGACAATTCACATCCTTTTCCCCTGAAAACTTTAAAGATTTTTTTTTCTTTTGTTTTCAGCAGTCATATAAAAATATATGTAGGTATAGATATTTAATATTTTTCTGCTTGGGGTTAAGAAGGCTTGTTAGAGGGGCGCCTGAGTGGCTCAGTGGGTTAAAGCCTCTGCCTTCAGCTCAGGTTATGATCCCAGGGTCCTGTGATTGAGCCCTGCATGGGCTCTCTGCTCTGCGGGGAGCCTGCTTCCCCCTCTCTCTGCCTGTCTCTCTGCCTACTTGTGATTTCTGTCTGTCAAATAAATAAATAAAATCTTAAAATTTCTTTTTTTAAAAAGAAGGCTTGTTATAAATATTGAGACTCTCATTGGTTTTTATAAATTCAGGATTTCTTGACATATTTCTTCTCTTAGCAGTCAGATTTCTTGAATCAGTGGTCCACACCTACTATCCTCTTGTCTGTTCCTAATAATTAAGTTATCCTACATCTATCCTTGCAGCTCCTCTGTAGTTTCCACCTTTTTGTTCCTTTATTCTTTCTAGGTACAAATTCTTCTGACCTATCTTCTAATTTATTAGTTTTCTCCATAGCTATATTTATCCTGCTCTTAAATTCATTCATTGAGTTTCTCATGTTCATTACTGTATTTTTAGAATCTAGAATTTCTGTTTTACAGTAGAAATCTGCTATATCATTTGTATCATCTCCAATTCTGAAAATTTCAATGTTGACTTTTATCTCTTTAAACATAAGTGTGTTAGCTCAGGCTGCTTTAACAAAATACCTTAACTGGGGAGTTTAAACAACAGAAATTCATTTTTTCACAGTTCTGGAGATTAAGATCAAGATATCAGCATGGCCGGTTTCTGGGGCAAACTCTCTTCTTGGTTTGTAGATGGCTGTCTTCTTGGCCTGTTCTCACATGGCAGGGAAAAAGAGGACAAGCTCTCTGTGTCTCTTCTTATAAGGGCACCATTCCCATCATAGGGGACCCCCCCCTCATGATCTCATCTAAGCCAATTACCTCCCAGAGCCCTCATCTCCAGATATCATCATATTAGAGGTTAGGGCTTTAACATCTGAATTTTGGGGGGACACAAGTCTGTAGTACTCCATACCCACCCCCCAATTCATGTCCTTCTCACCATTCCATCCCAATAGCCCCCAAAGTCTTAACTCATTAGAGCATCATCCAAGTCTCATCTAAATATCCTCTAAATCAGGTATGGGTGAGGGTCAGGATGATTCATCCTGAGGCAAATTCCTCTCCAGCTGTGAACCAGAGGAGTTAGGTACATTTTTTTTTTTTTAAAGATTTATTTATTTCTTTCAGAGAGAGAGAGTGAATCCCAAGCAGACTCCTGTGGAACACAGAGCCCGACACAGGGCTTGATCTCATGACCCTGAGATCAGGATCTGGGCTGAAATCAAGAGTTGGACATTTAACCAACTGAGCGACCCAGGTGCCCCTAGTCCCAACTAGGGGTTGGTGCCTCAACCCAAATAGGGGAGGCTTACCAGGGCCTCCAGCTTGACTCTAGTTTTTGTCCCCCTAGTTTTACAAAGCTGGTGAAAGCATCACTCAGCTTTTCAGCGCCATATTCTAAACTATGCACATTCCTTCAGGGGGAAAAAAAGGCGGCTGCAAATGCCAGAATCACCTCTCTGAATTTGTCTTCTCTTAGATATCTGCCCAGAGATTCCTCACTGTTAGCTCTCCATTGTCTTCAAGCTGATTAAAAATATTTTAAAATCAATGGTCCATGCCTACATCCCAAAGCACTATTAAATAATCTCATATCTGTCCTTCCCTCCTTCCCACAGAGAAGGAAGAAAGGGTACATACAATGGGGATAACTAAGTATCATGTTCCAAACATTAATAAAACAGTAAAGAGATACTTTATACTCAGAAGTAAGTGCAGGCATACTCATTTTAAACTATGTAAATTACTCATCTTCTTAAATTTTCATGTAAGACAAAGGACTATCCAAGTATTGAAGATGGTTTTTATCATAATAAGATAGACAAAATGCTATGGTCCTTGAATTTATATTACATAGATGTATGGATAATGTTACATGTAAATACATGTTTTATATCTTTGGGGATTTCAGAGGCTCTTTCATTACTAATTAAAAATGAAAGATTTTTTCAGTAATTTACAGCCATGGCTTGGTACTTAAGAGTCCTTTATCAGTTTTCCCTCTGCTTTCTTTCTTTACTGCCCCTTCCTCTCAATATCCCTTCTATGATCCTCTTTGTTTGTTTTTAATTATGTTCAGTTAGCCACTGTACGGTCCTCTTTGGTTGAAATTTAAGGCCCTAATAGATTCCCTTGCACAGGGTCTGTTGGTCACATAGGCACAGGCAAACCTCTAGTGAAGGGAAATTATTCTATAAAATTATAGTTAGTGGCAGTGCTGGCTAACGTCCAAATCTTCTGAATGCCAGGCTCAAATTTTCCTGTAAGCCTTGTGTCTTCCCTCTCCTGATCGCATACTCTCAGGCCAAAACAGTGTTGATGTGCTTGACCAGGGGAGGATTGAGGCAGAAGGTATAGGCAAAGGGTTCACTTTCCTTCTTATGAGAATTCTCATGAGAATTTTATTTTCAATTGACTCCCTAGCTCTGTTCTAGTAATTTGATAAGGTAGTTTGTATCAACTATGTTACTAAGCTATACTACTTAACCACCAAGTAACTACCATTTGATTGGAAATAATTATAAATGAACTATTAATACCTAACAGGAAATCATAGGTTTGAGTTTTCCTGAGTATGCTGACTTTTGTAACCGAGTGGATCCATTAGGGGGACCCAGACACGATGTGTGTGGAATCATTATGAGACATCCTGGCCCCCAAGGCATGGAAACCAGGGCAGGTCTGCACCAACCCAATGTAAATCTCTCTTCCTTGCCTCTGAGCTTTGTAACCAGGGAACAAAGTAACTGTGTCTGTGTGGACACGACAAGAGCTTCCATACAGAGAAGCACCTGCCGCCACCCTGCTCAAAGCTGCAGTTCCCGACTTCTCTCTTGCTGTGTAGACAGATACCAAACTCATATCAAACCTTGTCTATGTTAGTCTTGTGAGCAGGGATGTTTAGTTGAACCTAAGACCAGCTCCTGGTGGGGCCTGCAGGTGGCCTCTGGGCTAGAATTGGACAGCCTGTGCCTCATGCTATGCTTACAACCAGCCTGATGAGACAGGGAGTCCTCCTCTACTCCCTAAAAACAAGCTGCTTTTTATAACACACATTTTAAGCTTTATTTGTGATGAACTACCATCATCTGCTATAAGGGTCCATAAAAAATTACCTAGGATCCTGTTTCCTGGACCCAAGAGTCCAATAGCTATAATGGCAACTCTATTCTCTAAGAATTTCAGTAGTAGATTCCATAACCTAGATGAAATGCGCCGATTTGAATGGGAGTGTTTCACTTTCTTAAACACATCATGGTTGTTGGACTAGAGCAGAGAACTGAATGCTGCTGCCTCTCCTCCTCTCTGCCTCCTTTCAGATGAAAAACCCACCTCACCTGAACTGTGATTCTTATTTTTGAGTTTCTCCCTCGGGTAACTCGTCTGTGTCTGAGACCGCCTCATCCTGCTGTTGCTCCACAAAATCCTTATTGACCATGTCTTCCGTGTGGCTGTGGATGATCTGATGGGCTGCAAGGATGTGCTTCCGCTGGGCGTTCCTCACTGTGCCAAAGCGACAAGAAATTTTACAGTGAAAGTCTAAACAAGATCATTCCCAAAGATTTTCAAGAAAGTGGTGATAGAAATGATAATTCTGTAAGCCACATATTCCCTTGCTTAAAGCTGATGAGATTAAATAACAATGACCTGCTCTCAGTTTTAGAAGTACACCTCCTCCAGGAGCCAGATCTAGGCTCCTGGCTCATGAGTGCGGCTCCCCCTGTTCCCACTCTCAGGTTCCGCGTGGTCCTGCTCCTCCCCACCAGACTTCCTCTATTCTCCTCCACAGCTGCCCTCCCCTGGAATGCCTGCACTCCAGTTCTACCCTCTCTGCATAGCCCAACTCCGGTCCCAGCTCCTCCAGAAGTCTCCCCCGACTGGGCCTGCCCGCATCTACCACGGCCACGCCTGAGTTCGTACAAACCCACTTGCAGCACTGAAGCACTCCGCGTGAGTTCCGTTTTGTTTATTAACTAGGTTGTAATGACTTAAAGGTAGAGACCTTGTCTCCTACTTTTCTTTGAGCCTGGAAGATACTTGTTGACTGATGATGAGTTTCTGAGCTCATGGCTGTAGAAGGTGGTCTTTGCTCCATATTCTAAGGATATTTATTATCAAGGATTGGTAGTTAGGCATCCCATTTCCCTCGGAAGGCACTAATCCTGAAGTTGATGATGATGATGTTAGCATTTAGCATTTGCCCTTACTTTGTGCCAGGCACTGTTCTAAGCAGTTGGCATATATTCATTTAAGCCACCTCACAAACCTAAAAGAGACTGTTAATAATATCCCCATTTTCGGAGAAGGAAATGGAGACACAGAGAGATTAAGTAATTTGCCCCGGATCATACAGCTGGTAAAGGACAGGAAGAAGCACTCCGGATTCTGTGCTATTCAGGTGTCAGCAAGTTTACAGAGGATAAATCACACAGCAACTTCCACACAGACCACAGTTCAAATCTGTAAGTTGTATAAAATTTCTAAGCACTTATTTCCAGAACTGAAAAATAAGAATAGACCTCTAGCTATTTTAAGAAATAGATATAGGTACTTTTTAAATGCTTAGCACAGTATATGGAACTTAGCATGCACTTAAAATTCGGTAGTCACTGTTATTTTATATCTATATACAGGTCTTTTCAATCATGAAATATCTCAAAAACGGTCTGTATATATTATCTTAATTTGGAGTAAGGAGTATATATAATACATATGGTTCTTTTATTTGAAAAGAGAAACAAAAAGGTCCTAGTGTGTGCTCCCTGTCCAGATGGCTTTCTTCATTGGGTAAACATACAAAGAGAAGAGGCTAAGGCCTTGCCCACCCTCCCCACAGACAAGTTCCACTGGATTCCTTAAGCTCAAGTGCCTCTTCAGAGGCCACTTTCCCTCAGAGCCCAGAGAAGCTAGGGGATGGGTCATAAACTAGTAACTACTAAACACACGATTTCCCTGCCTCCTTCAATTCCCTCAGTTAGAGTTGACCTGAAGCAGGCTGACCTCACTTTGGATCTAAGAAAAATAAAAAGGAGTTACATATTTTCTTAAGATTCAGAAAACACAAGATCCCTTTTATAAGATGACACAAAAACATTGATTATTTTATCCGAAAATTAAATATTGTTGGTATAAGCACTACCATATACCTATGATGGGAGTATGAATTAGGACAATCTTTTCGTGGGGGCTACTTGGTAGCATCTAGCAAAAGTAAAAGGCACGTGCCCTATTTCCAGCACCGTACTGCTAGGAATTTACTGTCAGTAGCATGACCAGGATTTGCATAAAATATATTGCTTGCAGCACTGCTAGTTATGGGAAAACACAATGAAACAAACTAAATGCTTATAACTAGAAGGTACTGGCTTAAAAATTACAGTACACTTATGTAATGGGAAAAAAGATATTTCTTTGTTTTCTTCCAATGCATTAGAATTCTATCATTCCTTTGTCCCTATTAGGTGATCTGAAATGTTATACTTCTCTAAGCCTGTCCAGAATTCCCCGCATAACATGGAAACCTTGTAAAAAAATAACCAAGCTGTTCTTTCACTTAAATTTTTTAATTTAAATTCAATTTAATTAACATATACTGTATTATTAGTTTCAGTGGTATTATTCAGTGATTCATCAGTTGCTTACAACACCCAGGACTCATTACTTCAAGTGCCCTACTAATGCCCATCATCCAGTTACCTCAACCTCCACCCACCTCCCCTCCACCAACCCTGTTTGTTTCCTAGAGTTAAGAGTCTCTTATGGTTTGTCTCTCTTTCTGATTTCATCTTACTTTATTTTTCCCTCCCTTCCCCTATGATCCTCTGTTTTGTTTCTTAAATTCCACATGAGTGAGATCAAATGATAATTGTTTTTCTGACTGATTGATTTTGCTTAGCATACTACCGTCTAGTTCCATCTATGTTGTTGCAAATGACAAGATTTCATTCTTTTTGATGGCTGAGTAATAATCCATTGTATCTTCATATACCACATCTTCTTTATCTATTCATGAATCGATGGACATCTGGGCTCTTTCCATATCTTTTTATTGTAAACATTTGAGGCTTACAAAAGATCATTTTAAAATTTTTTATTCTTTTTTTAAAATTCCAGTACAATTAAAATAGTGTTATATTAGTTTCAGGTGCATAATACAGTGAGTGAACCATTCTATACATTCTTCAGTGCTCATCACGTTATGGGAACTCTTAGTCCCCTTTACCTATTTCATATATTTGCCCACCAGTCTCCCCACTGGTAACCATCAGTTTGTTCTCTATACTTAAGATTCTTTTTTCTTATTTGTCTATTTTTGTTTGTTGATTTGATGTTTTTAAATTTAACATAGGAGTAAAATCATAGTGTTTTTCTTTCTCTGTCTTACTTCACTGAGCATTATATGCTCTGGATCCATCCATGTTGTTGCAAATGGCAAGATTTCATTCTTTCTTTTTAATGATTTTATTTCTTTATTTGACAGAGAGAGAGAGATCACAAGTAAGCAGAGAGGCAGGCAGAGAGAGAAGAGCAAGCAGGCTCTCTGCCGAGCAGAGTGCCCAACACAGGACTCGATCCCAGGACCCTGAGACCATGACACGAGCCAAAGGCAGAGGCCCAACCCACTAAGCCACCCAGGCACCCCAAGATTTCATTCTTTTTTAATGGCTGAGTAATATTCCATAGTGGATATACACCACATCTTCTTTATCCATTCATCTACTGATGGAACGGGCTGCTTCCATAATTTGGCTATTTTAAATAATGCCACAGTAAACACAGGGGTGCATATATCTTTTCAAATTACTGTTCATACTCTTTAGGTAAATACCCAATGGTGGAATTACTAGATCATTTGGTAATTCTGTTTTTCTTTTTTTTTTTTTTTATTTTGGAATTTCCATACAGTCTTCTACAGTGATTGCACCAGCTTGTATTACCACCATAAATGCATAAGGTTCCTTTTTTTTTTTTTAAATACATCCTTGCTAACACTTTTTCTTGTGTTTTTGATTTTAGCCAGGCTGACTGGTATGATGTGATATTTCACCATGGTTTTAATGTGCATTTTCCTAATGATTAGTGGTATCATCACCTTTCCTGTGTCTTCTGACCATCTGTATGTCTTCTTTGGAGAAATGTCTGTTCATGTCTTCTGTCCATTTTTTTTTTTTTTTGGTGCTGAGTTGTGAAAGTTTTTTTAATTTTTTCTAAACCTTTACTGGATATGTCATTTGCAAATATCTTCTCCCACTCAGTAGTTTGTCTTTTAGCTTTGTTGATGGTTTCCTTTGCTGTGCAGAAGCTTTTTATTTTGATGTAGTCCCAGTAATCTATATTTGCTTTTGTTTCCCTTGCCTCAGGAGACCTATCTAGGAAAATTGTTGCAATGACCAACCTCAGAGAAATTATTGCCCGTCCTCTCTTCTAGAATTTTTATGGTTTCAGGTCTCACACATATGTCCCTAATCCATTTTGAGTGTATTTTTGTATATGATATAAGAAAATGGTTCAGCTTCATTCTTTTGTATGTAGCTGTCCAGTTTTCTCAATAGTATTTATTAAAGATACTTTTTCCCATTACATTTTCTTGCCTCCTTTGTGGAAAATCAGTCAGCCATTATAATTGTAGGTTTATTTCTGGGCTCTCTGTTGTGTTTTATTAATTTATATATCTGTTTTTGTGCTAGTACTACCCTGGTTTGATTGCTACAGCTTTGTAGCATATCCTGAAATTGGGATTGTGATACCTCCAACTTTTGTTCTTCTTCTTCAAAACTGCCTTGGTCATTTGGGGTCTTTTGTGGTTCCATACAAATGTTAGGATGATTTGTTCTAGTTTTGTGAAAAAATGCTGTTGGAATTTTGAAAGGGATTCCATTAAATCTGTAGATTGCTTTGTGTAGTATGGATACTTTAACAATTTTGTTCTCCCAATCTATGAACATGGGATGTTTTTCCATTTGTATCATCTTCAATTTCCTTCATTAGTGTTTTATACTATTCAGAATAGACATCTTTTACCCCCTTGGTTAAGTTTATTACTAGGTATTTCATTCTTTTTGGTGTAATTGTAAATGGGATTATTTTCTTAGTTTCTCTGTTACTTCACTATTTTTTTTTATTGTTTATAAACATATATTTTTATCCCCAGGGTACAGGTCTGTGAATCGCCAGGTTTACACACTTCACAGCACTCACCAAAGCACATACCCTCCCCAATGTCCATAACCCTACTCCCCTTCTCCCAACCCCCCTCCCCCCAGCAACCCTCAGTTTGTTTCGCGAGATTAAGAGTCACTTATGGTTTGTCTCCCTCCCTATCCCATCTTGTTTCATGGATTCTTCTCCTACCCACTTAAGCCCCCATGTTGCATCACCACTTCCTCATATCAGGGAGATCATATGATAGTTGTCTTTCTCTGCTTGACTTATTTCGCTAAGCATGATACGCTCTAGTTCCATCCATGTTGTCGCAAATGGCAAAATTTCATTTCTTTTGATGGCTGCATAGTATTCCATTGTGTATATATACCACATCTTCTTGATCCATTCATCTGTTGATGGACATCTAGGTTCTTTCCATAGTTTGGCTATTGTGGACATTGCTGCTATAGACATTCGAGTGCACGTGCCCCTTTGGATCACTATGTTTGTATCTTTAGGGTAAATACCCAGTAGTGCAATTGCTGGGTCATAGGGCAGTTCTATTTTCAACATTTTGAGGAACCTCCATGCTGTTTTCCAGAGTGGTTGCACCAGCCTGCATTCCCACCAACAGTGTAGGAGGGTTCCCCTTTCTCCGCATCCTCGCCAGCATCTGTCATTTCCTGACTTGTTGATTTTAGCCATTCTGACTGGGGTGAGGTGATATCCCATTGTGGTTTTGATTTGTATTTCCCTGATGCCGAGTGATATGGAGCACTTTTTCATGTGTCTGTTGGCCATCTGGATGTCTTCTTTGCAGAAACGTCTGTTCATGTCCTCTGCCCATTTCTTGATTGGATTACTTGTTCTTTGGGTGTTGAGTTTGCTAAGTTCTTTATAGATTTTGGACACTAGTCCTTTATCTGATATGTCGTTTGCAAATATCTTCTCCCATTCTGTCATTTGTCTTTTGATTTTGTTAACTGTTTCCTTTGCTGCGCAAAAGCTTTTGATCTTGATGAAATCCCAATAGTTCATTTTTGCCTTTGCTTCCCTTGCCTTTGGCGATGTTCCTAGGAAGATGTTGCTGCGGCTGAGGTCGAAGAGGTTGCTGCCTGTGTTCTCCTCCAGGATTTTGATGGATTCCTTTCTCACATTGAGGTCCTTCATCCATTTTGAGTCTATTTTTGTGTGTGGTGTAAGGAAATGGTCCAATTTCATTTTTCTGCACGTGGCTGTCCAATTTTCCCAACACCATTTATTAAAGAGGCTGTCTTTTTTCCATTGGACATTCTTTCCTGCTTTGTCAAAGATTAGTTGATCATAGAGGTGAGGGTCTATTTCTGGGCTCTCTATTCTGTTCCATTGGTCTATGTGTCTGTTTTTGTGCCAGTACCATGCTGTCTTGATGATGACAGCTTTGTAATAGAGCTTGAAGTCCGGAATTGTGATGCTACCAACTTTGGCTTTCTTTTTCAATATCCCTTTGGCTATTCGAGGTCTTTTCTGGTTCCATATACATTTTAAAATTATTTGTTCCATTTCTTTGAAAAAGATGGATGGTACTTTGATAGGAATTGCATTAAATGTGTAGATTGCTTTAGGTAGCATACACATTTTCACAATATTTATTCTCCCAATCCAGGAGCATGGAATATTTTTCCATTTCTTTGTGTCTTCCTCAATTTCTTTCATGAGTACTTTATAGTTTTCTGAGTATAGATTCTTAGCCTCTTTGGTTAGGTTTATTCCTAGGTATCTTATGGTTTGGGGTACAATTGTAAATGGGATTGACTCCTTAATTTCTCTTTTTTCTGTCTTGTTGTTGGTGTAGAGAAATGCAACTGATTTCTGTGCACTGATTTTATATCCTGACACTTTACTGAATTCCTGTACAAGCTCTAGCAGTTTTGGAGTGGAGTCTTTTGGGTTTTCCACATAGAGTATCATATCATCTGCGAAGAGACTTCACTATTAATGTATAAAAAAATGCAACAGATTTCTGCTTATCGAGTGTGTATCCTGTAACCCTTCTGAATTCATTTAGTAGTTCTAATAGTTTTTTGGTGGCATCACTAGGGTTTTCTCTATATATTATCACGTCATCTGCAAATAGTTAAACTTTTACTTCTCTTTATTAATTTGGATGCCTTTTTATTTCTTCTTTTCTTCTCATTGCTGTGGCTAGGACTTACAGTACTATGCTGAATAAAAGTGGTGAGAGTGGACATCCTTGTCTTAATTCCTGATCTTAGGGGGAAAATTCTCAGTTTTTTACCACTGAGTACGATTTCAGCTGTGGGTTTTTCATATATGGACCTTACTATGTTCAGGTAAGCTCCCTCTAAACTTACTTTGTTGAGGGTCTTTATCATGAAAGGACACTGTGCTTTGTCAAATGCTTTTTCTGTTGAAATGAGCATTTTTTTTATACTTTGTTGTTGTTGTGATGTATCACATTAATTGATTTGCAAATATTGCAGCACCCTTGCATCCCAGGAAGAAATCCCACTTGACTGTGGTGAATTTTTTTAAATGTATTATTGGATTTGGTTTGCTAATATTTTGTTGAGAATCTTTGCATCTGTGTTCATTAGAGGTACTGGCCTGTAGTTCTCTTGTTTTGTAGCTTCTTTATCTGGTTTTGGTATCAGGGTATCAGCTGGTTTCATAGACTATATTTGAAAGCTTTCCTTCCTCTTCTATTTTTCAGAATAGTTTGAGAAGAATGTTTGTATAATTCTTTAAATGCTTCTTTAAATGCTTGTAGAATTTACCTGTGAAGCCACCTGGTCCTAAACTTCTGTTCGTTGGAAGTTTTTTTGATTACAGATTCATCTCCCCTGATGGTGATTAATCTTCAAATTTTCTATGTCTTCCTGATCTAGTCTGGAGAGGTTATATATTTCTTGGAATTCATCCATTTCTTCTTGGTGTTGAATTTGTTACCATATAATTTATCATAATAGTCTCATTACCTTTGGTATTTCTGTGGTGTTACTTCTCCTCATTCTTTTCTCATTTTGTTTGAGTCCTCTGTCTTTGTTTCTCTCTCTCTCTCTCTCTTTATGAGTCTGGCTAAAGGTTTATCAATTTTGTTGATCTTTTCAAAGAAACAGCTCTTGTTTTCCTCCCTTGTTTTTTAGTTTTTTAATTCATTTTTTTCTCTTATCTTTATTACTTCCTTCCTTCTGGTTTTGGGTTTTGCTTGTTATTTTTCTAGCTTCTTTAGGTGTAAAGTTAGATTGTTTGAGGTTTTTCTTGAGGTTGGCTTGTACTGCTATAATCTTCCTTCTTAGAATAGATTTTGCTACATCTCAAAGATTCTGGATCATTGCGTTTTCATTTCATTTATTTCCATGTATTTTTTTATTTCTTGGCTGATGCATTCATTTGTAATCTAACCTCTATGTAGTGTTTTCTTTCCAGATTTTTTCCTGTGGTTGATTTCTAGTTTCATAGCATTGTCATTGGAATAGATGCATAATATGACTTCAAACTCCTTAAATTTGTTGAGAATTATTTTGTGGCCTAACATGTAATCTATTCTGGAGAATGTTCCATGTGTGATTGAAAATAATGCCTCTTCCACTATTTTAGGATGGAAATTTCTGAGTATTTCTTAGGTCCAGCTGGTCTGCTGGGTCATTCAAAGCACTGGTTCCTTGATTTTTCTCTTTGGATTATCTATCCATTGATGTACATAGGGTGTTAAAGTCCCCTACTATTATTGTATTACTATCAGTTACTCTCTTTTTGTTCGTTAATAGCTACTTTTTGTGTTTCAGTGCTCCCATGTTGGGTGCATAAATATTTACAATTGTTGTGTCTTCTAGTTGGATTGTTATGCCCTTTATGATTACGTAGTGCCTTTGTTTCCAGCTATAGTCTTTGTTTTCTTTCTTTCTTTCTTTCTTTTTTTTTTTTTTTTAAAGATTTTACCTATTTATTTGACAGAGAGATCACAAATAGGCAGAGAGGCAGGCGGTTGGGGGTGGGGGAAGCAGGCTTCCTGCTGAGCAGAGAGCCCAATGCAGGCTCGATTCCAGGACCCTGAGATCATGACTTGAGCCAAAGGAAAAGGCTTAACCCACTGAGCCACCCAAGTGCCCCATGTTTTCAAGTCTATTTGAACTAAGTGGTACCCCAGCTTTCTTTTCACTTTCATTTGCATGATAAACCCGTCTGCATCTCTTCACTTTCAATCTGCATGTGCCTTTAGGTCTGAAATGAGTCTTTTGTGGGCAGCATATAGGGGTGTTGGTTTCTTATCCATTCTATGATCTTGTGTCTTTTGATTGGATCATTTAGTCCATTTATATTCAAAGTAATTATTGATAGCTAAGTAACAAATAGCAATAAGTACATGTTTTATGGTTGTTTTGTAGTTCTCTGTTCCTTTCTTACTCTTTTCTCTCCTGGTTTGCTGGCTTTCTTTAGTGATATACTTGGATTCCCTTCTCAAATTTTTTGCATATATATTACTGGTTTTTGATTTGTGGTTACTATTAGGTTGATATGTAATGTCTTATGCAAATAGCAGTCTATATTGCTGTTGTTGTTTGCATAAGTTTGAACCCATTCTAAAAGCACTAAATTTTTATTCCTCTCCTCCACCATGTTTTAGGTATATGGTGTCATACTTTATTTTACTGGTTTTGTGCTTCCTATTCTTACTCCTGCTTATGGTCTTTCCTTTCCACTCAGAGTCCCCATTAACATTTCATGTAAGGCTGATTTAGTGGTCACGAATTCCTCCAACTTCTGTCTGGAAAACTTTTTCTTCTCTCCTTCTATTCTGAATGATAGCTTTTTTGGATAGAGTATTCTTGGTCACATGTTTCTCTCTTCCAGCACTTTGAATATATCCTGCCACTCCCTTCTGGCTTCCAATGTTTCTGCTAAAAAATCAGCCATCTTACAGGGTATTTCTTATATGTAACTTTTTTTTTTTCTCTTGCTGCTTTAAAAATTCTTTACCACTGCTTTTTGCCATTTTAGTTACCATGTGGACCTCCTTGAGTTGATTTTGTTGGCGGTGATTTGTGCCTCCTGAATCTAGATTTCTGTTTCCCTCTCCAGATTTAGGAAATTTTCAGCTATTATTTCTTCAAATAAAATTTTCTCCCCCATCCTTTTCTCTGTCCTCTCTTTCTTGAATCTCTATAATGCAAGTGTTATTACACTTGATGGTGTGGTTGAGTTTCCTTAATCTATTTTCATTATTATTATTATTATTTTCCTTTCAGCTTGATTACTTTCCATTACTCTATCCTCCAAATCACTGATGTGTTATGCTTCCTCTCATGTACTATTTTTTTCCCCTCCAGTGTATTTTTGTGTTTTTCTCTTAGTTGTGTATCTGAGTCCTTCACTCTTTTCTCCATTCCAATGAATATGTTTATGACCATTACTTTAAATTCCCTATTAAGCATATTGCTTATCTCCATTTCATTTAGATTTCTCATGATTTTATCCTGTCCTTTCATTTGGGACATATTCCTCTGTCTCCTCCTTTTGTCTGTGTCTGTTTCTATGTGTTATGAAAGTCAGCTACATCTGCTCTTGAAAGTCGTGGACGTATAAAGTGGTGGTCCTATAGTGCCCTGCATTAAAAATTCCCCTGTTCACCAGATCCTGGAATTTCAGGGACGTCTCCTGTGCATGTTGTGTATGCCCTACTGTTGTGACTGAGTTGTATTTGCCTTCAGTCTAGTCATCTTCAAAGGCTCTCTGCTTGTTGTGGGCAGGGTTTGGTCCCCATGATGTCTGGGGTTCACCATGGGCTTGATTTGGGTTAGCCCTGATGTTCGCCAGAGCTATGGTCACACTGAACTATAGGGCATTCTCTCTGTGTTGACCCCTGGGAGGCTTTCATTGGTAGGTGAGGCATGCAGTCAGACCAAATGTCTGCCATTTGCTGGATTCACATCTGACTGATGGTGTGTGGTTATCTTCCTCTCTCCCTGGGGCAGGAGTCACTTTGGAGTGGTGCTGGCCCATTGGAGCTGCTTGCATGACGCCAGGTTTGTGACACAGCTTTAGCTGAACTCCTGCCTAGTGGAGTGCTTGGGATTCCCAGAAGAACCTGGGAATGGAGTATATTGTTAGCAAGCTAAGTAGAGTATGCACTTTGCTGGTCCTTGTAGGTATCCATTTATCTAGGCTGGAGTTGAGGGAGATAAATGGCTCCTGACAGCACTTTTGGTTTTGGAGAAGTTTCTTAAAGATCCCTGCCCCTCTAGCACATGTTCTGGATTAGTAAGTCTTCTCATAGACTCAAACTGCTGCTTCCATGCTGTATCCCAGTAGAGCTGTTTGTTATGCTGTCTCTTTAAGGATGGGGACTGCTTCCTATTGCCTTCTGGATCTCTAGAGCCAAGCCACTGTTACAAAGTACCAGATGTTGAGCCCTGCTGATTGTAAAACTTGTGAAGTTAAGCCCCTGTGGTTTTCAAAACCAGATGTTATAGGGATTCATCTTCCCTGTGCAGGTGCCCCTTGCCTGGGGTGTCTCATGTAGGATTGGCTGTTTTCCTTTCTCCATGGACAGCGTCATGGGTCAGTTTGGCTTCTGACCTGTCTCTGCACTTCCTACCATTTTTGATGTGATCTCTTCTCTACGTTTAGATGTTGAGAGTGTGTTCTGCCAGTTTTCAGATTGTTTTCTGGGTTGCTTACACTGATGTGTGTGTCATCTATGTGTAACTGTGGGACAAGGTCAGCTTAGGATCTTCCTACTTGGCCATCTTCCTTGGAAGTTATTTCACTTCTTGATCTTCTGGTTGCACCCCTTTGTCTCTGGTCACCTATCACCAATAGGCTGAAAGCTCCACAGAAGTATTCTGTGGGGACTGGGGGGTTAGGCAGAGGGAGAGGGAAAATCTCAAGCAGACTCCACGTGGAGCATGGAGCCAGATGTGGGGCTTGATCTCAAGACCCTGAGATCATGACCTGAGCCAAAATCAAGAATCAGATGCTTTACTGACTGAGTCACCCAGGTGCCCCCAAGAACATTTTTTAAGACAATATTTTTCTTTCTCTATTAACTAAAAGCATCAGTCTTCAAGACATGCCACTTTTGACAAATGAAGATACTTATACTTAGATACAGTCCTGGCAGAAACTAAGTTATCTGGGGCACTGGCAGAGCAGCAGAATAGATTTAAACCCTTTAAGCATCTCAGCTTTCCAACACCCACCCTGTATGTGTTCCACCTCCAAAAGGCTAGCGCACTCTGAAAATCCTGCATATTGTCAACATTTGCCTTAAACCAAATTCTTTTTTTTTTTTTTTTACCAAATTCTTAAAGAAGGTTTTGCTTTTGATACTCCATCACACTTACTAGAACTGCATTACATCTATACTAGACTGATTGTACTCTGGAATCAGAGAGCATGAAGAGAACTTGACAAGTTCTGAAATAAAAACTCTGATTCTCCATCAGAAATTTCTTTATACTTCTGCTCAATTTTAAATCTCAGGGATATTGAAAATCGTTGTATCTTTTAAAGGAAATCACAAAGTAAAGCATTACATTGGCTTACCTTTTTCTTTGACATAGTCCTTTTGCACTTCTGGGATCAGGAAACTATAAACCAACTCAGCAACAATCTCCTCTGACTGAAGCTGAGTTCGACTAAAAAATAAAAAACAAATTAAACTATTTCCTTTGTTGCCTTACTTGAGCTTCTGATTTCTACTTAAGTTCTCCTTATGTGAAGGACTCCACTGCTCAAATCCCACCACTGCCTTTTCCTTGATTAAGTTGTCTGAAATATTATTCTGCCAGAGGGCTTGGTTGACTTCATGCAAATTCAGGTTTGATCCTGTCCTTTAGTTAACCTGCCTGCCAGGAAAGGAATGTTAGAAATATAACTTATACAAGAAGCCAAAACCTTTGGGGTGAAGTCATACTGCACATACTTATTCACATTGCTTTCATGCTTTGTGGTATTATAAAAGTACATGTTAGTGATCCAGATGCAGAGGATCACTGAAAATCCGACTCCCAGTGCTCCTGCCATACAAAGGTTTAGGCATGTTGACTTCTAAGGAATTATGCAATTAAAACAATGGACAATGGGGCACCTGGGTGGCTCAGTGGATTAAGCCGCTGCCTTTGGCTCAGGTCATGATCTCAGGGTCCTGGGATAGAGCCCCGCATCAGGCTTTTTGCTCGGCAGGGAGCTGCTTCCCCCTCTCTCTGCCTGACTCTCTGGCTACTTGTGATCTCTCTCTCTGTCAAATAAATAAATAAAATCTTTTTTAAAAAACCAAAAAACCAAAAAAACAATGGACACTGAAGCGGGAGATATATACTTGTTTCTCCTTAAAGGTAAAATCTTAAGCTCTTGAAAAATACATATCGGTAACAGTAAATGGACTGCCCATCCTGCCCTCTAGTGTCTTGGTACAAACCGGCTCTCCATTTCATAAGCAATGTCATTGATTTCCTTAGCCATCTTCTCAATTTCTGCCCTGGCTTGTTCTTCTGCAGTGTTCTCTTCAGTGTTCAGTATTATGTCTTCCAGATAGGAAGTTACAGTACTTTGGTGAACTTTAATCACCTGCAAAAAATAAAAATACCTCCTTACTAAGACTAGGAATACTACTGTAAACAAGACCCAAAAAATGAACAAACATTGGCTAATGTCTTTTAAGCACATCTATTTCGTTCTTTAAGTCAATAGTCCCCTCATTGATCATTCCTTTTTTTCCCCCTTGTCTGGTCAGTCTGTTTCAAGCCCACCTACCTACCCACTCCGGGCAGGCCCTATCCATCTAGCCCACTTTATGAGGCTTACTTAGGGTGGGCAATACAACACTGCAGAAAGACCATGGGCCTCAGTCAATAACCCTGTTTTGGATCCTGGCTTTGTTCTTTCCAGTGATGTGACTTGGTCAAACTACCCAACTGTAGCAGAGATCAAGAGGTTATTTCCCAATGTCCTTTCTCTCTTTTCTCTTATATAACAGAGCCCCTGAGTTTTAGTTGTGCCAACAGGAGTCTAAAGACTACATTTCCTAGTAACTAGTTCTGGTTGAGGGAATACACGCAGAAGTCATTCGTGTACTTTCTAAAAAGGATTCTTTTTTTTTTTTTTTTTTAAGAGAGAGAGAGAGAGAACACAACCAGGTCGGGGAGAGAGAGAATCTTAAGCAGGCTCGACCCAGCGTGTAGCCTGAGGCAGGACTCATTCTCGGTACCCTAAGATCCTGACCTGAGCGGAATCGAGAATCGGACACTTAACTGAGCCACCCAGGTGCCCCTAGGAAAGATTCTTAAAGGGAGAAACCTAGCATTTTTTTTTTCCTCTTTTCACGTCTCACATCATGGGGACATAATCCTGGAGCACCAGAAGTCATCTTAAACTGCCATGAGGGCCATGCCTTAAGGACAAAAAAGTAGAAAGCTAGAAGGATCCTGAGTCTCTGATGAATTTTTGAACTATCATACCCTGGACTGTTGCTTTTTTAAGCTTTCTGAAATTGTGAAGTAGAACACACATTTTAAAAACTGCACAGTGATAGATGTCCTGCGCACTGAATTAGGGTAAAGCCAGTACCCATGTAGCCACTGCTAGAATTCTAGAAGTCCGCTATGGGTTCTTCTTGACCACAGACCCTTCCCACTGTCATGACTTTATGGTAAACATTCCCTTTTCTTTACAGTTTTCCTAAGTATGCAATCATAAATAGCTAGAATATGGATTATAGGCTGTTACACATTGTAGATGATCTGCCACCCCAGTTAAAAGGCTGAACATGACAATATGTAACTCAAAAATTCTTATGCTGTGTAGAGGGAGAGCAATCTCTTTGGCTTAAAAAACAAAACAAAACTTGAAGCACACACACAAAACAAAAAACAAATACTATTCAAGAATCAATCCTAATTCCGTAAGAATTGGGTAAATCGGGGCGCCTGGGTGGCTCAGTCATTAAGTGTCTGCTTTCAGCTTAGGTCATGATCCCAGGGTCCTGGGAACAAGCCCAGCATCTGGCTCCCTGCTTGATGGGAAGCCTGCCTTCTCCCTCTCCCACTTCCTCTGCTTGTGTTCCCTCTCTTGCTGTGTCTCTGTCAAATAAATAAATCCTTTAAAAAAAAAAAAAAAAGGAAAGAATTGGGTAAATCCTGAAAATCTCAGATCAAGTAAGAAGATCTTAAATGGACACGTTTCATTTTTTTTTTAAACTGAGTATCCACACATACAATTCAGACAGCCCTCTTGGAAAATGTTTAAGATCCAGATTGGTTCTATCTCTCTTTCCCATGTGGCCCACATTTGGACCAGGGGAAACTCTCACACAGCCTTTGCCTTGACATATTCTGGGTGTGCTAGACACCCATACAGCCTCTTCTATCCCTGGGCAGCCAGCTGGCCCAGCTTCCCTCTTCTCCATTCCCAGGGCGTCAGACGCCCTAACTGAAAGAGTACGTATCAAGCTAGCCGATGACTGCAGTAAAAGAAACCAACCTCTGGGTGTGCTTTGGTGTGTGTTGGAGGTTGGGAGTGGGGTAGGGGGTGTAACGGGTAGTCACAGCACAGTTCTCTCTAAAGGAATCTTCTTCATAAATCCCCTTCAATTTTAACACTTGAGCTTTTATATTCTTGATGAGGGTGAGTGCTTTGAGATATTATTAGCTCCTTGGACTTCCTCTGAATTTACATCCTGTTCACTTTGGAATTTCATACTCATTAGGTCTTGGTCAGAATTCTAACTTACCAACCTGGTGCTCTAGTTTATATCTTTAGCCAAAACCTCTCTTCTAAATTCCATCTTGGCTATCCACCACTGAAATGACACCTCCACTAGAATGTCTCAAGCCTAATAAAAATCAAATTCCTGATTCTACCCCTGCCCCTAAATTAATTCCATGCTCCGCTTTCCCACATCAAAAAACGGTACTATCAAAAAAAAACCAAAAAACAAACAAAAAAAAAAAACGGTACTATCATCTTCCAGTTGATTAGGCCAGAAACTGGACGGTTTCTTTGACTTCTTCCTGTTTCTCATTGGCTTTAACTACTTCCACGGCCTCCTTCCTGATCTCCTGGTTTCCACTCTGTACTCCTTCCAACCTGTTCTCCACAGAGCAAAAAGAGTAACCTGTTTAAAATGTGTCACTGGGCCCCATCTGTTTGCTTCATGAAACGTACTATATGTTCTCATCCTACACATATTTGCATGTTAGCTCCAGGAGAAAGGGGACCATGTCTGGTTTCTTCCCTCCAAAGTATCTCACAGTGCCTAGCACATCATAGGAACATAATACATATTTGTAGAACACAATGAGAAACAAAAAACAAGTGCCATTTTGTATCATGAGTATCCTCTGGTTTGATTCGGCTCCTTACAAATAGCTCTCAGCCATCCAGCTGCGCCCCCCACTTGCCTCCTTAAATATCTGGTCCTCCTCCCTCAAGCGCCTTTGCTCGACTTGGCGCCGACCACTCTCTTCAGCTTCTCGCATCCTCCGCTGCCGCTCGGCCAGCATGGCAAAAGCATGGATCCTCCGCTCTTCCTGCAGTCTCACCAGCTCTTTGGACAGGAAGTCAAACATGTCTGCCAGCGCCCTTCCTTCCAGTCCAGCCAAATGGTTTTCGACCAGGGAGACCTTAAAAACAATAGTAAATTTTTAAGGATACAAATTCTACTAAGCATGCGGATGTGTATGGAGGGAGGCTGGATTACCCAGAACTCCTGACAGTCACTTCATTTTCAGAATACACTTAGTGTTTATTAGGAGTATTATCACTAGGTTGGCATCACCCCAACGATTCTTTTCTTTTTAAATATTTATTTATTTATTTATTTGACACAGAGAGAGGTCACAAGTAGGCAGAGGCAGGCAGAGAGAGAGGAGGAAGCAGGCTCCCCAATGAGCAGAGAGCCCGATGTGGAACTCCATCCCAGGACCCCAAGATCATGACCTGAGCTGAAGGCAGAGGCTTAACCCACTGAGCTACCCAGGCAACCCAGCCCCAAGGATTCTTACTAAGAATCAAACTGAGACACGAGAAAGTGGATTGCTTAGTCAGTCACTGACAGATTACAGTCCTCAAATTATGCGGGGGATTTAGCAAAACATCTGTTAATACCCACACAAAATTTTTTTTTTTCGTTTTTTTTCCAGAAGGTAAAGTACTTCTATCTTCCCAGATATGAAGGGAAATGTCAAGGTTTTTTAAAAAAAATTTTGGGGGGTTCAATAAAATAGAACCTTCTAGAAATTCACTCATCATACCTTTTAATTTTTTAATGCTTGGTCCTTTGACACAAGTTTGGGGAATTCTAAGGTCTTGAATAACATGAAAGTAGAAACTGTGGTACCATATTCTTTTAAATAACTTCAAAGTCATTAAGAACTATCTTTGAAACAGAGCAAGAAAAAGCCTACAGGTCTATGTAATCATTGAGGTAAAGCTGGGGCCTGGAGTTCTCTGGCAGGAATAAGCTACAGTACCTATTTATGGATCTGTCTGTCCTGGCTTTGACAGAGAGAATAAAAGTGTTTAGGAAGATTGAATCCTTTGCAACTTCATCCCGTTCCTTTTCCTATCCTCCAGTTTAAGGGAAAGGGCTCATCTCCCAGTCATACACTCCCTCAGTCCTGATAGTTCTTCTGTGCTGTGCTCTTCTCTGGTTTGTCTCTGAAGGGAGGAAACCCACATAGGTCTCAAAGATGATGAGGCTGTGGGAGACTGCCATTCAAGCGTGGACGTTAGCGCCAACACCCTCCCTCACCTCCACCCAGCCCGCACATACTTTCTAACCACAAAGTTCAGCTTTACTTATATGACAGGAGGAGGTGGAAAGAAAGGGCCACACTAAGAGTGCCTCACTGCTCCTTACATTTATCAACAGTGGTCATTCAGCCCAGAGACCACAAACAGATTCTCTCCTTGTCTCAGGATCACAAGCTCCCTCCGTTATGGGGCAGATGCAACCTTTAAAATCCCAAGTGGCTACCTGTTCGTGTCCAGCCTTCTCCTTCAGCAGGAAATTTGAGTATGCTAAGGTAGTACAATCTAATTTGAAAATTAAGTAAAAATCTTTAGGAAGGTGATTTTGCTGTGATCATATCACGCAATGCATTACATAATTGGGAACTATGCATTTTCTGTACTATGCCCCGAAGAAAATATAAGAGGAGAATAGGAGAGGATCAGCTGGAGGTAGATGTGAGTTGCCCCCTCCCTCAGATTCTTGCGTTATCAGTGGTGTATCTAGGTACAGCAGAAGGTAAGCAGGGCAAGTCCTTTGTTAAGGGACAGCTCTTTCTGTTAACGACTCCTTCAGCTCTTAGCTGAGATGGTATCAGTCAAGTGTTTACCTATGAACTGGGACACATGAGTTAAAAAGCCTGGGCTGGGGGTGCCTGGGTGGCTCAGTGGGTTAAAGCCCCTGCCTTCGGCTCAGGTCATGATCTCAGGGTCCTGGGATCGAGCCCCACATCGGGCTCTCTGCTCAGTGGGACTCCTGCTTCCTCCTCTCTCTCTGCCTGCCTCTCTGCCTGCTTGTGATCTCTGTCTGTCAAATAAATAAATAAAATCTAAAAAAAAAAAAAAGCCTGGGCTGGCTTAGATGCACCTGCTAAAGTCTATAATCAGAAACTCTGAAGGGCCAAGGAGGGCATTTTTCCATCCAGTTCTTGGGTCCTGGTATTTCTAGGCCATTCTGTTCCCATCAGAACAGTAGCGCAGCCTTGTCTCTATCATTTTGAGGGCTCTGAGACCTCCAGATTCAGAAACTCTAGTGTCCACATTCCATTCTTCTTTCTCTGTCCCTCTGTTGGGTCTCACAGTCTGTGGCTTTCTTCCTCCCTTCTCTACACCATCAACCCCAAACTCAGAGAGCATCTACAAGCCTGGTATCATGGGAAAGGAGTAACACACTCATTCTCAAGCTGCCTACCATTTATGCCCAGTCCCACATGGCACAAGTGTTGTGTACACTACTAAGGGTGGGTCATATTAACTCCACTATTAGCTTTCTTATAACACAAGACTCTGCAAACGGATTCTTTTTCACGCTGATTTAGAGATAAGTGGGAGAGACAGTAAAAGTAGGTCTACTCTGTAGTCAGAAACATTAAAAACTGTATACATGGACAAATGCCATAGGAAAACATTTACAACTTTTGGGGAAGAGCTGCAATTAGCAGCTGTTGTCAGGTGACACTGATGAAAGTCACAGGATACCAAATACCATGAGATAACAACATATTTTAGATGTGGTTTAACCAGCATGCACTATGAACAGCTCCAAAACTCATAAACAAGTGCTGCTTTTTATTTAAAATAAATCTTATGTCTTTTTTTTTTTTCCTGCCTTTACTACTTTTCATTCTGTTGAGCCCCCATTCTACTGAGTACAATAACCAAATATTTAAGAAAATTGGAAGGGAGAACCTTTTTAAAAATGTGGGTTTTTTTTTTTCTTTTGCAAATAAAATAAGACCACATCCAGTTCAGCAAGGGCACATCCCATTCCAATTCTGGACTGCTGGTGCAGTCTGTTATTTAAAACACAACTATGATAGAGTGATGGGGTTGGGGGGTTCTTTTTTGTAATTTCATTTACTGTTGTTGTAACGCCACCTGCTCAATAATAAAAATCTGGGGAAATGACATAACAAGAAAGAAAAGGAAAGAACCTTGTGCTCATGCAAGTTCCTCTGCCGCTGCAAGGCCAGCGTCACTTGCTTCTCGGCTTTCTTCAGCAGCCTGTCATCCTCTTGTAGTGCGTGGCTGGTACGCAGCTCCTGGATCAACTCCAGCCGCTTTTCCTTCCCTTCAAACATCTGTATCAAATCAAATCAAATAAAAAAGAGACTTGTAAGTTAGCATCCCCTGTGCGGGACCCTAAGGCTCCTGCAGTGACTGGTGAGGGACTGGTGAACGGTGGGTTCGGTTCCACAGGGCTTAGAGCTCTGCATTCTCTTCCACACCTCCAGCTGCTCAGGTCGAGAAAGAGCTTACTTAGCAGTTGTTGACTCAGTTTCTCAAAATGCCTCTCAAAGATAAAGTGGTTTCTATAGTGTCATATTAAGAAAACAGACCCTCCCCTTCATTTTCTGTGTTCCTTCCCAAAGATGCCTGAGGATGCTCTTTTTCATAGCCATGCTTTCTTTTCCAAGAGATCTTTTTGCTGGTGCTTTGTATCAGTCCGTTTTAAAATTGAAGTGTGCTTGCACAAATAATGTGGTGAAGGCTTTACAGTCAGGAAGACCAGAGTTGGATTTGCTAGTAGTTAATATAATCTCAGACTCACATCACTTGCCTATAAAATGGGGTAACTGATAGAAAAAACTGAGATGATAAATGTAAAGCAAAGAATATATAATGTGAGCTTATAGTATGGGTTAAAAACTTAGTTAGCATTACTTAGCTATTTATTATTCAGGTAGTGCTAGCTATATACAAACTCAAATAATTATGACATTGTGGAAAATTAGGGAATCCATTTAGTCTATGATGCCTTAATAGTCAAAATTCAGAAGCACCTGGCTGGCTCAGTTGATAGAGCATGCAACTCTTGATCTTGGGGGGTAGGGGTCATGAGTTCAAGCCCCACGTTGGGTGTCGAGATTACTTAACTAAATAAACTTTTTATAAAATAAGTCAAAATTCAGGTAAGAAAATTGTTGGATTTAGTGATTCTAAGGAAGAGACTAATTTCACTTTGCCTCGGTGACAACTGTGACAAAGAGCAGGCAGGTCCTTTCTCTCCCTGACCCTATGCCACCCTCTTGGACAAACTCTGACAGTAGAAGGGAATGGGTAGGTAATTCAAGAGTGCACAGTTCCATCAGACAGCAGGGTGTAAGAGGGAATTCACCCCAAGGAACCGAGTACATACACCTTCTATAAATCTGTTCTCAAAGGAGAAGCACAGGACCAGTGGTTGGACTGTACACACCATGTTCTGAACGGCTCTTCCCCGGAGTAACTTTTGAAGGTAGATCACAGCCATCTCTATATCTTCTTCTTCCTAAAAGAACAAAGTGAGAACCAAGCAGGCTGAGAAGAGTAGCGGTCAGCATCAAATATTTTTTTGAAGACTTAGATCAAGCAAAAGAGACTGTGCTAGATGCCAGAAGGATTTGAAGAGAAATAAATAAGGCCTACACTCATTGAACATATAGTATTTTAAATGTTACTTCCTGTATTGTTAAAAATTATTTTTTATCATAAGACATCATTAAAAAATCATATCAAAAGCAAAAAACTCACTCTATCCCTACAAATTAAGTCATTTTCATTTTCCTATACTTCTTTCTAGCAAAATCTTTCTTGAAGCAGCAAGTATTGCTTATAACATCCCTTTTGTAATAGTTTTTTCATGTTTGTTCATGAGTAGACAAGGAATACAACTAGTCTATGTTGGAGTCTAGAGTAAGGTACTTCTCTCAAGAATTTAGAAAAGCTGGTAAAATCAGAATGGACAAGATTAGCCATCTACAAAAATCACCTTAAATAACTATGTACCAAAAGCAGAAAGCAGAGCCTGCAAATTGACTTAAAGTGCCCCTGAATTCAAGAGAAAGCAACAGAAATCAACATCATGAACACATGCGAAAGACAATGTGAACCACAGGGAGTGACTGGCACAAAGCCTAGAAAGGGGAACTCCAGAAGCACAACCCCGGGCAGTCAGTGGGAGTACTGGAGGAGGGTCTCCACACAGGTGACCCTTCAGAAGCACTAATGAGACCTCCTGCCAATGTTTCTCCCTCTGACAACGCACAACAACCTTCTGAATTCAATCTGGCGTCTTGTGAGAACTGCCTATACTGGGAGATAGTGGGCTGAGGAAAAGGACTGCTAAGAAGAATATCCTCCTCTACAAGGCAGGCAGTAATCCTTCTGTCAAGCAATACATCTGTACTGTGGCATCTCTACCACTTTCTTGTGGGGGTGCGGAAGCTGCTGAGTCCAAGTCAGTCCTAAATCCTGACTGACTCTGGTACCTTGCCCAAACTAAATTTGGAGACCTATGAAGGTGAAGTATGACCTTGGTCAGGGTGAACTCTTGGAGCCAGTCCCACCTCAGAAGCTGGCCTGTCCTCATGACATCGCTGGCCTTTCCCTCCTTTCTGACTCCAGCTCATAGTCACCTTCCCATGGGCAAGATGGTTATGGTAAATGATCATCATTTCATCTTTTTTTATTTGACACACATGAGGATTACCTTCTGATGCCCATTTTTCTTAGGAAGATTTCATTTTGCTTATTCGTAATGGTCTGATGTTTGAAGCATAAGAAGAAAAGCCACAAGCCAGATCTTGAAAAGGTAACTCTGTTAAGTTAGGTTTGTTTTTAACCCAAAGTATAAGAATAAACAAAGAGCAATACTGAATTTAGCATTTCAAATAAAGTTTCAAACTTACATTGGAACTCATTTCCAAGGTTGGAGTTGGAAGCCGAGGTTGAGGTAGAGGCTTTCTTTGAAGAAAGCGCAAAACTTTCTTTGGTTCAAGAACTCTATTCTTCTTATCCAGTATTGCCTGAAATCAAACACCCCAACTAGCGTCATTTCTTACCTTTGTATTTTCTTCCACTACTCAATCTAGGCCACAGATCGAGTATCAATCAGAAATAATCTTCACTATGGTTATGCTTATGACAGTTTGAGAAGGGCCAAAACTGGGGGCTTGTTTGACCAAAGGGATGGTATGATATTCCTAAACATCTGCTAATATTGAATAAACCAAGCACATATTCTAGGTTTATTCATTTTAGTCAAAGATTTGGGGAATTAAAAAAATTTTTTTTGAGATTTTGAAAGGTTTTGTGGTGTGTATCCAAGCAAAACCTCCAAATCCTATTCTTCCATAAGAGCCAATTAGCTATTTCAAGTAAGTACCTGGGTGATAGAAAATTTCCCTGTGCCACAAATGACAGAAATATTTGGTATGTTCTGTTGTTATGGGGGAACTGAGGAGCATTAAGTGGCAATTGTCTCCTAGTGAAGAAAGAGCTTTCCTTTGACCATGAAGGATGGCACCTCAGTTTTTCTGAAAATGAACTTGTTTTCTTGAGAAACAGTGTGTGCATGTGCTTTGACTTCAACATACATTTTTACTGATTTTACTTTTAATCACCAGAAGTCTCCCAAATTATATATGACATAAGGTTTTGTTCACTGTTTCTATTTTCAGCCATAGGGGGATACTTGTAACTTTAAAGTATCAAAAAACCTGATCTCTGTCTTTTAAAAATCATATTTTGGAATGTTTTTCATCATATGATTTTTATATTAGTTTTCCCACAGAAAACAGAGAGAAGTGACAAAATAAGCACTAAGCCAAAACTTGAAATTAATAAAAATATGCAAGTTGAGTAAAATTTGAAACCACATGAAATTATTGTGGTTTTAACAGAACCCTCTGAGTTTCTACAAAATGAAACTGACACCAAATACACAACAGCTTTAATATATAACAGCTCTACAATAACCACAACTATTGAATCAACAGAAAGCAGCAGCAGTCTAAAAAATAATAATTTTAAGCTCAGGCATCTCTTGAGTGCATTGCCTTAAACAGCACCACATGAAACCATCTTAAAACCAATCATTCATAATATGTTGGTAGGGATCTGGAAAAGCAGGCACTCTCACACACTCAGCAATTAGTATATCATTTATGTAAGAAAATTTATCAGCATCCATCAAAACTATAAATGCAGGCATACTGTGGGTCAGTAATTCATGTCTAGGAATTTTCTTCTAGATATGTTGCTCATACATGTACCAAATTATATGCAAATAAGATCACTCAATATAGTATTTATTTTAATATACAAAAAACTTGGGACAATATAAGTATTCATCAAGTGGGGACTGGGTAGACATGGTACATTTATATGATGAAAAATCTGTAAAAAATGATGTAACGCAATATGGGATGATCTCCAACATATATTAAATAATAAAAGCACAGATAGACAGTGTGTATTATGTATTATTTGTGTAAAAAAATTTAAGAAGATACTCATAGGTATTTTTATTTGTTCTTACATATTTCTAAATACACACATATATACATGTGTATATTTCTCTATATAGATATGAATATATTTGTTTGTAAGATATCTCTGGACAGAAAGATATGAAACTAAAAAACACTGGTGGCCTCCAAAGAAGGAACTGCATAGCTGGGAGACAGGGATAGAAGATTTACATTTAATACTTTTGTATAATTTATGAATTTTGAACTATGTGGATATTTTTCCCAGTCAGCAAATAAATTCTAAATATAAGAGAAAAGAAACACCCACCACCCCCCCCGCCACTTCAAACCTCAGATTGTTTAAATTTTGGAAAAAGGCAATTCATTTTCACAGTTAAGGGAAAAATGTTTGGTCAAGAAGTCTAATGAAAAGTATAATAAAACCAACAAATAAAAGTATATGAGAATCCCTTCAATCTGTCTTACTGTCTTGAAAGGTAAAGCTCTTGGGAGGGGGAATATGAATGAATATGAGAATATCAAGGAAATGTTGTTACCAAACAATACATTTTAACATGCTTAAAAGACAAATACATTAGGCAACTGAGTTCAATCTATGATTTTCATAAATAGAAGAAAGTACTCATTGGTACACTCTTTAATCTCCTTTAGGACATAAGTAATTTGACAAGTCTTCAAAAATATATTCCAACCTAAATTACTACCAAGAATAGCCTGAAAATACTGTACTGTGGAAATTATTTTATACTCTTCTAGATATTTCTCCTCTATGGTTACTGTGACATAGCTCATGAAGTATTTTTTAAAGCCTTATACCACCTATACCTTTATATTTCTGATTCTGGATTCTCAAAATAATGTAACCATACACTATCTGGACATAAATCTAATATTTAGTGACTCTCTTCAATTCAAACCAATATTCCAGACTGACAGACACCATATAATGGCATCTCATCCCAAAGCCAAGAGGACAGATTAAAAACAAGGACTGTAGAAGAATGTGAATCCTCTGACATCAGCTACAACAAACATTAAACACAGCCCAACATCTAGCCAGATTAATATAAATGCCACACTATAGTCTATTTACCTCAGTTACTACTGTTTGATAACAGATGTCAGGCTATCAGCAAAAAAATTAAAAGGCATTACAAAGGCAAGGAAAAAAAATACTCTAAAAAGAGAAGTAACCATCAGAACCAGAGTCAGATATGATATACATATTGGAATTATCAGACAGAAAATTTAAAATAACAATGATTACTATGTTAAGGGCTCTAATGGAAAAGGAAGATGACAAGCAAGAACAGATGAGTAATGTAAGCAGAGACAGAAACCCAAAGAATCAAAAGGAAAGACTGGAAGTCAAAACACTATAACAGAAATGGAGAATGCTACAAATAGGCTCATCGGTAGACTCAACACAGCTAAAAAAAGATTTTAAAAAAAGACTCCAGGAACTTGAAGATATGTCAATAAAAACTTCCCAAACTAAAATGCAAAGAGAGGGGTGCCTGGATGGCTCAGTGGTTAAGCCGCTGCCTTCGGCTCAGGTCATGATCTCGGGGTCCTGGGATCGAGCCCCGCATCAGGCTCTCTGCTCAGCAGGGAGCATGCTTCCTCCTCTCTCTCTGCCTGCCCCTCTGCCTGCTTGTGATCTCTCTCTGTCAAATAAATAAATAAAATCTTTAAAAAAATAAAAATAAAAATAAAATAAAATGCAAGGAGAAACAAAGAAACAGAACAGAACATCTAAGAACTGTGAGACAATATCAAAAGAAGTAATATGTGTAAGTGGAATACCAATTGGAGAAGAAAGAGAGAATGCAGAAAAAACATTTGAAATAATAATGGCTGGAAATTTGCCTAAAGTTATAACAAACATCAACCCAGAAATCCGGAAAGCTTAGAAAACATTAAGCAAGACACGTACCTTAACACACACATACACACACAGACACAGACACAGACACACACACACAGACACACACACACACACCCCAAGCATATAACATTTAGAGAAAGACAAAGAGAGAAGTCTGAAAGAAGATAGAAAACACACCTTCGCTACTGAGGAATGAAGATTAAAAATTACAGCGGAATTCTAGTCAGAAAACATCTATGCAGGATGCCTGGGTGCTCAGTCGGTTAAGCATCTGCCTTCAGCCCAGGTCATGATTCTGGGGTCCTGGCATCGAGTCCTGCATCGGACTCCCTGCTCAGTGGGAGTCGGCTTCAGCTTCTCCCTGTCCCTCCTCTCTGCTCATGCTCTTGCTCACTCTCTCTCTAATAAATAAACAAAATCTTAAAAAAAAAAAAAAATCCATGCGAGAGTGATATCTTTGAAGTGTTGGAAAAAAACCCCGCCAACCTAGAATTCACACAATAAAATCATTATTCAAAACTGAAAAGATCACAATTTTAAATTTACCTCTTTCAAAGGATACTATCAAAGTAAAAACACATCCCACAGAATGGGAGGAAAATCTGCAAATCACATCTGACAGGGGAATAGTCCTCAGAATATATACAAAACTCCTACAAATCAACGGTAAATAGACATTAAAAGTAATGCCTATTATAAACAATAAAAAGACAACCAATTAAAAAATAAGCAAAGGATCTGAATAGACATTTCTCCCAAAAAGATATGCAAATGCCCTGGAGTGCCTGAGTGGCTCAGTGGGTTAAGCATCTGGGATCAAGCCCTGCATCGGGCTCCAGCTTGGCAGAGAGCCTGCTTCTCCCTCTCCCCTCTGTCCCTCCCCCAGCTTGTGCTTGCTCACTCTCTTATGCTGTCTCTCTCTCACGCGCAAATAAATAAACAAAATCTTAAAAAAAAAAAGATGTACATATGACCAAAAAGCACATGAAAAAGGTGCTAAAATTCATTAATCATTACGGCAAATGCAATTCTAAACCACAGTGAGATACCATGCAGGAATCTCATTGGGTGAGCTAGGATGGCTATAATAAAAAAGATGGGCAATAATAAGTGAGGACAAAAATATGGAGAAATCAGAATCCTCATACATTCTTGGTGGGAATGTAAAACAGTGTAGCCACTTTTGAAATATTCTGGGAGTTCTTCAAGAAGTATAAGAGTTACCTGGTGACCCAGGAATTCCATTCCTAGGTATATTGCCAAAAGAACTGAAAAATTTATGTCCACACACAAATTTGTACACATATGTGCAAAGCACCATAGTTTATAATAGATAAAAAGTAGAAACTACTCAAATTTCTATCAACTGTATCAATTGATGAGCAGGTAAACAAAATGTGATATATCCACATAATAGAATATTGTACAGTCATAAAAAGCATTAAGGTACCTACTACAACATGGATGAACTTTGAAAACATTGTGCTAAGGGAAAGAAGCTAGACACAAAAGGCCATACATTGTTTGATTTCATTTATATGAAATGTTCAGAATAGGCAAATCCATAAAAAGAAATATTAGTGGTTGCTGGGGGAGAGGGAGAAGAAGGCAAATGGGAGTGACTGCCAATGGGTATGGGTTTCTTTTGGGGATGATGAGAATGTTTTGGAATTAGATAATGGTGATGGTTGAACAACCTTGTGTAGATGTATACTAAAAACAACTGAATTGTTTATTTTAAAAGAGTGAATTTAATGGTATGTGAATTATCTAAAAAAAAATCATACAGAAGAAATAAAGACTTCCTGAGACAAACAAAAACTGAGAGAGTTTATTGCCAGGAGACCTTCCTTATAATAAATGTAAACCAAGTTCTCCAGTTGCTTCAGGTAGGAGCAAAATGACATAGGTCATAAACTTGCATTCTTATAAAGGAACAGTGCCATAGAAAGAATAAATGAAGGTAAAATAAAGTATTTTTTCTTATTTTTAGTTGATCCAAAATAGAACTGTTAAAGCAATGAGAGTAAGAATATATGGTTATTATAGCATATGGATCAGTGAAGTGAATGACAGGAGTGCCACACGGACAGTAGGAATGAATGGGGAATAATCTGCTATAAGGGACCTACACTGCACGTAAAGTGACAGTATTATCTGAAGGTGGACTTAGATTATTTTATATGTAACATTATTTTAGATGTAACATATTATTTTATATGTAAAATATTTTATATGTAAAAAAATTCTATATGTAAAACTTAGATTATTTTATATGTAAACTAGTTCACAAGACAAGCCTCACTAAGTTTCAAAGAATAGGGATCCTTGACCATAGAGCAAAGGAGTTAGAAGTTAATTCAAAAATGAGTTAAAATTCCTGCATATTTGGAAATTTAAAAACTTAAACACTTGCAGGTTCAAAAACCATAACAGATGTTTTAAAAAATTAGATACTAATATTGATAAAATCAAAACTAATGGAATATACCAAAATCAGTGTTTTGAAGGAAATGCTTACCCTTCAATACTTTTATAAAACTGATGACTGCCTGAAAATTAATGAGCTACATGACTACTTTAAGGAAAAGAACAACAAAACAAAAAGAAAGAGGAAAGATGTATATGAATGGGAGTTAATGTGACTAAAAAATATATATATATAATAGAGAAAATCAACAAAGTAAAAATTTCATTCTTTGGAAAAACAATACCAAGGAAATTAATAAGCCTCCTATAAAACCAAGTAAGGAAAGCAAGTGAAAGCAAAAATAAATAGTATTACAAACGAAAAAAAGTAGGCATGACTATAGATACCACAAACACTAAAAAGACTTTAAATAATACTATCAACAACCACATGCCAAAAAACATGAAAAGTTAGGCGCAAAACACTTTATAAGGAAAATGTAATTTACCAGGGCACCTGATTTGCTTAGTTAGTTAAATGTCTGACTCTTGGTTTTGGCTCCGGTCACAATCTCAGGGTAGTGAGACAAGTCCCGCATTGGGCTCTGCAGCTGGGCATGGATCCCCTAAGATTCTCTCTCTACCTCATTCTCTGCCCCTCTCCCGCCCCTTTCTTCTCTCCCTCCGTAAAAAATAAAAATAATAATAAAAAAGAAATTAAAAAAAAAAAGAAAATATAATTTACCAAAACAATGCAGACAGTTCTATAACTAGTGAGGAAACTGAAGGAGTAGTTAGAATTTTTCCATGAAGAAACCTCAGTCTCAGATAATTTTAATATAAGTATTCTACCGAATTGAAGGACTAGATCACTTTAAACTTAAACTCTTTCCAAAAGTAGAAAAGAAGGAATACTCTGCAGTCATTTCAGAAGACCTGCATCACTCTAACACCAAAGCCATACAGAGTCAAAATGAGAGAAAAATAAGGTTGTTTCACTCATGAATATGGAATCAAAATTCTGAAAAACATATTAGTAAATTGAATCCAACAATGATTTTTCTTCTTTTTCAAATTTTTATTTGAATTCTAGTTAGTTAACATATAGTGTAGTATTGGTTTCAGGAATAGAATTTAGTGATTCATCACTTACATATAACACGCAGTGCTCATCATAACAAGTGCCCTCCTTAATACCCAACAGTGTATTAAAAATAAAACATCTTGGGCACCTGGGTGGCTCAATGGGTTAAGCCTCTGCCTTTGGCTCAGGTCATGATCTCAGGGTCCTGGGATCGAGCCCTGCATCGGGCTCTCTGCTCCGCAGGGAGCCTGCTTCCCCCTTTCTCTCTGCCTGCCTCTCCGCCTACTTGTGATCTCTCTCTGTCAAATAAATAAATAAAATCTTAAAAAAAAAATCTTATCCAAGTTAGGATCATTCCCAGTATGTAAGGATAGATTGTTCATTTAAAAAAAAAAATAAACATAAATGTTCCCTATTCAATAATTTTAAAAATATATAATTACCTCAATAGATACAGATAAAACATGTGATAAAATTCAGCAAGAATACATGATTAAAAGCTTTAGTAAGACAAGAGTAGAAGAGAACTTCCATACCCTAATAAAGAGTATCTGAAAGAAACTCTTACAGAAAGTGAGAGAATAATGAACACCGAGTTCAGAATGGGTAAACAGAGACGGGGTGATGAGGTGGGAAAAAAACACATAGATATACATGAATTATTGTCAAAGTCCTTATTTATTTATTTATTTATTTATTTATTTACTGATAGAGAGAAAGGGCGATGTGTGCCTTGGTGAGGTGGGTAGAGGCAGAGGAAGAGGGAGAGAGAGAATTTTAAGCAGGCTCCCCATCCAGCATGGAGCCACAGTGGGGCTCTGTCTCAGGACTCTGAGATCGTGACCTGAGCTGAAATCAAGAATCAGACGCTTTAACAACTGAGCCACCCAGGAGCCCCAAGGTCTTAATTTTTATATTGAGTATAGGCTACTGTGGATTCTTATGCCATTCCCAAAGCCAAATGAACAAACAAATGCATGGGCCAATGATGAGATTATCACGAACCAGTGTGTCTCTAATGGCAATTTCTGAAGATCGGGTTATCTGGAAACTTGTACCACATGCAAATCCTCCAGCCTCACCCCTGACCTACTCAATTAATAACTTTGAGGGGTGGGCCCAGCGACATGTGTTTTAAGAAGCCCTCTAGGTGATTGTGATGCATGCTAAAGACGGAGCAGCATGATCATAAATCACGAATTCTAGAGTTTGTACACTTACAGTCCAACTAACAAATGGGAAGCACAACTGTGGGGTGCTGTGTAACTTGCATTATAGGGATAACCACTGCACTTTCTCAATTAGTTGAGCTTTAAACCAGATGAGAAAGGACTTGAACGTGACTCCCTTTCTTCCTGAGTCCCCAGTAACAAATCTAAAAGGGAGAAAGTGAGGCCTATTACACTATTAAAACCAGCAGTAATTCCTGATACTAGGAACTTGCTACACCTCAAGGTAGTGGCAGATTTTATTACATAGATCCAAAGTCAGAACCACTTTTAGGAAGTAACATGATAACAACAACAACAACAAAAAAGAAAGTAGCATGACTTCTGCAAATGGGGAGAACAGCCTCCAACAATTTTCCTACAGTTTGAAACAAGGAAAAAACATTGGTTCAACACAGTGCAGGCAACTTCCAGAAGATAAAAGTCTGAAGAGGAGAAAAGATGTAGTTATGTGCTGAGAGCTACTGGACACTGCAGTTTTGGAGATGAAGTATTTCACTACAAAAGTCCCACTAATAGCGCTTGTCTATGAATAAGTCTTATACCTTATGAACCTCTGCCAACTCATGGTCCATCCTTACTGCCCTCTTGAGAAAACCAGCTTTTGTGGTAGTGACTTTTGGCTTTGGCGGTCTGATTCGGGGTTGTGTCACAAAATCTGGGAGACGTGACTCAAGTTCAACTAATCCTACAGGAAGGAAGTACATATTTTTAGTATTCAGTGATTAAATTTCACATTTTGAAAGCATATTGTTAATTTTAGTAGCTGTTTGCTAAGTGGTTTCATGTAGAATTACTGATAAGATAGAGCTCACATAATTGAAGTGGCCCCAAAATGTAAAGCAAATTTCTACATAATTAATGTTCTCATGTTCTTGGTGATTTAGACCACAAAATGAAAAATGCATTCTTTTTTTTTTAAAAGATTTTATTTATCTGAGAGAGAGAGAGAGAGAGCACATAAGGGGGGTGGGGCAGATAGAGAAGAGACTCCCCACTGAGCAGGGAGCCCAATGCGGGATTTGAACCCAGGACCCTGGGATCAGACACTTAACAGACTGAGCCACCCAGGGACCCTGAGAAATGCATTCTAATTAAATATTTCCCTATAAAAAAGTATTAAGTTCTATAACAATAACCAACAGAAAATTAGTGACCATATGATATTAGCGACCATATGACCATATGATATATAGGACCACCAATTTTTGGTCGCTATACACCAGTTTATTGTATTCTGCTCTGGAGATGATCAGCCAGAGCTACAGGTTCAACAGTGTGACCATCAATTCATGATCTTGGCCATGTATATGCTTCAACTTGTCAATTAAATTTAAATAATCTAAATGAGCCTCTCCGGGACTTAGCAAGAGGTATAGTCCTCTCCACGAACTTATCCCTAGTTACCCATTTCCTTGCCCACTAGTTTACTAATACTTCTTTTTAACGGGCTAATTTCATGATATGTTCCTTGTTTACTTTGAAAACCTGGTATAAAAGCTTTTTCAGTTTCATTTTTGTAACATTGAACATGTTTAAATGTTTAGTAGGTAAACACAGATATATTGTTACACAATATATACATTTATTTATTCGGATCTTAGGAGTTTTTATTGGTTTGTATGTACTCCTATTAATAACATTAAATATGTTCATTGCTATTTCTTGAAAATATTTTTATTTGTTGTTTAGCCTTTAATCTAATACTTCTCTTTTAGTACTTTAATACTCCTCTTATACTGGACTTGTAATTATGTAAATTGCTTACCTTCATAGGTGTTAAGATAGTGGTTTTTAACTACAAAGTCCTCTGAATTGTTGTCAGGGAAACGACCAAGACGAGACAGAGGTCCATAGACCTGTGATGCATAATCACAATAATCCCTGATGATATTTCTTCTCTCCAACTTTCCTTCTATATTCTTTCTTTTTCCCACAAGTTTTCTGATTGCTACAATAAAACATACCTCTGTGACTATCTTCACAGTGCTGTTCTGAACAAATGCCTAATAAGCCAGTTCTACTTTTATTCACAGGGAAGCTACTGAACTGACTGAATTTCATGATGACCGCTCACTGCAGCCAGGTCTGTCATCTGCATAGCCCAGGTCATCATGAGACAAGTGGGAGCAACAGAAGCTGAGTCAGTTGGTGTCCTCAGTTGGTACTCATCAAAAGTCTTTTATAAGTGCATTCCAGGCTCTGAGGTAAGAGCTTATAAAAACTTACTTACAAAAATTCAGGAAGAGTTTTGTCAAGCTAATGAAAGAAACTCAAACTAACCAAGAAAGACGTGGTCAGTGAAGTTCTGGAGAATTATTTTCTCCTGGGAAAATAACTGCAAGGGAAGGAAGACAACAGGTTCTTCAATAATCTCCTTCTATCTCGGCTAACAACAGAATAAAACACAATATACCCCAGCTTGGAGCTTTCAGAACTGTTTGGCCGTCAGATGGAAAAGGCTCAGCTGTGCACACTGGGAGTTTACTCAGCTGAGGAGTTGTGCTACCTCTCCACCTACCACAGATCCACCCCCTAGGGCTCCACACTGTGCACTCACCATGGGTGCAAACCCATACTGTGGGACAGCAAAGTCTTACTGTACTACTGCTGCCTTGTGGGCATTTATGTTTGATTCTCCACACTTCTGTGTGTGACGTGGGGTTTGGGAATTAAACAAAAAGTTTATATTTTGTTATTTATCTTTTTTTATTAGTTTCAGAGTAGAGGTCAGTGATTCATCAGTTGCATCTAACATACGGTGCTCATTATCTCAAGTGCCCTCCTTAATGCCCATCACCCAGTTACTCCATCCCTCTACCCCTCCCCTCCAGCAACCTTCAGTTTGTTATTTATCTACAAAAGTTAGTCAGCTCATCATTAGTTAGATCAAGTACTGAAGAGAAAAAGTGTTGAAAATATCTAACTGCATACTTAACAGCTAGTTAAAAGTTATCTTCTCACACAAAAAATAAGTTCAGGGGCATATAAGTGAGAGCAGATAACAGGTACCTAATTTATGGGGAGTGGGGGTATCCGTGAAGGCCTCACTGAAGAAGTGACATATGAGTAATGTCTTAGCCTTGGTTCCCCCAAAGGCAGAGCCTAAAACAAAGTTATGTGTGCAGGAAGTTTTTTGGGAGGTGACCGATCCCAGAGGGCGGAAGAGAGGGACAGGAGGACTTTAGAATAGAATAGAATACAATAGACAAGCTAGTCAACCCATCATTTATTATTGTGAAGTACTGAAAGAAACAGTTGACAATATCTAAATGCATACCTAGCATCTAGTTAAAAGTTATTTTCTCGATCCCAGGGTCCTGGGATCGAGCCCCACATCGGGCTCTCTGCTCAGCGGGGAGCCTGCTTCCTCCTCTCTCTGCCTGCCTCTCTGATACTTGTGATCTCTATCGAGTGAATAAATAAAATCTTTAAAAAAAAAAAAAGTTATTTTCTCACATCAAGAAAACTTTAAAAGTTAAGTTCACTGAGAATAATTTTAAGGAATTTTTTATAATTGTTCTACTTTTGTAGATAAATAACAAATTTGGTTTTTTAAAATATTATGATTATTCTATTAGGCATAGAAATTGCTAATTTGCACATGTAATTGAAATATTACAATTTTAAAAGTAAATTACATTAAAAGTTCCTAAGCAAATAAAACTATAAAGTTAAATACTAATGAGTTAAAATTTTTAATCCTTATTTTTATTTATTTATTTTTTTGAGAGGGAGAGAGACAGAGATGGGGGGTGGTGAGGGACAAAGGGAGAGGGTGAGAGAGAAGCTTTAGTAGGCCCCATGCCCAGTGAGGAGCCCAACATGGGGCTTAATCTCCTGACCCTGAGATCATGACCTGAGCCGAAATCGAGTTGGACACTTAACCAATTGAGCCATGCAGATGGCCCTTTTTAAATTTTAATTTAAAATTTTGATATAGTCATTCTTAATCATCCACGGGCTGTTCTTTTTATATGTACAGATATAGTACGCAAACAGATATACAGTATATCCATGGTATTAAAATTTCATGGCAGGGGGTGAGCAAGAAAAACAATGACTGAATGTCTCATTTAAGAACAATAATAAAAAACGACTGAGAAATAGGGCTCCCTATCCAGGACTTCAATCCATGAATATGGGAAGGCCAACCCCTTACACTTACCCCTTCCCCCCCCACACACATAATGTTAATAGCTGGACTGCCTGTTAGAACATCAATACTTGGTTTTCTCAGTAAGGCATTTTCTTCCACTCTTCTACTTTTGAGAAATAATTCATCTCCTTTACTTATTTAATAACATTAGGACTCAAAAGAATTGTATCTAAATCAGGTTTGCTCAAAGATTCAAAGCAAAGCCAACCCTCCCATTCCCTTCACTGTTCATATGACACCATTACCTGAGACGTGTGTGTGCTGAATCCGTGCCAATTTTGCCTCCTTTGCTTCCTGCAGTTGAGACCACCGGGCATTCAGGTGCTTCATGTTCACTTCATTTTGATTCTCATCACGTTTTCTCAGCAGCTCTTTTAGAATCTCCAGGCGAATCTTCTGAAGCCTTTAAGTAAATCACCAGACATAAAGACCTATTTGGTATCTCAGAGTGTTCTACTAGAGAGAAGGGAAACCCCTGCCATAAACAGGATGCTCTCTTGAGGCTGGTATCACATTCAAGTACTTAAAAAGGCTGCTCTGGCAAAAGTATGACAAATGGATTGGCTGTTTGGGGGAGGCAACTCAATAGTGAGTCTCTCTATAAAAGGAATATGTATGGGCGTAGTTCTGAAAGGAGAAGAAGAGTATGCCAGTCAAATAAAAGGGCTTTCTAGGCAGATGGGTCTAAAAGAACAATAAGATGTTTGTGCACAGTTCCAGGTCCATAGGTATTGGCTGGGGAGTTAAGTAATATGAGTGAAGAGAAAACGAAGCAGCATGCTATTTTAAGGAATAAATGTGAAAATGCCAGTGTCTGGCACATATAGACACCCAATCAATCTTTGTTTCCCTTCCCCTTACCTATATCTTGTTCTCCTAGAGCTAGCTACCTCGCTCATGTGTATACAACCATGTACACATGACTTCAAAATCTCTACCTCCGGACCAGGTGTTTCTGAACCAGAATTCCTGTCTGCTTGGAATGTTCAGCTAGCCCCTGACAACCTCAAACAAACCCCACTCATTTTGTTCCACCAGAAACCTACCCTTTCTTACATCTTCCCTCCCCTAATAATTCCTCTTCTAAAACACTTCTTACACCCATCCCTTAGCTCATGTGTTTATCATCCCTCTCCTAACTTTGACTCTAGTTGCTGAACTAGTCCCTCCTTCTAATCTTGCTCCAGACAGCTGTCAAGATTTTCCTTCCTAAAATAGACATTTGAACATTTTACTCTTACTTAAAAATTCAGAGTAATTTATTCAGCCACTCATTTGTCAAATATTTATGAAGTGCTCACCATATGCCAAGCAGGAAACAAACAATGATGAACAAAATAAAACACCTTCTCTCAAGAAGCACTGTTCTATTGGAACAGGCATATCAACTAGTATTTTATAGCACAAGAAGATAAATACCAGACCAGAAGAATGAAGAATGTGGGAGAAGAAATGACAGAGCGTCTATGTCTAATGCTATTCCCAGTGGATCCAGGAAGGTGGGGAAGTCTTCCTTACAGGAGCCATGAACTCTAGTCTTGAGAATAAACAAGGATTGAGATTTGCCACATACACAAGGGAAAAGTCAACTCAAAGGACTAGAGACAGAGCTAACATGTCATACTGGGGGAGCTTCTCAAAGCGAACATACAAGGGAGAGTGGGGAAGTAGTGAAAAGTGAAAAATATGGAGAAACAGGTGTTTTTAAAAATAAGCCACAGACCAAGAGTCACCTTTCTGTGTGAAGTTAGAAATCCTAGGTTCATTCTCAAATTCATCACTGAACCTCAATTCCTTTAGTCATAAAATGGACATAATTTCTATCCCATAAGATTGTCATGTGCATTAAATGAATTAATACATACAACATGTTAGAAGAGTAGTTCCCAAACTTGAGCATGCATCAGATAATCTGGAGTCCTCATGGTGCCCGAAAATCTGGATTTCTAACAAATTCCCAGGTAATGCTGATGCTGCTGGTTTGCAGACCACAATTTGAGAACTACTGGCTTGGAACATGGCTCCAACACATAGTAAGCACTCCGTAACTGTAACATGCTCTGTAAATATCATCATCATCATCATCATCATCATCATCACTAATATTATCTAACTGATGGCTTCTTACTCACCCTTCAACACCCAGCTCAGAGGCTAGCTTCTCACAATAACTTTCCCAAATCTCCACTTACCCCAAACAGAACTACCCAGAAACATTTTAAATGTTTTTAATGCCCTTCTGATAAGACTATACCTCTCCAAATTGCAGCAATAAATTTAATTTTCTACAGACAGGATTGGACACCCAATACCTAACACCTTTGCATTCTTTAATTGCAAGTTTTTACCAAAACATCACACAGTCTGGATTCAGGGTTAATAGAAGGTGTTATAAAAAGATAAACATATTTTTAATTCAGAACCATACTGAGGCTCTGGTTCTTAACTTTCTTTTGTGTAAGCGCACCGACAGGGGCTGTGGTGGCATTGCTATGAGCAGTGAAGTGCCTCAGCTCAACCTAGGACAAACGATAACCTTATCAAGTTCCCTTCCTTTCCTTTCCTTATTGCTAGGGAGTTGTAATTTGGGGGTTTTCATCCTTTCCACACATTCCAAAGACAAATACATTGCTACGGCAAATACATTAGATAAATAACTGAAAACCAGAAGTACCACAGCATATTGTTATTTGTGCACTGTGAGCTCATCTCTTAATTAAGGAACTCCACAATTTGTCTTTTAAATCAAAAATGCCCCATGGGCTGTGACTAGAACCCGAGGCATCCTGACTGCGAATCCAGTAGCAGGGGGAATAAGAGGATTAGCTAGGAGGCTGATGGATATGAAGATATCCCCAGAGAGGGTGGAGCTAGAAATGAACAGGAAGGGTCAGTTCAAAGGACTGATGATGAATGGTAAAGATGTGGCAAACACACACACAGACACACACACACACAATAGGAAATTACTCAGCTGTGAAAAAATAATGAAATGTTGCCATTTGTAACAAAGTGGATAGAGCTAGAGTATATTATGTTGAGCAAAGTAAGAGAAAGAGAAAGGCACATACCATAGGATTTCACTCATATGTAGAATTTAAGAATTTAAAAAAACAGATGAACATATGGGAAGGGGAAGAAAAAGGAGAGAGACTTTTACGAATGGAGAACAAACTGAGGGTTGATGCAGGAAAGTGGGTGGGGGATGGGCAAGATAGGTGATGGGGATTAAGCAGGGCACTTGTGATGAGCACTGGGTGTTATATGTAAGTGATGAAGCACTGAATTCTACTCCTGAAGTCAGTATCACACTGTATGTTAATACACTGTATGTTAATGAACTACAGTTTAAAAAATTTTAAAAAGAAAAACATTTCAGGGGCACCTGAGTGATTCAGTCACCTTCAGCTCAGGTCATGATCCCAGGGTCCTGGGAATCGAGCCCCACATCGGCCTCCCTGCTCAGTGGAAAGCCTACTTCTCCCTTTCCCCCTGCAGCTCCCTCTGCTGCTCCCCCTGTTCGTGCTCACTCTTTCAAATAAATTTTTAAAATCTTTAAAAAAACAAAAGGCATTTCAATGGGATTCTGTGATAGTCTAGATTTCTTTAAAGAGAAAAGGGAAGAGAAGAATCACAGATGTTTTGAGGAATTGTTCAAATCTGGGTTCCATACTTAAAACTTTACATATGAAAGGGGCCTTATACATTTTTATATTGTTAGGAAGAAAATTATAGAGCTATTATTCCCCAAAGAACCAGAAACCCAACTTTCTATCTCTATAGGTGGCAGGTTGCTTTTAAACCCATACATTTGGGAAAATGCTTTACAGATAAAAGTATTTACATTATGCCAACAGCTTAGGTGCAGATATTTGGGTAATCTAAACTTACTTTTCAATCTCCTGCTCTCTGAAGGCCCACTCCTTCCTCTCCATCACATTCATCATCCTCCTCCTCTTCTCAAACTGGAAGGAGTCACTCAGACTTGGAAGAGAGGCTTCCCAAGCACGCTTCTCCCGGGCACGTTCTATCATCTCAACCTCAGCTTGTCCTGCTGGGAGCCCTCGACCTGGATGATGAAGCAAAGAACCTTAGAAGCATATGGACAAACTCATGTACGTTTCAGTATTTCATTTATTCCCTTTCAGTTCCTGTTCTCTTGAACTTCAGGGGTGATGACAAAATGATATTAGGAAACATCTTCCTGGTGTGCCTCATAGCTTATCTGTGCCCTGTACTGCCTCTTGTTACTTATTCGGCCAGAAGACATTTTAGTTGCACATAAAATGCTAGACAGTTAAAAAAAAATAAAGCTAGACAGTATTTGAAGAATATTATCTGCCTACTAAATAATCATACCTTGGAATGCCCTATATCAGACAAATCAACATTTTGAAATGCAAGGAAATATCAGTTACTTAAAGAAGGTCACAGCAGGTAAGTGATAGAAATCAGTATTTGAACATGGCAATCTGACCTTTGAGGTCTTATCTACTACTCTATACTCCCTCTCTATTAGAGAAATGAAACAGAAATGAACTCTATAGACAAGCCCATAGCTAACAGCATACTCAACAGTGAAGTTGAAAGCTTTTCCTTTAAGATCAGGGACAAAACAAGAGCCTATTCTTATCACTCCTATTCAATATAGTACTAGAAGTCCTACCCAGAGCAATCACGCAAAGAAGAAACAAAAGCCAACCAAACTGAAAAGGGAGAGGTGAATGGTCTCTTTTGCAGATAACATGACCTTATATATGGAAAACTATAAAGACTATAAAAAACGGCTAGAACTAACAAATGAATTCAGTAAAGTTGCAGGATACAAAATCAACATACAAAAATCAGTTGTATTTTTATATTTTAACAATGAACTACCTAAAAAATAAAGAACACAATCCCATTTATAATAGAATAAAAAATAATAAAATGGGGGGCACCTGGGTGGCTCAGTCAATTAAGCATCTGCCTTCCACTCAGGTCATGATCCCAGGTTTCTGGAATTGAATCCCTCCTCAGGCTCCTAACTCAGTGGGGAGGCTGCTTCTCCTGCTTCTTCTGACCCTCCCCACCCCACTCATGCATGCTCTCTCTCGCAATTAAATAAAATCTTAAAATAATAATAGTAGTAGTAGTAGTAATAATAATAGGAATAAATTTAATTAAGGAGGTAAAAGATCTATGCACTAAAAACTATGAAATACTGCTGAAAGAAATTGAAGATGACAAAAGTAAAGGGAAAAATATCCCATGTTCATGGATTGGAAGAATTAATCTGTTAAAATATACATACTACCCAAAATCATACACAGATTCAGTACAATTCCTAGTAAGATTCAAAGACATTTTTTACAGAAATAGAAAAAACAGGGGCGCCCGGGTGGCTCAGTGGGTTAAGCCTCTGCCTTCAGCTCAGGTCATGATCTTGGGGTCTGGGGATTGAGCCCCACATCAGGCTCTCTGCTCAGCGGGGAGCCTGCTTCCCCCTCTCTCTCTCTGCCAGCCTCTCTGCCTACTTGTGATCTCCATCTCTGTGTCAAATAAATAAATAAAATCTTTTAAAAAAATAGAAAAAACAACCTTGAAATTAATATGGAAACATAAAAAACTCCCAAAGAGCCAAAGCAATTTTGAGAAAGAAGAACAAAGCTGAAGGCATAACACTTCCTGGTTTCAAGCTAGATTACAAAGCTACAGTCATCAAAATAATACAGTAGTGGCATAAAAACAATCACATAGACCAATGAAACAGAATCAAGAGCCCAGAAATAAACCCAAATATAGTCAACTAATATTTGACAAGGGAGCCACAAATACTCAATGGGGGAAAGATACTTTCCTCAGTAAGTGGGGCTGGAAAAATTGGATATTTACATGTAAAAGAGTGAAACCGAATCCCTAACTTACATCAATCACTTGACTTGACTTGACTTGAAATGGATTAAATACTTAAATGTAAAACTCCTAGAAGAAAGCATAGGAGAAAGCTTCTTGATATTGGTCTTGGCAATGGTTTTTTGTATATGGCACGAAAAGCACAATGACAAAAGCAAATATAAACAAAAATGAGACTGCATCAAACTAAAAAGCTTCTGCACAGCAAAAGAAATAAGTAACAAAATGAAATGGCAACTTACAGAGTGGAAAATATTTTCAAACCAAACATCTGATAAGGGGTTAATACCCTAAATATATTAGGAACTACTACAAATAAAAAAACCAAAATAATGTGATTTTAAAATGGACAAAGGACCTGAATAGACATACTTCCAAAGAAGATATACAAATGACCAGCAGGTACATGGAAGGCGCCCAATATCACAAATTATCAGAGAACTACAGAAGAAAAACACAGGAAGGTTTTGCTTCAAAGCTGTTAGGATAGTTGTTTTAAAAAAGACAAGAGATAACAAATGCTGGCAAGGATATAGAGAAAAGGGAAACCTAGTACACTGTTGGCAAGAATATAATTGCTATAGTCACTATCAAAGACAGTATGGAGCTTACTCAAAAAATTAAAAATAGAGGTACCATATGATTCAGCAATTCCACTTCTGGGTATATATCTGAAGGAAATGAAATTACTATCTCAAAGAGATATCTGTACCCTGCCATGCTCATTGTAGCATTATTTACAGTAGCTAAGACATGGAAACAATGTAAGTGTACATCAACACATGACTATGTAAAAAAATGATATAAATGTATATAATTCCTATATAACATTAAATATAATTAACATTATATTAAATATGATCACTATGTGATATAACAAAATTTATCATATATAAATATGTAATATTTAATATAATTAATACTGACTATAATTAATGTGATAAATTTTATATGTAATATAAAATATATAAAATTCAGCCATACAAAAAGGAAATCCTGCCACTTGTGAAAACATGAATTAAACTTGAGGGCATTATGCTAAGTAAAATCAGTCAGACAGAAAAAAACAAAAATTACATCTGGAATCTAAAAAAAACTGAATTCATAGAAACAGGGAGTAGACTGATGATTGCCAGGGGCAAGGAAGTGGGAGAAATGGGTGAAAGCGGTCAAAGGGTACAAACTTACCGTTATATGATGAATAAGTTCTGGATATCTAACATACAGCATAACGACTATAGTTAAAAATACTGTACTGTATACTTGAAAGCTGACAAGAGAGTAGACCTCAAATGTTCTCACCACACATACCAAAAAAAAAAAAAGGTACTATGTGAGGTGATGGGTGTGTTAAGTAATTGTGGCAATCATTTTGTAATATATATATATATATAAAATCATCACATGGTATGCCTTAAACTTATATGATATGTCAATTATATCTCAATAAAGCTGGAAAAAAATGAACTATACATAAGTAAAAATATAACACTATATTTAATTTTATTTAATTTTTATTTTATTTAATTTTTATTTAATTTTTATATACATGATATTTTACTATATTTAAGTATCACTCAGCAACTTGCTTTTTTACTCAATTTTGTCTTGGGGACACTAGTCACACTGATAGAGATCTAATTTCATTCTTCCACTGTAGGACTCAACCAGAATTTAAGCTATCTTCTAAAAATTGATGTTTTAGATTGCTTCAATTTTTGAGTACACATAGTAATGCTGCAGAAAACATCCTTGTACTGCTCTCATTATGTCAATATGAAAATTTCTCTAGGATCCTTAGAAAGACCTAAAGTCTAGCAGCTAGATCATAAAATATAATCACTTTAAATTTTTCTGGATATTGCCAAACCTGACTCCCAGAATTTTCCTCAAGCCTTCTGAGATTCCCCAGGTGCTCCCCCACAGCCCATGCTTCCTTACTTCCTCCCACATTATTTCTGCCTAAACTCAGTTGCTTTTTGTAGTCCTAACAAATACTTAGTAGTCGTTCACAGATTTTCTTTTTTCTTTTTTTTTTTTTTTTTTGTAGTTTCACTGAAATTGTACCTTGTGGGAGTTCTGTTGTGCTTATTGCTTTTGTGTGGTTTCTGGGAAGAGAAGAGTAAAGATACTGACATATATATATATATATATATATATATGTACAGTTATACTGGAAATAGGGATTTGGATTAGCATTGCTTGAAGGTATAAAATATTTAGGGGAGAAATAATATTTATTTATTCAAGCAGGAGTCTTCCCATTTGTAAACATGGTATGCTCCTCTTTTTATCAAATCTTTGTTCACATGCTTAAGGAACACTATATTTTTCTCCATAATGCTATACACATGTTTTTGCTAAGTGACTTTCTTAGGTTGTTATTTGTTGCTTTAAGATTATATTTTCAAATATAATCTTATATATTTATAGACATAGTTCACATATAGGAAAGCTATTGATCTTTGTATGTCAATTCCACAATCATCTACCTTCAACTCAGGTTTTTTGTTCTGATAATTTGTAATTTCATTTGATTTTCTAAATAAGTAAACTGTCTACAAGTATAGTTTTGCTTTTTATTTCTAATCCTCATACCTGATTTTTTCCCTCTTACTGCACTGAGTCAGCATTTCTCAATCAAAAGTCTGCATCACTCAATCAGTGATATCACTGCCATACTGAGCAAACAATTATTTCTTATATGGGACTGCTGAATGCAGGATAGGATATTTAGTATCCATGCCAGCCTACCTCCCAAGCCCAATCCCATATGCTAAATGCCAGGAACACATCCTAATCATCACTATATTAAAAATGTAGAGGAAGGACTTGTGGGGAGATGGCAGAACAAGAATATCCTAGGCTTGTCTCATCCAACAGATGCAACTAGATACATTCCCATCAGTGTAAATAATCAGAAAAAAAAAAAAAAAGAAACAAAAAACAAAGACTGGAAGAAGAAACTTCACACCTATATGTTGAAAAGAGGACACACTAAGGAGGGTAAGAAAGGCAAAGACATAGTGGGAGCCAAACAGACCTGCAGGACTGTCCACCAAAGGGAAGAATGCAGTGAGTACAAAGAGGATAGAACCCATGCCAGGTACCCCAGGCACAGGGGACAGGCACCAGAAAGAGGAATCCCTGTAACATTTGGCTTTGAAAGGCAGAGGGGTCCAGCTTCGCTAACTTAAAATCAGTATGGCTTAGCACCTGGAACTTAAAAAAAAAAAAAAAAATCAGTGGTCTCAGCCCCAGGAGAGTGGAGGATGAGAGAAATCTGAGCCCTTACCCTTAAAGAGACAGCACAACAAATAGCCCCACTGAGATTCAACTTAGAAGCAGAAATTTGATAAGCATCTGGGATGTACAAGAGGGGGGTTTATTTACTATCTCAGAGTTTGTGCTGGAGGGGCAGGGATCTCTGGGAGACTCTTCGAGGAACAAAGAAGTTGGCAGGGGCCATTTCCCACCTCCACCCTCCAGTGTAGATATATGGACAACTGCCAGAATCAGCAAAGCAGGAATAATCTCCACCAACCTTTCTAATAGCATACCCTGCCCCACAGTCTTCTGAAGATCTGCTCTCTCCAACCAAGCTGGCCTCAGCAGAGTTGTCCCAGGCAGCTGCAGGTCACCTCCGTACATACTGACAGACCTTGCTGACACTACTAACTCTGATCCCATGTCTCCTGTGGAACCATTCTTGGCAAAAGTCCATCCAAGGCTGGCATTATGCAAGCAGCCCCAAAAGGGGCCACCACCACTCCAAGCAATTCCTGTCCCAGGGAGAGGGGAAGATAACCACACATACCAGTCCAACCACACATAGCAGTGGGCTGGGGGCAGATTTCTGAACTAACTGCTGGTCCCACTCACCAACAACACTATCTCAAGGGATAATACAGGAAGAATACCTTGCTGTTCAGTGCTACTGAAGCTCTGGCAAACCCCTGGTCTGACTCAACTCAAGCTCAAGGCAATCCCAGACTGGCAAAATTAAAACACGGGGACCAAACCCTGCCCACAACAGGCAAAGAGCTTTTGCAGATGACTAGACTGAAGGTAAACACAACTCAGCCACAACAGCAGGGCACAAACAACATGCACAGAAGATGCCTCTGAAATTCCAGGGTCTGGTGAAAAGGGGACATTGAAATGCAAGGCACTACAGGACCACCTCTTCATACATCCATGACTTTCAAGAGCAGATATAGCTGACTTTCATAACACATAGAAACAGACACAGAGAATTAGACAAAATGAGGATGCAGAAGAATATGTCCCAAATGAAAGGACAGGAGAAAATCTCAATAAGGACAGGGAAAAATCATAAGAAATCTAAATGAAATAGAGATAAGCAATATGCTTGGTAGGAAATAGTAATCGTCATAAACATACTCACTGAAATGGAGAAAAGAGTGAAGGACTCAGTGAGACACACAACAAAGAGAGAAAACATAAAAAAGAACCAATCAGAAATGAAGGACTCAATAACTGAAGAGAAAAAAATAGTACACTAGAGGATGCAGATGAATATTTCAGTGACTGGAGGACAGAGTAATGGAAAACAATCAAGCTGAACAGGAGACAAAAAAGAATAATAAAAATGAAAATAGATTAAAGAAACTCAACAACACCATCAAGTGTAATAACACTTGCATTATAAGGATCCAAGAAAAAGAGAAAAGGGTGGGGGAAGAAAATTTTATTTGAAGAAATAACAGCTGAAAACTCTCCAAATCTGGAGAGGGAAACAGAAATCCAGATTCAAGAGGCACAAAGTGCCCCCAACAAAATCAACTCAAGGAGGTCCACACCAAAGCACATGGTAATTAAAATGGCAGAAAGTAGTGGTAAAGAATTTTTAAAGCAGCAAGAAAAAAAAGTAGTTATATACAAGAAATACCCTGTAAGATAACAAGCTGATTTTTCAGCAGAAACACTGCAGGCCAGAAGACAGTTGCATGATATATTCAAAGTGCTGAAAGAGAAAAATGTGTAACCAAGAATACTCTATCCAACAAAGCTATCACTCAGAATAGAAGGAGAGAGAAAAAGTTTGCCAGGGAGACAGAAGTTGGGGAAATTCATGACCACTAAACCAGCCTTCTGCAAAATGTTAATGGAGACTCTATGAGTGGAAAGGAAAGACCATAAACAGGAGTAAGAAAAGTAGGAAGCACAAAACCAGTAAAATAAAGTATATGTATAAAAATCAGTCAAGGGAATCACAAAATAAAAGAACGTAAAGTGTAACACCATATACCTGAAATATAGCAGGGGAGAGCTCTGCCCATTATCATAAGATGAGGAGTTCAACAGACCATGCCCAGCTGAACCTACTCCACTGTTAGAGACCTTGGAATTCCTTAACAAATGGCCCAAGCCTCCTTGCAGTATCTACATGGACCTCTTCCTAGAATTCAGACTCCCCTGGGCAGACTATATGCTGCTGTTTGTTCATACCCCCCCCTTTTTAAAAAAGATTTTATTCATTTAACAGAGAGAGAGAGAAAAAAATCACAAGCACGGGAGCAGCAGAGGGAGAGGGAGAAGCAGGCTCTCTACCGAGCAAGCCCAATGTTGGGCTTGATGCCAGGACCCTGGGATCATGATCTGTGCTGAAAGAAGATGTTTAGCCAACTGAGCCACCCAGGTGCCCCTGTTCGTTCACCCTTAAACCCAAGGAGTAACCACGTGGCAGCTGTTTACAGGGATATATATGCAGAGATTGGAAAAAGAAGGTGAAGTAACCACATGCATACATGACAGGCTCCTCATGATGTGGAACAGAGCCAGAGAAAAAAGTAAGTCACAGGCAGCCTCTTTTCTTGCTGCCCCATTCCTCCAAAGAATCCCAAGGTATCTAAGAATTTTCCATTTAAACTTGTCCTTTCAACTTGTTATAAAGATATATTTGTAGGGATGCCTGGGTGGCTCAGTGGGTTAAGCATCTGCCTTCAGCTCAGATCATGATCCTAGGGTCCTGGGATTGAGTCCCGCGCATCAGGCTCCTTGCTCAGCGGGGAGCCTGCTTCTTTCTCTGCCTCTCCCTGCCACTCTGCCTGCTTGTACATGCACTCTCTCTCTGAAAATAAATAAATAAAAAAATTTAAAAATAGAAAAAAAGATATATTTGTGAAAAATACAGATTTATTTCCTTAAAATATTTTACTTAACAGATATTAACTTGATTTATCATTTTAAAACATCTTACACATATAGTATATAGGCCTCCATTTAAAATCCTACTCAGGGCCTTACAAATGAGGGGGTAGACCTGACTCAGTGGTTTTTACTGATACTTCAACATCTGTATTGGCAGGCACTGGGCTTCGGCCCCACTTGTGGGCAGGAGAAAAGTCCTGCTTCTTCTAGTTCAGGCAGGCATTTCAGATCAGGCTCCCTACCATTCACAGTTCCTGCTCATCATCTTAGGCTCCCAGCTATTTCTTTCTTTTAGGAAGTCTATACTTTTTTTTTTTTTAAAGATTTTATTTATTTATTTGACAGAGATCACAAGTAGGCAGAGAGGCAGGCAGAGAGAGAGTGAGAGAGGGAAGCAGGCTCCTTGCTGAGCAGAGAGCCCGATGTGGGACTCGATCCCAGGACCCTGAGATCATGACCTGAGCCGAAGGCAGTGGCTTAACCCACTGAGCCATCCAGGCACCCAGGAAGTCTATACTTCTAAACTATGGAAATTTTCTTCCTTTCTTAAAAAGTATATATGTGTATACAAACACACTAGTATACATATAACCAATATATATTTTCATATATATACACTAATACATATACATATTCAGAGCAGAAGGGAAAAGTTTCAGCATATTTTTAATCTGTCTGAAATCTCCTCTGAAAATCTCATCTGAAAGTAGAGCCTCTACTTTTAAGTATGGATGTAAAGAATGCTTCTGAATTTGTAAGGAGAGCCAGGAAACAACAACCAAACTAGGTCTCAGATATGAACATCTTTACTGTCTATGATACAGACTTGACCAGAGCAAACTATCACAACTGGGAAACAAAAGTAACTCATTTTAATAAAAATCATTATTTTTTAATTTAATTTTTTTTTTAAGATTTTATTTATTTATTTGAGAGAGAGACAGTGAGAGAGAGCATGAGCGAAGAGAAGGCCAGAGAGCGAAGCAGACTCCCCATGGAGCTGGGAGCCCGATGCGGGACTCGATCCCGGGACTCCAGGATCATGACCTGAGCCGAAGGCAGTCGTCCAACCGACTGAGCCACCCAAGCGTCCCAATAAAAATCATTACAGTGAACCAACTATCTCTAACACCTAGGAGGAGCTGGCTTCTCTGGCTCTCAGTTTCCCAGCTACAATCAAGTGAGTTCAAGAAGCTAATGTCTAGTCATTTCCAAAAGCCCCTTTCTGGAACTTTCTTACACTGTTAGTGGGAATGGTGCAGCCACTTTGGAAAACAGTGTGGAGATCCCTTAAGAAATTAAAAATAGAGCTACCCTATGACACTGCAATTGCACTACTGGATATTTACCCCAAAGATACAGAAGTAGTGAACAGAAGGGTCATCTGTACCCCAATGTTCATAGCAGCAATGGCCACAATAGCCAAATGGTGGAAAGAACCAAGATGCCCTTCAACAGACAAACGGATAAAGAAGATATATATGGTCCATATATACAACGGAGTATTATGCCTCCATCAGAAAGGATGAATACCCAACTTTTGTATCAACATGGATGGGACTGGAGGAGATTATGCTTAGTGAAATAAGTCAAGCAGAGAGAGTCAATTATCATATGGTTTCACTTACTTGTGGAGCATAAGGAATAACATGGAGGACATTGGGAGAAGGAAAGGAGAAGTGAGTTGGGGGAAATCGGAGAGGGAGACAAACCATAAGAGACTGTGGACTCTGAGAAACAAACTGAGAGTTTTGGAGGGGAGGAGGTAGGGAGACGAGTGAGACTGGTGGTGGGTATTAAGGAGGGCATGTATTGCATGGAGCACTGGGTGTGGTACATAAACAATGAATCTTGGAACACTGAAAAAATAAAATAAAATATTTTTTTAAAAAGCCCCTGTCCTTATTAATTTTTCTTTTTTTTTTTTAAAGATTTTATTTATTTATTTGAGAGAGACAGTGAGAGAGAGCATGAGCGAGGAGAAGGTCAGAGAGTGAAGCAGACTCCCCATGGAGCTGGGAGCCTGATGTGGGACTCGATCCCGGGACTCCAGGATCACGCCCTGAGCCGAAGGCAGTCGTCCAACCAACTGCGCCACCCAGGCGTCCCCTTATTAATTTTTCTAATTTCACATAATATAGGCCTAGGTCAGATTTTATTGCATTCTAAGAGTGAATTTCTGAGCCTGAACCATATTGACATTTTAGAGAAAACAGCAAAAGAAATCACCCAAATCATCCAATAGGGGTATGTAAGAGGGCTTTGATAACTGCAAGATATTTTGGCAAAGTAAGATAATACTGTTACATATGGAGGAATATACATTCAGTATTATACACTCAAAAAAAGTTTATATGTAAAGAGGGAGTGAGGATTGCTCAATGAAAAAGAATTGATTCATTAGGAAAAACAGTTTGGGGGGTGGGGGGAGGTGAGTAGTCAGCAAATAAACACAAAATTAAGCTGAAATAGAACTTCAGCTTCGAGGATAAAGTACAATAAGCCTCCTTAAAATGGAAAGGGTATACTCTCCTTGAAGAAAAGTATCAATAGAAGCATGAGTCTGTGAAGTAGCTCTGCTGAGCAAGACATTTTAAACAGCAACAGAGGCAGTTACCTCTGAGCACATCATTTCCAGGAACTCAACAGCATGCACTGTTATCAGGACAGGCCTTCAAAAATAATCAAGACAATTGTCAACTCACCCCACGTAAGAGTAGCCAGAGTCAAGAGCTCAGGGATTGAATCCTGACATACTACATATTCTGGAGAATATGGATCAGTTTGAACTTCAGCATCCCGATAATCAGTCTGAGTACCCACGGTATACTTGGAAGGTACAGGAGGGTACTTAGCAGGAGTAGGAGGGAAAATATATGCCTCTGTCCTAAAAAGGAAAATTATTTCAAAAATTAAAACCTGATCCAATCACTTAGAATACTATACAGTCACGTAGAAATAAATCCTTAGCTTCACTAAGCCCATTCCCCTTTAAACATGCACAAATTCATGAATCCAGTGTATTCAGGATTGTGCCCAATTATCTTGAGAGAACTGCCTTGTTAGTCTCACCTCTTCCAAAAAACTGAAGGGATATAAAAGCCCAGATCTAATCACAAAAGTACCTACTTATCTGTGTATCACTGGACGGGAATGTAGTATAGAACTATAAAAGGTAGATTCTAGGATGTCATACAGTTACTTCTGAACCTGCTGAGAATTGCTAACTTCTGGTTTCTTTATTCTCTGCTTTCAGTTATACAACAAAATTTGTTTCCCTCTAGAAATTCAGGAGCAGAGAAAAGAGAAGAGATGCTTTCTGATTTTTTTTAAAAGGCAAGGCTCTTTCAAGATAGATGACTCAATTAATTAATGCTAGCATTACTTGGTTAACTATATAAAAGTTACCTCATCCCTTGGATAGAAATTAATTTCAGATATTTTAAGGCATTTAATGTAAAAAACGAGACTATAAAAGTAATAGGTAACATAAGTAAATATACCATAATATTTTTATTACCAAATAAAGGCCTTATAAATCAGTAAGACAGTTAAATACTAAAAGAAAAATGGATAAACAAATGACAAAAATGAAAACTTGTAGCAAACATATGAAAAAATAATGAACATAACTTGTAATTAAAGAAAAGTAAAATAAAACCACAAGATGCTATTTTATTATATCACATAAGCAAATATCTAAAAAATTGAAAATACCTAACACTGATCAAATTGCAAAGAAACCAGCATTCTCATGTTGACTGAAATATAAACAGATATACAGAGATATATACAAACATATTCATAAAGTCTGATGTGTAAGAGAAAACTTAAAAACTTTTTTTCCCTATGACCCTGCAATTGCACTCCTGGGTATCTACCCCAAAGATACAGATGTCGTGAAAAGAAGGGCCATCTGTACCCCAATGTTTATAGCAGCAATGGCCACGGTCGCCAAACTATGGAAAGAACCAAGATGCCCTTCAACGGACGAATGGATAAGGAAGATGTGGTCCATATACCCTATGGAGTATTATGCCTCCATCAGAAAGGATGAATACCCAACTTTTGTAGCAACATGGATGGGACTGGAAGAGATTATGCTGAGTGAAATAAGTCAAGCAGAGAGAGTCAATTATCATATGGTTTCACTTATTTGTGGAGCATAACAAATATCATGGAGGACAAGGGGTGTTAGAGAGGAGAAGGGAGTTGGGGTAAATTGGAAGGGGAGGTAAATCATGAGAGACTATGGACTCTGAAAAACAATCTGAGGGGTTTGAAGCGGTGGGGGGGTGGGCGGTCGGGGAACCAGGTGGTGGGTATTATAGAGGGCACGGATTGCATGGAGCACTGGGCGTGGTGAAAAAATAATGAATACTGTTTTTCTGAAAATAAATAAATCAATTTAATAAAAAAAAATGTTACCACAAAAAAAAAACCAAAAAACTTTTTTTAATGACCAGTTTTTAAAAAATGGTTGCACCTGAGGTTATTAGGCATCAATCTTAGATCCATATTTTCAACTTTTTGTTTTTTTCTTATTCTGGTTACTTTTAAGTATGGAAAAAAATTTTATATTAATTCATTCAAACATATGTCTACTCCTGGGGGGCCTGGGTGGCTCAGTCAGCTAGGCATCTGCCTTCAGCTCAGATCATGATCTCGGGGTCCTGGGATCGAGCCCCATGTCAGGCTCCCTGCTCAGCAGAGAACCTGCTTCTCTCTTCCCACTGCCTGCCACTCTGCCTATTTGTGCTCTCTAGCTCTCTGTCAAATAAATAAATAAAATCTTTAAAATATTACAAAAAATAAACATGTCTACTATTAACATAATTTTATAACAAGTATGATAATGTTTATATTTTTATATATTTTATATGTTATCAAAATGATATATGGTTATTTTTATATTTATATATATTTTATAACAAGTATGATAGCACATATGCTTTAAAAACAGTGCACTGTTTTCTTTTCTAAGATTTTATTTTTGGATGTCCATCAACTGATGAGTGGATAAAGATATAGTGTGTAGGGGCGCCTGGGTGGCTCAGTGGGTTAAGCCGCTGCCTTCGGCTCAGGTCATGATCTCAGGGTCCTGGGATCGAGTCCCGCATCGGGCTCTCTGCTCAGCAGGGAGCCTGCTTCCCTCTCTCTCTCTCTGCCTGCCTCTCCATCTACTTGTGATTTCTCTCTGTCAAATAAATAAATAAAATCTTTAAAAAAAAAAAAAAGATATAGTGTGTATACACACACACACACACAGGAATATTACTCAGCCATCAAAAAGAATGAAATCTTGCCATGTGCAATGACATGGATGGAACTAGAGTGTATTATGCTAAGTGAAATAACTCAGGGAAAGACAAATACCGTATTCTACTCATGTAGAATTTAAGAAATAAAACAGATGAACACAGGGGAAGGGAAGGAAAAAATAAGATAAAAACAGGGAGCAAACCATAAGATACTCTTATAGGGAACAGAATTGCTGGAGGGGAGGTTGGTGAGGGGACCAAGTAATTGGGTGATGGGTATTAAGGAAGGCACTTGATGTAATGAGCATTGGATGTTATATGCAACTGATGAATCACTAAATTCTACCCCTGAAACTAATAATACACTATAGTTTAACTAACTTGAATTTAAATAAAATCTAAAAAACAAAATAAAGATTTTATTTTTAAGGAATCTCTGCACCCAATGAGAGGCTCGAACTCACAACCCCAAGATCAAGAGTTGCATCTCCACCAACTGAGCCAGCCAGGCATCCCAGCAGTGTTTTTCTCTTTTACTTTTGAGTTTGTTTCCCTTAATATCTTTTCCTCCCTTTTCTACCTATAGCAGGACCCTTTCTGTATATCCTAGATCTAGAATATATACTTGAATTATGCTTGAATCTTGCTGTATTTTCATCCACACTTATTATTCTACACTTGAACAAATATACACATATAGATTATTATTGTTTTGCTAACATGGAAATCATATTATTAATACATTTTTGCATCTTCCCCTTTTAACTAAATCATACCTCAGGGAAATCTTTTCAATCTATTTATGTGGCTCTTTTTCAAGAAAAATCAAACTTAAATGATCACCGTCAATAGAAAAACTACTTCAAAGAATATGGCATACCTATAATGGAATTTATGCAGCTATTAAAAGTAAAAATGTAATCAGAATTTATAAACATATAAAAATGTCCACAATTCAATGTAAAATAGGGGAAAAAGAACACTATAGAGCAGCATGTACAACAGGACTACATTTTTATATTTAAAAACTGTGTTTTGGGGGAAACTGGATGACTCAGTGGGTTAAGCCTCTGCCTTCGGCTCAGATCATGACCTCAGAGTCCTGGGATCGAGCCCTGAGTTGGGCTCTCTGCTCAGCAGGGAGCCTGCTTCCCTCCCTCTCTCTGTCTGCCTCTCTGCCTACTTGTGATCGCAATCTCTCTCTGTCAAATAAATAAAATCTTAAAAAAAAAACACACCTGTGTTTTGTGCATAGAAAAATGCCTAGATGGACATACAATAAAATAACTATTTCTGAATAGGATTACAGAATTTTTTCATTTTTATAGTTTTCTAAATTTTCTAAAAATCTAAACACGTAGTACTATTAAATAAGTACTAAAAAATAAGGGAAAAAATAGCCATTTCCATTTAAAAGAAAATACGTTTTCTAGTTGGTAGAATATTAAATTACATAAGCAAAAAACTGAAATATAATGGCAAAAAGAGAGAAAGGTTTCTATTTTAAAAAAATAGTCAAAGGCAATGGGAGGTGTTTATATATAAGCAAAACATACAGAGCTGAGCTCTAAAAATGCACTTCAAGTCAGCTAGAAAGAAGCACCTTCTTGGAGGTTCAACCTGTAATGAAATAGTACTTTAAACTGTTATTAATGCTGAATTCTAGTGGTACTGAAATCATTTTTTCAGCAGCTGTTAAGAATTTCTAACCTATGTAGATAATTTAGATATTTATAATTTTTGTTTTCAGCAGAAATTACTTGACTATAAAGATTCTAGTTGAGGAAATAACTTCAAATCAGCTTTATGTTATCTCAGATCATATGAATATTATAACACCACTGGTTTGAATCAAGAAAATTAAAATTTTTATTTAATTAAATATTTTATTAATTAAAAATTATACACATTTGAACCATCTGATCAAATTTGCTAAGATTATGATAAAGCCTAACGAATCCTTCTGACTAATCTCTCTGATGATTTAGGATCCTTCTAGATGAGTCAGAGGAGAGGATGCAAAGGGGGAAACCTACCTTGACAGAAGTCCTATGATAACTTAATAGATTCTTTTCTAACTTGTTATTTTTCTCCAACCTATACTCTTTTTCTCCATTTCAGCTGGTTTTAGGGAGAATAAACTGAGTAAGAAAGAACAATGATCTCTCTCCTACCCCTCCCCAACTTCAGTCAGGACTCAAAAACAAGAAAAACCCTGTATTTGCTTCTCATCTGGCTTGAGCCCTGGATCCCATCCACAGGCTCACTGGTACCCTGACAGCATGTACCACTGCTCTGTTCCCTCTATCCAGACCCTTCCTCCTCCACTACGGCACAAGCACCAGGAGCATGCCCTGTCTGCCAGACCCCCTTCTAGATTTTCCCCTCCAGGCCCAACAAAACTAAACACAAAGAGGGGTTTCTGTAACTGAACGCTAAATAATGTATTTTTTTGAAAGACTTAATGTTTTCAGAGCAGTTTTACATTCACAGTAAAACTGAGAGGAAGGTACAGAGATTTCCCATATACGCTTTGCCTCCACACATGCATAGGCTGCTCCATTATCAACATCCCTCACCAGAGTGGTACATTTGTTACAAATGAGGAACATACATTTACACATCATGATCACCCCATAATGTATATTGCAGTTCTCTCTTGGTATTATACATTCTATGGTTTGGACAAATCCTTACAATATGTAGTATATGTAGCATAATAGCTATCCGCCATTACAGCGTCATACAGAGTATCTTCCCCGTCCTAAAAATTCTCTGTACTCCTTCTATTCGTCCATACCCCTCCCACCCCTGGCAATCAATGATCCTTTTAGAATCCCCATAGCTTTGTCTTTTCCAGAATGTCATATAGTTGGAATCATACATACTGTAGCTCTTCCTGATTGGCTTCCTTGTCTTAGTAATATGCATTTAAGATTCTTCCACACCTTTCCATGACTTAATAGCTCATTTCCTTTTAGTGATGAATAATATATTACACTGTCTCAATATACCATAGTTTATCCATCAACCTGGTAAAGGACATCTTGGTTGCCTCTAAGTTTTGGCATTTATGAATAAAGCTGCTATAAATACTAATGGGTTTGTGTGCAGGTAAATTTTTCAAATTTTTGTGTAAGTTTTCAACTCCTTGGGTGAACACCAAGGAGCAAGATTGCTGGATCATATGCTAAGAGTATGTTTAGTTTTATAATAGCCATACTGTCTCCCAACGTGGCTACAGCATTTTGTATTTCCCACCAGCAATGAATGAGGGTTCCTGGTGCTGGTATTGTTAGTGTCCCAGATGGTGGCCATTCTAGTAAGTGCTTAGTGACATCTGATTATCATTTTAATTTGCATTTCCCCAATGACAAATGATACGAAGCATCTTTTCATATTCTTATTTGCAATCTGTATATCCTTTTTGTGAGGTGTCTGTTAAGGTCTTTGATCCATTTTAAAATCAGGTTGTTCTTATTGTTATGTTTGAAGTTTACTACATAGTTTGGATAACGGTAATTTAGCAATAACATCTTTTGCTAATATCTTCTCTGAGTCTGTGGCTGTCTTCTCATTCTACTGACACTGTCTTTGTACGGCAAAAGTTTTTATTTTTTTTAAAGTTTGTATTAAATTCCGCTTAGTGGGGCGCCTGAATGGCTCAGCGGGTTAAGGCCTCTGCCTTCGACTCAGGAAGTGATCCCAGAGTCCTGGGATCGAGCCCCGCATTGGGCTCTCTGCTCAGCAGGGAGCCTGCTTCCTCCTCTCTCTCTCTGCCTGCCTCTCTGCCTACTTGTGATCTCTGTCAAATAAATAAATAAAATCTTAAAAAAAAAAAAAAAAAGCAAGTCCTGTCCTTGCAATAAATTTAAATTCCGCTTAGTTAACATACCGTGTAATATTAGTTTCAGGAGTAGTTTAGTGATTTACCACGTACATGTAACACCCAGTGCTCATCACAAGTATCCAGCTTAATCCCCATCACCCATTTAGCCCATCCCCCTGCCCACCTCCCCTCCAGCAACCCTGTTTGTTCTCTATGGTTAAAAGTCTAATTTATGGTCTGCCTGTCTTTCCCCCTGCCATGTTCATCTGTTTTGTTTCTTAAATTCCACATATGAATGAAATAAAATGGTATTTGTCTTTCTGACTTACTTTGCTTAGCATAATACACTCTAATTCTATCCATGTTGTTGCAAATGGCAAGATTACACTCTTTTTTATGGAACAGACTGTTTTCCATGGATTCCATCTTTCCAAAGATTCCATCTTTCCTGCTTTGTCGAAGATTAGTTGACCATATAGCTATGGGTTCATTTCTGGGTTATCTGTTCTGTTACATTGATCTATATGTCTGTTTCTGTGCCAGTACCATACTGTCTCGATAACTACAGTTTTGTAATATAAATTGAAGTCCTGAATTGTGATGCCTCCAACTTTGCTTTTCTTTTACAAGATCTCTTTGGCTATTCAAGGTCTTTTGTGACTCCATACAAATTTTAGGATTGTTTTGTTCTAGCTCTGTGAAAAGTCCTGTTGATATTTTGATAGGGATTGCACTGAATGTGTGGATTGTTTTGGGTGGTATAGACATTTTAACAATATTTGCTCTTCTAATCCATGAGTATGGAATGTTTTTCCATTTCTTTGTGTCTTCTTCAATTTCTTGCACAAGTGTTCTATAGTTTTCAGAGTACAGATCTTTTACCTCTTTGGTTAGGTTTATTCTTAGGTATCTTGCTTTTGGTACAATTGTAAATGGAATTGATTTCTTGATTTCTCTTTCTGCTGCTTCATTATTGGTATATAGAAATGCAACAGATTTCTGTACCCTGGTTTTGTATCCTGCAATTTTACTAAATTCATGTCATCAGTTCTGGCAATTTTGGGGTGGGGTCTTTTGGGTTTTCTACATAGAGCATTATGTTATCTATGGATAGTTAAGTTTGACTTCTTCCTTGCCAATCTGTTGTCTGATTGCTGAGGCTAGGACTTTCAGTACTACCTTAATAGCAAAGATAAGAGTGGCCATCCCTGTCACATCCCTGACCATAGAGGGAAGGCTCGCAGTTTTTCCTCATTGAGGATGATATTAGCTGTGGGTCTTTTGGACATGGCCTTTACAATGTTGAGGTATGTTCCTTCTATCCCTACTTTGTTGAGGGTTTTTATAATGAATGGATGCTGTATTTGTCAAATGATTTTTCTGCATCTATTGAGAGGATCATATGGTTCTTTCCCTTTCTTTTATCAATATAGTGTATCATTGATTGATCTGTGAATATTGAACCACCTTGCAGCCCAGGAATAAATCCACTTGATGTGGTGAGTAACTCTTTAATGTACTGTCGGATTCAACTTGCTACTACCTTATGGAAATTTATCTTTACATCCATATTCATTAGGGATATTGGCCTGTAATTCTTTCTAGTGATGTCTTTGTCTGGTTTGGGAACTAATGCAGGCCTCATAGAATGAGTTTGGAAGTTTTCCTTCAATTTCTTTTTTTGCAACAGCTTCAGAAGAATAGGTATTAACTCTTCTTTAAATGTTTGATAGAGGGGCACCTGGGTGGCTCAGCTGATTGGGTGTCTGGCCTTTGTCATGATCCCACGGTCCTGGGATTAGGCCCCGTGTCAGGCTCCCTGTTCAATGGGGAGCCTGCATTCTCCCTCTGCCTGTTGCTCCCCCTGCTCCTGATCTCTCTCTCTCTGTCAAATGGATAAATAAAAACTTTAAAGAAATAAAAAATAAATGTTTAACAGAATTCCCCTGGGAATCCACCTGACCCTGGACTTTTGTTTGCTGGGAGATTTTTTATCACTGATTTAATCCCATTGCTGGTTATGGGTCTGTTCAAATTTTCTATTTCTTCCTGCTTCAGTTTTGGTAGTATATATGTTCTAGGAATTTATCCATTTCTTCCAGATTGCCCAATTTGTTGGTATATAATTTTTCATAATATTCTCTTATAATTGTTTGAATTTCTGTGGTATTGGTTGTGATCTATCTTCTCTCATTTGTGATTTTATTTATTTGGGTCTTTTTCTTTTCTTCTTGATAAGTCTGGCTAGGGGGTTATCAATTTTATTCATTCTTTCAAAGAACCAGCTCCTGGTTTCATTGATCTGTTCTGTTTGGACGCCTGGGTGGCTCAGTTGGTTGGACGACTGCCTTCGGCTCAGGGCGTGATCCTGGAGTCCCGGGATCGAGTCCCACATCGGGCTCCCAGCTCCATGGGAAGTCTGCTTCACTCTCTGACCTTCTCCTCGCTCATGCTCTCTCTCACTGTCTCTCTCTCTCAAATAAATAAATTTAAAAAAAAATCTTTAAAATTCTGTACCATTTATTTTTACTCTATCATTTCCCTTCTTCTGCTGGCTTTAGGTTTCACTTGCTCTTTTTCTAGTTCCTTTAGGTATAAAGTTAAGTTGTGTATCTGAGATTTTTCTTCTTCCTGATATAGGCCTATCTTGCTATATACTCTCTTACAATCACTTTTGCTGCATCCCAAAGGTTTTGGACCAGCATGTTTTCATTTTCTTTTTTTTCCATGTATTTCTTTTATGTCTTCTTTAATTTCCTGGTTGACCCATTCATTCTTTAGCAGGATGTTCTTTAACCTCCATGTATTTGTGGTCTTTCCAAATTTTTTCTTGTGGTTGACCTCAAGTTTCATAGCATTGTGGTCAGAAAATATTCATGGTATGATCTCAGTCTTTCTGTACTTGTTGAGGCCTGATTTGTAACCTAGTATATGATCTATTCTGGACAATGCCCATGTGCTCCCAAAAAGAATATGTATTCTGCTGCTTTAGGATGAAATGTTCTGAATATATCTGTTCAGTCCATCCAGTTCAGTGTGTCATTCAAAGCCATTGTTCCTTGCTGATTTTCTGCTTAGATGATCTATCCATTGCTCTAAGTGGGCATTAAAGTTCCCTATTGTCTAGTGAGCTCCTTTATGTTTGTGTTAATTGTTTTATATATTTGGGTGCTCCCAAGTTGGGGGCATAAATATTTACAATCGTTAGATCTTCTTGTTTGTCAGACCGTTTATTAGGATACAGTACCCTTCTTCAACTCTTGTTGTTACAGCCTTTGATTTAAAATCTACTTTATGGGTGTCTGGGTGGCTCAGATGGTTAAGCATCTGCCTTTGTCCCAGGTCATGATCCCAAGGTCCTGGGATTGAACCCCACATCAGGCTCCCTGCTCAACAGAGAGCCTGCTTCTCCCTTTCCATCTGCTGCTCCCCCTGCTTGTGCTGTCAGATAAATCAATAAAATCTTAAAAATAAATAAATAAAATAAAATCTACTTTATCTGACATAAGTATGGCTACTCCAGCTTTATTCTGATGTCTGTTAGCATGTTAAGTTGTTCTCCATCTCACTTTCCATCTGTAAGTGCCTTTAGGTCTAAAATGAGTCTCTTGTAGGCAGCATACAGATGTCTTGTTTTGATTTTTTTGTTTTGTTTTGATCCATTCTGATACCCTATGTTTTTTGATTGGAGCATTTCGTCCATTTACATTGAGTGATTATTGTTAGATATGAATTCGGTGGCATTGTATTACTTGTTTTGTCCTTGTTCCTGGAGATTTTCTCTGTTCATTTCTAGTCTTTGTTACTTTTGTCTTTCTTTTCCACTGAAAGAGTCTCCTTTAAAATTTTTTGCAGGGCTGGTTTAGTGGTCACAAACTTCTTTAGTTTTTGTCTGGGAAACACCCTCTTTCCTTCTACTCTGAATGACAACCTTGCTAGATAGAGTATTCTTGGCTTTTCCCATTTCCAAAATACTTTGGCTTTTCCCATAATATTTTCCCATTCAGCATGTTGAATATATCATGCCACTCCGTTCAGGCCTGCTAAGTTTCTGTGGAAAGGTTTCCTGCTAACGTTATTTGTCTTCCCTTATAAGTTAGGGACTTCTTTTGTCTTGATGCTTTTAGGATTTTTTTCCTTATCTCCACATTTTGCAAATTTTACTACAATGTGTCTTGGTGTTGACATGCTTTTGCTGATTTCGATGGGAGTTCTCTGTGCTGCCTTGATTTGGATATCTACTTCCTTCCCCAGATCAGAAAGTTTTCAGCTATCATTTCCTCAAATAAACCTTCTGCCCCCTTTTCCTCTTCTTCTTCTGGGACTCCTATGATATGAATGCTATATACTTTGTGGAGTCACTGAGTCCCCTAAATCTACATTCATGATCCAATATTTTTCTTTCTCTCTTCTTTTCAGCTTTATTATTTTCCATAATTTTATCCTAGCACTTCTTCATATCTTGTCCATCCTTGATGTCATTACATCCAGTCAATTTTGTATCTTGGTTATAGAAGGTTTTATTTCAGCCCGACTAGTTTTTAGGTCTTTTATCTCTGTGATAAAGGTCTCCCTGATGCCTTCTATGCTTTTCTCAAGCCCAGCTAGTATCCTTATGGTTATTGTTTTAAATTCTGGATGAGGCATATTACTTATATCTGTTTTGATTAGATCACTACTGTGATCTTTTCTTTTTCTTTCTTTTGGGATAAATTCCTCCATCTTGGTATTTGTTTAGGTCTCTGTCTTCTTCTGTGTGTTAAGAAAGCCTGTTATATTTCCTGCTCCTGAGAGTAATAGCTTTATGAAGAAGAGGTTCATATGCTGTCGAGGGATACGCACTTCAAAAAGTGTCTCTCTAGATGCTGTGTACATTGGCTGCTGTGTTACGGCTATTCTTTCCCTCAGGTCAGTACTCTGCAGAATTTCACCTTGCCTGCACTGGGGACTGCTTGGAACTTGGCCAGAGTGTGGCAAATTTTAACTATGTGTGCTCTGGTCTGTTTATTAAGAGAGACCTGATGCTTTGCAGCACTCTATGGTCAGTAGACTTGGTGCATACAGTGCAGTTATGCTGCTATTCTGGGGGAGGGGCCCACTACTCAGGTTCTCAGGCACACTTGCCCTAGTAAAGAAGCAACTGCAGAGTGCAAGGGGCTTGGTATAAGCAGTTTATGCTGCCACTGTTAGCTTGTGTTGCTTACTGTAGTTAGTTTATGCTGAGGGGTAGGGAAGAGAAATGGCACCAGCCCTCTTCCTTGAGAGGGGAGTTTGTGCCCACTACTGTCTAGGAAGCCCTTAGAGAAGAGTGAACAATCTTCCCTCATTATGTCCCAGGGATCCCACAAATCCCTGCCTTCACCCTGTGTCCAGATGTCTGCCCACTTGGCAGTGCAGGGCATCTGTGGGTTTTTTTTTTTAATATTTTATTTATTCATTTGACAGAGAGAGGGAGATCACAAGTAAGCAGAGAGGCAGGCAGAGAGAAAGGGGGAAGCAGGCTCCCTGCCTGCTGAGCAGAGCCCGATGCAGGACTCGATCCCAGGACCCCAAGATCATGACCTGAGCTGAAGGCAGAGGTTTAACCCACTGAGCCACCCAGGTGCTCCAGGGCACCTGTGTTTTATCTCAGGCAGGCTGGCTGAGTTTTACAGCTCCAAACTTTAGGGACCTGGCATGGCTTGGACCTTCCCTCTGGGGAAAGGTCTTGCCACATTGGGGCTGGTACAGGTTTGTCCTAGAAATAGCACGAACATACAGGAGTTAGGAGTAAAGTGAAGCAAAAACCAATGTCCAGGTTAGCCACCCTCAGAAGATGTTTGTGTCTATGCTAAGGGTTGGGGGAGCATAATGGTGCTTGCCATGTCTTTTTTCCTTGAAGAAGCAATTCTGCTTCTTGCAGATGCACTCCAAGAAGGGGGAACCATCTCTCTCTGTATCCCAGGGAATCCTTGGATCATGCTGTCTGCTCTCAGGCTCTCTGCCCTCCTTCTCCACAGGAGCACTGCAGCACCTACGAGGCTCCACACCAGCCATAACACAGAACTCTAAAACTCCAGTCTGAGTTCTGTTGACTGTAAAAACTCACAATAATCAGCCCTGCTCATCTTCCCAGCCAGTCTCTTGGGGGAAATGATTTCCTTGTGTGAAATGTTTCCCCTATGCAACACCCCCCACCACCTTGTCTCTCTCCATGATTAGGTCTCCCTTCCCTCTGCAGCACCCGCCGTCCTTTTCTCCCCCACATCACATCTGCACACCTCCAACCTTCCACGATGTGACCTTTTCTCTCCCTCTGGTGGTGCAGTTTGTTCTGTCAGTACTCAGATTTCTTGGGTGTTCAGAATAATAGCTGTGTTCAAGGAATAAGGTAAGCCTAGGGTCCTCCCACCTTTGCTCGAAAAACCAGAAGTTTTTGATTTTCATGAAGTTCAGATTACCCATCATTTCTTTAAAGGATTATACCTTTGGTGTTACACCTAAAAATTCATTAACATACCCAAGAACATCTAGGTTTTTTCTTGTTATCTTCTAAGAGTTTTACAGTTCTGCATTCTACTTTGAGATCTGTGATTCATTTTGAGTTAATTTTTGTGAAGGGTGTAAGGTCTGTGTCTGGATTCTTTTTTTTTTTTTTCCTTTTGCATGTAGATGTCCAGTTGTTTCAGCACCATTTGTTGAAAAAACTACTTTGCTCTATTGTATTGCTTTTATTCTTTTTGTCAAAAAATCAGTTGGTTATATTTATGTGGGCTTACATCTGGGCTCCCTATTCTGTTTCACTGATCTGTCTTTTCTTTTCCCAATACCATTAATTCTTCATTACTATAGCTTAATAGTAGGTCTAGAAGTCAGGTAGTGCCAGTCCTCCAACTCTGTTCTTCTCCGTCAATATTGTGTTGGCTATTGTCAACACATAAGGACTATTCATATAAGCTCTAAAATCAATTTTTGATAACATAAAATAACTTGCAGGGATTTTGACTGAGATTACATTAAATCCATAGATAAAGTTGTGAAGACTTGACATCTTGACCATACTGAGTCTTGTCATCCAGGAACATGGAATCTCTCTCCACTTATTTAGTTCTTTTATTTCTTTCATCGAAGTTTTATAGTTTTCCTCCTATAAATCTTATATATATCTTATTGAATTGATACCTAAATATTTCATTTTTTATGATAATGTATATGGTACTGCATTTTTTAATTTTAAATCCCACTTGTTCATTGCTGGTATGTAGGAAAGCAATGGACTTTTGTTTATTAACCTTGTATTCTGCAGCCTTACTATAATCACTTATTGGTTCTGGTTTTTTTAGTCCTTTTTTCCCAGTTTTCTTAATAGATAAACATAGCATCTGCTAACAAAGACAGATTTCTTCCTTACCAATCTGTGTAACTTATTTTCTTTTTTTGTCTTACTGTATTAGCTAGGACTTTTATGATGTTGAAAAGAAGGAGTGAGAGGGGACAGCTTTGCCTTGTTCCTGATCTTAGTGGAAAAACTTTGAGTTTCTCAACATTTAAGTATACTGTAAGTTTTTTGTACATGTTCTTTATCAAGTTGAGGAAGTTTCCTTCTAGTCCTAGTTTACTCATAGTTTTTATCATGAACAGGTATTAAATACAGTCAAATACTTTTTCTGCCTCTATTAATGTGATCATGTGATTTTTCTTGTTTAGCCTGTTGATATGACGGATTACACTAACTGATTTCCAAATGCTGAATTAGCCTAGTATCAGCCTGGTTGTGGTGCATAACTCTTTTTATACACTACTGGATTTGATTTTAATATATACTGTTGAGAATTTCTGTGCCTATGTTCATTGGTCTGCTGTTTTCTTTCAATGTCTTTGTCTGTATTTTGGTTTTAGAATAATGCTGGCCTCATAAAGTTAGAAAGTATTCCCTCTTCTTTTATTATCTAATACAGATTGTTGAGAATGGTATCATTTCTTCCTTAAATGTTTGGTAGAATTCACCAGTTGACCCATCTGAGTCTGGTGCTTTCTCTTTTAGAAGGTTATTAATTATTGATTTAATTTCTTTAATAGATACAGGTCTATTCACATTGTCTATTTCTTCTTGTGTGAGTTGGACAAATTGTGTCTTTCAAGTATTTTCTTTTTAAAAGGAAAAGATTTACCAGAGAAAGAGAGCAGAGTGAGAAAGAGAACATGAGTGGGCTGGGGGAAGGGCAGAGGTTGAGGGAGAAGCAGGCTCCCAGCTGAGGAGGGAGTCTAGGCTCAATCCTGGGATCATGAACCAAACTGAAGGGAGACACCTTTTTTTTAAAAAAAAAAAAAAAGATTTTACTTATCCGTTTGAGAGAGAAAGAGAGACAGAGGGCGCCTGGGTGGCTCAGTGGGTTAAGCCTCTGCCTTTGGCTCAGGTCATGATCTCAGGATCCTGGGATCGAGGCCCGCATCAGGCTCTCTGCTCAGGGGGAGCCTGCTTCTCCCTCTCTCTGCCTCTCTGCCTACTTGTGATCTCTCTCTCTGTTTCAAATAAATAAATAAAATCTTAAAAAAAAAAAAGAAAGAAAAAGAAAGAGAGACAGAGAGAGCAAAAGCAGGGAGAGCAGCAGACAGAGGGTGAGGGAGAAGCGGGCTTCATGTTGAGCACGGAGCCCAACATGGGGCTTGATCTCAGGACCTGGAGATCATTACCTGAGCCAAAGGTAGACGCTTAACCATCTGAGCCTCAAGAAATTAGTCTTTTCATCTAGGTTACCAAATTTGCAGGTATTCTTATTCATAGTATTCCTTTACGTTTTTAACATCAATAAAATCTGTAGTGAGGTCCTTGTTTTCATTTCTGATATTAGTAAATTGTGTCCTCTCTCTCTGTTTTTTTTTTTTTCAGTTATCCCAGCTAGAGGTATCAATTTTTTTTAAGATTTTATTCATTTATTTTTTTATTTGTCAGAGAGAGAGAGAGAGGGAGAACACAAGCAGGCAGAGCAGCAGGCAGAGACAGAGAGAGAAGGAGGCTCCCTGCTGAGCAAGGAGCCCGATGTAGGACTCGATCCCAGGACACTGGGATCATGACCAGAGCTGAAGGCAGCAGCTTAACCAACTGAGCCACCCAGGTGTCCCTAGAGGTATCAATTTTAGTGATCTTGTTGACGAACCAGCTCTTGGCTTCACTGACTTTTTTCTATTGATTTCCTTGATCAATTCCATTGATTTATGCTCTAATTCTTACTGTTTCCTTTCTTTTGCTTTGGATTTAATTTGCTCTTCTCTTCCTAGTTCCTAAGGTGAAAGCTTAGATGATTGGTTTTAGTTATTTTCTAATACATAAATTCAATATAAATTTCCCTCTGAACACTGCTTTCAATGTACTCCACAAATTCTGATAAACTGTATTGCCATTTTCATGAAGCTCAAAATACTTTTCAATTTCTGTGGAGATTTCTTCTTTCTCCTTTGTGTTATTTAGAAATGTATCATTTAATTTCTACATATTCAGGAATTCTGTTACTAGTTTCTGGTTTAGTTCCATTGTGGTCTGACAGCAGACACTGTATGATTTCTATTCTTTCACATTTGTTAAATTGTGTTTTATGGCCCAGAATGTAGTCTATCATGGTGAATGTTCCATGTGAACTTGAGAAAAATATGTATTCTACAGTTGTTGGACAAAGTAATCTATAGATATCAATTACATCCAGTTGATTGATGGTGTTGTTGAGTTCAACTAGGGCCTTACTGATTTGTTGCCTGCTAGATGTGTCTATTTCTGCTGGAAGGGTGTTAAAGTCTCCAACTATGATAATGGATTCATCCATTTCTCCTTGTAATTCTATTAGTTTTTGCCTTATGTAGTTTGACATTCTGTTGTTAGGTGCATACATGTGAAAGAATGTATGTCTTTTTGGAGAACTGAGCCTTTTATCATTACATAATGCCTCTATTTATCCCTGATAATCTTCCTTGCTTTGAAGTCTGCTCTTTTTGAAATTAGTATAACTACTGTAGGTTTCTTTTAATTAGTGTTGGCATAATGTATTTTTCTCCACCCCTTTAATCTATAGGTGTCTTGGGGCACCTGGTTGGCTCAGTCAATAGAGCAACTCTTAGATCTTGGGGTTGTGAGTTCAAGCCCTACACTGCGTATAGACATTAAAAATAAAATTTTTTAAAAAGATTTTATTTATTTATTTGACAGACAGAGTTCACAAGTAGGCAGAGAGGAGGCAGGCAGGGGGTGGGGAAGGAAGTAGGCTCCCTGCTGAGCAGAGAGCCTGATGTGGGGCTTGACCCAGAACCCTGAGATCATGACCTGAGCTGAAGGCAGAGGCTTAACCCCTTGCTTGAGCCACCCAGGTGCCCCAACATTAAAAATAAAATCTTAAAAAGAATCTATAAGTGTCTTTATAGTTAAAGTGGGTTTCTTTAAAAAAAAAAAAAGAGAGAGAGAGAGAGAAAGAGAGAAAGAGAACAAGAAATAGACTCTTTTAACTATTGAGCACAAATTGGTAGTTACCAGAGGGGAGGTAGCTGGAGGTATGGGTAAAAGAAATCATGGGGATTAAACAGTACATTTATTATGCTGAGCACCAAATAGTGTATAGAACTGTTGTATCACTACACTGTACAGGTGAAACTAATATAACATTGTACATTAACTATACTGGAAAATTAAAAAACTGAATAAAAGAAAAAAATAAAGTGGATTTCTTATTGACAATATATAGTTGGTTCTTGTTTTTTGATCCATCCTGACTATATCTGTCTTTTAATCGGTACATTTAGACCGCTGATGGTCAAAGTGATTGTTGATATATTTGGATTAAGGTCTACTATATTTGTTACCATTTTCTATTTGTTGCTCTTGTTTTTTGTTCTTATTTTGTCTTCTACCATATTTCTGCTTTTTATGGCTTTAGTTGAACATTTTATATGATTTTACTTTATCTTTTTTATTAAGTATTATTAGTTATACTTCCTTTTTCACTTTTTTTAGTGGTTGCTCCAGAGCTTGCAATATATATTTAAAACTAATCCAAGTCCACTTTCAAATAACATCATATTCCTTCATGGGTAGTGTACACACCTTATATAATAACAAAATAATCCTAATTCTTCTCTTTCACCTATCATTGCTGTCATTTTACTTTATATAAGCATACATAAGCAAACACACACACAGTTGAACCCTGAACAACATAGGTTTTAATCACATAGATCCATCTATACGTGGATTTTTTTTCCTAAATACAATACAGTACTATAAATCTATTTTCTGTTATGATTTTCTTAACATTGTAAAAACTATAGTACATAATATATACAACATACAAAATATGTATGTGTTAACTGACTGTTTATATTATTGGTAAGCCTTGCAGTCAACAGTAGGCTATGAGTAGGTTAAGTTTTAAGGAAGTCAAAAGTTATGCATAGATTTTCAGTATGCCAGGGTCAGTACCCTTAACCTCCATATTTTCAAGAGTCTACTGTGTATCAACTATATATGTTTCCAAACACATCGTTGCTGTTATTTTGAACAAACTGTCAACTGTTAGATTAAAAAAATAAAACTTTTCATTTTACCTTCATTTATTCCATCTTTTCTTTATGCAGATCCAAGCTTCTGACCTGTACTATTTTCCTTCTCGCTAAAGAACATCTTTTAACATTTCTTATAAGGCAGGTCTAATGGCAACAGATTTTCTCAATTTTTGTTTGTCTGAGAAAGTTTTTATTTCTCCTTCACTTTTAAAGGTAATTTCATAGGATACAGAATTCTAGGTTGATTTTTTTTTTTTCTCTCTCAACACTTTAAATTTTCACGTCTCTCTCTTCTTGGACATGTGATTTCTGAGAAGTCAGAAGTAATTTTCATCTTTGTTCCTCTGTAAGTAAGGTATTTTTGTCCTCTAGATTCTGTCAAAATTTCTTCTTTATCTTGATTTTCTTTAGTTTGAATAAGATCTGTCTTATCAGTGAAAAGTAATTATCAGTAAAAGAAGTGTACTTCTTTTGGCATTTATCCTGCTTGGTGTTCTCTGGGCTTCCTAACTCTGTAGTGTGATGTCTGATATTAATTTGGGGAAGTCCTCAGTGATTGTTTCAAATATGTCTTCTGTTCCTTTCTCTCTTTCTTCTTCTGGTATTTCCATTATACATTTATTTTATCTTTGTAGTTGTCCACAGCTCTTGGGTATTCTGTTCCTTTGTTCCTTTTTTCAGTCTTTGTGTCTTTATTCTCTTTGCTTTCCAGTTTTATGACTTTCTATGGTTCTAACTTCTAGCCCCAAAATTCTTCCCTAAGCTATGTCCAGCTTACTAGTGAGCCCATCAAGGGTATCATTCATTTCTGCTATAGCATTTTTTATTTCTAGCATTTTTTAAATTTAAGATTTCCCTTTCTCTGTTTACACTGCATATCTGATCTTGCATGCTATCCACTTTATCCATTAGACCTCCTTAGCGTGTTATCATAGTTGTTTTAAATTCTTGATCTGATAATTCCAACATATCTCCCATGTCTGGTTCTCATGCTTATACTGTCTCTTCAAATTGTTTTTTGCCTTTCAGTATGCCTTTTGATTCTTGACTGATACACATAATACTGGGTGAGAAGAACTACTGTAAATAGGCCTTTAGTAATGTGGTGGTGAGGTCGGAAAGAGGGGGAAAATAAGTAATTCTATTGTCCTGTGATTATGTCTCAGGCTTTTGGTGAGCCTATGCATATGGACTGTGAATTTCCTAAGTGTTTCTCAGTTTTTCTCTACCTGCCCCCTCCCCAGGTGGGGCAAGATGGTTAGAGGAGGATAGAGTTGCATATTATCCTTCCCCCAGGTGAGTTAGGCCATAGTAATTCCAGCAGGTTAGACTCTGATTAACTAGTTTCTCCTAATAACTGACCTTGTTAAGAACACAGTGCTCTGGCATATTTCAAAATAGTTCCCTTTCCACTCCCCACATGAGGGGCTTTTTCCGTAAACCCCCTGTGAGAACCTAGTTGAGCTCCTGGAGGTAAATCTCACAAAACTGTGGGAGCTCCAATGACTAGGTCCCTCTAAAATTTAATTCTCAGAGCCTCCAGCAATTCATCAATTTTTAAAAAAGATTTTATTTATTTGACAGGGAGAAAGAGACAACGAGAGAGGGAAAACAAGCAGGGGGAGTGGGAGAGAGAGAAGCAGGCTTGCCGCTGAGCAGGGAACTTGATGTGGGGCTTGATCCCAGGACCCTGGGATCATGACCTGAGCTGAATGCAGACACTTAACAACTGAGCCACCCAGGCACCCTGCAATTCATCAGTCATCGTTCAGGTTTTCCTATCTGGAATTGGTTTCTGGAGTCGTTTCCACTCATGAATCTCTGGGATTCTGGGAATCCATGCCTCCTTATAACCTGTCTGACACTCTAATCTTAGGGCAGCAGTTTGCCCTGAATCCTCCCCTTTCTTACAGATCCAAGAAAAGTTGTTGCTTTTTCAGTTTGTTCCGCTTTTTACTTGTTGATAGGACAGATGACAACTGCCAAGCTCCTTACATGTGGAACTAAAACCTGCCACTGAACTTTTTAAAAATGTTAACTTTTTATCCTTTTTACCAAGATGCTTACATGAGTCCAAAGTAAAGAGTCCACGGCCAACCATGAAAGGCTGGAGAAGGCCAGCTGGTCCCCCAGACAATTCCATCCCTGCTAACGTAAGGTGAATTATCCTCATTGCTCAGAAATTCAACCCTGCCAGAATCCCAGAGCTGATTGCATTCAGGGATACTGATTAATTCCTTAAAAACTTCTAAGAGAATATCTAAGATGTCAACTGTTATGGTTTAATTCTTATAGGGAATCTCTCACGTCACAGTTATTTAGAAAAGAAGAGGCTTAGTATTCATCACTGTCAACCCGGAACTCCCCACAATTAAACAACTTTTAGACCTGACGTAAATATTACCTCCAAAGTAGATGATCCACTAAGCCTGCTTTCAAAGAGTTATCAAAGACATCTATAGGGATCTCCCAATCTCATATGTTCCTCCTTTCTCATACAGAGCATTTCACTGAAAACAAGTCTGCAGCCATCCCTGAGTAAACTGACACCATACAAAGTTGCTCTCTCTAGGGGGAGAGCAAGAAATCTATTCTCCATCTGTATAAGAGGCAAAAGTATCCATGCATAGTCTTAAAAAATCAGAGGAGAGGGGCACCTGGGTGGCTCAGTCAGTTAAGCATCTGCCTTTGGTTCAGATCATGATCTTGGGATCAAGCTCTGTGTCAGGCTCCCTGCTCAGTGGGGAGTCTGCAAACCACCCCCCAACATGCACTCCCTAACAAATAAATAATATTTTTAAATAAATAAATAAATAAATAATCAGAGAATCAGGATCATAACTGGCACTTATCTTGAGGATTACAGGCATTTGATAACATCTATTCATAAAATGCTGTATCATTAGGGTATCCTTTAAATACTTATTTGAAAGCCAAGCCCTATACAAATTTCTGTTCAGAAATCTGAGACCTTAAGAAAGGTTTCTTTTCCTGATCATTTCAATGATTTCTCTTGTACACACATTATGTTATACTGACACAGGAAACAGTAGAGCAAAACAGTACAGCCCTAAAACAATACTGGAGAACTGCACATTCATCCCAGCTTTGGCCCCTGTCCTTTACTTTTCTGTCACCTTGGGCCATTCCTCTCTGGGACAAAAACCATGTTTTGTTGATCATTGTATATTAAATAACCTTGTGTATATTAGATGATTATTAAATTATGAACTTCCAGTAATCAAAAACTATTTCATAACTGATTACTTTTCTCGATAAAATACTGAAGAGTTGTTGCCAAGTAAGTGTGTGTTTCAGGGAAGCAAAGAGGATATTTAAAGCGTTTTTTAACTTGTATTTTTACCAAAATGTGTAATAAGAAATACATTTTACATCATAATCATTACATATGAACATATGTATATATCTATCCAAAACAGAAATTATTAGCAAAAAGGCAATTTACCCTCAAAGTATCTGATGCTTTTGGTTATTTTCTATTTCATTTTCTAAAATGCTATTCATGACCCACTAAAATATGTCATGACTTTCTAATGATTTGTGATCTGGAATTTGAAAAATGTTGATTTAGAGAACTATCTTCTGGAAACAAATATGGGAACAAACGGAAAAAAAATTGTAAAATAACGGTTACTTACTTGGTTGCTGCAAAAACGACATTGAATGGCATCTGTTGAAATGGAAGGAAAGGTCTGGTGGAGAAAGACAAAAACATGTGGAACTTTTTCATTGTGTGCTCTCTGGGCTTTATTCCAACTCTTATATTAGTCCCTTAAAATCAGTGAGCTTGAATATCCCATATTGGTAATCCTCAAATCTGGACAAACACAAAATCACTGGAGAGTGGGGGAGATTTTGTTTAAAATGCTAATTACCAAGTCTAGCCCAGGAGACCCAGGAGATTTAAGATAGAGCTAATGAATCTGCATTTGTAATAAACATTCCAGTGTTTTCCCTGCAGATGGTAAACAAGCCACAGTTTCAGAAGCAATGCCTTATACCTGGGCTTCAGCTGGTCATCCGTTCCCAGCAACTTCAGTTCCCTGAGACATTGCGAAATTCGCAACGACTTAGTTTTAAAAACTACCCCCAGAAAGTCTAGGAATTGAGTATACTATGTTGAAAATTTAACACTTCTCTAAAAAGTCAGCGTTATAAAACTTCTCTAAAGAGGTTGCTTACAAATAACAATGTGGATAACAAATTTACGTTCTCAAGAAAGCTTATGTACATATGGCATCAGGACTGTTTTTCTAACCACATAAGACCTATAGAGAGATCCTCATTTTATTTTAACCCAGCTACAGGATTATCACATGAATACTGATCACAAATGAAACAAAGTGAAATTTTCGACCATGTTGGTTTTGACAACACTCACACAAAGACAGTGAATGTTGCCTATTTGTCCACTTATCACAATTTCCCATGTACTATGACTGTCATGATGAATCTGCTATATCTCATTTAATTTGATGACTTCATTTTGTTCTCAAATTTACATTCTTACTTACAGCTAGTATCTCTGATGTTAGGCAGATTTAGCTGGAATCCCAGATCTGCCACTTGCTAACTTAAGAGACTTCAAGCAATTTATTTTTCCTCTCTTGGTCTCAGCTTCCTTATTGATAAAGAGGGATAATATATCTTATCCTACAATTCTGTTATAAAAATTGATTATATAGAGTGCCTGCCTCGCTCACTTGGTAGAGCATGCAACCACTGATCTTGGGGTTGTGAACTAGAGCCCCTCGTTGGGTGTAGTTTTACGATCTAAAAAAAAAAAAAAATGATTATAGATATAAAGCACTTAAACTGGTACCCGACACACTGCATGCACTCAAAACTGATAGCTGCTAATATTATCATAAAAGACATTTTCTAATAATATCAGGGCTCATTTTCATTAGTAATTACTTTTTACCTTTCAAAATATTTGTAGCGATTCCTTCCAGTAACTTCAGGATCTTCATAAGCCTCTTTAGTCATCTGAAAAGACTCACCAGTTCTAAAATGAAGCAGAAAAACATTATTAAAGTCTAATGTGTCATTTTCAAATATAATTTCTATTTCATATTTTTATGTCTATAAAGTAGGAGATGCACAGAGTATCTGAGACTGAGAGCAAAGTCATCTATAACATGCATCTGACTGACCTATATCTCAGACTACATAATAATTACTTTCCCTGAGCCAGGAAACCAGGGGCTAAAAAGAGGAAGGAAGAGTAAGAAAAAAGTGGGTTTATGAAATCTCACATACAAAAATACACACTTTTAATTAATAGTATATAGGAATAACAGAGTTTTAAGAGAAACTTTTTATGTCCAGGCTGAAAGGTAGCTTTTTAAACTTACTAGGCATGATTTGTAAATAATTAAAAGAATAAAGAATTCAAGAGACTTGTCTCTGAAGATGCTTTGGCTGCAAATCTCCAAATATATATATATTTAGATACTAGCAGAAGGGTATAGTTGCAATTTCTAAGATGGATCAAAGAAACAAATTCAGTCACTTCTACCTCTACCTTTGGCGGCAAATTGTCATTTAATATATATATTCACTCCAAGCTTCTGAGAATATCTACTAACTATAATCCCATAACCTTTGCCCCTGAATCAGGTCTCTTTTGGTCAATTGACCCAGGTGTAACATCACAATTGTACTTTTAAAAAATGCAGAATAAAAATTCTTAAGAAGAAAAACACATTCATTAAAAACATGATTAGCAGCCAAAGCTACCTGACACTTACTTGATAAGCTGCCTGAGGGCTTCTCTGTGTTTCTCCTCCTGTCCTTTCCATTCCCGGCGGATGAATGGTGGGACAGGGTCTGCCTTGCTCCAATAGAGAGAATACCTTGGATAATGGATCAGGTTACTGAACATGGTTCTAAACCTGGGAACTTTTCTCTAATATTAGGACAGGCAGATAGGGAGGAAAAGGACAAAATCTTACCATCAGATTTTCTTAAAAATTTTCTTTTATTTGACAGACAGAGATCACAAGTAGGCAGAGAGGCAGGCAGAGAGAGAGCGGGGAAGCAGGCTCCACACTGAGCAGAGAGCCCAATGCAGGGCTCAATCCCAGGACCCTGAGACCATGACCTGAGCTGAAGGCAGAGGCTTTAACCCACTGAGCCACCCAGGTGCCCCACCATCAGATTTTCTAAGCATTTTATTTATTATTATAAATTTTGAAAGGTACAAAAAACAGTGTATATGGCATAGAAAGAAGGGTAATCATATATGAATAGAATATCTCTAGAAAGATACCCAAGAAACTGATGGCAATCAGAAGGGGGATGAGGGATAGAATTTATTTCATACTATATATGTTTCTGTACTATTTGAATTCTTTTAACACAGGCACATATAACTTTTCCCACTGAAATAAATTAGGTTATATTGAGTCCTTTATTCACTATTAGTTAATTAATCTTCACAGTGGGCCATAAGTATCAAGATGTCTTATCCCATAGTAATCATGGCAGAGTGATTCTGCATAATACAAAATCCACTGGAAATCTCATAATTAGTCAGTCTGATTAGTGTGGTTAGCAAAACTAGATGATTCAAGTTCATTAGGTGGCCTTAGTCATTGAATTAGACCTACCAGTCTGTTTCGAATCAGGTTAGCTTGGATAGTTGCCTGTGTATGGTCTTTCTCACTCGACACAATAAACAATGGATCTGCAAAATAAACAATAAGGTGGTATAAGGAATGGATATATCTAGACTGAGAATAATAGCAAAAAAAGTAACTTCTTAATTGGAAAACTAATTACAAGATTTAGATATTGCCTAACTCTACAGAAGCTCATTGCCCTGTTACTCTGTCACCAGTGAGAGTCTGTTAGATGCATTTCTCCTCTGTATATTCCAAAGTCAGGATATAGAATTAGAAGGCAAAAAGTAGGCCTGATACTACCAGAGCCTAAACACGCCGTCTTTTCTCTCAGACTGCTTTCTTTTACCCAGACCACTTTCTGGGTCTAAGTGGCCTAAGAAATACTCTAAGATATATACACTAACTACGCCCCTTTGCAAGTGAAAGAAATAACACACTGCAGCACTACCTCCCATATTCAGTACAAGGGAAAGATACAAACTCTTAACAACATGTCACCTCAGAATTGCTAAACATAATAAGAAAATGTCATTCTCTAATAATAAATAAATAAAATCAGCTATAATTCACTCCTTAAATTTAGAAAGATGTTGATGATGGGACAAAGTTTTTTCTCCAAAGTTCAACAAAAGGTTGCCCTGTTATTGTAAGTATGGGTTTGTTAGGTATATCTTTAAAGCAATAAATAATATTTATGATTTATTATGCCATCTCTTAAAATGAAATAACATGACATTAAATTCATAAGCAACCTTCAGATAGAGGTTTGATTTCCCAAGTAGGTATCTCTTTAGAAACAAATACCCTGGCCAACTAGTCTATATGACTTGGCAATATATTTCTTCACAGGAATTAATAATTGTCATTGTGATTTATAAGTAATTTAAATTTAATTTAATTTAGATAATGTGAGTCAATTCCTAGAGTCTAATTACTCCTCAGTTACCAAACAAAAATGATATATTGAATGCAGATTTTTAATATTCTCCCCAAGGTTGAAAAACTGCAAGAGGCTCAGCTCTCTTTCATTCAAGAAAGATTTATGGACAGGTTACTATGTTCAAGGTGCCTGGAACATATCAAGAAAAAGATAAAGATTCCTGACTTCATGAGAGACAATAAACAACACAACAAATTGGCATATTATATAATATGTTAGAGGACAGTTAAGTGCTACTAAAAAAGTGGGGAAAGAGCAGGTAAGGGAGATTGGGTCGCAATTTTAAACAGAATAGTCAGGGCAGACCAGGCCTCATTGAGGGATGACTTCTTTTTTTTTTTTTTTAATGATTTTATTTATTTGTTTGTTTGTTTGTTTGTTTGACAGAGAGAGAGGGAGGGAGAGAACAAGCAGAGAGCAGTAGAGGAAGAAGCAGGCTTCCCGCTGAGCAGGGAGCCCAATGTGGGACTCAATCCCAGGACCCGGGGATCATGACCTGAGCCAAAGGAAGATGCTTAACCTCACTGAGCCACTCAGGCACCCCAAAGGGTGGCATTTAAGGAGACTTGCAAGTGGGGAGTTTCAGATTTATCTGAAGAGCATTTGAAGCAGAGGAAACAGAGCAAAGGCCCTAGGATGGCAGCATGCCTGATGTGTTTGAAGAACAGCAGAAACCAACAGGATTGAAACAGAGTGAGAGAGGCAAAATAGGGTAGATAAAAGGTCAGGCAAGTTATCAGGGGCCTAGATCACATGAGGCTTTGTGGACCACTGAAAAGACTTTGGATTTTAATCTGAGTTAGGTGGGAAACCATTGTAAGATTTTGAAACAAGATGTGACAAAATCTGACCTACATTTTAAAATGTTCATCGTAGGGGCTCCTGGGTGGCCCAGTTGGTTAAGTTTCAGCTCAGGTCATGATCTTGGGGTTGCGGAATTGAACCCCACATAGGGCTCTGTACTCAGTGGAGTTTGCTTGGGATTCTCTCCCTTTCCCTCTACTCTCCTCCTCTACCTCTCTACCCCTCTCCCCACTTAACTCATATGCTCTCTCTCTAAAATAAGTAAATAAATAAAATATTTTTAAAAATAATAAAATGTTCATTGCTGCTGCCCAGTGAAGAACAGATAGCATGGAAACAATCGAAAAGACAGGGAGACCTATTAGGAGGCTCATGCAGTGAGCCTAGAGAAAAATGATGTTGATGGCAAGAGAACTTATGAAATGGGGCAGGATTTTAGATATATTTTTAAGGTTGGACAGAGAGGACTTATTAGTGGATTGGAATGGTGTGTGTCAGAGAGAGAGAGAGAGATGAGACAATGATGGCTCCAAGATTTTTAGACTTAGCAATGTATTGGGCTGGATGGATGGAACTGGACGAGATTATGCTGAGTGAAATAAGTCAAGCAGAGAAAGTCAATTATCATATGGTTTCACTTATTTGTGGAATATAAGGAATAGCATGGAGGACATTAGGAGAAGGAAGGGAAAAATAAAGGGTGGGAAACCAGAAGGGGAGATGAACCATGAGAGACTATGGACTCTGGGAAACAAACTGAAGGTTTTGGATGGCAGGGTGGGGAGGGATGGGTTGGCCCAGTGAGGGGGTATTAAGCAGGGCACATACTGCATGGAGTACTGAGTATTATATGCAAACAATGAATTATGGAACACTACATTAAAAACTAATGATGTACTGTATGGTGACTAACATAACATAATAAAAAAAATAATAATACAAAAATAAAGTATGGGGCTGGTATCAATTGACACAGGAAAGCCTGTGATGGTGCAGGTTTGTAGGGAGAACATGAAAAGCATGCCTTAGGCATCTATTATATGTCCAAGTGGAGAAATGAAGCAGGCAATTTGATATAAGAATCTAGAGTTTGGGAGAGAAGTCTGGACCAGTGATATGAATTTGGGAATCATCACCCTTAGATATACTCTTCTTCAACTGCAGCACCCAAATCCACACCTATGATTCAAGTTGAGAAGTGATGAAAACTGGGCTGATTAGGAATGATGAGACCAGATTTTATGGCCCCAAATTACAGGCTAGTGAATCTGAAGGCTGAATGAATGCACCTGTTTAAAGGGGAAAAGGCTATAGCTTCAACACATCTGATATATTAGGAATAGTATGGGACAAAGGGCAATTTTTTTAAAAGATCTATTTATTTATTTATTTATTTGACACAGAGAGAGAGAGCATAAGCAGGGGGAATGGCAGGAAGACACTTAACTGACTGAGGCGCCCAGGTGGACCCAAAAGGAAATTTCTATTCATACTCTTACTTTAAGTGATTTAAAAGATGTCACTGGGTCTTTGGTTCCACCCGTGTTGTTCATTTTAAATGAGTTTAGGCTGCATTTCTCCTAAACCTGAATAATAAATTATAAACCATTCTCCTCTTCTACCCATAAGGAGTACAAAGACATGTGATCTATAGAAACATTCCTGCCATCCATAGAAGATAATGGCATAATACTGTAGGATTTATGGCTACATTCTGCAACATCCCCCATAACTGTGATCATAATCAATGCTCAAAAGGCAATAGAAAGACCTCTGAGATGCCCAGGTAATAGCACTCACCAGGTATCACTTGCTTATTCCTAGACAGGTATTAAGTACTTTAGATGCAATACTCCATTTAATCCTTTCAAAAAGCCAATGAGATAGGCACTAGGCCTCCTTTTTATAGGGGAGGAAACTGAGGCTTCAAGAAATTAGCCACTTACTGACAGAATTTCAACTCCAATCCTTCTGGTTCCCAGGCCCAATATTATCGAAACCCCATGAATGTTATGGGTGGAAGTTTCCCACAGAAACCATCGGAAAGCCCCTCAGCCAATTTAACCGTACTGTAGAAACTGTTCTGGCAAGCCTAGGAAGTTATCACCACCAAGTAATCATGAGAAGTGTATAAAACCCCAAGACAGAAGGATTACTTTTAGGCAAAAATATACTAAATTGCATATTCTGGGGGGGAAAAAAGGAGGAAAGAGCTTATGATATATCTAGAAAGCATTTTAAAACATTTTTGGAAGCTAGAAAAACTGTATCATATAGTTAAAAGGCTTTCATTATCAGGACTACTGTATATGTAACTATATATATATATACACTGTATATGTAACTATATATATATAGTTATATATACTACTGTATATATAACTAATAATGTACAGATTCAGCAAAGTGACAATGTACACTGGTCACTTCAAGAGGCACTTGAGAGACATAAAGCATTTACCAAAAAACTGAGTTAAATGCAAAATGGTATATAAATGAGGTAAAATCTACTAAGAAAATGATGTTAACTCTAAAATACCAAAAAATGGAAGGCATCTGAATCAATCTTAATTGCTAGAGTGATCAGAAGAGTAAATATTACATTTAATGAAGGCACCCAAAGCTTCTTAGAGGAGCAAAAGCCTTGCAGACAATTAACTATGGTGAAAAGGCCATTGGGTTTGAGGGGTGAGGACGGGGGAAGCATGAAAAAGTTGGAAAGGTGTTCACGTGTATACCACTGACCACCACACCAACGCTAGCACAGTTCTGTCAGGGTGGAAACTGGACCCAAGTCAGTCAATTCACTGGCTTGTCAACAATCTACCTTATTTCTCTCTTCAATTTTCAGCTAAGATACATGAGGTCTCTATACAATTGGTGATGAGCTTTAGGATAAGAGGTCATGTAGACTGCCACCCCAATCCCCATCACAGTAAGAGAAATCCATAAAGAAGTGGCTTCCTGTCAGATGGAAGAAGGAAACATATGCACAGAAAAAAGCAAAGGTTAGAGTTGATAGCTAAAATACAGGATGCTCCGTTAAATTTCATATAGGCAATGAATAACTTTTCATATAAATAGATCCCAAATACTGCATGGGGCTAAAAATTTGTATTAAAATATTATTCATTGCTTATTTCAAATTCAAATTTAACTGTGCATCCTGTACTTTTACTTGCTAAATCTGACAACCTAAACAAGGTAAAAAACCATAAGGTCCAAGAAATCAGGCAGAATGGCACCACAACTTAGTTCTGACCTTCCTTGTCTTGGTTCTACTTTGTCCTAGCTAAACTATGCTTCCTGTCCATTAATAGTTGTGAGGCTCTCTGTTTTATTGGAACAATCCAAACTTTATTTGGCCTGTTTTGAGTGGGTTCTTGTTCCTTGCAAGGAACATGGAAACATTTAGCAATCCTTCTGCAAGAGCGAAAGAGAGAGAAAGAGAGAAAGCAATACTTTTAAGGATAAAAGAGACAAGAAGCTTGATAAATTCTTTGCCTGTCTTTACTGAAGAGGTCTATCCAATTTCCAAATTACCTTTGAAACCAACGTGATGTTTTTACAGTTTACCAGACTTATTTTTACAAGATGAAACCAAGAGTGAATAAAGAAAACCACTGCCCATAACACCCAAGCAACCCATTACACAGTCCCTATACCAGGAAATGGGTAACCTCTGGATACCCATCCAAAGATGATCCTGGGAATCCTAGAGGAGCTACCACATGGTTAAAAGTAATGCAGGGTTCAGGAGAAGAGCATGGGATCGATGAGGGCAAAATTAGAAAATCATGTTTAACTGAGCAAAATTCTTATAATAGTGGGACACCTGGGTGGCTCAGTTGGCTAAGCAACTGCCTTCGGCTCAGGTCATGATGCCAGCATCCTGATCGAGTCCCACATCGGGCTCCTTGCTCAGCAGGGAGCCTGCTTCTCCCTCTGCCTCTGCCTGCCATTCTGTCTGCCTGTGCTCGCTCTCTCCCCCGCCTCTCTCTGATAAATAAATAAAAATCTTAAAAAAAAAATTCTTATAATAGTAAATTCAAAATTCAGTAAGGTTTTTTGTGAAGCAGCATGCATATGTACCAACACTGATGATGATAAGCCTGCAAAACTGTATAAAACAAATACCTAAAGAACTCAAGGAACTTAAAGATCCAGTAAAAGAAACAGAACATCAACGGACAAGCATAGTACTGAAACAAATTGGGCCTGCCTTTACTGACCCAAAAGAATCCAGCGGACATAGTTTATAAGCAATGCTTTGATGAGTAACAATAAGTTTTTTTAAAAAGATAAAACTAAAAACAAAGGTGAGATAAACTGCTACTTCTTTATATACAAAGCCAAATTTTGAGTTGCCCGGAGAATGGGAGCGGGAAGGTCATTTTTGCAGTTTCATCGTGGGGATTTGAGCGAATCTCCAACTCTGCAAATCACTGCACACTTTTCTGGATAACAAAACAGCGGGAACAGGTTTTAGAAAGACTGCTTAAGGCTGTGCAAATTATCAGGAAAAGATCGTGGGATCCGGCGCGGTGCTCAGACACGCTGAGCACACCTTGGGCTCCCAACGCGCACGGAGAGCACCGCCACCTGGGAGCTCCGAGCTGCCCCCACCCAACAAAGGATAACCGCGAACAAGGGATCTGATCTGAGGCTCATCTTCCGCTCACCGGGCTCCTGGCCCGGTCCCACCGCCCCGAAGCCCACCTAGCCCAGGAGGCAGTAACTCAGGAGGGAAGTCTGGTGCCACCCTTACCGTACAGAAAATCATACTGTCGACTGGTAGAGACGTTGCCCCAGGCCCTCGACCTCACCCCGCACCGGGTCTGAGACACCTGCAGGTTGGCCTGGGGCTCCTCGATAGTCACCACATGGCTCATGGTGTCGCCTCTTCCCTCCGGCCAGCCGGGGACCAACTAGGGACGCGTAGCGGCTGTGTGCACGGTGGCTATGGCAACCTCTTCCTCAGCGTCGAGGTAAAGGGCGGGGCGAGGAGCACGAGAGGGAGGACGGGGCGAATTCGTGGGCGGGCCTTGAAACGGAAGGGGTGGGCCTGGCGTGGGAGAGGACAGGTAGGGTCCGAAAAAGGGATGGGTGGGGCTAGGCGCTGGAGAGGAAGGCTGGGGGCGGCGAAAAGAGAAGCACCCAAAGGCGTAGGGGAGTGAAGGGCACGTGGGGCTTAGTGGAAGAAAGATTGAAAAGAGGGCGTTCCTGAGGCGGGGAGGCCGCTGGGCTGGGGAAAGACGTCCCACCTTTCCATAGCACTCCCAAAACTGACGTGAGCCCTCAACCACCTACCCTGGGTTCGGTCCCGAGAGCCGGAGTCCAATGCTCAAATCCAGCAGCGATTTGGGAATTACAGTTCACATCTTTCGGAAATCCCTGTGAAATCTTCGAACCTTCTAGAATAGTTAGGGTCTTTCATTTCGGACATCCCCTTTCTGCAGGGCTTATTCTGCTTTTTAAAACTATTAAGGAAAATTTTAAACGGGCAAAAGTGAATCCACTTTTAATAACCCTTACGTACCCATCACCAAGAATCAACGCTTAACATTTTGGCAATCTAATTTCATCCTTTCCCCAACTCTATGCTTGAGTATCTTGAAACAAATCCCAGCCATTATTTTACCCTTAATGTGCATCTCAAACTGATACAGATTTTTTAACTTCACCACCTAATTTCACATCTAACAAAATTAAGAATTCCCTTATGTCATCTAATACTCACTACATATTCAAATTAACCTGGTTAAAACCAAAATGTCATTTAATGTTTTTTTTTTTTTCTATCAAAAAGTAAAAAAAAAGTCTTCACATTGCATTTTGGTATAGTTCTTAAGTCTTATAACAGTAGATTTTTTTAACACTTTCAATGATTTACTATCTAGGATTCTTCTATTAAAAAAAAAAAAAAAAACCTTTCTAGAGCACCTGGGTGGCTCAGTAGGTCTTCCTGCCTTCAGCTCAGGTCATTATCTTGGAGTCCAGGATGGAGCCCCACATGGGGAGTCTGCTTCTCCCTCTGTCCCTTACCACCCTGCTTATTCTCTCTCTTGCCATCTCTCTCTCAAATAAGAATCTTTAAAAAAAATTTTTTTTTTCACCAACTCATTGGTTTTCCTGAAATAGAGGGGTCCTAGAAGAAACACTACATAAATGCTGTGGTTTTTCCCTTTAATTGTAAAATTTCAGAAAAATGAGTTGGTGCCTTAGCAACCTCCAATATTAACCAGTAAGGTTTTGTTTGGTTGGTATCACTAGGAATGCATACATTTTACATATCTGATGTGGTTTAATCGATTATTATTATTTATGATACTCAAATTCTGTTAGGCTAGTGGCACACCTTAGAGTTGACTTCTTTGTCCTTTTGATGTGATCCATTGACACACTGAATAAGCCTACAGGCCTACTATCCCTCTTTCCACACATACTCCTGGTTTTGTTTACTCCTAAATTTCTTGGGGGTTTTACAAACCAGCCATAAGCTTTGTCACTCCCAAGCCCTTGCTCAAGCCGATTCCTTTGCCTAATATGCCTTTTCTTATTTATGCACCCCAACTAATTTAGGTATCCTTGAAGACTCAGTGCTAACTTCATGTAGTTTTCTCAAATCCCCACAAAAGAGTGAGGCTTCATTCTTTCTTCCAAAACTATAGTAGTGCCAATAGCATGGACCACCTTGAATTAGTAATTATTTGCAACTCTGCTCTGCACAACTGTGAGTTCATTGTGGATGCAGGCCTTCACATGATTATTTTGTATCTCTGAAGTTCCTGATAAATGAAAACTTAATAAAATGATTCATAAATGAAAAAATCCATTTATTAAACAAATTTACTATCCACTATAAAATAGGTGTTGAAGATTCTGAGATAATTTGTACAGCTTACTGAATTATGGAGAAAACAGACACAGAAACAAAATACAATGTTTAATGGTATAATAATATTTTTCTGTCTGTGGGCATAGCTACATTTCCCATTTTCTGTCCCTTCTTCCCAGAACGTTCCTCATCCCTGTCGACCATCTCACTGCTGACTCCTCATCATTTGAGTTCTCAGCTAAAATATTCCCCCCTTAGAAAGACTTCTCCTCACTGAATCACGTAAATTATCTTCAGTAGCCAACAACCATCCTCTTCCATAAATACACTGGGAGACATTAACCAATAGAATACATCAAAAGTGATGATATATATGTTACTATTTGATTGTCTTATGTACACAGTACAATACATTTTACTGGAGTTGCTTACTCTCTCTCTTGCTTGAAGGAAGCAAGTGGCCATGTTGGGGAATCTCACATAACAAGGAATGGAGCCTCTTGAAGCTGAGGGCAACCTCCAACCCACAGCAAGAAACCAAAATCTTCAATCCTGCCACTCCAGAAACTGAACTCTGCCAAAAACCTGAGTGAGATTAAAAGCATATCCTTCCGGGGCGCCTGGGTGGCTCAGTGGGTTAAAGCCTCTGCCTTCGGCTCAGGTCGTGATCCCAGGGTCCTGGGATCGAGCCCCGCATCGGGCTCTCTGCTCTGTAGGGAGCCTGCTTCCTCCTCTCTCTCTGCCTGCCTCTCTGCCTACTTGTGATCTCTGTCAGATAAATAAAGAAAAAATCTTTAAAAAAAAAAAAAAAAAGCATATCCTTCCTCATTAGAACCTTAGATAAGATCACAGTTTCAGCCAGTATCTTCAGTGCAGTCTGAGACCCTGGAGGAGCTATTTAAGCCATGCCTAGATTCCTAACTATAAAAACCAAGATAGGGACACCTGGGTTGCTAAGTTGGTTGAGCCGCTGCCTTTGGCTCAGGTCATGATCCCAAGGTCCTGGGATCAAGTCCTGCATCGGGCTTCTTGTTCGGCAGGGAGTCTGCTTCTCTCGCTGCCTCTACCTGCCTCTCTGCCTGCTGTGTGTACTCTCTCTCTATCTCTGGCAAATAAATAAAATCTTTAAAAAAAAATAAAAAATTAAAAAAATTAAAAAATTTAAAAAAATAAAAACCAAGATAATACACATCTATTACCACTAGGTTTTTGTAATGCTACACAGCAAGAAATAATGTGCAGTCTTTATGAAATTACATGGTATCTTGCAGTTTACTTGTAACTTTGATATTGTAGAGGAGTGCTAGTTAATAAAAAAAATCATTAAAGTTATACTTTGCCATGTTGGAAGACAGTTGGCAATGTTTCTGCTTATCTTTTAAGGGGGATACTCTCTGCCCTTGTTCCTCTGGGTAGGAAAAAACCTTGGACAATACAGATAGTGTGCACTTCTAGAGCAAAGGGCAGGTTTGCTTAGAGCCTTAGAAGTCAGTCTCCGGGGCAGCTCAGTGGTTAAGCATCTGGCATTGGCTCAGGTCATGATCCCAGAGTCACAGGATTGAGTCCCACATCGGGCTCCCTGCTCAGTGAGGAGTCTGCTTCTCCCTCTGCCCCTCACCCTACTCATGCTCTCACTCTCTTGCACTCTCTCAAATAAATGAAAACCTTTAGAAAGAAAAAAAACAGTCTCCCTTTGAGCAAAGGGCAGACGTTCTTACCACCCATTAGTAAAGATTTGGGTTTCCTAAGCTCACTGTTTTTTTCCTGTAATGTAACCCAGTGTGTATGCAGATGTCATTTGGCCTTCTTCACCTCACCCTGTGGGAATTAGAGCTCAGTGAACTGACACAAAAATGCTGATACACCGCTGCTACAGCTGTAAGTAATAAATTACCCTTTACCTCTGGCCTAGTAGTTTGCTGGCTTCTACTAGCATTCATGGGACTGTAGTAGGCAAATAGGGTAAAGTTTTAAACCCTTCAGAGTGCTTAAAAAGCTATAGAGCATGATAAATAGCCCATATTTGCCTGTGGAAATTGGAAGGCTTTTTTTCCCCCAGGCAGAAATGTAAATACTATATAAAATTACCTCTGAATTTATTAACTAGAGAAGTGAGAATTCAAGCCTTGTAATTCTTCTCTCTCAGCATATGGTGTCACTCCTCTACCAACATCTACTTCCTACCCTTGCTTGGTAAAGGCGCCACACGTGGAATTAGTTAGGCATGAAAAATAGCCAAGCACTTTCGTCATGGTTGGATTTTAGAAAGCATTTCCTTAGTTGTTGCTTGTTACATTACCAGGGCTGTCATCCACAGAATTGATGAGGGAGCAGGAGGCTGGCTGAGAACGGAGCAGGGGCTGGCGCCTTGCACCCCCTCTCCACCCACTCCCCTTGGTAATATGTGTGACATTTCACAGGCACCCCTGACTGCCCCAAGGAAGAACAAATGGTTATATTGCAGAAATCACAGTCCTGCAAGGCAGGAGTCTCTCTTGGTTTACAAATGTCCTTGAGATTTACAAAGAAGTTACCTTATCAATAGCCCAATTTCCAAGGACACAGAACTCAGTTTCTCAAGCCCTAATGCCACCCTCCCCTCCATAAGAAACCAAAGGAGGCGGAGGTAAAAAGAAAAGTAAATAAAGTTAAATTTCTTTTAAAACCTAAATCTCACTCACAAGGACGCTTGATAGCAGGAATGTCACATTCCACCAGGAGACTCCCCAATTGTCTTTATGTTAATGCCTCATTAGAGGGAAAGTGGCCTTGGCTTGATAGTAACCAGGCCTTCAATATCCTGACAGTCTTCTTTGCCCCAATAGCTCTTCTGAACAGCCCTTTGTCCTCACCTACCCAACTTCTGTGTATATAACCAGACACTCCTCACAGGCTCGGGGCAGCCGCATCTCTGCCTGCCCACGGGTCCTGTCCCTGTGCTCTAATAAACCACCTTTTTGCACCAGAGACGTCTTAAGAATTCTTTCTTTAGCCGTCGGCTCCGAACCTCACCCCACTGAACCTCACCTAGGTTCGAGAACTTCATCAGAATGACGGCTTGGTGGCATTCATAGGTTATGTTTCCATTCAGTACCACACAACAACATATTCACTCTACTATAAAGAAGTCCATTATAGTTGCCATTTCAGCCTTAGCTGCCTATTAATAAAGCAATGACAACAGCAATAACAAAGAGCTCCACGGGCTTAAAATAGTAAAATATTGCTGGTTAGAATCAGAATTGGAAGCAAGAACTTGAAACGAAAGATGCTAATCAAACCAACCTCAGAGTTGCTCTGTAAAACAGATGGTTCATCTAATCCTTCATTATTTAGTCTCCACATGCCACCTTCTCTCAATTTAATCTCCAGTTACAACTCTAAAACTGTCATGTTTTTCTTGGGAGAAGTGGGTTTTGAGAGTTTTCTTGGGGGAGAATGGGAAACACTAAATGTCATTGTTCTTTACTCCTACTTTTCCTTTAAGACTAAGGCCATCCTGTTGCTGGGTGAATGGGAGAGACCCTGGTTCCTGAGCCAATGACCCAGCCAGAACTGAAGGAGTTACACAAGGTTCTTGGTCTTGTCACGAGAAGGAATTCAAGGACAGACAGGCACAGCACAGTGGATGAGTAACAGAAGCGGGAGAGTTTATTAAAGTAAAAAGTACCCTGTGGCGATATGAGAGCAAGAATGATAGCAAGAGCAATGCGTGGCATTGGGGGTTTCGGTTTCTATCTTTTAGTGACCGTTATTAACCAAGAGGCAAAATATTTATTACTTGGGGTGGGAAGAAGTGTTTCACAGCTTTTCTTCCTAATTTGGTCAGGGGCTCCCTGTCATGGCCTCCACCATCTTCGAATTGTTGGTTAGATCTGGCTTCTTGTGGAGTATTGCCAGGAGGGGCCTTTGACTTTCCCAGTAGCTAGCCATGACTTCCTCCGTCCTGTCCTCTTGGGATCCTGTTAGAGCCTAACTAACCACCTACTCTAACAATCCCACAAGCCTAAAGACACTTAGACTGAGTAAGAAAAAGTAAAAAGTGGTGTTTGTGTTGAAACCAATCATTAACCTTAAAGCTTACCTCTTCATAATTTAAAAGGCAGAAGAAAAAGCAACCTACATGTGTAGGGTAACGGTACCATTCTGAAACGAGAGGTAAGTAGCTGGATATAAATAACTAAATATTTCACCTTGGAAAGGATTATCTTTTGGTCTTTTTTTTTTTTTCAAGGGCAGGAGAATATTTCGTCGTGAAGAACCAGTTGTTGGAGGGTTTTAAGCACTAGTGCTCAACTGATGAGTCACGGAACTCTACCTCTGAAATTAATAATACACTATATGTTAATTAATTGAATTTAAATAAAATAAATTTTTTTTTAAGAAGAATCACGGGGCACCTGGGTGGCTCAGTGGGTTAAGGCTTCTGCCTTCGGCTCAGGTCACGATCCCAGGGTCCCCGGATCGAGCCCCAAGTTGGGCTCTCTGCTCAGCAGAGAGGGAAGCCTGCCTCCCCCTCTTTCTCTGCCTGCCTCTCTGCCTACTTGTGATCTCTGTCTGTCAAATAAATAAATAAAATCTTAAAAAAAAAAAAGTCACAATGGTCAGGGAGGAAACTAAGATTTTTTTTTAAAAGATTTTATTCATTTATTTGAGAGTGGTAAAGATCACAAGTAGGCAGAGAGGCAGGCAGAGAGAGGGGGAAGCAGGCTCGCTGCTGAGCAGAGAGCCCAATGTCAGACTGGGCTCGATCCCACGACCCTGAGATCGTGACCCGAGCCGAAGGCAGAGGCTTAACCCACTGAGCCACCCAGGAGCCCCAGAAACTAAGATCTTGCTAATATTTGGAAAACAGCCTGTTGCTACCCAACTTCTTTGGGGCTATTACCCAACTTCTTTGCCTGAGGCCTGCCAGTACTAGCTAAACCAGAGGAAGTCACAGAGTGTTGTCACTGCAGTATCCTTTCTTCACTGAAGCAAGGAAGGATAGTGGGCAAGAAAAATCTTTTCTCAATTGCAGAAACTGAGTATGTTCGTCTATAATCTACATCTAAAATTTATCTCAATTTTCTTAACTCCCTAAATTCTCTTAGATACTTGTCTTTTATTCCTTGTTGATTTCCTAGACACTAAAGTTCAGTAACAAATTAAATGGAAATCAATGATTAATCTAAAAATAAGAAATATTCACCTTGCATTTAGACATATTAAGTGGGATAGTAGATAGAGCATAGACCTTAGAGGGAAAAGATGTCGATCCTCAGGCCTACCACTTACAAGTATGTGACCTTGAACAAATCATGTCCATCTCTCAATATTCTCATCTATAATGTAAATAATAAGCTCAACTGCTATGAAGACCAAATGATGGTTCACAAACTCTTCATGTATGGAAGACATCACAGCTGAAGATGATGCTGCCATTTCAACCGCTTCTACATTCTAACTGAGCCCATCTTACAAATCTGGTTTCTTTATTAAGAATCATCAGTGCCAATATGAGAGTTATTGGACAGTACTAGAGGGAAACATCAGTTCAAACAACACTTTTTTGTTTTTCTCCTTATTTAAAATAGATCTATGGGGGGAAAATACTTCAAGAGTCTTTGTAGCAACAGGGCAAAATAAAGCTTTCTTGGGAATAATTTGTCTACTGTTGGGGCACTAAAATGAGTATGACAAGATCATAGCACATCAACTACAAATTCACAATATGTACTTATAACAAAATAATTATTTTTGCTTAAAAGCAAGGATATGGCTAGAGCTCTTAGAATAAAACTTACCTTGTTTCACACCACCTACAAGGGTAGTGAAAGAGGACATCAAAATCATTAAATTCAATTACTAGCCCATGAAGCAGTGTTTTCCAAATTGCATTTAGTGGGGTGCTACTAGGATAGTTTTCCTTGTTTTTCAAGTGTGGATAATTGACTTCTTAATCCTGCTCTGTTCATGACCCATTGTCATCATCGGTCCCTGTAAGATCACTTTATTGGCATTTATCCCCATTCTCTTCCCCCACTTAACTTTTCTTCATAAACAACCATTCTGTTTAAAGCAAGTCTTTTTATACATATGCCGTCTTATGTTTTTGGGTTTTGTGCCCCTCTTCTTTAAATTTATGTAAATGGAATGGGGTACATACCTATTCTCTTACTTTCAATACCCACACTCTTTAAAAAATTTGTCCATGTTACTTTATGTTGTCAATTTCTTCTAGTATGTGCCCAGTACACTACATTTCCCTATCCACCCCCACAGTGATGAATGCCCACATTGCCTCCAATCCTCTGCCCCATAAACAAGCTGTCACAATTATCCCCATATATGTTCCCTATGGACTTGTTGGGAAAGTCTTTGGAATACAGAGCCAGAAACAGAATTGCTGAGTCACAGAATATACACCTACTCTTAAATTAACTGGATACTGCCCAACTGCCCTCCAAAATGGCAGGACCATTCCACATTCCCAACAGTAACCTGGAAGGATTCCTGCATCCTTACAGGTACTTGACATTGTTCAGCTTTCTTTTGTCAATCTAATGGGTCTTCTTCTATATATTCTACATAACCTCTTGCAGTAAGTAGGCAAACAAAAAAGTTGCTTGAACATTTCTGCTCCTATATACTGTCTGTTCATATCCCTTTTCCATATCTCTACTGAGGTTGTTATTGTTACTTTCTATATGTTTCTTAATTATTCTAGACTTCAATCCCTTGTTGGATTTAGATATTTCAAGTATCTTTGACCAATTCATCATTTATCTGTTAATTTTATATTCTATAGTCTCTATTGAAAGATAAATTGAGGCATAATAAAAATTTAAGAGCTTGTTTGAACAAAAATTGGTACAAATTGGACAGCAGAAATGGTTAGGAACACTTGCTCTACTGACAAGAGCTCAGAGAGAGTCTTCTACAGAGAAAAGGCAGAAGAAAAGCCAATTATTGGGCACCTGAGTGGCTCAGTGGGTTAAGCTGCTGCCTTCGGCTCAGGTCATGATCTCAGGGTCCTGGGATCGGGGCCCGCATCGGGCTCTCTGCTTGGCGGGGAGCCTGCTTCCTCCTCTCTCTCTGCTGCCTCTCTGCCTGCTTGTGATCTCTCTCTGTCAAATAAATAAATAAAATCTTTAAAAAAAAAAAAAAGCCAATTATTGACTGGCTACAGCTTAAATTTTAGTTGGCTATTTGTGAGTGGTTGTCCTTAGCATTTTGATTTTGTAACCTTGAGGTATTTATAGGCTCAATTTTTGGTTTGCTTAATGTAGGCCACTGCAGCATTAGTGCCACAGCAGTCTAATGGCTTCTTTAATTAATCTCTGCCATGGAAAACATCAAGCTGTGTTTTGATGTGATTATCTTTTTTTTTTTTTTTAACTTATGATGAGAGAAAAACTCTCTAAAGGCCTAATATACAAGGGAAGCCATTTTAGATTTCTTTCTAAGTTAGCATGACTGCACATCGACTTTGTTCAAAACAACAGCCTGATTTACAGCCTGCTACACATTTATTGTACATGTGCTTGTGTAGCCTAAGGAAAGGTAGCCAAAAGGAAAACCCTCTTGTCCTTGAGATATCAATAACACTCCTGTTCCCTACATTCCTTTACAATAAAACTCATAATTCCTGCCTATACACTAACCTATAATCTACTGAGCTTTTACAAGATATAAAAAAGTATACAAATCCATAGAAACTATTTATTCTCCAGAGTACTTTCTTCCCTGTGAAGAGTGTGCTTCCTGTGCAGCTGTTTTAACTTGGGCTCAGATAAAACTCTTTACTTTTAGAAATTCTAAATGGTTTGTTCAATTTGTGTTGACACTTACAATCTGTGCTTTTGCAATGTTGTCAAATAGGTTGTACCCCACTCTTCAGTATAAAGACAACCTCCAACCAACTTTACATTAATATATTTTGGGGTCTTAAGTAACAGACATACTATTAAGGTTGGATGATTGTTTTTAAGATTCTATTTTTATTTAGCATATATTATTTGCTTCAGGGGTACAGGTCTATGAATCATCAGTCTTATCCATTTCACAGCACTCACCATAGCGCATACCCTCCCCACTATCCATTTACCCCCCACTCCCCAGCAACCCTCAGTTCGTTTCATGAGATTAAGAGTCTCTTATGGTTTATCTCCCTCCTGATCCCATCTTGTTTCATTTTTTCCTTCTCTACCACCCCCCCGACATCCTACCCTGCCTCTCAAATTCCTCCTATCAGAGAGATCATTTAATTTTCTTTTTCTGATTGACTTATTTCCCTCAGCATAACACCCTCTAGTTCCATCCACATCACTGCAAATGGCAAGATCTCTTTTCTTTTGATGACTGCATAGTATTCCATTGTAGATATACACCACACCTTCTTTCTCCATTCATCTGTTGATGGACATCAAGGTTCTTTCCAATGTTTGGCTATTGTGGACATTGCTGCTATAAACATTCCAGTGCACGTACCCCTTCAGATCACTGTATTTGTACCTTTAGCATAAATACCCAGTAGTACCATTGCTGAGTCATAGAGTAGCTCTATTTTCAACTTTTTGAGGAATCTCCATACTGTTTTCCAGAGTGGCTACTCCAGCTTTCATTCTCACCAACAGTGTAGGAGGGTTCCCCTATCTCCTCATCCTCGCCAACATCTGTCATTTCCTAACTTGTTAATTTTAGCCATTCCGACTGGTGTGAGGTGATATCTCATTGTGGTTTTGATTTGTATTTTCCTGATGCCGAGTGATGTTGAGCACTTTTTCATGTGTCTGCTGGCTATAAAGATTTTAAGTAATCTCTACACCCAATGTGGGGTTTGAACTCGTGACCCTGAGATCAAGAGTGGAACGCTCCACTGGAGGAGCCAGCCAGGCACCCTAAAACTGGGATGATTAATAAAAAAAGAAAAAAATATATATATGCTCCTCTATTTTCACTTTCTATTAATTTCTTAGTTTGACTTTTCACATGTACACCTTTAATGCATCCAGAGCCCCACCTTTTCATGTGGTGTTTAATTTTCTTCCATTTGTTTTCTTTTCCCCATTGATTTGTGCAGCCATGTTTATTGTACATTACCTTTCCAACTGATATTGATGTTGGAAGTCCAAGAAGCACTGTTTAAATAGCAAGATATTAAACAAGAGTAGTGAACACCTAGTTGAAAGAACTGATAATGGTAGATAAGGGTTATTTTAGGAGAACATAAAAACTATACATTGTATTTTTAAACATACCAATCCATAATGAAGTAAAAATCATGTCCATTAGAAATTTTTAGATGATAAAATAGGGATGGTTTTGGTAATCTGGAAAATACACATTGAGAAATTACTTACTTCTAGGGTGCCTGGGTGGCTCAGCCTGTTAAGCGACTGCTGTCAGCTCAGGTCATGATCCTGGAGTCCCAGGATCCAGTCCCACATCAAGTTCCCTGCTCAGCAGGGAGTCTGATTCTCCCTCTGACCCTCCTCCTTCTCATACGCTCTTTCTCTCTCAAATAAATAAGATCTTTTTTAAAAAGGGAGAGAAACTACTTCTATATAGCACCAGTTCACATTCAATCAATGGATTCCCTGATCTAAATCTCTAAAATACAGCAACAAACCTTGGTTAGGTGATACTGAAAGTTTGATTACCCAAAATATCAATCACTAGGCAGCTATTTGAACAATGGCTTGAAGCCCCGCTTTAAAAAATAAGTTCACTCCCTTTCTCCAACAACTCTCTGCAGAGGAAAAAAACAAAAACAAAAAACAAAAACATAGTAGGCGCCAGTTCGCATATATCTAATCGAATTCGAGAATCAAGGAAAAGTCCTTTTTCAAATGTTTGAACTGGTAAATTCGCCCTATGAGTGAACAATTCATACTGAAATCAACTCAGAAAGGCAGCTATAAACACCAGTCCCTTAATAATTTAACGTGTGTGGGGTACCGTATGAGTATTAGAATTTTCTTCCCTACACTTGTGGATTGCATTGTCCAAATGTCTTTGCTGAACACTTTTAACTAAATCAGAAAAAGACGGGGGTGGAGGTGGGGATGGGGAGGAGAGGGCAGATAATACAACAGCAGGAAACCTGCGGAACTAATACGTTACTTGGGGGAGGGGGGACTGGCTCTCGTTAGTGGTTTCTCTTGTTGAGCGTTGACGAGTCATTTCACCTTCCTCGGCTTCGATTTTCCACTGTTGGACGGAGAGGTTAGGAAGTATGAGTTAACTTCCTCCGCTCTTCCTTTTCGAGTCTTCCCAAATTGATTGACAAACTTTGCGCTTTCACTCCGCCTCTCTACGCCTGCGCGGAAGAGGCGCCTCGCTTTAATACCTTCATTTAGCCTCTCCTGCGTAGGCGCCAGTTTCCCTCCCTCTCTGAGAGAGGCGGGACTTCCTGTCCCTTATAGACCAACTACCGGAAGTGACTGCAGACGAATCGGCGTTAGCGAAGCCTGGGAGAGTGTAGGTTGGCGGTGCTAACTGCTGCTCTAGGCTTCAAAGATGCCAGGTCTGGCGGCCGCAAGCCCTGCCCCGTCTGACTCACAGGAGAAAAAGCCGCTGAAGCCCTGCTGCGCCTGCCCGGAGACCAAGAAGGCCCGCGATGCTTGGTCAGTGCGCCAGCGGGGAGGGGGCGGCGGGCAGGCCCCGCGCGCCGCCTTCCGGTGCCTTCGTGCCCTGCCTTGCCCTGGGCTCGTAGTTTCGCTGTGCTGCGCTGTTGAGAGTTAAGAGGGCCCTGTAGGGTATGGATCCGCTGTCTCCACTGAGCCCATAGCCCAGACCGGAAACATGGATGAAAGGTTAAGAGAGTTGTCAGACTGAACCAGGCTCGCTTCACTTAGTGATCCGTTACTGCAAGGGGTTTTTGAGTATCTGTTATGTGTCAAGCACTGCCTTAGGTCTACTAAAGACCTAGAACTATAGATGCTGCTTGATTTAAAGGAGCTTAAAATGAATGGAGACGTATGCTAAAATGGCTGTTACCACGTGGTATGGGCCGTGATAGAAAATTTGGCAAGATCAAAGAGGAAAAGTGTTCAGGTAAAGTTTTGGCACAGTAGGACACGGTACATTTCTTGAAGTACTGAAGAGTTCCCCCAACCTCTCCCCGCTCTTTGGGTAAATGAATTAAAGATCAGACTATGACGTTGATGACAGTGTTCAGAATAGTACATCTAAAGTACTATCAACGCACAAAAGGTTTTGTTTGTACTAATTTTATACAGCCTGTGTTGTGGAGCAAGTCTCATTTGGGGGATGCTCAGAAAATGTGAATGTACACCTCTTCCTCCAACCCCTTTTTGTCCTCCTATAAAAATAATAAAAAGTGGCTTAGTGGGGTTAATAATTGTAGGAGCTTAGTGCTTTTTATTAATACTCAGTACTTCGCAAATAATACTGTGAAAGGTGAACTGAAAGACTACAATCTGATAAATGCTTATTGAATCTAAAAATAGTATGCTGTCATGATTAAGAGTCTGGGATCCAGAGTCAGGGTTTGAATCCTGGTCCACCGCTATGTGACTTAGAGCAAATTGTGCGAAATGGGCTTAATAAAAATATCCACCTCTATCTAGGATTACTGTAAGGGTTAATGATTCAAGCCACACAAGTGTCTTGCTAGCTATTACCTTCATAGGGAGCTCTACCCCAAGCATTTATTCATTTGCAGGCAGCCCTTGAGCTGTTTGAAGGATGTGTAGGATTTGGATCTCTAAAGGAGAACTTAACCTTCAAATTGTTTTTGTGTTAATTGCTTCAGACCACTATGCCCATATACCTGTAGTTAGTAGTCTTTTTTTTTTTTGAATAATTGAACTTGGCTTAGCTTGATCTTTGCTAAAATTACATTTTCAGGCCCTAGAAATAAAGCTGTGTGGTCCTAGGTTTTACTTTGTGAATTTTACAAATAAAAAATTCTTTGATCATCATGAGGGAGGCTCATCAGGATGCTGTTGGCTGCCAGATCTTGCTGTTTGAATGTTTTGGGGTGTATTGTGATAAGAAGATTTATTTAGGTCTATTTGAATGTAGGGCAGAATAAAAGATTTAATTCCTCTGTACTAGGCAAAAAATTAAGTTCTTCTCTCTGTCCTTCATTTAAGGTAGATATTGTACTCAGATGGTTTATTTCATTAGAGAACTGTGTTGTTCCTTGGATATGAACTAGAGGCAATATTAAGCATAATTATTTCTTCTAATTAGATTCTCCCTAAAAACTAGTTAGTTATCTGTGAAACATCTTTATGGGCATGGAAGTATCACAAGAGCCAATAAAAACAAAGCCATTTGGTGTAGTAGCTTTTTTAATTTTCTTAACTCCAGCTACATTCCATCAGACCCATGTTCTGCCTCACTCCCCATCACTATCATGCATGCTTACTTACTACTAACGTGTTTAATGCCTGCTTTGTTAGATAACAAGTATAATTTGTTTTATAGCATCATTGAGAAAGGAGAAGAACACTGTGGACACCTAATTGAGGCCCACAAGGAATGCATGAGAGCCCTGGGATTTAAGATATGAGACGGTGAGCAAGATTCTTTATGATTGGGAAGATAATACATAGACTTATTGCTTCAGATTTGTGCTTTATAGATTTAGCAGTAATTTGGGCAACATTCTGTTCAAAAGGCAGTTCTCCTGGCTAATCTAAGATGCTTAAGTATCACTTAAAAATAATTTTCAGTTTCTAATATAGGGAGTAAATGATGCTAATAAATTGAGAGGTATTCAGTGGATCTTTCACAAAAGGGTTTGATAAAAGCCTTTAGAGTCAGAAGGAGGGGCGCCTGGTGGCTCAGTGGGTTAAGCCTCTGCCTTCGACTCGGGTCATGATCTCAGGATCCTGGAATCAAGCCCCATATTGGGCTCTCTGCTCAGCGGAGGGCTTGTTTCCCCGTCTCTCTCTGCCTGCTTCTCTACCTACTTATGATCTCTCTCTCTCTGTCAAATTAAAAAAAAAAAAATCTAAAAAAAAAAATTTTAGAGTCAAAAGGAATAATAGTGTAGGAAGTACAAAATAATCAGTTGTCTGACTTAAAGGAACTAAAAGGAAAATATTCTTTATTTCTTGTTTCAGATGTTGTGGGTCTTTAGGTAGGGGCTTTTAAGTAGGGAATAAGTAGTACATAGAAACATTGCTTTCTGCAAAAGAAAAAGTAACTATCACTACTTTTTTGTACCAGGCTTCCAATAATACTGCAACCTCAGACCTTTTTTTTTGGGGGGGGGGGATATTTATTTATTTATTTATTTATTCATTCATTCATTTGTCACACAGAAAGGAAGAGAAAGAGAGAGCATACAGGTAGGCAGAGGGAGAGGTTGAAGCAGTTTCCCCTCTGAGCAGAGAGTCTGATGCAGGGCTCAAACCCAGGACCCTGGGATATGACCTAAGCCAAAGGCAGAAGCTTAACAGACTGAGCCACCCAGGTGCCCTAGACCTTTTTTTTTTTTTTTTTAAGAACTCTGAATCCAAGTTTTAATGCTAAAAGGGACCTTAAATTAACAACAATACCATAAATAAATGATCTTTTGTTTGGAAGCTCTTTCTTCAGATAGCACCTTAATTCCTTCTGGTCAGGTCTGTGTTCAGAAGTCTCCTTATGAGGCACGTGGGTGGCTCAGTCTGTTAAGTGTCTACCTTCAGCTCAGGTCATGATCCTGGAGTCCTGGGATTGAGCCCTGTATTGGGCTTCCTGCTTAGTGGGGAGTCTGCTTCTCCTTCTCTCTCTGCCCCTCCCCCTTCTTGTGCTTTCTCTCTCTCTCTTTCTCTTTCTCTATAAATCAGTAAAATCTTTAAAGGAAAAAAAAAAAGCCTCCTTCCTAGAGAATCTTTGCCTCAACACTCCATCTGAAATATCATTCCTTCCCATCACTATCCCAACACTGTCCTATAGAACTTCCTGTGATAATGAAAATATTCTGTACCTTCACTCTCCACTATGCTATATGTGGAGCCATATGTGGCTATTGAGCCCTTGAAATGTGACTAGTAAAACTGAAGAACTGAATATTTAGTTTAATTTTAATTTAAATAACCATATTCAGCTAGTGGCTACCCTATTCTTAACATCACTGCTTGCATATTAGATATTTACTTATTATCTGCTTTTCTTTACTTCAAGTAGAATTTAAACTCTGAGAAAATAAGAATTTTTTGCTTTACTCTCTGTCATATCCCTAGGACCTGTAACCATGGCTGGCACGTAGTAGGTTCTCATTAGAGGTTTGTTAAATAAATAAATAAATAAATAAATGAGGAACTAAGGCCTCCCAAAGTGAGTTCTCCTTCCTTTGCTTTTTGCCTACCCCTCCCACCCGCCAATATCCACACCACACCACCGCTTTTAACTTAATAATAGCTGAGAGATAAAGCCAAAGTCACATACCAATGTAACAGTAATAGAAAGCCTGGTTTCTTTCCCTTTCACCTCGCTTCTGCCTCTTTAGAATTTCACATATGGCTAGTCTTCCTCATGGAGCTATAAAAAAGGATGGACAAGGAACCTGTTCCAAGCTGATAAGAAGTATCACTATGTAGTGGAGAACAGTCTAGGATGAAAGTCTTGAGGCTTTAATTTTGGTTCTCCTGACGTCTAGTTTAGCATGTATTTTACTTCAGCTACATTTAACATTCATCAAGACACTAATCCTCCCTGGGTTTCATTTTTTTAATTTATAAAAAGAGAACCATAATACATTTTGTGATTTTATATATGGTATGGTGTATATATATGGTACATATTTTATATATGGTATGGTGTATATATATATATATATATATATATGGTATGATTTTATATATGGTATACAGTATTCTGTGTGTACACGACATACTTAAATGGCTTTTAGATTTCTTTAAATCCCATGATGAATCATTTTGTAAAATAAGTAAGTTTGGGGATATGTGTCAGGGGGTGTTCTTTAAAAGTTAAGTATACCTTTTGATTATTTTTAAAGACCTAGAATCTTAACATTTATACACGGTTTCCTTGTTCATAATCTAACTCTCTTCCTAGGGTGTTGTATAAACTGCTGGTTAGTGCCAAGCCTGTCTTGATAAAAAAGATGATTTTTTAAAATGCTTATTTTAGGAGCAAGAGAAACTTCTCTTGGACTTCACATGGACCACAGAGGAGCTACAACTGATATGAAAATTATCATAAATTCACAAGGACTCAAGGATATCCTAGTTTTCTTTATATTATTGGGACAGAGAGTGAGAGTGATTCTTATGTACTTCGTTTGTGTGTAGAAGAAAATGGAGAAACTTTGGACTTACAAGACCTGATGTTTAACTGTGTGGTCTTGGGCAAGTCTGTCACTTTCTGGACCTTAGTTTATATATCAGAGTCTTTGTGATGATTAAATGACAGGTGTATAAATAGGATTTGTCAACTACTTAAGGGAAACCAGAATGGGATAGTCTATGTCTTGGGAATTGTGGATAGCAGACATTCAGTTGAGGTCTGTTGAATATATGACCTGATTACATATTTTTGGATCCCGGTTATGAGAGAAACAATCTGAATCCACATAGGGCCTTTCTTAGAATTCAGATGTCATGTTTTCATTTACAGTATGATAGTGCTTTTGGAAAAGGAATAGGTGTTTGGATCTCCTTTGGTCCCAGGTGTCCTATTTCTCTAACACCCATTGGGAAATGGATGAACAGTGAAGTAAAAAAAACTTGTTCAGGTGACTAATGGATAGCTGGTAGAATTAAAACTGGAGTTTAGGTCTTTTTCATGTTCTCCAAAACACAGATGCTTTACACTTTATTCCTTGCATTTAATGAGATCTATTGCCAACATACTCATTTTTAGGACTGCACATAGTCTTGATCTTCAATCCTGAAACTTTATTGTTGGGGTGCTTGAGTGGCTCAGTCAGTTTGATGGCTGTCTTCAGCTCAGGTCATGATCCCGGGGCCTAGGATCAAGCCCCACATTGGGCTCCCTGCTCAGCAGGGAGCCTGCTTCTCCCTCTCCCGCTGCCCCTCCTCCAGCCTGTGCATGTGTGCACACTCTGTCTCTCTTTCTCTCTCTCTCACTTTGTTTCTCAAATAAATAAAAATTTTAAAAACTTAAAAAAGGGAAAGACCTACTGTTAAAATGCGTAAGGGTGGCTGTGTGTGTGTGTGTGTTTATCAATAACCAGGTCATTGGCTGTAAAATCCAATACGACTGTCTACATTGTTATAAGGTAAACCTAACTAAATGGATATGCCTTAGACTGTTAGATCACATTTTTCTGAGGATAGCTGTAAAGGAAAAACACTTTTGCAAACCTAGATCTTCCTGGTAATGATCGCAAAAGTTACTTAATTCAAAAATTTTTTGTAGATTTTAATGTTAGATCATAAATAAGATAGGTCTTATTGTACCTTTAATTTAGTACATTGGGACTTAATATAAAAGTAGGCTACATTGAGCCAGAAGTGTACTTTGTAATCACCTGAGGACTGTTTTCCAAAATTCACATGCCGTAGGCCTTGATCTCTTCCTGTTGACTCAGAAACTCCTGTGTACCCTTTAACTCATGTATACCCTTTAAGAACCGTTAGGTTAAGCTGAAGAAGTAGCAGAGATACTGCTAAATACAAACTACCTAAAGATTTAATAATAGCAAAGGAAGAGACTTGAAAACTCCTAGGGAAAAATACGATGGTAATGACTCTAGACACTTTCTTCTGTCTTATGACTATTTTTTTTTTTTTAACCTGCAAGAGAAACTAGAGAAACCAAGAACCTGCTTAAAAATGTAAAGAGGAAATGGCAGCTAGTATCTTTCTGACTTTAGGAGTCAGAAGGAACCTTGAGAACTCAGTCTAAGGACTAAAATTGTTGAAAGAAAACGAAAGGACAAGGACTGAGCAGTGAGGATACTCTATTTACTGTTTAATAGAACTTAATAGTTGGTTAAAGTATGCTGATTTCACATACACCCACCTAATTATCTATGAAAATATGATCCCAAGAAAATCCAGAAAAAGTGTCATTTCTTGCTATTCAAACTTTTATTCATTCAGTAGATCTTTATTGTTAAATACTAGAAAATGCTGGCATGAGAAAGACAGGGTCTCTTCTGTCAAGAACTTTACATCCACATATATAACCAAGAGTTTTATACCCAGAGGCTTTCAGGAGTAGCCCGTCCTGATACATAGTTAGTGGCAGAAGAAATAACAGTGGCATGGATTGCTGTCTCTTACAGTGTGGGTGGTTTCATTTCTGCTTACGTTCCTGCTCAATCCTTTCCTTAAGTGTATTCTTCCTTTGAGCCTTTTAGAAAAGAGAGTTCAGATGTTTGTATTGTTAGTGAGGTTTATCTTTTCTTAAACCACATGCAGGGATTAATAGCTAGATGAAGAAGCACTTGCATTGGGCCTGAAGAGTTGGCTAGCCCAAATGACTTACCATTTTAAGCACTGTTCTCTGTCTTCTGGGATAGGGACTGGGGGTGGGGGTAGATCTCGGTCTCGAGAGAATCCTGGTACTGATTGACTTAAACCAGCAACCCTATCCTCTACTACTTTCCTTTTTTGATTTCTATATGGATTTCATTTTTTCCCCTGGGGTCAAAGTGAGTAACTTTACACAGGAAGTGTCTTGGATACAGAGCTGACCTTCTGCCTTCCACTTTGTGGATCTTTGCCAGACATACTTGAATCAGCAAGGAGGGCTTTGCAAATATCTTCTCTTGAATATCTGTAAAAATGAACTGCCCTAGCCTTTTTGGGAAGATATGTTTTAATAAATAAATATATATAGTTTTTAACAAAGACTTCTGAAGATTAAAAAATGTACTAGATCGAACAGTTTTGGTGATGATTTTTTAGTTAGACAAAACTAGAGTTTAAAACTATAGGTTTTTAAAAAAAAAAAAAATTAAAAATAAATAAATAAATAAATAAAAACTATAGGTTTTTATTCTAAACCACAGTTTAGAATTAATAGTACTTGAGTGAGATTCATTTCCAGTGGTCTTAATTCCCTAAATCCCTAGGTCTGGCATGATGTTTGAAATCTAATTTTCTAATATAAAATTTTTTTTTGTAGGTTTACTCTGTGAATGAATAATTCCTGAAGAATGAAGAAGATTCAGTAGTTGTGAGAATTCTTTGAGGACCTTTGATAAATGGAAAAAGTATTTATAATTTATTAAAAAAAAAAAAGGAAATATCTCTGGTCAGAAATCTTAAGGTGTGTTTCTTTTTGTGTTCCTCACATCCTTACCTGGCATTTATTTATTTTTCTTTAAGGATATAGTTTTAAAAAAATCTTAAAATATTAATCTCTTCTGTTGTGTCTTTCTGGGAACTCTAGATAAGGAGAAAGCAGGTACTGATCTCACTCAGTGAAATCTCCAAAATGAAGTGCATAGAAGTAAGGAAATAACCGAGTTGAGAATGGGTATGGTAGCCATGGCATCTCATTCAGTGTTTTTGGTTTTTATTTTTAACTTACTTAAAGGCAAGAACTGGACAAGCTTTCAGTCTTAATATATTATATCATTATTGTTACTCTTCACTAGTTCTCTCCTTGGGGTAAGTTATTTGTTTAGATTTTGGACTACATTTAGGTGCCTTGGCTTGGAAGATCTTAACTGTATGGCATAATTAATCTGTAGATGTCTAGTTGCATTTTAAGATAAACTAGGATCCTTAGTTTAATGCCTCTGGCCAGATAATTGTCTCTTATTGATTAGAAGCTGGCCCAGACCAGAGGCTGGACAAGGACAGATAGTCACCAATGAAATAGCTTAGTGCTCTGCTACAGAGTGATACCTGGGGTAGAACATAGAACCCCATGGTCCTGTTAGCTGCTTATGGGCTAATGAAACAAGGTTGTATTCTGCCTGAAGTAAATTGAGTTTCAAATCTCAACAAAAAATACTGAAGAACATAAGAGAATATGTGGTGTCCATACGTCATTCTGTGATGGGAAAATTGCCTCTTTTATAAAATAAAGGAGCTGAATTAAATTTTTCCTTAGGATTCCTTCTAGTTAATTAACAGCGTGGCTTTGAAATATGACAGACTTAGGTCAACAGATCACAACCTCTTTCAGTCTGTTTTTCTCATCTGAAAGAAAAAAAGCAAGGATAGAAGTAATACTTAACTCTACAGGGTTGTGACTACTACTTAAAATGGTTTGTATACTATGGATTTGGCATAGTATCTAGCATTTAATGTTGATTAACATTCTCTAATTCTTTGATTTTATACTCATATTTCCCCTGAATATTTGTTTGGATATAATATGTTCGGAGGTATTTTATAGCTTTCAGAGTATTCTTATAGGTGAAGAATAGAATTTTGGACTCCTAAGACAGATAAAAATCAGCTTCCCACCAAAACACCCAGTCCTTGGCAGATAGTCATCCAGATTCTGCTTGAATATGCCATGAACTACACAAAAGGGGAAAAAATTTATAAACTTACCACCCAGTGTTAATTTTTGCTGTGTGCTGTTCCAAACTTTTCTTATGTATTTATACATGTTTTAAAATAATAAATGAGGTCATTTTTCTATACTATATATTTTTAATGAAATCATAATACTACTTTTCTCCCTTGATGTATTTTACCAGCTGTGATTATAATCCTCATATGTATAACTCCATTTGAGCTTACTATTATTTAACCAATTCCCTCTTGTTTATACCATCATTCATTCAACAAAGTGCTTTGTAGAATGCTTGCTCTATGTCAGATACCATTTGTGGAATTGAGTATCGGTCTTAAATAGGACATATACCTGACACCTAAATTATTTCTGATTTTTTTGGTGGTTGGTTTTATGGAAATGTATAAGGAAGAAATCACCTGAAATCATACCAGTGTACAATAGGACGACTTTTTGGTGACTTTGCCATTCATCCCTTTCTGCATGTATATACTTTATTATTTCTGGGGGGGGCACTTCATAATAACACTGCACTGGAAGTTTCCATAGGAATTTCTTTACAGATCCCTTACTAATCACTTAGCTAAGGATGGGCCAGAGTCTATGCATGTTTTCAAGGCTTTGGATGAGTATTGCCAGACTGACCTCTAGAGGGGGGTTACCCATTGCACCTTTGTATCTGGGGGTGTCTATTTCCCTAAGCTCTTAGCAAGGTTAGTTTTTTCAGGCTTTGCCAGTTTGATATGTTCACATATGTAAAGGAACTAAAGCGCCCTTCTTAACATCTGCCATAGTTAAAAATGTATCTCATAAGACCCTCTGCCCATCCTTCCCTAGTGCTTAAGCCTTCCCAAAAATTACGCGTAACATTTTAATACTAGTAATAGTAAGAAATGTTACCACAGTAATTTGAAAAATTAATAGGTGACCACCACATTCTGACATATATCTTTGCTAAGCCCTTGATATTCACAGTAATTCCCAAAACAATACAGACACAGTCACACCATTCTTTCTAATCATCTCTTTTTGTCTAACCTTAAAACATTTGACTGAAAGGTGGATAAGAATAGGACCATGAGGATGCCTGGGTGGCTCAGTTGGTTAAGTATCTGCCTTTGGCCCAGGTCATGATCACAGGGTCCTGGAGTCAAGTGCCGCATTGGTCTCCCTACTCGGTGAGGAGTTTGCGTCTCCCCCTCACTCTGCCCCTCCCCCCTGCTCACACCCTCTTTTTCTCTCTCTCAAATAAATAAAATCTTTAAAAAAATACAGGACCAGAACCCTAAGTAAGGCCTACTTTAGGATAACTGTATGTTTCATTGGTCTGATGTGAGGCTGCTGGAAGAACCATAATTCCCATTTTACAGGTGAGACGTGTTCACTTTAAGGAAATCACTGTGGTCAAACAGCTGGTGACCTGGAATGTGAGTCTTGGTCAGTAGAGTTCAAGCTGGATGTTCTTTCCTGTACCAGATATCTAATATAAACATCACATATTCATAGTTATTCATACAGTTCATATCTAGTAAAGGCCTGTTAAATGCAAGTAACTGCCCTAGGTGTTGAATATTCATGTGTAGATCAGACATATGTCTTGCACTCAAGGAGATGAGAGGCTATTTGACTCAACATCTACTCGGGACATAATATATGCCTAATTATGTGCTAAGTAGTGAACAAAGATGTAAGATATGGTCTTACTCTGAGCTTCTCAGTTTATAATCTAGTACCTATGTGTATATAAACTGAACATACAAAGTTGAATACTCAGTATTATGATGAATATTCCAAGATACTTTCCTAAAACGAGTGCATGTGTGACTACCCAGGGTTTCCTTTAGCTGTCAAAAACTGCTAGCTGGTAGTTCCATCTCTGTTGATTATGGTAATTTTGAAAGCAAGTAATAGAAAATCCTCACCAAGAGAAACTCATATGTCTGGAAATCCAGAGTTAGGGGAAGCTCTAGATGCAATGATGTCATAGGTTCAGTGATATTATCCAAGAATCCAATTGTTTTCATCTCAGAGCTCTTTCTTCTGGGACTGATGATACCATGTACTTCCTTGTTCAAGTCCAGCAGAAGAGAGAAAGCATTCCCAAGACATGAAATCCCTTTTTTTAAAAGTCTGATTGAGACAAATTAAGTTATATTTGCTGTATAGTTGCTGACCAGTAATAGTTGCCGAACAGAGCGCCTTATGCAGATTGGCTTAAACAGGACCCCTCCCCCCCCACCCTTGGATCCCTTTGTAATTATAGTTATCAGCACAAAACTGGAATTCTGTAACAAGGAGGAAGGGATAAATAGACTGAGTAGGCAATCAATTTTCCACCTTGTTCACTTAACAACTAAGTCATCCTAAATGGCCAAACTGAGTTTTAAAGGAGCATCTCCTCTCCTAGTTTACTCAAACTTTTCAGAGAAACATATTAGTAAAGCACAATAAATTGGCTGATGTTAAGTTTTCATAGAATAAAACAATTAACAGATGTTCAGAGAACTGTTTCCTGAAGAGTGGGCCTTCTGGAGATCCCAAGGGAGATCTGAGTCCAGAAGCATTCACCTGCAAGTACCAGAATGCCTAATTATAGTGCTTAAGCAAGAAATATAGTTGACGTCCTGTCATGAAGTCTGAAGGTTGAGAGTTCCAGATCCAAGATAGTGGCTCAGTAAAACTCTGGAGAAATGTGACTTATTCTATTTTTCAGTTCTTTATCCTCCTCCTCCTTAGGTATGTCACATCTCATGGTAGCTTCAAGCATTACATCACTGCACTACACTGGTCAAGCCAAGATAGTAGCAGGCTTCACACTGTCTGTCAGGAAGATTTTTTCCCAGAAGCCCCACATACACTTCCTCTTATATCCCGTTAGTCACATGCCCACTCGTAAGGCAGTTGCCACCGAGAGGAATAGGATATTGTGCTTGGCTTTGACCAGTCTTATTTTAGGCTCTGGCAACTGAGGGAAAATCTCACCTTCCTTAACATACTGTCCAAGCAAAATCGCAGTTCCATAAACTAAGAAAAAATGGGGAATGGCTATAGGGCAGACAAACAGTAGTGTCTGCCTAAGGTCAACTTGGCAGTATGTGTCCAAAGCTCAGATCATGCCTCTGTTCCATTTTAATAGACATTAGGAAAGGATTAATCTCAAGCTCAGTGTTTTTCAAACTCTATGTGGTTTACTTTTTTCCAATTAATAATCACTACTCGGAAGTTGGGGAAAATATAGTTTAAAAAACATATACTCTACAAGCCCAGTCTTCATTGCATTGCCGTAAGTCCCTTTGTCAAATTGCTATAAAAATGTCAATTCTCTCAGTTTCTGTCATCATCTCATCATGGACCGGTAATAGCTCACAGACCAGCCGTCGTTCACAGAATCCCTTGGAGAGGCAGGTTAGCCAGCTGACTTCATAATCTGGCCCTTGACCTGCCTTTCCTACCTCATGTCCTGCTGTTCCTCCTGATTCACCTGCAGTAGGCGGTCCTCTATTACCAGAATATGTCGTGTATTTTGTTTTACTTCTGGACTTGACTTCACATTCTGTTCTCCTTTCCTGGAATGCCCTCCTCCTAGTTGGGGAACACCTCATCATCTTTTTAGACTGGCTTAAATGTCACCTTCCCTGTGATGTTTTTTCCTGAATTTTTTCTCCCTGATCAGGGCTTTTGACCCCCAAATACATTTATTTAATTGGATTGCAATTATTTCTGGGTCCGTCTCCCTCGATAGACCAATAGTTCCTTGAAAGTGACAGTTGTCATGCTCATCTGTATATCCCCTGTGCTTGCCACACATACTCTGCCCTAAATAAATGCTTATTGAATTGAATCAACTCAACAAATGGTGTGATGATGCGACTTCTGTTTGTTCCCTTTTATTCTCCCCCCAATGTTTTTGGGCATCTGGCTGGCTCAGTTGGTAGAGCATGCAACTCTTGATCTCAGAGTCATGTTGACTCTAGAGATTACTTTAAAATTAATTAATTTTTAAATATTTTATGTGATTTATTATTTTTTTAAAAGTTGATGAAGCTGGGGAAAAAAATGTCCACTCTTGGAGTTTTGGCTCTTGTAATTTCTTTTGTCTTAGCTATCAGTTTCATAAATGTTCTTTCCATTGAGGTAGGGATTTTGATTTTTTTTAAATAATTTTTTTATTTTTTATAAACCTATATTTTTATCCCCAGGGGTACAGGTCTGTGAATCGCCAGGTTTACACACTTCACAGCACTCACCAAAGCACATACCCTCCCCAATGTCCATAACCCCACCCCCCTTCTCCCAACCCCCCTCCCCCCAGCAACATAAGTGACTCTTAATCTCATAAAATTAATTTTTAAAAAAAACATATCAGGGGCACCTGGGTGGCTCAGTGGGTTAAAGCCCCTGCCTTCGGCTCAGGTCATAGTCCCAGGGTCCAGGGATCGAGCCCCGCATCAGGTCCCTGCTCAGCGGGGAGCCTCCTTCCTCCTCTCTCTCTCTTCCTGCCTCTCTGCCTACTTGTAATCTGTCTGTCAAACAAATAAATACAAATCTTAAAAAAAAGAACATACCATTTTTACACTTTTTTTTTTTTTTTTTGCTGGCCTGTCAAATGTGGTTTTAAAAACAAGCTGCAACTTGGCTTTGTTGTATTCTCATCACAGGTCCCATCTTTTAGGCAACAATGTTATTGTCACTGCAGGCAGAATGTGAGTTTTATACACTGATGATGCCACACACACATATCCCAGCAGCAGGGTCAAATCCCCTGGAGCAATAAAGGAGCCTGTATATGGATACATAAAACTCCCAAAGGTACCTAGCAAGGTGGGACAACACAAAGAACACACGATTTAAATGCCTACGCTTTAGTTCACATACTAGCTCTGTGACCTTCCTTAACCTGAGTTTGTTTCTTCCAATGAAAAAAAAAAAAAAAAGATCCCATGGGATGACATGAGGAAACAAAGACTGCTTGATAAATGTTAGCATGCTCAGATGAGCACGTATGTGGATTGACAAAGAAGGGAGGCTGGAAATAAGAGCAGGTCTGCCTGTCTCTTTAATGGGTCAGGGCGGGGCCACTGGTCAGGCTTGCTGAGAAAAATGACCTGCTTTGAAATTCTAGCCTCCATTGCTTCTTCTTTCCTGCTTCTGATTTCCTGGCTCACAGCTGGCAGGAATCACCACTCTGACAGCTCTGGGTGCATGACTAAGGTGGAGGGATGAACAGCTGCTGCTTGCCTAAGTCAGTGGGTTGGTTGGGAGGCAGGCAGGTGACATAAAAGCAGCATATGGAAATCCCCAAACTCTACTGCTCAAATGACATCCAGATCATTGCCATGAGGAAGACTGTGGGCAGGGCCTTTCCTTCTCTAGTTGCTCTCTTTTCCTTAACCACTGATTTTCCCCCCTCAGCTTTAGAAAGAAGTGAATAAATTACACATCTGTTGGTCAGTTGATTTTAATTTAAAAAAAAAAAAAAAAAAAAGGGCACCTGGGTGGTTCAGTTGGTTAAGCATCTACTTTGGGCTCAGGTCGTGATCTCATGGTCCTGGGATTGAGCCCCGCCTAAGGATCCCTGCTCAACAGGGAGTCTGCTTCTCCTTCTCTGCACCCCATCCCTTACTCATTTACTTGTTCCTCCCCCCTCCTCTCTCTCAAATAAATAAACAAAATCATTACTTCGCAAATTTGGGGACAATTAAAAGAAAATAAAGAAAACAAAAGTCATCCACCAAAAAAATAAATAAATAAAATAAAATTTAAAAAATCTTAAAAAAAAAAAAAAAGAAAGAAAGAAAGAAAAAAAAAGGGACGCCTGGGTGGCTCAGTCAGTTAAGCCACTTCCTTCAGCTCAGGTCATGATCCCAGGGTCCTGCGATCAAGTCCTGCATCCAGCTCCTTGCTCAGCGGGGAGCCGGCTTCTCTCTCTAACTCTGCCGGTCACTCTGCCTGCTTGCGCTCTCTTTCTCTCTCTCTGACAAATAAATAAAATCTTTTAAAAAAAGAAAGAAAGAAAAGAAAAAAAAAACTGGCTTCCTTCAACAGTCATGCATTTTCAAAACTCTGTGATTATGCTCCTGCAGTACTCACCACTAGAAATTCTCGTCTCCCTCTACCTACGTGGTTCATTCAATGCCTATGCCTCAAATCCAGCGTTAGCTCTTGCGTCTTCCCTCCTGTACACTACCCTTCCTTCTAGGTGGACACCTCTCCTTAAACTTAACTCAGTCATTGTGCTTCACACACTGAATTGCCATTGTTTTTTGAGGTATCTTTCCCTTGTTAGAGTGAAAGCTCTAAGGAATCTGATTCTCTAAGTGCTTGGCTCATAGTAAGCACCCAGTAAATATTTGTTGAGTTCAGACTTCTACTACTCGGCATATTTGCCCATTTCTAATTTCTGACTATTTTTAGTTGGGTTATCAGCAGAATAATAAAAGTCCCTATGGACTGAGTATTTAAATAGTTCTAGATTGTTACTGAGTAACTCCACACACACACCCCTCCCCTAATAGGAATACTGATAATAAATACTTAGCAGCATGGGAAAAAAAAAATCAAGGAGTCATTTGGAAGCCAGAGGGACATGTCTTAATGTTTGCACATTCCAGATTTATTTTCTGATGACCCAAAATAGACCCCAGGTTCATCCAGAAGTTCCTTGGACATCATCAGATATCCGGGGGGGTGGTGCGTGTGTGGGGTTGGGAGTCATAGATCTAGTCTATTTCTACTTGTGCAAACTACTTGGCACACAGTGGTGAGTCTGACTTGGGATCAAATCCTGGATGGACCACTTACTGTCTATGGGAACTTTTTATCTCTATGAGCCTCAGTTTCTTTCAGATCTAGGAGGACAATACTTATTTTGAAGGGTTGTAAATATTACATGTGTAAAGTATCTAGAGGTCTGGCACTTGGTAGGTATTTAATAGGTGTCAGTTATTATAATTTGCAAATAATGGGTAAGGTGATGATCTGAGGAATGTATTACCATTGTATAAACTCTTACTAGATCCAGACATGCAGGGGCAAGTCAGCTTAGAATTCAAAGATCTGCTTTGCATAGTCATTTTTGTTTAATGGCTGTCAAATAAATGCCTAGTGATGTTTATAATGTGACCTAATAAAGGCCTCCGAGGGTTTTTCCAGTTCTCACTGTTAGGATTTTTTCTTATAATAGTCCCCTACTTTCCTGCTTTGATGTGTCAGCCTACCTCAGGAGAGCCCCTAGCCCTCCCCACAGACACCCTGTACAGTATGCTGCCTGAGGCGTTTGGTAAATTCTGGGCTCACTTTTCCTTTGTTCTCCCCTGCCTGACTCCCTGCCTCCGAGGTCTTGTCCTCTGGGGAGATAAGTTAAGTGCTCTGCCAGCCTGCTTGTGTGCCTGGCCTGTTTTTTCTCACTGCCAGTACCTCTTGGATTCCAATTCCAAACATGGTATCCATCTGGGGTCACCCTTTCTTCCGGTGCCAAGAGAGACGCATTCCAAATGGAACACAAGTGTGCCTCCCGTGCTGGGCTCTCCTCATTCTGGTTGGGGACAACAGAGCAGGATGTGGCCACTTTATCCCTCACAGCTAAAGTTTTCAGCCCCTGAGTCCTAGCTTTGCCTCGGGACACGTTAGCTTTTCTGCTGAGAGCCAAATGTGAAGACTGTCCTAAGAAACCTGGAGCCGAGTCAGCTCGCCAGAGCTCTGCGGACAGGGCCAGAGCCTTGCTGAAGGAAAGAGAGAGGGGAAAACAAATTTAAAAATCCTTCATGAAGTGTACTATGCTCTGCCGTTTATTCCCAAAGCTCCTGGAAGCATTCCTCTCAGGAAAGGTGGGCTTGGTGGCGAGAAGCCGGACGTGAAGAAGACTCCTGGGAGGACCGATTAATCCACTTTCTGAATTTCCTCTGTGGGGACAGTCTCCGGGCCCTGCAAGGCTTAGGGGCGCCCTGAAGATGAGTGCTAACAGCAGCACCATGAGCCAGCTAATCTGGCAGGGCCCCGTGTGCGTTGGCTGGAAGCGGGACCTGGAAGGGGCCGTCTACCATCTGGCCAACTGCTTCTTGCTCCTGGGCTTCATGGGGGGCAGCGGGGTGTATGGATGCTTCTACCTCTTCGGCTTCCTGGGCACGGGCTACGTGTGCTGCGTGATGTGGGGTTGGTTGGATGCTTGTGGCCTGGACCTCATCCTCTGGAGCTTCCTGCTGGCCACAGCTTGCCTGCTCCAGCTGGCATACCTGATACACCGGCTGCGCAGGCGCGCCCTCCCGGAGGAGTTCGACGTCCTCTACAAGACGCTGTATCTACCCCTGCAGGTGCCTCTGCAGGTGTACAAGGAGATTGTTCACTGCTGTGAGGAGCAGGTCTTGACGCTGGCCACTGAGCAGACTTATGCTGTGGAGGGCGAGACCCCCATCAACCGCCTGTCCCTGCTCCTCTCCGGCCGGTAAGCTCCTACGTCACAGCTGGGCGTTTCCTCCCTCGGCCCATGCTTCTCGTTTCCTAGTGTGTCCCTTTCCATTCTGAGGCCCTTCCATTGAGGGAAGGATGTGGCAAGTCAAACAAACAAAAACAGGTTTTTTTCTTCCCCAAGCGTGGGTTTGGTTCCTCTTTCTTAGCATTTTCCAAGAGGAAACAAGATCATGAGATAGCTTCTTAATTGGCAGGAAGGACTGTGTGTGCCCTTGGTGCTGGGAGGTGTGGGCTGAGTGTCTCTTGAGCCTGGGTCTAAAATGGCCGCGCACATGCGCGCCCGCACACGTATTACACACACCGGTGGGTCATGTGTAAGCTGCCACAATGTCTGTGAGCTTTGAAAAAGTGGACCTTTTAATAAGGTTGATTTGTTCCTTCCAGATGTATTCAGTATTTCCCAAGTGCCAACTATGTGCACGGAACAGTGAGGGCATCGAGGAAACGGCCCCAGTTATGTTGAGGCTATCCTATAAGAGTCTGTGGGGAAGCCATTTGGTGTACAAGCAGATGGGGAAAGGAAATACTCCCTGTCCTCTTTTCCATTCCCACGTGTTCTGTTGAGAGTCTTAAAGACCAGTGATCAAGTACCAAAAAGACCACACAGTGAAGGAGAAGTGATGACCACACGTGTCTCATTGAGGATCTGGATCTGGTGGAGATACCTGGCTGATTCCTTCAGGCTGGGTGACAACAGAAATGAGCGGAAATGGTCTTAGTCACGATTAGTGTATGCTCTGTCAGCCCACACATGAGTGTTGGCCCTTGACTGACATCTTCTGAACAAATACCACGGGCTCCATGCTGTCCATTTGGGAGGTGGTTGTGGAATCTTTGAAATATAACCCTAGTGGGACTTCTGTGTGGGGCTGAGCATCAAACAGTAAACTATGTAATCTGGTTCACTTGGGCTACCTGGGTGGAAAGGGAGCAAAGTATTTCAAAAGCTTTGTTCTCAGTTTCCTTCCCTGCTTTTTGGAGACAAGGAGAAGGTGATAGAAAAGATGAGGTAGTAATATTACCACAAGGCTCTGATTGCCAGGGTGGCGGGGGAAGAAACCGGATAAGACTGCCAACCACACAGGGAGGGAAAAAAAAAGAGTTTTAGAATGATGATGATGGTACTACAATGACTACTGGTAGCAATAATGTGCATTTCTGTCCTACTGTGTAGAATCAACAGTGTTAGGTATACATGTGATTTTGTTTGGACTCAAGAGTCCTGGGTTGAATGATCTATGAGATTTTTGTGGGGAGACATTTCATTTATGAATAAAGTGAAGTGTAAACAAATGGAATTATTTGTAAACAAATACATGTGTAAATAGAAGTACATTATGACTGTTGCCAAAATGTTTGCCGCCTACAGTTCCATGCTTAAAATAAAAACAATCTGGGATGCCCGGGTGGCTCAGTTGGTTAAGGCTCAGGTCATGAGGAACCCAGAGAGACTGTGGACTCTGAGGAACAAACTGAGGGTTTTGGAAGGGAGGGGATGGGGGGATGGATGAGCCTGCTGGGGGTATTAAGGAGGGCACATATTGCCTGGAGCACTGAGTGTGGTGCATAAACAGTGAATCTTGGAACACAGAAAAAATAAAATTAAAAAACAAGTCTCAGGTCATGAGCCCAGGGTCTAGAGATTGAGTCCACATCAGGCTCCTTGCTCAGTGGGGAGCCTGCTGCTCCCCCTGTTTCTCTGACAAATAAATAAATAAAATTCTTTTTAAAAATAAAATATAGACTACTTAAGAAATATTCTTCTTGGGGCGCCTGGTGGCTCAGTGGGTTGAGCCTCTGCCTTTGGCTCAGGTCATGATCTCAGGGTCCTGGGATAGAGCCCTGCATTGGCTGTCTGCTCAGCAGGGAGCTTGCTTCCCCCTCTTTCTCTCTGCCTGCCCCTCTGCCTACTTGTGATCTCTCTCTCTCTGTCAAATAAATAAAATCTTAAAAAGGAAAAGAAAAGAAATGTTCTTCTTAAGGAGATTCAGGATGTTATTTGTTACCTATAGCTTGTCCGTTCAAAGGAGCTGAGACAGGTGGGAGAAAGGCCTGCAGCACCTGTATGGCATACGATTATTATACGATATTTTAAATCCATTTTTAACATGATGAACTTGCCATGAATTTGTAGAAGACCTCTTCCCTGTGATGAGGAGAGGTGGGTTTGCCTCCTCAATGTGGCTTTTCCTAGTATACTTGGCATCAAAAACCAGAGTCAGAAATTAGACAGTTTTTTTTTTTTCTTGCTTTTCAGGATTTGGAGTAAGAGTTTTATTTGTTATATTTTAATGACATCCTGTCTCAACTTTGCTAAGCTGGAGCTGGAAGAAGAGGTTTCCTGTCTGTGACCAGGCTCCAGTTTTAAGGGAGAATCATTGTACCTCAGGCTGGTTCCAGTTGAGGTACCCAACACCTCAGAGCTGTGAACGAGAACTCTGTGCCAGGAAGTTGGGATTCATGGTGCAGACCTCCCCCATATCACATGCAGGCTCTCATCTGGAGCCCTTTGCTAAAACCTCAGGTGTCCTTTCTGTTTTATTTTAATGTGTGCAACTAGTCCCTTTTAAGACTCAGAAAAACCAAGTGACTGGGCGCCTGGGTGGCTCAGTGGGTTAAGCCGCTGCCTTCAGCTCAGGTCATGATCTCAGGGTCCTGGGATCGAGTCCCGCATCGGGCTCTTTGCTCAGCAGGGAGCCTGCTTCCCTCTACCTCTCTCTCTGCCTGCCTCTCTGCCTACTTGTGATCTCTCTGTCAAATAAATAAATAAAATCTTTAAAAAAAAAAACAAAAAACCAAGTGACTTCCCCAAAGTTTGTCACCTTGTTAAGCTAGGCTTACTGTTGGTGTGTTTCTGTCCTACAGAATTCTCTCGTGCACAGCCTCCTGGGCAGGCAGCTAACTGTGTAGGCTATTCAAGTGGGAGGAAATACCTGTCATCCAGGGGTTCAAGAAGGAAGGAGAGGCTTAAATGATAAAAGGCATGATACACCAATTTAAATGGCTTAAGGGAGCCCCTCAGGCTCATTAGATGTTATACTTTAAATGATGTTTGCTCAAGTGGTCAGATCCCTTGCCTGAGGAGCTGGTAAGAGGATCTTGCGTATTCAGCAGCAGCCTGGTTTTCTCCTAATGTCTGTCTGTCTTCCTGTATTCAGGAAGCTTTTCCCTGAGATGTTGGTCCCCTTTTATAGTGACATGAGTGAGTTCACACAGTTTGTTCAATTGTCCCTTTCTTCTCTCCTTTCTCCCTCCATTCCTACCTTCCTTTCTTTCTTTTCCCCTTCCAAAAAATATTTATTAAAAGCACGAGGGACTAAGGATCCAGTGTTAAAATATGAAAAATACCGCTCTTGCTGTCTAACAAGAAAATCAATAATATTTGACATAGTGGTGAATCACAGCATGATATTTCCAAGGAGAAACATAAGTGCACTCAGAGCATGTACCCGATGGAGCTACTTTTCTGGGGGAGGTCAACAAAACTTCCTGGAAGAAAGAATGTTTAGGCTGAGACCTGAGGAGAAGGTGGAGGTTGGGAAGAGATCCAGCCAGAGGGGACAGACTATGTGGAGAACCTGAGGTAGGAGAGCCTGACACTTCATTTTCTCTTATTATGACTCGGGGAAGTTCTGCCTGGCTGTCTCTCTAGACTACCTGGTCTTGTATGAGCACCTGTGTCTCTGCCATGGGGTACTATGGGCTGACACCACATCCGTGGCTTGGCGTGGATCTATCTTCCATCTTTAGGTTGTCAGACAAAAGGCAACAGCTTATTGGTGAAGGTCTTTGGTAATTTGTGTGCATGCGTGTACGCAGGCATTCATTAGGAGCAAGATTTGAAGCGCTAATGTCCCATTTGGCCAGAACTTAATCACGTGGCTATACCTAGCTGCAAGGGAGGTAGGGAAATGCGATCTAGCCGAGCAAGCCCCGCTAAAACTCTGGCACTGTGGAGGAAAGAAAAGAGCAGATAGGGGAAAACAGACTACCACACCACCATCTGTCCCCATCCTCATCGACTTCCCAGCATGCTGTTCGTTTTTCAAAAGTCAGCTCAGATGTCATCTTTGAGAAGTCTACCACTTGAAGAGATCTAATCTCTCTCCCTCCTCTATTCTCCCGTTTCACAAGACCACCCATGGACTTATAGGCAGTTATGGACACGTCTGTGATTTCCACTAAATTGTGAAATCCTTAAAGGCAAGGATTAGCTCATACCCATCTCTGCTTTTCCAGACCTCAGGACCCCAGGAGGTACTCATGCATATGTATTTAGCCAGTAAAGCTCCAGTAAAAAATGGAACAATAGCTCCTTCCCCTTGGACAGAGTGTACCTCAGAGATCTCTTTGTCTGCCCCCCTTTGTTTGACAGAGACCTCCTTTCCTGGTATAATTCAACCTTAGGGAGAGCTTGAAGCTGAAACTCTGAGTTTTCTGGGGGAAAGGGGAAAAACCCATATAGGATCCTAATCATTTTCCATTTTTATTTTTTATTATTTTTTAAAGATTTTACTTACTTACTTACTTACTTACTTATTTATTTAACAGAGAGACACACAGCGAGAGAGGGAACACAAGCAGGGGGAGTGGGAGAGGGAAAAGCGGGCTTCCAGCCAAGCAGGAACCCTGATGTGGGGCTCCACCGCAGGACCCTGGGATCAGGACCTGAGCCCAAGGCAGATAGATGTTTAATGACTGAGCCACCCAGATGCCTCGTATTTCCCATTTTTAAATACATAATTTGGACGGAGGAGGGTTTAGGTGGCCACTTCCCTTTCTCCACATAGTCTCTTCTCTCCCTTTGCCAGAGTTCGTGTGAGCCAGGATGGGCAGTTTCTTCACTACATCTTCCCTTACCAGTTCATGGACTCTCCAGAGTGGGAATCTCTGCAGCCCTCTGAGGAGGGTGTGTTCCAGGTAATGGGGAGCCAGTGCTGGGACCGCCCCACCCTCTCCCACTGTGACCCAGGAATATGCCCCCCTCCATTCTTCCCCACTCACCTCTGTTCTTTGAACCACTGCCAATGTGAAGCTAGGGGTGGGAGCGCTCTCCTTCTGTGGAAAGAGGGCCAGGGCTGCGGGTGGGGGTGTGGGGAGGTACTAATCCTCGAGAGGCCATGTCACTATGCCCAAAACTCGTGAAGACCACTGTGACCACAAAATAAAAACCCACACCCCTTAAAGAGTAACCTAAGACCTTTAGTGACATCTAGCCACGTCTCCAGCCCCTTCCTCCTTCACACTTTTTGCTCATACCAGCCATATGGAACAGAACAACTAGCACTTCCCTAAATACATCCCCCTGTTTTTGCAAGGGCCACACTTGACCCCTCCTGTACCTTCTATCTGAAATGCATTCCCCCCTGTAAATGAGGCGATGGTATCTTAACTTCCTCTGAAGCTTGCCCAGATTGACCTCATGGGCTTCGAATCCCCACAGCTTCATGTTCCTGTCTGTGTGCCTTTCTATTCCTTCTACTTATGCTGACTGGGACACATTGCTCTCTGCTCTAATGATCTGGTTTCATTTCCTAACTCTTTGAGGTAGAAATCTGGGCTTCCTCTTCTCTCTGTTCCCAGGCTCCAAAGAACAGTACCCTGAACACAGTAGGTGTTCAATAAAGCTTTGCCAAACTGGCTTGGCAGAGGTGTTCAATAAAGCTTTGCCAAACTGGCTTGGCAGAGGGCAGTTGGTGTCTCAGGGAAGTCTATGAGGCAGATACAGACATGCTCCAGGGTGGGGGCCTGGCTGCTTGGCCCCTGCTCTCTTCTCTGCCCATCCTTCAAACCTCAGTTCCTTGCTTTGTAGCTCTCACTTATTGACTGGCTAGTATGTGTCAATGTGCACTAAGTATTACATTGCCTTACTGATTCTCACCACAACCCTCTGGGGTGGATATTATCATTTTCCCATTTAACAGATAAGGACATTGAGGCTCCAAAACATCAAGCAGTTTGCCCAAGGTCTTCATTCAGAAAATGGCAAAGTGAAGTTGCCTTGCTCTTGCTCTGCTCTGCTATTGCTATTCTTTTTGAAAACGAGCAGGGCACCAAGAGAGTGAAGTACACACACATATACACACACACAGAAACACACACACACACATACCCTATTACAGGGACTTCCCAGTCCAGATAGTTCACTACTACTGGGTTCCATGTGAATTTTACCACTTCTGTCGGGTACCCCCTCAAACTAGTATATGAGCTAACCCCAGAATAGACACCTGCCAGGAAGGGCCACCTGGCTGGGCCTGTTTCTGCCCCAGCCTGACTCCTGGCCCTGTGAGGACAGACCCTGAGAGGCAATCCCGATCCCACTGCTGGACCACCAGCCATAGGCCTCCACTGATCCTGTTCCCCTTCCACCACGCACACCCCCACCCTCTCCAGCCAGCCAAGCAGCCTTCTGTGAGAACTCCTTCAGGCCCCTAAGAACCTCCGGGAGGGCAGAGTCAGGTTCTGAGCCAGCCAGACCAGCCTCTGTTCCTGACACCGACACCGAGGAACAGGTGGGGGATAAGCCGCGTGTCCTCCCCTAAGCGCTGCTTGAAAGGAGAGACTATAACCCCAGATGGCCTCTCAGCCTGGAATGTAGCTACTGTCAGATTCCTCCCATTTATATTTTTAGTGCGCACCTCCTTTGGGAGCAGTGAGATCCACACGTTCGCTATTGGCTCTGTAAAGTCCCATTTCCTCTTTGCAAATGTCAGGCGTTGTCCTGAGTTATAGTTCATGCTGTCCTTGCCTTTTGCAGTTACAGTCTTAGCGAACTAATAGGGCAATCCACAGTGACCGAACCATAATTCTTATTGTGTTTACCACTAATGAATCAATGTTCCATCACACCTCTCAGCAATCCAATTAAATAAGAATTTATGGGCTATTCAGCACTGGGACCCTCTCGTTAGTCACCAAGAACATAGCATAGAGGATATCGCACGGAAATCATCATTATTTCTCCAATTTACGTCGTGCCTTACTGGACCCAAACCCTCTTTCCATATGTAACTTCATTTAACCCACTTAACAAGACTCTGAAATGAGAATTAGACAAAAAAGTTGTCAAAACTTTATTACAGACAAATGCATATATATATGGGAACCAGGCAATAAGCTGGGTCTTCTTCCTGAAGACCTGAAGACCTTTGAGGAAGGATTTTATATAGGACCTGTGAAAGTGACATTCAGTCGTTTTGCAGCATATAAGATTGGTGGTCTTTACCTGACTCATTCATTCACTTCAGTAATGTTTACTGAACAATTATAATATACAAGGCACTGTTAAAGTGCTTGGGATGTGTCAGTGAACAGTACAGAGGAAGTTCCCTGCCTTCATGCAATTTGCATTCTAGTGGGGGAGATAAAAAATAAGCCATAGACATAATGAATAATTATGTAATATGTAAAGATAATGAGGGCTAGTTAAAAAAAAAAATAGAGTGGTATACAGGAGGTCTCATTGCAATTTTAAATATGGTGATCATAGAAGTCTTTGTTGAGCAGGTGACATTTGAGCAAAGACCTGAGAGAGGTGATAGTGTGAGCTCTGAGAAGCCGAGGGCATAGCATATTAGACAGAGAGAAGAGCCAGTGCAAAGGCCCTGTGGTGGAAGGGACTAGCATGTGTGAGGTACAGAAAGGATGCCTGGAACAGAGAGAGGACAGGGGGAGAATAGCCAGAGAGGAAGTCAAAGATGGGATGAGGAATCACATCATGTAGGGTTGGTGCATAAGTCTAAATAGAGCCAAAAGGATTTCCTATAATGTGTTGGATGTAGTGTGTGAGAGAGAAAGAAGATCAAGGAGGACTCTAAGGCTTTTGGTCTGAGCAACTGGTAAGATGGAGCTGCTCCTCAGTGGGGAGCCTGCTTCTCCCTCTACCTCTGTTGACCCCCACTGGAGCTCTCTCTTCTCAAATAAATAAATAAAATCTTTTTAAAAATTTTGAGACATTATTGTGGCCAATCCGATTATTAAAAATTGTGTGATTTGGGGCCGCCTAGGTAGCTCAGTTGGTTAAACATCTGACTTTGGCTCAGGTCATGATCCCAGGGTTGGATCAGGTCCCACATCTATTTTCCTGGTCAGTGGGGAGCCTGCTTCCCCCTCTGCCTACTGCTCCCCAGATTGTGCTCTCTCTCTCTCTCACTCTCTCTCTCTGACAAATAAAGTCTTCTTAAAAAATTGTGTATTCTACACCCTGGTCCTTTACTATCCAGGCACATTTCTAGTTTAACCCTAGCTTTACCACCCATCATTGCTTTAACAAGCATTTATCAAGCACCTGCTCATATTGGGCACATTGCCTAGCCTGCAAGTGTAATTTAGCTTTGCGTCGTGTGCCCCTAGCGAGTGCTCAGAAATCCCTAGGTGGCTAAATAAATGAAGAGTGGGGTGCCCTCGACTTTCTGCTCCTCAGATCTCCTCTTCCTTCATGCCCTTCCTCTGACCTTAGCCATCAGATCTCTTTGATGAGTTGTTGTGACCTCGTCAAGAGCGGCTTCCTGGGCCTGAATTCCAGGCCGGCATTCTGCCACTTGACGCAGCCTGGCCTGCCTAATCAGAAGCTCTTCTGTTAACTGAATTGCTTTCCAACCCGTCCTTAATCCCTCTTGCAATATGTTTATCCTTCTTTATTCTCAAAACAAACTGTCATCACCATGTCAGCCTATCTTCAGAGCAGTAGGAGGCCCCATCTTTCTCACGAGATCCCAACAGACTCAGAATCTCCCTTCGCTGTTAATGGTATCAGCCGTGGGACCACAGAATGTGAGAGCTGAGGAGACTGGGCCTAGAGGCTGAGGCTCCAAGGGGGTGAAGGCCCCTTGGTGAGTGGATGAGTGAGTGGATGGCTGGACCCAGGGCTCCTGACAAAGCCCCCCTCCACATCACAAGTAAAAGTCATTCTCCGGACCTCCTTCAGGCAAGGCCATGGCGGGCGCTGCCACAATTTCTTTAACGAAAGTAAAGCTGTTTTTTGAGTAACTCTATGTTTCTCTGTGCTAAGCATGGACACATAGTCTTAATTCAAATCTTCACTCTCTTCTCCGGAACCCCCCTCAGGTCACTCTGACTGCTGAGACCCCATGTAGCTACATTTCCTGGCCTCGGAAAAGTCTCCACCTTCTTTTGACCAAAGAGCGATATATTTCCCAACTCTTCTCAGCCCTGCTGGGCTATGACATCTCAGAGAAGCTCTACGCTCTCAATGACAAGCTCTTTGCCAAGTTTGGGCTGCGCTTCGACATACGTCTCCCCAGCCTCTACCATGTCCTGGGTCCCTCAGCCTCGGATACAGGGCCTGAGTCCGAGAAGGATGACGAGGAAGCCCGTGAACCAGCCTTGCCCACATCCGCCCAGCAAACACCCCCTTGCTCTCCTCTTCCAACGGCCACCAGCCCTCCTGCACCTCCTTCCTGGGCCAGGTTGTCCCGGCCCGACAGCGGCATCCTGGGTGAGGACTCCACCAGTCTGGTGCTGGAGGATTTTGAGGAGGTGTCGGGATCAGAATCGTTCATGGATTATAGGAGTGATGGGGAGTACATGAGGTGAGGGAGAACTAACACGGGCACGGCCACCCGGCTCAGGATCCTGTGTAAGTACTCAGAAGGCAGCTGGCATGCCTTCCTGCCAACAGTTGGCCTCCACTGGGCTTGTAAGGGCACAAAAACTCGTTCACAGAGCCTGTCCTCTCAGAGGACTCCCAGCAAGTGGCACTAACCCAACCTTGCAGTAGCAGCTCACTCCAGGTGCATGCAAGGCATGAGGGGATTTTTTTTTTTTGACTCATTTTTTATTAAGTATGATTGCATTTTGGAAAATGGGCTTGTTGACATTTTAAGCAATCAAATGATTGCAAAACTGTGAGTTTGTGCAGCGTTAAGGCCTTAGAGAGCGAGGGCTAAAGGGGATTTTATTTGTGGCATGTGTTTTAAATGGGGGGGGGAAGCTGACATGGTTCTAATTCCTATCAGTTCTTCCTAGTGTAGAGGCAGCTCTGAAAGCAATCACTGCTTGGATTGGCAGCTAGCTCTGAAAATCACAAATTTTAAAGAGGCTTGTGATAGAGGCTGATAACCCCGGGAGGAAAATGTCCCACCTTACTCTCGTCTTCCCCGTGGAGAGACCTTGCTTATTCAGGCAGATGATGCTGCTGAATCATCTGCCTGATGCTGCTCTGTTACTATGATCATACGGGTAAACAACAGCCTGGCCTTCCCCTAACCTGTGTGAGGTGGATGGGCACAAATGTGGGAGGGCCTAACAGGAAGGGCAGGATTTCCCTCACAGCTCAGGAGAATGCACAAGAAAGCCTATATAGAGTAGTTCTGGGAAATGGTTGCTCTCGCATTGCTGTGACATTTTCCTCTGGGACTCCACCTAGCCATGGCGGAGGCCTGGCTTTTCCTGAGGAAAATCCCACTCTTGCCAGTTGGGAAGACATTTCCAAGTGTGTGTGTGATGCAGGGGCCTACGAGACGCGTCATCCTTTGGGAAGCACTGACAAATTTTTTAAAGAAACTAGCCCGGGGAGGAAGGTTTCTAAGGTACACAAGGTGAATGAGTGAATGTATAGTTTGTAAGAACAAGTTATGTAAATGGTGAAAGAGGCTGGGGAGGCAAATGGTAAAAGTTAAATGTCTGGTTTCATAGACATGAATTTGTCATCTCCTGTAGTGCTAATGTCCCTAAACCCACAGATTCCATGGATCTATGCAGGACCCGAGATCACTCATTGCCTTCCTCCATTTGCACTGATCACTGTCCTACTTGTCCACTGTGCGGATTTTTGCCACCCTTCTCGTCCACCCCCATCCACGCATGTGAGTCCTGTCCGGTGGATCCCTCTCCTTGTCCAGCACGCCTAAGCATCTGTACACAGTCTTCACTCCCTGCAGCTCTTGGTGCTCTCGTGTTTCTCCTGCTTTCTTCTCTTCTCCTGTTTCTATTTGCTCCTCTTTCTTTCCTCTTTCTGACTTCTGCTTAGTCCTTGGTTGCCTCCATTTGCTGCTCAGAAGAAAAAAAGTCCTTTCTTCCTCTCCTCCTCTTCCTCCTCCTCCTCCTTCTTCTTCTTCTTAGGTAATTTCTCCTCCCAATATCTATCCCTTACATTTTCCCCATTTTATCATTCATGTATTTCTCCATTACCTTCTTTTCCTCCCCCCTATTTTCCTGCCTTGTTCTTTCTCCAAAATTACCCTGCACCCCCATCTTTGTCTTTAATCCATACCCTTCCAAGATCAGTACGTCTCCCTCTGCTACAGATAAAACCATTTGAGTGAAGGTGTGAACATTCCCAGCTGTGGGTGGCTACACATTTCCGGCACGAGTTTTCCCAGACATTAGAAAGCAGCACGATAAACAGAAAGAGCCAGACTAGGCACCTGCAGTCCTGCCTGGCTTCTGTGTCTGGGCCTGCTACTTTTTACAAACCACACAACCTCACCACACCTCCCTTTCTGCGTTTGAGTGTGTTGGACCAGCTGGACCCCAAGGTCTCAGTGGATTTACGTAAGAGGGCAATGGATGAGTTGTTCCTAGGAGGAAAATAGAAACAGGCAGCTGTATAAGGGACATGGGCCGCAGGGCTTCCGAGTGTCTTTCAGCAAGAACCCTCTGCCATATTTCACTACAGCTTCTCTTTTGACTTGGGACTGTCCTCCTTGCTGAATGATGGGTCCTGCTTGATTAGAAGTCCCCTCCATGCTGCATGAAGAGCCTACTCCCTACCATGTGATGACAAGTGCAGATGTTCTAAGTGAAAGAAGGTCACCACTCAGTCTCCAAGCCCCTCCGCCCTTAAGACTCCCACACGAAATACCCTTTTGCCAATTCAGCGTTTTCTGAGACAACTGCTCATATAACCACCTTTCTAAAGTATTGGTATTGGCAGTGTAAAGAGAGTTGGCTTTTTAATGTTTGTTTATTTAGGTAATAGAAAGGGGGGAAAACATTATTGATTTCCAAACTACAGAATTTTGAAAACCTGGTCAAGTTGTACAAATTTCAGATGACTTTCCATTCAGTCTGTGATCATGAGATCCTTTTCTGGAATTGTGTTGTGGGGTGCTTGGTTTGACTTAATTGGCCATTAGAACCCTTCTAGGGCTATTCCTTTACTGAGTAAGCAGAGTCCCTTGTGATAAGTAGCAATATACTACTGTGTCCTTTATAACACAGGGCACAACTCACCCTCTGTGCTGGGCCCTTACCAGCATTGTAAGCTCAGTGCTGTTCGTCCTGGCACAGCACTTACGTAAGAGGCAGGAAGCTGGCTGCATTGGGGCTCATTGAGAATGAAAGGGCTTCATCACATTGACACAGGGCTTGTGCCTCACACCAGGACTGGCTAAAAATAGTCTGGGCTTCCGATAGAGCTCTCTTTGGAAGACAGTGCATCTTTTAGTCTCGCGGTGCCCAGAATTGAATGTTGCTTCTTTTAATGCCAAGCAGCACTGCACCATAAGGCACTCAAGCAGGGTCTTCCAGTCAGACCTCACCTTAACCCGGCCTTCACGACACACTTGGGTCCTGCGGACACTCTCCAGAATGTTCCATTACGTGTCTTCCTTACAGGAGATGCTCGGTGAATGTAACTCTGGAGTGAGCAAAGAAGTCAGAGAGTTTGTGGTCTGCTGGCACAAATTAATTGAACGCTGTTTGAATTTTGGCCAATTTTGATTATGTTTTCAAGTTATTCTGAAAACTCTGTGATTTGAAAGTAGAAGCCATATGTTGCTGCCTTTCTCCCTATTATTTAAATTAAAAAGCAAGCAAATGCTTTTTACAGATTACAATAGGAAGGCTAATTGTGGTCAGGGAAGGAGCACACAATCAACTGGCCAGACCCTCACCTCCTTTGTGAGGTTCGTTGGTTCAGGGGGAGACAGAATACTGTCACACTATACCCACTCTGTTGATTCTCTACTCATCACATGTAGCTTCTCTCTATGACAGCTGTAAGGTGCTGGTGTAGCTGTCAGTTTTGTTAAACAGCACTTTTCTCACAGAAACCACTGGAAAGACTCCTGGAGCGGACAATGTGCCCTTGACTGTGGCATGGCAGGAACTGCCCCGGGGCCTCGGGTTCTGGGTCTCTGAAGGTAGCACCCCTCCCCCCTGCCAAGGCCCCGTATTGTGTCGGCTCAGCAAGAGGCAGTGGCTCCCTGCCAGCCCCCTGACTCACAGCCTCCTGTCCCCCCTGCCCAATCCATTGTTCTCCCACTTGTGTTGTACTAGCCTCATTCACCTACCCCTCCCTTTGTGAAAATAAAAGACATGGTCCTCATTAAAGCCATCATTCTGCCATACAGATGTTTTGGAAACCCATTCGGTAGCGCCAGATAAGAAGTAGAGCTCTATAGATTCTTCACAGGAAGCACCAGGAGTTGATCTCTTGGTTTCTGCCCCCATAAAACAAGAGGTTGAGCTAAGTAACTTCAAAGCGGGTTCATCATCATACTCTAGAAGAAATGATTCAAGGCTACAACTGCCCCTACCACGTCAGGCTTTGGGTACAGCTGAAACAGTGGGAATTAGCAGAAGAAGATAAAACGGGACAGAACAATGGGAAGTGAGGCAAGCTAGCTGGAGAGACAGTGCTGAAATCCTTCCTCTTTTTCTTTCCACAGCTTCTAGAACTCCTCTCCACAGTTACTCTCAAGCTATGTCCAGGGGACAGGCCCCCTTGGCTCCAACCCACACTCCTGAACTTTAAGGATCCATGGACTGTCTTTTTCTCTGGCCACAAAAATCTTCACAGGAAGCTCACCCCGTCTTACCCACTGGAGGGCTCACGGGCCAGGTCTGGGCAGGCTCAGGAGACATCGGTGCTGCAGTGACACGAGGGCCCCAGCAACTTGTAGAAATTTGCCCTCACCAGCCTTCCTTCCAGGAGGAGGCACGCAGAAGTGCAAAATCACTGATTACATCCTTCACAAACTGCAGAATCTTGGGCAAGTTCCACAGGCTCTCTGAGCCTCCCCTGTAAAGTTGGGACTTAGAAAACCCATCTCACAAGGTTGTTGTGAGCATCAGATGAGATGACTTAGGTAATGCACCTCAGACATGGCGTGGCACCTCATGAGCACTCAATAAATCACTCCATTTATTTTCCCTGATGTTTCTTTGAACTGTCGGGAAGGGTCTCTGAAGCCAGCTAGACCAGAACTTTTCACGATTTGCTTATTCATTTGGTTGGGGGGTTTTTTACCGTTAGATTTAATTTATGGAAGTAGAAATTAAAAACCTAGTTTTCCTTTAAGCTTTGAAGTTCAACTTACAAATTTCTTGCTCTCTTTAGGAGCCTAGCATTAAACAATAATTTTTTAGGGGGACTTCAACAAGCTCAGTTAATTAAATTTCCTTAAACATTTTAAAGTGGGTTTATCAAATTAACACATTCTATTTTACTTTTTCCCTAAATACTTCAACACATATTTTGTTATCCATTGGCATGTAACATTCATACTTGAAACAGTGACTTAAGATAGTTTATTTTGCTGATGTACGTGGGGCTCAACTGGGCCCCACTGGGCTGTTGTCACTCAAGGTCTCTCATGCTGTCATGTTCAGATAGCGGCTCAGGCTAGTGTCACCTCCAAGACTTCTTCACTCGTGTTTGGGGCCCAGTCTGGGGACACACAAACAGCTGGGAGCCCTTGGGCATCTCCCTTTTTCTCTCTCCCAAGAGTTTGTTCATTGTGTTGCTGTTTGCAAAATTGCTGTTGCAATCATTTGTTGCATGAATAGACCTAGTGTATTTATCTATTCTACTGCTAATAGGCATTTGGGTTGTGAAATTACTCAAATGTTGGGTACATGTATGTTCAACCACAGTAAATACTGCCAATCAGTTCCCTAAGTGGTTGTACCAATTAATATTTCCACCAGCATGTGAGTTCTAGATGTTTCGCTTCTGGCATGTGACAGTTCTAGATGTTTCACATCTGGCATGTGAGAGTTCTAGATGTTTCGCATCCTCCCAATTGTTGACCTTGTCATTTTAAAAAATACTTTATCCATTGGGTGTAGGTAGCAGCATACTGTTGTAGTTTTCATTTAAGGGAAATTTTCATTTCTCTAAAGAGCAATAAGGTTGAGTACTTTTTCATGTTTTTATTAGCCATATAGATATCCTCTATTGTGAAGTGTCTATTCTTATTCTTGCCCATTTCTATATTCATTTATATGCTTTTGCTTATCTACTTAAAAGAATTATTTAAATATTCAAATTAAAAGTCCTTCACGGCTTATATATATTCAAATATATTCTCCCACTTTGTGAATCTTCTCTTTTTTCTATAAATCATGTCTTTTTAAAAGTTTTATTTATTTATTTATTTATTTGAGAGAGAGAGAACATGAGTGAACAGAAGGAGAAGAACAGAAGGAGAGAATCTCAAGCAGACTCCCCACTGAGTGTGGAGTTCAACTGGGGGCTCAATCCCACAACCCATGATGAGGCCATGACTTAAACTCAAATCACCTGCAGTCAGGCACTTAACCTACTAAGTCACACAGTTGCCCCTGAACATATGTTCTTAGTTTCAGTATAGTCATTTATCCATTTTTTTTTTACTCTATCATTAGTCCTTTCTGTGTCATGTTTAAGACATCTTTTCCTCCCCTGAAGATATTCTTCTGCTACCCTCTAGATGTTTTATTGTTCTGCATTTCACAGTTAGACCTACAGTCAACCTGGATTTGATTTTTGTGTATGGTGTATGGTATGGTATGAAATAAGGATTAAATTCTTTATTTTCGGGACGCCTGGGTGGCTCAGTTGGTTGGACGACTGCCTTCGGCTTAGGTCATGATCCCAGAGTCCCGGAATTGAGTCCCGCATTGGGCTCTCAGCTCCATGGGGAGTCTGCTTCGCTCTCTGACCTTCTCCTCGCTCATGCTCTCTCTCACTGTCTCTCTCTCAAATAAATAAATAAAATCTTAAAAAAAAAATTCTTTATTTCCAGTGGCTATCCAATAGACTGAGCACTATTTACTGAAAAACTTATCCCATCCCCACAAGTGTCCAGTGTCCCCTTTGTCATAAATCAAATGTTTAAATAACTTACAAATTCTAATCATTAATCCAGAGTCTTCAGGATTTTCTATAGATTCAAATATATTATCTCTAAGTAATGATGGTTTTATTTCTTCCTTCCTAACCTATACCTTCCCCTTCTTCCTTTCTCCTCCTTCTTTTTCTTTTGATGCCTTGTTGTGCTGGATAGGGGCTCCAGTACAGGGATGAATGGAAGGGATAATGAAGACATCCTTCTCTCATACCTGACCTTAAGGAAAACGTTTTCAGTATTTTATCATCAAGTATGATGCGTGTTATTAGGTTTTTACAATAGCCCTATCAGATTAATGAAGTTCTATTCCTAATCTGCTGAGGGTTTTTTTTTTAAATCATGGATAAGTATAGAATTGCATTAAATGGTTTTCTACACTTATTGAGATTTTTCTCCCTACTCCTGTTAATGAATTCCATTAATAATGTGATTTTTAAAATAACCTTGTATCCTGGAGCAAATCCAATTGTATTACATGATATTTTCATCTTTGCCTATTTCTGAACTTAGTTTGTAAGTTTTGTTTTTTTTTTAGGAATTTTGCATCTATGCATTTTGTAGTATCGTTGTCAGGTTTGATATCAGGGTTATGTCAATTTTCTAAAAAGAATTAGGGAGTATTCTCTTTCTTCCTTCCTATTCCTGTTCTTTAGAAGAGATCTTAAAACCAAACAGCTTCATTACTCTTGAGTACCACCCACCCACATTACCTCCTACTCTGCCTTCTTTCCACTCAGTTGCTCAGGCCCAGAACCTTGGAGTCTTTCCCCCTGTCTTAGTTCTAGCTTCAAAATGGGTACATGTATATTCACCACCTTCACTGCCACCACTAATTTCAAGCTACCATTTCTTTCATACCTAGATTAACTTCAATAGACCTAGAACTGGTCCCCCCCCATCTCTCTCCTTTCTCCTCCCTATAATCTATTGTATACACAGCAAAGTGGCCATTTAAACATGAATATGATCTCATCACTCTCTTGCTCCAAATTTCAAATGGTTTCCAATTATACTTAGAATAAAATCCAGACTTCTTAACCATGTGATATTAGGATCAATCTATTATGACTTAATAGCACAAATGTTTATTTCTCTCTTAAAGTCTGCGTAGAGTCTGCATGACTCATGAGGGTAACCGTCATCGTGTTGCAACTTGGTGATTCAATCTACTTTGACCTTCTGGCTCTGTCCCCTGCAAAAAGAAACAGTTTGACATTCTGGTACTGGCTTTTTGATGCTGTGGCCCAGAAGGGAGACAAATCACTTCTGTCCAGAGTCCATTGACTAAAGATAGTCACACGGACTCATTTAATAATCAACTTTGTGCTTTGCTGATTAAAGAGACTGGGGAATGTGAGGAAGCAAAAGGCATGATTGGCGAGTCCTATTCTTCTGGCCACTTACAAGCCAGAAAGCCCTACCCGCCTGTCCTTCAGCTATATTACATTCTGATCTCATTCTTATGTATACTGTTTCAGCCACACTGTGCTTTTGAGTGCCTGTCAGGCATACCTAGCTTCTTTCTATATTATGGTCTTTACAGGGGGGTTTTCTCTCTGAAATGCTTATCCCTCCCAACTTCTCCTGGCTGACTTCTTCTGGCCATTCCGTTATCAGCCCCTGTCACCATCCCAGCTAAAATACCCACTCACCTCACTGTCACCTTCTGTCCCCTTGTTCTGCTTGGACTTTCTTCAGAGTCTTATTTTCTCCTCCCTCCCCTTTTGGGATTCCAATTATGTGCTTGATAGAACTGTTAAGTGTGTTCCCCAGAGCTCTTACGATCTTTTCTCAGTTTTTCTCCCTGAAATTACACTGTGTATTTCTTTTCTTGTTTGAGTTCTCTCTTCCCTCTGTATTTCACAATGTAGTTCTCCCTTGTCCATCTTGAGAAATTTGATAGCTCTCTTGTCAGCCCTTGGGGGCTACTGTGGAGAATGAACAAAGCAATAAACAAACAACAAAAAAAAAACGCCTGCATTGTAAACGGAGACTCCGTGTTACCTGGCCGCCCCTCAAGCTAGAGGATGAGGACCGCCCAACCAGGGCTATTGTTATGTACATGTGATGCATACCAGAGGCTTCACAGCTTGGGATATTCTTTTAATGTGTGTCATTGTTTTTGGTTTTGTTTTAAAATATTTTATTTATTTGAGAGAGAGAGTGAGCATGCACGAGAGGAAGAACAGAGGGAGAGACACAAGCAGGTTTGGTCCTGATTGTGAAGCCTACTGCGGGGCTCGATCCCAGGACCCCAAAACATGACCTAAGCTGAAATCAAGAGTCATTCGCTTAACCCACCTGAGCCACCCAGGCACACCGTCTTTGTTTTTAAAAGGAATAGACCTTACCTGGTAGAAGCAGGTCAAACCTGCTTTTATTATCTAATGGTATATGGAATGGCAAAAGATACCTGGATTCCTATAAGGTTCTTAGATAAATTTGCAGATTTTTAAAAATTAAACATTGGCGTTAGAGAGTAGTAGGGAATTTGGGTAAATTGGAAGGGGAGGTGAACCATGAGAGACTATGGACTCTGAAAAACAGTCTGAGGGGTTTGAAGTGGCGGGGGGGTGGGAGGTTGGGGTACCAGGTGGTGGGTATTATAGAGGGCACAGCTTGCATGGAGCACTGGGTGTGGTGAAAAAATAATGAATACTGTTTTTCTGAAAATAAATAAATTGGGAAGAAAAAAAAAAAATTAAACACAATATATCTTTATGTATTTGAAATATAGCATGACATGTTGGTACAAGGCATCTTATTTACTCAATCTATGGAAAATTCTTGACATGATTTGTGAACCTCCTACACTAACCCCACACTAGAGGTGCATACACATGAAAAGAAAATTTGGGGGGTATAGCTTACCAATAAGGTCTGACAGAGAGTCAGATTTGTTCTAAGAAGAAGATAGTAAATACCCTTTAATCTCATGAATACTTATTAAATATCCACTTGTTGTCAAATACTATGCTGGACACAACATACTTCTGTAGGTAAATCAATCATGGTGTCTGTCCTGAAGGAACTTGAGCTCTACAAAGGAGAGACATGAGGCACCATGTTCCCCCACCAAGGCTTGACTCCTCCACGGATTAATCTTTTCCCAGAAGACTCCTCAATCCCTGTATAAATAGGCTTCTTGTGGTTCATTATAGTTTCAGATGTAGCTGGATCCCTGACACATATACAAATAAGCACTATGTCAGTCCATTGTGGAAAACATAACATTAGCATTTAAAACCACTATATGACTTACAGAAGTTCAGCAGAAGATACCACTTCCTGTTTCTGGAATCAGGGGGTGTTCATGATGAAGCGGACTTTGAGCCGTGCCTTGAAAGAGTTAAACAAGGCAGAAGCACTCGAGGGGAAAGAAATAATTGAGTCAAAGACCCAAGGCTGGAAGGTGTAAGGAAAGCACAGCTGGAGAAGAGAACCAATGGCTCTCAGTGACCAGGTGTGGAATCTGAGCTCTCGTCAAAAGGCAGTAGGAAGTGAGCAGGAAAATGGTGCATCCCAGAGCAGTGCTGAGGGAGGTTGCATTGAGAGCATCCCATGGAGGCTGGCAGCATATAGCCATTTCATATACGTTCACGTTCTGAGAGACTTGAGAATATGAAGCCAGGAGAACAATGTTGGCCATTGAAATGGTCAGTGAGGTTGGGAGGTACCAAGGGCCAGAACATATAGGATGGTGTTGGCAACAGAGAGGCAGACACCTGAGAGACAGCCGGGGGAGAACTTCCTGGGAGAGGAGTCAAATTCATCTTAGAGGTTCTGCATCTTCTTCTCCATTTATTCTCAACACCCTAGTTTCCTACAGCCTCCCCTACAAATCTTCAATGAAAAATGTGAACAATGCTCTCAGGGGTTTCACTTCTAATTGGCATAGAAGTCATATATTAACACATGTCTCCCACTCAGAAATTTCCCTGGAGATCACAGGATTTTATTTCACTTTTGGTTCACCTCTTTGACGTGATCCTTACCAAGAGTCGTTTTCTGCATAGCACATGATTGCTGACTATCGACTGCCAACTGACGGTTGCTCAACAGCCTGGAATTGCCCTCAGCCCAACCAACCCTCTGCTCTGAGTCCTATTCATCTGTCAGAGCTAGTACAAATGTCTCCTCCCTTTCCACACTGTCCCTGCCATCTGCCCCACCTCTGTCAGCATTAACCTGTTCCTCCAGGACTCTCAGAGTCCGCTGGGACCACCTCCCTCAGCTCTCATCTCCCTCCAGACTTCCTCTCCTGGTGCTTGCGGGCTGGGCGGATTCTTACTCACTGCCCTGGTCCCAGCACCTTACACAGTGCCGTGTGCCTGGCATTTGGTTGGTAATTGTTAGATCTTTGTGAAACTCAGCCGCTGAACATTTCAACATGGGGTCAGATTAGGGTTTTAGAAACTTCTAGTTCCACCTTCCGGTGTTCTATTCTTCTGCCCCCATTCAAGCTAGGACACTTTGTCTTTGACTCATGTGTGACTGAGGAAGGAGATCCTTTCTGTGTGGTTTCTCCAGGCCCGGCTGAGGAGCTCAGGCCTGCTGTCGCGCGTCTCCTGCCTGTCGACTGCTTACTCCGCTTGCCTGCCCCTCCCGAAGCGGGTGAGAGGAGAACATTGCTCACCCACGTTGCTCACCACTAATTTCTCCAGTGTGGTTTCTTCTCTTTTCCCTTAACTGTGTTTCTTGTAACCTGATCCCTCGCTATTCACCATATACCTTCTATTTCTCTTCTCCTTTTTCACCTTCTGGAAGTCTCAAATTATTGAACAGCTGTCATTTCTTCATCACACATATAAACACATATTTTTAAACCGTCCTATTTATGCTGTGTTATTCTACCTGACCCAGTAAAACCCACTTTAATGCAACAGGGCCAGACACCTTGCCACTGCCAGCAAATCACATTAAAAAAACAAGAAGGAGATGGGGATGACATAAATAGACATTGATTGACTTAGGATGCCCTATCAACATAGTGTAGGGCTAAGAAAACAAAGTTTTGGAGCTAGACGCCCCAGGTTCAAATTTCAGCCCCCCACTTTCATCGTCTGGTTACCTAACTGCTCTGTACCTCAGCTTGTTCATATGTAAACTGGCAATAAAGGAAGAATCCCTCTCATAGGTTGCAGTGAGAATTTGATGAGACTTAAAACCATGCCTGGCATTAGCAAGCATTCGATATGTTATAGTTATTATTAAGAGGATTGTCATCAGAAAAGTGCCCGGCACGTAGTAAGCTTACAATAAAGGTTTGCCACATGAGTGCATGAATGAATGAATGAATAAATGAATGAACAAGGTGCCTGGGTGGCTCAGTGGGTTAAAGCCTCTGCCTTCGACTCAGGTCATGGTCCCAGAGTCCTGGGATCGAGCCCTGCATCGGGCTCTCTGCTCAACAGGGAACCTGCTTCCTCCTCTCTCTCTGCCTGCCTCTCTGCCTACTTGTGATCTCTGTTTGTTAAATAAATAAATAAATAAAATCTTAAAAAAAAAAAAAATGAATGAACATTCTGGTTTGGGGGATCACGTGTCTCTAGCTGTGCCCATTTCCTTATACTCCCCAGAGAAGAAGTACAGCGCAGGGCAGCTTCTGAAATGAACCCAGGGCTGAGAGTGAGAAGGAATGATCGTGAGGTTGGAGTCCAGACCAGGAGGGCTGAGTGAACTCCAAAAGTTGTACAGTTGTAAGGGCTGGTAACTGAAAAAGAGAAGGGGTCTTTTCACTGGACTTGGCCTGATCCCAGGGCCATGAAGAAAGGCGCTCACATAGGGAGCTCTCCTTCCCTGGATATTCACCTAGATCTCTTTCTACCTCTCCACCCTCTGGTTCTGTCCAAAATAAGAATCTATTTATATTGGCACAGGTCTGGATAGATGGGAAAGACTCAGAGCTTTGAGGTAGTAACAGGAATTTACTTCCAGGTAAACACTGCCTCTTGTTAACCTCCAAAAAGTTACTAAAGCTCACCTTTCACAGGGAATGAATAGTCACTTCGAGTTACTAAAATCCAGCGGAAGGGCAGTGCGGGCTTGGAAGGCCAATATGAACGGGAGAGTGGCTGTGCTGCTTCTCTAGTGGCTGTTTGACCTCAGGTGATTCCCTCCATCTTTCTGGGCTACGGTTTCCTCCTCTGACACTCTGTGGCTTGTTGACTAATCCAGGGCCTTACCACATGTCTGAGAGAATACAGAGGAAAGGACAAATATCAGACACATTTTGAAGAAAGTGAGAGACATGGTGTCTCAGTGTAAGTAAGGTATTAGGGGGGAGAAAGGATAATGACTTTTTTGAGCATTATAGCATTCTGAACCAAAGAGGACTCAGGCTTCAAGCCTGGATGTTGGTTGATGGTGTTGTGGTTATTACCGTTGAGTAGAAGAGGAACAACCTCAGGGACGATGTTGAGTTGATTTTGGATGGCTTGAGTTTGAGCTGTTGTCAGGACACTGGATGGTCCCATAAAGCAAAGTGTTTTGGCTTCACAAATGAAGGGTGAATACTGAAGATAGGGAGGATTTTAGCGCCTGGGGAATGGAAGAACTCAAGTGTGGAGATGGCCACATCACCCTCAGGCTCCCCTCTGAGAGAAGGAAGCCAGCCTCTCTGGGGCAAAGATGGGGCTGTGATGGTCACCTCACAGCCCGAGAGTGCCCACGAGTGAGGTCAGAGGGATGTTGAAGGCTGGGCAGCAGTACATCTCTGTCTGTCTGAGAAGGTCACTTAGGACCACTGAACAAGGTAAGGAAGGGCTGGGTGAGACTTCACCAATTTGACGAGATTTATGTTGCAATATACTCCTTTTATATGCCCAGAGCTTCCTCCTGTGGAGATTTTTTTAAGATTTTATTTTTTAGTAATCTTTACACCCAATGTGGGGCTCAAGCTTTTAAAGGTTAAAATGTAACACTACAAGCAAAATGTTAAAACAAAATGAATAAATGAAGGCCATCCTGATACTAATGAAAAGACACCAACCCCTTGTTAGAGTTAAGCCTCTCAGATCAGTTAAGCCTGATCTCTCTTTGCTTTCGTCTACATCATTAGGATGCCGTCTTTAATTCCATTCAAGAAGCTTTTATTGCATGCTTACAATGTGGAGGACCCACAGAGAGAGAAAACACAGCTCCTGCCTTTAAAGACCTTCTAATCTCTCTATAGAAGGCTGGCATGCATGCAGTAAACTGTTGACCACCGTTGCAAGGCAGCATGGCTACTGACTGAATGACATATTGATGGCCAGCCTTCCTGCAAGAGATAAACCGGAAGTGCACCTCGAACACCTGGTAGAGTCTGAGGATGATGGTGGGGGCAGCAGGCGCAAAGGCATGGAGCAGACATCGTCCACGGTATGTTTTAGGGGGATACTGGCTTCAGCACACTGGGGAACATGGCAGATAATTTCAGTTAGGCAGAGTGGGGCCGAACTGAGGAATTTCTATTTCAATAGGACATGTGGATGCAAGTGCTAGAAACCATCTTGAGCAGGCTAACCTGTATTATGTGGTGGTTAGAGCCCAGATTCTGGACACATGTGTCTTGGTGTGAATGCTAATTCCATCCATTACTCGCTGCATGACCATGGGTGAGTTGCTTAACTTCCCTCTCCCTCCAGTCCTCATATGTAAAGTGAGGTAACACACGGAATTGCTGAGAAAATTAATGAGGTAATTTATATATAGGGCATTTATATATAGGGCATTTAGTAAGTGCCTCTACCTGGCACTTACTAAATGCTCAGGGAGTTTTAGTTTTTCACTTTCTCTTTCTCAACATTCTGTATTGGCTGAAATTTTTTCAGGTGAATTGAATTTTTAATCATAAAAAATAAGCTGTTATTTTTTAAAACTTCTTTATAGCTCCCCCCTCCCCGTGGTTTCACTGTTCAGAGACTATGATGTCTGAAGGACATTTTTAAAAGGTAACGAAATCTCTGGTCCCTCTAGTTCTGAAGGAAAGTGTCATTCCAGGTCCACAGATGGGTAGGAGTCGGTCAACTTGGAATGAGTTGTACACCACAAGGGAACTCCAGAGGAGATATCTGGGGATTCGAGTAACTTATCTTAGAAGGACAAATACTTGAATAAGTAATTGCAAGAAAGCCTTCTCTTTGAACCTTTGTCAGAGTTTGTGAATTGGTTTGACATTTTTAGAAAGTAATCCAGCACTATTGACCTTTCGCTGTATCTGTTGACCTAGCAATTCTCACACAGGAATCTACCATATAAAAATGGAGGTACCAATATAGGAGAAAGATGTACAAAAATATCGATTGTGGCATCATTTGTATTTGAAATAACCCCAATACCCATCACAAAATGGTTGACCAACTTGAGGCAGATCCATACTGTGGATACACATCCAGTGAGTAAACTAGATCTATGTCTAATAGGAGGGATGGTCATAATATGTTATTGACAAAGGGAAATTGCAGAGCGATAGGTGTGCTATAATTTCATTTTTGTTAAAAAAAAAAAAAAGCTTCATGTGTATATATTTGCATCTGCATGGAGAAATGTGTAGAAGGATGTATATATGGCTAGTAACATGGATTACCTCAGGGCCATGGCATCTATATGTCTATAGTTTGACTTGTTAAAATGAGCATCTTTTGATTTTGTAGTTTCAAAAATATACATAATAATGTAGAGGAGGTGTTTTGTTTGGAAATTAATCTGAAGGCCAAGATTGAGAAGAGATCACTCAGCTGCTTTAAGTAAATCCTGGTACCCAGACCCTGAATCACAGTCTTGCTGTAGGAAGATCTTGTAGGGTAATTGAGCTCTTTGTTTGGGGATCACCGAATAATCCCATAGAAAAGAAGTTAGAAGATAGTGGGTAAATACATTTGCTTTAATGACCAAAAGGAGGGAAAGCAGACATTCCTAGGAAGCTTGGCGTGTTATCAGCAAAGTCCAGGAACAAATCACTAAACGGCATCGCTTGCATATACTTGGGAAATGAAGTAGCAATTAGTAGGAGAGCCTACATGGGCTCCTGGGAATTAAGTCATGCTAAAACTCAATTAATCATATTATTTCTCCTTTCTCTCTCCCTCAAATCAGGGGATCATTGTAGATATAAAGTACTGAAACATTTCTCATAATGTGTGAATAGTCAAGATAAACATGAGTTAGAAATATATGCGAAGGTCAGACCCAGGGTATTGATTCTTCTTAAGGAAGCTTCTAGAGGTAGGGGTTCACCCTTCACCTTCGCCTTTAAAGTTCTCGTCTATAATTAAAAAACCGGGGGGACGCCTGGGTGGCTCAGTTGGTTGAGCAGCTGCGTTCAGCTCAGGTCATGATCCCGGCGGCCTGGGATTGAGTCCCACATCTGGCTCCTTGCTCAGCAGGGAGCCTACTTCTCCCTCTGCCTCTGCCTGCCATTCTGTCTGCCTGTGCTCGCTCTCTCTCCCTCTCTCTCTCTGATAAATAAATAAAATCTTAAAAAAAAAAACCCGGGGTCTATAAAAATGTCATAGATAAATGTACACATATGTCTATCTATATGTAGATAAATATATAAAAATTACACAAAGCTCAGGGGCAGGAACTAAATGTTCTTAATGGTAAAATCAGAATATAAGAAATTCCAGACAGGGAATTTTTTTTTTTTTTCTTCTGGAAGGCATGGTCTTTTTCCCAAACCTCAGGGATGTGTGTTGTGATTTTTTTCAGTGGGGCTTGCCACAAACTTCACACAGCAGATTTTCCTACCATTGATAATACCAGGGGATCCACCGAGTCATGTGACTCAAACAGGGGAGGCTGCTTGCCTTGCAGTCCTGACTGGTTGCAGAGCCCTTTCCTGTTTTATAGGTCTCAGATCCAGCCACTGCTCTCCTTACTCTGGATATGGGCCATCAAAGAATTCTGGATGCCTCCAGAACCCAGAGACAACTACCTGGCCTTGGGCCTCCATCTTCATTGTAGCTGGTGAAAGATGTAATAGTTTGTCTTTCTCTTTGGAGGGGATGTCCAACATGCCTCTGACCATGGGACCATAAATTTTTTTTAAATTTTAATTCCCGTATAGTTAACATACAGTGTCTCAGTGTACAAAATTGGTTTCAGTGTACAATAGAGTGATTCAGCAATTCTGTGTATTTCTCGAGCTCATCAAGATCAGTGTAATCTTAATCCCCTTCACTTGTTTCACCCATCCCCCACCCCTCTTCCCTCTGGTAACAGTCTGTTCGTTCTCTATAGTTAAGAGTCTAAGATTAATTGACCATAGAGTTGAGGGTCCATATCAGGGCTCTCTACTCTGTTCCACTGGTCTATGTGTCTGTTTTTATGCCAGTACCATGCTGTCTTGGTGATCACAGCTTTGTAATAAAGCTTGAAATCAGGTAAGGTGATGCCGCCAGATTTATTTTTGTTTTTCAACATTTCCTTAGCGATTCGGGGTCTCTTCTGATTCCATACAAATTTTAGGATTATTTGCTCCAGCTCTTTGAAGAATGCCGGTGGAATTTTGATCGGAATGGCATTAAAAGTATAGATTGCTCTAGGCAGTATAGGCATTTTAACAATGTTTATTCTTCCGATCCAAGAGCATGGAATGGTCTTCCATCTTTTTGTGTCTTCTTCAATTTCTTTCATGAGTGTTCTATAGTTCCTCAAGTACAGATCCTTTACCTCTTTAGTTAGGTTTATTCCAAGGTATCAAACAGGAAAAAATATACAGTGGAAAAAAGACAGTCTCTTCAATAAATGGTGCTGGGAAAACTGGACAGCTATATGTAGAAGAATGAAACTCGACCATTCTCTTACACCGTACACAAAGATCAACTCAAAATGGATAAAAGACCTCAACGTGAGACAGGAATCCATCAGAATCTTAGAGGAGAACATAGGCAGTAATCTCTTTGATATCAGCCACAGCAACTTCTTTCAAGATACGTCTCCAAAGGCAAAGGAAACAAAAGCGAAAATAAACTTCTGGGACTTCATCAAAATCAAAAGCTTCTGCACAGCAAAGGAAACAGTCAAAAAAACAAAGAGGCAACCCACGGAATGGGAGAAGATATTTGCAAATGACAGTACAGACAAAAGGTTGATATCCAGGATCTATAATGAACTCCTCAAACTCAACCCACACGAAACAGACAAACATATCAAAAAATGGGCAGAAGATATGAACAGACACTTCTCCAATCAAGACATACAAATGGCTATCAGACACATGAAAAAATGCTCATCATCATTAGCCCTCAGGGAGATTCAAATTAAAACCACATTGAGATATCACCTTACACCAGTTAGAATGGCCAAAATTAACAAAACAGGAAACAACATGTGTTGGAGAGGATGTGGAGAAAGGGGAACCCTCTTACACTGTTGGTGGGAATGCAAGTTGGTGCAGCCTCTTTGGAGAACAGTGTGGAGATTCCTCAAGAAATTAAAAATAGAGCTTCCCTATGACCCTGCAATTGCACTCCTGGGTATTTACCCCAAAGATACAGATGTCATGAAAAGAAGGGCCATCTGTACCCCAATGTTTATAGCAGCAATGGCCACAGTCGCCAAACTATGGAAAGAACCAAGATGCCCTTCAACGGATGAATGGATAAGGAAGATGTGGTCCATATACACTATGGAGTATTATGCCTCCATCAGAAAGGATGAATACCCAACTTTTGTAGCAACATGGATGGGACTGGAAGAGATTATGCTGAGTGAAATAAGTCAAGCAGAGAGAGTCAATTATCATATGGTTTCACTTATTTGTGGAGCATAACAAATAGCATGGAGGACAAGGGGCGTTAGAGAGGAGTAGGGAATTTGGGTAAATTGGAAGGGGAGGTGAACCATGAGAGACTATGGACTCTGAAAAACAGTCTGAGGGGTTTGAAGTGGCGGGGGGGGGTGGGAGGTTGGGGTACCAGGTGGTGGGTATTATAGAGGGCACGGCTTGCATGGAGCACTGGGTGTGGTGAAAAAATAATGAATACTGTTTTTCTGAAAATAAATAAATTGGAAAAAAAAATTAAAAAAAAATAAATTGAAGAAAAAAAAAAAGAGTCTAGGGGAGGGAAAAAAAGAAATTCCTGATGGGTTGGAGAGACTACAACAATAATATGGAAAGGAATTAGGTTATATGAATAGTTCATTCAGGTTCAAAAAATCTACTCCACATGAAAGCAAGTCAGCTGGATACAATAGAATATAGACTCTTTAAAAATATAAAATAAGAATATAGACCATAAAAATATAGACTCTATAGTTTCCCTCAAATGACTCTTGGGCTGAATTACTGGAGGATTATAATGAGGAACATGTGAAAATGTACTCCTGGTATATTCTGTGGGAGGAAGGGCTCCGATACCGAGCCTAGTCCTAGAATTATGGCACAAACTGAACATATTCAGGGTAGGGTGACCAGAGAGAAGAGGAGTCTGGAAAGCATGTTTGTAGTACCACATAAGGGCACAGGCTGACTACTGAAGTGAATTACTTCTGTAATAGTCCCTGTCCTTGAAAAGATTTTCAAAGAGGTTGTGACCGACGTGGGTGTGGAGGTAAAACCCACACTCTTGCCTTGCCATCAAGCAGAATTCCCTGTTACCTCTCCCTTCATCCACACATGCCCCACCTACTTAAAGCCGGGTTTCCCAAAGTGTGGGCTGCTGAGCAAGGTGTTTAAGGTAGCACATAGACCTGACTTTAAATAACATTAAATCTCATGGTGAGATGGCTATTTCTGTTTTCATTTTCTATCAGTTCGTTGATTACATACAGAAGAAAGTCTCTGGCCTTAATCTGGTTTTGACATCTCTCTTGTATTTACCGATCTTCTCTTTATTTTTTATTTATTTATTTTTAAAAGATTTTATTTATTTACTTGACAGATAGATAGAACACAAGTAGGCAGAGAGGCAGGCGGAGGGAGAGGGAGAAACAGGTTCTCCGCTGAGCAGGGAACCTGATGTGGGACTCGATCCCAGAACCTTGGGATCATGATCTGAGCTGAAGGCAGCCGCTTACCGGACTGAGCCACCCAGGCGCCCCTGATCTTCTCTTTTTAAAAAGGAAAAAAGACAGGCCTGGAGTGTAGAGCCTTCAGCAAGCCACAGTCTCTTGTTGAAATTTTAAACATTATGTTCTCATTGTATTAACTTGTGATAAGGGAAACTGGTTTTTCATTTAAGGTGATGATCTAAAGTTTCCCATGGGCAGGAAAATCAAACGTGGGAGAGTCTAATGGCACTTTAAAGTACGAAGCTATTAGCAAAGTAACACAAGGGTGTGTCCAAAAGCAAAACTGAAAGTATGAGGACAAGGAAAAGGTCAGTTCCGTTTAATCCCAATCAGCATCACGTAATGCAATTTTGATCGTAGAAGCATAATTTGCACACACTTCAAATCGATAAGCTGTAGGAAAAGCCAAGGAAGTGCTATGTGCTACGCAGTATCTCCCAAGATGGCAAATGAGCTGCAAGGAGCAGGAAGTGCAGCCTTAACACAGCTCCAGGTGGGGTGGGCCTGTCTCCAGGGAGGTTCTTGCCTGGATCCCGGGTGGAGGAGGGTGGAAGTAAAAGGAAGAGGGATTTTAAATTTTGAAAAATAAAAATGAACTCTAAACCTGTATATTGGGGAAAGTTTCTTCAGACATGTTATTGGTCCTACTGACCATGGTGGATGGTGCGGAAAATAAAGCAGGTAGGTTAGTATTCGCAGCGCATCCCCTATCTTCTCGCTGCATTTCTGCAGCCCGGAGAAAGGCCTGAGCTCTCTAGTCTGGTGAGGCAGTCGGCTCAAGGAAAGCATTTGCAGCCTGTGGGTTATGTCATTTTCCTGCCTTTACTATGGTGCATGAGTCAGCAAGTAGCAGTTTCTTTCAAAGCACATTTATTTAGGTTCTTTTTAAAGTCTTAAACAGATATTTGCATGCCTATGTTCACAGCCGCATTATTCACAATAGCCCAAACATGGAGTAACCCAAGTGTCCATGGAGGGATGAATCCAAAAACAAAATGTGGACTATACATACAATGGAATATTATTCACCCTTGAAAAGGAAGGAAATTCTGACACATGCTGTAACATGGGTGAACCTTGAAAACATTATGCCAAGTGAAGTAAGCCAGATACAAAAGGGCAAATACTGTGTAATTGTATGAGGTATTCTAGAAGGGTAGAAATCACAAAGACAGAAAGTAAAATAGTGATTACTTGGGGCTGTGGGGAGAGGCAATGAGCAGCAGTTTAATGGGGATACAGTTTCAGCTAGGGAAGATGAAAAAGTTCGGGAGATGGAAAGTGGTTAATGGTTGTACAACAGTATGGATGTACTTAAGACTACTGAACTATACACTTAAAAATGATTAAAATGTTGTTTTAAAGAGTTAAAGAAAACGATTAAGTCTAGAAGAATTCAGGGAGTACCTGGCTGTGGAGAGAGTGGTGAAGGGGTGTGCGCCATTTCAGTTCCTTAGCTCTAGCGCAGCCACTCTCCAGCCCTCCCTGTCCTGCTTTACCCCCTGGCTCACAACAGCATGCCTCTTACTTTCTGGCTTCTGGATGGTGTCATTCAGTGGGGAGCACAAGCAGGTCCCCTCCCTGAAGGACTGCTGCCCGGTGACTGTGTCCCTTGGCTGAAGGTCAAGAGCCCCTCTCAGGGGTGCCTGGGTGGCTCAGTGGGTTAGGCCTCTGCCTTCGGCTCAGGTCATGATCCCAGGATCCTGGGATCCAGCCCCACATCGGGCTCCCTGCCCAGCGGGGAGCCTGCTTCCTCCTCTCTCTCTACCTGCCTCTCTGCCTACTTGTGATCTCTGTCTGTCAAATAAATAAGTAAAATCTTAAAAAAAAAAAAAAGAGTCCCTCTCAGTCTCGGGATTCCAGTGCTTTTCTCTCTTGCCTCTTCAGACCTAGCACAGTAGCAGCTGCCACGGCCCCTGGCCCCAGGGAACTGCGCTATCCTTTGTGGTCCTTCCACTTCCTACCAACACCTTTGTCAACAGTCTTTTTATTAAACTCTCCGCAAATTACCCAATTTGAGCACATCATCTGTTTCTTGCTGGACTATGCTGATGCGAGGTAACTTATAACAAAGTTGGGGAAACACCGACCCAAAGAAAATCTACTTCTATTCTCAAAAGATCTCTCTGATCCCCAAAACCTTCCAGATACCCAGAGGAGGCAATGGTAAGGGATCTTCCAGATGGAGATCCTCCCTGCCTTCCCTCCCCTCTCTTTTTCCAAGAACTTCTTTTCAATTGCTATTTTAGTACAGAGAATTCAGTATCCATTATTTTCTCCAATCCTATAGACAGTCATTTTTGTACATAACAGAATTCCATTCTAATAAAACAAATCATTCAGATATTCCATGGTAGTTTATTATTTTTTTAAAAAAGCATTTTTGAATGTTTTATTGAATCCTAGATACAGATTTTCAAGGATATGGGGCAATTGCAGTTAAATGTGAATAGAAAAGCTGAAATGGTATTTGTGTAAGGCTGTTCAAATTGCTAATAGAGACAGGCTCCACTAGATGAGCTATCTGTCCCCTCTAAAGTGGTTAATATGGGGAAAAAACCCAAAAATTTTGCCTTCCTTATAGTAGTAATGGCCTAGAATAAATTGAACATAGCTCCCCAACCTCCTCTGAAATCCAGGGGGATGTATCTCGTCCAGGCTTACACTACACACATGTTATTTTCAGGTCAAAAGAAACAGTCACACTTGCTTGTAAGGTCACTGGCTCAGGTAAGCAGACCATCTTTTTGCTGTAAAAGAAGAGCAACAAGAAGGTATATACCTACAGGGCAGGCTCGTGATTAGCCCGGAGAGAGGGCTAGGAGTCGTGTGCTCTTGTGAACCCATAATGTCAGGTGAAGGAAGTCTACGACCATCCATTATAGGAGTCTACTACTCCTGTCCTCCATGTGCCCAGAGGTGGTAAGAACAGTATCAATCCCTGCTAGAAGCACAGGAGGGTCCACACCTGTGACTGTGACCAGGCTGTGCAATTAGAAATCTTTGTTTCGGGGCACCTGGATGGCTCAGTGGGTTAAAGCCTCTGCCTTCGGTTCAGGTCGTGATCCCAGGGTCCTGGGATCGAGCCTTACACCAGGCTCTCTGCTCAGTGGGGAGCCTGCTTCCTCCTCTCTCTCTGCCTGCCTCTCTGCCTACTTGTGATATCTGTCCGTCAAATAAATAAGTAAAATCTTAAAAAAAAAAAAAAAGAAATCATTGTTCCAATAAAATCATACATAGAAACTAAATAAGACATATACAAAATAGGTTCTATATTTTATATAAAGTTATCCAGCTATATATCAGATAAAATGAAGTTTCTTATATTGAAGTGGGAATGGGAAGTTGAAAGTGATAATTGTTCATAACAGTATGGATGTACTTAATACTACTGAATTATACACTTAAAAATAATGTAAATTATTTTTTTAAAGAGTTAAAGAAAACAATTAAGTCTGGGAGAATCCAGGGAGTATCTGGCTATGGAGAAAGTGGTGAAGGGGGTGCGCTATCTCTCTGTTCCTCACCCATACCCCAGATATTCTCCACCCTCTTTGGCTTTCTAACACCTCCAACCCAAGATGGCCTCATAGGAAATTCAAGAAAATGCTGGGTCTTTGTCATCTCTTCAATGAGGAAGCTAACCACTGTGATGAGATTGCACCTCAACAAATGTCACATCTGCGGTCAGGATTGGTCCTATGGGTGTGCCGGAATGGGGTAGGGTGGGGTGGGGTGGGGAGGGATGGGTTGGGGTGGATTTGGGACTTACTTGTCATTGACCGGCAAAGGAGCAGTGCAGAACTTCCCAACAATGGTAGTCCGGTCTTTTCTCCAAACTCGGTGGGAAGAATGAAACTTGAGTTTCACTTGGTTTATCTGGCACTGAGGGTTGGCATGAGCTATGACTCCTTTCCCCTGGAGTTCCTGTCTAGGTCTGCAAGGGAAAGGGAAATTAAGCTACCCAAGCACATTTGGCCTTTGCTTCCCCCTTGGCTCCTGCTGGTAGTGTTGTTCAGCTGTCATGCACAAAAGAACTCCTTGATGGTGGGGATCAAAATCCCTTGTATCGGGGCGCCTGGGTGGCTCAGTGGGTTAAAGCCTCTGCCTTCAGCTCAGGTCATGATCCCAGGGTCCTAGGATCGAGCCCCACATCGGGCTCTCTGCTTCCTCCTCTCTCCTCTCTCTCTGACTGCCTCTCTGCCTACTTGTGATCTCTGTCAAATAAATAAATAAAATCTTAAAAAAAAAAAATCCCTTGTATCATACTCACCAGCCCCCTGTGCATATACTCACAGCTTTAACATTGTTCAGAAAATAGTTGTTGATTTTTGAAAGCAAACAAGTGGACATGGCAGCAAAATAGTAGCTCTTGGATTTTCATATCTGGAAAAAAGTCTGTGTTCTTAGATTCCAAATTGGAGAAGATCTTCACTTTCAGATCTACCTACTAGAAGTACAGCCCTCTTTTAGGGCATTAAGCTCCATAAATTTTGTGTGAACTAGGCCAAGCTTGGATGTGTGGATGGGAACAAACAAACAAACAAAAAACGGATCTTGAAACCAGACAGAGCTGGCGTGGTACCCAGGATTTGTCTCCTGCCAGCTGTGTGGCTTTGGAGTCACACGCCCTGTGTCTAATCTGCGGCTCCCCCACACACTAGCCATGAGCCTCACCCACAGGGTTAGGTATGCCTCAACTACAACCTAAGTGACCCAGAATGAAAGCAAAATTCAGGTCTCTCTTGGCCCAAGATGGAAAGAGTATGAAGTGACCAATCTAGAGAGGTGACAAAGACAAGATTCGGGTGCGGAGCAAGGAAGCCTGCTGGGATTCCACCAAACTGAGCAAAACCCTGGGGTGCAGAGAAGGCACTTGCCTCCTGCGTCGAGCCCACGGCCTCTCCAGGCTCAGAAGCAGTGGGGCCTGTAGAAAGATGAGGAGAGCAGGGGGCGCTGGGCGTTGAGGATCATTGAACAGGTGTACATGGCTCAACCACATGGTTTCTCCTTCCTTTCTGGCTTCTTGGAGTGAGAAAATGTCTTCTTCATGTCCTTTTTAACCCCAGGTTAGTCATATAATTTGTTTTTTTTCTTTTGAGGAAGAATCTATATGACTTTAAAAGCTGTTCCTGGTTTGTTTTTGTTTGTGTTTTTTAATTTAAGAAGTGTTTGGAATATGTCAGAGGGGGGACAAAATAAGATTTTTCCTTTTAAGAAGCTGCATGGATTACAGCAGCTAGTTACAAACTAGCAGGGTATGAAGGATGCTGTGCGTGACCTTGAAGAGGAAAATTACCCAGAGCAGGTCCAGGCCCAGAAGGCCAGCAGATAGAAAGTTACTATCTCTGTGGGTAGAGCAAGAGATAACCAGCCCTTTCTGCTTTTGTAAACAGGCATCCAGCCACAGGCTCCCTGCACTACTGTTCCCATTTAAAGCAGCCTCCCCCGCCCCCAGCCCTTGGAACCCGAACCCCTGCACTCCCCTATAAAAAGCTTTATAACCCTGCTTCCCCGGGCCCAGAATCTCCAGGGTGAGCAGTCTGGTCTGCCAGAGTAAAATAAATCCGAGTTCTCTTACTTCTCTGAGGGTCACTTGGTTTCTCTCTGGTCTGATTTTTATTTTTTCTGCAACCTAAGGACTTGATTTGGGTAAATTTTCTAATTAGAAGGAAATCCTGGGGTTTCACAAAGCTATAGAAAGTAGGGAAAGACCACACATAAACCCCCCTCCTTTTTTTCGATTTCTATTCTGCAAAAAGGAAAACAAAAACAAAAACCAAGGAATTAAAGATAGCCACGTTCTGAGTCTTCTACAAAAGAGTAAAACAAAAATAGCTTTGGGGAGAAGGAAGAAATAATCTGTGGACATCCCTTCCAATCACTTGGGGGGCTTTTTAAAAAGTGTAGCGGTTGAGGGGCGCCTGGGTGGCTCAGGTCATGATCCCAGGGTCCTGGGATGGGGCTCTCTGCTCAGCAGGGAGCCTGCCTCCACTCCCACCTACTTGTGATCTCTGTCAAATAAATAAATACATTCTTTTTTAAAAAAATCCTTTAATTAAAAGTGTAGTGGTTGAGGCTACATCCAGAGACTCAGCAGTAATTGGCCTGGGGAGGGGCTTGGGTGGGGAGGGGTCAGTGGGGTTTATTGCTCTTCTGGTGATTCTAACCAGAGGCCAGTTGTGTGTCATTGTGTTGACTCCTGCTAGCGTCATCTCATCTACCAAAGCACAGGAGAAGCAATGAAAACACTGGTGGAAATAACACAACCTCAGACTGATCTACTGAAAATTATTCAGCTATTATCTGCAAGACTTAGGTGGGCACATGAAGGTCTGTGTTGGGATCCTGCCTGCCCACCCTCCCTCTCTCTCTGTGGCCTGTGTGAGCCGGAGCCCTGGTTGGTGGCAGGGTGTATGGGGGTCCAGAAGTGTGCTCCTCTGGGCGGAAATTCCTCTCCCCTGCTAGTACAATTAATGTCTAACGCTGCAGCCTGAGAAATCTTTCCAGATTCCAATCTGATCCAGTCACTTTTCTGCTTCAAAGTCCCACTGGCTCCCAAACTGCTCTTGAGATAAAAACCAAAATCCCTAACCGGTCCTTCAAACCTCGCACGGTCTGGCCCTGAGCTGCGCCCCCGCCCCAGGCTTCTCTCCCAGTGCTTCCCCCCTGCTCTCCGCTCCTGCTCCTGGACTGCATTCTCCCCAGCCCTCCATTGGGTAACTCCTGCAAATTACTACCCAAACGTCACCTTCTCAGCCTCGGTCTGGCTCTGTCTTATCTGCTCTCCTGACACCTACCGCTATGGACAATTGGACACATCCGTGCACATGCACTACTCATTCCTGTGTTTGTATGTTCGCGCTTCATCCCGCCCCTCGCAACCCTGCACTGCCTCCCCACTAACCTTTTGGGTTTTCAGCTCTCCTGACACAATTGTAATTAGTTCCCTGGGTTCAATTCCTTCTCTTGGACTCCGGGCTTGGGCTCTGGTTTCTGGACTGGACCCTGACTGAGACAGCAACCTCTCATTAGACTGGCTCCTGCTGGCTTATGATTAACTAACCAGTTGCTTTTTATTATTATTTTTTTTTATTTTATTTTTAGTAAAGCGATGGAAGTTTATTTAAAGTTTTGGTTTTTTGTTTTGGGGTTTTTTGTTTGTTTGCTTGTTTGACAGAGAGAGAGACAGTGAGAGAGGGAACACAAGCAAGGGGAGTGGGAGAGGGAGAAGTAGGCTTCCTGCCTGCGGAGCAGGGAGCCTGATTCGGGGCTCAATCCCAGGACCCTGGGATCATGACCTGAGCTGAAGGCAGAGGCTTTAACCCACTGAGCCACCCAGGCCCTCCAAGTGATAGAAGTTTATTAAATGAAGATACAGAAAAAGCTCTCAAGAGTAAGAGGAGTCCAGACAGGGTTGCCAACGAGGGCCTCTAGGGCTGGACTTTTATAGAAAGCTAGCCAGGAAACTTAAATCCTTTTAACATCTCTCTTGAAAACACCTTCAGTGGCTTGCTTACTTTTTAGGAGTGGTTATTCTTTGATGGTTACAGGTGATTATCATAAAGACACCTGCCCCCATGACCCACCCCTCAGGCCCAGGGCAGGATGGTGCCCCATGACCAGTTGCTTTTTAAAGAGACAAGCACGTCTGCTGCTGGGTTCATCTCCCTCGCCGGCCTTGAGCCTCCCTGTAGTTGAGGTTCTCTATCTTCCCGCCTCAAGATGACTCCTGTTAGCGTCAAGATAACATCTGCCAGCTGGTAGACCCAAATGTGCCCCCAAAGGGAAGGAAATGCTCAGCCTGGTTCTAAGGATTAGCACCACATGGCCTCAAGCCCTGCTCTCCTCGTACTCACTTGCTAACTGACCCTCTGCCTGCGATTCAGTTCTAGGAACTCACCCAGTACCACACCCACTTTCCAGGAGTAGGTGTTTCCCAGGCTCTGGTCAGCCCTCCCTGGGCTAGTGGCTGAGGTCCTCCTACTTGCTGACATCACTGATAGCCCCTTCCTGGATTTCCATGACTAATGTTTCCTATCAGGGACCCAATTCTCATGTTCTTACTAGCCCTGAAGACATCCCATTACTTCTCTCACCGGCCTCCTCTGGTATTATCTAAATACACCATCCTTGGATTCACTACTGATCCTGAACCTGGGACAGTTCCCAGCATGTGTCTGTGGGTGCATCTGTCATAGGTACTGCCCTCACCCCACCTCTAGCCTGATGGGCTTGGGCCATCCCTCAGTAAGCACACAGGGCTGTCATGGGAGAGGTGTGTGTGTGTGTGTGTGTGTGTGTGTGAGCAGGGACACTTACGTACATGGTGATCTTGACCAAGGAAGTAATATTGCTGCTCAGGAAGGTGACAGAGATGAGGGTGTCCTTGTTCCTTGGCTCCTGTAAGTAAAACTCCACGAGGCTGTGATGCACTGGGAAACCAAAGCAGAGCAGATGCCTAGGCCAGAGGTCAGTGGTGCCCAATGCACACCAAGCCCCAGAGAGCAGCAGGGCAGGAATCTGAGATCTGCCTCTTAGCAGCAGATTACCTGCTGTCCCAGATCCTCATTATAAACTGGGGGTCATAAAAATAGTTCTGAATGAGAATTAAATGAGATAATATCTACAAAGTCCTTACACAGTGCCTTTGACCAGGAAGCATTCGATACATGTTAATTTTTGTTATTACTTGTAATGCTAGAACATCCCACTCCTCCCTGCTTGCTGACATTATCTTGGTGTTGTGATTTTGAAAGAACTGAAAAAGATGTCTCTTATACTAAATAAGAACTCATAAAATGTAGCACTCACCTCCTCTCCCCCCCCCCCAGTGTTTTAGGAAGCCCACTCATGTGTAGGAGATGACTGTCTCCCTTTCTGTGGCAGCCTGGGCGTCTCTGTGGCATCCCCACCCTCCCAGACAGCTTGGATCCTGGGGCTGTCAAAGCTTATGTCATTGACACCGACTGGCTCTCAGAAGCAGAGCAGAGGCAGTGCGGAAGCGGGTGGTAGCATGGAAAGAGAATAGATTTGGGAACCAGAGGACCCGGAGTTGAATTCTGCCTTTTCCACCCCACTGTGTAGCCTTGGGCAGAGGCTTCACCTCTCAGAGCCTCTCCTTTCCTCACACCTTACTCAGAGTTGGGTTGTCAGGTGAGTGGATATATGTGAGAAGTCCATCGTGGACTCTTGTAGCCCACCTGTTCCAGGAATTCTCTCTAGCATGATAAGCACCCCCATCTAGTATCCTCCGATTCTGACTGATAAAGGGAAAGGGATCATATTACTTATCAAGTTCCCGTCACTGTGCTAGCAACTTCCTGTATACTAGTTTATTTTATCCTCACAGCTGATTCTTTGAAGTAGGTATGTTATTGCTCTCATTATCTACACACAAATGTAGAGGTTCATAAAGGTTAAGTCATATCTCCTGATCACATGTCTGGCAAGTACAGAAGCTGAGATTCAAATGCAAGTTTGTGACCACAGTCTGAGCTTCAGGCTCCACATCACATGGCACCAGAAGTTCTGGTACAAGGAAGGAATGGCCATAAAGATCCCTCCAGCAACCAGACAAAAGCTGACCCAAAAATCAGTTAGAATTAGCATGGCCATATAATTTATCATCCTAACCAGCATACTTTTGTCCTGTACCCACAATAAACCAGACAAGATCTCAGATAACAGCCTAAAAAAGGAAATATAGTCCTTCTACTTAAGATGCAAATAAGCACAGGGAAAGATGATGCTCCAGCCTGGGACGGATTTCATAGATTCTAAGACACACTTTCCTCTCATATTTAACATCTTTTACCAGCATCTGTGCTTCAATGAACTGCCATGGTTAGAAGCAACAGTGAAGAACTGGAATAGGCACATGTATGGGAAGGAGGGCAGAGGGCAAGTTTAATATTCTTCAGAGACCTTGACCTGGGAGGGCTGCCAGGGTGGGAGATGCATAAGGTGGACACCAAGGAGGGAGCAAAAAAGTATGCAGGAAGGAGGGGTCTGGGGGTCTTCCCAGATACCATACTGCGAGAACCCACACTGGAGGGAGGCAGGAGGAGCTAGGAGAAGTATACAGACAGTAACATGTCCTTAAGCCTTCATCTGAAGCAGAGCAATGGGTTGGACTAGCTCTGAAAGTTCAGGATCTAAGACCAGTAGCTGCTGCCCCCCCACCCCTCCTATGATCTCTTTGCCCCAGTCTTTCACCCCCCACCTCGGCCACCACTGAGCTACATGTCTTTCCCCCAACTTACCACAGTACGGAGCCTGGGCAGTGGTCAGGAGGAAGACTTTCACTTCCTTGGGAAGAGGCTCTATCTTGACACCACTTTGTTCCATGAGCCCTGGAAGTAGAGAGGCAAAGACAAAGACAGCAGAGCTCTGAGGAGGCCATTGCACTGTCCCATGGCACCCAAACACGTTTGGATTCATTCACGCACTCATTCATTCTGCAAACAAGGCCACTGTATGCTCATTCTATGCCATGCCCTACGGCGAGTCCCAGGGTACCTGCAACCCAGTCCAGCCAAGGGTAAACACACAAACAGGAAATACATTCTTCAAATCATCTGGCCCATTCAAGAGATATTTAGCAGAAATTTAAAATTATGTCTCCAATTGGCAAAATAATCTATAAGGCAATTGTTTTGATGGCATTTATGCCCTGTGCAGACAAAGCACAGGAAAGTGTTTGACCTGAAGAATAGTGATTGACAAGTTAGGGAAGGGCATTCCAAACAGAGAGTACAGTTTAGACAAAGACACACAGGGTGAAAAAAAGAAATATTCTTGGAAGTTCACGTAGTCAGTTCAATTAGTTCAAGTAGTTCACGTTTCCCTGGGGTGTTCACGGCCAAGGAAAGTGTAGCAAGAGGTGACGTTGGCCAACAGTGTGAGGTGGCTGTTTATATCAGCAGGCCCATCACATCTGGGGGAAACTGTGGCATATGCCCACTGAGTTGGAAGTAACGTTGATTTGCTTTTTTGTGGGAAGCTACATCTATTTTAACATTTTGTCAGGCTGGTATCCGTTTCATTCATAGAAGGAATGACAGGCTGCTGCAGCTCCGAGTGGCAGCCAGGGGCGAGAAGTGAGAAAATGAGGGAGGGGAAGGAGCCATTTGCACTGTCCAGAGTTCTTCCTGAAATCCTTCATCTTGGAAAACCCTAGGATATTCTCAGCAATGACCTGTGGAAGGTGACTTGAAGCCAGATCCCTCCACCTTTTCCAAGCCCTTCTCCCCAGACTGGCCTGGATCCAGGAATGTGCCCAATCCGACCAGCAATGAGACAGCCCTCCAGCTGGCCCGTGGCCACCACAGCCTCAAGCCTCTAAAGTGGGCCATGGGTGCCATTCTTGGCGGCTCCTCACAACACCTTGATTTAGAGTCCATCAGGTGTTGGAGAATGACTGGCCTAGCTAGAAAGACCTATGGCAAGCATCTGGTCTTGAAGTGGGGGCAGCAGGCCTGGGCTATACCAATGTTTCTAAAGTGTCCTGAGTCTGGACTTGCAGATGAGGGGCTGTGTGTAAAAGGTGTGTGCAGAGCAAATATGGCATTAGACAGCAATATACAGGGTGAGGAGTGGGACGTGGAAGGCCAAATGCCTTCTTCCAAGTGGGAATAGGCTGAACACCTTATTGGTGAATTTCCTTACTCTGGTTGGATAGACTTCTTGATCATAAGAAATCAGGACTTACAGAGGTGGCAACTAGCAAGACTTGAACTTTCCCGAAATTGTCAAAGGAAGCCAAAGGGGTGGCATTTACCAATTCTTGGACAGGAAAGTAGAAAAGGGTTAAAACAATCCAGACATTGTCCAGCAAGAAAGGCCTTGTAGTTGACACAGGGAAAGGCCACGAGTGGACAGGAATTCTCCAGGGCACTGATGTAGAGGTGCACAGCCCTCATGTGATCACAGATCAGGTAACTGTAACCTGCACACGGGGAAAAAAATACAACCAAGTCTTTAGTTTAAGACAAATGAAAATCTTTCCATCCTGCTTACTGTAATTCTATTGAATTTTATATTCCAGCAGGCAATAAATACATGGTAACTCTTGAGCCACATTTTAAAATGTTAACGGACATGGCTACTATATTCTCCCTCTTCTTTTGAATTTTCCTGAGATACGTAAACTTAATCGATCAAAAAAAAAAATTGCTTAGGGATGCCTGGGTGGCTCAGTGGGTTAAAGCCTCTGCCTTCGGCTCAGGTCATGATCCGGAGGTCCTGGGATAAAGCCCTGAATTGGGCTATCTGCTCAGCAGGGAGCCTGCCTCCCACTCTCTCTCTCCCTGCCTCTCTGCCTACTTGTGATCTCTGTCAAATAAATAAATAAAATCTTTATTTAAAAATTGCTTAATTTGAGATCCATCTTCCACGATCACGCAAACTCTCTTCTGGAAAATGGGAGCTTGCTGGGAATTGGTAATCCTGACCCACTTCTTACAATGAGTATCTGTTTGCATATTTTACCTCCTTCATCATCACCTACACAACCCAATTTTTTACAACTTCATGATACCCAGCCTAGCAATGAGACAATCAAGGGAGTCAGCCACAGTTCACGGTAAGTCTCTGAAAGTCAAAGTGCTTCAAGTTCACCTGGTCAAATGACTGACACACTGAATGTACCAAATGTCCCAATTTAATAAAAACTTGGTTTTCTTGTTGTTGTTTACTGTATACAAATTTGAAGTAACTCACAATGGATGAGTTGGCGGGGCTAAAAGATCTATAGTGAACCACAGCTCTAGGATTCTGGGTCTTCAGATTCTCCCTTCACCTTGGGACCCCCACTCTGGGACCAGCAACCAAGTCTGAGCTTGTATTAATTTGCCTTCCTCCATGGTTGGAACACTCTATGGGCAAGTTCCTTCTAGGTGCAACAGGGAGCCGAGGGACACAAACTAAACCCTTCTCAAACTGTGTTATGAAGAAAAATGAAAAGTGGCCACCTAAAATTCCACAGAAATATTCAAAGGTCATCAAAACCAAAAAGATCTTATCTGATAAAAAAAAATGCTAGAAAGTCCATAAATTGTGAAAAGAAATGTGTTTTTGGAAAATCAATAAATTTGGTAAATTAGAATAGTGGTTATTCAATAAGATTATCAAGAGTCCTTAAAGTGTCGAAAATTTGGTAAAGTGGGAAGAGACTAAAAACATAGTAAACAGAAATCAGGATAAAATTCTCATAAAAAATGCTGATAGGTTGACTATAGTCATAAGAAGAACAAAAAAAGACTAAACAACCCTTGATCCTTAACTTTTGACAAATTCAATGTTATTTAAAATTATGCTAGGGGCGCCTGGGTGGCTCAGTGGATTAAGCCGCTGCCTTTGGCTCAGGTCATGATCTCAGTGTCCTGGGATCGAGCCCCGCATCGGGCTCTTTGCTTGGCGGGAGCCTGCTTCTCTCTCTCTCTCTCTCTGCCTGACTCTCCGCCTGCTTGTGATCTCTCTCTCTGTCAAATAAATAAATAAAATCTTTAAAATAAATAAATAAATAAATAAATAAATAAATGTATGCTAAAAAGAATGTATTCAAAAAGAACATTCCAGAATACAAATGAACCCTGAACAACAAGGGGGTTGGGGCACCATGCAGTTGAAAATCCATGTATAATTTTTCACTCTTCCAAAACTTATTTATTAATACCCTACTGTTGACAGGAAGCCTTACTGATAACATAAACAGTTGATTAACACATATTTTGTATGTTACATGTATTCTATACTGTATCCTTACAGTAGAGTAAGCTGGAGAAAAGAAAATGTTAAAAATCATAAGGAAGAGAAAGTACATTTATAGTACTCTACTGTATTTATCAAAAAACCCATGTATCAATAGACCTGTACAGTTCAAACTCATGCTGTTCAAGCATCAGTTGACTATTTAGAAAAGAAGAAATGTATATTCATTGAATGTACTCAAGATAATTATCTTGAAAACAGTTCTGGGGAACTGCCAAATTTAATAAGTTTAGGGAAATGGTCAACAGTGGGTTGATCCTTCAGCTAGCCAGGTTTGGGCATGTCTTTCTACTTCTGCCACAATTAGGCTGTTGCCCCAGATGTAGTTAGTGTGGACCATGCCACAACAAGGCGCCCAGGAAGAATAGGGTTTATTGGCTTGAGTGATGATCTATCACTGCAGGACCTAAGAAGTGGGGAGGCGAGTGAAAGTATGGTGCAAGCTTTTCATTTCGGGCCCTCCTCCACCAGAATTCCCCGGGCTCCTAAAGACATGCATTCAGTAAGTGCAGGGAAAGGCATTATGGTGCATAGCAAAGGACACTAGGGCTCCACCCAAACCCCAATTCCATCTGGCTTTCTGACCTGCATGAATGAAGGTGGGACAGCCAGGCTGGTCTTGGCCTCCATTGACATAGTAGTCCACGTGTCCAACAGGAATCCGGATACCCAAATCTGAAAGGAGGAAGAATCCCATTATTTTGGATTGCAGAGGCATATTTTCCAGGCCCCACAGGGGGGTTCCCTGGCAGCAGAGCCTGAACTCTGACTTTGGGAGCCCACCCACTCTGTGTGCTCATTGGGTGCCTGCCTCATTCCCCAGTGCCAGGACAGGGCAGACCATGCCCTCTGTTTTCTACACTGAAAGGCAGCCAAGAAGAATAAAGCCATGAGCAGATAATCTTATTTGTCTAATAAATCAAGAAAAATAACTCTGATATTTTCTGATAACTCACCAAATGTTATAAGCTTAATAAATATCCTTATCAAACAAGCGCTTATTTTGTTTGGAGCAATAGTTCAGACAGATATATATTTGGGGTCACATTTCCACAGTCCCCCTCATATTTTTGTGCTGTCTTGATGGAGCAGAAAACTGGCTATTTTGAAAGACTGTGCCCTGGAGTTCCAATTTCATCAATGTGGCCATATCTGACCCTCAGACTGGGTCCGAGCCAGCTTCCAAAGACCCCAAGTTTCCTCTTTGGAACCTCTTTCCCCTTCCCACATCACTACTGTAAGCGATTGGTTGTATGTTACTCGTTTAATGGCATCTATCCAGGGCTTAGCCAAGGACCTAGAAGTTGTCCTTTCCCTCATTCCCTACACTTAGCCCAACACCTGTCTGGTCAGCTCTACCTCCAAACTGTATTTCAAATCTTTCTACTTCTCAACGTCTCTACTCCCGCAACCCCTGTGTAAGCCCCCACTATCTCCCACCCAGACCACTCCTGCAAACACCTTATAATGAGCCTCCAGGCTCCCTTAATGTCCCCTGCAGCCAAGTCTCTGCCCAGCAGCCACAATAATCTTTACAAGAAATCCTAATGCCTCCCTGTTCTCACCAGCTATAGAATAAATGTAAACTCCCCACCATGGCCGCCTGAGCAGGATCCCCTTCTCCTGCCTCACTCTCTGTTCTCTAACCATGTGGTTTTCTTTGCTGTCCCCACTCACAGCCAGGCTTTGCTTTTCTCCACCTCAAATGTTTTCCCAGATCTTCCCAGGGCTGGTTCATTTTCACCTGCAAAGTCTCACCTTGGATAGACTTTCTTCAATAACCTACCTAAAGGGGCTCCCCCACCCAAATCACTCTCTGTTCCCCCTCCTCCACCATCGTAGTCACAGTGCGTAATTATGTCTGCTTACTTGTTTGTTCTACAGCCTATAGCAGGGACTCTACCTGTCTTTTTTTTTTCTGCTCTATCCCCAATACCAGCACGATGTCTGTCATATTGTGAGTACCTAATATTTATAGAAGGAAGTAATGAATGAATGCCTGCTCAATTAGTCTCTATTTCCACGTGGGTGGGACCTTCTTCAATGCCCTGTACACTGCCGTATTCTCAGTGCTGACTCATAGCTCAATAAAAATCGGTTAGACAAAATGGAATGCTTCCCCCCCATCACATTAGGAGGAGGGAGCCCCCAACTTTGAAGGGGACTGAAAGGCCTTGCTCTGGTAAATGGGAACCTAATAAGTCACCTATTTAGCAAATTTAAAAACAGAAGGGTTAAACTTGACAATTAACCGGTTAACCCAACAGCTAGGCAGAGGCCTGTGGGCTTTGTTTTCCTATCTGTGAGATGATGAAGGTGGAAAAGAGGGTTAAATAATATGACTTCATGGGTTTCTTCCAGAACTCTGAATCTGTGAGTGCTAGGTGCTGGAAGAAGGCTTCTGACCCAAAGGAATGAGACATGGACACTTCTCACTTGAACTGCACACTCTTCTGGTGAGGGAGAGGCATTATTTCTTCCCGCACCCACCATGCTGAGCACAAGGCCTGGCCACTTCTTTGGCATTTCATAAGGGGTAGAAATGAGGAAGAATGCCCACCCCCCCCCTTCCCAGATGGTCAGAATAGCTTCATTTGGTCATAATGTATTTAGGGTTGTAGGTCTTTCCTGTGCCTGTCACTGTTGGCGGCGAGGATTCTATTCTTCACTGATCTGAAGGCCTGGGCTCCTCACTAGGGAGGAGGGAAGTCCTGACAGGCCTGAGTATCTGCCCCAGACATGGAATGCCCCAATCGCATGGGGCCAGTCACATTCACCCTGAAAAAGAAGCATGACTTTCCCAGATGCCTGCCAGGCAGCAATGCCCTCCCCCACACAGCCTCATCACAAGGTTTAGTATTAATCAGAGATCAAGATGACTCCTCCCTTCAATAAAAGCTCAGAAGGGAGGGAAACTGCCCAGAACCACACAGATGCCGGCTACCTAGCCACTGCCGGGCTCATTTCCTGCCCCTAGGAGGTCCACCCACCCCCACACTCACTGTCAGCATCCGTGTGGATGGCCTCCACGAAGAGGGCATCTCCAGGGTCCAGGCGCTCCTCCAGGCTGGCTTTGGTGTACTCCGGTCCAGCGGGGTCCAGGCCTGCTGGGACAGGCTGATGTCAGGGGCCCTTTCCTCTTGGCTGCCGCAGCCCTGGTGGACCCACCACACACCTCTCCAGGCCCTTCCCAGTCAGTTCCTAGAGTCCTCTAGCAAGGACCCAAGGGTAAGAGGACAGCTCAGGACCACTGCTCCCAGGAAACTCCACGTTGTCATCTGCAACTCTCAATGACCTAGCTTCTCTGGCTCTGAAATGAGCTTGATAACATCAGTCATTTGGTAAGGGCTAATGCAAGTAATATTGATCCTCATGTACTCATCACAACAGCTATAATCTTTGGAGCAGTTACTGGATGCCAGACCTTGTGCTAGTCCTCATAACAACACAGTGAAGTAAAAATCACTATCCCCGTGTCTTAGTTTGAATGCTTTTTTCTCTCTTTCCCTAAAAGCAGACCCTGAGACAAGGACTTAAAGCCCAAGAAGCTTATTTGGGAGAAGATCACTGAGAGTATAGTGAGGGAGTAGGAAAATTAGAGTATGAAAAAATGAATGTTTTATCATTTGGGGCAACTGGGTCTTATCCCACTGGGACCCTTCTGAGAGACTTTGTAGAACATGACTCAGAATTGTCCCACTGAAGAGCCAGAAAGATCGGGGTATTTACCACACAGCTCTAGTCCCTTATTCATTGAGAGTAGCTTCTGAAGCATAAAGTCCCCAATGCTTTTGCAAGTATTTAGCATAATTGTCTAAGGGTGATTTCCACAGTGGGCCAAGCAGATATGAGCTATTACAACTAATTGTACAGAGGTAGTAACTGAGGCTCAGAAGAAATAGTGGCTTCTTACACTGACATTAGAGATCACACAATAACAACACAATACTGTTTCAGGCAAAAGGGCCATAATAAATAAATTTTAGTGGAAATAGATAATTCAATCATAAGAACAAAGATCTCCTCTGCTCACCTCAACAGAGGCATTTCCAGGGCATTCTCTCTCTATCTCTAAACTTGGGAGGATGGGCAGAGAACAACGTTACCTGTGATCCGTCCTAATTGGCCTTTGTAGAAATGTCCCACCATGCCTCCAACGTGGGCCCCCAGGCTAACTCCAATAATGTGGATTGAAGACTCTGGCACACCCAGCACCTAGAATAGGGCATTTACAGGAAACTGCATGTGGGCCACAGCAGCCTCTGTCCTCACAGGCTCACACTTTTCCCTGAAGCTTCAGAATCAGAGGACCCTGGGTATGACATACCCCCACACATGCTTTGGGAGAAGAAGGCAGAATTTTCATCCCATTCATGACTTGCCCTCTTCCTAGACACCCCACCTTAACGACTGCCTCACTTTCTCTTTGGTGACTTAAGTGCGCGAGTAATGACCACGGCCACTTCCTCTTGAGGGACTCTATATCTAACGTCAGTGGCACATTCTACAGAGGAGAAGCAGAGGTTCAGAGTGGGGCAACAACTTGCCCAAAGTCAACACTGTACATGGTAAAGTGGAGATTAGAAGGAAAGACCCACAAGCTACTAGGTGGCTCTGCTTCTGCCCTAAAGCTCCTCTTCATGTGTTGATGCCTCTTTTCTGTCCTCTGTCTCCTCATAAGCAGCCAAACTCACCCCCAAGCCCTTCGGCACCTACCAGGAGTTTTCTGAGGAAACGGGAGATCTCAAGTCCCAGCTTAACCACATTTTCCACGGCTGAGAAGTAGACACCTGTAGAACCATAAACCCAGTCCACAGCAATCACATTAGCATTTGCTGCCCGAAGAAGACTTCCAATGAATTTATCAATCCAGGAAGGCTTTGTACCTAAAGCCCTAGACAGAGGGCCAAGAAAGGATGGGAAAATTATCTGTTAAGGCAATATCCATTGTCATGGAAATGACGACACTCTGTATTAACAGAATAAATGGGGGTGTGTGTGAAGGTCAAAACAATTAATGGGGGGTAAATTGGGCAATAAATATTACACCACTTTGAGCATAGGGAGAGCTTAATCCCAAAGTCACCAGGGCTTCAGCCTGTATATATGGAGACTTTGTGTAAATTATAAAAGGGCCTTTTGTTTCTGGTAGATGCAGCCTCATACCAGCGCCTGGAACTCAGGTGGGATTTCAGCCCCACCAGCCCCCAGTCAGGTATCTTTGTGCAGTGCGTACTACACACACCATGTACATTGACACTGCTTGTGTTACTAATGGGGGAGAAAAGATAGCTTTGTACCTTAGAGTTATGATTTGCCATCTTAATTATCATTCTATAATATAAGCACTCTCTTTGAGGGATGATTTTATTTACTTGTTCATTCAGTCATCCTTTCATTAATTCAATGAGCCAGGCAGTATGTTAGGTGCTTTGTGAGAAATAAAGAAAACTAATGGAACACCTGGGTGGCCCAGTAGGTTAAGCTTCTGCCTTCGGCTCAGGTCATGATCTCAGGGTCCTGGGATGGAGTTCCACATCAGGCTCCCTGCTCAGTGGGGAGCCTGCCTCTCCCTCTGTCTGCTCTGCCTGCTGCTCCCCCTGCGTGTGCTCTCTCTCTGACAAATAAATAAATAAAATCTAAAAAAAAGAAAGAAAGAAAGAAAAATAAGATATATTTTCTATTCTTTTGGAACTTACAGTATAATAGGCTTTTCTAGGAAAAGGAGAATGGTAGAAAAAATTTCATAAAGCTGTCCCAAGAGACTGAGACGGGGAGAAGTTTTCTCAGTGGCCCACAGTAAGGGAACAGTAAGGGCACGCTCATGTGGGCAGAGGAGCCCAAACTGGGTGGGTGCCACAGAACGTGGCTTTGGGGGATCTAAGAACAGACAGAGTAACAACCTGCTGAGCTCTCCAGCTCTGTTAGCTACCTCTGGGTTGGGATACACTCAGCCTTAGAGAGTGGCTGAATATGAGATTTGCTGGAGGAGAGACTTTGGCACAAGAGTGAGGAAGAACGCCTATGGAGGGAAGTGGCTGGGTCCCCGGAACCCAGTGACTTGAGAAGCAGAAAGAACCCAGAGACTCTGAAACGGTGATCCTCTCTGCAGTGCCTCGGTGTCCACCTCTTCATTGGACGCCCCCTTCTCTAGTTGTTTGATATCACTATTATTTCACTGCATTCTCTCCTTTCCTCCCACCAACCTTCCTCTGTTTCTGGCCTTGTCGCTGGGCTCTGGAGGGAAGATATTGGAAGGATGGATGGTGGTTAAATTGAGACTCAGTGTTACAACAAAATTTGGACTATAAGGCATCAAAGAAATTGAAGAAGAGAAGTGTCTAGCACCTGAGGAAGGTTAACCTCAGGAGATCATGGAAGTAGCACCCATGAGTAGAAGTTTTTAAATCGTGAAACTGGGGAAGAAATGAAGAAGAGGAAATAAACCCTTGGATAAAAACACCATGCTGTTACTCTGATTTCACAAAGCCTATGACCTCATTGGCTGAAATGAATCATAAAACCCATGCTTCAGGGAGAAAAGGATCACTGAGACCATCTGTACCACTTCCCTTTTATTCAGACGTGGAAACCAAGGCTCCATGTGCTGGGGCAACTTGTTCGGGATCATACATTATTTACTGTGTGAGAGCTGTAGACAAGACTGAGTGGAGGAGTAATGCACAAGACCCACAAGAATGTACAATACAATGTGTATTTACGTTGCTATGAGACACCTTCAAAGATAGCAGGAGGTAAAAGATGAAACATGGGACTGTCAGTAAATCCATTTCTCCTCTTGCTCCCACTAACTTCCTATGGCATTATGGTCACTTTCTAGTTCCTAGCTGGAATGTTTCTATTGGCTGATTACTCCCACCTGAATCCATGGATGAGTAGTTTGGTTCTCAGAGTGACATTGAACCCAGAGTTTTGGATGTCACTGCTTTCCTGCACTAGCTGCCCACAGCTGGGATCCAAAGGGGTGAAGAGGAGAAACTGGACTTTGAGATTGGTGCCTTGGAGAAGATTAGCATTCTGGAAGTCAGTGCACTTTGTCTGTGCAGTAGGAGGTGCATCTCCTAGAGGAAAAAAAAAACAAAAGAAAAACGAGAAAGATCTAAGGTGAGGTCATCTGTTCTTAGAAGGAAAAAAAGTATTCTTGAGAGGAAGAAAGAAACAGGGACTTACAAGCATTTATTATAAATCAGCTAGTGCACTATTCTGACTAATTTATTAAACACATCACTTCTGTAACCAAAATCTGTGAATAGTTTTCATGTCTAAAGATACAATGCCAGAAAAGGACATGGCTATTAACCAGAAAAGACTAAAGGCCATGGTGAAGTGGATATTGTTATGAAATAAATCAAGTTGCCCCTATAAATTGATATGTTAAAGTCCTAACATTGAGGACCTCAGAATGTGACTGGATTTGGAGATAGTCTTTAAAGAGGTTATTATGTTAAAAATAAAGCCTGAATCATCTAAGCCACAGGCTCCAGGAGCACTCTGCCTGTTCAGCTACTGCTTCCTCTGTTCTGGCCACGTGTCTTCCCAACTTTTTCTCACACTATACAGTCCTAGACCCCCTGAGGGTGTTTGCACTGGCCATCCCTTTTGCCCAGAGTATCCTCCCACAGACATCCCCTCTCTTCTCCTTTGAGTCTTTGCCTGTCAAAGGTAACTACCTCGTTTAAATTGCCACCTACCTGTGCCTTTGACCCAAGTTCTGTCAATCCTCCTCATCCTGATCTCTTGTCTCTTATAGCAATCATCCCCTTCTAACCTTGTATGGCATTCACTAGTTTATTATTAAGTGTATTGTTTATTGATTTTTCTACATTAGGATATACTTTCAAAGAAGGCAGGAATTTTTACCCATTTTGTTTACTCTACTGCCTAGAATAGTGTCTGCCACAGACAATAAACATGAAAACCTAGTTCTTTGAAAAGAATAATAAACTAGATGTACTTTTGATAAGGCAGAGTAAGAAAAAAAGAGGGAAGTCACAGGTAAACAATGTAGAGAATAAAAAGAGGATATAAATAGATTAGATTTTTAAAACCATAAAAGAGCATGTTTATATCCACCCAAAAGTTCAAAACACATTTTCTTCCTAGAAAATGGACAATTTCCTAGAAAAGTATAGCTTACTGAAACTTAAGAAAGAAAAAACAGAAAGTCAAATGTCAAACTATAGCATTAAGGAATTGAAACAGTAGTTTTCAATCTCTTCATCAAAAATCTCTACCATGCCAGACAGTTTTACAGAAAAATTCTACCAATCCTTCGATTCTCATCACTGTTCTGGAGAACAGAAAAGGGGAGAGAGAATCTAAATTCATTCTATGAAAAGAACGAAGATATCAAAACCGGACAAGGACAGAAGGAGAAAGGAAAATGGAAGGCCAATTTCACTATTAAACACACAAAAAACCTGAATTATCAGCAAATCTAAACATGCATAAGAAGATAACAAGGAAAAAGGATAACAAGAACTAAACACGCATCATGGCCAAGTAGGGTTTAATCCAGGGAATGAAAAGATGGCTTAACATTAGAAGATGTATTAATGTAATTCACATATGAAAAATTAATGGAAAAAAATGTACTCATCTCAATAGATGTAAAATAAAAAAGCACAACAAAATCTAATACCCAACATTTCTTAACGTAAGAAAAAGTGTTTACCAAGAACCTATAGCAATGACCATATTTATGGGTGAAACATTAGAAGCATTCCATTTAGAACTGGAAACAAATGAGAACATCTGCTATCAGCGCTTCTGTGAAATATTGTACTGAAAGGTCTAGTTCTTGCCTGGGAAACAAGACAATAAAATGGGATCAAAGTTACAAAGTTTGAAAAGGAAGCGAGAAAATCGCTAATATTTGCTGATGATAGAATAAAACTTTAGATCACTTGGGAATAGGGAAGGTGACACAGTGAATCATGTTCAGCTATCCCCTCTCCCCAACCCACACTCCAACCAAAGACTAATCATAGATGAATATCGAAAGAGAAGAGATGAAGACCTAGCCAATCTCAAATAGAAAGATTATATCTCTGTGAACAAGAACCAGAACAGAATTGCAAGATGGTGCTGAGTTCCTAGTCTGGCAGAAGGCAGTGGTTGTGAGAATTCAGCTCTGTGAGGTAAGTGGGGTCTAGAGTGCTCCATGTCAGGTGTAGAAGGTCAGCACCAGGCCGACCTGTGATGGGGTGAGGGGGAGGGGGGCTCCCTGACTCTGTTAAGGAAGCTAAAAACAAACAAACAAAAAATCCCTATTGAAACGATTTCCCCAGTGTCCTGGGATCCAGCTCTGTGCTCAGCAGGGAGTCTACTTGTCCCTCTCTCTCTCTCCCTCTGCCCATCCTCTACCCCTGCTCTTGCATGCTCTCTTTCAAATGAATACATAAAATCTTAAAAGAAGATGAGAAGGGGAGGAGGTGATGGGGGGAGGCCAAACACAAGCTTCTCATTGAACACTGAAATGAAACTAATCTATTATGTTAGAAGACAAGATAATAGTTATCTTTGGCGTAGTAGTGATTAAGAGGGGTACATGGAAAGGGTTCTAAGAACCTGGTAATGTTTTATCTCTTGACCCAGATTTTGGTTACACTGGTGAATTCACTCTGAAAATTCCTTAATCTGTATACTAATAATCTGTGCACTTGTCTATATATATGCTACACTTTAATAATGAGTTTACCTAAAAAACGTCCTACAAACAAAATGCCTACCTATATACAGAAATCAAATGTTTACAAAGATAGTCAATAAAACCAATAAATGAATTATTAATTCATTCCAGGTAGAATAAGGTTTTAAAAGCCTTTGACATTGACTTTAAGTATGCTGAGAATCTACAAGGATAAAAATAAAGACAGAGAAAAGAAATCATGAAATAAAAACATGCATAAGTGATAAAACAAGTTATGTAGGAATAAATAAGTTCAAAAATTGGAAATGAAAAAGGTAACCATTGAAATAAAAGAGGAATCAATACTATAATGTTTAGTACAGAAGTAAAAAACTTTATAAAATTAATTAATTTAGAGAGAGAGCACGAGCAGGGTGAGGGACAGAGAGAGGGGGAGAGAGAGAATTTCAAGCCAATTCCACGCCCAGCGCAGAGCCTGACCTGCGGCTCAATCTCATAAGCATGAGAACTTGACCTGAGCCGAAATCAAGAGTTGGACACTTAACCGAATGAACCACCCAGACACCCCAGAAATAAAAACCTTTTAATATGAAAGTACAGTTAAAAAGTATAGACAATAGATGGAAAGGTTCCAATTTTTATCTAGTAGCTGTGCTCTAAAGGAAGAGAATAGGAGAGGCAGCAATATTTTCAAAAGATCATTGTTAAGAATTTTCCATAACTGAAAAAATATATGAGTTCTCCAACCTGGAGATTCACAGACCTGTCCCCCTGGGGATAAAAATGTATTATATGTTTATAAAAAATTAAAAATTAAAAAAATATGAGTTCTCCAATCAAAAATACACTTGGTGATAAGTGAGATAAAAAATAAACAAGGGTGCCTGGGTGGCTCAGTCAGTTAAGCATCCAACTCTTGATTCCTGCTCAGGTCATGATCTCAGGGTTGTGGGATTGAGTCACAAAATGAGCCCCATGTTGAGCCCCCCATGGGGCTCTGAGTTCAGCAGGGAGTCTGCTTCAGGATTGTGTCTCTCCCTCTGCCCCCCTTTCTCAAATAAATAAATAAACCTCTATAAATCAATCAATCACTCTATAGATATATTATAGTATAATACCAGGACATCATGGATAAAAATATATTTTTTAAATATCTTTTTAAAAATATATTTTTAAAATACGTTTAACTATTTAAACATATGTTTAAACATTTAAACATATGTTGGGGTGCCTGGGTGGCTCAGTCGTTAAGCATCTGCCTTTAGCTCAGGTCATGATCCCAGGGTCCTGGGATCAAGACCGGCTTCAGGTTCCCTGCTCAGAGGAAAGTGTGCTTCTCCCTCTCCCACTCCCCTTGCTTCTGTTTCCTCTCTCACTGTGTCTCGCTCTGTGTCAAATAAGTAAATAAAATCTTAAAAAATAAAAATAAACATGTCCGAATGCATCGGAAAACTTTGAAGAAATGGATAATTTTCTAGAAAAATATAATTTAGTAAAGCTGACTCAAGAAGGAATTGTAAGCCCAAATTAAACTACTAGCGTCCAAACATTAAACCGGTAATCAAGAGTCTTCTCTGGCACTAAGATACACTAGAGCGAGATGGTTTTACCCAAGAACTCCACCGCTTTAAAGTACAAGTAATCATTATCTTATATAAGCTGTTAGTAGAATAAAAACTTATTTCATGAGGTTATAATAATTCTAGAATCAACAGAACATGGGTAATACAAGAAAAGAAAATGATAAATAAATTTTTTATGGACATACATGCAAAATAATATATATAAATATATTTTAAAAATAAATTTTGGCAAAATAAAACAGCACTGTTTGAAAAAACACACCACGGTTAAAGGGTTTGTTCCTGATGATCTTAGTCCGATTGGGCTAGCATGTGGGATTAAGAAGAAAATATGAGAAATTGTCTTTATAGTAAGATTGCTTAAACAAGCCACCAGAAGCACAAATCATAATAAGCACTAAGAATTAAGACAACAATGCAATAACAATTTTTTCTATCAAGTTGACAACATGAAAAATGTTTGATACTACAAAGTATTGGCAGACAGGCTGGGGAAACAGCCATGCTTACATACTAATAAATTGTTATAGCTTCTTTGCAGGGCAGTATTTCCCACATCTATCAATAATGCATAAGACAGAAATCCTTTCAGATATAGTGTATCATGTATAAATGGCCATGTAGAATAGCAAGATAGCTCTGTGATTCATATGGCAGAATTTCGCACGAACACACAAATTTGATATACATATAAGGAGGCCATTTTATACACAGACACAAATAAGTACTCAAGAGAAAGCACACATGATGCTGAGTAGCACCTTTTAAAAGTTCCCCGTTAGGGACGCCTGGGTGGCTCAGTTGGTTGGGCAGCTGCCTTTGGCTCAGGTCATGATCCCAGCGTCCTGGGATCGAGTCCCACATCGGGCTCCTTGCTCTGCAGGGAGCCTGCTTCTCCCTCTGACTCTGCCTGCCACTCTGTCTGCCTGTGCTCTCTCTCTCTCTCTCTCTCTGACAAATAAATAAATAAAATCTTTAAAAAAAAAAAGTTCCCCGTTAAGGCAGGGGTGAATGCATTCATGCACACTGAACTTTGGAGCAGGGAGGGGTGCTGAGAGAGGCAAGGAGGTATTTCAAGAGAAGGAGGAATCACGGCAGGTCTCTTGGAAGATGTGAAGACATCAACAAAAAGGTATGAGCAGCTCCAGGCAGAAGGACTGATACATCCTAAAGCCAGGGACTGAAATTAAATGTCTGGTGAACACGAATGAATGGGGACCTGCAGGGTAGGTGGGTTAGGGGGAAGCTTTCCCAGCGGAAGGACCAGTGCTCAGAAGAGAGGGATCTTCACCAGCCAGAGAACCTCCAGGCCCCGGGAGTGTTTACATTTGCTACATCAAGCAGCAGGCATGGTGGGTAGGGTTTTTACCTGGGGAAAGGTACAATGCCAAGTGGCACCTGAAGGAATTTTTTCTTAAAGGTCATCCTTTCTTCTGTGGTTAGCAGGGACTCGCTATCGTAGTCCTACCAGGAAGGACAACAAACCTAAATTTGAGCTGGATCAGTGGATTAGCAAGGACATCTACTGTTCTCAACGACAGAATTTCTATTAGTCTGAAAAATTAAAAAAAATTTTTTTAAAGATTTATTTATGTATTTAGCAGAGACAGGGAGAAAGAGCACAAGCAGAGGGAGCTGGGGAGGGAGAAGCAGGCTCTCCGCTGAGCAGGGAGCCCTAGGCAGGGCTCAATCCCAGGAGCCTGAGATCATGACCTGAGCTGAAAGCAGACGCTTAACCAACTGAGCCACCCAGGCGCCCCATGGAAAATTCAGATTTTAAAATTAAATATATCTTGGTACAGTGGATATTAATAGGGGGAATGTAAATCATATTTTGGAAATAATAAGGTCTTATTTTCTTAGAGTTAATTCTGGCTTGTGCCAGGTGAAGAGGATTAATGCAACTTCCAGAGAAAAGAGAGAATGTCCTGGTTGCCATCAGTCCCATTATGATTGTAGGGTTTTTTCCTCCCTCTTCTAAATTTATCTCAAAGGAGGCCTTTTAGGGGACCTTCCAAAGGTTAGCACTGCATAAACAGGTGGCTTAAGAAATAGAACCACTGACAAAGAAATGCCACCCAATTATCCGAGCCCCAGAATTACCTGCACTTCCAATGCTAAGCCACAAAAGGAGCCCCCATGAGCAGAAGAGTCTCTTCCTGAGGCCTGGGGGCATCGCTGAGCTTCAAGTCTCAGAGCTGGGGTGAAGCCGAATTCCTACAAGCCAGCCTCTCAAAGTTTTGGACACCAAACACCCACTTGGGTCTCACTAATCATTAACTGGCCTCTTGACCTGTAAAAGAAAAATGAACTCTCCTTATCTGTTTAAACTCCACAGTTTGTGGATTTCTTCTTCTCAACGAACATAAATACACTTTTCTTTTCTTTTTTTTTAAAGCAGGAGACGTTGAAACACATTGTCCTTCCTCTCTGAGCCAGACATCATCAGGAAATGATTTCCTGCACCTCTCCCACTTCCCATTGTAAAATGTTAGTAAAAACCAAGGCAGAAGTCTTTCATCTCTAGGTGGTGACAAAACCCTCATCGTACTGGAGTCATCTGTGGACATGTTTGACTCCCTAGGAAGACTCTGAGCAACTCGAGGGAAAAGACCTTCTCCTTTCATTCTCCTTTCAGTTTTTGTTTTCGTTTTCTTGAGAGAGAGAGAGAAAGAACATGACTTGGGGGTGGGGGCAGTGGTTAGAGGCAGAGGGAGAGGGGGAAGCAGACTCCCCACTGAGCAGGGAGCCTGAAGCAGGGTCAGCCCCAGGACCCCAGAGCCATGACCCGAGTCGAAGGCAGACGCCCAGCCCATGGAGCCCCCCAGGCGTCCTCCTTTCAGTTCTGAGTCCCCACGGCCTAGAACAGAACTGAACTGCTGCGTTTAGTGTACATTTAACAGAAAGACTGTGAAGTTTGCCTCTGAGAGTACTATCCTTTCGTAGACTCTTGGAGCTAGAAGTAAAGCCCGGCCTTTAAAAAGAGATGTTCACCTTCCTAAATCCGTGAATAAAGAAACCGAGCAGTAGAGAAAGAAAGAGACTTACAGAAACCCTATTGTTAGAAGTGGCTGAGGGATCCTGGAACCAGGGCGTTTCCAGTGTGCCACACGGCCTCTCTGCCCAAAAGAGTAGCAGAAACCACAGAGAGCTAGTCTAGGCAGGTCAGGGGCAAGGGGAAGGCAAGGTACTTGCCCAACACTCCTGAGACTGTAGCATGCTGCTAAGAGGCAGGGAACCTGCCAACAGGGCAGAAAGAAACCTCGGACAATTGGGGAGGTGAGTACAGCTTTAGAGGGTAGAGAAATTAGGTACCTTACCAAGGTCATGCAGCCTTGGGATAAGCTAACCCCAGGAACCATGCTCTGAACCACCGCACCAGACACAAACAGCCCCCAAAGAGGCATTGGTGCCATCCCTGTGTGGCTGTGCCAGGCCTGCCCAGGCTGAGGGTAAACGGTTTTGGAAGGTCCAGCCCTGGCTTCTCCTCATGCACATGATTCCCCCTGCTGGCACCAGGAAGGCAAGGAGCAACAAATAGGGCACAACCAAAGGCTATTCCGGTACCACAGACCACGCTGGGTGTGCTAGTCCAGGTCCCCGGGGAGGAGATGTCAAGAAGGGACTAGATGTGAAAGAGATTTACTGGTGATGACACCTGTGAAGAATAAGGGGCGCTAAAAAAAAGTTAGAGACAGTGAGGCAGGTCTGACACCTGTGAAAGGGAGGGGGAAGGAAAGAGGAAGACATGGAAAAGTCTTGCACTGCCTCATGGTTCCTGGAATGTTGTGGCAAGGGAAATGGGGATCTTCAAGCTGAAGGTTCTCATTAACACAGTCCTATGTCTTATAGGAATGAACCTGGAATAGCATCTCCATCCTGCTCCATCACTAGCTGGGGTCAGTCTCTGCACAAAGACGAGGGGAGATCCAGAAAGAGGGCAGCTGGGACGGCCAGTCCATTAGGTTCCCCGTGGCAGCAGACTGGGGGCTACATTTTCACAGCCACTCATACCACCTATGGAGCTGACATGTCATGCCAGTTACCCCAGTTCTCCCAGTTATCCTTGTAGGCGGCATTAACGCAGCTGAGGTTTAGACAGCACCCTCCCTTTCTCCTTCATCATCTAGAACAGTTCTCTCCAGGTGGGGTTGGAGGGCTCCCGTGTGGGACCCCCTGAGCAAGCATCATCCAGGGGACCTGAACTCAGAGCTCTAAGTGAGAATCTCTGGGGTTGGGCTCAGGATTCCAGCATGTTCCTCAGATGCTTGTACACATGCTAGAACCACGAGTTTTCTGTTAATTCTTATTACAGCCATCTCCATTTTACCAGGGAGGATACTAAAGCTCAAAGACCCCAGCAGCATGGGGAGCACAGCTGGAAGAGACCAAGGAAGTGTGGGGGGCCTCCTGGAAAGTGAGGTGGCAGGTTTTAGAAGATGAGGTCAGGAGACACTGAGAAACACTAATTATATTCATTGTATAAGGTCTGTCTCCCCCAAGGATAATGTCAGCCTCAGAACAAAATTCAGGTCTCATTTGCTCAATGAGGTATGCCTAGAGCCTAGCGCAGTGCCTGCAACACAGCCGGTGCTCAGGATTTGCCAAGGAAAGGCATGGTACTTCTGGTAGAGTGTGCCCATCTGGAGAGGGCAGCAGCGAGGGGCCTGATCTGAGACAACACTTAGACCTCCCATTGTCACATGCAGTCATGTGGCTTTCTTTGCTGAGGATTTAAGGACACCAGGAGGCAAGAAGAGACCAAGAACGGGTGTTCAGCATCCAGTGCTCATTGCTGAGTTACCCTATTGTGTGCTCAGTGCTTAGAACAGTGTCTGACATACAATTGGTACTCACTAAATATTTATTTGCGGGGAGAAAAAAGAGAGAGAGAGAGAGATCTCCTGTGGTTCAGTTGGTTAAGCACCTGCCTGTGGCTCAGGTCATGATCTTGGGACCCTGGGATTGCATCCTGCGTCAGGCTCTCTACTCAGTAGGGAATCTGCTTCACCCTCTCCTTCTCCCTCTGTACTCTCCATCTCTCTCTCAAATAACTAACTAACTAAGCAAATAAATAAATAAAATCTCTAAGAAAAGAGGGAGAGAAGAAAAAGAAAAAGGAAAATCTGGGGGAAAGAAGGGGAGACCTCTATGCTACCACCCTGGAGTCTGCTGGATTTCCTTCAGCCCTCCCTGTCTGCCTGTTCCCAGCTCTTCCCACCTCCCTCGCCTGCTGTCAGGACCCCTAGCTGACAGCTCCATAAGTGAATATGGCTTTGTTTATTTGTGTGTGTGTGTATGTGTGTGCATGTGTGTCTTGGAATCACCATGGGATGGGGGCGTAGGCACATAAACTAGTGTAATAACCAATATGAACTAATTCTGAGAAATAATTCTAGGCCTCACCAGCTAGGGACTACAAAGCAAGGACATGTTAATTTTTAAAGTGTGTTTGACTCTCCATGGGTTCACCAACTCAGAAACTCTCCAAGCCCATTCTTTTGGGATTTTATGGAAGCTTCTTCACATAGGCATGATCAATCATTAACTCCATTTTCAGCCCTTCTTCTTTCAAGAGAGTGGGGGGCAGGGCTGAAAAATCCAAGCTTCCAATCATGGCTTGGTCTTTCTGGTGACCAGCCCTCACCCAGGAGCCATCCATGAATCCACTCAGAGTGATCTCATCAGAACATATCACACTCTTATCACCCAAGAAATTTACAAGCGTTTCAGAAGCCCTGTGTCAGGAACTGAGGCCAAAGACCAACTATTAGAACTAAAGATGCTCCTAGTGATCTTATATTGTAGGAAAGTACAGGGGTTTCGGGAGCTTTGGGACAGGAACCAAGGGCAGAGACCAAGGTACATATTTTCTATTATCTCACATCTAGTCTCATCCTCACTACAGCCTTCAAGGTAGCCATTATTGACTCTCAAGTACATTAGCCCTCCACGACCTCAGGCCTGGAGGGGTAACTATCACCCAGGAGCAGAGCCAGGTCTTTCTGCAAAACAGCACAGATTGTGCTTTTTCTTAGGTTTACTTGCCATGTTCCTGAGAGGGAAAACATGCATGCCCTTGGAGGGTGCCTTCCTCCCAGTTTCCTGGATTCAGGGCTGGTGTAAGGTCAGGGACACCTGAAAGCACATCTCATCCCAAAATGTCACCATCACTAGAGCAGTCTCCAGTAGACATCATCCTGCTGGAGATTCATTTGTCTGCTGAAAGTCATGTTTCCCAATTTCACTCATTCAGTGTCACCTCCTCTATTCTTGCCATGTCCCCCTACCACCTGTGCTTACATGTTTTTCAGGTTTTCATTTAAATAAGGTTTCACAAATGGACTTTAGTGGGACAATTTGCATTAAAGAGAAGACAGGACTAGCCCCTGAAGTGGTCTGACAAGCAGACTGTGTGACCTCTGCCTGCTGGCATTAGCAGTGGGAGATGGCTGCCCATATACCATCCAAAATGATGGGGAACACTGGTTTGAAGCATGGCCCTCTATTCAAAGCACAAACCTCTATCCACAGCTCTGTAGCTCAGGAGAAACCATAGGGTTCTTTATTGGACACTGTCCCAATCTTCAGACAATCTCACTTTTTACTCATGTTCTTTGGATGTTAGATTTGAAAGTCCACGGGCACCAAGCCCAGAGACCCTGAGAGCAGACACTTGCCCAAGACCACTCTGCCTGTACAGATGATGATACGGAAAAACTAAAGGTGAAGTAGGAACCTTACATGGAACTGGTGTAACCAAACACAGTGTGGAGGAAGTCCTAATCGCGGCTCAGGCATTGGGTGGGGTGTCTTTGGTGTGAGAAGAGGAGGCTCTCTGAAGAAGGAAGTGATGTTGAGAGGAGAATGAAGATTCTGTCCATTTCACGGTCTGACCTGGACTCCATTCTGCCCCTCCCTACCCCTGCACCCACATCCACATTTGAAGTCCTGCCTTCACCTCATGGTTGTGGGAAGGTGAACAGAGGGCACAGACTTCTGCCATCACCATATAACTCTTGGGGTTTCATTTTGGCCTTGCCTGAGGAAACATTCTGACTACAGCTAACACTTGTAGTATGACAGGACTGAAGACACCGAAAGAGACTGAAAACCCCAGCTCCTTCTCACCTAAATGTGTGACGTTGGACAGATGGCGGCTTCTCAGAGCCCAATTTCTTCACCTGTTAATGGGTTGTGGTGAACTGCCTGACACAGGGTAGCTCTTTCTTCTCCTCTTTTTCCTTCTCCAAATGGAAAGAGACTACCCTACACCCAGGTGTCATTTCTTTCAAGCCCTAAACCCTAAGGATGAAAACTGATGGCAAGTCTCTCCCCTATGCCCTATATGGATGATCCCTAGATTCCTAACCAGACCTCAGCAGCCATTCCTTGAGGAGCTGATTCAGTAGGCTGGTTGGATATGAAATCATCAGGATTTTCATCCCTTCCTCCATCTCTCAGTAGCTCTGTGGCTGTCTAAAAAAGATGCACTTTTAGTCTGGAAAGGTAGAGAGGAGTAAATGGAGAATATGGTGGCTGAAGAATCTTGGAGAAGGGGGGATAAGTCTGTAAGGACCTATTTAGAAACTGTCCCTGCTCCCCTTCCCCCAGGGGATTTACTTGGAGACAAGTCCCAGAAACCAGCTTCAGGTAACAAAGCCCAGATACAAAGGTGGGTCAGGCCAGGTGGCGACATCGGAACAGTGGGGGGATGCATACTGTCTCCCTGGTTACCAAGGAGTATGGGCCCCGCCCTTTGGGCACCAATCCCAATCAAGGTGTAATAGACTGGTTCAAATGTCTACTAGGGTAAATTGTAACTCAGTTGGTCACCTAGCATCACTGTGGAGTTTCCTGTGTGTGTGTTACAATCTCATTGGCCACCTGTGCGTGGCCAGGCCTGACCGCATGGCCTTTGCCCTTAAAAGCTAGTCTGTGAAACAGAGAAGGGTCGCCCTTTCTTGTAAGAGGTGCGGCCCTGAACTTTCGGTTAGATTCTTGATGCTTGGCACGAAATAAAGCTTTGCTTGACCTTCACTTTGTATCAGTCTCACTCCTTTAATCACAGACCCATTATTAGGGCATAACAAGCCCAGCGCTAATTTTTCACATCTTAAAAAAATATTGCCAAGACTTCAAGATAACATCTAGCAATCTTTGATAACAAAGAAAGCAAATGAAGCACGGTCATATAGCAGGTTGAAAATATATCATTAATCCTGTAACATTCACATGATCTATTCTGTTTTAGTACACATGTATTAACTTAATAAGCAAGATAAATTCTTTTGTGCATCAGATCGTTTTTTAATTTACTTTAACATGCATATAAAGATACTTGGGTGGCTCAGTTGGTTAAGCGTCTGTCTTCAGCTCAGGTCATGATACTAGTGTTCTGGGATCCTGGGATTAAGTCCCACAGAACTCCTTGCTCAGGGGGAAGTTTGTTTCTCCCTCTTCCTGCTGCTCCCCTGCTTGGGCTCTCTCCCTCTCTCTGACAAATAGATAAAATCTTTTAAAAAAACACACACACACTCACACATATGCATATAATTGTTTATTAGCTCTTTCATCTGTTCATTCTCATCCTTCCTCCTTCTACACACACACACACACACACACACACACACACACACTAGCACTCAGTCAGGAGCAAAGGTGGAGACCATGAGTCAATGAAGGTGGATGGGCAGAGGTAGTGAGGGGAGTGTGCAATTGTTCTCTTCTGTTTGCTCCTTTTTTCTCAGAGAGATACCAAGCAAGGTTGCCAGTTGAGAGTAGTCTGAAGAGATTTTGAGGTTTGAGAAAAAAAGGAGGCTGAAAATCTGAACTCTTTTTGAAGTTGTGCCTGTGATGAACAGAGAGAATCTCAAAGCAAAGATAGCAGGATCTCTAGGGTCTTTCTTTGTTGCCCCAGTTGTAGCTGAAGTCCCCCCCCCCCCGCCCCCGGGGAAATAACAAATGCTTAGTCCCCATCCCCTTACCACCCTCCCCTCACCCCCTCCACTGCATTCTCAAGAGACTGGAAGACTTGAAAAGACAAATCCCTGTAGGGCTTAGGAGGTAGCACCCACCTCCCCCAGCTGAAAACTATAGTGATTCGAATGAAAAAAAGAGTGTCAGCATTTGGCGGGGGTTCCCCCTTACCTTCTTAAAAGGGGAGGAGAGGTGGTACTCTTTCTGATCCTCCACAACAAGCTTGTGAGGGAGGGCCTACCCACTGAGACTGAAGGTGACCACATCAAGGTCACACCAGCACCTCTCTGAGAAGGATGGGTGGAAATGTGAGACAGCAGCAGGTGTGAAGCCTGCACTCCCACTGCTGGATGTGAGCAGGAAGGACAAGTTTCCCCTGGGCTGAATGGACTCCCCAGAAGACAGCGGCCTTGAGCCTTTCTTACCAGTGCTCCACTAGTGAGAAAGATCTCAAGACAAGGAGAGGAGCCTAGAAGAGGGAGGGGAGGAATGTCCCCATTTCTCCTCTAAGTTCTTTGGGCCCAGGACTGACAGTGGGGTGGAGGGAGGAGGGCATGACCCGAAAGTTGTAGAACTGATAAAACTGGACTGGGATTCCATTCCACTTCTGGGTATAAATCCAAAGAAAATCAGAGGCACCTGGGTGGCTCAGGTCATGATCTGACGGTGCTGGGATGGAGCCCCGTGCCAGTCTCCCTGCTCAGTGGGGAGTCTGCTTGTCCCTCTACCCCTTCCCCCACTTGTGCATGCTCTCTCAAATAAATGAAATCTTAAAAAAATAAAAATCCAAAGGGAATGAAAACAGGGTCTCAAAAGGTCTGCACTTCTGTGTTCACTGCAGCACTATCCACAATAGCCAAGAAAGGGAAACAACCTAAGTGTCAACAGATGAATGGATAAAGGTGTGGTATATATATAATACATACATACATACAATGAAATATCATCCAGCCCTGCAAAAGAAGGAAATCCAGCCATTTGTGACAACAGGGATGGACTTTAAGGCATTATGCTAAGTGAAACAGCCAGACAGAAAAAAAGACAAATGCTGCATGGTATCTCACTTACATGTGGAATCTCAAAAAAAAAGGTCAAACTCAAGGAAACAAAGTAGGAAAGTGGTTGTCAGGGGCTGGGAGGTGGGGGAACAGGGAGAGATTGGTAAAAGATGAAGATGAATGAGGTCTGAGGATCTGAGGTATAACAGGGTGACAACAGTTGATAACACTATACTGTAGAATTGAAATTTGCTGAGTAGAACTTAAATGTGCTCACCCCCCCCCAAGATAAATGTGTGCAGTGATGGATATGGTCATTAACTAGATGGGGGGAGTCTAGTCACAATGTATATGTACATCAAATCACCACAATGTACTTTAAATACCTTATAATCTTATGTCAATTATGCCTCAATAAAGCTGAAATTTTAAAAAAATATTGTACTGGGATCAACTGGGTTGGGTTTTTAATATATTTCCCACCCGCCAAAAACTATGTGATCTGCAAAGGAACAGGAAAAGCAGCTTCAACACGGTATACTGAAGGCAGTAATGGAGGAAAAATAAAATTATTTCATGTTTTACTCAGTAAATTCAGACAATTTACCAAACTGGGTACAGAAGTAAAACAGGTCATGCCTCAGATTTCACTTGTTAAAATTCTCCCCTGCTCTTTTCTATACTGTAGGATTGAAGCATCCCAGTTCTGCTCTTTGGTTAGTGCTGAGAGAATTCTAATGTTCCACCTTCAAAGTTCAAGCTCCCAACTACTGAGAAAAAGAAACCTGAGAGAGACAAAGGAGAAATGTTTCCTCTTTTCTTATATCTGCAGAAAAACACCCACTGTTCTGTGCTATAAAGTGAGATCTTATCAAGTGGGAAATGAAAAGCAGGCATGAGGGTCTCCCACCTAATCTGCTCAGGAACCTTGTGTAAAAAAGTACATACCGTGTATTTTCTATGATTCTCAAACTGACGTCAGAATATTTATATAAAGGAGTCTTTTAAGATGTGGGAATTTAAGAAGTTATTACATTGCTCTGTGACCTGTAGACGAGCACCCTTGAAAGTCAACAATGCCAGTTGGTTTTCTTTGTTTTCATACTCGTAATATTTAAAACATGCTTGTTTTCTTAAATATTTAAATACATGAAAGTTTTTTGAGCCAGAAAATTAACTTCGGAATTCCCTTCTCCCTATATGTATATAAGACTTATAAATCCCATGCTTCTGCTGGAGTCCTGCTGCAAATATGGAGCCGAGAGCTTTGTCTCACACAAGTCCGTACAAGGGCTTGGTTAAAGTATCAGACTCACCATTTCTCCCAGCACATCACACGACACTCCCAGCAACCGTGAAGTAGTAGGTGTCTGAAACAGACGTGGAACATGTTGAAAGCATTCACACCCACACAATTGGACGAACTTCCAAAGTAATGTTTACTGAATGTATCTTGTGGGCCAGGCAGGGAGGCCACAAAGAGAACAATTCCTCACAAGGAATCTGAGACTGTCCTCAGAAGACATGCAACGACCACACAACAGGATCAATGTGGTGACAGGGCTGGAGACAGAGGGCTGTGGGCATAAAAGAAGAAAGTGGCCCAGTCCCTGAACAATCAGACCAGGTTTCACCTAGCAGGTTCTACCTGAGCTGGGGCTTGATGGATGAGTAAGAATCTACCAGGTGAAAAAGGAGAGGGAAGAGCATCAAGAAATGAGGAAAGGGGGTGCACATTCACTGGACTGTGAGGAGAAGTTCAGCATGACTGATCTGTTATTTGTAAAGAGAACTCTGGAGGGCAAGAAGGGAGTCAAGAATGGAGTTAAGGCACCAGGCAGGCTAATTAACAACATTCACATCACATATACGAATTTAGTACCTCCCATGTTCGCAGGCACTGTGCTAGGTTGTGTCTGGAGGAGAATAAAGACAAGCAGATGAACAACGAAACCAGCAACACGTGAATGTCACGGCCAGTGACGTACAGAGCACGCCTAGGAGTGGCACCTCTCATACCTGAGTAGCCTGGACTGTGAAATCCAGCTGAGAGATGGATGGTGCAGAAAGGTAAAAGAGGTAGTAGATGTGAAGGATACTGAGGTAGAACCACCTGGCAGAGATGCTGTTGGAACCCCACATTATCACCCTCACTATTCCGATGCAGTGTATGCTGCTGCAAGCACCTGAGTCTTTCCTAAAGACAGCTGGGTGTGGCTTGCACAAGGCCGGCTGAGAAGTGCCAGGGAGTGAGCATCCCTAGGAGAGGTCCTCAACCACTGTCAGATGGATAAACACCTTGGTTTGCTTGCTCCTCAGTTGCGACTCCTCTGAGCCATGGCTTACCCCGAAAACCCAGATGGACTAACTCCCACTGCCCCCAGTGGTAACGTGCTCAGTAATGTATGTTGTACTGGCCTCCCTGCCCTCCTTGTCTCACTTCCCTATTCTCCTATCACTTCCTGGAGTCACCTCCCCAGTAGATGACTTGTATTTAAATCCTTGTCTGAGAGTCCACCTTTGGGGAACTCAACCTGAAACAAACAGAAAAAACTTAGTCAAAGTTTAGATGATGAACATGAAGACTCAAGTGTGAGGCTTGAAGACTTCTACCTTGGTGAGACGCTGACTCTGTCAATGGAGATAAGGATTCTTTAGGATGGAAAGAGGGACCGATTTGGGGGAAGATAGCGTGAGTATGGAAAAATGAGCTTCAGGTGCTCAAGGGACATGTCATCTCAAAACTCCTGGAGTATAAGGTTAAAACTCTTGACCTGGGAAAAAGTGAAAAGAAACTGACCACACAAGAGGGAAAAAACAAGAGATGACATCACATCTCACTAAAGGGCAATTACAGTGTCCTCCTTTGAGCCCAGAGCATACAAAGCCCTGGCTGTCTTCTCCAGCCGGTTTCTGTATTCCAGTTTCTCATAGTTGGAGGGGCTCACTCCTTTCAGACCATACATAACTCCCCACCAGCAGCCAGCAATGGCAGCAGTAGAATCACTGTCTCCCCCGTGGAAAAAGGCTCGGTGGGCAAGCTCCTTCCAGGAGTCTCCTGCAGCCAAGATGGCATCGTAGGCAATCATGGGGGCGTCGTGGCCACTGCTGCCACCCCAGCCAGAGTAGCTCACGGAGGTATAGAACTGATCCCTCTCCTTGACATCAAAGGGCTTGGGGAAGACAGGGGCTGACTTGCCATCCAAAATCCCTCTAAGTTTTAGGTATTTTTCCCATTGGTCTTGAAAGTAGGACCTGCAGGAAGGAAAAATTCTACAGTCAATTGAAACAATAAATTTGAGAGGTACCAGATAGATGTGGGAACAGGGAGAATTCCAAGATGACTTCAACTTCTTGTGCTAATATCAAAATTGTATTAAAAACTCAAAATCTCTAAGTGCCATTTGTTCAATACATTTTTGCCAAGGATTAATATAAACAAGGCACCAATACCTGCTGCTAAATAAAACAGGAAGTTAAAGGTGAGAAATGAAGGTCTATTTTCCCTGAATTGAAAATAGTATCAAATATCACCTTCCAAAGATGAAACTTACTTGCTTTATTTTTTTTTCTTTTTTTTTTAAAAGATTTTATTTATTTATTTGACAGACAGAGATCACAAGTAGGCAGAGGCAAGCAGAGAGAAAGAGAGAGGGAAGCAGACTCCTTGCTGAGCAGAGAGCCCAATATGGGGCTCGATCCCAAGATTCTGGGATCACGACCTGAGCTGAAGGCAGAGGCTGTAACCCACTGAGCTACCCAGGCACCACTTTTTTTTAAATAGACTCCATGCCCACTGTGGAGCCCAGTGTGTGGGTCCTGAATTCACAACCCTGAAATCAAGACTGAAACTGAGACCAAGAGTTGGAAGCTCAAACAACCGAGCCCCCCAGACACCCCTTCATTTATTATTATTTTTTTAAATTTTATTTATTTGACAGAAAGAGAGAGAAAGAGCAAGCGCACAAGCAGGTGAAGTGGCAGGAAGAGGGAGAAGCACTCCCCACTGAGCAGGGAGTCTGACATGGGGTTCGTTCCCAGGACCCCGAGATCATGACCTGAGGCGAAGGCAGACGCTTACCTGACTGAGCCACCCAGGCCCCTGCTTTGTTTTCTTAATAAAACTTGTATATATTTAAGGCATGCAAGATGATACAATAGATACACAGTAAAAAGGTTACTCTAGTCAGCCTAATTAACACATCATCTCCTTATATACTATATCGTTTTTTTTTCAAGATAGAACTTTGGAACATCACGACCACAGGTGATTTCAGTAGAAAGCTTCTGGACCTCTTTATTCCAAGAAAGGTGATGTGACGTCAACTCACCAAAAAGGGAAACTGTGGCTTTACCACTTATAACTAGCTAGTGAAAAAACCTACCTCGTGGGCACTGTAACCAAGGATTTCAAAACACTGTGTGTTGACAACACTGAAGAAATGGGTTCTAGGAAATAAGCAGGAAAGTTCATAGTAACATGAACTTAGCAGTATAGGATAACCACAAAACCGATAGAAGGCTGGAATACAGAACAGGATCCCTACAGAACAGGGAAGCCCTGCAGGTGTACTATCCATTGAGATCTTCACTGGCTACATGGTGACAACCATTTCTGTCACTGAACTTGAAACCCTTCAGCAGGTGGCAGGGGGAGGGGCAGTGCTGGATGCAGCAGATAACAAAAATGGATGGTGAACATCAGGATGTTTGCTTTGATCTATGAATTCTAAGCGCCCATGTGCTTGCATGTGTACACTCAGATTCAGTCTTTTATTTTTTTTTAAGATTTTATTTATTTGTTTTATATAGAGCACATGAGAAAGAGAGCATGGGGCGGGGGCAGAAGGAGAGGGAGAAGCAGGCTCCCCACTGAGCAAGGAGCCCAATGTGGGGCTCGGTCCCAGGACCCTGAGACCATGACCTGAACCAAAGGCAGACGCTTAACCAAATGAGCCACCCAGGTGCCCCCCGGACTCATTTTCCAGCAGGAGCATGCACATACCAACTTACCAGTGTTCAAGGTTCTTCTCCAAAAAGTAGCCTGATTGGATAATGTACTTTTTAGCTTCTGGTAGCACCTCCATCAGTTCTTTTCCCCATTGCCTGGGAGGCTTGCCATTCACAGCATAGGCTGTAAAAAGAGCAGAAACAAGGGCTCCCAGGTAGCCTGTAGGGTGGTGGTGGGTCATCCTGCCACTCTCGATGCTCACCTGGATCAGCATGTCCAGCTGGCTGCGGTGAGGGAACCGGAGGCCGATGCACATGGCACGCATAGCTGCCCCGCAGCCACCTTCATGGCTGTTAAAGGGAATCCTCCAGCCATTGGCCTCATCCGGCTTCAGCAGCAAGGCATTCTGCACTGAAGCATTCCCTGGCAAGAGTCAGGGAGAGCAAAGGCTCAGTGTAACCGAAGCAAAGGCCTTCATAGGAGGAAAGAACCAAGTTCGGTCCCTAAGTTTCTCTGATGGAAAGGTAAAGCCCCCCAAATATGATGAATGCCCCCTGACTCCAAACCCCAAGCCAATACTTTTCCTAACTTCCTATATAATCTCTAGCATGAGAAGACTGATGACATAAGAACCAGATTCATAGAGTCTTGGAATCTCTATCAGTTATTACTGAGACATCACAGTAACTCAAAAAGGTAGGCTTAACATACAAGACTATTCTTAAGTGACTAAGCTCAGGCTCAGAGCTTAAGAACCTTGCTCAAAAATCACTTCACCAGCTAGCTAGTGACTCGATCAAAACCATCAGACTCCGAGCCCAAGCCCTTAGAGAACCCAACGAAAACCTGACCACGGGAGATCCTGAATGCCAGAAAGAGGCTGATAGATGGACTAGCAGGCTGGGAAAAGGAACAACGGGTTAGGAGCAACAACATGCTTTTGGGTGCCCTATGTATTTTGTAAGCCTCAGTTTTTAATATAATATGTATCTTTTTTTATCAGTCAATACTTATCTGCATAATTTTAAATAGCTGTGAATGCATCACCATAATTAAATAAGCAGGAAGCAGGCTCCCTGCTGAGCAGAGAGCCCTATGCAGGGCTCGATCCCAGGACCCTGGGATCACGACCCGAGCTGAAGGCAGAAGCTTTAACCCACTGAGCCACCCACGCGCCCCCTCAGTTAACATTTTTAATGAGTGCCTTGGGCCTGTTGTATTCTCCTCCACCTGCCCGTGACCTCCACTGGCTGCACTTACCTGGTGCGCGGCCATCCATGTCTTCCATGCAGTCTTGGTAATGCTTAGCAAGTAGGGAATACAGGTGAGCCAAATCCAAGACCTTGCCGGCTTCCACAAGAGCATCTGCCGTGGCCAGGTGCATCACCGTGTCATCGCTGACTCTCCACCTCTCCACATCTATGGCATCCAAACCACCAAGCTGGGCCAGCTGGCAGTGAATCTTTTCCCCATCCCGGAGAAACTCCCACTTCCCGTTGAAGTATCCCAAGGCATCTCCAGCTGCACTCAGCACCATGGCAGCCACATACCTCTCTATCAGTCCCTCACACATGGTGAGGCTGTCCCTGTGGGAATATTAAGATACATAGAAGATGAGGAAAAAGAGGAATCAAAAAAATAATGGCCCTATCTACATGTTATTGAGAACTCGCTACCTGTAGGCATTGTATTAAGTGCATTTCATTCAAGCCTAACAACTGCTCTATAAACAATGTATTAGACCCATTTTAGAGGTGAGTACGTTGAGGATCACCAAGAGAATGCAGTATGAGAAACGTGATGTGCCTTGTCTTAGGTCACAGAGGTAATAAGTGGTAGGGCTGGGATTACAGCTTAGGTCCATCTGACTCCACAGCCAATGATTTAATTTTTTAAAAATTAAAAAAAAAATTTTAAATTTTTATTATGTTACGTCAGTCATCATATAGTACATTGTTAGTTTTTGATGTAGTGTTCCATGATTCACTGTTTGCATATAAAACTCAGTGTTCCATGCAATACATATGCTCCTTAATACCCATCACTGAGCTAACACATCCCCCCACTGCCCTCCCCTCTAAAAACTTCAGTTTGCTTCTCGGAGTCCATAGTCTCTCATGGTTCATGTTCCCCTCCGATTCCCAACCCCCGCTTTGTTTTTTTGTTTTCCCTTCCTTTTCCTAATGTCCTCCATGCTATTCCTTATGTTCACAAATAAGTGAAACCACATGATAACTGACTCTCTGCTTGACTTATTTCACTCAGCATAATCTCCTCCAGTCCTATCCATGTTGATGCAAAAGTTGGGTATTCATCCTTTCTGATGGCTGAGTATTATGCCATTGTATATATGGACCATATCTTCTTTATCTATTCATCTGTTGAAGGGCGTATGGGCTCTTTCCAGAGTTTGGCTATGTGGACATTGCTGCTACGAGCACTGGGGTGCACACGGCCCTTCTTTTCACTACATCTTTGGGAATCTTTGGGGTAAATACCCAGTCATGCAATTGCTGGGTCACAGGGTTCCACAGTCAACGATTTTAACTATGACTCCATCTTTGCCTCTCTGTGAGTGGCAAGGCCCTTAAATTCTACAAGTCAAACCAAGCTTGTCATTTTCTCTTTTTCACTGGGATTTGGCCTGGAAGTGTATCCCTCCTTTATTTTTTTTTTCCTCCTTTATTAAATAGTATGTTTCATTGGCGTCGCAATGCACAGTTTGTAAAGTACCTGTACTTTTTATCTCAGTAGTAGGCCAGGACTACAATATGCATTTTGCAGATAAGAAAACGGAGGCTCAGAGAGGGTAAATCTACACACCCAATGATGGAGGCACTGAGACCCAAATCTTCTGATTTCAGGCCACTCCTTCTCAGCACAGATCTACTTACGTTGGGCAACCTCTTTGCACCTCAGCCTCTACATCTCTAAAATGGTGACAAAATAGTAACAACCTCATTGGTTTGCTGTGAGAAGTAAATAAATAAATTTTTGTAAAGCTCTTACAGCAGTGCTTAACACATAGCAAGCACCATTTTCATTCATACTCAACTAGGGAAAAAGATTTTTCTGTTACTGAACTAGAATCTTTCTCCCCACAACCTTCCTTTCAACAGCAGTATTTTAATTTTGTCTTTCTGCTTAATGATTTGGCTTCTAGAGTCTTGGGATCTCACCTAATATTCCCTCGACAAATCTAATCCCTGGTGAGCGAGGTACCATAGGTGCATATCCAATATTCATCACGCCCTATTGCCTGCATCATTCATGTTCAAAGCCCTCCACCATCTACCCCAAATCTACCCACCTACTTCACTCGCAGGGACCAGGTACTTTTAAACGCCTGGCTGCAGGTGGACTGCACTTCTGTGGGCCAGGGAGGGCAGGGCGGCAAGCACCTGGAGAAGGGTAAATGGTGAAGACAGGCTGAGCTTACCAAACAGGACTTACTGACCTTGCTGAGTTTCTTGACTCATAAAGGATATTTGTAAAACGTTATTTACATATTTTATTATTTACAAACAATGCCTAGGAACAGGTGTTCTGGGCTACTACACCTGGCTCTGCCAAGAATCAGGTGTATGGCTGTGGACAGCCATGCACTCTGGACCTCGATTTTCCCGTCTATAAATAGGAAAGTAGGGGCTCCCATCTTGGGCTCCTGAGACCTTCGGAGACCAGCTTAGTTGGCTTTTAAGGACCAACTTTTAACCCCCGTCTCCCTCCCCCAATGCCCCAGATTCTATTCTGCCATTCCTTCTGGCTCTACCCAAAAGTGTGTTTTGGGGAGTTGCAAGCAGGGGTGGGGGACGATGACCATCTCTTTCCTTGGAAATTCTCTTTTAACATATACACGTACTGCTCTCAGCCTTCCGCTTTCAGAACACCATTACTGCTTAAACTGCTCTTCTACCGTTCACACTCTTGGCCCCGAACTATATATTCAAATTCAAAACTTCAAAACTAAGCTCTGGACAGAAGCTTCCCGACAGTCCTCCTCCCCACCACCCCCTCCTTATTTTTCTTTTTTGGTGGTGGTGATGAGGAAACACGCCTGGGCCGGGGGCTGCGTGGGTGGGCGCCTGGTCACCACCCGGTAGACACCAGCGCGCGGAGCACGCGAGGCTGAACGCGCGGGTCTCTCGGGGAGGCGGAGGCGCGTGCGGGGCAGGGCCGAGGAGAGTGGGGGGGAAGAAGGGCAGACGGGACCCACGCCCGGCCGGCAGGGCGGCGGGTACAAGTACCTGATCGCCAGTTCAGGAGCGCTCGCGAGACGCGGGCGGGGCCGAGCCCCGGGGGTTCAGGGTGCGCGGAGAGGGCCCGTTCCGCTATGTGCAGGCGCAGAATGACCTCACCGCGCGTGGAGCGCACAGAGAAAGGGCGGAGCCGCGGAGCCGCGGAGCCGCGCAGCCGCGCAGCCGCTTTCGGGGGCCCAGGTTCGCGGGAAAGTGGACGGATAGGGGGTTGAATGCCTTCCCGGCAGCGGCGTTCCCCTATGAGCCCCGCCAGGGGCCACGGGAAGAGTGTCACCAGATGCCTGGTCTGGCCACGGCGTTGCGCAGCCTCTAGCATTTCGGAACGTCGCGGTTCAGAGAACTGGACTCGGACTGAGTGACGATGCTTCACCTGTAGCCCTTTGCTGATGCCCGGGGACCTTTGGTCTGTCGAGCTTTTGTGGGTTATCGTGAGCCAGGGTGTGGCCAAATACTGGGGAAAGGGTCCTGAGTGCAAGGCCTTTGTCGGAACTCCCTCCCATAAAATGGGAAAATAATAGCATCTACTTCTAATGGTGGTTGTAAGGAATAAGTTAATTTTAACTCATCATTTATTTTGTAGCAGTTTGGAATTTTTGCATCCTGATAGTAAATAAAAGCAAAGACTAACAGTATTTTTGTTTGGATAAATTAATTATGTTATCCTTGAAAAGAATTAGACTCACCGTATGTAAGTATTCTATATACTTGTCCAAAATTTTAATTTGCTATGCCTATTTTTCTGACTGTAATTATCCAGACTTGGCCTGAGTATTTTGTTTTTATTTTTAATAGAGATGCAAATGCACTCGTTTGGTGTTCTTCATGAGTTTTAATAAATATCATGAGTTTTAATAAATATATATACCTGAGTAGTCATAATCAAGATACAGAATATTTTCATTACTCCAGAATTTTCCCTTGTGCCCTTTTCCAGGCAAACCCCCACCTCCACCTTCAACCTTAGCCAAAGTGATTTTTAATTGTTTACAGAAATCAAATCACTGCCAGCCTCTGAGAATGTAGTCAAAGTTCCCTGGTGAGGGATGTTTTTAATAAGCATTCCTATAAAACTCATAACTGTCAGTTTAAAATGTCTGTTGAGGATATTGTTCATATCACATAGTGCTCTTTCAACAAAAATCCATGGAAAAAGTGTTTCTTTGGCTTGAATATAAATAATAACTAGGGTTGTTCTTTGCCATTAGTTTCCTCTTACTTTATGGTGCCTGTTAACCTTGCTATCACTTAGACTCCTGACTCATTTATGCTACTGAATGGCTACAGATAGAGTTTTGTGCAGGACCTCTGAGCCATAAACAGTGTCGTCATCCTTTACCACCTTGTTTTACCGATTCCCCTATTTATGTGCCTCCATCTCCCACTGAAAGTACATTTTTTTTTAAGATTTTATTTATTTATTTGACAGAGTGAGATCACAAGCAGGCAGAGAGGCAGGCAGAGAGAGAGGAGGAAGCAGGCTCCCTGCTGAGCAGAGAGCCCGATGCGGGCCTCTATCCCAGGACCCTGAGATCATGACCTGAGCTGAAGGCAGTGGCTTAACCCACTGAGCCACCCAGGCGCCCTGAAAGTACATTTTTTAACTGGTTGGTTTATATACGGCTCAGTGCACAAGACCAGCCAATAGCTCTGCCTTTACTTGGGAAGAACAACCAATACATCTGAACAGTAATGCCCCAGGGCTTTCCTGAAACCCCTTCTTACTTCTCACTAACCTTAAAGGCTGATCTAGATGATACAAAATTTCCTGGAGGTTGTGCATTATTACAATACTTAGATGACTTCCTTCTCTGGTCTCTTTCCTAGCGTCTTCACAGGTGAACAGCATTCATCTGGTAAAATGTTTAGCTTTAAAGCGACATGAAGTCTCTTAAAAAATAAGAATAAAATTGTGCTTTGTTCAAATTCAGGTTTGCTATCTAGGGCACCTGGTTTTGGAACAAGGACCTCATTTAGATCCAAATAGGATTCATGGCATCTTGAATTTCCCAAAACTCAAAACTAGGTACCAACTATGAGGGTTTGGGGGGATTAGCTAGCTACTGATTGTGGAAACTGTCCAAATCTCTCTCTTATGGCCCATCCTATAGATGTTATACTAAAAGAACTACAAACTTGACCATATTATTTAGGAAGATCAAGATGACTTAGCCTTTAAAGCCTTAAAGGAAAAAAAAAATAAAGCCTTAAAGGAAGCTTAATAAATCCCTCTGCCCGTGGTTATTGTGATGATCAATTTCTCTTTTTCCTTTTTGTACGTTAAAAATAAAGGAATGCTCTTACGGTACTCACCCAAAAACATGGGGACCACATTTACCCAAAGGGTGTGTATCATAGCCAATAACTAGACCCTACTATTCAAGGGTGCCCTCCCTTGTCTCAGACCATTTCTCCCATAGTCCTTTTAGTGAAGGCCACTGAAGAAATAATCATGAGATTCCCCCACACACAACTATTCTTGCACTCCATGTGGTAGAAGCCTTCTAAATGCTGACCCTATTCAATACCTTTCATCTGGTTGCCTCACCTCCTATAAAATCTTCTTGCTACTTACCAGATTCTTCCTCAGTTCAATAAGTTTAACCCTGCGATTCTTCTCCCTCCACGGACAAAACCTCTCACTGCTGCTTACTACTGACAAACCACGTTCTGGTTCCTATAATGACTTCAGAAACTGCTTTATCATGCCGACTTTCCATGGTTTTCTGATGTTTCTTATTTAAAAGGTAAAAATGATACATTTTGTGCGAGCTATACAGCTGCAACTCTTTGATGTTCTTGAGGTACCTTGCCTTTGGCTACCTCATCCCAACAGGCCGAACTGTATGCTCTCACTCAGGCCTGCATTTAGCCAAGGATCCATATCCGTACGGACAGGAGCTATTCCTTTGGAGTAGCTTATGACTTTGGAATGCTATGGAAACAGCAAGTCTTCCATACTTCCAAATAAGATAAAATTTAAAATGGTTCTTACCTTCAAAAAGCCATATTATTAGATGCCATACTTCTACTGCCACTTTGGTGATTTTTCAGGTCCCTGGGTGTTCCTCACTGATGTTTCTACAAGAACACTGCACTCAGAAGAATGAACAACCATGCCTCTGTCATGGTCCACAGAAATGTTCCCCCAATGATAATCGAGAAAAGTTTACTAGAGATGCTCAAAAATTGGTCCCAGGAAAGGGAAAACAAAACTGGAAACCTCATAACTGTTGGTTCAATAAAAAGAGAAATTTGGTTTGGCCCAAATAGAAATCCAGTCCTACCAGAGTCCAGAAAACTCCCATTACTGACTACTACTGTACATGCATTGAATCACTGGTTCACTGATAAGATCATAACTCTTATGAACCCAGACTAGTGGGGAAATAACGACAGAACTGCAGAAAGTGCCTATTTTCTTGCCCCACCTGCCCAAAATACAACCTAGAGAAACACAAAATATAACCATCACTCCTGGACACCTTAAATTCCCCAATAGGCCATTCGAGGTTTAGCAAATGGATTTCATTCAGCTTTTCCCACCTCAGGGATAAATTATGTTTTAGTCATGGTTTCTATGTTTTTTCACTGGACTGAAGCTTTTCCCTGTATGCAGGCTACTGTGTCTTCTACGGCTAAAAATCCTATTATAAAATATTATACCTACTTGGTAACCCCCCTCAAACTTCATAGTGACTGGGAAACTCACCTCACTGGTCAAGTACTTGGCAACTCCTTTATGTGAGGAGGTTTCATCATGGCCCCTATACTTGGGGCAGGTCACTGTCTTGACAGCTGGAGGATGAAAAGGGCAATGTGCTCTTCCTGTATTTACTATTCTGTTTTCTCTTCATAACAAGTCAGAAGCCTACCACTGGTCTACTCCACTAAACCCCCATGGCCATCTTAAACAGAAACTTCTAGGAGGCATATAGGACTCTGGGTTTGCTGAGGAAGAGATGATCAGGAATTTCTTCTTAATACTGGGAGACTTAGTCAACCACAGCCAAAACAATAGCAGCCCAAAACTAATCACTTGACTTGCTGCCTAAAGTAGTTTTGGATAATTGAATAACCCTCAGTTATTTACTCGCTGAACAAGGAGGTGTTTGAATAGGCAATACCACCTGTCCTGTATGGATAAATTCTTCTGGGATATTAGACCCCCAACAGCACAAAATTAGGGAACAAGCACATTGGCTACAATAAATTTCATGTAATGATCCATGGTCCTTTGGCCTCTTTCTCTGGTTACCTTTAGATCTGGGCTCCTGGTTTAGAGCCATCACCCAAACTGGATTTGTCACATTACTTTTAATTTCATTTTGTATAATCATTTTTTTAAAGATTTTATTTATTTATTTGACAGAGATCACAGGCAGGCAGAGAGGCAGGCAGAGAGAGAGGGGGAAGCAGGCTCCCTGGTGAGCAGAGAGCCCGATGCAGGGCTCGATCCCAGGACCCTGGGATCATGACCTGAGCCGAAGGCAGAGGCTTTAACCCACTGAGCCACCCAGGCACCCCTTGTATAATCATTTTTAAACTTTGTACCTATTGCCTATCCAGTCTTTGTAGAAGCAGCATGCCAAATAGGGAGATGCTAACTCAGCACTTCGGGATGATCTCCACTGGTTATTTACTACCCTGGTAATACATAAACTTCAGAAGGGAAATGCCTGAGAGTTCTCCCTCCTATCCTTCCTTGTTACTCAGGTGTGACCTCGATGTTTTCCAGTCTGTGCACTTTGCCTCTGACATGGGTCATGACAACCAGGGAAGGTCCTTTCTGGCACCAAAGGACAAAACCACTAAATGCAGAAAACCTGACTCCTGATCAGTGATGTTTTCAAGGAAACATCTTGAACAGAAAGGGGAAATGTGAAAATGAATAAAAGAAGACTTTGTTCACAATGGAGTCGGGCAGCCCTGAAGAAGGAAGCTCTCATGCATGTACCACACATTGCAGTTTATGTTATATATGCTTACAGGAAGAAGCTTACTTTACTACAACAGCAGGAGTGAAGATTTTCCCTTTGCCCCTCAACAACCCAGCCAGTGAGAAACTGCCACATCTCAACCACTGAGAAGTAGCCACAACCCTGATCTCTGGCTCTTCTCCTATAAGCTTGCATTCAAAACTACCCCACCCAGCTTTCTCCATTCCTCCATAAAAGCAGACCCCTCTCACTTGTTCTCTGGATCTTGACTATGTTTTACTGGAGTTTACAAGACCCAAATTGCATTTCCTCTGCAATTCCTGAATAAACTCATTTTGCTGCTAAAATAATTGGCGATTTTATTTTTAAGGCTAACCTACTGACACTTTTTTCTCCTCGGTCAAAAATTAGAAAATATTTCTGGGACATCAAGGGCATGGTCATGCAAACCGAAAGAACAATTTGTCAGTTAGCTCCAAATACCTGCAAATAACCATTACAATCTCCCTACCCACCTCACCATTCCCCACACTCACCAGCTTAAATAATAAAGACACTATCTTATATAACAAAATGTCTAGACATGTCTAGATTAGCTTACCAAAAAAATCTTAGAAATGAGAAATCCCCAGGGTTAATTCTTTGTTACCATCAAGGATCCTGTTCCTTCCATCTTTCTGCCCTGCTATTCTCACTGGTTTAGCTTTATCCCTGGGCTGACTTCTCTGACAGGTACAAAATCCATTTACAATTACAGACAAGGCCTAATGGGAAAGGCTATGTCTATTCTTTCAAGGATGAAGAAACTGTTAAGAAAGCCTCTCTCTGCACCTCCTCTCCTAAATCAACCACTGGCAGGCAAGTTAGATTATGAGCTCCCCTTTGATCAAGGATAGAACATCTTCCCCGAGAGGTGGGGGTCTTATACAAAAACCAAGATTTCGTTCATAAAGGAAAGAGTGAATGCTGTTCTGCCAAGAAGAACTAATATTTACCTGGCATTTTACTAGTGCTAGGCATCAGTGTAGATGCTGGAAATACAGAGGTGTTGAAGATTTAGTTCTCTACTCCCAGTTTTACTGAAGAAGACATACTACAAGTATTGTATTACTCACCAATCCAGTATTTTCTGGCATTTTGAGGCTTTTTCTGAGAAACAAACTTGTGGGACTCAGACCTGACCTCTGAGATGTTTCAACTGTAAAGTGGAAATAACGATACTTTTCATAAAGAATTGTTAACAATGTCTTGGAGTGATCTTTATATATCTTACAGACATTAAATACCTACGGTGTACCAGGTATATGCTAGACCCTGACCCAGGACCCTCTCTCGTGACATGGACCCAGCCATGTAACCTCATTTGACGCTGCTGCCTCATGATAGTTTTAAAATGTTTTTTAATAAAATGTTTACCTTGTGGGGTGCCTGGTGGCTCAGTGGGTTAAAGTCTCTGCCTTTGGTTCAGGTCATGTTCCCAGGGTCCTGGAATCAAGCCCCACATCGGGCTCTCTGCTCGGCAGGGGGCCTGCTTCTCTTCCTCTCTCTCTGCCTGCCTCTCTGCCTACTCGTGATCTCTGTCTGTCAAATAAATAAATAAAATCTTTAAAAATATATAAAATAAAATAAAATAAAATGTTTACTTTGTTTAATGATAAAAGTAATGCATACTTCCAGCAGAAATGTTGGGAAAGCTTCTAAAAATTTCTCCTAAAAAAATAGTCACAAATATTCATGAAGATATATGTTCCTGAATGTCCTTTGCAGAATTGTTTCTAATAGTAGAAAGTTGAAAACAACCTCAGTATCTATTTACATGGGAATATGCATTTCCTTCTCCTGAATCATGGCATAATTATGGAACTTTTCAAAACCATGAGGTAGACATTGAAATCAGTAGAGTTTGGATAAATAATCAAGCTTACATGGAAAGAGCTGAGAGATAATTTTGTTAGGTAAAAAAAAAAAAATCTAATTTTAGAATGAAGAATATATATATTTAAAAAGAGGGGGTTCTGTGTGTGTGTGTGTGTGTGTGTGTGTGTAAAATGACAGAAAGGGTACACATCAAGTTGCTAATGATTATGATTACCTCTCAAGGGGGTAATGGGAGAGTTTTCCAGGAGTATGGAGAAACTTTTAATCTTTCATAATCAGAATTCTTATATATTATGTGTATAAAGAAATTTTAGAAAACAGAAAAAACAAAACCACTCAAATTTCATCACTCATGCTATATACAGTCTTTATTTTATGCACATTTTTTTAAAAATTGGGTCATTTTGTATACAACTTTATATTCTATTTCTAATACTGTACTATATACAGTGATACATAATTGATTGCAAATGCTCAGATAAGATAATGCTTCTGGAATAAATTCCCTTTCATATTGATACAGAGAAAATGAGGCCCTGGTTCTGTTGTCCTCCAACCAAAGTAGGTCAAAGCTACTCCATTTGAAGAAAAACAGAAGAAGCATAGATAACTGAAAAACAGGGTATTAAACAAATCTTTTCCACTTCACAGTCCTGAATGTATAATACCACATCTAATTAAAGCATGAGAACGGACAAAAGAGTGAGAAAGCAAGCTTATGCACCAGCTAACAGGAAATGGTTAATAGGCAGGGCCCCTTGAACTCTCTAACAGACACAAAATAACAGAAAGATTCGAAAGAAAACATACCACGGAAGAGAACTTCAATAAACATCTGTTAAAATGACTTACAGTGGGGGAAAAATCAAGCTGAGGCTTTTTAAAAGAAAACAGAAAAAAGCTAGTATAGGAGAATTTGGAAGAGCCCAAGGCAGCTGCTCACATATCCTGGATCATCAATTCAACTCAGAAGACTCAGTGAGCAAATCACCTTGGGCAAGGCAGTAATACCCAGATATTTGGTCGAACATTTTTTTAGATGTTTCTGTGAAGGTATTTTTTAGATGAGATGGATGCTGAAATCAGTCGATACTAAGGAAACCCAATGATCTTCCATGATATTAGCAGGCCTGACCAATTCAGGTGAAGGCCTTAATAAGAAAAAAGACTGACCACCATGAAAGGAGGAATTCTGCCAGCAGACTGTCCTCAGACTTGATAAAGGAAGTTCTCAACTTTTTATATTTGTGGGCCCTGCTTCTGGGCTCCCAAGGAAGCTATACTTCACCATTTACCAAGTCAAATCCATTCAGCAAGCCCTCAAAGCATGGGCTCTATTTCTGCCCAGAGCACACATTGTATATCTGCTTCGTTAAAATCACCACAAAGGTGTCTCCTGAACACAAAAGACAAGAAAAAGTAAGAGATTTCCCTCCTTCCCCTAAGATTAATGTCATACAGCCCTGCATGTTTTAGAAACTTAAGGTCTGCAGCTTTCTGAATGTTCTTGTCTAATAATCTGTAACTTTTTATGTAAAAATGTACATATCTGGGGCGCCTGGGTGGCTCAGTCAGTGAAGCATCTGCCTTCAGCTCAGGATGTGATCCCAGGGTCCTGGGGTTAAGCCCCGCATCGGGCTCCCTGCTCAGTGGGGAATCTGCTTCTCCCTCTCCTCCTAGCTCCTGCTCTCTCTCACTATCTTTCTCTCTCTCTCTTTCTCTCAAATAAATAAATAAAATCTTTTTTTTTTTAAATGTACAAAACCCTATACCAAAAGTTCCCTCTCTTCTTTGTGAAGACTGTATCCCAGGCAGCTGTCCTAACTTGGGCTCAAATAAAACTCTCTTCCTCTTCTTTTATAGAAATTCTAAAAGGGACATTCACTCTGCCTCCATAGACTTGAGCTGCAGCATCTGCTCCTCCCTGGGTCTCCAGCCTGCTGGCCTACTTTACAGATTTGAACTTGTCAAACTCCACCATTCAAGGGAGTCAGTTCCTTAGAATAAACCTCTGTCTCTCCACGTTTGTATATACTGGTTCTGTTTCTTCAGAGAATGCTCACTGATATAGCATACAAAATGTGCCAGGTACACTGCTAGGTGCCCCTTGCAGTTACAGAGATGAGGTAAAAATCATGGTCATAGAGGAGACTTGTAGAGTTTGACGACATTAGGCCACGAGAACGTGACAAGAGGAAATGTTCAAGATATGAGATCAGCAGAGATGAAAGAGACATTGCCAGCTTGGAGTGTTCAGAGGAAGGAGCCAGAGAAAATTACACCTGGGCTGATTTTTGAAGCATAATTAAGATAAAGATACACTAAAGTTGCCAGAAGCCCGAAAATAACCCAAACACCACATAAGAGAAACCAAAAAAAAAAAAAAGGAAAACCAAAAATGAAAGTTTAGGTTGGCATTTTCTCCCCAAACGATGCACATTTGCTCAGCCCAGAAGAACTAGCTAAATATGCATCTGGAGGATGGTAAAAATGCCAACAAAATATTCATGGAACCCTCAAGTGGAAATTGTGGAAGTAATAGGTGGAAATACAACATACCATGGCCAGGAATTAATTATTTGTGTGGATTTTTTCTAAATGAGCCCAAACCCTTATTGATACATCACTACATTCAGGTTCACACTAAATGTAGAAAATGGATCCAGATATAAGCAGTAACATGCAATAAGGAAAAGGATGTTAAATGGATAACTCAGGGAAAAGAGCAATGCAGAGCTGAGATTTTTTTTCACACAGACCGAGTGGTTTTGAGGAACTGGATAATAATTCTCTATCGCCGTAAAGTGTTTCTGTTTTGAGCTTGTAATAAACATAAATTGCACCCCCACCCCCGCACCCCTAAACTTCTGTGGATGACTGAACGTGGGAAAGTAAGCTTAGAGAAAAGCAGGAGACAGTTCCGTTGTGTTTAGGGAAGAACTTTTTTTCCCCCCGGATCAAACTAGAAAGAGCCCCTTTCAAAGAAGCTTGCTGTTTTATTGCTCGATCCTTTAAGAAAGGAAGAGATAAACACTGTGTCCGGGAGACCTGAAGGTAGGGACCTGCCCTAGGATCCTTGCCAGTTCCTGTTCTAGGATTTAGGTGGGGAATTAAGGGTCACTACAGCCATTAGCTCCCACTCCTCCTCCCAAACTGTCCACCAGAGCCGTTAACAAACTTAGAAAAGTCACTCTTTTCAGTTTTCTATTTCATTTTCCTTGTCCCCTGAGAAACAGTATGGAGCCAACTGTATAGGCAGAAGCCAGAAATGATCTTAGTGCTTTCAAAATGGTACAGTGTAGTGCTATGAAAGCGAACTTCAATGAATTCAAGGTCGTGGTGATTAAAGATTTAACAGTAGTGTGTTATTTACTGCTTAAACACACCAAGCTATTCATCCACCCCTAAAACGGAGTAATCACCCTCCTTCACGTTCCTCCTCCTTTCTCCTTCTTCGTCTTCCTCCTCCCCCTCTCTTCCCTTCCTCCCCCTGCTCCTCTTTCCTCCTTGTGGGACATTTTTCTGAAAAGTGAAGTGATAGTCGCTGTTTGCTTCTTATTGACGATGTAATATAAACTGAAGGGGAAAACCAAAAGGTCAAAAACAAAGGTCATGGTCACCAGACTTCAAAAAGGGGGACAGGGGAGTCTTACTTGAAGTCTATTCATAAAATTAAAGAGACATTGCTTAGCTTGAATGGAAAGGGAAATTCATCTCTCAGCATGTCTTCCCAGAAACAGCACCGTTTAAAGCAGACCTTGCACAGATGTTTAGCTGCTATTGAAATGCGAGAAGGAATCTCTCTGAAGCCTCTTCAGAGAGCAAGTACCCACGAAGAAGGCAGAATTTGACAGAGTGAATTGCTTTCACAGTGCTCTCAGACTAAATCCCTCCAGCTTGGGACTGGTTTCTCAGGGCCACTGCAGGGGAGGTTGAGGGACTCTCTAGGCGCCTGACACCAGACATCTGCCCAAACCAGTGGCCATTGTGAAGTCCTCGGTTTCACTCCGTTTGCGTTCCCCACCCCAGGCTTCACCACCGGAGTGGTTACTTCGCATTTCCTGGAAGCTGTATTTCTCTTCATTGAGAGCCTGCAGGTAAGCAGTGAAGTCTGTTACCTCAGGGCTGCAGGCTGGAGCGTCAGAGACCCATGGCAAAGCCTGGGAGGGGAACTTGGGGAGTCAGCTGGGCCGCTGAGCTTCCCTCCCTGTGGGAAATCCCAAGAAGACTGAGAGAAGCAGAGAGGCCGAGGCCATCTGACAGGAAGTGTGCCAAAGAAGGGTTCCAAATCTCCTGGTGGATGGATCTCTCAATCCAAGGTTAGGAAATAGTGACTTACAGAAATGAGCCGCTGCTCTGGGGGAGGCGTGGGCTGGGGGCGCATCTTCCCCTTCAGCGAATTGCTCTGCTCCTTTCTTCTGCTATTCTCGCTTCTTCTGCTTAGGGTCCCTCCACCTTATTTTTATTTCTCCCATTCTACTCATCTTTGCATCCCCCATGGCACAGTTCTGGGCTCACAGTACAAACCCAATAAATTTGAGGTGAATTGGCTTGCCACGCCAAAGGAATGGTACATACATTAGAAGCAAAGAGAGAGGAAAGAACAGATGGGGATTAGAAGAGTTAACGAGAGCTTCTTGAGGAACTGGCATTTCGTCTGGTCCTTTCAGGAAAGATGTTAGGACGGGCAAAGAGACAGGGAAAGGCATCTAGAAAGTTAAGGGACGCTCAGGGTTTCCAGGCAGGAGAACAGAGTGCCCAATGCAGGCAGGAGAGGGGCAGTGGGCAGTAGGGACAGTTTGGACAAGGGTTAACTCTGAATGTTCACTTCTCTTCTCCCTTGAAGAATTCTAGTGATTTCCATTTCAGAGAACCAGAATGTAAAGAGGAAGAGGCGACCTCTCTTCACACTGATGACGTTTCTACCAGCCTGAGCAGACCATGACACCACTTGGGAACACCATGGTCTGAAAGCATAGATCGAACGGCCTATTCTGGGTACAGGTTATAAGCCTGTTTGAATGAAGCAGGGAGAGGAGCCAGAGGAGACTTTCAGCTCCTCCACTGAGAAGCTGAAGGTCACTGCAACTGTAAGGTAGAAGTTGTTACATCCTTCCTCATCATTTTTGAAAATGTGCAGCTGACCCTCAGAGCAAGACACAGATGAATGAAAATGCTCACCGAGCATTTTTTTTTTTTTTTTGTCCTCACAGAGAAGATGAAAACACCTGGCCCCCTGTCATAGAAAGTCTTGCCTGCCAGGCTTTATAGAGCTTGAATATTCCAAATCTAAGATAGACAGAGCCGCCACCCACTGAACCCTGCCACAAACTTGTCACTGGGGTGAGGCAAGGTGCCGGTGCTTTCCCTGTCTCTTACGCATATTCTCTTTGCTCTTTCTGGCTGCCTCGAGAGAGATGGTGCCTTTGCCAACAGACAGGAAGTAGAAGAGGCCACGTTTATTCAGTAAATGCTGCCGCCACTCCTGTCACCCCACTCTACAGAACATCTGCGTCTAATGGCACATTTGTACCTCTACAGAAACGTGGACACAATTTGGTGGGGAGGCATGAGACCCTCTCTTGGCTTAGATTATCTTGATTTAAGAAGGCAGCATTGTTTAAAAGTCCAGTATTTCCAATTGTTTCTTTCTTTGGCACCCTGAAGTTTTTTCACTTTCTAGAACATTCAAATCAGGTCAGAGCCTTTCTCTTCTAATACGGAGAAAAACAAGGTCCTTCCCACTGCAGGTAAGTTTTACAGAAGAGTCCATAAAGAAACTGAAAATCTGGAAAGAGATTCTCTTGAAATTACCAGGGCCTGCATACCCTTTGAAAATCTGCAGGTGCCCTTGGGGGTTTATCTCAGTTTGAAGATGCACCATAGCCCAAACAGCCGCTTCCTGTGGGTGGCCGGGAAGCCTAACATTGTGGACACTATGCCAGGAGGGCCAGGGTGGGAGCAGACCTAGAAGATCACGTCAGAGAAGCCACCACTCATTCTGTGCATAAGATTTGTCTCAAATGCAGTCAGCAATTCTTTGAGGCCAGGGCGTGAATTGAGCCTGGAGACCATATTCTCCCCAGCGAAGTCCTGTATCTGCCACACTGCAGGCCTTGTCAGAGCCTAAGCACAATGATGAAGTGGAAAAGCCTTTATTCTTTCCTTTTCTTCCTTCAGGATGATTGTCACCCAAGGGATATCCAGGGGCCTCAAATGTCATCCTTCCCTGTCAACTTTTAATTTAAAGGGATCTCAGCGCCTTCCTTAATACTCCGAAATATTAGGCTAGATGGCAGCTTACACTGTGATTTTTGCCAGGAAAGGCTACTTTCTAATAGCCTGAAGTCAGCAGTTCAGACACTTCTCTACCATAGTCACAATGTTTGCCATATTCATGTAACATATCTACTGTCATTTCCTTTTTTTCTCTGAATTGACTTACCTTTCTACGTTTACAAATTTAGATAGAAAATTATTGTGTCTCTACCATAAAAGCATCCCTCCTGTCTTAGCCTAGAGTATCGAGAAAGCAAAACTGGAAACAAAGATCTAGTTTATTGGGAATGTAATCTGGTGGTGCAGAATGGAAGGATTGGGACAGGGAAGAAAGAAAAGCCAGTACAAGCATGTTTTGCCATGCTGGCCTCTGCTGCAGGCAGCTAGTACTCAGTCTCACTGGGGCCTTCAGGAAACCCTCATGGAATGTCTCTCAGAACTCCCCATGGAAGCTGTTATCTCCCAACCTCCTCTGGTCAAGAGTGGCTCCATGAGCACTAACTATCCCTATTCCCAGGTTGCACATGTTTAAGTACAGAACTTGCAAGGGGTATCCCATGCCAAAGGAAAAGAGATACCCCAGGGCCAGGAGCAGACTGTAAAAAGTGCAAGCCCATCCAAGGTGCTGGGAGGTTCTATCTGTGCAAAACCTGTTGGTCAGCTATGCCAGTATGAGTCAGTTGTTTACCCACAGAATACTCCAGAATTCTATATAATCTGGTTGAAAACAGAGGGAGGCTAGGGGTATGGAGGGGGTGGTACTAAAATCTTCTTTACCCTACCCCCTCAGTTCTATCATTGTGCTCACCTGAGGTGTCTGGGATCCTGTCCAACATGGCTGCCAGAAGTCCCGTCTGTGAAGGTAGTGGGGGTGGAGAGGTGGGAGTGCGGTTGAGGGTGGCCTAGTGAGCCCAGCACTCTCCAGAAAGTGACCACGACATACGAGGTAGACAGCCCACTCCTGCAGCGGCATGACTATTGAGTAGAGAGAGGTAATTGGGTGCTAAAACAAAACTTGAGACTCAGAAAATAATGGCCCACAAAAATCACAGTCTATCTAATGCCAAAGCCAGTGCCCTTCCCCTCTCTGGTCTCCCACTCACGCCCAGGCTGCCCACTAGAGTCTTCTCTCCCCTGAGACTGTTGGTTTTCGTGAGATTGCGAGGGAGGGACTGTGTGGTTTGTCCTGGCCACACCCTCAGAGGAGGTTGCTGACAAAAAGGGATAGCAGGGTAAGCTTCCTCAAATCATAAATAACAACCTACCCATCCCCGGCTTTGACTTACATGCTTCTGGTGAAAGAAAATTAGATTGATTTTCTAGTGAGTAAAGGAAGTTGGAAGGGGATTGCCACCTCTGGTATATCACCCAAAGAAAAGCTGAGCAACTTGCCATTATTTTGGAGACGGCAAGAAGAGAACATCTCAGAACTGGGACCTTATTATTTGATTTTTTTTTTTTTAACACAAGAAAAAAAGAGGACTTGTTCTTCAGCCAGTAAGTACATTTACTTTTATCTTAATATGGGATAGCTCAGTAGGAATAGTTACCGACAACCTGACTGCCTTTTAAATAAACATACCGTCACTCCTATCTCCAAGATGCATACTTGCTTCCAAAGGAGCCCGCCCATTGGGGTCCCATTCCCATGGGACGCCGAGGCTTCCCAGCATGGCTGGTGAGTCGTCAACAGAGTTATGGCTCATAAAACTCTGATGAAGAAGTGAATCCAAGCTAATCCTGACTAAAAGGAGTGTGGCCAATAAAATAGTCAAATGTGGCTGGAAAATGAGCTCTGGGGTGGTTCCCAAAAGGAGTACCAAACGTCTTCTTCTTTTTTTTTTTTTTTACGATTTTATTTATTTATATGAGAGACAGAGATCACAAGTAGGCAGAGGCAGGCAGAGAGAAGAGGGGAGAAGCAGGCTCCCTGCTGAGCAGAGAGCCTGTTGTGGGGCTTGATCACAGGACCCTGAGATCATGACCTGTGCAGAAGGCAGAGGCTTAATCCACTGAGCCACCCAGGCACCCCTAAATGTCTTCTGAGTAGCATTGGACTATGTCTGTGGTGGCAAGCTCTGAAGATCACATTGGAGCACCACATTCATTTTTAGTTCTAAATTTTGATAAATTTACTGAAAAAAAAATCAGTTTCTTCCCATGGTAAAACATAATATAAATAAGTAATTTTTGTAGTATGTCTTTTCCTTTTTACTAACAGATTTTTCTGTTGATTCAGAACCTCTGCCAGTTTAAGACATGTTCTTTGTATAGGATGCTTAAGAATGAAGATACTTTTTTATGTTAATGTATTGAAAAGGAAGTAGTTTCATAACTTAAGTCTTGCCTTGGACAAAATATGACCTCACTGGTGTTTTGTGTTTCTTGGTATGTTTTGAAGAGGATCTGAATTTTGGCCGGCTGATACTGAGGGCCCTTACAGTTCTCTGTGCTTCTACCAAAGTCTTATTGTTCCCATTAAGAACCATTCCATGGGAGAGCTGTGGTTCGTTTTGGGAACATGTACAAGGCAAGATCACCTCCTCGGAGTTCCCCCGACCTTTCTTTACCCTTGAGATTGTGTGGTTTAGATGTTGCTCAGATTAAAGTTCCCGACTCATTTCAGGCAGGCAGTTAGGGAGTTTTATGACCCATACTTAGGCCAACCTTCCTTCCTGGGTGACTTCATTTTTTTTTTTTTTCCTTCTCAGGTTGTGAAAGTAAATCCACAGTCTTTTATATTCAGGAGTTTGGAGACCCAGGGACACCGTACACAGTGTTTCTGCAAGCAACACAGGAGAACTGTCTGAGTGAGGCAGCTGAATTGTGTGAGGCAGCTTCTGCCTGGTGCTTGCTGGGAGGTACCCAGGTCTCACTGGGTTTGAAATTGTTGTTGCTCTCTATCCTAAGCCGCAGAAGCCATGCATCACCCAGCGAAGCAGAGAATACCACTACTCGAGCACCCGTATCTCAAACTCTTCCAACTCCTGATGCTAGCAAGTCTTTTTTACTTCTGTTCAGGTAAGGAACTCCTGGGAGCTTGACTGAGTTTGCTGCTTCAGGGTCTAGGAGGTGGAATTTCTGTGCCGCCCCCTTCTGTCACCCTGCAAACTGACCTTCAAGGCTGGATTCGGGGGAGGCGGGCTGTTGAGAAGATTGGGGCTCAGCCTGCTGAAGAATGGTTCTGACTTTGGTTTTAAAATCAAAACAAACGATTCTCTTTCTGCTGAAACAGCATACCATCTGGTGTCCCCAAAGTAAAGAGGAGGCTTTTGGGCTTCAGCACAGTCTGCCAGTTTGCAAAGACCCCAATGTCAAAGGCCCTTGTGTTAAGAGCTGCTCACTTAAAACATGTCTAAACATGCTGTCGTCAACCAGAATGTCTAAGTGGTGGTGGTGGGGGGGGTAGTTGGGGAGAGGAAGAGGGACAGGAGAGGAGTTTGGGCACACGGATTACACACCTGCTGTAGCGGTAGTTGTGCATTTTCTGTCCTGGGCTGGGAAACTTACTATTTTACATGGTTGCTGAACCAAGAGAACCGTGATTTAAGTTTCAAAATTTATGCACCAGATATTATATACAGTTGACAAGGCAAGTTATAATTTTCCAACAGTTATTATTTTCTTCTAGGAAGAAAGTTATAATTTTCTTCTAGGAAGCTGGGGGAGCACTCTCTAATGAGTCTTCTCGGGGAGTCTAAAGAGTTTTTAAATGTTTAGGAAGAAATTTAGACAGGCTTCCTAGAAATATGTGGGTGGGGGGCAGCGAGGGGCCGGGGAACCAATGAAAAAGAGAAAGAAAATACAAAATTAAAACCAGGGTTTTAGCAATTATACCAGGGAAATTAGAGGCAAGTGTAAAGAGATGATCTTCAAGCTAAAGAAAAGTATTTAGGAAAGCGCTTTGTCCTACAGCTACATTCAGATTTTACTGTTGCGGTACCAGGTCAACAAATAAATTCCTGGGGCGCCTGGGTGGCTCAGTGGGTTAAGCCTCAGCCTTCGGCTCAGGTCATGATCTCGGAGTCCTGGGATCGAGCCCCACGTCGGGCTCTCGACTCAGCAGGGAGCCTGCTTCCCCCCCCCTCTCTGCCTTCTGCTCTGCCTACTTGTGATCTCTCCCTCTCTCTCTGTGTCAAATAAATAAATAAATAAACAAAATCTTTAAAAAAAAAAAATTAAAAAAAAAACAAATAAATTCCTGGGCATCTTATGTGCGGACACCTGTGATACACTCAAAAACTACATCTGGGATTCCTGCCCACTGAGAGATTTGAGTGTGTTAGCTGAAGAAGGCACAACTCACCCCCAAGCTAATGCAGAGCAGCGAAGCCCTTGGTTCTGATTCTAAGAGCCTGAGACCCGGAAAGGTGGGACCAGGGTGTCTGGGGTGGCTGGGTGGGCTTTATGGCTCTATGGCCAAGGCCCGGTGACGGCCGGAGAATTCTGAGTGGGGCCACAGCACAGACAATGGCACAAAAGTAAGGAAGAGTCTGGCGCAAGTGTTTTTTCTTCTGTGTACTCATCTCTTAATTCAACAAATATTGAACATCTCCTCTGTGTAGGATACTTTTGTGGTCCTGGGGACAAGTTGTGAGCAAGATTGACATGACTTTTGCCTTCATGGACTTTACAGTCAGTAGGAAGAATGTGACAATCCATCAAAGAACCCCTCAAATGAGTGTGGGCACAGCAAACCTCTCTGCCGGAGGGGAGAGTGGTGAGCGTGAGCGGAGTGAAGGCAGAAAAGCAGCATGTGAAAGAAGCAGAGGAGCAAGGAAGTGGAGATAGCGTGTTGGGACAGGCCCAGGCAGGTACCAGACTCCACCATAAGGCTAGAAGGTCATGGTCAGGAATCTGAATGTGATTTGGAGAGACTGGGAAGCGACAGAAGGGTTTTAAGGAGGGACGTGGTCTATAACAATCACCTGGGGGACCTTGTCCAAAGCAGTTTCTAGCATAAGGGATTTTCAGGGCAGTGAAAAAACTCCGTATGATACTGTAAGGGTAGACAGATGTAATTTTACCTTTGTGAAAACCCATTGAATGTATAGTGTCAAGAATGATGCCTAAAGGAAACAGCATACTCTGGGTGGCAATGAGGGGTTAATGTATGCTCCTTGGTTGTCACAAATGTACCCTCTGGCATAGGATGTGGGTGGTAGGGGAGGCTGTGTGGCTGCAAGGGACGGAGTATATGGGACCGCTCTGTACTTTACATTCATTTTGCTGTGAACCGAAAATGCTCTAAAATAAAGTCTGTATATTTTTTGGAAAATACAGTTTCTGCTGAGGTGGGCCAGGGAGGGGCTAAGAGTCTGTGTTTTGAACAAGGACTCAGGTGATGCTGATGCTGTTGGGAAACAGACCTTCGGTTGGGGTGGTAAATCTCTGAAATGATGTTTTAAAAAAGAAGTGTTGGGTGGCTCAGTGGGTTAAGCCGCTGCCTTCGGCTCAGGTCATGATCTCAGGGTCCTGGGATCGAGTCCCGCATCGGGCTCTCTGCTCAGCAGGGAGCCTGCTTCCCTCTCTCTCTCTCTCTCTGCCTGCCTCTCTGTCTACTGTGATCTCTCTCTGTCAAATAAATACATAAAATTAAAAAATTTTAAAAAAAAAAGAAGAAGTGTTGCTAAAGCATTCAGACGGCTTGTAGGGCTGCCAGAGTGATGGCGTAAGACCTGTCAGGAAGCAGCGTCAGAGAGCTTTGATGAGGAGCCTGGAGTCAGGGGTGAGGGGATTGGAGAGTGTGTGTGATGTAGTTTTTTTTTGGGGGGGGGGTGCGGGGGGCCTGGCTTCAGGGAAAGGGATTTGCCACACACCCTCCTCTTCTGGTCCAGGCCAGGAAGCGGGACTACCACCCATCCCTGGCCTGACATTGCTGCCCAGAACAGGGGACCACTTTGTCCTAAGAAGGGAGGAGCTGCCTGAACTCCTCTCCACTCCTGGTTGGGTCCATGGAGCAAAGCACTAGACTCCTGGACTCCGGAAACTGGCAGTTATAAGGCAGAGGGTCTAACAGGGTAGCTCTCACGGGCGCTGAAAGGGGCAGCTTTCTCTCAGAGGTGGGGTGTTTTCAGGGAAGCACAGCTCCAAGAGGAGGGGAGAGGCCTTTGGTAGGAGTGGGCCAGGGACACAGGAAAGTTGTTGCCTCTAAATCTATGGCATGAGGAAGACTGAGCCAGAGGGAAAAGAATGCCCTCAGAGTGCCACAGAGACTCTTTCCGTTGTCACATACTATCTGAACACGGCCAGCCAAGGGCTCCTATGAGCCACGGTTCTTGCTGGGACAACCCTGATATTCAAAGTCCCTGAGCTTTTTAAAGATTTAAGTACCATTTGGAAATGCAAAGGGCCAGATTTGTACAGAGCATACAGGCTGGGTCTCAAGAGGAGAGAAAGTCAGGAGCGATGCAAAAATCAGGTGACAGGTCTCAAATCTATCAGTGGCTGGAGAGCAGATACGTACCCTCCTTGTGTGCCCAGCACCAACCCCAAGTCCAACACAAGCCCCAGGGGTGCTGGTTCACCTCACAAAGAGCACTTAGTGGTGTACCAAGGGATCACTGCCTTTGGAAAGATATACACAGGTCACTAGCAGTAAATGTCTAGATGGTGAGATTATAGATGACTTTTACCCTTTTCTGTATTTACCGTTCTTTCTATAAATTAATGTTTGTCTCCTTTAGAGTCAGGAAACATCTTTATGTATGTATTTATTTATTTTTAGTATTTTTAAAAATATTTTTATTTTAAAAATATTTTTTAAAATATTTTTATTTATTTATTTAAAAATATTTTATTTATTTATTTATTTATCGCACATGCCCATGTGATAGTACGTACGTGTGAGAGAGAGCACAAGTTGGGAGGGGCGCCGGAGGGTGGAGGGAGAAGCAGACTCCCCACTGAGCAGGGAGCCCAATGCAGGGAGATCCCAGGACCCTGAGATCATGAAGGGGAAGGCTGACGCTTAATTGACTGAGTCAACCAGGTGTCCCAAGAATACCTTTATTTAAAAAGCAGACTTGGGCGCCTGGGTGACTCAGTGGGTTAAGCCGCTGCCTTCGGCTCAGGTCATTCTCTCAGGGTCCTGGGATGGAGTCCCGCATCAGGCTCTCTGCTCAGCAGGGAGCCTGCTTCCTCTTCTCTCTCTCTGCCTGCCTCTCTGCCTACTTGTGATCTCTCTCTGTCAAATAAATAAATAAATCTTTTTAATAAATAAATAAGCAGACTTAAGGGGCACCTGGGTGGCTCAGTCATTAAGCGTCTGCCTTCAGCTCAGGTCATGATTAAGGGGTCCTGGGATGGAGCCCTACATCTGGCTCCCTACTCAGCAGGAAGCTTGTTTCTCCCTCTTCTACTCCCCCTTCTTGTGTTCCCTGTCTCGCTGTATCTCTCTCTGTCAAATAAATAAATAAAATCCTTTTAAAAAATAAATAACACAAATAAAAAGCACACTTAAGTCCCAGTGAGAGAACATACATCATAGCACATGCGCACTTAAGATTTTCTGCCCAGTTGCAGATGCCTGGTTCAGTCCAGATGTCAGCCAGTTACCACGGTGATTCTGGTCTGTCCTAGGTGTGATTCAACAAATCACGTTCTATGAATGACAGAAACAGCCCCATTTAGGAATCTGTATAATGTTTTATACTTAACTAAGCACTTTTACATCTGGGTATCATACAATCCCCATGATAATTACGTGAAATTTTAGGGGAGAATATATTATGCCCATTTTGCAGAAATTCCCAAGGAACAATCATAACCTTGTTCAGGGTTATGATTCTAATGTGCAGCGGATGGAGGCCAAACTCATCACCTAATGCGTAGCCATGCATTCAGCAAATATTTATTGAGCACCTACTATGGGCACGTCCCTGTCCTAGATTCTGCAGATATAGCAATGAACGAAACAGATAAAGCCCCTGCTCCGGTAGCCTCAAAAGTAATGGTTGCCAGAGACAAGCTTGAAGAGAAATAAATCAGGGCAAGGGACTAATGAGCAGCAGGATGGATGGGGGGTCTGGGAGGAGGGTGCTGGTTAGGGAGAGTCGGAGAAGGGATCTCTCACAAAGGGGGACCAGAGCAGAAACCCGAGGGAAGCAAGGAACCAGGCATATGGATGTCGGGGAAGCCGCCTGTACCTGGCCTGTGCCAGGGACTGCAGAGGCGTCCCATGTGCGTGACCTCACAGAATCCTCATGCCCACTTTGCTAGGTTAAGTGTCACTCTGCCCATCTGTAAAATGGTAAAGCAAGGTCCAAAGTTCAACTAGGTTTCAGGCGGTAATGTTCAGAACTCAGGGACCTGACTCTTCCCTCCAAAGCCACTGAGGCAGACAAAACACTTCAGAGACCTCTCAGTTGTCTGCATGCAGCAGGCCTGAGTATGGAAGCCAGGTCCCAGTGGAATTTCCAGATTGCTCAGAAGATTTTTGGTTCCTCTTTTCAGTCTGGTTCTTCTTCAGCATGAGTGTGTGGTGAGAGGATTTCACACAGGAACATTAAGGATCTCATTGATGGTCACTGACCTTTAGAGGGACACCCACACTTCTCCTCAGATGGCTGGACAAAAACTCCTTAAGAGTCATCATTGAAAGTAGCTCGTTTTCGGTTCAGATTCCTCTTTTGCTAATGCCACCACATGTCAAACTCGGTTAGAAATCCTGGAGTCTTTTCGGATGGGAACAAATAGATCATAGGGAAGGATCCTATTTGGAGTCCCGGATGAATGAGCTTCTTTCTGTCATGGTATCTTTCTGCCCTGTAGCAAGACCAGAGTCCTGAGTCCCTGACATAATCCCTGGGTGCATTGGAAGGACCAGCGGGTAGAAGTTTGGAGCAGGAGTCCGGAAAGGGAGGAAAGTCTTACAGAAGACTTGCTTTGTAATAGGGACTGTTCCATGTATATCATTAAATGGAATTTAATTTTGCAATGATCCTGGGAGGTTGGTATCACACCCTATTTACAGATGAGGAAATGGATTTATTAGCAGGTGGCTGAGCTGGGGCTAGAATCCAAGTCAATAGAAACCCATAGTTCATGCTCCTTACGCCTATCAGTTTGCCTCTGCTCTATCTTTTTAAAGAGAACTCAGATTATTTAGCTATTATATGCTCCCCTCAAGTAATCTTTTCATTTCTTCCCCCTTTTCCAGATCTGTTCCTTAAAGCTGGGGTTGGCAGTGTTCAGCACAATTGCCAAAAGGGGTCCCTTAGATCATTCTGAGTTCCTTCACCCTGCTATGAAGATACCTGCCATCACAAAACTCACTTCCTCACACTGTGTGGCCCATATCCAGTCTGATGAAGGCCTGAAGAGTGGCTGTTGAGATAGAGAGGTCCTAGTGCTCGAGATCCTGCTGTCTGAGGAGAGAGAGGGACTGGAGACTTGATCCCTAGATAGCAACCCCTCCCCCCAGGGAAGGTTGTATGGCTCTGGGAGATACAGGGCATCATAGCGTTGGGTGGGGAAGCTGGTGGCGAGTTGTGAAAGAGCTTGGGCTTAGGGGCTTGGGGGATCTGCTTATAAGTCAAGCCTAGCAAAGGAAGAATGACCAAAAAAAATTGGAAAACACGGCCTGACAGGGAAATGTGGTGCCACTGATAAATGCTTAGGAGCTAACAAAAAGACGGAGCTTGATTACTGAAATGTTGGTAATCCTGGAATACACTGATGGGAAAGTGGGCAGAATGTTTTAAATGGGGACCGTCTTATAGGGCAACTGTTGTATGGATGGCAGATAGCTGAAAGAGATCAGGACCAGATAGGGATAATTTAGGGTCACTGAAGAGAAATAGTCTGGAGGTATAAACTACACCTTGTCTGGTGGGGAAGTTGAGGAGCCAATTCAACCTGAGGTTATGAGGCCAATTCAGGCCTAGAAAGAAAAGGACTGTTTCTCAAAGCAAAAGAGCTCAATAGTCGGGTCCGGCTGGGGTGTGGGCAGTGTTAGCCTACTTATCCTGTAACTGGAGACTAAAGTTGGGCGAACCAGTGAACAAGGAGAGTAGGTGGCTTAAAATGTCTGCACCAGAAAGTGTAGAGCTGGGACAGCCTCCTTTCCTGGGCTGTTTCATCCTCTATAAATAAAAACACAAAAATGAATGAACATGGAAGTCCCTTCAAGATCTCACATTCCAGTGATTTCCATATCCCCATCGGGCTAAGTACATTGTGTACCCATAGTTGACATTCATCTGCCCGGTCTCCTAAAGTCCTCCTTCTTGTGGGAGTAGTGGACCTTCTCTCTCACTGTCCACTGACGGATGAATTGAAAAGAAAATGTGGTATATACATACAATGGAATATCATTATCATTATCTTACTATTCCTTAAAAAGGAAGGAGATTCTGGCAGATGCTAAAACATAGATGAACCTTGAGGACACCATGCTAAGTGAAATAAGACCCTCACAAGAAGAAAACACTGTATGATTCCAGTTATATGCAGTAACTAAAGTAGTCAGACTCACAGAAATAGAACATTAAGTGGTGGTTACCAAGGGCCTGGGGGGATAAAGAAAGGAGAGTGGCATAATGCATACAGAGTTCCAGATTTGCGAGATGAAAAGTTCTGGAGATCTGTTTAATAACAATGTGAATATACTTAACACTACCGAACTGTACACTTAAATATGGTTAAGATGGTATATTTTACATTTTTTAACCACAATTTAGAAAAGGGAGAAAAAAGCACTGGAAACCAAAAGTATCAAAATCAAACTGAACTCTCTGATCATGCACAGTCACTAGTCAAACACCCTGAGTTTGTTTTTGCCGACTTGGAATTCCTGCTTCTGCAAGTGGCTGTATTTAATAGATAGAAAATGCTCTCTGTTTGCCTCTCCTTAGGCATCATCCAGGTGAACAAGACGGTGAAAGAAGTAGCAGTACTATCTTGTAATTACAACATTTCCACTGAAGAACTGACAGAAGTTCGAATCTATTGGCAAAAGGATGATGAAATGGTCGTGGCCATCATGTCTGGAAAAGAGCAAGTGTGGCCCAAGTATAAGAATCGCACCTTCACTGACTTCACCAAGAACCTCTCCATTGTGATCCTGGCTCTGCGTCTGTCAGACAATGGCAAATACACCTGCATCGTTCAAAAGCCCGAAAAAGGGTCTTACAAAGTGCAACACATGACTTCAGTGATGTTATTGGTCAGAGGTCAGTGGGATTTTTCTGATTTCCTATAACCTGGCAGACTCTTGATGCCCTTAAAGATACACTCCTATTAATTTAGTTGAACATTTTACAGAAGAGGGATGTATCTTCATTTAGGGTTAAGTAAGTCTGTACAATAAACCCTAATTGATTTCCAAGACATCCTGGAAGTATCGATTAGTGTGAGTTTCTGGCATTTTGACAGTCCAAATTCATGACAGTCATCCTGGGGCACTATAATGACCTAAAGTGCCTTCTGAATCATAAGGGGACACACTTAATTTGATGTAGCTGAACTGTTAGCTGCACTTGATACAGTAACATATTCTTGTGAAAGTATATTGAAAGGTATAAGAACAATGCAGACGGAGATATTTTTCAAGTAATATTCAAGTCCCTATGGCTATTTTATGATTTATATTTATTATTGGATTTGAACCACTCATCTAATGGGTATTCCTACAAAGTTAGACATTAGAGGATTGGATGCATAATTTATGTAACGGGGAAGAAAATTAATTCATAAATCAAAACTCAACTTATACATCTAACCGTGAAGGCAAGCATTTCTTGGGTAGGAAGGAACCTTGCGTTAATCACAGGTGATGGTACCAGAGGATACTAATGTAGCCTGAGCCCCTTGCTGAGAAATGATAGCCCTTGACCTTTCCCCCATACTTGAAATTCAGCTACATTTCTTTTTCTTCCTGGACACTGGGGCCTTTAGTGGAAACTGAACCTATCACTTAATAAAAGGTAATCATTCACCTTGATAATAGATAATGTAAGTGGATCCTTGGTGAACTCTTCGCTACTCTTCCCTCCCTGTTCTCCAGCTATGTTGACTCATACACTTTAGCATCCAGACCACACCTAAAGTTTAGGAGGTAAACCAGTTGCATGGGATTACCTTGACCCTCCCTCTGTGTATTCCCTACTCACAGAGAGAGCCATGATTATATGGTGGTGTGATTTTAAGGGTTCTACCAAGCCCGCCATCTTATAAAGTGCTGACCTACACTGATCCCTAGAATTCCCACCATTTTTGCCTCTCCTGCCGGTTTCAGCATTGTTCCCCCTATAAGATCTCTGTTAAAAATGAAAATGTGTTACCTGGGGGCAGTGGCACCACGAACATATGAACCTGTAGTAGGTAATTACATTAGATATAGGCAGTCCTCAAAGAGAATGCCCAAATGGAAGTAGAGGCAGGATTATGTACATTTTTAAAAAATATTTTATTTATTTATTTGACAGACGCAGATCACAAGTAGGCAGAGAGCGGGCAGAGAGAGAGAAGGAAGCAGGCTCCCTGCTGAGCAGAGAGCCCGATGCGGGACTCGATCCCAGGACCCTGAGATCATGACCTGAGCTGAAGGCAGCGGCTTTAACCCACTGAGCCACCCAGGCGCCCAGGATTATGTACATTTTGATAGAAAGATAAAGACTGGAAGAAGAGGCAGAGTTTCAGGAAGGACAAGCCCTAGTAGCAGACCACAGCAGAAGACCAGGGACAGCTCAAAAGGCAACAAGACTGCTGGGGGCCTCAAAAGGGCTGGGAGGGGCAGGCCCAAAACTCAGATGTGCAAAGACAAAAAGGGAAACTTTTCATTTGACTCATAATCAATTAATTCTGATTTTTCCATCTGCATCAGTTACAACAATGTTTCTCTTACATTAAGGTCCCTATGAATCACTAAGATCTTGTTGAAATGCAGATTCAGGTTCAGTAGGTGTGGAATAAAGGATCTTTGATTCTGCGCTAACAGATCATGAGGAGATGTCCGTTCTTAGGGCTGCGAGGACCACAGTTTGAGAAACAAGACATTAAATAATCCCTTACTTGACAAGGATGACCAGCTGTCCCATTTTGCCTGGGACTGAGAGATTTCCTCAAACACCTGAGACTTCCCCAGGTTAGGCACTGAAAAAACTGGTCTCTACATTCGCCTAAGATTGCAAAATGATATAATATCAGCATCACATTATCTAAAAGTCTCCATTAAACAGCATTTGGGGAACTAGATATGCTAGTTAACAGATTAAAAGGATAACTGATGTTTACCTTTCTAACACTTGTGCACCTCTTCCTTTCCTAATAAGATATTTTTACTCTACCCATTCAGAATTATAACAATGTAGGTTAATGCATTAAAACGAGATACAAAAGAGTAATTCTTTGATGGTTCACAGTCCTGCAAGGCCATAGGTGCTGTTACTTGAGATGGATCGCCTCACTGAAGGGATGGGAGACAGCTGAGGCTGTGCGAAGGCTAGCCAGACCTTGCAAAGATGCTTTCTAATATACAGAATATTTTCAGTATTCTTGAAGTTAAGTATGTCTCAGAAAAGCAGAGCACAGAAATGAAGATGAATCATAATTTGGGATATGGGTTACTTGGATTTGTCATTCCAGGTTATAATACATAACATTGATGTTGTAAGAAATAAAGGGAATATTCTTTGTGCGGTTTGTTTTTTTTTTTAAGATTTTATTTTGTGGGCTTCGAACTCACAACCCTGAGATCAAGAGATGCATGCTCTGCTGACTGAGCCAGCCAGGCACCCTACAAAGGGAATATTCTTGATGTCAGCTACTATTATAATGATTTGATCTCATAAGACAAATTGCAGGAGTAGGAAATGTCAACTAAAAATGGCTCAGGAAAATGTCAGACTTAATTTAGAGACAGGGTTGGTGCAAAAAAGATGACTTCACCTCCTACCAAACTCAAGTTTTTCCTTTTCCTGGCAGTTATAATCACTTGCCATAACTTCCCCTTTCTCTTATTAGTCACAGTGCTACTGGGTGGTTTTGGAAGTCTTCACAGGGCAACTTGATTTAAATGAGGGAGCTCATCTAAGAGAGCACAAATTTAAGACTCACAGAAGGCCATCTACTAACTGATTTGCTATGTGTCAGGCCTTGTGCTTCATGATTTATATCAATGATGTCATTTAATTCTTAGAACCCTGGAAGGCCGGTATGACTACCCCATCTTACAGATGAACAAACTAAAACTGAAAGTGGTGAAGTAATTGGCCCCAGGGCTTAAAGGCAAAACTGACTTTTAAACCAGCTGTTGGATCTTGGCCAGCCTGTGCCTTTAAGGAATTCTTTGTTAATTATGTATGTATGGTTCCCAAATGGTCTTTTGAAAAAAACCCAACTTTCGAGAAGCACAATCCTCATGAGTGGCTTCTGCTTTGTATCATATATCTTGTGTTAAAAGAAAGTCCAAGTGGTACCATTTGTTTACACTATGATGCTTTCTAAATAAACTCTTAAAAAAAAAATGGCTACACTACGTTAGGCTATACTAGGTCTCTCTGTGGAACTCCGAATTGTGAAAAGAAATCTAACTGTACGGGATGAAGTATGTGGGCCTTGGTCCCCCACACTCAGGCTGAGAACTACACATTTCTTTAGGCCTAAGAAATAGGAAGAAAATGGGTTAGAAAATTTTCTCATGTGCTCTCTGCAGTCATTTCACTATGCTTTGCTTTGTATATACTTTAGTATCTTACAGGGGGTCAAATATACAAATGCAAGAGTGCCTCAAATATCTTGTAGGAATGAATGCTAGGAAGGCCCCTGTGGCCTTGTGATGCATATCAAAATAGCAAGGGAGTCAGTGAAGCAGAGTGGTTGAGCTTATAGGTTCAGTATTTTACAATTTGGACAGGGGTTTATCTTATTAAAGGCTACTTTTGAAAATTTAGTAAGGGCATGTTAAAGAAAACTTGGAGTAGTGGTTATCTCAAGTGTGAGAAATGGGGAGACAACAAAGGTGAGTAGATTTATGTAAATTACAGTCAAAGCACTGGCTCTCAAGTTGGATGGTGGGTTCACAGGTGTTTTTTATAGTATTAGTTCATAAATAGATAAACAAGAGAGCCACTTTGTGTATCTCAAATATTGGGAAGGGAAGAAAAGAAAGGCAGGAATGGAAAGGAAAAGAAAAGCAGGCAAGGGAAGAGAAGAGAGGAAAGAAAAGGGTCTGGTATTGGAAAAACTAGAATTCACATCCCAGTTTTGCCACTTACTCATGATTTCTCAACTTCGATTTGATTATTTACAAAATGGAAATCATATTAGGTTAAATCAAATGATACTGCTGACATTTGATCTTTCTTGACATACACCTGCCTTGTAGGGTTGTTGTAGAGATGAAATGAGGTAGTATCCAAGACCCAACAAGCATTAAGAGCTCAGTAAATGTTGTCTTTTTCTCTTCGTATCTTACAAATGCAAAATACTATGTCATTATTTATTCACATAGATCTATTTCTTTGTATAAGTGTCCTCTTACTTCCATCAAAAGTGATCAAGAATTGGGGTGTCTGGCTGGCTCAGTTGGAAGAGCATGTGGCTCCTGATCTCAGGGGCCGTGAGGTGTAGAGATTACTTAAATAAATAAAAATCTTAAAAAAAAAAGTAATGAAGAATTGATACACCCAATTCAAACCAAAGCTGATCTTTGGATCATACATAACTGTTAATGATTTATGGGAAGTTACAAGTTATAGCTCATTTTATAATTCTTATTAAAGCTAGATAATTTATTTTTTAAAAAACCTCACATACCCCCACTGCCCCAATACAAAATGATGTGTACTTACATCTTTTTTCTTTCTTCAGCTGACTTCCCTGTCCCTACTATAACTGACCTTGGAACTCCATCGGGTAACATCAGAAGGATAATGTGTTCAACTTCTGGAGGTTTTCCAAAGCCTCACCTCTCCTGGTTGGAACATGAAGAAGAATTAAAAGCAATCAATACAACAGTTTCCCAAGATCCTGAAACTGAGCTCTACACTATTAGCAGTGAACTCGATTTCAATATAACCAACAACCATAGCTTTGTGTGTCTTGTCAAGTATGGCGACTTAACAGTATCTCAGATCTTCAGCTGGCAAAAATGTACGTAACATTGTGCTGGGGATTTTCTAACTGTGTAAATTCTGAAAAGAAGGCAATTCAGCCAGATCCATTTTAGAATTGTGTATATTGACTTTGATAGCATTTCTTGTATTTTCGGACCCACAAATGATAATGAAGTGATATTGTGACTTGTTAAGGTCACTGTACAAGGTGCAAGCATAGTGTTACTAGATTAATTTTATTTTCTTTAATAAACTTTCCAAAATTGAGACATTCAAATAAGTGCTCTCCATCAAGTACTCATCTTCGGAAGTTATTTTAACAATATTGTTGATATTAAGCACTAAAATTTGTCCTTCCTTGGACTTGTCCTTGAGGCTTTGGTACTTTCTTTTTTGGGGGGCACCTCCTTCCCATTGTCCCATGGCATCAAATCATTGCCTTTCATGAGTGAATGTGCCTTTTAAGAACCACTGGTTCATTCACAACTAAGTCTGGTAAAGAAGGCCAATGACGAACTACTTGAGGATAATGCCTGGAAATAGAGGTCATTTTTGCCCAGATACCATCACCTTCAAATACCTTACCCTTCAGCTAGTAAACTTACAGAATTCTCTGTTTCTGAGAGGTGAAGTGGAATGTAAATGTAAAATGGAATAAATTGGGCTTATATAAATTTATGCATGTTAAACCCATAATAGGTTATTATAGAACTCAGATACTTAAAATAAGTGTCTTACTTATATGGCTGATTTTATGGACGACCACGAGGCCTCCCTCCCACCCTTGGCCCACTCTTAACGCATTTTGTGGCTGTACTGTAACATATAATACACTGAATTTGATATATAGTGGCACATGGATATATAGTATATATGTCTTCCTCTTATCTTTATTTGAGTAGAGGAGATATTTTACATGGTCTGGTAGCTCTTTCTAGTGAATGATTTTCCAGGTCTTTCCATCTTGAAGTGGACTTGTTCATTATTTTCTTCAGTAGGTAATGAGATAAAATTTCCTGAGGATATTACTTCAAATACAAACAAAATTTTGATATGATTTTATTAATAGTCCAAATTCATTTCTTTCAGTCATCTTTTATGGGTTCTAAAAATTTTATAAAAGTGAGGTTTGAATCATATAGTTTATTAATTCAGCATTACTTTTCACTTTATTAATGCATCATTATTTAATCAATTTTAGATTGATGTGACTAAGGTAGGGACAGCACACTATTATAGCAGATTCAATCACCTTATTTTGGACATTATATTTGGAATATAAGTGTATATGATATTTTAGGACAGGAACTGACAAATATTTTCAGAAAAGGGCCAGATAGTAAATGTTTTAGTCTTTGTAGTTCAGATGATCTTTGGCAACAACTCAGTTTTGCTGTTATGGCATGGAAGCTGCCATAAACAAGATATAAATGAAGGATAAGTCTGCGTTCCAGCAAAATTTTATTTTAAAGAAGAGACAGTAGGCCAGGTTTGGCCTGTGTACTGTAGTTTGCTAACTTGGAAACAGAGCACTACACAGGGCTGGATCTCAAATATCATGACCCTGTGATCATGACTTGGGCTGAAATCATGAGTCAGATGCTTAACTGACTGAGCCAATGAGGTACACCTGAACTGCAGACATCACTTAGAGTCTAAAGCAAATGATGCATTTGTGGGTGGTCAAGGGCTGACTGCATAAACAAACAAAAATTAGGTGCACAGTTCATAAAAACGTTACAAGTCAATGAGAGCAAAGCTTTACATAAATATTTTTATGATTTATTTTATGTAAAAATATTTATGTAAAGCTTTATTTAAATATATTAATGTAAAAATATTTACTCAGTCAGTTAAGCGTTTGACTCTTGATTTTAGTTCAGGTCATGAGCCCAGGGTCGAGAGATCAAGCCCCATGTTGGGCTCCATGCTGAGTGTGGAGCCTGCTTAAGATTCTCTCAGTCTCTCCCTCTGCCCCTCCCCCTACTCATGCTCTCTAAAATAAATTAATAAAGTCTTTAAAAAATATATTTATATAAAACTTTATGTAAATAGCCATGCTAAAAAAATCCCCAAATTTATTAATTAAACCGTTTGGACCCATGATTCTTTTAGTCTGGGCCTGCCAAATTGGTTAGCCCTTAATATACTGGAAGGCACATGTGCATGGAAGGAGGTAAATCAGGGAGTCTGACTCATGGTGTAGCTAACAAGCTATATGTGCCAATGTCCACACCTACCTCTGTAATTAGGATTCTAAGTCTGCTCTATGGTGAATTACTAGGTTCCTACTGGGCATCACCACAGAGCTAGTTTGCTACTACTAGTTCCTCCTTCTTTTTCTCAAACATACATCCTCTTTCTAGGCTGAATGAGGCTTGAAGATGGGTGAAGAGTGGCCTCTGAGAGGAAGCCAGGAGTGAGTCAGAACCTGTGTAGCTTTTAGATTCCCAGGATAATGGGAAAAGCCTCCCTGTCATTCTGGGCTGGGAGAAGAGATATGTCTGTGTTCTGGTAATCACTCATCTTCACACAATTTGGAGTTTTAGAGGAAAAGAAAAAAAAAAAAAAGGAAAACCAACTTTCCCCAGTCTCTAACTGGTAGGTGCACTAAAGTCAAATGTGCATTTTAAAATAATCACTGTGGCAGAATGTGTAGGAATTATTAGAGCCTAGGGAACCAGAGGCAAAAGGATCAGTATGGAGACAACTAGGTGGGGAGAAGAGAAACCTGAACAAAGGCAGTTGCTGCATGAGGTTTTGGGAAAAGGAACCAACTGCAAAGGTATCCTGAATACAGAGTAGAAAGTCCATGGGAACCTACTGGGAAGTGAGTACAAAAAGAAGGCTTCACTCTTATTTGGTGACTATGGTGTTGCTATTCACTGAAATGGGAGAATATGGTTGGACATATGCTTCGGAAAGACTACAGTGAGTTCAGTTTAAATCAGGTAGAAATGGTGGCATCCAGCCATGTAGCTGGCAGCTGGAAATTCAAATCTGGAGTTCAGAAACACAGGAGGACTACAGGTATTGGTGAGGATGCAGAGAAAGGGGAACCCTCTTGCACTGTTGGTGGGAATGCAAACTGGTACAGCCACTCAGGAGAACAGTATGGTGGGTCTTCAAAAAGCGAAAAATAGAACTACTAGCAATTACACTGCTAGGTATTTACCCAAAGGATACAAAAATACACATGCTAAGGAGTACATGCATCCTGAGGTTTATAGCAACATTATCAACAATAACAAAACTACGGAAACAGCCCAAATGGCCATCCACTGATTAAGTGAATAAACAATATATGGTGTACATATACATATATATAGTAGAATACTACTCAGCTATCAAAAAGAATGAAATTTTGCCATTTGCAACAACATGGATGGAGCTAGAATGCATTATGCTAAGTGAAATAAGTCAATCAGAGAAAGACAAATACCATATAATTTCACTCATATGTGGAATTTAAGAAACAAAATGGATGGACATATGGGGGGCAGAGAGAGAAAGGAAAACAAATCATGAGAGACTCAACTATAGAGAACAAACTGAGGGTTGATGGAGGGAAGTGGGTGGGGGATGGGCTAGATGGGTGCTGCATATTAAGGAGAGCATTTGTTATGATAAGCACTGGGTGTTATATGTAAATGATGAACCACTGAACTCTATTCCCAGAACCAATGTTGAACTGTATGTCAACTAATTAGAACTGAAAAATAAACAAAGAACCCAGTAGTTTCTTTGTGACAATGCCTGTGCAATATTTAAAGTAAATGAATCTATAATTAAAATTTGCATTTTAAATAAAATGTGTGTGCTGTAAGGAGAAAAGTGAGATCAAAAATATGATATACAGATTTAGAAGTCAGGTGGTATTCTAAACTTGGATGTGGATGAGACAAAGGGAAAAGGCGTGACAGATCTAGAGAGAGAAAAATAAGGTATATCTAGAACTCTATGTCAACTAATTATTAGTAATACATAGAAATATCAGTTCTAAAAATGAGATATAGACAAACCATAAGAGACTCTTAATCTCACAAAACAAACTGAGGGTTGCCAGGGGGAGGGGGGAAAGGAAAGGGTAGCGGGGTTATGGACATTGGGGAGGGTATGTGCTATGGTGAGTGCTGTGAAGTGTGTAAACCTGGTGATTCACAGACCTGTACCCCTGGGGCTAATAATACATTAAATGTGTGGGTTAAGCCGCTGCCTTTGGCTCAGGTCATGATCCCGGGGTCCTGGGATCGAGTCCCGCATCGGGCTCTCCGCTAAGAGCCTGCTTTCCTCTCTCTCTGCCTGCCTCTCTGCCTACTTGTGATCTCTCTCTCTGTCAAATAAATAAATAAAATCTTTAAAAAAAAAAAGTGAAAAAAATTAAAATGAGATATAAAGACAAGATCACTTTTTAATTTTTTAAAAGATTTATTTCTCATTTTTATTTTATTTTTATTTTAGAGAGTATATGCATGAGCTAGGGGAGGGGCAGAGGGAGATGGAGAGAGAATTCTCAAGCAGACTCCCTGCCGAGCACAGAGGCCCATGTGGGGCCAATCCTAGGACCCCCACATCATGACCTGATCCAAAACCAAGAGCCTGCTGCTTAACTGACTAAGCCACCCAGGTGCCCCAAGATAAGAATACTTTTAAAGTATCTCCTAAGAATCTTTTTTATGCCAACTTAATTCAGTAAATACAAAAGTTCAAAATTTCTTTTTCACATTTGATACTTGATAATCTGGAATTAGTTGCCCACAACTATGTGTCTGATTAAAGAGTTATACAAGAAAAAAAAAAAGAGTTGTGCTTAGTGGAGAGCTAAGCAGAGAAAGAAGTGAAAAATACTCTTTTTAGTTGTGTAGATATGAGGCATAGAATTCAGCAGCTGGAAACACATTAGAGTTCACACTATTCTTTTCCCTCCACAGTTGAGCCACCCCGTACTGATAATCCAGTCCAGCTCTGGGTCATCCTAATCTCAGTAGTAAGTGGGATTGTTGCGATCACTGCCATTATAGGAAGCTGCCTAAACTACAGTAAGTACTATCATACTATCATTTTGACCTCAATTCCTGGAAGCCCAAACTCTAACAGTGTATGTCAGCAACTCTCTGAGGTTTTTTTAGCCTAGATTATAGCCTCTTCTCATTTTATGGAGACCTTAGTGTCTTCTTTACTGGTCTCACCAGGTTCTATTCACTCATTGTACAGACATTTCTTGGACACCTACTATGTGTCCGGTCCTCTACTAGGCACTGGAGTTATAAACATAAGGAATCATTGCCCTCAAGACACATTCTAGTTTAGTCCATTTCTTTTTTCCCCTAACTTTATATTTTCTTGTAGACACTGATGCTTGCTAACTAATTTGAAAACATTTCTGATGCAAAGTGATATTCTTAATCTTTGATTTTCAAGAGGAGGAAAGTCAGAATGACAAGATCTGGGGTTAAGAATCATTTTCTTGAAGGAGAGTAAGATGCACTAATGACACTAAGAAATTAGATGACCACTAGTCATCTAATTTTTACCAATTCTCAATTCCTTTGAATACATTTTTGATTGAAAGATAAGGAGTGGTTGAGGAAAGAAGAGATATCTAGGATGTTTTTTCCTATGAGTTTAAATTTTTTGCCTTATACATATGCTACACTCCATCTCTGTAATTAAACAAAGAGGAACTGCTAGGTCAGAGCTGAGGTCATAGTCACTATGAAGGAACACCAACCTTTCTTGGAGTAGAAATAATGTACATTTAGCAAAGAAAATTGGAAGACCAACATCTGCTGATTTTCCCAAACTTCAGCTCAAAAACTGTCAAAGTGCAGGGAAGTCACTAAGACTCTTTGCAACCAACAACTCAACCCACAGGTAGTGAGAGGTCTGGTGGGCTCAAGGATGTTTTTGATACAGACTGCCCAGCCTTGCCCCTCTAGTTCAGGACCTCTTATTCTTAACACTACTGACATTTGGGGTCAGATAATTCTTTGTTTTAAGGTTCATTCAGTGCATTGTAGTGTATTTTGCAGCCTCTGTAGGTGCTACTCACTATATGCCAATAGCACACCTGCCCCAGTTGTGACAATCAGAAATGTCTCTATTACATTTCAAATGTCCCAGTGCAGGGAGGTGGGGAGGCAGTATTGGGTACTGGGTTAGAAATCTCCCTGATTTAAGAGCCACTGATCTAGTTCTTAGCCAGTGAAGTCTTCCTGATTTACGGGAAACTCACCTATCTAAATCTTTATTGTTTGTGCTTGTCTTCAAGGACTTGCTGCAAGGTGGAGATGGGAAAAGAGGAATGAGGAAGGCGTGGACATGGAAAAGATCTCACCTATCTACATAGGATCTGCCCAAACATCTGTATAAGCAGAACATCTGGAGGTAACTCCTCTAGTTCACCTATTCCAGGGTGGAATATATGAGATATATGGATCCCAAAGCACAGTGCTTTCTTCCTCAGTACCAGATTTAAACTCTACCTCACCTTCTCAAAACCCTAACTCAGGTTACTCTAAACAGATGGTTGGCATCTCTCCTTTCTCCTCACATATGACTTGCTTATTGTTACCCCTTTCTTCCCTGTGCCATTCTGCCATGTTGAACTGTTCCCCTCCTTTGTCAGTCAACCCAGTGTCTTTCATTATCTGTAAAGTACCTTAAGTTTACCTTGTAAGTAATAAGCAATATTAATATTACTTATTAAGTAATATTAATATCAGTAAAAAGTATTAAGTAATATTCCTGACCCAACTGCTTACTCTGATCATTCCTTTTCGCCTGTATCCCTCACTACTGATGGATCCAGATTAGGGTCAGTTACTGGTCACTCTGATCCCCTCAGTAACATCCTCATTGGTCTCTCTGCCTCTAACAGAGTCATCCTACTAACTCAGCAACACAGCCAAATCTTATAAAGAATCACTTCTTCATGTCATTTTCCCACTCAAAAACTCAGAAGAGACCCCTAATGCCTACAGGGAAAGTATCAAGCCGTTTAATTTCCCATATTTCAATTGATCTCTTCAGTGTAAACATTTTCAGTTCTTTGAACTGTTCTCCACATAGTAGTTTCCAGAAGCTTCATGTGAACACACTAGATGTCAACAAGTGGAGTTCAAGACTTTAGATATGGTTTAAGTCTACATACAATGGTAGAATTACTGTCTGGGATCTGGAATGTTCTTTCTGTTAAAAAAGCCTAACACAGCAGCAGCTTTTCTGAGTCACACTATTAACTTATATCAATTTTGTGTTATCCTAAACTTCCCAGGCCTTTTCATGTAAGAAAAATATTAGAATCCAAGAAACTGATACCAGGTTCAGGGTGGTTTATAGACTCTGTAAACAGTTCCTTTTTGACTTACGAAGTTAGGGTGAAAAAGCATAAGAAATAAGTCTGCAGTTACCTTTAAAAAATAAAAGGAGATGAAATATACCACCTGAGACTTAACTCTAATAGTTGTTCTACAAAAGCATTATTTTATTATTTCATTTAGTCTTTTTTTTTTAAGGTTTTATTTATTTGACACACAGAGAGAGAGAGAGAGAGAATACAAGCAGGCGAAGCAGTAGGCAAAGGGAGAAGGAGAAGCAAGATCCCCATGGAGTAGGGAGCCAGATGTGGGACTTGATCCACCCAAGACGAAGGCAGCCGCTTAACCGACTGAGCCACCCAGGCACTCCTATTTCATTTGGTCTTAAGATCTTTATCTCCATTTTATAGGAGGGAATCCCGAGGCTCCCTCCCAAAGGTTGTGATTTGCCTAAGGTCAAGTAGGCAAGGAGCAGGGCCAGGACTCAAACTGGGTATTAAGCTCAGGTTCCTTTCACAACATAACAGGCTATGCACATTTCCCCACAGCAGTCTCTGTTTCCTGTTTTTTCCACCTTCTTCAGGATGCCCTTTCTAGGATGTCCACCTCAGTTCTCTGACTACCTAGAACTTCTCTGACTTTCCTTAACAGTTGGTTGCTGCTCAGTCGGCTGATATGCCATGTTGAAGCTGGGGTCTTGTCTCCTCAGGGGTCACCTTGTCCAGTTCAAGCAACTCTGCCTTTGAACTGCTAGAGCAATGCTCTCTTGCACATCACATTCCATCTGGGTTTATTTTCATATGCATGTCTTATATTCTTTACTAAGTTGTAGGCTTATGGAGAACAACCATACCTGACATATGTTTGCCTCATAGGCAGAATATTACCTTGATCACTAAACATGGTCGTTTGATGATCGCTGGTGCCTAATAGGTATTTCATGTAATAAAAATTGTCAGACTTGTCCTAAATTCTTCCATAATTTAGACTTCCCTTTATATTCTTTGGCCATCAAATTAAAATCTACTAATGTCACCTCAACTTTGGAGCACCTTTGTGATAAAAAATATAAAATTTAAAATGCTTTCCTCCTTTGAGAATTCAGGTTTTGAAGTATTCATTTATTTTTTTTTTGTTTCCCCAGGTCCCACCTCCATCTTAGATTGGCCTCTTCTTTGAATTTCTTCAGATGGCCAGGATTATCCTAGGATTATTCTCTAGGAGCCTCTTCCTTTCAGTGGCCCTGCAAAAAGTGACCAGAGGAATATGGTGGGGACATAAGTAGCTCTGGTAACCTTGGTCAAAGAACTTAGAAACAAAGAATTGTTCAGGCCTGGAAGAGACATTCGAGAACACTTGTCTCATTAATGACAAGGACATCAAGGCCCAGGGGGTGACCTGGATAAAGGCCTGGGCCAGAATCCAGATTTCCTATCTCTGGTGCTCTTTTCCATTAGTCTGGCTCTGTGCTATTAACTGGTGTGTTTATATATACACACATCAGTCAAAATGCTTCTGGAAAAAGAATTTGTCCAATGTCAGGTCAACTTTTTAGACTTGATCTGATACAACACTGGAGCATTTTGTGTTGTTATAAAAAGGAATCTGATGTTAATGTGTGAGTAGTATGCTGGTACATACACCAGTGTGAGGATGATGGAAACATTACTGATGTTAACCAATATTTCATTTTTCATTGTGCTCTCCCACTTCTCCATCAGTTTCTAAAGAAAGCAGATTTATCCCAAACTAATAACCTCTGACATGTAAGATCAATGACTTATACACCTCAAAGCAATAGGTTGGAGAGAGAGAGGTTGGTTTACAGAGTCACATCCCACTGGTTCATATTGGACTGATAATCTCCTTAAATGGCTTTATGCTAGTTTAACCTCATTTGTAAAATATGAGAAAGTTCTCATTTAAAATGAGATAGGTTTTTATTGTGTATTACTAACAGTAAGCTGTCTTTAGAAATCGATCAGGGTAATGAAAATAGCATTCCCTAGGCCTTCCATAGATCCCTAAAGTGCTGACTGCTGTTCCTGTGTTACTTGCTCATGACTCCTCTTTCTCTGAACTTGTCTTCCACAACTCAGTGGACCAGAAGGTGGACCTGACTTAAGTGGGAGCAATCAGACATTCCCACTGGAAAATCTGACGTTGGATAGCAAATTGACCATGTTTCTCACATGTGGCTGGGTCTAAAAAATTTAATTTGGGTAGCTAAAATGGGACCAGATTATGTTAGAGTCTGAAGTACACCTTTAAATGGTTACTCTCAGAACAAAATCACTGAGGGAAATAAATAATGTAAAGCAAAGACAAGAATTTAAAGCAAACAAAAAAAAAATAGGAATTGCTATATCTAGTAAAGATTAATAATCCTTAGACATGATCAAAGGGAGACCTCAAGAAATAGTTACAAACAAGGACACACCTAAGAGACAGCTTATTTATACTTAAATTATATTACATATTACATTTGATAAATTATTAGTACTATTTTTTCAAGGAGTTGTACTTTTATTCTGATATTTGTATGATATGAATAAAACTATTTTTAAAACCAACCATCTAGTTTTATAATTTCTAGTTGGAGAATTTAATCTATATGTGGAAGTGAATAAAACAATAAACAGATTGACTAACTGCCAATTTGTCAGCAGTTTATGAATGAGATAATTAAGAAAAACATGCTTTATGGAGTGTGGCATTAACATGTAAATCATGTTAATAATATACTTGTGCAGAAGTTCTTCTATCCTTATAATTACTAATATTTGCTGTTCTCTCTCTCATCCCCTGTGCTCCAGGGCCTCGAGCTATGTTCCACATGCATCATTTCACTTAATACCCATTCTGAGGTAGATGAGATTTCATTTGACAGAGGGGAAAAACTGAGACCAAAGTAAAATGGCTATGCTATAGGTCACATGGCTGCAAAGCCACATGACTGGGATGCTAAGCCAGCGATCTGCCTCCAGAGCCTCTAATTTCAGCCCCTACATCACTCAGCTACACAAACCTGGTCCCTGAAAACAGTTATTTTCAGAACAGGAACTAAAAACAAAGAGATCTAACACCAAAAAAGCACTAGCAGTCTTTCCCCCCTTAGTACACTTAACCCAGTTCATTTCCTCCCCACCCCTTTCAGTAAAAGCTATAATCTGCAGGATTGCAGATTCCTTCTTAAGGAGCTAGCTCCTGAAGTATAAAGACTGTGTATCTACTTTAAGTAACTTCTGCGTATTACAGCATAGACACTTTGTCAGCAACACTAAGAGAGGAAACGAAGTCAGGCTCCTTTTTAAAAATAATGCGTATCTATTTCTTGTTTGTTAAATTTATATTGTATTTCAAATGGCATAGGAATTCTCTTTTTATTTTATTTTATTTTATTTTAAAGATTTATTTATTTGAGAGAGGGCATGCATGAGGAGGGAGGGGCAGAGTGGGAAGGAGAGGGACAAGCAGACTCCACACTGAGCATGAAGCCCCACACACGGCTCAATCCACAACCCTGAGATCATGACCTGAGCATAAACCAAGAATTGGATGCTCAACCAACAGCCACCCAGGCACCCTACTCACCTAGGCCTGTGATATTTCCAAGACTAAAAGGCACCAGGGTTTTATCACAGACCATCTGCCTCACCTGGTTTTTCCCTTTCTCTTCCTAGTGATTTCTAGAGTATTCTTCTAAAGGGCTGCAAGAATAAACATACAACCTACAGAATTCAAATCCAGTCTTGGGAAATTTTTAATTTACTGTTGTAAAATCCAGGGAAAAGAATTATGTATTGATTGATCACTATAGATACAAGGTCAAATATACAGATCAATCAGGAAGGACGTAAGTGTGTATTTAAATGTAAAGATAAGTAAAGTAAGCATACAACAGCTCAATTCTTGGGGTGCCTGGGTGGCTCAGTGGGTTAAAGCCTCTGCCTTCGGCTCCGGTCATGATCCCAGGGTCCTGGGATTGAGCCCCGCATTCAGGCTCTCTACTCGATGGGGAGCCTGCTTCCCCCCTCTCTCTCTACCTGTCTCTCTGCCTACTTGTGATCTTTGTCAAATAAATAAATAAAATCTTAAAAAAAAAAAAATAGCGCAATTCTTGGTTAAAAAAAGGTAAGAGCAAGTCATTGCCACTAGAGATGCCAACATTTACATCTGTCAGCAGGCTGACCAAGGAGAAGCCTAACCATTGGCATTCAATGGACATAGATCCTTTCGATTCACCAATGAAAGTCAAGTCCAGAACATTTTCAGTCTTTGTCTTGTTTATTTGTTGATGAAGGGTTTCTAGGAAGATTTAGCAGTGCTTCAATTTTCTGGACGTCATCTTTGGATTGATTTTTCTGTAACCTACTTTCAATTTCTTCAGGGAGGAGCTCAGTAAATTGTAGTCTGGCTTTGCTGCAATAAAAGAATGAAAAGAATATATCATGTACTGCTCTGTTTTTTAGTTCTTAGATTTTTTTTAAAAGATAGTATTTATCCATTCTTCCTGTGCCTTATGAGCAAACATTACTCTTTGTACATCAAAAACAACGACTTCCTATGCTCTCCTAATCTGTTCCACTCACAGGCTGACTACTATTATCACATCACCAAAATGGACACTGCAGTGGCAGCAGCAGCTTTGATTCCTAAAATATTCCAGAGTTCCTGCAGGGGTATCATGCAAGAACTAAAGCACCCCCAGCTCAAGTGTGAGCCTTGAAAACTGGCTGCCCTCTTGCCCTCAGGGCCAGGGGCAGGGCGGTGGGGGGGCGGGGGCTGATGTGAGGCCTCCTGCCACTCCATCACCTCTCTGTTGCCAGATGTTAAAGGAACTGCACAAAGGCTGTAACAATTTCAATATGGAAAAGTCAGATGGGACAACACTACAGACGTATATTTACAAAGAGTTAAAATCCAATTTCCAAATAATACATCAGTTCTTTTTCTAAATCTAGTATTAGCTTCTTCCTTTTTTTAAGTGATTATCAAGGTCATCCATGACTTTTTCCCCAACTCTTCATTACAAGGTTTGACCACTTCTTCTAGATCTCCATAGCTAGTTTTCTACATTTTCCACTCACTAAGGTAATTTTTTATATTCTCACTCTGTTTGACCTTTCTGTAATTATTTTCAAGCCAAGAAGCAGGCATATAGTAAGTTCTTTAACTATGTATTGAATTAGGGTGCCTAGGTGGCTCAGTTGGTTACGCAGCTGCCTTCAGCTCAGGTCATGATCCCAAGGTCCTGGGATTGAGTCCCACATCAGCCTTCCTGCTCAGTGGGAAGCCTGCTTCTCCCTCTCCCTGCTGCTCCCCCTACTTGTGTTCTCTCTCTCTCTGTGTCAAATAAACCAATAAAATCTTTTTAAAAAAACCTACATATTAAATTACCTCCTCAGTAATACCACATATATATTGAAGACATATAAATATCCGATAAGTTTTTGACCCTTTTTCCTTCTAAAGTATCTTTCATTACTATAATTCAATTCAGTTTATTGTTTTTAGCCATTCTTGAGATTTTTTCCATCTCTAAATAACTGATCAACTTTTCTAGTTATTTTTCTGGTCTCCTTTTTTTTATTGGGATACAATTATTATCTGTTCATATTTTTCAAAACGTTAATACATCTCCAACTTTCTGTATCAAATTCAAATACCAATATACTTTCCTTACTTTTCCAACTCCTTTCTCAAAGCTTCCTTTTCTTAAAAAACAAACCAAACCAAACCAAAAAAAAAAAAAACAAAAAACAAGTTTCTTACGACACCTAAAGACCTAGAAATAAACTAATGCTTTCATGCTTTTAATTCTCCACACCACATTTTATGCTGGCACTTAGAATTTTAAGTGCTTTATTCTACAACTTAGATAACTACATATTCCACCTACCCTCTTAATCTGGAGAAGAAGAGTGAATGAAACAAATATATATTGAGCATTGCGGTGTGATTCTGCCCTCAGAATGGCTGAGAAAACAAGAGGGCTTGAAGTTAAGTAAAATAGCCAAGGTCATAGAATTAATCAATAGCCTAGTTGGGATTTAAGGTTTGTTTTCAAGGTTTCAGTGGCTGCAGAATCCATGCTTTTTCTCGTATAGAACCTAAGTCCCAGAACAACTGATCTAGAGATATTAAGAATTTCCATGTGCATATGTGTGTTTAGCACAAATGGAAGCTTCAAGTAAAAATATGATTAAAAAAAAAAAAAAAAGACTTTATCTATTTAACTACCAAAACAGCAGCAGCTTTCATCAGTACACAGGAAGCCAAGCCACAAGAATCCTTCGTACCAGGAGTCCTAGGTAGCAGCCTGTTACGGTCATCTTACAAAGAATCAGCACAAAGTCCACTCTCAGTCTGATAACTGGACCCCAGAGAGTGACTAGATGGCACAGGTCAAAGTTTTCCTCCTCTTCAGTGGCATCCAGTCCACTAACAGCCACTTTAACTACCTAATTCATGTGCATCCACAGCAAGAAGTGAAATCTTTGAATGTAGACACCTAACATGCTCTGTATTGTTCACAGATGCACGTGTAACGTGGGATATAACCTTTTAAATAATGCCAAGTGAAACTCACTCATTGCTGTCCATTTCCTTTAAGTAATTTCCCATGCAGTCAAGAATATAGAAAAAGAAAAAAAAATATGCAACCAAGTGAGGTCTGGAATATCTTAACTTAAAAATAAATATATCTAAAGAATGTCCCTCATCAGATTAAAATAAAATTAGTGTCTTTCAGTTTTCTATTCTTTCAGTAAAAAGATTAAAAAACCAGATAGTGTACAAGTTGAAGAAAATGAAACACTTCTTTGAGTTTTATTTATTTATTTTTCTAAGTAATCTCTACACCCAACATGGGACCTGAACTCATAACCCTGAGATTAAGAGTGCTCCTATGACTGAGCCAGCCAGGTGCCCCAGAAACTCATCTCTGTATTGAGAGGCAGTTTAGAGGAGCTGGGTTAAGAGAGCATCAGGCTGGCTAAGAAAGTCAGATACCCTCATCTTCACATGCTCCTTACCTCTCTTCCAGCTTCAGCTCATGGAGTGCCTTACGATCCTTCTGTGTTCTCTCTTGGACAGTCTCACCATGGAACTTCTGAAATGCCATCAACAGACTTCCTACAGGAGTGCTGAGAGGGAAGTAGAGAAAGCTTTGGACAAAGGAGCCATAAGCCCACACACCATGGGAAGGTTTGCTAAGGCATGAGCAACACTGACTGAGCCACTTCTTCTCTGACAGGTATAGGAACTCTAACAAAGTGTCCTTGTCGAATGAAGAGAAAATTATTAAGGCAATTTCCTTCCTCCTCTTCTAAACGGTAGAGAAAAACAATCACGGCAACATCTTAAAATTAACTGGTATAAAAACAACAGGTCTATAAGTTGGCTCTGTGTTTTATCATGAATGATAAACTGGGAAAATATATACTTATGACAGTTCTAGTAAGGAGATTTATACCAAAGATTTCTCAGAAGTGAAATCAACACCAGGAATGGTACCGAACCCAGTAGGAGGCAGGAACTGTGGAGGGCATTTTTGGTTGGAGGAAGGATACTACTAGCTTCTGGAGGTAGAACCCCCAAAACATTCTCAAATTCAGAAATCTGGCACAACAGTCTCACCTGTAATGTCAATAGTTACTATCAAGAAACTGATATAGATAACACTTATTACAATAACAGGAGAGGGTTTGGTTCTTGTATTCTTGAGGAGAAGGAGTTTTTGTCTCTGATATAACTTAAATTTCCACAGACTGAAATGTAAGTAAGCTCATTCAAAAAAGTATTTTTGCTAAATGCATATGTCCACTGACAAACAGATAAAGAAAATGTGGTCTATACAATGGAGCACTATGCAGGCTTTAAAAAGAAGATCCTGTCACATGCTACATGGATCAACCTTGAGGATGTTGTGCTAAGTGAAATAAGCCAGTTATAAAAGGACAAATATTGTATGATTCCATTAATATGAAGTATTTAAAGTAGTCAAAATCATAGAAACAAAGTAGAAAGGTGGTTGCCAAAGGCTGGGGGACAAGGGGAGGGGAGATTTAATGTTTAAAGGGTAAAGAGTTTTCAGTTTTGCAAGATGAAAAAGTTCTAGAGATCATTTGTACAAAGTGTGAATATACCTAACACCACTAAACTGTACACTTAAAATGGTTAAGATGATAAAATTTATGTTATGTGTTTTTAATGACAAAGAAAAAGAAATTACTTTGGCTTCTAATTTCAACAATTTTCCCTTTCAAACTAAGCTGGTATATTAACAACATAACAAGGAGTGCCTCGCTGGCTCAGTCACTGGAGCATGTGACTCTTGATCTCGGGGTCCTGAGTTCGAGCCCCACATTGGGGGTTGAGTTTGCTAAAAAAGCAAACAAAAAAACACAATATAATAAACATGTCAGCAATGGATTATGACATGCTGAATTTTAAAAAAGAATGCATCAATCTACAGTGTTACTTCCTCCTAAAAAGGGGATAGAAAAAGGGAGGGCATAGGTGGAGGGAAAGGGAGTACTCTTCTATTCAAGTAAATGCCAACTAACAAAAACAAAGAAAAGACAGAACTAACAAATCATTTTGCAACCATATGTGTAATAACTGATGACACCAACAGTTATAATAGATCATTAAAACCACAAGAAAAAAGATAGCTGGAGAACAGGCTATTCAATCTTATCCTACAGATTATTTGTTAATCACAATGGGAAAAAGATACCCTTAGAGTGGAGGAATTTAGTAGATACCAAATGTGGTAGGCAGAATTCTAAAATGGCCCCCCAAACTGTCCTGCCTTAATCCCTCAACTATAAATATATTATACCCATGATTATATTACAAGGGAAAATTTTACAGATATAATTAAGGTTAGTAATCAGTTGAATCTGAGTCAATCAAAAAGTAAATTATCTGGATAAACCCTTTAAAAGCAGAGTTTTCCTTGGTGGCAGAGTAGAAGTCAGACAGATTCAAAACATGAGAAGGATTCAACAAGCTGGTTGCTGGTTTGAACATGGAGGGGGGTCACCATGAGAAGGAAAGGGATATCTCTAGAACAGTGGTGCCTGGCTGACAACCAGCCAGGGAACAACGACTTCAGGCATATAGCCACAAGGATCCTGTCCACAACCTGAATGGTTTAGGAACAGATTCTTCCCCAGAGCCTCCAATAAGAGCCTGACTGACCAACACTGATTTTTGTCCTTGTAAACCATGAACAGAGAGAGCCCATCTGAGCCCATCTGAGTCTGTAGGTCAGTCTTCTGACCTACAGAACTGTGATGTGATAACAGGTAGTGTTTCAAGTTGCTAAAGTTTGTGGTAATCTGTCACCCAGGAGTGGAAAACTACTGTACCAAGTCATTAAAATGTATTTCATTTATAATCGATGATACAATGTCTCTTGATATGATACATGGAAAAGGAAACAACTTCACCTATATTGTGTTCCTGATGAAAATATTTAACCTAAATCTAATCCTGAGGGGATAATAAAAAAAAAAAAACTGAGAAAGTTTCTGGGGGGGAAAAAGGCAGTGGAACTGTTCTAGTTTAAAGGAATCAAGGGGTGCCTATGTGGCACAGTCAGTTAAACCTTAGATTCTTGGTTTCAGCTCAGGTTGTGATCTCAGGGTCCTGTGCCCGAGCCCCATATCAGGCTCCGTGCTCCTGTGGAATCTGCTTCAGTTTCAGTCTTCCTCTTCCTCTGCCCCTCCTGCTTGTATGCACTCTCTAAGAAATAAATCTTTTCTTTTTTAAATAAAGAAATCAAAACCATAAAAATGATATACAATTGGATCCTGGGTTTAAAAAAATTATTATAATAATTAAAAATTTTTTTACTATGGACCCTATCTTAGATAGCTACATTGAGTCAATGCTAAATTATTTATTGTGATGATTATACTGTGATATCACTGGCAAATATTCATCATTTCATCCTGGGAGATACATGCTGATATATTCAGAGATGAGGAATTATGAGGTCTCCAAAGACTTAAGCAAAAAGAAAAAAAGAGAAAGAAAAAGAACTGTACACACATTACACACATATACAGAGAGATATAAAATGAATACAGCAAATGTTAACAACTGGTGAATGCAAGTGACGAAAATATGGGTGTTCAATGTACTAAGTCATTCAACTTTTCTATAGGTTCAAAATGTTTCAAAGTAAAAAGCTGAAGAAGAAAATTTTTAAAATTTATTAAACTAAACAAACAAAACTTTTTTTTTTTTTTTTAAGAACATGCTTGCTAATTGTTTCTTATTCCTTTTTCCTGCTCCTTGCAAATACCATTGTTCAAATTACAAATAAGTTCAGGTGTCAGTGATATATAAACAGTTTTTACTCAGTGACAACTGTAAGTAAAATCAACCATTTGGAGTAGAATTTGAATTTGACAGTCAAAGCCACTGCCAATATAAAACTGAAGACCTAGAAATGAGTGAGATTTTAACAGGTAAGGCATTAATGAATGTTGTGTTAATTTAGAATGAAATTGTGTTAACACTTACCCCAGCAAGGCTCCAATTATGCCACCAGCCACCAGACCATGCAGGCCCAGGTTTATTCTAAAAAGACCTCCTGTGACAGCTATTTTAAAGCAAACAAACAGAAAAAACCCTGATATTAAATTTTCTTTAAACACTAGAATCTATCTTTTAAGTTTTCCTTCTATAAAAGTGACATAAACCCCTAAGTAAGTTTTCTGAACCCAATATGAATATACCATCATGATCTCTTCCACACTGCAGGTTCAAAGGAAAACATTCCTTTTATAAACCTACTTTCTCCATCTGTTCTAGGGTCCAATCTCTTCTCATTCTCTTAAATGTTTGCCCACCTCCTCTTAAGAATCTGTAATTTCTTCACTTCCACCTCTTCCATTTCTTCCTTCTTCAAGAAAAGCTTTCCCCAAATAAAAACCCCTGCAGTTTATACCTCCCCCCACCACCACAGCCTCACCCCTTTCTTCACTGCTACACTCCTCAGGCAGGCCTACAAGCGGGCATTTAGCCTACAGTGCCACCTGGTGGTCAGTGTAGAGGTCCTCTTTCCTTCCCACCGGAATGCTCTAACTATGATGTCATTCATTTTCCTCCCTCACTAGGTACAATACAGCTAATGCCATCTCAGGTAGTAAATTGTTTTTTTAAAAAATCTGAGACCTATTTCTCTTATTTAAGAACTATTTATGATTTTTTAATTTTTTATGTTTTAAAATTAACAAGAATGAAAATTATCTTTAATTCTATTACCCAGAGGTAGTAATAAATTTGATCTTTTTTTTTTCCCAAATGAAACATTTTTAAAAAATAAGATACTTTTTAAAAAACCTGTTAGAACAGCCAAAATCTAGGACACTGACAAAACTAAATGGTGGCAAGGATGTGGAGCAAAAGAAACTCATTCACTGCTGTTTGTAACCCAAAATGGTATAGCCACTTTTGAAGACAGTCTGACAGTTTCTTACCATATGGTTCAGCAATCATGCTCTCTGGTATTTAAACAAAGGAGCTGCAAATTTATGTTCACACCAAAATATATACACAGACATTTATATATAGCAGCTTTGTTCATAATCGACAATACTTGGTAGCAACCAAGATGGCCTTCAGCTGCATAGGTAATAGTAGGTAATGCATAAACTGGCATTCAGACAAAGCACTAAAAAGAAATAAGCTATCAACTAATTAAAAAACACTGGAGGAGGGGACGCCTGGGTGGCTCAGTTGGTTGGATGACTGCCTTTGGCTTGGGTCGTGATCCGGGAGTCCTGGGATCGAGTCCCGCATCGGGCTCCCAGCTCCATGCGGAGTCTGCTTCTCCCTCTGACCTTCTCCTTGCTCATGCTCTCTCTCTCAAATAAATAAATAAAATATTAAAAAAAAAAAAAGACACTGGAGGAAACTTGAATGCATATTATTAAGTGAAAGAAGTCAATCTGAAAAAGCTGTACAGTGTTATATAACATTCTGGAAAATGCAAAATTGTAAACAGTAAAAAAAAATATCAGAGGTTATCAGAGGTTGGTAGGTGGGATGCACAGGTAGAGCAGATTTTTAGGGCAATGAAAATGATCTTTATGATGATGGATATATGTCCTATTTGTCCAAACCCACAGGATGTACACCAAGAGTGAATCCTAAAGGAAACTATGGACTTCAGGTGATAATGATCCATCACTGTAGGTTCTTCAATTGTAACTAATATCCCACTCTGGTGTGAAATGTTCATAGTTGGGGAGGCTACATGTAAGTTGGGGAGGGAGTATATGCAAAATCTTTGTATCTTCTGTCCAATTTTACTATGAACCTAAAACTGTATTAAAGGTGGGGAGGGAGTAATGAGGCTTATTAAGCTGTAAGCAGCCATACACCAAAAATGGAGTTGGACTCTTTATTACACATAACTGTGTTTTCTATGAATAAAGACAATTTACTTCGTTTTTCTCATTCTTGGTGCTTTTTGTTTCTTTTTCTTACCTGAATGCACTGGTTAAAGTCTTCAGTATAATGCTGAATATGACTATATTTTTCTCAAGTACCTAAATTACAAGTGTATACATCTGTGCTGTATTCCTAGTCTTAGGGGAAAATCATTCAGTCTTAAACATGACATTTGCTGCAGGTTTTTTCGTAGATGACCTTCCCTTTTATTCCTAGTTTGTTGAGAGTTTTTAATTCTGAATGTTGGATTTTTGTCAAATGATTTTTCTAAGCTAACCTTAAATTCCTTGGATAAACTCACTTGGTCAAGATATAATCATCGTTATTTGTTGCTGGATTTGGTTTACTAGTATTTTGTTAAGGATTTTTGTGTGTATACTTTTTTTTTTTTTTTTTTTTTTAAAGTAAGCTCTATACCCAACATACGGCTTGAACCCACAACCCTGAGATCAAGAGTCACATACTCTGCCAACTGAGCCAGCCAGGTACTCCTGCGTATATACTCTTGAATGAGAGTGATCTGTTGTTTTCTTTGTTGTTTTCATCTGGCTTTGGTATAAGGATAACACTAGTCTAACAGAATGAGTTTGAAAGTGTTCTTTCTTCTTCTATCTTCTGGAAGAGTTTTTGAAGGAAATTTCCCAAATACCCGTTGAAGACATCTGGTCCTGGGCTTTTCTTTGTGAAAAAAATGTTTATAATTTAGTTTATTAACTTACATATGGGCTATCCAGATTTTCTATTTCTTCTTGATTAAGTCTTGGTAATTAGTGTCTTGTTTTTTCTTCTTGGTCAGTCTTGCTAAAGGTTGTCTATTTTGTTATCTTTTCAAAAAAGCCAACTTTTGGTTCCACCCATTTTTTTCTTTTTCTTTCAATTTCAATGAATTTTGCTTTAATTCTAATTTCCTTCTGTCTGCCTACTTTGGGTTTATTTTGCTTCTCATTTTCTAGTTTTTAAAGGCAGAAGCTTAGATCGTTCATCTGAGATCTTCTTTTATAATGTAGATGTTTTTAACTGTAAATTTCCTACCAAATACTTATTTGGTGCATCTTAGAAATTTTGACATGTGTTTTCATTTTAATTTAACTCCAAATATTTCTAATTTATCTTGTGATTCTTTGTGGTCTATGGGTTATTTATAAATATGTTGTTTAATTTCCAAATACTTGTGGATTCCCCCATCTTTTTTCAGTTTAAACCCACTCAAGTCAGAGAAAATATTTTGTATGATTTCAGTACTTTAAATTTATTAAGACTTGTTTTGAGGCCTTATATACAGTCTAGCCTGAAGATTATCCCATGCGCACTTGAAAAGAATGTGTATTCTGCTCTTGTTGGGTAGACTATTCTACAGATGTTGGTTCATACAGGTTGTTAATGTTGTTCAAATATTCTATATCCTTGTTGATATTTCCTCTAGTTGTCCTATCCATTACTAAAAGTGGCATATTAAAGCCTCTAACAACTATTACTGACTTGGCTATTTCTCCTCTCAATTTAGTGTTTGTTTCATGTATGTAAAAGCTCTGTTGCTAGATGCATTTATGTTTATAAATGTTGTATCTTCTTGATTGTTTTTAACATTATAAAATATCCTTCTCTTTGTTGCTAGCATTTTTATATTAAAGTCTATCTTGTCTGATACTAGAAGAGCCACTCAAGCTCTTTTCCCTACTGCTTGCATAGTTTATCTTTTTCCATCATTTTACTTTCAACTTACTTGTTTCTTTGAACTAAAATATGTCTCCTATAGACAGCATACAGTTGATCTTTTTTTAATGGAGTCAGACAATTTCTGCCTATTGATTGCAGTGTTTAATCTACTCATATTTAATGTTATTACTGATATAGCTGGGTTTAGGCCTGCCATCTTACTACCTGTTTTCTATATATCTTATTTCTTTTTGATCTTGTTATCACTTTAAAAAGTTACTTTCTTATTACTTGCTTTAGGGATTATCCTACACTTAATTTATCACAATCTACTTCAGATCAGTAACGGTTTTAGTCCAATAACATGTGCAAAGACTGTTCCAATACAGCTCCACTCTTCTTCCATTTTTGTGCTATTATTGTCACTTACATTATGTATATATGTTAAAACACAACAATACAATGTTATTATTTTACACAATCATATATACTTTAAAGAAGGGAAAACGTTAAGAAAGAAAAAAATGGGTTTATGACTTCTTTTCTATTAACCTACATATTCACCATTTCTAGTACTTTTCATTTCTTCCTGTCAAGTTACTACTTCGTAACATCTCCTGTTGGAAATATGTCCCAACATATTTCCATTCCTTCCCTCTCATTTGTGCTATTAATGTCATATTCAGTTTTAAACATGCTATATGTCTAATACTTCAATTTTATGTATTATTATTTATGTATTACCTTTTGTATCAGTTAAAAGAAAATATATATTTATATAACCTTTAATAATTACTTATACAATTATCTTGACCAATGCTCTTTAATGCTTCATGTAGATTGAGGTTACCATCTGGAATCCCTTCCTTTTAGCCTAAAGAATTTCTGTAGAATTATGTAAGGCAGTTTTGCTAACAATAAATTTTCTTTGTTTATCTGCCAACGTCTTCATTTTTGCCTTCAATTTTGAAGAATGGTTTGCTAGATATAGAATTCTTGGTTGACAGCTTACTCTTTTCAGGCCTTTGAGTGCCATTCTACTGCCTTCTGGCTTCCATCATTCTGATGAGCAATCAGCTGTTAATCTTATTGGGGCATTACTTGTATGAGTTGGTTTTTCCTTATGGCTTTTAAGATTTTTCTCTTTCAATAGTATAATTATTACATGTCTAGGTGTGACTCTCTTCATGTTTATTCATCTTACAGTTTGTTGAGCCTCTTTGATGTATGGATTAATGTTTTTCAACAAATTTGGCAAGTTTGTAGTCTTATTTCTTAAAATACTTTTTTCTGCCCCTTTCTCTCTTTTCTCTCCATCTAGCATTCCTAGCAACCTGTTGGTATTTGATGGTGTCCTATAGATTGCTGAGGCTCAGTTCACTTCTCTTCATTTAAAAAAATTCTGTCCTTCACGGGCACCTGAGTGGCTCAGTCAGATAATCGTCTGCCTTTGGCTCAGGTCACGATCTTAGGGTCCTGGGATCAAGTCTGGCGTTGGGCTCCCTGGTCAGCAGGGAGTCTGCTTCTCCCTCTCCCTCTAGCCCTACTCACCACTCATGTGCTTACTCTCCTCTCTCAAATAAAATCTTTAAAAAAATTCTGTCCTTCACAAGAGACAATCTATATTGATATTATCTTCAGGTTCACCAATTCTTTTCTGCTACTTCAAATATGATGTTGAACTCCTCCTCTCCAGTGAACTTTTAATTTCTATTGTTATATTTATCAACTCCATAATTTTTACTTGATTCTTTTTTAGAATTTGTCTTTACTGACATTCTCTATTTGATAAGTCACTGTCATCAAACTTTTATTTCTTTAGAAATGGTATGAAGCCTTTTGCCTGCTATGTTCAATAGATGGGTCCTGTCAGAGACAGTCCCAAAGACTGCTTTTTTTAATCCCATCTTTGCGTGTCTTCCATTTTTTTTTTTTGTTTTTGTTGAAAACTGCATATTTTAGGTAATAAATTACAGCATCTCTAGAGTTAGGACATCCTTTCACGGGATGGCTATAATTCTTTGTTTCTGTAACAACTTGCCTGGACCAATTCTATGGAGTCTTTTTTTCTGCAGACTACAGCCACTAATGCCTTTCTTTAATTTTTATCTTTATGCCTGGCTTCCTAGGCATCATACTGGCTTAAGCAGTCATCTAATGAGTCATCAGAGGTTATGCTTAAACATCTCAAGTGAGTAAGGTTTCCATCCCTTGCCAATGTATCTGTGGTTGAAGAATGCATTCAAAGTTTATAATCTTTTCTGGCTTTTTCTTTTGGCATCCACAATTAACCATTACAATGAGCTAAAGATAAGCAGCTTGCTAGAACCCTTAGCAGTCTCTCCTGAATTTGCATAAATACTTACACACATGTGCAACTTTCCAAGTGCTAGGAATAAGTGGGATATTAAAGACTTCTTGGACTGTCTTGTTCCCTAGATATCCCTGTTAAGATTCCACCTCCTCTGCCAGGCTATTCCTCACCTCAAAAAGTACCAAAACCTCAGGTTAGGTGTGTGACATTATCCTTCCCTGTTGCAATTATTTTCAGCAATACCCTTGGAATTTTCTGATCTCTGCTCCAAATAAACCCAGCCACCTTAAGCAGCAGAAGCTGATTCTCCAACCTATCCTTGTGAAATTTCTGCAGCATGGAGCTGTGGGTTAGAGGGCAAGAGCAGCCCTAGGCTGAAACACCACAAACTCTCTGTGTTCTTAATGAGACTCAGTATAAATTCTTGGATAAACGCTTACTGATCAGTTGGGTCCTTGTGGTCAACTTCAAGCATCTTTAAATGGTTGTTTTTGATAATTCTATCAAATTCTATTATTGCTTTTTATAGAGAGGAATTGCCAAGCTTCTCACTCAGCCATTCCAGATGTCAAATATACATTTATAAATGTCCAGATTGAATGCCAAATAATAATAATGAGAGGAGATATCCTTGACCTGATTCTGACTTCAGGGGAAATTACTTTATGCTACACCATTAAGTTCAATGTTGGTTGCTGGTATGAGATAAAAACTTCTATTGTATTAAATGTGTTTTTCTATTCTTATTATTTTTACTAATTTTTAAAAAGATTTTATTTATTTATTTGTCAGAGAGAGAGCGAGTGAGCACAAGCAGGGGGAGTAGCAGTAGAGGGAGTAGCAGGCTTCTTACTTAGCAAGGAGCCTGATGCAGGACTATTTTTACTTATTTTTACACTCAATTTACATTCAAGAAACATCTTTCTATTCTACTCTGCATCAAAGAGTTGTGAAAAAGGCAAAGACTTTCTCTGATCAAGTAAGTCATCTAGGGACGCCTGGGTGGCGCAGTTGGTTGGACGACTGCCTTCGGCTCAGGGCGTGATCCTGGAGTCCCGGGATCGAGTCCCACATCAGGCTCCCAGCTCCATGGGGAGTCTGCTTCGCTCTCTGACCTTCTCCTCGCTCATGCTCTCTCTCACTGTCTCTCTCAAATAAATAAATAAAATCTTTAAAAAAAAAAAAAAAAAAGAAGTAAGTCATCTAGCAGAGAAGCAAAATAACAGCTATAAAATAATGTTATAAGTGCTTCAATTAAAGTATTTACAGTAAATTATGGGAACACAGGGGAAAGACACCTAAAAAGAGCCAAAGCCAAGAAAATAGGGGCTAGAAAGGACCTCTAGGGAAGCTGAAGATGACAGATGAACGTCAAAGGTAGGTCCAATAAGAACTGAACAAAATTGTCTGTGGGACTGGGAAGACAGGTTCAAGAAGATGGACCAATACATGTAAAGCAAGACTATGCTGGGTTTGGGAAATCAGAGTAGAGTCATAGGGTGGAGCAAGAGCAATATATGGGGGCCAGACGAAGAATCAACATTAAAATGATGGGAAACTATGGAAGAAACTCAAGCAAAGAAGTGTTACAATCATATTCATATTTCAAAAAAGGCAACACTGGAAGTGGAGCACATGAAGACTAGAAACAGGGAAGACCAGACAGAAGCAGTGGGAAAAAAGAGGAGCTGAGGGTCCATATATATTAAAGGAATATAAATGATAGAACTAGAACTTTGGAAAGCGGGGGATAAAGGGCAGAAGCATATCATTGCTTAGCTTTGTTGCTGTTGTTGTGGTTTTTGTTTGTTTGTTTGTTTTTTAATTTAACAGGGTAGAAGATAGAGAACATAACAGCAGGGACAAGTATGGAAGCTGGAGGAGGAAAACAGCTTGGTCTGGATACAGGCATTTGATTCTACACAGTACCCATGGAAAAATGGTTGCAAGTTAAAAAAAGGAAAGTTTGAGCTGCTTCCATGCTATTAATGCCTATTTTTAGTTTTGTATTTTAAAATGTTTCCACTCAATTGTTAAGCTCAAATTATGTGTATGAGTGTTTGCCTGTGTGTATATACATATACACAGAATACGTGTATGTGTATGTATAAACACAAGGAGAGCATGCACCCCATAAAGAGCACAAGTGATAAAGCAAATGGGCTAAAATGTTAACAACAGTTGAGCCTCTATATATAAAGGCTATATGGTGTTCCTTGCATTACTTTTATTTTTAAAACTCTCTGTAAGCTTGAAATTAATTCCAAATTAAACATTTTTTAAATGTTATGTACACTATATATATGTTTTTGTATGTGAGAGAATGTACATGAGTTAGTTAGTGCTTGAGTGTATATGGCACTTTATTTGCATTTCTGGAAATAACATTTCAATATGTTTTTTAATGTTCATTTTAAAGAGTTCACATTTACCAGAGGCATAGAGCTTTAAAATAAAATCCAAGCTCTTACCATGAAAAATCTGATCCCTTTCTACTTCACTTAACCAATCTTATCTCAAAGTCACTCTTTCCCTCACTCACTATGTTCCGGTCGTATTATCCTGCTCTTGAGAAACCTTTCTTGCCTTAGTGCCTTCATCCGCAATGTTCCCTTTGCCTAGGCTACTCTTTTTTATAGGGCTTACTTCTTTCCATTTTTCACACATCAGCTTCAATGTCACCTCCTCATAAAAACCTTCTCTGATCACCCTGACCATCCCACTGCTTCACCTATTTGCTACCTTTTATCACAGCAACCATTCTCCCCAACCACATTAGATGGTAAACTCCATGAAAGCAAAGACTTTTTCTGTTTTGTTCACCAAGTACACCAAGAGCCAAGCATAATGCCCTTCATATATTTTAAAAGAATGTTGAATGAGATGTGATAAGAAGCTAACCAAAGAATTCAGTAGCTCTTATTTATAAGTCCTTAAATATTTTCCAGACCATATTTGAGAAGACTGAAAAACATAAACAAGAACAAAAATGTCTTACCTCCTGCAATGACAAAATGGCTTAGGGCATTTTTATTTCGGTACACATTTAGACCAGTGTTGACTGTGCTGTGAAGAAGAGAGAAGTAAGAAAACATAAAATTTAAAGTATATTCCCCTTACTTACTTACTTTCTTTTTTTTTTTTTTTTTTAAGATTTTATTTATTTATTTGACAGAAAGAGATCACAAATAGGCAGAGAGGCAGGCAGGGGGTGGGGGGAAGCAGGCTCCCTGCTGAGCAGAGAGCCCAATGTGGGGCTCAATCCCAGGACCCCGAGATCATGACCTGAGCTGAAGGCAGAGGCTTAACCCACTGAGCCACCCAGGCACCCAATTTTCTTGACCACAATTTTCACTAAAAAAGTGCCCACTATGTCAATTCCTGGTCTTACTCTAGGCCCTGTCAATGTGTTCCAGATTACTAATATGCCTATGGATTTTCTAGGTGACCCGCCTTCTGGTCAGAAGAATGAGCCAAAGAACAGTCAAATTTCTGGAAAAAATACTCACTTAGAAACAGAAATGTAAAGAAGAGTTTTGCAGAATTTCTCTTACTTAGAAACTTTGTACCTATTTGGATAATAGTTGACTTCCACCCATGGATACAAAACTACATTTGGCCTAATCTTTTACGCAGAAAGATAAAAGTTCTTGAGGTGAAGGGTATTATCGATCACTTTCATGTGGGTATTTAGTTTTTAAAAATCCCACTTGCTCAAAAGATGTGCTCCTAAAAGAATACCGAGAGCCTTTGTCATGATTCAGAGAGCACTTACTTGAATATAGTCACAAACACTGTAGTTCTCCAGCTCCAGCGCCAGCCATACCGGATGAAGCCTCGTGTGGCTGCACGATGTGCAGATTGCTAAAGGTAACGAAAAGGCTGTGAGGCTCCAGAACACCCTGGTACCTTCTTTATTCTGAAACTGGGGCAGAGGGATGTTGGCTATGGATTAGGCAGGGACACCTCAACAGAAACATCCTACAATCTCTAGAAATATCATTGTTTAAGTGGTGAAGCTAGAGTGAAAGTCCCACACCATTCTATTCCATCAGGAAATGGAAAAGGCACTAAGAATTACCAGTGTCAAAAAAAAAAAAAAAAAAAAGAACTGCCAGTGTCAAGCAAGTAATCTAACAGTGAGGCATAAATTGACAATCTATATGGTAAATGCCATGGCAGATATAAAGTTAGTGGTAGACATGCTTTTTATATTCAGGAAATCTTGGGGAAAAGAAACCATAAAATTAAAAAGCACAACCAATTAAATGGTAAATTAAAGGGAAAGGATGATAGTAAAATAGATAGGCAGGAAAGGAACAGAGAAAGAAAAGAGAACAGATATTTACCGTACATCTTCTATGTAAAAGTTGCGTTAACGTAATTACCTCATCTAATATTTACAACATGTTTTTCAGGCAGGTGCTTCAGTTTTTCCACACACCATGGAGCAAGTCTGGTGTAATATTCTGAGGATATGGTCTAGACTTTGAGAGAATTCCCAAGTGGATCCTTAACTACTATATGATATTGGGCAAGTCAAAACTCTCTGGAGTATCAGGATGGATGAACTCATGGCTTTATGTTTTGTTTTCTGTTGTCTTGTTTTGTTTTTTTTCAAGATTTATTCATTTATTTTAGAGAGAGAGCATGTGAGCAGGGGGAAGGGCAGAGGGAGAGGGAGAAAGAGAATCCCCAAGCAGACTCCCTGCCTAGCACAGAGGCCAACACAGGCCCCAATCCCACGACCCCAAGATCATGGCCTAAGCAAACACCAGAGCCAGATGCTCAATTAACCGAGCTACCCAGGTGCCTCTGAACTCATGGCTTTTAATAGGTGGATAAATAAAAAAATAAATATAAAAGAGTGTATGAATATGTGTATAAAAGTACAGATGAACACACACATTTCCTAATTTTGTCTACTTAGTGTCCAAAAGCCATGATAACTCTATAAGCAATGAGCATACCCAGTATCAAATCTTAGTTTTTAGATACCATTTTCCACTAAAAGAAACTAGAATGCTTTAGTGATAACTAATTCTGGGGCTGGTGCTGGGAAAGCAAAAGGTGAGCCAGCAACATGCTGCTATGCTCAAAAGTAAACATATGTTCAAAGAATGATGGGAACAGATCAAAAAGACAAAGGAGCTAGTTTGAAGGTCTTTTAACTGTCCAAATCTAGGTCAATTTGAGCTTCACGATAAATAATGGTAATAACGGATTATGAACCTATAGACTAAAGTTAAGAATCCATGAGTCTACACTGATATAAATAAATCATAAAGAAACAAATACAGGAGGAGGGAAAGTTCTTCCTTAAAGCTATATTTACTAAAAAATAAATATAGGAAAGATGGAATTAGAAAATAACCATATAGCAACCACCACAGTACTAACTCTTCCAGGTAAGCGTAATCACTGAATGCTAAAACTAGAGCACAGAAATTTGTGGAAAAATAGGATATTTACATAGTCTCAAAATATCTTATAAGTACGCATAAGAAACTTACTAATTACAAGGGGGAAAAAAAAGTAATCTTACAGTGGATAAACCTGGCAAAGACCATCTCACCCAAGTGCCTCAAGTATATATCATCAGTAAAGAAACAAAAGATACTATGTGCTCCTGATATAATGTACTAAGAAAAAAACAACATCAATTCTAGGATGTTCTTGGTAAAACTCACAGCTGAAATCTGATCATGAGGAAAACGCTAAACAAATCCAAATTGAGAAACATTCTACTAAACATATAGCCCACAATCTTAAAAAATGTCACAATCAAGAAAGTTAAAGAAACTGTTCTAGAGGCAAGCCTAAAGAGGCATGAGAGGCAAATTCAACATCTGATCCAGAATTAGATCCTGGACTGAAAAAAAAAAATTATTTACTTTTCAAATAAATTATATTAGTGGGCCGACTACCAAAACTTACATAAAGTCTGTAAATAAGATAAAAGTACTGTATCAGTGTTAATTTCCTAATCTGGATAATATATTGTGGTTATATAAGAGAAATGTCTTTGTTTTCAGGGAAATATATGCTGAAGTATTCATCATGACTATACCTTACTCTCCAGCAGTCACCAATAAATAACAGTATGCATTATACAGAGAATGATAGAGAATGATAAAATAAAGCGATAAAATGTTAACATTTGAAGAATTTGGGTGAATGGTAGAGAGGAATTCTTTGTACTACTTTTGCAACTTGTCTAAGTCTGACATAATTTCAAAAAAACTTCAAAACAACCCTCAGAGCTGTAACTTCCTCACTTATACAACAAAACTGATATATACAACAGAACTGATATACAGATCTAACAAATGAATTAGCACTGCAGTTATAAATGCTAATTATTGTTTTAGTGTGAACTACTGTCCTTCATGGAGGCTCTATGAATGGGGCTAATATGCTACAGCTAACCTTGATGATTTAGTGAGGGATAAGAAATATATTTCAGGAAGTAAAGCCATGGTGGTAATCCCTCTGAAGATAGGAACCGTGGTCTGACAAACCATGTGTATGCACTTTAGTGTTAGGACTTCCACTGTTATTAAGTATAGACTTTGTTTCTCTACTCTGACATCATAAACCCTCCCAACCTACCTACCTGAGTAAATTTAAAGTAAATCGCAAACTGCTGTGCCCTCAAATACTTTGAGAATAGCAGTACTTACCACAGCATCAAACCGGTTATGATAAATTTCTGCTTGGCTCTGCTCAACATACCGCTGTTTAGCATGAATAAAAGCTGGTATTCCCCCATATGCCCAGCCAATGATGCCTGCTGAAAGTGCCGCCTTATAAATATTCTCAAGTTCCTTTGAAGTTCTCTGTTGTTCACTAGGAAGGACATCAGAAAGACAATGTTGTTTGAGATCAATTTATGGATACTGCTCTCCGAAAGTATGTTCAAGATTATCCCAATACTAACATCATATCTTTCATCATGGGCAGAATCTTCTGATAAATTAAATCTTCCGATGAATTAAATAGCATGGTTATATTATAAGTACCTCAAATCTCAGCCAATTTTAATCTACGCTGTTAGAAATTAGGCTATTAGTTGATTACTCTTGGAAAGACAGTGACTAGAAGGGGCACAAGGGGAGCTTCTGAAATGCTGCTAACAGTCTCTCGGTATTGGTATATAGTTTTTGAAAATTCATTGATCAATATACTTATGTATATTTTTCTATGTGCATACTATATTCCAACAGGTTGTTTTTTTTTTCCCCCTAAGGTGCTTTTATTAGAGGACTATTAAAGTCAACCACATCTCTGGAAGCAGGAAGAATCTGTAAGCTGGATCCAAAGATCAGTATTTTCCTTTTTGAAATTTTTAATAAGGATTTTACTTATTTATTTATAGAGAGAAAGAGAGAAAGTGCATGAGCACAAGTGGAGAGAGGAGAAGGTGTGGGGAAGAATCTCAAGGAGACGCCTCACTGGGTGCAGAACCTGACCCAGGGGCTTGCTCCCACAACCCTGAGATCATGACCTGAGCCAAAATCAAGAGTTGGACACTTAACTGACAGAGCTGCCCAGGTGCCTTGTCAGTAACAATTCTGACATCAGAATCAATGAGTCTTTACAGTTCCTGCATCTACAAGAGAAATCTAATTTCTTAGAAAACTAGAATTCTTCTACTTATGTCAATAGGAAAAACTCCAGTAATTTGAACCCTGTATTTACCTTTTATAGTGAATAAGATAAAAAACATTTACCTAAAAACTGGTATATGGTAGAAGTCAGAAGAGAAAATATAAAAGAGCTTAAAACTTAACAAGCCAAATGTATATGCTTTGCCTCCTTTTTGTTCCCTGAAAAATTCCATGACCTGGGTGATATTTATCCCCATTTTGCTGATATGGAAATAGAGGCTCTAAGTCCTATGGTTGGCCCAAACAGCTAATGAAAAGTTAAGAAACAGCATAGTGGTGGAAAGGACCTAAACTACAAATGGTAACATGGTTGTGGTTCTGGTTCTGTCACCCACTGTTAAGTAACCTGCAGCCAGATCACAATCTCCATAAACCTTAGTTTGCTCATCTACAATGGAGGGGAGCGTGGAAATTACACTGCATTACCTTCAAATTTATTTCAGCTTCAGCATTCTGTGGTTTATAAAGCTGGTCAAAATAACCCTCTTCTATTATGCACTACATAGGATCTTTCACACATATCTCAACTATTAGAAGGAAGAAGGAGAAAGGCTGCCTTGTTGTCTTTAAAATGAAGATGAGGGGTGTCTGGGTGGCTCAATGGGTTAAGCATATGCTTTTGGCTTGGGTTATGATGTCAGTATCCCCAGATGGTGGCCCATGCTGGGTTCCCTGTTCCTCCCTCTCCTTCCGCCCCTCCCCCTGGCTCATGCGCTCTTACTTGCTCTCTCAAATGAACAAATAAAATCTTTTTTAAAAAATATGATGAAATCTCAAGAAAGCAAGTAAATATGATTCTGTCAACAATCTCACAATCTCAGCAACATCATAAAACTTCAAAGTTAATTTAACCACTGGATTAACACTGTAGTATGGTAATACACTCCATGAAAGGGCAAATTTTTCACCAGTAAGTGATAAATGAATAAATGATGAAATGAATGAATGAATGAATAAAGTATCCTGAGTTTTTCACTACGGTTAATTCAATGTGAAGGGTTATCCTTTATTCTGAAATAACCTTAACTGTTAATTCAGCTAGTATCTTTTTTCATAAAATGAGAAATTAGTTGCTACTATTTTTTATATATTCCTTATTTGACAGAATAAAAATTTTACAGGTCTCTTTGCATCTCTTCAACCTTCCTGTTTTGGAGAGGAGCAGGGGTTATGGCCACAAAGTATCAGTTTGGAATAAAATGAAATATGAAAACGAATACTGGAGCGGAATCTTGCAGATGTGGATTCCAGGGTCAGTCTGGACACTAATTAGCTCGGTCCAATTCTTCTAATTTGTAAAGCCAGGGGATTACACTAAAACTATATTCCCTAAATATCCCTAAGAGCTGGAACATGGAATGAGTTTCACCCTTACAGTCTTAAAACTTGTCCCGTCAATTATCACAACTACCAAATGACAATGTCAGGATACAAGCCTGGGATACAAATATTACAACGCCAAATCTTATTTAAAAATAAACCACATCCAGGGGTCCTTCACCCCAAGATGGGGCACCTCTTCGTAGTCCCCTCCCCACAGACCCTAGGCACTTTTACTCTTTGACAAACAGGTCCCGGAGGCGGTCCCATCCGGATTCCGAGTACTCGGGCTTTGGGACGTTAGAAGACAGCTTCTGATTCTCCGCGGGAGCCTCCGAATCGGCGGCCACAGCTCCCGCAGCAAAAACCCGAGGGAAAGGACTCAGCTGCCTGCAGGGGAAACTCTGTGGGGCTGGCCGCCGCACCTCCATGGCCTTCTCCGAACCTGCGGAGAGACACACGCTTGGGTTCTCAGGGCTGCAAGGCCTCCCGAAAACACGGTGGGAGGACAGTAAGGATAACCGCAGTAATAAGTTGGTGAGCCCATGCACTACGCCCCACCTAATCTGCTGCCAGCCTCGTCGCCACAGATCTGGACATCCTCTTCCTCCGTGCTGGTGCTCACTTTGGAGGACCTTGGGTACACGAGACAGGAAGTCCCACCCTCACTGGGGCAAAAGCCAATGGGCGGGGAGACGGCGGAGCCCTAGTCAAAATACTTCCGGGTGGAGACGAGACGAACCCCAGCGGTGTCAGCCCTACCCAACCTCCACCCTGGAAGGGAATTGACGGCCAGTAGCCACCTTAAGCTCTGCACGGGCCGGCTTCTCATTTGTTTTCTCCGGGTCTCTCTCGGTCTCCTGGGCCGCACAAACCGGGTCTAGGGCAGGCTCCAAGCGGCCAGATGTTGTCACAGGCTGAAGTAATCTAACGTGTTTAAAACTCCGGAAATTCCACACGAATGCAAAAGAAAATGCAGTATTCAATTCTAGTGGAGTGGGAAAGGGAAAGACAATTTGCACAAATACAAGCCCAATCTGTCACCAACGTGCTGAGGCCTCCCGGCCTGGGAGGACACCACCCATAGTCTTCAATTCTGGTTTCTGGAAAGAACCATGGCATTGAAGATGGGTCTTGGTGCCAGATGCACGGAGATTTGCAGAACGCTTTTTTGAAGAATCAGCTTTGGGTGGTCTTCATAAGATGGATTTTACTCCCTTTAGTTGATATGCCTACTGTTGCTCGAAAGGCAGGACAACTTATGGAATTCCTACCAGGTGTTTTTCTTTGATAATCCAGCAATAATATCAGTGCAGCTTCTGCTAACATATGCTTTGAGGTATAGTTTTTATTAAAATGCATGCATTTAAAATATTCCCAAACTGGTTTATGTAACTTCATTTTACCCGCAACCAAACATAGTCTGTTATTTTTTGTCAATCCCTACCCCTCCTTTAATCCTTTCTACATGTAATTCAAAACTGCTAAACTCTTTAGGAGAATACAGCAAATAGAATTTTGGAATTGGAAAAAAAATTTTTTGGAATTTGATAAGACCAAGAGGAGTGACTGACTACAGGGACTACCTTAATTAATGACAGTCATCTGGGAAACAGGATTAGATTAACTCCCATCATAGCACTTACTACATTGCTCCACAACTTCCTATTTGCTGATGTGTCTTAGTAGACTAATTTTGAGTTCACAGAAAAAGTATATTCACCTCTGTAGGTCCAGAACCTAGCATTGTGTCTGGCAGGTACGCTGGTAAATGAAGAATTTAGATCCCTTTACTCCTGGCTTTGACTCTAGGTTGCTACTTATCCCATATAGACACCGGTGGGCACCAGGATAAAGTCCCAAGGCCTGAAAGTCCAAAAGAATGGCTGTGAAGTCTACAGTCTACATGTAGAAAAAGTTGAATGCTTGTGATGATTCCAGAATAATTCTGGGATGAGGGAGGGCTTGGAATTGTGGAGCAAAGATGTTGGGCAGTTACTACTTAAGTCATTTGTATACAACTCAAATGTCCCCAGGACTCACTACCCCATAGATACAAATGATGTCATATTAACAGGTAAATTTCACTAACTCCAGAGCTGCCTTTTCTGCTTCTTTGGTTAACTTTGGGAGCCTCATTTGTAAGGTTCCCTTTGCCATTTAGTAGTACCTCAAGAAGTCCCCAGACCTTTTGTAACTGCTCACTGTTGCTGCTATTCTATCTCAGTTCCTCAGACTCCACCTTCTGTCACACTCCTGCTTCTCCAAGTCCCCAGGTCTTACTTTTTCTTACCACTAGAGAAATACTTTCCTTACTCTGTGATCTGGCCTTTTTGAGGGGTCTCAGAACAATGCCGAGTCAAAACGTGTTATGAGGTTTGCTTGGATTATTGTTTAAAAACAGCTTTCTCCTTCCTAGCACATGCCTTTGCCATCAGAGTAAAGGCATCAAGGAGGGATTTCACTGTAGTCAACCACACTATCTGGAACCACCATTCTCCTATCCTCAGTCCTTGTTGCTGAGTTCTGCTCATGGAACTCAATTAACTTCTTCCTCCATTGTGAACTTTCTCTCAGGAGTCGAAAATTTCCCTTTCCCTGCTAGGTTCACCAGATACTGCCTTGCTACATATGTTACAGTTTCTTGTATTACATGTGACATAAACTGTTTTCATAAGTAGAAAAAATGAATTTTTAGAACTCTCAAGAACCACTTCACTTACTCATCCCACAAAGCATAACTCAAATTTTAGCTCTATGAAGATTCCCATCTGCATTAGATGGAAATTTCTTCCTCCTCTGAACTCCAAATTCACATTGTCTGCATGAGTAACTGGCCTTATGATTAAGGCATCATGTCACTTTAATCACCTTCTGCCTGTGATGCCTCTCATACTGTTTTTTACTTTATCATCTCAACTACAGAGTCCCTTGAGGTTAGGGAGCCTGTTGTAAACTTTGTTGTTGTTTTTTTTTTTTAAATCTCCCACTGTTTGTGCATAGTAGATGCTCAAAAAGTATTTGATAAATATTAAATGATTTGTAGTTGTATCCCTCTGTCTTACTCACAGCACCTTATCTCTGGATGCAGTAGTATTATCTTAACTGATGGCATATTTAGATGAATGGGAAGATGGATTTTTGTGTACTTCTGTGTGTTCTTGTTTGTAGTCAGTGTAGGGGTCAAGGGTAGGGAATTACCTCTTTGGAGTCGAACCAAAGGAGCCCATTAAACTTTTTTCTCTTAGGAAGCTCAGCCTGAGAGACAGAGTGTGACAGTGTCTGGAACTGCCCATAGTAGCATTCTAGAGCAGTCTAAAATTCTTATTGAGTTGTAGTTCCTGGGTTGCCCTACTTTCTATCCCTCTAGCTCTAGGAATTCTGTTTAGATTCTTTGAGATGCCCTCATATGCTTCTAATAAGTTCTTTTGCTTTAACTAGCTGGAAGTTTCTCTTCCTGGCAACTAGGAGAACCTGAATGCCACCATAAAGTAAGGTGGGACACTAATGATGTCATACAGAGGATACTCTCCAGATATAGAAAGGAAAAGCATTACTTGTGTTACCCATGTATCCCACTTATTCAAATAAACCATTCTTTTTTCTAAGAAAAGTATGCCCTTTAGCACTCTGAGGAGGAAAGTTGATGTGGGACCCAGCTATGTTTTTTATTTTTTGTTTTTAAAGATTTTATTTATTCATTTATTTTGCAGGGGTGGGCAGTGCTTAGGGAGAGGGAGAGGCAGAGAATCTCAAGCAGACTCCATACTAAGTGTGGACTCAATCTCAGACCATAAGATCATGACCTGAGCTGAAACCAAGAGTCAGATGCTCAACTGAATGAGCCACTCAGGCACCCCAAGACCTAGCCAGCATTAACAATAGACAACAACAAGTTTCAAAAGCCATGGGGATAAAAATTATTTTCAAATTTTCAAAAACATACATACATTTTTCTTATTGTTACACATCATCCTCATACCACCTACACTGAGGTAAACAGAGAAGTATAAAATCTGAATAACATTTCCTGAATTTAAATACAAAGATGCCCTTATTGACTGTTCAAAGAGCAGATAAGACTCTGCATTGGTCCAACTCTTACAGTCTTGTCTAGACCCCCTTAGGAGCCAATGGCTAGTCTACCTGTAAATAGGATCTAGTCAAGTCAACTGCCTTCATCCATCCATCCATCCACCCACCCATTCATTCTTCCAATAATTCTTTGTATCTACTGTGCCAGGCACTGTACTGGATAATAGAGACATCAAGATGAGTAAAACGTGATTTCCTACCCATCAAAAAGCCCCCAGAACAGAAACAGAAATAGTCAAATAACTACAGTGTGATGTGATGTTATAAAACAGGCATGAGCAAAGTTTTATGATAGCCCCTAATTGCCCAGAGGAATGAAAGAAAAGATTCAAAGATGGGATGCTTGAACTGGGACTTGAAGCAAAATGGGAAATTCCCAGGGAAATGCAGTTTCAGCTCCTAATTCAAAGGACAGAAAATTGTTTCTAGTTTTATGACAGGAAAATTAAAACACAGAGAGAAAGAGAACATCTACTGGCCTCATACTGACAAGGCAAAACTACAGTACAACTCAGAAATCCAGACTGCTTATCGCTAGACTTCTAGCATCTAAAGACATGGTCCCTATGAATTTTTAATACTTGGAAACAAAACATCCAATTTTAAATGTCTCCCTTATTTTATGCAGTGCTCTTACCAAGGATAGTCATCTCCTCTAAGAAAGTCCTCAGACTTAAACTTTTGTGGAAGGAAGTTTAAAAAGCCAAATACATTTCTCACTAATAGAATAAAATCCCTGATTTTATATGACTGAACCTCACATCTATTAATTTTGAAACCAACTAATACTGAACAGTTCTTAAGCAAAGGAAGAGTTGATTTCAATGTGGAAAAGTTGGGCCTAAGGGACAAGGGTGGTTCTGAGTAACCAGACACTGTGGGTTTTCATCTAAAAAGTTTTCTTCATTTTTAACTAAGTTAGAAAGAGCATCCTGAGAGATTAAACTACTACCCAAATATGTCTTTCAAAAAGGGAGAAAGGGGAAAGGAGGTACTGGAATATCTCTGACATAAGTTAAGTGCTCAAGTTGGATGGTCTCAACTCCCAATGTAACATTTCATAGGTGGAGACTCCTTGAGGTCCCTGCACACCTTTGAGGATATGGACTGCTGCCAATCTAAAGAGGAAAAAATATTAAGGGAGTACAAGGAGTGAAGAAGAGCTACTGTTCTATGCACAGCTTCATTAAAGAGGACTACTTCCTAAATTTATTAAGAGGCTTTTGTCTTTTTTTTTTTTTTTTTTTTTTAAATAGAGAAACATGTGTGTGAAGGCACAGAAGGGGAAAACTTGAAATCCAATTGCAGTAATTACTCATACAATTGGCTCCTTGCTCTGTAGCATTATATAAACCTCCTGAGTACCAAAAAGCTTATGGTTTTACAAAAGAGAACTGCCCCATCATTGCATGGTACAACTACTGCTTCCTTAGACCTTTCAAGAAATGATCCCCAGGTGTTTTCCACAAACCCTATAAGACCTCCTACATTAAAATATAGTGACAGAGATCAAACCTAGAATTACTGCAGAACTGCGGTGGTGATGGGTTGTACTAGTGCCAAATGATTAATTTTTCTGTTCCAAATAAGGGGACAAAGTATCATCCCACAGATGCAGTCAGTTTCACAGTGATGGACATACACGTATGGATGTCTGTAGGCACAAGCTGGGATTGGTCTTAAGAAAATAAAAAGTAGAATTGGGTTCCAAACCCACGTCTCATGATTCCTCGTCCTTATTCAGCCAAAGCATTGAGCTGCTTCACGTCTGTATCATACACATTTTGGATCTTTCTCGAGAGTGGCTCTGGGTGCAGCATGATAAGGAAAACCAGTTATTTGGCTTGATAACAGTATTCAAGGTAGAGGTACCACACTCATGGGAAGCTTCTCAACACGGGCTCTCTGAGGGCTGCTGCCAGGAAGGACTGTGGTCCGATGATGACTACTAGAGTTCAGTTTTCAAAATTTTGGGAATAATCTGATCATAGCCTTTCCTTCTTGTTACATTGTAAGACAGGAATTTAGAGTATTCAGTCAATAGGCTCTCCCAGTAACAGGTGACATCTTCCATCTGCAAGTGATTCATAATAAACTGGCTTCCCCTAGAAATAAGATTAACAAGAACATTTAAAGCACAGCACTTGATAGTACTAATAGCTTATATGTGGCTGCTTACCTTGTGTCAAGCACTGTTCAGAATGCTTATGCTTTATGTGAATTAAATCTTGATTCTCAGAGCCAACCCTATAGATATCCTAGCCACACATGTGCACTTAGCCATAAAACTTAATTTTTTTTTCTTAAAAACAAACACATACAGAACGAATGCTTAGAAATTCTGTACTTGTTTAATTACCTCAAAGATTTCAGTCTACTTTGATAAAAGATGGGCTTGGGACATGTGAATGTGTGTCTTCCTTCTGGACAGCTTTAATTCTGATTATCTCTGTATAGTGAGGATGAAATCCAGATATTACCATGATAACAATATTCATACACCTTTAGCTGGGGCAAAATGGGGATAATAAAGTAAAATAGAAAAAGGAAAAATGAGCAGAACTTACCTTTCAGCAATTTCTTGAGCCACATCATCATTTGCTTTTACAAAATGCAACAACTCCCTAAAATTGAAAGAATTATTGAAATATAGACCAAACTAAGAAAGAAAGACCATATATATACTGACACAAAAATAGACAAATAGGTCAATGGAATAGAATAGAGAACCCAAATATGGACCCACAGCTCTATGGTCAACTAATCTTCAACAAAGCAGGAAAGAACATCCAATGGAAAAAAGACAGTCTCTTCAACAAATGAACAGCTACATGCAGAAGAATGAAACTGGGTCACTTCCTTACACCATACACAAAAATAAATTCAAAATGGATGAAAGACCTAAATGTGAGACAGAACAGAGGCAGAGACCTCTCTGACCTCAGCTGTAACAACTTATTAAACATGTTGCTGGAGGCAAAGGAAACAAAAGCCAAAATGAATTACTGGGACCTCATCAAGATAAAAAGCTTCTGCACAACAAAGGATACCATCAACAAAGCTAAAGGCAGACTATAGAATGGGAGAAGATATTTGCAAATGACATACCTGATAAAGGATAAATCTAGGGGCCGTAGAGTGGCAGAGTGGTCTAAGGCGCTGGATTAAGGATAAATCTAAAGAATTTACCACACTCAATACCCAAAACCAAATAATCCAATTAAGAAATGGGCAGAAGACATAACAGACACTTTTCCAAAGAAGACATCCAGATGGTAACAGACACATGCAAAGATGCTCACATCACTCATCCTCAGGGAAATACAAGTCAAAACCACAATGAGATACCACCTCACACCTGTCAGAATGGCTAAAATTAACAACACAAGAAACAACAGGTGTTGGCAAGGATGTGGAGAAAGGGGGACACTCTTGCACTGTTGGTGGGAATGCAAACTGCTGCAGCCACTCTGGAAAACAGTATGGAGTTTCCTCAAAAATTTAAAAACAGAACCACCCAATATCCTAGCAATTACCCTACTAGGTATTTACCCAAAGGATACAAAAATACATATTTGAAGGGGTACATGCTCCCTAATGTTTAAAGCAGTATTATCAACGCTAGACAAACTAATGTCCATCGACTGAGGAATGGATAAAGAAATTGTGGTATATATACAAAATGGAATACTATTCAGCCATCAAAAAGAATGAAATCTCGCCATTTGTCATGATGTGGATAGAGCTATACTGTATTATGCTAAGTGAAATAAATTAGCCAGAGAAAGACAAACACCATATGGTCTCAGTCATATGTAGAATTTAAGAAAGAAAAGAGATGAACATACAGGAAGGGGGGAAAGTAAAAACAGAGAGAGTGAAACAAACCATAAGTGACTCTTAACAACAGAAAACAAACAGGGTTGATGGAGAGAGGTGCAGGGGGGATGGGCTAGATGGGTGATGGGTATTAAAGAGGGCACTTGCTGTGATGAGCACTGTGTGTTGTATGTAAGCGATGAATCATTAAATTCTACTCTAGAAACCAATATTGCACTCTATGTTAACTAACAAAATTTAAATAATTCAAAAAATAAAAACAATTCCTTAAATTTGAAAAGAAAGAAAGACCATAGACTGAGATCTACAATTAAACTCTAGAGAGGTGGATAATGGATTATTTCTTTTTTGAAGCAAAAAAGAAATATTTAGGTATTAGAGTCTCCTCAGGACCAATACAAGGACAACAAAAGCCCACACAGGCTAAAGGCAACCTGTTGTAGATCTCGGACATACTTGAGAAAATAGAGAAATGTTCAATGATACACATCAAAAATCAGCAGTGAAGAAAAATGTCCCTTTGGTCTCCTGCTCTCACCCCCAGAAAAGGGCACTGGGCTTACCTTTCTGGCCCCCTTCCATATCTTTTCTTAGTTCCTCACATCATGTGAGAAAATTTGCCTCTGATTCAGTGGGATCAGTTCTCACATTGTATCTGAAAGTCCCTTTGACAATATAACATCTAATATCCCTGCCTTTAGTCTTGGAGAGATAAGAGCTTTTCTACTGCGTACCGTCTGAATGTTACATTTCATACTAGCATTAGAGAAGTTTTTCAAATTAAATCTCGCTTATAGCCTAGCTGAATAGTGACACTATAAATGTAAACCAAGTGAGGAGAAAAAGCTTTCAAGGGAAAAAGTCATCAGTAGTAAATGTCTTAAATGGCGGGGTCTAGAGGCAGACTGTGGACATCATTAGGCACTCTGCTAAGGGGAGGGCCACTCACTGGACATTGGAGAGATCTGTTTTGACGGGGATATAATGAACCCACGGCTTCAGTCGTGGATAGAAGAATTCAAGCCACTCATCACCCACATGGAAAACAAGTGAGCCACACAGGAAGAGGTGTTTGAACCGGAAACTTGCAGCTACACCTCGAAAATTAAACAGATACCTGGGAATGAAAGAGCAAGATATACTTGATCCTACATGTCTGCTACCACAAATATGATCTTTTTCTTATTCCCTCCTCCCCTTCTCGCCTTTTATGACCCCTCTCCCCTCCCTTTCTAGTTCCAGTTTTCCAGGACACATCCACATGTCCCTGTGGGTTTCCTGGGGCTACTGGCTGTTCCAGGGAATGTCAGGGAGGGGGGAAATGAGGATTCTTCTCCAGACAGAGCTAGATAGGGCCACGAGCTGGGAGCTAGACAGAGACACTAGCCTCAGATGAAGACAGTACCCTACACTTTCCTACAAGCTTTCTTGGACCTAATGTCTCTAACGAGTCATGGCTCCCCCAAACCTTGCTTTTCCCATATGGTACTCCACCAAAAGCCTCCATTGTTCCCTGTTCCCTCTTCTTCTGAAGTCTGGAGAAGACAATCAGGCATACATAACCAATCTTCAAAGAAATACTCTCTGGGAAAAAGCTACCTGAGAACATTTTCTTTTCAACATTTCTTATGCACCCTCGTCTCCAACTAGAGCTGCTTCTACCCTATACTTCCCACTCTGCAGTGTAATTAGCATTTACCTCTCTGAATCCCCCTTCTTCCTCCTGACCTGGCTTTACCTGTTCACCTAATCCTTAGTCCTGGCATTGAATTATAATATTTCAGTTACATATGCTTTATTCGTTTTGAAACGTAAACCCTTCTTAGCCTGATAAATACTTCATCTAATTTCAGCTCTTGCTTGGATGTGGAGAGAGGGAATCCCACCACTTTACTTACTGGCAGCAAGGTCTATGGAGGCAGGGACCATTATTATCATTGTCTCTGTGGTTCCTACAGAACCCAGCAGACAGCCTTGTGCACATGGCATGGTCTCAGTAAACAACAACCAAATGAATGAACAGGACTTTCATAAACCCCAGCTGGGCCCGAGTATTGAAGTTGTTCCCCAAAATGAAGCTATTCCAAATGCAACAGAGAAGCCAAGAGTCAGGAGTCCCGGAAGTCTTACTTGTATTTGCAGTGATCCACAAGATGGACATCCTTAGCAGCTGGCTTCCCCAAGGTATCCTTTAAGTAAAAAAGAAGTGATTAGTATTGAGAGTGGTAGTATTTATTGGAGACCACAGCGCAGCAAGCACTGTTGAGCATTCCATCAACATGACCTCATTTCAGTGTCCTGAATAAACACGTTCAGAGATATTATTATCTTATTTTATAGCTGAAGAAGCCTTGAAAAGTTGGGAGACTTGCTTGGGAGCACCTGGGCCTAAGGAGAAGAACAAAGGTTTTAACCCAGGGCCTGTCTGATTTTAGAGTTTAAGCTCCCTGGGTAATGTGGATCTTTCTCTGAACTTAGAGGTCTTCACCTACAGCATGTTTGATGTTGTATAAATTATACATAGAGGACGTTACAGGTAGTGGCTAGCAGGCTTGGAGGCGTAACCCACACACAGATTTCACTGGGGATGCAAAGTATTTAAAAATAAAAATTCAAACTATTGCCAACACTCACAGGTGGCAAGCTATTTCTTACAAAAATCCAGATTTCTAAGTTTCCTTATGAAAAAAAAAAGGAAGATCTGGTAAACTGGGTTCCTATTCCTTTGGCAGCAATGACTGGACCTTTAGTGCTCTCTCCTGCTTACTCCTGTGGCCCCAAGGGCATTTGAGTTTGAGACCCCCATCCATATTCCAGCTATCCTGCCAGATGGTAAACGTCTTAATGAAAGAAATAAGTCTGGTTTGCTTTCTCAGGTTCCCACAGTAGAGGCTGTGCTGAATGGATACCTTTTTCATATTCTTATTTTTCAACATAGGTTCTTAAACTTTGGTCCTGTTTGATTAACACTATCAAATAGTACATCTCAGATATGCTTAGTTGTCCCACAAGAAGTTTAAAACTGTTTTCTTATCATCGTCATGTGGTACATGGAAATTTCCAATGAGGACATTTAGGATTTAAAGTTCTTTCAACAACGCAAGAAGTCACAGATTTAAAAGGACAGAGATAAAACTCCAACCTGACTGTCTCCACCTTACAATTCACCTCCCTGAATCCCCCCACCTCCTCCTCCCAACCTGATTTTACCTGTTCACCTAATCCTTAGTCCTGGCATTGAATTATAATATTTCAATTACATATGCTTTATTAATTTTGAAATGTAAAACCTATTTTCAAACAAATGAAGATGCCTGGACTGCATCCCAGAGACCTCTCTGATTGGATTTTACTGTCAGAGTTGAGAACCACTGGTTTAAACCAGGGGTTGGCAAACACAGGCCAAATCTGGACCACTGCTTATTTTTGCAGTCAAATGCTCTTCCCCTGAGCTATACCCCTGGCTGCTTATTTTTGTATACAACCTCTAAACTAAGGATATTTTACATTTCAAGTGCTTGAAAAATATCCAAAGAATATTTATGACATGTAGAAATAACATGAAATTCAAATTTCTGTGCCATAAATAAAGTTTTATTGGAACACAGCCAGGCTCATTCATTTACATATTGTCTCTGACTACCTTCACCTGTGATGGCAGAGTTAAGAAACTACAACAAGCCCATTCAATCCACAAAGCCTAAAATATTCACCATTTGGCCCTTTGCATAAAAAGTTGGTGTCCTCTGGTTTAAACCTTCAAAGTGGTAAAAAAAACAAAACAAAAACACTACTCATAATATGGCCCAGAAAAGCATCGTGAGTTTGAAAAAATAATAATTTACATATATGCTAATACTGGTTTGTGGAACTTTCTCTACATTCATCTACCACTGAAAGGAAACCTAATCTGGAATTCTACCCAGGTGGCAATGTCTTCGAATGAGAATGTTCACTGCTCTGGTTCTATTGAGATGACTGGTGATTACTTTCATAGATTTCCAGGCCTGGTTTTTGGTATATTCTGCATCAACAAGCTTTGGATTTTTCCGAGATAGAAGAATGAGAGGATCTCGTTCTGGACTTGTCCTGTAAAAAGAGACATGTGACATAAAACAATGTGACCCACCCTGGAATACTCTTCCCAATCTCTGAAAGATAAGCAATGCAATTACCATACACAGAGATGGATAACTTATTGGTTATTTTAACAGCAGAGGAGGGGGTTACTGGGCCCTATGGCATACAGGTGTTCCTGGCTGTTCTCTACTTTACCCTTCAGGGACAGGGAATATTGGGCCCTTTTTTGCTTGCATCTAATCTTTAAGATTATGTTGTTCTGGTCACTACAGACATATCCCAGGGAATGAGTTTCCTTTTAGCAGGGTTCATGAAACCTCTATAATCATTAGTATGCACAGCTCTGTGACTAGCGTGATTACCCCTCCCCCAAATAGCTACATGACTTTTGTTGTTTGTGTTCCGTATGGTCCAACACAATATTTAAATTAAAAAGAAAACTGAAGGGCTTAAAAACCTGAAGATTATATGTAGAAAAAGTCCTAGCTATGGTGCAAGTTGCAGACGGTCTTGACATTTGAGGGGTCCTAGAGTCCCTGTTGTCCACTCTCTAGAAAAGTGTCCATATCCCCATATAATTTATAGGCAGTCCTAGAACTGTTCAAGTCCACATAAAGTCCCAAGTTAAGGAGCTGTGATCTCAAGATCTGAGAATCAGAGAAGTTGATAAGGACCAGTGAACAGTGGCTGCTGGGCCCATCTGCATTCTCAAGTTCACTGCCCAAGTAAATAGAAGGTGTGATCTCCAAGAAAGACTGACCGGGAAAACAACAAAACCTTTCTCCCTGTTGTGTTCATGTGTACAGGAGAGATTCATCATGTACCTGCATGCTACGTACTGTTCTTGGCACTGGAGATGCAGGTCTGAGCAACATGGAGAGGGTGCTTGCCCAGCATTTCTCTCTCCCTCCTCCTCTCTTTCTTCCCTGCTTATGTTTCCATTTCCACCAGTCTCAGTCTGTGCTTTCCACCACTATTTAGCAGCCCCATGGCCTCATGAGAAAGACAGGAGAACTGGTGACAGTTCCTGCCCTGCCATTACCTAGCAGAGTGACTAGCAGAGGGCCAGGTCAGAAGCTCCCTATAGAAAATTATAATCTCTGAGGCAAGAGGACAACTCAGCTGTTCTCTTCAGCATGTACTTGATGCCCAACACACTCAGGGCACTCTGTTAATACCTGTTGAATGACTAGATGAATGAACTTTACTTCTTTCAATTTCAGTTCAATTAAGAGTGACTTAGGCAAGAGGCACTTGGGTGGCTCAGTCAGTTAAGCATTGATTTGGGCTCAAGTTAGGATCTCAGGTTGTGAGATCAAGTCCTGAGTCAGGCTCCTTGCTGGGCATGGAGACTTAATATTCTCTTCCTCTCCCTCTGCCTACCCCCCTCCCCAGCTGGAATGCATGTGTGCTCTCTCTTTAAAAAAAAAAATAAAAGGTGATTTGGGCAAATAATCTGAGTTCTTCTCTCATCTAAAATTCTATGATTCTACATTTACTTCTTAGCTATCCTAGCTTTCTCCTTGAACTACAGTTCTTCACACCTTCAAAATTACTTGTATCTTACAAATATCTTTGTAAAATATCAGAAAATACAGTCACCTTGATCCTCGGAAATATGCTGTAGAATTTTTCTTTTTCCATGGCCACTGGGCTGCTGACCTAAAATTAGATTTCAATTAGTTTCTGTTTTTCTCTTAACTATATGAGGATGTGTTTTAACCATTTCTGAAGATTAGTTCAGAACTTTACATTTTCAATTAAGTCTGACCCAGGCTCTCAAAAGAAAAAGTCCTCAGTGACAGTTTATTACCCTTTGTTGTTACTTCACTCCTTTGGAGATGCTAGCCAATAATATCTACAATCCATACCTCCATTAATAAATTAACAACACTGAAAGAGAAGTTCCCAGGGCACCTGGGTAGCTCAGTCAGTTAAGAATCTGACTCTTGGGGCGCCTGGGTTAAAGCCTCTGCCTTCAGCTCAGGTCATGATCCCAGGGTCCTGGGATCAAGCCCCGCATCGGGCTCTCTGCTCAGCGGGGAGCTTGCTTCCTTCTCTCTCTGCCTGCCTCTCTGCCTAGTTGTGATTTCTCTCTGTCAAATAAATAAAATATTAAAAAAAAAAAAAGAATCTGACTCTTGATTTCAGCTCAGGTCATGATCTCAGAGTCCAAAGACTGAGACTCAAATCAAGCTCATACTCAGTGGGAAGTTGGCTTGAGATTCTCACTCTCCCTCTGCCTCACTCCCACTCAGGCACCTGCACATGCACTCTCTAAATAAACAAAATCTAAAAAAAAAAAACAAAACCCAAAACTCCTAAGTTCTAAACGACATGCTTAGGGCCGTTAAATGCATTACAGTGAGGATTTCTTCTCTACTTTAACTAGAGTGCTGCTATTGATAAATTTAACAGGCAAAGAGAATTGCAGAAAATATCAGAAACTGAATTAAAGGCAAGAAAGCAAATCACTCCTGGACTTCAGTTTTTGGAGGCACACGCAGTATCACTAGAAATCTGCCTGTTGTTCCAAAGCATCCTGGTACTCTTGAGACTGTACGAAGTGCTCCATCGAAGTCCCTGAAACTCAGTCTCAGTAGACATTACCGTGACCAGCTTTCCTGGCTGAAACTGCTAGCTCACGGATGCATCATTCTTAACTTCCTTCGTAGGGACCCTGCACAGAAGTTGCCCAGTGTCTTCCTTGAAAAAGGTGGGGAAGGGCTGAACTGGAGTTAATAAGGGATTGGTGGGCTACTTACCATAACAAAGAGACTCAGGATATAACTTGTTAGGTAGAGATACTTTTAGATACATAAATGTCACATTACTCATTTTCTCTCAGCTGAGAGCATTGCTCATTTTCCTGGCCTATCTTACAGCTTTCTCTTGCTGGACCATCTTTACCCGGTTCTCCAAGCCAAGGCCAGAACGATCTATCCTGTGCTTCATGTGCCCTCCCCCCACAACAGAAACACCATAACTCTGGGTTATTTTTGTTTTGTGAGGTTTTTTTTAGTGAAAAAAGGATATATCCTCATCATAGCAAATTCTAATGGAAAAGCATAAAGTAAAAGTGAAAAAAAAAATCATCTTGAACCTTCCCAATCCCACTTTTAGCAATTTAACGTTTTCACAAAGAATTTCGTTCCTGGGGCGCCTGGGTGGCTCAGCCATTAAGTGTCTTCCTTCAGCTCAGGTCACAATCCCAGGGTTTTGGGATTGAGCCCTGCAAGAGGCTCCCTGCTCGGTGGGAAGCCAACTTCTCCCTCTTCCACTCCCCCTACTTGTATTCCCTCTTTCACTGTCTCTTTTTCTGTCAAATAATTAAATAAAATCTTTAAAAGAAAAAAGAATTTCCTTCCAGTCATTTCTCTATATCAGCAGTTCTCAACTGGTGGTGATTTTGCCACTTTCTCCCAGAAGACATTTGGCCAGAACCACAGATATTTTTGATTGTCACTACTGGGGGACTGCTAGTGGCATTCGGTAGACCAAGGATGCTAAATACCCTGCACTGCACAGGGAAGCCCCCTGCAACAAAGAATGATCCAACCCCAATTTCTCCAACCAATATTGAGAAACCTTGCTCTACATAACAGAGATCCTATATATACATATATATGCTCATTCTCACAACCTCTTGAGGTGGGTTTTATTATCCGTATTTTATAGTTGAGGTTCTTGAAAGGCTAAGTAGCCCAGAGTCACACAGCTCATAAGAGCCAGAGTTTGAACCCAGAGTCCCTTTACTTCATATTCATGTACAATATTCCATTTTACAACCATGTCATAATTCACTTCATTACTTATTCATGGGCTTTTAAGAAGTTTCCAACCTTCTGCTTTAAGAAACAACACTGTAGTGACAATCTTCGTGTATATATCTTTACATACTTGTCTAATTAACTCTTTGGGATAAATTCTAGAAGTGAAATGGCTGAGTCAAAGACATAAACATTTTATATTTTGATATATGTTGCCAAACTACCTAACAAAATAGTATCGATTTACACTGAAATTTTGAGTATAAATGTCCTTAGTCCCTGGGAAAGCTGCATTTAATATACACAGACTTTGTGCCATTTCTGTTTTCTCTCTCCATCATTCTTTCTACCCACCTACCTACCCCTCAAAAGACCTATGTTGGGGGCGCCTGGGTGGCTCAGTGGGTTAAGCCGCTGCCTTCAGCTCAGGTCATGATCTCAGGGTCCTGGGATCGAGTCCCGCATCGGGCTCTCTGCTCAGCACGGAGCCTGTTCCTCCTCTCTCTCTGCCTGCCTCTCTGCCTACTTGTGATCTCTCTCTGTCGAATAAATAAATAAAATCTTTAAAAAAAAAAAAAAAAAGACCTATGTTGGGACTTTTTTCCCTAGGCTAGTGTTAAAAGTGGCACCCTCGTGCTGACTCAGATCTCTTTTATTACCACCCTGTGACAGTACAGACAGAAATCTTTAACTCTACAGAAACACTGAACTCTTCTACAGAGTAAAAAGTCAGTCAGTGGGGACAAACTCCCAAAAGACTAGGAAAATAGAAAAATAGCAAGCAGGCATCAATGCAGATAAACTAGCAGATTATTAAAGTTTCACATTAAGAAATGAAATCACAGGGCACCTGGGTGGCTCAGCAGGTTGAGCCTCTGTCTTCAGTTCGGGTCATGGTCTCAGGGTCCTGGGATCAAGCCCTGCATCAGGCTCTCTGCTCAGCAGGGAACCTGCTTCCCCCTCTCTCTCTGCCTGCCTCTCTGCCTACCTGTGATCTCTCTCTGTCAAATAAATAAATAAAATCTTAAAAAAAGAAATGAAATCACAGGGCTAGGGCTTCTGAATGGACGGCTTTAAAAAATAAAATTGTAATTCTATGATCATACTTTTTAAAAAGATTTTATTTATTTGAGAGAGAGCCAGCATGGGAGAGGGCAGGGAAGGGCAGAGGAGAGGGAGAAGCAGACTCTCCACTGAGCAGGGGGCCTGATTCAGGGCTTGATTTGAGGACCCTGAGATTATGACCTGAGCTGAAGGCAGATGCTTAATGCACTGAGCCACCCAGACACTCCATAAATAAATTCAAATGAAGAAAAGAGGGGAAGATACCAAAAAAGAAAAGTATGTTCTTATAAGCTTAGATTTTAAAACATAATCTATCTCTCTAAAAACTTCTTTGTAGTTTAGAAGGTAGGGGGAGGGCACAGCAACTACACAGTGGAGGAATTGGCAACACCTTGACCAGGCGATCAAAATTAACATCCAAAGAGGCCTGGATGGACGCAAATCACTTAGGTAAGTAATCAGGCCGGGGTGCAGGAGCCAAATCTAATCGTGAGGAAACAGACAAAACCAAACTGAAGAACATTCTATAAAATGTATAGCCTGCATTCTTCAAAATGTGAATGTTATGAAGGAGAAAGACAGACTGAGGAGCTGTTCAAGATCACAGGAGACTAAATAGACGTGACCACTAAACACAACACACGAGCCTGGACTGTATCCTGTACTGGAGGCAGAATGAGTCACACCAGATACTACTGGCATAACTAAATGTTGTACCAATATTGTTTCCTGAATTTGATCATTGCAGCATTGTTATAAAAGAGAATATTCTCGCTCTTAGGAAATACGCACTAACATATTCAGATGTACAGAGTCATAAGGTGTACAACATACCTGAAATAGTCCAGAAAAGAACAAATTGTACATGTATTACATATGTAGCCTAAAAGTCTATCATAGAAAATAATGAGGTAAATTATAATCCACACAATGGAATATCATGCAACTGATAAAAATAATGAGGTTGTTTCATATGTACTAACATGGAAAGATTTCTAAGACACACTGACTAGTTAACGGGAAAGTTGCCAACGTCAGACATACATGTTTACAACCATGTATAGGTTTCATATCAGAAAAAAGCTTGCTTTTAAAGAATTAAGAAACAAAGTAGAGAGCACCTGTCTGGCTCAGTTGGAAAGATCAGCATTCAAACTCAGATGATCTGTTTCAAGAGCCGTGAGAGTCTGACTCTTGATTCTGGGTCAAGTCATGATCTCAGGGTTGTGAGACTGAGCACCTTGTCAGGCTCCACACTCAGCACAAAGCCTGCTTAAGAGTCTCTCCCCCTCCTTCTGCCACCCCCCGCCCCCCGCCCAAGCTCACACTCTCTCTCTCTCTTACTGAAAAAAAAAAAAAAAGAAAAAAGTAGATGTATAGCAGGTCAAAAAAGAGCTACAAAAAGGAAGAATGTGAAGGGTATTTGCAACTACCCGAAAAAAAAAAAAAAAGGATTAGACAATTAAGACCAAGAATAACTTAAAGAAAAACAGGTTAAAGGCCTTATTACTTTTCCCTTTCAAAATTTGTCATTCAAAACCAAAATCTACATAGGAAATGATGGCCTCAATGTCTGGAGAGCATGTGTAAGATTAACTGGTAGTGCAGACACCTGGACTTCAGGCCTAGATTGGTTCCTGACCTTAACAAGCTACTCAATCTCTCTGGGTCTTCCTTCCCTCATCTCTGAAATAAAGAGTTGAAAAGGGCAATTTCCAGTTCTCGTTCTATGAAGTATGAGACCACAGTATCTTAAAAAATAATTTTGGGGGCTCCTGGGTGGCTCGGTCGATTAAGCATCTGATTTTGGCTCAGGTCATGATCTCAGGTCCTGGGATCAAGGCCCCACCATGAACTCCATGCTCAGAGGGGAGGCTGCTTGTCCCTTTCTCTCTCCCTTTGCCCCTCTCCCCCAGCCCATGTGTGTGCATGAGTACACGTACTCTGTCAAATAAATAAATAAATAAAATATTTTAAAAAATTAATTTTCAGGGGCGCCTGGGTGGCTCAGTGGGTTAAGCCACTGCCTTTGGCTCAGGTCATGGTCTCAGGGTCCTGGGATCAAGTCCCACATCGGGCTCTCTGCTCAGCGGGGGGCCTGCTTCCCTCTCTCTCTCTCTCTGCCTGCCTCTCCACCTACTTGTGATTTCTCTCTGTCAAATAAATAAATAAAATCTTTAAAAAAAAAAAAAAATAATTTTGGGGGCTCCTGGGTGGCTCGGTCGATTAAGCATCTGATTTTGGCTCAGGTCATGATCTCAGGTCCTGGGATCAAGGCCCCACCATGAACTCCATGCTCAGAGGGGAGGCTGCTTGTCCCTTTCCCTCTCCCTTTGCCCCTCTCCCCCAGCCCATGTGTGTGCATGAGTACACATACTCTGTCAAATAAATAAATAAAATATTCTAAAAAATTAATTTTCAGGGGCGCCTGGGTGGCTCAGTGGGTTAAGCCACTGCCTTCGGCTCAGGTCATGATCTCAGGGTCCTGGGATCGAGCCCTACGTTGGGCTCTCTGCCCAGCGGGGAGTCTGCGTCCCCCTCTCTCTCTGCCTGCCTCTCTGCCTGCTTGTGATCTCTCTCTCTCTTTCTCTCTGTCAAATAAATAAATAAAACGTTTTAAAAAAAAATTAATTTTCAAAATACACCTACTGAATAACAGACTCATTTTTTTACCTGGTGGCTCTACTTGCCACTGAAGACTGCAGCCCTACCTGTTTCTCAGGACTCCAGCCTCACCTTTGACTCTCCAGCCACATGTGGTACAAACAGGTGACAGATATTTGTGGAAATAAAGTTGAATTAAATTTTTGCTTTCCCAATACTTGAGAAAGACCTATAACGACTGTATTTCTAGAAGTATGCTTATTAGGTACTGATGTTGATTGAATCGTTAATGCAAAATGTAGCCAGGTAAGAAATACCTACAGTTTGGATGACCCAGACAATCTAAATTCTGAAATGACAGCAGATCGAGTCAACAGGCCCAGGCATGTCTCAGTCATGAATCAGGAAGATCCAGCATAAACTTATACTTGAGATACCTGTGGAACATTTATGCCCTCCCCATCTCCACCCCCCTGGACTTAGCTCTAAAATTATAAAGTGCATTTATGTTCCTCCAAGTAATTCTCTATTCTCCTCCACAACATGGTCATTCATTTTTTTCTAATTATGGAAGGAATTAACTAGTATTTGGAGAATCTCAAAAATACAGAAAAACTTAAAGAAGAAAAGAAAGGGCTCCCATAATCCTTTCCACAAAGGCATTTCTGACTTTAGGGTAGGTTCTTCTGCTCTTTTCCTATGCATATGTAAGTATGTTATACACATATAAAATTGCTTATGCTAGAAGAAATTTTTTTGTTTTGTTTTGTTTTACTTAAAAGTTAGTCATTTTAAAGTAAATAATTATGTATACCCTAGAGTTTATTTCAAGAAGACCCACAAAGAAGGACCAAAAAAACCTCTCTAAAGGACCTACCTTACCAGATCTTCCCTGAAGAGGTCCCACCGTCCAAGACCTGTAGGATAAATTGGCCAAACAGCAGGTCCCCCTTCCCAAAATGTCCAAGCAGGATACATGATATCATGGTACTCTGATGTCTTCAACAGAAACAGAAAGGGTTTCGAAATCAGTCTCAGAGAGAGAAGAAGCAAACTACCGTCATGCCGCAGGATCTGGACAGAAGTCCTGATCTAGTATTAACATTGCCACACATCTATTTTCCCTGGTCTTCCAAGTCTACACTCTAGATATTAAAAGGCAAAAATGACCATGGGCTAAAATTCATGGGCTCACTAATCCCAGAATTTGAAATCTCATTGAAAGTCAATTTTTCTAGTTACCCAAAGTTCTGTTTTTCTAGAGGACATTATTATACTGTTAGGGTTTTTAGTTTAAGGGAAATGAAACACCTAACTCTGAATGATCATATAAATCTCTCATCTTTTAGTGGCTATTACACTTGCAGTGTATACTGTCTTACTAGTTCCTGATTATTTCCTAAGTGGGTCTTTTGAGAACAAGAATCACAGTACGATGGTTAAGAGCATGGGCTCTTGAAACAGAACATCTGAGTTTGAATGCTGATCCTACCTCTTTCCAACTCCAGGCAAATTTTTCTATGCCTCAGTTTCCTTTTCTTTATGACAGGAGAGATAATAATACCAATAATGTTATCTATCTAATGGGCTTATTTTGAATACTAAATGAGTTAGTACATGTGAAAAGCTTAGACCAGTGTTTGGTACATGGTTAAGTACTCGGTAAGTGTTAACTAGTATTACCTAATACTGTGGTACTGTGGAACTCACACTGGTTGGTCAATAAATTCTTGGTTATTTGTTGGTCAGGGCCAGAAGTGCTGATGGGCAGGATGGGGGAAAGGGATATCATCCCACATCTTTCAAAAAAAGTTTAAAACCATTTGTTCCCCTTTTTGTGGTTAATTCTGTTAAACTTCTGGCCACTGATAGATCTCTATCTCTTCATTTTCTTCACTGGGATTACACATGCAATATGATGTTCACATATTCTCAAATACTTATAAAAAATGATATGTGATTCATCAAGCAGCTAAGACCTAACAGCTGCTCAACAGAAGCGGAACAATTCCTAAAAGGTGAAAGACTAAATTCCCTCTCTAGAGACTAGGAGTCATTGGTTAAGAAAAAAGAGAGGAGGGGCCCCTGGGTGGCTCAGTGGGTTAAGCCTCTGCCTTTGGCTCAGGTCATGATCTCAGGGTCCTGGGATCAAGCCCCGCATTGGGCTCTCTGCTAAGTAGGGAGCCTGCTCTTCCTCCTCTCTCTCTCTACCTGCCTCTCTGCCTACTTGTGATCTCTGTCAAATAAATAAATAAAATCTTTAAAAAAAAGAAAAAAGAGAGGAGATGAAAAGAAAGTTAGTATACTGATGGTCATACTTTACCATCCACCAAAACAACAAATAAATGACAAAAATAAATTCCTTATTGACGTACATGAGGTCCTCTATCTGTTCTTCTGGAAGGGTTTTACGATAAACGAGACCAAGCACTTTTGAGAAATGAGGCTAAATCATGGGAAATGCAACACCAATGTGGCCTCAGCTCACTTGTAACACAGGAAATAAACAAGTCTAGAGAGAAAGTAAACTGCAATAAAGAAAAAGTAAGGATAAAATGTCCCTCTTTGGAGAAACCAAATCAGAGACGGCATTCCTTTTCTCAAAGTCCATAGGGTTTTCCTAAGCCTGCTCTTTCCCCATAGAATCTTCCATCCATTCTCTTTGAGGCTGCCCCCACCAAATGTGTTCATGCCTAGTCTCTAAAGAACCATCCCTGCCAATACATATTTGCAAGAACCAGAACACTGAGAAGAAATTAACTGTCCCAAGTTCTTTAAGTCCATAGGTGTGAGCTAGTACACGTATTCCTCCATAACTAGACGGGAAGATGACCCTCTCACATACCCCTCTTGGATATCCAGGCCTATCCCTTCAACACAGTGCTTAGGCACAAACTGGGTGGAGTTATCTATCACCTTCAGTTTCACTGTTAGCCATGTTGAGCCCCTGGGATAGACTGACAGGACAGATAGGACTACATATATGGGAGCTCAAAAAATATTTTTTGAATAAAGATGTTCCCTAACTCCAAGCACATGAGGTCTCTTAAGCCACTTTCTCCCATGCTCTGTAGGATCTCTGAACCTTGCCCTCAATGTCCTATTGGTTCTTTAGGCCTCCATCATTCCCTACCCTTCATCCTTAGCCCTGTAGATACTTAAGCAATCTTACTCACATTACCCAACTACTCGGTTTTATTGCTCAGCTACTGTGAAGCTAAGAAGGACACAGACCAATTCTTGGAACCCAGGTCTCGTCCTCACCACTACCCATCAGATTCTTGTCATAGGACAATCATCTCCTACTTATACTCTAGAGGACCATCCTCCACTTCCCCATACGGCTCTTTCTATACTTACCTTACTGAAGGAGAAGACTGGAATGGCAGGCTCCATCCATTTAGGAACCTGAGGATAATCTCGTACATTAATCACCATTTCCATGTCCGGAAGCCGCCCAATAACTTCCAAAATAAAGTGCTCAACACCACTACACCTGCAACCAGAAATACCACAAATTTACCATACTAGTGCCTGCTATAGAAAAAAACAGGGTCCCATTCCCACCGTGAAAGCCAGTGTTCAGATCATTGGCCTACTGCAAAGTTTCCCAAAAGCAATGCTTCTAAAAAGACTTTTTCTACTCTTCTATATTATGCAAGTTCTTTCCAAGCTAACCTGCTCCAGCTTACAATACCTAATGAAATTTTCCAACTAGATCATAAGTTTGGAGGATGTATTACTGGTACTCCCACCACCTCTCCTCTATACATTCCTATTTTTTTTTAACTTCCCCTTTTGTTTAATTAGTAAGCAAGATACAAATTTTGATAGAAACTGGAAAAAGCTGGTTTTCTAATAGTGTCCCTTGGGCTTTGCATCTCACAAAGATTCTTTTTTATTTCCACCATAATTAAGTCTCATAATTTAGGAGGAAAGATAAGAAAACTTTTATTGCCTTCAACTTGAGTACAGAACACTATCAAAATCAGTTTTGCAAAAAAATAAAAATTAAAATTAAAAAAATCAGTTTTGCAAGCCAGAAAAGGAGAGTTATGTACACAATATGTTTATACTATACTAGGGTCTATTAAGTGTTCAACAATAGTGTTTTGTCTAAAAAAGCAACATAGGGGCACCTGGGTGGTTCAGTGGGTTAAGCCGCTGCCTTCGGCTCAGGTCATGATCTCAGGGTCCTGGGATCGAGTCCCGCATCGGGCTCTCTACTCAGCAGAAAGCCTGCTTCCCTCTCTCTCTCTCTCTCTGCCTGCCTCTCTGCCTACTTGTGATCTCTGTGTGTCAAATAAATAAATAAAATCTTAAAAAAAAATTTAAAAAATTTTAAAAAAAGATATATATGTTCCTTTTTTATTTTTTTTATAATTTTTATTTTTTAAAAGATTTTATTTATTTATTTGACAGACAGAGATCACAAGTAGGCAGAGAGGCAGGCTGAAAGAGAGAGAGGAAGAAGCAGGCTCCCTGCCGAGCAGAGAGCCCGATGTGGGACTCGATCCCAGGACCCTGGGATCATGACCTGAGCCAAAGGCAGCGGCTTAACCCACTGAGCCACCCAGGCGCCCGCAACATATATATCTTAATTAAAGATACTTTATTGTTAAAAATGCTATCATCTGAGCTTTCAGGGACTTGAAATACTGATCACAGATCATCATAACAAATATAATAATAAAATTTTAAATATTGAAAGAATCAGCAAAATATGACACAGAGACATGAAGTGAACAAATGCTGTCAGAAAAATAGCACCAATAGATTTGTTTTATGCAGGGTTGCCACAAAACTTCAATTTGTTAAAAGAAAGAAAGAAACAAAGAAAGAAGTGCAATATCTGCAAAAATGTAATAAAAGTGAAACAATAGAACAAGGTATGCCTATATAGCTTTCTGGTTAGATGCTCCAGGAATCCTCAGGGGATTTCTGGAAAGAGAGGATACACTAGCAGCTCAGGTCTTCTGCCCCATTGTTTGAAGTTCTGACTAGCATTATCTTGCGGGGAGCATTCCAAGGTTCAGCCAAAATTTTCCAGTAGCATAGAAATGACTGATTTAAAATACTGATTTATATAGAGAGAGGTTACTGCAAAAAGTATCAGTGACTCATAAACAAAGAAAAGATGCTCAACTGTTACGCCCAAGTTTTCACGTCTGAGAGACCACCAAGGAGCCAACACTGATGCAATCACACCACGGTTTATTTGACAAGTTTAAGCTTGGACCCAAGTATACCCGACACAGCGGAGTAGGGACTTGGATCCTGAAACAGATTACAGTCAGAGTTTTTAAAGGCAGAGTAGGGGTGGACTTGGTGGGTGAGGACAAAGAGGATATTCAGAAAGGCTATCAGGGTAAAGAAGACTGTCAGGATATTGGAGGCCTGGTTATTATCAAGCCAAGGCCGTTTTTTCCTCTAATGAGGCACTGACATGAAGACAATTGGGAGTTTCCTGGTGGAATGTCACATTCCTCCTATCAAGCGTCCTTGTTAGTGAGATTTAGGTTAAGAAGAAATTTAACTTTATTTCAATTTCCTTCTGCCTCAGCCTCCCTCAGTTATATGGAGGGATGGGGGACATTATGGCTTGAGGAACTGAGTTATTTGCCTCTGGAAATTGGGCTATTGATATAATAGCTTCTTTGTTGTAATCTCTAGGACATTTGTAAACCAAAGGAGACTCCTGTCTTGCAGGATTGTGATCTCAGCAAGTTAACTATTTGTTTTTCTTTTAGGGCAGCCAAGGGTGGCTGAGGAATGTCACACAGACTGCGGAGGGGAGGAGAGCAGGTGGAGAGGGAGTGCAAGGTGCCAGCTTTTGCTTTGTCAAGATGGCTGTACTTCTGTCAGGGCTACGAGGTGGGTACAGCCTTGTTTTTCTTCGCCTCTACACAACCATATTAAAGACATGCACCAAAGGCATCTGGGTGTCTCAGTGGGTTAAGCCTCTGCCTTCAGCTCAGGTCATGATCTCAGGGTCCTGGGATCGAGGCCCACATCAGGCTCTCTACTCAGTGGGGAGCCTGCTTCCCCCTCTCCCTCTGCCTACCTCTCTGCCTACTTCTGATTTCTCTGTCAAATAAATAAATAAAACCTTTAAAAAAAAAAATGCACCAAGGCCAAACTTGTAAAAAGAGAGAAAGAAATGGTGATAGCCAGGGGGTGGGGGGGATGAGGGGACAAGACAGAAGGTGTTTAAGGGTACAAATTTACATCAAGTAGTAAATAAGCCCTAGAGATCTCATGCATACACGTGATTACAAACAATAGCATTGTATTATAATCAAACTTGCTAAGAGACTAGACCTTCATTATTTCAACTACTAAAAAATAAAGGATAATTAGGTAATATGATAGAAGCGTTAATTATTGCTACAATGGCAATCATATTATAATAAGTAAATATATCAAATTCACATGTTGTATACCTTGAATTTATAGAGTATTATATGTCAAATATATTTCAATTAAAAACAAAATTATTTCAATTAAAACCAAAGTATCGCTATGACAAAAAAAAAAAGTGATGAAGTTAGATGCTAGTCTTCCCTAATCCGATTGCAAAGATCAGAGTCCAATAATACACAGTATTGATAAGAGTATGAGGTGTATTCTGAGCATGTGATACAAGGGTCAGGTAAATGAAAAGGATGGGGGAAGGCACAACTTTGGGGTGGTGGCTGGCTCAGTCAGTAGAACATGTAACTGAACTTGGAGTTGTTGAGTTCAAGCCCCATATTGGGTGCAGAGATTACTTAAAATTAAAAAAAAAATGAAAAAAAAAATAGAAAAGAAAAAAAAGGCACAACTCCTTTGGAGGACAGTTTGCTTCTATTTACCAAGATTTTAAAAACACATTAATTGGCCTACTTAATCCTACTTCTAGGAATTTAGCCTGTAGATATAACTACATGAGTACTCAAAGGTATAAGTACAACACATTGTTTGCATCTGTTAAAATTCAAAGGGGAGTGGTGGTGAATAAAGTAAATGCCCACTGACAGAAGGCTGAATAAAGAAATCCATACAATGGATTATTATGCAGTCACAAAAGAGTGAGGTGTGCCCTGTATACTCTTTTTTTTAAAATTTATTTATTTAATTAAACATATTATGTATTTTTATCCCCAGGGGTACAGGTCTGTGATGTCCTGTATACTCTTTTTTTTTTTTTTTAAAGATTTTATTTATTTGCCAGAGATAGAGAGAGAGTACACACAAGCAGGCAGAGAGGTAGGCAAAGGCAGCGAGAGAAGCAGGCTCCCTGCGAGCAAGGAGCCCGATGCGGAACTCGATCCCAGGACCCCAGGATCATGACCCGAGCCGAAGGCAGCATCCTAACCAACTGAGCCACCCAGGCGTCTCTGCCTTGTATACTCTTAAGGAACAATTTCAAATCTACTGTTCTATGGAAAAGAAAAGGAAGTTGCAGAATAGAAGATATAGCATTTTCTAATTTGTTGATGAGTCTAGACAATTGTATAGGCACAAACTATTTCTGGAAGGATATACAAGAAACTTATAATGGTGGTTATCTTTTGAAAGGAGGATTCAGGGACTACACATCTAGGGGTTAAAGGTAGTAGAGAAATTTCCTTTTCCTTATATATATTTTGAGGCTATCTAAATATTTTACCATGTGCATGGAAAATTCCTTTGATAATAAATAAATAGAACTGGTTAAAAAGTAGAAAAATATATTATTGCTGTACATTTATATTTAAGAGCTAAAACATTTAACATTTTTTCATGTTTAGCTTTCAAAATAGCACTCTTTCACATACTATATAATTCTATTTATAATTCCATTTATATAAAACTCCAGAAAATAATCTATGACTGAAAGCAAATCAGTGGATGCCAGAGGACAGGGGTAAAAGGATGGCATAGCAGGGAGGGTTTGGGCAGAAGGACTGCAAAGAGGCACAGGGAAAATTTGGCGAGTGACAGATATGTTCATTATCTTGATGTATACATATATCAAAACTTAACAAATTGCCATTGCAGCAAAAAGAATAAAATATCCCAAAAAAAAGGAATAAAATACCTAGTAATAAATTTAGCCAATAAGGTAGACGACCTATATTCTGAAAACTGTCAGACAATGATGGAAGAAATTTAAGATGATACAAATAAATGTAAAGATGTACCACACTCGTGGATTGGCAGAATTCATATTGATAAAATGTCCATGCTCCTGAAAGTAATCTATATATTCAATGCCCCTGTCAAAATACCAATAGTATTTTTCACAGAACTAGCACAAATCATTCTAAAATTTGTATGGAACCACAAATAGGTCTGGATAGCCAGAGCAATCTTGAGGAAGAAGAACAAAGCTGTAAGCATCAAGATCCCAGGTATCAAATTATACTACAAAGCAATAATAATCAAAATGGTATGGCACTGGCACAAAAATGGATTACTAGAACAGAATAGACAGCCCAGAAATAAACCCACACTTGTATGGTCAATTAATCTATGACAGAGGAGGCAAGAATATAAAATGGAGAGGGACGCCTGAGTGGCTCAGTTGGTTGGGCAGCTGCCTTCAGCTCAGGTCATGATCCCAGCGTCCTGGGATTGAGTCCCAGATCGGGCTCCTTGCTCGGCAGGGAGCCTGCTTCTCCCTCTGCCTCTGCCTGCCATTCTGTATGCCTGTGCTTTGCTCTCTCTCCCTCTCTCTCTCTCTGACAAATAAATAAAATCTTAAAAAAAAAAAAGAACATAAAATGGAGAAAAAATAGCTTCTTCAATAAATGGTGTTGGGAAAACTGGACAGCTACATGCAAAAGAATGAAACTAGACCACTTTCCTACACCGTATACAAAAACAAACTCAGAATGGATTAAAGACCTAAGTACAAGGCTTGAAACCATAAAACTCCTAAAAGAAAACAGGCAGTAAACTCTTGGATGTTAGTCTTAGCAATATCTTTTTAAATCTGTCTCTTCAGACAAGGATAACAGAAGCAAAAATAAACAATTGGGACAACATCAAACTAAAAAGCTTTTGCACAGTGAAGAAACAACAAAACAAAAAGGCAACATACTAAATGGAGGAAGACATTTGCAAATGATACATCTAGTAAAGGGTAAATATAAAAAATACATAACTCCTATAACTCAACACCAAAAAAGAAACAATCCAATGAAAAAATGGGCAGAGGACAGGAATAAACATATTCCAGAGAAGATGTATTATGTACAGATGGCAAACAGACACAGGGAAATGCAGATCAGAACCATAACAAGACATCATCACCTCACACCAATCAGAATGGCTATAACAAAAAAGACAAGAAATAACAAATGTTGGCAAGGATGTGAAGAGAACCTTCAAGCACTGTTGGTGGGAATGCAAAGTGGTGTAGTCACTGTGCAAAACAGTATGGAGGTTCCTCAAAAAAATTAAAAACAGAAATACCTTATGATTTGGTAATTCTGCTTTTAGAGGGTATTTATCCAAAGAAAACAAAAATACTAATATGAAAAGATATATATACCCCTATGTTTACTGCAGCATTATTTACAATAGTCTACATATGGAAGCAACCTGAGAGTCCATAAATAGATAAAAGGACAAAGATTTTATATATATAAAATCTTTGTCCATCTTTTCAAATTAGTATATATATAATATATATAGTATATAATGTATAGTATATATTATATAAAGTATATATTTTATATATAATATATATGATATACATATCCTATATATAATGGAATATTAATCAGTCATAAAAAAGAATGAGATCTTGTCACTTGTGACAACATGGATGAACCCAGAGATTATGCTAAGTGAAATAAGTCAGACAGAGAAAGACAAATACCATATACCAAAAAGACTTAATAAATATATAAATAAATTCATATGATTTCATTTATATGTGGAACCTAGAAAACAAAACAAATCAATGAACAAAAACCAGAAACAGACCCATAAGTACAGAGAACAAACGGATGATTGCCAAAGAGAAAGGGAGAGGGGATGGGGAAAATGGGCGAAGGAGACTGGGAGATACAGACTTCCAATTATGAAATAAACAAGTCATGAGGATGAAAAATACAGCATAGGGAATATAGTCAATGGTATTATAATAGTGTTGTATGGTTAAAGACAGTAACTACACTTGTGATGAGCACAGCATGGCATACAGAGTTGTCCAGAATCACTATGTTATACATCTGAAACTAAAGGAATGTTGTGTGTCACTATGCTTCAATAAAAAGTCATGGGGAATATACTCAATAATACTGTAATCACTTTGTATGGTGACTGACAATAACCACATGTACCACGGTAAGCATTTTGTAATGCATATACATGTTGGAGTCACTATGGTGTACACTTGAAACTAATATAATATTGTATATTAGCTATACTTCAATTAAGAATAAATTAAATTTGGGGGCTCCTGGGTGGCTCAGATGGTTAAGCATCTGCCTTCGGCTCAGGTCATGATCCCAGGGTCCTGCAGTTGAGTCCTGCATCAGGGTCCCTGCTCAGTGCAGAGCCTGGTTCTCCCCTCTCCCTCTGCCATTCCCTCCGCTTATGCTCTCTGGCTCTCTCTCTGTCAAGTAAATAAATAACATCTTTAAAAAAAGGAATAAATTAAATTTTAAAAAAGATAATGAACATAAAGAAACTTATAAAGTTGTATGCGCAGTTCATGTCAGCCATGCCTCTCTAAAGTTATTATTTTAAAAATAACATTATTCTCCATCTTTGAAATGACAGATCTCCAGTCATTTAATTACATGGTGCTCTGGTTCCTCAGCAAAATCTCTCAGCTCATCCTTGAAGTGCTGAATTTACATTTTACTTTGTTCGGAATAAAATTTTTTATATGCCTTACAGGCTCCTCGGACTGGGTGAATTAAAAGTATCCAGACTTAGAAAGATACTATTTTTGGCTAGATGAGAATCTGAGATATTATTCAACTGTGTCCATTTCATTAAGGACACTAGTTCTGAATATTTCATTTTGTTTCTTTTTTGCTCAACTCTGTTTCCTTAGTTCTATAGGTAGTTGAGATAGGGAACTTTCCATGCATTAGAGATACAGAACATTTTATTGTCAATGAAATGTCCTGTGCTCCCTTAAGAACATTTCTACAAGCTCATGGTTCTGACCAAAATGTTCTGAGGTCTGGAATGAGAGGTATGTGCCTTTCAGAAATTTTGTATTTAATTTCATCTTGATATTGTTCAGCTAACTACATTAGGTAAGCTTTTAAAGTCTAACAATGTCTATACTCCTTTTTTTTTTTTCTCATTTGTAGAAATTAGAAATTCTTCTACTCTCACAATCTATAAAGTCTCTATTACTGTCCCGAATAATGAAAGAAATGCCTGTCTAAAATACCTCAACAGGGGCGCCTGGGTGGCTCAGTTGGTTAAGTCTTTGCCTTTGGCTCAGGTCATGATCTCAGAGTCCTGGGATTGAGCCCTGCAACAGGACTCCCTGCTCAGCGGGAAGTCTCCTTGTCCCTCATGTGCTCTCACTCACTCTCAAATAAAGAAATAAAATCTTAAAAAAAAAAAAAACCCTAAATAATTTTGCCCACTACCACCTTATTTACCCTAACACTTGATAACAAAAATGTAATTGTGATTACTTCAGGGTAGTAGGATATTAAGTGATCCTTATTTTCTTTTTTGTTGTTTTCACATATTTTTGACAATGAAAATGTAATAACTTGTAATAAAGTTGTTATTAAGAAAAATTCTTTATGTTCATATGGATGGATATTATTTGCACTACTGCTCATTTATCTTTTTTGGTTTTAAAGATTTTATTTCTTTACCTGACAGAGAGAGAGAGAGAGAGAGAGAGCGAGCATGAGCAGGAGGAGGGGGAGAGGAAGAGGAAGAAGCAGACTTATCGCTGAGGGATGAAGCCCCACCCGGGGCTCAATCCCAGGACCCTGGGATCATGACCTGAGCTGAAGGCAAATGGTTAACTAACTTAGCCACTAAGGTGTCCCTCACTTACTTTACTTTTAATGACAGAATAGAGATTGTTTAGAAAGAAGATTTTAGGTAGGGGAATACCATGACCTCTGAGTTTTGTACTTTGTAATTTTATAAAGATGTGAGTTTAAAAAAAAAAAAAAAAAGGCCTCCTATAAGGGAGATTTCTCATTTATTGTATAAATATATAATGCTACTTACACCCAACCTTCAGGCTCAGTCCATGACCCTCCCTAATTGCCTCCAACCCTCAGCCCACTGATAAGTTACCTCAACTCTCACACCTGAATTCCTGACTGGGATAGTCTGCATAATCTGCAGCTCCAGTTACTCTTGTCTTGCCATCACCTTTCTCCAAATACTCAGTATCTAGAACAATACTTGACCCATGCTAAACACTCAGTGCTTCTCCTCCTTGAGCTCAGCCTATTCCTGCTGGGTTTCATCAGCCCATTCCCTACAGCTTCTATATCTGGGGAAAGATGAGCAGGGCAGAGCCATAGCCCATACAATCAGTGATGTGCCCAAGCCTCAAGGAGAGGAGACAGACTTTAATATAGGAGAAAGAGGGGGCAGGAGTTGGCAAGAAAAATCCCCAGGTAAGAAGTGCTTGTCACTATTTTCTGGTCCCTCTGAAATGTGAGGAGAGATTCACCTGTGGGCCCCTTTAACTTCTCTATGAGAACAGTATCAAGTAAGCCCATAAATAAGAAGATTGAAATATATATCTATCTACCTCATAATTCTTACCTTGAAGGGAACATGCAGTCATTCTCTCGGTATAATCTGTTCTTAATTATCTGATAGTGGGTCCCTAGTTTCCTTCTGACTACTTCCGCCATCATCTTCCTGGAAATACCTCCTCGGAAAGGAGTCAGATCCTCTTCTATGACCCTGTAAAAGAATGTGAATCATCAAGTAAAGCAGGTCAAGAAAGTGGTACCATTCTACCTACTTTTTATCTGTGGGTGTAGATTTAGTATTAGAAAACAAAGTAAACCAGGGAAAGAATAGAAGGCAGGAATGAGCAATGTTTCCCCCAGAAGCACACAGGTAATCCAAACCAAAACAACAAAGCCACAAAGAGGAAAAGGCAAGTCAACTTTTCTTCTTCCTCCCTCCATCTGGATTGCCCCTCCTCTGCTTGATGCACATTCCTCCTTCAATATTCACACAACACCCATGTCCTCCCAGTCACTGCAGTCCCCCTAACCTCCCCTTCTCTGATTCCCATAGAAGGTATGATCTTTGCCTTACAGTCTGACACTCTCTGATGTCCTTGGTCTCAGACTGACTCCCTTGTTTGGGTCTGTGTGACCCCCACTCACCAAACATACTCTAACAGTTTGATAGCAGTAACCAGAAATTACACTATTTTGCATCCCTTTTAAAGTTCGTTATATAGTTTTTCAATAAGTATCTTAAGCATTAGGTGAATTTTTTGAGAAGTCATAGAACAACACAATGAGGAAATAAAGGACCCTGTTATTTAGCTGATGAGGAATCTGAGACTCAGAGAAGTTAAGAGACTTGCCACAGGGATAATTAATGGGAGATCGGCAACTAGAACCCAAGGCTGCTAGTTTGGGTTTGGTCACTTTGATTACTCAAAGATTACTCAAAGTAATCTTTGAGTAATCTTTCTTTCACACTACCTTCTCAGTCATAATTTGCATACTTAAAAATTACCAATAAGAAAAAAAAATTACCAATAAGAAAGTATGATTAGGCTCATTTATAAACATGTTCATTCCCCTGACAATATTTACTGAACTCTTACTGAGGGCCAGCACCAGGGATGCAACATGATTAAGACACAGGCCTTGATCTCAAGAAGCTTTCAGTCCAGTGGGGAACAGGGACAAGTATGTGTAGCTAACTTCAAGGAGTAAGTAGCCTTGCTGACACCATCTAGGCCTCTCCTATCCTAGTACATCTTTGTTCCTTAGAAATAGGAAACCCACTGCAGGAATCTTGTCTTTTATCAAGGCATGCTTCGCCCTCTGATCACTGTAACCCAGGTCTCTAGGGGATTTTAGGGGACTTCTTGTGACAAGCACTAAACTCTCAAAGACATATAAAAGAAGTGAACTCACCCATGGTAGCAGCTGCAATTTTGACTTGAACATGGTTCATATTTCTCCAAAGACCTGTTAATTTGGTCAATATATACTTTCCATTTTGAACCTTCAAGAAGTGAAGTAAATGAGAGTTAACAAAATACCCTGAGCATTCTCATTTGCTGGTAGCAGGCATGCAGAACCAACAGATGGCCAAAACTTTAAGACAGCCTTTCCCATTCCACTGGTGGAAACGAAACGCCAGGAAGAATTCATTCTGTAATTCTCCAGCACTCATGTCAAGTCTGCTCCTCTACTCGGGCTGTCCGGTGTGCAAGAAATTAGAAAATATCCAAGTCCGGCACTCAGAAAGCTATGAATAAACTGGTGACACGTATTCTCACCTTTTACTAATCAAAGTGAACCCTATAAAGAGGATCAGTTAAAAGGCACCGATATTAATTGTCCCTTCATCTCTCTGGCAATTCACTAAGAACCACACACACACACACGCAGGCACGCACACGAGTTATCCCCCAGTGTGTTTTAGGGAGGAGCAGCGCAACCAAGCGCAGGCGACACCCGCTGTGGGTGAACACAATTCCCTCTCTTCCCCACCATCCCAATCCCGAAAGACGGGTTACTCTCCAGGGTCCCGGGCAGCAAAAGCAGCGCCAGACACCCAAACGCTCTCACTCTCTGCTCCAAGGCTCCCCCGTGCCCTCTGCCCAGCTTTGCGCTCCAGCGGCCAGAGCATCAGCTGGCCGCCGGCCTCACCGGGGAGCCAGGGAGTGGGAGGGCGCCTCCGGACCGAACCAGACGGCGCCCCAGCAGCAGGGTCTGCCCTGCCGGGAGCCCACCTGACTCCTTCTGGCGGCCCGGCGCTGGGGGCAGTAATAGCAACAGCAGCCAAAGCCTGAGCTGCGGGCGCGCCCACCGCTCCATCACCCGCAACCCACTGCGGAGTCCCAGCGGCTGCGCGGGCGGAAACTCAGCCCCGCACAAAGATGGCCGTGGGCGCCGCACCACGTGGGCGGTGGGCCGCCCCGCACAGAGATGGCGGCGGGCCACTCCGCGCCCCGCCCCCAAGTCCCCAATCCCAGTTTCTCTGGGAGGGCGGTGCGGGGACGTCAGCCTAGTGCTCTGCCTGCAGCGCAAGGCTTGTCCAGCTGGTTTGTTTGGAACTAGACTGCAGAGTTAGCTGCTTCAAGTCACCAGGTGTAGTGAAAGGTTCAAAATGCATCTCTCTCTCTCTCAGAAAATCGAAGCCCAGGAGAGAATGAATAAAAGACATCCCCTGGGAAAATATGTCTAATGATGACAATTCCTTACATTCTGCAGCAGTTTAAAACACCTTACTCTCTGCAGCCACAAAACTGAAGATCAGAGAGGATGTTTTTTTTTTTTTTTGCCCACAGTTACTGGTATAATGTAGGCTAGAAGTTGTTTGCACAACATCAAATTGCTTCTTATTAAATAGTATAGATTTGTTGAGTACCTGAATATATAGAGCACAGTTAGAACCCAAGAGGTGGAAAATAATACAGCACAAATCTCTTTGTAATAGGATTTTATAACAATTGAGGTGAATTTGGGACGCCTGGGTGGCTCAGTGGGTTAAGCCGCTGCCTTCAGCTCAGGTCATGATCTCAGGGTCCTGGGATCGAGTCCCACATCAGGCTCTCTGCTCAGCAGGGAGCCTGCTTCCCTTCCTCTCTCTCTCTTTCTGTCTGCCTCTCCGTCTACTTGTGATTTCTCTCTGTCAAATAAATAAATAAAATCTTTATTAAAAAAAACAATTGAGGTGAATTAGAAGGAAAAAAAATCTGTGGGTAACCTTATACTGGGCAGTATAGGTTTATATATACACATAGGTATATATAGTTATCATACAAGCATTTACTCATTGTCTAAAATGTGCAAGGTAACATCTTAGGCTCTGTGGAAATATATGAAAGTACAAGAAGAGATCTGTGTCCTTGAGTTTAGAACTAGTGGAAAGATAAATATATTTCCCTAAAGATTATTTACAACATAAGGCAATATGTAGCTGCTGTTGGTTTCACAGGAGAGAAAGAAAGATCAAGATGAGACAGAAATTTGGAAAAGGGGTGGGAGGAGTCTAACAAAATGAAAATGAAATATTGCAGTTAAGGAATGTTGTACAGGAGACACTAAAAACTGGGAAACCATAATTTACAGAAAGTGAGGGTAGAGCATCAGTTGATGGTAGTGGAGGTTTAGGATGTACACTGGGGAATGGTGAAAGATAAAACAATGTTGATTAGTTAGGAACGGGTTATATTACTCATTTTTTGTTGAGTATGCAAGAAGAGAAAATGAATCTTCAACACTATATTATACAAGACTTCTTCAGGAATACAAATGAAAACTTGAAATTCATTTCTTCTACTTCTGGAAGGTGTGCAGTACTCAAAATGAATGGTTCATTGAGCACATAACTAAAACAGTGTGTTAGAGAGGAACGCTGTAGTAACCTTGGCTTCAAAGTTAATCTAAAAAGAATACACCAGAGAATAATTTTTAAAACTTTAATAAGAGTTTTTATTTTCTCGGGGCGCCTGTGTGGCTCAGTGGGTTGAGCCGCTGCCTTTGGCTCAGGTCATGATCCCAGGCTCCTAGGATTGAGCTCAGCAGGGAGCCTGCTTCCCTTCCTCTCTCTCTCTCTGCCTGCCTCTCGGCCTACTTGTGATCTCTGTCTGCCAAATAAATAAATAAAATCTTAAAAAAAAAAAAAAGAGAGAGTTTTTATTTTCTCTAATTCCAGTTTTCCGTAATCAGAAGAAAATGGAAATCACCTTGTGTTACGTCTTTGAGATGAAAATAAATCAGTATTTTCTGCAACTCTACAATGTTTATCTGTGTGAAAGAACATCAAGAGATTGGGAAATAAGTGGGCCCTGTACTCAGGAGGAATGAGCTGGATGTGAACCCCAACAATAATTGTTTCATTTCCTTAACAGATGAGGTGGTTTATTCCAGGGGCTCCCATACGTGAACCAGTGCCAGAATCCCGGAACTACGAAAATCACAGATTTCTGGGTGCCAGCCACAAATTCAAAATGCAAACACTTTGGTTTGAAAGATCCTCCAAGTTTAAGCTCTTCCTGTTTCTTCAAATTTGTTTCATGCCACATTTTCCTTTGCTCGCCGTGACCTAGCTATACAGCTTTGTGTTATTTCTCAAATGTAACAAGCTCTTGCATACCATAGAATCTCTGCATAAGTTTTGTTTTCTGTCTTGACTGCTTTTCCCTCCCATCTATGCCTCTCTGGTTCCTTCCCAACATTCATGTATCTGCTGAAATACCATTTCCTCAGACACATAACCCCTCAAAACAGAACCTCCCTTATTTTCTACCTTAACCCCTATTGGTCTCTGTAATACTTTTAATGTGGAATTATTCTATTTATCAAATGCTTCCCATTAGAATATAAGCGCCAGGAAGCCAGGGACCTATCTGTCTTATTCAGTAAGACAGTGTCTGGTCCACAGTAGGCACTAAATAAATAGTTGCTGATTGAATGAGGAATGCTGGTGAGGCAGCAGAAAAGTGGCAAAGGAGTTTCAATGGAGCAACCTAGGAAGCAGAGCAAATATGAAAATAAATGTACAAAATTATGGAATTTTGTAATGATCTATGTTAGGTTTTATATATTCATGCATGAAAGTTCCGTAATGCTTAATGCTAGGGCATTAAGAATATTTAGAATATTACTACCTTTAGTGGTTTTGATATTGGGCATTCTGCTACAGTGCTCGCTTCGGCAGCACATATACTAAAATTGGGCATTCTGCTACAAATTCTGGCTCTGCCACTTATTAACTGGGTTATTTTCAACAAGTTATTTAACTTCGCTTAAAACTTGTTTCCTTGGGGGGCATCTGGATGGCTCAGGCTTTAAGCGTCTGCCTTCAGCTGGGGTCATGATCTCAGGGTCCTGGGACTGAGCCACATATAAGGCTCCCTGCTCAGCAGGAAGTATGCTTCTCCATCTCCCACTTTCCCTGCTTGTGTTCCCTCTCTCTCTGTCTCTCTGTCAAACAAATACATAAAACCTTAAAAACAAACAAACAAACAAACAAACCCTTGTTTCCTCTAGAAAATGGGAAAAATGATGGTATCAAAGCAATGTAAGATTTAAATGAAATATGTAAAGGTACCAGTTTAGTGTCAGACACAGCAATAACTCTCAATAAAGGTTAAGTAATTTCTAACTGTGTGATAGATACTACATACAAAGGGCTTTCGCTTAAGGTGCTTAACATCTCTGGAGCCAGGAATTTCAAACACATGCTCTTCTTGACACTTTTATTCTTCTTTTAATACTAAACTACTGACAATTTCTGAATTCATCATGTTTCCCACCATTTTACCTTTTTATCTGCCACTTCCTTTACTAGAAAGCTATTCTCCAATGAACAGCCTAATCATTCTTGGAGGCTTGGCTTTAAACCCCAAGCTCACAAGTTTTTCTTGGTATTGCCACCACAATCATCCCACAGAATTTACTATACTGAATAAATTACAATGAATTGCATGTTAATCTCTGACCTTGGGCATACTTTTGTTGCATTTACTATATGTAATTAGTGTATTTTCCTGGTGTCTCGTCTCTTTCAATAGACTCAGCGATCTGTGCTATTTCCTTGTTTGACTCCAGCATCCATCCAGTCCTTCACTTCACATACAATAAGCGCGCGACTGGGTGCTGAAGCATAACATCACAACTTGAGTTGCTTTACCTGGCAGTGACGTGACTTTAGGCGACGTCTCCCAACCTACCCTATCTGTAAAACTGGGGCGATAATTTGCACGTGGTTGTTAATGGTAGTCCACGAGATAGCAAAGGACCCCCACGATCGTGCCAGCGGATCGTAGACGCCCAGGGAGGAAATACGTTGGCGAGCGCTGGCGGAGAAGGCGGGACCATGAGCCAACAGAGAAGGCGAGTCCCACTGCGCAGGTGCATGCAGGAGAGGGTGGGGTGCTGGCTCCCCAGACCGAGTGTTTAGTTCCGGACGCCAGCTCGAGGCTGGAGGGGCCGGCAGTCGCGGTACTGACGTCATCTCCGTGCGCTGCCACGTCTGCTCAGCTCCGCGGTAATGGAGGCTGAGGATGAGTGCTGACCCGGCCCGGCTCTGCCTTTTACTTTAGCTCTGGCTCTAACTCTGGTACTGACGTGGGGCTGGGGCTGGGGCGGGGGCTGGCAGCCCGAAGCCTTGATACCTTTTCCCGACTTTCCGGGCGGGGACGGCCTGCGGACAACCAGCTGGTTTGGAGCGCTTCAACGCAGGGAGGGAATTCTCTTGCCTGGGGTCCAGCCTGTAAAGCCACCGCGTTCTCTTAGGGATCCCGCCCCGCCGGCCGGGCCTCCTCCATGCGTGAGTATATCGGGCTTCCGCGCTATGCGATTGTCTCGATCTGCTTCAGCTCCCCGGGTTGCGCCGCGGGAACTGCTTTGTCGTTTTTCCCCTTGTAGGGGCCAGCCTGTTGAAGTTGTGGTCTCTTGTCATCCGCCTACCCCCACCTCATCCTCTCGCCTCTTCTACCCCAAGTTTTTGCTCTCCACTTTTGTTTCCCTCGTTAATTGAGCAAGAACCATCAGGCCCTACGTCCAACGGTTTAAATGCTTTGTCCCACCTGGCGTTTCTTAGTTCAAAGCCAAAGGCTGTTAGAATAGGGAAGATCGGATCAGTCTTTGTAACATTTGGAAAACCAGGGTTTTTCCAGGATGCCATTTTCCAGTCGTTAATACCGAAACACAAAGAAATTTAGGAAGCAGGTTTTGGCATATATATTGGTGGACCCTCCTTTCGGCGAAGATCTTCATCTGTTACTTGTCTTTTAATCTTGCAGTTTCAGTAATTTCTAAGTGATTTTATACCAGGTTTTTTGTAGTGGGCATCTACTATAGCTCCTTCTGATGTTTTCACTCTAACATATGGAGTTACCACTTGAACAATTTTACTTTTAAAAGAGTTAAAGACCAACTGGTGTATTTACATCCATCCTGTCAGTCCTCACAACAACCTGTGTAGGGCAAAGAATACTTTTGAAGAAACAAACTCAGAGGTTAAATGCCTCAGTTACAGTCAGATAGTATGTGGCACATCTGATCTCAGAACCTAGATCCCTTGATAACAAAACCTAACATTTTGGACAGTGCTGATTCTCCTGTATTTCCAGTGGTTTATTGTGGAAGATTACATATGAGTTGGTAATGCATATGTTAGGCATTTCTTGTTAACTTCTACCTGATTGTAATATCATTCATATGACACAAGTCGACTGACAAAAGACACAAATTGTGACTTATCTAACGCTTAATAAAACTTAGATCAGAGCTTAGGCTTCTGACCTATTAGAATTTGACTAGTCCTTTCATTAGAATAAAGTAGGTAATAGACACTGGAGGAGAATTTATCTGAAAATCTGGTTTTACAAGGCCTACTTAGTCAGTTTTTCTGTTGTTTTGTTACATTGCCTGGTTTAAAAATAGTAAACTGATATTTAAATGTCTTTTCTTTGTTCAGAGTTGAAACAGGTTGACAGCCATTAACCTGGGTTGCAACTACAGGTGGCACTGGAAGCAGATTGGTTCCCGGACATGCCCGGTGGAAGGAGGGGCCCTAGTCGGCAGCAGCTAAGCCGTTCAGCTTTACCTTCTTTACAGACTTTGGTTGGTGGGGGCTGCGGCAATGGAACAGGCCTGAGAAACAGGTAAAAAAAAGAGTAAGACTGCATAATTTATAATATTCTGTGATAAGTGTGGCTAACATAGCTGTCATCTTGCTATTCAGATACTTGCTTATCAAGGTTATTTCTTGACAATGAAGTGGGAATCCTGCCCTTGAAGATTGAAAGCTCAGTATTTCAGAATACTTTTGAGTGGAAAGTTGTGTTATGGGGCCCACAAAGTGAAAGCAGTCCAATTCTTACTTATGGCTGATAATCCAACTTCTAACTTTTTTAGCTACTAAAAGAAGGGAGAGGAGAATTAAAGTACAAGAGAAATGTTGTGGTTTAACTACTTACTAGGGTTCTTTTTTTGGAGTGGGGAAGGCAAATTAAAACTGACAGTTAAGGGCGCCTGGGTGGCTCAGTGGGTTAAGCCGCTGCCTTCAGCTCAGGTCATGATCTCAGGTCCTGGGATCGAGTCCCACATCGGGCTCTCTGCTTACCAGGGAGCCTGCTTCCCTCTCTCTCTCTCTCTGCCTGCCTCTCCATCTACTTGTGATTTCTCTCTGTCAAATAAATAAATAAAATCTTAAAAAAAAAAAAAAAAAACTGACAGTTAACATGAAATTCTAAAATTAGAAGTCATATTCTGTCATGGGTCTTAAAAATTATTTTGTTCGGGGCGCCTGGGTGGCTCAGTGGGTTAGGCTGCTGCCTTCGGCTCGGGTCATGGTCTCAGGGTCCTGGGATCGAGTCCCGCATCGGGCTCTCTGCTCTGCGGGGAGCCTGCTTCCTCCTCCTCTCCCTCTCTCTGCCTGCCTGTCTGCCTGCTTGTGATCTCTGTCTGTCAAATAAATAAATAAAATCTTTAAAAAAAAAAAAAATTATTTTGTTCAAAAAATTGTTTGAAATGAATAAACTGTCAGTTGTAACCCAAACATTATGAGTGGTATATGAGAATAAAGAATGTGGTCTTTTTAATGGAAATTTATCTTTGTTCTTAATTTTCAAAAGTTAGGTTGAATTATTTCTAATCTTACCCAGGATAACTAACTTCATGAGGTATTTCAGTCATGTAGCAGTGGAAAGAGATGGTTTTTACTTTATATCAAGTGTTTGATCAAGATAATTTTTGTCACCTAATTTCTGCTTTCTTTCTGAGTAGAGTTTTCTCTTGCTTGGATTCTCATTTTCAGTACTGCTAGCAATCAGTACAACTGTTGCATTTTTAGGCCCTCCTGATGTTATTTGTGCACTTCTCTCTTCATGGCCTGCCCTCCTTCTTTCTTTCTGACTTTTCAGCCAAGGTTCTACTCAATCCTCAAAAATCAGTTCTGATCTTGTTGTTTCAGTGGGGCTCTCCCCGAAATTCCTGTTTGAAGGGATTTTTCTAGGCTCTGATTCTCATTATACTAATTGTCAATCAGAATTTTATATTTTTGTATGTATACAGAGTACTTATATTCTAGAGTATTATTTTTTAACTCTGCTGGTTTTTGGATTTCCTCATGTTAAAAACAGTGATATTATCTGCTTCACAGCAGGATGTTGAAAATAAATGAAATAGTAAATTGCAACAACTTTTTAGAAGTTTAAATTTTCCAAAATTTCTACAATAACATGTATTACTTTATATTTTTAAGACTAAAAAAAGGGAATATGTGAAAATGCTTTTGAAGGTACTATATAACATTGATTTTGAGGTAGAATATTTTGAGTACATGCCTCAATTTTACTAATATATACTATTGATTTAATGATTTAGTTCTTTTAAATTGCAACAGGAAACTGTAGTTGTGCCTTACTAGGATTATAGTTAGCTAAAAAATTCTAACTCTGCCTCTGTATTAACTCCAGCAGTTGTTTGTTCATTTTCTTCTACTTTGGCTTTGTGGATTCCCCTAGAAAATCATGTTCTCAGACTGTCCCATGGACTCCCTCCTCAGGGTTTTAGGGACTGCTGTAGACTTCAAAGGGAGGAGGAGTTAGGTAGGCCTAGTAGTCCAGGCTTCAGGTTTACTAGTCCTTTTTTAATCAGACTAATTCCTTCTCTGTGTGTTCAGATATCAGGATATCGTGTAAAATGTCCTTTGGGGGAAGGAAAATGAAGTGTTCTGCTAGTAAAAAAAAAGAATTGAAAATCACATTTCTAGATGGTTTTTCCTTGGTCTGGTGAACATAGGAATCAAATATGGACCAAAATCTTCCTTCAAGTTTGCAGATAGAATACTGGGAAGACCTAGGAACATTTGGAAAATACTTGTGCCCTTGAATGGATATAGCTATGATCATGTATTCTTTTCTCTACCTTCTTTGTAGCTCTTCTATCCTGGCTTTCAGAGTTCTAGTTATGGTTGCCTTGATCAGCTTCTCCACCCATTCTCCCCTTTTAACATATTCAATGGGGGTAGTAAGAAGAGGAGTGCATTTTTTATCATAATTTGAATAAAGAGAAAGATCATAGTTGTTCATGGCTTAAAAAATTATTGAAATTGGGACGCCTGGGTGGCTCAGTTGGTTGGACGACTGCCTTCAGCTCAGGTCATGATCCCGGAGTCCTGGGATCGAGTCCCGCATCAGGTTCCCAGCTTCACGGGGAGTCTACTTCTCCCTCTGACCTTCTCCTCGCTCATGCTCTCTCTCACTGTCTCTCTCTCAAATAAATAAATAAAATCTTTAAAAAAAAAAAATTACTGAAATTATTATTGAGTGATTATTTTGTGACACTTTTTCTAGAGAGGTTATTTTGGAAGAAGATGTTCTATGTTTGTTTCTTTTTGGGAAAGAAAAGACCTAGAATAGCTTATTATATAACACCTAGGAAAAGTTTTAAGAAATATGGATAAAACCACTGGTAGATGGCCTAGAAAATAGTTTTAGGAAGATTGTGTACAAAGAAAGACAAGGTCTAGATGAGAACTTACTTCTGGAGTCTCTGTAGAGTACTGAAGAGAGAACTAGGTGATTGTTTAAGTGTGACACAATTTTGGATGATATATTTGATTCTGCAAGACATAGGTCAGCTGGGGGCGCCTGGGTGGCTCAGTGGGTTAAAGCCTCTGCCTTCGGCTCAGGTCACGATCTCAGAGTCTTGGGATCGAGCCCCACATTGGGCTCTCTGCTCAGCAGGGAGCCTGCTTCCTCCTCTCTGCCTGCCTCTCTGCCTATTTGTAACCTCTGTCTGTCAAATAAATAAATAAAATCTTAAAAAAAAAAAAAAAAGACATAGGTCAGCTGGAGAAGAGAGCATTTGCATGTGTTTGTGGCATAATTTGGTGAAGGTCAACTTGGGAGTGTCAGAGAGCTAGTTCGGTGACAAAAATCAAGATTGAAATCCATAGTTCCCTGTCCTTTTTTTCCCCCCCCTTATGAAGAACAGCGATTTGTTCACAGGAGAAAGTGCTGAGATGATTGCCTTTAAAAAAGGAGGATATACTGTGAATTTCTGAGTTTCCTAGAGAGCTTTTAGTTGAGGGAGAATCTTATTTGAGAAGGACTAAGTGAGTTTTTTTCTTTGTTTTGTCCTGACATATACTTTGTTAATAATATGACCTAAGTATGTCCAAATGATCACTGCTTTTTCTATCCCTCCTAATTCTTTTTTATTTCCTTGAATCGTTCTTGCTTTATCCATATGCTTAGCAAAACCTTCGTAAAAACCTTGGGTGCTGAGTCTCTAATGAGGCTTTCTGTAGACAGCATTTCGTGTGTGTTGTTGCAGGTAGTTGCAGAAGGATTTTTTTTTTTTTAATATTTTATTTATTTATTTGACAGACAGATCACAAGAAGGCAGAGAGGCAGACAGAGAGAGAGGAGGAAGCAGGCTCCCTGCTGAGCAGAGAGCCCGATGCGGGGCTCGATCCCAGGATGCTAGGATCATGACCTGAGCCGAAGGCAGAGGCTTTAACCCACTGAGCCACCCAGGCGCCCCTGCAGAAGGATTTAAGTTGCTTCTGTATGACTCCACTGAAAAGGACTCTTGGAAGTTTGCACCTGGTTTCCTCCAGACTTTGCCCCATGTACCTATTCCCTCTGCTGATTTTGATTTATATCCTTTTACTATAATGAACACAACTGTATGCCAGTCCTGTGAATCTTCAAGCCTGGGCATGATCTTAGGGACATGTAGCACAGTGTGAAAGAGAATACGTTAACATTGAAAAGAATTTTTTTTTAAATTATTTTTATTAACATATAATGTATTATTTGCCCCCCGGGGTACAGGTTGAAAAGAATTCTTTAAAGAGAATCTGTTCCAACTCTTGCATTATAGGTGAAGAAACTGAGGTTCAAGGATATAAAGTTACTTTCTCAAAGGCTGCTTTCACAAAGACTGACCTTTAAAGTTACTTTCTGCAAAGACTGTCAATAGTCCTGGTCTAGTCCTAGATAGACAGGATTATCCCACATTGTATCTAAAATGTATTTGTGCCATTTTGCTTTTTTTTTGCATCTATTTTTATATCCTGTTAGAGAAATACTTTTATTTTTCCTAAATAATACCTCTAATTTTCTGAGATGTATAGACCAAGTCTGTTTATTTTAACTATTTTTTTTTTTTTGGTCTTAAGAGCTTTGATTTTATCTATTAAGCTTTCAAATGTAAAAAAAAAAATGTTCCTTTTCCCCTCAGATGCTCTGCATCATTTTATTTGATCTTTGACCCTTTGTTTTTTGGCTTGAAGTATAATAGCCAAGGCTGTGTGAAGTATCACAAATGTAGATTTTCTGCACTGTGTTTTGAATATTTCTTGACCCCAGCATTTCATTGGCTTTGTTAACAGCAGAAGCACATTAATCTGCTTTATTTGGGAAAAATTCTGTAAGAACCTTTTTAACCTTTAAATAATAACATAATTTAGCATGCTTTCTCCCTTCATGTATTTTTGACTGAAGAGGTATAAGAATTTTCAGTTTGGGGGTGCCTGGGTGGCTCAGTGGGTTAAGACTCTGCCTTTGGCTCAGGTTATGATCTCGGGGTCCTGGGATGGAGCCCCGCGTCAGACTTTCTGCTCAGCGGGGGGGCCTGCTCCCCGCCCCCGCCCGCCTGCCTCTCTGCCTACTTGTGATTTCTGCCAAATAAATAAGTAAAATCTTAAAAAAAAAAAAGAATTTTCAGTTTGTTCTAGAGTTGCTCCTGACCTTATAATTTTCATAAGAATTTTGTATTTCCTTATCTTGTGATTAACTAGGGAGAGGAAATAGATTGGCTATTGGCATTAATCCCTTATATTCAGGTCTACTGACTTGTATGACTCCATAGAGCACCTTTTACATTGTATTCTATGTGAGTGATAGCTCCTGGAGTTGTGCAATGGCCCATGTCCCAGAACACAGCAGAGGGCTCCGATGTGTTAATGATTGGTGTATGATTGAGCAGGTGAGGTTGTGAGACCTACTGGTAGTTCACAATCAACTCCCTGGTAAGCTTGGTCTATTGGAATAATCTTTGGAAATGAGAGGAAGAAATTTGTGTAGTTTTTTTTCCCATCCTCTCCCTACCCATTCCTCTTCTTCCCTTCCAGCTCTTCTGAGATTCTGCCATGGTATTCTTTTTTTTTTTTTTAAAGTAGGCTTCTTGCCCAGCATGGAGCCCCACACAGGGTTTGAACTCACAACCTGAGATCAAGACCTGAGCTGAGATCAAGAGTTAGTCCCTCAACCAACTGAGCCACCCAGGCACCCCTCTGTCATGCTATTCTTAACTGTTCAGAATGAGCAGAGTTTATATTCCCATAAGTCACTTAAAGTACTATATATTTCACATACTAATGCTACAATTCTATATTTGGAAATCTTAGAGTAGAATGATAACGCGGATATTGTTCCTTCTCTGGAATCTTCTTTGGAAATATCCAAACCAAGCCTCTTTTCCTTGCTCTGAAACAATAATAGACCCTTAGATAGCTGTAACTATTCCCAGGTCTATAAACAGTGGGAAAGTTCATTCCCTATCCACTCCTGTTTTATCATTTTAGGTAGCCCAGCTATTTCTGACCTATATAAAAAAGCATGGAAGAGGGCGCCTGGGTGGCTCAGCTGGTTAAGCAACTGCCTTCGGCTTGGGTCATGATCCCGGAGTTCCGGGATCAAGTCCCGCATCGGGCTCCCTGCTCGGCGGGGAGTCTGCTTCTCCCTCTGATCTTCTTCCCTCTAATGTTCTCTCTTTGTCACTCTGTCAAATAAATAAATAAAACTAAAAAAAAAAAAAAAAAAAAAAAAGGAAGAAAGAACAGCTAGAAAATGGGGAGTAAAATCTCTATATTTTAATTTGTATTTTAAGAGATTTCTCTTTCATGACCACATTAGTCTGCTGTCTTCTCAACATAAAGGTATATATGTGAATTGAACTAGGAAAAGCACAGTCTCTGTCCTTATGATTATGATCTGATAAAAAATAGATATATACAAGGAATTTTGTGACAGTAATAAAAAGTTTTAATAATAAAGGCATAATTTAGGTATAGTGGGGGCACAGGGTTAAGGTGAATTGGTTTGGATTGATTCAGTAAGTTTCATGAAGGATATGCTTGATCATTTAAAAAGTCTTAATGGATTTCATTAGTAAATATGTAAGTGGGGGTTAAGGAAGGTGGTTTTGAGTGGTATTGCTGGGAAAAGTCATAGCATGTAGAAAAGAATAGCATATATATTCACAGATAGCAAATAGCATGGATATTTTATAGGTTGTATATGGAGGGGTGGCAAGAGATGGGACTAATCTGTTAAAAAGAGAGCCTCATAGGACATACTAAAAATTTGGATGTTATCCTGGTGGCGCTAGAGAGTTATTTAAGGGTTTTAGGCAAGACAATAGCACTATTAGTTTCACTTTAGATCTCTGAAGGCAGTTTGGAGAATTTGATGGAGTTAATTTTAGGGAGATTACTTCAGTAGTTTAGGTGGAAAATGGTAACTGCTTGAACTAAGGCAGTGGTTTTAGAGAGGAAGGTGCAGTGTGGAAGAAGCTTTACAAAGTGGAATATTTAAGTTCTAGCGAGTCATTGGATATGAAGAGGCAGAGGAAAGTTCTAATAATGACTCCCAGGTTTCTGATTTTGGTGGCTACTGAGTGGGCCATGAACTAGCTATCGTAAGGATTATAGGAGGAGGAACACAGCAGTGTCCAGTAGACACCTTGATAACATGCATCTGAAACTCAGATTTTAGTTTTCAGCCTGTTAAAGATAATGGAAGCTGTGGCCACATGTTTGATCACTGAGAGAATGTGTGTAGAGGGAGAAGACAAGAGCAGGAGTTCCTAGGATGCAGTCTTGAGGGAAGGCCATTACTTAAGTGTTAAGTGGAGAAAGAAGCAGGGCCCTTTATGCTCTAGAACACTGAAAGATTTATCACCATTTGAGTTAACCATAGTTTCTCTTTCAGGAATGGTAGTGCTATTGGCCTTCCGGTCCCACCTATCACAGCCTTAATCACCCCTGGTCCTGTTCGTCATTGCCAAATTCCTGATTTGCCTGTGGATGGAAGCCTGCTCTTTGAATTTCTCTTTTTCATCTACCTGCTGGTTGCTCTGTTTATTCAATACATCAATATCTATAAAACAGTGTGGTGGTATCCTTATAATCATCCTGCTTCTTGTACTTCACTGGTAAGTCTTACTAGGCTTTTAACTTCTGTATGTTAAACTTAACCAGGAAACTAGTTGGAAAGCCCAAAATTACTTTTGTTAACAATTTTTCTTCTAAAAAAAAGTTTTTCAGTTAAACCATGGATTACTTTCAGAACTATAATCTTGTAAGATTATTAAAATATAAATATCTGGAAAGGTAAAATTGAAATGAAAATGCAGAAAACCTTTAAATAATTTATCATATTATCACGAGTTTTGATGTTTAACTTTCTTTGCACTATATTAAATTTGTTGGACTTAAGGTGCTAATATGACTAAATTCCAGGAAATTTACCCTTTTAATGGCTATCTTAGGATAATGGTTGCTTCTATAACAAATAAACCCAGAATTGTATGATGCACCAGACACATAATAGTCTGAGGTAGTTGTTTTTGTTTGCAGGAGTAGCATGCTTCCATGTGGTCAATCAGGGGACCCAGACTGATGGAGACTGTGCTGTCTTCTAGTATGTGGCCTCCAAGTTGACTGTGGCCCACCTCGTTTGGCTAGAAAGGGGCAAGAGCATAGGGAAGTATAAAGGAGAGTTTCTTATGGGCCAGGTTCACACATATTCACTCTTAACTACAGGGAGACTGGAGACTGTAATTCTTTCATATGGTTTAAATGAATAAGATTGGGCTCTGTTACAAAAATAAAATTGAGACAAGGACTAGATGTCTTTGCTGAAATACATCAAAATATATTGTAGGTTTCTTCTACCCTCTTTTCATTTATTTAGGAGAGCTGAGATAGTCTTGATGCAGAGAAGTTCTCCATAGATGGGTATGTAAAATAACGAGTAAGAGCACTCTGGGTACTTTGTAGGTAGATGGCTGGCAGTGGCAGATTTGGATGGAAATACGCTCTAGGAAATCGAAGACTGTTGTGCTGGGTAGTTTGTATGTGTGTTTGGGGCTTATCAATGATTAGAAAATGTCCTTGGCCTGATGAACATAGGAATCAAATGTGGGCCAAAATATTCAAAATAATACGGGAAAGGAATAAGCATTAAAAAAAAAAAATACTTGTATTACTTGGTTGTTTCTGGAAATAACTATGAAGTATTTTCTCTCCATATTGACGATGTACCTACTTAACACCAAGTAAAGAGAATTTCGGTTTCTTTATTTAAGAATTCTAATGATTGGGTGCAGCTTGCTGTCTTGAGCTCCCCTGCTCTCTCATATATCAAGAGTGTACTTTAAAATTTAACAAACTTTCCCTCTTGTGTTACTCAAAAAAAAAAAAAAAAAAAGAACTGTAATGATTCAATGTCATATTGTGTGTTTTTTTTTTTAAAAAGATTTTATTTATTTATTTGACAGACAGATCACAAGTAGGCAGAAGGGAAGGCAGAGAGAGAGAGGAGGAAGCAGGCTCCCTGCTGAGCAGAGAGCCCAATGCGGGGCTCCATCCCAGGATGCTAGGATCATGACCTGAGCCGAAGGCAGAGGCTTTAACCCACTGAGCCACCCAGGCACCCCATTGTTTGTGTTTCTTTTTTTTAATGGTCTTTCTTTCCTGGATTATTAATTTATAAGTGTAGGAACTGTATTTCATCTATTCTTCTTTGGCCATGGTGTTGTAAAATGAAGAGACTGGATTAGATGATTTTTAAGGCTTCTTCCAGCCATGTAGCTCTATACGTAAATTTCTCACTATCTTAACAATGGCATTGGCAAAGCAGTCATTAAAGTAATCGCTTATTTTTGCAAGTATTATCTCATTTACTCCTTCTTTTAAAAACATGTAGGTACAAAAAAAAAACAAACAAACCAGAAGACTGGTATTACTGTCCCATTTTATAAATTAGAAATATGAGACCTAGAGATCACAAATCTTGTTCAAAATCACATAGTGACAAAGTGAGTACTGTCACTCCCTGCTATGCTATATTTCCTATTACTTATTCTGTGTTTAATCCATAAGTACTTTTGGGTAGGTCATTATTTAGTTTTCACTTTGACATTCCATGGAAACCTCAGGTTTTGAATTTTCAGGCTAATCAAAGAGCTCTTCTGTCAGTCAACCATTTCTGACAAGAGTTCTTTTATTTATTTATTTATTTATTTATTAAAAAGATTTTATTTATTCGACAGAGAGAAATCACAAGTAGGCAGAGAGGCATAGAGAGAGGAGGAAGCAGGCTCCCCGCAGAGCAGAGAGCCCGATGCGGGGCTCGATCCCAGGACCCTGGGATCATGACCTGAGCCGAAGGCAGAGGCTTTAACCCACTGAGCCACCCAGGCGCCCCGAGAAGAGTTCTTTTAGAAGTTCCCTACAAATGTTGCCTTGCAAGGGGGCCGGTGCTCCTGTCCTAATCAGGAAGCTGCTGCTAGAACTGCCGAGTCCAAAATTAATGCTTCCTTTCCTCTGACTCATACCACCAAACATGGGTGCCTTTTACCCTGCCCCTCTCCCCATTTCACTCAGTTCTGAATTCAGGTTTTATGTAATGCTCAAGGTTGGCAGAAACTAAGTCAAATCTAGAACTTGAGTTGCAAGAAAGTCTGGAGATGAAATTTTTCATTTTCTGGTCTGTGCAATAGCAGAAGGCACACCTGAAGCAGGTTATCCTGTAGACTGGCTCACTTATCTGCTACATACGGTGCTAGCTCACACAAACCTTAGTGTTTAATTGTGAAACTAAGAGTAACATCTGTGAAATAGCAAATATGATAAGATTTTAGCCCATCAGTCTGAAAGGGGTCTGAATCAGTAAGCTGTTCAAAGATTAATGGGCCTTGAGAGACCTAGTTACTTCCTGACACTGAAGGTATTCAAACGTGGGAGATGGCTGTGTGCCTGGGATGCTCTAGAAGGGACTTAGATCTAAACTAGTGGTCTAAATTTTGTTCATTATGTATGTCTGATTCAGAAATTGATCAGATTTATATATTGGGTTTTTCTTTTTCCATTTCAAGATCTTAATAATTATCAAAAAGAAAATGTGGACCCCCGAATATGTAAAGTATCATTGTAGCCATCAAGCAGTTAACTGAATGAGTCTTAACCCTAAGAAACATAAAAGCTAGAAGTAGTATAGTAAATTATTCAGAATATCAGAACTGGAGGGTGATTAATCAAATATTCTGGTTTATAGAGTTAATCATAAGCAGATTACCAGTTTTCAGTGATAGAGCACAGAACAAAATTTACTTAACAATTAAGATACATTAGGTGCTTAAATCATTTGATTAAAAAATGTCTTAGATGGACTGGTGATACATAAATAAGACCCTCAAACATTAGGTATGAAGTAGGGGGGTCTAGTGAATTTGCTTGCATTATTTTGGAGGAGTGAGGTGAACCAGAAGTCTCAAAGCTTAAGAGGGGATAAATATTAGAATCCAAAACACTTAGAGAAAGAGAAAAGGAAGTGATCTGAGGTAAGCCATTCTCTTGATATTCTGGCTACTCTACCTTTAAAATGTATCCCAGATCGAGCCACTCCCATCGCCCTTGCTGCTGACCCTGTTCAGTCCATCTTCATTTCTTACTTGCATTAAAAGCAGTAGCCTCCTAACTGATCTTGCCCTGCTACAGTATATTCTCCACACAGCAATCACTGTGATTGTTTTAAAATAGAACCTGGCACTCTTTGCATAGAACACTTCCATGACTTCTCATTAGGAAAAAATATAAACTTAATCTTTTGTTATTCATTACATCATTTCAGCCCTCTTACTGATTTTCAGACACACCAGGCATATGTCTTCCTGTCTTAGGGCCTTTGTGATTCCTTTTCCCTCTGCCTGGGGCTCTCTGCCTTCAGATCTTGTCATGGGTGTTACTTTGTCTGCCGTCAGCCCAAATGCCACAATCTAGAGATGTCCTCCATAACCAACAATTTAAACTGGCTCTGCAACTCCCTTTCCAGTTACTATTCATCACTCTCTTATTTCTTGCCAGTAGTTGTTACTAGGTAAAATGCTTTTGCTTGTCAGCTTGTTTGTCGTTGACTTTACACTTAAATTTATTAAAGATATGGCTTTAGTTGTTATAACAGGACGGCTAAAACAGAGTAGAACCTTATTTCCTGATTTTTTTTTTAACCTTATTTCCTGATTAGATAAAAACCAGTCATGTGATATGCCAGCGTGGCAACTCTTTGTTTCCATTGCTCTGCCACTCTCGACATGCTTCTTCCAAACCATGGTCCGAGATAGCTGCACCGACTCTTGTCAGCACATCTGGCCAGCAGGAAGGAGGAAAGGAGAAAGATAGCTCCTTCCTTTAAGGGCATGACTTGGAAGTTGTATATATCCTTTCCCCTCACATCCCTTAGCTACAAGTAGTTTTGCAAGGGAGGCAAGGAAATGAAGCTCTAGTTAGCAAGGAGTCAGTGTCCAGTTAAATTCTACTATGATGGCAGAAAAGACAAATAGAAATCCTTGCCATCCCCTTTCCCTTTCACACCACAGTAAAAAATAAGATCCAGGAGAGCAGGAAGCTTGTGTGTTAATTCTTTAGCACTGTATCCTCAGTATCAAGAAGAGTACTTTGCACACATTGTGGGTGCCCCTACTTACTTAATGAATTGAGAAGTTCAGCTTTTGAGTCTGGAAGGAGGACTCTGGAAACCTAAAGAACTTTTGACCAGCAAAATGAAAATACATCCCCATTTTGTTTGTTGCTAATGTGCTTATTATTGTGCTTATTATTTATATACTCTTAGAACTGGAGTTCTAATTACCGATAGATGCTGACAGAACTTAGAAGGAATCATACGCAGCATCTAGGTAATGCTATCATTTCTTAGGAAGAAAAGATCAAATAGAAGACACGTTTTTGTTGTGTGTTTTTTTTTTTTTTTAAGATTATATTTATTTATTTTTGTGAGAGAGCACAAGCACACAAGCTGTGGGGAGGGGCGGAGGGAGAAGCAAACTCCCCCTGAGCAGGGAGCCTGATTCCAGGATGCTGGGATCATGACTTGAGCAGAAGGCAAACGTTTAACCAACTGAGCCACCAAGGCACCCAAGACATTTTTTTAAATCAAGTTAAGAAGAAAGACTAAATTGAAAGTAATTGACATGTCAGCCTGTAGGGAGTTTAGGTTAGTAGATATCCAGTTAGATTAACATAAGCTTGCATAGAGATACCAAAAATAGGAACTCCTGAACGCTGGGAGTCCCATCTGATCCATTGAATTTGACACTCGTTATAAATATGGCATTTTAAATAAATTACTTTCTCTTTTTAAAGATTTTTATTTATTTAAGAGAGAGCCCAAGCAGGGGGTGGAGAGAGGGAGAAGCATGCTCCCTGATGAGCGGGGAGCCTGACCCAGGGCTCGATCCCGGTACCCAGGGATCATGATCTGAGCCGAAGGCAGCCACTTAACTGACTGAGCCACCCAGGGACCCCTTAAATTCTTCTTTTTTTAAAAAAAAAAAATATTTTATTTATTTATTTGACACAGAGAGAGAGAAGAGAGAGAGAAAGATCACAAGTGGGCAGAGAGTCAGGCAGAGAGGGGGTGGGGAGGCAGGCTTCCCTCGGAGCAGAGAGTCCGATAAGGGGCTCGATCCCAGGATCCCGAGATCATGACCTGGGCCGAAGGCAGAGGCTTAACCCACTGAGCCACCCAGGCACCCCAACCCTTAAATTATTCTTGCCATAATTCTGCAGGCTGTCACTCTTTAACCCAAAGCTGTAGTCTTCCTTTCAACACTGTAAACTTTCAAAAAAGAGGGGAGTACATTCCAGATAATTTAAAATAGTATTTGAGAAATTAAAGCAATCTTTGGTGAAAGCAGAAGTAAAATTAGGTAGAAAGTAGAAGGTAGGTAGTCTCTCTAAGATCTCTCAGATTCTTGTAGTCTAGACATACAAGGTGATGTAAGGAAGCTCTTCTGAGGGGCAAACCTTTTGATGTAGTAGTTCCAGCTAGATATCCATATTTCTTTCTGATGCAGTGATTTGTTTCTTTTACAGAATTTTCATCTCATTGATTACCACCTGGCAGCATTCATCACAGTGATGCTTGCAAGGAGGCTGGTGTGGGCCCTCATCTCCGAGGTAACAGCTTATTCACTATAATTTATCACTTGTAGCTAGAGGTAGTTACTAGAATGGATTTAAGCTGAGTATGTCAAGTGCCCAAATATTATAATTTGAAAATAATTACAAATTAATTTCTTTACTTCCACATGAGCTATGCTAGTTTTTTGTTTTGTTTTGTTTTTTAAAGATTGTATTTATTTATTAGAGCACAATTTGGGGAGAGGGACCAAGGGAGAGAGGTAAGCAGACTTCCCACTGAGCAATCCCAGTACCCTGAAATCATGACCGAGCCAAAGTCAGATGCTTAACCAACTGAGCCACCCAGTGGCCCCATGTGCTAGTTCTTTTTAAAAGATTTTCCAACAATATACTTAAAACTCATTGTGTTAGAATTCAAGAAAACTGTTAGAAATCTCGTTTGATAGGAGCTTATTTCTAGATTCCATGTTCTTCTGTATAATTTTTCTAATTTTATTACTTACAGTAAAAATAGAAGGAATTTTAAGTAACTATTGATATGAAGAGTTATATATAAGTGAACAGTTGCATCTAAAACTTTGTTTCAGGTAATTACTTGATATTATATACCATTTGTGGAGTTTCTAGAAAGAGACATTTGTTTGAGTTTATTAAAACTTGGGAGTTTTAAAATGAAATCAAATTTGCATAAGACTAATCTTGAAGATTAGAATCAGTGGGCAGTAGAGAAAAGACTTGGGCCATTAATACAATCTTTTTAAAATTAAATGTTGATAGAACTGGCCATTGGTTAAGATTCTTTAATATATTTGTAAACTCAATTGGAGAAGGTAAATGTGTTCTCTTAGGATTTTATTATCTTATGTCCTATAAATTATTATAAAAACAAAAACAAAAATGTTAACTTAGCTAGAGTGTCAAACAATTTTAATCTTGGAGTTTATAATTCAGTGTATAATTTTAAATTAATAGTTACTATAATCACGGATAACTGAGAGCCAACTTTTTTTCCTTCTAAAACATGCATGAAAGTATTTGTGTCTGTAAGCCCTAATTTTTAGGAACCTTATTTCTTGTGAGCACAGAGTAATTGCATGTATTAAGTCATAATCTGAGAGCCATTTGAAGTTAACTGAAAAACATTGGTAGTTGAATTACCTGTTTTTCACAAAGGGAAAGGCTGTCTAAAATCTTTTCTCCCTGGAGACACCTGGGTGGCTTAGTCAGTTAAGCATCTGCCTTCTGTAAAGGTCATGATCCCAGGGTCCTCGGATGAAGTCCCGCAAGGGGCTCCTTGCTCAGTGTGGAACATGCTTCTCCCTCTGCCTCCTGTTCCCCCTGGTTGTGCTCTCTCTCGACAAATAAATAAATAAAATCTTAAAAAAAAAAAAACAAAAAACAAAACTTTTCTCCCAAGTTTGCTATTTAGGTCATGAAAATAGGTGCTTACTTTGGATATATTACATTATGTTCTTTTTTTAGAGGAACTCAGTGGAGTTTTATGCTTTTGTATGTGAAAACAGGCAGCATTTTTTTTATCTTTCAATTACTTAGAAATGGTACTTGTATATGCCAAATTAGTATGTCCAGCTAATGTGTAAATCCTTGATAACTGGGGTTTCTACCTTGGTGATCCAAGGGTTATAACTTTATGTACCCTGTTGCTTTCTTTTGCTAATGGCTTAATAGTAGTTTAACAGTTTTTACATGACCTTAGTTGGAGAGTATATTAGCTGTTTTCTAAAGAAACCTGTAATTCTTGGGTGCCTGGGTGGCTCGGTTGGTTAAATGTCTGCCTTCGGCTCTGGTCGTGATCCTGGAGCCCTGGGATCGAGTCCCACATCAGGCTACCTGCTTGGCAGGGATCTGCCTCTCCTGCTGAGCACTCTCTCTCATTCTCTCTTTCTCTCTTTCAAATGAATAAAAAAAAAAAAAATCTTTAAAAAAAAGAAAAGAAAAAGAAACCTGTAATTCTTACTGAGAACAAAATACTTAAGCTAAATTTAAACAGACTTCTGGTCAATGACTGAAGTCTCTGTACCTTAAAGTCCATGAGAAGAACGTTTAAATAATTATGGGGTATCTATATAATGGAACAGCATGAAGCCATTAAAAAGATGAAACTGTACTGACCACTAAAATATTAAGTAAAAAAAAAAAAAAAATATATATATATATATATACACACACACATATATATATACGTGCATATATAAAACAATGTTTAAAATAAGATGGGTAGAAGGAATAAAATACATTTGTTTATGTATGAATAAATTATCTCTAGAAGGACATACAAACTAATAACAAGCTGCCTAGTTGTGGCTGGGAACAGGACCAGAAGGTGGGAAATTCAGTACAAACACTATTATACATTTTTTATTTTGAGCATTTGTGACTATATTACCTATTCAGAAGTTAAAAATAGGAGCTGTATAGTGATTCTTTTCTTAAAAAAGCTAAATCAGATGGTAAGACCCATCATAAATCATCTTTCCTTCCTTTCATTAAAATATTTGTCTTTTGGGGGTTTTTTTGGGGGCTTATATATCACAGAAAGGATCCTTACCCTGAGAAAGACCAATCATTTTTAAGGAGAAGCTGGAGGTAATTAATAAAAATGCTGAATACTATTCCAGGAGGAATGCTTCCAACTATATAAAACTGTTTATTCACCACCAGGCCATTTCTAGTTCTTGACTTGCTCCACAAGACCAGAAAGTTACTCAGCTATTCTCCCAACCTGAGGCAACTCCCATTTTATTTTATTTTATTTTTAAAGATTTTATTTATTTATTTGAGAGAGAGAGCACACAAGCAGGGAGGAAAGGGAGAAGCATTACAGGGAGCCAGATGCAGGGCTCAATCGCAGGACCCTGGGACCATGACCTGAGCAAGATGCTCAACAGACTGAGCCACTCAAGCATCCTTGCAACTTCCTTTTTAAAAAACTTGTTCTAAATAGGAAGGTAGTACATTTTATTTTAAAAAATAAATAAATAAAAGGAAAACCCTAAAATATAAAGCAGGAGAAATTTTAAATTACAACTTCATTATTGAAAGGGCCATATTTTGGTATATTTGGTATATAAATTTTTATTTGCATATAAACCATACTTTAACATTACTATTAGGATTATTTTTCTACTCCTTACCTGGCTCATTTTTGCTTATTCTTTAACCCCAGCTAAAATACCACTTCCTCAGAAAGGCTTCCCTAGATTGGGGTCTTTTGTTACTTGCTTTCCCTTACATCCTGCTTTTTTCCTATAGCACTTACCACAATTGTAAAAATAATTATTTGTGTAAATATAAGTTTAATATTTGTTTTCTTATTTGGGCAGCCTCATAAAGACAGAGTTCTTAGTTACTACTATGTCCCTAGGACCTGATATAGTATCTGCCGTACATAGCATAATGGTTAAGAGCTTGGACTCTGAAACAAGACAAAAATGACAAATACATCCAGGCTCTGCTACTGTGGTGACACTGGGCAGAACAGCCTTTTTATTTTGAAAATGGAGGCCGTGAGGACACCTGGGTGGCTGAGTCAGTTAAGCGTATGCCTTCAGCTCAGGTTGTGATCCTAGGGGCCTGGGATTGAGCCTTGCATCAGGCTCCCTGCTCAGTGGAGAGCCTGCCTGCTTCTCCCTCTTGCTCTGCCATTCCTCCTACTGTGCACAGTCTGTCAAATAAATAAATAAAATCTCTTAAAAAAGGAAAGAAAATGGAGGTGATAGAGTAATTCCAAGCCACTTAAATGCCTTCCTTAGGCTTTGACAGGTAAGGTACATTGGCATGAGGTATGTATCAGGGGAGTGATAAACAATTATTTGCCATACTGTTACTGAGAACAGTTTGAACCTTCTCTATGGTGTTAATTCAACTGCTTCTTTGCATTTATAAATAACTATATAAGTGCATATATATTATATATGCTATGTAGTATATTGAGTAAATTAAGAAATGAATAGATGAAGGACCTGAAAAGTTCCTTATCCCCTCCCATTGCTATTGACCCTACATAATTTCTTCCCCTTTCTACATTCTGACACTGCTGTTTTAAGGTTGTAGGAATCTGCCATTTTCCCCTATATTTTGCTCATTCTCTTCCTAGTTCATTCTGAAAGAAAATAACATTGCAGCGCTTCATGTTTAGACAAGTATGCTTTCTTACTATATTTAATCTGTCTTTAAAATGTGGGATTAAGGAAAAATATTTGAATAGCTGTCATACAAAGTAGTGGAAGTGATTGTCCATTATTTCCATGTTTGCAAAAGTCAAAAGAGAAGCTTTTATTTATATAGGGATTTGTCGGAGAAGATCTGATTATTTTTTGAAGGTTCAGTAATTCATTAAATATTAATTCAGCAAATAGACTGGGGGGAGGATTCCAAGGAAAATGGGACATTGTTGCTACTATTGAGGTTATTATAGTTCAGTCCAAAGTCAGATAAATTAATGGTTCAAGGCCTTTACAAAAAAATTAGCTGGTGGATTATTAAAATATAGGTTCCATGACTTAAACAGTTTTGTTCCCTGTATCTCGTAAGGAAAGGCAGTAGGCATTTTCAGGTTCAGTAAGCAGTCCAAGTAATTTTGATGAATGTGGTCCATGGGTCATACTTTGAAGCCCCAGTGTAAATAAATTAGACAATGTCATAAGAACTTAAGCGAGGTCTGTATGAGACACTGGGAATACAAGGAGGAACCAACAAACTGCCTGGAAGAGTCTGAATCTTTAAAAATAAGATAAGTGGGATGGGGCAGTTTTTTTCTTCTTTCCTCCCCCCCTCCCTTTTTTTTGAAGGGGGCAGATTTCCACTAAATCTAATTCCTTGAATCGCATTGCTTTTGAATAAGGCCATTTAAAAATGTTCCTTTTGGTGCTTCCAAACTTTCAGGCCACTAAGGCGGGTACAGCATCTATGATTCACTACATGGTTCTGATATCAGCTCGCTTGGTGCTACTCACTTTATGTGGATGGGTACTTTGTTGGACCCTCGTCAATCTCTTCCGGAGCCATTCAGTCCTCAATCTCCTTTTCCTTGGCTACCCGTGAGTACTCCAGTTTTACCATTTTACCTGTAAGTTTTTAAAGAAATTATTTGGGTCAAGCAAACAATAAGTGAGGAAGATTAAATTCTTCAAATATAAGCCAAAAAAAAGCTCAGAAAATTGGAAAAAATCAGTGGGTAGGGTGACTTATAATTTATTTTCTATACTAGGCTATACAGTTGGGGCAACAGGGGTAACTCAGGACTGTCCCAGGAAAACTGGAGAAGTATGGTTATTCTACCAATGGTGAATATTTTAATTGGCTCTCTTCATCAAATGAAGTGCCCAAGTGCCACCTACATTGGCAGTATATAGTTGTATCTTATTATACACATGGGCTTTTAAACTCTTCTGCATAGTTTAACTTGTATATTTTGGGCTAATACTTTCTTCATTGGATGTTAGTAGGTAGCTACCATTTATTGCTGTTATATGCTAGGTGCTGGGCTAGGTGTTTATAAACATCACCTCATGAAATCATCCCCATAACCCAGGAGGCTGTGTATTTAGTCTGACATAACAGTTCCAAAGTACTAGTGGCTTTAAAAATTAGAAGTTTATTTCTTTCTTCTATTAAGTATGTGTGTAAATCATCTTGGAGAGCTGTGGCAGCTAGCTTCCATGGTCTTGGGACCCAGGCTCCTGCTATCTTTTTTGGTCCACTCCTCCATAGCAGTATAGAGTATAAGGGAGAGTAGAAATTTGTCTTTAGCAGAACAGCTGTACCTCAACTAAAAATTCTGTTGCAGCGGAAGAGCAGGAGAACAGTGGCTCTTGGCAGACAGTTAGCAGGCTTCGCTACAGGTAAAGAGAGATTAAGAGATTAAAAATCTTTCCTGTGGTCAATTAGAAAGACTTGGGTCTTTGTGATTCTGGAGTTCTTGTTTGCACCATTCCGCTTTAATCAGTAGTTCTCAAAGTGTGGTTCCCAGAAGTGCAACATCAGCATCACCTGGAATCTTTTTGGAAATAGGAATTCTCAGAATCCACCCCAAATCTACTGAAACAGAAACTCCAGAAGTAGGACCTAGCAATTTGTCTTTTAACAGCCCTTCCACATGATTTTGATGCTTTCTTAAGTTTTGAGAATCATTGCTTTGTGTAAGCATGGGTTTTAAGTAGTTACATGGCCTGAAGTCAAGGCATAATGGGCAGGGATGGCAGGAAGAGTCTTTCTATTGGTTGTCCTATGGTAGGTCTAATTATACTGTTTACTTATTTATTTTTCCAATTATATTGTTTAATTATTTAAGGCAATCATCAATTCAGTTCATTAGTATTACCCTTTTCCCTACAAAATGAACTCTATATTATAAACATCATTTTCCATGATTCATATTTATTATAAGGCATATATTTTACATCAGTTGTTTCTGTATTTCTAGATTAATATTTCAGTTTCTTCAACTTAAGATGATTTCATTGTTCTGTTTCTGAACAACAGCTGGTTGAATCAGGTTTAACTATATTTGACTTGAAAGGCTAAATATGGACATAACAAGGAATATTTTGGCCAGGTTTAAAAGGATTACCATGTCAAAATGACTAGCCAACTTTTTCATTTCAGTTGAGGAATGTAAAGAAACTTACTTATTTTTTAAGGCTCTCCACACCCCTGTAAAACAATGAAATAAGCATGTAATTTAAACAGATTTTTTTTTAAAGATTTTATTTATTTATTTGACAGATAGATCACAAGTAGGCAGAGAGGCAGGCAGAGAGAGGAAGGGAAGTAGGCTCCCTGCTGAGCAGAGAACCCGATGCGGGGCTCGATCCCAGGACCCTGGGACCATGACCTGAGCCGAAAGCAGAGGCTTTAACCCACTGAGCCACCCAGGTGCCCCTAAACAGATATTATATTTAAATATATTTGCCTTCTTCACTTTTTAAAGTTGTATAATCTTTTATCTAACTTAAATTTAAAAAATTAGTGTAAGAAGTTTTACTAGACAATGGCAGTAACCACATCTTTATTTTCTTATTTATTCATAGGTTAAAAAAGTGACTGTTTACTGCTTCGGGTTTTTTGTTTTTTGTTTTTTTTTTTTAAACTTGATTCTCAGCTAGCTTCTCACTTTAGGGTAGGTTAGTCAAATGACTAATGTTGTAGCTCTTACATTATCTTAAATCTATGCACTGCTTTCTGTAACCTCTGCTGTTACATTCTAAACTTCCATCTGGTCTTCTGGTAATCCATTCTTGCCTTCTTCCTTTTCATTTTTTTTTTTAAATATTTTATTTATTTTATAAATAGGCAGAGAGGCAGGCAGAGAGAGGAGGAAGCAGGCTCCCTGCTGAGCAGAGAGCCCCATGCGAGACTCGATCCCAGGACCTTGAGATCATGACCTGAGCCGAAGGCAGAGGCTTTAACCCACCCAGGCGCCCCTCCATTTTTTATTATAGCTGTAATGCTTTTCAGAATGGAAGTTGAATTATGTCACTAACCCTCTTTAAAATTCTTTAATGAATCATTTCCTTTATCCCCTTTACCTTATGGAGCCTCCAAAGTCTAAGCCTTTGATGCTGCCCTTCTAGTTTCTCTCATTCTACACTGTATCAGTTATCCATTGCTATATAATGCTATGACAAACAGCTACAAACCCTTGGTAGCATTCCACAATATTTATTTATTGTGCATATGTTGGAGTCAGCTGGAAGTCAAGCAGCTCTCCTGGTCTTAGCTGGGTTCACTCACACTTGAAATTCATCAAATGGCATGAAAGCAGGACCCAGAGTGCAAGCCCGTGTCAGGCTTCTGATCACATCATGTTTGCTGACATTCCATGGGCCAGAACAAGTTGCATTGTTGAGCCATCGTAGGGCTAGGGCAGGGTCACTTCACACACAGAATGAGGGCTGTGCAGTAAGACTACAGGAAGGGTTAAGAAATGGGGCCATTGTTGCAACTGCCACACACCCTAGCCTCTCGTGTCACCTCTACATGTGCAGCTTGTGTTTCAGCAATATTGACCGGTTTCTCTGGCCTTCACGGTTTTGCACATGTGTGAGTTCTGCCTGTTGCTTCTTCATTTACTCCTTCCCACACTACTGCTCCAGCGCACATTCACAGTAGATTGCGGAGCTGCTACCCATCCTCCCTTATGTCATAACAAGCTTGCTTTCTCCCTCCGTAGAAAACTATGAATAGGTGAATTTGTTAATATTTTTATAAAATATAGAACTATATAGGGAATCTTTTATTTGCTGTTTTTCATATCTGAATTTATGCCAGTTAAATGACCATTTTATTTATAATACATAAGTCACAATGTAGACATTACTTAATGAGGACTGGGGAAAGTATTTTTAAAAGTTTTAAGGAACCAAGGTTGAAATAACTATAAGAAGTTATGAAAAGTCTCAAAATATTAAGTCCTTTGACCAGCTTAGTCTAATTGTAGAAATTTATTATACATCTAGAATTTTTTTTCATTAATCCATCAGATATTTTTTAAGTGTGTAGTATGTTTCAGCCACAATTCTAGACATCAGGGATATTGCAGTGAATTAAGCAGACCCAAATCTCTGGTACACAGAACTTAGATTATAGTAAGGGGAAGAGAGGCCAAACAAACAAACAAGCAAAAAAACCACCCAAATAAAAAACCTGAAAAATATGTAAAACACATGGAGGGGTAAGATCTCTGAAGAAAAATAACCAGACAGGGGGAACTTAGGAGTGCCTGTAGGATTGGGGTGGGTAATATAGCGGGGAGGCAGGGGGAGCCCCTCACTAAGAAGGGGAAATTGGAAGTGAAGGGCAAACCATTTGAAAATTACCAGATGCACGCAAAATCATGTAGGATTTTATCCCTACATTCATATTTATGGTAATGCAAAGTAGGAAATCACCCAAATTTCCAACAAGAGAGAAGTGGGTAAATTAGAGTGCATCTGTATGAGAATTATAGTATCTTTAAAAATTGTTATAGAAAAAGTATGTAATGATATGAAAAGAATGCTCAAAATAGATACCCATATATAAACACACTCAAAGTTATAAAACGGTTTATAATATATGTGACTAAACATAGAAAGAAGTATGAAGTCTGTGCACCCAGTTGTAAAAATTAAAAAAGTCTTCATTTTTTGGTGTTTTCTGTTTTTTCACTGTGATTTCTGTAGTCTTCTATTATTCTACAATGAATGTATATTGCCTTTGTGGGAAGAAATTCAAGAACGTCCCTGATGATGAATTTACTGTCAACAGAGTCCCTGTTCTGTTACGTTCATCCTTGTGAATCATGACTGTTTTACTAACATAGTTATGTTAGATCTAGATTTGATCATAGGTGGCATCTGTGGTCTCATTTTCATATTTACCGTCTTCTACAGGTTTGGTGTTTATGTTCCTCTCTGCTGTTTCCACCAAGATAGTAGAGCTCATCTTCTTCTCACAGACTATAACTACATGGTTCAGCATCAGGCGGTAGAAGAAAGTGCCTCAACTGTGGGTGGCTTGGCCAAATCCAAAGACTTCCTCTCCTTATTGCTGGAGTCTCTGAAAGAACAGTTTAATAATGCCACGCCCATCCCCACGCACAGCTGCCCCCTCTCTCCAGACCTCATTCGCAATGAAGTGGAATGTCTGAAAGCGGATTTCAACCACAGAATCAAGGAAGTTCTCTTCAACTCCCTCTTCAGTGCCTACTATGTTGCATTTCTCCCCCTGTGTTTTGTGAAGGTAAGTGGTTCCTTGTATGTGCTTCCTCGATTTGTGTGTGAATGACATAAACTGGGTATTTCTTATTTAATCCCCCTTTTCTCTGTCTCCCCTTTGGCAGCCTGGATGGTGGAGTTCGGCTGCATCTGGAGTGCACTAATACCGCTCCTGGTTGGCGGATAGGTATTTCCATATATGTGATGCACCCGTGGTGGTCCCCTCTTTTTTTTTCTTCCTTTTTTAAAGTTTTTTTTTTTTTTTTTTTTTTTTTTTCCAGTTTCTGGGGAAAATAAAGTTTGTGTTTATACTAGAATCAGTATGTAGTAGCCTAAGAGGATTGAGGTTTTAATACAATTCAGCCTACTCTAGTTGATCTTAACGTGGTTAATCAGGAGTTTCCTTGGATTTAATCTAACCTTCATCTAAATTTCAATTTACTTCAGTGGAAAAGAAAAATGGTCTGGATGTCACTTGGGCCCAAAATCTTTTGGGACATTTTAGTGCCCTTTCTTCACCCATTGAGAAGCACATCTGCAGCTGGAGTGGTCATTTACAGAGGGCACTCACCTCTTCTAGAAAGGAAGCACTTAAAAAATAATTGCCTCTCCCTCCCATCCCTAATTCGTACAGCCAGAAAGTCAGGTTGCAGGATTTTGGAGGACTCTGCTCTTGAACTTTCTGCACGGACAGCAGGACAACCAGTGCATGTGTGACTCAGTGTGGCGTTTGCCTACAGGGCGTACATACGCGCAGCCGTCCCTGCCTTCTTGCTGAACAGTGCGCGAATCATTTCTCCCTCTTCTGATTTCTTCCAGAGTACCCAGTACTATGACATGCGCTGGTCATGTGAGCACCTCATTATGGTGTGGATCAATGCTTTTGTCATGCTCACCACACAACTGCTGCCGTCTAAATACTGTGATTTGCTACATAAATCAGCCGCTCACCTGGGCAAGTGGCAGAAGCTTGAACATGGGTCCTACAGCAATGCTCCACAGCACATGTGAGTAGCCTAGAGGGTAAAACCATATAACACCTTCTACATGCTGCTGATCATGTTTATTTGCTTTGTATGTCATTCTTGTTCTTGGCTTTGAACATTTGATTTTTAGTTTTTTGTCTACATGGAAGCTTGTCATCACTCTAAACTGAACACAGAGGACATTAACCCATTCCCACCACCATCCCCAGTCCCTCCTTAAATGCCTCCTACCTTTCAGCTGCCCGGTCACCCTGGAGTGTGAATTTGTTTCCGGAGTTTTCTTTCAGTTTTAACCCTTTGCCCAAATTCACAGAGTCATGATATATTTTTAATTCTCTTTGGAAGACTGTAAGATTCATCTTCTCCTAATTGCCACAGCTAAATAGTTGCTAGCTAATCCTCTCACACTGAGGCAGCTAGAATTTGCTTCTCTCATCTCTTCTTTCTAATAAATGCAAATTTGTTCTAATAATTTTCCTTGCTTGCATTTTTTATTATCTTTTTTCTTAAACATGCTAATGAATGTTTCCCTGTTTTTCCCATATTTAAATGAAAGCTGTCCCTAATTGAGTTCACTCTGAGTGTTCCTTTCATCGTGTCCCCTTCTCAGTCATTTCTCTGCATGGTCCCTGTGATCCAAAATGGTTAACTTGAGAACCTTTTTGTTCCTCTCTTTCCCTTCACCATACCTTCCTTTCAGACCTGGACCATGTTCATCTTCCTCCCTTTTATAATTGGAACATTTCACAAATTTCATCACCTAGAAATTCTTTCCTAATGAAGTGGGACAGATTGAGGGGACTTTCTTTTCCCCTCTTCCCCCCTCAGAGTCCTCCCTTCAATTATCTGCCTTGATGTCTGATACAGATTAGCACAGGCCTTCAAGCCCAGGAACTGAAAGAGATTGGGCCAGGCTGAAAAGAAACCCGACTGTGGGCAAAGGACAAATTTCAATAAAAATTGAAAATACAATCCACAGTACTAGTACTGTACATCTTCAGGCTCCTGATGGCACATGGCCATGAGGTGTATCATCACTTTAATGCTGGTAAGTGTGAGCAAGGCCGACGGAACATTTTCGGAACTGGGAAAACTTCAGGGTGCTAGACTTTTTTCTTTTTTTTGTTTTTGTTTTTGTTTTTTTGTTTGTTTAACATATCTAAAATGTTGTCCCAGTTCTTACCCTAGGAAACTAACCTTTCCAAAATCAGGAAGAGATGAATTAACTTAGATTTTTTAAAAAAACTTAACCTGAAGATCCCCATCCCTGCCCCAACTCCATTACATTGGTGCTGGAAACAATGAAGCTTCTTCCGTAACTTCTTTTTCCTAGAGAAACTTCTATAAAAATAAACCAGGAAAGTGGTAAAAAGTAAAATCTGTGTGTCAGTACCTTGTGTGTCTCTCTTCTGTATAGCTTCACGCATATAGGAGGCATTTGAAATATGTGACAGACTGATTTTCTATAGCTTTTTGGGATTAATTCTGCAGTAAATATCATGCTGATTTGACAATATGTTCATTTCTCCACTACTTTCACCACAGTCTACTTTCTGTTCTTTTTTTTTTTATTTTTTTTTTTAAAGATTTTATTTATTAATTTGACAGAGAGAAATCACAAGTAGACAGAGAGGCAGGCAGAGAGAGAGAGAGGGAAGCAGGCTCCCTGCCGAGCAGAGAGCCCGATGCGGGACTCGATCCCAGGACCCTGAGATCATGACCCGAGCCGAAGGCAGCGGCTTAACCCACTGAGCCACCCAGGCGCCCCATTTTTTTTTTTTTAAAGATTTTATTTATTAATTTGACAGAGAGAAATCACAAGTAGACAGAGAGGCAGGCAGAGAGAGAGAGAGGGAAGCAGGCTCCCTGCCGAGCAGAGAGCCCGTACTTTCTGTTCTTGTTTATTCTCTCTAGCATTTCCATCAGTAGATTTTGCTCACTTGGGGTTGAGATGACAGTCCATCTGATTACACTCGGTTTTCTGGCTCATAGTTGCCTTACACATTAATTTCTGCTCAATCTCCTGAGCCTCATAAGTCCTTTGACACTGAGTTCATTGTATCACTTTGCAGCCTCTCTACTGTACAGCAATGAAGTTATGATAACAAAGCCTTCCTAACTCTTTCCAGTTTGTGCAGTGTATCCTCAGAATTCAGGCAGATGAAGCCTTGCATACTTAATTCCTTCTTAGAAATGTAGGGGGCCTTGCCAGACTCCATCTTATTTGTAATTGCCAACATGTTAACATTGCATTTCTTTCTCCCTTAGTTGGTCAGAAAATACAATATGGCCTCAAGGGGTGCTGGTGCGACACAGCAGATGCTTGTATAGAGCCATGGGGCCTTACAACGTGGCAGTGCCTTCAGACGTATCCCATGCCCGCTTTTATGCAAGTACCTCTTATTTCTTTTCAAACATAAACTTAGTGGTAAGTGTCAGGTGGCCACTATGTGTGTAAGCACCTAGCACAGTGTGTGGCACATGGTAATTACTATCACTCTAATACTGGCCCTTGTCTTTTGGAAATGTGGGGTTTTTTTGTTTGTTGTTTTTGTTTGTTTGTTTGTTTTAAGATTTTATGTATTTATTTGAGAGAGAGAGCTAAAGAGCACAAGCATGGGGAGCGGGAGAGGGAAAGGGAGAAGCAGGCTCCCTGCAGAGCAGGGAACCGGTTGTGGGACTCAATCCCAGGAACCTGGGATCATGACCTGAGCTGAAGGCAGACACTTAACCATCTGAGCCACCCAGGCACCCTGGAAATGTGTTCTGTAAAGCAGTTTGAAGATCAATACCATTGTCCCAACTGCAACAGCTTCAAGTCATATTGGGATTTGTTGTGTCTAGTATTACCTGGATGGAACAAGTAGGCAGTTATTTAAGACTTCCCTTTTTCATCTTACAATTTTTATTTGTAGTTAGTTTATCCTTATGTTGTGTTTATGTGTCGTTAAGTGATATTTAATACAGTAATAATGTAATGGGTTTGGGTGTTTGGGTTTTTTGTTTTGTTTTGTTTTGTTTTTGTATTTGTCCCATGTATTACCTCCTTAAAGTACCTTGACTTCTCTTTTGAAAGGAAGACAAATGCCATGATCTCTGGCCTTTTACCTTTTCCTGGATTAAAAGGAGAAAGGAGGAAGCAGTAGACATCCATTAAACCCAGCTTCTATCCCATTTTATGTATGCCTTGGATTATGTCTGTTGCTCTTTCAGTTTTCCTGGAAATTCTGACACTAGAGGCAGAAGTATTTATTTATATGGGAAAGGCTAGCTAGCTGATCAGTGGCATTGGGGAAAAGACGGTGCATGCAGGGGACTGTTCATTGTGCGGTGCATTGCCTTTGAATAGAGGTTACAGTCTAAAAAAGAATTGGAAATCTTTTTTTGAGATACTTGAATCTCATTCACCCTCCCTCCCAGTTCCTTGTGAGGGTACACAGGCTTTCTGGTTCTGCAGGTGTTTGCTGCTAAGGGCCTTTCACTTAAATACTGGGAACTTCACATCAGGGCTGGATGCTTGTAAATACAGTTGGGCGGGGGTTGGGGGCCGGGGGAGGCAGTTGGTAGCTGAGGACAAGGTGGGGCTGAGAGGAGCATGGGGCAAGTACAAGGCCCTTGAATGAGGAATCTAGGGAGGAGCGGACTCAAGTCACAACCACATAAGGATTTGGTTTCTACATAGATTAGTTAAACAGTCAGCTTTATTCCATAGGCCATTAATGACTTCTTTTGACTGTAGTAAAAGAAACCTATAATAAGATATTCTACTGGAGTTTTCTGCTTGGAAAATAAGTATTTTCCTTGCTAGTATGTTGGATAGCTGAAGAGTCAGGTGAAATCCAAAGAATAAGGATTAAGGAAATTAATTTATTACTGATTTTGCATGATCAAACAGGTAAATCAGTGCTTCTCAAAGTGGTCCTTGGGCCACTTACATATAAATCACCTGGCTCACTCTTTAATTCAGGGTCCCAACCCCAGACTTTTGAATCAGAATGTCTGAAGGATTCCAGGAATTTGCAGCATTTACCTATCTGGAAATGATTCTTAGGCATACTGAAGTTTTGAGAACACTCATTTAAAATGTGCCGACTGCCTATAGCTATTAGAAGTTAAAACCCTTCCTCACCTTTCTACTCATTCAGTTTGTAGCTTACTGGCACATTTAATTTTAATTGTTAATAGGCTAAACATTTTCTTCCTCTCAGAGAAGGACCTAAAGAACCTGGCTACCTTTCAGAGCTGTCGTGACGGTTTGGCTTTATTCTCACATTTGAACTTTGAGGTCCAAATTAGTTTATTTAGATCTGATATAGTACCATTGCCACAGTTTGCAATTTATTGCCTCTATCTTTCTATTCATAATGTGTTTTTATTAGTAAACCAGGATTTAACCTCTAAGAGTGAAGAATTTGGTGGAATGAAAACAGTGAGCAGCCCTGTTTTTAGCCAGACTCTAATTCTGACTAATTTTTCCTTCCTTCCTCTTTGTCCTATCTGTGCACCCTACTTCTCAATATCCAGAAAAAAACCCAGCAGAAATATATGGTGTAGAGGATTTTAGTCCGTAATGATGGTAGATAAATGGTTTAAGGGAAAATTAAGAAATTATTGTTTAGATACTTCAGCTTATAAGACTTCCCCTCCCCTCAGACTTCTCTAGTGTTTATGTCTTAGACCAGCACACAAACTAACAATGATTTTTGCTTTTTAAAATCATTCATTTTAAATGGCTTTAAGTACCTATATAATATCTTCAGTTTTTGCCTCTTGATTTGCAAAATCTAAAATATTTTCTAGTCAGTCCTTTATCTAGCCCTTGTCTTAGATAAATGTACTTTTGATTATCTCAAATAAAATATATACCCAAGATAAGATAGAATTTAAGAAAAATGTTTAGAGGCAGTTCTTTTAGGTGTGATCCCTTTTCCTATCTCAGGACATTTTGAAATAAAATTTATTTCATTATTCATTGAGCAAAAAGGAAAAGGTTTGGGTCTCTACAGCAAGAAATAGCCTGATTGATGTTCAGTATGCAGGAACCTATAAATACGAAATCATTTTAGGAGAAAAATGTGAGAATAACTGTAGTCTTTACTTTTTAATGAAATAATATTTTGCTTTTCATCTTCCTTACAGTTCCTATTTCATCGTCCATTAAGGCTGTTAAATCTGCTTATCCTTATTGAGGGCAGTGTCGTCTTCTACCAGCTCTATTCCTTGCTGCGGTCGGAGAAGTGGAACCACACACTTTCCATGGCTCTCATCCTCTTCTGCAACTACTATGTTTTATTTAAACTTCTCCGGGACAGAATAGTATTAGGCAGGGCATACTCCTACCCACTCAACAGTTATGAACTCAAGGCAAACTAAGCTGCCTCTCAACAATGAGAGAGAACTCAGATAAAAATATTTTCATACGTTCTATTTTTTTCTTGCGATTTTTATAAGTATTTAAGATATTTTATATTTTGTATACTATTATGTTTTGAAAGGTGGGAAGGGTAAGGGATATTAAATGTATCCACAAACAAGGTGATGTGATCTTTCATGTGTTAGTACATTTGAATAATAACACAGGATGAGAGGTGTGCCTCTCCAGTAAAGAGATTGATTTGTTCGTATGGCTCTGGAATAACTCATTCATTTACAACATCTCCTGTATCACTTTACACCGTACCTTCGGTATGTCTACTTTTCCATTCCTCTCAGTTGGCCTTCCTGCTACAGAAACGGAGATCAGTGGAGTTGCCCGACAGCACCTATTCTCTTTCTCTCTGGCTGGCTAACAGTATTGGAATACTTGGGGCAAAGCATGGCTTATGGTCCTGGCTGGGACTTTCTCTGTTGCATCATGGGAGGAAAACTCAGCATTTAGTTCTGCCCAATGACATTCAAAAGTACTTACGAATAAGGTGCTCTCCTGAAACTCAGCGGATATTGCTGTTCTTTTCCCTGTTCTTTCACTTCTTTTGCCTCTTAAGATTTTTCTTTAATTATTAGCTGTTTGAAATGATAATTTTTAAGGCAAAGTCTTTAGAGTGCCTGCACCCAGGAAGAAGGTGTATGACTGGACCAGTGGGAGAAGATGAGTGCAAATGCCATGTGGGCTGGAGTGCGGGCAGGCTGAAGATCCCTGCCGCCTAGAAGAATGGGCCAGTCCTCAGCTAAACAATCTTGGATACGGTCTGAGCAGCAGCCCACCTACAACGGCATGTTCGGAGTTATAAGCAGAAGTGAACTAGAAGAAGTTACCTCTTTGTCCCCCGATAATTTGATCTGTGCCTAAAATGTGTGTTTTTAGTTTCAAATTCCAGAACCTCTGTGTTTGTGAGCATTAACCCTTGCCAGTCCATGTCCGTATTCTCGAGAGGTGATCTTAGTCAATTGATGTCACTAGTCATCTAAACTTCTGAGGCCTTGTCTTGAGAGCCTAAAATATATTCTCATGGGTTTTCTGTGCTTGGTTTGGCTTTTTTACACTATGAACTTTTTGGGGAGACACAATATGACTTATAAAGTAAAAAGACCAATCATGTAATTTCATAAACTGGCTCTGAAAACAATTCTTACAGAAGCGTTCCCAGCAGGTTTTCAGCAAGGCAGCACGATGAGGGCTAGGGTATATATACAGCTACCCAAGGTGACTTCTGTGTTTAAATTAACCATTGTTTCCTTAACTATTTTGATGTGTATACTTTTTTTTTAAGTTACATAATTTGGCAATTTGAGTCTATTTAGCTATTTAACAAATGCATGTTGACCACCAGGCACCATGTTAGGCACCGGGGATATGGACAGCAGTGAGTAAGGAATGAAAAGGCCCTACCTTCATAGAACTTACAATGTGGGGGGTGCAAGGTGTGCCATAAATAAGTTTATATATAATGTCCCTGGTAGTAGTAAGTGTAGTAAAGAGAAAATAAATCAGGGCAAGGAAATAAAAAGTACTAGGAATGGCATTGCTAGAAGGCATCTCTGAGAAGGTAATTTCTGAGCAAAGCAATGAAGCAAGACTGAGCCATATAAATAGCTTTGGGGAAAGGCAGTGGCCTAAGATGGGAACAATTTTAATATACTGGAAAAATAGCAAGGTAACCACAGTGTATTGGTTGGTTTCATAAATGGTTCAGCCTAAATACGGTAGTTCTCAGAGTGAAGGAGGACAGGAAGGTTACCATTTCAGTATTCTTTCCTTAGGGTCTTAAAAATAGGCTTTCTTTTGACTAACAAATTATTATTTTTTTTAAGATTTCATTTATTTGAGAGAGAGAGGATACATGAGTGGTGGGGAGGGGGAGAGACAGAAGGAGAAGCAGACTCCCTGGCTGAGCAGGGAGCCCAACTCGGGCCTTGATCCCAGAACCCCGGGATTATGACCTGAGCAAAAGGCAGATGCTTGACTGACTGAGCCACCCAGGCACCCCTTGACTAATAAACATCTTGATGAGTTTACTTGACAGTTAAGAGCAAATTGGGTGGTCCTGACATGAAGATGTCTCATCAAAATGGCTCCAACTTGGTTTTGTCACTGAAAAGTAGCCCAGATAACTAATTAGAGATAACAGACTACTCTTGTAGTAGTGTGTAGTAGATAACACCCACTCTGGTTTGACCTTGGCCGTAATCCTAAACAGGATGGTACAGGAGGACCAGATGCCAGGCTGGGTAAACAAATGAACGAGGATAAGAAATAGAAACTAGTTTGGGGTATAGGAATGAAGAAGTGCCCCCTCTCTTTTCAGATACGACAGCATCTGGGAGATAAAAGTTGCAGTTCAATGTGCTGGTACACATTTCAGATGCCCTTTTAGGAGGTGCCATATTCAGATGGGGAAGAGAAAAATTACCAGTGACCTGTGTATCCTACTACTTACGGATCATGTGAGAGAAAGGACAACATCATCTTTGCTTAGTGATAGGAGATCCATACTCAGTAAAGGATGGCCTTTGGGTGGTTGTTTATATACTGAGAAATTAAATGGTATGTGGAAAAATGGTATATAGCAAAAGATCAGTTGGGTGAACTTTGGATACAAGAAAAGGAAGGAAGATGCTCGGCCAGCTGTTAGGGTGACTTAAGGTAGGTAAGTAGAAAATAGTTCACAGGCATGAGCATGATGGAGATGTTCCTCAGTATCCTATTTATTTCGATTCCATGTTATATTCCTTAAGCTTCTTTCCCCTCCCTATCAAATCATCACCCCACTATCCCTCTCCCATTTCTATTTCCTGAGCAATTATTATGTACTGGACACTGCTGGGTGCCAGAGATAGTGATGTTTAGAGTTGATTAATACAAGGCAGGTAAGTAAATCAGTAATAACAACAAAGGGGTATTCGGAAAGGAAGTATATACAAGGTGCAGAGGTGATGCAGAGAAGAGTCTCCAACTTTGCTTGGAATCTGCAGTGTCAGGGAGGACTTCACTGCGGCAGTAACACATAGCATTTTAAGGGAGGACTGGGAGAGTACCACATAAATGAGGGGGAGAGGTTGCATGCAGGGGAACAGGATATACAAAAACCCAAGGCATGGACTTCCACCAGTTCTTAAATAACTAGTTCAATAATGCTAGAGAAGTAGGCAAAGACTAAATAGGAGGACACAAAGTCCATGTTAAGGGGTTTGAACTTTTATTATCTTCTAAATCACAGGTTCTCAAAGGTGTGATCCTTGGACACTACATCAGATCTACTAGGTCAGAATCTTGAGAGTAAAGCCCAAAACTGCCCCTTTCACAAGCACTTCAAGTAATTCTTAAGCAGACAGAAGACTAGGAGTTAAAGACAGCTAATGAAAGATTTTCAATTTAGGATTCATGACCCAGAGGGTTCTCAAGTCAGGAGTTCTCAAAATATAATCTCTGGATCTGTAGCAGCAGCATCGCCTAACAGGGAATTTACTAGAAACAGATAATTTCAAGCCCCGCCCCAAACCTACTGAATCATAAACTTTGAATAGAACCCGGATGTCTGTTTTAACACACTCAAGGTGACTGATGAGATCCACTCTCCTATATTAGACAACTTGGGCAGCAATATGTCCAATTGGTTTGGAGAATGGACAGGTGTCAATGAGAATGCAGGGAGATCAGTTACCCAACCATTTAAAGAGTATGTAAGAGGTGAGAGGGCATGGGGTGGGTGTCACCACTGTGTGGGTGATAGAGAAAGTGGAAAGAAAAGAGGACAGAATTCTGGTGAATAACATTTAAGAGCAGAGGAAGAGGAAGCTTTCAAATGAACAAGACTAAGGAAATGGAAATCTAAGACAAGGTGAACTAGTGTTGCAAGGAAGAAGTGATCAGGGGTGCCTGGGAGGCTCGGTTGGGTGGCTGCCTTCATCTCTGTTCATGATCTCTGGGTCCTGAGATCGAGCCCCATGCCAGGTTTCCTGCTCAGCGGGGAGTCTGCTTCTCCCTCTGTGGGCATGTACTCTCTCTCTCTCTCTCAAAATCTTTAAAAAAAAAAAAAAAGATGATGAACAATATCAAATAAGGAAGTTAAGAGACTGAGAACTGACTGTTGAATTTGGTTATTAGATCATTGGTGTCTAGTATGAGAAATTTTAATGGAGCAAGGAGGGTGGAAGTCAGGTTGGTTCGTCCAGAGTAGTGAATTAGAATGAAGAAGTAGTGAATTAGAAAGTGTTCTCGGGAGCCCTTGGGCAGAAGGGATAGCAATTTCTCTGAGCTAAAAGGGGGGTTAGATACACACGTACATGGAGAAGGGGAAGTGATTGTTGGGGGCGTGGGAGTGGAAGAAACATCTGACAGCAGGAACTTGTGAAATAAAAGGCAATTTTGATGGTGGGGGGTGTCAATCTAGGAGGAGACTTAGAATAGTGGAATAGCTTTTGTGAGTTTTGGGAATGAGGGTACTGCTGAGGTGGTAAACCATAAATTCTCAAAGGCTCTCTGGCCACAGTTTTATGATTTTTCTCTGGTCTAACCCAATAGATAAGTAAGAGTGGAGAAGATGGGTGCTAAGAGTCCTGGTCCTAGTTTGGAGGTTCACAAAGCAGTTATGGCTGAAGTAGTCAAGGGAGTTAGTGGTGCTGGCAGGAAGAGTTGAGATGCTGTAGCTTGGGGTCTGGAAAGGCTAGGGAAGGAAGAAGTCTGGTTGGGTGTACTGTCTGTCGGAAAGGGTAGGGGGTAGGCCAGGCATTAGTAATTTTGAATAAGTCAAAGGAATAAAGGAGCAAGGATAGGAGTTTTGAGAATAGAATATGAGAGTTTGGGATCACAGAGTTCTGGATTGTGAAACAGCATAATGTGTAACCCTGGAGGCAAATGGCCAAAACTGAAGAGCAGTAAAAACTAAGCAACTGTGCCAAGACTGTGGAGTGGGTTTTCCTCAGGAATACTGAAATCATCCAGTAGGATGGTGGAAACAGGAAGCTCAGTGCCAAACACTGGGAGATCTGGGACGTTGACTACATCATGGCCACAAAGAATGGTAAAAGTAAAAAGAACTCGATTCCATGAATTGTGGTAATGAGAGATTTTTGTATGAGGTGGGAAGAAGCAATTGTGCGGAAACAAGTGGGAAATGAGAACATCATCTCTGCGATCTGTAGTCTGTGTAACAAGGGAGGAATGTGTAACTTTCTGTGTAGGAACAGAGGTGCCCTCAGGTAAGCGTCAATTTTCGTGGGAGTCCAGGAAGTGGAAGCAACATTCAGGGAAAACACCAGGGGTATGAGAAGACTCCAGAGGAACTGTGGGATAGATTAGGAGTGAGGGCAACTGGGTGCTGCCAGTTGGGGGGCAGTGGGCATGGATACAGGAATGAGAAACAGCTGAGTGGGGATTGAGAGTATGGAGGAGAAAAGGCAGTTAGAGAAGTAATAAGGGATGACAGGAGCAGGCCTGAGTGGCATAAAGTTCTAAAAATATTGTTGCCAGAAGGCTAGTATTTTTATCCCTTTGGCAATGGCATTTCTCACTGCAAATATCACCGGATGGTAAGCCTCTGTTGCATGATTGTTTTTTCTAAGGGCCTGTGATTTAGACCTGTTGAGGGCCCCGCTTCGTCTTTTTTGTGATGATATATACCAGGATTTTGCTGCTGTTGCTTTATTTTATTTTATTTTATTTATTTGACAGAGATCACAAGTAGGCAGAGAGGCAGGCAGGGGGTGGGGGTGGGAAGCAGGCTCCCCGCCAAGCAGAGAGCCTGATGCGGGGCTCGATCCCAGGCCCCTGAGATCATGACCTGAGCTGAAGGCAGAGGCTTAACCCACTGAGCCACCCAGGTGCCCCAGGATCTTGCTTCTTAAACGTGACCATTTACATAATCATTCAAATGAGAGTAGTCCCCCTTAATTGGTTGATTCAAGTAATAGAAAATTTGAGTTCCCATCTATTAAGATGGACCCACACACATAACTCCCTAAGCTGTGGACTTTAGAGAAGCAGTAGGTTTTTTCTTCTTAGTTTTCATGACAATATCCATTGATTTACACTGGGTATCTTAGGTGATGTGTAGGATTATAACAGTAAGAGAAGTTAACAAATATTTGACAGTAAGAGGTAAGTAAAAAAAGAACAAACTTACTGAAGCAACTCTTCAGGACTTTGGCTGTGAGACCAAACCTTGAAGTAAAAACTAACATCAAACTAGAACAATGAGCCTGATGCATATAATCTACTTTTTCTAATACTGATTTTGGTGACCCTAGGTCCTCATCCTCTAGTTTATAGTGCCATCATAAGCATTATCCTTTATATCATTTATTAGAATACATGTTTAAAGCATAACAACATTTTAATTACACTTAAATGTCTATGGATAGGTTTAGGATTTATATTTTTTAATCAATAGAAAAAATTTGATTATATCTTTGGAAACATTCGTCAAGCTCAACAAGCTGAAACCTTGTGGATTTCTGACAGACGCCTTTGAAAAAGTGCTTTACCTTGCAGAATTATTAGCCAGGAGTTGCCATGGCATTAAGTTATTGCAAAGCATTGTGATCCATCCAGGAAAACGCATGGCTACACCCTGCATGGGTTTCTTACACTAAGCTACATCCTCCTTCATGCTCACAGAGTAGTGATTTTGCATTGCCCATGAACCTCAAGGCTGCTAAATGACCTACTGTGTGCCCGTCCATCTGTGGTGGCCCCCAGTTTTGTACTATCTGGACCAACACTGATCTCAGGCAATCACTCTTCTTCCATCTCCTATGCCTCTCCATACTTGGTAAAGTGCCTGCTCCCTCTTTTGGCCTGACTTTGCTAGAGAAGGTGTTGACAAAGGAGGACACATCCTTTGTCATTCTACATTTTGAGCTCACCTGGAAGTGCCTAAAATCATTCTGACATTTAACCCAAGGATTCATTTTGTCATCAGATAGGACAAGCTGGGTAGAATGTGGTCCTACTCAATCCTGGTGGAAACTGGACCTATCCTGAACCCCTCCCACTCCAATTCCAGACCAATGAATCTTACATTCCCACTATGTTTTCAGGCTTTGAAATGAGACCTGTGTAGACTAATGACTGTACCACCCAATTTTACTCAAATGTGATCAGCATGCTGAACGTTAGACATGAAAGTAACAGCTTATCTTGACCTATGACTTCATAACCAATACAAGTTAACCCGTTTTGTGATGACTCTGAAGCTCCCTCCCCACGAGCATGGAATGCTGGTATTACCTGGCTCATCAGCAGAGACCCAGCAGGACTTCACAACTAAACCAATTCAGACCACACACAACTTCAGAACTCTTTGTTCTTGATTACCACTCTCACATTTTTCAAGCAATCAGAGCAAAATTCTCAATGCCTAAGTGTCTCCCTAGTACCTTCTATTGGATTTGCAATTGTTTAATTTGATTAAAGGCAGTAGGTAGCTTAAACACTATTAACAATCCTATTAAAAGATGCTAGTTGCTACATTTTTCCCTTTGAGCTTTCTTTTGGTAATGTAATGACTCTAAATCTTGCTCCTGTTTGTTTATGGACTGTTTCATTTGCTACCATCCCTCACCCTTTTTTTCATTAGGCTCCAAGGATTTAAGAGTATTAAGTCACCCAGGGCAATATTGCTAAGCTTTTGATAAATATTGTTGAGGAGGATGATGCTTACATTTTTAACTTATACAGAACCCAGAATTTTGACTTGGCCAATATTTTGAATTTTAGGGCTTAGATCAAGCTGTCTTAATGGGGTTTTTGATCAGTTTTCTTCACATTCCATCTGATGCAAAGAATAAAAACCAAACTCCTCTATCTGGTCCATTTTGGTAAAAAAAGAAAATAAAAAGAGGGAAAAATAGTTGGCCTAAGGCCCATTTTGCCAATAAATACAGATTATTATCTTCTTTAGCAACCACTAACACTGAAAGAAAACTTTAGGAGATGCATGAATTTTATTTCAAATTTAACATTTAAAATCAGCCATCCCCACTTTGAGGACTGGTAACTGGTTTGAAGGAGCACTTGGGAGAATTTGATTTTGCAGCCCTTTCTAGAGCACCATGCAGATCCACCTAAAAACACCGCCCTTGTCCTGTCCGCTGTCTGGATGGAAGCAGGCAATTTGATTTCCATCCAGCCATTCTCAGGGGGGGTCTTTTTTCAGTCCCAAATGAATGACCAAACAGGTAATGTTGGAGCATTTGAGGAAACAATTTCAGGGGAGGAAATCTGAGTTCTCTTTGCCATGAAATGGAATTTCCTCAGCGTCAGGTTAGCCCCAGCCCACAGGAAACTTATGAATGTGTTTGTGACAGTTGACAGGCTGGGCTGTATTGAAGAAGTCCACACTTTAGCCGTGGGACACTGATCGAGAGAGTGAGTCAGCTTCCACAGCCTTCCGGATTCACTGGCTTAAAAAAACTCAGAATTAGAGAGTGTCTCCAGACAGTTGTCATTGGGTCTCATGACAGCATCCACACACCCACACTCCTAAAGACGATGCTACAAACAAAAGATGTCAGTCTATGGGGCATGGCAGCCATTTAACAATCTGCCTAGGAGCCTCGGGCAGAACTCATGCATTAAGGTGTACTTAGTGGCTTCTCAGTCTATCCCCAAATAAAATATATCCTCTAAGCATTACAAACAAAAATTCAAAATAATCATAAAATAGTTTAAATATTTCATTATGTGGCTCAAGAGTTCTGATGGTGAAGCAAAGTCACATTCTAACTGGAACATGGTCTTTATCAAAGCATAGACACCACAGTGAACTGTGATTGGGATAAAGCCTATCTGCCCACATTTTCTGATAAGGCAGGAATGTACTTTTCAAATCTCCTGAGCATGGCCTTTCTCATCTGTCACCACTATATTTCTTCACCTTGCTTGCCCAGGAGGGAAAATGCCATACCCCAGCACTTTTTTTACGGGTTGACATCCCATTGGCTGGACCCATTGGTCCAGGGTCTCGCTCACCAAATGAGAAGGCAAGACACTGAACCTATTAACCGCTCCCCTTGTTCATTCACCTCAGTGCCCTATGAAAGGAGAACTCATCAGCTGGCCTCCCAGTTACCCCTGAAACAGACACTGACTTAAAAGGTTCAGCACAAGATTTCAAAACTTTAAGGTTTATCAGGGAAGAAGGGAGAGGGGAATATGGATCTGTTGCAGGGCACCACCTCCAATTCTCCCCGGACTAGGTAACTTCAGTTCAGCCCCTACCCATCCCATCGGCGGCCTGGATTGTGAGGTCTGCTGAGAGGTACTGCTAGCCCCTAGAGAAATTTCTGCAATGACAGAGGTTGTGGACAGAGTTCAGCCAGACTTGAACCTGAGAAGATGTGCACAGAGCTAGAACAGGTCTGTTTTAATTTCTTTCTAAATAAAATTGTTGTGTTAGAAGGTTTGAAACCATTGATACCCTAATGGGTTTTGCCTTGAGAAGGGCTCCTGTGAATCCCTTTTTGGGGGAGCACCAAAAATCTACCAGTAGGTTCTATTAGTTCTCCTTCCTCTTACCAGCTGAAAAAGAAAGAAGCACTGAGGTTCTAAATAACTGAAATAAAATCACATTGGTTTATTGCTTCTGCTTGCATGTAGACAGGAGAATGGCCTAGGGTGGGTAATGGATGAGGGGGGTTATGGGATGGAGAAAGGTGCCTCAACTCTGCTCTGAGTAATGGAAGGAGAGGGAGAAAGGGAGGTACCCACTGGCTAAAATGAAATACATGTTCCAAAGGGCATTTCTTCCCAAGTGACAGAGATGGCCACCCTGTTGGGGCTCCCTCCTTATCCTCTCCTGTACTCCCAGCCTAGTGTGGAAGGACAGGAACCTGAGCTAGAAGTGTTTTCTACTAATGCCCCATCAATTTAAACACACTGACTTTGGAGCATAGTTCTACTTATGCGTGAGGTTGTTCTCTACGATGATATCCTGTCTGTGGACTCCGATGGAAAGAACACAGATCACTTCACTGTTGCCTACCTAAGTGAAAATTCAGCACATCTCATTGAGGTAACCTTCAGCTCAGCCCCCAGTCTGCCCAACCACTAGATTTATACATCAGAGGTCAGGAGAATGGCAGAGTCCCCCCAAAATAACAAAAGCCACAGCCAGGCAGTCCTCTTAGATTTTGCCAGTCATAGAATCTGCTCTTGTGTATAGATTCTGATTTTCTACGCTCATACATGCAACCATCTCCCACAAGTCTGCAGAGGTTCTAGGGAAAGAGCATGGGCACCTTTACCCTGTTGGATCTGTAAGTGTACATTAGTCTGCACTTCCAAATCTACTTCTGTTCTGGAGTGTACATGTGTACAAAGCTTATCAGAAAACTGGTCTAAAAGAACGCATGCTTTAAGGAGCATTAAAAAGCGTGAAGGAAAGAGGAGGCCTTCCAACCTCAACAGCAACATTTTCCAACACAGGCAAAGGATTTCTCTTTCTTTCAAAAAAACATTATTTTAGCCAACTCTCAACAGTAATAGGTAATGACAGTGTGGGAGAAACAACTCAGAAACAACCCCAAATCTCGTTGGAAGAAAGCATTTCAGCTTCTTCCTTTACCTGACCTTTTCCCACCTGCTGTTAAGGACTGATCTAAATTTCATTTCTTGGTCCTTCCCTTGACCTCTCTTCTGGCAAATGGACTAATTAATAAATGGTCAAAAAGCTGAAGAAAGAAAAGAGGCCAAAATAAGTCCAAACTTGGATAACCTATGCCTGGAATAATGGCAAGTTGGCCCTGTAATAACTTCCAGATGATGAATCACGACTTTTTTTTTTTTTTTCCAGACACCAGCAGGTGAACTGATGTCATTCTATTTGCCTCCCACTTCTTCCATCCAGAATCACTGACCTCCTCTGGGGCTGGTAAAAACAGCTGGTTGAGGTCTCTAGTCTTTGGCCATTCTTAGGGATGGTCATTTTATTCCTAAGCGTAACCCCTTCTGGTGTGACCCACGTGTTTTCTGCCAAATCCCCACAAAGAAGGCCAGGGGAAACTGTCTGGGTGGGACTTCTGATAGGGGACAGGAGAACCTTGGAATCTGTCACTGTGGAGGAAGGGGGTGGGTGGTCCATAATGGGGAAAGGAGGACTGAATAAGATAAGGCTCTGAGGTCTTCCTGGCCTTGACCTGTGGAAAGGTTTAGAAGCCCCTGATGGTCGCTCTATTTTTGAAGAAAGAAGGTTGTCTCCGGAAGGCTCTGTCTCTGATGTACGCTTTCTGCATTGCACTGTTGCATCCTGGGTGGAGAGCAGGTTAGCCAAGACTGGTTCTGGAGGAAGGGTGGGTCCCTCGCACATGTGGGATGTATTGGTATCCATTGGCGAGGCCTCAATGGCGCCCATATCTTGCTTTGGCTTCTCTTCTTTTGGACTTTCCAAGGAGAGAGAATCATCTCTGGAAGATTTCTGCGAGGTCCCACCAGTTGAGCTGGGTTCTTCCTGGCTCCTCTCTAGAGGATGAACTCCACTGTCCCCTGAGCTCTGAGATGGCAGGGGTTGTGGGATCTGTGTGTACTGAATCTTGGGTGGGATGACTGGGACTGCCCTAGCCTGGCACATTTTGACCATGAAGGAGGTTCTCACAGCTGACACACTCACAGGAGCTGAGTTACGGCGGCCCGTCAGGGCATGAGCCACAATGTCCAGGTCCTGAGGGTCCTGGGAGCAAATACTCCACGGGTCTACTTTACAGTGAGATGAGGTCATCCATGCGACTTTTGTGTCTCCTGGCTCAGAGAGCTGCATTCCAGGTGAACCAAATGAGGCCACATTGTCAAACCGAAAGAGGTCAGTGATGGGAATGGCAGAGTCCAAATTGAGGGAAGAAGGCCTGTTTTTCCCTTTTGGAAGCCCAGACTCAGTGCTCTTCAGCTGTAACTTTGGGGGATGCTCTCCACATGAGGCACTGTCTTGCACACCAGGAGAACTCTCTTTGCTGTTGTCTGGCCCAGGAACACTACCTTGCTCAATCTGAGGGCTGCCGTGCCCTTGGTGTGTCCCCTGTTCCTTTCCCTCTGCTAGGCTGCCAGGGCTGATTTCTGCTGATTTGGGCTGCAAACCACCCGGTCCCTTCCGGCTGGGAGCAGCCTTTGTCCCTCTGTCCCCAGAGAACTCTCTAAAGGACTTCAGGCTTTTCTCATCCCATCCAGTTATCTCTCTCCTGGGGGCCAGGGGCTGCAGAAGGTCGGAATTCCTCTCCACTTCGAGGTTAGCACAGCTGCTGGAGGAGGGAGCCTCAAGAGTCCACTGGCTCTTAACCGTGGTGGTTTTGCTATCTAGAGAATGACTCTGCCGAAGGCTGGGCCTGTGGGGAAGCCTCCTCTCCAGTCGGTGGCCCTGGGGGCCCTGCACCTGGGCCTCCTGCACATCTTTCAGGGTGGGAGAGTGAAGGGGACTCGTTACCCACTGGGGCTCCTCCCAGGGCTCCACCATCTCCAGGCCATGCTGGGCAATGTCTGTCACAGTTTCGTCTTCATCACAGTCTGAGGGCTCCTGCACTGAATGGGCTACATCCCCCTCTCCTTGTGGGGAGATCTCAACCTCGCTTGTTGGGCTTTGAAAACCAGAGCCTTTTCCCTCACGAGCAGCATTCTTTGAATTTTGCTTTTCACTCGGTCCCAGAGAGGTCTCCTCCTCCTGACATAGGCTGGGAGTCCCAGGGCTGCCATTAGACTTCAGCTGGTCTGTGTATGGATTTGTCCTCAAACTCCTAGATGAGTCTTCTCTCTCAGGACTGCCCTTCGATAGCTGGACTCGAGGCGCCTCCTCCAGAGGAGTTGGAGGAGGCGCAGCAGGCGGGAGAGGAGGTGACAGATTCCCTGTGCCTTCCTGGCCCACCTTTGTTTGTAAAGAAGCCATTTCAAATGGAACAATTTCCAGAGGAGCTAAACTGGTGGGGTCCGGACGCGGGCCCTTCTCTGTCTCGGGTCTGCGGAGGACGCTCCTCGTCTCTGGCTTTTCTCTGTTGGCTGCAGGGGAAGTCCCTTGTGCCGTCTGATTGGCTGGATCCCTAGTCCACTCCTCCAGAGGGGTGGAGCCTGGTGGTACGCCACAAGACGAGCTCCCAGGACCCTCCTGGGAAGCAGAAGCCGCAGGACTGGCCTCCAGGATTGGCTGAGTGGGGTTGATCTTTGGGGCAGGTGCTGGCGATGAGGAGAGCTCCTCCTCAGATTCGATGATCTTCAGCTCCTGTTGAATCTCAGGCCAGATCAGGGCATTGGCCAGGTCATCCTCATCCTAAAAAATATCAAGGAACAGATTATTTTAGAGGCAAAGACTCATGGCCCTGACAACTGCACTATTTTCCCAGTGACAGTGAAGGGCCTGGCGCTAGGCCAGGCTGCACTATCCCAGCAAATAAGGGCTACCGCATTACTAACCACTGTGGCTATTTATCCAGGGCTTACCGCATGCCATAACACATTCTAACTTCATGTTCTTGTTTAATTGTCCCAAAGATAAATACCACTATAACTACTCCCATTTAAGAGGTGAGGAGACCTATGTTCAAATAGATTAAACAATTTACCTAAGTCACACAGCAGCAGCCCGGGACCAAAATCCAGCTATGTCCACACCAGAACAGAAACACTTAATCCCCGTGCACTGTTGATTTATAAAACAAACCAACCGCTAGTCTCAGTTAACCTCAGGTTTACCAGATGGCACACAAGAATGTGATTCTCCCCGTGGAATGTAAATGTTAACTCTTGCCCTGACATCTGCTTTCCAAATAAACAAATAAATAAATACAGCTTTTCTTATTACCAAAGAAATACATATATCACATGGAAAAAAAATTGACACATGTTAAAAGAAAGGAGAATAAAGAAACAGCAAAATCTTATTTTCCAACTACCTACAGATAACCATTGTGGATCTAAAGAGGTGCCTCCTACTGGGTATTCAGCCCTAAGATACAGATGGAGTGTAAAGAAGGTGCCATTTGCACACCAATGTTCCTGCAGCAACATCGACAATAGCCAAACTGTGGAAAGAGCCAAGATTCCCTTCAACAGATGAATGGATAAAGAAGATATGGTCCATATATAAATGGAATATTACTCAGCCATCAGAAAGGATGAATACCCAACTTTTGCATCAACATGGACGGGACTGAAGGAGATTATGCTGAGTGAAATAAGTCAAATAGAGAAAGTCAATTATCATGTGGTTTCACTTATTTGTGGAATATAAGGAATAGCATGGAGGACATCAGGAGAAGGAAGGGAAAAATGAAGGAGGGGGGAATTGGAGGGGGAGATGAACCATGAGAGACTATGGACTCCAAGAAGCAAACTGAGGGTTTTAGAGGGGACAGGGGTAGAAGGAATAGGTTGACCCGGTGATGGGTATTAAGGAGGGCATGCATTGCATGGAGCACTGGGTGTTATATGTAAACAATGAATCTTGGAAAACTACACCAAAAACTAATGATGTACTAACATAACATAATAAAAAATAATAATACTTAAAAACAAACAAACAAAGGTGTGCCTCCTCCTCCAGCTTGTTTGCCACTCCTTGTCTCTCCTCAAGTCTAGTTTCTCCTTGACTCCTCCCTTCCCCTACACAAAGTCTCAAACTGCAGATAGGAAAGGGATGAAGGAAGGCCCAGTAAGGGCCAGGGAAACAAATTTCAGTGGCCTTCATTTCTTGTCTCAAGACACATCTTTCAAAAAAAAAAAAATTAAAAAAAAAAAAAAAGACATCTGTCACCAGGAGAAGCAGTTCCAGAAGGCAAATCCATCCTGGGGTGGGGGTGGGGGTGGGGGTGGAGTTCAGCTGGGGTTCTTTATGAGGAACCTGAACTGCTATCAACCTGACATCACTTCCCACCAGGCTCTGATCACATGTTTTATATTACAATTAATTTGATATTTATCTTTCTCAAAGGACTATGAGCTCCTTGAGGTAAGGAATTTGGTTTGTTCATCTTTGATTCCTCAAGGCCAAATGTTGCCTGGTATACTGTGAATAATTGCTCAATAAGAGGGTTTTTTTTTCACTATTCCAAAATTCATTGTTTATACACCACATCCCTGTGCTCCATGCAATATGTGCCCTCCATAATAACAACCACCAGGCTCCCCAACCCCTGAGTCCCCTCCCCTCCAAAAGCCTCAGTTTGTTTCTCAGAGTCCACAGTCTCTCAAGGTTTGTCTCCCCCTCCGATTTCCCCCAACTCACTTCTCCTCTCCATCTCTAAACGTCCTCCATGTTATTCCTTATGCTCCACCAAGTAAGTGAAACCAAATGATAATTGACTTTCTCTACTTGATTTATTTCACTTAGCATAATCTCCTCCAGTCTCGTCCATGTTGATGCAAAAGTTGGGTATTCATCCTTTCTGATGAGGCATAATACTCCATTGTACATATGGGCCATATCTTTATCCATTCATCCATTGAAGGGCATCTTGGTTCTTTCCACAGTCTGGCGACTGTAGCCATTGCTGCTATGAACATTGGGGTACAGATGGCCCTTCTTTTCATTACATCTGTATCTTTTGGGTAAATACCTAGTAGTGCAATTGCAGGGTCATAGGGTATCTCTATTTTAAATTTCTTAAGGAATCTCCACACTGTTTTCCAAAGTGGCTGCACCAACTTGCATTTCCACCAACAGTGTAAGAGGGTTCCCCTTTCTCCACATCCTCTCCAACACTTGTTTACTGTCTTGTTGATTTTAGCCATTCTGACTTGTGTAAGGTAGTATCTCAGTGTGGTTTTGATTTGAATCTCCCTGATGGTTAATGAATATTTTTTCATGTGTCTGTTAGCCATTTGTACGTCTTCTTTGGAGAAGTGTCTGTTCATGTCTTCTGCCCATTTTTTGACATGATTATTATCTGTTTTGTGTGTGTTGAGTTTGAGGAGTTCTTTATAGGTCTTGGATATCAGTCTTTTGTCTGTAGTGTCATTTGTGAATATCTTCTCCCATTCCGTGGGTTGCCTCTTTGTTTTGTTAAACGTTTCCTTTGCTGTGCAGAAAGTTTTGATCTTGATGAAGTCCCAAAAGTTCATTTTCGCTTTTGTTTCCTTTGTTTTTGGAGACATATCTTGAAAGAAGTTGCTGTGGCCAATGTCGAAGAAGTTAGTGCCTATGTTCTCCTCTAGGATTTTGATAGATTCACGCCTCACGTTGAGGTCTTGTCTATTTCGAGTTTATCTTTGTGTATGGTGTAAGAGAATGGTCAAGTTTCATTCCTCTACCCATTGCTGTCCAATTTTCCCAGCACAATTTATTGAAGCGACTGTCTTTTTTCCATTGTATATTTTTTCCTGCTTTGTCAGAGATTATTTGACCATAGAGTTGAGGTTCCATATCTGGGTATTCTACTCTGTTCCACTGGTCTATGTGTCTCTTTTGTGCCAGTACCATGCTGTCTTGGTGATCACAGCTTTGTAGTAAAGCTTGAAATCAGGCAATGCAATGCCCCCAGTTTTATTTTTCTTTTTCAACATTTCCTTAGAAATTCGGGGTCTCTTCTGGTTCCATATAAATTTTAGGATTGTTTGTTCCAGCTCTTTGAAAAATGCTTGTGGAATTTTGATTGGGATGGCACTTTGAAAAATGCTTGTGGAATTTTGATTGGGATGGCATTGAAAGTATAGATTGCTCTGGGCAGTACTGACATTTTAATGATGTTTATTCTTCCAATCCATGAGCATGGAATCCTCTTCCATCTTTTTGTGATTTCTTCAGTTTCTTTCATGAGTGTTCTGTAGTTCCTCGAGTACAAATCCTTTACCTCTTTGGTTAGGTTTATTCCCAGGTATCTTATGGTTCTTGGTGCTATAGTAAATGAAATCAATTCTCTAATTTCCCTTTCTATATTTCATTGTTAGTGTATAAGAAAGCAACTGATTTCTGTACATTGATTTTGTATCTTTGATTTTGCCACATTACTGAATTGCTATATGTGTTCTAGTATTTTGGGGGTGGAGTCTTTTGGGTTTTTCATATAAAGTATCATGTCATCTCTGAAGATAGAGAGTTTGACTTCTTCTTTGCCAATATGAATATGTTCTCTTTCTTTTCGTTGTCTGATTGCTGGTTCTAGGACTTCTAGTACTATGTTGAACAACAGTGGTGAGAGTGGACATCCTTGTCGTGTTCCTAATTTCAAAGGGAAGGCTATCAGCTTTTCTCCATTGAGGATGATATTCGCTGTGGGTTTTTCATAGATAGATTTTATGAAGTTGAGGAATGTTCCCTCTATCCTTATACTTTGAATAGTTTTAATCAGGACCGGTTGCGATATCTTGTCAAGTGCTCTTCTGTATCAGTTGAGAGGGCCATGTGGTTCTTCTCTCTTCTCTTATTGATTTCTTCTATCACATTGATTGATTTGCAAATGTTGAACCACCCTTGCATCCCATGGATAAATCCCACCTGGTCATGGGGGATAATCTTCTTTTTTTTTTTTTTTAAGATTTTATTTATTTACTTGACAGAGAGAGATCACAAGCAGGCAGAGAGGCAGGCAGAGAGAGAGGAAGGGAAGCAGGCTCCCTGCTGAGCAGAGAGCCCGATGCGGGACTTGATCCCAGGACCCTGAGATCATGACCTGAGCCGAAGGCAGCGGCCTAACCCACTGAGCCACCCAGGCACCCGGTGGATAATCTTTTTAATGTACTGTTGGATCCTATTAGCTAGGATCTTGTTGAGAATCTTGGCATCCATATTCATCACGGACATTGGTCTGAAATTCTCCTTTTTGGTGTGGTCTTTGCTTGGTTTAGGGATCAGGGTAATGCTGGCTTCATAAAAAGAGTCTGGAAGTTTCCCTTCTGTTTCTATTTTTTGAAACAGCTTCAGGAGAATAGTTATTATTTATTCTTTAAATGTTTGGTAGAATTCTCCAGGGAATCTGTCATGTCCTGGGCCATTGTTTTTTGGGAGGTTTTTGGCCACTGCTTCAATCTCATTACTAAATATTGCTCTATTCAGGTTGTCAATTTCTTCCTGATTCAGTTTTGGAAGTTTATAGGTTTCCAGGAATACAACCATTTCGTCTAGGTTGCTTAACTTACTGGCATATAACTGTTGATAATAATTCCTGATGATTGTTTCTATTTCCTTGGTGTTAGTCGTGATCTCTTCCTTTTCATTTATAATTTTATTAATTTCAGGTCCTCTCTTTTCTTTTGGATTATTTTGGCCAATGGTTTATCGATCTTATTGATTCTTTCAGAAAACCACCTTCTAGTTTTGTTGATGTATCTACTGTATCTTTAGTTTGTCTCATTGATTTCTGCTCTAATTTTGATTATTTCCCTTCTTGAGTGTGGGGTTGGCTTAATTTGTTGTTGATTCTCCAGTTCTTTAAGGTGTAAAGAAAGCTGATGTATTCTGGACTTTTCAATTTTTTGAGGGAGGCTTGGATGGCTATCTGTTCCCCCTTAGGACTGCCTTTGCCATATCTTATAGGTTTGGGGCTGAAGCATCTTCATTCTCATTGGTGTCCATGAATTGTTTAAGTTCTTCTTTAATTTTCTGGTTAATCCAAACATGCTTAAGCAGGGTGGTCTTTAGCTTCCAAGTGTTTGAATTCCTTCCAAACTTTTTCTTGTGGTTGAGTTCCAGTTTCAAAGCACTGTGGTCTGAGAATATGCAGGAAACAATCTCAATCTTTTGGAATCAGTTGAGCCCTGATTTTGACCCGGTATGTGGTCTATTCTGGAGAAAGTTCCATGCTTGCTCAAGAAGAATGAGTATTCTGTTGTTTCAGGGCAGAATGTTCTGTATAAATCTTTGAGGTCCATCTGGTCCATCTGGTCCAATTCAATGCTCTTGTTTCTTTATTTTCTGCTTGGATGATCTGTCTGTTACTGAGAGTGGCATGTTAAGAACCCCTACTATTCATGTATTCATATCAATATGACTCTTTATCTTGATTAACAGTTGTCTTATGTAGTTGGCTGCTCCCATATTGGGGGCATAAATATTTACAATTGTTAGATCTTCTTGGTGGATAAACCCTTTAAGAATGATGTAGTGTCTTTCTTTATCCCTGACTACAGACTTTAGTTTAAAATCTAATTTACCTGATATGAGAATCACTACCCCAGCTTTCTTTTGAGGCCCATTGGCATGAAAGATGCTTCTCCATCCCTTCACTTTCAGTCTGGATGTATCCTTAGGTTCCAAATGGGTCTCTTGCAGACAATATATGGTTGGGTCCCGTCATTTTATCCAATCTGCAACCCTGTGCTGTCTTATGGGAGTGTTTAGGCCATTAATGTTGAGAATGATTATTGAAAGATACGTTTTTATTGACATCATGTTGCCCGTGAAGTCCTTGTTTCTATAGATTGTCTCTGTAAATTTCTGTTCTATGACACTCTTGGGTTCTTTCCTCTTTTATAGAACACCTCTTAATATTTCTTGTAGTGTCGGCTTGGTGGTCACATACTCTATTAAACCTTGCTGGTCTTGGAAGCCCTTTATTTCTCCATCCATTTTGAATGTCATCCTTGCTGGATAAAGTATTCTTGTCTGCATGTTCTTCTCATTTAGGGCCCTGAATATGTCTTGCCAGCCCTTTCTGGCTTGCCAGGTTTCTGTGGACAGGTCTGACATTATTTTGATGGACCTTCTTCTGTACATAAGGAATCTCTTCCCCCTAGCTGCTCTTAAAAGCTCTTGTCTAAAATCATGATCATCAGTCTTACAATCAAGTGCCTCAAGGTCTTTCTAGATTCGTTGATCTTGGGGGGTGTTCTTTCTACCTCTAGGGCACGAACGCTGGTTTCACTCCCCAGACTGGGAAAATTTTCACGGAGAATATTTTCAACTATATCTTCTAGTCTTCTTTCTTTCTCCTCCCCCATCAGGGATCCCAATAATTCTGACGTTGGAACGTTTCATGGCTCATTTGTTTTCCTAATTCTGTTTTCATGGCTTCTAAGCTGTTTGCTCCAGGCCTCCTCCTGATCCTTTCTCTCTATCAGTTTGTCCTCTAGATCACTAATTCTATCTTCTGCCTCAGTTACCCTAGCTGTTAGAGTATTTAGATTAGATGGGATCTCATTGATAGCATTTTTAACTTCTCACGGGTGTCTTTTACTTCTGTCCTTAGCGATTCCATGTTGTCACTAATGGTTTTCTCCAACTTAGCCTTTGCTTGGATAATTGTTACCCTGAATTCCCTTTCCAACAAACTATTTATGTCCATATCCAATAGTTCTGATGGAGAGGGCACAGTCTCTGAATTTTTCTTCTGTTGGGTGTACCTCCTAGTAATTTTGGTGAGCAGCAGTTGAGGGGATATGTAGCTGAATGTATCAACTGTGATCCAGGCAAGGTGCACCCTGGAACACTTCTGAGCAATCGAAGTCACCACCAAAAAGAAAGAAAAAAAGAGAGAGAGAGAAAGAGAGAGGCAGAAAAAAGAAAAGAAAAGACCCAGCCAGAATGGGCCCCAAAGGTAAGATTTATAAGGCATACAAACAAAAAGACCAACAAAAGTAAATGACAAGAAAAATAAAGAACCCACCCAAAATGAACCCCAAGGATAGGATTTATATAATACCAGAACAAAAACAAATACACAGGAACACTGACAGAAGAAGAAGATGGGAGGGTGGTTATAAATCCTCGATGTGGGAGAGGAATGTCATTTTATTCTTTCTGGGTGTATCTTGATATTTTTGTTAAAAGACTCAACTTTCCAGGGATAACGGGAAATTAAAACTGGTTTATATACAGGGGTAGTATTGATTAGGGAAAGAGGTTTACCTTGAAGCTTATATCTATATGTATATTAAAAAAATAGAAAAGAAAAAAAAGGTATAAGTATGAAAAAAGTTCAAGTTAAAATGTTACCATGGAATATATCGTATTAAACTTCTAGTTTTATAGATAAGTAGGTTAAATAAATTAAAGAGAACAAGAATAGTGAGAACAAATTTAAAAGTAAAAGTTGAATCTATGAAATATACAGGTTTTAAGGCAATACCAGGAGTTTAATATCTTCTTTTCCTCTGATATTGGAGTTTTACAGTTTTATGGGGACCCTGTGGTGGTTGTCCTCTGTTCTTTAGACTGGCTTTCTGGGGGGAGGGGCCTGCCACATTGTTTTTCAGTCAGTCTTGCTTGGGTTGAGTCCTCCTGCCCCCTATCAAGGGACTGGGCTCTGTGAAAACTGGTTTTTCAGGCTTTTGTTCTCTGGAGGTTTTCTCTTTGGAGACTCTTTGCCGCTTCTCAGAGGTTTGGTGGAAAGCAAACTGCACCCAGACCTCCGACTCAGAGAGAAGCCTCCATCTGCTCCCCTCTGGGTGGTCCAGAACACACAGACTCCCCCTCTGCAAACTCCGCTGAGCCGTGCAGCCTCCCACAGGCAGAGCACGTCCCCAGCCACTGTCTCAGGGGTCACCTGAAGTGCCCACTTGTCTGCACCCCCGTGTCACTAAAACCGCAAGCAATATTGGTCCAGGGAGCCCGCTTCTGGTGGCTGCCTTTGCCAGGACTACTACTGTCTGGGGTCCAGCCCTCAGGTTGCCACCACAGGAGATCGCACTGAATTCCTTCAGGCCCTGGCTGGGAGAGTCCAGACCCTCGGCCTCTCCTACAGACCACCAGCTAGCGTCAGGATGGAGCTTTCTTGGGTACTGGCAGGGAGTGGGTCAGACCCTGGTCGCACATTGAGCAAAAGTTCTAGGGAGCGCAGGCTGGCACTGTCACCAGACTCCCTCATGTGGGGGTGGGAATGTTCCCCCCCGATCTGTGGTGCAAGCCGTGCAACCCTGGGGGCTCTGCCATACTCTCTCTGGCACAGATGGTCACTGGCGGTGGCCCTCCTGGGTCTGTGGGCTTTGGTCCATGCCCATGACTGCCTGATTCCACCAGCTGCCCCTTACGATCTTTTGCTCTTTTTGAGTGCTTTTAACCAGACTCAAAGTTAATGCTGGTCCCCAATCACAGGGCACTCTTGTATTGGGGCATTACTTTCCAATGGGTCGCTTCTAGTGGCTCCCTCCCCCTTCTGTTTATCTTCCGATATCAGTCTGATCATTCCTGCTCCACTTTACCACTCCACTGTTGTCTTCTGCCCCCAAAGAGATCCGGAAGTGTATAATCCTACAGCTCAGGCTGATTTCATGGGTGTTCAGAGTGTTCTGGTAGATAATTAGCTCACTTTAGGGGACCGGTTGAAGTAGGGTCTCCTACTTCTCCTACTTCTCCACCATCCTGCCCCTCCTTCAATAAGAGGTTTTCTTTTGTGGTATTTCTATTTGATTGTTTCCTTCAGAGAACTCTCCAGCAGTAGGATTGGTCAAAAGGCAAGGGTGTTTTTGAGATCTGATTCTACAATATCACACTGATTTGTATCTACTCCCATTTCACCTTCTGGCAGAGGCAGACTTTCTCTCAACTGCTTACTCTCCTTAGCACCTACACAAACTGATCTCTTATAAGAAATAAATATTTAGATAAGTAAATGAGCATGTAAACTCTCCTCCCCCACCATCTCAGTAAGTGGACCATAGTGTGTCTTTCTGCTTAGATCAGAAATCTATGAGGTGTTTTGACTCTTCCTTCTTCCTCACTCTTATCTAATCCTTTACCAAGTCCTGTTCATTCTAGCTTCTTTCTCTGTGTGGGTGATAAATTCTATTTCAGACACTGCTTTTTATTTTATTTTATTTTATTTTATTTTATTTTATTTTATGTTAGTAGGCTCCATGCCCAATGTAGGGCTTGAACTCAGCACTGAGATTGAGAGTCACATGCTCTACCAACTGAGCCAGGCAGGAACACCCACCCCCCCAAATATGGAAGAAGTCCAATGCACTATCCATTGCACGACAGAGCCAGGCACTCACCCCAAAAATATGGAACGCTTCAAGAATTTGTATATCATGCTAGCACAGGGGCTATGCTAATCTTCTCTGTATTGTTCCAATTTTAGTACAAGTGTGGCCGAAGCAAGCACCATTCTAGTTTCTAAATAGCTTTTGAAGCCTTCCATTTCTTTCCTTGTTCCCTCCTCCAAGCCACCATGTTTTCTCGCCTGGCCTGTCACATACTAGCCTTCTAACTGGCACCCATGCCTCTTCTCCTGCCTTTTTCAAGCCATTCTCCTCACAAAAGAGTGACCTATAAAGCATAAAACCCCAGGGTAGCCTGGTGGCATTAATTTATACTTGCCCCTCCCCCCAAATTCAATCCCTGTAAGAATCTCTGTATCCTTCTCTTTCTATGGTTGCAAACACATCTTTTGGGAACCTTATTTTGGCCCTCTTGAGCCACTACAGCCCTCCAGCACGGCCCTAACTCCTAGCACGTAGTTGTGAAGGTTGTCTCCTCAAGTCACGTTGGCAGAAACTGGTTCTTAAACAAGCCCCCCTCCTCCCCCCACAAATCCCTGCTTTCAGTTCTACCAGGAGCCCCTGGGACAAAGAGGACTGTACTGGCTGGCCCCCGCGGTGAGTGCATCTTACCACGTCCTGGAGAAACACTGCTTCGGCTCTGGCCCTGGGGCTCTCCTGCAGAGTGCTGGGCTCCACCTGGCCCTCCTCCTCCGCCTTCTCTGGGTCCAGCCTCTCCTCTAAGTCACTTGAATGTTGACAGTCCAGGGATGTTTCCAAGGCCTTCTTTTCCTCCTGTTGGGGGCCTGGCTCCAGGGGAAGGCCTTTGTTGCATTCTACCGTCCTCACTGCTTCTGGTCCTGGCTTGGCTTCCTCAAGAACCCCCTTCTTAGGTACGGAAGCTGTGAAGGATGAAAGTTATGTTGAAGACTTCATTTGCAGAGAGGCCATAACCCGCATAGTCACTGTCCTGGACTAGTCCCGCTTCACGAGGATGGAGGGAATTCTCCCAGCTTGCTGCTTTTCACATTTTGACCCTTTCCCCCTCGCCGTGTCCTGCCTTTAGTGCCCAGAGTCACAGACTGTCAGAGATGGAATGGGTCTTGAAGATCCCCCAGTCCAGGGGCTTGTGACTGGGGATCCCCTGCTCTTTCCCTCCCCATGAGAGATTTTGGCGAGGAGGAGGTGGCTATTGGCAGTTAGTGGGCAGAAGCCAGGAATGTTGCCAAATATCCTACGAAATGTAAAACAGCCCCTGCTTCCAAAAAAGAGTTGCCCAGCCACAATGTCAATAGTACCAAGTTGAGAAACCCTGTTCTAATCTAATCTTTCACTTCACATCTAAGTAAATTCAGACCCTGAGGAGTCAAGCTGTTGCCTAGGGCACAGGAATCCCTTATTTACACCAAGCCACAGAGATGGGCTGTGATTTTGACTGATAGCTTCCTGTGTGACTCTTCCCAGGGGGCAACTCCACACCAATTTGGATATATCTCACAGAAGACTCTGGGAACACTTTTTCCTCAAGTGCTTCCCTTCCTCTTCTAGCCCTCACCCTGCTCCATCCCACCAGCCCCCCCACAGAACATTCTCCACACAGGGCATCACATGATGCCCCTGAGTTTTTGCTCATCTTCTGCCCCCTGTCCTGAAGGGAAAGGGAGGAGAAAAGGACAAAATACTTATTGAACATCGTCTGTGAGCCAGACCATGAACAGGCATTTTATGGACATTCCCCTGTTCAGAGTTCACCCAGCCCTTGTGAGAGTGACCACTCCTGGCTCAGCGATATCAACCACCGTCAAATGTCACATAGCCCCAAAGCGCTGAAGCTAGGATTCAAATCACCCCAGGTGAAGTCCAAAACCTACAGACTTTCCACAATACTCAGCTGCCTCTCACCCCAGAATGCCTTCCCCATTTTTTCTGTATGGAGAAAGCCCACCCATTTACGAAAGCCCTCCCAAATGTCACCTCTTCTGGAAAGCCTTCCTAGAATCCTCCCAAGAGGACTGCCTCTTCTTGATGCCCTTGAAATCCTTTCTGAACACCTCTTTCATTATCTTTCAGGGGCTGAAGTCCTCCCTCATTCAAAGAGCCCAAGGAGGGAGGCTCTTGGATAGTGCAGTCAGTTAAGTGACCAACTCAAGTCATGATCTGAGTCAGGGTTGTGAGATCGGGCCCTGTGTTGGGATGCATGCTGAGCTCAGAGTCTGCTTGAGATTCTCTCTCCCCTCTCTGCCCCTCCCCCTTGTGCTCTCTTGCTTTCTATAAAAATAAATAAATAAATCTCTTAAAAAAAAAAAAAAGCCCAAGGATGTCTTGTGCTACTAGACAGCCTGACCCTGTGCCACACTTTGGTATGGTTTTAGTTTCTCTTCCTAGTTCATGAGCTTGCTGGGCAAAGGGATCCTGTTCTAACAATCTCTGAGCCTCCATAGCCCCTTGTAAACATGCGAAGGTGCACAGGGGAGTGTTTTAAAGCACGGGTTTTAAAATATGGGTTAAAATCCTGGTTCTTCTACTTCCTTGTTCTGAGTCATTTGGCAAGTTAACTGATTTCCTCTCTAAGCAAATGGGGAGGATAGTAACAAACTGTACCTCACAGGGGTTTTGTGCAGAACACTTAGGACAGTGCCTGATACCATAACAGTTGTTCAAAAAACGTTAGCTAATATTAATAACAAAAATAGGCTTAAACCAAAATGGGCATTTGTTGGTTTGTCTATCAGTCATCCTTTCCTTTGTGGTTCTCCCTAATTCCTTTTTATGTGGCACACAGCTGGCTGTTGACCACAGAACCCTTCCTAAATCAAGAGATGGTTCAGACACTCGGCCTTAGCCAATCCTAGAACCCTAAGTGTCTGGCACCCATGATTCATCCAAGGGTGGGCACGTGTCCCAAGCAGGCCCAACAGAGTCTTCTCTGCATTTGATATATGGAAATTGGGAGCAAGATACCCTTTCTCATTGCTAGGGTTGCTAGCCATATTCTCTTCAGATAGGAGGTAGAAGTGAGGGGTGGATGGATGGATGGAGAGAGGTTGAGTCCAGAAGAGTTGAATTCCTTGAGCTTTTCCTCCTGCCTGCTCACTATATGGGTGAATAAAATAATAGGCAACATTTGCTGAGTACTTGCTATGTATTACTCCCTGTTCTGAGAGCTTCCCATGTATTAACTAATTTAATATTCCCAGCAAACTTACGAAGAGGATATGATTAGGAACTTCATTCCCATTTTGCAGCTCAAGCAGTTGAGGCACACAGCTGCTAAAGCTCATCCAGTGAAATGGCTGACACTGGACTCGGGCAATCTGGCTCCAGAGCCCACATTTTTTTTTTTTTTTTAAGATTTTAATTTTTTATTTGGCAGACAGATCACAGGCAGAGAGGCAGGCAGAGGGAGAGGGGGAAGCAGGCTCCCCACTGTGCAGAGAGGCCAATGCGGGACTCAATCCCAGGACCCTCAGATCATGACCTGAGCCGAAGGCAGGGGCTTAATCCACTGAGCCACCCAGGCATCCCCAGAGCCCACAGTCTTAACCACTTCACTACATTATCTTGCAAACTCTGGATAGGTAAGTTTGTCTATTTTTTAAAATTCCTTTCGATGAAAAGAAACCCTCCCTCCCTGCTTTACCTGTAGATGTCTCAGCTCCCAGTGGCTTGTCATCTTCAGGCAAACCTCCACCCTCTGACCCCTGGAAAGAAAATTCTTCCAGGCTGGAAAGCGACTGGAGCTCCTTCGGCGGTGTTCTGCACGGGGTGCTGTTGGTGCTGATGACCGCTGACACGCGCAGCGGAACCGACACCGCAAAGGGCTCGGAGATGTTCAGGGCCTTGCGCTGGTGACGGGGGGAGGGCTCCATCTGGAAGAGACTACTGGTAAAGACAGATTTGCTGGGGCTGTCGTTCGATGTGTAGAACATACCCAGCATCTTCGGGGCGGTTTGCTCATTCTCTGGATCCTCGAGAGGCCGGAACACCTTCAGCTGCTCAGGTGGGGGCCGGGCCTGAGCACCCTGAAGTTGGCTTCGGTCACTGCTCATGTTGAAGCCCCCCTCCGCCCCTGCCGGCATCCCCTCCTGGCCCCATTCGCCCTCCTGCTTGCTGAGGTCACATGAACTACCAGTGTTGGTTGAATGCAATTTTGCCGCTGGGATGAAAAATCCACCAGTGGTGACCGTTCGATTAAAATTTCCTTTGGTTTCTTTCCCTAGTGAAAAAGCAAACACACACACGGTCAGAAGCCTTGGCACACACACACACACACACACACCACAACACAGCCTTCCAGTAAGGGAAGGTGCACAACACCTGAACATTGGGAAGGCATAACCTTCTAAAAAGGGTATAGCCCTCCCAAAAGAGACAGACAACGTTTGGTTGACGGGAGAGTAAGCATCTTCTCCTGCGCACAGAATGTTGGCCCGATGGCCTGACAGGACCATTCTCTGTTGTGCTGTACGCATCTGTTTGAAACTCTGCAAGGAGAGCAGTTTCCAAATGGCTAATGTTGCTAGACACAGTGGTCATCCACCCGGCAGTAAATGTAGATCATGAAAAAAGACAAAGATGGGAGATGGAATGAAATTTTCTCAAAATGAAGGAGAAGACAAAAAGAGCAAAATAGCAGAATTCTGTTTTACTTTAAAACTTTTGAATGTATTGTTTTAAGTCTCCTCTGGCAGACAGACCCAAAAGGGGTTGGATTTCCCAGCAAGGAAACAAATGCTGTTCTCAGCTAGACCTTTCTCCCTTTTCCCAGGCTTCCTCCTGCTGATTCAGGGGATGAGAAACTAGAAATGTAAATTAACTAAAAGTTAGAAAGCCCAGTTGTGAGCAGCAATTTCCCAACGGACTGACAAGTGAAAGGAAAGAGGAGAAAAATCTGTATCGGAAATAAACAAGGCGTGAGATAACACGGGAGTTGCCTGGGATCGGGAGAAAAACTCTGCACAAGATACCAAGGGCTCTGCTGGACATCTTATGTGATACGAGGTTTACAATTCTCCTGACTGCTCATGGAGGAGAAGTGTAATGACCTCCTTTAACACATGAGGAAACCGAGACTCAGAGAGTCAGAGAACCTGCCCAGTGCCCACCAAAGTGAGGACCTCAGTTTAGGTCCTCACCTAAATTCAGTAGAACCGCCTCAGGGGGTTTCAAAACTAAAGCAAATGGCCAAATATAAAGGCACAAAAATGCTAAAAGTATCGAGTCAGCTTGAAAAAGAGCTCATGGAGGATTTTACAAGTTTACAGTTGTTTTTTTAAAAGGTTGTTCTGCGGGGACGCCTGGGTGGCGCAGTTGGTTGGACGACTGCCTTCGGCTCAGGGCGTGATCCTGGAGTCCCGGGATCGAGTCCCACATCAGGCTCCCAGCTCCATGGGGAATCTGCTTCGCTCTCTGACCTTCTCCTCACTCATGCTCTCTCTCACACTCTCTCTCTCTCAAATAAAATAAATAAAAAAAATCTTAAAAAAAAAAAAAAAAAAAGGTTGTTCTGCGGACGTTCTGCACAGTTTCAGGCTGCCTCCTTTATCAAAGAGCAAAATGGTTTGCATTAAAGGAGCTGGAAAAGTCACGGGATACATGTGGGGGTATAAACCTTCTGCTGCTGGGGAAGCCTTGTGCCTTATAACTCGTAGAGGTGCTTGTTGGCTCCTTAACAAGAACAGAAGCCAGAGAGATAGGTGAAGCAGCCCTGAAGACCAGCGTGGTGTCACTGTGAGGATGTGTCACCTCGTGTGCAACTCTATACACATCTACTCCACCCCAGGCTGACCGGCTACATGCCAGGCTGGTGCCCATCACTGTGTACTGGTGAATGAATGAACCAATCTCTGGGCTCGAAATCACGAGCAGGTACGATGAAGCTACTGCCTGCAGAAGGAAATGGGCAAATTCAAGACACGTAAGTATCTAGGCACCAAACTATGAGGTAAAAATCAGTGCTTGGCTCTTCCTTACACCTAAGGTGAAAGCCTCACCTGCCTTGGCTCGCAGGTGTTGCCCTTTTACCTAGTTCAGGTTTGAGTGTACAATGGCTGCCATCACCAGCTGTGGGGAGAGGAAAGTGGGGGGAGGAGGATGGCCCCTGAGGCCAAGACTTGTATAATGTGGGGTGGGGGGAGGCCGGGGAGGTGGTTAAGGCAAGGGCTGTGTGAACCTGTTGGGTTCAGGAAGGGTCAGGAGGGATTTGGGACTGTGCGTGACTGTGATGAGACTGGCAGGCAGGTAACTCATGAAGGCAAGTCTGGTAGGGGAGCTCGTGTCTCCCAGTGGTGACCCCCAGCTCCGAGAGCAGTTGCGAGAGCTCACCTTCCACAGGCACTGAGCACAGCGAGTCCATGCTTTTAGCTGGCCGGATAGTAGCCTTTTCCACTAAAGACAAAAGAAAAAATATCCCTGATGAATGCATATTGAGAGGAAGCGTTCAGAACAAAAATCAGGCTCTAGGTACACAAGAGAACTTTCTTTGCTAAAGTTTTTCAAGTATTTATAGTTTTCCCCTTTGGTAAACATTCCTCCATCCCACCCTGGATGCTCCTCCTTTCATAATGAGACTGAGCTGACGAAAACAGGGCATTTCTAGATCAAAGACTTGTGAATATTTTACAGATAAAGGTAAATTACAATTTTGTCAATTAGCTTTTAGCAAATGAGCCCTGAACCAAATTTTATGATACGAAGATTCATCCAGGAGGTAGATAGAGTCTATGAGGCTCAAGGCAACCCCCCTCCCCCATCCTACAGGCTGGAGAGCAGGATTCTTGGCTGTAGCCACAACTGACGGCACCCAGAAATGTGGTACAGCAAAGGAGGGGGCCCCGGGGACAGAAGTCCCCTTTCTTCCACGTGCAGCTCTGCTCCTGAGGCCTGTAGGCTGGTTGCTGCTCTAAAGCATCTCACTCTGGAGCAGATCCAAACCAAACAGACCTTTTTTGAGTACCTAACATATGCCTGGTGTCCGCTGTGCGTCTTGGTAAGCCACCCAGGCAGATCTGGGGAGGAGTGTGGCTTAAATAAGTAAACACTTATTCCAGGCACGGGATTAGGCACTTAAAGATTTCGTTTCTTCTCTGGGAGCTGAAGTGGTTGAAAGGTAGTTCCTCTTGATGAGCTTACCAGGAGGGGAAAGAGGGCAGTCTGGGAGCCGAGTGGGGCCCCAGGACTCGTGGCTGTGAGGTCACTGTGGATTCAGACAGATCTGGCTTCCAGTGCCAACTCTGCCCCTTCAGGTGGTGAACTCGGACACGCAGCTGGTTCGTAGGAAGCCCTGGGAGTTGGCTCTACCCCAAACTGAGCTGTTTTATCCCTCTTAAATTTCCCACATTTCTCTCCATGCCCAAACCCTGCTGCCTCTGAGAGGCTCTAAATTAGCCCCTTGGCCTCCTTGGCTCAGGGCTTCTCTCTGTCTGGGCCCTGTAAGGAGGGGACAGGGCCATCTTCACTCAAAACCTTGGAGACAGCAAGACGGCCTTCAACCTCCTTGCTTCTGCTCAGGCACTAGAACCCTTGTCCTTTCGCCATCTGCTACTTCCGCAAATTTACAAACTGACTTATCCTACAACTGCCTGACCAGTGTCCCTTGATTCAGAGACAAGTTTTTGCCTTTGTTTTCCAGAGGCTGTGTTTCTGGACTTCCTCTGGGTTTCACAGGTCAGACTTGAGGGCCAGTGACCTGATGACACTAAGTGTCATGGAGGATAGGTGGTGACATTCTCTCTGCCACCAGTGTTCACCTTTCATGTTGGATCTTCTTTCTGACAACATGGCTTCTTGTGGCCTTGGTGGCCACAGTGGCTGCCTTTGGGAACAGTCCCCAAGGATTCCCTGGCTTCATTTCCATTTCAGTAAGTGAGCACTCAGGGCTCCTTCGCCCATGACTATTTAGCCCACAGTTTTCTGTCTGAGACCTTGTCCTGGACTCGTGGAGATACATCTACCAGTTTTCTGGAAGCTTTGGGGTCCTCGAGTCCCCTCTCTTCAAGTATCCCTATAGCTTTGGGACTTCCCTGCTGAAAAGCGTTTACTTTAGAGAGTACCCTGGACTCTCCCTATGGGATAAGGCATAAATTTCAGTACATCCCCTTCATCTGTCCCCTCCAAAAAAATCCCCAGTACTATTCATGGTGAATCAATTTTTAAAATTCCCTTAGTTATGGGGTTTAGAAAAGATTTTAAAAAATCATTTAAATATGTCAATTCACTGACTCATTTTTTCACATGCATATTTCAACAAGCAGTGGGGTCATGTCACTTACAGACACCATGCAGGTGGATATGACCACAAGCAGCCCCCACCCCTGTGAGGGTCCCAGCAACACTCCTCTAGTGGAAAGTGGGCACTTAGGCCCCCAGTCAAGGTCAGAGAGTCACTTGTATTGGCCCTGATGGTTCTTTCATTTCACCCCTGCATCCCATTAAAATTCAGCCATTCCCTTAATCTGTCTGATTAGTTTGCTCATGAGGCTTTAGACCAGCAGCTTCCAACCCTGGCTGCATTTCAGAATCGCCTGGGGAACTTTCTAAAAATGACCAAGACTCTGGCTTTCCCACAGCTCCTGAGGCAGAACCGCTATGGGTGTGAGCCTCTGAGGTGCAGCCAGGCGGAGACCCCCAGGCCGGGGACATCCTATGCGTTCTGTGAATAGACGACCATTTGATCCGGCACCTTGGACTTCTTCCTTCTGAAAGCCACTCGGGGGATGGAGGAGGGTGGGTGTTGGAAATCTTCCTAAGGCCAGATCAAAGCAGACCATTTATTTCATTTTTTGCTATTTGTTTTGCCCTATTGTTTTTGACTTTTTGTTATGTGGTAAACTTCTTTCATGGTATCACCGATTCTGTGACTGAAATTGTCTTTGATGTGCTCAAGCAGATCTCTTTATTATTAGGTCAGGAGTTTTTTGCCAGGTACTCCTCCCTTCAGATTCTCCTTTGAGAAGCCTAATTTCTGATTTGTATCTGATCTACCACACCTGTGGCAACTCGCCCTCTTCACCTGAGATGGCTTTCCGGTTGGTGAAAGCCTTGTTTCCTCATATAGTGAATGTTGTAGATGCCTACCCAGAATCCTGTGCCCTTCCCCCTTCTCACAGAGCCCTTGTACTTCTTGGCTGCTCTTACTGTAATCCCATTCCTCATGCTGGGGATTGGTTTAGGAAGCCAGGCCTAAGCCAGTCAGTACAGGGAACCCCCTTGGCCATAGGGATTGATCCATATGACCCAGTGAAGGCAACGAGATGGGGTGGCATGGGGGCTGTTTCTGATGGGGGCTGCTGGGAAACAAGGGTCCCTGCTCTGAGGAGCAAGCTACCAGAAATCATGTTTTTTCTCCTTCTGGATGTAGTGATAGTCAAAGGGAAAGCCTAGAAGTACTATAGCCACTTCGTTGAAGCCAAGAAGCCAGACTGGGGATGAAGCTGAACCAGGAGCCGAGGAAAACAGGGAAATGGAGACAGAGCCACTGTGTTAAACCCTGAAGCCCTCCCTGTATCTCCCTGCTGAGCAGAGAGCCCGATTCGGGGCTCGATCCCAGTACCCTGAGATCATGACAGGAGCTGAAGGCAGATGCTTAACCGACTGAGCCACACAGGCACACCAAATGTGAAGATTTCTAACATCTGTCTTTGGCATACAGTTATCACTGGCTTCATGGGAAGTCCTTCAAAATATTTTCACTCATTTTTCCTATAAGCATTCATTTCCCCCCCAAATCTTTATTGCTTAAAACTTCAGGGCCGACAAACCATAAGTGACTCTTAATCTCACGAAACAAACTGTGGGTTGCTGGGGGGACGGGGGTTGGGAGAAGGGGGGTAGGGTTATGGACATTGGGAAGGATATGTGCTTTTGGGTAAATTGGAAGGGGAGATGAACCATGAGAGACTATGGACTCTGAAAAACAATCTGAGGGGTTTGAAGTGGCGGGGGGGTGGGAGGTTGGGGTACCAGGTGGTGGGTATTATGGAGGGCACGGCTTGCATGGAGCACTGGGTGTGGTGAAAAAAAAAATGAATACTGTTTTTCTGAAAATAAATAAATTGGAAGAAAAAAAAAAAAAACTTCAGGGCCATCTGGGTGATACAGTTGGTTAAGAGTTGAACTCTTGGGCGCCTAGGTGGCTCAGTGGGTTAAGCCGTTGCCTTTGGCTCGGGTCATGATCTCAGGGTCCTGGGATCGAGTCCCGCATCGGGCTCTCTGCTCAGTGGGGAGCCTGCTTCCCTCTCTCTCTCTCTGCCTGCCTCTCCGTCTACTTGTGATTTCTCTCTGTCAAATAAATAAATAAAATCTTTAAAAAAAAAAAAAAAGAGTTGAACTCTTGTGGGGTGCCTGGGTGGCTCAGTGGTTAAAGCTTCTGCCTTCAGCTCAGGATATGATCTCAGGGTCCTAGGATCAAGCCCCGCATCGACTCTCTGCTCAGGAGGGAGCCTGCATCCCCCCTCTCTATCTCTGCCTACTTGTGATCTCTGTTTGTCAAAAAGAAAAAAAAAAGAGTTGAACTTTCGGTTTCCACTCAGATCATGATCTCCAGGTCATGGGATGGTACCCTGTGTCTGCCTGAGATCCTCTCCCTCTCCCCCTCCCCCACTCATCTGTTCACTCCCTCCTCCCTCTCTCTCAAAATAAAATCTTCAAAAAACAAAAAAACTTCAAACATTCACAAAGTTTGAAGATCTCTAAACGTACTACTCAAGTTGACATTTGCCATATGCTTGCTTTCTCTATTTTTCTGTCTACTTACTCGCTTAAATATAGCTGAATCATATGAAAGTGAGTTTCAATATTTTGACACTCATCTTTACATACTTCAACCTTGGGGGCACCTGGATGGCTCAGTTGGTTAAGTGTCTGACTTTGGCTTGGGTCATGATCCTAGGGTTCTGGGATCAAACCCTACATCCCCAAAATTATCCTCGCTCATCAGGAAGCCTGCTTCTCCCTCTGCCCTCACCCTGCTTGTGCTCTCTATCTCTCTCAAATAAATAAATAAAATATTAAAAAATAATAACAAATAAATAAATAATTCAAACTTATCATATGCCTCCTAAGAACCATTAGAACCCTATGAAAATTAATAATTCTGTAATAACATCTAATAACTTATCTGTCCCCAAAATTATCATTTGTAGCCCTTTCTCAAAGGACTCAATCAAGGTTTGCTCATTGCATTTGTACATTTATTTTTGTACATTGCATTTGTACATGTTTTCATAACTATTGGCCTCCATTTAAAACAAATCAGACTTTCAGTTTATCACACTAAAGGTCATTGTGACAGATTTCTTTGGACTTCCCTTTATGACAGTATTCAGCTGGATTGGTTATATTCCTTATGGTACTGTGATTCCCTCAGTTCCTTCCTGTACTCATTCCCATTCATTATTTAGATATCATTCCCACAAGGCAACACTCCTATTTAAAAATATAACCCTGGCATGAGTCATGGGGGAGAAGAGACAGATCTTCCTTAGAGTAGAGTTTAATTAATCAATGTAGAGGAATGATGGAAACAGAAAATGGCCATTTGGCAAACACCACAGTAATAACTGTTGTAATAACAGTAATAACTTCTGGGGTATCTGGGTGGCTCAGTCAGTTAAGTGTCTGCCTTTGGCTCAGGTCATGATCCCAGGGTCCTGGGATTGAGCCCCGAATCAGGCTCCCTGCTCAATGGAGAGCCCGCTTCTCCCTCTCCCTCTGCTGCTCCCCTTGCTTATATTATCTCTTTCTCTGTGTCAAATAAATAAATAAAATCTTAAAAATAACAGCAATTACTTTTGCAGACAAGAACCAATGATGGATGCTTAAATTCAGGGATGCTTAAATTCAGGGATGAGAAACAGGATATTTTCATAGTTTCAAAATATCTCCCACAATATACTTGTTAATTAGAAAGGAAAAAATAGTAACTTTACATGGACAAGCACTTTAAGCAAGTAATCAAAGTTAACATCACAAGCAATAAGATACTGACATCGTGTGCCTCCTGATATGACATGCTGAGACAGGCACATTCATCACCACAACTGAATCATGAAAAAATGTCAGACAAACCGAAGCTCAAATACTATCTACAAAATAAATGGCCGCACTCTTCCCAAGTGTCATGGTCAGTAACACTGAGGAAATGTCCTAGACTAGAGGAGATGAAGGAGACATGACAATTGAATGCAGTGTGCATTCCTGGACCAGAAAAAGGATAATAGTTGGACAATTGGTCAATTATGAATAAGGTCTGTAAAGTATTTAATAGTATATTGATCTTAATTTTTTGGCTTGGCTTGTTGTATTATGGTGAACATCAAAAGCAGCTGTGTGAAGGCTACAAGGGTTCTCTGTGTACTATTTCTGCAACTTTTTTTGTAAATCTAAAATTATTTTTTTTTTTAGAAAAGACTCCCTTAGTTAATCTTTAAGTTTATGTTTCAGGTCTAGTGAGTTTCACATGATCAAACCAAAGACCACCCAAGAAGCAGAACTAGGGGGGATAAATAAATATATATATCCTTACATATATATATTAAAAGACTATTAAATGTATTTTCCATTTTATAAAAATTTATCATATATACATATGATATATATCATATATATTTATGATATACATATGTATATGATAAATATTTGTAAAATAGAAAATCTTTTGGTCTCTGTCCCCGTTTAAGGAGCACAGGGCTGCTAAAACCCTTGTAACTTCCTTGGTAATTAGATTGTCCTTTGTTCTAATGAGTCCGTTAGTGGGTGGGCTCCTGGATGGCTCCTGAATGGGGCTAGTCACCAGAAAGACCAAGCCATGATTGCAAACTTGGAATCTTCAGCCTCATCCCCATTCTCTTGAGAAGGGAGAAGGGCTGAAAATGGAGTTTATGATTGATTATGCCTATATGACAAGCTTCCATAAAATCCCAATGGTATAGGGTTCAGAGAATCTCCAGATAAGCAAATATCCCCACGAGGAGGGTGATGCACCCCAACTCTGTGGAGGAGACAGAAGTTCCTGGGCTCAGGCCTCTCGCAGACCTCACCTCATATATCTCTTCCACTGGCTGTACATCTGTGTCCTTCAGCATATCCTTCAATAAATTGGTCAATATAATGAAGGGTTTCCCTAGGTTCTGTGAGCTAGTTCTAACTGTGAGCTGTTCTAGCAAAGAACCCAATGAGGGGGTCTTTAGAACCTCCCATCTACAGCTAGTTGGTCAGGAGCACAGGTAACAAGTAGGCTTGTGACTGGCCTCTGAAGTGTGTAAATGTGAAGGTGGGGGCAGTCTTGTGGGAAGGAGCCCTTAACCTGTGGGACCTGGTGCGGTCTCTGGATCGACAGTTTCAGAATTGAGCTAAGTTGTAGACCACCCAGTGGTGTAGCAGAGAACTGCTTGCTGTGAGGAAAAAACCTCCACACATTTGGTGACCAGGAGTGTCAGAAGTGAGGTAGTCTGTGTAGGTAGTAAGAAGACACATGGGAAAGAAACAGTAGGGAAGAACTGGGTTTTTCCCTATGCGGGAGGTCGATTGAACAGTTTTTCAAATATAATATATATCTCATAAAAATGCTAGTGATTCTTACCTGAGAGCCTCTGTCCTCTCACAAATACACTCCCATTTCTACTCAGCTTTGATTTGGAGTCTGATCCAGAACGTCCCAGGTTAAATATTGATTTCCACTTCTTTGATTTACTGGAGAGCTTTCTTCTAAAAGAGCCAAGCCATAATAAAGGGTTAGTTCGGTGACTGGTCATTTCAGTGGGACCTTTAAATTGAGAAGGAATACCCCAGTCACGTTCTTGGTTATGAATGGCTCTGCCATTTCAGGGAATTCCTCTCTAAAACTCAGTTTGAGCCTGAGTCTGACCCTCTTTGGGGTTGCCTTGGACGACCAAGCTGGGCTTTCATATTCCTCAGGGGAAGGGGCAAAGTTGTGCTTTTTTTTTTTTTTTAAAGATTTTATTTATTTATTTGACAGACAGAGATTGCAAGTAGGCAAGAGAGGCAGGTAGGGAGAGAGAGGAGGAAGCAGGCTCTCTGCGGAGCCGAGAGTCTGATGTGGGGCTTGATCCCAGGACCCTGGGATCATGACCTGAGCCGAAGGCAGAGGCTTTAACCCACTGAGCCACCCAGGTGCCCCCAAAGTTGTGCTTTTAAAGGCAGGCATGAGGGCAGACAGAGGCAGGATGGGCCGGAGACTCGGAGGTCACAAGCAAGCACACAGTTCTGGGAAATTGGGTAGGAATTCTCGTAAGCACCGCAGTCCTGGGCTTCGAAAGACACCTATTTTTTGCAGGAGTGAAAGACCAAGGAACTCAATGCTGTTATGTCCCCTGCACTTTGGACATCCTGCTTGGTCATCCATAGGGAGGGATGGGCTGGCGAAGACTTCCATGGACTGAAAAAGGGGCGGATAATAAAGTGACGTGGGAAAGAGTTTGGCCCGGGAGAGTCAGGCTGCTGGGTGTGGTGGGACATCACTGCAGAGAAAAGCAGGGGATAATTAGGGCTTCACTCTTGTTTCCCTGATGCCTCTTGCCAGGCTGCCTAAGCAGGAGGCAAGAAAAGGAGAGTGCTAGACTGGGTCCCGGGGAGCCTGGAGCCACCAGAGGTCACCCTAGAGGCCCTGCCCTGCTCTGGCAGGCCCAGCTATCAGACTTCATATGAAGTTCTAGGACGAAACCCTCAACCTGTGGGTTCCATAAAGGGCTGTTCCTCCACAGGGTTTTTCATAGAACATCAAGATCTCAAGCCCACAATGTTTTCCCAATTAATCAGAGATGGACCTGCAACGCTTGGTGGTTTCTTTTGAATCTGGCCCAGTTTTTTTCAAAGCACTTGGCTTGGGATGTATTTTAATAGGCTTGTGTACGTTGGGGTGCACCACATGTGTGGTGAAGGCACAGAGAAAACACACTTGATGGTCTCCCTGGGGTACTCTTCTTCCTGATCCCTAGGTAGAAGTTTTATTCTCCAGGGATTTAGGGAGTGAAGTAATGGGGCTCAGTCTAGAGAAAGCATGATCCATGTACTTCAGGAAATGGAGGGGTTTCTCGCCAGGTGAAGTCTAGGTGTGCCATTCCCATAATGCCCATGCACTGTGACAGACACCCCTCCTGCTGGGTAAAGTGGCATCACTCCTCTCTCCTCAAAGGGAAACAGCCCCACCATCTTGGGGATCATGCTGACAAGAAGACTGAGGTACCTCTTTTCATACCTTGATGACTAAACATTGAGGATGACAGTCTTCCATGAAAAGGTTGCCTTTTAGCCCCTCTACCTACTGTCTGCCTAGAGTTTGGGACTCCTGCTCCAATCACTGCCAGCTTTTTAGAGCGTGATATGAAGCTGAGAAGGGAAAGGGGCAGTGTGGAGACCAGGGTTCCAACAGAGGAAACAATGAAGAAAGAAAATATCCTATGAATAAAATTGATGTTTGGTTTGGTTTTGGAGGGGAAGGTGCGCTCTGACGGGTATGGACGGAGGAACAGAAGCCAGAAAAATATGTCCCCAAGTGCCACCTGCCCAGAGCTCTCAGTCTACTTGTCAGATTATGCTCCATTCATCTCTATGGCTTTTATAATGTCACCTGGAGGTGGAGGATGGGGGGAGGGGACCAAGTTGTTGATAGCAAAATTCCTTCCAAAAATGTCAAGACTGTTTTGTGTAAATGAAGGAGTAAGGGATTTTAGTCATAACTCTTGACCCCTTTGGCCCCACCCCCATCATGGTACTTAGGGATCTCTGGTGGGAGAGCTGGTCTTGATAACTTGGGGGCAGGGAGGGAAGACATTAATCACCAGTGGGAGAGAGCTGTGGAGGCAGCTCCCTTCTCTTCGGAAATGTTCCCTCATACCCCGACCCAGCCCATACCCCCAACCCATGCTGCCATTGTGACCTTGAGACTATATAACTACTTCCTCTTCCCCCCTCCACCCAAATGTTCCCCAGAATTTAAGAGAACACTGCTTACTTGTTGTCTGGTAACTCAAGAACAGTGTGGAAGAGGGTGCCCATGGGAGGGACAATTTCAGGCAAGCTATTCTCCCTCCTTTCCTTCCGAGCAGGATGGTTAGTAGCCAGGCTCCTGGCCTGAGCTTCCTCCAGGCTCACCAGCTTCATGGGCAAAGAGAGGGCTGGCAAGGTCAGGCTCTTTGTGATGGTCGGGTTTTCTGTACAAAAGAGAAAAGAGCTCAGTTGTGGAAGGAGGCCTGTGCATCAGGTGTAGCCAGATTCCCCATCCACAGTGCTTCCATTCCTGATCCCCTGACAGGAGGCTTCTGGGGGATATGGGGGTTGGGGGCAGAGGTTGCACATAAGAAACCGAAAACCTCATGGCCAGCTAGCCAGCAGACATGTAGGACTTCAGGAGGAAACCTGCACTTGTACCTTTCAGAGAGGGATCCTGCTTGCTTGCTCCCTTCCTTCCTTCATAGGACAAACATTTATTGAACATTTACTGCCTAGTACTTTCTTGTTTTGTTTTGTTTTTACTTAAAAATTTAAAAAAAAATTTTTAATTGACGTATAATGTATTATTTGCCCCAGGGGTACAGGTCTGTGAATTGTCAGGCTTACACACTTCACAGCACTCACAGTAGCACATACCCTCCCCAATGCCCATAACCCAACCACCCTCTCCATTCCTCCCTCCCCCCAACAACCCTCAGCTGCCTAGGACTTTGGCCAGGTGGAAATGTACGCTGGGCCATAGACATGACCTCATCAGCCTAGAACAAGGCAGGGGACTTTTCCTGCTCTCTGTAGCTGCAGAACCCATACTCCAAGGTGATTTAATGTGGGAGCCTATACTTTCCCTAGATCAGGAAGGTTTATATTCCTGCAGTGAAAAGACATTTTATAGCCCCTGCTATTCCCTGAAAGATAGCTTGCTTTTTACTCACTACTCAGCGGTTTTTAAGTGTATGCAAATAAATCTTTTCTATCCATGGTTTGGCGGGGGGGGGTTGTTTATTTTTTGTTTTTGTTTTTATTTTTTGTTTAAAGAAATAGAAGTGATAATGATAGATCAATGGTGTCCAGGGTCATCTCTTAGTTCTCTAAGTCATTTGTTCTCCACTTGGGGCGATTTTGCAGCCCCCACCCCTTTCCCAGGGACATTTAGCAATGTCTGGAGACATTTTTGGTTGTCATAAGCATGTGTGGGAGTACTACTGGCATCTAGTGGGTAGAGGCCAAGGACGCTGCTAACCACCCTACAATGCATAGCATGGCCCCACAACAAGAACTACCAGGTACTAGCACATGGGCAAGCACTAATGGCAGGCCCTCCTCTGTGGGCCTCTCATAGTGGACCCATGCCAGAGGAACGGGCAGCTCTGAACCAACCTCCTCACTGGTGGACTATGAGCACAAATGGGGATGTCCAGTATGGAAAAATAAAAAAGGAAAAAAAAAACCCAACCACACACAAAAAACCAAAAAAGCACTACCCAGCACAAAATATCATTAGTGCCAAGACTAAGAAACCTTGATCTAAGTAAAAGAAGGGGAGGCCCAAGTTGGCCTCTGTGTAGTCTTTGGCAACCTTGCCAGTTTTCTGCAACTTTAGAAGGTGTCAAGAGACTCAAAGATAACTTGGACCAACTGAGAATCAAAATTTTTTTGGTAGAGGACCCACCTAATTTTCAGAAAGCACCTTGGCAGCACTATTCCTCTTTGCAGAGCATGACCTTGTCTGGGAGGAGGGAAGTAAAACCACTGAACAAGGGCCTCACTGAACAGAGACGGTGTGCGATACTGGGGTTCTTCCAGGCAGAAGAGCATGGCAGTCATTCCATGGGACTGCAATTAAGTAAATCTGTGATCCTAAAAACTTCTTTTCAGTAAACTTTCCAACATTAGCAGAGTTGTCCAACTTAACCCCAAGGAGGTTAAAATATTTAAATTCTATATTCTCTTAATATTTGCATTCTAGATTATTTATGATTTGTTAATTATTTATTTACTTAAAATATTCAGTCACTCTGGGAGCAACCGGATTAATGGGAAGAACCTACACTGCAGGTCGGGAGACCTCAGCTGGTTTAGCACCTACCCCTAGTTTCAGGCCGCAGTGTCTTAAGACCTGCTCACTGTCTCTGCTCTGATGTTTAACAAGCATCTCTAACTTATCATTTCATCACAGAGCTTGTGATGGCTGCTCTTCACCTCTAAATTGCTACCCCCTCCCATCTTTGCCATGTCAGTCAATGGCACCATGCACCACCCAGTCAAAACCTGGAGGAGTTCTTTTTCATTCATTCCATTTTTTTTTTTTTTTTGATGCACCACCTCCTCCCACATCCAGACTATAAGCAAGTCCTATGACTCTTACCTCCAAAATGCATCCCAAATCCAGCTACTTTCCTTCTGTCCACTGCTAACATGATAGCCCAGGCCACCATGATTGCCCACCTGATTTCGGCCATTGCTCCTTCACTAGTCTCCCTGCTTCCAGACCTGCTGCCTTTCCCTCTCTCCCTCATACCATTGTCAGAATGCTCAGACTCTGTACTCCCCGCTCAAAGTCCTCACATAATCTCCCATGGCACTGAGAACAGACCAAACTCTTAGATTGACCTACAAGGACCTTCCATCAGGTTTCCCTCTCCTCTTTGCCCACTGATCCAGTGGGCTACAAAAATATACAGTAAAAATTTTTGATTGTATACTCCCATTATAAATTCTATATATATGTCACCGTATTAGCATTATTTATAACAGAAAACATAAAAAAATCATAGAAATTACAAAATATACAATAGAAAGAAATGAGAAAGAAATGCTAATAGTTTATTCCAACATCTATGGTTCGGTACCTTGGTCTTTGGTGCCCCCTAGGGTGGGGCACCCCACTTTGGAGACCCTACTGGCTCTAACCACACTGGCCTACTTTCTGTACCACTCGGATCCCCTGTCCACTTCAGAGATTTTTATCTCTGTTTGGAACATTCATCCCTCAGATCCTCTTATCATAAGGTCTCAGACCAAAGATCACTTCTTCAGAGATCATGGCCACTCTGTACCAAAGTAACACCACCAAATCATTGACCATTGCACTAACCTGCTGTGTTTTCTGCATGCTATTTCTTGTCTTCGAAGTGATAATGTCTTTATCTGCCTTCCTTCCCAACTAGACCATAGCTTTCTGCAGGGCAGGATCATTAACATTTTGTGCACTGATGGTCCCCAGTGTGTGGACTACTGCATGGCACCTAGAAGTTGCTCGATGCATATTTATGTTTTAATGAATCTTGGGTACATCACAATCTCTCTTGCCTCCTTGCTCTTATTCATTAAACAAAAGTACTGGATTCTGCGACTACTAAAATCTTTCCAATTCCAGAGGGTATGGCTTCTTCCATTTTGTGTAAACATTAACTGTGCTATCTTACCAAAGTCAATAAGAGTTCATGACAACATTTAAATGAAATGCATTGAATAATAAGCATTAAAGGCCATCAAGAGTTAAAGGCTCACAAGGCAACTGGATTTACTTATACAGTACAAGAGATGATCAAGGCAATGGTCACAAAGAGAGCAGGCATTTTCAGGTTGGAATCAGGAATGGCTTTAACACTAACTGTCACAGACAGGATTTGCTTTCGGGAAGAACAGTTCCCAAAAGTCATTAGTTCTTCACAATGGTTTACTGGTCTATTTTTCTATTTTTTTTTTCTCTTCATAAAGGCAGCATAGAGCTGAGGTAAGAGCCATGGGCTGAAAAATCAGGTTCCATGTTCAGTCTCAAAGTTACTAGTTGTACGACTTGGGGCAGTTACTAAGCTTTTTCTGGTCCTCTGGTTCTTCCCATATAAAATAAGGTCCGTGACAACTTCTTGTGATAAGCCAGTGAGATGATGTATGGGGAGCACCTGCAATCGTTCCTGGCATAGAATAAGTCCCCAATAACTTACTGGTTGATTCAAAAGGATGAATGAATGAATGCACCCTCTCACCTACCTTCAAAAAGGATTTCTATAGCTTACGATAAAAACTATATCTCTAGTGAGAGAATTAAAATAAAGATAAACGAAACATTAGCCACTCCTCAGTATATAACCAAGAGAATCGAAAACATGTGTTCACACAAAAACTTGTATTCACAGCAGCATTATTCATAATAACCAAAAAGTAGAAACAACCCAAATGGCCATCAACTGACGAATGGGTAAGCAAAATGTAGTACAGGCATACAACAGAAGATATATTATTCATCCGTAAAAAGGGAGGAAACACTGACATATGTAACAATGTGGGTCAACCTCAGAGAACATGTGCTAAGTGAAAGAACTCAGTCACAAAAGACCACATGTTGTATGATTCCATTTATATAAAATGTCCAGAGGAGGCAAATCCCTAGAAATAGAAAGTAGCTTTGTGGTTGCCAGGGTCTCGGGGGAAGGGTGAAACGTGCGGAAACCGCTTCGTGTGTATGGCGTTTCTTTCTGGAGTGATGCAATGTTCTGAAATTAGACGGTGGTGATGGTTGCACAATTCCATGAATCCTAAAAGCCACCAAACTGTATATTTTCAAATGATTAAAATGGTGAATTTTATGCTATGTGAATTTTATTTCAACAAAAAAAATGTTTTCAAAGGAAGGTTATAAACCACAAAGAGGACAGGGTCGGGGTGGGAGCACATATACCAGGAATCAAAATTGGATGTTAGCTGCAATTGATTATTCTGATGGTTATGTTCGTTTTCCCCAACTACATTAGCTAAACGAGAAAAGAATGCTTTAATCAGCTAACCCAAATATTTGGCAGATAGGGTTCTCATAGACCACTGGTTCCCCAAGTGTGGGCCCTGGCCAGCAGCAGCAACACCACCTGAAAACACATCAGAAATACAAATTCTCAGAAGCATCCCAGACACACCGAATCACACGTTCTGGGGATAAGGTCCGGTAATCTGTGTTTGAACAGCCCCCCAGGGGATTGTGACATATGCTAATGCTGAAAAACTCACACAAGTGGTAGTTACAAGGCTTCCTGACCAGCTGGATAGTTGATTTAGATAAATCAAGCTTACAGGGGTTGAAGCAACAGAAACCAGTTCATTCCTAGCGTGTTCATTAGATCATTATGAGAGCTATTGGGAACCACAGTCTTGCATCTTCTCACATCCAGCCTCAAATAGCTGTATCTTTCTCACCAACATGGCCACAGAGGGTTTCAGTGCTGACTAGTCTCTGCATATGCACACCTACAGATACACACTCATTTTTGTATGCCTAGTGCCTGGTGCGTGGTAGAACAAAGTAAGCACTCAAGAAATGCTTGTGAAGAGAACCATTCTGCATATACATGTGCATACAGCCATACAGCCTCTTAACCCACTCATAACACCCAAGATGAAGACATAAGCGTCTTCTGAAATCCCATCAGGAAAGTAAAGGTGAAGGAAGAATGTTACCTGCTGATAACAACCCAGAGAGTTTAATAACTCACTAAAACCAATAGATTATTCCAGCACAGAACTCTCCTTTCAAGGGCCAGGTCATGCACGCAACTGCTCAGAAACATGCCACAGCTACCCATGAACACATCCTGGTGCACGAAGACCAATGTACACACGTGCGCGATCCCCAGACGCTGACACATAGAGTAGTCAGCCCACACGCACACAGCCAAAGCTCAGGGCTAGAAGCAAGGCCACCCTAACTTCTTCTTGGGCCCCATGACTAAAGCAAGGAAGAAGGATGACCTGGTGCGGAGTATGCCAGAAGAAGCCATTACCGTTGTGCTCCAAAGATGCAGGTGCGCCGTTGTTAAAGATTTGATCCACATGATTCAGGATGAACTCAATCACCACCTGCTGGACCCGAACTGCAAGGAAAGCCGCGTCTCCATTGCACCCAGTGGCTTCGATTTCTTTTGACCTAAATCGTGGATGAAACACATTCAGTGAGTGAGTCTGTCCCCCAAAGGAAAGCAGTCAGGGGGAGCCAGTGGGCCTTTTGTACAAGCCCCATTTCCTAAATGTATACAGTTTGTTAATCTCTAGAATATTTTAACTATTTAAGACCTATGAAAAGGACTCCCAAAGGCTGTGATGCCAAACACACTGAACAAATTTGAAAACAGTTACCAGGGACCGTGCATTGCTAGACTACAAACACTGTATTTGTGAATATATAGGAATTGCTTTTTTTCCTTCATGGGATCTCCTCCCATCCTTTCCCCCCACCACCCAATTCTTCTGTGAGTCAGGTCATCGCTTATGAAGTCCTCTGACACGGTGACTCCGCCAAAACCAACAAAAGCCAATGAGCCCTCAAGACAAGAAAGGCCTTTTCAAGAAAATTATAACACACAAACCCGTAACTTTAGCCACATGCTGGTTGTAGCCAGAAAATGCCTTTCGAATCCAGAGTTTCCAGGATGGCAGACAAAGAGCTCAGGCTATTACAATCTTCTTAACTTACAGGTGTTACAAATGACCACTTGGCTACAGCTTTGTCTTCAAGGGGCTTCATTTCAGTCAGTGGCTGCTTTGAGCCCACGGGGGTGGTGAGAAGGTGAGGGTATGGGGTTACCTGAGCAGGTTTGGTGCCCACACCAGGGCGAGGTTCCTGGCGTGCATGTTGGTCTTACTGCTGAAGGAGGCAATGTGAGCCAGGTGTCGAATCAGGTATTCCAAGGTCCTGTAACGGTTCATTTTTTTTTTTTTAAAGTAAAGTAAGAAACTTTAGTGCCTATGTAAAGCCCAACATCTGGAGATAATTTCTAAGTTTGGATTTAAAAGATTCTAAATATTTCTATCTCATGAATTTTGGAGGAATATCAGGAAGGTATCAAGATTGATGGAAATGATCTTCTTGGCCCTAGGCATGCTGGCTCAGGGTGGAGAAGGGGAATGGTTTTGTCAGAAGTCAGTCGAGGCCCCTGGAGAGCCAGAAACAGCTCCCTGGGCTTCGTTTTATCCAGGCCACCATTGCCGCCGCACAATCTTATAACCGCCTCTTAACTCTTCTCTTTCTGGAATTCTCCCAGCTACAGGTAACTTGATTCTTGTCAGTTAGAGAGCTCAACTCATGGACGAATGACATCTGTTAGTAGGAATTTCTTCCTTATACCACATCAAAATCTACCCCCTTATAAAAGATGCTTAGAGAACCCTGGAAAAGGTGGTAAGGTGAGGGGCTAAACTGTGAGAACAAAATGGAAGGATGGGATAATGTGGGGGATGGTACTGAGGAGCAAACAGATTGTCAGCCAGAAGCTCAAGAGCTACAGCCAAACCCTATTTAAAGACCCTCCTGTGGATCCCACAGATGTGTTTATGCTATGAATCTGGATAAGAACCTAGGATATCACAGCCACTGAGTCTGGCTCGTGTGATCATAATGACTTCCTGTGAGACTCTGAGGGGGGCACCACAAGTAAATAGGACATGGGCTGCCCCTTCCTGCCAATGTCCCTGGGCAGGCACCAATGCACTCTGATAAAAGTTGACCCATTCACCCACCTCAAAATGCCACAGGAAAGTCACTGTCCACTAAACTTGCTCGCTCTTACAACACCAGTCAGCATCTCTGGTATTATACCACCTTGAGAGGCTGTGGACATCTTTTGCCAAAAATTCTTACCTATAATGGGATGGGGGAAGCTCCTGGATAACATTTTGGATTCGGGCCAGTTGGCCTTCTTCCGGGCAATGTGACACGGCCTCCTGTGGAGAAGAACATGAAGCAGCCCAGTGAGTGCTTGAGAGGATGGATGCCCCCTTTGTCTCCTGGCTTTATTTAGGTTTCTGGTACTCCAGCCTCCCACTCAGGCCTAGAGATCATCCTTCCAAGAGGTGTGCTTTTCTATTAAAAACCAATGACTAAATTCCGAGGCTTCGTGATGCAAAGTGTCTAACAGTGAGTGCACACGGGGGGCGTCTGGATTGCTTGGGTCTCTGTGTAGCCTCAAAAGGTTGTTAGGTATCTGATAAAGGTGTAGAATCTTGGGTGTGTGGTGTGGCAAAGAGAGTGACAGAGGTTCGCACTGGGAGAGAGGAAGAGACAGAGACAAGGAAAGATGGACAGGAATAACAGGGTGTCTCTATGTTGACTCAGCCAGCTGTCTTCTTGGGTGCAAACAGCCACTTCCTGTCTGGCCTGACACAATTCCGTGACCTCACTACTCAGTGCCCCATCCACTGTCATAGATGCTGATATGAGGAAGGAGGGAAGACGAGCCTTCTCAGCAGGGTAAGAACTTTGTACCCTTTGTACCAGGTCTCACCTGGACATGCTCTCTGGTTGTTTCCTGTGTGGGTATTTGTTCTCCTGAGACAGAGAAACCAAAAGGATCCCACAAAAAGAAGCTGTTGTTTTTTGTTTTTTGTTTGTTTGTTTGTTTGTTTTAACTCTTTGCTCCTTTTCCTGCTTCTGTTCTTGCTAGGAACGACACCCCTCGCCTTACACAGACGTTACAGAACAGAAAACATTATGTCCTCCTTGCAAAGCAAGAGAAGTTAATGATCTCTTTGGAGTCTTCCAGCACAATGGATGAATCTAAGGAATGATGGGGGGATGTCATGACCAGTTTCCATGACCACTGACTCATTAAGACCCCCAGCTCCAGGGCATAAGTGGCTTATAGAGTCTTTAATTCCTGGATTACTGAGAGGACACGTGCCCCACACCTCAACAAGAACCTCAGGCCCCAAGCAAAGATGAGACTCAGTCTTCTCTCCTTTCTGAGTCTTCCAGAAAATTCTCTGTCTATATCTACTCTCTCCATGTCTTCAACAAACTCTACTCTCACTTCTTGGCTTGCATTTGATTTCCAACCTGTGACAAGCCAAGGACCTTCTTGACTGGTCCTGTGGGACTCCCCCACTCTGGGCCCAAGGACCTAGCCAGCCTGCATCACTCCCGCCTGCCCAGGGTCTTCAGGGAAGCCAAGGGCATTCGTAAAGGTAGTGTGAGCACAGACTTGCCCAGAATGTCCGCACAGTGTAAATGTTCCTGGGCAGATGCCTGATGTCCTGTCCTGAGACGTTGTCCTGCCTGTGCCCAGGCTCAAGGGGGCCCCTTCCAGTGCAGTGGCCGAGGGCTCACAAACTGCCAGTGTGGGAGCAGTACTTAGGTCCAAGGTCGATGGTAATCACATCTTTCTTTGTTTATTGAGGTATACTTTACAGACAGTAAAAATATACCAATCTTAAGCCATAGTCCCATGAATTCTTTCATAAGCACATACTGTTGTAATCCCACCTAGATCAAGACACACTTTAAAGAGAGCTCCTGAGCTCATGTCAATCCTTAACGGCCCTGAATTCACAAGCAGATGTGACTTACACAGCCTTGAATTTCCTCCCAGTGCCAGAAACTTGCTTTTACATTTTGTACATAAGGCAAAGTCAAATCGGGAAATACATTCGGTACTTTGAGAAATACTGCCCTCTCCACTTCAACCAGAAAGAAAATCCTAAGCGTGATATGGTTTTCTCATATCATTCACCTCTGCTCAGGCTTCAGCTGTCATCTTTGGTTTATGTGCAAAGGCTGAAGCACATACTCTCAGTAGTGAGAATTCTTAGGCACTGAAAAGAAGAAGGAACTTGACTTGGGCACTCTCTGTTATGCCCGGCCCTATTCTAGGCCACACGTGCAGTGTCTATTCTGCTCTAGCTTAGAGAAGACATCCTGAGCGCTGCCCAAGCCTAGACTTCCCAATTCCCTGACTTGTCTCTATTGTTTCCCACAGCACACGCCACCATTACCGAAAGACTGTAGCCTGTACTTGGTGAGTAGGTCTATTGCTTATTGTCAGTCTCCTACACTAGATGTAAGCTCTGCAGGTGCAGGGGTGTGAAGAGTCTTAACCCTCAGAGTGCCTAGCACCCACAGAGCACTCCCTTCATATTTGTCAGCTTTGTTATACTCCATCTAAGTGGGACATGGTGCCAGGGCTCTGTCCACCCCCCCCTTTTTTTAACCTTTCTTCTCTCCCCTCCCCTTTTAATTTAATTGAAATAAAACATATGCAGACACCAACTTTTTTTTTTTTTTTTTTTAATGCTATCAAAATTCTCCACATTGGGGCGCCTGGGTGGCTCAGTGGGTTAAGCCGCTGCCTTCGGCTCAGGTCATGATCCCAGGGTCCTGGGATCGAGCCCCGCATCGGGCTCTCTGCTCAGCCGGGAGCCTGCTTTCTTCTCTCTCTCTCTGCCTGCCTCTCTGCCTGCTTGTGATCTCTCTCTGCCAAATAAATAAATAAAATCTTAAAAAAAAAAAAAAATTCTCCACATGGAAAAACTTGAGTTTTTGTTTCCTAAGCATTGGTGGGAGAAATGAGGCACTGGGAGGGTCACAGTGTCCCAGTCTTCAGGTCGGGGTGCAAGCCTGAGACTAGAACCAGCATGAGTGGGATCTCTGTTGCAACCTTCCATTTTGGAGCTATGGAGGAGATAGAGGGTATGAACAAGAATGGGGCCTGGAGTAGGAACCCGGACACCCCTGCTTTCTTTCTGAGGAACTTATAAGGGGAGCCAGCAGAGAGAAGCTCCCGAGGAAGGAGGGGCTATGGAATATGTGGACCCTCCTGCATTCTATTCTGCAAAGGGGGAAGGGTGAGAAGCCTCTCTTCCTCTCAGCAAACTTTGTACAGTGCCCCCCATTTTCGAAAAATGTGTCTGGGGAATAAAGGTGCAGGTCAATTAAAGAGCTCTCATGGAAAGTTTCTTTGATATTTTAGGAAGCTGTTAGTCATCTTTGTTCTGAGAGGCTGGGCGGGTCTTCCCCCTGCTGCCTGCAGGTCCCATTTGGGATTCTTGTTTATTTCATTGTTCACAGCCTCTCCCCTTCCTATTTAGAAGCCCTCTGGATCCCCGTAATTTCTCCTGGAGGGGTCCAGTCCTACAATCTCATTTTTCCCTCTCTGTTCCCCCATTAGGTTGGCTGAACCTATCATCAGGGAATTGGGGGAGGGGAGTTGAAGCTTTGCCTACCCCAATTTTTTGCCTTGAAGAGAATTTCACTCAACTTTTGCCAAGCTAATCTGGCTATGAGTTAAATCTTAAAAGACCCAGGACGAATCTGTGACTATTCATTCTCTTATAATCAGTATCAATAAGACCGGCTTCCTGCCCTTTGAGGACTTGGTACAAGACTGGACTCTTGTTCCTTCTGGTGGCCCCTTGCTCTTGTATTATCTGTTCACCTGAATGCTACTGTCAGAGCTCAAGTCCTGCTGCCTCGGCAGCCCTGTCACCAGGGGAGACAAACAACCCACGCCTCTCCTTTTCAGTTGTGCCCCAGCTACAACTTAGCCAATTATTTTAAACTATTAGACTAATAAGTCTAATGCCCATTATTTAAAAAACAAAAGCATTCAAAGGAATACACAGAAGAAAGTCAGTCTTCTGCCGACTGCAGACCTTCAGGGGTTGTCTCCAGAGGCAACCTGTGTGTGTCCTTCCAGATAGTCCTTAGACCTTTCCAACTTTGTCACACACAAGTGGAACAAGCCCGAATGTGACAGAGAACTTCAGCTACTTCCATCTGGTCTCAAACTTTCAGTTGATTAAGTTCTTTCTGGCTTATCTCTTAACTCGGGCAAAAGACCCTGTGGGCAAAGCATCCCTTGAGGGGAATGAACTTACCCCTCAAGCCATAAGGACCGCCCTGAACCATAAAGACCCCATGTGACTGACCCGGAGACAAAGATCTGTTGGACCTTCACCGCCCACCTGCATGTACCCACCCACCTTTGCCCTCACTTTTCCTTATATAAACCTGGGAAGCATCTTCAGGGCTTTGGAGGTGGTCTTGGAGACGCTCGTCCGCTCTCTCCCCGGTGGTGGCCTTACTGAAATACATTCCTGTCTTGTTTCACCACCACTCACATCTCTGCCTTTGGCTTTCGTCAGTGATGGAAACTGGTCCCTCTGGCACCCGAGGAGTCAGCTGCTCCTGTAGCCCTGTGCCCCCGCTTGAATTACGGGACCTGGTCCATCTGCAAATTCCCACCATCCTGGTTTGCCTGAGATTAGGGGTTTCCTGGGGCACAGGACTTTCAGCAATAAAACTGGGGGAGTCCAAGGCAAACAAAGAGCAGCTGGCTGCTGCCCACCCCTGCAGCTCTCTTGAGCTCCCAATCAAGCTGCTTTTGCCTTGTGCCACACACTAGTAGGCCACCCTACCCCAAGGGACATTTCAAATTCTGTGTGTGGGTCCACAAACCTGTCAGCAAAGGCTCACTGGGTAAACATCTTCCAGCATCTGGAGAGCAGGGAAAGGAAACACAACAAGGAACAAAACGAACACTGTTTCTGTGCTCAGGAAGCTTACAGTTAAATGAGGAAGACTGATCCACAAAGAAATTATTTCAATATAAACTCACTCTAAAATTAAACACCTCTCTAAATTGCCCTCTCTAAAAATCCAGAATCGCAACTTTCCTCTTGGGTGTAATGATTCCAACTGAATCAATCAATAGGACCAAAATTGAATTTTTCCTAAAACGAACTTTTTATCTGATAAAAATAAAATGTAGCATAGTAGACTGAAGAGTTGTTCTCAAAGACATCAGGTCCAAATCTCCGGAACCTATCCACCTTACTTTACTTAGGAAAGAAGTCTCTGCAGATGTGATTCAGTTAAAGGTTTTGAGATGAGATGATCCTGGATTAACCCAATGGGCCCTAAATGCAATCACAGCTATCCTTATAAGAGGGAGGCAGAGGGAGCTCTGACACAGACAGAAGAGGAGAGGAAAAGGCCATCACAGAGGCAGAGATAGGAGTGCTGGCACCTACTGGAAGCTGGAAGAGGTGAGCACTTCCGGGCCATGCCCCGCCCCAGCACCCCCGACCCCCAGTCTGGGCTCTTGAACTGGGAGAGAAGAAAAAAATTTTTTTAAGCCACTAAGTTTGTGGTGATTTATTACAGCAGCTACAGGAAACTAATACGTGTACTCAAAATTATAATATGAAATATGAAATAATTAACAATCACTTGCTATCTTACCAGCCAGACTAACTACTATTAACCTCCTCACGTGTGCAGCATACAAGAGGCAATCTTCCTGACTTCCCAGCACCAAATATGAATACGCATTGTTTCCTAGTCAGTTGCATATACTGCCTTCTGCCATTTAACTTTATATTGTGACCGATAAATACTCTTAAAAAATGTGACTTTTCATGGCTACCCAGGATCAAAAATAACAGCATTTATTTAACTTACCCCTTATTGTTAGACACATAGATACTCCCACATTTTGGTATTATGCTATTGCAATGAAGCATTTAGAAGTCCATTACTTGTGGACATATCTGATTGTTATCATAGAATGTGGTTCTAGAAATAGTTACTATATTTAAAAAATAAGAGCACTTTAGGATTCTCAATAGTAATTCCAAATGACTTTCTGAGGTGTCCAGCTAATTCACACTTTCCAACATAGAAAACCATAGAGGGGCACCTACTAGTTCAGTCAGTAGAGCATGCAACTCTTGATCTAGGGGTTGTGAGTTCAAATCCCATGTTTGGTACAGAAATTACTTGAAATTAAAATCTTAAAAAGATAACAACAAAACACCCTAAAAGACCCAGTCTCACCACAGGATTGCCAACATGAAATACTAATGTCAAAAAATTACTTATTTAGGGGTGCCTGGGTGGCTCAGTGGGTTAAGCCACTGCCTTCGGCTCAGGTCATGATCTCAGGGTCCTGGAATTGAGCCCCGCATCGGGCTCTCTGCTCCGCAGGGAGCCTGCTTCCTCCTCTCTCTCTGCCTGCCTCTCTGCCTGCTTGTCATCTCTCTCTGTCAAATAAATAAATAAAATCTTTTTAAAAATTACTTATTTAATATGCAAATATATTTTCTAATACATTTATACTTTTTTTAATTAAAATTTTTTCCCTATATTTTAAAACTGTCTATCTATGGTGGCTGGGTGGCTCAGTCAGTTAGGTATCCGCCTTGGCTGAGATCATGATCCCAGAGTCCTGGGAAGGAGTCCCTCATGGGGCTCCTTGCTCAGCGGGGAGCCTGTTTCTCCCTCTACTCCTCCCCGCTGCTTGTGCTCTGTCTCCCTATCTCTCACAAGATCTCTTTCTCTCTCTCTCTCAAATAAACGAATAAAATCTAAGAAACGAAAACCTATTTACTTATCTGACTTTTTTTTAAACTGAAGTATAGTTATACACAATGTTGCATCAGTTTTGGGTGCATTTATAATTTTTTAAAAACTATTTCTTCACTGATTTGTTCAACGAATTGTCCGTTGATGCTCTTTGCTCATTTGTTTAGCAAGTGGTTTTTGTTATATGGTGCCTTTATCTTTTTTTTTTAAATAGTTGATCATTTGCCTTTTAATTTATTTATTTTTTATTTATTTATTTATTTATTTATTTAGGACAAAGAGAGATACAGCGAGAGAAGGAACACAAGCAAGGGGAGTGGGAGAGGGAGAAGCAGGCATCCCACTGAGCAGGGAGCCCTAACTGGGGCTACATCCCAGGACCCTGGGATCATGACATGAGTGGAAGGCAGATGCTTAACAACTGAGCCACCCTAGTGCTCCTGTCTTTTAATTTTGTTAATGTGTTTTTTATATAGAAAAAAATTATATGTAGTTTAGTTTGTTACATTTGCCTCTGGTGATCTTTTGCCTTTTGCTTTTGTTAAAAGCTTTCACCTGAAATCTGCTAAATAGTAAGAATATAACTTGACTTTCCTCCTTTCCCAATAATTAGTCAATTTTGCTAATACCATTGATTGAATCTTTGTTAGCCTGGGATGCTTTCTTTATCTCATATTAAGTTACTGACCACCTGGGCCTACTTAGGAGTTGTTAACTCTATTTTAAAATAGTGTCATAGTTTTGAGACAGAATAGTCAATCTTTCCTTCCATTTACTAGCTGTACAAACCCAGGCAAGAGTGTCTCTGAGCCTCATCTATAATTCACTCATCTGTAAGAAACTATAAAACCTACTTTATAGAGTTATTATGAAGAGTAACTGAAATAATATTTTAATGTTTATCATATAGTAAGTACTCAATAAATAAAATCATTATTATTATTATTCCATTAATATTTTTCTAGTTTTATTATTTCACTGAGATAGTATTCTAATTTAGCGGTGCGAGTTTAAATAAATCATTTTAAGAATATGTGACATTAACAAAGCTATTTCCATACTACTGAAGAAGGTTTGCTTATATTATAATTTGTTATTGTGATCAAAGAAATCAATTAAATGATATATTTTCAGTGTAGATAACTTCACTAGGTCCTACTTATGCAGAGGTCAGTTATACAGCAAAATATTCTTTATTTTATTTTTTTCGTGTCAATACCATATTAGATTTCCTGGAAATCTAATGACAAGTTGAAAATAATGTTGCTTTAATATTATTCTGCTGCTGTGGGAGAACAGAACGATTAGCAATGTTAAGGAACAAAAGTGGGAAGAGATAAATATGGGGTTCGCTCTGAGCCTATAAGCAAGACTTAAGAAAAAAACATATTTCTGAAGTTTCCAGATAAGAATTCTATCATAAAGTGAAATTTAGTTAAAAAAATTAGACTCATTCTGTTCTTTAACATGATGATATCCTATTCTATCATATTCTAAGATGTACTATTATACTGATAAGAGGATTAAAGCTATGTAGAAAAAGACAATAAAGTCTTATGCACAAAATAAAACAAAAATAATAATTTAACAAATTAGAAATATCAAGTGTTGGTGAGGCTGCAGGGAAAAAACCATTCTTATCTCTCTGGAGAACAATTTGGCAACATAATATTTTAAGTAAGAGTTTTTTACTCAATAAATCTAAATCTATGTTTTCTTCCTAAAGATGCAAACAGAGAAAAGGATAAAGATATATGTACAAAAATATTTATCATCACATTGTTTTATAAAAGCAAAGTTTTGAGAAACAAAAAGTCAAAATGTCCATCAGTAGGAAACTGGCTTCAGAAATTCACTGTGCAGGGGTGCCTCGGTGGCTCAGTGGGTTAAAGCCTCTGCCTTCGACTCAGGTCATGGTCTCAGGGTCCTGGGATCAAGCCCCACATCAGGCTCTCTGCTCAGCGGGGAGCCTGCTTCCCTTCCTCTCTCTCTGCCTGCCTCTCTGCCTACTTGTGATCTGTCAAAAAAATAAATAAAATCTTAAAAAAAAAAAAAGAAATTCACTGTGCATATGAGAAAATACTCTGTAAAAATTGTGTTTCTCTATTTGTCAGCATGGAAAGATGGCCACATTGTTGAGTTAACATCCGAAAGCAGTGATATATAGTATTGAGAAGGGAAAGGGGAGAGGGAGAAAAAGAGAGAGGGAAAGGGAGAAATGTCTCCTGAAATGAGAGAAAGTAATATCTCCTGAAATGTTACCAGCAGATATGTCTGGGGTGTGGAGTTTCTAGCAATTTATACTTTCTCCTTTACACTTTTCTGTATTGCTTTCATTTTTGCAATAAAATTCTATTTTGACTTGGGAAAACAAAATATACCAAAAACACTATGTGAAGAACAAAAGAGTAAAAGAAATACCCACATATTAACCATAGCTGTCTTTGGTCTTTAAGAGAGAAGACAAAGGGTTCCTTTCTACCTTTCCTCCATTTTCCAATCTGTCTTTTACCAAATACAGTTACTTTTAAAATGAGGAAATAATCACAGATTATACTCTGGCAGACTCACGAGACCCATAACTTTTCCTTCTGGTTCCCAAGAAAGACTCCTCTGTAGTTTCAATTGTTAGAGGCTACCATTATTTTTAACCTCGCCACTCAGAGTGGGGGCTCATTTGCCTTCAGCCTTAGATCTCGAGGTCACCTTAGATCTCTAAGGGTCCACAAACCCCTGACACTTCGTATCAGCTGATACATGTTGGCTTCTCCAGTAGTTAACCTCTAGGCCCAAGTTTTTTGTTTTGGCCTAATTTTTTTCATTAAAAAATTAATGTACATTTAGTAGGTGAGATATTTAAAGTTAAAGTCTTAAAGAAGCAGTGAAAACTATAATCTCATCATTGAAACAAATGGCTATTAATCTTTGGAACATCTTTCTCTTTAGTCACGTTTTAATATACAATTATGCATCTGTTCTTTTCCAGTTATCATGAGTGATTCCCTCTATTACTGAAAACTCTTAAGTATATGTTAATGGTCCAAACCCAACTTTTAAAATGTATCCACTTATTCCTATATCGTTTGGAACTGAAGAACCTTCTCTATGCTCAAAATAAGTTTATGACCGGAGCCATGAGAAAGACTGCTTCCCATTTTAGAGCCTAGATCTGGTCCTTATCAGTAACTGCAACTCCTCCATAATCTTAATTGCAAACATCCCCTTGACCACCCCACTCCAACAGTCTATTGCCCTTATTGGGATGAATAATCTATCAATAATATTTTTTCACTGTTACTCACTGCCTTATGGCCTTACTTCCCCTCTTATCCAGACAAAATTCCATGGCCAACTATTTCTATCACTCTCTTGCATACACCTTCATCTTCCTCACCCCCCTTATTAGGTTAACCTCAATCTCGGCTGAACCCGTCTCTCCACCTACTCTGCACCTCCACCCCAGCAGCCAAACATTCAAGCCCATTTTTAATGCTATTTCTACAGACATCCTGTAAGCATTTATTCTTTCTACTTTTCCCACAGATGCCCCTATTTGGTGACCACAGAGCTGCTGGTAAGGTGTCCTGCCCATCCGCCCTCCACCAATTCAACTCACGGGCTCAGTCTCTTCTTCCTCTTGGCTGCACTTCCCAGATTCTTTCCTCTTTCGAGGCTTCTGATCTCTCCCTTGACTTAGGTTTGTCCTCTCTCCCTTCTCTACCTGCCCACCTCATTCCCCAGACCCCAAAAGAACTACAGAAGGAGAAGCCTGATGAAAATGAACTAGCAGTAGAGGTACATCTGGAGTCTTAGGTTCCTGTCCTGCTGTGTGACCTGGGGCCAGTCATATCACACCTCTGCTGTTTAGCTTTCCCTTATACAATGAGGAGCATTCGGTTAAGTAAACACAGAGATAATTCTAATCCAGCTCTCGAAACAAATAAACGCGATTCTGAAAATCTAAGAAAGGAAAAATTTAGCCAATGCATCCACTACCTTACTTTCCTCACTATAGCAACCTACTTCCATTACCTGATTAAGATAATGTCAACCATCTGGTGAGTTTTATTATTGTTATGTTAGTGTTGAAATTCTCCTTAGCCCATCCAGGAGTCCCACCCAATAACCATAATGGAAATCCAAACACTCACCGTGAATTTCTCATAGAGCTCATAAGTCAGGAGGGGGTTGGGCAGCTCCCTAAAGTAGAGCTTGCAGAGTGAGCCCACACAGTGGATGTCCTGGAGGTACACTTCCCTTGTCAGATCTGGACATTGATCTGAACCAAACTCTTGCCTGAAACAACACAGACAGAGACATAACAATCCGGAGAGCATGGGCTCCTTGTCAGCAGCTGCTTGGCTGCTGATGGGTACAAAGGCCCTAAACCGCTGATCTGACTCTGTTTTTGACCTTGATCAAAATGACCTTCTCTTCCCAGCACAAGGAAGCTCTGGGAAGACTTCCACTTCAGGTCTGGATCTTCCCTGTGAAAGCTGCTGTCATCGGAAAAACATAATGCCCATTTACAAATGATTTCTCAGGGCATTATGTCCCAGTCTAAATTATGAACGATGGGGAAATACGAACTTTTGTTGCCAAAAAAGCCTGTTCAGATTTCAGTTCTTCCAAAATATTTTTCTAAATGAACTTCTCTTTCTTGAAGAAGAGACCAAAACCAGGGTGTGTCAGATTGTTATCATTCATCTCCGTATACTCATGTCAACAAACTTGGTTTATCTGGAGACTCTGAACCCTTCTAAGCCGACTGAGAGCGACTCCCACAGGATAGCCGGGAGTATAAATGTCTTCTTATGAACAATGTATAGCGAGGTGTTTGGGAACAACATCAGGTTCCAGGCCTTGTTTCTAATTTAAAAACATTTCTTGACCAAGGTGATTGGAATACACTGCCTCAAATAATATATACATACAAGTGAAAAACCTGTTCAAAAAGGGACAAATTGGAGCTTTTGTATACAGGGGAAGTGAGATTTCTTGAGAGAATTCATTTGGTCAGCCGCATTGTGACAGACTGAACGGGACTCTCGGGGCCAGCAGTTTTGTTTTTTTTTTTTAGGTTTTAAAAAATTTATTTTTTAAAAGTTAACATGGGCTTAAAAGGAAGTTGAAAAACACAAGAAGCAAAGAACAAAGTCATCCATAATCACAAGCAGTTTACAGTTTGACTTCTAGGTCCCATGTGTGTATCTACAAAAGTAAGCATTTTAATGTAATTTAAGATTGTAGTTATGTATCATGCTTTTTTACACACCATGAATATTTACCATTTGAAAGTCCCCAAACTATGAGTATTTTGATAACCAAGAATACACTCCACCAACTCCATCTGAAAGAAAAAAGTGTAATCCTGCCTTTCTCTGTGACAAAGATTTCTTTCAGAAAAGACAAAAATTTCAACAACAGCCCCTTGCCCGGCTTCCTGCCACCTGCTTCTGGCCCTTTAACAAAGGGTGGGGAAATCCCTGACGCTGCCTGAGCCCAAAAGGAACCGGGTGGGGCTCCTTTTGGGCGCAAAGAAAACCTTGCAGCACCATATAAATTCAGGGGCATGGGTTTTTTGTTGTTGGTTTGTTTAGTTTTATTTGTTATTGTTTTTGTTTTTAAGAGAGCAGAGGAGCAGAACAAGAACACATTTGGAGCTTACCCATTTATTTAGCCAAAATTTTCCTGCAGGGGTTAAGGTTGGTCCTTTAATGAAAAAGAATTTGGCTACTGCCCAAGAGTTCTCCCACCATACCAACTACTGTGCAGTCTCTTTCAGAGCAAAGAGTAAAACATTAAAAAGTATTTGCTGTTGAAACTCTAGAAAAGGTCAGGCTAGTAAATTATAGTGACATTATGTAAGTACATAGATCTGTCAAACTCGATGGTTGCACAAACCAATTAGTTTTTAACAGTCACCACTTCCCCAGGAGTAAAAAAGGATGTCTTATTCCTTTTCCTTTTGCAGAATGTCATTACAATTGCGATAGGAGGAGGAGGAGAGGCAGAACAAAATCAGAGGAAGAAGACAGAAGATGAATTAACCGTACAATCTATTCAATTTAATGGACTAATCTGCTAATACAAATGTTTTTACTGTTTTAAAAGTCTACCCTTATAATTAAACATATAAATATATAAAAATAACACTTGGTAAAACACTGTAAATATACTATATATCTACTCCCTTTATTACATATATAACATACATAAAACATACACATACATAGCTGTGTTTTGTGTGAAGGTTATTGTACTCTTAATTCAATGTGATAGAAATTTCTTCCCCAAAATTCAGGATATATTTTAGAATTGCTTAGGATAAATCTATGGAATTGGAAATAGTTCATTTACTCATAATTTTTAAAATCTCAGCCTCATTGAGAGAAATACACAGTCATGCAGATTTTTAATTTCCTGACCGAGGGAACTAGCAAATGGTGAGTGTGCGCACCAATAGAAAAACTCGAATCATCTCCAAGTTTTTTTTTTTTTTAATTTTATTTATTTGTTTGACAGACAGTTCACAAGTAGGCACAGAGGCAGGCAGAGAGAGAGAGAGAGAGAGGAGGAAGAGAGAGAGAGGAGCCCCGATGTGGGGCTCGATCCCAGGACCCCGGGACCATGACCTGAGCTGAAGTTAGAGGCTTTAACCCACTGAGCCACCCAGGTGCCCCGAATCATCTCCAAGTTCTTAACAGGAACCTAACTGAGCTCTGGGTAGGTAAGTGAACGCTAATAAGCTACGTTGTTCTAACTTGTGATTGAAATCATTTGAGTTCCACTGAATCCACCTTAGAAGGATAAACCTGGTGCAAGACAAAGACACATATTAGAAGTGCCTGGGTGGCTCAGTGGGTTAAAGCCTCGGCCTTTGGCTCAGGTCATGATCTTAGGGTCTAGGGATCGAGTCCCGCATCGGGCTTTCTGCTCAGCAGGGAGTCTGCTTCCCCCCCTCTCTCTGCCTGCTTCTCTGCCTACTTGTGATCTCTCTCTGTCAAATATATAAATAAAAAGTTTTTTAAAAAGAAACAGATTAAAAACGTCAGGAGCTTTTGTTGGAAAGAATTACATCAGAGGAGAGGATTTCCTGATTAGATTAAGAATAGGCAGGCATCTGAAAACTTAGCACTTAGTCTGCTCTGCCACCCTTCCCTCAACCCCTTCAGGTCTGTAATACTCCCAACCCTGGCAGACAGAGGTACCGACAGTGGAAGGATCACAGGAGAATTCTTTCTGGGGCTATTCTTTCAGCTTACCTTAGCCTTTGTATATTTGAGGTGACTCCTGAAAGCCGATAGATTCCATCCACAATGCCGTGAGTCTCTATAAATTCCGCACAGCTCTTCAATACATATGGAACTACGTAAAGAAAAACAATAAAGCATTAGCTATAAGTCTAACTGTCTTTTAAAGATATCCTTTAAAAAATCCAGGTAACTTCAAAGAGAAGCAAGTATGGAATGCATGTGAGTTACAAGTGGAAACAATTATTTTTCAATGGTAGATGATATTCTTTTGTGTTTAAAAAAAATCATGAGGTTTTGTTAAAGTTTAGAAAAGTCATGTGTTTTAAAAGTTGGTTGGGTTTTTTCAAGGAATTTGAAAAATATGCAAACACTTAGGTTCTGAAACCAGCAGTGACCTTGGAAATCCCACAACTCGATCTCCTCATTTCACTGGTGCTCCAAGTGTGGTCTTCTGACTGGCAGCATCAGCATCTCCTGGGAACTTTTTGGGCATGCAAATTCCCAGGCCCTACTCCAGACTCAGTGAATCAGAAATTCTGGAGGTGGGGCCCAGCAGTCTATGCTTTAAAAGCTTTCCAGGTGACTGTCGCATGATACAACTGTCTATATTCTACACATGAAGAAACCGAGGGTGTGGATAAATTTACTTTTGTCACTCAAGATTATTTGTTGCTTATAAAAAGTAATTTAACACATGGAAAAATGCATATGTCGGTAAAAGAAAAACAAGGCACAAATTCGAATATACATTGTGAATTTAGCTACGTTTAAAAAGATGCAAAGGAAAAGAGACTGATGGTGTCTACTAAAAGGTTAAAGGTGATAATAGGTTAAAGCGCTTTTTTAAAGGTGAGAACCACCCTCCGCCAACACCATGAATGGGTCAAAGAGCCATGGATTGAATGGACCACATAAAGGGGATCATCATGGCCTTTTGAATTCCTGCCACTCCAGAAGTTTCTACTGCCTAGGTAGAAATGTCTGGATATGCCGATCTCTCCTCAAGGCTGACCCTGATTGGTCCAGCAAGATCAGTGCCATAGAATGGCAGCTACAAGCATTTTGGATGGCATGGAGATAGTAGTGAATTACTTGCCCCTTTGGCCCCTGGAGAGATCACCTGAGGTCCCTCCATGAGACTGCTGTGGACGATGGTTTTTTATGGAGCTCCCAAAGCCTTGGGCACTTGAAGTCTTCAGTTGTGGAGGTGGGGTATAGGAACTCTATGAGCCAGTGCTTGGGCTAGCACTGTGCTGCCTCCCCCCAATCCATGAATGCCTTAGGCTTAGAGGAACACCAGTCCATTAATGCTTAAGGTACATTTATGGTGCTTGCACATGATTCCAGGCTGAGCTGGGCTTTTATGGAAGTAAACACTGGGTATTTAGACACAACTCTCTGCCTGGAGTCCCCATTACAACATTTCCTTTCTTCCTTTTCTTTTCTTTTCTTTCTTTCTTTCTTTTCAACTGCCCAGTTTTATGATTAACCAGCAAAATGCAAATTGAAACACTCATTATTTTTTCTATTACAACATTTTCTAAACAATTCCCCCACCGTTTCATTCAACTACTAACTCAAACTTCGGACGCTCAGTAAAACTCGTTATACTTCAAGTATTCCACCCATTTTCAAAGGCTGTGCACCCCCTGGGCCATTCCCCTCCAGGACACATTCATGTTTTAGCCTGGTCTCCCATGACCGGAAATGGAGAAGAGCTTCGTAGTTATCCCAGGTGGAAAGAGGGCAGGGATTGGACTCGGGACTGGAAATATTGAGACGAGAGACCTGTATGGTAGTACCGCCCACTACGAGGGAATACGGGATGGGAGCAGAATGTGGTGGAGGAGGGGCTGTGAGGGTAGGAAGGGGTCTAGGGCCTCTGCTTGGCTTCTACCAGAAGAGCTAGATCTACTTTGATCTGTTTTATGAGGCAGTGTTCTTTGTGAGATTTTTGTTTCTTACCTCATGTCACTAAATAATAAATAAATACATAAGTAGACAAACAGTTCCATTGCTTAAAAAATTGTTTTGGGTTTTCTTGTTTTGTTTTGTTTTGTTTTTTTCACCCCTGTCATACACAATAATGGCTAGTCCTTTCCCTATCATGCCAAGCTGTGGTTTTTGTAACCTGCCACATTTGGTCTATGGTTAAGAACACAGGTTTGGACATCAAACTGCTTTTGCAACCTTGAGCCAAATACATAAGTCATAAGCCCGTTTCTCAGTTTCTACATCTATAAAATGAGGATAATGGTGATATTAACCTCATACCCAGGATTGAAGTAATACTGTAAACATTTAGCACAGATCCTGACATATAATAAGCATTCTACAATGACAGTTATTATTTCTCTTTGAAGCCCATTTGTGATTTAAGTGCATAATTTGTGAGATGTAATCTTGGTGAAAATAATTTGTGTCCCCCCATCCCATGGGTGATTAGGGCAGAATGGATCAACCTCTTTCCAGCTGACATGCATCGCTGCTATGTGGAATGACTTTTGTGTCCTTCTTTGGTTAAATATTTCTACTTGAAGGTAATTTTGCTTGTCTGAAGTTGCTTTTCTACGCATTTAGGTGTGTCTTCGTAGCACAGAGGCAGCAGGATCCAACAGTGTACAACCTGTGCCTTAGAGTCCCGGGGCTGTGGTTGGTCTTGTGTTCCACAGTGTGTCTCCGTAGCGGGGCACATGGCTGTTGGGCCATGCAGGGCGCAAGTGCACTTAAGAGCTCTGAGCATTCCCAAGAAGGACTCAAAACAAAAACCCTGGACTTGAAGGACCTTTAGAAAACACTCTCCAGGAGGGGTGGTGCAGGGTCACCAACCGTCCTATCCCATTCTCAGGTGGGGCCCTCCCAGGACCGTAGCTCTTAGCTGAAGCACCTCGGGTCTGTTTGTTTTAAAGGTGGAGAGAACACATTCCCGGATGGAGCCTCTGCCATAAATTTACTCTGCCTTTGATACCGAGGCCCTAGAACCTTTCATCCACAGCTCTGTTTAAACTAGAGGCAATATTAAAACAACTCAGGGGAGGAGGCCATAGTCCCAGTCCCTGAGGAGTGTTAGCTTTCCTGGATTCTTATCTCAGGCTGAGTTGGAAGATGTAGGGATTCTCCATCATACTCAGCAAATGGGAAAGGATCCACTTAATCTCTGTAATCATCTAGCTCTAGAGCCAGAGCCGTGGTTCTCAGGTGCACCTGCAGCAGCTGCCTGCAGGAGATTCTGATCCGTGCTCAAACTGAAGAACCACTAGTCTATAAATAGGAGCTTCTCATACTTTTTAACGTGATCTCTGGGATCTTGTTAACATGTGGATCCCAATGGGAGAAGAGTGTCAAGAATTTGCCTTTTTAAGAAATTCCCAGATGATGGGAACACTGCCCACCTGAGGCCCCCAGTTAGGAAGCCAGGATTTGAGGGTAATACTGATGCAGGGTGCTGTGGGGAGCCACTAAGAGTTCAGTCTCAGAATCTCAGATTTCTTTACAGTTGTCCCTGGGGCCCAAACAAATTGGGGACACCCTCGGATTCTGGGCAGGGTAGAAGTTTGACCCCAAATAGCTGAATGGTGATAGATGGAAAGAAAGCTTTCACTGTCACTTTGGGCATGGGCAGGAGTGAGGCTAGCTAGAGTCCCAGAGCTACTTCTGTAGGATTTATCACGGACCCAAAGAACTTGAAGTCTCCTACAGAGATCCACGCAGATGCTGATTATGATATAATGTTATAACTTCTTTGAACTGTTTCACTGAAGGTTCTCGAAGATCCTTTTTTGTTTTGTTTCTCCTGGATCAGCAATCTCAAGTGTTACATTTTAAATATGAGCACACAAAAAAATCTTGAAGTAGTTTCTGGTGGAAAAGAAAATTCTGCCTTTGATTTATGCCTTACGGTTGACACAATATTTTAAAGTCTTTTGTCTCATTTGATCCAACCTGGTACAACTAAAAGACATTTGATACTTATACATAATATGGCGCACTTCTTTTCTCAATTCCTAACCTCTTCAAGGGCATAGTGCAGAAAAGGCCTGCAGTTAAATCATTTCTCTGAGTACTCCCAGAAGTAATGTCTGCTAAGCTGCCCTGGTTCCCTTTGTGGCCAGGATCTCATCAGATCTGGAGACAGAGATTGCAACAAGCAGTTTGGCTTGCTTACTGATGTGCTCTTGGCGGCCATAGGATTTCATAGTTCAAAGCGCATTTGGGTTTTAGGAAAACATGGTCCTCTTTTCTCTCTGTTCTGGATTTTTGTTAAGGTCTTCTACTAATCGGATTTCATCCTCTCTCTGCGTCCTGCATTCCTAATCTTGAAAGTGAAGTCTAATGGTGTATACACACAGTGGAATCCTGGTCAGCCATAAAAAAAAGAATGATATAGCGCATGGGTGACAGAAGCCAGACTATGTACATTCTGTACACTTCCGTTTATATTAGCAAGTGCACACTAATTTATAGTAGGAGAAAGCAGGGGAGAGGCAGGAGGTAGGAATTGGGAAGGAGGCAGGGAAACTTCCAGGAATGAAGGATAGTTTCATCATCTTGACTGAGGTGCTAGAAAGGACCAAGGGCCACTTGGGTGGGTGCGGAAGAATTGATACTTGTAGGAGGAAGGTAAAAGAGTGAGCGAGACAAGCCCCTGAACAGGGAAGAAATTCTCTGAGACTCCGTTGCTGTGCGCAGGGTAGAGAGTGAGGTCTTTAAGCAGCATTGCTATGCTGTGAATAAGGTGGCCCTATGGCATTATTTTCCATGAGATGGAGAAAAGAATTCGTTTACTTTTCCATTATTCTTGGCTATCAACAGAGAACTTCCTAGCTCCCCTTCACCCACGGGGAATCTAAAAGCTGTCCAGTGGCTCCGGGAAATTTCTCTCTCTGCTAGCTCCTGCTCTTTCTTTCTGTCCTGCAACTCAGGCTATTTGTGCCATGCTCCCCTCTAGCCTCTGTGAGTCTCAACTTGCCTAGAGGTTGCCATCCCCCACAATTTCCCCTCTGATTCTTCTTTCTCCCCTTGTAACTTCTACTCTCTTCCTCTTGGTCTAGTGTAGTGTAAAGAAAAGTTTCAAAATGTGTGGTATTGATTTTATTTATTTTTATTTTTTAAAAAAGATTTTATTTAATTATTTATTTGAGAAGGAGAGAAAAAGAGAGTTCAGGATAGGGGTAGGGGAAGAGGGACAGGATCTCAAGCAGACTCTGCCCTGACCATGGAGACAACCAGAGCTTGATCTCACGACCCTGAGATCATGATCTGAGCCAAAACCTAGAGTCAGATGCTCAACCTACTGAGCCACCCAGGCACACCTGTGTGGTATTAATTTTAATAAGTATAATGTTCTTTGTTTTTTAAAAAAGCAAATTAACCGCCTTCTAATTTTCTAAAGACAAAAATTTTAAATATGTTCAGGCTTTGACATGTTTTCCTTAGAGGAAAGTTTTGTTTTTTATTTTTAATTTTCATCTTTAAAATATTCAGATATAATTCAAATGCTGTAAAACTCACCCTTTCAAAGCATATACTTAAGTGGTTTGGAATATATTTCAGGGTTAAGCAACCATCACATTTCAGAACATTTTCATTATTTCAATTCTAGGATATTTCCATATAGGCAAGCTTATTTCGTTGAAGTAATTTTTGTAATAGTATAAGATTGTCCATCAATAGGAGGCTGCTTATATAAATATAGAACATCCATTTAGTTAAATACTACACAGTTATTAAAAAGAATAAGAAAACTTTCACATACCGATAGAGAGTGGTCTCCAAGGTACATTGTTGAGCAAAAAAAACAAGGGGAAGACAAGCATGACGGAGACTAGAAGAATAGACATGCAATTCATTTGCATATGCATTAAATATTTGTGGAAGGACACATAAGGAAGTTATAAGTTTAGCTGCCTACAGGAGGACCCAGGGGTGGGCTAAGGGTATAAGAGGGAAATTCTCACTATAAGAAAAAAAGTGTCATGAAAAATGAAATTTAATGACAACAAAAAATGAAATTTAACAAATATTTACTGCAAGCCTACTTTCATCCAGCTATTCGGTAAAGCGATAATAACCAGAACAGTATGGTACTAGCATAAATACAGACAGACTGACCAATGGAACAGAAGCGAGAGCCTAGAATGAACCCAAGTATGTACAGTCAACTAATATTTGGCAAGAGAGCCAAGAATACTTAATAGAGAAAAGACAGTTTCTTCAATAAATGGTGCTGGTAAAATCGGATATTCACATGTAAAAGAATGAAACCAGACCCCCATCCTACACTACTTATAAAAATTAACTTGAAATGTATTAAGTTTCAATGTAAGACCTGAAACTCTTAGAAGAAAACATAGGGAAAAATCTCCTTGACGTGGGTCTTGGCAATAATTTTTGGAGATGATACATAAAGCACGAACAACATTAATCAAAAATAAACAAGCAGGACTACATGAAACTAAAAAGCTTCTGCACAGCAAAAGAAATAATCAACAAGTGAAAAGACAAGCTACAGAATGGGAAAAACTATTTGCAAATCACATATCTGATTAGGGCCTAATATCTGAAGTATGCAAAGAACAATAACTCAAAAGCAAAAAATAAAACAGGGGCGCCTGGGTGGCTCAGTGGGTTAAGCCGCTGCCTTCGGCTCAGGTCATGATCTCAGGGTCCTGGGTTCGAGTCCCGCATCAGGCGGTCTGCCTAGCAGGGAGCCTGCTTCCCTCTCTCTTTCTCTCTCCTCTCTCTCTCTCTCTGCCTGCCTCTCTGTCTACTTGTGATCTCGCTCTGTCAAATAAATAAATAAAATCTTAAAAAAAAAAACAGAAACAAAAATAAATAAACTAAAAAACAAAACACCAAAAAATTCAATTAAAAAATGGTTGAAAGACCTGAATAGACATTTCTCCAAAGAAGACATATGAAAGGCCAACAGACAGATGAAAAGATACTCAACACCAGTCATCAGTAGGGAAATGCCAATCAACACCACAATGAGGCATCGCCTCATGCCTGTTAGAATGGCCATCATGAAAAAATATTTTTGTGTGTGTGGACGTGGCGAAAAAAGAAACTTGTGCACTGCTGGTGGGATTGCAAATTGGTACAGCCACTATGGAAAACAGCATGCAGTGTTTAAAAAAAAAAAAAAAACAGAACTACCATAGGATCCAGCAATTCCACTTTTGGGGTTATTTCCAAAGGAAATGAAAATACTAACTTCAAAAAGATATTTTCATCTGCCTGTTCACAGCAGCATTATTTACAATAGCCAAGACATGAAAACAACCCAAGTGTCCATCAGTGGATTGTATACACACAGACACAGACACAGACACACACACACCACACACACTCAGGAATATTTTTCAGCCATAAGAAAGAAGGAAATCCTGCCATTTGCAACAACATAGGTAGACCTGGAGAGCTTGATGCCCAGTGAAATAAATAAGCCGAGGACAAATACTGTATGAATCCACTTACCTGTGGAATCTTAAAAAAAAACTAAACAAAACAAAACTCCTAGAGAGAGAGATCAGAATTGAAGTTACCAGACGCAGAAAGTAGGGGAAGAGGAAATTGGGGAAAGGTGGTCAAAAGACTTCCAGTTACAAGACAAAAAGGGATATAGCGTTCAGCGTGATGCCTCCAGTTGATGCTGCTATATGACATGTAGGAAACTTGTTAAGAGAGTAAATCCTAAGAGTGCCCACTACAGAGAAATTTTTTTTTCTTTTTGCTTTCTCTTTTAATCCTAGCTATAGGAGAGGACAGATGTTAACTAAACACATTGCTGTTATCATTTCACACTATATGCAAGTCAAACCATTATTCTGTACACCTTAAACTCATACAGTAATGTCAATTATATCTCAATAAAACTAGAACAAAGTTTTAATGAATTCAAAAAAAGCTGGTAGTATAAACAAGCTGGGAAGCAAGAAACAAATCTAAAAACCACATAGTGATGGTCTCTCTACACACTGAAATGTTAATAGTAGTTACCTCTAGGTGGTAGAAACCAATGATTTTTGCTTTGTTGTATTTTAAACTTCGCTTTTCTGAGTTTTCTGTAATAAGGATCATGTAGAAATAGGTTTTTGTTTTTGTTTTTGTTTTTTTAAAGAAAGACCTAGGTTTTTGAAAAACAAATTTCACTAAAGAAGCCAGAGGGCCTTCTGAAGTCCGTGAGGCAATTTCTAAATGTTGAAATCGTCTCCGATGACCCCACTGAGATAATTACTCCTTGTTAAATAGAGGTATTTGCCTAACCGGCTGGCCTGGTATGGCCAAGGACTAGCTCCATTCCGGAGCTGGGCTCGTGAAGGCGGACTGCATCCTGAAGCCCCCTCCCCTTTCCACTTTCATGGTCTCAGATACCAAGTCAAGTCCGCTCTTTCCTGTAGAAGTGTCCAGATCTTCCCTCTGGTGCATACCCTGACCCACCCCAGCTGTTGTCAGTGCACCCCCTCCTTCCCGGTGACAATGATTCTCAGTCAAACATGTAGAGAAGCCATCTAGCCCAAAGGACGAAAAGGTAAGACCTTTGTCCTCAGGAAGAAAAGAAAAGAATGGAACTCACTGTGCACCTTCTTTATGCTGATCTCTGAGCTCTACACTTTCTTTCTTTTTTTTTTTTTTAAGATTTTATTTATTTGACAGAGAGAGAGATCACAAGTAGGCAGAGAGGCAGGCAGAGAGAGAGGAGGAAGCAGGCTCCCTGCCTAGCAGAGAGCCCGAAGTGGGACTCCATCCCAGGACCCTGAGATCATGACCTGAGCTGAAGGCAGAGGCTTAACCCACTGAGCCACCCAGGCAGCCCCTGAGCTCTACACTTTCATCCACTGTTTGCACCCAAGGCACAACCACCTTATGGGGGACGTATTCATCCCTCTTGATAAACAAGGAAGCTGAAGCTCAAAGGTGTTAAGTAACCTGGCCTATATGAAAATATCAAGCAAACTATGTTAAGGGCTCTAGAGAGGCACAAAAAATGTGATAGAAGTCCTTCTAAAGAGATTACACACGGTGAGGGAGGTAAGCCAGGGCTTTGGGGTGCTGACCAAAAGAGGAGATTGTGTGCATTTGTAGGGTCCTGACGGTACAGGGGGGCCACACTAGAGGCTTCTGGGACAGGATCCTCACCCCAAAGGGCTCACCTGTGGGGCATAAGTGAATAAAGATGGACCAATCCAGGCTAGGCTATAAGAGGTCTTGACGCTGGTTTGAGGGGGTGATGAGAGATGCTGTGATGCGATACGATACAACGTGAGGTAATGTATATAATGTATAGTATAAGACATGCGGAACGCTTGGTTAAGCGTCCAGCATATAATAAGCACTTAATAAATGCCACCCACTTTTTGGTGCAGGGAATGGTATAAACAAGGTGGGAAAGCAAGAAACAATGTGGTGAATTCCAGGAATGCTGACTAGACCAGTCTGGTGGAAAAGCGTTCAGATAAACTGGGGGAGTTTCTAATGGCAGCCCAGAAGATTTTGTTCCATTTTGGTCTCCACTGCCAGACAAATCTTTCTAAAACACTAACTGGATGGTAAAGCTCCCTTCCTCTTGAACATTCAGTGGCTCCCTGTTGCCTGTAGGAGGATGTCCTATCCCAGCAGTTCGGGGGACAGACTCTTCTCAGCTGCCTCATCAGGGCTAACCATTGAATTCTTCCTGCCAAGCCCTTTGAGAAAGCTGGGCAGGGGGAGGAGATACTATGAGGGGAAAGACTTATCCCAAACCTATTGCTCCAAAAAGAAAAAAATGGAGGTTAGTGGGGAGGACCCTTTATGCTTTGTTGAGGATGAAAGAGAAGGGGAGAAGGAGAAGGCTCACTCTTTTTTAGCTGATTTCTGAAATTTCTCTAGTGCCTTTCTGACTCAGAGGTAAAAGGCTGGTTGAGGGCAGGGAAATATCTGGGACTCCACATCATCAGCGAGTTAGTGGGCAAGTGGAAACAGCCTCAGAGGGGCTGGCGGTGAGGTGGAGGTGGGAGGAGGCTCTGGCCTCAAGGAAGGACAGTACTGAGTAGAGAAAAGGGGTGGGACAGGATGAGGCTGTATTCAGGGAAAACAAGCCTCCCAGGAGCCCCTCCATGGCCCTGGGCTTAGCTGGCCCGGTTTACCTTGCACCAAGGAATAGTACAGAAGGACCTTGTCCCATTGCTGAAAATGGAGGCTTCTGGGCTGTATGTCATTTGTAGACTTTTTAAACACTCATCCTTCCTACTGTCTGACTTTGTTCCCAGGCTATTTGTGGGGCAGGCATCACCCACTCCATGGGGGCTGACCTTCTAGTCACACCCCAGCTTGTGAGCACCACTTCCCTTTCCATTGCCAACAAATCATTCAAATCCTCAATTTAACTGCATGAAGGGCACAGTCAGCCTCGGTCACCTGATCAAGGTTTTAGTTCCTGGACCAGCACGCCCCCTCCTTGCCCCCTGCTTCTAGGGATGCCATGGATAGAGGCTCCACCTTGGTCACATGTAAAGAAGATGAACTCATATGCCTTCAGGGAGAGTCCCAGGTTGGGAGAGGGGATAGTGCCGAGCAGGTTAACAAAAGATAAACAGGGAAAGTAAACCTGTTTCTTGAGTAGTATGCTTCACTAACACCAATCATCTTAAGAACAAGGATAATGCAACTTTCTTCCCTCAGCTGAGTGTATCCAGCTGACATTTTTTTTTTCTTTTTTGCATGCCTAGTGGGTGGTCATGGGATGCGCTCATCAAATGCTATGTGGAGTATCATGCTTAATGATTTAATTCTCACAACCCTGTCTTGAAGGCATACCTATTCCTATTTTATAGATGGGCAACTCAGATGCTAGGTGGTTGGATGATTTGCCCATGGTTGAACAGCTAGTGGCAAAGACAGGGTGTCATTACAAGCCTGTTCAAGATCAAAGTTCATGCACTTTCCAGGACATTTTATAAATATGACCTCCAAACTAGGGAAACTGAGGCATAGCCCAGGCACGGGGAAGACCAGAAAGCAGCAGGAAGCAAAGGTGATTTCCTGTCCAAGAGCAACCTGATGATGGACAAGGATGTAAAACAATGAGTTAAGAAAGCTGAGTTTTCATCCTGACCCCCAAATACCAGATTTCAGACTTTTGAGTAGAGTAACTGTTCCTTTTGAATTCTCCCACAGGTACTAGGGGCTGGGTTCTTTTTTTTTTTTTTTTTTAATTTTTAATTTTTTATTTATTTGAGAGAGAGAGCATGAGAGGGGAGAAAGTCAGAGGGAGAAGCAGACTCTCCAAGGAGCAGAGAGCCCGATGCGGGACTTGATCCCAGGATCCTAGGATCATGACCTGAGCTGAAGGCAGTCACCCAACCAACTGAGCCACCCAGGCGCCCCTAGGGGCTGGGTTCTTATCAGTTAAAGCCACAAGAATCAGCTGTATATCTTCCGGTGGTGGGGGGTGGGGGAAGGCACTCCTAGCCTCAGACTTTCATCGGTACCAAGAACAAGTTTTGGATCTAGATGACGGCTAATGTTCCCTCCAGGTCTAACATCCCCGGGCATGAACTTTCTGCATGAAGTTGGGCTTGAGATTGAAGACAGCCTTGGCTTCTACCCGCAGTGTTCAAGTTCTCACCCGTGCTGGTTTCTACCTAGTTCTTCCAGGGCAAAGTGGTAGCGTTTGTTTTTTGTTTTTTGTTTTTTTTAACTTGTGTTTTTGTTTCCTACTTGTAGGAACGTCTCCCGTATTTATGGAAATTTGTGTTAAATAGATACAAAGGTCAATCTCAGAAGGTTTATACATATCTCCCTTGGTATAACTGAACTCCTATTAGCTCAATGCTATTTTTATTATTACGGATGTGGGGAGGCCTCCAGGGACTTAGCTTGAAATGGTGTGAGTCCATCTGAAGGCCCCACCCCACCCCTGCCTGAGGCGACCTTGCCCTGAGGGTGAGAAATACCTTCTCTTGCTCATTGTAGCTTCTGGTTTCCCAGGAGGCTCAGCTTCCTAATGGTTTCCAGACCTATGGCACCCTGGGTTCTTTTCATTTCTGTTTTTCTAAAATCAAATTTGCTGATGAAAGATGAGGAGCATTTAGAAAAAACAACTTCATCGTTGGCCCTGTAAGTCCACGCGAAGAACAACCAGGTAGTGCTTATCAGCTCCCCGCTGCACCCCCTGTCCCAGCATCCTTTCATTTCCTGCCCAATATTCCTGAGCCACAGGCAGCCATTGTTTCCAGAACAGCTCTGCTTGGAAGCCTGGGTTCCTCAGCCTCCCAGTGCTTCCTGTTGTTATAAAGCCTCTCTTTCCTGCCGAAAACAAGAGCACTTCCCTGCGGTATGTAACCCTTTTGGGGCAACCCATTTCTTACATGAGTTTGCTCAGTGCTTGCAAATACTAGGTGCTCATTAGACTTATTTTCTTTAACTTTAAAAAAAATGATTATTATCCAAGTACGGCAAATGTAAAAATATAGCTGAGCAAAAGAAAAAAAAAAATCACCAAATCTCACCCATTTTGTTAGCACTTAAAAATCTCTTGGGTGTTCATATGCTAAGACTCTGCATCAGGCATCTACAGACACAGAATTTATCACGGGACCCAGAGGTTGAAGAGATGCTCACTCCCAACGGTTGAGACAGGCAAGGAGGGCTGCCAGGAGACCAGGCTCTGGAGGTTCTCACATATCAGCAGGCAAAAGCCCTTCGGCGGCTTCACAGAAGTAGAGACTTCCGGCGATTTCCCTGCAAATTCTCAGGTTTACTCTTAGAGAAATTCAGAGAGAGATCCTCTTTAAGAATTTTGTTAAGGGGGGGCACCTGGGTGGCTCAGTGGGTTAAAGCCTCTGCCTTTGGCTCAGATCATGATCCCAGGGTCCTGGGATCGAGCCCCACATCGGGCTCTCTGCTTGGCTGGGAGCCTGCTTCCTCCTCTCTCTCTGCCTGCCTCTCTGCCTGTCAAATAAATAAATAAAATCTTTAAAAAAAAAAAAAAGAATTTTGTTAAAATAATTTGGGAGGAGCTCTTGGGGCAACTGAACTTGAAGGGATTGGGCAGGTGGCAGAGGGATGACATCGTTGGGGTTTTTAGGAATCAGAGTCTACCCAATCTATCTCACTGCCAGCTGCCAGAATGAGATTTCAAAAACACAGATCTGATTGTGTTTCTCCCTTGCAAAGACCAAGGTCCATAGCAGGGCTATCTGGGTCTTTGTGGTCCTTGCCCCAACACTACTTTCTCTAGTCCCATCAAGGTTTTGTGAAGACCACCACTTGCGCCTTTGCCTTCTCCTTCCTCCTACTGAAATGCACCATCCCACAACTTTCCTGGAACTTCAAACAGAATAAATCGCTCAAAAAGGGACACAAATCTCTGCTGTATCATCTAGAATTCTGGATGTTATTTTATGATGCAAAGCAAGATATCCTAATTTCTGGGAGTTTCTGTTTTGGGGTCCCAAGAAACACAGTTGAAGTATACGATGTAGAGTATTTTGGAGACTAACATGTTCCGCTTCCCAACTTCTTCTATGAATCAGACAGATCCCAACAAAAGATGTACTCCGGCAGACAGACTTCATCTTTACCTTTACAGGTAATGGATTATCCTTCATGTAAAATCAGGCAAAAATTAGTAGCAATCGGTGGTTTATTGAAACAGCTAGGGATGATGATATTCAAGCTTTTATCTTGAGGCTCTGCAGCTCAAAAATGACCTCCTATTCTCTGTATGTCTACTATAAGGAACCAGCTTTCATTCAGAGACTAGATTTTGCAATTACCAGAATGTGCTCCCTCTTCTCCCTCACTCACAACTATTATACCCCTGCCTTTACACATGATTTTCACCAGGTATACCTAGGATTACTGATCAGTAATGAAGATGGCACAAAGAACTACTGTCAGATTTCCAGGCGCCTTCTTGGAGGAGGAAGTAGTCGGAATAGATAAAGGATCCAGACAACTAGTGAAGAAAATGCTGGTGTACCATTTAGATGCCCTCAATGTCCAGAGTTCGAGGAGACAGATATCACAGATCTCTTTTGCTTTAAAAGTTTCTAACTTTCATTCTCACTTTTTCTGTAACAGTTTCAGGATTGAAACCGTCTGCAGTTTGCAGTTTGCAACAGAAAATGTGCATGTCAGATCTGATCCAAGGGTAGCCCAGGGATAGGCAACTTTTAAATGCTAAGGCTCAGGTCCTGATCCCTTTCCTGGGTACTCAGAAGGGGTCAGGGAAGGGGTCGGGGATGCCTCTGGGGGCATTCTGGGCACCAGAAGGCAGCAGCTAGTCCTGGGTGTAATAGCCTAGAAGAGGCTCCAAAGGGAGACTAAGTCTCGATTCACATTTGCATACGAGGAGGCCACTGTAAAGCCTCCATCAAGGAAACAAGGGTAAAAACTTGGTGCTTTACAACATCCATCAGGATCAAGCATAGTGGGGAGAATCGAGAGGTGGAGAGACCTTCCGGGAATGACACAGGCACTGAGGGATTCACCCCTAGGTCACTTCCTCTGGGAATCCATCTCTGATCCCAAAAAGGAGGGAGTACTTGTTATATAGTATTAGAGTAACCGATACACACTTGACCCATAATTGAGTGGTTTCCTTTTTCTGTTGTCAAACAACTGCTTTTCTTCTATTCTGTAAACTGCACGAGGAGCTATTCCATCTTACCCCACTTAGAAGACGCTGCTCACAAGCTCAGCAGTCTACGGATGACCCATTCCGAGCAGCACCTGGAACACGGCGTGCACTCGTGGATGAATGAGGGAAAGGACAGGGCGGCTCACATGTGCAGGCATCAACTGGGCCTCATGGGGCACGTGGCAAGATGCCATCGTCCTGGCGAAGACCAAAGTAGAGGCAAAGAGCACCTTTGTCTCCCGGGCTTTTTTCCTTCACAGCTCCTATTTCTTTTTTCCCACCCCTAACCACTGACTCCACACTCTGCTTCTGCTCCCCGCGGCTTGGGCAGCCGCATCCTGGCATTCCGGGATGGCAGAGTTGCGAGGGGCCTTAAGATCTTCTTGCTGAAGCTGCCTGATTCAGTGCCAGGTACGCAAGGTTCTAGGAAGTGTGGGGACCTATTCAAGGTCCCCCAGCTCTATGGTGGTCAAGTTCGAGAATTGGAGAGAGCCCGAGAAAAGGGGGGCAGGAGCACTGAAGGGGGAGCAGGATTTCCTCTCTTTTCATTTTGGAGAATTAGGGTTTAAATACCTGGTAGGCCTCTCTCTGGCCCAGACTAACACACACACACTTCAGCGCTAAAAGCAATTTATGATATTTAAGCTTAGCCACACCCCAAGCAGTCAAACCAAATTAAGTGTGTTTATTGAATCCCCACGTGTAAAAGCCTGTGCCAAACTTTTGGGATTTAAAGAAGTATCTTGTACTTATAAGACACTGCCCACGACCTCAGCTGAGACTCTGGTTAGCTCAATCACATGCAGTGAAATTGTGGGTAAAACAAAAATGTCAGGAAGAGCCCTTTCTCCATCTTTCTACCGCTGTCAGGCAGGAGTCAGCTGGGTCTAATGAAACCTTTCTGGAGAGAGAGGAAAGGGAGTCAGCCGCCAGAGGCTCCCTCTCCTTTTCTATAAACTTGTTCTCCTTAAAAAGTGAGTAGCTAATCCTCCGCAAGGAGGAGGGGCTTGTTTATCGTTCTAAAGACCTCCTGACTCCTGTTGAGAGAGGACTGTGGGCTCACAAAGAACAGTCCTCCCAGGCTTAAGGTCCCCGAAGATAGGTAGAAGTTGCAGGCTATGTAGGCGGGCACTCTCCGAGCAGCCTGTGGCCGCTGTGTGGGTGTGGGAGGGGAGCCTCAGGCCAGGGGCTCTGCTGGGAACACATAGGAAAGCAGGCCGGATCTGGTTGGGGAAATTCCGGGGGACTTACTGAGAAGATCAGCTCTGTGTGGAGGACAGAGCAGCCCTAGTGCAGAACACCGGTGATCTGACCAGTTCGCAATTCATGAGATTCCAGAGCAACAGGAGAGGGCCGGCTGCCGGGGCGCCTGGGTGACTGCGTAAATGGATGGGGTGGGCAAAGGCTGACAGAAAGCCCTTCGTAGCTTAGTCTCAAGCGCACACTTTTTCTTGGTCATGTCCCAACGGTTTGGTTTGGAATCACTTGCTTAGTTCATTTAATGGCCATCTCTCACTTATCTTCCCTCAAACATCCAGGAAGAGGGAGAGATCAAGGAAGAGAAAGCAGTCCCTACCCTAGTCTTTTCCATTATTCAGTCTATGCTCCCGTCCCACCCTCTCCATGAAGCCTTCCCAGATTCATCTGTCAGTCAAGCATTTTTTGGCACCCACTCTATGCTTGGGTGGTGGGTGCTCACGTCAAGGACACAAAGGAAAGCAAAACAAGAGGCCTCATCTTCAGGGATTTGAGTCTAATGGGAAGGAATTCATTGAAATTAATCTCCTCCTCTCTGTTTCTGGTTAAGGGGATAAATTCTCAAGCCACTCTTCCTGGGTTCAAATCCTCCCACGGCAACTTTCTACCAGTGAGACGTGGGCATGTCTCCTATAAGCTGATGCCATCATCCTGGTGTCCTTGGTTGGTTACACTTTATGGCTGTTCTGTGTAATTACAGAACAAATAGTAATCCTCTTCACTTAAAATCATTTCCCAGTTTAGGTAAAAAATTATATGGTTACCGCACTTTTTTTTAAAGGGGGGAAGGAGTAGAGGGAGAGGGAGAGAGAGATTCTTGAGCAGCCTCGACACCCACTGCCCAGCCCTGTGTAGGCCTCAATCTCACCACCCTGAGATCATGACCTGAGCGCAAATCAAGAGCCAGATGTTTAACAGACTGAGCCACCCAGGCCCCTCCGGTTACTGTGCTTCTAGTGTTCAGTTTCCTTATTTATAAACTGGTGTTAATAATAAAATCCACCTCAGAAAGTAGTTGTGAGATTTAAATAAAATGATCTGCAAAGTGCATGGAACAATAACTCAGTAAGCTCCCAGTAAATATTAACACTTGCCATTGTTATTTTTATTGTGGTTATTGTCCCTTTGGACTTTGGTCCTCTAGGGTGAGTGGGTCCTTATGTCAGGGACCCTTTTACTTTTCTCTGAATTGCTCGCACCCAGCACCGTGCTCTGCACAGAGATTCTGACCCAATGTCTCCTCAAAGGCAAAAGGCTACACAGGCTGTAGCCATAGTAGGGTCAACCCACCGAATAGCAGATTCATGGTCTGCCCAGAGACGCTGCCTTTCATCTGGTCTCACACAGAAGCACGGGAAAATGGACAATGTTGTCCTCATTCCCTTTCTGAGTAGGTCTGCCAGCGAAAATACAGAACACCCAGTTAAATGGGAATTTCAGATAAATGACAATTTTTAAGTGTAAGTGTGCCTCCAATATTACATGGGACATATATTAAAACATGATTTATTATTTACGTGAAATTAAAATGTAGTTGAGTGTCTTGTAGTTCTTATTTGTTAAATATGGTAACTTTATTTCCCGAGTCCATCTCCCACTCCTGGCTGCTGCCTGCCCCATAGCAGTATCTCCCTTGAGCCTCATAGCCACAAAACCACTACCACAGATCTCCCCTGACTCCTCTCTGTCATATTGGCCAAGCCTGGGCCGATCCGTGAGACCCTGCTCATGAGTGAGCTCCCTCCGTCCCATATGAGGAGGAACTGAGAAAGGGGTGGGCCAGCAGGTGTGGATGTGTTTCTGGAGAATCCTGAAGCCAGAATTCTCACTGGTCAGAGGACTCTGGATGTCCACAAGTGTCTGTGGGCTCTCCTCCCTGTAGAGGTAAGGGAAAGCTATATTCCCACCTGGTCTCTGGGAGAAAAGGGATGCCAAGGATAAAGTCAGTCTTGATATCTAATTAGCTTTGTCTTCTAAGCTAGTCTCTGCATGCCCCCACCTCCGGGGCAGGGGGGCTTTTTTCTTAGTGACCAAGTCTATTTTTGATTGTAGGAGTGTGTGGGTCAGTGGGGGTATCTTGACAGCATTCTTTCAGAAAAGGAGGGAGCAAGAAACCAGGGTATGTCTGAGTTTAGGAAGTATAAACGTTTGGAGTACCAGCTCCCCTTGCTCCTCCTTTTCCTTACAACATTGACCGTGTGCCAGGTACGGGGTTAAGTATCTGCATATGTATTACTTCAGTCAAGGCATAACTGCAAGGGAAGTAGACGTATCCTCACTTCACAGCTGAGAATTCAGGGGCGAAGAGTTGACTCCCTTGCTGAACACCAGTCACTTTGCATGTGGTGGAGCTAATATCTGAGCTGAGTCTCTCTGACTTCCAGTCCCAGTCTCTCACTGGCCCCCTACTCTGCCCCTCCTTCAGCAGGCCTTTGGAACCTCTTGGTACTCAGTAACTACTTCCTGAAGGGGTGGGCCACGGACTATGTAAATGAATGTGTCTACACCGAAGGAGCCAACTTGACTCTATAGACAATGCTCAGCAAGAGGACTGGTTTGTCATGATGGATATATCAATTATATATATATATATATATATGAATAAAATTATAGAAAATTTGGGGGTATAGCTCAGTGGTAGAGCATCTGACTGCAAATTATAGAAAGTTAATTATAAAAATACATTAATATATTTTTGGTTTTGGATATCCATCCAAGTATAATTTGTGATCAAGTATTTCACGGCTGCTAATACCATTGCAATCTTTTGTATGTTTGTTTTTAAATGAAAATATTGTGCTCAGACCTCCTGGGTCCCATAGACTTTGATCCTCCTAGTTGTATTTTACATTTATTACAGTGTTTTGGCGGGGGGAACATATTCCCTGTGTAATTCAGGATTCAGCTGGCTTTTTGGGAAATCATCCTTGTGGGATACTCAAATCATAGCTTCTGGCTAGTCCCTGCCTTTTAAAGAACTTCACGAAAACATGCTCTGACCTTCAATTTTCTGTGAACCAGCAGTAACCAATGGTCTCTGCATAGCTCTGAGTATTCTATTGAGAAATTTATTTTTTCTTTTGATCTTGATGTACATTTGGTATTCATTTTTTTCTTGGTGTGTTTCCATTTACACATGAATGACCTCAGTCTGTTTTCAGCAGAGCCCTGCTCGAATTGGATGATGATGCAGGGCTTATTAACAAGAAAAGTCCTTGAAGCTGCTGGCCTAGGATAGAATTGCTTTTTCAAAGCCTATACATTTATACCACACATTCTATCACACACACACACACACACACACACACACACCGGGTCACAGGACATCAGGCTGTGGAACACAGAGGGATTTTACTTTAAGGAATATAACCATGAATATGAAAAAGTAGAACAATTGCCATCTTAAGAAACAAGTGGCAGTAACTGGTTGGGTACAAGCTGGGATATGCAGCCTGGAATGGTTTAGATCAACATTCCAGGAGTGCCCAGAACTCCTAAGTCTGTGTCAGAAAGTGAGAAGACATCTGGAAGGGCCCTGAGAGGTAGCAGGAAAGTCTTGTGCACAGACTTCTGGTGGTTATATAATACCAGCGGTGGGTTTTTTAATCAAGATATGTGCTTGGACAAACAGGAGAATACTTAAGAGAAGAACCAGGCAGAATAATAAATATGGAATTGTCTCAGATAGTCCTGGCCATCTGGTCAACAAAATTAAACTGCTTCAGAAAGTCCCTTAAAACTCCTCCTGGAAACTGTGGCCTTGGCTGTGTGCAGAAACAATATCCACCCCCACGCTGAGAACGAGGCTGAGTACCTCCATCCATGGATTTCAGTCTGATCTCCACAATGCCTCCCAAGGTAAGAATTATCATCCTCATTTCCAGAGCCGGCAACTGAGTCTCAGAGAAAGGGATCCCTTGTCACATCGCACAGCCGGTAAGTGGCCCAAGCATTGTCCACCTCAAGTAGCTGCTGCTGAGGTGGCTGATTGTTGCAAATTTTCATAGACACTAGAGCTACTCCTCTAGCCATTCAGTCACTGAATCCTCCTGGAATTTTATATGGCATTTGAGAGCGATACTTGCAGAGACCTTTGTGGATCCCCAAATTTGGGGATACCACTAGAGCACTTAATTTATATGATAAAAATGAGAAGAGGACAAATAACCTTAGGAGATGGCGACTGGGGTCAGCTAAACTCTTTCGCTGGCTAAATTATTAATCTCTATAGGCCAGACCCTCAATGTGTGTCATAGACGTGTGGCTCAGCAAATTCAAAATGCCTGCGTGACGTGTATCTCACTCTGGTTTTAATTTGCATTTCTCCAGTGGCTAATGATGATGAACATCTTTTCATGTGCTTATCCATCTGTATATCCTCTTCAATAAAATGCCTGCTCATGTCTTTGGCCTATTTTCTAATTGGATTGTCTGTTGTTGTTGTTGTTTTTACTGTGAAGGTTTGAAAGTCCTTTGTCAAATGTGGTTGGTTTGCAAATTTCTTCTCCCCTCTGTACCTTATTTACCTGGAAACCAGAGTCTTTTGCAGAACTTAAGTTTTTAAGTTTGATGAGGAAAAATCAATTTTTCCTTTTATGGATGCCTTTGGTGTCAAGTCTAAGAACTCTTTCCTAGTCCAAGATCCCAAAGATTTTATTTTTTCCTAAAAGTTTTATAGTTTTGGGGCACCTTGGTGGCTCAGTGGGTTAAGCCTTTGCCTTGGGCTCACGTCATGATCTCAGGGTCTTGGAATTGAGCCCCATGTCGGGCTCTCTGCTTAGCAGGGAGCCTGCTTCCCCCCCACTCTCTGACTGCCTCTCTGCCTACTTGTGATCTCTCTCTGTCAAATAAGTAAATAAAATCTTTTTAAAAAGTTTTATAGTTTTGTGTTTTATATATAAGTCATGACCCATTTTGAGTTAACTTTTTAAAAGATTTATTTATTTATTTGATGATGGGGAGGGATAGAGGGGAGAGGGAGAAAGAGTCTTAAGCGGACTCCACATTGAACATGACCCTAAGATCATGACCTGAGCCAAAACTGAGAGTCAGACGCTCTCGGTTATTTTTAGATATTTTAGAATAAGCTTGCCTATGTCTACAAAAAACCTTGCAGGGATTTTGAGAAGAACTGCATTAATCCTTTAGGACAATTTAGGGGGAAAATCACATCTTTCCTATGTTGAGTTTATAAGATCTTTTTTGATTTGTTCCTTCTCCATTCCTGTAACTTCCACCCAAAGGAGAATGTCATTAGCTTATGTCCCAGTTACTTGACCAGCCTTGTAACTCAACTTTGAATTGTGGTCTACTGTTGTTCCCATTCATCTTACATATTGCTGCCAAAATAATGAACTCAAACCCTCTTCCACAAAATTTTTGCTTGGGGGTTTCAAATGGCTTTCTATTCCAAACCCAAATCCAGGCTTACCCTCTTCTTCAGACTCCCCAAATTTCTACATTTCATTCATTTTTTATATATCCAGGTAATTCATTACTCTGTACCTTTCCCTATTCCTATAACTTAGCCAGGAATTCCTTCCACACTACTGGCTTCAAACAGGCTAATCTGTTTCCATCTTTCCCTGCCAAGTCAAGCTTACTCTATGCAAGAAACATTCCCTAAATAACCTGGTTGTCTTGTACATGTTCATACACAGTACCATGCCCAGTGTCAGATCAATAAAAATAATCTGACACCCACAGAAGATCATTTTTTTTTTCTTAAAGATTTTATTTATTTATTTGACAGAGAGAGAGGGAGAGATCACAAATAGGCAGAGAGAGAGGGGGAAGCAGGCTCCCTGCCAAGAAGAGAGCCCGATGCGGAGCTCGATCTCAAGACCCTGAGATCATGACCTGAGCAGAAGGCAGAGGCTTAACCCACTGAACCACCCAGGTGCCCCCAAAGCAGATCACTTCTAATACCACCTTCCTTCATAAAATGAAGTTATTTTTAGTAATTAGCATACAATAAATAGTGATATAGTAATAGTTGTTATTTCTTATTTTGTTCTTGAGTTTTAAATCAATCACTTAAAAAGGGAAAATATAATTACATTTTAAAAGCTAATCAAATTCAGTAAAATATTTCATGTATGAATTGAAATTTGCACTTGTAGAGTAAAAATATTAGTTTATACTGTTTATACTGTTTCACTATCTCGAGTTTTAACCACAAATTTAAAAAAACTAAATTAGTCATATAATGGCTTATGTCCTGTTTCTCCCTTGTTTGTAAGCATGGTGCTATCATTATTTACTTCACATCCACTGTTTAAATGCAAGAATATGTAGCACCCCGGGGGTTGGAGACACAACCTGCACCTGAAATGAGGAAGCCAGTATGGACGGTTGTTAAACTGAAGTTTCACATGGGTTGGCGGATGGCTATAGAAGTAGGAGTTCTCCAAGTCAACATCCATGTAGAATACAATGTCCGTGAAAGGATAAGTCAAGAAAATGTACTAGCACACTAAATATATTTGCATATACATTATTAAAACTCAAGGTCCCCCCAAATGTTAAAATGATTCACCATAGGATCCAGCAATTGAATTTTTAGGTAGGTAAACCCAAGAGAAATGAAATCATACATCTTCACAAAAGCTTGTACACAAATGTTCATAATAGCATTATTCATAATAGCCAAAAAGAGGAAACACCCCCAAAGTACGTTAGCTGTTGAGTAAATAAATGAACTCTCATGTATCCATACAATGGAATATTATTTGGCAACGAAAAGGAAAGAAGTACGGACGCATGCTATGACATGGATGGACCTTGACAACATTTTTGAAGTGCAAGAAGCCAGACACAAGAAGCCATGTATTGTATAATTGCACTCATATTACATGTTCAGAAGAGGCAAATCTGTCAAGATAGAAAGCAAATTATTGGTTGTGTAGCACAGAGGAGTAAGCAGAGAGGTGGGGGAATGGTTTCTTTCTCGGGTGATGAAAATGTTCTAAGATTCATTATGGTGATGGTTGCCCAACTCTGAATACATTATAGGCCATGCATCTGTCTTTAATGGGTTAATTGTAGGTCAATTCTATTTCAACACAACTTTTTCTTAGAATACAATAATAAGCATAGCAATTGTTTAGAACTGAGACCAACAAAAGACTTTTGTGGGGAAGGATATTTTTATCACTGTCATTGTTAGAGCTACCAGCGCATGGTGATTAAGAAAAGCAATCCCACTCTTAGTTGGTTTTATGGTTATTGGCTTCATGGCACACAGTGCACTCCTCATTTTGGGGCACACAGGCTGGACCTCTCCCACCACTGTGCCTTGATGATACGTTCCATGTATGGCTCCACCAGGATTCACCTGGTGATTGGCTGATATAAATTGCTTATGTGAAGAAAAAAGTGTGATTTGGGGCTTAAATTTTAAACAAAGAATACTGAGGTAACAGTCCCATTTTGGGGGGGGGATGGAGAGCCCCTAAGAATGAAATGAAAACTTTTATATGGTTAAGTGAGTCTTCTGTAGAGAAGTTTTACTCAGATACCATGGTTTTTAAACTCAATGAACCCAAGGCCCTAGATTCCTTGTACCCCTGACCAACACAGAGCCCCTTATACTGACTGATGAACTGTTACCGATCCATCGATAAGTGTCTGTGGCTCTTTCCAACCCCCAAAGCAGTAAGAGCCCCTATTCCCATACCTGTGGAGACACTATTCCGGAGGTTACCTCTCCCTCCAGCCAGGGCCCAATGCCCCTGCTCCTCAGAGTCCAGCCCTCCACTGTGGCATGGCTGCCACATAGCTCTCTTCTCCTGAGACCCCAAATCTCAGTAAGAGCCTATGTGTTCTCCTCCCTCCACACACTTCTGTATCCCTCCTCCCCTCACTCACAGGGTCACCAGCTCTGTCTAAGGATGGCTCATTTCCCCAGAGATTCCCAGGCCCACCCTGGCATGGTCACCCCTCTTCCCACTACCTTATCTGGCTAGAGGGAGTTGTTGTCTCTACTTAGAGTTCTTGGAAACCTAACTTGCCTCCTGACAATGTCATAAGCGGCAGTCCATTCCTCTAGTACTTCAAGGGCTAATTTTAAAGGAGTTTTATGTACAATATTTCCTGTGATTCTTATAATTTTTTGCAATTGAGCATTTTGTAGGTATTTTATTTTCTCAATTTTTAAAAAGATTTATTTATTTATTCGAGAGAGAGAGAGACAGCAAAAGTGGGAGGAGGGGCAGAGGGGAAGGGAGAGAGAATCTCAAGCAAATTCCCCCACAGAGTGTGGAACCTGACATGGGGTTCCAACTCACAACACTGCGATCATAACCTGAGCCAAAATCAAGAGTCGGCCTACTGACTGAGCCATCCAGGCACCCCTATTTTCTCAGTTTTGATGATAAAACTGAGGCTCAGAGAGGCTAAGTAGCTTGCCTGAAGTGACCCAGCCGACAAATGAAAGAACTATGATAGAAACCTATGGTTTCTGCTTCCTCTTCCAGTTCAGTATTACGTAGAGGAATAAACCACAATGAAATTATAGTCTGCATAGATTTTTGGTGGTTGGTCTTGGAACCTAATCACCATTTTAGACTTTTTTTTTTCATGGGAAAATGCATTTTGAATTCCAAATGATCAATGTACAAATCTTTCTCTAGAGCCAAACTCATTTTTAATTTGGGGGCTGTCTCTGTCATCTCTCCACCAAATGTTTTATGTTTATGGGTTTCATCATTACACTGATCAAGACACAAAGGACGAAAAACAAAGCTTTGGGGTCAGGCTTGGGCCTACCACTTACTAGATATGACCTCAAGCAGATGATTTAAACTTTTTGAACTTTGGTCTCCTCCTCCATAAAAGATGGGCAAGGTTATACATGGAGGAATATTGTAAGAATTAAATGAATAAGGCATGCAAGTAAAGCATCCATGGTGGGGCAATGCTTAGTGCAAAGTCCATCCCGGTAGCTGGGCAGTGTTGTTCTAACAGTAAAGTCAGGCTGATTACACCCCAGATTATATCCCCACTGGCCAGGGATGGTCCTTGTTTATCCTCCCGTGCGGGTGATTATTACTATCATCCCTTCCACTCTTCTGGTGCCCCAGTATGGATGAGAACAGATAAATCACCCCCCAGCAGACTGGCTGGCAGGTCCCAGGAGCGGGGACTTGAGGGGACGGCACAGTTCTAAGGTCGCAACTCCCTCATCATAGGAAAATCTGGCCTTTGATAAGTAAGAGTGCACCACTGGGGCTGCACCTTTGGATGTTTCCAGAAGCTGAGTCTGGGTTCCACTAAGGGTCTGAAACCAGGAGGAGAGCTTGCAGGGATTAAGGAGTCCAGCCAAAGGAATCAACAGTCATGCAAGTGTCTGGGCAGCCAGCAGCCATGCCAAGGAGTCAGGCCACAGGGGCAGGGCAGGAGCTGGGGAGGGGGCAATATGGCAAGCCCCACAGGAGGTGAGGATGAACCAGGAGACAAGGGAAACCAGGAAGGGAGCTCAGTAAAGCACCAGAAGAGACTCCCTGTGTGTGGGAAGGGATGCTGGGCATCAGCCACCCTGGCAGGACCTGGGTCCACCCTCCCTCGTCTTTAAAGGGGCTAAGGCACAGTCCAGGGCGCGTGTGGGCGGCACCCTCCCTCCAACAAACGTGCGCCCGGGGTTAATCAGTGACTCTGAGAAGGCTGCCCGTGATAACAGGGACCAAACATATTGGCGAGGGTGGAGCCACTCCCACCTCCTGAGGCAAATGTTTCCTCCACCCGCCTGCATCACTTTTCCACATTGAAGAAACAGAACAGGCAGCTTATTACAATGTTACCTGAATCCTCCTCACAAAGCGACTGTCGAAAAAACCTCATGAATGAGGTGTAATGATTGAAAGCCCTACTAACCCAAAGGTTGGCTGGCAAAAAGAAATAACAGGGCAGGAGTCAGAACAAGGTTCTATCCTGGTTCTGCCTCCTTCCGACGCTGAATCTGGAGCAAGGTCATCTCACCTTCCTGAGCTCATTTTTTTCAACTGTCAATGATGAAAACAGTTGTAAACATAGAAAGCATGGGTATGCCAGCGTTACAAACACAGTGGAGCACCACCAAATATACAAATACATATAAGCTGGACAATATCCAATATAATAATAAAGTAGCAGCATTTTATAAAACAAACACTTTGGATGCCTCGGTGGCTCCGTGGGTTAAGCTTTTGCCTTCGTTCGGCTCAGGTCATGATTTCAGGGTCCTGGGATTGAGCCCTGCATTGGACTCTCTGCTTGGTGGGGAGCCTGCTCCCCCACCCCTCTGCCTGCTGCTCTGATTATTTGTGATCTCTCTCTCTGTCAAATAAATAAATAAAATCTTAAAAAAAAAAATAGGAAAAAACCAAAGCAGTTATCATTTGTATTAAGAAAAAAAGCTCAGGGCACCTGGCTGGCTCAGTCTGCAGAACATGTAACTCTTGATCTCAGAGTCGTGAGTTCAAGCCCCACACCGAGCGTGGAGCCTACTTTTAAACAAATTATAAAGAAAAAAGAAAAAAGCTCAGGAAAATAACATTGTATTTTTAAAAATACGTAGGTGGGGTGCCTGGGTGGCTCAGCTGCTTAAGCATGACCCTTGATCTCAACTCAGGTCTTCATCTCAGGAATATGAGTTCAAGCCCCACACTGGGCTCCATGCCTGGATCCTACTTAAAAAAATATATAGCTGGGGTGAATGTAGCAAACACATTCTAGTATATTAGAATCACTTCAAACACTACAGAAATGCTCCTTTTACATGCTCCTTGAATATGTTAGTGGAGTTGCTAACCTCATCTCCCTCTAGAAACATATAAAAGATAATATAAATATCCTCCCCAGGGCGCCTGGGTGGCTCAGTGGGTTAAGCCGCTGCCTTCGGCTCAGGTCATGATCTCAGAGTCCTGGGATCGAGTCCCGCATCGGGCTCTCTGCTCAGCAGGGAGCCTGCTTCCCCCTCTCTCTCTCTGCCTGCCTCTCTGCCTACTTGTGATTTCTCTCTGTCAAATAAATAAATAAAATCTTTAAAAAAAAAAAAATCCTCCCCAAATGTTGGGATAGATACAGGGATGACAAGCCCACACTGGTATATTGATATTAATGGAAATTCAGCTTTCCCTTTTGAAAAAGGAAGAGTAATCTTTGTTTTCTAATGAACACTCCTGGTCTGAACCAGAATGCTGAGTTGGGCTGTTTTCCACAATATTCCCAACATATGGAACAAACGGCATCTTTGATCAAGGTAGCATACTGTTACAGAAAAAAGTGTGGGCTCTGGAATCTGATAAGCCAAGACCCCTTACCAGGTCAGCCCTTCCTGCTTCCATGTGAGGTACTCATGCTCTCTGAGCCGCAGGGCTCTCACCTGGAGAATGAAGATGGCGGTTGCTGGGAAGACCGAATTAAAACACACCTGGCCTATTGTCAGTAGCTGTGACTAGTGGATGGCAGCGAGCAGGGAGGCAAGGCAGCCAAGAAAGCAAACCCGGCCCAAGCCTCGTGCATGGGAGGGGAGGATCTGGCACTCAGGCGAGGGGACAGTTTGTGGAGATTCATCTTAAAATACAGGGACGCTACAAGGGCAAGGAGGAGGCCAGAGGGCCTGAACACTACCTCATGTGGAGAATGGCTGAAGAACCCCGGGTGTCTAACCTGGAAAAGAGAAGTCTTAGGGCAAAGCGAGACTGTTCTCCAATACTTGAAGGGTTTCATGAGGACCCAGGTGAAGACATATTCTTTGTGTCTCTAGAAAGCAAACCAGGACCCAGAGATAGAAATGACAGAAGCACCCGTTGGTTCAATAGCAGAAAAGTCTCTCCACCCAGGGGAGCTTTTCACCTCAGTTATGTCACGGCAGGCAACTCCCCAGGTCCAGGATGCCTGCCCCGGGCTAGACTGAGAGTAGCTGCTCTGTGAGGTCACTTTTGAGTCAACAGAGGCCCTGTTTTAACACAGCTCCATTTGTAAAATTCTGTTACCATTTTCTGTTCATAGTTTATATGATTAAGTCAATTTTTATCAATCTCAAGTTCTTCAAAATCTTTCCTCAAGGTGATTCTCCTGGGACATATGAAGACCCAGAGGAAATAGTGACTATGTTTTATCATTAGATTCAGAAAGCTTTTTGATGATTTTGATTCCAGTCTAGAATTAATAATTAGTTACTAGAATTCCCAGGCACTATACACATACCTTCCCGACTCCCCTTCCCACCCTCAAAATCCAACCTGGAATCAAAGACTCCTATGGATTAGTGCTTGGTCCAAAAGTTGAAGTATTTTTTAATTTGAAGTCTAAAAGGGTTAATATCAGGGGTGCCTGGGTGGCTCAGTGGGTTAAACCTCTGCCTTCAGCTCAGGTCATGATCTCAGAGTCCTGGGATCAAGCCTCGCATAGGGCTCTCTGCTTAGCATGGAGCCTGCTGCCTCCTCTCTCTCTGCCTGCCTCTCTGCCTACTTGTGATCTCTCTCTGTCAAATAAAAAAATAAATAAATTTTTAAAAAGGTTAATATTGCTTTCCTTAACCCTTTCCATTTTTTTCTTTTCTCTCAAATCATTCTAAAGTTCAGAATGGATTTGCGTAGGAATATGACACACATACAGGTAGAAAGAAACAAAGAGCTGATTTTGATCCTCTTTTTCCTCTAAAGAAAGCCATAGATATTGCATTATCTATCTTGTCTCAAGCGCGGAATGGCACAGAAATGTGACTCAGGGCTCAAACAACATTAATTACTCAGCATGAGGACCTTGGGAGTAATGGAGTTATGGGGACTCCAAGGTCCTGGCCAAGCCCCCCTTGAACTCATTGGACCAAGGGCAAGACCATGAGAAGTGAATGTTTGAAACATGTCAGCAGTTTCAGAGGAGCACCCAATGACATTTTACTCTGAAAAATTATAAACAACCTCACTCCCACCAGCAGCCCTGCCATCTCCTGAGGAATGTGCAGTGTGGCAGATCTGAAGGAGCTATTGATAAGCAGCGTGGCTTTCAACGCCTTGCTGATGAGAGAGTTTGACAGCGAAGACGACACTTGCGGCTTCCAAAGGCACACACTTTATAAATAAATTGCGCATACAAGGCGTAGGTCTGTTTCTGAGCCTGGCGTGTACATCACACAGCCTATTTAAAAGCATCTCAAAGCCCATTTAGTAATGGCTTCTCCTAAGCACTGTGGGGTGAGGGATAAAGAGAGAAAGGAGGCAAAGCCTCTCCCCACAGAACTGTGGCATGCCCTCGCTTCCAGCCCACCTCCCTCTTCCTCACCGGACAGATGAAGAAGCTGAGATTCCAAGAAGAGAGGTGACCTGCTTTAGGGTTATCAGAAAGGTAGGGCTAGAGCTTAGGTTTCTTGATTCTAAAACTAGAGTTTATTATGTGATGGTAGAAAGAAAATATCCACACAGTCGATCACAGAACAATTCTAAAAAACGGGCAAAGCCACTGGGGGCCGGGAGCCCTGGTTTTTATCCCAGCAAAGGAAGGCACATCGTGTCCCATTTTTGGGGGCACTGTAACAAAAACCATGGGGCCCTGATACTGGGTCACGGAAGAGTCATGCCTCTGGCGTGGAATCCAAGATTGCCGGTTGTTCCTATGAACCAGCTGCTGGCACCAGCCTGCTTGCAAAGCAAAGAAAGAGCTAGCCACGCCATGCTCCCTCTCTTGTGCAAGCCCTGGGTTCTCTATCACTGCCGTGGAGATCTCTTAAGTCCCTGAAGAGTCAAATGGGAAGATCCCGAAACCCCATCTCCTACATTTCCCCAGTGTGTAGCTCTTGCCTTTCAGCCTGGTTTGGTCCCTTACTGATGGCTTGGACCACAGTATTAATGGGGGGATTAGATCACAAGCAGTCAATTCAATGGAAGTATCGACCACACCGGTGGGTTTTATGAAGCAGTTGACTGAGTCTTGGATACCAGGGCAAGAGCCCCTTCACTCAAGACACAGCCTCATTCTCCTTCCATGTGACTTCCTCAGTGTCTCTGTTTGTTTACCCAGACAGGGTCTTCATTTACCCGCTCCTCAGCACCAGGGAAGACCCACACAATGAGGCTTGGCTAACACTGCTGTGGGGACAGTGTGGATGCGGTCTCTCCATGCACTCCTGGTTCAGTCACAGAACAGTCCGTCCTTTCACTGGCCACTATGGAATGAGCGAGAGCTCTGTGAGCAGGCACGCAGGGCATCCTCTGTCTGAGGGCCAAGTCCTGTTTCCAAGTTCCCCGCTGTAACCGTGGAGACGCTGCAGGGGGTGGGCAGGCCCTGTGAGGGCCCTTTGTCTGTCCCTGGAGACTCTCTAGCAGGAGGGTGTGGGCAGCTGGGTTCTGGGCCTGGCAAGGAAGAAGGGAAAAGAACTGGAAAGAGGGCCCAGAACTGCAGGCCCCCAAACCAAGGGCCCAGGCCAGGGCAGATCCTCTGTAATAAGCTCTCCAGGTTTTCTAGCACCCTTCAACACCTCTTGAAGATTTCCTTTCGGCTGCTCCCACTACCACAGGCTGCAAGGGTTTTGCACAGAAGGACCTGGGGCCCAGGGTGTGGATGTGGCACACTGCACGTGACTTGACACAGGCAGTGTTGATGTGTGATGGAGATGAGCAGTAGAGAGAGAGGAGCTTGGTGACCATATGCCACCATGATCTAAGAGGCAGCGATACAATAGGATCCACCACGGTCTCCAGATCAGGGTAGACTCGGCACACTGGACTCACTTAGATCCTCAGACCCTTGCCATAGGGTTTCCAGGTTCCTTCCAAGGTATGTGAGGTAACAATATGATCATGTCATCAAGTCCCATCATGGGTGATTTAATTATCCACTAGATATTACTTGGAATAATAATGATGATTAGTCTTTTCCTAGTAGCTATCATTTAAAGCATCTATGAGGGCCCCCTGGGTGGCTCCACTGGTTAAGCGTCCAACTCTTGATCTCAACTCAGGTCTTGATCTCAGGGTCATGAGTTCAAGCCCGCACTGGGTTCCATGCTGGGTGTGGAAACTGGCATTTAAAAAATAGCATCTATGATATGCCAGTCATCCACTTGAATGATTTTGTTTCTTCCCCTCAACAATCTTGGAAAATGGGTGATTAGTATTCTCTTGAATAAGTGAGGGCAAAGAGGTTCAGAGGTGAAGACTGCCCAACTGGGAAGGGGCAGAAGTGGCTTTCAAATCTAGGTTTGTCTGACCCCAAAGCTTGTATCTTTATAAATCCAGATGAGAAAGTAGTAAGCAAACACTGCATTCAATTTTTTAAGTATTTTATAATTTCTTAGTTGCCATATAATGTGCATTCAATTTTGAGTATCATTTTCCTCTCCAAGGGGACAAGTCATTGTCCTGCTGATTATACCTGACAAGAAGCCCACTATGGCCAAAGTATGATGTGGCTGACAAGGACACTGAACTGCCGCAGCCTGCATTACCAGAAGTATGGTGTCCAGAAAGAGGAAGGAGAACACCACTCTACCATCCTCAGTCGACACCTGGAATGGTAAGTTCCATCCTTGGAAAAACAGTTTAAAAGGAGGACAAGCAGATTGAGCCACATTCAAAAGAGTCTGATCCTGGGGGCGCCTGGGTGGCTCAGTTGGTTGGACGACTGCCTTCGGCTCAGGTCATGATCCTGGAGTCCCGGGATCGAGTCCCACATCGGGCTCCCAGCTCCATGGGGAGTCTGCTTCTCTCTCTGACCTTCTCCTCGCTCATGTCTCTCTCACTGTCTCTCTCTCAAAAATAAATAAATAAAATCTTAAAAAAAAAAAAAAAAGAGTCTGATCCTGAAAGCAAGTGCACCTAAACAATGTCCTCTGCAGAAAAACTGAGCAACTGAGGTTATTTGGCTTGGAGAAGAGTGAAGTTTCTGGTGCCATGTAGGAGTTGGGGTGTGTGGTGAGGAGAAGGGATATAGTGGGTATCTCTGAAGTTTGAAATGGCTGTCTGGAGGAAGAATGCGGTTCTTCAATGTGATAATGAATAGCTCTATTCACTTACAAGACTGGCATAAAGATGTTGCTAACAGTCAACAGAAAGAAAAACTTTGCAGTATGTGGAAACCGTTCACAGATGGAAGTCTGCTTTGTGAGGTAGTGGGTTTCCTGTCACCGGGAGATAGAGTACAGTCAAGCATTAGGACTCCGTGACTGTTAAAGTCCCTTCTGACCCCCAAATCCCACAATTCATCAATAAATTCACAATCATAAATGTCCTCTCAGATTCTGTATTTCTTCCTCCTAATATCTCATTTGCATTTAATCTGTTATGCTTGGTAAACTTTACTTTTTCCCTTCACTAGAATCAATGATATCTTAAAATATTTTGATAGTAAGTTAATTATTGATGGCTTTATGCGATTTCCTTGAGGAAATTTTTAGACACTTGATCTTTCTGATCAGCCACACATTTGTCCTAGATTTCCAATATGGGATAATTAACAAATCTCTTATCCATCAGGGTGGAAAATTTATTTTTATGAACACATTATTCCAAATTTTCCTACCTAGTGACAAAATACTGTCATCATTTCCTTTTCCAAATGGAACAGTAGCGAAAGTAATTCCTTTGCTTTCTCATAGCCCTGAATAACGAATTTACTTGCATTGGCAATAGTATTGTGTATGCATTCAATTCAGTTAATTAATTCATTCATTCAGTAAACATTTGTGGAGTGTCCAATATTGTTCTAGGCACTGGGGAAACAGTGAGTAACACAAACAAAATTCTCTGCTCCTGTGGAGCTGCCTTTTAATGGAGGAGACAATAAGCAAGATAAGAAAGTAAATATATACAAGATAAACAAAATACATATTAGATGGTGACCCTTACTAAAGGGAAGAAAGCAGGGAGAAGTGTGGGGGCAGGGAAGAAAGAGGATGTTTCCATTTAAACAGGCTGATCAAGTCCCTTTACATTTTATTTAAATGATGGGAGCCCCACTAAGAAGGTAACAGTTCAATTTAAAGTCTCAAAGGAAGTAAGTGAGCAAAATAAGTATCTATCAGAACATTCCAGGCAGAGGGCGTATCAAGTGCAAAGGCAAAACCTTAGTCAGTGCAAAATCAGCTGAGTGGTGAGCATCACGTACGACAAAAAGAAGTAAAACACAGGTATGCGTACACAGGATCTTGAGGGAAAAGGAACATATCCGTTTGCGAGACAGTAGGCAGTCAACTACCACGTGGTAAGTAGCATAGATCAGATCACTGAAAGTTTTCTGTTTAGTTATACTGGAACAGCCATTGCTCCCCAGAATACACCTTGCATGTTCCCAGCTGTAGGCCACCTGTAGGCCACAAGGCCAGAATGTTCTACTCATACTTATCCTTTAAATATTTTTTTAAAAAGGTTTTATTTATTGATTGATTTGTTTGTTTGTTTATTTAGAACACTCACATCAGGGGGAGGGGCAGAGAGAGAGGGAGGTAGAGAATCTCATGCAGACTTCAGCGCTGAGGGTAGAGTCCAACCGGGGGCTTGATCCCAGGACCCTGAGATCACGACCTGAGCCGAAATCTAGTCAGACACTGAATGGACTGAGCCACCCAGGCACCCCTGTATTAGATCTTGTCACCTTCCAAGCCATGGCCAAACATGTCCTTCTTCATGGGGCTCCTCCTGACTAGCACCCATTTGAACTCAAACACTAGCGTGTCTCCCTCTCAACCTATTGAATCAGAACTCACATCTTAACAAGATCCACAGGTGATCCATGGGCCCACCAAAGTTTAAGGAACTCATCTTAAGGCCACTCCTCTTCAAATGTGGCTGCACATTGTGAAAACCCTGGGAGCTTTTAAAAAGTACCAATGCCTAGTTCCACCTTCAGAGAATCTGATTTAATCAGCATTTGGTGATTGCTGGGCAGTGAGACTTTTGAAAAGTTCCCAGATGATTCTAATATGCAGCAAAATTTGAAAATCAGGGTTAGCTTCTCTTTCGTTTCTAATTCCTCTCCCCACCATTTTTTCCCTAATTGGCAAAGAGCCTGCCCTCCAGCCTGGTCATTTTTTCTTAGAGGTAAGAATCAGGAGAAGAAGCTTCCCTCCACCCTTTGTCTCCTGACTCCGGGGCTCTGGGCTTGGCCTCACTGATTCCTTCATAGGTGTGGAGACTGAAAGTAGGAAGGAGTCAGCAGATCAGTGGGAGAAAGAAGCGGAAGTTCCCCCACCCCCCAGCATCATGGCCTTACAGTGGGCGCCTTGGGCCAGACTCTTAAATACCTTCTCTGTAAACGGGGAACAACAGTATCTCTCCAGTGCGCCTTGTGGAGTCACAGGGGGCTTGAGGAAGAGCCACAGAAGTCATCCGTGAAAGTGCTTTTTTAAAATAGTAGACTAGGGGCGCCTGGGTGGCTCAGTGGGTTAAGCCGCTGCCTTCAGCTCAGGTCATGATCTCAGGGTCGTGGGATCGAGTCCCGCATCGGGCTCTCTGCTCAGCAGGGAGCCTGCTTCTCTCTCTCTCTCTCTCTCTCTGCCTGCCTCTCTGTCTACTTGTGATTTCTCTCTGTCAAATAAATAAATAAAATCTTTAAAAAATAAAATAAAATAGTAGACTATAATGTACATGAAAGCTGCCATGGCTTCCTATCCAATAGTCCTAGAATACTCATTCCCAATTTAAAAAATCTGCTTTCCCCTATTTCTCAAGTCTAAGCAAGCATGTTAAGTGAAATTTTATCTTAGTGTCCAAAAGGGAGGAATACGCCTGTGTGGTATCTGTACAGACGTGGGTAGGTGATTCAAGTTATACTTCACTGCACTACTGGTCACCAGAAGGAAGTGACCCTGTAACTTGAGGAGACTTTGATTAACACCAAACATCCTGTGAGTGTTCAATAAGCATTTAAGACGGTACCATGGTAAGACCACACTATGTCCCTACTGAAGTAAGGAGTGCTATGTATCTCTTACCCACAGAACCTAATTTTCACCTTTTAAGGAAAAGTATAGCACCTTCATTTAGCTGTTCTGCTGATCCGCAAATTGAAAGACCAAAAAAACCTGGCTCATTCAAAAATAGGTTCTTCGTTTTACTAAAAGGTATAGTCCCTTAAAAGTCATGGTAAAAGCTAGATGCCAGAAGTTAAAACTAGATACAACTGTACTACCTTTATCTAGAGTAAGCACGAGATATTGAGTGAGTACAGAAAGGCCCCTCTGGCCAAATATATTTCCCCCACATCTCTCTAGAAATTCTTTGAGGTTCTCATTGCAGCAGTTTCTTTAAATGTATACAAATGCCCTTGGGAAGGGCCACAAGGTTTTTTTAAAGTAATCTCCACACCCAAGATGGGTCTCAAACTCACAACCCCGAGATCAAGAGTCGCAGGCTCTACTGACTGAACCAGTCAGATGGCCTGTAATTCAGTTTTTAAAAGATTTTTAAGAACTCACATGGGGTTCCTAATTTTTTTATTTTTCTGAGAGAAGACATCAACTAACAAACTATCATCATTTCATAACAGAATGGACAGTTCAAAATAAAGTCAGGAAGAACATAATCTCAGAATAAAGTACTGTTTTTTTCCAAAGGGAGTTGTTGTTGTTTTAGATTTTGTTTGTGTTAGAGAGAGAGAGCACAAATGCGCTGGGGGCAGAGGGAGAGGGAGAGACTCTCAAGCAGGCTCTGCACTGAGTGTGGAACCCTACGCTGGACTCAATCTTACAACTCCAAGCTCATGACCTGAGCCAAAATCAAGAGTCAGAGGATTAACCAACTGAGCCATGCAGGTACCCCAGTATTGATCTTTTCAGGACAGGATCGTTGTAATCTTAAAACTGCGATGATTATGTACAAACATATTACACAATCTGTCCCACTTTTTCCAGGGCTCTCCATGTGAGCTGTGTCCTAGACAGCCAGGAGGATGCAAAGTGAATCCAGAATGCTGATGTCCTGGAGATGGGTGGGGGCTAAAGAAGATAGTACATTCTAAAAAAGGGGAAAGAGAGAAGAGAAGAACACACTACAGCAGTAACTTGACCTAGGATCATCTACAGTCATAGACAGCAGAGCCCCACCGTGTTGGACCTGAAGGGAACTGCTTCCCTTGGTTATAAAGCAGGAGCCTGACATGTGAACCTGAGGAAAGCAAGCACACAGTGGCAAGGGGTCCCTGGGGCTAACTTTTCTTTTTCATTCACAAGTTTAACCTGTGTCTCGCTGAGGATCCACCTCTCCATTCCCTGGAGGAAAGAGCAAGAATGAAGGAAAGGAAATGTGAAAACTGTTAACAACGGGAAACACAAGCTGGAATATAACTAAGATGCAAGAAAGGAAGAAGAAAAGGAACTCACAACTAAGCTGAAAACTTTCACAATGAACGAATCCCTCCCTTTGCGAGTAAGGATATGAACCACAGAAGTGATGTGAACATTTTTTGTTAAAGATGAGCTCATCTTGCCTGAGAACCTGAAGCTCACGGATCTGCCCAAGACCATCCAGCCCCAGATGGCAAAGTGAAGCTTGCACCAGCCCCCATGGGTGTTTCCATGGCTTCCCGCTCTCCACAGGTAGTACATCATGTGAGGCAGTTAAAACAATTTTCCCAAAGTTTTGATGTAGCCTCTGTCTCTTCTTTTCCTGTTATCAGTCGGGTTGCCCTTCTTCCTGGATGTGGTTAAAAGACAAACAGACCCCCTGTTGGCAGTCCTGAGCGCCCCTCCTCCGCGCGTTCTCGCTCAGGGCTGGCTGGGTCTGCACCTTGGCCCAGGAGGGGAAGGATGCCGCCCCACCCCGGGTGCCTCGCACCCCAGGCTGCTGCGGGAGCCAGCGCTTCGGTGGCCCCTGGGGATTCCCCAGGCCTGGGACGGCTGCGGGAGCGGGGACGGTGGGGCGCTGCCGGGCTCCGGGTGACTCAGACCGGTAGAGGCGTTCCGGGAAGCCGGCGGGAGGCGCGCGGGGGCGCAGGGCTTTCCCGCAGCCGCAGGGTGTCGGGTTCCAGACGCTGAAATGGGGATCAGAAACCCGTGGGCGGAGTGGCCCAGGAGGAAGCCGAGCCGTAGGGAGCAGAAGCCAGAGCCTCGGTTCCTTTTGAGAGGGATCGGAGGGAACATGGCCTTGACCTAATGAAAGCCTTAAACGTCGCCCCTAGGGGACTGCGCGGGCAGTGCGCATTCGGGTGGGTGGGCCGGGGCCCCCTTTGGGAGGATCCCAGGCCCCCCGCTGGGAAGTGGGGGAGCAGAGGGCGGATGGGTGGGAGGCCGGAAGTGGCAGGGTGTCGCGGAACCTCGCCACCTGGGTCCTGTTCTCATCGGCGCCCCACATGAAGCCAGGCGCAGGGTCGGACGTGGACCCAGGGCAGCAAGCAAATGACAGAGGAGCAGGCTGAAGAAGGCCGGACCCCGAGCCAAGAGGGCTTTGAGGGAACTGCAAAAGTGAGGGTTCCGCAAGAACCTCCGCCCACCTCCCCTTCCAGCCTGTCCTTCCCAGACTAGCCGGTTCTCCATCAGAGATTCCTTTGTTTTCAACGTTGGCCTCTCAGCCCTGTGGTGGGAGGCTGGGGAGGAAGAAGGTTGGGCAGAGCGGAGACAGTGGGTGGGAGGTCCGGGAGCTAACCACTGGGGTAAGCTGCAGGAGAGCACAAGGGGGACATCCAGACAAACCACATCTGAACACAAGCTGCCTTCAATGAGAAAAGGTGCCGTGAGGGGTAATGGAGTGCAAAGCTCAACCTCCAGGCAAGACAAAATATAAATCTTGGCTCTAAAAAAAGATAGAAGGTGGTACAAGGTTGTCTCTGTAAGTTAGGCACTTTAAATGCATAATCTTCGTTTTCATTTATCTTTGTAAGATAAATGCTATTATCCCATTCCAGAAACAAGGGGGAAAATCATAAAGTTAAAATTTCAGTCTCAGATCCCAGCTCCCTAAAGCCAGTCCCCCAAAGCCCCTGTGCCAAGGTCCTCTTATATTATGAATTAATCACCACCACTCCCTTTTATTCTTTTTTTTTTTAAGTTTCTTTTTTTCTTTACTTATTAGAGAGAAAGTGCATGCCTGCCGGTGCACAAGCAAGGGCAAGGGCAGAGGGAGAGGGAGAAGCAGATTTCTTGAAGAGCAGGAAGCCCAACGTGGGGCTCAACCCATGACCCTGAGATCAGGACCTGAGCTGAAGGCAGACATGTAATTGCTTAATCAACCGAGCCACCTAGGCACCCCTACTCCCTTTTTATTCTTATGTAGTTTTGAGTTACTTCACTCCCAGTCAAAAAAGTCCTAATAATACACCTTTTAATCCAGTCACTATACTTCTGGACATCATTTTTTTTTTTTTTAAGATTTATTTATTTATTTGAGAGAGACAGAGAGCGCCAGCACAGTGGGGAGGGGCAGAGGGAAAGAATCTTCAAGCAGACTCTCTGCTGAGCAGGGAGCTCAAAACAAGACTTGATCTCAAGACCCTGAGATCATGATCTGAACTGAAACTAAGAGTCCAAGGCCAAACCGACTGAGCCACCCAGCTGCCCCTCTGGGAATCTATTCTAAAGAAATACATAAGAGGCATATATATAAAAATATATACACACACATACATGCATACATACACACAATGTAATCACAACCACATGGAAAATATACATAGAAAAAACCCTGAAAATAAATTACATCTTTTTTTCCTAAAATGCTTATATAATTCCCATTTTTTCTACAATGTAGATAAGCATGTATTATTAATTAAAATATTTATTTCAGAAACTTTACATATTACCCACATACACACACACACACATCTATAAAATAGGAAATCACTAGGAAATCACTAGGCTGGGTGAAAGAAGATAAGATGTACTTGAGCAACTTTTCCATCAGTTGAAAGATTTTCCATAATTTAAAAGATACGTGGAAGTTAGAGGGGATGGGGCAATTTATATACATCCAAGATATCACCGAAAAGGAAGAGCATGCTTCACTGGGCCAAAGCAGGGGCCAAAAATCTGAGCTTTAGAATACATAAAAAGGAAATGACGAGCTCACAGCTGATTCCTGATTGGCAAGGACATGGGGATTCATGGGCAGAAGGGACCAAATTGGAATGGAACTCTTAATAGCAAAGGAAAGAATACATTTATAACCATGATTACTTAGGAAAGGAAGTAAAGGACTAAAAGGTAAGGTCATGATGTCATGAAAAGTTTATTTACAATAAATGTATTTATCAGGGTGCCTGGGTGGCTCAGTGGGTTAAGCCGCTGCCTTCGGCTCAGGTCATGATCTCAGGGTCCTGGGATCGAGTCCCGCATCAGGCTCTCTCTGCTCAGCAGGGAGCCTGCTTCCTCCTCTCTCTCTCTGCCTGCCTCTCTGCCTACTTGTGATCTCTCTCTGTCAAATAAACAAATAAAATCTTTTTAAAAAAATGTATTTATCAGAAGAATATTTTCTAATCATGAAGATTAGATATGCAGAATGAACTTAACATGTTTATGTTTGGCCCAAGATTGTTTGAAACCAGTATGGTATTTTGTATGTCAACCCATGTAGATGATAATTATGCTCATTTTGGGTTAGAAAATGCCTAACAATGAAATGCCCCTTATTTGGGGCCCATAACTTTTCCGTGAGGAGGGAAGGGGAGAAAATCAAGAAAGCCACATGTTTACATGTGTGTGTTCCTGGAGATCTTATGCAGCAGCAGGAAAATATGCACCAATTAACAAAAGCAGGTTTCTTTGGTTTGACAACTTCGAGTCTTGTGTAAGGATCTAGTAGAATGAAGAATATTGCTGTATTCTTCAAGCTATCTAATACTAGATGGGGTATGAAAATCACACATGGAACATAAACTATGTTGAGAACCTATGTTATGGTAGAAGGCAAAATTCTTGTTCTGGGATTGAAATCCAGGATTCTCTGGATGGTCAACAAACCACATACAAAAAGCTCCCTGTTCGGGCAGGGAGCCTGCTTCTCTCTCTGCCTTTGCCTGTGTGCGTGCTCTCTCTCTCTCTCTCTCTCTCTCCTCACACCCCCCACAAATAAATAAATAAATAAATAAAATCTTTTTTTAAAAAATTAAAGGGTACTAGAGCCAGGAGATGGGATGTTTTGGGCACTAAGACAATGTTAGGATTTCTACAAATACTTACTGATTAAATAAAGAAATAAAGAGCACAGTGTGTTGTTGGATATAACTTTGTACCAGTGCCTAGATGGAAGGAGGGAGCCCATCCTGCTCCATATCCTGTAAGATACCCTGTAACTCACGGAATGCAGTGAAATGTTATCTTCTTGAAGTGTCTTATGCTACAATGTGCAGTGAATTCTCAATACCTCCCATCAAAATCAAAGAAGGTGGCAGAGAAATCACGTTATTTAAAAATTATAATAGAGGAACAGAAAGCATTTTGGCTTACTTTGCCTAAACTATCGAAGACTGAATGCAAGCATTTCGATGACATTTGGGTCACAAAATGGAGGAATTTTCTGAACTTGCTTTTAAAAAAACCAAAACAACAACAACAACAATACACCCACAACCCTCTAGAGACTGTTTTATAAAAATATGTGATGAAATCCAGAAGGTGCTTTTATCTCCTACCACCCATACCAGAAGATTAATCTCTGTGGTCAGTGTCTTGTTCTGGCTGGGGTTGTGTTTGAGCCCAGCTCTGGAATCTTCTCCCATTAGAACATCTGTTCCACAGTTGGTAATGTTTGTTTAGTATTGCCCAAAAGAAGGGAGCAGAAGGGAAGAATTTTTAACAATGAGTCCCAAGATAGACTAGGTCAGAGGCACTGCTTATTTTTGAAAAGGCTTTTTTCTTTTTTCTTTTTTTTTTTGAGTAATGTGACCTGTATGTTCAAAAAAGGAGGGCAGGTCATTGGGCCAAGAGATGGATGTCCATCCAATACTGGAATGCAGTTTAGCTTGTTTTTTACCACTTCTTGAATTTTCTCCCCAGAAATATTTGTTCATTGAATTATTACTACATTCCATACTCACTAAAAGCTTAGGGTTTTTTTTTTTAATTATTAGACAGAAATCTGAATGTTTAACTTAAAATACAAATAGTCATAAGTGAAGACAGATTCTATAGTATCCAATTAGCATTCTGCAAAAATAAAAAAAATCTAGTTGTCTTAAGAAATCTAAGTAAAATATGTAAATAATCTATATCATTTGGAAAAATGCCACGTTAACCAAGAAAAGGAGGCATCATTTCTCGGGCTCAGTGAAACCAGATTAAATTAGTTGATCAGTAAGTAAAATATCTTTTCATTTTTCTAAATATGGGAAGTTCAGAAAGATCAAGCAGGCCTGCATCTGCAGAACAGAAAAGTTACATTTATGGCAAAATTCAAATTATTAGATGATATTTAAAAAAAAAATTCAGACTGTAACTTCTCTGTCATTAGTGCTATCTTTAAATTATTGTTTTTACAAGAATATTATTCGAGACTTCTAGCAAAGATCATTTATAAAGATTCTGAGTTTTACCCGGTAAAAAAACCATTGAGGCCTAGCATTTGAAAACTTTGTAGAAACAGCTGGGTTTAGTTTCAGAGCTCCAAAATTAAATTGAAAGAGGGAAAGATCCTAATCCCTCAAACCATCTGTTCAAAGAGCAGTGAAAAAAAATGATGACAGAGTCTTCAGCTGGGGGAACAATGACCTCTTAATGGAGATCTGAAAGTCCCTTTCCTAGTCACTATTTCAGCTGATCCTCCCAGCGTCCCTGTGAGTCTATATGGTAAATATTTTTACCCTCTTATTGCAGATAAGGACACTGAAGCTCCTTACTCCCCATCATACAGAACATCATTAGCAAAGGCTAGTCTTCCACTTGGCTGTTTCCAAAATTCTGTACCACCTTCCAATTCCATTCTTCCTTCTGATCTCCCTTCCTTTCTTTTTCCCTCTTGTTTCTTCTTTCTTCCCCTTCCTCCCACATGAATGGGGATGCCCCTTTAGTGTCAGAAATTATTCAATGTTGCTAGTGTTCATGTAAGAAACTATACCCACAATGGCAAGAAGGCTAAGAATTATCCGTAGAAATCTAGAGAAGTGGCATGAATGCCAGTCCTCTCTCTCTCTCTCTCTGCTTGCTCTTTCTTTCTTTCTTTCTTTCTTTTTTTCTTTTTTAAGATTTTATTTCTTCATTTGGGAGAAAGAGAGAGAAAGTAAGAGCAGGAGGAGGGGCAGAGGGACAAGCAGATGCCCCGCTGAGCAGGGAGCCCCACCTGGAATTGGATCCTGGGACCCAGGATCATGACCTGAGCTGAAGTCAGACACTTAACCAACTGAATCACCGAGGCACCCTCTCTCTGCCTTATTTCTATACTGTTCCCATTGAAAATGGAAACCTCACTATCCTATAAAACAGAAAACAGTACATTACATATGGGTGCCGGACATTTTTTGCCGAAGAACTGAATTTGCATGGGTACTCTGCAGGCCTTTTGTGAAATGTCACCAAACGAAACAAAATACACGTGACAACAAGATACCCTGTATCTGGACTGCCCAGAGGAAAGGTTCCAGGGCAAAACTCAGGCAACAGATCTCAGAAAGGAGGTTATTAGTGAGGCCAGGAGGGAGCACATGAGATAGATGGTTGGCTGGGTGGGTGACCCTTAGACAGAAAAAAAAAAAGTTTTGCTGATTTGCAGATTTAAGCAGCAGTAGTGTTTTTCAAACTTAATTTTTTAAATATAAAATGTTTTGTTCAGATACATTTTATCCCAAAGCATAAAACAAATAGGACTGAAGAAACCAAGAGTGCCCTGCTGAAGTGGGGCAGGGGGGCGGGGCACGCAAGAGCCCTCTGTAGTGGTCCCTCTTATCGGAAAAGCATAGCACAAACTTTTTAACTTATTTATTTATTTATTCTGGGGGGTGGTGGGGAGGGCAGAGGGAGAGTATGAATCCCAAGCATGTTCTATGCCCAACACAGAGCCTGATGTGGGGCTCAGTCCCACAACCCTGAGATCATGATCCCAGCCAAAATCAAGAGTCAGATGCTTAACGGACTGAGCCACCCAGATGCCCCACAAATGTTAAGTTTATTTGTACTTAAATATCCCTCAAAATAAGTAAGCAAGACCAATTTCTTAGGATTAAACTATGGGATCCCAAGCATGTATTTCAGGAAGAGTCCCTAACTCAAGCCCACTCCAGCCCTGGAGGGTTTCAGAGAAAGGGTATGCTTCTTTTTCCTGGAAACTCTATTACTTCTCTTCAAAGCTGAAATTCTACCTGAAGCAGGATAGGGGGCATGAGAATAAACAGTTTGCCTTCCTAGGGAACTTGCTTGGGGGCTGCATAAAGTTTATCCAGTTCTAAAATAACAGTTTTGTTTAGAGAAAATTATTCGCAAACACACATCCCTCAGTCCTGCCCTGGGAAATTGTCATACTTTTTTACTCCTTTAGCAATTCACTATGTTCAGAGAACACTATTTTTGTGTCTAATATCTTGTCAGATCCCCACCCCATAAAGCAAGCTGGACAGAGGTCATTATCCCCATTCTACAGAGGAGAAAGCTAAGGCTTAGAAAAATGAAGGGACTCCCAAAGGTCACATGACAAATACATATGTCTTCTGATTCCTAATCCAGAGCTTTATGCATGCATGCTAGCTATGTAAGTCTTGTGTCCTAGTAAAGGCCATGGATTTGGTGTTCTGTGTCCTTGGGGACCATCAGTGTCCTCATTACACAGTAGGTGTAGTAATAACCTGTTCCATCTCACTCACAGGATTAGGAAGGACAAAGGAGAGGATTTGGTAAAAACACTTGGTAAGGCACCAGGTAAGGGTTCGATACTCCCCACCGACCTCTGCAACCTTGGCAGGTTCTCTGTCCTTCTATTAACTTGGACTTTACTTTTAAACCCCAAAATATTTGTCTCACACTATCTGACGGTTTGGTGCAAAAGTCTCTTGCAAAATTCGGCAGGTGACCAAAGTGGTCACCCAGCCATATTTTTGCATAACCTCAAACCGAAGTTCTCTCTCCCTATGCTGGAGATTCAAGGATGCGTTACCAAAGGCTTCCAAGATGGCTCTACCCTGAACCCCAAGCAGTGGCCATAAGGACTGTGAGTCCAGCTGATATGTTAAGGAGGTCCTCAAGGTGTGTGTATATGGGGGAAGCTGGGCCTTCATGGAGTCATAGCAGTCCAGGCTCTTTGTCTTCTCGGCAGAATCAGAACCTGAATTTGGCAAGTTCATCTGAGAGTGATTCATTCTTTGCAACCAAGTTCTGTGGGGATGACTTTGTGACATCTAATGGCAATTTTGTCTTTTTTTTTTTTTTTTTAATAAGAATTCACGTTGGGTCTAGCCTCTGTATAGATGGGCACATCCCTTAGGAGGGTAAGTGTTGATAGGGGCGTCTGGGTGATTCAGGGGGTTAAAGCCTCTGCCTTCAGCTAAGGTCATGGTCTCAGGGTCTTGGGCTTGAGCCCCACATCAGTCTCTCTGCTCAGCAGGGAGCCTGCTTCCTTTCCTGTCTTTCTGCTTGCCTCTCTGCCTACTTGTGATTTCTGTCTGTCAAATAAATAAATAAAATCTTTAAAAAAAGAAAAGTTGTTGATAAAAACAAAATCAGAGTAAAGAAAGTTGCAATAATTTAGGGAATCTTTACACTTTTACATAATGAAAATGCCTTACTGTTTTTCCAAAGTATACACATTATACATGTACATTATTTAAAAACCCCAAATCATTCAAAAAACTCAGCGACACAGCAAAGCATGCAGAAGAAAGAGAAAAGCACCCATTCAGAAAAAAGCTAGTGTTAATGTTTTGAGTGTATTCCCCCAGACTTTTTCTTATGTATATAGTTACAAAAATAGAATTATATGGTATATGTTTTGATATTAGATATCAAATATCTATAGATAGAGTTGGACATCTTTCTATGACAGCAAATATATGTCCTCCTTTTAACCAGATATGTAATAGAGGATATTTTTTCTCAGGCTGTGAGGTAGTCTCTTCTGAGTCCTCCTTCCCTCTTAAAGGCCGTTATCATCTGAGCCTCTTCTCTTTCAGGGATTCCTGATGCTGGATAGTTCTGAGAAATGCACTGACCTATTCTCTCTGGCTAATACCAACAGGTAGCCAGAAACACCACTGTCCAGCTGCATTTTCTCAGGCAAATTACTGTCGTGTCCAGGGCCCCAGGTTTCTCCAGTTTGGGCAATAGTTTCCTGAGATTCCTTCAGCTCTAAATGACACATTAGCTTCTAGCTCATTGATCTCCGTGGTTGCCTTGGCACAGGATGACCTGGGCATGGAATGGAACGGGAGCCCCAGCTGTGCACTGGCATGAGTTACTTACAGGCCTAGAAGAACCCTTGTTGGTAGCCGATGCCTGAGCTACCAGGGCTGGGGAAGCCCAACAATCGCAGGCAGCGTTATTCCAGGAAAACAGCACTCCTGGTTTCCTTCCAACATGGCAGTAGGTGATGTCTACAAGGAGGTATCAAACTCACAGCATATCAGCAAACACAGCCTTTGGGGCAGCTCGGTCTTTTCTGAGCATGAGTGCCTAAACTGCAGGATAATTATGGTATTTGTAAATACTGATACTCATTTTCCGTTTTAAAAGCTCTTTGGCCTATATCTTCTCATGCAAGTCTCATTCCCCTCTTTGATGGGGAAATTGAGATTCAGAGAGTGTGATGATTTGCCTATGACCACCAGACAATTATTTGCAGAATGAAGAAGCCACCCCATGCTGCACCAGTGGATTCCCCCACCTCTACTCTCCATGTTGGATACCTAGTCACATGACAGATGCACACATATGGGCAAAATGCTCACACAGACGCACTCCTCCATCCCTACCCCACCACTACTAGGACCCACGACAGCAAGCATTGTCCTTCCCTGGCTCCATCTACTCACTTAACACGTATTTGTCAGCATTATGCTGGGCATCAGTGATAAAGTGGTGAGCCAGGAGACATGGCTCCTGATCTCACAGAGTCGACACAGAGTCATTGAGAGTCTAGAATGAGGCAGGGATAGGGTGGATGTGAGGATGAGGCATTCAGTGTGATAACAGCAGCACTGGGCAGTGCAGTGTAGCATGGGAGCACCTGATCCCTCCTCAGAGGGATCAGGGAAGGCATCTTGGAGGATGAGACATGCATGCTGAGACCCAAATTATGGGCTGGAGTTGGCAAGACCCTGGGTGAAGCTAAAGAGAGATAGAAGGAGTTAGGCAGGTCTCTGGGGATGACAACTGGTAAACCCTATGGGTATTTATGGAGCCAATGTTTGTCTTAAGGGTAATGGGAAGCCATTCAAGGGTAGAGAGAGTGATACCAGTGAAAGGTTCTTATCAGACATTCTCTTTTCCAATCCTACTGTAAGATATACTCTGGCTATAGTTTTTGCAAAAATATGGACGCTCAGCTTCAGGATACATTCCTATGTAGACTGCCACCTGTTTCACTGTTGTTGCCACTTCCTGGGTCTCTGTGGCCTGTGCTAACGTGGTTCAGATGACCAGAGCACTGTGATATGCCAGCGTGTGGGCCAAAGAGCTTCCTACTAGTCCCTGCCCCCAGCATCAGCCTTAACCTGGGTCAGTACTCCAGCGGACAGAACATGGACTGACCAGCTAGTATTGACCAGCCCAGTATAACTAGAAGTTATAACTAGAAGCATAATTAGTATAACTAGTTATATATATTAAAGTATAATATAGTATACTTTAGTATATATATAATATAGTATACTTTTAGTATATTAAAGTATAACTAGAAGCATGTGGACTAGAAAATTCTACCCTCATTATAAGCAAAGGGAAGCCATATTAATATTCAGTAAGTTATAAATAACAACAATTACAATTAAAATGATGATGACTTGCATACCATATTCGATAATTACTAATTGATCAGTATTTAGACAAAAAGAGAAGCCTTATAGGAACTCGTAAAAAGGGAAAGAAATGGTTAAATAAATTACGATCTTGTATAAAAAGTATATGTGTATTTGCTTGTATATATGCACGGGATATCTACGGAAAGATTTCCAAAAAATTAACACTACTTCCTTCCGCGATGAAGAACAGGGAGGCTGAGGACAGGGATGGGAGGGACATTTTTTTACTACGTCCATTAGTCTTTTATACTGGGAAACACAGGAATGTGACACACACCCAATTAAAAATATAAAATTATACTTAACAACTCATCCATTCAGCAGAATCCCCTGCAGTGATAAAGAAGAGTGAGACTGAGCTATATATAATTACAAAAATGGGTAGTTCTCCAAGATCTTCTGTTATTTAAAACAGCCTATCTCAAAACATATACATGTTGTAACTTTGTGGGGAAAAAGAAACAAAGCAACTCATTCTATGCGTATGTTTTTTAGCATATACACAGAGAAAGTTCTCTGTGCCATTCAATTCAGTAGCCATTGACCACATATGGCTATGTAAATTTAAATTAATTAAAATGTAGCATTCAGTTCCTCCATGGCTTTAGCCACATTAGAGAGCTACCTGCCACATGTGGCCAGTGGTTGACAGATCCGACAGTGCAGACAGAGCCCATTTCCCTCAGAAAATTTCGCTATACGGAACTAGTCTGGTTGAATCCAGCCCTGACTCACACATGGGACTGCAAGTGTGTGAGAAGGGACTCTGTACTAAATCTCCATACTGTTTGAATTTTTTTTTCTTTTTCTTTCTTTTTTACAACTGCTTTTATAATTTTACAAGAGAAGACGATGACTTGCAACTGTGGCAGGTGTTTATGCCTCATGAAAATCACATCCTGTATTTTTTCTTGACTCCTGCCAATTCCACTTAGGAGTCAAGGGAGAGCAGAGCACAGCCCAAGGGGCTATTCTGGTGAGGGGGTAATGGAGACCACCGCCATCCGGAATGGGAGTGAATGCACCTCTGGGAGGGAACCCCTCAGGTAGTGGCTGACCATCGAGCTAGTCTTGTTTCCTTCTGGTCCTCTGCTTTTTCAGTCACAAGGGACAAAACCAGTTTGAGCGCCTGCCAGAAGGAAAGGCAGAGGCTGAAGTATTTTTAGTTCTTGGTGTTGTGGAATCTGGCAGAGGCAAGGCAGGCACTGGACAGGGAGGCCCACCTCCAAGGGACCCCAAGGTCTCCTCAGAGACAGAGACCTCTCAGGGTGGGGAGGACACTTCTCTGAGGCGGGGACGGCCATCCTATAGCACAGTGGGATCATACTGTGCCAAGCTCAAAATGGCACCTGGGACTAAAACTGACAAGAACAATGGATCTGATAACTACTCCATGGTTTCTTTTTTTTTTTTTTTTTTTTTAAGATTTTATTTATTTATCAGAGAGAGAGAGGGAGAGAGAGCGAGCACAGGCAGACAAAATGGCAGGCAGAGGCAGAGGGAGAAGCAGGCTCCCCGCTGAGCAAGGAGCCCGATGTGGGACTCGATCCCAGGATGCTGGGACCATGACCTGAGCCGAAGGCAGCTGCTTAACCAACTGAGCCACCCAGGCGTCCCTACTCCATGGTTTCTTAAACTGGAGGAATGACAAAGAGGAGGTGAAGAGAACCTCCGAAGAAAAAGAGACGGAAGGGAGTAGAAGTGTGGTCAGGAGGTAGGTGGGAAGGGATATTACAAAATTTTTCAACTCAAATAAAACTTGGATTTGAAATATTAAACATCGCTCTGGTTTTCATCCACAAGACAGAGAAAAGTGAAATTTCCTAAGATTATAAATAGATGGAATAAACCAAAACTCTGGGTTATAACTGCTTGGGGCACTTCATTTTTCCTCCCCCCTGGAGGAAGTTTAGTACTAGCCTGGGATCCAATTTTTTTCTTACCAGCAACAACAGAAACAGCAAAAAGGACACAGAAGCTTTAAAGGTGGCTCAAGATTCTTCCTTTATTGAATTGGAATTTGAACTGGCACACTTGTGTCAATTGCTCTTTTCTTCTGTGGAAGAATTATAATGGTCATTTCATAAGCCATTTGTTCTTATAACCCTAGCCCAGGCAGGTGGGTGGCTCATGCTTCACCCTCATTCTCTTTGCTCTTCTTTTGAGAATGTTGGTCCTGCCATATTGTTCTACACCCAAAGCCTTGGCTTGGATTCTTCCCTCTGTCTGGAACATCTTTCTCTCAGGCAGAGACCTCTCAGATTCCACTCATCTTAGAAGACCCAGCTCCTCTGAGTCAGAATTACTGTCATCCACCTCCTGTTGTGGTTTGTGTGAGAGTCAGTTGAGAGTGTGCTCATCTCCTGCATGAGACTGTGAGATCCCACAGGGACAGACAATGCGTCTTCATCTCTGTGTCCCAGCTAACCCAGGGCCTGGTTTACGGTAAGTGCTTAAAATGCTGATATCCTTCTCTTCCTCCCCTCACAGAATCACCACCTTATTCCCTCCATTCACATTATTAATATCTACTGAGCCAATGTGCTGTGGGGAAAACAGCTTGTGGTAGGCTGAGTCATGTCACTCCAAAGAAGTTCATGTCCTTATTCTAGAACCTGTGAATGTTGTCTCATATGTCTAGAAGGATTTTGCAGATGTGATCAATCTAGGGATCTCAAGATGAGGAGATTACCTTGAATTATCTGATGTAACCACAGGGTCTTTATAAGAAAGAGGCAGGAAATCAGAGACATGTGATGAGGGGCCACAAACTGAAGAAGGAAAACAGCCTGTAGAAGCTGGAAAAGGCAAGAAAATGGATTCTCTCTGAGAGCCTCCAGAAAAGAACCAGCCCTGCAGACATTGAACACACAGACAAACAGGGCATGGCCCCAGTCTTCAAGGAGCAGCTTTTCTTTCTACACAGGGGAGAGACAATTTAGGAAACTAGGACAATAGCCATGGAAAGTGAGAAGTAATGAAAGTCTATAATTCACCACCCAATCACCTTTCTAAACATATTTTGTGGCCAAGCTTCCATCTTCAAATACAGCACCGAGAAATGGAAACAGACTCCATATTTGATTCAACCCATGAGGAGTGCAGGGGGGGATCTGTACGTTTTACAACCTGAGATTCTGTTTGTACAACCTACGATTGAGCCAGATCTACTAGATTCAGTCAACTGTCAAACTGTGGTTGTAGAGCAAAGAAATACGCAGATGGGAAACAGCATCTGGGCCAGCTAAAACCCACGCCTTCCGTGGTTCCATCAGTGATGAAAACAGGCTCATTTTCCAGATTTATAGCCCCCCTGAAATACAAATGGAAACTAGAAGATTGGATGGCTGTCACTATGATTATAGCCTTGTACCATAACTCTCATTTTCCTCCCTTTTGATTTTGTTTTTAGGTTACTTTTTCTGATTACTAAAGAAATGTAAATTTTAGGAAGTTTGTCACAGTCCCACCCCAGAAATATTTATCAACAAATAAAAGTCTGAAGATTGGGGCACGTGGGTGGCTCGGTTGGGCAACTGCCTTTAGCTCAGTCATGATCCCGGAGTCCTGGGATCAAGTCCCGATTTGGGTTCCCAGCTCCATGGGGAGTCTGCTTCTCCCTCTGACCTTCTCCCTTCTCATGCTCTCCCTCACTCTCTCTCTCAAATAAATAAAATCTTTTAAAAAAAAGTCTGAAGACTTAGCATTTTTATGCATTCAACCAAAGAAATTAAATAATTGGAGGTATATGAAAAATTTGTTTTTTTCAAAGAGGAAGCCCTTAGAGATAGATGGGAGCCTCAGAATAGTATTTGTTCTCAGCTCCCTTAACTTTCCATATCAGTAGCATTACTCAGGAACCACATTCTGAGCAATGAGGCCGAAACAGGGAAAGACTTCCAGTCACCAAGGAAATACTAGCCATAGGTTTATTAAATTCCAGGCCATGCAATAGTTCATTTGGTCCTCATGATAACCCTGCACAATAATACCACAATCCCTACTTCACAGATGAGGAAACAGAAGCACAGAGAGATCTGGCAGCTTGTGGAGCTAGCATGTGGAGAGCTAGCATGCGGGAGAGCAGAAATCTGAACCAAGTCAAATTATCAGCAAAAAAGCCACATGCTAACCACCACATCAAACTGCCTCTCAGAAAAGAAGTTAATTGATTTTACTAAACTGCACCCATGAAGACAGGAAAGCAAACAAACAGGACTTAGGAAGATTTTTTTTGTCATAAGGATTAAAACAAAAAGGCTTTATGAATAGTTGAAAGAATCAGGACTATCCCATTCCCATTATAATTTTTAAAGATTCCCACCCTCCCCCCAATTTAAGTAGTAAAAATACATGTTTACTGTTGAGGATTTGAGCAATATGTAAAATATAATGAAGACAATAAAAATCATGTGGTTTCATTCAGCTGCTTCTTTCTGTGGGCCAAGTCAATGTTTCTGAAAATGAGATCAGTAGACGAAAGAGATCAAGATCACCTGGAGCTCATCTTTAAAAATGTGGATTCCGAGACTCCATCTCAGACTTACAAAAGCAGAATCTCTGAGGGACCGACCTCAGAATGCAGCGGCACTTTACAGCTCGCAGCCCTAGAGAGGCTAGAACTCATTCAGTGAAATCTCATGCTCTCCACAGACCCAGGGACTACGACCTAGGCAAGAGCCCCTACTGGAAATTCTTACTACATGTCCATTTCGTTTCGAGGAGTCTGAAAGGGAATTTAAGGAGTATTTCTAATATTCCTTATAATGTACTAAAGTATACTATATTTAACTAATGCTTTTTTACATTTTGAAATTTAATTTTAAGTTCAATTTTAAAAGTAAAAGTTGCAATTTTAGTCATTCTTATGCCCAGTAGAGTTTGAGTACCACTGCCAGAGCCTTAAAAAGAGAGGGCCAGAATTCTTAGACCCAGATTTCAAAACTAATGTCCCCCATCCCCTACCCGCCTAAGGCCTAACCAGCCCCCTCCTTACACCTGCCTTTCCTTTCTGAAACCAAATTGTCATTAGGGGCAGTGGAAAAAGGGGAACTGAAGAAACCATGTCCCATTTGAAAATCAGGCTTGGGGTGAGAAAAAAAACAGATTATTCCATGAGTATATTTTCCTGACCTTCAGGGTTCTGTGCCCAGGGTCCAAACTGCTTTAATGCACCCCAAAGGGCCCCCAAGTAGCGTTTGTGTCCTCAGTTCTTTTTCTTTTTAAAGATATTACTTATTTGAGAGAGAAAGAGAGAGAGAGAACACTAGAGAGAGAGAGCAAGCAAGCATGAATTAGGGGCAGAGGCAGAGGGAGAAGCAAGCTCCCCGCTGACCAGGGACCCCCCACCCCCCAACACAGGGCTCGATCCCAGCACCCTGGGATCATGACCTGAGCCAAAGGCGGACACCTAACCGACTGAGCCACCCAGGAGCCCTGTGTCCTCAGTTCTGAGCCCATTCAGAGCCCTGCATCTAGCTTTGCTTTTCCATAAAGCAAAATGGCTCCTCCCCATTAACATCAGGCCCATGTTCTAGCTATTAGCCAAACAAAAGATTTTCCAAATATGGACCCAAAAAAGCATGTGCACTTTGAAGGCCACAATAAGCTTAAATAGCTAAAACATATTAAAAAAAAAAAAAAAGAAAGCCAACAATTGACGCCAAAAGCGTGAGTCCTTAAGGAACAGAACAGCAAGACAAAAGCCAGAAAGAGGAACAAAAATATGCATTCTAGGGGAGGGGCAAGCAGGGAGGTGTAGATTTATATGGAAGAGCTGACATCATTGTTTCCCAATAATGCTCTGCATGCAGGAAACAGATGGGAAAGAAGTGGTGGAAGGGACTACTTATGGTAACAGCGCATGCTCTCTGTTTAGAAACCTGCCATTTGGAACCTAAATGTTTTACTTTGAAAAACTGGGGATGAGAGCTCCATTGCCAGAAGTTTTATTAAAAGTCTAGCTAAATCCTGCTGAACTTATCACCTTGGCAATGCATGGTAAAATGGAGCTCTGCATCTCAGAGCCTGATTTACTGCCAGCTGACCTGTTTGGGTCCAGGGGACACAAAGCTGTGGAATGGGAATTTAATATTGGACAGACAGGCTTTTGGTCCTGGTTCCTCTACCTCCTGGCTGGGTGATGTTAGTTAGGCAAGTTACTTAACCTGAGTTGGTCTTCATATAAAGAATGGGGTTGCCCACCAATGCCATACTGGTAGATTGAATCAAGACAGATAATTAGGAGAGTCACTTAACATCATTAAAAAGTTTTTTCTCTTTTACCAGTCTCCCTCGTTGTCCTGCCCTTAGGCAGGGCACCAACAGCAGCTAAACCAGTCACCACTCTTGGTACCATCAGCTACTCTGTCTTCTCCTGAGGGTAGTTTCACTCTCCTGACACTGAAGACAGCCCCCACCCTCAAGCCAGGTCACAAGAAGTCCCTCTCAACTCCTTTTCCCAGAATTTCAGCGTCTCTCCCTCAGGGTGCAAGAAGGCATGATCAATTACAAGTATCAGGCAAGACCATGTTGTTTCCTGTCTGTAGACACCAAGCATCCCATCTCCCCCCATCTCTGCCATTCCTCATGGTCAGATGATATTTATCATGGAGCCCTTGGTACTCCATGATAAATTTCATTCTTGGTACTTCTCTTAGCTATCCTCCCCTCCCATGACCTCACCGGGCTGAGAGCAACTTGAGAGCATCTTTGTAAATCCGAGTGTCTTGCACATTAGTTAAATACTTGTTGCATGGAAATGGAAAAAAAAAAAAAAAAACCCCACACAAGATGGTTTCTGAATAAAAACATGAAAAGATCCAGGGAAAGAAATATGCATAATTGCACAAATTAGCTCAATTGCCTGTCACGAAAGCTATAGATTTATTTATAGTTTGCCAGAATCCTATTTTATATGTCAAATTATTTTCTGGTGTCTTTAACAGTAAGAGCTGGGATATGTTGCTTTGGGAGAGAGGGTGACATTCATCCCTCTCTCTCTGGGGGAGGTGGGGATGGGGTCCCCAAAGGCATTCTGGGGCAGCATCAGGCTATGGGCGTGGTCCTAGGGCCTGGTATGCATCAGCCAAGCTTGAACTAGAACAAAGAGTGCCTGAGACTCCATCCCAGAAACTCAGTTGGTTCTGGGGCCCCGCCAAGAATGTGGTTCATACCAAGGAGTGACTAGTGAGGCACTAGGAAAAGGCAGTGTTTCTGGGGCGTCCTGTGCAAAGTCTGGGTCAGTTTCTATCTTGGAGTAGCTAGGAGCCCCCAAGGGGAACCTTAAACAATCTTGGATTCCTGACACTGCAGCAGCCCATCAGAGTGCCTCCGGTCCTGAGCTTCCTAGAAGGGCTCGAACACTGACTTCCTTAGGAGGAAATAGGGTCAATCAACCAAGTACTGTGTGCTGGCCATGGGGCTCACCCCGAGAGGCACTTTGCACGACCAAATGTGCCTGAGCTGCTGATTGCCAGCCGCCTTCTGCAGAGCTCACCACCGACATGCCAGTTAGGAAATAGGATAGTAAGGGAAATGAAGATCAAACTGGGTGTCTGGGACTCTAATGCAATGGGCATTCCGAGAAGAAAGAGGACTGTGGCTACTGTGGGCAGGGAGGGGCCTGGGAGGAAAAGGTGGGGTCTGGTTGGTCTTGAAAGCTGGCGGGTTTAGAACAGACTTGGGTGAAAAGCGCCTCGCACAGGGGAAAGTGCCATGCAAATGTCCTTTGTTATTATTATTAATGATCTAATGGCTGGGGGAAGAACAAAGCAAAGGGAGAAAAGGCTATTTGGGGGGGGCAGGGTTATGGGTTTGTGTTTTGTTTTGTTTTGTTTTATTTTTACAAAACTAATGTAAATGCCAAATTGTAAACTGGGCTACTCTGGGAGATTGTGTTTGTGCTTAGGACTGTGGCCTTGGGAGTCAGGTAGATCTGGATTTATTTATTTTTTTTTTAATTATTTTTTTTTTTTAAAGATTTTATTTATTTATTTGAGAGAGAGAGACAGTGAGAGAGAGCACGAGCGAGGAGAAGGTCAGAGAGCGAAGCAGACTCCCCATGGAGCTGGGAGCCTGATGTGGGACTCGATCCCGGGACTCCAGGATCACGCCCTGAGCCGAAGGCAGTCGTCCAACCAACTGAGCCACCCAGGCGTCCCTAGATCTGGATTTAAATCCTGCCGTTCCCATCTCCAAAATCTTTGTAATGTATTTAACCTCTTTCATCAAGTTTCCTCCTCTATAAAGTGGGGATAAAAAAAATGCCTGATTCTTACAGATGTCAAAAATATGACTTTGTATGGATAAAGGGACTGGCACATAGTAAGCAATCCATGCAGACATGAACTCTAACTACTAATAAAAACAACAAGCAAGTCTGACCTGGGGCTCAGCCTTCATTTCTGGGTCCCTTCTCTTTTTCCAGGACACCTACTTTTCCTCCTTCCTCCTTGCAGCATCATGCTCTCATCTTTCTCCACTAGAAGTTGCTCTTAGAAAAAAATCTAATACCAGTATCTGCTCTTCTCTGAATCACAGTCGGCATCTTTCCTCTGCATGCTCTTTATTCTAAACCTTAACTAAAACTGCATCCTGGAGGGGAGGGTTAGAGGGACAGGCTCCAGACTCCTGAAGCTGTAGCAGGATGCGGCCCCACGGAAATAAGGACCAGAGGCCAGCCCTGCCAGGGAGGAGCATTAAGACCACTTAAACTCAAGAGCTGCATTTGTACCCGGGCACAGAGATAGCTCAGAAAATTGGGTGGGACACGCACACGTAAGCAAAAAGAAAAGTCATCTGAAGGGTGGGAAAAAGTGGGGAAAAGCTACATTGGCTTAAATTCAAGACAAGTTATGAGTGAAAAACAAAACAATAAGAAAACAAGTAGCTCCACGTTCCTGGTCTTCCAGACCTGTGTGAAGGCACCACAGAGGGGACAGTGGAATTCTGAAACCCGGAGGCCAGTGGGGGTGGATAGCTCACCCTGATCAGTCTGTTCTAGAGGAAATGAGCACCAGGTCACCCCAATTAGAAGGGTCTGTCACTACTTTGTTCCAAAAATATTTAGCAACAATATCTAATGGAAAAAGAGGGGGGGGCACATTTCTTATCCTCAGACTAAGTCCTGGGTCTTTCAGCCCACCTGCTTCTCCCACCCACAGCCAGCCACGCTGCCACAAAATCCCAGGAAACTCTCCAGTGAGGTGATACCCAGGAACAAACAGTCCCCAGCAAGGGTTTCAGGACGGCCTAGGTCAATCAGCTTCTGGAATTCAGAATGAGTTCTCCCCTCCTCCCCACTCCCACAGAAAAGTTTTCCAGTTAGCCTACAGATGCCTAAGGGAGTGGGGGTGGGGTGGGGTAAAAAGGATGCAGCAAAATCTACAGCTCCAATGGCACAGGGAGCTTATTCCCCACTTACAGCATTGGCTATGGAAAAGGGTGCTCCCGCTTTCATCACGTTCCCCTCTGCCCCAGCACAAGGCCAAGCCTCCAGCTCCCCCCTACCCCATAGCAGATGATTCACTTGGCTCCAGGGAATGGCGGGTGACAGAGAGGGGGCTTCCTCAGCAGGGCCAACGCCCGAGCCTCCTGAGGCTGGAAGGCATCTGAGTGGCCGCCTGTGGGGGTGGGTAAGGGAAGTGGAAGGATGAGGCCGTGCCTGTGGTCAAGGGGCTGTTGGCATAGGTCTGGAGAGTGGCAGGAGGGAGGGCTGTGGGTAAGTGGAAGTAGCTGTTTCTATTCTCTATGAGGGTTGTTTGCCATGTCCTGACGATGCAGAGTAAGTGACCGTCAGACTTTGTGTTTTCAGTTTGCTTCTGGCTTAAGGCCTTAATTCTCCTGCTTGGGTTCTTCCTGTTCAATTCTGGGACCCAGATATGGGGATGTTTCTCGAAACTCAAGCCTGTGAGGTTGTTGTTCTGTCCCCACAAGCTCAACCTCCAGGACCTGATTTCTCTTTCAGTTCCCTTTCGTTACAGGAGCGGTGGGGCACCTTTCTCAGAGCTTTCTGAGGGCCCTTTGGACTCAGGTTGACATTTTGCTCTTCCACACTATGCCCCAAGGGTCTCCTCTCCCATGGCTCTGGGAAATCCCTGCAGGAAATGGTCTCTTCATTCAATAGGGCAATCAGTCTGTCTCCAGTCTCCCTTTGTGACTGACAACCCAACTGACCCTATCATTTACATCTCATTGGAGCCCTTGCTCATTCAGTCACGGATGGCAGGTGATTATACTAGGGCAAGTCCAGGATTTTATGATAATAATAGCTACCTTCATAGCTTTCCATATGCATGTCCTCTGCCAAGTGCTCTGCCTGTATGAACTCGGTTATCCTCATATCAATCCTCTTACCACCATTTCACAAATGAGGAAACTGAGGCCCAGGGGGGTAAGTAACTTATACCAGGCAAAGTTGGAATTCAATGCCGGACAGTAAGCTTCCAGAACTCCTAATGCGAGTACCCTGCAGAGGCACCCGACGTGGGAGGTCAGGGAAGGTTTCCAGAAGGAGCTGAGACCTAAAGAATGAAGAATGAGGTAGGAAGGGTTTGACAAGGATGTGCCCGCTGAGATGCTGGGGAGGAAAGGCCTAAGCCAAAGAGCGCACCTTCTGTGGTTCTCCAGGCAGTATTAAATCCTGCCTTGAGGGTGCCTGGGTGGCTCATGGGTTAAGCCGCTGCCTTTGGCTCAGGTCATGATCTCGGGGTCCTGGGATCGAGTCCCGCATCGGGCTCTCTGCTCAGCAGGGGGCCTGCTTCCCTTCCTCTCTCTCTGCCTGCCTCTCTGCCTAATTGTGATCTCTTTCTGTCAAATAAATAAATAAATAAATCTTTTAATAAATAAATAAATAAATAAATCCTGCCTTGAACAGAAAGACTTTGTTCCCATTTATGTTTGAGTATCTTATCTATGTGATCGTAGAGAGTAGCTTTTACAGCTCCTCCTTTAGTTATGACAGCTAATCTCAGAGCTTCATGGAGTTACTGGTTTCTGAAAGTTTGTTCACATACCCTAGACTGTAAATTTCTCGAGTCTGGGGTGCATGTTTCTCTCCCATGGTACCTCCCCTATGCCTCAGTCCCTATTTGTTAAATATACCAATAAACAGAGAGAATTATTTAGCCTCAGAAATTATATATCTATATATTTCATCCTTTTCAATCTGATAAAAACTAGAAAAAAAAGCCTCAGTCATAAAAAGGCTCACAATTCTTATCAAACATTCAGAGGACACATTCTGAATAGTCAAGATTCTTTATCCAGGAAGAAAATGGCCCATAAAACCCTACACTGCCAGCAGTGGTTCCCAACTCTGCCTGCACAATGGAATCATCTAGGAAGCTTTTAAAACATACTCATGCCTGCCTGGGCCACAAGACATTCTGATTTAATTCTTCTGAGATGGGACCTGGGCAAACCCTCACATTGCCTTTTATTTTTTTTTTTTAAGCTCCTCAGGTGCTTCTAATGTGCCACCATCATGGCAAACCACTGGGTCAGACAATATCATCTTTTCCCAAAGATCAAATAAAATGACAGTTGCTCAGAAGGGTAAGAATGTCCTCAGCCATGGGGCACCTGGGTGGCTCAGTGGGTTAAGCCTTCGCCTTCGGCTCAGGTCATGATCGAGCCCCACATCGGGCTCTCTGCTCAATGGGGAGCCTGTTTTTCTCCCTTTCTCTCTGCCTCCCTCTCTGTCTACTTGAGAGCTCTCTCTGTCAAATAAATAAATAAATCTTAAAAAAAAAAAAAAAAAAAAAGAACATCCTTCACCCTTCACAGGGGAGACAGTTGACGCAAATGGAGGCAGAAGACAACTTTTCCGGTAACGTGCTCTTACTGGTCCCTGGTCTCCCGGCCTCAGAATTTCCAAGCCATGTGGGAAGAGCCCAGGTGCTGGGCTGAGGATGCAGAAGGTAAGGAACGCTGGTGGACACGCTCCAGACTCATGGGGCCTCACCAGCAGCCTTCCAACTGCAGGTGACTAAATGATGGGGTTTTCATTACATTGTTGCAAGCAAAAGGCCTTCACGTTCACTGGTCAAAAAAGAAGATCCCCCCAAACTGTACTATTTTCAGCATACTAGTGAGGGAGGGATGCTCTTCTGCCTCTAATCTGGCCAGGAAGATAATGCTATCTGGTTTCCAGGGGAGAGCTGAGGGTTGGCGAGGCAGTCATTGTGCTGGCCAAGTTGGCCACCAGCAACTTTGAGCCATGCTTGAGTGTTCTCACCAGGCAGCAGGAGAGTGGTCAAAGAAGCAGGGGGAAACTGACCCTTCACATCAGGCCTGCGTGCAGCTGGCATGATCAACAGCAAGGTCTGAACTTGGCATCGGTGTGAATGCCCGGAGAAAACGTATACACGATGTGTGTGTGTGTGTGTGTGTGTGTGTGTCTGTCTGTCTGTCTGTGTGTGTGTTTCTATAAGGAAGGGCTTCTGGTTTTCATCAGCTTCCTAAAGATTAAGGCTGAAGCCTGGCCCTGGGCAGCTTCTGCTCTGAGCTGGACACCTATTCGTCACCCACACACCCTCCGCTAGCAGATTTATCTGGCTAAAGGTAGCAGGGCTGGCCAGAGCAAATGACTGAAGCGAATGGCATTCATCTTTTATGCTCGGCCTCAGGGTGTAGCTTCCCCATTTGAGATGGCCTGAGTACAGCGAATTGCCACCAGCCTTGTCTTCTACCCCAGCTTCCCTCCTTGGCCCAGCATAAGTACACTCTTGGCTTCCCGACATCTCTGTCCTTCCCTTCTGCCCTTGCGCTTCCAAACCTGGATCCATTTCTCTCTGTCTCTATGCAGGATCATTCCATTACCCTTGACTCCACACTTCAATACTCATGTCTGTCTTGTGAGGCCCTCCCCAGCCTTCTGGTTTCTTTACCACGCTGACTTGTCACCCTCAGGATTCTGGGTTGAACTTCCAGGGTGGTGGGCAGAGGGGCAGTACCCAGGTCAGCTTTTCCTCCCTGGAAGCAGAGGCCAGACCTTTTCTACTAACCAATACATGCTTCAGAAAGTCTATGAGGAAAACACACTGTCTGAGAAAAAAACCATTAGCATTTTGCCTACTGATGCTATACTGCAGGAAATATAAGAGGTAACCACATAATGAGTTTTAAATGTGGCAAAAAAAAAAATCCTAATCACTCCCATTTATATAAGCTGTTTATTATGCACACCTAATTCTCATGTGGCACAAGAATGGTGTCTAGATCATTAAGTGGGTCAGTTTCCTTTTGTTTCAAAGCTAAACTGTATTCAGGTACGTCAGACTTGAAAGTTTGCTGATCCTGTGACAGGGCTGTCTGCTTTCAATTTAGGAAAAAAAAAAATCATTAGAGGAAAACTTTGGCCTAGATGAGAAAGCTAGGGAAGAAAGAGGAGCCTGGTAGGCCAGGTCCCTCGGCAACCTCCGTGATTTACTGTATGACCTTAGGCAGGTCAGTTTACCTGTCTGGGCTTCCTTGCCTCTCCTGCCCCCCACTTCACCAAGGCTGGGAACACTGGGTACTGGTTTTCAATTATTTTTCTTTAAGCAGTAGCCCCTTTCCTTTTTTTTTTTTTTTTTTTCCTTCCCCAAATGAAACCTGTATGAAAGCCCAAAATATAAAGCAGGTGAAACAAGAGATGCCAAAGGCTGCCTCTGAGGTGTCTTCACAGAATGCTGGGATTCCTGGCTCATCTTATGATTTATGACATGGTAAGAATGTGGCGGGACCAGCAAGCACCCCAATGCAACTCTCATGCTTGAAGGGGGGCCCAAAATAACACCCACATGGTGGGCAGGGGCATCACAGGAGCATTTGTAGTGCGTCTGGACTTAAACTTGAAGTTCCTCAAGAAAACAGGTGGAGGCAAACATTTCCTTCTGAACTTCTGAGGGTAGTGGTTAAGATGCACCCTTGGAGTTCTATCACATTCAGAAAAGTTTAATCCAATTTTATTTCAAATTGCCCTCTCCCTGATTATTGGAGAGGATGAAATGAGTTGACTTATTCTTGGTTTCAAAAGAGGCAGTTCTGAAACCTGTGGTCCCCCGAGCTCTGAGATACTAAGCCATTTGTCCTAATGGAACAGCACACACTGGAGTCTAGAATGCCACAGGAATATCACACCACTGCAAATTACTAGGTGGTACTGAGTCTTTAAAAAAAAAAAAAAAAAAAACGGAACTGAAACAAAATCTTTGCCCTGTTTTTGAGATGCACACTTGATACGAGCTAATCAAATCGCTTTTGAGATGATTTTCCTGGAGGCAGAATTATTCTGCACAGTTAAACAGCCCTCCAGTTTCCTCCTTTGTTATAGCTCTCTATGTGTAAATACAAGGCCTATATAGTGAACTGTTTTCTCTCTCACTTAAGTTTCTGAAGACAAGGCCTTTTTGTCACGGTATGCACAAGACCAGTCAACCTTACAAAAGGAGTCATTTTCTGCTCAATTTCCTCAACTTTCCTATGATTAAAAACTTCTAACCCCAAATGCTGTTATTGTACTCTAGATTGTTTTCTTTCCCTCTGCCCCAACAAATGTTTAAATTGTCTCTACTCTGCAGGATTCCCCCCACCTTTTTTTTTTTTTTTTTTTTTAATGCAGTCTGACCTTGAAAACGGAGAAGCTGGCTCTCCTTTTCTTTTATATGCTCTAAACTATTTTAAAATCCGGGCCCTCTGACCTTTTTACAACACTCTTCTTGTCTGACACACCAAATGCTAATCTGAAAGCCAAGAGGAGGTAAAGGGTCTGGGGGGTTGGGAAGGGGAGGGAGGGAGGTACTATATATCTGGCATCCGTTCAGAAATTCAGAAAATGTTTGTGCAACCACTCCCCCAGCCAGGATCCACCGCACCCCCTGCCTTCCAGCACATTAATAAAAAAAGATGCGAGCAGATGAAATTGGAGAGCCCGGGAAGGACACCCAAGGCGGTCGTAATTATGTACCCGGAGAAACTCAGTGATCACCATCCCAGAAGTCCGGCCCGCATCCCTCCCCTCCGACATCCACACTTCGCGATCAGGACCCCTGGAGCTCCCACCCCCAGCCCGTAGAGATAGCGGGTTAAACTTGAAGCAGCACCGCCCATTAACGGCTGGTGTGCGACCAGCGGAAGGACCGCCACAACTTCTGCACGTCGGGGCGGCAGCGCCGTGCACCTTCGGAATCATACGTGTCTTTCAAAAGAAAAAAAAAAAAAAAGTTCACTGCGCCCACAGGCCTGGACTACATTAACTTGTGAACCGAATCTAACACACCCCAGCAGAGTCCATCTCGCCCTCAAACAAAAAGAAAAGGTGGGGGTGGGGGGCGAAGGCACTTTACCATCCTGTCCGGAGCTTTCCAGATACTCGGTCAGGTCACAGCCGAAGGCACTGGCGGCTCCCTTTCGTTTCAGCTTCTGCTTGGCACCCTTGTTCTTCATGAGTTAGTCCCAAAGAGGTTGCCCCTCCGTCTCCCCCTGCCCTGTGCGTGGCACCGTGCCTAGGCCGGTCTCCCGGGTCAGATCACGGGCTGCGGCGCGGCACTGAGGGGCCGCATGGGCGCGCGGACGAAGAGCGGCCCGGGGCAGCGCGCATGGGGCCCGCGGGGCGCTGAGCCCGGCGCGGCCGCGGAGCCTGGAGTCCACGGCGCGCTCCTCCAGGGCCGCGGGGCGGGAGGCCGGGCGGAGCTGGCGGCCGCGGGCCGGCCGGCGGGAGTGTCACTTCCTCACTCGGAGTCCCGGGGACTTCCACGGGCTCCTGCGGTGTCTTCGGATGTTTTCCTCCGCCTCGGAAGGAGGGCGAGCTCTCCTCTCCGCCTCTGCAGATGCCCCGGAGAGGACGAGCGCGCGGCGAGCGGGCAGTAGCCGGAGGGCTAGCAGACAGCCCGGGGGCTGCGTGGCTCCTCTGCCCTGCGCCCGCTGTCTTGCCTTCAGACGGCTTCGGGAACGCGAAAAACCAGCATCCTGTCTCTCTCGCCCGCCCTCACGCCTTCCTTTTTTTCCTGTCTTACAAATCCTAGGATCATCCAGCTCAGGAAATGCTGGAAGGAAGTTAGCTAGGGAGGGGGGCGGAGGGTGGAAATTTTTGGCAGCTTCGCGCTGCGTGTGTATGGGGCCGGAGGAAGTAGGTGGGTGGGTTGAGGAGTGCGGGGCGGGCGGGGGGGGAGGACGCGCTCGGCGGAGAGCTGGTCGGCGGCTCTGGAGATAACTGGGCAGCTCGGGAGGAAACCGCCGCGCTCCCAGGAGGACCCGCAGCCCCAGCCGCCGGCTTCCTGCCCCACCGCGGCTCCTGCAGGAGGGCGGGAGGCGGCGCGCTGGCCTTCGAGACGCAGGGTGCTAGGTGGAACTGTAAAAAAGTCCTGCCTTGTTTTGATCCTCGTTGTCACCATCTCTTTGACACTTTCTATTTTGGTGCCTGCGTTCTCCTACACAAACACTCGAAGTAGTGACAGAGACAAAGGCAGTCCGGCGGAGAAACCCGATGGCGAGCGGTTTTCCGCCAGCCACTCCCATCCTCCTCTCCAGCGCCCAGGTACCCCCAACCCCGTTAGTTCCCCTCCTACGCTGAGGGAAGACTGGAGGCTGCCACCTTGTAACCGCTGCCCAAGAAATCAGATCTCTGGTTACAGATTTACACACACACACACACACACACACTCCACCGCACACACGCATTATTGCAAGTTTGCCAAGTGGAAGTGATTTGCGGGGTATCCAGGATTTAAGGTGACTGATATTGGAGCATAATGGGGAGAAAGTAGTCTCCCAGGCCCTTTGATAATTTGTCTCCAGTTTTCAGGAGGACGTGATTTTTTTCTTTTCCAGTTAGGTCTGAAATTCCTTGACTTCTGTGTACTCAGCACACAGTAAGCACTCAAATTCTTGTGATTTAACCATTTGAAGATTAAACTTCCTGTATAAATTCAAATCCATATATAGACATTCATACAGTTCAGATTGCTGATGGAAACTTTACAGTAGTTACTGAATCCCTTTACTGTCCCTTAATTCCCTATGTATCACATTGACAGTGAACTTTGACCCTTAACCTTTTATCTTTGCCAGAGGTCACAAGTGACAACCTGCCTTCCGAATCTGGCCCCCAGATGTGTTTGGTCTGGCATACACAACGCTTTAAAATTTTTTTTTTAATTACGTGCCAACTTTAAAGGGTTAAGAGATTTCACTTAAGAGATCTGAGTTTCTAGCTCCTCTTGCAAAAATGGGAGATCTGGTAACAGGGAAAGTGCAATCCCACATGGCAAGGATTGCTGATGCCCCGCTGTGACAGCTCCCTTTCAGGTTTGCAGCTCCCCCCACCTGTATTACCCCCCTTTGCACCTGCCTGACTTCTGGAGCCACTGGAGTTCCAAACCCAAGCTCTGTATATGGGGTCTCCTTCCTTGCATTTTCCATCGGTCTCTCAGTGACACTAGCATAGCCACCGTCATCTTGGCTAGACATCTTCAAGTAACCACTGACTCATTTCTTTCCTCCCAACCCCACCTCCAGGGTAGTCCTGCCTGGACTGATGAGTCCTTCAAAATGCCTCTCCTCTGGGTTTCTTTTTTTCCATGCCCCTTCCGTAAGGATTGTTCACTCCTCAATTATTAGAAAAACTCATAGTGGGATTTGCTGAGTCCAGGCTCCGCCCACTTCTTCCATCATATGTACTAAAGGCTTGACAAACCTCCCTGAAGTATTGTTGTCATATGCCTGCTTTGTTCAAAACCAGTCAATGACTCCCTGTTTTCTAGTGCCAGGACAACAATTTCTAAGCATTAGAGAATCTCTGGTAGGGTATTCAGTGTGATGGCTTGTTCCTCCCTTTATAGAGAAGCATTTCCATATGAGACGATAATTATTACTATTAACATTTGTTTAGGAGTTTACTTTAGTGAGCACTTTCATAACCATTCATTTCATCTATCCTACAGTGGACTTCAGCAAAGGAGGGAGGCTGAAGGGGGTGATTTTTCCTGGGTCCAGGCTCCCAGAAGACAAAATATGAATGAATTGTCAAGTTTAAATTACCTTTTTCAATCCTTGAAAACAATCTTTTAACTTTTGATTTTGAAGTAATTTCAGCTTATAAAAAATCTGCAAATAATAGTCAAAGAATTCCCATTTACCTTTCACTCCGCTTTCCCAAATATTAATATCTGCTATAATCAGAGTATAATTATCAAAATTAGGTAATTTATATTGATACCATAATATTAACTAACCAACAGCCCTTATTCAATTATCAATGAATTTTTACTTACATGTAATTTTTGTTAAATGTAATCTTTCTCATGATAAAGCCCACCGGTAGTTTACATACACTTCATACACTTCATAGTATAACGTTAGCTATGTATCAGATCCCCTTAATCACCAACAAACACAGAAGTGTAGGTTGTCGCAAAACAGAGTTGCCTAGGTAAACCAGGAAAGCTGGTGACCTTGACACAGTCCTAAAATTCTTCTGTGCTTTCCTGAGGATTCCCCAGGGGGACACCACAATCCTAGATGTTTCATCCTGTAATAGCCTGAGACCTTTTCGTCCCTGATTCGTGAGAAGTCATGTAAAGTTGGGTTCAAGTTGTTTAGTGTTGAGGGTTGAGGTAGAACTGAGTACTGGGCAAGGCGTCCATTATGCCTGGGCTGATTAAACAAACATTTGATATACGTTCATGGGGGTTCTTTGTCTTTATTTGATAATTCCCAATAATCTACTCTTATGGTCAGAAGAATTCACAATTTAGCAAGTCAGATAATGAAGCCACATGGTAACAGCAAGACTCAGGAAGCCAGAAAACTGTCCCCCTCTCCATTTGTCCCTGTTCCCTTTCATTGCTGAGTATGCCTCGTGATAGATGCAAACTTGAAGCTAGCCCTTATTCTGGACACTTTATTTTTCTTTCTCTTTCCTTCCTCTGCTTATCTCTTCCTCTTCTCATTTTTCTTTGTCCTTGCTTACCCGAAGATGTGTAGCTTTTTCTGGGTCTGCTGAAGAAAATCAGATTTGGGTTTCAAAGGGCTTATCTGTTGGGCTGGGGATTTCCTAGAAAGTAGGATTATATGGAGATTGTGTAGGAATGTTAATAGGAGAACGAATTAAGCTGTTTTGGTAATATAAATGATCTGTTCAGTAGATTATCATGAGACAAAAAGCCCTTCACTCATATGGAGTTCCCACCGTAGAGTTTTGTTGTTACCCATGATTTATCTTATCTGCAACTAAGACTGGTGCCTATCAAAGTGTGCCATCTGCATCCTTCACTCACCAATGTTGGTAGTAATTTTTTCTGCTGTAAATAAATTAGATACAGAAGACAGAGAGTGGGCATTGGGAGATTTTAGTGTCACGTGTGAGGTAGCCTTTTGCTTTACTTGGCCATAAACTAGAATCAGCCATCAGCAATTTTATTTATTTTTTTCATGCTTTATTTATTTTAGAGAGAGAGAGAACAGGCGTGCAGAAGTTGGGGGAAGGGGCACAGGGAGAAGGAGAGAAGTCCTCAAGCAGACTTCCTGCTGAGCCTGATGAAGACTAGGGGCTCAATCCCAGGACCCTGAGATGAAGACCTGAGCCGACAACAAGAGTTAATATTATGGTATCAATATAAATTTCCTAATTTTCTCTTCTCCTTTTTTATTCCCTGTTCTCAGCTTAAAAATGCTGGCCTTTTCTCTGGTGGCTGGGTGTTAGGAGCTGAATTGTGCCTCCCCTGCCAGATTCATATATTAAAGCCCTAACCTCCAGTGCTTCAGAATCTGACTTTTATGTGGAGATACGGCCTTTAAAAAGATGATTAAGTTAAAACGAGGCTTTTAGAGTAGGTTCTAATCCACTCTGACCAGTGTCCTTGGGAGATGGGGAGATGAAGTTGCAGAGAGACATCAGGGTTGTGAAACTCAGAGAAAAGACCATGTAAGGACATCATGAGAGGGCGGCCATCTATAAGGCAAGGAGAGAAGCCTCCGGAGAAACCAAACCTGTGACAATTCCATCCTGGACTTCTAGCCTCCAAAACTGTGAGAAAATAAACATCTGTTGTTTCAGCCTCCCGGGCTGTGGTAGTCAGTTACGGCAGCCCTAGCAGACTAATAGATGGAGTGAGGCTCTTCTATGAGATGGTCCTTGTGCCCACCCTGGGCCCGGATGCCAGTGCCCTGAGGGTCTCAAGCTAATAGAGGGTTAGGATGGCCAGAGCAAAAGAACTTCTAGAAAGTTATATATCCCAAGTTCTATTACTGCATTTCTCTGTGCCATGAGTTCCCAGATCTAGGTTATGCTGCCAATTGTGGCCTGTAAGTGGTCAAATGAGGAAGAATAAGCACCCCTAGTAGGGTTGGAGGAGGTCCACAATACCAGTCTTGAATCAAACAGAGCAGAGTGGAAGAGAGGTCCACATGATGGCAGGGAAGGAACGGGAGCTGGAATCAGTCTCTCAGTCCTAGAAGCAGGGGGAGCTGGCTAGCAGTGCATCCTGAATCACACCAGCTGAGCTCCCATTGCTCCACCGCCTCTCTGCTTCTAAGTGGGCTCCCAAGAGCAAGCCATTGCAGTGAGAATGATGTTCTCTCTCTCTCTCTCTGAAGCATTGTCTGTATTTTAGTTCCCTTTCAGTTCCTAGAATTTAAGAACTGCATTACTCAGGCAGAGAAAAAACCATGGGGAAACCCTGCTTTATGGCCATAGTTCCGCAGCTGAGAATGCAGTTCAGTGGCTTCATCAACTAGACATTTCGGGATAGAAAGGGCAAAAATTGAGGAAATAGTGAAAAAGAAAAAAACTCAGTTATAAAAAAAAATAAAGTCTTACTTATTATAATAAAATTGCATTGATCGGTGGGTGGGGGAATGGGGTAACTGGGTGATGGGCATTAAGAAGGGCACCTGATGGGATGAGCACTGGGTGTTAAATGCAACTGATGAATCATTGAAACTACGTCTGAAACTAATGATGTACTCTAAGTTGGCTAATTGAATTTTTAAAAAGATTTTATTTATTTATTTGAGAAACAGAAATCACAAATCGGCAGAGCAGCAGGCAGAGAGAGAGAGAGTGGGAAGCAGGCTCCCTGCTGAGCAGAGAGCCCAATGTGGGGCTCGATCCTGGGACCCTGAGATCATGACCTGAGCCGAAGGCAGAGGCCTAACCCACTGAGCCACCCAGGTACCCCTGGCTAATTGAATTTAAATAAAACAATTGCATTGATCAGTACCCTCCTTACTACTTAAGAACCTCAACTTTTATTTAAAAGAGTAAATATAGGAGAGGGTAGAGTCTAAGATACCCCAAGTTTGTAGAATCAGAGGCTGGTGGTTCAGTAGGTTGAACATCTGACTCTTGGTTTCCAAGTTGTGATGGCCGGGTTGTGAGATCAAGCCCAGCATCGGGCTCTGCACTCAGTGAGGAGTCTGTTTGGAATCCTCTCTCTCCCTCTGCCCCTCCCCCTGCTTGTGCCTGTGTTCTCTCTCTCTCTCTTTAAAAAATCCTTAAAAGAAATACGGGCTGGTGAGGGTAAAAATTATTTTTTGCAGGAAGATAAAACTTCTTTATATATTAAGGGCTCTACTGTAACCAAACTAAGGTTAGTTCACTCTGTGGTGAATTGCAGATAGAAACTATGTCAAGACGCCTGGGTGGCTCTGTTGGTTAAGTGTCTGACTCTGGATTTCAGCTCAGGTCATGATCTCAGGGTCACGGATCTCCTGAGTCGGCTCTGCGCTGGGGGTGGAGGCTGCTTAAGATTCTTTCTCTCCCACCCCTTCTGCCCTTTCCCCCACCCTGCTTGCATACTTGCATGCTCTCGCACGCTCTCTCTCTCTCTCAAAAGAAAGAAAGAAAGATAGATAGAAAGAAAGGAAAGAAGGAAGAAAAGAAAACTACAGCAGATGAGTTGTTGCTCAAAGGAAACTGTATTTGCAGGAAATAGGGGGATCATGGGGAATAACTTCCAAATCCATGAACCCAAGCAAGGGTGAATGGTTCCTTTTATTTAGGGTTAGGATGACTATTCAGATAGGAAGGGAAGCCTTGTCATCATATGTAGAGGCGGGCATAAGCTGGCACATGAACCCGAAGGAATCATGCCTCTGCATAAATTGTATGTAATGTAAACAAGGCTTGCGCTCCTGCCTGAGTGGAGATTTTACTATTAGGATGACGTAAAGGTAACTTTCAGTCTTTGGGTCCATCTGGGCAAGTGTGAGTCGGGGTTAAATTCATACTGGTTTGGGTGTCTGGGCCAGCAGGAGCTCTTTGTCTGAGCAGTCTTTATTGCTTGAGGAGAAGTTTCGTTTTCCATCACAGGATGTTATGCCCCTTGGGTCTTTTGCCTGAGTTAAGAGATAAGATGGAAAGAAGAGCTTAAGAAAAAATGCGGGACAAAAGTCAGGGAGTCCAAGCAGGTAGGCAATAAAGGTCAGGTCTTGGGGTCCAGCCGGTGAGAGTACCAGAACTTTCAGGAAGCAATACCCTTTGTGTAAAATGCAGGACTGGGTAGGAGTGAAGAGGTTAGGCCTAGAAATTAGATGAGACCTCTGAACACGCTGTTTGAAATGATTTGAGAAAGAAGTCTTTTCCTATGAGTATTTTAGTTAGGCTCTAATTTCTTTGCATTGACTATTGTTCCAACACAAGAGGTTTGGGAATCTTTTGTGTTTTCCTGAGTGTTTTGAAAACTGTAAGGTCATTTTGACCCATGATATACAGCGTAGCGCTATATGAGTCTTTAGTATTTCAGACACAATGGGCAAAGCAGGCAGCACAAGATAGCCTTGTCCCACTCCACCAAGGGCACAGGGCACTGCCAGACAGCAGCAGGAAGCATCCTGCCTAGTCTCATGTGGCGAGACTTCACAAGGCCGGAGGGAGAGCCAAGTGCCGTGGGCTGAATCAGTAGTAGACAGACATTTGAATCTGCCCGGGGTCTGGCCTTAACCTCTGAGACTGAATGTGGATCTCTTTGGCTGGGGGCCCCTGTCTGGTGGTCCAGAGGGAAGGATGTGAGAGGCTGTTCCGGTAAGCAGCAGCCCCACAGGCCTGGCTGGGTCTGTCCTGAGGGTCTCACAGAGGTTCTGGGGTCCCTCTCAGCAGTTGGGTTTGGGATCATTTCTCCCACCCCACACTCTGTGTCTTTGGAGTTTGAAAGCTAAACAGAGACTTGGGTGGGAAAACCTGGACCCTTCAGAGAATTCGGGAGTCCTCGGATAGGGGATGACTTGGCTACTTCACCAATTTTAATTATGTTGGTGTTTGTTTTGTTCTGTTGCCCCTTATTCTGCCTCTGCTTCCTAATTTTACTCTGTTCCGCACCCCTTTGGGCATGGTGCCTTCTCTCTGGCTGGGAGAAAGACGATAAAAGGAGCAAAGACGGGGTTGTGAGCTCCAGCTGTCCCCCCTCGGGGTCTCTGAATACTGGAGCTGGTGATGTTCTGAGGTGGGTGGGGATCTGTCCACGCCCCGTTCATTGTGTTCCAGAGTTTCCTGTGCATTGCCTGTAACCCTCTACCAATCTGCCAGGCGCCTTTTAACACAAAAGGGAGGAGATGGGGGAAGGGAGTGCTGAGGAAAAACATCCCTATAAATAGCCCTCTTGAACAAAATTGTTTTCCCAATACACAGTTGTTGTGAAGCCTTGATGCGCCTTAATCTACCTCTCACTCTCCTCCCAGCTCAATCCAACCTTCCTCCACATGCCCAGTGTTGCTACTCCATTCTCTCTGAGAAGGAGATGCTATGGAGGCACTTAACGAGAGCTTCAGACCTCCACAGGCTCCTCACCAGCTCTGGGCACATGGGCTGTGGGTTCAGGCTGACTCCATTCCTGCTTCTGCCCCTTCTTTACCCCATGGCCTTGGCTGGGCAAATCTCGTAACCACTCTGAGGCTCAGTTGCCCCATCTGTTAAATGGGGGTGAGGATAGCTTCCTGAAAGGGTTGTTGAGAGGATTAATTCAGGAAAGAGCCCACCACTTCACCTGGACATAGCTGAGTGCTCATACATAAACAGTGATTATTATTATCTTACTGAGCAATTCTTCCCTTTCCTTCATCATTATCCAATTTTTTGGGGTCTTTTCCTGTTTCCTATTACAAGGATGTCCCATGTAAAACACATTTATAAGACTTTAAGTTTATTTTATTTTAATTATTTATTTTATCATTCCTAGTTCCAACATGATTTGAGAGAATTTATATTTGTTAGAAAAGTGGAAAAATTCTCAGGAATGGTAAAATCTTCTCTTGTCAGTTTTTCTAACAGGGAAGGTATATTGTAGTTTGTGGGCTCTTGGGGAAGTAGTTCTAATGGTGGCTCAGACTGTTAAATAACAAAAATTCAAACAAATTTTAAAGCTCTACCTGGCTTTATTAAATGATTCATGGGTCGGGAAGCATCCTCATCTAGCAAATAGAAAGGAGCTCCTTCAAGTCGCCTAAAAGGAAAGGTTTTTAAAGGTAGAGAGGGAGCAGAAAAAAGGAAGTGATTAGCAAAGAAGCCATTGTTTTAGGCAGGGTTGCCCTCCTAAGGGGAATGGAATGGGTCTATCAGTACATTTCCTAGTGCTGACCAGGAAGTTCTCCTGTTAACTGGTTAAAGGTTGCATTCCTGGGGCGCTGGAACTGCCATTAGCTTAGTTACTAAGTGTAGGTTTGCTGGCCTGGATCCTTAACATACGGAGCTCCATTATGGCCTTGTGGTTTTCTTTTTTGATCGGGTCCTCAGCCTACTTGAAATGTGATCGAAATTTAAGGCATTGAAGCACTCTCACTTATTGCTTCAGAGTTCTCCCAGCTTTTGCTGTTGTGTGTGTGGGTGTGTGTGTGCGCGCACAGGCACACACACACACGCGCGCGCGCACACGTGCACGCACTCGTGTCCCTCCCAGGTCATGACCTCGTTGCATCATTGCTGTGATGTTCACAGGTTATGACTTCTAGCTCACAATGTTTAGGTCCATCACACTCTCCATTCCTCTTCTGATGTTCCTGTCTTAGGGAGACCATTTGCTTGGATGTTAGCAGCTGCAAACATACATTTAAAGCTTTTGAGAGAATACAGTGCACCCAGGAAATTAACATGACTACTAAAAGCAGGGTAATTCCCAATGTCTGGAGTACATTTTGTAGTCATGGTCTCCAAGACCCAAACCAATCAAAATCAAAGAAGTAAAAGAAAGACCCTGCTGGAGTTTCCTTTTTAAGCCCAGTGGCTTGCTTGGCAATCTTATGTAATTGTGTTTGAACTTCCCCAGAAGTGTTCATTCAGGTGCAGCCGGTGGTGCTGGCCAGAGCACAGACGCGTCCTTGCTCAGCTAAAAGATAATCAGATGCTCTCCAATATCAAGAACAACTCTGGCCAGAAAAATCCAAGGATCTTTGTCGGGCAGCTAGTGTCTCCGCAATGGATTCTGCAATATCTGTAACTGTGAAGGAGAAATTCCTGACCCTATTCTCATTTATATTTATCCCTAACCACGGAAATAGGGCCCTTCAGAAAGGGAGCAAATCCCGAAGCATGAATATGTCCTAGTAGGTCTTTTTTTTTTTTTTTTAACAAGACAATGTAAAATCCAGGGGAGTTGACCCATGAGATGTCTTAATTTGCTTGTGACAATTGAGGGACACAATGGAGGACTCACTGCCGGGTCTGGCCACCAGCAACGGGGCATTCAGAGGCCAGAGGGGAAAGATAACTAGCACAGACACAGACAAAACCCTGTCAAGGCACCTTCACTAGCGTGGTTCTATTAGTGGAGGGACAGAAGTTTTTGATGACAAACCCAACCGTCTGAAAGGCAAACCTCACCCCCTTCAGCAACAGCCTGGAAAATGCGGATGATGGCATTATCTCTCCAGGGCAGGGTCAGAGTAAAAGAAAGAAGGGGAAGGAAGGGTTTCATGTTTAGTTAATATGAAGTTGATTCAGCATCTTGGGCAGAAGCACATTGACGTCAGCTACTTCTCTTCCTAGTCAGTTTGATTTGGAGATTTTCAAATCTTGTGTACTACTAGCAGAAGTTAGGGGGAGCCTTCTTCAGCTGTGAGGTGTATGGGCAAGGTCAAGTCCCTGAGGTTGGGCTGCCATATGTTAGTGAAGAGGACCTAGTAGAGACCCTTCCAAGGAAATTCCAGAGCTGTCTTTATTGGAGAGTTTCTAAATGCCAGCTCGTTCTATAAGCTGAAGGTGATCAGAAATCTGTTTTCTAGATTACTTGTCAGATTCCTTTCCATGAATCTTGCTGATAAGACACATTTGCAAAAGCATTTTAGAGGAAAAAAATAACTGTAAATGATAAGGACTTAAAAGTGGCCATGGCTAAAGATCTACTAGGAGTTCACTATAATGAAATTGACATGGAAATTTGGTTATTTCTATGACACACAACACTTTAAGTTAATCGCATATTAGGAAATATCAGGTTTCTAGGAGTTTCATACAATTTCTAGAACACTTATTTTAACAACACAAATATGGTCAAAGAAGGTAGAGCATCATTTCTTTGGCAACATTTCCCCTGTAATTTAACATACTACATAAGCCTACTTAGCTTACTATCTCTCACTTATGATGAAAACAAAACCTGGAAATGTTCCAGGGGCCCTCTGGATCTCCTCAGTTAGACTGTGGTCAAAAGACTTTGCTTTAGAATTTGATTTTTGGAAGTATGTCAAAAATAGCAAAAGATCTGAACATTTGATTAAATAGGATCACAGATCATTATGAAGCAATACCTAAATATCCATTTAATCTAAGTGACAATAAAAGATTTTATTTATTTTTCTTTAAGATTTTATTTATTTATTTGATAGAAAGAGATCACAAGCAGGATCCCAGCCAAGCAGAGAGCCCCAAGCAGAGAGCCCCAATCCCAGGACCCTGAGATCATGACCTGAGCCAAAGGCAGAGACTTAACCCACTGAGCCACCCAGGCGCCCCACAATAAAAGATTTTAAAGGCAAATGCAGATGGTTATATATTTGTGAACAAAGTTTAACTCTTTTAATATTAAGACTAAATTTTCTTAAGCAAAGACCTGATAAACATAAGAAATTATTTTGACAAAGCATAGAATCCTTGTTTTCTAAGCAGGTAACTTCAAAGGTAAAGAAAAACTATTGTTTACAATTTCTTATTAAGAGCAGACCAGTAGTTCGAGAAAACTCTGTCCTCTTATCAAAGAGAAAACAAAATTTTAATTTTGCTTCAGTGTACTTTTGATATTAAAACTCATGTACCTAACTAAATTTAGTTTAATCCTAAATTTTAATTTTTAATCTTAAATCTTAAACTTTCTTTTTACGTTCAGATTTTGTCTTAAGTTTTCCCCCTTCAAACAGTCAGCTTCACTTTAGGACAAAATTACTTTCTTTTTACTCAACAAAAATGCATTTCCAGGGGCACCTGGGTAGCTCAGTGGGTTAAGCCGCTGCCTTCAGCTCAGGTCGTGATCTCGCATCCCGGGATTGAGTCCTGCATCCGGCTCTCTGCTCAGCAGGGAGCCTGCTTCCTCCTCTCTCTCTCTCTGCCTGCCTCTCTGCCTACTTGTGATCTCTCTCTGTCAAATAAATTAATAAAATATTTTTAAAAAGTGCATTTCCATTTCTCATACACTGAAAACACACATCTTACCTTTCTTGCATACAGAGATGTTTCTATCATTATTTCTAATAGCTTTAACCGCATGAATTAATTAGAATTCTTAACCCTTAGAAAATAACTTCTAGTGGAAGCTAAGAAGTAAGAAATTGTGAACTGTTACACCAGCATTCTTTGGATAAATTTATGAATACATTTTATAATTTCTAGAAATGTGCTTCTTCATTATACATCTCTGAATAAAGCACAGAACATGTTTATCAACAGATAAAGATTTAACTTTAGTTTCTTTATAATAAGGAAACCAAAAGTAAATAATGTTCAATAATCAATATTTTCACTATATTATCTTCTTGGGAAATTATTTAGATATTTAGTGAATTTAACTCATCCCTTAATGAAACTTAGATTTCAGGTTACCAGAAAGATTTGGGGGAAATTATTTAGAAAGTTTATCTAAAATCTTTTTATCTTATTTACATCTATTTAGTTTACTTGTTCTTATATCTAGGTTACTCATAAAAACTTCATGACACATCAGACAAAGTCAACCATTATTCTAAGTTCTTTTTTTCTGGCAAATTTTCAACATAAATAATATGAACTTTTTATGACTTTCAGTAAATCCAGACAGAATAAATGTTTTATATTTAAAGCTGATAACTCTAAAGACATGTCAATTGGAGTCAAACCAACAACCTTAAATTTGCTTTAATATGGAATATTTTTCCAGATCACGTAAACCTGAAAAACATTTGGATTAGTTTAGATCTTTCTGAAATTTTTAGAATGCCCAAACCTTCAAGTGCTTGCTTTCAAACCAACTACAAAGGCTGTTTTACAAATTAATTTTATCAATACCACCCAGAGGTAGAAAAATATCTCCCCTTTATAACATACATACATTGTACCATGTATGTGTACACACACACACACACACACTCACACACAAACAGATTTTCAAGATCTATATTTATCCCTGGAATTAACGTTAAGAGGTTGTGGTACAGATCAGACACAAGAGCCCATTTAGCAGTTTGTATTTTTAAAAATTTCTATTTTTTCCCTTTTGTCTCAGATGATTGTGGGTTGCGTTTACATTTCAAAGACATAATAAGATATATAACTTTAGGAGACCAAGAAAGAGGGACACCTGGGGGCCTCAGTCAGTTAAGCAGCTGCCTTCCGCTCAGGTCATGATGTCAGTGTCCTGGGATCGAGTCCATCATCAGCGTCCTTGCTCAACGGGGAGTCTGCTTCTCCGTCTCCCTCTGCCTGTCACTCCCCCTGCTTGTGCTCTCTCTCTGACAAGTAAATAAATAAATAAAATCTTAAAAAAAAAAAAAAAAGGAGACTGAGAAAGAATATAAATTACCCCACGAAGGACTTTGGTTTCTTAAGGCCAATAATCTACAAGATGTTCTGGGTAAGTAGGGGAAATTTGTGGATTGGTAAAAGATAGGTGAACTTTGAATGGCCTTTATGGTCATGTAAAGTCAATTCAGGGGACAACTTAGAATGAGTATTCAAATAAAGGAGTGTAAAAAGGGACGCATAAAGAATTACATCCATTTTACAGTTTTTTGTACTTGGTACCTCTTGTGTCTTTTACATTTGATCTTAGCCAAAAGGCTAAGAAGCGAGTCTCTTGTGTCTTTTACATTTTTATTCATCAGCTTTTTGCAGCAAAACTTTCAATGAAGCTATTCCGGAATTTCAAAATCTTTTGGAAGCTTCTGTTTGCTGATTAAAACAGGTATTTCATGCTACCTCCTTTGGGAACACTTGCTTTTAGTGCCCTTCTTAAACGTTCTTATCTAATTTCAACATTCCCCATAATGTTTAATGTTTGTTTAAAATAATTTTAGGTTGTTTTTAGTAGGATTTTGTCATTTTTGCAGATGATCTTCAACTTCCTGGACTTTAGTTCTTGGACAGAACATAAACAGGAATGCTGGAGCGTGGTAGGCTCAGTTCTTTGAATGTAAAGGAGCCCATTTCTTTTAGGTAGACTTTAGGATTTCTCAGAGCCAAACTAATACCTAGAAGAGGGACAAGCTGTAGGTTGGGAATTGTGGAATGTTTTATAGCATACCTCACTGCATGAGGTTTTAATGAGGTTTTCTTGCAGATCAACTCAACCTGTTTTCTGGCCAAATTATCCTATCATGGGAGTCTTTATGAGGTGGTAAGTACTCTAACAGGCTTTAAATGCTTGACCCTGGCCCACCAACTTTTGCTCCTTTCTGGTTTCTGAGATTCCATTAGCAATACCTTTTATTTATACAAAACAAGACAAACAAACATATATTGGCAGTAACCAGGAGATGTTAGAGCACCCTGCCCACAGGAAGGCCCTCTGCATACCACTACTGATTCCCGTGGCATGTTGGGCTGCACAAGGGATGGATCCAGCAAACTCCAAGGCATGAGAACTGTAGCTGCCACCAACAGTTCTCAGCATGGAATCCAGGGACAGAGCTATGGAAGGTCTTGGGGTTTTCTACTTGGGGAATTGGGGTCTGAACATCTGGCTTGGTTTCTGGCTGTCACTTCTGCCAGCTGTCCTGGGCTCCAGGGAGAGCCATCTGCCAGCTTGAGCTGCCCTTCCCTGTAAAGGAAAGCCAATTAGATCCAAAGCTCAAAGGCAAATAGAGCAGAGCTCAACCAAGAGGAACTCACCAAGGGTCCTTAGAGCCAGTGAGAAAGACAGCAAACTCAGACATATCCACAGAAGGCCACACCTGTGTTTCCTGTTCCTGAATGCTGCCAGGTGAGTTCACTCTGGATCCTGTTACTGCCACCAAATTGGGTAAGTCACAAAAATTCAAACATTAAAATGTAAAGATCTAATGGACTTTATTAAATGATTCATGGATCGGGACGCATCCCCATCTAGCAAATAGAAAGGACCTCCTTCAAGTCGCCTAAAAGGAAAGATTTTTAAAGGTAGAGGGAGCAAAAAAAAAAAAAAAAAAAAAAAAAAAAAGGGAAGTGATTAGCAAAGAAGCCATTGTTTTAGGCAGGGTTGCCCTCCTAAGGGGAATGGAAGGGGTCTATCAGTACATTTCCTAGTGCTGACCAGGAAGTTCCCATGTTGATTGGTTAAAGGTTGCATTCCTTGGGGGTTTGGAACTGCAGTTAGATTAGATATTAAGTCTTGGTTTACTAACTTGGGGCTTTAACTTAAGTGGCTCCATTATGGCCCTGCGAGGTGGTTTTTTTTTTCTTTTTTTTTTTTTCCAAACACACTTTTCTTGCATCTCTGATGTCCCCAGACCTGTTTTTATTTCTATCTTGGGAGCACGATATGCAAAAATTAGTTTGAGGACAGGAGTTATAATAGGTTACAGATATAAGTTATCCTCAGTATATAATTCTAACCCTAAAATTGTGAATATTTGGAAATTGGATAATGTATTTCTTTGTTTATTATGCATGTATTTATATATAATAAAATATAAATTATATATTTATATATTTTTTTTATGAAGTCATGGGGGTTGTTGTTGGTGGGGAAATGTTATCAATTTGTAACAAAATTCACTTTTGAAAAATCTTATCTTTCTTTCAGGGAACATTCTGCTTTATTCAGTCCTTGATACACAAGTAGTTAATTCTCCATTCTGATCTTGAAAGAAGCTAGTAGAATGTACACAAATCTCAACTTGTGCACTCTTTCAAAGATGTGTGTTTGTGTATCTGCCTATCTATCATCTATCCATTTTATATTGATTGGATTGCATGGGAATCCTCTCTGATTCCATGGGATCTGATTATTTATAGCAGTCACAGGTGTCTGCTCTAATTCTAGGTCTTTAGCAGAACTTCCTCAATTGAATATCTACTTAGGGATTTTTTTAAAAAAGATTTTATTTATTTATTTGACACAGAGAGAGAGAGAAGGAGAGAGAGATGACAAGTAGGCAGAGCAGCAGGCAGAGAGAGAGATGGAAACAGGCTCCCTGCTGAACAGAGAGCCCGATGTGGGGCTCAATCCCAGGACCCTGAGATCATAACCTGAGCCAAAGGCAGAGACTTTAACCCACTGAGCCACCCAGGCGCCCTGGGATGTTTTAAAACCCTTTAGATTAATATGCACTTGCCTGGATTTACTTTTAAAAACGATGCTCCCTAAGTCCCCACATTTCCCAGACAGTCCTGATTTCAAACATTCTGTCCCAATGTCAAACCATATGCTAAAAGAGGGATCCTAATTTTTTTGTTGTTGTTTAAAGATTTTATTTTATTTTTTTTTTAAAGATTTTATTTATTTATTTATTTGACAGAGAGAGACCACAAGTAGGCAGAGAGGCAGACAGAGAGAGAGAGAGAAGGAAGCAGGCTCCCCGCTGAGCAGAGAGCCTGATGCGGGACTCGATCCCAGGACCCTGAGATCATGACCTGAGCCGAAGGCAGCGGCCTAACCCACTGAGCCACCCAGGCGCCCTAAAGATTTTATTTATTTGTTTGACAGAGAGAGAGAGATCACAAGTAGACAGAGAGGCAGGCGGGGCGTGGGGCGGGGAGCAGGCTCCCTGCTGAGCAGAGAGCCCGATGTGGGGCTCAATCCCAGGACCCTGAGACCATGACCTGAGCTGAAAACAGAGGCTTAACCCACTGAGCCACCCAGGAGCCCCTGGATCCTAATTTTTGCTTTGGAAAATATAATGAATAGTGTCCCCTCAAAAATCAGATGTTGAGCTTCTAACTACCAGGAGCTCAGAAGGTGACCTTTCTTTGGAAATAGGATGGTTTTGATATAACTAATTAAGTTAAGATGTGGACAGACTGGCGTAAGATGGGTCCCTGATCCAATATGACTGGCGTCTCCTACTTGAAAGGCAGAAATGTGGTCACAGACATGCACACAGGGAGAATGCCAAGTGAAAACAGGGCAACAATTGGAGTGATGTGAGGACTGCCAAGGATTGCCAGGGAACCACCAGAAATGAGGGAGAAGCATGGAACAGATTTACTTCGCATCCCTTCCAAAGAACCAACCCTGCCAACACTTTGATCTTGACTTCTAGCCTCCAGGACCCTGAGTAATGTCTGTTGTTTAGTAAATGTCTGTTGTTTCAAGCACCCAGTTTGTGGTGCTTTGTGATGGCGGCCCTACCTGACTAATGTAGCTGACATAGTAAATGAGCAGCGTTAACCCCCAAGTCCTGCCTTGAAACCTGTTCCTCTCAGGGCCAAGTAATCTCAGAGGATGTCTCTTGGTGGAGTCCCAGAATATATCTGAATCTCTAGCTGGCATTCGTATCAAGCAATATAGGCTCATTTCAAAGGGGGTCAAGGAGAAGAGTTACAAAAATACCTGCTTGTAGATGACGGTGGGATATAGAAGGTGGGGGGACTTCTTCCCATGAATTTCAATGTTTTTCAAGAACTATTCTTGGAACGCCAGAGAAAGGGAGCTCTGTGGGCCCCCTGGAACAGCACTGCCAGGTCTCTCTGGCTCTGGCCCCTTGTTTCCCCATCCCCATCCACACCTCTGCAAGGGATTCAGTGGAGGAGTTACCTCCCTTCTATAGTCCATGACCCAAAGGCTGGAATTTTTAAGAGAGTCTGCAGTCTGACTGTTTACCCTCAACATTTATTCCCTTATTCAAGCTGTCAAATTCACTGTGTGTCCTCTCTACGCCAGACATGAGGTTTGGTGCTGAGGACACGAGGCTGGAAAGACACCAACCACGGAGGGCTCACGCTGGTGGTGGGAGAGCCAGGCACACCGGCAGTTGCCAAATCGTGAGATAAATGGCATAATGGGAACATTGAAATGGGAGGGCCTGGTTCCTGGTAAAGTCCGAGTAAGCACCTTTGATGAGGGGATCGTGGGGGAGACCTGAAAGCTGACTGCTTGTTCCTGCAGATAATAGGGGTGAGGATTTTCAGGATAGCCAGGATAACGTTTCTAGAGACTTGGAGGTGAGTGAGCCCAGAACGTGTTTGGGGCATAGAAACAAATTACAGTGCTTGGGTATGGGAGAAACTGGCGGTGTATCCAGGTTACGCTGGCTCAGAGCTGATCCTGTAAGGGGTGGCCACTGGAGAATTTTGAGCAGGACAGTGTCACCTAAGGTTGGCAGTGATGTGGGAGTCGAGGGAGGAGCAGAGGGAGGTGGCAAAACTGGGGGGAAGGCACTAGCATTCCTCTTTGGCTTTTTTCCTTTCATCCTAGAGAAGGATAGAGATGCATCCCAATTAATGCCTAGCTTCCGGAGTTAAACCACTTGGGGTCAAATCCTGGCCTTGCCACTTGCTTTAGTCCTGCAATTAATTCATACTGCAGCCTCATTATGAAATCAGATGATCTAATAAGGCAATTTAATATACCTGCATTATTACTGTATTTTGGCTGGAAACTAAGTCCGCTTTTAGAAACTGTGGACCTAAAAATTCAGACTCTATTTCTAGAAAATATTTTAAGACAATCACTACAAAGTCAACTTGTATTCTTCTTAACCTGTATATAATATCTTGGCCTTACAGGAATTTGGCTTGCATTATTAAAATGCCCAGAAGGGGCATCACAGTGATCGTTAGCATTTGAAATGTGGGTTTGCCATCTAGTGGGCATCTTTGAGTGTATATGCATTATATACACACGTACGACATATAGACACAAACACAGAGTTTCCATCCGTGGTTCTTCCTCTCAGTGCGTTCTCAACACTGAAGGTCAAACAGTATTTTGGACACATTACTCTTTGTAGAAGTGTCTTAGTTTCTGTCTGTCAGGTCGTGTGAATGTTTTATTATGTGTGTGCTTATACACAGAGTCAGGAATAATAGCATGATATGGAGGGTTCTTTCAAACTACACGTACTCTTCCATTTGGCTATTTTCAATTTGAGAATTACTGATCCAGAAAAGAAGGTAGAAAGATATAGCGTCACCATAAAGGCTAAGTGCCTGCTCCCTAGTAGACACTCAGTAAACATTAACTTCCTTCCTCTTCTTCTCCCCCTCTCTCTTTCACCATAAAAGCTCAATTCCAAATTACAATTCAACAGTAATATGTGTATTTGGTGGGTAAAGTGTTACTACACGTGAAGCACGTCATTGTCTACCCCAATACAAAAACGTATAAGACCCAGCTCCTATCTTTAGGATGCCTACAGGAGGAAATGCAAAACTTCATGAGAAAATTCCAGCAGAATATGTCTCAAATGTTTGTTCGAGGCAGATCTTCTAGAAATTAGAATTGGATTTTCTTTTAGGAATAACATTACAGTGATGCTAGTTTTCCCAGACTAAGAAGAAAGACCCTTGTGGCAAGTTCTGAAATGGATATAGGCGAAGCTTGATTTATATTTGAATGGGCAGATATTTATAAGAGAACGGGCCCACAAAGCAAAGGGGAGAAAGTGGTGAGTAAAGGAGACCAGGAGCAGTGTGGGTTGTGTTTTGTGGAAGTTTCAAGAGAAGGAGGATAGAAATTTGGGAGCAGCTACCATATGGTGTGAGATATTGAGAGAAGGTCAGAGAAAGAAGATTTTAAGAGGTTTTGTTATGTATTATGAATGGAATCCCCTTTTGATGTTTTCATGACAGTGCTGTAAAGATTTAAATTGCTTTACTGTTATTTTTGGATGCGGGTTAGTGTTTCTTTGGAAAATACCACCGTGTGGCAGGCTGTGAAGTGGCTTAGCTTTATCTGGAAAACATAAATGGTCAAACCATAAAACTTTAAAATAGATACATTATATTTTCCTTATGTGCCTGAAATCTAAAATCAAACAATCTAAAATGATGAAATTGTATGAAGAATATCTATTATAAAAGTAATACATGTATTTTGTTACCAAATTCAAAAGGTACAGAATGGTATTAAATGGACAAAAAGTAAATGTTTCCTGCTTCATTTCTCAAACCTCTCCTTCACACTCATGTCTTACCACCTTCAAGAGTTTGCTTTTAATTCTTTAGTTAGTTAGTATTATAATTGTGAACTCTGTGCTCATAACACTTTTTTTTTCAAGATTTTATTTGTTTATTTGAGAGAGAGAGAGAGAGAGAGAAAGAGAAAGCACGAGTGGGGGGAAGGTCAGAGGGAGAAACAGACTCCCTGCTGAGCAGGGAGCCTGATGCAGACTTGATCCTGGGACTGGATCCTGGGACTCAATCTTGGGAGTGGATCTTTGGACTCGATCCTGGGACTCCCGGGATCATGACCTGAGCCAAAGGCAGATGCTTAACTGACTGAGCCCCCCTTAACTCCCCCATCCCCATCCCAGGCACCCCAACACTTTCTTGATTTATTTCCTTTATTTGGTGTTCATTAACCCCATATTATGAATGATGAGAAACACATCTTGTTGAGATACTCCATTGTTCTCTCCCTCCATGTGCTTTCTTAATTAAATTATTTCCCATTCTTCCACTGTTTATGATTACAATTTTTTTTAAGTAGGCTCCATGCCCAATGTGGAGCTTGAAATCACAACCCTGAGATCAACAGTCTCATGCCCTATGGAGGCCAGCCACATGCCCCATCACTGTAATTTTAAATACTGTGCTTAACCTTTGAATTCTTGTTCTATCAATATAGGTTGTAACTCTTGATTCACTCTGAAGTAGTATGAGAAAAATAGCACCCTCAAACTAGTCTTTACCCCCTCATTGCCACCCAATGCTCCTAGCCACCACCCAGTTTCTCTCTTCTCTACCTTTACATTTACAATGTTAGGGTTTATAGCATTTGCCTTTTTTTCCTGTTAATATACTTAATTTTCCCGCATTTTATCTACTGATCGTTTCTAAGGATTGAGATCAATAAATTAGTTTATGATGTATAGTTTATGCTCATGCAAATATTATTTCCTACAGAATACAGGGTGATGTGCTCAGTGGATAACCTAATTCCACATCTCTAAACCACTCAAAAGAGAATGAAAAAAACATCAAGGATGACTGGATTCTTCTTTCCTATACTGCCTAACTTGCTCAAATCGTATCATATAGTTTGCCTCCTATTTCATGCTATTTTTTTAAAAAAACTTTTTGTTTTACTTAGAGTTTGCAATTGATTCTCTTTTTAAATTTTAATTTAAATCTTTTTAAATTTTAAATTTTTTTAAAAATATGCTTTTCTCATTAACATAGCTAAGAACTTCCAAATTTTAATTATACGACTTTTTATTTTGTTTGTGGAGAAGTAATAAATGTAATACTACATAGTTTAAAAGGAAATAATAGATATATAGTGAAAAGTTAGTCTTCTTTTCACACTTGTCCCTCAGCCATTTAGTTTTTCTTTTGAGAAGTAACTACTCTTTTTAGTTTTTATGTATTATCTTCGAGATATTTTTTTGCATTTACAAGCATACAAGTATATTTGGGTCTTATCAATGGCAATTAGTTTCTGACTCAGCTATGACAAATGATACTTTATTGAATATCTTTGTGGACACATATGCTGGAATATCTGTAGAATAAATCTCTACGGAAGAATTGTTGGGTCAGAGGTAATGTGCATTTTTTTTTAAAGACTTCATTTATTTATTTATTTTAAAAAAAGATTTTATTTATTTATTTGACAGATAGAGATCACAAGTAGGCAGAGAGGCAGGCAGAAAGAGAGAGAGGAGGAAGCAGGCCCCCTGCTGAGCAGAGAGCCCGATGCAGGACTCGATCCAAGGACCCTGAGACCATGACCCAAGCTGAAGGCAGCGGCTTAACCCACTGAGTCACCCAGGCGCCCCTATTTATTTATTTGACAGACAGAGATTACAAGTAGGCAGAGAGGCAGTCAGAGAGAGGAGGAAGCAGGCTCCCTGCTGAGCAGAGAGCCCGATGCGGGGCTCGATCCCAGGACCCTGAGATCATGACCTGAGCCGAAGGCAGCGGCTTAACCCACTGAGCCACCCAGGCGCCCCTGAATTTCATTTATTTTATAAGAATGAGGATCTTCTCATAAAATAAAGATGCCTTTACATTTTCTTAACTACAAGTTGTTACTTCATATATTTTTCCTGTTTTACTATTGGTTTGTTGAACTTTCTCACTGACTTGTGTTTTTTTTTTTTTTGAAAGATTTTATTTATTTATTTGACAGAGAGAAATCACAAGTAGGTGGAGAGGCAGGCAGAGAGAGAGAGAGGGAAGCAGGCTCTCTGCTGAGCAGAGAGCCCGATGCGGGACTCGATCCCAGGACGCTGAGATCATGACCTGAGCCGAAGGCAGCGGCTTAACCCACTGAGCCACCCAGGCGCCCCGACTTGTGTTTTTTTACATTAAAGAAGTTAATCTTTTATCTGTAATATGACTTATGCTTTCCCCAAATTTGCCTTTTAACTTTTTAAAATGTTTTTGCCATGCAATTAAAAAAAATTTTGAAACGTATCCATGTATTCTTTTTTAATTTATAAGTATCAATCATGTTTATAAAGGAACCCTCCACTTATAGATTATAACAACATTTCTCCCACGTATATCAAATGTTGCTGTGCACGATTTGGTAAGTTTTGGCATATGCATATACATGGTCCTAGGATGGTTCTATTAATTTTTAAAGAAATCTCCATACTGTTTTTCACTGTGGCTGCGCCAATAGTGCATGAAAATTCCTTTTTTCCCCATATCCTGACCAGCCAACACTTGTTGTTCCTTGAGTTTTTTATTTTAGCCATTCTGACAGGTATGGGGTGATATCTCACTGTGGTTTTGATTTGTGTTTTCCCAGTGAAGCGTGATGCTGAGCCTTTTCTTCATGTGTCTGTTGATCATCTGGGTGTCTTTAGGTCTGTTCATACCTTCTGCCCATTTTTAATTTTATTTTTTTTCTTTTTATAAGATTTTATTTATTTATTTGACAGAGAGAAATCACAAGTAGGCAGAGAGGCAGGCAGAGAGAGAGAGAGAGAAAGAGAGAGGAGGAAGCAGGCTCCCTGCCAAGCAGAGAGCCCGATGCGGGACTCGATCCCAGAACCCTGAGATCATAACCTGAGCCGAAGGCAGAGGCTTAACCCACTGAGCCACCCAGGCGCCCCTGCCCATTTTTTTTTTTTAAAGATTTTATTTATTTATTTGACAGAGAGAGAGAGAGCACAAGGAGGGGGAAAGGCTGAGGGAGAAGGAGAAGCAGGCTCCCCGCAGAGCAGAGGAAGCCCCATGTGGGACTCGATCCCAGGACTCTGGGACCATGACCTGAGCCAAAGGCAGTGGCTTAACCAGCTGAGCCACCCAGGTGCCCCATCCCGCCCATTTTTTAATTGGTTTGTTTTTCTGGCTCATGAACAAAGCTTACAATTCTATTCATTTAGGTCTCTTGTTATTCTTTGGGTATTGAGTTGTACAAGTTCTTTGTATATTTTGGATACTAACCCTGTATTGGACATGTCATTTGCAAATGTCTTCTGCCTTTCTGTAGGCTGTCTTTTAGTTTTGTTGATTATTTCATTTGCTATGTAGAAGCTTTTTATTTTGACATAGTTTCAATAGCTTATTTTTGCTTCTGCTTCTCTTGCTCAGGAGACATATCTAGAAAAAAGTTGCTCTAGCCAATGTTGGAGAGATTATGCCTATGCTCTCTTCAAGGATTTTTATGGTTTTAGGTCTCATGTTTAAGTCTTTAATCTTTTTGAGTTTATTATTGCATATGGTGGAAGAAAGTGGTTCAGTTTCATTCTTTTGCATATAGCTGAACATTTTTCCCAATGCCATTTGTCAAAGAGACTGTCTTTTTCCCATTGTGCATTCATTCCTCCTTTGTTGAAAATTAATCGATCATAGAACTGTGGGCTTATTTCTGGGTTTTCTGTTCTATCCCATTGATCTGTGTGTCTATTTTAATACCAGTACTATACAATTTTAATTACTACTTTACAATACTTGAAATCTGGAATTGTGATAACCCAGTTTTTCTTTTTCAAGGTTGTTTTGGCTACTCAAGGTCTTTGGAGGTTCTATACGAATTTTAGGATTATTTATTCTACTCCTTTTTATTTTTATTATTTATTTATTTATTTATTTATTTATTTATTTTATTCTACTCCTTTTTAAAATGTGGCTCAAACTCATCACCCTGAGATCAAGACTGAGCCAGTCAGGCACCCCAGGATTGTTTGTTCTAGTTCTGTGAAATTGCTTTTTGTTTTGATAGGATTGCATTAAATCTGTAGATTGCTTTAGGTAGTATAGACATTTTAATGATAATCTGTTTTTCCAATCCATGAGTTGATTGGAATGTCTTGAAGAAATGTCTTGCCATTTCTTTTTTTTTCTTCTTCTTCTTCTTTTTTTTTTTTTTAATAACACATTAGGGTACTGGAGTTATATTCTTGACTCTGATTAAGCCGGAGCATCTTCCACTTTGTACATGCCTTCTTTTTTTTTTTTTTTTTTCCTTTTTAGAAACACAGGGAGAGAGGGAACACAAGCAGGGGGAGTGGGAGAGAGAGAAGCAGACTCCCCGTTGGGCATGGAGCCCAATGTGGGGCTCAATGCCAGGACTCTGGGATCGTGACCTGAGCCGAAGGCAGATGCCCAACCAACTGAGCCACCCAGGCGCCCAATGTCTTGCCCTTTCTTAACATCATCTTGAATTTCTTTCGTCAGTGTTTTATAGTTTTCAGAGTGCAGGTCTTTCTCCTCTTTGGTTAAATTTGTTCTTAGCTATCTTAATTGTTTTGGGTATAATTATAAACGGGATTGTTTTCCTAATTTCACTTTTCGCTGCTTCATTAGGAACGTATAGGAATACAACTGATTTCTATACTTTGGTTTTGTATCCTGCAGCTTTACTGAATTCATTTATCTGTTCTAGTAGTTTTTTTTGGTGGAGTCTTTAGGATTTTCTATATATAGTATCATGTCATCTGCAAATTTGTGAGAGTGCTTGTTCCTGACCAATTTGGATGCCTTTTATTTCTTTATGTTTTCTAATTGCTGTGCCTAGGACTTCCAGTACTATGTTAAATAAATGTGGTGAGAGTTGACATCCTTGTCTTATTCCTGATCATAAAGGAAAAACTCTCAGTTGCTCCCAATCGAGTATGAATTTGGCTGTGTTTTTTTCTCATACAAGGCCTTTATTGTGTTGAGGTATATTCTCTCTAGACCTACTTTGCAGAGGGTTTTATCATGAATGGTTGTTGTACTTTGTCAAATGCATTTTCTGGACCTGTTGAAATGATCATATGTTTTTATCCTTTCTCTTACTGATGTGACGTATTGTGTTAATTGTTTTGTGGATAGTGAGCCATACTTGCATCCTGGGAATAAATCCCAATTGATTGTGGAATATGATTTTTTAAAATTAATTGTTGGGTTCAATTTGCTAATATATTGTTGAGATTTTTGCATCTATATTCACGAGAGATGTTGGCCTATAATTCAAAATTTTTTGTGGTGACTTTATCTGGTTTTAGTGCTTTTCCATTTTCTAAATAGTGTTTTTCTAAGAGCAATTTTAATTTTTGGAGTCCACTTCAAAAAGTTTCCTTCTATATTTTCTTTTAGACATTTTATAGATTTAAGTTTTACGTTTAGACTTTTCATTCATTTTGAGTTAATTTTTGTACATGTTAAGATGAAGTTTTTATTTTTTTTGACAGACTATCTAGTTGTTCAAGCACTATATATTGAAAAGACTATCCTTTCTCTGCTCAATTGCATTTGTGCCCTTGTCAAAAGTCATATTTACATGACTTTATCTTTGGAATCATTAAAATTTTTTTTTATTAAGTAAAATCTACTCAAACTCATGACCCTGAGATGAAGAGTCACATGTTCCACTGACTGAGCCAGCCAGGTGCTCCTATTCCATTATATTCCATTAATCTATCCATCTTTATGCTTATATTGCACTGTTTTAATGAAGGTAGTCTTATGGTAATTATCGAAATCATATGGTATTCTTTTCCAAAATTGTTTTTAGGAATTCTAGGTCCTTTGCATTTCATTATGATTTTCAGTGTCAGTTTCTGGGAAAAGAAAAACATGTGATTTTTGTTAGAAATGCATTGAACACACCGATCAATTTGGGGAGAGTTGACATAATTTTGAGTCTTCTGACCCATGAACAAAGTTTACAATTCTATTCATTTAGGTCTCTTGAATTTCTTTTAGCAACATTTTGTCATTTTCAGTTTAATACCTTTCACATCTTTCGTCACATTTATCCTTAAGTCTTTCATATTTTTTGATGCTATCTTAAAATTTCAATTTCATTGCCAGTACATAGAATTCAACTCTGTTTTATATACTGATGTTGTATCTTGTATCTCTCCAAACTCATTAGTTTTTGTAGGATTTTTTTTGTATATTATACTGGAATTTCTACAGAGATGATCGCATTATTTACAAAAAAGACCATTTTTCTTCTGGTTTCATCTGGTTTTTCTTTTTTAGTTGACTAATATTTTGAATTACATTTATTGAATTTGAAGGGTGGAATCCCTCTTGGGATGAATCCCCTTTGGTCATGTTGTAGTATCCTTTTTATATATTGTTTAATTTGTTGAAATTATGTTTAGAGTTTTTCTATCTACATATAATGTTGCATAGAAGTAGTGACAGAAGACACCCCCCATCTTGTTCTGATTTTACTGGGAAAACATTCAGTCTTTCACCACTGAATATGATGTTAGTTGTCAGTATTTTGTAAATATCTTTTATCATGTTGAAGAAGTTCTCTCATGTCCCTAGCTTGCCAAAAATTTTTCTTAGGAATAAATATTAGATTTTGCTGAATGTAGCATTTGCACCTATGGCATTGTGTGGTTTTTCTCCTTTGATTTGTTTATATGGTGAATTACTGTTTGATTTTTTTAAAATAATGGTTTTATTTATTTATTTGACAGAGACAGACATAGCAAGAGAGGGAACAAAAGCAGGGGGAGTGGGAGAGGGAGAAGTAGACCTCCTGCCAAGCAGGGAACTAGATGTGAGGCTCTGTCCCAGGACCCTGGGATCATGATCTGAGCTGAAGGCAGACCCTTAACAACTGAGCCACCCAGGAGCCCCTACTCTTTGATTTTTTTTTTTTAAAGATTTTATTTATTTATTTGACAGATCACAAGTAGGCAGAGAGGCAGGCAGAGAGAGAGAGGAGGAAGCAGGCTCCCCGCCGAGCAGAGAGCCCATGCGGGGCTCGATCCCAGGACCCCGAGATCACGACCCGAGCCGAAGGTAGAGGCTTCAACCCACTGAGCCACCCAGGCGCCCCTGATTTTTGAACATTAGACCAATTCTGCAATTTTAGGATGAACCCACCCTACTTGGTCATGTTGTGTTATCCTTTTTTATGCCATTGAATTCAGTTTGCTGAAATTTTGTTTAGTTTTTTTTTTTTTTTTTTTTTTTTGCTTCGATATACGTGGGAGATATTAGTCTATAGTTTTGTTTCTGGTAATATCTTTGGGTTTGGGATTAGGGTAATACTGGCCTCATAGAATGAGTTGGGAAGTACTCCCTTCAACTTCTTGGGAAAACTTTGTGTAGAATTAAGATTATTTCTCATCTAAAAATTAGTACAAATACTAATTTCTAGAGAGTTAGTATTATTTGTTTTAGCTATGTAGGCCTGAAATTTTTGTGTGGGAGGGTTTTTAAGTATAATTTCAGCTTTTAAATAGATATTAGACTTTTTAGGTTATCTACTCTTTTGTGATCTGTGGTAATTTATGTCTTTCAAGGAGTTTGTCCATTTTATCTATGTCATGGAATATATTGACACGAAGTTATTATTGTTCATAATAATCTATTTTTATCCTTTTTTTTCCCACTTCAGACGTAATATGTTGTACTCATAACAAGGTTTGACTTGTCACAAAACATTGTGAATACTCAGTCATCACACTTATGAACTATAAAAAGACCTACTTTTATCCTGAATACCTGTAGAATATGTGGGAATGTCAACTCCGTATTCCTGATATTGATAATTTGTCTTTTCTTCTTTTTTTAACTGATTAATATAGCTAAAGCTTAGTCCATTCTATTGGTTTTCTGAGAACCAGCCTTTGCTTTATTTGATTCTCTCTATTGTTTTCTTCTTTTCTAGTTCATTGGTTCCTGCCTCAGTCTTTATTACTTTCTTTAGTCTGCTTTATGTTTGCCTTGTTCTTTCATTTCTAGGTTTGTAAGGTAGAAGCTGAGATCACTGATATGAGACCTTTTTTCTTTTTTATTTTTTCCTTCTTTTCAAAGATTTTATTTATTCATTTCACAGACAGAGATCACAAGTAGGCAGAGAGACAGAGAAAGGGTAGGAAGCAGGCTTCCCACTGAGCAGAGAGCCCCATGCAGGGCTCAATCCCAGGACCCTGGGATCATGACCTGAGCCGAAGGCAGAGGCTTTAACCCACTGAGCCATCCAGGCACCCCGAGACCTTTTTTTCTAATAGATACATTTAGTGCTATAAGTGTTCCTTTAAGTACTGCATTAATGGCATCTACAAATTCTGATAATGTTGTTTTCATTTTCATTAGGTTCAAAATACTTCTCAATTTCTCTTTTGATTTCTTCTTAAATTTGCCAATTATTTTTTTTTAAAGATTTTATTTATTTACTTGTCTGAGAGAGAGAGAGAGGGCACAAGCGGGGGCGGGGGGCGGGAAGCAGGCTCCCCACTGAACAATTAGCCCAATGGGGGACTCAATTCCAGGACCTGGGATCATGACCTGAGCTGAAGGCGGGTGCTTAACCCATTGAACAACCTGGGAGCCCCTAATCTGCCAGTTATTACAGAAAGGTGTTGTTAGCTTCCAAATAGTTGGGGACTTTCCAAGGATCTTTTTATTATTGATTGCTAATTTAATTTTTCTGTGGTCAGAACATCGGTTGTATGACTTGAATCCTATTGAATTTTATTGAGTCTATGACCTAAAAGAGTTCTCTGTGCATTTGAGAAGAATGTGTATTCTGCTACTGTTGGGTGTTCTATGAATGTCAGGTCAAGTAATTAATAGTATTATTTAAATTTTCTATATCCATACTGATTTTTTGCATACATGATTTAGCAATTATTGAGAGAGGAGTGTTAAAATTTCTGACTATAATTCTGGATTCATCTACTTCTTTGTACAGTTTTATCAGTTTTAACTTCATTTATTTTAAAGCACTAGTATTAGGTTCATAAATGTTTAAGACACTTCTTTCCTCTTGATGAATTGTCCCCTTTATAAAATGACCTTCTTGATCCCTGGTTAATATTCTTTGGTCTGAAATTTATTTTGTTTGATTTTAAAGTAGTTAATCTCATTTTTCCTTTGGCTACTCTTAGCATAGTTTCATTCTTTTCATCCTTTCACTTTTAACTTATTTACTATATTATCTTTTTTTAAGATTTTCTTCATTTTTATTCATTTATTAGACAGAAAGAGAGAGAACCCAAGCAGAAGCAGAGGGAGAAGTGGGATCCCCACAGAGCAGGTGGAGCCCAACGTGGGACTCTATCCCAGAACTCTGGGATCATGACCCCAGATAGAGGCAGTCGCTTAACCACCTGAGACACCCAGGTGCCCCAATATATTGTCTTTATATTTAAAGTGCACTTTTTATAGGCAGCATATGGTTGGGGCTTGCTTTTTTATTCATCCTCACTGTGCTGCTTACACCATTTACATTTAATTTGAGATTAAAGTAGTTAGATTTGCTGTTTGTTTTCTATTTGTCCTGCCTGTTATTTGTTCTCCTGGTTTCCTACTTTCTTTTGGACTAATCAAGTTTCTTCTTGACTTGATTTTATGTCCTCTGTTGCTTTATTAATTATAATTCTTTATTTTGTTATGTTAGTGGTTGCTTAAGGGTTTATAGCATATATATTTATCTATCATAGTGTATCTTAAAGTGATCTTATGCTATTTCACACATAATATAAGAAGTTTACAATATATACTTTAATTTATCCCTTTCTGGCCTATATGATGTTGTCATGTATTTTATTTTTCATTTCTACAAATTTAATTTGAGTCTTCCTCTTTTATTTTCTGTGTCTCTAACTTTTTGAATGTATGGAATGTAGTTATAATAATTGTCTTAATGTTCTTTTCTGGGTTGCTTTTCACTAATTATTCTTCCTCCTACTGATTGTATTTTCTTGATCTTTGCATGATTAATAATCTTTGTTTGGATGCTAGACATTGTGAATTTTACCTCTTTCAGTATTGATTATTTTTATAGCTCTACAAATCTTTTGCTTTGTTCTAGGAGATACTTAAATTATAGAGTATCTCAAAAACTGTTATTGTAGATATTTTGTTTATTGTTTTGTTTTGTTTTAGATACTTTAGTTGGTATGGTACATCTTGTCCTTATTTGTTCTTCTTGGTTGAAAGGGGAAGTCAGGTCATTGCTTTTTTTCCTCTTTGAGATTTAATCTTTTCTCTTTTATTTTCACTTTTTTGAGAGTAAAATGTCAAGGTTTAGAAAAGCTGTAAAAATTATTCAAGGAACACCTGTATACACTTCATCTAGATTCATCAGTTGTTAGCATTTTGCCACATTTATGCATGTTTTCTTTCCCTCGCTCTCTCACATGTAGACTTTAACTGAACCATTTGAAAGAAATTGCAGACATCATGATAATCATTAAATAATTCTTAAGAATAAAGTCACTTTCCTATATAACTATAATACAGTGATCAAATTCAAGGAAGAGCATAGAGGAAGAAGCAGAAATTGCCTTTTATTTTAAAGATTTTATTTATTTATGTATTTATTTTGAGAGAAAGAGAGCAGAGAGAGGGGCAAAGGGAGAGGGATAGAATCTCAAGCAGACTCTACCCTGAGAATGGAGCCTAATGTAGGGCTCAATCTCATGACCTTGAGATCATGACCTGAGTCAAAATTAAGAGGCAGTAACTGACTGAGCCATCTAGGAACTCCCAGAAATTGCCTTTTAAAGGCTGGGTTCAGAAATAAATAAATGTATGTATGTATGTATGTATGTATTACATACGTAGGTATGCTGGGTTCAGAATTGGCGCTCCCTTACTTCCACTCTATTCCATTTGTCAAAGTAGTCATAGGCTAACCCAGATTAACACGGAAGGGAAATATGCACCCATTTTTCACCCAGAGGAATGTCAAAGAATTCCAGGCTACTTTTAATCCTATCACACTGTATATATTCACTTCCTATTGCCTCAGTAACATACTTTGCAGCAACTTTTTTTCAATCCAGAAATTCAGATATCAAATCTCTTTGGTCTCCTTTATTCTAAAAACAGTTTTTAAAATTTTTCTTGTCTTTTATTACATTGAAATTTTTGAGGTATGCAGACCAGTTTTTTCATAGAATGCCCCTTAATTTGGGCTTATCTGTTTCCTCATGACTAAATTCCAATTCTGTATTTTTGGCAGGAATACAATGAAGGTGATGTCATGTCCTTAGAATACCACCTCACATGTGATGCCAATTTGTACTACTGGTGAACTTAACTTTGAGTACTTGATTAAGGTGGTACCTGCCAGACTTCTCCAAAGTACTGGTACTCTATTTCCATCTTAATTGGTAAGTAATCTCCAGGAATGTCCTTTTATCTTCTTTTCCTTTAAATTAAAAAAAAAAAAAAAGTCCTGTATTCTGTCTTAGAGAATCCCTTAATCTGTGGTGTATCAGTTCTTCTGACTGTCACTTAAGTGTGACCGCCTACTTGTGGCAATTTTTTTATTGCTGTTAAATTGCATTTGTGTGAATCTTATGAGACTGAATCAAGCGGTTTCTTGTGAATTTCTATTGCTTCTGCTTAGAGCACAGGAGACTTGGTAACTCTTTAAAGGCCCAGTTCTCCTGCTTAGAATTCAATGACTTAGTTCTGGTTCTTCCATGGTTTTTTCCTTCTAGGATGGGGTAATTCTTGGAGAATCTCTTACTTTCCCGAGCGTAGTAGGGTGCCCTGGAGAATCTGGCCTGTTATCTTGCCTGCCTAAGCAGAAAAAAACACCGTGATTTTTCACTTAAATCTTTAGTTATAAATATGGTTCTGTCTTGACTTTATGTTATGGAATCTTGGAAGAAGTTAGGATTCCTCACAATTTATTCAGTTAATATTCTTAATCGTCCTGCGAAATGGGAAAAGCACGTAAATTGGTGCATTATGTAGTTGAGAAAACTGAAAGCTCTCAGAGTGATGTAAGGAAAGTTTACTAATAATCTCTGAATCCTCAGTTTCCTCCTCATCTGTAAAACCAGAACTAACCATCTCTTTGAACTAACCGATACTCTATGAGCATTTACGGGGATGAATGTGGGAAGCACCGAGCACCTAGCTCAGTATTATTAGCAACAAGGCTTTAAGAGCACTCAAAAGACAACATGTACACCCCTCTTTCTCCCTCCCAGTTCTCCCATCGCCCGGGTGGGGTCCGTCTGGCTGGGGCCGGAGCGCCACGCTTGCAGACACCGGTAGACCCGCCCCCAGGACCCGGCCGACGCGACTCTCGGGGCGGGCAGGGGGCGGAGCCCGTACTCGGGAACCTCCTCCTGGGCGGCGGGGGCGGCCCACATGGCCCCTCTCGCCTCCTCCCCTTTATCCGGGAGGCGCTCACGGCGGCCGCGTCTGCGGTGAGTACGCGGGGCCTGGGCTCCGCGGCCGCCTGGGACGCGCAGTCCGGGGCGGAGTGTGTGTGTTTGTGGGGTGGGGTGAGGAGGGGGGTGCGGTGGCGGGCGCGGCGTGGGCATCGCTGTGGGGCGCACCGGGCTTGGTCCCGCGCTGGGGCTGGGTGCGCGGGGAGCCGGCGCGGCCGGGCGCGGTGGGGGCCGTCTGGCCTCTGCCCCAGCGGTGGGGCCGGACTAGGGGCCTGCGGAGGCTCAGGTGCCCCGCGCCACCGCGGCGCTCCCTGTGCTGTCGGCTGGGGGGGGGGGCGGGTATCGGGGGGGCCGGGGGCTGGTCAGGCGAGCTACTGCCAAGTGGGGAGAGATTCAGGGGTCGCCTCACGAATCTGGGGTCGTCCTCCAGCACCTCTTTTGCCGCGGGCGCATCTACGTGGAAAAGCCCCTTCCTCCTCGGAGTCCTTTTTCCCAGGGTTTCTCCTAGGAAACCGATCAGCTGATCCCAGCCTGGGGCCTGCTGTGGCCCTCGAGTTGTCAGAGTCACCTGGATTTTAAAGTACTTCAGGGACACCTGCCGGGAGTCGGGCTCTCAGTCCATCCCCCGTCTTTCGGTCGGTGTCAGTAGATCGGTCTTCCGTTAGATAAGGGCGAACTCTAGTTTGAAAAGAATGGAAAAGTCCAGGAAGACTGGGACTGAGAAAAGGCCTTTGGATTGCTAGCTTTAGGAGAACAATTATCAACAAAGTGGGCGTGCGTTGGGTTGCAAAATGATCCAGAGTGGGGGAGGGTTGAGGACCTGGAGGCGCTCAGGGCCCTGGGAGGGTTCTGCAGCCCTTTGGTGATGAAAAGGAGGAGCAAGAAAATAGTAATTTGAGGATTGACGAGAGGGGAGGGAGTATGTGTGTTTTAATTTTGTAATTTCTAAGTTTTTTAAGACAGGAAGATAACATGTTGGAGATGCAAGAAAGTCAAGGAATCGTGGATAGGAATGTATATTATTTAGGGCCCAGGCCGAGATATAGGGCTTAAAAAGAGGGGTGGAGTGCTATCCTAGGCGGGAGGGCTGAGCAGGAGTGCTGGAATTTGTCTCTAAGGGAGCAGATAATGCTCCATTGGACCATAGTTTATCTTTTTGGAATTTTATCTTCTAGAGCAAGATTAGCCTTTAAACCCCACAAAATTGCAAAAATTTTCAGGTTCCTGTCTGTGTGCCTTGATCAGATTAGAAACATCTGTTAGAGAGAAGTACTGAATTGTTTGACCATGTAATCTGGGGCGGGGGGGGGGGGTTAGACGAACTCTGTTACTGTATTTTATATACCCCTTGATAGAGTAAGTATTTAGTATCTACTTTAAACTGAGCTGATAATAATGGGTGCTTTTTCCAGAGATGCATACAAATAATTTGAGAGCTAACTATCTCTTCGAAGATCTTTTATTCAGAGTGGGAACATCAAAAGCAAGTCAGTGGTGGTTTTGTTCTCTTTTTTAAGCCATCAAGAGACAGAAACATACCTAGGTTCCTGTTGAAAACGAGATTCCTAAAATCACCTCAAACCCTTGAAATAAAAGTGTCTGGCAGTAGAACCTAGGAAAAGGAATTTCAAACTGAGACTGAAGTATTCTCTGGCATTGAAAATTATTGACAGCCTCTAAGGTTTTTTTTTTTTTTTTTTTGGGCTGTGTGTGTGTGTGTGTTTAGATTTGGGCTTGTTGGGGCCTCTTTAGAACAGATCTTTTTTTTTTTTTTTTTTTAAAGATTTTATTTATTTATTTGACAGAGAGAGATCACAAGTAGGCAGAGAGGCAGGCAGAGAGAGAGGAGGAAGCAGGCTCCCTGCTGAGCAGAGAGCCCGATGCGGGACTCGATCCCAGGACTCTGAGATCATGACCTGAGCCGGAAGCAGCGGCTTAACCCACTGAGCCACCCAGGCGCCCAAGAACAGATCTTCTTTAGAGCAGATCTTCTTAAAAGTTATATGAATGAATTGCTGCCAAACTTACATAACTGAAAGTTAAAATCCTGTCTATTGTGTTATCTCTAAAATTTAATGTATTTTGAAGGGACTCTAGATAGTCATTTTATGAGAAAAAACCAACAGACAGGGGAAAAAACACAATTTCCCTAATCCTATTATTGACAAACAGCCTTTGACAAACGCCTTTTGGCATTTTATATATAAAAGACATATACGCCATACATAGAATAATTGGAACTATATATGTATGTTTTTATATTCTGGGTTTTTTTTTTTCCCACTTTGCTATCATGAGCCCATGTAGTTAAGTTTGTTTGTTTTTGTTTTTATTTATTTATTTATTTTATTATTTATTTAAAATTTTTTTAAGTTTTTTTTTTTTTTTTTGACAGAGAGAGATCACAAGTAGGCAGAGAGGCAGGCAGAGAGAGGAAGGGAAGCAGGCTCCCTGCTGAGCAGAGAGCCCGATGCAGGGCTCCATCCCAGGACCCTGAGATCATGACCCAAGCCGAAGGCAGCAGCTTAACCCACTGAGCCACCCAGGCGCCCTGTTTTTGTTTTTAAAGGTTTTATTTATTTATTTGAGAGAAAGAGTGAGAGAGGGAAAGGGTGTGTGTACAAATGGTGTGCGGCCAGGGAGAGAGAGAAGCAGACTCACCGCTGAGCAGGGAGCCCTATTTGGGGCTCAATACCAGGACCCTGAGATCATGCCCTGAGCAGAAGACAGAGGCTCAACCAGCTGAGCCACCCAGGTGTCCCCCATGTGGTTAAGTTTTTTAAACTTTTTTTAAATAAAAGCATATGTTCCAGCATATGGAGGTACTGTAATTAATTAAATCAGCTCCATATTGTTAACATTCTGATTCTTTTCAATTTTGGGTTATTTTTATAATGTTGGCTTGAATATTGTGGTCTGCCTTTCTGATTGTTTCCTCAGAATAAGTTACTAAATGATGGAATCAAAAGCTATTCAAATGCATTTTAACAGTCTCATTTTTAAGTAATATGTACAGCGGTGTGGGGCTTGAACTCACAACCCTGAGATTAAGAGTCACATGCTCTACTGGCAGAGCCAGTCAGGTGCCCCTCACAGATCTTCTTACTGCTTGTCTTCACTAGAAGGAAAATGAACATTTCTGAAGGATCTCTTACATTCTAGGCCCGTTCTCTCATTTCAGTGGTTCTCAAATTTTAATGGGTAGAAGAATCACCTGGGGAGCTTATTAAAAATTCATTTTTCTGAGTCCCACACCTAGGTGTTCTGACCCATTAGCCGCTGGAGTAGGGCCCAGGAGCCTGCAATTTTAACAGATTTCCCACTGTATTTGCTGGGGGCATACTGGGAACCACATGTTAAACATGCTTTTTAAATAAATGCCAGGGGTCCCTGGGTGGCTCAGTCAATTAAGAGGCTGCCTTTGTCATGGGTGATGGGTCATGGGTCCTGGGATCGAGCTCCCTGTCAGGCTCCCTGCTCAGTGGGGAGCCTGCTTCTCTTCTTCCTCTGCCTTCTGCTCTCCCTGCTTGTGCTCTTTCTCTGTCAAGTAAATAAATAAAATCTTTTTTTTTTTAAAGATTTTATTTATTTATTTGACAGAGAGAGATCACAGTAGACAGAGAGGCAGGCAGAGAGAGAGAGAGGGAAGCAGGCTCCCTGCTGAGCAGAGAGCCCGATATGGGACTCAATCCCAGGACCCTGAGATCATGACCTGAGCTGAAGGCAGCAGCTTAACCCACTGAGCCACCCAGGTGCCCCAATAAATAAAATCTTTTAAAAAAATTAAATAAATGGCAAAGCAGACTCAGAAATTTTGTTCACTTGCCCAAGCCATTCATGCATCTGGTAACAAAATTTGAACTAAGCTCTTTGTGACTTCAGAGCCTTGTTTTTCCCATTTCCTTAGGCCTTGTCAAGCCTTCTCATTGGTGTGCCCCTAATGACTGCAGAAAGGGAACTCTGACCCGCACCCCCCCCCCCCGGCTCTCTGCGGTACCTGAACTTGACTCCCAAGTTTACCTTGAATCTCCATTAAACTTCCCCATCAGAAATTCTTTTGGATTCTGTTATGCCGTCTAACATATGCTATATAAGAAAACTTTAGTCTTTTGCTACAAATTTACATTTACTTCGTGTTTCCTGACCATTTGGGGGCAACTCTTGCTGCTCTAAAATGGGTAATGCGGAGTCATCAGGCAGCTCTTGCCTGCAGTTGGGGGCTGTGGTCCAGTGTGCCCCGTGGCTTCAGAATGGGAGAGACAGTCAAATGGGAAGGGACAGTCTGATTCCTTTCAGAATCAGGAGGGAGAAGCACTGCTTTTGAATATTCAGCAGAAAGTGGTGGGCATGACCAAGAGAAAGTACCGTTTATTAGAGAGGAAGCTCTTTACCCTTAGAAAAGTGATGGTGTTAGTAAATACAAGGGAGCTAGCGTGGGGGTGAGCTTTTTTCAGTTTTTAAATGTTCCCATAATGGAATTTTCGACCCATTTAATTTTTTCCCTTTTCTTTTAAAAATTTTTAAAAAGATTGTATTTATTTATTTAACAGAAAGAGAGAGCACACAAGCAGGGGGAGAGTCACGCAGAGGGAGAGGGAGAAGGAGAAGCAGGCTTCTTGCTGAGCAAGGAGCCCAACATGTGGGACTGGATTTCAGGACCCTGGGATCATGACCTGAGCCGAAGGCAGCCACCTAACTGACTGAGCCATCCAGGCTCCCCAGTTTTTTCTTCTTTCTTAATGTTTATTTTTTCTTACATCCCACCCCCCACCCAGTCTCATCAGTTTTTAGAAGTTGCCTGGAGTGATGGTGAGACCTTATGTATTTCAACTAGTATACTCTAGATAGTCAGTAGTTATTTACCAAATTCAGCACTGCTATGTCAGGTCAGATTGAGGTCTAGGAATACAAAAAAACAGTGATTCTCTTTGAGAATGAAGTTAATTTTACTGTCCTATGTTGACTTGGGTTATAGTCAGTCTGACTTTTAAAATTTTAACTTTTTTTTTTTTTAAATTTATTTATTTATTTGAGAGAGAGAGACAGTGAGAGAGAGCACGAGCAAGGAGAAGGTCAGAGAGCGAAGCAGACTCCCCATGGAGCTGGGAGCCTGATGCGGGACTCGATCCCGGGACTCCAGGATCACGCCCTGAGCCGAAGGCAGTCGTCCAACCAACTGAGCCACCCAGGCGTCCCTAAAATTTTAACTTTTAATTAAGTTTAGGCTTAGAGAAAAGTTTCAAACATGGTACAGAGAAACCCTCAACTTTCCTTAATATTAGACCATTACACAACCATGGTTCAATTATCAATACTATTAACTGAACTCCAGATATTGTTTGAATTTCATTAACTTACCTGCTAATAATTTTTTTGTTGTTTTTCTGATATTCTCTCCAGAATCCTACATTGCATTTAGTTATTTCTCCTCAGTCTCTTCCATCTGAGACAGTTCCTCAGTTTTTCCTTGTCTATCATTACTTTGACCATTTTGAAGAGTGCTGATTAGTTATTTTGGGGAATTTAAAAGATCATTGATTCATGAGGTTGATAGGTCATATCACTGGTAGTAGTGAGGGTGAATTCTGTGTTTCTCCACTGTGAAGTTACTGTCTTTCCCTGGGCAACTAGTAATTATCTTGGGCGACATACTTTGAGACTATACAAATTCTGTTTATCCTGTTTATCCTCAGATTTTCACCTACTCATGTTAATACCCATTGATGGATCTTGTCTGCAACAATTCTTACAGTAGTGTTTGCCTAGTGGTGATTATTTTTCCATCTCCTGCTTCCTTATTAGTTGAGAGGTTCCTGGAAGAACTGCCGTTTTCCTCCCTTTTATTTATTTGATCATTTGGATCAGTATGGACTCAAGGATACTCATTTTTTTTCTGTGGGTTAAAATACAATGCCATCATTATTTTCTTGCTCAAATGCTTCCAGTTTTGGCCATTCAGAGCTTAGTCTTTGAGTTTAAATGATTTGTACTTGTAAGTGGCTGTCATCCTTACATTTCCCCCCACTTTACCCCCACCCAGGGAACGATTGGGGTCTGGGCAGTGATCACTCAGAAGCCAGGTAGAGGAGATGAATACCACAGGCCCAAAGAAGGTAGAACAACGTGTGTGCAAACACAGCTCTCAGGAACTCTGCAGGAATAAGAGGAATAGCAAAATATCATCCTTTCCCCTTTGATGCTCCAGAGGCCCAAGGGAGTAGGATCACTTGCCTGGGGCCGTATCATGCCCACTCTGAGATGCCTTGTGCTTGCAGATGGGTTTGGAAACCACATGGGTTTAGAAGGCTCAGTTGGCACTCTTAGCTGCTAAATGAAGACCACACCCTTTCTTCCTGGTGCATAAATGTGTAGTAGTAAATATTTATGAAGTGACACCTGGTATCCTCCCTCCCGCCCCCATGATACAAAAATGTGTATGTGTGGAGATTCTCCAAAAATGATATTTAGTGCTCATGCTGATTTATCTTTTGTTAATGGCTTATCTTCTTTGCTAGATATATTTGTTTCATTATTAGGGGAAATTTCAAGCATACACGAAAGTAGAGAGAAAAGGAAAATGAACCCTTAGGTACCTATTACCTAGTTTCAATACATCTCAGTATTTTGCCAATCTAATTTCATCTATTCCTCCATTTTCAGGGGATGGGGCTGGCATATTTTAAAACAAACAGTTATCAAAGTCTAAGAAAGGATTGAAATAAACTCTGTGTGTAAGGACGCTACCTTAACTCCCTTTTTTATCCCCTCGGTGCCTAGTACTATGCCTGTTAATAGCAGATGCTCAGAAAAGACTGGTTGCATTGGGAGTAGGAAAAAGAAAATGTGTGAAAACATCATTTTGAACTATAGGGCCGACTTCTAGGAAATACTTCTTGCCCTAAAATAACTTCTTTCACATTACCTGAATTTAGTGTCTATAGTCAGAATTTTCCTATCACTTTTTTTTTTTTTTTTAAAAAAGAAAACTCTTTCCAAGGGCAGGTTCAGGGTCTCTCAATTACTTATATGTTACTATAAATAAGTCTCATCTAGTGACATTTTCCCAAACATTAGCCAAGAGTTACCAGCCTTCAAAAGAACTTTCTTTCTTTTTCTTCTTCTTTTTTTTTTTTAATATTTTAGTCATTTATTTGATAGAGAGAGACACAGTGAGAGAGGGAACACAGCAGGGGGAGTGGGAGAGGGAGAAACAGGCTTCCCACTGAGCAGGGAGCCTGATGCGGGGCTGGATCCCAGGATCCTGGGCTTATGACCGGAGCCGAAGGCAGACGCCTAGCCCACTGAGCCATCCAGGTGCCCCCAAAAGAACTTTCTTTTGAAAATCATTATTTTTTCAATTGTAAAGGTAATAGAAACCCATTAAAAGAGAAATAGGAAATAACAGGGAAATGGAAAATAAAAATTAGCTGTGTGTCAACATGTAATTCTATGTTAATGTTAATGTAACATTATCATGGTTAGCAGTCTGGTAAAGTTTGAGCATGAATCACATTGGTAAACAGCTGAATGATTACTATGTTCCTGGGAATGTACCAGGTGTGTTTGGGTGTATTCTCTCATTAAATTTTTATGGCAACATTTTTTTAAAAGATTTTATTTATTTATTCAACAGAGAGCACAGAAGCAGGGGGAGTGGCAGGCAGAGGGAGGGAGAAGCAGGTTCCCCACTGAGTGAGCCCAATGTGGGGCTCGATCCCAGAATCATGACTTGAGCCGAAGGCAGATGCTTAGCTGACTGAGCCACCGGGGTGCCCCTCTTATGGCAACGTTTTAAGATGTGTGTGTGTGTGTGTGTGTATTTATGTTTGACAGCTTGATAAACATGGTGAGCGGGATTGCCTTCAGGCACTTGGCCCATAAGCAGGCTGGGTGGGAGCTCTCTCTTAAAAGACTGTTGGATGGATGTCACAGACCCTTCACACCTCACATTTTTACCCCCAGGAACCAAGGAGACCTCACATGTCAGCTTCCTTCATGCTGGCTCCCTAGACAGTCGGTTTTGAGAATGGCACTAAGACTTAGAAGAAGGGGGAAGTGATTATTTTTAACTAGATCCAGTCAAGAAGCCACATTACCAGTGAAGCTCTAATAAGTAATCCTTAAGAATGACCCCTTGCTTTTAAAATACATTTCTTTTCTTTGGCCAAATTCCATGGGCTGCAGTTTAGCAATATTTGTCTACGATTTTTCCCAGCTTGCTCCTGGTTGGGTGGAGGTTAAATCTCTCTAAGCCATTCTCCCTCCTACTATAACAGGACGGGGTGCTGGACTTGCGTGCGTTCTTGTCCTTTCTGCTTTTAACACTGTGTAACCTCTGTGGTGGGAAGTCTCTTCAGCCAGGGGACTGTTCCTCTCTAAGCAGCTCTTAGAAAAACAATGTTCTCAGTCTAAATTTTCCAAGAATGAGATGGAAGTGTTGAATCACTGTATTGTATACCTGAAACTAAAATTACACTGTGTGTTAACTAACTGGAATTTAAATAAAGAAGAAAAACACTATTGCTGATTCCTGCAGTTAAGTGCCCAGGAGGTTTTCTGATTGGTCCCAGGAACCCGCAGTCTTCCTGGAGGGAAGAGAACAGATGCAGGAAGCTCATGAACATGGTGCCAAGGAGAGGGACAGGGGGTTGCAGGAGAGATGGAAGGAAGCCGGAGGGAACTCTGCATATTTCAAGGGTTAGCGTTGGGAGCATCCAGGACCTAGGTGAGGAGAGAGATCGGAATGCTCATGTGAAGGTAATTGTAGAAAGCTTTGGGCCCGGCCTTGCGGACTCAGACCCCAGCTCCACCACTTACTAGTTGTGTGGTGGAGGGCAAGTTCCTTAATCTCTCTAAACCTTCGTTTTTCTCCTCTGTAAAATGAAGAGATTAATGATTCTTACCTCGCAAGGTTGAGAATGAGAATTAGGTAAATTAATACAAGCGATTTAACCCCAGTGCATGCCACAGAGTAAATGCACCAATAAATCACCCTTCTTACTAGCCGTTATTACTGCCTTCAGCATCAATTTCTTAGGATACTTTCGCAAGACCCTAAACACGGGCCATATTGTTTAATTGCTTCCTGAGTCAAATTTTCTCTTAATGTGGCTTGACCCAGGGACCTGACCTCCCTTTATAACATTGAATGTGGTGAGAAATGCTTTCTAGGTATCCTTTGAACTAACCTAGAGCTAAATTTTTGGAATGCAACCATTCAGTAAGTAGGGGACTATCTTGAGAGGTGCAAAGCTTGTTTTGTTTTTGTTTTTCACAGTGAATTACCACATCCTTATGTCTAATTTGAAAAAGCGAACACTGGCACCTGGGTGGCTCAGTGGATAAAGTGTCTGCCTTGGCCTCAGGTCATGATCACGGGGTCCTGGGATCCAGCCCCATGTTGGTCTCTCTGTTCAATGGGGGAGTTTGCTTTGTCCTCTGCTACCACCACCCTGGCTTCTGCTCTGTGTGTTCTCTCTCTCTCTCATTCTCTCCCTCTCAAATAAATAAAATCTTAAAACAAAACTCAACAAAAAACCAGTTTAAAAACTGTTTTTATTATGAAAAGACTGAAGTACATCGTACAAAAATTCCAAAAATAAAAGAGAGAAAAATACTGTTGGCTAATCCCATACTCCTAATGCAATTATTGTTAGCTTTGGGCTATATTTCTATATATTTTATTTCTGTAATTCTAGTGGTAGTCATATACACATACAGCGTTTATTTCTGTTTTCCTTTTTATTACTTAAGATTTAATCATACCTGTTTTCATGTCATTACTTGGCACAGAAAATATTTTGGTCTCCCTTCTATCCATTTAACTAAGGATATGTTTGGCTATGAAGACGGTCACTGCCCTGGCTTTCTTTAGCATTTTCTGCACCCTTGTGATAGCACGCTTAGAATTTGAGAAGAGAGGTGATTTTGGCAATGGAACGAGGATGTGGGGGGAGTTGCTGGCTGTCCCCACGGGGGGTGCTTGCCAAGTAGCCTTCATCACCTTCGCGCCTTCACTGTGGCCCAGGGTGGGCCCTCTCCTTTGTGGCCTCTGAAATCGGATTTTTTCAATAATTAAGTGCATAGCTGCCTCGCAGAGGTGATTCATACGATCTCACCGCACACTTGCACAGTATGAAATCAGAATGGCCGTTCATCGGCTGACAGTGAGAATAGTTTAGTAGCATGATGCTCGTGGTAGCCACCGGTGTGTCCACCTGTTGGCTGGCCTTGGTCTCGAATCACTTAATGGACGTAATATGCCAACAACAGCAGTGATTTTGTGACCACTGAGTTGGTGCTCACTATGCATCAGAAGGGGGGCTGACACTACGTGTTAATACATGAGGTCATTCAGTCTCACCATAACCTCTCCGGGGAGGTACTATTTTTATCCCCATTTTACAGGTGAGGAGACTAAGGCTCAGTTAAGTGACAGGCTTGAGGTGTCATGGCTGATACGTGGTGGAGCTGTCGTTTCTGTCTAAATTCAAACTCCTTAGGATAAATGCTGCACTGTAGTCTGCCTGTTAGTCATACAGATTACCGAGCCTCTGTGTCAACATCCTCTTATGTTTCTTGCCCTCACCCGCAACCTGTTGGGATGTGCCCTGTGCCAGTGCCTCTTTGTGAATATAACATTTATAGCTAAAACAGCTTTGGTTTTTATTGCCTGCTGTTGAGGAACAAGTTTTTCTAGCTGTCACAGAGAAGAGCTTTTGTCTTTTTCCTTATTTTCTCTTTGGGTCAAAATAAAAGATTTTACATGTTATTAACCTTGTCTTCCTTTTTCTTTTTTTAAGATTTTATTTACTTGTCAGAGAGAGAGAGAGAGAGCACAATCAAGGGAAATGGTGGAGGGAGAGGGAGAATCTGGTTCCCTGCTGAGAGTGTAAGCCCGATTCGGGGCTCGATCCCAGTACCCTGGGATTATGACGTGGGCCAAAGGTAGAGGCTTAACTGACTGAGCCACCCAGAAATCCCTGTCAACCTTATCTTCAAGTTGTGCTAGGAAGGGGCCATTAAAGAAAAAATGGAGGGGGGAAATATTTTGGGCTGTGCCCCCCTCAGAGCTGAGGAGTCATTCGCGGTCTCTTCTTTACCTTCGCCTCCTGTGTAACATCTCGAAACGCCTTTCTTCTTGGGAGACAGACAGCCTGGGTGGTAACCTGGAGAGAATTCCTGGGGTATATAGATGGTCAGAACCCTCGAGCCCTGAAATCTCTGATTTTCGGACCTCCGAGCCCCCGTTGGAGCGTTCCCATTATTGTTAGTCAAGACCCACTGGGGATAGGTTTTCAGTCTCTGCTGGTGTGTATCATTGAGGATAGGATTTCCATGTGAAACAAAATGTCTTTGTGATTGCCTTTCAGAGGCTGCTGGAACAGAACTACTGAGCAAAAGCGGGCATCCTGTCGCTGGTTGTTGCCAAATTTGCCATCGGTTTGGGAAAGTAGAGCTGAAGCTTCCCGCCTGCAGTGAAGCTGAGAGAGATACATACTGCTCCCAGTATAACAGACATGGGCTACCTGCTGACTTTCCACCTCTCCTACAAAGTCCGGTTACTGTTGCTTTTTCTCCTGTGCCTGACAGTGGTTGGGTGGGCCACCAGTAACTACTTTGTGGGGGCTATTCAAGACATTCCTAAAGCAAAGGACTTCATGGCTAATTTCAACAAGGTCCTGGTTTGGGGGAAGGAAGAAACTCTGACTAAAGAAAACTCTGTGAAAAAAGCAGACTTGGATGACTGCCCTTCTGTGTCTCCGCACCTCAGTAAGGCTTTGCATGTTTTCTTTTTTACAAGTGCTGTGTAGACTTTTTAGTTAAAGTAACGTTTCTACAGAAAAACACAAAAATCAGCAGCGTGCAGCTTGGTGAAGTTACGCAAAATGAACCTATGTGTATGATAGGTGTGTAAATTAAGAAATGAACCCTGGAAATTCTCATGCTTCTTTCAGTCATGACCCTTACTTCAAGATTCCAACACCAGGCATTTTCCTGTTTTTTAAACTTTACATCATCAGAAACATGCACTGTGGTCTCTCCTGTGTCTGGCTTCTGTTGTTCAGTTTTGTGTGTGTGAGGTGTATCCATAGTGCTGTGTGCATGCCATCTTCCATTATATGAATATGCCCAGTTTTACTACCAAGCCACTGGAGCCTCAGACCCACTTATCAGTGGACTGTATTTAGTTTACAAGTCTGCCAGATGAACTGGGGGTCCGTTGATCTAGGCTGGTGGCTCTGCTCCATGGGTCTCACGTTCTCCTTCTGGGACCAGTGAGCTAGCCTGGGTCTGTCCTTCTCCTGGCATCCACAGAGCACAGGTGGAGAAATCCTCTCCTGTCACATCTGTGAACATTCCCTTGGCCAAAAGTATAGAGTCAAGGGAAAGACCGAGTGGGTTTTTCATGGTTGTCTTTAGTGTTTCTTTCTTTCTTTAATAACGTTCTGATTTCCCTTGGTGTCTTGCCTTTCTATTTAAAATTAACAGCAAGTTGGTTTTATTGAACACGTTGATTAGAGAGGGGAAACTCCACAGAGATATTAGAAATAACCCACAGAGATTCTATGAGGCCTCTGATTCTCCAGACTGTCAAAGTGCTTGTAGTTCTCCAGATACTCCTCCGAGCCTTAAATTGTTTCCTCTTTCCAGAATGCCTTTTCTCAATCTATGATTGCCTGGTGGATTTCTCTTTGATCATCAAAAATCCAATTTAGAGAGAAGTCCATATGCTAAAGCAGCCCTCTGTGGGGTGGCTTCTTGCTCTTAGCTGCAGAAACACCTGCAGACCTTCTTTCCTAATTGAATCACAATCTTGTACCATGTTCCTGTTGTCATACTTCTTCCCTTTAACTCAGTCTTGGAAAAACCAAATATTATTTCTGATCATGGGGTCCTGATTGTGTTGTGAGGGAGATTATTTTGCTCACAACTGATACAAGTTCAGATGGGAGAATGGGTTGTTAAAAGGCAGATCTGTGTTACCTCCTTTGTTCAAAATTCTCACAACATATTTAAACAATAAAAGTATTCCTAAAAAGAGATGGGCAGTGACCCAGTATGGAGGCAGTACCTGGATTGAGAGGGTGACAAAAGTAGTGATGAATTAAGATGGACCGAGAAGGGACAGAATTTGAGAAGATGCTATGCGCAGGGCGGGGAGACTGATAGAGGGAGCAGAAGCAGGCCCTGTAGGAGGTTAGGGCACCTACAAAGTTAAGACAGGGAGAAAGTGAGCAAGGGGACCAAGTTGGTATCAGACCTGTTGCAGGGGGCTCTTTCAGGGGTCAAGAATGGAGGCTTAGGTTCACTCAGATGGTGGGTTTGTTCACAGGCCACATAGGAAGCCTTGTCAACACCATCCCCTCCCAGCAGCTCTGGTAGCTTGCCTTTCACACAACTCATTTTCTTTTCTTTTCTTTTTTTTTAAAGATTTTATTTATTTATTTGTCAGAGAGAGCGCCCACTCACACAAGCAGGGGGAGGAGCAGAGGCAGAGAGAGAAGCAGTCTCCCTGCTGAGCAAGGAGCCCCGGGACTCAATCCCAAGACCCTGGGATCATGACCTGAGCCGAAGACACCGGCTTAACTGACTGAGCCATCCAGGCATCCCCATGCAACTCATTTTCCTACTGGTGGCTTTTCAGGCATCGCTGCCTGCCAGCTCTGCACCTCACACCTTCAGGAAAGGCTCTTCCTTACGGGCCAGTAGGTCTCTCTAGGCAGCTGGAAGCAGTTATTTGCCCTTGGTGCTGCTGGGCTGAGCCTTTGAACTGCTTCAGGGACCCTGGCACCTCATCTAAGCAGCCATGGCCAGGCAGGGGTAGTCCCAAGGAGCAAGGCATGGGGGCTCACACATTGGGAGGGCCGGTGACTGCCTTGCTCCAGAGAGGAGTGCACAACATGCCAGCATCTGCAGATGTTAGAGCCTGAGTGGTGTATATGGAGTTTCAAAAATGCATGGCTGAGTTCTCTGACCGGAGTTCTGCCTCCTCTCTCACCAGTCAGTATTTGCTCTTAATTCAGATTGAGGATGAGGGCTGGTCGCTTTGGCCTAATCTGTAAAGCTTTGCACGAGGTTGGTTACCGTGCATGGCCTTGGCTTTCATCCACTCAGGTTGTGTCCAGACTCAATGGGCAAAGGCGGTATTGGGGGCATCTGTTACCATGGCCCAGGGGAGAGTTAGGGTGTTGTGTCTACATGCTGCTGTTGGGTGAGGCGTGAGGCTGGTTGCTGTTTGATTTCATGGTTTTACTTACCTTCAGTGACCTAGGATAGCTTCCTGGAGCTCAGGGACAGAGTGGGAGAATGGCCTTGCCCATGAGCTTGATCCCATGGAGTGCTCCTGATTTGTAAGGGACTTGACCCTCCTTTGGAATTTTGAGAAGGAAACAAGGATTTGAGCAATTTGTAGTTACTTAGTCTAGCCCTGACCTCTGCTCTTTACCAGAGCCGCAGGGACAGAATGCTATCTCCCCCTCACGGATGAGTCGCAGACCCAGAGTCGCTTACCCAGCTGCAAGAGAATGCTCTTATGTGTCATTTACTTCCTTTTGCAGCTGGGAACCTGGGTCACATGACTCTGGTTACCGTTCATGACCGAACGAGCCTTTACAGTAATAATAATAAAAGCCAGCACTCCTCTGGTCCTCATGGTGTGTCCAGATAGTGTTCTAAGTGCATTATGTAAGTGCTCATGTTACCTCTATCAGCCCTTGATGAGATAGCCATGGTTATTTCCTGTGTTGTGTTTCTACTGCAGAGGGCCCGAACAAGCTTGTTTTCAAACCAGACCTCACTCTGGAGGAAGTGGCGGCAAAAAATCCCCAAGTGCACAGAGGTCGGCATCACCCTGAGGAATGTAAGGCCTTACAGCGGGTCGCCATCCTCATTCCTCACCGGAACAGAGAGAAGCACCTGATGTACCTGCTCGAACACCTTCACCCCTTCCTGCAGAGACAGCAGCTGGACTATGGTGTCTACGTCATCCACCAGGTGAGTGTCTGGTCAGCCCTCCCCCCCCATCCTCCTCTCTCTGGGGTGAGACTGAGGGACTTGGTCATTTGTGTCTCCTGGGTAAAAGGAGCGACAAACTCCTCAAAGAACAGGTCTCCTACCTCCCTTACCCATGAAAGGTATAAGGGAAATTCTTGTCTCTGAGTGTGGAATAATCAACTAAATGCTGGGAAATTTTACTTCTTCTTAAATGAACCTCTGGAGGAAGTCTGTTTTGTTTAGTTTTGTTTTGTCTCGTTTTGTTTTTTGTGTGTGAGCCCTTCCATGTTGGCCAATGACTGCCCGAAGATTTTCCCTGGAGATTTACCTTATATTTCCTCCTGCCTTTGCTCTATACTACACGATGAGATATTGGAATTGTTTTTCATTTTGAGCATGGCTAATCAGTGGGAATCTAGGCAGAGGATCTGACAGGTTACTGTGTTAATAGCCATGGGATTCTGTAACTGTCTCCATCTTTCTGCCTGTAACTTTTATTATATAAAACAGATATGTTTAGTTTTCACTTTCTTGACTCCCTTATTTGGCTTCCAGAAGCATGATTCAGTAGGAGCACAGTAAGTGATAAGCTAGGGTGCTTTTGAAGAATTTAGCTCTAAGTAGAGAGGCCGATGAAGATGCGTGTATTTGGTATTAATGTTTATTGAAATAAGAGGCATCAACTTAAATACCCATTTCTAGCTTTCCCAGGTTGTCCCACACCATTCAAATAATTCCCTTTAAAACCTCATAAATGCCAAAAGTGTAAGCAAAATCATTCACTACATATTTAATGTTTCATAACTGGTTATATTTGTTTTAGGAAACCTTTGACCAAAGTCAGAGGATATAATTTTGCATTATATACTTTAAAGTAAATGAGGGCTCTTGAAATCAATGTGCATATATAATATGACCATTTTTTAGGATTTGAAACAAAATTTTACTATTAGTGGATTATAATTTTTAAAAAAGATTTTATTTATTTATTTGTTTTTTGAGAGAGGAGAGCGAGCTCACACATGGGAGGTAGGTAGAGAGGGGAGGAGGAAGAGAGAATCTCCAGAAGACCCCCTTGCTGAACACGGAGCCTGAAGTCAGACTCAGTCTCAGGACCCTGAGATCATGACCTGAGCTGAAGCCAATAATTGGACATTTAACTGACTGAGCCACCCAGGCGCCCCATAATTATTTTTCTTTTTAACACTGTTGTTCATTCTCAGGTCCTACTCAGGACAGCAGCCCCCAATGTACAGTATATTTGTGACTAGAAAAATATGTCTGCTTGGTGTTACTCTTTTCAGGAAAATACTTCAGTCACTTTTGAGAAATGCCTGGATTTTCTTTATGATAAACCATTTATTAAAGTGGAATTTATTCTTAAGGGTTATGATCCACACAGCCATGAGAAAATTAATCCTGTAGGGGCGCCTGGGTGGCTCATTGGTTAAAGCCTCCGCCTTCGGCTCAGGTCATGATCTCAGGGTCCTGGGATTGAGCCCTGCAATGGGCTCTCTGCTCAGCGGGGAACCTGCTTCCTCCTCTCTCTGCCTACTGTGATCTCTGTCTGTCAAATAAATAAATAAAATCTTAAAAAAAAAAAAAAAAGAAAAGAAAATTAATCCTGTAAAATCTTCTTCATGCTATAACTTTGTTCATATTGCTGTTTGAATTGTATTCTCTTCTTACCCAGTGATGAATCCCTTTTATGAGGTCACTATGAGGATTGCTTTTTTCTTTTTTTTTTTTAAGATTTTATTTATTTATCTGAGAAAGAGAGAGAGAGGGAGAGCAAGCTGGGGGGTGGGAAGTAAAGGGAGAGGGTCAAGCAGGCTCAGGGCAGGGCTCCATGTGGGGCTTGATCCTACGATCTTGACATCATGGCCCCGGGCCAAAATCGAGGGACTGACACAACTGACTGAGCCACCCAGGTGCCCCGAGGATAATCTTCTGCAATTAAGGATTAAAACAGGCTTCTCTTACAGTGATTCCAGGAAACTTCTAAGTAGCTTAGAAATACTAGCGATAACCTCTGTTTATAGGTCGGGATTTCTTGGTCTTTTCTGGTAAGCAACTTCTCTTGTTAGTGTAAATTTGTTACATACAGTAAGATTGGGATCAGCTGGAAGTTAGTAAAGCAGTGATACTAATTGGCATGACTTGTATATAAAAAAGGTTTATACTTTCATGTGGAATAAATGTATGTTTTAAAAATTTTTTTGAGTTATTTTTATTTGTAGTTTAAAACATGACCTTTTTTAAAATTATGAAATATACATAAAATTTAGTATCTTAACTTTTTTTTTTTTCCCCTGATCAGATGATTTTAGTGAGGGGCTTCAGAGCAAGGTCAGTGGGCTGGGAGAATGGTGAGATCCGATGTCTTCAGCCCTGTCAGGATCTCACCCCGGTTCACAGTCACTAAAAGTGCATCTTAACTATTTTTAGATATATAGTTGAGTCGTGTGAAGTATATTCACATTATCATGTAACCGCTCTCTAAACATTTCTCACATTGCAAAACTGAAACTACGTACCCATTCAACAACAATTCTCCACTTTAAGGCATGTTTGTCACTTTGGGGATATAAGCATATATGAAAAAATGAAAAAAAAAAAAAGAAACAAATGGTCTTTATTGTTACTGCATCAGATCTTTACTTGGGAAAAATAATTCCAGCTCCTGCCTCAGAGCTGGAGAGGGGCACCGTGTGAAACCTTAATCTCTTCCGCTTTCCAAGTTTTAATTTCTGCATCTGTAGGCTGGAAGTAAAAAGTTTAATCGAGCCAAACTCTTGAACGTGGGCTATCTAGAAGCTCTCAAGGATGAAAATTGGGACTGCTTTATATTCCACGATGTGGACCTGGTGCCCGAGAACGACTTGAACCTCTATAAATGTGAGGAGCAGCCCAAGCATCTGGTGGTCGGCAGGAACAGCACAGGGTACAGGTAAGCAGGAAGGCGGCACTGCCCATGGCTTACTCGGGCCAAGAAGCTCGCTCTGTTGTCATCAGGGCTGTGTGGGACATCGCGTCCGGACTGTTGCAGGAAAACGAGGAATAGGAAAAATGATCCATGACCCATCACTTAAATTCAGAACAGGAATCACAAGGGTCTTGGCAGAGGATGAAAGACAGCAGGGAAAGAACAGGAGAGGGAAAGCTATCCAAGCATTGCAAATGACAGCCAGCCTCACCTACAGCACTCCCGTTGTGGAACTTCTGCCAGCAAGTCCACGCTAAGTCGCACTCAAGGTACTTGTGTGGCTATCCCTGACTTGCCCTCCCAGGAGGCGACGAGAGTGTGCCCCTAACGTCAACTTTTAGGCCTCTGTTGTGAGACTGTGACGTTTCTTTTTCAGACTGTGGCAACTTCCCAGGGTTCTGAGGGAGAACGGGGAGGGGCATGGCCACAGACTAGTCTGTTCAAGGGCCAGGACTCCCAGGATAAGTTTCTGACTCTCAAAGCCATTGTGAGAATTGCTTAGGTCATGTTTTTCTTCTTTTTGGGGGCAAGATTTATTTATTTATTTGACAGATAGTGAGCACAAGCAGGGGGAGCAGCAGGCCAGAGAGAGAGAGAAGCAGGCTCCCCGATGAGCAAGCAGCCCATGTGGGATTCGATCCCAGGACCCTGGGATCATGACCTGAGCTGAAGGCAGACGCTTAACCAACTGAGCCTCCTGGACACTGCAGCTCCGATCATTCCTGTCTTTACTTCTGCCCACTGTCTTCCAACAGAGGCTTAGCTGTTTTTCATCTTACTTCATACCAGTTCCTATTCAAGCACAACCAAGAAGAAATGATGATGACCAAAAAAATTCCCCATAAATGAACTGTATGTTTGCTTATGGGTGTGCATGTTTCCCCATCTGCTTGCCCCAGGCCCTGCCATTCCAGTGTGCTCATGTCTGTGGTGCTTACTGTGCTGGGGACCATGAGACCAGTTTGAATAAGGCTGGTGCCTGCCCTCAGCTCGCTGTGGCGCGCTGGTGTGGGGGACACCAGCTGCCATGGAGATGCATCAGTTTTGCACTTCTGCCAATCCAGCTGTAAACAGTTGGTCATGATGGGGAGAGAGGAGGAGGCAGGGAGAGAGTTACGCAATTATAACCCAGGAGATTGCACCATTGTCTCCTCCGGGAAGGGAGCGTGAGATGGAAATCACGAAATCCTTTGATAAGGCACTTAATCTGAGTTTCCATGCTGCTCAAATTGTGTAGGTCACTTTGGACTCTAAGAGATTTCTTTTTTTTTTTTTTTTTAAAGATTTATTTATTTATTTGACAGACAGAGATCAGAAGTTGGCGAGAGGCAGGCAGAGAGAGAGGAGGAAGCAGGCTTCCCACAGAGCAGAGAGCCCGATGCGGGGCTCGATCCCAGAACCCTGGGATCATGACCCGAGCTGAAGGCAGCGGCTTAATCCACTGAGCCACCCAGGCGCCCCATGGACTCTAAGAGATTTCTAAGTGTAACATCGCAGGTAGTTTTTGCCTTAGGTGCTGACTTCACACCAAGTCCCTGTGTGAACTGTGGGATAGAAACAAATACCTAGAACAAGCTACAGTGGGTGAGCACGGCAAGGTCTTTAAAGAAACACCTACAGAAGGGTTTAAAAGCTCTTCCCCAGAGAATGTGGCCCCTTCATTGTGTGCGACAATGGGAGCTTCCTAGCGGAGTTCTAAGACCTGGAAAAGAGAGCACATGGCATGGTTTTGGGGGAAATGCAGGTATTGATGAGTGCTCAAACATGAATGTCTGGGATGGTAGAGGGAGGAGGGGCAAAGATGGGGGCAGGGAGGGGCTGGATTAGGCAGGCCTGGTTCAGGCCGCTAAGGAATTTGAATTTCTAATGGAGGGGACTGAGGGGCTTCTGATACCTGGATACAGCTGAAGAATGAGCGGAAGAGCTCAGTGCAGCTGGCCTTTAGTGTATCGGGTGGAGCAAGGCAGAGGGGAGAAGCTGAGAGAGGAGATGCCATGCTTGTAAGAGAATTGCAGGAGTTTTTCCCTTGAGGAATTTTATCATGATCCTTACCTGGAGATTTTGCTTTCTGGTCTCCTTGAGCCACTTGTGCATGAAAGCAAGCAGCCTATTATATCGGGGACCTTGGTGCTTTCAGAAGCGTGTCAGTAGTCTACAGAAAATTAATTAAGATCATCACCGTGTATAACACAGAACACCTGTACTTTGGACCTTCCATAGATAACTTCCTGTGGCCCAGTTCTTTCTACACATTTGTGTCAAGGAATTACAACCACACAGCATTGTTTTTGTTGTTGTTTATTTTTGGAGTGCAGATACACAGGATTGTTTAAAGGATTTTTATTGGGATTCTAGATTTTTTTTTTTTTTTTTAAATGCAGCTGGACCACAAGAAACTGAGTTCTTGGGTCTCCTGCTGGAAGTTAATTTTGAGTAAAACTTCAGTTGCCACAGTCAGCAGTTTCATCAGATGTTGCTCACTCTAAAAACAGCCCCTGCGTGAATCTTGGTATTTGATTTGCTACCGTCACTGGCCAGACATTTCCTTTGTAACTAGATATCAGAAAGCCTTTCTGTTCTTTGAGTAACTGGCAGGGTTTTCTTAATATGAATCAGGTGATTGAGTGTGTCTCCTCTTTTGATCTGGACGTAGGAAGCTCTGAACCAAAGCCATGGCCTTCTTTTAGAAGCTGAAAAAAATCTTATTTGTAGATCAGAGTTCTAATATATTTCCTGTTTTAATCTTAGATTCTGTTTGAACTTCTCCTGTCCCGGGTGTTTGTCATTTCTGTTTTTCTACTTTATCATATGTATCGTGTAAACCACCTCATCCTGTGTGGCCCAAGTAATGGAGGAGTTGCCCTTACCCCTCTCCCCTACTCCTTACCTTTGCTATTTTGGGCAAAATCTCTCTGGTTGCAGGCCGGAGGGCAGGTGGGGCTACAGGCAGCTAAATGTCTGCTCTTTTGGCCACTATGTTCCACTGGGTCACAGAGCTTGAAACACGTGATTTAATCTTTGCAACGGCCACCCCATGAGTGTGATGAGAAGTGCAAGAAAAGTTTTCACTTCACCCACATACAGAGGAAAGAACTTACAGGAACCTGCCCCCACTGTTTCAGACTCTGATGAGACCAGACGTAAATCTTGTTTATCTCACTGACTGTGGATCACGGATGAGGCCTTGGACCAGCCTGCCACACATTTGACTGCAAAGAATTGCTTTGGTACCTGACTGCTTTGTGCAAGGATGCTGCTGTTATTTTAGGGCTATATTTTCCCCACCTTTGGGCCTTATAGCCCTTTATTTTATTTTATTTTATTTTTTTAAAGATTTTATTTATTTATTTGACAGAGCGAGATCACAAGCAAGCAGAGAAGCAGGCAGAGAGGCAGGCAGAGAGAGAGGAGGAAGCAGGCTCCCTGCCGAGCAGAGAGCCCGATGTGGGCCTCGATCCCAGGACCCTGAGATCACGACCTGAGCCGAAGGCAGCGGCTTAACCCACTGAGCCACCCAGGCGCCCCCTTATAGCCCTTTAAAAATAAATAAAACTTCTGGGACAGTTAAGTGGTTATGCTTTTCCTGATAAGAAAAAGCAAAAGCAGAGATCGACAAACACGTAGATATTTGCCATTTAGGAAACAGTTGAGAAACTGAGAGTTCCTCACCCTTCTTTCAGGCTGGTGTCCTTGTTTGCCTCCCACTGTGGCTACATGGCTCTCTGGGTGCTCCCAGACAGCCCGTGTTCATCCCTCTCTTCACTCATCCTTGTGGCGTTCTGGCCGTAGGAGTTTCCCCATGTTCCTGTCTGTTGAACCCTCACAGGCCCACCTGCCGCTGCATGGCATCACCTTCCTCAGGACCCTGATGACCCTCGTTTCTTGTGTTAGACTGGAAGCTCTTTCAGGGCAGGGCCCCGCTGTTCCTGTGTCTAGCTCACCGTCTTGCACACAGTGGCTGGTGGTTACTTAATCAGTCATGGTCAGGTCAGTAATGGTTGTTTGTTCCTGGTGACCCATCGTGGGTGCCTAGCAGACTGTGTCCGGGCAGTGCTGTTCCTCAGTGTCCCGATGAAGCTGCTGGTCTGCAGGGCCTTGAGGATGCCTTCCCAGGGGTGCCAGGGTGGCTCAGTCCGCTAAACGTGGGCCTTCAGCTCAGGTCATGATCCCCCGCATTGGGCTCCCTGCTCAGTGGGGAGCCTGCTTCTCCCTCTCCTTCCTGCTCATGCTCTCTCTTGCTATCTCTCTCTCTCTCTCTCCCTCCTCAAATAAATAAATAAAATCTTAAAAAAAAAAAAAAAAAAAAGAACACCTTCCCAGTCAGAGGCCGGCAGCCATGGCAACAAGTCACAGCAGCCTATGTCTTGGCCAGTAACAGCTGCCTTCTGAGCACTTTATTCCTGTTGCTTATTTTAAGGTGTTGTGATACCATTTTCTAGGATTTTAGGTTGCGGGGTTACAAGTAAATCTATTTCCATTGTGGGTTAAGCAGACCCTCCCCATTTATACTCAGAACACAGACACCAACAGCCGAACGACAGATTAGACTTTGAGACTCACACCTGTTCCATAGCAAGTGTCTGTCTATGTGCTTATTGATCTTTCCTTTTGGTTTTTCTTATCTATCTGGGAAAACAAATATTTAATTGGTCCTGGCACACTTTGAACTGAGATATCCTCCATATGTTTGTGTCTTTTTATTTGGTAACAGCCACATTACTAATGTGCCTCATTTGCATTTCTGGATTGTTACAGTGTTATATTCACATGTTGCCTTTTTGCTCAGGTTTGCTCATTTGTCCACCCATCATCCTTCAGAAACCCATATGACTGGGAAGTGCTCTCTGCCCTGTTACTCCTGGTCTCTTCCCCATCCCCTTTTTCTTACTGGTCTCTGCACAACTCTACCCTTTGCCCTCTCCTCCTCTTACCTACTGTGTAGTCTTAGACAATTTCTCCTGCTCCTATAGCTTCACCCACCACCTCTGGACATCTTAGTTCCAAAGCCATATCTGTAGTCACTCTTCTCTTTTGGACTTGGATCCTATATCCTTTCGCCCACTAGCAAAAGCACCAGGGGTATCTCAAATTCAAATTCAGCTTACCCAAAACATAATCTACTGTCTTCCTCTTACTGTTCCATACACTCTATTTCTGTTGAAAAGCGGTATCCTCTGTCTTGTAGCCCAAGGCAGAAACCTCAAGATGGCTGAGCTGCGTTGGCTTCTCCAGGACTCGGAGATGGAACTTTGCATGCACAGAAGTGGAGTTTGCACACAAAGTGTGTGTGTAGGAGCTGTCTCCTCTTCACCCCACCCAGCCAAAAAAAGTAAAAGTGAAAAGCCAGTATATTCATTAGGGCATTCATTCATGCTGAACCTGGAGGCAGCCTCAGGATCCTTCCTGACCCAGTGCCCTTGGCCACCATCACTCCCTACTGGTTTGGCATATGAGGTGAAATCTGTCATTCAGCTCTGATGATGTTGTGCGTGTTTACAGGTACCTCTGTAGACCTCTGCACACAAACATTCACAGTCACAGGAGGGAAGCGCTTTGCTTAGTGAGCAGACGGGAGCATTTATTTAGGCAGAGCAAAGAAGGGCTGGCAGGAAGGCCAGGAACGCTGGGGGGTGGAGGTCAAGAAGGAGTGGATGGGTGAAAATGTGTGGTCTTTAGCATGTTCCTAGGATGCTAGCCCTGACACGAGAGATTTCTGAAGAGTGTGTGGAGAACAAAAAGGCCTTGTGCTAATGTTACCGTTATTTCTCCTCTCTTCTGCTCCAGGTTACGTTACAGCGGATATTTTGGGGGTGTCACTGCCCTCAGCAGAGAGCAATTTTTCAAGGTGAATGGATTCTCTAACAACTACTGGGGATGGGGAGGCGAAGACGATGACCTCAGACTCAGGTGAACAACAGGGGTAGGTCCCCTTCACGGGGCTCTGCTATCACTGGTGGCTCTAGAAACCTACATTTACAGAGAGTTCCTATAGATGCCAATCCGGGAGGCCCTGAGGCCGCAGAATCGGGTATAAAGTGGGGGTGAGGGGGGCAGCCTGGCCCAAATGGCTGTTTGCCACTGGCAGTTCAGAAATGATGGAGGGTCGTTTGTTTTTGGTTCCTGGGAGTGTTTAGGGGCCATAAATGTTGATGGAGGTTTCTGGACTTGCTGATGGGTAATTTGAGGAAAATGGCCAGAGAGCCTGTTGTAAGCCATGCTTTCCCCCAGACCCTAGGGAATCCTGGCACAGTTCTCCATTTCCAGAGCAGAGAGTGCCAACCGCTTATGAGGAGTGGCACCCCCAGGTACAGGCCAAGATGTCCTTTCGTGCTTAGCCCTTAGCCAGCCCCATGCACCTGGACAAGCTGCTGGCCTCACCTTCAGATTTTCTTGGACTACTTTCTGCCCTGGGGGGATCAAGAGAGCATGTCTGGCCTCTTCTCTTAGCTTACCCACCCCCTCATCGCGGGTGTAGTGATTAGATAGTTATGGGTATCCCTAGCTCCCAACTTAAGTATACAAGAGCCTGACGCTAGTATCTTCAGACTTCTAATGAAAGGCCTTTAGGGCTGTTAGGAGACCCCCCCTTCCTCCTACTGTTGCCTCATAGAAAGGAAATTTCTTAGCTGGGGTTCTGAATTAATAGATGTGTGACTGCCAGAAACTTTCCATAGCTTTAGTATAAAGAAACCATGGTTCCATGTTGGTCTTGTTTCCATGACTAGCCTGAGAGCCTCTGGAATGTTTCTGACAGGAGAGAATGGGTTTCCCTCACAAAGGCTCTGTAGGAATAGCCTTTGGGATGGGCAGCAGGACTTTATGGCCCAGCCCATCAGCAGCCTGTATGGCCTTGGCTTATGAAGTAGACAGAGGGCACCTGATGGGTTTCAGGGCAAGAGTAGCAAGGACTAGAGACAGGCAGTATCCACCATGTTCCCCAGATCCATTTCACTGTCCAGATGGGATGCGTAATAGACTTTTGCACATTTCATGTAATTTCACTATCTTCTTGATCCTCCTCAGCTGTGAGGTAGAGGGGAGACCCCAGTTTTATTTTCATTTGAGGAAAATATCCTGACCTCCAGAGTGGTTCTTGACTAATGTTATGAATAAACACCAATGATTTGAACTGAAAGTTGGCTAAGATTTATTTACTAAACATTAATTTACTTACCCAGACAACAGGCACCAGCCTTCTTTGCACTTCTGTATCACATTACTGTTTGCAAAGCATGTTCTGTGGAGACTGTTTGATTGTGGTCTGTCACAACACCCTTATAACACCATTGCCGTTTTACAGAGAAGCAGTTGAGACCTGGAATCATGAACTGACTTACCCAGATTGAAAAAACAAATTCTAGATTTATACCTGCGTTTGTTGGCTTATAAACCTGGGACCCTAAATGGTCATTACTTTCTTTGCTAAAAAAGGAAACACTAAGTAAATTAGGCATCCAGAGAGACTGGATTCTTCTATTTGTTATGATGTTTTAAAAAAATCTAGAATGAGTACTTTCTCAGGTGTTTTGGAAAATGACAAACTATAAATTGGCACATCTCCTTTGTATCCCAGTAGTAAATGTTAAATGTGATTCTTTATGGACTTTACTGCCTGAGGCCCAAAATCCTAAGAAGTCTTTTTTTTTTTTTTTTAATCAAAGTGATCAAACTCTGTGTGACTGTGTGTGTGTGCTTATGTGTAAATTTTATAAGTGATTTTTGTTAAGTGCCTGGTGATAGATAAGTAGGATAGACTTAAAAAAAAAATTCTGCTATTCTTCTAGGGTTGAGCTTCATAGAATGAAAATAATCCGGCCAATGCCTGAAGTGGGTAAATATACCATGATCTTCCACACTAGAGACAGAGGCAATGAGGTGAATATAGAACGGTAAGTCCTGCAATCACATGCCTGTCAGGCACCTGGTTAGTGTCTTTTGTCGATAAGGACTCGCTGAATTCGATCAGATGAGTCCATGTATTTTGTTCAAAGCTTTTTACTAAGGTTATTTCGAACAGACACAAAAGTGGTGGGAATGGTATATTGAACCTTCGCACACCACATACTTGTTCTCTTCCTTGTTCTCTCTTCCTTTTCTGACCACCTTCTCCCCCATTAGATTTTTAAAAGCAAATCAAATATCACAGTATTTTATGTGTAAATACTTTGGTGTACATCTTTCAGTGTAAGAAGTCTTAAAGAAAGAACGACTGTAGCATTATCATACCTAAAATAAGATTAACAATACTTCCTCAAGATCATCGAATATCCAGTTAGTGTTTGGATTTCCCTGATTATCTCATAAAATTTTTTCCCCCTTAATGGTTGATTCATTCAGATCAGGATCTAGACAAGGTCCACACAGTGCATTTGGATGATCTCTCTGAAATCTCTTAATCTGCAGATTACCTCTCCCCTACTTTTTTGCCCTTGCATTTTATTTGTTGAACAGACCAGGTCATTTGTCAGATGGAATTTGCTTCCTTGTGGATCTTGTGAATGGCATCCCAGCAGTCAAACGTCATATGTGCCTCTGACTTCCACATTCCCTTGTAAACTGCAAGTTAGATCCTGGAGACTTGAGTGGAATTCAGTACTATTTCGGGGCAAGAACACTTCACTAATGGTGCCATGTAGCTAGCTCCTCTTGTATCACCACAGGAAGACGGAATGTCCGGTTAGGTCTTTGTGATACTAGCATTGATCTCTGGGTTTAAGTGTTGTCAGCCCCATCCAGGTTCCACATTGGCACCCAATGATCTTAGCAGCCATTGGTGCTCATTGCATAAACTTATTATTTAATTAGGATTGCAAAATTCTGATATTCTGTCATGCCTTCTGCATTGATTAGATTGATTTTTCTGCAAAGAAGGACTTCCCTTCTTCATCTGTTTGACTGCACCAGGGTATGGTTTTCACAGAAAAGACAGAATGAAGGGAAAGAATCAGTACTGATTTTTCAGTTTTCAAAATGATGAGTTGCTCTTCCCAGCATCCTTCAGGATGTAGTTAATATGATTTTCAATGCCTGGTTTGTCTCATCTTTGGTGAGTGGCATCTTTTTTGAGCTGACTCCTCGATCCTTTGACATAAATACACTAGTTTTGAGAGCTCCCTTTCCTGTGCTCCTGTGTGATGAGCTGTTCTAGGCTTATCCTATACTTCTCATGCTTCAGGAATTGGCTCTTTCACAGAAGAATCCTGGCAGATAAGCCATTTCTTTTTGGGACAATAGTTGAAGAATCTAAAGTTCTTTGTTCTGATTTTTAATTCTTTTTTTTTTAATTTATTTTACTTATTTGAGAGAGAGAAAGAGATCACAAGTAGGCAGAGAGGCAGGCAGAGAGAGAGGGAGAAGCAGGCTCCCTGCCTGGCAGAGAGCCTGATGCAGGGCTCGATCCCAGGACCCAGAGACCATGACCTGGACCGAAGGCAGAGGCTTAATCCACTGAGCCACCCAGGCACCCCTGATTTTTAATTCCAAATTTTAAAACTGTAAAGTGCTTTTAGCCCTTTTGTTGGAATCTACATTTTAAAACTGAATTAAAATATCATAGCGCTTTGTTAGAGTTTATATTTTAAAACAACATTAAAAAGGTTCTTTGCCCTTTTTTTTAGAATCTGTGACTTTAACAAAACTTCCGTTTTCCATGTGTCTTTCTAGTATTTGTCCATAGGGGTGGACAAACCTTTTAAATTAATTTAATTAAATTAATTTTAAATTCTTTTAAATTAAAAAAGTAATAATTATTATGGAATAGATCTGAAAGAATACTTAAAATTGTTTGAAAAGTGTGAAGATTCTTGATGCAATGAGCAGTGTAGTGTCCTCCATCCAATTTAGTTATTTTTAAAAAATTTATTTATTTATTTATTTGACAGAGAGATAGAGAGTACAGGTAGACAGAGCATCAGGCAAAGGGAGAAAGAGAAGCAGGCTCTCTGCTGAGCAGGGATCCTGATGGAGGACTCGATCCCAGGACCCTGAGATCATGACCTGAACTGAAGGCAGGAGTTTAACCCACTGAGCCACCCAGGCCTGACCACCACCCCCAACCCAATACATGTTTGTTACCTGTGTAACCTCCCCAATCCCATTTCCTCCTCCTACCCCAAAAAGTCATATTTTCCTGAATTTTTGTGATAAATACTTGTGATAATGATAATTACTTCTGCTGTTTCTTTGTTGTTGTTGTTTTCCCATTGGTGTGTATCCCTCTACAAAAGATTGTTTAGTTTTTTATGTTTTCCAGTTTTATGTACGTGGAATCATACTGTATTAGTTTTCTCTGACCCTATTGAGTTCAACACTGTGTTTCTGATCTCCGACCACATTGATACTATAACCAGAATGTATTGCTTTTCATCCAGAATTCCCAGAGACCAGCCGAGGTCTTCTCCGATCCTTTTTTTTTTTTTTTTCCTTTCCCCAATTTATTTATTTTCAGAAAAACAGTATTCATTATTTTTTCACCACACCCAGTGCTCCATGCAAGCTGTGCCCTCTATAATACCCACCACCTGGTACCCCAACCTCCCACCCCCCCGCCACTTCAAACCCCTCAGATTGTTTTTCAGAGTCCATAGTCTCTCATGGTTCACCTCCCCTTCCAATTTACCCAAATTCCCTACTACTCTCTAACGCCAGAGACCAATTCAGTTCACCTCCTGCTCCACTCCCGGCGTCCGGGGGCTTCAGCCATGCAATTGCTGCTGCTCCGTGAAATGCAGCCTGCTACTTTGCATGTCTCTGCGTCTTGCACAGGGTGGTGTTCCTGCCTGCATGTCCTTTCCCTCATCTTTCTCCTCTTTTAAGCCTCGGTCATACGTCCTTTCTGTGCACCCGTCCCTAGACTCCCTCATGAAGTTAGGTGCCGCTTCATTCATCGTCCTCTGCATATATTCTAACTTTGTTAGAGACTCTTAGGAAAGCTGTATACCCTCCTGCCTATAGACAACAACATGGGAGGATTCCTAGATACGCTGAAGCTTAGCAGAGGGCCTCTTAGCAGTGGCTGGCACGTATCGCGTTCATCAGTGTTACCTGTGTGTCCTCTGTCCTGTAGACTGGGTGCAGTGGTCCCTAGGGTCTTCACATGGGATCTGACACATGACCACACGGTTATCATTGGGGTCCGTTACTTTAGATGGGGAAAATGAACTTTTTGCAGTAGGAAACGCAGTAGGTGCAATAATTTACAATGATGATTTTGTCAAATTTGGGGGACAAGGCAAAAAGCAATGGAATACATGTTAAATTCTTGCATTACCATTTACATTGTTCTTTTTATCTTCAGGATGAAGCTCTTACATCAGGTATCACGAGTCTGGAGAACAGATGGGTTGACTAGTTGTATTTACAAATTACTCTCTGTGGATTATAATCCTTTGTATACCAACATCACAGTGGATTTCTGGTCTGGTGCATGACCCTGGATCTTCTGGTGACGTTTGGAAGAACTGGATATTTTAATGCAATAGTTTTGGACTAGAGACTTTCCCTAGTAGCACACATTAAGAACTGGTCACAGCTAATGACTGAGCTGTATTTTTCCTTATTGTATTTTCTTAGCAGAGTTCCAAGTAACAGGGACTATAGAACAGTTGTAAGAAGACAGCCTTCTTGGTTGGTTTGCTCCTGGGGGTTATTAAAGACTGTAATACACATACGTGAAGGGCTGAGTCTGCAAAGATTGCTCAAGGGATACCATGAAGTCTACTTGAAAACTTGGACTGAAAGAAATTTAAGTTTGAAGTGATCCGTGACGGGATCAGAAAAGCCCACAGGAAATAGGATTGCTGAGTGGTCCAGAGAACTGGAATTGTTCTCATCTGAGGTAGAAAGGTACGACGTCTGTCTGTTTACTCATTTATCCTGCATGGTCCTCTGAGAAGAGTTGGGTCCCAGGTGAGAAGAAGGCCCCAGAAGAGAGGAGAAAGGCGAAGAATCAAGATGCTGTGAACTTGGGCACAAATGGCGCGGGAGGCCAGTGTCAGAGGAGTGGCCGCCGCCGCTGCTGGTCTGTGGCGAGCGTCCCCTGCCCACATATGCCTCCCAGGAATCGCCCAGCAGGACATACGTTATTTACTACTTTCTAAAGTATTTTTGTAAAATGATTTTGTACATGCAGGATATGAATTAGCAGTTTACAAATCACCTATTAACTAGTCATAGATCGAAAATACCTCTGTAGTAAAATATGAAAAAAAGCTGTGGATGCTCCATCTTGGTTTTCTTGTTTTTTTAAAGATTTTATTTATTTATTTGACAGAGAGAGATCACAAGTAGGCAGAGAGGCAGGCAGAGAGAGAGAGGGGAGGAAGCAGGCTTCCTGCTGAGCAGAGAGCCCGATGCGGGACTCGATCCCAGGACCCTGGGATCATGACCTGAGCTGAAGGCAGCGGCTTAACCCACTGAGCCACCCAGGCGCCCCTCCATCTTGGTTTTTTACTGTCGTTTGAGGCCCATAGACATGTTCGTTTCAGTATCCTTAATCCTCAGCGGTTTAGAAACACACAAATTGGACTGACAGCCTCCCCCCATCCCACTCACTCTCTTCTTTATCTTTCTGTCCCTTTCTCCTGCTCTTCCTGTGTGCAGTCTCTTTGTATAACCAGGTCCAGGCCTGTGGCTGGTGCGTCTGCATCTCATTTCCTGGGCCACATCATACTTTTATCCTCCTCATCCTCTTCTGCCTGCTCCTTTCCTGGTAATCGATGCCAACTGCAGCAGGGCTGGCCTCCAGAGGCCACACCTGGTTGGGTATAGGATAGGAAGGGGCGGAGGCCGGGTCTCGGAAGCCTTTGATTTGGGGAGAAGATGGGGTTGTGGCGCTGACTGGGGCTATGGCAGTGATTAGGGAGAGAAGCAGCCAGTACTGCTGAGCTTCCTGGGGTGAAGGGCAGGGGCATGGGAGGATCATCTCAGGAAAGTAATAGGAGGTGGGTACTGGAATACAGAAATATTCAGAGGTGGATACTCGGGTACAGAACTAATATTATGTTTGCATGGGTGAACGGACACATAAATAACGTAGATGTGGACGTTCTAAAGCAAGCACTGTGGCTCTGTGCCCCAGGCTCTCCCAATTCATCATTACAATATGACACTTTAATTGTTCAACTTGAACATGAATGAGTGCCAGCCGATGAGTGTAAATAATGTCCTTCCCGAACAAGGCGAGGGAGGGGAAGAAGGGCATGGGGCTCCCAGGAAAGACAGCGGTCGCCTCCCAAGTGGGGAAGGAGAATTTGAAAGGAAAATACATTTTATAGACCAGACAGGTTTACCTAGGGCTGGCCTGGTTTACCTTGAACTCAGAAAGGACAAGTAAAAGCTGTTTTTGTTTTTGTTTTTTTTTTTCAATTAGCAAAGAAGTAATGTTGGTTTTCCATCATTTCCCCCCATGCTGTTTTCTCTCTTTTCTGCCGAATCTTGAGCATTCTGCCCCAAATTTTCTTAATTACAATCATATACCAACTGAACTGTTGTGATTGCCAACAGCCCATGCCAGGGATCCCCAGTTTGGAGCTGTGGGTCCCTGGTCATGGTTGGCAGGGTAAAGGAAGAGAATATACTGTGAGAAAGGAATTTGAGGATCCATATTTGAGAATTCAGTTTCTTAGTAAATGGAAACAAAATACAGCTCCTATCATGTGGAAATTCTCTGCATGTTTTCAGCTACTAACAGGCATCTGTGTATTTTGGGAAATGTTTTAGAAACCACTGCTGTATGCCAATTACTGTTTTTCAGGTTATTCTTTTTTAAAGAGTTCATTTTTTTTTTATTAGAGAACATGAGGGAGAGTGAGAGAAAGTGTATTAGTGGGAGGAGGGACAGAGGGAGAGGGAGAAGCAGACTCCACGTTGAGCAGGGAGCCTGATGCAGGACTTAATCCCAGGACCCTGAGACCATGACCTGAGCTGAAGGCAGATGTTTAACTGACTGAGCCACCCAGGCACCCCCAAGTTATTCTTTCAATCAAGATGCCTCATCATGGGGACACCTGGGTGGCTCAGTGGTTAAGCTTGTCTGCCTTCCGCTCAGGTCATGATCCCAGGGTCCTGGGATCAAGCCCCCGCATTGGGCTCCCTGCTTGGTGGGAAGCCTGCTTCTCCCTCTCCCACTCGCCCTGCTTGTGTTCCCTCTCTCACTGAGTGAGTCTCTTTCCATCAAATAAATAAAATATTAAAAAAAAAATTATTCCTCATCATGCAACTTTCCAGGGTGGAAGAGAATTTTTTTTTTTTTTTAAGATTTTATTTATTTATTTGAGAGAGAGACAGTGAGAGAGAGCATGAGCGAGGAGAAGGTCAGAGAGCGAAGCAGACTCCCCATGGAGCTGGGAGCCTGATGTGGGACTCGATCCCGGGACTCCAGGATCACGCCCTGAGCCGAAGGCAGTCGTCCAACCAACTGAGCCACCCAGGCGTTTTTTAAGACCTTTGCTTATTGCTGTGTCCTCCTGCTTCCCTTCACAGCCAGGCAGAGGAGTTTGGCCTCAAAGGAAGGAAGTTTCCCCAGTTTGTGTTTTCACTGTCAACTGCTATAAAGAGGCCAGACTTTTTGAACTTTGTAGACAGGCCTCCAGTAATTGCTAATGATTGTATGAGCCTGGTCTATTTGGCCATCACAAATACATGAACAGCATGCTACTTTACATGTTTTCATTTTTTCTCACTCTGCCACTTAGTTGTTTATTTTATTTTATTTTATTTATTTGACAGAGATCACAAGTAGGCAGAGAGAGAGAGAGAGAGAGGAGGAAGCAGGCCCCCTGCTGAGCAGAAAGCCGGATGCAGGGCTCAAGCCCAGGACCCTGGGATCATGACCTGACCTGAAGGCAGAGGCTTTAACCCACTAAGCCACCCAGGCACCCCTGTTGATGGCTCTTGAAGCTGAAAACTCAAAACTGAACCTTGAGTATGTGCGTGTGCATGTATGTGTATGTGTGTGTAATTTCGGGCCTTGGAAGAGAGGTTGGTGAAGGGTGTGTCATAATAATAACTGAGTGCTTGCTCTGCATTAGCCAAGTTACCTATGTGTGTGTGTGTGTGTGTGTGTGTGTCTTTTAACTTTCCAGTAGCCCTGTAGGCACGTATGTACTCCCAAGACAAAAACAGATTGAAGTTAAGTAACTTCTGAAGTTGGTAAGAGGAAGAGCGAAGTCTTAAACTCAAGTCTCTCTCCAGTACCTCGTGCCCTCCCACCTTGAATAATACCACATTGTCAGGAGATGATGAGATTTCTCTGTGAGACCAGCAAGGCAGAGATCTCATTTGTAGTAAGGACTGTAGAAATAATACACAGAACATGAGATGCATCTGTTAAAATGTCTTATCTTGACAACCCTAGTACATTCTTCTGTGGAGTAGTTTTGCTGAAAAGCTCTTACTCCACTATTGTTGGAGGATCAGCCCATCTAGACCAGTGGATCTGGTCATCAAGCCTACTATAATAAATTGAAGTAACGTGACATTAGTTGGCATGTTTCCAAAGATTATGGGCCACGCACAGGCCTTCAGTCCAGACTTACATTATAACTTCTTTTTTTTTTTTTTTTAAAGATTTTTTTTTTATTTTTATTTATTTGACAGAGAGAGATTACAAGTAGGCAGAGAGGCAGGCAGAGAGAGAGAGGAGGAAGCAGGCTCCCTGCTGAGCAGAGAGCCCAATGCGGGACTCGATCCCAGGACCCTGGGATCATGACCTGAGCCGAAGGCAGCGGCTTAACCCACTGAGCCACCCAGGCGCCCACATTATAACTTCTTATTGGGGTCTCATAGCCTGTTGCCATTCTGATGCACTTGACATAACTTACAGAACCCTTCCAGTCGCCTCTGAGGTTAGACCTGTTTTCCTGAAGCAGGTTCCAAGAGGCTAAGTAAATTGCCCAAGTCCTGGGGCGCCTGGGTGGCTCAGTGGTTAAAGCTTCTGCCTTCGGCTCGGGTCATGATCCCAGTGTCCTGGGATCGAGCCTCACATCGGGCTCTCTGCTTGGCAGAGAGCCTGCCTCCCCCTCCTCTCTCTCTCTCTCTCTGCCTGCCTCTCTGCCTACTTGTGATCTGTCAAATAAATAAAAATCTTTAAAAAAAAAAATTGCCCAAGTCCTGCAGAGCTGGGATTTGGAGGCAGATACCGGACTCCAGAGCTCATTTTCTTAAGCAACGAACAAATACACCAAGAGAGGAAATAGGGATGGGCAGTTATCTGGAGAGGGGCTGTGCCCTTCAAAGACCACCACAGAACACGTCTGCAGTTAAATAAGTTGGGGTTGTGACTCCCAGTGAGGGAGAACACACCATGGAGAACCATAAGCTGTCTTAGGAAAAGGGAGTTAAACCTATTCTAGCATTTGGGTTTCAGTTGGGTCATTTGGGGAGGGCCTAAGCAAATAGGATGTTCTCTGCATTGGACATTGTCAGAAAGCAGGGACAATTCTGAGTGTGAATAAATTTTATTCATCGGGACTAGCAGGAAAATAGAACTGTAATTGGTAAACTCATAGCAGTCACTTATTTTAGCCAAAGGAGGGTAGGTTTGGTATTTTGCAGGTGGCACGGTGACCTTGTACTTGTGCTTGGACAGAATTAAGAGGTGGGCTCATTTTCCCTCATTTTGTGTGACCTTATCTGAGGTCGGTATTCTGTGAGATTGTTTGCATCCCGTAGGATTGTTTACATCTATGGCCTAGGTGTGAGGGCAGCCTAATTTCTGAATGTCAGGAGCTGCTCTCATTTTCTTTTTTAGCAGGAACTCCAGGTACAGGCCACAAGAAAAAGAAAAGGTATGATGGCACCCTTTCTCTTTAACCCCAGGATTTGGCTGTTTGTCTCTGAAGTTAAGTCTCTGTGTTGTGTGTGTGTGTGTGTGTGTGTGTGTGTGTGTGTGTTGGGAGTTGGCTGGGCACTGTGGGAAGGGTTGCTTGGAGGAGGGTCTGGGAACTCTGCATTTCTCAGCAATGCTGCCTGTTCCCAAGATGTTTGTACATCTCATTAGATGGGGCCACTCAAGCCTTCTAAAAATGTCACACATGAAAGCAAATTCCCTAGCTTGCAACTAGTCTTGTAGCTTGCAACTAGCCTTTGGCTGGGTTTCTTTTTTCTTTCAGCCTCAGTCTTAGGAGGTGATAAGGATCTGGGTGTGGTAAAGCAGAAAAGACAAAGGAAAGGAAATATTAGATACTGAAGGAGAAACACTTGTTCAATCAATAGAGATAAGAAAGCAGCTGAGTTTCCAGTTCCTCGGCCCTACTGGGCTTGTCAGGGATGGGTGGGGGTGGGGCGGGGTGAAGGTTTGAGAGGTGATTGGATTTTCAAACTCACATGACCATTATCTGTTCTTGTTCTTCTTCATCAGTAGCCAGGAAGTACCGATCTATTCTTCAGAATCCGAGCCTCTCTGTGTATCCAGCTCAGGTACAAAATAAGTTGTAGGGCTTACAAACCTGAACAGTAGGCTCACTCTTTCTTTCTCTCTCTCTTTCCCTCCTTCCTTCCTTCCCTCCCCCTCGTTCCCTTTCTTCCTTCTTCCTTTTCTTTCATTCTCGGTTTATGTATTTATTTTTAAGGGTGGGAGGGAGAGAAAGAGAGAGAATCCTGAACAGACCCCCCTCCCCTCCCCCACTAAGCCCAGAGGGGGCTCAATCCCAAAACCCCGAGATCACCGGGGAGCAAAACCAAGAGCCAGCCACCTAACTGAGCCAGCCAGGTGCCCCTGAGCAGTAGGCTTTCTGACACAGCCCACCAGGAGCCTGAGTGGCAACCTGGAAGGAATGAGCCAACCAAGAGACCATGATGACCCCTCTGGCATTGCAACCCAGTAACACCTACCCCACAATAAGCCTGACTCATTTTGGGTGTTAGGCAGTAATCGTTCTTTGTGCACCTGATAAGCAGGCCCATGGTCTGTTGGAGAAGTGGCATTTTCTCAAGATGGTTTTGTCTTCGTGGGTCTTGAACCCAACAACCTGCCGGCTCCCTGCTCGCCTTCCACTCCTTGGTCTAGCGGGGCTGGAGGTGGCATTGTTGAGGCTGGACCTGGGCCTCGCCCTGAATGGTGGTTCGAGTCTCACTGTGAGTCCCACTTCCAGAAGGGGAAAGCTGGGCTGCCATGGCAGGTGGAAAGGGGTGGAAGCAGAAACTAGGCAGAGCGGAAATTGCTCTGCAGTTAAACTGGAGACCCTGGAGCAGAAAGCGCAGGGGCCTGAACGGCCGATTCTCTGCAGAGGGGTCCTCGGGCCTGGGTTTGTCTCAGCTGGAAGATACATCCTCCCACGTGTTGGGGGCCTGCACATAGTGGGTACCTGCATGCAGAGACTTACTTGATTTTTGGGGTGGGTCAAAAACCTGTCCACATTTACAGTGGAATTTGCATCTTCTCTGAAGATAAGGCTGAGGCTCCACTAGGAATCTAGCTAGAGAGGGGACAAGGGTCACTGATTAAAGGCCTGTGTTCTTTCTAGGTACTTCTTGGTAGAGAAGGCAGGAGGTAAGATTTAGAGAGCAGCAGGAGGGCCAACTTGCCCCATGAGAGCTCTTCCTGCTCCTACCGCTGCCTTGGATTCCAGCAACCAGAGATCAATTTTCAGTTATCAATGAAAAATCCACAGAGAAGATGAAGAGAGATGGGAACTAGTTGTCACTCACTAGTTGTACAAAGCCTTTCCCTTAACCTAGCCGAGATCAAATCAACAGGAGAATGGAATTTTGTGGGTAGATAGAGTTTTGGGAGCATGCACGAAGCCCTAGAGGGGAAGTCAGAAGTGGGTTTGGGGCAGACTTTGCTCAGGCTGCAGACAGCAGGAGGCACTGGAAAATCTGGTTATCAGCAAAAGAAAAAGACATCAGAATGCATGGGAGGCATTTAAAAGCCTGGCCCAGTGTAAGCTCTCTCCCTCTCCTTCTCTCCTAAAAGACCATGGAGAAAACCTTCTCAGCTAAGTGCAGATGTCATTTATTTACCCTGACAGCAGAAGCACTCCCTGGAGAGACGCCGTGAGGGGCAAGGTTGGATGAGTGTCAGGACAGGAACCTTTGGCCCCCTGTCCTGGGAATTAAGATCAGGCTGCTGTCCCAGCTTTTCCCCAGGTGCGTGGCAGAGGTGTGTCTGCACCCCACTCCTCCCTTTTCCCTCCCTACCCCGGGGGCTCAGCCTCACTCACCAGGATGTGGGATAGGGGCACTCCTTGTGACAGAGTTGGCTGTGAGTAGGACCCTGAAGAAAACCTATACTTCCTTCATAGGATACATCATTCACAGCTGTAAGTTCGAGTTGCTTCCCTTGCAGGAGGAAAAGGATTGAGGAGCTGAAGCTCCATTACCACTACTGGGCTAAGTGAAGCAGGAGTGAAAAGTAAAAGTCAATTTAGAATTTCCAACCATCAAAACCGTACAGCAAAGTTACAGGGCATCCAGCAGGAAACCTCACCCAATCGCATTTTCTATCGCCTAAACATTAATTCCCATGAACCTAAAAGACTCTTCCATTGGAACACTCATTTTGCTATGCGACCAATTATGCCAACTGGTAAAAACAGAAGAAAATGAACATATATTTTTTTTTAAATTTTTTTAAAAGATTTTATTTATTTATTTGACAGAGAGAGATCACAAGTAGGTAGAGAGGCAGGCAGAGAGAGAGGAAGGGAAGCAGGCTCCCTGCTGAACAGAGAGCCCGATGCGGGACTCGATCCCAGGACCCTGAGATCATGACCTGAGCCGAAGGCAGTGGCTTAACCCACTGAGCCACCCAGGCGCCCCGAGAAAATGAACATATTTAAAAGCCATCTTTATTTATAAGACTAGACAAATATTGAGTTGTAAGAATTTCTTTCAGGACCACAAATGGAAACATAGTTCAGAGAGAAATATTTGACAGTAAAAGGAATTAATGGGAGAAGGGAGCTTAAAACACGCGGGTCACCCTGCCATGTCTGAGAGGAAGTTTCAACCACTATTAACTCAAGGTTGGACGTTGTTCTGAAGAACAAAATGGTTCTAAGATGGCAGTAAGGGAATCACTTGAATCTGTGTAGATGGAAGCCACCATAGAACAAAGGCCAAAGATCTCTCTCAGCAATTTTTTCCTTAATTCTCTCACCTGGGCAAGATTGAGAAGAATGAAAGCCTTTGCAAGTCTCTTTCAGAAAGCAGGGAGAAATGCACGCAACCTTGCTGTGCAAATACAGACTTGGCTTGCTGAGATAACACAGGTTCTTGTGGAAGTCTTTTTGCCCTCAAATTAAAAATAGGCAGGGATAGAAGAAGTAATTATTGACTTTCCAAAGTCTCCCTTTCCTACTGGCTATAAAAATGTTGCAGTACCCGAGACCAGACTGAAAACCCTAGTGAGAATTTTGAGATGCTACGAGCCCAGGGGTACACCTCTACCTCGGCAGTTGGAGTAAGAGGCACAGGGCCCCCGCGGGGCGCAGTCGTTGGCTCTACCAGGAGAGCTGGCTTGCAGCACCGGGCCCAGAGTCAACTGGAGGAAGATGGTGTGGTGGTGACACTTTGTTCTTAATATTCAATTCTGCTCCAGTAGAACATGGTACCCAGGAGAACCCAAAACTAGAATACAAAGGATAAAAAAATAAGGAATTGTTTTAGAAAGGACTCCTACTTGGTGGGGGGAAAGGATGTTAGGTTCATTCAGGCCTAGATGATCCTGGATTTTTAAGAGTAATCTTGCCTTAAGAAACCTCAAGGGGCAGAGGTAACTATCCTGCTGCTCAGAGATAGTTTCACTGTTCCCCACTTCCCTGCACCAAGGTGCCCTAGACTTCCTGTCTGCTGGGGCTGCGCCCCTCATGTCTGTGCTGAACTAGCCCCCCGGGCAAATTCTTTCTTCTTCCCAGCAGGGCCAATGAACTTCCAGTGGATTCCTATTTCTGTATGTACTATTTGAAGGTAGAATTTGCTTGCTTTCTAGTACTGAACCTCTTCTCCCAAGAACCCCCTATTTTCCCAAAAATGCTTGTGACCTGGAATGACTGTCCCTGAAGAATGCCACAGAACTGAAGGTTTCTGCCTCAGGTGAGGAAGGTTAGAATATCTGGGTTCTGTTGCAGCTCTGACACTACCCCCCTGCATCTGAAAAGTAATGATAATATTCTTCACCTGCCCCAGAGTTAGATGACGGAATGAGGAAGAAATACTATTACCACGAATGCTTGATGTTTATTGACAACTTATTGTACATCAGGCACTGTTCTGAAGGCTATACATACAACTCCCCTGAATGCTTCCAGAATCCTACAAAGAGACCAAGGCACAGAGAGGGTAAGGAGACTGGCTCCCTACCTAGCTACTGTTGGGGGGATTTAGTTCTGAAAGTATCGGACATGATGCCTTGTCCATAGAGGTCTTCAATACATTTAGTTCCTTTTGCTTCCCTCTTTTGAATTTCAGGGGGACTTACTAGATTCAGAGTGCACTTGATGCTTGTGGAAATGTCAAGAGTTTCAGCTGGTCTGGAGTGCTAAGATCCTTTAGAACTTTTAAACAGTATCCCACAGTTCCTGCTAGCATGGCAGGAAAAGAAACTTCATAGAAGTTGTTACCATTCGAGTCATAGAAACATGTTACCATTTTCTATTCACTCAACAAACTATCAAGCACCTGCTTGTGCTCAGCTAGGCCCTGGGGATACAGAGAGCAGCTGGATCCCGGGTTTTTAGCAGACAAATACGTCAAATCGGAGTGATGGAGACATGGCCGCGTGTGTGCGAGGTGGGGCGCCATGGGACTTCCTGAGGGTGGGTGAGGGACACAGAAGGCCTCTCAAAGGAGCTCACTTTTCCTTCCTGCCTCACTCAGCTTCTCACACCGAACCCAGCATTTCCTAAACTGTGGTGCACAAACATCCAAGGGACCCTCGTGGGTGCGCCTGTCGTCAAGGCCATTTGCATAATAATGTTAAGACTTTATTTACCCTTTTCACTGTTTTCCACATTTGTACTGACAGTGCAAAAGCAGGGGCAGGTAAAACTGCTGGCGTCTTAGGATTCGAAGTAGAGGCACTAAACTGTGTCAGTGGTCAGTGTATTCTTTTTTTTTTTTTTTTTTTTTTTTTTAAAGATTTTATTTATTAATTTGACAGACAGGGATCACAAGTAGGCAGAGACACAGGCAGAGAGGAGGAAGCAGGCCCTCTGCCGAGCAGAGAGCCCAATGTGGGGCTGGATCCCAGGACTCTGAGATCATGACCTGAGCCAAAGGGAGAGGATTAACCCACTGAGCCACCCAGGCGCCCTGTAGTCAGTGTATTCTTCACAGCTCCGTACTTGCAGTAAAAAAAAAAAAAAGGCAGTTTAAGTGATTTAGAAATTTAGAATTTTGAGATTGTTTTTGATGAAGCAGTAAGAAATACTAATTTTATTATTAGTTTACCTTTACCTTTATTATTAGTTTACCTTACATATTATTATGTTTACCTTCGAATATTCATCTTTTTTTTTTTGAAAGATTTATTTATTGGGGTGCCTGGGTGGCTCAGTCAGTAAAGCGTCTACCTTTGGCTCAGGTCTTGATCCTGGAGTCCTGGAATTGAGCCCCATGTCAGGCTCCCTGTTCAGAAGGGAGTCCGCTTCTCCCTCTGCACCTCTCCCACCTTGTTCTCTTTTGTTCTTCTCTCAAATAAATAAATAAAATCTCCTTTTAATGTATTTGAGAGATGGTGCATGTGTGCTCCTACACTGCAGTAGAACGGCGGGGAGGGGAGAGTGGAAAAAGACAGGGGGAGCCCACCATGGGGGGCTCGATCTCAAGACTCTGAGATCACATGACCGGAGTGGAAATTCAGAGTTGGGCACTTAATGAACTAAGCCACCCAGGCGCCCCTGAATATATATCTTTTTAATATTCTTGCAATGGAAAGTATGCATAAAGCAGTTTTGTTGCATACTGAAATCTAATGGTTGTCTTAAGGAAAAGCACTTGTGTGATTGCTTGACTGTATACTGAACTAGCCTTTTTTTAAAAAAAATATTTTATTTATTTATTAGAGAGAGAACACCAAGCTGGGAAGAGGGGAGAGGAGGGGCAGAAGGAGAGGGAGAAGCAGACACCCTGCTGAGTAGGGAGTCCATTGACATGGGGGTCCATACCAGGATCTTGGGATCATGACCTGGGCTGAAGGCAGATGCTTAATGAGTGAGCCACCCAGAGGCCCCTGAACTAGCCATTTTTTCATGAAATGTGATTTTTACTTGAAAAAATGACTAATAGACAAGGTACAGTTATTCAGATTGAATGTTTGGCAGACATTTTCTCAAAAATTTACACAGTGAGTCTGTCTCTTCGAGGAAAACAACTGACAGTATTTCTTGCCAGTGATAAATTTGGGTGCTCAAGCAAAAATCAGGCAACTTGTTTCTGTCATGATGGGTTGATAGTATCCTCGTGATAAAGGTCCTTTCCAATGTGGCAACAGATTTCCTGGTATCTCATAAAGAATTCATCCAATATTTGGAAGATCAGCATAACGCAGTGAACCAGTATTTTCCCAAATGACCAATGCATGATGTTATGGAATCATGAATGGGTGAATGATTTATGTAAATTGTAAGACAAACTGATGTAAATGTATTTTAATAAAATAGAGTCTGAAAAGTTTGTTGACATAGTTTTAGATTCCACATCACAACTAACACTTAAGAATCTGCTGGTTGTTGGGACGCCTAGGTGGCTCAGTTGGTTAAGCAGCTGCCTTCATTAGCTCAAGTCATGATCCCAGGATGCTGGGATCAAGTCCCACATTGGGCTCCTTGCTTGTCAGGGAGCCTGCTTCTCCCTCTGCCTCTGCCTGCCACTCTCTGCCTGTGCTCATTCTTGCTCCTCTCTCTCTGACAAATAAATAAAATCTTAAAAAAAAAATAATAACCTGCTAGTTGTCAAGTTTTGTGCAGTATCAAAGAAGATTATTCACAATTACTTTTAGATAAGGTTATCAAAGCATTCCTCTTTTTTTTTTTCAGCTACCTATCAGCATGAGGGTGGATTTTCTTCAAATCCTTCAGCCTAAGCAACTTAGTATAACAGATTAAGTGAAGAAGCAAATAAAAGGACCCAGCTGTCTTCTGTTAAAACCAGACACTGAAGGTACTTTTTAGAAATGTAAAACAGTGCTACTTTTCTGTTTTTTGTTTTGGAAAATAGTCACTTTTCCCATAAAAATACATTGTTAATGTTAACATGTAATTATTTTATTATTATTTTATTATTATTATTTTAAATGAATTAATACGTTTTTAAAAAAATTCTGGGTTAATTTCCATTAGGATAAATATAAATAGATATAGCCCCCATAAATAAAAGGTTATTAGAGTCCTCAGTAATTTTTGAGAGTATAAAGGGGTTCTGAAATCAAAAGTTTAGACCTGCTTCCCAAATGTAACAGCTCTTAATCCTGACAGCAAATTAGAATTATATGGAAAGAAAAGGTTTTTTAAATGCTTGGGTCCTGCCCCTGGATCCAATGAATCAGAATCTCAGAGATTGGGGCCCAGGTATATTTTCTTTTCTAGAAGCTTCCCCAGGAAGTGGTATTTCGGTATAATGAATTAATGAGATCCAGAGAGCTGGAGGCAATCAAGTGCTCCCCCATTAGCTAGTAGATCTGGCTAGTAGGGCATATCCCTTCCCCTGGAGGGGATATAAACGCCCCACCTGCCCACGGAATCCACAGTCCTTGGCCTGATGCCAGCAGCCTCCTGTCTCGCCCTCAGGTCTGAGGTTTTGTTCCCAGACTGTCTAGCATGGTTGGGTTAACCAGGGCCTTCTCAAGTTCTCTCCTTATCAAGTGCAGGGAAATACTCACTGTCCAGCAGAGAATGGCAAATCCAAACCAGGCAACCCCCCAGGCGTGTCGGTTCATGGGTCCAGAGATGAGTTCATAGCACCCCTGGAGGAGCACGTGGTTCCACATGGGTGAGAGAAGAACCAGAGAAGAAGATGTAAGGGATGGGTGGGAAGGAAGATTTCTACTTGGATCAAGACTATCCCAAAGTCTAGTTTAACATACCCAGGCTATTTCCACATCCCCATGGACAGCGGGTATCATCAGGGCTTTGCTGAGGGAACAGAAATAGTCCTGTTCAACAACCACTCTAGATCACATTATTTTGTGTCTTTATCACTCAGTCTAACATAGGTGCTGCTATTTTAGGCTAATGTTTTTTCATATTGAATACATGGGCAATGTGTTCTCTTTTTTAAAAAATTGTAGCATAAAGTACAATACAAAGTATTCGTAATAAAATTTGAGTACATATTCTCTCCCTACAGAATTATTTGGCGATTTTTTATTTTTTTGAGGGGAGAGGTACCTTTGGTTTGTTTATTCTTAAATGAAAGTGCTTCTGATCTATAAATATCAAAGTTTTTTTTTTTAACCATTAAAGGAACCCCTGTTTGATGCTGTCTAAATTCTCATTTGCTATCAAATTTCAGCATATCTTTATTAGATTCCAGTGAGACTTTGAGAAGCCAAGGTGTGTGTGCCAACGATTCATTTTGGATTAATCAAATCATTCATTGATGCATGCCATGATCCAGTGAGTTTTTATACGTGGCAGGCTCTGTTCCAGTCACCATGCAAAGTGCTGGAGTAAAACACACACATGAGGTTAGAGCTGCAGCCTAAGTGACCTGTGCTAAAGCTCTGGGAGAAGTCTAGTGAATGCAGCAGCCAGGGGGTTCCATGGGCCACTGAGGTCCAGAGGGAAATGTCCTCAAAAGGCTGACCTTGAAGTTCAGCCCCTACCCCGAGGCTATAGATAACCACGTGAGGTTCCATCTTTCGGACCCTGTTCCAGGCCCTTGTTAACCCACTTATGCCCCCTGACTTTGCTAAGCCTTTATTTCTCTCCTATTTACTTTTCTCTATCTACGTTACAGGCATCTCCATTCACCTACTCACTCAAGTAAAAAAATCTGAAATTATCTTTAACTGTTCTTCTCTTATCCAACATCAAATACTTAAGCAAAACCTTTTGGGTCTACTTTAAAAATACATCTCAAATCCAAACACTCATTACTTCTGGCCCCCGCCTTGGTCCACTATGGTCTCTCTCCAGAATTACTACAACAGCCTCTTCACTGGTCTCTCTGGGGCTTGAGTCCACGGTTGGCACCCTACTTATCTTTATACAGTGCCAGAAAGATGCTTGTAAAACATAAATCAGATCACTTCAAATCCCTGCTCAAAAGAAATGGCTCTCTACCACCCTTAAAATGAAATTCTGAGTCCTCACAATGGCCTACCAGACTTGTCTGATGTGGCTCTGCCCCTCTCTATGAGCCCAGTGTCCTCTTCCAGAGGCTGTTTCCCTGTAAAGCTAATGAGCTTAAGCTCCAGGGCTGCTTACTTATAAGACCATTTCAAGGCCCTGTGCCTAATTTTGTATGCATATTTTTAATTGTTTTTCCTAAGGAGTGTATCCTTCCATACAGATTCCAGCCCTACAAAATCTAAAGCATCCCAGTCTTCAACTCTTCCTTCACTCATTCTGGCCTTACCACACTGATGTCCTTGATGTTCTTGTGAAAAGCTAAGAATGCTCCCACTTCGGAGCCTTTGCACCTGCTGCCTCCTTTGCTTAGAACTCTCTTCCTCAATCTTCTTTAAGTGTCTCATTTCCCCCATTTAATTCAGAACTCTGTGCAAGTATCCCCCAACGAAGCTTTTCTTGACCACCATAGGGAAAAACACTCTTTCTCCCGTCATTCCATATACACTCACCCTGCTTTACTTCTGCTCATGGCATTTACCAGGAATTTATCATGTATTAGTTTGGTAACTTGTTTGGTGTCTCTCTCCCATGCTACAGTGCAAGTACGAGGCAGGGATTTTTTTTGTGCTCGTGGCTGAATCTCTAGCACAAGTGCCTGGCACAAAGTAGGCACCTAATAAATGTTGGTAGAATGAATGGAGCCCGACATGAAGTAATGATTACAAGTGACACAATAGTTCATGAACACTCCTATATCCATTACTCACGGATCCTACTAACAATCCTTGGAGGGGGTCGTTTGTCCTAACAGGTACCCATAGAAACCACTTACGTCGGGTGCCAGGCACTGGGCTGGGCATTCAGCAGTGACAAGACAGACATTGGCATTGTTCTTAGAACTCACAGACAAAAGCCTCAGTTTTTTCACCTCTTCTAATTTAGTTCCTGCTCAGAGGGTGTGTTTTTTGTTTTTTTGTTTTTTCTTTTATCATTGTGCTGGTTTCCTTGATCTTCCTCAGTTCTGTAATAATGTTCCAGAGGTACAATGATCAGATTTTGCACACAGTATTTCTGGGCCAGGTGGACCATGAGTAAGAACATATGTATCTGCGACTGACAGGCTGTGTGAATTCCTGGTTAGTTTCTATTTTCCCCCACACCTATGAGGACATCCCTAATCTTGTTAGCCTTCATTTATGCAATGTAGATTTCGAAAACTACAATATGGATGTGAAAAAGAGCGTCATTCCCCTCTTCCACCACCCACCCGCCAAACAGTTCTCAGTGCTTGCTCTGGGCCAGGCAGTATGAGATGTACTGAAGATGTAGAATTAAGTAATGCACGGTCCTCAGGGAGACTCAGAAAAGATAGTGAGCAGAAAAGATCTGTGAGCAAATACTTACAATATGGCTCAGGGCTGCAATAACAGAAGTCAAATATAGGAAGAACTGGGCCATATTTTACTTGGTGGAAAGGGATTGCTATAGGAGAAGTAGCAGGACCTATGACTCAGAAAGAACGGTGGTGTGTGGAAATCTGGGGGACTGGGAGAGGGAGAGGCAGAAAGGTGTCGAGGGTGAAGAATGAGTGAGATTGAGGGAGTAGGAGCACAGGGAGCCTGGGAGCCGGGGACAGAGAGAAGAATTCCAGGTGCAGGACTTTGGCAGGGGAGTAGGGCTGCGAGATGGTAAGTTTGTAGTTGTGCAGCTAGTGGGGAGAGGAAGTAGAAATGTTAATAAGCACAGGTGAGACGAAGGAATCCTAGGGGAGGAGGTGGGAAGCATTGTCAAAACTCTTGGGGACTTTCCTCCCTACCAGAACATTACATGTCCAAGGGAGATCAGCTGATTATTTCATGACAAATACCCTTTCCTGCCCTTTCACAGAGCTGATACACTCTATACACAATCCAGTCCAATCAAGATACGTTTGTGTGGGCCTGTGCCAAGGTTGAAATACTGAAAGCATTTATTTCTCCTGAGAGTGATCATTATACTGCATATTGTGATAATGAGGAGCACAGTTAATTGTTACAGCAGTCTGAATGTAACTGATGCAGCAACAGTTGCTGAAAAGCTAAAATGGGTGGCTTTGAGGGACTCTGCAAAATAATCTGCATCATACCCATGTCCTTTTCTGGATGAACGCAACCAGTCCTAGTCCAGGAACGCTCCGAGGTGCGGCATGACGATCAGCTGCTCAGTGTCCTTCATTCTGAACGTGCCCTTTGGAGTATTTACTCACAGACTAAGGAGTCTGACATTTCTCAATATTTAATGAACTGGCACACAGCCAGATTCCCTCAAAGTGGTAACTCGCAAAACAGTAGAGGCATTTCAGAGGCTGATTCCAAGTATAGGAGAATTCTCCTCAGGCTTTTTGGGAATATTTCCAAGTTTTTTCTTGGCTTACAGTCTGGGCTCCTGAGCCAGACTGCTTGGGTTTGAATCCTGACTCAACTATTTACTAGCTGAGTGACCTTGGGCAAGGTGCTTCTTAAATCTCTGTGTCTCAGTTCCTCATCTGTAAAATAAGAATCATACTGAACCCTACCTTTGAGCCTTAAATGAGTTAATACACATATAGCACTTGGAACGATACCTGGTTTTAATAAGTACACAACAAATGTTAGTTTTCAGGTTCGTTTTATCATTTCCATCAGGCTGGAAATACCTTCTCAAAAACCATCTGTATGTAAACTGCCTTCTACCCAAATCATTAACTTAATATCCTATTAAGACCATCCTATATCACCACGGAATAATGAGGGTGGTTATATCATTACTGCATTTACCGTCACCAATTGCCACTGCTCTGGCACTAACAAAACATTCTTTTTGTATACACCCCTTCCAATTTACTTTTTTTTTTTTTTAAGATTTTATTTATTTATTTGCAGACAGAGATCACAAGTAGGCAGAGAAGCAGGCAGAGAGAGAGGAGGGAGCAGGCTTCCCACCGAACAGAGAGCCCAATGCGGGGCTTGATCCCAGGACCCTGGGATCATGACCTGAGCTGAAGGTAGAGGCTTTAACCCACTGAGCTACTCAGCCCCTCCATTTACATTTTTGCAAAAAGAGAACCAATCTTTGCGTAGTGAAAATAGTTTTTCAAGTACCAAGTCTATATTCTATTGTATAAACAGTTTGCATTTAAACAAAGTTGGGCTTTGCTATCACCATTCTCCTGTTCTGTTATTAAAATGTAGATTTTCGGGGCTCCTGGGTGGCTCAGTGGGTTAAAGCCTCTGCTTTCAGCTCAGGTCATGAACCTGAGGTCCTGGGATCGAGCCCCACATCGGGCTCTCTGCTCGTCGGGGAGCCTGCTTCCCCCTCTGTCTCTCTGCCTACTTGTTGTAATCTCTATCAAATAAATAAATAAAATCTTAAAAAATAATAAAAATAAAAGAAAGAAATGTTGATTTTCCCAGAACAGCCCTAGATTAGCATCTGCATTTTACTGACAGAGAAGGAAATAGTTGATGTGAGGTTTAGGGCAAAATGATGCAGAATCCTTCATGAGACGTTACGACTATAGTTCACCAGTCTTTCCCTCATAAAGAGCAGAAAACCTGGCAGGTGTTGGGCAGAGGGGACTCACCTCTTTGTGATAGTACCCGGGCACTCCTAGCTTGCAGGCCTCCACATTGAGAGGTTCTTTCAGACTGTTCATCACACAGCACTGACGAGGCCAGGGATAGTCGGCATCATTATTCGCAGTCCGGAAGGCAGATGTGTATCTCTGCCAGTCTGACGGGCCATTGACACCACAGCAGTGGTCCTGTCAGCAGAGCAGAGATGCAGAATTCTCTTCATGCTGCTTGCTACAGCCATCAGTGTAGCAACTGAGATTATACAGAGAAAGAAGATATGGAAAATGTACCATATCTTACGTTTCCTAGAATTCCCCAAATGAGAGCGGAGGGTATTGATAACCTACATTTTAAAACTTACAAAATACTTCACCCTTTGTTACTCCACTAGCCGCTAATGAACTCTGAAGCCTCTGATAAGTTCAGCTCCCTCCTACGCCTCACTTTCCTTCACTGTAAAATATGACTTTGTTTCCTTCACAGTCCACGGTCCTCAGAGTTCCTGTGAGGATGAAATTAGCTAATGTGCCCAACCTGTCTAGTACAGTGCCTGTCCCATAGTAAGCCCTTACTTATTAAGGGTCAATCATTAATACTAATTAATTACTTAACCAATGTTAATTAATATTAATAATCAATACCAATTAATTAATTATTAATACTAATATCTTGATACAGCAATGTGAGGGAGGTATGATTATTCTCATATGACACATGAGCAAATTGAGAGTCAGAAAATTAAAATCTTTAGTGGTAAAGAAGTAATGAGTAATTCCTGTTGTTTTACATTTCTGTACTTTTAACATATTCTAGAGTAATTGTGTATTACATTTATAACGGGAGAAAATAAACTGGAAAAAAATAACCCAAACCTGGTGACATAGGGCTCTGCCTCTACACAGGAGAGGAAGATCAAGGAACAGAACACATAGCTAACATCCTTACACTCTGGATAGAGTTGAAGACAGAAGATAAAACATTCTTCGTATCACTTTAGTTCCTTAGTAGAAGTTCTGCTAAAATGTTTCAAGGGAAGAAATTAAAATTACAGGCCCCTCTCAACTTTCAGAATGAATTACTTTCAGACAAATCTGATGGTAAATTAGCTGTCTTTACTTATTTTTAAATTTTATTTACTTATTTGAGAGAGAGGGAGCAAGCGCAAGCAGAGTGAGGGGCCGAGGGAGACGCAGACTCCCTGCCAAGGAGGGAGCCCAACACGGGGCTCAATCCTGGGACCTTGGGATCTTGACCTAAGCCAATGACAGATGTTTAAGCCACTGAGCCACCCAGGTGCTCCAAATCAGCTGTCTTTAAAGCAGATTCTATTTTGCCATAGAATTTGAAAAATCCTTGGCTAGGAAATACTTTTCTTGTATTTTGATCTGAGCCTTTTGGAGGGAAAATGGTTAAGTTCAGACTGGGTTTTTAGAAGTTGGTAAGAAGATTTTTCGGATGTGTGGGCATTTGCATTTTTACTTGAAGAGCTTAGCTCTTGTTAATGGAGTGGAAAAAGTACATGACCTATAGTCAGACGAGTAGGTAGAAAATAAAAAAGGTCCTAATGGGCTAAAAAGAATTATTGGAATGAGAATATTCAGATAAATGAAGGAAGTGATAGAGAATAGGGGGTAAAGAGACAGCAAAGAGGGAGCAGAGGCTACAAGGTGCACTGTGAGCCAGTAGAGGGGAAGGGGAGGCAGGGACAGTGTGAGAGTTGGATCAGATTAGGGTTTAGTTAGGGATAGATATTCATATACATAAGGCAATTCAGGGGTAACAATGGATATTCTGAAAGACTTGGATTTTTGATGATATTTAAGGTAAACTTGTATATAAGGTATGATGGCCAGTGACAGAAAAGTGGACAATCAAGTCAGGTCATAGCCCATGGTCCTTGGCAGGACTAGCCCATTGGTACTAAATAAGCAAAATAGGTAATAATTGCCCCTTGAGTTCACTGTGATGTGGAGGAAGCAAACTTGTTCTTCCAGTGTAAATGATGCTTGAGTTCTAAGAGATAGTGCATGTGATTTATCTAAATTTCTTTTTTTTTTTTTTTTTTTTTTAAATTTTTTTTTTTTTTTAAGATTTTATTTTATTTATTTGAGAGAGAGAGACAGTGAGAGAGAGCATGAGCGAGGAGAAGGTCAGAGGGAGAAGCAGACTCCCCATGGAGCTGGGAGCCCGATGTGGGACTCGATCCCGGGACTCCAGGATCACGCCCTGAGCCGGAGGCAGTCGTTTAACCAACTGCGCCACCCAGGCGTCCCTATCTAAATTTCTTAACAGTGTCATTATCCCTAAATGGAAGTTAATCAACATCATAGCTCAAAAATAAAATATAGATCTAGGGGTCCCACTGAGTGATGTGCACACAAGAGGAATAGATAAGAAGAATGAATGAGAATGAATGAAACTCGCCCATGTCCAGTCTCTTTTTCTTTTCCTTTTCCCTTTCTTTCTTTCTTTTTTTTTTTTTTTGAGAGAAGAGAGAGTCCATGTGAGCAGCAAGGGAGAGGCATAGGGAGAGGGAGAGAGAGAATTTGAAGCAGACTCCATGCCCAGCCCAACACAGGACGCTATCTCACAACCCTGAGATCATGACCTGAGCTGAAATCAAGAGTCAGACGCTTAACCCACTGAGCCATGCAGGGGCCCCAGTCCAATCTCTTTTTGAATGAAACCACCCTAGAAGCTGTGTTCCCCATTGTTTAACTTCACTGCCATCCATACCTTCACTCCTGGATACTGGTTGAGGTACAGAATGCTATCTCCCCAAGGCTGCAGGCATTACCTGGAGCATGAGTCTGTCCCAAGTCTTGGTGACTCCATTATTTTTCCATTGGTCATCATTGTTTGGAGGGCTATTGTTTTGGTACCTCTCCAGCATCTGCTTCAGGAAGAGGTTGGGCGTGAACTATGGTGGGAGGAGACAACAAAAGGAGAGTTAGCCCGCGCGTCCAACAAGGAAGCAGAGTGATGTGCCTTGCCTGTTGCTAGGGTCACTGATCATTATCTCCCGGACTAAAACTGTCTGTAGAGGCCCCAAGAAAGGGTAGGATGGGTGTGAGGCTCTGGATGGCTGAAGTCCCCACGAAGGGAGACGTTTTCCTTCTCCCTTCTTCCCATGTTCAAACAAATCCCAGTGAGACCAAGGTGGGCAGGCATTTTACAGTGGCCTAGGCTTGGAAGTGGAGAAAAGGAGAGAAAACAAGATGCTGAGTTGAGGGGAAGTCTTAGATGTGGTGGACTGTTGATTATCCTATGGAAGAGCTGATGGCCACCATAGAGTGGGACGAGCATAGCAGTACAAGCTTGGGCCCCCTGAGTTGCTCTGCTTGGACTCAGGATTCTCCTCTTTCACTTACCAGCCGTGTAATCTTGGACAAGTTACCTCACCTTTTCAAGTCTCATTTCTTTATCTATAAAGTGACCATTGTGATAATACCTATTTCATGGAGTTATTATGAGGATTAAGGAAACTTGTATATTTAATATTAATGCACATATTAGCATGCCTGGTACAGACTAAGGGCTTAATACATGTCAGCTATTATATTTTTATGACAATGACGACTCTTATGATCATTTCCACTCTGTGCTCTTTGTGACTGTACTCACGAAGTCTCGTTGTGTTGCTGCTGTGATACAAGATGCCACTTCAAAGCCATATACTATAAACATCAGAATGAAATACTGGAAGGGAAACAAGTGGGGGAAAAAAAAGAATTACATTTGTTTCCAAAGAGAGAATTAAAAAAAAATAATTGTTATATCTTTCAGCATATTCATCTAAGTCAAAGCATCCAATCATTAATGAAATTATTCAGCAAACCCTCGTGGATCAGCTGTTTGGAGCAAGACTTGGTACCAGGTGCTAATCTGCTCAATTCCCTCCTTATGCCCAGAGAACAAATGACTATTGAATACAGAGCTTTCTCAGCCCAGTGAGAAATGTCTTGTCTACATTGCTATTTTAAGTGAGAAAAACATGCAAGCAAAGGCACTGATGTGCGCCTGCATGTGATCGTTCACTGGCCGGCAAGACTGTCTTGGTGGATCAGACGCTCTATAGAGCTTCATAAAATCCCTCTCAGTGAGAGAAATTTTCTTTATGGTTTACTGAAACTGTAGAAGTACAGAGGTCAGACAAGATGAACTGGATGATGTTTAACACCCAGCGCCCCTCCTGCCAAGCGTCCAGTCTCCCAGGAAAGGAGTGGGAGGCTCCTAGTACGCAGGCCTGCGCCGGCTCTCATCCCTCAGCCCCTGGGTTCCCAGGTATGGGGCAGGCGAGGAGAGCACACCCCACTGTGTGTCGCTGTCGTGTGTCTGTGTGTCCACACTTGCACAGGTGCACACACACTTTCGCACGATGCCTCCCCACCACTCTGCCTCTATTTATGACTGGAAAATATCTCAACAGCAAGTTGCCTCTGATTCTGGGATGGGAACTCTTTGCAAGGGTCTGTCTTTGCTTTCCTCAGCCTTGTGTATTCGCATCGGGTCCCTGGGTTCTCCCAGGGAAGGGGCGCTGCTGTCGGTGTACGTGGGGAAGGGCAAGGACAACTGTGCTCTTTCCCTGGGCAGGGACGGCTCGCTGAGCAGGACCCTGGGCTGCCCGAATGACTCAGCCACTAGTCACAGAAAGATTATGGCCTTTGATTAATCAGAGGCCTCATAACATTTGCTACTTGTTTTTTGTCAGGAGCTTTCATGATGGGGGGCACCTGGCTGGCTCAGTCCTTAGAGCATGTGACTTTTGATCTTGGGGTTATGAGTTTGAGACCCACATTGGGTGTAGAAATTACTTAAAAATAAAATCCTTTGAAGAGGAAAGGAGAGAGAGAGAGAGAGCGCGCTTTGAAGGTTCTCCTTAAAGAGGCTCGGAAACCCCTCAGAGACACTTCAGAAAGGGGCCTCCGGGTGCAGGAGTTTTTTCTATCAGCCCCTGGGAAGGTGCCTTGTTCCTTCTCTTTGCAGAGCACAGTGAAGAATGTTCTCTCTCAGCTGTGTCAGGCATACAAGGCTGGCCCAAAGTGAGACTGGGATGCAGGTGAAACTTGTCTCTGGAGACACCTGCCCGTCCTCTCCATTTCCCTGCATTCTTTCCCGTGCCTGAAAAAAGTGGGTGCTTTTGCCCTGGAAATAACTCATGCTGAAGGAATCAGAGAATGTAATGTTCTGCATTCCCTGGGTGCCAGGACAATGTTTAGATCACAGGAAAAGTAAACCAACAAGCATCTTAGGTTGCTGGGCTTGTTTCGTAAAGATGTAGCTCAGGTCCTGCGACATTTGGATAGGAGAGTTATTTCAGGGTGGGGAGTGGGTGTGGGACCCCATCACAGTGTGAGAAACCATTGTTCTGAGCATGAGGGCAGAGAACAGAGGTCTAGACCCAATACCAAGGTTTCCTAGCTCTGTTGGTTGCACATTTGCTTCCATCTGCAAAGCAAGGCTTGACCTGGCTGTCTGTGGCTCAGGGCAGAAGCCTGTCTGTGGGGCACAGGGTTAGGAGCTGAAGTTGTACTCTATAGTGCTGTGCATCAAGGTTTTCTAGAGTCCCTGAAAAGTAGAGTGGATGCAAAATATGAGAAATGCAGGTCATTATATAAAATCATCATCCTTGAGCTCAAAAATGAGCTCACACTTTCTCTTAAAAATTCATGCATATTTTGTATTTTATATCCTAAAATGTCAATGACTGATTAATATTAAAATCATACTTGAGACTACTTATTGTCAAGAGAAAAAAAAATCCAATGATCATGTTCTCAGTCTATCTCTCCCTTGGCCTAGGTAGCTCCTGGCCATACCTGCTGGAGGCATACCAACACCAGGTAGAGAAGCACGGATTTGGAAAATACTCAACAGGGTCACCTCCAGGTTGCTCCCCTGTGGGTTCTCTGTACTGGAATCTTCTGGACTTGCAAGAGTGGAGGACATCCTTGCCCCCCACATGGATAAGCTTCACTGCAGGGCAAATCTTGACCTCCTTTTCACCTCTCACCTGGCTCTCTCTGCTCCTACCTGCCCCACAAGCCAAGTCACTGTCTCAGGGAAGAAAAAACAGTCCATCAAAATCAATCCAACTGTAGAGAGTTTTAAGGCCTCACCGCCAGAAGAATTTTCCTGTTGGACTTCATGATGCCTACAATGCCTAGAACGGACAGACAGAAGAGGCAGATGCCGACAAACATGCCAATCCAGGCTGCCCCGTAGATGTCATCGTTGTCGGTGGCTTCAAGCAATGGGTAGAGGCTGTGCTGGTCAGATACGAAGAAGATGCACTCTGCGGTCAGGGCGATGCCGCACATCTGGGAGCAAAGGGTGTTCTATCAGGCTGGTGGTCAGGAGAGCAGCGTTGGGAAAGGGGTGCAGAAGTGTGGGGAGAGGGTTATGAGAGAGACTCACTCTGTCCCTGTGTAGGCGCAAAGCCATGGATTTAAATGCATTATGAGGAAATCAAACAGCTCCTTCCATCCTATTAATAACTTGCATGCTTCCTCCCACACGTCCCTCTGTCTAATTGTTATTTGGGAAAAGACCCAGGAAATTTTAGACCATCTAGAGTCCTTGGGGCATGAACCACTCAACAATATCTTCTTGTATGGAGATAACTTCAGAGCCCCTCTTCCACTGCCCTTCCCTCAAATTCCTGAATTGTAATATTGAAACTAGTCCTGGTCGTACTCATCAGTGCCAGAGATCCAAGGAACCTTGGTGGTTATCTTTCCCACACCCTGCCTTTCATGGATGAGGGCTCTTGGCCTTGAAAGTCGGTGACTTGTCCAAAGTCCTGTGGAGATGGAGGCAGGACTGGCTTAGAGCCAGTGATCCTGACTCTCAAGTGTTCTGTCAGTACACAGAGCCCACACGGTCAGGACTCTGAGCCACTGTCACATCCTGGTACTGACCTCTGCATGATGAGGACATGATAAGGAATGGTAAGGAATGCAAACATCGGTCCCCAACAGCCTTAACAGAACAGTTCTGTGGAAATCAAACCAAGGTGAAGTAGGAAAGGAACACCAAAATGTGCATGTGGTGGGAATGTTTGGACACTGACTGTGGTGGACGTGGCTTCTTTCAGATTTCTGTATTCGAAAGTTGGGAGGGAAATAACCTTTTTTTTTTTTTTAAACCACGATCTTTCAACATATTACATAGTTACATATGATTATTTCTGTAAGTTCTAGCTAACATATTTTACTAACACATTTCCTGGAATCAAGAAAAGAGAGAGGAAGCCAGTAATTAGATCATTATTTTCCTTTAAACTCTCACTTTTGATTAATCCAAAAACTGTGATTACAGAAGGAACAGTGTTTCCTGAAAAATACTTACACCAACAATCACATTTCCAAAAATCAGCAGGCCCTGGAAGCAACGAACAGAGGAGTCATCTTTCGCCATTGTCGGGATTTGGCACAAGCTGGAGACACAGTGGAGAAGAATACAGCTGAGTGGGACCAGGTGACAAGTGACGCTCGTTCCACGACATGCCTACCTCACACCATTGCGGATCAGCTTCCCGCGTTTGAAGCATTCAAACCAAAGTCGGGCAATCATTTAGCAGGGAAGGAAATTTGATTACTAAATTCAGGAATCGTTGCAATTATTTTTTTAACCGTAATTTTACTGAGAAGTAAAAAAAAAAGGAAAGCCTGCTGGAGTTTGATTGATGACTTTCAGTTGTCCTTTAAGGTGTGGAATACACAGATTGCACATGTTTGTGTGATGAACCGAGGTCCTGGGCATCGGCAAGGGCAGACGTGGGAAGACTGGGCAGTGGTCCTGGCATGGCTCTTCCTGCCCTTGGTCACAGCGAACCGAAACCCAAAAGGCAAACCCATGGGCAGAGTAGGCAGATGGGGCCCATATGGACTACAGACATCTGTTAAAAACCATTATTATCAGAATATTTTTTACCTTCAAAAATAGTTGGCAATTTAAAAAAGTACCCTGCTTATTTGCCCAAAAGATAAAAAAAAAAAAATACAGATTTGAAGGGGCACCTGCACGCTGATGTTTACAGCAGCATGTCAACAAGAACCAAACTACGGAAAGAGCCCAGATGTCCATTGACTGATGAATGGATAAGGAAGATGTGGTATGTGGTATCTAAATACACATTTATCTATACACACACACACACACACACTCCAGAATATTACTCACCCATCAAAGATAAAAGAAATCTTGCCATTTGCACTGATGTGGAGGGACCTAGAGGGTATTATGCTAAGTGAAATAAGTCAATCAGAGAAAGACAATTATATGGTCTCACTGATGTGTGGAATTTAAGAAACAAAACAGAGGAGCATAGAAGAAGGAAAGGGAAAATAAAATAAGACAAAAACAGATAGGGAGGCAAACCGCAAGAAACTCTTAACTCTAGAGAACAAAGTGAGGGTTGTTGGTGAGGGTGAGGGATGGGCTAAATGGGTGATGGAAATTAAGAGGGGCACTTGCTGAGATGAGCACTGGGTGTTATATGTAAGTGAGGATTCACTAAACTCTGCTCCTGAAACCAATACTACACTATACGTTAACTAACTTGAATTTAAATTAAAACTTGGAAAAAAAAAAAGTAAGTAAAAATAAAAAGTACCCTGTTGCACCAGGCAGGGAGTGGGAGAAGAGGGGCTGGCGTATAGCTCCTTCCATGTGCTGCTCTCCTCAGTGCTTCTCCCACACACACTCACAGCCCAATTAGGTAGAAAAAGAAAAAAGGGTGAGGAGCCTCATTCTGCAGGTGAGGACACCGAAGCTTTAGTTTAGGTACTTAAGATCCGTGGGGTCATGCAACCAGTAAGTGGAAGAACTAGGCTGGAGACCTTGGTCTGAGGGACTCTGGAGCCCAAGCTCATTCACCAGCCCAGAATGGCTCCCAGAAATTATTTACAAGGTGTAGTGCTTTGTATGGTACTAAAAGTAAGTGGGGCCTCTCTCTCCTTGAGGAGTCTTGGAAGGAACTTGAAGGTAAGTGTTTGGGTCAATTACTTTAGCTTTGGTACTTAAAATACCTTCAGAAAAGCTATCCAGGTTTCTTACCATGGTATTGATCTAAGTAACTAATTACTTCCTGCATTCATATACTAAATCAAAGGTCGCTAAGGTAGATTGCTGTAGTCTGGGATTTTATGCTCTGGTAGGGAAGCTAAGATATTTCCTAAATAACTTTACTACCATCTATTGAGACCCTAAGTGCTGCAGCAGTTCTGAATAGGGAAGACGTAAGCCTTGCAGAATGTGTATGGTTTTGATAAGTAAACTAGAGATGTAGGGCAGTGTGGGAGGAAGGTGGGGCTCACCGACATTCCAGGGAAAGGAAAAGTCAGGGAGCAGAGACCCAGAAGAGCAAGGTGACCATGAGGTAATACCTGAGGCAGTTTGGCTAACATCCCAGTTTGTATCGGGAATCAATGGAAGGCAAGTCTTCTGCTTGACTTAGCCCTTGCTAAAGTTTTAACTTTCATTGTTACATTCTAAGCATTAACAGGCTTCTACATCATCTCAACTTCTCTATTTTCCCTTACCCGTTTGCCTGGGCCACTGTGGGAAATGAAAGAATGAGTGTTTTGCGCCCAGAATTAGGAGCATTGTAGGTCCTCCATCAACGTGTGCTGAGTGACTAGAAGAAATCAGGCCATTGTTACAAGATCTTCCTGTGTAGTTTCTGCTTAGAAATGGCATTCATTCTTTCCTGCAATGTTTGCAGTAACTGTCACAGGCCAGACTGAGCCGAGCCTCAGCGCCCTGAAGGGGTTAATGCACAAACTCCACCAAGGGAGATCTTTTCTCCTGTGACCAGACCAGCCACACTGTCAAGTTCCTGACTGGTATGTACAGACATTTCTCCTGACCAGTTGAGTTACCATCTAGAGACAAAAATAAATAGACGGCGAAAGGTGAAAGTTCAGACAACTTTCTGAGTAAAGCGAAAAACCCCAGAGAAGCCAAGAGCAGCACCATTTTGACCAGTACGGATTAGGCACCCATTTGCTGGGTAAAGCTTGTTTGTCTTGATTCGTTGGGTTTAAAAGAAAGAAAGCAATTTGTTCTTTAAGGAATTTAAAGTGAGATTGCAGCGACGTGGATTCAAGCAAAAATGGCTGTATGCGGTCGAATAAGAGGGGAGACAGGACGAGGGATTTAAGGAAAAGGGGAGGCAGGCCACCCAAGAGGGGCTTTATTGGTCCCGAAAGGAGCTGAAGGGATTCTGAACATGGAATTTGGTCCCGGTGTCTCATTGAGCCTCCTAACACACTTTTGCAAAGACGACCAACCTCACTGAGTTTTATAAAGGGGAAGGAGACAAAGGAGTACTCTGTGCGAGAGTTGTCCGTCAGGACGGGGGAACCGTGCAGACAAGCGTGGAGGAAAGGAGGAGGAGGTAGATGAGGGGTTGCTTTGAGCAAAAGGAAGAATGAAGGGAGGAAATCTAGCCGGGCGTGCGGTAGGAAGTGCTGGGGTGGCCGCTGGACGGCGGGCTGACTTAAGGAAGGGCAGGGATACGGTGATGGGCATGACCGCTCTAGTCACTGACCGCTAGAATTTTTTCCTTTTGCCCCATGCATTCTCCTCTCCTTCAGGCCTCAGGGGATCAGTGGCTCATGATACCTTAGGAATTCACTCCCGTCTTCCCAAATAACAAAACAATGTTGAAAGCTGTCATTTCATGAGCGCTTATGACCCCCTCAGCTCGTGTTAGGCATTTCTGTTCATCTCTCAACAGATCCAAGAGATTGTTTTTGTTGTTGTTGTTTTGCGGAAATCTGTACTGGTTTCCTACAGCTGCTGTAACAAGTTACCACAAACTTAGTGGCTTAAAACAACACAAATGTAACGTCTGAAGTGGAGGTCAGAGTGTGAGGGAGTCTCACTGGGTTAAAATCAAGCTGTCAGCAGAGCCATCCTCCTGGAACATCCAGGGGAGAATCCGTTTTCTTGCCATTTCGCAGATGAAGAAAAGGAGGCTTGAGAGAATGCTTACTTTGCCTAAGGGCACATTGCCAGAAAATGCAAAAGCTCAGATTAAGGGGCACCTGGGTGGCTCAGTCAGTTAAGTCTCTGTGTCTGGCTCAGGTCATGATCCCAGGGTCCCAGGATGGAGCCCCATGTTGGGCTCCCTGCTCAGTGGGGAGTTGTGCATCTCCCTCTCCCTTTGCTGCCTCTCCTCACTCACGTGCACCCACCCTCTCTCTAGCTATTCCTCTCTATATCTCTCTCAAATAAATAAATAGATAATCAATCTTAGCTGAGATTCAAACCCAGGTCTGCCCGGCTTCAGATCATTTCCTTACACACTGCACAGTGTGTAAGACCTGTCATAGAGCTAATCTAAAAAGCAACACCTGACTCATTTCCTTACCAACAGTCAAGCAGAGAGAATAGGTCCGTTTTGCTGCTCGGATGATCTGCCTTTGCCAAGCTCAGAATCACTGGGCCTCTCTTCACTCATTTCTCCAGGTTCTTGTCTCCTAGGGTCCTTGGTACTGCACTTGTTTTTCTACATTTTCCCCAAATCCGATTCTGCACTCTCATGTTTTCCCAGAAAATTTGTTTAGATGTACCCCAAACCTGCATTTCTCTCACCCACTCCTAGGGACTGAAATTCTTGGAAGGAAAAGGTGCACATGTGCAGGTTAATGTGGGAGTAGACATTTATTAGCCTCTCCTTGGTCACCTGTATTTTATTCTAGGTCAGTGTCTGGGGGACCTAAAATATGTCTTGCATCTGCCAAATAGTCACAAATGTCAGGAGATATGGTGGTTAGGAAACTGAGTATAGGCTTCTCGTGGCTCATGCTGTGGCCTGGTGGCTGTGGTCTGTGAGGGCCCTGGACCTGGTATCAGAATGCCATGCTTCCAACCCCACTCTTGTGCAGCCTTTCTGTATACCCCTGGGCAGTGCCACTCACCGTCTACTTCCTCATTTATAAAATGGGTAAAACACAATGTGTTTGACAGGGTCTTTGTGATCACTGAGATAAAAGATGAGAGAAAGGTTTGCAAACACTCTGTTTATAAACCCAAGAAATTATGGTTAATAACCAGGGGCATATTTAGGTAAGGCAGGAAATTGGGCTATGGCTTTGCTTTATGTACCAGTGACACAAGGACCTTGCCAGGAGGTAACATCTTGCAGGTAGAGGGGAAGCAGCCCCTCTACCTTCCCTCTGTCCTCTGCATAGGGTATGCTCTGCTGTAGGGATCTACAGGCTTTACCCATGTGTGCTTCTTCTTATTTTCCATGGAAGGATTAATGGGGTGGGGTGGGGAATCATCTCTTTGGGACAAGAAAAAAGCTCCCCAGTTGTGCTTGGGGTGTGGCCAGAGTCAGGTACCAAGCAGCATGTCTGTATGGGAGGGAACCTCTCTGCATTCCATCCACATTCTTGAACAGTTAACACCCAGACCCTGGGCTCCATCCCTGGGCCTTTGGCTAGCTCTAGTGCCTCTGCTCCAGGCTGTGAGGTGATGTCCAGCTGACACCCAAGATTCTCTGCTGTGCATGGGCTTCAGAATTTACTTAGGGAGTACTCTGTTCCACTCCCCTATGCATTCTTTTCTCCTGGTATCAATGTACAAAGGGTTCCCTGCACCTTATTGCAAGAGTCTCGAAGCAGGAGGAGATGCTGGGACCCTGTTTCATTCATTTTTCTAGGTCCAAGGTGGCACAGTGCTTGACACATAGTAGGCACTCAGTAAATAATTTTGCTAAACCAAAGGCCAACAAAGTAGATTTTAGAATGTATATTTGAATGAATGAATGAATGAATGAATGAATATATGAGTGACTTGTTTGCCAAGACCTCTATTGCAGAACAGGTTAGAAAGTACAGTGAAGTGGGAAGAGCAGGGGCTTTGGAAAGACCTGGGTTTGAATCTCTGCTCTGCTACTTGGCAGTTTTTATTTTTTAAAGATTTTATTTGTCTGTCAGAGAGATAGAGAGAGAGCAAGCACACAAGCAGGGAAGAGAAGACTCCCTACTGAGCAAGGAGCCCAATGTGAGACTTGATCCCTGGATGCTGGGATCATGACCTGAGCTAAAGGCAGATATTGAACCCACTGAGCCACCCAAGCATTCCTGCTGCTTAGCAGTTTTGTGAGCTCAGGTAGTTTCTTAATCTTGTTGAGCTTCATCACTAAATGGGTATCCCAATAACTAACTCAAAAGTTTACTGTGGTACAGATGGCCCTTCTTTTCACCATATCTGTATCTTTGGGGTAAATACCTAGGAGTGCAATTGCAGGGTCGTAGGGAAGCTCTATTTTTAATTTCTTCAGGAATCTCCACACTGTTCTCCAAAGAGGCTGCACCAACTTGCATTCCCACCAACAGTGTAAGAGGGTTCCCCTTTCTCCACATCCTCTCCAACACATGTTGTTTCCTGTTTTGTTAATTTTGGCCATTCTAACTGGTGTAAGTTGATATCTCAATGTGGTTTTAATTTGAATCTCCCTGAGGGCTAATGATGATGAACATTTTTTTCATGTGTCTGATAGCCATTTGTATGTTCATATCTTCTGCCCATTTTTTGATTTATGGAAAGAACCAAGATGCCCTTCAACTGATGAATGGATAAGGAAGATGTGGTCCATATACATTATGGAGTATTATGCCTCCATCAGAAAGGATGAATACCCAACTTTTGTAGCAACATGGACGGGACTGGAAGAGATTATGCTGAGTGAAATAAGTCAAGCAGAGAGAGTCAATTATCATATGGTTTCACTTATTTGTGGAGCATAACAAATAGCATGGAGGACAAGGGGTGTTAGAGAGGAGAAGGGAGTTGGGGTAAATTGGAAGGGGAGGTGAACCACAAGAGACTATGGACTCTGAAAAACAATCTGAGGGGTTGGAAGTGGCGGGGGGGTGGGAGGTTGGGGTACCAGGTGGTGGGTATTATAAAGGGCACGGCTTGCATGGAGCACTGGGTGTGGTGAAAAAATAATGAATACTGTTTTTTCTGAAAATAAATAAATTGAAAGAATAAGTTTATTGTGAAAATTCAGTGAGAATATAGGTGAATACTAACACAGTATTAGTTACCCAAACAATATTCATTTTCCTTACCTTTGCCTCAATTTCTTGAAGTAGATAGACTAAGCCAACAGCCTTGAATGGGGGAAAACACCTAAAACTAGTGATTTAATTTTGTTTTAAAACACAGAGCCACATTTCAAAAGACATGTGATTTTAATATGAGATGCTAATATATAAAAGCAGATCAAAATTTGGCTGAAGCAAGAGTGGAGAGCTTTCCCTTATCAACTCTGAATTCCTGAGCCTCATGGTAAGCCCCAGAGTGGCTACCAACCAAACTTCTAGAACTAAAAGAAATGGAAGATGTGGGAAAAGTACTGAGCTAGAAGGTAGTTCCCAGGGAGTTAGGAGATGCTCAAGAGTGAAGTTGGAAAACTGCTCAAAATGTGAACAATGATATTACATCATTTCAGTGTCCAAATGACCTGTGTGGAACACTTCTAGGAAAGTTTCCTGGAAAACAGGCGACTTCCTTAATAGAAAGCTGGAGGAGCATCTGGGAAGGGTTCTTGGCATACTTGGAGCAGAAGCTACGTGACTTCTAGGAAAGAAAGCCATCAGGCCTGGCTCATCCTTCCGAGTTCTTTGCAGAATCTGGATGCCTGTGCACCAGGGCAGACTAATGAATTTATTTAAGTTAAAAGAAAAGTTTTTGTGTTTTTTTGTTTCTATTTTAAAAGATTTTATTTATTTGCCCAAGAGAGAGAGAGAGAGAGCAAGTGAGTGTACACAAGCAGGCAGAGAGGCAGGCAGAGGCAGCAAGAGAAGGAGGCTCCCTGCCAAACAAGGAGCCCCATGCCGTGCGGGACTCGATCCCATGACCCCAGGATCATGACCTGAGCTGAAGGCAGCAGCTTAACCCACTGAGCCACCCAGGTGCCCTAAAAGAAAAGTTTTGACAAATTTTCACACCGATGGCTGTTGAGAGAGAGAGAGAGAGAGATTAAAAATATATTGCCCTTACCAGAGAGTACAGGCCCAGAGAGAGAACAAAAAGAGAAACAGATGACACCAGTCTACCTACAGAATATAAACGAGGGTGTTCTCTAAGGCCTTGACTGGGATACAGTGCCCAGCTGTTTGGTGAAATACCAGTCTAGACACAGCTGTGAAGATATTTTAACAGATGTGATTGACATCTAAATCGATAGGCTTTGGGGAAAACCAATTACTCCCACAACATGGACGGGCCTCTTCCAGTGAGTTGAGGGCTTTAAGAGCAAAGACTGATTTCTGGAGGAAGAAGGAGTTCTGCCCCCAAACTGCAAAACAGAAAGCTCGTCTGCAGATTTCAGACTCAAGATTGTGGCATCAACTACTTTCCTGAATTTGCAGCAGCCCTACAGATTTCGGGCTTATGAGCCCCTGCAACCACATGAGCCATTTCCTTAAAACAATTGTCTCTTCGTTTGGCTGAAGATGTAGAGGCTTTGTAGTCAGTCCTCTCATTGTGCAAATGAGGAAACTGAGCTCCTGGAGGGGAAGTGACTTGTTCAAGATCACGGATGTGTTGTTTGCAGAGTCAAGATTCAAGTCCTGATCTCCTGACTCTTAACAAACTTTTATTGAGTTTGTCACTAATCATTCTTCCTTTTTTAGGTAGACACCACCTCCCTTTATGTTTCTTTAAAGTTGAGAGACAGTCCCATGCCCTACCCTGCTCTTTTCTCTTACAGATTAAGCCACGAAGAGAGCCATATAAACAAAGCTGGCAAGGAGAGAGCCTTCTGTCTTTGCCCTCCATTCAGTCTTCCTCCGTCTGTACCCTATTTTCTGAAATCCACAAGAGAATCATTCCTTTGCTCCTGATTGGAATGCACATCCATATAAAAGAGGCACGGTGAGTCTTATGAGTCCTCAATGTCAATGCCTCATTGTGAATGATTTTATCAAAACCCTTCCTTACACTTCCCAAAGGGAGAGGAAAGACATGTGAGGGAGAAAGAGACTCAAGGAGTGTAGAGTCTCAGTGGACTAACCTAACTCATGATCTGGGGTGTTGGGTCTGTTTTTTGTGGGTAGAGACTGAGTCCTGACAATATGATGTGCTTTCCCTCCTACCTTCCCTTGTAGCCTCCAGAATGTATCGTCTCTCTCAAATATGGAGTCTATGGAAACTTTCCCATGTTATTCCAAAGTAGCACTTCCCACAGAGGTATTAGGTTTCTTTTTTTAACTTGGCAGGGATAGCAAAAAAGCAAATGGGGTGAGGAGAATTTTAAAAGGTGGGATTGGTAGAGGACAGAGAGCCAAGTAGCGGCTGTCCACTTCAAAAATGTTATCACCCCTGACTGAAAGTATGCGGCTTGCCTCAAAATGTTTTCCACATTCAAGAATAGCCTCTGTGAGCCCCACCCTATGGAAAACTGCCCAGTGGCCTGGCACCATGATGATATATTAAATTGCTCAACATCCCAGAAGTGCCTTTGCTCTAAGGAATGCAAATGTTTGAAAAGGCTAGAGTTTGATTTCTTTTTTTTTCTTGTGCCCTCTTTCAGTTTGTTTTCTTATAAAAATTACTCATATCCATAATGTTGATGTTTCCAGACACATTGAATAAGTCTAAAAACCATTGCTCACTAAACAAACTACTTTCAAAGCAGAAGAAAAAGAAGTGAGACTCTCCCACCAAGCATGAGATCATTTTTTCAAGTTCATTACCTCTTTTCCTCACTCAAGTTTGTTGGACCAGAGAACACGCAAACCACACCTTAACCTCTAGCTCACTCTAGAGAAATTTGGATTAACAAAAGAATAAAAAAATAGAGAAATAGGAGAGGAAGAAATAAGAAACAGGCTGTGCTGTTGCCTTACCCCTGACCTCGAAACCCAGGACAAGAGTCGACAGTTATATGACTTAGAGGGGAGAAGAAAGATGGGTGTGGGGATTTTAGATCAGAACAATTGCTGGTCTGCTTAAGTTTAGGGTAGGATGAGTCCCTGGGGATGATGAAAAGAGGTGCTCATTCCCATGGCCATGACACCTAGGGCTCACAACATCCATTGGTTTTTCTTCCATTAAAGCTTTAAACCTGTTCTCACTAATATGGTAACTGGAAGCCCCATGTCGCTATTTTCATTCAAACCAGCTCAATTAAATAAAATTGAAATTCAATTCTTTAGTTGCACTAGCCCCATTTTAAGTGCTCAACAGCCACATGTAGTTATTGACTGTCTTACAGAATTTCCATCATCACAGAGTTCTATTGGAGAGCACTTCTCTAGACTCCTGATGCTTGTCACGTTCACCTTAGAGTCATTCAGTCACCTGAAGTCCGGACTAAGATGGAAGCAATGGCTCAGGCATTCTCAACCAAGTGAGGACCCTAAGTATGGGCCATGCCAGCGGGAGCCAAACCCCAGGGCAAGAATGCTACGGAGACTCCTGGGAGGTAAGATTAGAGCACCTCTTCATGAATTTGGTCTTTGCCCCAGTTAGGGAACATTAGGGGTGTGGGCAGCCTGCATGAGCTTATCAGTGTTTGCTCTTAGAAAGAATGTGAAGCAGGAGAGGTCAAAAATCCGAGATTTCATTTGTTTTTCTTTTTCTTTTCTTTTTTTTTTTAAAGATTTTATTTATTTATTTGACAGAGAGAGATCACAAGCAGGCAGAGAGGCAGGCAGAGAGAGAGGAGGAAGCAGGCTCCCTGCTGAGCAGAGAGCCCGATGCGGGACTCGATTCCAGGACCCTGAGATCATGACCTGAGCCGAAGGCAGCGGCTTAACCCACTGAGCCACCCAGGCGCCCTCATTTGTTTTTCTTAACTAAATGGTGTGTAAATTCCCCTTTGGATTTATAAGTCTTTATTCTTCCCAGGTAATTAAAAAAAAAAAAAAGTAAGTGAGTTGATTTTTAAGTCTATTGTAGCTGAAAGGAAAAAAAATCTGTTGCAGCAGAAAGCAAAATGAGAAAAGTTTCTCCTTGTTGAGAAGAGCTAATCAAAAGGAAAACCATTTCTTTACAAGATTTGAAAACTATTTAAATATATAAAAATACACATATATATCAAGAAACAGTCAACTGGGGCGCCTGGGTGGCTCAGTGGGTTAAAGCCTCTGCCTTCTGCTCAGGTCATGATCCCAGGGTCCTGGGATCAAGCCCCACATCGGGCTCTCTGCTCAGCGGGGAGCCTGCTTCTTCCTCTCTCTCTGCCTGCTTCTCTGCCTGCTTGTGATCTGTCTGTCAAATAAATAAATAAAATCTTAAAAAAAAAAAGAAACAGTCAACTAACTTTGTCTTGAAATTAAAAAGACATTGAAATTAATGAAATTCAAAATGTGTTCAAAATCTTTGAAACTAATTACAAGTGGGGTTTTAAACTTACATAAAATAATACTAGCATTATTTGAAATTTAATTCATATTACATGTAGACATGTTGTTAGAACAAAAAATATATTTAGGACCTGTGGATCCTGTAGATCAACTAATTGGTGAAGAGTAAAAATAAATTATGTAAAAATAACATTGCATAGATAAAGCTAATTTGTTGACTTATTTCAACTGACACATTTGCTAAACAGAACTGTTTGCAGAGAAGAAACATGAGTAAATTGCCTTACAAATCCCATTATGAGTAGGCAGGATCAAATGATTTCTGACAAGACTACCAGGGAAGTTTCTCCCTAATACATTATTAAGAAAGAACATGGCCCATTTCCTTAGATTTTCTTTATTTCTTTCTTTTTTTTTTTTAAGATTTATTTATTTGACAGAAAGAGAGAGAGAGAGATCACAAGTAGGCAGAGAGGCAGGCAGAGAGAGAGGGGGAAGCAGACTCCCTGCCCAGCAGAGAGCCCAATGCGGGGCTCGATCTCAGGACCCTGAGATCATGACCTGAGCCGAAAGCAGAGGCTTTAACCCACTGAGCCCCCCCAGGTGCTCCTCAAATTTTCTTTTTGGTTCTCTGACTTCACCAGGAAATTGGGGTCCACAGGGGTCTGTCTGAAATTTTAATCAGGAGATAAAATTTTTCCCAGGGTGCTTGGATTTGTCTTGGTCTTTCTGTCAGGAAATTGGAGGCTGAAATCAGGGTAGGTGAATAATACTCCCAGAATTTTAACCTCAGTTCTGAGAACAGGACAATATCAAATGATTTAAGAAAGCAATTTGTACCATTTAAAGTAAAAGAGAACAAAGGTGTTATAGTAGTCTTATTATAAAAAAGGACAGATCTATTCATGAGGAAATTATCGTCTTCCCCTTGCCCTTTCAGACCCCAGCTCGCCTCCCAGGAAGGCAACCCAACCATTGAGAGTGCAGTTGGCTTCCCGGCACAGTGAGATCAGTCTACTCACCTTGCCCTCTCTTCCTTCTCCTCCTTCTTGTGCTGTGCCGGCCCACTCTGCAAGCTGTTCTGGCCTGACGTGCTTTTCTACCCAGCACCAATTCTTTGAGCCTCCTGGACCAGGAGCAGTGGTCTGTGATTGGGAGGAGGCATCTCCCATGGGCTGAGCCTGATGCTGTCTGAGCTTGCCTCCCCGAGGCCGGAAGTAACAGGAAGTTTTTGGACCGTAGGTTTCTGCTACTTTGGAATGTACGATTCTGACAGATGGAAACAACCTTGACAGGGCTTAGCTCATCGCTCCTCTGGATTTCTCCTAGTTCTGGGCTTTTCTGGAACACATACTACTCAGGGCTTTTGTTTTTGTTTTGATTTAAAAATTTTTTTTAAATATTTGATTCTTATTTCTGTTTTTGTGCCTTCAAAGGCCTATTTATTGTCCTGACCACTCATAGTCATGCTGGTACATGTCTATCTGTCCAAGGCCATGTCTGGTTTCAGTTTTTATAACCTGCATTTTTTTACATTTAGGGGGAGAGTGATTGCCCGATTAGTCTAAAGACTAATAAGACTAATGTTGCCCTTTTCCTTTCCTCCCACTTCTCCCTTCCCTCCTCTTCCCTCCCCTTCCTCCTCCCTCCCCTCTCTCCCCTCCCCTCCTCTTCCCTTCCCCTGGAGCCACCGAGTGTCATACCCAGCACCAAGAACATTTCTGTTGACATCTGCATAACATATCATGGTTCGGGCACACGGTAGTTATTTAGCCTGCAGTTAAGGATGGGTGATGGCAGTAATGTTAGAATTCGTTGAATGCTTTCATCAGTAGACTCAGAAGTTCTCTTGGGTCTGGGTCATCTCTATAACAGGTTAGGTTCTTCAGGAAGCAGACTCTGAGGCCAAGTTTGTGTGCCATATATTTATTAGGGAATGCCCTTGCGATTAACGCCTTTGGAAGGAGAGGGAAGAAACAGGATTGGGCAGACAGAGAAGACAAACTGCCACGCAGGTGGGAAGTCTCAGGCACCCCCCTCCCTTCATCCAGAAAGCTCCAGAAGAAGATGGCCTGCCCAAGTTGTTCTGCATTGGGCCCCTCTGTGAACAGTCCTAGGTATAGGTGCCCTGGGAAGGTGGCTTTCAGTAGCTGAGACTATTCCTGAAGGGAGCTGACAGTGGAGGCTGGGCTTGCCAGTACTCCCAGCAGCTGGGCAGCACACTCCCCATTGCTGAGGGGGCCCTGCACGGGGCATCTATGTGTCCCCTCACGGCCTTATTCCTCCTCAGCTCTCTAGGGCCTGGTTAGATATGGCACAATCACTCACACAGTGCAATTCTATGCAACTGTGAAAAATGATGCCATAGAAAAAATTTAATGATGTGGAAATATGTTCACTGATTTATTCAACAAATATTTATTGAGAACTCATGATGTGCCAAGCACTCTTCTAAGTGCTAACAATAAAAAGAATAGGTTGTAAATAGTTTGTACAATATGATTATGCATATGTGTGTGTATATAATATACACACATTCATATATATATATATATGAATTTAAAAATTAGAAAGAATGTAAAGTAAATATCAATTGGGTTATATCTGGGTGATGTGATCTGCATGGCTTTTATTTTCTTTTTTTTTTCTTCATAGTTTCTATGCTTACAAAGGATCTCTATTACAATTACAGAGAGAGAAACATGTAAATTATTAAAAGTGTGCTCTTTTAGAAATCTTTGTGATAAAGAAGCAAGCAAGCAAACAAGGACATATGTTTCCATTCATATCCTAGGCATTTTATGTTCTATTACTAGGATTATGTGGGGAGAGAATAAACATGAATCTTCTCAAAATAGATAATGTGTACACAAAAGCCTGTAACAAAAAACAAGAGACTAGCTAGGAAAAGGAAGATTACTTTTCAGAGAGTAATTGCCACTCCTCCACCATCAGTGCCTCTCAGGCATCTGGAGGTAAAGAGGAGTATGTCTGGCCCTCTCCACCCGCTGTCCCATGGTGCCATCACCCTCCAGTGCTTTTTCCTTTTCTGTGGTCATTCCAAGGCACGTTAACAAACTTGGTGGCTGGATGTCTCCTGAGCTACACAATGTTGGTCCTCTACGCTCGCTCAAGCTTTCCAACCACCATGGGACTTCTCTCGTTCTTCGTTGGGACAGGGGACCACTGGACTAGTTCTCTTCAGAATCATTCCTCTCCCTAAACAGACCCCTCACTTTGTTTTGGGGGAAGGAGGAAGTTGCGGTGTCAGCTGGGTGGGAAAGCAATGGCTCCCTCAGGAAGTTCTGAGTTAGGAATGCGAATTACTTAAAGACTTTTGCTCCACTCATCAGTTTCATGGAAAACGTTTTCTCAAACATGATTTTGTCTGCCATATTTTTAGTTCTTCTAAAAGTCCCAGGCACTATAAGACTTACCCTTTACAACGGCCCTGTGAAATATATACTATTACGACCCCCCATTTTATAGATGAGGGCAGGAGGGTTTGAGGTGGTTAACTTGCCCAGGATTCCAGAGCTATGGAGGGGTGAAGACTCCTCTGGGTCTGTCTTCTTAGTCTGCACTCTTTAATTACTAGGCTATACTGTTTGAGTGTAGTTAGACAATTGGTGTAACTTTGAAAATGACACTAAAAATCTTAAGTTATTAATGTGACCTTTTCCCTATTAACTAGTTAATGAGGTGAATAGAGAGTAGAATATTGTTCGTGTGATATGTGAGAAGATATTGCCCATAAAACTGGCTCACAAGTAAGTCTGCCAGAGCACACCAGCTCCTTGGGGAGTGGAGGTCACGAATCAGAGCTCAGCTTCTGCATTGGAAATAACTGAGCCAAACCTGCAGACTGTGTGCGCAAAGTGCCTAGATCTGCCAATTCTCTAGTGCCTCTGAAGACTGCTTTTTCTATACCAGGTCTGGAATCTCTCTGCAAATTTTACTGAAATATATGAATTCAGGCTCTTTGGCCTTTAATGGGTCCTCTCTCTGACTCAGCCCTCCTCTTGCTCAACACTGACATTCCCATATTCTCGTCAACTCCTGTAGATGATAAATGTTTAACTCAGTTCATATTTTAGACTATGGCCACCAGAAGACAACTTCTTAAAGCAAACCTAGCCCTCTCCCAGGAAAGGGACATCCCATTGTTAATAGACTCTTATAATTGGACAGGACATTAGCTCATTTCAATAACCAGTTATGGTTATTATATGGAATGATGACACAGAATAACTATATTCCAATAACATAACCAGTTAGCCCATTTTTTCACCCAATGAAGAAATGCCTCTGTAACATCTCTGATAGCCAATATTAAGGGGCAAGTCTATGAAGCCTGTTGTGTTTACTGCAGAGATTTTGTTCAGGATGTTGTACCCAATTACCCATGTTGGGTCTAAGAGGTCTAAATATTCCCTTTGGTCTTAGCATCTGGGATGATTATATTTTTCCTAATCAACTAGTTTGTTTTATAACTATTTTAAAACCATTTTAAACTACTGAACACTGTAAATCTTTAATCAAATTCAATCTCACCCCCACTCTTACCATTTTTCCATTGAAGCTGCTTGTCAAGTTACAAACAACCTCTGTTTGGCTCATTCCGGTACACACTTCTTTGTCTTCCTTTGATTTGGTCACTTAGCTACAACTAGAATAGCTGAAGACTCCATTCTTCTCACACTACTCTCCTCTTCTGGCTTCCATGATACCGCATTTTTCCATGCTTCCCCTAGTTCTCTGCTAGCTCCTTCCCAGTCCCCACTGTTGTCTCCTCTTGGGTCTGACCAGTTGCATTGGAAAACTCAAGAGCTGGATCCAGCTCTGGATTCTGAATCTGGCTCTGAAACCACCATCAGGGCTCAGCCCCTTCCTCCTTGCCTTTCACTTATTGCCACTCCTTCATGGTTAGAAAGTTCAACAGTGAAAAAGAGCCACATTGTTTAGATTTAAGGAAAATAGTAAGAATTCCAGGTCTTTGTCTTCTTACAAGTATAAGTGTGTTTCTCTTCTTTTCTCCTGGAAACTTCTTTTTCTTTCCTTAGTCCCCAGCTCTTGAAGAGCAGTGAATTAGGTTGTGGCCTCTCTCTCTTTTTTTTTTTTTTTTAAGATTTTATTTATTTATTTGACAGAGAGAGAGATCACAAGTAGACAGAAAGGCAGGCAGAGAGAGAGGGAAGCAGGCTTTCTGCTGAGCAGAGAGCCCGATGTGAGGCTTGATCCCAGGACTCTGAGATCATGACCCGAGCCGAAGGCAGTGGCCTAACCCACTGAGCCACCCAGGCGCCCCGGTTGTGGCCTCTCTTAATTTGATTTAATAAGTATATATACTTCTGATTTTGTAACGTTTTTATTTATTTTATTAGATATCGGGGGAAGAAAATTCTGTGATGCAGTGTAAAGCTATACTTTTATTTTTTATTTATTTATTTATTTTTTTAAAAGATTTTATTTATTTATTTGACAGAGAGAGATTACAAGTAGGCAGAGAGGCAGGCAGAGAGAGAGAGGAGGAAGCAGGCTCCCCGCTGAGCAGAGAGCCCGATGTGGGACTCGATCCCAGGCCCCTGAGATCATGACCTGAGCCGAAGGCAGCGGCTTAACCCACTGAGCCACCCAGGCGCCCCAGTAAAGCTATACTTTTAATCAGAAGTGTCCTGAGGACCTTTAAGAACGTAAATCAGCCTTTGTGATTCCCTTCCTGAAAACCATTCAGTGGCTTCGTTTTGTGCTCAAGAGTAGGATCCAAGCCCCTCACCGTGGCTTATTAGTTGCTCATGTATTCACCAACTTCACTGAGCACGACTCTCATCCTGTGTGTGCTCCAAACACATGGCTTGCACACTTGCCATTCCTGTGAGTGGAAATCTGTTTCCTGTGGTGGTGCTGGGCTGCCTCCTTGTCCTTCCTAAAGGCCTTTCTGAGAGTGGCCTGCCCTCTCCACTCCAGTTACACTTGCTCATGTAAACATGGTTTATTTCCTTTGTAAAAATAATCAGGCTGGTATTACCTTGTTTATTTACTTGTTGCTTTTCTTCCTCTGCCTTCGCTGCCTCACTGAAACTAGAAGAGTTTAAAATGAATGAATGAGTTTCTGATTTGGAAGGTTTAGGGTGAATTAGATTTATTTGTCCTGGTGGAAAAAACCCCCCAAAACCAAACCAAAACAAAACAAAACAAAAAAACCCCCAAACTCCCCACAACCATTGCATTAAATAATGCTTGAGAAGAGCCAAAACTGTGTGACCAAAGGGCCAGTTTTACGAAGGGATCTGCATTTCTTTAAGTATTGCTCTAAATTATTCTTGACCTTTAAAATATTCATTTTTCTACTCTGATAAGAAAATGAATATATGTGCATTGCAGAAAATAAAAATCACTATCCTCCCTTATCTAGTGATAAACACAATATACATTTTGGTGTAGAATCATTCATTCAGGAACTATTTGAGGTACTATTATGTGTCAGGTACAATTCCAGCAGGCATTAAACAGATGGAATCCCTGCTTGAGGCACTTCTGATCTTTCTTCTTTGAATTCCCCCCACATAATTGGGATCACAACTTACTTAAAGTCATCTAAACCAGTTATTTTCACTTATGATATGATACAGACATTTCCCTATGGGATTATTCTACAACATAATCTTAATGGATATATTATATCCTGCCATATGAATATGTTATTATGTATTTAACTGAATCCCAAAGGTTGAAAATTCAGATTTGCAATTTTTTAATATTATAAAATAATGTTGTGAATTTTCTTATACATACATTTTTAAAAACATCTCATTATTTTCCTTGGTGTAAATTCCTAAAATTAGAGCTTCTGACTAAAAAGCATGTTTGTTTTAAAGTATTTAGAATCATGTGATCCAACTGAATTCCAGAAAGTTTGTAAAATATATATATACTCCACAACAGTGTGAGAAAGGGCCCATTTACCTCCACTTTAAAGCAGGTTAGTCACCATCTTTAAAAAGTTTTTTGTCTAAAATAATATTTAATTGGTATCTAATTTTTTAAAATTTATATTTCTTTAGCTATTAACATGTTTTCATTTATAACTGTCCCTTCATTCTTGCCCTTCTTTTTTGATTGGGAGTATTTATGGTTTTAAAAAATTCATTTGTGGGAACTTGTCATATAGTTAGAATATTGACCTGCCATGTTCACCACAATTACTATTCTTGATTAGTCATTTACATTTTTGGTAACTTTCTTCCATACTTTTAGAATATTTCATGTCACTTACATAAATATTTTCCTTAATGATTTTCACCTTTGGCTTTATGCTTAAAAAGGGCTTTCCAACTCAAGATTTTGTATTTCCCGATTCTTTTATTTCTTTCAGTCTGTCTTTTCCTACTTATCTCTTTAGAATATATGTACAGTTGTGTACATGTATGGATGCTATGTGGTATGGAGTAGATCCAACTATACCATCCAAATAATTAAACAGTAAGTCCTGCAACATTAATCAGGTGCATAGAAGTGTCATAATTTATTTGATCCATCTGGGGTTGGACATTTTTGAAGTTGGAAAATTATGCCCACTTTTTTTCTCAATATAAAAATTAGGCACAGATCTTCCTTATAAATTCTCCAGGCTCAGTGTCATATCTGGATGTGTCATTTGACTCTATGAGTGATTTCATTTTGGAGCAGTTTTGGTGATGACACGATGTGGCGGTGGGGGTAGGTGACTAAAACGGAATGTAAAGGTCACGAGAAAGGAGGAGTCCTTTGTTACTCACAGCTCACTCCTTTCTCCCATGTCTGCCCACACTGAGTTTGGCTCTGAGGCTCTGCCTGGAAAAACGTCTCTCTCCTCTGCGGGCTTTGAGGTGGAACTTCAGCCCTGCTCTGTCCCATCTGCTTTCTGTTTTCAGAAATCACAAAAATCTCTGGTTTCTGTCTCTTCTGCTTTGAGTATCAAGATGGATTTACTTCTTTTCATAAATCTTTACTGTAATTTTAATGGAGTTTGAAAATAACTGCTCCTTCTTTTTTAAATAAAACTACAACACAGAATTAGACAACTTAATTCTGCCTACAGACTCCTCTCTGTTGATAACAACAGGCCACCCTACCACTCTCTCTGATGTTAGGGTATTGCAAATTCTGCCAATGCTGCAAAAAATGGCCCTTTGAGAGCCTAATAAAGCACTGGAACACTAGTATTGTTTGCCACACGTGAAAAAAAAACAACCCCACAATTCTGAGTTCTAGCCTTCCATTATTCCCAAACAACTGACATGAAGATTCAAGGATAGATACACAGATCCCTGGAACCACACTTGGCCACATCTCTGTCAACAAAAATATATCCAGATACATGAGCACAAAAACATAATAGACATAATTGCACTTACATACTTACTTATATATATTTCACACTGATTACATAAGAAAAAGAAGAAGGCAAGTGGAGGAGATTGGGTAAGTAAAACAGTAAGTCAAGAAATAATAGGATTTATTTTGGAAATCATTTCATAGTATACACATATATCTGTAATAATTATATTGTGCACCTTACACAATGTTGTATGTTAATTATAGCTCAATAAAGCTAGACACACTCATGTACATGTACATATAAATAACAGGAGGCTAATTAAAAAAAATAAAGCATATGGAAGAGACTGAAGAGTAAAACAAGGGAATTTGTAAAGAATGGAGGAGATAGGTAATTCTCCTGGAGGGCTCAGATATTCCTGTTCCTAATGATTCTGAGTTTCTCCTTTACTCTCCTCTGTCATAAACTAGACTTAAAAATATTAACGTCCACATTTATTCTCTTTTAAATAACAGCTTTGTTGATATGTAATTCATATACCATAAAACCCACCCTTTTGACATGTAGAATGCAGTGGTTTTTATTTATTTATTTATTTTTTAAAAAAGATTTTATTTGTTTATTTGACAGAGATCCCAAGTAGACAGAGAGGCAGGTAGAGAGAGAGAGAGAGGGAAGCAGGCTCCCTGCTGAGCAGAGAGCCCGACGCGGGACTCGATCCCAGGACCCTGAGATCACGACCCGAGCCGAAGGCAGCGGCCCAACCCACTGAGCCACCCAGGCGCCCTGCAGTGGTTTTTAGAACAGAGTTGTGCACCATCACCACTATCTAATTCTAGCACATCATCATCACCACCATAAGAAACTTCATCCTCGTTACATTCACTCCCCATTACCCTTCCTCCTTTGCCTCTGACATCCACGAGTCTATTTTCTATCTCTATAGATTTGATTCATTGTGATGCAACCACATAATCACACCAAGTCACCAGTGTAAAGAATAAAATCTGGTTTAATATTCCAATTGAAATTAAACAAAAGTTTCAGCTTACAAAAATAGTATTAGCTGATCATGTCAGTTATGATTGCTGGGCAGATACTCTCATACCAGACAGACCATGTTAAGGCTTTTGCTTTTAAATACCAGTTCCACTGGTTACACAGTCCATATAATGTCGATACTCTTCAGGGGATAAAGGTAATGAGGAAGTGTGATTCTGCCTTTCCCACAGGTACTATGCACACAGGTGTGTACATAGTAGCATAATATGTTTGAATTTTGCTCTAGGTTAAAAACCAGAGGCAAGCTATCCCTAGGATTAGATTAAATCCCATCTATTAATGGCAGAATATAACAGGCAGGGTTAAAGAAGAAAACAGTAAAAATATGTTGGAGGTATTAAAAGACAAGAAAAAAGAGATTACAACAATCACTTTCCATTAAGAGAGGGGGGAAAAGGGATATATACATTATTTTCCACATATTTTCTGGTTGAAAATTTTATAAACAGCTTGGAGATATGATAGATTTGTATGCTTTATGAGAACTATGTATAAATTGGTCATATTATTTTCTTGATCCTCCTTGAGATTTGTAAACTGACTATTGTGCAGTGCTTTGGAGGAATGAGTCTTAAATACCAATGCATGGATAAGATTAACATGCATATATTTTGTATGATTAGCCAGAGGTATCTGTAAATTTCTGAAGTACTCTATAGATCTTTACTTAAAAATTAAGAACATATCTAGGCAGAGTCACTACCAATGACCATTCAAAAATCATTTTTCAGAGTGAGAGACAGAACATAGTGTTGATACTGAGGGTTGTAAACAATGCTGAGGAGAAATTCATTCTTTGCAGGTTTCACTTTTGTCTCTGTTTTCTATCATTTCCTGTACCTGAAGAGAATGAAAAACAATTTTTTTCCACTTGCAATTTTGGTCAACTTGGAATTACCATATCTTGTGGGGTTAAAATATATAGATATTTAAAATACAAAAGTCCTTGTAGTGACCTACTACAAATAATTCAGCCTGGTAAGTCCAGTGTACCTGTTGTAATTTCAGGGGAACCATTAAAATATATATATTTTTAAAGATTTGTTTATTTATTTGAGAGAGAGAGCAGAGTTGGGGAGAGGTAAAGGAGAGAGAGAGTGTCAAGCAGACTCTGCACTGAGTGCAGAGTCCCACACGGGGCTCCACCTTGCAACCCTGAGGTCACGACCTGAGCCAAAACCAAGAGTCGAATGTTTAACTGACTATGCCACCCAGGTGCCCCTATTAAAAAATACTCAAAGTAATTATTAGAGCAGTGACTCTATTATGTGTGATACTATAATTACACATACATATGATATACATTTTTCAAACCTATAGAATTCACAACACAGAATTCTAACATAAACCATGGACTTTAGTTAATGATAATATATCAATATTGGCTCATCACTGTTAAAATATGTACCACACCAATTCAAGGTGTCAATAACAGGGGAAACTAGGGGTGGGAAATGGGGAAAGGAGAAGGAAGTAAATGATAACTCACTGTACTTTCTGCTTAGTTGTTTTGTAAACCTAAAAACTACTCTAAAAATATAAGGTCTATCAATTTTTTGAAATCACCCTAATGGGAAACCAACAAAAAAAATTCAAAGCATATAACTTCTGAATTAATAGAAAACAGAGTGAAAAAAGAAAAAAAAAAGTAGAGGAAAATAAACAGAACAGGTAGAACAAATAGCATATAGTTGGACAATAGATGTAAACCCAAATATATCCTTAATAACATCAAGTATAAATGGGTTAAAATTAAAAGCATGTCAGATTTGAATAACATAAAAAATTCCATGCTATTTATAAGAAAGCCAACTAAAACTTAATGACAGAGTAAAGTTAAAAGCAATAAGCATATTATATCATTTAAAATTGACTAAAATAAATCTGATATAGCTATTATAATACTAAATAGTCATTAGAGTTCATGATATGCCTCTTAATGATAAAAAGATCAAGTTACCAGAAAAATATAAGAATCCTAATTCATACATGCCTAATAACATAACTGTAACTACATACACACAGCATAAATTAACAGAACTAAAGTAGACAAGCAAATTCACCATCATATTATAAGACTTGAACAACATATTTTGCAAACTTGATCTAATGAATGTATTTAGAACACTTGATCTAATGGGTATATTCTAATAATTGCAGAATAAATTTTTTCAACCCCAATTAATTCACTCACAGTTAATCATATGTTGCATCATAAAGCAAGTCAACACATTTCAAATATTTGAAATCTTGTTTTATGAGTAAAGTGCAATTGACTCAGAAATCATTAACCAAAGGGCAATTATAAAATCCAGTATTTGGTAGTTTATATAAATAATGTCCCCAAACCCATGAGTTGAAGAAGAAACATAATGAAAATTAGAAACTATTTTGAACTAAATAAGTGAAAATACCACATAGTTAGACTTATGTGATAAAACCTTAAATGTGTGTGTTTTATACAAAAAAGTAAGAACTGCTTTCTATATGCAAGAATAAGCACTTACAAAACGAATACTGCAAATAACACCTGTATACTATGAACAAGAATCAACTGTTGTGATATACCACATTCATAAAATGAAGAATAAAAATCACATGATTGTCTTAAAAGATAAAAAAAAATTGATGAAATTTAGCACCTTCTCATGATAAAAACTTTCAAAAGAAAGAATAGAAGGAGGTTACCTCAACATAAGGAAGGCCATTTAGAAAAGCCTGCAGCTAACATCATACTCAGTGGTGAAAACCTGAAAGCTCTTCCTCTAAGTTCAGGAACAAGACAAAAATACCCACTCTTGCCACTTGAACATAGTACTAGAAGTTCTAGCCAGAGCAATTAGGCAAGGAAAAGAAATAAAAGATATCCAAACCAAGAAGGAAAAAGTAAAATAATCTTTTGCACTTAAAAATGGATTGTATGTAAGTAGCATAATTTTAGATCATAGTCTGAATATTGTGAATAGTATGTGATGTAGACTGAATTCAGTCATATTCCTCTGGTGAATGTTGAAGTAGAAAAAAAAAACTCTAAAATTCTTATAGGACCACAAAAGACCTTGAATAACTAAATAAAGCTGGAGAAAGCAAAACAAAGATAGAGGCATCACACTTCTTTATTCCATATATAACAAGGCTAGAGTAATAAAAACAACAATATGGTACCAGTATAAAGACAGATATACAGAACAATAGAACAGAATAGAGATCCCAGAAATAAATCTATACATTCACAGTCAACTGATCTTCAATAGAGTGCCAAAGATACACAGAGGGAAAGGAAACTCTTTTCAACAAGTGGTACTGGGAAAACTGTTTACACACAAAGGAATGAAACTGGGCCCTTAAAAAATAATCAGAAAAATAATAATCATAATTATTATTATTATTTTTTTTTTTTAGAATTTTTTATTTATTTATTTGAGAGAGACAGTGAGAGAGGGCATGAGCGAGGAGAAGGTCAGAGAGCGAAGCAGACTCCCCATGGAGCTGGGAGCCTGATGTGGGACTCGATCCCGGGACTCCAGGATCACGCCCTGAGCCGAAGGCAGTCGTCCAACCAACTGAGCCACCCAGGTGTCCCAATAATCATAATTATTAATGGATTAAATACTTAAATGTAAGACCTGAAACTGTAAAATTCCTAGAAAATAATGTAGAGGGAAAGCTTCATAGCATTGGTCTTGGCAATTATTTCATGGGTACGACACCAAAAATACATGCAACGAAACTAAATAAGTGGGACTCCACCAAACTAAAAATCTTTCATATAGCAACCTAAACGATCAAGAGAGTCAACAGGCCACCTACAGAATGGGAGAAAATATTTGCAAACCATATATTTGATAAGGGGTTAATCTCCAAAATACATATTGTAACACATACAACTCAATAGTAAACAAACAAACAAACTAATAACCTAATTTGAAAATGGACTAAGGACTTGAATAGACATTTCTTCAAAGAAGACATACAAGTGACCAACAGGTATATGAAAGAATGTTCAGTGTCACTAATCATGAGGGAAATGCAAATCAAAACCACCAAAAGACATCATCTCACACCAGTTAGGGTAACTATTACCAAAACAAAAAGACATTAATTTGTAGGCAAGGATGTGGAGAAATTGGAACCTTTGCCCACTATTGGTGGGAATGCAAACATAGTGTAGCCACTATGGAAAACAGTATGGAGAATCCTCAAAAAAATAAAAAAAAAATAGAACTTCATATGATCCAGCAATTCAACTTCTGGGATTGCTCTATTTATCCAAAAGAATTGAAATCAGGATCTGGAAGAGATATGTTCATTGCAGCACTATTCATAGTAGCTATGATGTGGAAACAATCTAAATGTCAATCAACAGATAAATGGATAAAGATCGTGTGGTATATACACATAATGAAATACTATTCAGTCTCAAAAAGAACACAGTTTTGCAATATGTGACAATATGGATGAATAAAGACATTATGTGAAGTAAAATAAACCAATCACAAAAAGACAAATACGGTATACATGTATACAAATACGGTATACATGTATACCTTACATGAGGTATAAAGTGCAAATTCATAGAATCAAGGAATAGAATGATGGTTGCCAATGGTTAGGGAGAGGGGGAAGTGGGGAGATACTAATTCATGGGCAGAAAGTCTCAGTTAAGTAAGATAAATAAGCTATAGAGATCTACTATATAACATTGTACCTATAGTCAATAATAATGCAAGGTACACTTAATAATTTGTTAAAATGGTAGATCTCATGTTTCTTACCACAATAAAATGTTAAAAACAAATGGAAAAGACAATCAACAGATGCCAACTGCAAGATGATCCAATTTGAGATTATCAGATAGGCATTTAAAGCAGTTATTATAACTATGTTTAATGAAGTCAAGGAAAATATACTGGAAATCAAAGAAAATATAAACTATCCCAGAAGATAAGTAGAAAATAAAGAAAAGGACCAAACAGAAATTTTAGAACTGAAAATTAAAAAAAAAAAATCACTGGATGGGCTTAATCGAGAATAAAAAGATGACAGAAGAAAGAGTCAGTGAGCTTGAAAATAGAGCCAAGGAGTTATTTGACCTGGAGAGCAAGAAAATTTGAAAGAAATGAAGAGAACTTTAGGGCATCTGTGGGATAATATCAGTATCAAGGTCTAACATAAAGTTAGTTTGAGTATTAAAAGGAAAAGAGGGAGAGAGAAAGAATGGGGCAGAAAAATATCTGAAGAAACTGGCAGACAACTTCCAAAATTTGATGAAAGACATAAATTTATAAGATTTAAGTGGCTCAGCTAACTCCCCAAATCATAAATTCCAATGAACACCATGGTAAAACCTCTGGAAACTAAAGAAAATGAGATTATTATGAAGGCAGTCAGGAAAAAATGGCCCATTATGTAGAAGGGAACAACAATTTGGATGACTGTGGATTTCTCATCCAAAGCCATGAAGGTCAGGAATGAGTAAAATCACTTTTTAAGAGCTGGACAAGTCAATTCAGAATTCTATAGCCAGCAAAAATGTTTTACAAGAAGGAATGTGTCAGGTGAAAGAAAGTTACTAAGAGTCTTCTTTGCCATCAGTGCTGCAGTACAAAAAGTGCTGGAAGGGGGCGCCTGGGTGGCTCAGTGGATTAAAGCCTCTGCCTTTAGCTCAGGTCATGATCCCAGAGTCCTGGGATCTAGGTCCTAGGATGGAGACCTGCATCGAGAGCTCTCTGCTCAGCAGGGAGCCCGCTTCCCCCTCTCTCTCCGCCTGCCTCTCTGCCAACTTGTGATCTCTGTCTGCAAATAAATAAATAAAATCTTTTTAAAAAATGCTGGAAGAAGTTTTTCATGTTGAAAGGAAATAACTTCAGAGAGAAATACAAAAATTCACAAAGGAAGTAAGAACATTAGAAACAGAAACTATGTAGATAAATGTAAAATATGACTTTTGTTTTCTCTTAAGTTCCTTAAAATACATATGATTATTTAAAGCCAAAATAATTGACTTGTGGGAGTTTTCACTTATGTAGAAAGTGATGGATATGACAACTTTAACATAAAAGAATAGATGGGACTAAAGGACTCTGTATGATAATAAAGTTTCCTTTTCATGTGCAGCAATACAAGTATTAATTGTATACTGTGGAAGGTTAGCAATACATATTGCAATCCCTAGAGCAATCACTAAAAAATAATAAGAGGTATAACTAAAAACCAATATACAAATTAAAGTAGAATACTGAAATTATTCAAATAATCTAAGAGAAAGTGATGACAGAGGAAGAAAAGAATGAAAAAGACAAAAAAAAATAATGAGAGCTCTAGATTCAAGCATACTAATAATTAGGTTAAATGCTAATGGCCTAAACCAGGGGTTAGCAAACTTCTTCTGAAAAGAGCTGGATACTACATATTTTAGGCATTGCAGAACACATACTATTTGTTGATGCTATGGAATCTCCCTCTCCCTTTCCTTTCTTGAACTTATTTCTCTTCTTCTTCCTCTCTCCTTCCTTCTTCTCCTTCTTCCTCTCTCTTCTCTTCCTTCTTCTCCTCCTCCTCCTTCCTCTTCAACCACTTTAAAATGGCAAATTCTTTCTAACCTTACGGGCCATTTAAAACTAGGTGGTCCATAGTTTGCCTACCCTTGTTCTAAATGGCTCAATTAAAAAGCAGAGAATATCAGAAAGGATAATAAAGACCCAACTATGTAGTACCTACAAGAGATACAATTCAAATATAAAGAATAGATAGGTTGAAAATAAATGGATGAAAAAAAATATACCAAGTGAACTATAAGATAGGAAGGCTGGACTGGCTATATTAATATCAGAGAAAATAGACTTCAAGGCAAAGAATATTACCAAGGAGAAAGCTAGACATTTCATAATGATAAAAGAGTCAATTAATCAGAAAGACACAATAATCACAAATGTGCATGTACCTTGCTGTTTTCAGATGTCCTGGTGTTAGTGTAGGGAAAAAGAACCCAAGGGGAACTCAGTAAATCCCTGAGTTGAGAAGACAAAGCTGAGATCCTGGGGAAACCAAGACAGTTATAGTACATAAGGCAGAGTGCCAGAGATGAGAGAATGGCACAGAAAGCACTCTGGAAAGCTGCAGAAAGTCCCCTTCAAGTTATCCTCTGAATATCAATCAGTGTATGTGTGTGAGAAAACTAGCAGAGGCCTCGGCAAATTGATCTACAGGAATAGTGCCTATTACCACCAGTCAAACTGGAAAACCTCATGATGCATGGAGCATTGGGTAGAATACTCAAAAGCGTCTTACCTCAGAAGTGGGAAATAATTAGCCCTAGACTGAAAACTCTTCTGCTCCTCTAAAAAATCTTAAAAGCAAAATCTGAAAATATCAAGCTGTTTCCAAGTAAATTAGCAGGGCCCCAAAATAAAGTCCAAGAATATTTACAAGAATACAAAAAATTCTACCACCCATACAAGGCAAAATTCATAATATCTTATACCAATCAAAAAGTTCCAGGTATATACCTACAGTGAATACAATGTTATGTGTCAATTACAGCTCAATAAAAAAAATTACCAAGCATATAAAGACCAGGAAAATTAAAACCGTTATTATAACTGTATTCTCTATGTGCAAAAAGTGAAGTAGAGATATCATCACTCTAGAAAAGACACAAACTAAACTCCTAGGGATGAAACTACAGAATTATAATGTATGCAGTGAGAAACATACTTTATTATTAATGGGAATTTAGACACTGCAGAAAACAAGATTAGTAAACTTGAAGACATAGTGATAGAAAGTATCCAAAATGATATAGAGGGAAGAAATTTAATAGAGAATCAAGTGAGCTGTGAGACAACTTCAAAGGGCCCATTATATGTGTAACTGAGTTCCAAGAGGAGGAAGCTAAGACAGAAAAATGTCTGAAGAAACATTTGGCTGACAACTTTCCAAATATGATGAAGACCATGAGCCCACAGTTCCTAGAAGTTCAAAGCACCACATAAGAAACATGAAGAAAAGCAGAGCAATGCCACTGTAAGTGAGAGTATAAACTGATCAAAGTATTTTGGAAAACTTTTGGGCAGCCATCTTTTAAAGCTGAACTTAGGTCAATACCCTACAACTTAGCAATTCTCTTTCTAGATATGAACCCAATAGAAATGCATGTACATATGCACCAAGAGGTAAGTACAAATGTTCACTGCTGCATTATTCAGAACAACCTAAAGTCTAACTCAGAATAGAGGATACAGAAATGAAAAGGAATGAGTATGCATAAGATGAATGAATCTCATAAACATACTGTTGCTCAAAAGAAGCCAGCCCCCAAATAGTACATAATATTTGATTTCATTTATATAAAAATCTAAAAAAAAAAGCCAAACTAATCTAGAAGTCAGAATAGTGGTTATTTTGTGGAAAAGAAAGGGTAGTGATTGGAAACAGGCACCATATGGGATTTGATGAGCTGGTAACATTCTATCTCTTGTCGTAGTCAGTAGTTTCATGGGTCTATTAAATTAGTGGTAATTTGTCAAGTTGTACAGTTTTGACTTGTGTAATTTCCTGTATGTATGCTTGAAAAGTTTTGAAAATGAAAATAGACATATTTTACTACATTACCAGAATAAGGGAGAAAAAATCATGCAATCATCTCAATAGATATAGAAAAATAATCTGATAAAGATAATGATTCATGATGAACAACTCTCAGAAAACAGATTAAGACAACAACTTCCTTAATATGGTTAATAGTATCTATAGAACACGCCAAACATCATACTTAACGGTTAAATAGGGAAAACTTTTTTTTTTTTTTTTTAAGATTAAGAGCAAGCAAAGTGAACCACTGTAGCTACTTCTATCCAATATTAATTCTACTGGAGATCCCTAACTAGTGTAGTGTATCAGTCAGTGTCCCCACAGAATAGAATTCAATAAAGGTTCATTCAGAAAGGGTTCATTCAAAAGAATTAGGCATAGGGGAGTCACAGAAGATAACACAATAATCCAAAGCCAGTAAAAGTGGAGATAACCTCTTAACCTTGAAGGTCAAGAGGAGAGGACATTATTGGAATTCAGAAGCAAAAGTCATGTAAAAAGTTGTCTTGAGAGGAGCAGCGACCTCCAGACTACTCAAGATAGGTCATAAGGGAAAAGACCAGGGAAATAAACCTGATCTCACTTTCTTTCCTCCTCCCAATCATCCTCCAGAGTTTCCCATTGGTTTAACCCATCCGGAAGTCAGAAGGAATGAAAGCCTGTTGATCTAGTCTGTATGGATTAGCTACTTTGTAGGGTAGAAAAGGAAAAAAGGTGGATCTGAAGAGAAAAAGAAGATACAGGCACGCCTGGGTGGCTCAGTTGGTTAAGCGGCTGCCTTCAGCTTGGGTCATGATCCCGGCGTCCTGGGATCGAGTCCCACATCGGGCTCTGTGCTGGGCGGGGAGCCTGCTTCTCCCTCTGCCTCTGCCTGCCACTCTGTCTGCCTGCCACTCTGTCTGCCTGTGCTCACTTGCTCTCTCTCCCTCTCTCTCTCTGACAAATAAATAAAATCTTTAAAAAAAAAAAAAAAGAAGATACATAATAAATGCAATAAGACAAGTGGGAAAAAAAAGGATAAGGATCAGAAAAATCAAATAAAACTATTTGCAAATGATATGATTATATATGTAGAAATACCCACACTATCTACAAATACATGTTTAGAATTAATAAGAATTCAGTAAGGTTGCTGGATATAATATCAGCAAAAAAATTGCTGTATTTCTATATGCCAGCATATAGAACCTGAAATTTCAAAAATTTCTATTTACAAAGGCATCAAAATTATAAAATGCCTATGAATAAGTCTATCACAAATATGTAAAATCTTCGTGCAAATAATAACTGTACTGAGAGAAATTAAAGACCTAAGTAAATGCAGAGGATAAAGGATTAGAAATACTCATTGTTTCAAGCCATCCCTTCTTCCCAAATTGATCTACAGATTCAGCACAGTCCTAGTAAAAATCTCATCAGTGTGTGTTTCTGATTGTGTGTGTATGTGTTTGTGACTTGATAAATATTGATATGGGAATGCACAGGCCTAAGAATAAACAAGATATTTTTAAAGAGAAGTAAGATATGATGACTTGCTCTGATTGACTTTAAGACTTATTTTAAGGTATACGAAATTAAGACAGTCTTATATGGAGCAAGGATAAACAAATATACCATCAAACTTAACTAAAAAGCAGTATGGGAGGTACGGTCCTTTTACTAAAGGTGCTTGGTTAATTGGATGTCTGCTTAGAAAAAAAAAATGTAACTTGATCCCACCTCACAGCCTACACAAAGTCAATTCTGAAGAGACTGGATATCAATGTCAAAGGCAAAATAAAGTAAGTTTAACCCTCTGCCCCCCCCCCCCAATCTACAACTCTCTATGAGATAATATAAGGGGCTATGTCAAGAGTTTGGACTAAGAAGACTTCCAAAAGAGGACACCAGAGGCACTAACCATGAATTTAAAAGGTTGTAAATGTAACTGTATCAAAATTAAGAATTTCTTCACAGACCTGTACCCCTGGGGATAAAAATACATTATATGTTTATAAAAAAAATAAAAAATTAATAAAAAAATTAAGAATTTCTGTTCATCAAAAGATACCTTCAAGAGATAAAAAGGGAAGGCAGAGAGAAGGAAAAGAAACCTGCAAGAAACTCAACAAAGGGCTCAAACCCTTCTAGAAATCATATAAAACTGTGACAAGTGAGGAAGAAAAAGACAATAGAAAAATAAGTACTTCCAAATGGCCAATAAACAAGTTAAAAGGTATGCAGCTGCCTTAGTCATCAGGAAAAAGCAGATGGATGCTGCAGATGTTACTATTTACCCATGAATATGGCTAATGCTAAAAAGACATTAGCGTTCAACATTTTCTAAGTGCTTACTTCATGATAACCCATGGAGTTGGACATGTTTTGTTTTGGGTGCATGTATGTGTGCTGCATTTTACAATAAACAAAATTAAAAGCTTGTTCTCTTTCTCCTATTCCATACCTGGCACAGCATAAAACTGAGTGGGTCCTCTGGCTTTTCATAGACTAAGTTCTCAGTGATCTGCTGAGAGAGAGCATGAGGCATCACATTATGGTTTGAGCTGAAGTGGTCAGGTTCTAGCTGAAGCTGCGTTTTGCACTAACCCAACACCATAGTCTTTTAAAGAGATGTATGTAACTCTACAAAGTGACAAATTACTTTCTAACTACTGATAAAGCAAGGCAAATTAAAGTAAAATATAGAAGAATAAAAATTTCATAATAAATAGCAATGGACATTTTTCTAGCGTCCAAGATCAAACAAGTAGTGAGAAAGTTTTGGACAAAGTTTTTGTTTTGAGAATTCTGATTTGCTAGCCTGAGAAATAAATGAATTAATCACTTTATCTTTATTCAAAAGAAAAATCTTTTGAGTAAATTAAAAACACGATATGTCTTTACATAGAAACTTCCTTGTGAGGTATTTGATTTTAAAAGGTGAAAAAGACGTTTAATGTTTATAATAATAAATGAGAAAGCATATACAAAACTTCAAAATTCACTTCCATACTTTGTTGTTATTTAATAACTCAAAAAATTATAATAAAGTAAGCAGAAGTCTCATTTGCAGGGAATAACAGTGGGGCAAGTTTCTGGTATAAAATATTTAATATCCGTTTAATGCACCCATGCCAATTACATATTTCATATGTTTCTATTGAGCACATACCTGATAACTAATTTTTCATATAATAATGTTGTATTTTCAAGTATTGTTTTTCCTTGACAGATGAAGGAAATTATTTATAAAATGATTTGATTTCTACTTTCTTCAATTCATTAATAATTTGTAGTTCTCTCATTAAAGCCAGAAAACCCAGCCATTAGCACTCTCCCACAAAAAGATGTTTTAAGAAAGAAAAGGCATAGAGCAGGGTTGATGGAGTAAAATCACTCTGTTTTATATGAGGAAACTAAGATTCACTGAAGTTAATTAATTTTCTCCAAATCACAAAGATGAGAATTGGCAAAGTTAGGTTGGGGCTTTGGCTAACAGATTGCATAATTTGTGTTCTTGCCTCTATACCCTACTTCCTGAAACTTAAACTTTCCCAGTTTAAATTTTTTTTTCTCCCAATTTGCACATTTTCATTTGAGGTAGACCATTTTTATTTTACACCTTTCTAACCACAACGTTACTACATGTACACATTATGATATAGATACTTGCGCCTTGGTGGGTAATAATATTAACATAAAAATAAATATTTGGAAAAACAAAAACAGCCCACCAAATAACAAAAAATTATATAAATGTGATAATCTCTTCTAATTCTCTACTGACCAAGAAAACGTCACACTTTCAAGGAGGCTCCAGCCCCATATCCTAAGGTCAATGAAATTTGTAACTTCAAGAATTATTTTTATTTATTTATTTTTTTTAAGATTTTATTTATTTGTCATAGAGAGAGAAGCGAGAGTGAGCACAGGCAGACAGAGTGGCAGGCAGAGGCAGAGGGAGAAGCAGGCTCCCTGCCAAGCAAGGAGCCCAATGCAGGACTCGATCCCAGGACAGTGGGATCATGACCTGAGCCGAAGGCAGCCGCTTAACTAACTGAGCCACCCAGGCATCCCTGTAACTTCAAGAATTAAAAGCAACTTTCAACTACTTCTTTTTCTCCCTAAGAAATGCAGTTTTTAGGTGGTCCCAGATTGGTCATCTTGTGAAAGTATTATATTTGTGCCTGAAAAAGGTTTTTTCTTGCCTTTTCAATTGCCAATATTTTGTCAATTGTCAATATTTTCAATTGTCAATATTTCCTTCCCAGTCTGACTCAAGCTGTAAGCCTTGGCCAACTTTTTCCCTATCAACTAACCTGCCTGACCTCTAATCCCTGTGAAGGGCTTCATACTACAGTAAGCAGCATTCTTTGTTTTCTGTCTTTTTCCCCCCAATTTATTTATTTATTTATCTGAAAGAGAGAGAGCATGAGGTGGGGGAGAAGCAGAGGGAGAGGGAGAAGCAGACTCCTCGCTGAGCAAGGAGCCTGATGTGGGGTTTGATCCCGGGACCCCAAGATCTTGACTTGAGCCTAAGGTACACTATCTCCACTGACTGAGCCCCCCATATACCCTCATTCTTTGATATTGCTCATTTACTACTTTTGGTTAACACATTTCAGTGCACTTACTGACTTCTCAATGAGTTTATATCCTTTTTATAACAAAGACCCATTCTTGTACCTCTACGAGCCAGGTCCAAGTTTGTCTTTTACATTGTAGTCCCTTTAAAGCTCACTCTTAAAGAACAGGGTTGAGAGGTTTACCTGGAATATTTGCAGAATGTGGTGCTTCTCCATGTATCGTAGTGAAACTTGATAAGGATCTTCATATACAATAGGAGGGAACTGCCTCCTATAAGTCTGATTGTATCCAAAAGATTTCCTTCCTTCTTGGTGTTCTGGAACATCATCCTGAAATAGAAATATCCCCCCACCAGAGAGTCTTTAATAAACTGAAAAGACCCAGGAAGTTCTGTTGTTATTGTTGTTATTATCAGTGGAATCTGGTGTTGGAGGGACCTGAACACCGGGAACTGGAGAAAAGACACACTCTGATGACAAACCTGACTGGTCCCCCTGGCAACATAATGCACCTCAAGTCCCGGGACGTACCTTACACATCTCCAATCTACTTCAAATACTTTTCCCTTCATAGGGATCTCCAACTGATTCCAAGAAGAGAATCAGTTGAGAAGCCTTTCCTTTGGAGGAATCCCAGAGAGGGGAAATGACTTAGTGCCCCAGAGCAGAAAGCAGAACTAGGTCTTGAAACCCAGGTCTCCTGAATCCTGGCTCATGATCCTTCCTGAATGCCCTTCCTGTAGCAGCAGAACAACAAATCTACTTCCCACCCTATTTCCTGCCTTTCTGGGATCTCCTGCCCTTCCTGAATCAACTGCAGGTTTATTCCTCAAAGATGGAATAGGCAGGTTTATTCCTCATCTTTGATTCAACATGTACCCTCTCCCTGCCCCCATACCAACACAACAGGCCCTTGCCTTGGCCTCCAATCCCCCAGGTGGTTATCAAATGCCCCTTTAACCTACAGGCTTGGTTTCTACAGCTTCAGTTTTTTCTTGACTGATGATATAGTCCAACTTGGGTGAGATATAGGGGAATCTCTGGGAATAGATTTGATCTTTTGCTTGCAAATCACTGGTGAGTCTGGCACCAAATGAGCCAAAGGTTGGCAGATAGGTCTCACTTTCATTGTCAGTCTCAACTGAAACTGGGGAATTGTCACCGGTGGTTTCTTTGGTCTCAAATTCACAGGGTTCTATTCTGGGCTCAGCTTCTTTGTACCCCTTAATGTCACCAAATTGGGCAAATATTCTGTCGTCATACTGGCCAGGTGCTCCATAGTTAGCTAGGTAGTCCTTGTAGTAATTCTCTTCAGCCATTAAGTGTTCCATCTCGTCGCTGTAGTCAGCATTGTCAACGAAAAGGTGATCGGCACTGCGGTCATCTTGGTCAGCAGCTTCCTCATACACATCTTGGTGAGTCTTTAGAGATGGTACGAGGTCAGCTTGGTTAGATGGTCTATGACCAATCTTTTCAGAAGTTCTTCGTTGGACCAGGCCAGACAACCGGCTGTCGATCTGTTCTAAAGTTCTGTTGTCAGACTGGCTGGGCATTCTGTGGCCAATCTGTTCAGAGGCTCGTTGTTCTGATGAGACAGACGATCTATGGTGACTCTGCTCATAAGCTCTTGGCTCAGTCTGGCTGGACATTCTGCGGTCAATCTGCCTGTAATCTCTGCTTTCAGCCTGGTGGGACCTCCTGCGTTCAGACTGCTCAGAAGTTCTTTGTTCACGTGGAAGAAACATCTGGCTGTCAGTTTCTTCCACCTGTACACGATTGGATTGTCTAGATGTCCTCCTGTCTGTCTGTTCATACATTCTTGGGTCGTCCTGATCAGATGCACTACGCTGAGCAACATTAGCGTGGTCGGATGCCCTGAGATCCATTTGATCAGATGCTTGGAGCCCGGTGGGTTCAGATCCTTTGCGGTCAGTCTGTCCGGACATTCTTTGGGCAGCCTGCTCAGCCGTTCTGGGATCAGTCTGGTCCTCTACATTTTCTTCATCCTGGTTCTGCCAGTTGTCTTCCTGGCCATCTGTGTGGCTGTCATCTGGGGACTTAGCTGTGCTTTCTGGTGCCAAGGATTCTGCGGGAGCCTCTTCAGGAGGCTCTTCCATTTTCTGCCCTGGCTGGTCTAGGTTGCCAGACGCGGTGGGTGGGGCCGACCTGGTCTCCTAGGTGACCTTCACAGGGTGGGCGACGTTGCCGCCCACAGCTTTGTTCGGGCCTCTGGGCGCCAGCTCTTCTGGGTGCTCGGGCGCCACCTGGCCCGAGTTAAAACTGCCTCGCGCTCTGTGTGCTGCCAGGAGTGCCCAGTCCGCGGACGCTCAGTGTGGACGCGAGAGCAGGGCGGGTGCTCTTGTCGTGACAAGAGGTGATGACCTCACGCGGCGGTCGCCGCCGCCCAGCCACTAGGCTCCGGCCTCTGTGAATCGTCGCCCCAGAACTGTACCCACCGCCTGGAAGCTCCCAGCGGGCGTGCGAACCGAAAAAGTTCAGGTACCTCGACTCGAATCCCCACCGCAGGGTTAGCCGAGGAGGCTGCGGCCGTCCACCGGGGGGCAGCACACGCGCTCGGCGCTCGCGGCCGCCATCCAATCAGATCCGCGCTCCGAGCCGCCGGCTCCCGCCTCCTCGCGGTGGTGCGGAAGTGCGGGGTTCGTGCCCCGCGCGGCGCCTGGGAATGCCCCTGCGAACTGCGCCGTCTGCTTTAGACTCTAACCGGTGTTGTAGTGATGTGACCAAATCCTTGTGTTTAAAAAATTTTTTTTTTTTATTTTTAAGAAACCATTTGAAAAATCTTGCGTGTACTAACAGTGCCCGTGCTGTTTTCAGTGGTAGCCGGAAGAGTTTAGTCTCGTAACACTCCGGTTAGTAAAGCCCGATGGATCCTTCCTCGCAGTAAGAGTGTAGAGACGAGAGATTTGCTCTCTTCCCCTCCCTCACCATCACGGACCCCTGGGCGTTCACTGCTGCGGGATCACCTCCTTCTCTGTCTCTGGGGACAAGTGAGCAGCTGTTTCTCTCCCCTTTGGAAGAGCTGTCTTGGCTGCGAAAACTTGGGGCTGTGCAAGTCCCACGGTGGGTGTGTTGGGCGGGGTGGGGGGAGTTGTTTTGTATTGTTTGCTTGTTGGTTTTCTGAATCAGACATACGTGGAGGTCTAAAGGGAAGAGAGGAGATCCAGTGAGAATGGGCTCTAAAATCACCCCATTTGATGGGTTAGGGTTAGGACCCAGGATTCCGGAAAGAAAGGGAGTAAGAAAGGTGGGGGGAAGATAGGTGAAGGACTGTATAACAAGTGGGGGAATTTGCACCTGATGGTGGTGGCCACTGTGCTCTGGGTTGTGAGATGTGGCCCTCCACGTAAAGTTTTGAAATAAACTTTAAGAATCCACTTCAGGCCAGCATGCCCCCTGCTTTCGGGAGTGGGGGCAGTACAGAGGTGGTGTCTGATGAGACATTTGTTTATCTGATTCTGCAAAGCCTGAAATCACTGAGGCAGGCCAACCACTGGTAGTATCATACCAGATATGCCTTTAGTATGGGTTTAATTCCCTTCAGTAATTAGAGATAACACTTAAAATCCAAATGCAGATAGTTGTGATCAAGATATGAGAGGAAGGGTGGGTACCCTTGAAGCCATACTTAGAAGCAAATAGGAGAATCTAGGTACACCAAAGTAAAATCACTTATGTAATAGTTCCCAGAACGTAGTAGGTGCTCAAGAGGTGTTTGTTGAGTTTAAGTGTATGAAGGATCCTTATTTATTTAAAAATGTGTGGAGGAAATAGACTTCACATTTTTGGTAAAATAGGCAATAGGCTATGATTTACAATTTCAAAGTGGCATTGATTTTATAGACTTGTTTTTCTATTTATAAGTTGAATTTAATCGCTGTAGAAAAGAAAAACAAACATAAAGAAAAAAATTCCCCAAACACCCAAAGAAGAACATTTATTAACATTTTAACATATATCCTTCCAGAATTTCCCCACTCACATCTGTACGTCTAATAGCTATAGTTATGCGTATATTTTACAAAATAGAATCAAACTGTGCAATTGTTCTATAAATTGCATTTTCATTTAGCACTGTGGTATAAATGTTCTTCCTTGTCAATAGATGTAATCTAAATTAAAGAACACTGGCTTTTGGAGTCAGACCAAGTTTGTTCTAATTCTGTATCTGTCACTCACTAGATTGTTGAGCTTGGGAAAATCTCATTATTTCTCTGAACCTCAATTTTTTCATCTTCAGATGAAAATGGGAATAGTATAATAGCTCTCAGAGTTCTTGTGACAACCAAATGAGATAATACATGTAATTAGTTTATATGTGCTTCATAAAGAGTGGCTATTTTAGAATTTATACGTGATCTATTATATGAATTTATTTTGTTGCTTTTAGCAGTGCTGCACTGACCATCGTTGTACAGAAATTTTACAAGCTTGTCATGTTGGTTTTTTCCCCTTAAGATTTTTACTTGTGGAATTGTTTGGCTAAGGAAATGTGCTCATTCTGGTCTTTGGAAAGTACTATATTTTAAAATGCCCTTCAGAAAGGTTGCCGTTCTGTGGCTCCACAAGTAATATGTGAGAGAGCTATTTCCCTATACCAACACAATTCTGAATATATTTTTATTTTTGCCTGTCTGATAAGTGAAGGATAGTATCTTGTTTTAATTTGTATTCTTTTTATGTGTTTAACGGCTATTTATTTTTGTATTTGGTAAGTGTCCTTACCATACCCTTGTCTTTCCTTATTGATTTGTGAGAGTTTCCTATATATTAAAAATTTTTAATTCTTCCTACATATTAAAATTTTAATTCTTTGTTATATAATTGCAAAAACGTTTCCTAGTTTATTTGCCATGTAGAAGTTTCATTTTTTTTATTTTTATGAAGTTAAATTCATTTTTCTCTTTCTAGTTTTTATCTTGAGGTCATGTTTACAAAGACCTTCCCCTTCTCTTAAGATTACATAAATGTTCCCCATCTATGTTTTCCTTTAGTACTTTTCAGTATGTGTGTACTTCCTTTTTCCTTACATAGAGTTAAGTACTCATCACTAAAATGTGAAGGTTGATGAATTTTTATGTATTCATCTACACATACAGCACCCAGATCAAGAGATAGACCGTTTTCAGTACTCTAGCAAGTTTCTCTGTGTCCCCACCCAGTGAATACCCTTCTCAAAGTTAAGTACTGTCCTGTTGTGATCTTTGCTTCCATTGTTAGTTTTTCTGGCTTTTGAACATCTGACAATATGACTCTTGTTCTGGCCTCTTACTCATCATTATGTCTGGGACACTCACAATGTAGTAGTAAATATTATTTATGATTGCTGAGCAGTATTCCATTGTATGATTGTACCACAAACTATTGATCAATTCTGATGTTGATTGACTTTGATTGTTTACAGCTTGGAACTATGAGATATTTTTTTGTATATGTCTTTTGGTGGACATGAGTGCTTCTCACTCTGTAATATACCAGAGTATAGGGTTCCTGAGTCATAGGATAGACTCTATTTGGCTTTAGTAAATACTTCCAGAGAGTTTCCGAAAATGGTAGAAGCAATTTATACTTTCACTAGCAATACATAAAGGAGTTCAAGTTACTTTGCATGTTTGCCTTTTATTGTTGGGTGTTCCGGGTTTGTTGGTTCTCATTGGAGTTTTCATTTGTATTTCTCTTATGACTAATGATGTTGAGTCCTTTTAGAGATGCTTGTTGGCCATTTGGGTCTCTTTTTTTGATAAGTGCCTGTTTACATCTTTTGCCCATTTTTATGTTAGATTGTTTGTCTTACTGATTTGTAGGACTTCTTTATTTGGCATGCTCATATGTATGTATTTGTAGGTATGTGTGTATTTTTTAAACACTTAAAGCTTTCCCTATTTTATTTTGGTAGATGGTTTGTGATAGAAATCTAACCTAATATTATTTGCAAAATGTTATATAGATATTCCAGTGCCTTTTTTTTTTTTAAAACAAATTATTTCTCTATTGATTTTAAATACTAGCTTTTCCATATAACACCCTCTGGTACATACTTGAGTCTATTTCTGGGCATTACACTCCTGTTTTATCAAGAAAGAAATGACCTGTTCTGGTGTTTATCTCAGACTGTTTTTATTGTTGTAGTATACATTACTGTATTATACATTTATATTTCATAGAGCAAATTCATTTGTTTTCTGCAAATTTGTGTCTACTTCATATATTTGCTCTTCCAAGTAACTTTGGTATAGTTTTGTTCAGTTCCAATGATGACATCAACAAAAAACTTGTTGGAGCTGTTTAAATTTAAATATTAATTTAAGGAAAACCTTCTAGGCCAAGGATGTGTGTGAGTCTGACTAGCTGATGTTGTTTCATTGATCTCTGTTGTGGACTGAATTGTATTCCACCCAAATTCATATGTTGAAGCCCTAACCCCTGCAAAGGCATCTGGGGGTAGGGCCTTTAAAGAGGTGATTAAGGGGCGCCTGGGTGGCTCAGTGGGTTAAGCCACTGCCTTCGGCTTGGGTCATGATCCCGGGGTCCTGGGATCGAGTCCCACATGGGACTCTCTGCTCAGCGGGGGCCCTGCTTCCCTCTCTCTCTCTCTGCCTGCCTCTCTGTCTACTTGTGATCTCTGTCTGTCAAATAAACAAAATCTTTAAAAAAAATAAAGAGGTGATTAAACATATGTCTAGGGGTAGACATAGAGGTGGGGCCCTAATTTAATCTGACTGTTGACCTTATAAGAAGAAGAAAGGAAAGAAGAGAGGTGCTCACACAGAGAAAAGACCATGTGAGGACACAGGTAGAAGGCTGCTATCTATAAGCCAAGGAGAAGGTTTTAGGAGAAATCAAATATGCTGACATCTTGATCTTGAACTTCTAGTTTGTGAGAGATAAACTGAGAGAAGATAAATTTTTATTGTTCTAAATTATCCAGTCTGGGGGGTGTTTTCTTATGGAAGTCCTAGCAGACTAATACAGTTCCCATTTTTTTAAAAGATTTTATTTATTTATTTGACAGACAAGAGATCTCAAGTAGGCAGAGAGGCAGGCAGAGAGAGAGGAGGAAGCAGGCTCCCCACTGAGCAGAGAGCCCAATGCTGGGCTTGATCCCAGGACCCTGGGATCATGACCTGAGCAGAAGGCAGAGGCTTTAACCTACTGAGCCACCCAGGCGCCCCTTCCATTAAGTTTTTATATATTTTTAAAAATATTTGATGCTTAGTTGCTATTTTAACATTATTAGAGAAGAGAGAGGGATCTAATAGTTGAATATATTTCCAAATGAAGTAATGTTGGTTGTTTTTTTTTTTTTAGGTGAAATTCACGTAAAATAAAATTAATTATTTCAAAGTATGCAATTCAGTAGCATCTAGTATATTCACAATGTTGTGCAACTACTTCTGTCAAGTCAAACATTTCATCACCCCCAAAGAAAACCTCATACCCATTAAACAGTCCTTCCCCATTATCCCCTCCCCACAGTCCTTTGAAACCACAAATCTGCTTTCTGGTTTATAGATTTGCCTCTTCTAGATATTTAAAATAAATGGAATCATACAATATATGGTATTTGGTGATTGGATTTTGAATTATTTAGCACATATTTTTTGAGGTTCAGCTATATTATAGCGTGTTTTAATAATTTATTCCTTTTTATGGTTGAATAATATTCCACTATAATGTATATAACACATGTTCTTTATCCATTCTTCTGTTGATGGGCATTTGTGTTCTTTTCAACTTTTAACTATTGTGAATACTACATCTATAAACATTAGTGTGCATGTATGTGAGTACTTGTTTTCAAATTCTTTGTGGGGGGATATACATAGAAGTGAATTGCTGAATCATGGCATTTCTTCTTTTTATTATTTTTATTAACATGTAATGTATTATTTGCCCCAGGGGTACAGCTCTGTGACTTGTCAGACTTACACATATCATCGCATTCACCATATCACATACCCTCCCCAATGTCCATAACCCAGCCACCCTCTTCATACCCCTCCTTTCCCCAGCAGCCCTCAGTTTGTTTTGTGAGATTAGAGTCTCTTTTGGTTTGTCTCTCCTGATCCCATCTTGTTTCATTTTTTTTCTTCCCTATCCCCAACCCTCCTACCCTGCCTCTCAAATTCCTCACATCAGGAAGATCATATGATAATTATGCTTCTCTGATTGACTTATTTCACTCAGCATAATACCCTCTAGTTCTATCCATGTCATCGCAAATGGCAAGATTTCATTTCTTTTGATGGCTGCATAGTATTCCATTGTATATATACACCACACCTTCTTTATCCATTCCATGGATAAAGAATTCATTCCAGGAGTGCCTGGGTGGCTCAGTGGGTTAAAGCCTCTGCCTTCGGCTCAGGTCATGATTCCAGGGTTCTGGGATCGAGCCCAGCAGCGGGCTCTCTGCTCAGCGGGGAGCCTGCTTCCTCCTATCTCTCTGCCTGCTTCTCTGCCAACTTGTGATCTCTGTCTGGCAAATAAATAAATAAGTAAGATGTTGATGGACATCTAGGTTCTTTCCATGGTTTGGTTATTGTGGACATTTTTGGTATAAACATTTGGGTGCATGTGCCCCTTTGGATCACTGCATTTGTATCTTTAGGGTAAATACCCAGTAGTGTGATTGTTGGGTCATAAGATAGCTCTATTTTCAACTTTTTGAGGAACCTCCATGCTGCTTTCCAGAGTGACTGCACCAGCTTGCATTCCCACCAACAGTGTAGGAGGGTTCCCCTTCGCATTCTTGCCAACATCTGTCGTTTCCTGACTTGCTAATTTTAACTATTCTGACTGGTGGAGGTGGTATTTTATTGTGGTTTTGATTTGTATTTCCCTGATGCTAAGTGATGTTGAGCACTTTTTCATGTATCTGTTGGCCATTGGATGTCTTCTTTGCAGAATTCTCTGTTCATGTCCTCTGCCCATTTCTTGATTGGATTATTTGTTCTTTGGGTGTTGAGATTTATAAGTTCTTTATTGATTTTAGATACTAGCCCTTTATCTGATATGTCATTTGCAAATATCTTCTCTCATTCTGTCAGTTGCCTTTTGGTTTTGTTGACTGTTTCCTTTGCTGTGCAAAAGTTTTTTTTTGTTTTTGTTTTTTTTTTTTAGGGTTTATTTTTTAAATTTATTTATTTATTTTTTATTTATTTTCAGTATAACAGTATTCATTATTTTTTTACCACACCCAGTGCTCCATGCAATCTGTACCCTCTATAATACCTACCACCTGGTACCCCAACCTCCCACCCCCCCCGCCACTTCAAACCCCTCAGATTGTTTTTTAGAGTCCATAGTGTCTCATGGTTCACCCCCCCTTCCAATTTCCCCCAACTCCCTTCTCCTCTCTAACTCCCCATGTCCTCCATGCTATTTGTTATGCTCCACAAATAAGTGAAACCATATGATAATTGACTCTCTCTGCTTGACTTATTTCACTCAGCATAATCTCTTCCAGTCCCATCCGTGTTGATACAAAAGTTGGGTATTCATCCTTTCTGATGGAGGCATAATACTCCATAGTGTATATGGACCACATCTTCCTTATCCATTCGTCCGTTGAAGGGCATCTTGGTTCTTTCCACAGTTTGGCGACTGCGGCCATTGCTGCTATAAACATTGGGGTACAGATGGTCCTTCTTTTCACGACATCTGTATCTTTGGGGTAAATACCCAGTAGTGCAATTGCAGGGTCATAGGGAAGTTCTATTTTTAATTTCTTGAGGAATCTCCACACTGTTCTCCAAAGTGAAAGTTTTAATCTGGATGAAATCCTAGTAGTTCATTTTTGCCCTTGCTTCCCTTTTCTTTGGCAATGTTTCTAGGAAGAAGTTGCTGTGGCTGAGGTCGAAGAGGTTGCTGCCTGTGTTCTCCTCAAGGATTTTGATGGATTCCTGTCTCACACTGAGGTCTTTCATCCATTTTGAGTTTAATTTTTGTGTGTGATGTAAGGAAATGGTCCAGTTTCATTCTTCTGAATGTGGCTGTCCAATTTTTCCAACACCATTTGTTGAAGAGGCTGTCTTTTTTCCATTGGACATTCTTTCCTGCTTTGTCAAAGACTAGTTGGCCTTAGAGTTGAGGGTCTATTTCTGGGCTCTCTATTCTGTTCCATTGATCTATGTGTCCTTTTTTGTGCCAGTACCATACTGTCTTGATGATGACAGCTTTGTAATAGAGCTTGAAGTCTGGAATTGTGATGCTATCAACTTTGGCTTTCTTTTTCAACATTTCTCTGGCTACTCAGGGTTTTTTCTGGTTCCATATAAATTTTAGGATTATTTGTTCCATTTCTTTGAAAAAAAAATGATGGTATTTTGAGAGAGGTTGTATTAAATGTGTAGATTGTTTTAGGTAACATAGACATTTTCACAAAATTTGTTCTTCCAATCCATGACCATGGAGCATTTTTCCATTTCTTTGTGTCTTCCTCAATTTCTTTCATGAGTACTTTATGGTTTTCTGAGGACAGATTCTTTGCCTCTGTTTAGGTTTATTCCTGTATCTTATGGTTTTGGGTGCAATTGTAAATGGGATCAACTCCTTAATTTCTCTTTCTTCTGTCTTGCTGTTTATGTATAGAAAAGCAACTGATTTCTGTGCATTGATTTTATATCCTGACACTTTACTGAATTCCCATATGAGTTCTAGCAGTTTTGGTGTGGAGTCTTTTGCGTTTTCCACATAAAGTATCTTATCATCTGCAAAGAGTGAGAGTTTGACTTCTTTGCCAATTCAGATGTCTTTTATTTCTTTTTGTTGTCTGATTGCTGAGGCTAGGACTTCTAGTACTATGTTGAATAGCAGTGGTGACAGTGGACCTCCCTGCCATGTTCCTGACCTTAGGGAAAAAGCTCTCAGTTTTTCCCCATTGAGAATGATATTTGCTGTGGGTTTTTCATAGATGGGTTTGATGATATTGAGGTATGTGCCCTCAATCCCTACACTTTGAAGAATTTTGATCAAGAAAGGATACTGTACTTTGTCAAATGCTTTTTCAGCATCTATTGAGAGTATCATATGGTTCTTGTTCTTTCTTTTATTAATGTATTGTATCACATTGATTGATTTGTGGATGTTGAACCAACCTCGAAGCCCAGGAGTAAATCCCTCTTGATTGTGGTGAATAATCCTTTTAATGTACTGTTGGATTCTATTGGCTAGTATTTTGGTGAGAATTTTTGCATCTGTGTTCATCAAGGATATTGGTTTGTAATTCTCCTTTTTGGTGGGGTCTTTGTCTGGTTTTGGGATGAAGGTAATGCTGGCCTTATAAAATGAGTTTGGAAGTTTTCCTTCCATTTCAATTTTTTAGAACAGTTTCAGGAGAATAGGTATTAATTCTTCTTTAAATGTTTGGTAGAATTATCTTGGGAAGCCGTCTGGTCCCGGGGTCTTGATGTTGGAAGATTTTTGATAACTACTTCAATCTCCTTACTGGTTATGGGTCTGTTCAGGTTTTCTATTTTTTCCTGTTTCAGTTTTGGTAGTTTATATTTCTCTAGGAATGCATCCATTTCTTCCAGATTTTTAAATTGGATGGCGTATAGTTGCTCATAATATGTTCTTATAAATGTTTATATTTCTTTGGTATTGGTTGTTATCTCTCCTCTTTCATTCATGATTTAATTAATTGGGGTCCTTTCTCTTTTCTTTTTGATAAGTCCGACTAGGGGTTTATCAATTTTATTAATTCTTTCAAAGAACCAGTTCCTAGTTTCATTGATTTGTTCTGAGTATTTTTTTTTAAATCAGGAAAAGGTATTGGAATTTTAAAATTCTTTTTTTTTTTTTTTTTTTTTGGAATTTTAAAATTCTTTTTAACCCACTGAACTACCCAGGCGCCCCTAAAATTCTTTTTATATATCAATTGAGGTGATTATGTATTTTTTCCCTCATTTTTTTGGAATTGTTTATTTAATTTTTATTTAAATTCAGTTAATTAACATATAATGTGTTATTAGTTTCAGAGGTAGAGGTCAGTGATTCATCAGACTTATATTATATCCAGTGTCCTTTACATCGTGTGCCCTCCTTAATCTCCCTCATTCTAGTAATATGGTATATCACATCGATTCATTTTTGTATGGTGAACCACCTTTACATTCCTGGAATAAATACTGCTTGGTCACAGGATGTGATACTTTTAGTATGTTTCTGGATTCAATTAGCTGGTATTCTGTTGAGAATTTTTATATCTATATTCATAAGAGACTAGTTTGTAGTTTTGTTGTTATTGTCTGGTTTCGGTGTCAGGGTAATGCTGCCTTATAGAATGAGTTAAAAAGTGTTCCCTCCTCTTTTATTCTTTCAAAGAATTTGAGAAGGCTTGGCATCAATTTTTCTTTAAATTGTTGTTGGTAGAATTCATCAGTGAGGTCATATATTACTAGATCTTTTTTTTTTAAATTTTTGGAGGGTTTTTGGTTACTGATTGGACCTGTTTATGTATTACAGATCTGTTGAGATTTTTTTCTATTTCTTCTTGAGTCTGCTTTGGTAGTGTATTTCTAGGAATTTGTCCTTTTCATCTAGGTTATCTTTTTGGTTTTTGTTTGTTTGTTTGTTTTTTGTTTGTTTGCTTTTTCTGTACAGTTGCTCATAAAATTCTCTATAATCCTTTTTATTTCTATAATATTGGTAGTAATGTCCCCACTTTCATTTTTGGCTTTAGTTATTTACTACTTCTCTCTCTCTCTCTTTTTTTCAGTCTACCTGAAGGTTTGTTCTTTTTAAAGGACTAACTTTTGTAGATCATCTCTATTGTTTTTCTTTTAGTTTTGTTAATTAATTCTGTTTAGTTTATATCTGATCTATTTTTGAAAATAGTATTTTCTTCCATTTTTGAATTAGGGTTTGGTTTACTCTTCTCCTTAAACATCTTTAACATGTAAAATTAGGTTACTGATTTGAGATCTTTCTTCTTTTTTAATATAGGAATTTATAGCTGTAAATTTCTTTTTTTTTTAAATTTTTTAAAGATTTTATTTATTTAGTTGACAGAGATCACAAGAAGGCAGAGAGGCAGGCAGAGAGAGAGGAGGAAGCAGGCTCCCTGCTGAGCAGAGAGCCTGATGTGGGGCTCCATCTCAGGACCCTGGGATCATGACCTGAGCCAAAGGCAGAGGCTTTAACCCACTGAGCCATCTCAGGACCCTAGCTGTAAATTTCTTTCTGAGCATTGAGTTTGTTGCATCCCATAAGTTTGTATGTTGTATTTTCAATTTCATCTGTCTCAAGGTATTTTCTTCCATCTCAAAACATTACATTCCCCTTGAAACTAGTTCTTTGACCCATTGGTTATTTAGAAGTGTACTATTTAATTTTTAATTTTTATTTATTTATTTATTTAAAGATTTTACCTATTTACTTGACAGAGAGAGATCACAAGCAGGCAGAGAGGCAGGCAGAGAGAGAGGAGGAAGCAGGCTCCCTGCTGAGCAGAGAGCCCGATGCGGGCCTCGATCCCAGGACCCTGAGATCATGACCTGAGCCGAAGGCAGCGGCTTAACCCACTGAGCCACCCAGGCGCCCAAGAAGTGTACTATTTAATTTTTTAATATTTGTGAAATTTTCAGGTTTCCTTCTGTTATTGACTTACAGCTTCATCCCATTGTTTTCAGAGAAGTTATTTGTGTGATTTAAATCTTTTAAAATTTATTAAGAGTTGATTTGGGTCCTAATGTACAGAGAATGTTGGAGAATGTTCCATGAGAAGAATTCTATCTACTATTGTTGGGTGGAATATTCTTTATATGTCTCTTATATCTAGTTGGTTTATAGTGTTGTTCAAGTCCAGTATTTTCTTATTTATCCTCTATCTAGATAATTGATCCATTGGACATCTGCTGAGTTGAGAAGCAGAGAGCAAGGACAAATAAAAATGCTGCACTGGTCTCCTACTGTTTGTTAGCCGCCTCCTTGATTCGGCATTCACTTGATTGCTACTACCTTTGTCTCTTTTCTAGAATTCTGAAGAAGTTGACTGACAGTTTCCGCTCATTTTTTCATTGTTTTTATGGAAAGATGAATCCCTGGAGCTGGCTACTCTGTCAGTTTCACTGACACCACTTCCTACCTTCCCCCTTAAAGTTTTGAAAATGGCAACTTGTATATCCACATCACACATCTAGTTTCTTTTGAGGAATTAGAAAATATTGAGCCCATAGTTCCACATATTGACAATTGCCTGGTGAGTAGCCTTTGTCCAGTTCAGGCACAACATACATTCTTCATTTTCCCTGCACTTTCCAAATCATTTAAGTTACCTGATTGGGTCCTCTACCCTTTTTACTTTTCAATCTCTTTAGTATTATGTAATGACTGTGAGCCTGGGTCTTGAGGCAGACAGAACTGGATTTGAATGTTTTCCTCACCACTTAAAGGCTGTGTGTCCTTAGAAAAATGATCTGTCCACTGTGATCGTTAGTGTCTTCATTTGTAAGAGAAGAGAAACATAATTACTCAACTGAGTTATTGAGATAAGTAAATGATATAATATTTATGAAGAATTCAGCCCAGTGCCCAACATTCAGCAAGTAAATATAGTTGCCATGAGTTTTAACATAAATTTATTAAAGTCATTTTTTATGTCCCTTGGTAATGTTTGGAATTTTTTTCTTATATGTTGAGTATATTTATTTAAAAATGTTATTCTTGTGTAATTGATGAATTTTATTGTTGTTGTGAATTGGATATTTTTTCCCAATATATTTTCTAAATAGCTAATGCTAATTTGTAGGAAAGATAATCATATTTCTCTTTTCTCTTGCCATCTTTATTTTCTTATTAGATTAAATAGATTTTCAGAATAGTTTCATTTTTCTTTTTTTTAGTTTCATTTTTCTTGATAGACAATTGTAATGATAATTTTCCTCTATGTTTATAATATTTATACTCTAATTCTTTTTTCCTAATATTGAATAGGACCATCAAACAATGTTTAATAATTATGAGGATTACAGATGTCATTTTTTCCTGAATATAATGGGAATGCTGCATTAAGTACAATGCTTAATTTTGGTTTCTGATATATGAATAAGAGTAGATCACAGAATAATTTCTATGATAAGGAATTTTCTTTCTATTTCCATTTTATAAAAGATTTTAATTGGCTTTTGAAATTTATAAAATCATGTATAGAATCTATTGAGATGATCATATGATTGTATCTGGTAATTTATTCACATTACATCCATAGATTTTTAAATGTTAGTCAGTAATTCTTCTTAGAATAGTTCTTACTTGGTCATCCTCTGTTTGTCTTTTAATACAATTCTGGGACCAGTTATGCTAATATTTCACTTAAGACATTTATATTCTAGTAACAAGTGATTTTGCTCTGTTGTTACCTTTTCTTGTTTTATATTTGCTGACTTTTGGTACCAGTATTATATTAGTTTTATAAAATGACTTTAGAAACCTACTATCCAGGGCACCTGGGTGGCTCAGTGGGTTAAGCCTCTGCTTTTGGCTCAGGTCATGATCTCAGGGTCCTGGGATTGAGCCCCACATTGGGCCCTCTGCTCAGTGGGGAGCCTACTTCCCCTCTATCTCTGCCTGCCTCTCTGCCTACTTGTGATCTCTGTCTGTCAAAAAAAAGAAAGAAACCTACTATCCTCTTCTTTGCCCTGAGAGTGTTTGTATATGAACTATCTGTTCTTCTAGATTTGTTAAAACTCTCCTATAAAATCACATGATCTGGTTTTTTGGGGTGTGGAGAGTATGATTGTATTGTGTACAAGTCTTTTATAGATTTTTCCAATTTATTCTATGATTATTGGTCTACTTAAATTTTCTTCTACTTAAATTTTTTTTGAAAATTCAATTTTACTTAGAAAAATACTGTATTTCCTTTCAAATTTAGAATTTATTGAGCATAAGTATTTTCTTAGAATATTATTTCAATCCCCACATATGTTTATATTTCCTTTTGAATTTCCAATATTGAGTCCTCATTCTTTCTTGATTGGATTCAGTTATACTTTCTTCCTAGTATGTTTCTTTTAATGTTGTTAAACAGCCTTTTTAAAGAAACATCTTTTTTGTTTATCAGGTCTCTTGTGTGCTGTTTTGGGGCTGTTGAGGTTATAGTATACTAGGCAGGGAGTTTATAGTTTCATGATCCTCTGACCTGTAATATCTAACTCTGTATGGACTACCAAGATCAATAAATTTGAAGTGTGCATCCATGATATACGGGATTAGTGGGGAGCCTCCTGCATCTTTTCTCCTTTATATTCTGTAGCCTACTTATTTATTGTTTTGTGACTAAAACAAAGTGAAAGCAACTTTGAGCTGAGTTCAAGGTATCATTTTTGCCTATCCTTAAACCTATTTAGGAATCTGTGGTTTGGACAGTGAGATACCACCTCGCACCAGTCAGAATGGCTAAAATTAACAAGTCAGGAAACGACAGATGTTGGCAAGAATGCGGAGAAAGGGGAACCCTCCTACGCTGTTGGTGGGAATGCAAGCTGGTGCATTGCACCACTCTGGAAAACAGCATGGAGTTTCCTCAAAAAGTTGAAAATAGAGCTACCCTATGACCCAGCAATTGCACTACTGTGTATTTACCCTAAAGATGCAAATGTAGTGATCCGAAGGGGCACATGCACCCAAATATTTATAGCAGCCGTCCACCATAGCCAAACTATGGGAAGAACCTAGATGTCCATCAACAGATGAAAGGATAAAGAAGGTGTGGTATATATATATATATATATATATATATATTATGTAGCCATCAAAAGAAATGAAATCTTGCCATTTGCGATGACGTGGATGGAACTAGAGGATATTATGCTTAGCAAAATAAGTCAATCAGAGAAAGACAACTATCATATGATCTCCCTGATATGAGGAAGGGGAGATGCAATGTGGGGAGTTTGGGAATAGGAAAAGAATAAATGAAACAAGATGGGATCGGGAGGGAGACAAACCATAACAGACTCTTAATCTCAGGAAACAAACTGAGGGTTGCTGGGTGGTGGGGGTAGGAGAGATAGGGTGGCTGGGTTATGGGCATTGGGGAGGGTTTGTGCTATGGTGAGTGCTGTGAATTGTGAAAGACTGATGATTCACAGACCTGCACCCCTGAAGCAAATAATACATTATGTGATTAAAAAAAAAATAATCTGTGGTTTGGGGCACCTGGGTGGCTTAGTTGGTTAAGGGCCTGCCTTTGACTGAGGTCATGATCCCAGGTCGTGGGATCGAGTCCTGCATCAGGCTACCTGCTCACTGGGGAGCCTGCTTCTCTCTCTCTCTCTCTCTCATAAATAAATAAAACCTTTTAAAAAAAAAGAATCTGTGGTTTGGACTAGGGAAGATAATTTTTTTCTTGTTTTTGTTTTGTTCCTTTTGCTTGGTGTCTTATTCTTTAAGCATGAGGCTAAGTGTTTTTAAAGATTTATTTATTTATTTGAGAGAGGGAGAGAAAGAGAGTAAGTGTGGGGGGGAAGGGCAGAGGCAGATAGGGAGAGAAAAACTGAGGCAGACTCTGTGCTGAGTATAGAACCTGATGTGGGGCTTGATCCCACAGCCCTGAGATCACCACAGCCTGAGCCAAAACTAAGAGTTGAACACTTAACCGACTGGGCCATCCAGGTGCCCCAAGGCTAAGTGTTTTAAACATACTTAAATATGCATTTTTAAAAAAGATTTTATTTATTTATTTGACAGAGAGAGACTCAGTGAGAGAAGGAACACAAGCAGAGGGAGCACGAGAGGGAGAAGCAGGTCTCCCATGGAGCAGAGAGTCTGATGCCAGGTTTGAGCCCAGGACACTGGGATCATGATCTGAGGGGAAGGTAGATACTCAATGACTGAGCCACCCAGGAGCCCTATTAATTATGTATTTTTTAAAAATAGTTTTGTTAACATGTATTTCATATACTATAAGATTAACTCAGAGCATATTAAGTGTTTTGCAACCACACCACAATCTAATTTTGGAGTATTTTTAACACTCTAAAAAGAAATCCTATACACATTAGTAATCATTCCTCATTCCTCCCCCATGTCACCCCAAACCTGGGTAATTATCATTCTATCTTTGGTATCTGTGGATTTGCTTATTTGGGACATTTCACAAAGATGGAATGATACAATAAAACCTAAGTCTTTCATTTAGCATAATGTTTCCAAGGTTTAGCAACAATTTGGCAGGTATCAGTATTTCATTTTCTTTTTAGTGTCAAATGATTTTTTTTTTTTGTCAAATGATTTTTATTATTTGGATATACCACATGTTGTTTATCCATTCTTCAGTTGATGGGCATTCACATTGTTTCTACTTTTTGGCTATTATGAATAATGCAGCTGTAAACATTCATGTATAAGGTTTTATGTGTACATATATTTTAATTTCTATTTGCTAGACACCTGGTGTGGAATCACTGGGTCATATGATAACTCTCTGTGTAATCTTTTGAGGAGCACAAAAATTCTTTTCCAAAATTGCTGCACAATTTTACATTCCCATCAGCAATATATGAGTGTTCCAATTTCTCTACATCCTCATCAACACTTATTATCATGTGTTTATTATTTCAGCCTTATTAGTGGGCATGAAGTGGTATATCTGTGGATTTTACTTTCATTTCCCTGATGGCTACTGATGTTGAACATTTTTTATGTTTTTATTGGTCATTTGTGTATTTGCTTTGGAGAAATGTCTATTCAGAATCCTTGCCCATTTTAAATTGGTTACTTGTCTATTTATTTTGAGTTGTAAGAATTCTTCATGTATTCTAGATATAAATCCCATATGAAATATATTATTTACAAATATATTCTCCCATGCTGTGTGTTGTCTTTTTACTTCTTTGATGGTATCCTTTGACATACATAAGTATTAAATTTTAATGATTTTCTATGGCCTGTGTTTTGTTGTTATGTTTAAGAAAACATTGTCTAATCTTAGATCTCAGAGATTTAGATCTATTGATGAAAACCAGTAAATGCCATCTTCTTAGTGAAGAGACTCAATGTATCTGTGATTTCCTAATCTTCAAAGAGCTTGTAACCTTTAACTCCTTACTGATTATGGCAGAGAAACTATAGTTTACTAAGAAAGATTGGATGAGTGTGCTACTTTTCTGATAACTTGTTGAAATTGATGCAGATGACTTTCTACAAGGAGTAAAACAGGAGACAAACAAGGTCAGAAGTCCTGCATGGTGCTCCCATCCCATTAGGTGATCTCCTATAAATCTAAACTGTGTTAATTTCAGATAAACCACTTTTAAAAAAATTTTCCTGTGTGACTAAGTAGTCTAATGAAATGGTTCCCACCTAATATTTTGTACTCAAATTATGTATCCAAATATGTCTTATTAAAAGCAGCTATTTTTAAATTATAAAATATGGGATTTGTCTATTATTATAATGTTATCACAACATAGAATCTTTTTTTCTTCACCTCTCTCAGGTACAAAGAGGGATGTCTCTGGTGGGACTTTTGCTCTGGTGGGACTACTTTTCTAATAGTGGTGAGTTACTTATTATTAGATTTTAAAACTAATTGTAGTTATTATCTCTGATGACTTAGCTGAAAGAAGGGCTTTTTATGATACTGACTTCTTCTTATACTCTCCCATTTCTCAATCCTGGAAAATATATTTTAAAAGTTTCACTGGTAATATATATAAGTTTATATTTATTGAGCAAGGGAGATACAAAAGGAAACAAGATAGATACAGTTTTTAACCTGAAGAAACTCATATTCTAGAAAGGATTTCTGATAAGAAAACAAGTAACTATAAAAATGTGTTAAGAGCTATGGCAGGAGATGTACAAACAGATATTGGTTTATGTAAGTGGGAAACTTGAATCAAAGTTGAGGGGAGAGGAGCAGTGATGTAAAAGTAGTGTGGTGTATAGTCCGTTTGCTGTAGGACATTTGGAGTGCTAGAGTCTAGCTGCAGGTGCAACAAATTTCTTAATCTTTACTACCTTCAGTTTTCTCATATTTAAAATAGGGAGAATAATATTACTCATCTCATTGGTTTTCTGTGAAAATAAATGAGTTAATATAAAGTGCTTAGCATAGGGCTTAGTAAACAATAAAGAAGTAACTCATGATTATGATTCTAAAAGGGTTATGATTCTGAAGGGTTATAAAGAGTGAAGAAGTAAATGGAATGGTCAATGTCAGAAGAATATTTCAGGCAGAGAGAAGAGCATGTTGCTTGCCTGGAGGCAGAACAGATCATGGAGAGTTTGAATAATTAAATGAAATTCATTTTGCTCTAATACTGAGTAGGAGGGAGCTGGAGAAAAATAGATGAGAGAGGAGAGATAGACGGGGGGCCAGATCAGAGAGTTGAGAGGGGGGCCCAGATAATGGAGTAAGAGGACCCTAAGCTCACCTGTTCCCATGGATGCAGCTAAATAATACTTAGATTAGTGTAAATAACTAGATACCACTCAAATTAGTGTAAATAATGACCTAAAGACTGGTAGCAGAAACTCCACAACTCCAAAACCATATTGACAAAGGTAGGAAGGGTGGAGATGTGGGCATCTGCTGCAGAGAGGGTCGCCTGGGCATTGGAAAAGGTGAGAAACATACTATCACAGAGGATCCTATACTGAGAAGATGAATCCCCATAACATTTGGCTTGAAAACTGGAGGTGCTTAATTTCACGAGTTCTTACAACCAGTGGCACTTAAAACCTGGAATCTTCTGCTCACAACACGTCCACCAGCACTCGACTTGACACTTCTTCAGATGCATGGTTTCTGCTGGGAAGCCTTGGCATGCTGAGCCCCTCAGGATAAAGAATGTGCTAGGCCATGCCTAGAACAGATAGCTTCCTATCAACTCCTGGCCTGACTTTGCAGTCTCTGTGAGTGGAGGCCTTATCATGACTGAGCCTTGAGAAACCCAAAGGCAAAGTGTCAGTGTCTTTGCTTTGGACTGAAGATCTAGAGGCAGAAGGATGCTCCAAGAATTTCACAAGGCACAGACTGGGGAGGACCAGTGTGGCCTCATGGTTGGAGCAGGACACTGACGCTTTGCTACAGCACTGATGTTCACATCACGATGGGGAGTCCCTTAGCCTGGACACTGACCCCCTGCCTCTCCCAACAGCTTCATGCAACAGACTATCCACATTATATGCTGAGTATTTGATTTTTTAAAAACGTGTGCTTCTCGCCTATGGCACGGTGACCTCCTTGTGGGTAGGGCTCTGTCGCAGTGCTTTAGTGACCATAGTGCCTGCTACAGCTCTTGCTATGTGACTTGCAACCAATAAATAACCCTAAAAATGTGAAAGAAAAAAAAAAAGCCTGGAATCTTAAAAATCAGTGTGCTCAGTTCTGGGAGAACCCTGAAGGTAACAAGAAGTTGAGTCCTTGGCCTTAAAGAAACAGGACAACAAATAGCTCATGGAGATACAAGTGTAGAAGCAGCAGTGTGGAAACACCTGGGGAATATGGGAAGGAGAATTATTTACCCATTTCAGAGCAAGTCTGGAGGTAATTCTCTAGGAACAAAGAAACTGGCAAGTGCCTTATCCCTCCCCTGCTCCACAGTGTAATCAGGGGGCACTGACATTCTACTACCTAACTTGCTTACACCACCCCCTACGCATATACTTCTGCAGATCCACCCTTTCTGGTCATGTTTGTCTCAGTCTGGGCACTGCAGGTCCCTTCCCCCAGAAGATCAGTGCAAACCTTGCATCTCCTGATACGTGCATTTTATGCAACCTTGGTCCCAATGGTAGTGGTGGTGGTAACAGAGGAGGGTCTCATTTTGCAAGCATACCAGAGCTCTCCTTGTTAAAACTTCTTGCCCCACACTGGTAAGGGAAGAAATGCTGTCCATAAAAGGCAAAGAGAACCTCTGCAAATGACTGGTCTGAAGGAAAAAGTGGCCAAGAAACAATAGCTGGGCACACACCACACACATAGGAGATACCCCTGAAGCATCAGGTTCTGGTGAACAGGAAACACTTTATTGCAGGACATTACAGGACATCTTCTTCAGAAGGCCATTACTTTCAAGAGCAAGAGATAGAGATGATACCCCTAACACACACAGTAACAGACACAGAGAATTAGACAAAATGAAGAGACAGAGAAATATGTTCTAAATGAAAGCACAGGAAACCAGAGCAGGAGACTTAAGTGGAATGAATGTAAATAAGATGTCTAATCAAGAATTTAAAGTAATGTTCATAAAAATACTCACTGGATTTGAGAAAAAATTAGAGAACCTCAGTGAGACCCTTAACAACGACATATAAAACATAAAAAAGAAGCAATCAGAGATTAAGAACACAATAAATGAAATTAAAAATACACTAGATGGCATAAACAGCAAGCTAGAGGAAGCAGAAGAATTACTTAGAAACCTGGAGTACAGAATAATGGAAAGTAATCAAGCTGAGCAGATTAGAGAAAAAATTACACAAAATGAGAATATAGTTAGGGAACTCAGTGACTCTATCAAACATAATAACATTTACATTACAGGGATCCCAGAAGGAGAGACAGAAAAGGTGGCAGAAAATTTATTTGAAGAAATAATAACTGAAAACTTCCTAATCTGGGGAGGGAAATAGATATCCAGCTACAGTAGACCACCAACAAAGTCAACCCAAAGAGGTCCATACCAAGACACATAGTAATTAAAATGGCAAAAAGTAGTGATAAAGAGAGAGTTTTAAAAGCAACAAGAGAAAAGAAGACAGTTACATAGAAGGGGAAAACCCATAAGGCTGTCAGCAGATTGCTTAGCAGAAACTTTACAAGCTAGAAGGGAGTGGGATTCAAAGTGCTGAAAGGAAAAGGTCTGCCGCCAAGAATACTCTGCCCAGCAAGGCTATCATTCAGAATAAAAGAAGAGATTGTTTCCCAGACAAACAAAAGCTGAAAGAGTTCATGACTACTAAACCAACCCTGTAAGAAATGTTAAAGAGGACTCTTTGAGTGGAAAGGAAAGACCATAAACAAAGAGTAAGAAAAGTAGGATGCACAAAAGCAGTAAAAATAAGTGTATCTGTAAAAATCAAAGGACTCACAAAATAAAAAGAAGTAAAGTATGATATGATATTGCATATCAGAAAATGTAGGGGGTGAAGAGTAAAGAATGTGCTCAAACTTAAGTGACCATCAAGTTATTATAGATCGCTATATGTAGAAGATGTCATATATAAACCTAATGGTAACCACAAATCAAAAATTAGTAATAGATATGAAAAAAAGAAAGGAATCAAGTATATCACTAAAGGAAGCTAGCAGACTGTGAGAGAGAAGAGCAAGAGAAGAAACAAAGAAGAACTATAAATACAACTACAAAACAAGTAATAAAATGACAATAAAAAATAATTAACCATAGTTACTTTGAATGTAAATAGACTAAGTGCTCCAATCAAAGACATAGGGTGATGGAATGGATTAAAAAAAAAAAAGCAAGTCCATTAATGTGCTGCTTACAAGAAACTCATTTCAGATCTAAAGATACCTGCAGATTGAAAATGAGGGGATGGAGAAACATTTATCATGCAAATGGTTGTAAAAAAAAAAAAACAAAACCTGGGGTAGCAATACTTAGAGCAGACAAAGCAGACTTTAAAACACTGTAGCAAAGAAGAAGACTAAGACAAAGAAGGATACTATATAATAGTAAAGAAGACAATCCAATAAGAAAATATAACAGTTATAAATCCTTACGCACCCAACATGGTTGCACCCAAATACATAAAACAGGCAATAAAAAACATAAAGGAACTAATAAATAGTAATATAATAATAGTAGGGTACTTTAACATTCCACTGGGTCAATGGACAGATGATGCTCCAAACAGAAAACGTATGAGGAAACAACAACTTTGAATGACATACTGGATCAGATGATTTTAACACATGTATTCATAGCTTTCCATCCTAAAGCAGCAGAACATACATTTTTTTCAAATGCACACAGAACATTCTCCAGAATAGATCACATATTAGGCCACAAAGCAAATCTCAACAAATTGAAAATCGAAATCACACCATCCATGTTTTCTGACCACAATGCTCTGAAACTAGAAATCAACCATAACGAAAAAGTCTGGAAAGAGCACAAATATGTGGAGTTTAAATAACATTCTATGAAACAATGAATGGGTCATTGAGGAAATCAAAGAAGAAATGAAAAATTACATGGAGAAGAATGAAAATGAAAATGCAATGGACCAAAATCTTCAGGCTGCAGATAAAGTGGTTCTTCTTCTTCTTCTTTTTTTTTAAAATTATGTTAGTCACCATACAGTACATCATTAGTTTTTGAGGTAGTGTTCCATGATTCACTGTTTGCATTAAACACCCAGTGCTCCATGCAATCTGTGTCCTCCTTGATACTCATCACAAGGCTCACCCAGACCCCCACTCACCTCTCTTCTAAAACCCTCAGTTTGTTTCCTGGAGTCTATAGTTTCTCATGGTTCATGTTCCACTCCGATTTCTCCCCCTTTGTTTTTCCCTTCCTTCTCCTAATGTCCTCCATGCTATTTCTTATGTTTCATAAATGAGTGAAACCATATGATAATTTATTTTCTCTGTTTGACTTATTCCACTTAGCATAATCTGGTAGTTCTAAGAGGGGAGTTTATAGCAAAACAGGCCTGCCTCAAGGAGTAAGAAAAATTTCAAATAATCTAATGTTAACACCTAAAGGGGCTAGAAAAAGAGGAACAAACAAAACCTAAAATTAGCAGAAGGAAGGAAATAATAAAGATTAGAGCAAAAGTAAATGATATAGGAACTAAAAAAAACCCAATAGAACAGATCAATGAAACCAGGAGTTGGTTCTTTGAAAATATCAACAAAATTGACAAACCTCTAACTAGACTCATAATAGAGAGAGAAAAAGGCCTCAAATAAACAAAATCAGAAATGAAAAAGAAGAAATAACAACTGATATCATAGAAATACAAAAGGATTATAATATTTTGAAAAATTATATTCCAACAAGTTGGACAACCTAGAAGAAATGGATGAATTCCTAGAAACATATAACCTACCAGAACTGAAGCAGGAAAAAATAGAAAAGTTGAACAGACTAATTACCAGCTATAAAATAGAATCAATAATCAAAAAACTTCCAACAAACAAAAGTGGCTCCACAGGTGAATTTTACAAACATTTGTTTGTTTGTTTGTTTGTTTATTATTGGTTTCAGGAACAGAATTTAGTGATTCATCATTTACACGTAACACCCAGTGCTCATCACAATGTGTGCTCTCCTTTTTTTTTTTTTCAATTTATTTATTTTCAGAAAAACATTATTCATTATTTTTTCACCACACCCAGTGCTCCATGCAAGCCGTGCCCTCTATAATACCCACCACCTGGTACCCCAACCTCCCACCCCGCCGCCACTTCAAACCCCTCAGATTTGTTTTTCAGAGTCCATAGTCTCTCATGGTTCACCTCCCCTTCCAATTTACCCAAATTCCCTACTCCTCTCTAACGCCCCTTATGTGCTGTCCTTAATTCCCATCACCCATTTAGTCCATCTCTGTACCTACCACCCCTCCAGTAACCAACCCTCAGTTTGTTCTCTATAGTTAAGAGTCTTATAATGGTTTGCATCCCTCTGTGTTTTTTTTTTCAATTTATTTATTTTTAGAAAAACAGTATTCATTATTTTTTCACCACACCCAGTGCTCCATGCAATCCGTGCCCTCTGTAATACTCACCACCTGGTAACCTCCCACCCCCCGCCACTTCAAACCCCTCAGATTGTTTTTCAGAGTCCATAGTCTCTCGTGGTTCACCTCCCCATCCAATTTACCCCAACTCCCTTCTCCTCTCTAACACCCCTTGTCCTCCATGCTATTTGTTATGCTCCACAAATAAGTGAAACCATATGATAATTGACTCTCTCTGCTTGACTGATTTCACTCAGCATAATCTCTTCCAGTCCCGTCCATGTTGCTACAAAAGTTGGGTATTCATCCTTTCTGATGGAGGCATAATAATCCATAGTGTATATGGACCACATCTTCCTTATCCATTCATCAGTTGAAGGGCATCTTGGTTCTTTCCATAGTTTGGCGACTGTGGCCATTGCTGCTATAAACATTGGGGTACAGATGGCCCTTCTTTTCACGACATCTGTATCTTTGGGGTAAATACCCAGGAGTGCAATTGCAGGGTCATAGGGAAGCTCTATTTTTAATTTCTTGAGGAATCTCCACACAGTTCTCCAAAGAGGCTGCACCAACTTGCATTCCCACCAACAGTGTAAGAGGGTTCCCCTTTCTCCACATCCTCTCCAACACATGCTGTTTCCTGTTTTTTTATCTTATTTTGTTTTACCCTCCCTTCTGTGTTCTTCTATTTTGTTTTTTACATTTCGTATATGAATGAAATCATATGGTATTTGTCTTTCTCTAACTGACTTATTTTGCTTAGCATGATATAATCTAATTAGTTCCATCCAGGTCATTGCAAATGGCAAGGTTTCTTTCTTTTTGATGGCTGAGTAACATTTCATTGTAACTATATACCACATCTTCTTTATCTATTCATCTGTTGATGGACACCTAGGCTTTTTCCATAGTTTAATTATTGTTGATAATGCTGCTATAAACATTGGGGTGCATGTGTCCTTTTGAATCTGTAGTTTTATATCATTTGGGTAAATAAGTATTTACCTATTTACCTAGTAGTGCAATTGCTTGATTGTACAGTAAATAGGTATTTACCTATTTACCTATTTATCTAGTAGTGCAATTGCTTGGTTGTAGGGTAGTTCTATTTTTTTTTTTAAAGAATTTATTTATTTATTTGACAGATAGAGATCACAAGTAGGCAGAGAGGCAGGCAGAGAGAGAGAGGAGGAAGCAGGATCCCTGCTGAGCAGAGAGCCTGATGCGGGACTCGATCCCAGGAACCTGGGATCATGACCTGAGCTGAAGGCAGTGGCTTAACCCACTGAGCCACCCTGGCGCCCCGGGTAGTTCTATTTTTAACTTCTTGAGGAAACTCCATTTTGTTTTCCAGAGTGGCTATACAAGTTTGCATTCCCACCAAAAGTGCATGAGGGTTCCCCTTTCTCCACAGCCTCACCAACATCTGCTGTTTCCTGTGTGCTTAATTTTAGCCATTATGAAACGTGTGAGGTGGTATCTCATCATGATTTTGATTAATATTTTCTTGGTGATGGGTGATGTCGAACATCTTTTCATGTCTGTTAGCCGTCTGGATGTCTTCTTTGGAAAAATGCCTGTTCATGTCATCTGCCCATTTCCTAACTGGATTATTTGTTTTTTGGGTGTTGAGTTTGGTAAGTTCTTTTTCTTTTTTTTTTTTTTTTTTAAGTTTATTTATTTGACAGACAAAGATCACAAGTAGGCAGAGAAGCAGGCAGAGAGAGAGGAGGAAGCAGGCTCCCTGCTAAGCAGAGAGCCTGATGCAGGGCTTGATCCCAGGACCCTGAGATCATGACCTGAGTCGAAGGCAGAGGCTTAACCCACTGAGCCATCCACACGCCCCGGGTTTGGTAAGTTCTTTATAGATTTTGGACACTAATCCTTTATCAGATATGTCATTTGCAGATATTTTCTCCCATTCAGTAGGCTCCCTTTTAATTTTGCTGATTGTTTCCATCACTGTGCAAAAGCTTTTTATCTTGATGAAGTCCCAATAATTCATTTTTGCTTTTGTTTCCCTTACCCTGGCAACATGTCTAGTAAGAAGTTGCTATGGCTGAGGTCGAAGAGGTTACTGCCTGTATTCTCTTCTCTGATTTTCATAGTTTCCTGTCTCATATTTAGATCTTTCATTCATTTTGAATATATTTATATGTCTGGGGTATGACAGTGGTCCAGTTTCATTCTTCTGCATGTTGCTGTCCAGTTTTACCAGCACCATTTGTTGAAGAGACTGTCTTTTTTCCATTGGTTATTCTTTCCTGCTTCGATGAATATTAGTTGACCATAGAGTTGTGGGTCTATTTCTGGGTTCTGTATTCTGTTTCATTGATCTATGTGTCTGTTTTTGTCCAGTATCATATTGATGATTATAGCTTTGATACAGCTTGAAGTACAGAATTGTGATGTCTCTTACTTTTCTTTTCTTTCTCTATTCTTTTTTCTTTCTTTCTCTCTTTTTGGAAGATTTATTTATTTGAGAGAGAGAGAGAGAGAAAGTGGGGAGAGAGGGCAGAGGGAAAGAATTTCAAGCAGACTTCCTGCTTAGAGGGGAGACTGATGTGGGGCTCAGTCTCACAATCTTTAGATCATGACCTGAGCTGAAACCAAGAGTTGGCCCTCATCTGACTGAGCCACCCAGGTGCTCTGGTTTTCTTTTTCAACATTACTTTGACTATTCAGGATCTTTTCTTTTTCCATACAAATTTCAGAATTTTTGTTCTAGCTCTATGAAAAATGTTGGTGTTATTTTGATAGGGTTGCATTAAATGTGTAGATTGCTTTGGGGAGTATAGACATTTTAACAATATTTGCTCTTCCAGTGCATGGGCATGGAATGTTTTTCCGTTTCTTTGTGTCTTCAATTTCTTTCGAAAGTGATCTACAGTTTTCAGAGTACAGATCATTTACCTGTTTGGTTAGGTTTTTTCCCTAGGTATCTTATAGGTTTTGGTGCCATTGCAAATGGGATTGATTCCTTGATTTCTATTTCTGCCGCTTCATTATTGGTGTGTAGAAATGGCAACAGATTTCTGCACTTTATCTTAGCCAAAAGGCCGAGAAGCGATGGCAACAGATTTCTTTTTTTTTTTTTTAAAGATTTTATTTATTTATTTGACAGACAGAGATCACAAGCAGGCAGACAGGCAGGCAGAGAGAGGGAGAGGAGGAAGCAGGCTCCCTGCAGAGCAGAGAGCCCGATGCGGGACTCGATCCCAGGACCCTGAGATCATGACCTGAGCCGAAGGCAGCGGCTTAACCCACTGAGCCACCCAGGCGCCCCGGCAACAGATTTCTGTAGGTTGATTTTATATCCTGTGATTTTGCTGAATTCCTGTATTAGTTCTAGCCATTTTTTGGTGGAGTCTTTCAAGTTTTCTACATAGAGTATCATGTTATCTGTGAAGGGTGAAAATTCGATTTCTTCCTTGCCAATTCGGATGCCTTTCTTTTCTTTTTATTTGACTGCTGAGACTAGGACTTCTAATACTATGTTGAACAATAGTTTTACTAAACATTTGAAGAAAAGTTAACACTCATTCTTCTCAAACGTTTCCAAAAATAGAAGAGGAAAGAAAACTTCCAAAGTCATTCTATGAGGCCAGCATTACACTGATACCAAACCAGATAAAGACACCACCAAAAAAAAAAAAAAAAAAAAAGGAAAAGAAAAAGAACCAGTATCGCTGATGAACATGGATGCAAAAATCCTCAAAAAAATATTGGCAAATATTTTGGGGTTGCCCGAGTAGCTCCGTTAGCTAAGTGTCTGACTCTTGATTTTGGCTCAGCTCATGATCTCAAGGTTCTGAGGTTGAGCTCTGCATCATGGTCCACCCTTGGAGTGGAGCCTGCTTAAGATTCTTTCCCTCTTTCTCTGCTGCCAGCCCTCTCCCTCTCTAAAATATATATGCATTGGCAAACAGAATCCAACAATACATTAAAAAAAAATCATTCACTGTGATCAAGTGGGATTTATTCCTAGGATGCAAGGATAGTTCAGTATTTGCAAATCAACCAACATGATATATCACATCAACAAGGGCAAAGATAAAAGCCATATGGTTGTTTTAATACATGCAGAAAAAACATTTGACAATGCACAACATTCATTCCTGATAAAAACCCTCAACAAAGTAGGCTTAGAGGGAACATACCTCAATATGATAGAGATCATAATATGAAAAACCCACAGCTAATATCATACTCAATGAAGAAAAACTGAGAGCTTTTCCTTAGGAACAATATAAGGATGTCCACTATCACCACTTTTATCTAACATAGTACTGGAAGTCCCAGCTACAGCAGTCAGATGACAAAAAGAAATAAGAGAAATCCAAACTGGCAAGGAAGAAGTCAAAACTCACTATTTGCAGATGAAATGATACTATATACAGAAAACCCTAAAGACTCCACCAAATAGCTAGTAGAACTGTTAAATGAATTCAGTTAAAGTCATAGGATACAAAATCAGTGTGCAGAAATCCACTGTATTTCTATACACTAATAATGAAGCAGAAGAAAGAAAAATTAAGAAAACAATCCCATTTGCAACTGCACCAAAAATAAAATCCCTAGGAATAAACTTAATGAAAGAGGTGAAAGACCTGTACCTGAAAACTATAAAACTTTGATGAAAGAAATTGAAGAAGACACAAAGAAATGGAAGGACATTCTATGCTCATGGATTGAAAGAACAAATATTGTTAAAATGCCCATACTACCCAAAATAACTTACATACTTAATGCTATCACATCAAAATACGAAGAACATTTTTCACAGAACTAGAATAAACAATCCCTGAATAGCAAATGCAACATCATATGCAAGTATCATAGCAAATGCAAAAAGAAAAGCAAAACTAGAGGTATTGCAGTTCCATATTTCAAGTTATTACAGAGCTGTAGTAATCAAAACAGTATGGTACTGGCACAAAAATAGACACATAGATCAATGGAACAGAATTGAAAGCCCAGAAATATGCCCACAATTAGTCTTCAATAAAGGAGGCAAGAATATTCAATGGGAGAAAGATAGTCTCTTCTGCAAATGGCATTGGGAAAACTGCACAGCTACATGCAAAAGAATGAAACTAGACCACTTCTTATACCATACACAAAAATAAACTCGAAGTGAATTAAAGACCTAAATGGAGACACGAAACCATAAAAAGCCTAGAAGAGAAGATAGGCAGTGATTTCTCTGACATTGTTCACGGCACCATCTTTCTAGGTATGTTGCTGAGGCAAGGGGAACAAAAGCGAAGATAAACTGCTGGGACTTCATCAAGATAAAAAGCGTCTGAACAGAAGGGACCAACCACAAAACTAAAAGACAAGCAATGGAATGGGAGAAGATATTTGTAAATGACATAGCCAATAAAGGTATCCAAAATATATAAAGAATTTATACAACTCAACACCAGAAAACCTACAAATAATCCAATTTTAATTGGGCAGAAGACATGAACAAACGTTTCTCTAAAGGTATATGGACGGCCAACAGATGCATGAGAAAATGCTCAACATCACTAATCATCAGGAAAATACAAATCAAAGACATAATGAAATATCACCTCACACCTGTCAGAATGGCTAAAATGAACAACACAAGAAACAACAAGTCCTGGCAAGCATGTGGAGAAAAAGGAACCCTCATGCACTGTTGGTGGTAATGCAAACTGGTACAGCCACTGTGGAAGACAGTATGGAGGTTTCTCAAAAAATTAAAAATAGAAAGACCCTATGATCCTGGAATCACACTACTAGGTATTTGCCCAGAGAATAAGAAAACCCTTCCTTGAAAAGATATGTGTTCCCCTATATTTATTGCAGCATTATTTACAACTGCTAAATTATGGAAGGAGCCCATGTCCATCAACAGATGAATGGATAAAGAAGATCTAACACACATGCGTGCATGCGCGCACGCACACACACACAAAATAGGCTTTTATTCAGCCATCAAAAAGAATGAAATCTTGCCATTTGCAGCAATGTGGATGGATCTAGAGAGTATAATGCTATGCAAAATAAGGCAGTCAGAGAAAGACAAATACCATATGATTTCACTTATATATGGAATTTAAGAAAAAATTAACAAAGGGGAAAAATAGACAAAACAAGAAACAAAAAGATAGCAGAGGGAGGTGAAATGCATGAAATAGGTGAAGGGGATTAAGAGTACATCATCTTCATGAGCATGGAGTAATATACAGAACAGTTGAATCACTATATTGTACACCTGAAACAAATATAACACTGTAAGCTAACTACACTGAAATTTAAATGATAAAAGAGTATGCAGAGTCATGAAAGGGTTTCTTGCAAGTTACTGACATCATACTTGCATTTTAGATAATTTTTGTTGTAAGGAAAAAATGAGTCTAAGGAGTAGATCAGAGTTGGGGAGAGTAATAAAATGCCTAAACAATGAATCTTGGAACACTGAAAAAAAATTTAAATAAAAGTAAAAAATCTAAAACAAAACAAAACAAAACAAAAAAAAAAAACCACAACCAAAAATCCTGTTCTAGAGACTTCCATTTATAAAATGGCCAGGGAAAGATGGCACTATGCTCTTCTTTCAGAAATCAATGCAAGATAAGAAGATCAAGAAATAGAACTGCAAATTCAGTCTTTGAAAAACACTAGGTGAGATCTATATCCCTGAACCACCATATATGAGAAAGGACTCCTGACAGCAGTTATGGTCAAAAGGAGTATGGGAAGATACAGAAAGATGCTCTTATATATGTCTATTTCAGCCCAAACTGGCAAGGAGAAGTTCTCCTGAGGAGATGCTGTACTTTGAGGGGGAAAAAAAAATCCCCTAACATTTACTTATTTGGAACAGTGGCAGTGTGCCAGCGGGAGCATCCCTAGACCTAGTTCAGAAAAATGAGAAGCAGGCCAATAAGAGTGATAAGCCATAATTTTATTTATAAGTGAGATAGAGTAGAGGAGAGAGATTGTATTAAGAGAGATTTTGTTAAGAAAGATGCTGCATTTGGGGGCACCCTAGAGCTACTGATCTTTGTTGACCAAGGAGAACTGAAAGCAAAGAAAAGCTAACACATAACCCTGTACCATAAGAAACACCATTATGATCCAGGAGGAATTTCTGCTAATCTAGAGCATGGTCTTGGCTCCTTTCTCTTATAAACCTCTTACCAATAGTGACCAGTGGAAGAACTCAACACATTAAAACGTGAGCAGTAATTTAAAAAGGAATCAGCAGGGGATCATATATATATGTATACCCCTCACCTCCCCCCAAAAGAGGAAAGAAATAATAAACAAGAAAGATAAGTGGAGAAAGAAAATTATGGTTAGGAAAAGGGTCACAGTGGATCAGATAAAAACTTTGACCAGGTATGTTGTCATGAATTAAAGGATAAAACAAAATAATAACAATTTTCAATCATGCATTCTCTCTCTAAATTAAAACTCAAACCAGAGAACTCCGAAGACTCAGGGAAGATATACTGAGACCACAGAAGGAATTGAATAATGAACCCAGGGAAGAAATAGGAAAGTATTATAGAATGAAAGTCTCATTGAAACTAGCCCAAAGGAGACTTGACATAACTGAAAACATTTTGGAGACAAGGAGGATAGGTAGAATTAAGAAAAGCATGAAAAATGAAACAGAATATATGAAAAAAGTAAAAGAATTAGAAACAAAAATAATTGATAGGAAAGGTAAAGAAGATCCAACACATCAGAGGGTACAGATTAAATGGAATAGATCAATTTTTAAATGTATAATTTAAGATTTTTCTTCCTAGAAACAAAGCCTTGGATCTATATATGGAAAAGGCATACCTCATCCTAGGAAAACATTCTTTCCATGTATGAAATTTGATCTTTTTGCCTCATTGCACAGGAGTCTTAATCTTTAAGGACCATTTATTTTTTAAAAAACTATGCTTTCAGTGCTGACTTTTCTGTATCAAGCTTTCCTGGGACAAAGTATGCTTCAGACTTCTGCACAGTAACAATCAACATTAGAAAACAGTGGAACAATGCCTTAAATTCCTCAAGGAAAGAAAATGTGGACTCAAGGAGTGTATTCACAGTGAAATCATCATTCCAGTTATAAAGACAATAAATATCTTTGAACATTAAAACCCCTAGAAAACATAATTTCTATGAATATCTACAGCAGATGGATTTCTTCGAGATTATCTTTTTTAAAAATGTTATTTATTTGAGAGAAAGAGGGCGACGGCATGAGCAGGGGGGAGGCGCAAAGGGAGAAGGGGGAAGCAGACTCAAGGGGGCTTGATCTCGGGACCCTGAGATCATGACCTGAGCCAAAGGTAGACACTTAACCAACTGAACCCCCCAGTCACCCCAGATATTTCCTCAAGATTCTAACAGGAAAACTTGAACAACTTGGATGAACGGAAAAACTGACAGAAGGAGTGGAGCGAGGTAGCAGTATGAGTAAATGTAGGCTCGAGATGGAAGTAAAAGTGGGAGTTATGGTTAGAATGGAATCTATTTTGTAAACTTGGACAGGTGGAAATGATAGAACAGATAAAAGATGAGAAGCAGGAGGAAAAGTGGAAAGTAACTTAAGCACCTTTTTATATTTGGAAGCCAGAAGTTAAAGCTAATGAAAGAAATAGAAATATATATTTAAAACTTGAAAGATAAGTACTAAAAGAAATCTTATAATCCATGAAAATTAGGTGTTGGAGTCAGGAGAGGAGTAGAAGGGAAGTAGAAATAAAGTAATGTAAACATTGAATCATTTAATTCATAGAAACAGAAGATTAAATATATTAGAAACATAGTGAGCCCACAGGTATAATGGCAACTGTGAGAAAGTGAGTGAAAAGATATTCATTGCAACATTGTTGCTTTGTGTAAGCAGAAAGTTGGGGGTAACATACTTATATAATATCTCAATAGCATACACATGTATATAACATATGGTTTGTTCATACCTTGCAGTGTTATAAAGAGTGAGCTTTCTATGTATTTATATGAGATCATCTCCAAAATGTATTCTGAAGTGACAAAACAAGGTACCGAGTGAATAGAATGGGGAAGGAAAACCAATATATATGTGCTGCTTGTATATATTTAAAATGTATCTTGGAGGACACACAAAACTTTGGTTAGCTTGGTTTCCTTTTATTAAGGGAACTGTGACCCTGAGGGTCGGGGTGAAAGAAAATGTTTATAATACACCTCATGGTAATCTTAAGATTTTGTATCATACATTATTTGAATCATGCATTTGGTACCATTACTTTTAAAAAGTAACATTTTTTTTTTAAAAAAAAGAGGGTATTTACGTTATTTGTGTAAGAGAGGATGTGACCAGAGTTACAGAGATGGCGGTGGGGATGGAGAGAAGCAAATGGGTTGGAAGTGTCAGTTGGAATGATGGGTATTGAGGAGAAGGTGTCAAAGCTAACATATAGGTTTCTTCTGGCTTGGGGCACTGGATGGGTGCTTGTCCCATTTCACAAGGTGGGACACTCGGGCTTTAGCCTTCCTCTTCCTCTGTAGGATTCTGTTACCTTATGCCTTTCCACCTTCCTATGACATGTTCTCACCTCTTTGCGGACAGTTTCCCTGTTTTTTATAAACTCAGGATTGTCTAGAATATCATGTGTACACTGGCTGTCAACTCAAACACATATTCACAATTAACTAATTAAAGTAGTTAGGAGAAAAGAATAATAAAATTTAAATCTTAAAGTGGACCTTAGAAATGATGAAACATGGTTTCATCATTTTATTTTACCAATGAAAATCCTAATGGCAGAGGTATTATGTGATTTAGATTCTTATTAAAAATTTTTGAAGGTTGGATTATGAACTTACATATTTTTGATCTCCCCTTTCTTCCTTATTTAAAAGATAATAAATTATAACACACCTAAGTGGTGGATATAGGACACCACTGTCTTTTTTTTTTTTTTTTTAAGATTTTATTTATTTATTTGATAGAGACCACAAGTAGGCAGAGAGGCAAGCAGAGAGAGAGAGAGGAGGAAGCAGGCTCCCCACTGAGCAGAGAGCCCGATGCAGGGCTCCATCCCAGGACCCTGGGATCATGACCTGAGTCAAAGGCAGAGGCTTTAACCCACTGAGCCACCCAGGTGTCTCAACACCACTCTTTTAACCACATGGAGCAAATAGACAACGAATGAGAATGTCAGACTGTCTCTGTCTCCTTGGCTTTAATATCTCTTTAGCTGCCTAGACTCAAGAGGCAAAGATTTCTTTATTCTCTCTTATTTTAATTATACTCTCCTACCTCATACCCTGCATCAGGCCACTGTTGAATGACTGGTTTTTCTTTGAAACACATTGGTGTTTTTCCTCTATTGTCACTGTTATAGCTGGAGTTCAGATTCTCTCGCCTGGGCGCTAGCAATGGCCTTCAAACTGATCATGATGTTAGCCTTTCTCTGTTCAGTTTATCTTCTGGATTATAGTAAATGTTACTTTCTAAAAATGTGGATCTTACTGTGACCTCTCACAAAATTTTCAATAACTGTTCAAAGCAGGTAGGTCAAAGTTCAGAATTCCTGTGTGGCATTCAAGACCTCCATGATTTGTAACTAGTCTTTGTTTCTGATTTTATTTCTGAATACACCTGCCACTGCCACCATACTTGACTAATCATTGTTTCCAAAATTCATTTGTACTTTTTCACTCTGAAATAACTTTTCCTTTGTTTATTTTTATTAAAGATTTATCCATCTTTAAGAGCCCATTCATTTACCATCTGACTTTCTAAAGCAATCTTCCCTTAACCCCCATGTCTTTGAGTTTGGGCCATCAATAGATTAGTGTTCTGACAGTGGTTTGCTTTCCTTTTTAGTTAGTGGTGTTTGTGGCCATGTACCTTCTTCTTTATATAGAGAGATTGTGTCTTTTTCATTTTGGTATATTCCTCCGACCTTCTCTTCCCCAACGTCTGCACATTCTATAGGCTCAGAGTTGATGCCCCAGGTGCATCAGAAATTTGTGACCCCTCTGCAGAACTTTAGTGGTCTGAAAGTGGCTTGAAAACCGGTTAGAAACCAGAGGGATTAACCACAAATAATTAAGTAATAGCACAACAGAAGTACCCTGGAGACTTGCTGTACTTCTAAATGGCATTCTCCACTGTGACCTTTTTTTGGTTGCAATTTCCACATGTCTATTTATGTTGCAATTTATTACAATTGGTGTAGATTTTTTTAAAGTGAGACATTGTATTTGATATGACTGATTTCCCAAAGAGACTAGATGATGAATGCAAACAAATTTGTTACCAGACATATTAATTCAGGTTTTGGGACAGTTTTTGAAAATGTGTAAAAGTATTTGAAAGAAATATTTGAGTAGAAAAGTGATTCTTAAAGAAGTCACTTAGCTAAGGGTAATACCTATATTGCACAACTTGTCTTCTTCCACTAGAGAGCAGCAATGACTCATTATTTCATCAGGCGATCATTAAAAATGCTTTGGAGTACAGTTTTCAAAGTAAAATTGGACAAAATGCAAATTTGTCACTAATTTAAAAAGCATATATTTTGTTGACTTTTTTTTTTTTTTAATTTTTTTTTTTTTTTAAAGATTTTATTTATTTATTTGAGAGAGAGACAGTGAGAGAGAGCATGAGCGAGGAGAAGGTCAGAGAGCAAAGCAGACTCCCCATGGAGCTGGGAGCCCGATGTGGGACTCGATCCCGGGACTCCAGGATCACGCCCTGAGCCGAAGGCAGTCGTCCAACCAACTGCGCCACCCAGGCGTCCCTTTTGTTGACTTTCTGACCAAGTAGAAATTAAGCCCTAGTTTTAGCCATTAAGTTTAATAAAGCAAAATGGGTTACATTGCAGAACAATTCTCTTACATCAGTTTTCAACTTCTTTTCTCAGTTTATTTGTTCATGCAGCAAACGTGAATTAAGCTCTATTCTGTGCTAGGCCCTGTGCTTTTCCTGCGAATACAAAGCTAAATAACATATAGTCCTTGCTGCAAAGAGCCCTATTTTGTTTAAAATTTTTTTTGAGTATTCCTATGCTAAATAAAATAGGGGATCCAGATATGTATAAGACATAATAATAAATAGCATGCATCAAATGCATACAATGCACTGGGCACTGCTATAAGTTGCTTAACTTCTTTCATCTCACTTACTACACAGACCTCGAAGAAGTAATAACCAGTATTGTTGTTTTACAGGTGGGAGGTAGATGTACAAGAGGTTAAGTACATTGCAAGCATCATATATTTTTTAAGTGGTGGGGCCAGCATTTGTACAGAGGCAATCTTTTTTTTTCCTTGATGTGTTTTTTTAAATTAACATATAATGTATTATTTGTTTCAGGGGTACAGGTCTGTGATTCATCAGTCCCCTCCTGCATTCCAGCAACCCTCAGTTTGTTTCCTGAGATTAAGAGTCTCTTATGTTTTGTCTCTTTCTCTGGTTTTGTCCCATTTCACTTTCCTTCCCTTCCCCTATGATCCTCTATTTTATTTCTCAATTTCCTAATATCAGTGAGATCATATGATAATTGTCTTTCTCTGCCTTATTTCACTCAGCATAATACCCTCTAGTTCTATCCACGTTGTTGCAAATGGCAAGATTTCATTTTTTTGATGGCTGCTTAATATTCCATTGTATATATATACCACATCTTCTTTATCCATTCATCTGTCGGTGGACATCTGGGCTCTTTCCATAGAGCCTTTTCCATTTTTCCATAGGCTCTTTTCCATTTTGGCTATTGTGGATATTCCTGCCATAAACATTGGGGTGCATGTGCCTCTTCAGATCACTACATTTGTATCTTTGGAGTAAATACCCACTAGTGCAATTGCTGGGTCACAGGGAGCTCTATTTTCAACTTTTTGAGGAACCTTCATACTGTTTTCCAGAGTGGCGGCACCAGCTTGCCTTCCTACCAACAGTGTGGGAGGGTTCCCCTTTCTTGAATGGAGGCAGTCTTAATACAACAGCTATAGTCCAGTCTTTCCCATGTAAGCTCTGTTCTCAAAAAACAATTACTTATGGAGAAATGAGATATCCTGGGGAAAAAAACAGTATCATGACTTAAGTGCTTCTTCTTGGGGTCTATGACAAAGTGTCAATAAAAGGATTCTTCTTTCTCAACTAGATTCTGATCAGTTTAAGGAATAAATTGAAGACTTGGGAGATGGGGGCAAAATATTACCTGTATTACTGGTATAAGCCGAATTGGAGGATTTGGTTTTAGGTTTGTTTAGCCAAATGGGTTTACTGATATTGAGCCACAGAATTAGCAGTCTTCCCCAATCACCCCTCCCCAGTTCATGAGCCCAGGCTTAGGGTATATCTCACCCCATCCTTCTACTCAGCACCTGCCCCCAGCAGGGACACAGTCCCCAGATGAGCAGTGAAATGAGTGCTTCCCATAAGCACCTCACTCCCAAAAGGAAGGAGGAAGGCTCTGAGCCAAGACTGACCAGTTTATTCTTCCCATATTCACCACTCAGATAAATCACCTTACGTCTTCTGAGCAGAGAGAAACCAGTAATTAAAATCAGTAAGATCCTTCTGGAAAGGAAACATCAGAAGTAGTGATTCATACCCCTCTAATACTTTCTAGCTCTTGCCTACTATTTACTAGTTGATTTTTTTGAGAAAGTCATTGTGATAGACAGAATAATGGTCCCCCAAAGATGCCTACATTCCAATCCCTGGAACCTGTGAATGTTAGGTTATATGTCAAAGGGGAATTAAGCTTGCAGATGATATTAAGTTTGCAGATGGAATTAAGTTTGTTAATCAGCTGACTTTAAAATGGGAGATTATCCTGAATTAACCAGTAGTGTTACTGGAATACTTGTGTCCTTCCAAAAGTCATACTTTGAAGCCTTACCCCCTAATGTGATGGTATTTGGGGGTGGAGTCTTTAGGTGACATGTGGGTTTGGATTAGGCTGTGGGAACAAGGCCCTCATGATAGGATTAGTGCTAGTATAACAAGAGCAAGAGGGAGAGAATTTTCTCTTTCTCTGCAAGCACATAACACATAGGAGGAAGGCCATGTAACCATAGAGTGAGAAGACCACTGTCTGCAAGCGAGGAAGAGAGCACTCACGAGAACTTGACCGTGCTGGCACCTTAATGGTGGGCTTCCAGGCTCCAGAACTGTGAGAAAATCAATGGTCTTTAAGCAATCCCAGTCTGTGGTGTCTTGTTATAGCAGTCGGAAATGGCTGAGACAAATTAGGTACAATGTAATCACCCTTAAAAGTGGAGTAGGGATGTGGAAGCAGCAGAGAGATTGCTGCGTGACAAAGACATGGCTCAAAAAGTGTGAGAATGCAGACCTTGTGACAAAATGCTTGTCTAACATATCTGAGACTCCTGGGGTAGAAGACCGTATGGTATGCATTAGAAGGAGTAAAGCTCAGTGGATTAAAAAGAGGAAATCCATGGGGCGCCTGGGTAGCTCAGTCGTTAATGTCTGACTCTTGATTTCAGCCTGTGTCGTGATCTCAGGGTCGTGAGATGGAGCCCCCTGTCAGGCTCTATGCTCAGTATGGAATCCACTTAAGACTCTCTCTCTCCCTCTGCCCCTACCCCCACTTGTGTGGCTCTCTCTCTCATAAATGCATACATACATATATACATACATACAATCTTAAAAAAAAAAGAGAAACTCCATGGCCAGGCTCCGTGCTTAAGGCCGTATTGAGATAAAATGGGGCTTGCAAGACAGACAGTAAGTTACAACTGATGAAAGCCAATCAAGGTCTGTGTTCTTCTCTCTGTTTCTTTTCCCTTTTGATATGCCTTGGCATCTAGTAACAGCATGAATGTCCAGTCTTCCTGAGCTGCTGGACATAAAGACACATTTGCACAGTATGCGGTAGATAGTTAAATGCAAAGTGGTGCAGCTTCACAGTTGCAACTGGCAACCATCAGTTTGTTCCCAAATACAATGATGGCATTAGTAATCAGCAGGAAGATCCAAAGGGAGAGGAAGAATCTCATTCAGGGGCGGGGAGTATAGTCTAGTTGTCTCTTCCATTTAAAGAATCTTTAGAATTTTTGGACTTTATTGTCATCAATAAAGATTGCATTTCCTTTTAAGAAGTTAAAGCTACATATATGTTCCATTTGAGTCACAGCTGTTTAGCCTGTATCCACACATATGATACAGACCCTGAACCATGAGAGTAGGGCAGTCAAGAAGGCCTTGAGGAGGGGTGCCTGGGTGGCAGTGGGTTAAAGCCTCTGCTTTCAGCTCAGGTCATGATTCCAGGGTCCTGGGATTGAACCCCACATAGGGCTCTCTCCTCAGCAGGGAGCCTGCTTCCCCCCCTCTCTCTGCCTGCCTCTCTGTCTACTTGTGAGCTCTCTCTGTCAAATAAATAAATAAAATCTTTAAAAAAAAAAAAAAGGCACTCTCGCACCAAGAAGAATACTTGAAAGAAAAGTCTCTAACCAGGGTAGATTTTAGTCAGTACACCCATTGTTTATTTGGTGAGCCCCTATTAAGTACTAAACATGATCTAGGTAGAGATGAAAAATGTATAAACCAAACTGCCCCTGTCCTCAAGAAGCTCAAATATGCTTAAAAAGAAGGAAATATAAATGAATAGTTAAAGCACAATATTTTTCATATAAATGAAAAATAAAGATGGTTATCAGAGGCTGTTACCATGAGCTCTGAGGATCCTGCATATTTCTGCTGGCTATGCCAAGAATAAAGGCCCAAGTTTTCTTTACTTGGTTGATTGCTCAGAGTTGGATTTGCAGTGAGCAACCCCAAGCATAAGGTAATGTTTTCTCCAAAGAATAGCTTACTGCTTGCTATAAAAGTGGTGAATCTCCAAGTTAAGTGTTTCTCTCCTTAATACAACCCACTGCATACATAGACAACTTTCTAGCCCCATCTGTGTCACCCCTGCGAGACTTGGAGGACCCAAGGAACTGGCACAGATGGGAAGTTTTGGCTCTACTTTGCTGTAAGTAACAAAGTCCTTTGTCTCTGATCCAACAATATCATGTCTTCTGCCAGCATCCATGAAATGTAGGAAGCTAACTTCTTAGCTTGTAAGTAGGGTAAAATCCCAGACCTTTCAAAATTTCTGATTGTATTGTCTGTTGGGGAAGTAAACTGAGACTTGAGACATGGATTTTCTAGGCTGACGAGAAGATCACATACGCAAGTTTATCCTGTGAAGGCTTTAGCAACCTTGCATTTTCTGACCTTTATAGCTCTACTTGGTTCATGAGTTCAATTCGTGGAAAAAGTGAGTTTGTGCACCATCTTTGCAGTAGATCTTTACGAGTTCATGGTTCTTAGTGTGAAAGAGAGGTAGCAGCTAAAAGAAAGACTTCTTATTCTCAGACCTGAGAAACCATAATGTGAAGTGTGTGTGTGTGTGTGTGTGTGTGTGTGTATGAGAGAGAGAGAGAGAGAGAGAGAGAGAGAGATTGATTCAACTTCTGTCATTTTTAATTAATTTTTTGGGGGGGTTACTTTGATACTTTTTCTTAGCTCATTTTTACATGAAGTGCTAATTTCCTAAACTTTTAGTTAAGGAGGTTTCAGAAGTTTGTTTGCTTTAATTTCACAGATCTCCTTATTTTTAAAAAATTTTAATAACCTATCTTATTTAACCCAGTCTATCCAAAATATTTTAACTGTAGCATATAATCAATATTTAAAAATTAGCAATGAAATATTTTACCTTTTTTCATACTAAGTCTTTGAAGTCCTGTGTATATTTTACACTTATGGCACATCTCAATTCAGAAGCTAAACTTTTTTTAGTTAGCTTTTTTTTAATTGAAGTGTAGTTGATATAAAATGTTGCATTAGTTTCAGATGTACAACAGTGATTTATAAGTGTATACGTAGTACTACGCTCACCACAAGTGTAGCTACCCTCTGTCACCATATAACACTAAGTACAATACCATTAACTATATTCCCTATACTGTACCTTTCATCCCATGACTTATTCATTCCATAACTGGAACCCTGTACCTCCCAATCCTTTTTACCGATTTTGCCCATCCTCCTATCCCTCACCCTTCTGGCAACCATCAGTTTGTTCTCTGTATTTATGGGTCTGTTTCTGTTTTTTGCTTATTTATTCATTTGTTTGTTTTCGATTCCAAATAAAAGTGAAGTCATATGGTATTTGTCTTTCTCTGTCTGACTTGTTTTACTTCTTAGCATAATACCATCTCGGTCCACCCATGTTGTAAAAAATAATAAGATCTCATCCATTTTTATGGCTGAGTAATACTTCACTCTGTATATGTATATGTGTATACACTTATGTATACACACACACACATATACATTCCATTGATAAACATTTTCTTCATCCATTCACCTATTGATAGACACTTGGTTTTCTTCCATATCTTAGCTATTGTAAATAATGCTGCAATAAACATGAGGGTGTATGTATCTTTTCAAATGGTGTTTTCATTTTCTTTGGGTAAACCCATTAGTGGAGTTCCTGGATCATATAATATTTCTATTTTTGGTCTTTTTGAGGAACCTCCATACTGTTTTCCATAGTGGCTGCACCAATTTATATTCCCACCAACAGTGCACAAGGACTCGCTTCTCTCCACATCCTTGCCAATGCTTTTTATTTCTTACGTTTTTGACTCTAGCCATTTTGACAGATTTAAGGTGATATCTTGTTGTGTGTTTTATTTGCATACCCCTGATGATGAGTGATGTTGAGGACCTTTTCATGTGTCTGTTGGCCATCTGTATGTCTTCTTTGAAAAAATGTCTTTTTAGGTTCTTTGTCCATTTCTAATTGGATTATTTGCTTTTTTGATGTTGAGTTATATAAGTTCTTTATATATTTTGGGTATTATTAGCCCCTTATCAAATATATAATTTGCAAATATCTGTTCTCATTCAACAGGTTGCCTTATATTTTCTTTTCTTTTTGAGAGAGAGAGAGAGAGAGAGAGAGAGGAAGTGTGTGTACATGGGCATGGGTGGATAGAGGAGGAGCAGAAGGAGAGAGAATCCCAAGCCGATCCTGCAACCCTGAGATCATGACCTGAGCCAAAATCAAGAGTGGGCTGCTTTAACCAACTGAGCCACCTGGGTGTCCCTGCCTTTTCAATTTGTAAGTAGTTTTCTTCACTGTGCAAAAGCTTTTTATTTTGGTGTATTCCCAATATTTTATTTTTGCTTTTGATTTCTTCGCTTGAGGAGACATATTTAGAAAAATGTAGACAGGTAGAGTCATTTAATAACTGAAGTTTTTCCTGACCAGTAGGGTCAACCAGGGTAAGTTTAATAGTTTGGTGACATCACTAGCCATCAGAGAAATTCAAATCAAATCCACATTGAGATACCACCTTATACCAGTTAGAATGGCAAAAATTGACAAGACAAGAAACAATGAACGTTGGAGAAGATGTGGAAAAGGAGAACCCTCCTGCACTGTTGGTAGGAATGTAAGTTGGTAAAGCCACTTTGGAAAACACTGTGGAGGCTCCTCAAAAAGTTCAAAATAGGGTACCCTAAGACCCAGAAATTGCACTACTGGGTATTTACCCCAAAGATACATATGTAATGAAAAGAAGGGCCATATGCACCCCCATGTTCATAGCAGCAGTATTCCCAATAGCCAAACTGTGGAAGGAGTCGAGATGCCCTTCAACAGATGAATGAATAAAGATGTGGCCCATAAATACAATGGAATATTATTCAGCCATCAGAAAGGATGACTACCCACCATTTACATCAAATGGGTGGAACTGGAGGAGATTATGCTGAGTGAAATAAGTCAAGCAGAGAAAGACAATTATCATATGGTTTCACTTATATGTGGAACATAAGGAAGAGCATGGAGGACATTAGGAGAAGGAAGGGAAAAATAAATTGGAGGAAATCAGAGGGGGAGACAAATCATGAGACACTATGGATACAGGAAACAAGCTGAGGGTTTCAGAGGGGAGGGGTGTGGTGGGTTGGGATAGCCCAGTGATAGGTATTAAGGAGGGTGTGTATTGCATGGAACGCTGGGTTACATGCAAACAATGAATCATGGAACACTACCTCAAAAACTAATAATGTACTGTATGGGGGCTAATATAAATAAATAAATAAATAGATGAAAAAATAAATAACAACAACAAAAATAGAATAGAATTGAATAAAATAAATAAATAATAGTCAGGTGACAGAAGCCTTCAGAAATCTGAATATATGAATATATGAAGACAACAGCTTCTGCAGGAAGCACTCCACAATACTGTGTTTGGTCTGTCTGAGTTACTCCATTGACACGGAACTGTTGAAGTGTAATCCCTGGGAAGCGTATACAAAAAAGTCCAGTGCTAGTGATTCAAGGTGACATAACTGAGCTTTGCAGTAGGGAAGCTTAGCAATCCTCCATTTCTTGTGTAACATTAAGACATTTAGTTGTGAATTGTGTGATAGACCATTCTTTGTTATTCCCATTTTTAATATTATCTTTGTGATCTTATGTATTATGTATGTGTGTATATGTGTATCTGCATACAATGTGTATATGTATATGCAATGGATTGAATGTTTCTGTCGCCCCCCCCCCCAAATTCATTTGTTAAAATCCTGACCCCCAAGGTGATGATGTTAGGAGGTGGAGCCTTTCAGGAGGTGATAAGGTCATGAAGGCCATAAAAGAGAGGCCCCAGAGATCCCTTGCCCCATCTACCATGCAAGGTCATAATGAGAAGATAGTATTCTAGGAGGAAGTGAGCTCTCACCAGACACTTCATCTGCCCGCACTTTGATCTTGGACTTCCCAGCCCCCAGAACTGTGAGAAATAAAAACCTGTTCTTTATAAGCCACCTGGTCTCTGGCATTTTGTTTTAGTAGCCTGAACAGACCAAGGAATTGGGAATAAACTAAATAGAAATAGTCCATGAGGCTAACTGGGGGCGATCCATGAAAGAATACATAGCATATAGTGCCACATTGTATTTAAGTTGTCAATTTAGGGTGCTTGGTTAAAACTTTGTCTTAAAAACATAACCCTAATGGTTGATTTTGAAGCTGTGTAACCCTTACCTGGTACTATTCTTTCCTAATTTCTTTCTTTTTAAATTTCAAGTTTTTATTTAAGCTTTAGTTAGTTAACATATATGGTAAATTGCTGTCAGGTGTAGAATTTAGTGATTCGTCCATTTGTATACAACATCCAGCGCTCATCACAAGTACCTTCCTTAATCCCCATCTCCCAAGCAGCCCATCCCCCACCTGGCTCCCCTCCAGCAACCCTCAGTTCATTCTCTATAGTTGAGTCTCTCTCTCTCTCTCTCTTTTTTTTTTTTTTAAGATTTTAGTTATTTATTTGAGAGAGAGAAAGAGTGCACGTGCACACGCACTAGAGTGCAGGAACAGGGGAGCAGCAGAGGGAGAGGGAGAAGCAGACTCCCTGCTTAGCAGGAAGCCTAATGTGGGGCTCAGTCCTAGGATGCTGGGATCATGACCTGGGCCAAAGGCAGACACTTAACTGAGCCACCCAGGCACCCCTCTACTGTTAAGAGTATCTTATGGTTTATTTCCTTCTCTCCTTCTCTCTTTCTCTCTCTCTTTATACCCCTTTTGAGACAGGGTTGGTTGTTTATTTATTTCCAAAAACCCTGCTTTTCTGTGTAGTTCCAGTCACAGAAACATGCTAAGGTGATGTTTTCAGAGAAAGTTACTTATGCCTCCCAGAACCTTCTTTTAGGATTTCAGTAAAATTTAGTTCTTTATTGACATAAATATTTAAACAAACTCAGAAAACTAAATGTAGATGAACAGAACTTCATATTTTAATCAGTGAAACCTATAGTGACATCAACTAATCTGAAATATTTAATGATGAACATGATTACTATTATACTTCATAAAATTTAAAAATAAGTGGTAAGCTTTGAACTTTGGCATTAAAGTATACAACTGCTGAAGGGTAGATGAGGCATATTCCCATAAAATGTATTATTGTATTAACTGTAAAAATGCTTTTGAAGATATGATTTAATACATTATATATTACGTTATGTATGAGTACTCAAGGAAGAAATTTCTCTCTGTTCTTGGTACCTGGAATAGTTAGGCTGCTCCTAAACTATTGTTTTGTTTACCTTTTAAGGACTCTGTATTTTATAACTGGTTATGTTACTCTTTACCTTGCCTGCCAGGAAGCTCAGAGCCATATTTATGGCTGACCTATAGTAAATTTGGAGGATATTATGGCATATATTATCTGCCTTAACCTCACACTTCATCTAACTTTTACTCTACCACTATTTCTTACTAATTTTTATTTATACTTTATAATACTATTTATTTTTTTATAAGTGACAACACTTAATTGAGGGTTGAATAAATAAAGCAAGTAGCTTATATACATAATTACAAGTGGCAGGCATTTTCATAGGTTGACTTGGCTGCTCCAGCATTGGTGCTAAATATGGGGAGACTGGACAAAGCAGGAAGTTGTTCTCAACTCTAGATGATAATTCCATGACCCATAACATAGGAGGAAGCAAAAGGTCATGTTTTACAATTTCTCTTGTTGGAGCCTCTCACTCTTAATTGGGACCATGACCTCAAACTTTCTCCTTTTTCTTCCCTGTCTTCCATTTACAGAGCTTGCCTCAGCAGCACAGACCAAGAGTGTCCTTATAAGGGGAGACCTCTTACCCTCAAACATCTTTCCTTGCTGCCTAAAAGGCCACCAGACACAGATTTATTTGAACCACCAAGCAAATGCCTATGGAAGGCCTAAGAATTGGATCTTCCCACTTCCTTCCACAAGTATGTATGGATAAGCAACAGCATTATAAATCTGAGAGGGACTTTAGAGAGTTTAAGGAACTCTCACTTTGTAAAAGGGGACATAGAAACTCCCCAAGGTTAAAGTACTTTGCCCAGGGGCATACAGTTTGTAAAACTTAAAAACCAGGACTAGAAATCCTGACTTCCAACCCAGTGTACGATAGAAAATAGATTTTTAAAAGGTCTGTATGGCATCAAACAGTTCTTTATATATATTTAGTATATACCTAATATTTATAAAATGCTCTACCAAAGAAGTATCCTTTTGGAGTTGGCACAGAGGCCCCTCGCTCTTAGGGATTCAGTGTTCCTCCAAGTATTACTGTCATGGTAATGAGAATAGAGGTCAAGTAAGGTACAAAGAGATAGCCTGGGAAAAGGAATACATGAGAACAAGTGGCAATAGAGAGGAGAGGGGCTGGGGCACCTGGGTGGCTCGGTTGGTTGTCTGCCTCCGGCTCAGGTCAGTGGGGAGCCTGCTTCTCCCTCTCCCTGCCCTTCTGCCTACTTGTGCTCTCTACAGTGAAGAGTAAGACATGCGGGGCTCTTGGGAGGTGCAGTCAGTTAAGCCTCTGACTCGGTTTTGGCTGAAGTCGTGATCTCAGGGTAGACAGATCAAGCCCCAAATCTGGCTCAGTGTGGAGTCTGCTTGAGATTCTGTCCCTCTCCACTGCCCGTCCCACTCATGTTCTCTCTCTCAAATAATTTTTTTTCTTTTTTTTTTTTTTAAAGAATAAGACATGAAAGGGACAAGGAGCACCCCATAGGCAAGCAGATACTCCATCAAATATTGTCAATAGCTGGTGACATGACATAGTAAGTGATTAACATTAAAAAAATTGAGTATTCATTTTACTTTTTAGATTGTTGAGAGACATCAATATATGGCCTTAAAATGAAAATTAATGGAACATCTAAAGAAAGCAAAACCAACAAGTAAAACAGAAAACTTCCTGAGTAAAATTTTAGTAGGAGGGAGTTCATAAATATATGAATAGATTTTTGATCTGCAGGGAAGTAGTTAAACTGAAATTAAAAAAAAAAAAAACCAACAACTGTCACCCTAGGTATGGTCTGTCTTCCTTTAAAGATGCAAATTAAGCATGGACTCCCAAATGTTACTTAGGATAGGAAAGTTACAATTAGCTGCTATAATAATATGCTCTTTGGTTCTTCCTTTGTTTCACAGTGGCTTTAATTAAAGGCCTAGTGATGTCGGAAAGTCACATTAATTATTCATCTGCAAACATTTACATAGACTTCCCTGTACCCCTTCAATAAATTATCAACTTCACATCTCCATAATTTAATCAAATGACTAAAAATATACCATCTCCAGCTTCTGCCCCTCCTCCCTGGGCTTTGTCTCTTCCATGTTATTTGTTACTAGAGAAGACTTCCCACTGTTATTAAGAAAGAAGAGAAGAAAATCTGTCTGCTGAAACTGTGTGGATAGTGTTTCCTTTTTTCCACACTGTCATATTGATTGGTATAAAGCTGGGTTTGCAAATGTCCATAATTTTTTGGAGCAAGTTGAGAGGTAGCATAGAATTGTGCTATTATTAAAAGCCAACATGATGTTGGGATATATTAATAGAAGCATAATATTCAAGAATAAAGCAATTTCTCCCATAATCCTCGGAGTGTGAAGAATCAAGACTTCAACGACTAGCTTAGAAAAATCATAAAAAGGGAAACCTCTAGGGGTTAGAGCTGAAAGATAAGAATTAGCATAGTTAGAGAGTGAAATATAAAATTAGAAGTGCCATTTAAGGAAAATTACTCAAGAAGGCAGATGTGAAATTCAATATATAGTTGCTTAGTAGGTCTGCAGTTTGGCCCAACTCTTAAAGGTACATTGGGAAACAATTAAATCCAAAGATTTAAAGGATGGTGAAGGGAAAAACATGGATTTTGGTGTCAGCTTCAACCCTGCCATTTACCAGTGCTCTGATTTTTAGACCCTTTCTGAACTTTCCAAAGTCTTCCATATCTTGATAGGTAATATCTTAGCCCAGGGTCATTTGATTACTCAGAATACAAACCCATTCAATCTAGATTAGGCATAACAGATTTACTACAAGGAAACAAAGGAATCTCATGGAATATATATGCACTATCTGTAGTTCAGCCTTAAGGAAATTGAAAAGTTTTTAGGCAGCTTTTTCTTTGTTTTCCTAGAGTCTCTCATTTTTGATTTCTGTGCAAGATTTGTATTTCCTGAAGAAATTAAAGAGGACCTAAATAAATAGATGGACATCTATTTTTTTGCAGATCAAAAAAACTTAATATAGTTAAGATGGCAATACTCCCCAAATTGGTCTAGAGATTCAACACAGTCCCTATCATGATTCCAGCTATACATGGAGTTTTTTTTTTTTTTCTCAGAAATTGACAAGCTGATCCTAAAATTCATATGTGGAAATCCCAGAGACACAGGATAGCTAAAGCAATCATGAAAAACAACACTGAAAAGCTCATACTTCCTGATTTCAAAATTTACTGTAAAGATACAAAAATCAAGACGGTGTGGTTCTGGCATGAGATCATCAGACCTATATATTCAATGGAATCCAATTGTGAGTCCAGAAATAATTCATACATCTATGGTCAACTTATTTTTTATAAAGATGCGAGAACATTCAGTGTGAAAAGAATAGTCTTTTCAACAATGGTGCTGGGACAAATGGATATCCATATGTAAAAGAATGGAGTTTCAGCTTCACCTCACACTATATACAAAAATTAATTCAAAATGGATGAAAGACATAAACATAAGAACTAGAACTATAAAACTCTCAGAAAGAAAAATAGGTCTAAATCTATATGGCTTCAAATTAAGAAATGCTTTCATAAATATACCAAAAGCACAGGCAAGTAAAGAAAAAGCAAATAAATTGGATTATATCAAAACTAAAAATGTTTGGACATGAAAGGACACTATCAAAAGAGTGAAAAGACAACCCACAGAATGGGAGAAAATATTTGCAAATAATTTATCTGATAAGGGTCTAGTATCCAGAATATATAAAGGATTCCTATAACTCAAGATAGAAAGTCTCAAGAAGTCTCAAATAAACAATGCAATTTAAAAATGGACCAAGGATTAAAATAGACATTTCTTCAAAGAAGATATACACATAGCTAATAAGCACATGAAAAGATGCTCCAAATTATTAGGAATAAGGGAAATGAAAGTTAAAACCACAATGAAATACCACTTCATACATACTAGAATAGCTAGAATCAAAGAGATGTAATAAACGTTGGTTAATACATGGAACAACTGAAACCTTCAGATCCTGCTGGGGAGAGTGTAAAATGGCACAGTCACTTTAGAAAATAGCCTGGCACTTCCTCTAAAGTTTCAAAAAAATGTTACTATATGACCCAGCAATTCTACTACCATTCAAAAAGAAATGAAGATACGTGTTCACACAAACACTTATGTCGAATGTTCATAGCAGCATTATTCATAATAGCCTAAGGTGGAAACAAACCACATGTCCATCAACTGATGAACGGATAAACAAAATATGGTTCAGCCATATAATGCAATACTATTAACCATAAAAGGAATGAAGTTCTGACACACATTACAGTATGGATGAACCTTGAAGAAATTATACTAAGTGAAAGAAAACAGTCACAAAAGATGGTGTGATTCTATTTATATGAAATGTCCAGAATAGGAAAATACACAGAAAGTAGATTAGTGGTTGCTTAGAGATGGGTAGGGGTTGGGGGCAGGAAATGGGAGTAACTGTTAATGAATATGGGGTTTCTTTTGGAGGGATGAAAATATTCTAAAATTTATTGTGGTGGTGGTTGTACAACTCTGTGACTTTCAAAAACTGTTGAATTGTACATTTTATTTATGTATTTTTAATTGTACACTTTAAATGGGCAAATTGTATGACTGATGAATTATGTCTTGATAAGGCTGTTTTTTTTTTAGAAAGATTTACACTTTCTGATTTGTGAAGACTCTGGTTTGCTTACTGGAGGAGGGGGAAGGGAGGGGATTGATTGTAACCCCTAAGTCTCCAAACTAGGGCATAGCTTCTCAAAAATGGGTTGTGAGAGGAACTGATGATTATCGCTAATATAAAAATACTGTATATATACCTCAAAATTGGGAGGATTCAATGAGATAACATGTAAAATACCAAGGATACTATCTAACTAGTTTTCCCTTTACCATTTTGTTTTAGTTTTTACTTTTTGTCATATTGAAATGACCATTATTAGGTATATCACTCATTGCAATCTTTTGTGGCATGGTTGCCCAGAGAGGCCAGGGAAGTAGGGTACTTTGTATATCCTGACAGTAGTCTGTTACTGAGGTCTTGGATATATCCTGGTAAGCCTGTGTTCTGAGCTCTTAAAAATCCTTCAGAATCTTTGGGCTTGGCAAAGTATTAGGATCATCCTTTCCCACATCTAATGCGCCTGGAGCAGTGGTCTCTCCAGAGGACTCCTAAAGGACATGGTGATGAATTCAAACTCAGGGGCTATGAGTCCCGCAAGTGTCCCCAAAACCCTGAGGATTTGTACTGTGAATTTTCCTGTGAACCAGAGCAAGTCTCACCAACCCACCTCAGTTCAATTTTATACCAGAAGGTTTTCTTGGGGGACATTACGTGCCTCCCTAAAACGGGACCGTCTACAGCTGTCTTCACTCTTTGACGCAGGTAAGTTGAATCTATGGCAAGTGACATGTTAGCCTATGACAACTTGTTTATCAATTCTGTATTCTTAGTTTTGAATTTTTGATAGGGGGTGAGCTATTCAGTTTATGTAGTTGAATTTGATACTCTGGGTTTCTCATAGAACTATTGCTGCGTGAGCCTTATTTTTCAGGTAAGGGTTGATCTGTGGTCCCAGTCTTAACAGATTTCTCAGACTGTGGTGTTGTGTTTACCATAAATACCAGTCAGTCTTCATGTTTTCTTGTGTGTTACCTTTGAGAGGGTAGCCATCAGTAGGTAGCAGCTCCCACATGGTCATCTCAAATACCCCTGAGTATTTCTCAGAAGTGGCATGGCTCCATTGGTGTTAGGGAACAGGACACATGGGCGCCAGCTGCTTTGACAGGGCCAGAAACAGAATTATCTCTGAATCCTACATAATTTCTCAGAATATATAAAGTTGCTGAGTAGCATGCAGTAGAAAAATATAGGCAGCATCAGTGTTTCTGCATCTGTTGTATTCATAGTTTATTTCTGATAGGCTGCTTTCAGACTGCATGTTATAACCATTTTATGTTATAACTGGCAGAATGGGAGAGTGGAAAGAACATTGTATCAATTCCAGACTTGTATCAATTCCTCTCTATTTCTAGGATGGCGAATTGTATCCCTTGTGTATGTCACTTAACCTTTGTGCAATGAACGTAATTCTTCTTACTAAGATATGGTGGGAGTAGATTGTGCCTGGCACAAAGAAGGAAGATTCTCACTGAACTGTAACTTGAATCTAAATTCACCTGACTGGGGAACGGACTCCTCAAGGCCCAGCTCACTTTGTTATCTCCTCTCTGGACCCTCTCAGACTCTAACCATGTTCTTGACAATGTAATTGTAATTTGTCCTTTGTACTTCCTCAGTCTCTTAGGGCTCTGTGGTGGCAATATCCTCATGGTTTAAAGGCATTACTGGAAGACTACAAGTATTGGCCTTTTGCCTTGTGACCTTCCTACAGTGCTGTGATTTGAAGAGATCAGACGTTAAACCTTGTATCATTTTCTCCCATGGGGTTTGGAAATTGTTTCATTTCCTGTATGCACCGGCTGAACTTTACTACGATTAAAGCACCGAAGGAAAGCGAAACATTTTCATCCTGAGTTGAATCTTCAAACTGTTGGTTTCTTCCACTTCTATTATACCTTCAATAACTTTTATACATGTTTACTTCTCTTCTCAAACCATACCTAGCGTCTCATCTCCTACTCCAAGATTTTGACATTTTGACCTTATCCTTTTTTTCCAGTGGAGAAAATCAACATCAGGTTCATCTTCAGTTTTCTCCTTTAACACCTGAAAATTATACCCTTCTTTCTTATGTTTGTTTGTTTGTTTAAAGATTTTTACTTATTTGTTCTAGAGACAAAGAGAAAGTGCGCAGAGGGAGAGGCAGAGTCTCTCAAGCAGACTCTGTGCCAAGGTGGAGCCTGATACAGGGCTTGATTTCATGCCCCTGAGATCATGACCTGAGCTGAAACCAAGAGTCAGACACCCAACTCACTGAACCACCTAGTCACCCCAGAAGAGCTTATGTTTCCTTACTTTCTCATTTCCTATATACTCCTTAGCCTACTCCAATCTGACTTGTCTTTAATATTGGAATTTCTCAAGTGCCTAGGATTCAATGGGATTTTCTTCTCCTGATCCATCTTAACCTTTTTATGTTATTTGATCTTTTGACAATGCACTCCTTTAGCTGTGGCTTCTGAGACAATTTTCTCTCCTGGTTTTCTTTCTACTTCCCTGATCTTTGTATCATAGCCTCCTTAAAGGACTCTTCTTTCTCTCATCTTCTTGTTCTTTCATTTATTGATTGATTTAATTCTACACAGTTATTTGAGTGCCTACTATGCACTAGGCTTTGTACTAGGTACTGGGTTAAGTACAGTGGAAGAGAATATTGATAAGGCCTTTGTCTTCTTGGAGCTTAGTTATAATTGGGGAAATCCTTGGTAAACAAACAAATAAGCAAACAGTTACAAATTATGATTAGTGCCATAAAGAGATAGAGTGAATGATGGGGGACTCACTATAGATATAGTGAGTAGGGAAGACCTCTTAAAGGAGAAACCAAAAATAGCGTAAAGAGCAGAACAACATTCTAGCAGAAGAAATGCATTTAAATGACATACAGAGCCATGGGAATGGATGAAATCACTTGAAGATGAAAAAGAGAACATTTAACATTAAAAGTTGAGCAGAGGAGGAGTCAGCAGAGAAAATAGAAATGGCCAAGATAGTTGGAGGCATATGTGATGAGTGAGCGGGGAAGATGTGGTAGGCAGACTAATGGTCCCCAAAACATCTAAGTCCTGATCTTCAGAACCTGTAATATGTTGGGTCACATGGCAAAAGGGAATTAAGATTGCCCATGGAATTAAAGTTGCTAATCAGCTGACCTTAAAATAGGAAGATCATCCTGGATTATGTGGGTGGTCCCAGTAGAGTCACAGGAATCCTCACAAAAGTGGAAGAAGGAGGCGGAAGGCCACAAGGCAAGGAGTACAGACAGCCCCTAGAAGCTGGAAAAGCCCCCCTAACCACACCTGGATTTTAGACCCATTGTGGACCTCTGACCTTTAGAACTGCAGGGTAATAGGTTGGTATTGGTTAAGCCACCAAAAGTGTGGTAATTTGGTGCAGCATCAATAGAAAACTAGGTTGTGACCTTAGCCGCAAGAGGGTTGTGAGCCAAGCACTCTCCTCAGCTTCTCATTCTCTCCACTTGCTCTGGACAATCTTATTCTCACCGTGACTTCCGTCCAAGCATATATTCCTGCCTCCCACTCTGCAGCTGTCTCTTCTCTGAACTACAGATTTGTAACAGAAATCTTTACTTCACCTGGGTCTCTCATAGGCACATTAAATAGGTGTAAAGGCAAATTTATTGATCTTTTCCCCAAATCTGAGTTGTTGTTTTTTTTTCCTATGCTGCTTATCTCTGTGATTGGTACCAACATTGATTCGGTTGCCAGGAAATCCTCTATCACTTCTCACACTGAATCATTAATTTCGACTGAGTATCTCTGCTGCCCCATCCCCACCTCTCCTTTTTATTGTCACTGCCTTGGTTCAGGCCTTGATCAAATCTAGCCTGAATTATAATGGTATCAAGCTGAAATTCCTGCTTTCCTGCCCAATTACCAATCAGTTTTCTATGCTGCTGCTGTAGCATTCTTTCAAAAATATAACCAAAGGTGTTACTTTCCTGCTTACATTCATCTGGTAGCTCTGCGGGAGCTTTTGACATCTCAACTTGGCAAAACTGAACTAAAGTCCCTGTAATTCCATTTCTAGTATGTAAGAGTTGGAGGGTGGTAGCAACATACACCTCTTCCAAGTTGTTTAAGCAGACACTAATTTAGGTGCCGCTGAGAAAGAGATTTGTCAGATATCATAAAAGTCCTCTAATTAGTTGACTTTAAATTTTAATCAGGGAGATTATGCTGCGTGGGCCTGACTTAATCATTGGAAGGTCTTTAAAAGAGGGGTGGGCCTTCTCTGAGTGCAGAGACGCCTAACTGTGAATAATGAGCTTTATCTTGTGCCCATGGAGCTGCAGCATGCTCATGATGTGGACGTCAGAATTGCTGAGCCAGCCCCAACTCTGGGGCAAGCCAGTGCCATGCAATAAAACCTTCTGTGTCTATGTCTATATCTGTATCTATATCTAGACCTGTATCTAGATCTCTCTCTCTCTCAATCTCTCTCTCTCTCTCTCTCTGTGTGTGTGTGTGTGTGTGTGTGTGTCTGTGTAGCCTACTGGTTCTCCAGTTGAGTGGTAACCAATATAGAAGCTGGTACCAGAAGCTGTGGCTCCAGAGGAACAGAATCTTTTTTTTTTTTAAGATTATTTATTTTAGAGAGAGAGAGAGCCGAGCAGAGAGAGGGAGAGAGGGAAAGAGAGAATCTTAAACAGACTTTCTGCCCTGCTGAGAGCGGAGTCTGACATGGGGGTCCATCCCAGGACCCCAAGATCATGACCCAAGCCCAAATTAAGAGTAAGATGCTTAACCTACTGAGCCACCCAGGTGCCCTCAGAGGAAAAGAATCTTAAGGATGAGTTCTCTGAATTGATTTTTGCATTTTATGGAATTGGTTCTCTGATTAGATTTAAAAGCACTAATGACTGACTCTATTTCTAGTGGCATGAAGTGGCAATAATGTTAATAAAATTACCATATTGAGATATCTGTAATCAACTACAGAGGGCAAGACTCTGGGTCACCAAGTATTAGCAACCTCAGTACATTTTAGTCAAAGTAAGAAATTAAATGGGATTGGTTGGTTGTTTTCAACTGCACTGGAAAAAGTAGGGGACAAAAATTATGAGCTCAGGGCTTCAAATTCCCAGTTCAAGTTACACATAATGACCTGAAAGCTTCTATAAATTTCCTGAAAGAAGTCCTTATTTCCTTTAGCTGCAAGGCCAGGACTTTCTAAAACCAAACGCTGAGCTTCCTTTTGCAAGTGGCTAAATTATGACACAGAATGAATTTCCAACCCTACGGTGTCTACTCGGTTAAAAATAGATCATTCCTGGGTTGGAATGGGATCAAGAACATATGCTAGATTCCACTGAAGATGAGGGAACTTGGACCCCTAAATTTAAGAGGCTTTTTTGTTGTTGGTGGTGGTGATTAGTAAAAGCAGCCTTTGCCGTCCTGCCTGCAAAGGTTAGTGGTATATGTGAGACTGGGCTTGAGCCCTGTAGGTATGAAATCGACCCTGAAGGCATAAGCACATTGTATGAGGAAGTGGTCCAAATGCCGATGATCTCTTCTCCTGCTTTATTACCTTCTCTTTCCCAGCCTGTTCTTACAGCCTCGTGAGGAGTTCTCTATGACTAGTTGACTGAGCAAGAGAAAACTCAAGCCTGGTTTTACAGCTGTTTCTGTGTGATATACAGGCACCAACCCAAAGTGAACAACTGCCATACTATATATGGCCCCTCTCTGGGACATCCCCGTAAGCAAGTGGGTTAAACTCTGAGCAGTGCACCTGGTTGTTTATTTTTCTTGGAGGGAGAAATGGCCAAGTGTGTGACTGCATATTGATTGATGGGCTGTGGCAAACAGTGTGGCTGGATGGTCAGGGACTTAGGAGGAACGTGGTTAGAAAAGTGGTAACAATGAAGTCTGGGGAAGAGGGATGAGAATGGGAAAAAGTGTGAAGATGTTTGTGTACCATGTGAATCCTCACCAGAGGGTGATCTCAGCAGAGGAGGATTTTAATAATCCAGTGGATAGAGTGACATGTTCTGTGGATACCAGTCAGCCTCTTTCCCCAGCCACTCCTGACATTGCCCAGTGGACTCTTGAACCAGTGACTGTGGTGGCAGGGATCAAGGTTATGCATGGGCTTGGCAAGATGGAAGAGCACTCATCAAGGCCAGGCTAGCAATAGGCACTGCTCAGTGACCAAACTGCCAGAAGCAGAGACCAATATTGGGCCTCCCTTATGGCATCATTTCCTGGGGTGATCAGCTGATTCCCCACTGGCAGGTTGATTACATTGGACAGCTTTCATCATGGAGAGTGCATCACTTTGTCTTTACTAAAATATAAACTTATTCTTAACATGGATTTTCCTTCTCCATGCACCAATGCTTCCATGAGAACATGCATACTTAGATTTATAGAATGCCTTTTTCACTGTAATGGTATTCCACATAGCATCACTTCCAATCAAGAAAGTAATTACATGGCAAATGAAGTGTAGCAATGAACCCGTACCAGTGGACCCATGGCCATGGAATTGCCTGGTCTTTTCATGTTCTCCATCATTCCAAGAAGCTGGTTTAAGATAATAGGTGAACGCTTCTCTGAATAACCAGCTGTGGTGCAGGTACATAGAATTACTTTGCAGAACTGAGACAGTATCTTCCAGGATGCAGTATGTATTCTAAATTTAGTGTATAATATTTGTTACTGTTCCTTACACAGCCAGAATTCATGGGTCCAAGAATCAAGCTGTGAAAATGCCACTGCCTCCTCTCACTATTTCCCTTAGTGACACACAAAATTTTTGCTCCCTGGTCTGCATATCTTTAGGTTCCACCAAGGGTACACAATTATTTCACTGAACTTGAAATTGACATGGCCGCCTATCAACTTTGGGCTCCTCCTGCCTCAGAAACATCAGACAAAGAAGGGGGTTGCTGCACAGGCCATGATGACTTATGCGACCAATCTTACATGTTTGAGATTTTTGGAGCTTAACAGGGGCATCAGATATAACATTCCTTAGAATTAGAACTCAAATTCCTCAACTTCAACAGTAAATGAAATAAATCAACATCACTACCTGTATGTTGATAGTTGTGTCAAGTAATTGAGTTTAAATTTCCAGGACCTACAATATCCCACAGGTAAGATACATGGTGAATATACCATACTCCCTAAGTCAAATGAATATCCTCACCTATGAGCCCTCCTCCTGAGTCTTTTTGTCTTTTAGCCATGGCAGGATCACCTTTTGTCAAAAGCAGTGACCACAAATAATGTGAAGATTGCAACTGCTGTGATACATGATACATCACTCTCTCCTTCAAGGACTTCTTTACTTAGTGTAAAAAAAATTTTTTTTAAGATTTTATTTTTAAGCAATCTCTACACCCAGAGTGGGGCTCAAACTCACAACCCTGGGATCAAGGTCACATGCTCTCCTGACTGAGCTAGCCTGGCAACCCTCCTTAGTGTAAATTATTTTCTGTCTGGAAAACATGTAACCCAGACATCCAAGGCTTGGCCCAGCTGTGGGTATGGCTGTGACCATAGGGCATTTATGCCCAGCCTGTTCCTTAGTCTCCTTGTTCATATGGGACCTCATCTCCTCCTCAAAGGTTTCCCCCAGCTGTTTCAAGCAGCCTCCACAATTCTGATGTTTCACATATGCTCATAAATAATTATGTCTATGCTCTTCCCCTCTGGTGTAACCCCGTGACTGCAAACCACAAAAGAAGTACCTTCCCCTGACAAAGAGCTTTTGTTTTGAGATGTTCTCCGCAGGGCACTGCTGCCTTCGACCTGCTCTTTTCCAAGCCTGTGTTTCCTGGTGGGGTTGGGGGAAAGGGAGAGGAGTCTCTCTGATTCTGTATGCATTTGGTCACCTAGACAGAAGGTGGCCCTGTTGTGTTCAGAGCCTCCTGCAGTCTTTCGTAAATATACTTCCTTGGCCTTTTGCCCTACTACTGGTCTCAGAGGAACTTGAACTCATCCATCAGTACAGCCACGTCCTGACGAGAAATGAGAAAGGAGAAAAATGGGCATAGCGTTCCCATCACTGTCCCCAGTTTCCTCCTGTCTTTATTCTGCTGCTGCATCTATACCTTTCTGTCTCCTCTTAGCAAAAATTAAAAAAATCAAACCTCCAAACCAAAAAGAAACAAAGGCAGAAAAGAGCCAAGCCCTGCACCTCAAAAGACTCCTATAGTCTAAAGATAGATACTTGGATGCTACTGATACTTCAGACAATATGATTCTTAGCTGTCCAGGAAGGTACTGTGGGACAACTAAAAAGTCAGTTGTTATTTGGGTGTGCTTGCTTTACCAGCGCATCTCCCATCATTTTATATTTTTTCCCTGAAGTATTCCAAACATATACCAGTCTTATATCTAGAACAATACTGCAGCATGTTATTTCAGGCATGGATATAAATACAGTAATCCTACAGGCTAGATCCCAGGAAAAGAGGTTAGCTCCTTCTATTAGAGATCAATTTATTTTTGCTTTCAGTTTTCAAAAAACTAAGAAAAAGACATTTGAAATTCATGCTGAGAGCCGAGGGTTAAAAACTATAGTCTCAGCCTTTTTTTTTTTTTTTTTGGCCTGGAAGAACTGTGAGAGAGCATGAGCTCTAAAGCCAGAAACACCTGAATTCCAACTTCATTTACTTACATATTCTTGGTCGTGGTGGTCTATGGACTTTGCTTTACCCCTTTGAAAATTGAAGATATGTCCCAGTATTCATGTCAGAATTAAATAAGATGATGCCAAGTGCTTGGTACCCAGGGGCTCAACTGGGTTACTTGTTACTTCCTCCTACACAGTGCCTGTTCTTCCAGAGTTGTCTTGTACTTCACCGAACCATTGCTGTATGGGATTTCAGAGCTGGGAAGAAAGAGACCTCAATTTTCATTGCCATGACGACAGAATCAGAGCAGTGAAAAATTTCCTTCCCCAACAGGAGCAACTGTTAACAAAGTAGCACCTTTTTAATTGGTTGCAAATATATGATTTCTTTCCTTCTTTTTCCCCCTTTCCTCCAACTAGTTCCCCTAATCCTACGTATCTACCCTGAACCGACCAAAAGAAGTTAGTGATTGATTTTCTACCAACCATGAAAATACTAGCAATGATCTAATACTTTTATATCACTTGCCTTCTAACTGCTGCCTGCAGAATATCATGGAAAGTACCTGGGATTTTATTATAATCTAAAATTAGATCTTTCCATCATTAGTGTCTATATTTAACAGATGTCTTTAAGCTATATTTACATATTATTCATAAAATCTCAAAGAGTTACAATGGTCATTTAGTCTTTCTTTCATACTCTAAATAGAATCATATCCAAAAAGAATTTTTCTGTTCTTTGTTTTGACATGCCTGAAGTTGACTCAATTAATTTCCATGGTAATATATTTCACTCCTTCATAGTTTTTGTGGTGTTAATAACCAACTCAACCTACTAAGACTTAAGCCTCTTCTCTCTTTTACCAAAGAGATAGAAAATAGCTATGTTTTTATTTGCTCTAATTAAGAAAGATCCCAAGTTACAATCTCTTCTTTATGATAGTTAACTTTTTGTTATGCGAGAGTACAAAACTATTTTATTATATATTTATTTACTTATGTATTTTTTAAAGATTTATTTATTTATTTTTAGAGAGAGGGAGAGAGAGAGGAAGAGCAGGGGCAAGGGGCAGAGAGAGAGAGTAGAGACAGTCTTAAGCAGCTTCTGAGCTCAGTGCAGAGCCTGAGGCAGGGCATAGAGCCTGGTATGGGGGGCTTGATCCCAGGACCCTGAGATCACAACCAGAGCTGAAGCAAAGAGTCAGATGCCTTAACCAACTGTGCCACCCAGACACCCCAGTACAAAGCTATTTTAAAACAATGTATGCCCAAATGGCTATCAGACACATGAAAAAAATGTTCATCATCACTAAGCCATCAGGGAGATTCAAATTAAAACCACATTCAGGAGTTCCTGGGTGGCTCAGTGGGTTAAGCCTCTGCCTTCGGCTCAGGTCATGATCTCAGGGTCCTGGGATCGAGCCCTGCATCGGGCTTTCTGCTCGGCAGGGAGCCTGCTGCTGCCCCTCTCTCTCTCTGCCTGCCTCTCTGCCTACTTGTGATCGCTCTCTCTGCCAAATAAGTAAAAAAAAATATTAAAAAATAAACCACATTGAGATACCACCTTACACCAGTTAGAATGGCCAAAATTAGCAAGACAGGAAACAACGTGTGTTGGAGAAGGTGTGGAGAAAGGGGAACCCTCTTACACTGTTGGTGGGAATGCAAGCTGGTGCAGCCACTTTGGAGAACAGTGTGGAGATTCCTCAAGAAATTAAAAATAGAGCTTTTCTATGACCCTGCAATTGCACTACTGGGTATTTACCCCAAAGATACAGATGTAGTGAAAAGAAGGGCCATCTGTACCCAATGTTTATAGCAGCAATGGCCACGGTCGCCAAACTATGGAAAGAACCAAGATGCCCTTCAACGGACGACTAGATAAGGAAGATGTGGTCCATATACACTATGGAGTATTATGCCTCCATCAGAAAGGATGAATACCCAACTTTTCTAGCAACATGGACCAGACTGGAAGAGATTATGCTGAGTGAAATAAGTCAAGCAGAGAGAGTCAATTATCATATGGTTTCACTTATTTGTGGAGCATAACAAATAGCATGGAGGACATAGGAGGACATAGGGAGATGGAGAGGAGATGGGAGTTGAGGGAAATTGGAGGGGGAGGTGAACCATGAGAGACTATGGACTCTGAAACAAACAATCTGAGGGTTTTGAAGGGGCAGGGGGTAGGAGGTTGGGGGAGCCAGGTGGTGGGTATTAAGGAGGGCATGGATTGCATGGAGCATTGGGTGTGGTGCAAAAACAGTGAATTCTGTTATGCTGAAAAGAAATTAAAAAAATGCATATGGAGACCCTAAAAAATAAAAATAAATGAAAAAAAGTATGACATTAAAACACATTTTTATTATTTATTATTTTTAATCTTTAGAGAGAAAGAGAGCATGAGCTGGGGTGGAGGGATAGATGGAGACAGAGAATCCTAAGCAGGCTCCATGGCCAGCACAGAGCCTATAGTGGGCAGCTCGATCCCACAACTCTGAGATCATGGCCTGAGCCAAATCAAGTCAGTTGCTCGACCTACTGAGCCACCCAGGTGCACTAAAAGATATTTTTAAAAGCTTGTTTTGAAAGCCTGATTCCTTAATTGCAGTTTGGCAGAGATCTGTAACAAAGGTCAGGCTTCAGAGATCAGTAAGGAAGTTATTAAATGAAAAATGTTTTTTATTGAGTTATAATTGACATATAATATATTAGTTTCAGGTGTATAACATAGGAACTTAACATTTGTATACATTGCAAAATGATTACCCCAAGGCTAGTTATCATCTGTCACCATATAACGGTAACGCATTATTGACTATATTCCCCATGCTGTACATTATATTCCCATGACTTATTTATTTTTATAACTGGACATTTGATTCTCTTCATCCATTTTGTCTCCCCATCCCCAAGCCCTCTGACTCTCTGGTAACCGCTAATCTATTCTCTGTATAAGAGTCTGGGTTTTTTTGTTTATTTGTTTTTGTTTTGCTTGTTTTGTTATTTTATAAGTGAAATTATACAGTATTTGTCATTGTCTTATTTATTTCACTTTGCATGATACCCTAAAGGTTTATCTATGTTGTTAAAAATGGTTAAGATCTAGGGGCACCTGGGTGGCTCAGTGGGTTAAAGCCTCTGCCTTCAGCTCAGGTCATTATCTCAGGGTCCTGGGATTGAGCCCCACATTGGGCTCTCTGCTCAAGCGGGGAGCCTGCTCCCTCCTCTCTCTCTCTGCCTGCCTCTCTGCCTACTTGTGATCTCTGTCTGTCAAATAAATAAATAAAAATCTTTAAAAAAAAAAAGGTAAGATTTCATTCTTTCTTATGGCTGGGTAGTATTCCATTATATATAGAGAATATATTTATATATAAAATAATAATATCTATAAATATATGTTCTGTAAAAGAAATATATTTATAAATATATGTATATAAAATAAATATCCAGTATGTGTATATAAAATCATGTATTAAATACAAACACACACCACATCTCTAACCATTCATCCATTGATGAATACTGAGGTTGTTTCCAGATCTTTGCTTTTATAAATAATGCTGTTATGAAAATATCTGTTCAGTTTAGTGTTTTTGTTTTCCTGGAATAAATACCCAGTAGTGGAATTCCTGAATCATGTGATCATTCTATTTTTAATTTTTTGAGGAACCTGTTTTTTTTTTTTAATGATTTTATTTATTTATCAGAGAGAGAGAGAGGGAGAGAGAGCAAGCACAGGCAGACAGAATGGCAGGCAGAGGCAGAGGGAGAAGCAGGCTCCCTGCTGAGCAAGGAGCCCGATGTGGGACTTGATCCCAGGACACTGGGATCATGACCTGAGCCAAAGGCAGCTGCTTAACCAACTGAGTCACCTAGGCATCCTAGAGGAACCTGTTTTCCATAGTGGCTCAACCAATTTACATTCCCACCAACAATATACAAAGTTTCACTTTTTTCCACATCCTTGCCAATATTTCCTGTCTTTTTTATTTTAGCCACTTTGACCATTATAAGATGATATTTCATTTTCATTTTCATTTGTTTTTCCCTGATGATTAGTGGTATTGAGTATCATTTTATGGGATTGTTGGTCATCTGTATGACTTTTTCAGAAAAATGTCTATTCAGAATTTCTGCCCATTTTTTAATTGGGTTGTTATTTGTTGTTGATGAGTTGTATGAGTTGTTTATATATTTTGAATATTAATGTCTTATCAGATATATGATTTTTAAATATCTTCTCCCATTCAGTGTTGTCTTTTTGCTTTGGTGGTTTCCTTCACTGTGCAGAAGCTTTTTGGTTTGATATATTTCTATTTGTTTATTTTTACTTTTGTTCCCTCTGCCTTCAGACTCAGATTCAAAAGAACATTGTTAAGACCAATGTCAAGGAGCTTACTGCTTATGTTTTCCTCTAGGAGTTTAATGGTTTCAGGTCTTATGTTCAAGACTTTAATTCATTTTTGTATATGGTGGGAGATAGTGGTATAATTTTATCTTTTGCATGTAGGTGTTGAGTTTTCCCAATACCATTTATCAAAGAGACTGTCCTTTCCCCATTGTACATTCTTGCCTCCTTTGTAAAAAATTAATTGGCCACATATGGGTTAATTTCTGGGCTCTCTATTCTGTTCCTTATCTCTGTGTCTGTTTTTGTTCCAATACCATACTGTTTTGATTACTGTTGCTTTGTAGTACATTTTGAAATTAAGGAGTGATACCTCTCGCTTTGGTCTTTCTCAAGATGGTTTTGGCTATTCGGGGTCTTTGGTAGTTTCACATACATGTTAGAATTATTTGTTCTAGTTCTGTGAAAAATGCCATTGGGATTTTAATAGGGATTTCATTGGATCTTTGGATTGATTTGGGTAATATGGACATTTAAAAATAATTCTTCTAATCCATGAGCATGGAATATCTTTCCATTTATTTATATCATCTTTAATTTCTTTCATCAATTTCCTGGTTAAATTTATTTCTGGCATTTTAGTCTTTTTGATGTAATTGTGAATGGGATTGTTTTCTTCATTTGGAAATGAATTCTTAATTTGAAATTATCTTATTTGAGAAAAGAACTGAATGACAAACATGTCAGTAAAATTATTCCTGTCTCATTGATAAAGGATTATGGCAGATATGGAAGTCATGCTTCTTCCATGCAAATTTCATGCAAATTTTCCATGCAAAATGGAAAAACTCTCTGGGCTCTTGATAAGGTATTTGGAGCAGAAAATAATTTTTCTCATGTGCAATTATAGAGAGGAATTAGTTAGATAAGAAAGAAGCTTAAAGTGCTTAGAATGGAAATGTAGCAGGAGATTGTTAGCTGCTCGCCTAATATCTATTCTCTTATTTTTCTTTAGTGAAGGAAGCCCGGTTTTCTTGGGGATGGGGTGGGATACTGTATTCAGATTAACAAATACTACATTTTGCTGCCTTCTTATAAATAGAAGTGGGCAAGTGATACAGTTCAATTCAATGATGTACAAATGGAAGTTTAAGGTTGGAACTCCTGGCAATACTTCTTTTTTTTTTTTCACTTTTATTTTTTTTAATTTATTTTTTATTTTCAGCATAACAGTATTCATTATTTTTGCACCACACCCAGTGCTCCATGCAATCTGTGCCCTCTATAATACCCACCACCTGGTACCCCGACCTCCCACCCCCTGCCCGTTCAAAACCCTCAGATTGTTTTTCAGAGTCCATAGTCTCTCATGGTTCACCTCCCTTTCCAATTTCCCCCAACTCCCTTCTCCTCTCTATCTCCCCATGTCCTCCATGCTATTTGTTATGCTCCACAAATAAGTGAAACCATATGATAATTGACTGACTCTGCTTGACTGATTTCACTCAGCATAATCTCTTCCAGTCTGGTCCATGTTGCTACAAAAGTTGGGTATTCGTCTTTTCTGATGTAGGCATAATACTCCATAGTGTATATGGACCACATCTTCCTTATCCATTCATCCGTTTTAAGAGTGAGTGACCCATGGTTTGTATGCCCTTGCTGCTCTATGGACTTTTTCCTTCTTTTCCCCAATAAGACATGAAATGCATAATGGATGTGGGTTTATTCATCTCATACAGGTAAGGGATATCTCAATATACCTCACAGATATCTCAACTCAGACCCTCAGTCTTGTAATACTTTTCTTGATGAAAAGTATTTCATTGTTGCTTTAGATTGGCTGCTTATTAGAATTGCCTGAGGATATTTTTTAAAAACTAGGTGTTGGGACTTCTACTAATAGGTATGATGTAGCAGACAGTGGCAGGCCAGTGTTTCTGTTGCAAAACCCATACAAATTAAAAATATATTTCTAAAAGTATCAGAGAGCTGTAAAAAGCAAGCTTATGATACTAAAATTCCAGAGAGGAAAGAACTGTTTTCAGGTGGGTGGATGAACAATAGCCACTTCTGCATATCTGTAGTGGCCTAGGCAGAAGACTCTGCTAATAGAGAAATATATAAAGTTCTTAGTGGTGATGAAGGGCTGGAGTCAAAAAAGGAAATCTGAAACACATTAAACACATGTCTGCTTTCCCTCACAGGACATTAGCCAAGTTTTGGTTCTGTACAGGTAGCTGAAGAGCTAAGCTGAAAGCTTCTAAAAGGCCGAGTGAAATCCCTTGCAGTCTCATGATACTTAGGAAACAAAGACATGCCATGGGAGGGGACATGCCTCAAATGCACAACTGGTCTCCACTTCAAGACATGCGCTAGATTTTAAATTGTAGGGGCAGGAGACTGAAAAGCTGGGCTGAGAACTTTGGAAAGGTAGAGCTGGATTGTTCACAGTTTGTTAGAGCTGGAGAGATGGAAACTCACCAGGCTCTCAATAAACAGTTCAGGAAAACCTGAGGAAAAGAGGAGAACCAGAGGTAGGCCTGAATCTTACTAAAACTGATGAAGTCCCAAAAGTTTATTTTCGCTTTTGTTTCCTTTGCCTTTGGAGACGTATCTTGAAAGAAGTTGCTGTGGCTGATATCAAAGAGATTACTGCCTATGCTCTCCTCTAGGATTCTGATGGATTCCTGTCTCACGTTGAGGTCTTTTGTCCATTTTGAGTTTATCTTTGTGTACGGTGTAAGAGAATGGTCGAGTTTCATTCTTCTACATAGAGCTGTCCAGTTTTCCCAGCACCATTTATTGAAGAGACTGTCTTTTATCCACTGTATATTTTTTCCTGTTTTGTCGAAGATTAACTGACCATAGAGTTGAGGGTCCATATCTGGGCTCTCTACTCTGTTCCACTGGTCTATGCGTCTGTTTTTATGCCAGTACCATGCTGTCTTGGTGATCACAGCTTTGTAATAAAGCTTGAAATCAGGTAACGTGATGCCGCCAGCTTTATTTTTGTTTTTCAACATATCCTTAGCGATTCGGGGTCTCTTCTGATTCCATACAAATTTTAGGATTATTTGCTCCAGCTCTTTGAAGAATGCCGGTGGAATTTTGATCAGAATGGCATTAAAAGTATAGATTGCTCTAGTCAGTATAGACATTTTAACAATGTTTATTCTTCCGATCCAAGAGCATGGAATGGTCTTCCATCTATTTGTGTCTTCTTCAATTTCTTTCATGAGTGTTCTGTAGTTCCTCGAGTACAGATCCTTTACCTCTTTGGTTAGGTTTATTCCCAGATATCTTATGGTTCTTGGTGCTATAGTAAATGAAATCGATTCTCTAATTTCCCTTTCTATATTTTCATTGTTAGTGTATAAGAAAGCCACTGATTTTTGCACATTGACTTAAACTTACACCCAACCCAGTCAGTACTTGATTGGATTGCGGCAATCAGCTCCTCCTCCTATATGCTAGTAGAGGACAAGAAGAAACCATTTTCGGTGAAGGATAGCACACAGAGCTTGGCATACCGTGAAAAACTAGTAGGCATACAATGAGGCAAGACAAATAAGGCCTGTAAAAAGGGAAAAGGAGACAGTTGAGTAGAGCCACAGGTAGTCTTGATATTGAAGTTTGCAAACAAAGAATTTATAATAACTGTGATTAATATCTTTAGGAAAATAAAGAAAAACATGGCCAAAGAGATGAAATGATGGAAAATCTCACCAGAGATTTGTAATCTATAAAAAAGTGAAATGGACATACACAACTAAAAAATGCAATATCTGAAATTAAGAAGTCAATAAATAGGTTTTCTGAGATTAGACATAGCTGAACACAGAATTAATAAACTGAAAGGCAATTAAAGAGAAAATCTCCAAGTTGAAGCATAAAGAGACACAAGAACAGAAAGAACAAAACAGTGTAACACATGTGTATTGTAATCCAGCTCTCTGGAAAAGAGAAAGTCTTGATTTGTAATGAAACACCTTACTGCCATCATATAAATACTGTCACCATGGCTGATTTCAAGCAACCAATGATTTAAAGCCATGTGACAAAATAACCTGAATATTTAATAATTGACTTTGGCTAGCTGGTACAAGCTAGTTGTACTGCACTCCTGCAGAAACTCTGAAATGTGTTAGAAACTCAGAAAGAGAGAATAGAATGGCATGGAAACAACCTTTGAAGAAATCATAGCTGAGAATATTCAAAACTTTTAAAACAAATCAAGCCGTGGATTAAGGAACTCAATCCACTACAAGCATGTTAAATACAAAGAATGCTACAAAAAGAATCCTGCACCTCATTGTAACACTGTTATAGACCAAGGTGTAATGGGCTGGATGGTGATGCCCAAATTGACATATCCATGTCATTATCCTTGAAACCTGTGAGTGTTACCTAGTTTGGAAAAAGGGTTTTCCCAGGTGTAATTGAATTAGGATTTTGAAATGAGTATATCATCCTGGATTATTTAATCCTGGTGGATCCCACTACCCTATTATTTTCCACTATTGTAACAAAAAGGTAAATACAAATTACCTGTATCAGTTATTAAAATGGTGATATTATGATGGATTTTTCAGACATCACATATACACTGAAGACTATTATGAATTTGGAGCCAATAAATTTGGATAAAATGGATAGATTTTTGAAAAATAACAACCAACCAAAGCTGCTAGAGAATAAATAGAAAACCTCAATAGTGTAATATTTATTAAAAAGATTGTCCATGAAGAAACAACTTTATATAATGAAAACCCAGGTTTGATGGATGCACAAGTAAATTCTCACAAACATTTGTGGAAGAAACAAAGCAAGTCTCCATTAAAATGGAGACAGAAGAGGGATACCTGGGTGGCTCAGTTGGTTAAGCATCTGCCTTCGGCTCAGGTCATGAGTCCCTCATTGGGCTCCTTACTCAGTGGGGAGCCTACTTCTCACTCTGTCTGATGTTTCCCCTGCTTGTGCTCCCAATTTTTCTCTCTCTCTCCAACAAATAAATAAATAAAATCTTTAAAAAAAAATAGAGACATAAGAATACCTTCTTACTTTATATGAGGTCAATATAACCTTGATTCTTAAACTCGACAAGGAAATTACAAGAAAAGAAAATTATTGGTCAACCTTTTTCATGAACATAGATGCAGACATTCTTATTAAAACACTTTAAAAAAGGATAATACTACATGACCAGTGGGATTTATTTCACAGACACAATGGTAGCTTAATATTCACAACTTAATTAAGGTAACTTACACATTATCAAGAAAAAAAAGGTTATGCTCATTGCAACAAATACAGAGAAAGTATTTCAGAAAATTTAACAGCCATTAATGATCTTTAAAAATTTGGTAAACATGAAATAAAATGGAATTTTCTCAATTTGGTAAATATATTTGTTAAAAAAAACTATAGAAGACATCATATTAAATGATGAAATGTTCACAACTCCTCTTCTGATATTGGATGTGAGATGAGGAGGTCTATATCAACACTTCCATTCAACATTTTCTAGAGGTCTTAGTGCAGTAATTATGGTGAGAGAAAGAAGGATGGAAAAGGAAGATATAAGCTTATTATTTTCAGATGGCATGGTTGTGAATGTAAACAATTTAAAAGACTCTACAAACTATTAGAATCAATAAGTGAATTTAGTAAGATTGTTGGAAGTAAGAGGTACAAGAGTTAATTTTTTCTATATACCAGGAAAAAACAAATAGAAAATGAAATATGAAAGATGATACCATTGACAATAGCATCAAAGGGTTAAAGTCAGCTGAATTTAGGGATAAATGTAACTAGGAATATAACTAAAAGTGGGCAAGTAAGTACTAAATATGATTGTGAGGAATGAAAGAACCTTAACTGCCTTGCTTGATCTGACATGTTCTTGGATTGGAGGAATGAATATCATAAAGATATCATATTCCTAAATGAACCTACAGTTTCAACCCAATCCCAATAAAAATCCGAGGATATTTTATTTTATTATTTTATTTCTTTTAATGTATTTTTATTGTGTTATGTTAGTCACCATATATCATTAGTTTTTGACGCAGTGTTCCAAGATTCATTGTTTATGTACAACACCCAGTGCTCTATGCAATAGTGTTCTTCTTAATACCCACTGCCAGGCTCACCCATTCCCCCTGCCCCCTCCACTCTAAAATCCTCAGATTGTTTATTAGAGTCCACTGTCTCTCATGGTTCATCTCCCCCTCCGATTTCCCCCATTCACTTTTCCTTTCCTCCTCCTAATGTCCTCCATGTTATTCCTTATGTTCCACAAGTAAGTGAAACCATATGATAATTGACTTTCTCTGCTTGACTTATTTCATTAAGCATAATCTCCTCCAGTCCCAGCCATGTTGATCCAAAAGTTGGGTATTCATCCTTTCTGATGGCTGAGTAATATTCCATTGTATATATGGACCAGAACTTCTTTCTCCATTCATTTGTTAAAGGGCATTTCAGCTCTTTCCATAGTTCGACTATTGTGGACATCGCTGCTATGAACATTGGGGTACATATGGCCCTTCTTTTCACTACTTCTGCATCTTGACCATCAGAGAAATTCAAATCAAAACCACATTGAGATACAAACTTACACCAGTCAGAATGGCAACGATTAATAAGGCAGGAAACCAAAAGTGTTGGGAAGGATGTGGAGAAAGGGGAACCCTCTTACACTGTTGGTAGGAATGCAAATTGGTGCAGTCACTTTGGAAAACAGTGTGGAGATTCCTCAGAAAATTAAAAATAGAGGAGATTTTATTGTGGAAATGTAGGTGCTATTTCTAAAATCTACCGGAAATGCAAAGAAGCAAGAATAGAAAAGGCAGTCTTAAGAAAAACAAAACTTAATAAAAAAGAAAAAAAACTGGAGGATTATACTCCCAAATATCATGACTATGATATCCTATAGTAATTAAGATAGTGTAACATTGATGCAAGAAGAGAGAAATTGACCAATGAAATCGAACCCCACATATATTCAATTGTCTCATTTATGACAAAGACTACAATGTGTAGTTCAGTAAGGAAAGGTTAGCCTTTTCAATAAATTGTGCTGGGTTAACTGGCTATCTCCACCTCCCACCATGTACAAAAATCAAATCTGTATGAATTTCAGATATGAAAGTGAAAAGTAAAACAATAATGTGTTTAGAAGAAGATGTAGGAGAACATATTTCTGACTTTGTAGTCCTTTGTCTGTGGGCATTTCATTCCAATGTGAGGGCTCGCCAGTATTCTCAGTGACTCAGAGTGCGTTCCTTTCCTCACTCAACCAAGAACATGATAACTCTAATCTGTTCTTTCTTCACTGTCATGGAGTGGGTGCAGTTCTGTGCGACCATCTTCTGGCCTCTACCCATGAATACTTTTTCCCCAGCCATCCCTCTCCTACCACTCATTTTGTAAATTGCAGTAGCTGAAACTATCAGGAAAAGTGAGGGCACTCCAATAGGACTTTCTTACCTTCTCTCTTTCTTCCTGGGTTCTTCTTTGAAGAGCTTCCCTAGCCTTCGTGATAGGGTTGGAACCTCATTTATGTGAACCTGACCTGTCTTCAGGATGACTTAACAATAGAATCCTTTTGTTTGACTCCATCTGACTTGTCTCTTGATACTTAAAAAGGAGGCATTTGAATTAAAAACAAATAAAACTACAAACATTAATGATGACAACAGCAAAAGTAGGTAGAACTTTTCCCTCTCTTGAAGACTGTCTACTAGAAAGTGAGACTTTGCCATGGGCTCAAAGAAGTAACCATCATTCTCAAAGCAGAACGACACTTTCCCTCCCCAGGTGCCTGTTCTGCCTTCTGTGGAACAAAACTCATGGCTTTATGTAAGAGGGGGAAAGACTGAAGGAAAATATTATTTACAAAGGGAAGTTAAAAATGCATAATTTTAATTGTTTCATAATATCTGTTATACATTCTTTTGCTTGAGTCAGAAATCATCTACCTCTCCATTGCTAGTCAACCTCTGTCTTTTTACAAGAATCATTTTTTCAGAGAATTCTTTTGAGATCTCTTTAATTATTTTAAATTCTGTTACAGTCCTGCTTAGCGCGTAAACTCTCCTTCATACCACTGTTGCATTTGTTTGTAGGATCATGTGATACATTTCTGCATTTCCACTAAACTGGATGCTTCATAAGAGAAAAAGATCTTTAGATTTTTTTGCTACTTAATATATCACCAGAGCCTTGGACAGGGCCTGGGATATGTAAATACTGTAAAACCACATTATACTATGCCTCATAAATAATGAGAATTAACATATAATGGAATTGGCTATTACTTCCTGTCTCATGTTCAGCCCTTTTGCATATTGTAGGTATGGGGATGGGGTGGAGGCTCAAGTGCTCACTTTCTAAGGAAGGATGTGGTGGAGTGAGGTTAGAGGGTTAAATGGCAGGCAGTTTTGTCTAAGGAAGACTAGGGCATGTACCAGTATGTTATGGCCAAGTATTCTTTTTTTTTTTTTTTAATTTATTTTTTATTTATTTTCAGCATAACAGTATTCATTATTTTTTTCACCACATCCAGTGCTCCGTGCAATCTGTGCCCTCTATAATACCCACCACCAGCTACCCCAACCTCCCACCACCCCCGCCCCTTCAAACTCCTCAGATTGTTTTTCAGAGTCCTACTCTCTCATGGTTCACCTCCCCTTCCAATTTCCCCCAACTCCCTTCTCCTCTCTAACTCCCCTTATCCTCCCATGTTATTTGTTATGCTCCACACATAAGTGAAACCATATGATAATTGACTCTCTCTTCTTGACTTATTTCACTCAGCATAATCTCTTCCAGTCTGGTCCATGTTGCTACAAAAGTTGGGTATTCATCCTTTCTGATGGATGGCCAAGTATTCTTAAATCAAGGCAATCAGTAGCCAAGCTTTATTTTGGTCTGCCACCAGGTGGCGCTAAACCACAGCTAGCCCAAGAATATATCTGGATCCAGCAATAGGACCTCTGGAATTCCTGAGGAGCTAGACAATTTACTAACCCAGCGATTTATTAACCTTATAATAAGGCAAACATGCATTTTATATGATCTAATTGCTTCATTTCCACTTAATACGTCATATGGGGATTTCTCTGTACTTACTGAACTGATGAAGGACTACATGAAACCTATGTATATTCATTAAGGGTGGAAGGACAGGGTAGGGTTGATTGCGAGGCAAACGTATTTGTTAAAACAATGATGCCTTAAAGTGTCTCATTTTAAAGATATGTTCAGAGGTCTTTTCAGTTTATCCTGTGAAGTTATCTCTATTCTGAGAATTAAATAAATTCAAATATTTGCTTAATGGCTACAGAATACAATGCAATGAAAAATTGTTGGTGGAATACTAAGTCCATGAAATGGATGTTTTATGCCCATGAGGGTGGACTTTCAAACATAAAATCAATAGTAAAATCAATAATCTATGATTAATAAAATCAATAATCTAATAATGGTAATAACAGCAGCTAACATTACTTGCTAGGTTGATTATCTGTCAGAGGTTGTAATGGGCATTTTGACATATATTACTTTATTGGATTCTTATAACAACCCGTAATGTAAGAATTATATTCCTTTTTTTTTTTAAAGATTTTATTTATTTATTTGAGAGACAGAGAGAGCGCAGGCACATGCCCTTGTGTGAGCAGGGATGGGCACAGGGAGAGGGAGAAGCAACCACCGCATGGAGCAGGGAGCCCTAAGCAGATCTCAGGCTCCAACAGGGGCTCAATCTCAGGACCCTGGAATCATGGCCCAAGCTGAGGGCAGATGATTAACTGACTGATCCACCCTGGTGTCCCTATATTCCATTTTTATAAAGGTTATATAGTCGAGGACTAGATAGGTTAAATGACTTTCCAAAAGTTATTTAAAAACATATATAACAGAGTTGACATTAAGCAAACCTTTTATCATTTAGAATTTCAAATGCCAAACCTGTGTTTTATATTTGCCTTATTTGATTCTAGATTTCAAGAAAGATACATTACAGAGAGCTGCCAAAATTTCCAGGACGAGAAAAAGTGTACTATTCCATAGTTTTGACATGTACTTTGGAAAGAGCTGGCTATTAAAAAAACTATAATAGAATTATAGTAAGAACCATATATATATAGGCATATAAAATCTACCTAAGGGTAGGTCTCTTAGTCTAGGTTCCCCTGGAGGTTTATCCTGAGACAAAGGTTTATGTAGGGTTTAGTTAGGAAGTAATTTCAGGGAGCAGGGCTAACTGGTGAAGGAATGAAAAAAGAGAAGGAGGAAAAGCCATTCAAGGATGTAGTCATTGTCTTTTGGCCACTGTTGATCATGCCAGGGCCTTCTGAGGAACTTGAGGGACTAAGTACTGGCCCCCTTGGAGAATGCAAGGCAGTAGGCTTATCCATTGGCTCCCATCCCGCATGGGTCAAGAGTGGGCCCATAAGTGTGGACATCCCTGTGCTTCTAGGTTACACACATCAGTCCAACCAGATTTCTGCCCATGTCCCAGACAGCAGTGTCCTGAGTAGGGAGAGGTACTTGGTGTAGGCCATAGTGAAGGAACTTTCTGTCAGATTATATCTGTGAGAAGCTGATCTGAGCCTGAGGCAGAGGCTGGAATAGAGATGGGGCTGAGAAGGTCTGAAATGTTGCACAAAGAAGGGTCTAATACTCTTCCTTTAGGAATCCATGGTAGTAATGTGTGGATTTGGGTAATAAAGATTAGATATATATGGATTTTCTAAAATGATATTAAAGCTATGAACCAACTTACTGGAATTAAATATCTTTCAGGCCATCCAATATTTTCTTCATTGTGTTACCATAGAAACACAGCATGGCTCACTGTTTTTAATTTGAGTCCCAATTTTTATGGGTTATTATTAATTTTATTATTAATAGCACATAAAATCCAGGTATTATTTAATCTTTCAAGTGCACTAACTATAAAATTTAATATTAATTTTTAAGTGGTGGTGGTCTTCACTCAGTTGTGTAAGTATCTTTTAAGGAAGAGTGTTCATTAACGGATTCAGAAGACAGGCTAAAATCTGAACAAACAATTCTTTAGTACTAAAAAGTAGCAGAAATAGGACCAGTTCCAAACTGCCAATGGGGTTGCTCATTCAAATAGAGGTATTAGGGCATAGTGGAAAGAATACTGCCCTTACAGTCAGAAAGGTTGGGTTTTATCAGTTGGGTTTTATTACTTAAGAACTGTATGTTTTTGGCCAAGAAGTTTAAAGTTTCTCTAAATCTTAGTTTTATTCATCTGGACAAATGAGGGGAAAACTATCTATTTCACAGGGTTGTTGACAGGATTTAAATGAAACTGTGTATGTTAAAGCAGATAGCAAGGTCCCAGCACATAACAAACATGGAATGAACTTAAATATGAAATGTACATGTGACACTGGCTCTGATCCACATGCTGATCAGGTATGTTACCATACTGGAGGCCATATTTTTACAATTTCTGGTTCTTTTCATGGCTCGTTTCTTCATACTTTTTTGACTATTAGCCAAGATGTTACCTCTTTAGAAGGATAATCTCTGCTGGCTCTGCTCAAGAAAGACCTCACCTTTTTTGAAGTAGAAATTCAGGAATTTCTCTAACCTCCTTCTAGAAAGGCAAGAACCTTAGAACACTTTAACTCTGAAGACAATGTTGGCAAGCAACAGAAATTGATGGTGGTTAATTAAAACAGGAAATGTCCAGGATGTTGGGTAGCTTATGGAAAAGACAGGAAGTCTAAAGAGTCAGAAAACAAACAGCAACTAAAGGAGGCCAAGTCACCAGAATGATATCATATGAACAGTCCAGAGACAACCACTGCTGGTACCAAGCACTGGATGCCACACCTGGCTTCTGTTCAGTGGACAGTAGAATGAATTCTTCTTTATCCTTTCCTTATTCTTATCCTTTTCTTATACCTGAATTTTTGCAACAGCTGCTCAAGATTTAAAATCCAGAGGTGAGCCTCTCCAGTTGGCTAAACTTTGTGTTATGTGAGTACACTATAGTTGCTAGGAGTTCAGGAAGCATTTTTGGCTTCTGTGCTGTAAGGTAGACTTTGGTTCCCAGTGAGAATAAAACTGGGGGATTCTCAAACACTGAGAGAGAGTCTTGATGCTTAGCAGTAAAAAAATACTTAGCAATCCTCCCCAGAGTCTGCTCCTTCAAATGCCCAACATCTAATAATACTTTTCTCCCTTATATTTACATTTTTAGAATACATAATGTGTGTATCTTCTCATGACTGTAAAATCACTCAATTCTACTTTAGGAGATAATCCAAAGTCTTATTACTATTATTTAATACTATTATTTAAAGGTTTTATTTGAGAGAGAGAGAGAGAGAGCGTGCGCGCATGAATGGGGGGAGGGACAGAAGGAGAGGGAAAAGCAGACTTTCCACTGAGCAGGGAGCCGGATGTGGGGCTTGATCTCAGGACTCTGGGATCATGACCTGAGCAAAGGGAGATGCCCAAACAACTGAGCCACCCAGGTGCCTCCAAAGTCTTATTGTTATTATTTATGTTTCCCAGATTTAAGTCCAGTGGTGATATCCATTCTTCTTTCTGGTTGTTCTTAAAAGAACAATCTTGTCTTGAGATTCTTGTCTTGAGATTCCTCAGTCTGTGGACTGACTATAAAATTACCTGCTACCATCACACCCTAAATAAAACAAGAAGAGGAAAAAAACAGGAAGTTAGTTGAAAGTGTAAATATGTAAATGACACAGCAAGAAAAGAGACAGAGATAGAGGATACAGACATTATTTCTGAACTATTTATTAGGCCATAGTTATGTCAACTCTGCATCTTTAAGAGGTAACATTCTTTTAGCACATTCTTAGAAAGTACTTGAGTTTCAGTCCAGGCCTTGAGTCCAGAATTTTGGGATTTAGGTATCTTATCTTCTTTCTTTAAGGAATGTAGTACCCTTAAAATTATTTGACTACCCCAATCTTCTTCATACTGCTTTTATTGTTCTCTGATAGTGGCATCCAGGTTTCTCAAAGCTTTGCCTTCAGTGCACACTTAATGAAATGATCATCTGATTTTTTTTCTTAATCTTTCAATGTAGTGAATAACATTAATTTTCACATGTTAAACCAATCTTACTTCCTGAAATAAATCCAATTGGTGTGATGAATTGATTACCCTTTTTATATATCACTGAACTTGATTTGCTAATAATCATTTGCATGATATTCATTTTCATCTCTACGTGATGAAAATTGGCCTAGCTTCCTTTCTTCCATTATCTTTGTCAGTATTTGGTAATCAATATAATTCTAGCACCACAAAATGAATTAAAGAGAGATTCCTTCTTTTCTGTATTGTCAAGTAATTTGCAAAAGATGGATTTTTTTTTGTTTCCTGAACATTTGGTGAAACTTCCTTATAAAATTGTCTTGATCTGTAGTTTTATTTATAAGAAGATTTTAAATTATTGCTTTAATTACCTTAATTATATGGGAATATTCTGTTTATTTTTGAGCAAGTATTGGTAAGTTATATTTCTTTAGGCATTTGTCCTTTTATTCTGTTTTCAAATTTATCAGCTTAAAATTGTTCATTTTTCTCCTTATCTTTTTAATCTCTATAACATCTGTAGTGATGTATCCTTTTTAATTATGATTTTATTTGAGATCTCGCTCTTTCCATCTCTCATTTTAAATTTTAGAAAAGATGGTCGGCAAAGGACTCACTTCAGGTGACATGTGAGAAAAAACCCACAGGAAGTGAATGGAGAGCTAAGCAAGACCTAGGGAAAGAATAATTTTGTTGGTTCCAAGGCAAACATGTTCCTGTTTGTTCAAGGAACATTGAGGTCATTGTAGTGAGAGCTGAGTAAATGAGGGGAAAGGAGAAGAAGCAATTAGACAGACAAGGAAGGGACTAGATCAAGTTGGGCCTTGTGGTAAGCAGAATAATGGCCCCCACCCTGCAAAGATGCCCACTTTCTAATTCCTAGAGAATATGTTCCCTTACTTGGAAAAAGGGATTTAAGGTTGCAAATAAAATTAAGGTTGCCCTTCAACTGACCTAGAGATAAAGAGATTGTCCCAGATTATCCAGATGGGCGTGCTGTGATCACAAGGCTCCTTAAATGTGGAAGAAAAGGTAGGGGAGAGAGTCAGAGAAACAGCAATGCGAGAAGGATGTGGCCTGATGTTGGTGACTTTGAAGATGGAGGAAGGGGGCCATAAGCCCAGGAGAGTAGGTGGACTCTAGAAGTTGGAGAGGGTAAGGAAAAGGATTCTCCAGAAAGAAACAGCACTGCAGCCATCTTAATCTTATCCCAGTGAGACCCATTTTGGACTTCTGACCTCAGAAAGATAAGATAAAAAGTTTTTGTTGTTTTACACCACTAGATTTGCAGTGATTTGTTATACAGCAATAGAAATCTAACACAAGTGCTGTAGTTTATAGTAAAGACTTCTACTTTCACTGTGAGTGAGGCAGGAAGTCATCAGGCAGAAGAGTGATCAGATCTGATTCAATAGATGCTATGTTGAGAATAGACTGTGGAAGAATTCCTTCCTCCATGTAGCTTTTGGCTTGAATTTCTCCTATTTTATCGAGGTCTCATCAATTTTTTTAGGATTAAAAAATATAATTTCACATTTCTCTTTTTTTATCCCTTAATCTTTTTTTTTCCAATTTATTTATTTTCAGAAAAACAGTATTCATTATTTTTTCACCACACCCAGTGCTCCATGCAAGCCGTGCCCTCTATAATACCCACCACCTGGTACCCCAATCTCCCACCCCCCCGACACTTCAAACCCCTCAGACTGTTTTTCACATTTCTCTTTTAAGTCAAGGTCTCCACTCTGTTTTCCTGCCAGAAATAAAAGTTTGAACTGTACTTCAACTTCTACGGAAAACTCAAGAGTTTGAACCAACCGAAATAAGTGATTACCAGTACCAAATATTGAAACTCAAGTGAGAGGTTCAAAGAGATTAGCTTAGGTTACTGATTACTGGTAAAGAGACTTTGAAGAATATTTGAAAATTATTTTCCTTGCATTATAAGAAAGAGAATACAAAGAATTGAGGTGACATAAAATGCTTCTTATGCAATTTCCCTTTTCAAGTCCTAAACAACATAGTGGCACTATTTTAGATTTGCCATTAGAATGAATTCCATAGCATTTTGTCCCGATGGGTCCTGCTCAGAAAGTAACTTTGTCTGAAAATAAATGTGTTCATAATAAAAGAATTTCAAGGAAAAGAACCAATTTTTCCTCGAATGGATGGAGATATGAAATTTTGCTTCAGCAATATTCACAGTGGTGATAGGGATTAGACTATGGTGACTGGGATGAAATGCTCCTTACCTTTGTGTAAATCCTATCTTGCCCGCTTTACCAGAGGAGGGGGCAGAAACTGCCCAAACAATCAGGTTTGATCAGAAAGACTAAACTGTCAGTATATCTAGGTTATAAACTGATCCAACATTTGAGAAGGTGGTTTTAAAATATTAAATGGTTTCTTTATATCTTAACTGAATAAACAGTTATTGGCTTGTTAATTATTCTATCTTAACAGAATAAACAGTTATTGACTTGTTAGTTATTCTAATAATTCCATTACCATCTTCCCCATTCCTTTATTGTTATTTATTTATTATTGGAGAGAGAAAATGACCATGTGCAAGTTGCGGGCGGTGGTGCAGAAGGAGAGAGTCTCAAGCAGACGCCAGGCTGAGCATGAAGCCCTTGGCAGGGCACGCTCTCCAGACTCTGAAATCATGACCTGAGCTGAAACTAAGAGTCTGATGCTAAACCCATGAGTCAGAGCCACCCTGGATCCTCTACTGTTATTATAGAGTTTTAATTGCCTCTTTACAAAGGGAAAAGGGGAATAATTCCTTTCAAATTTCTCTTCTGTAAGGGCCAAGCTCTACTCTAGGTTATATATAATCCAAAGCAGCTTGGTTATAATGGTTACAGAATGAGTTACTGATGCAAACAAGGACCAAGAAGTATTTTCTTTTTCTTTCTTTCTTCCTTCCTTTCTTTCTTTTTTAGGATTTTATTTATTCATTTGACAGAGAGAGAGAGTGAGAGAGTATAGGATGGGGGGAGTGGCAGGCAGAGGGAGAAGCGGGCTTCCGGCTGAGCAGGGACCCTAATGTGGGGCTCCATCCCAGTACTGAGCCGAAGGCAGACACTTATCCTACTGAGCCACCCAGGCGCCCCCTCAAAAGTATTTTCTAACTCTAAGATTCTTATTCTTATATTCTCATAAAATATTCCATAGACAAACATCCTCAAAAACTTAAATGCAATTAACTTTTAATTATATACGTAAAGGAGAGAGATAGGTACTATAAATAATTTAAAAGTTGCTAATTAAAAATAATTTATAATTGGCTTTGGAAAGCCTTATAATTCCCTCTGTTTTTCTTTCTTAATTGTTTTTCTCCTAAGCTAATATTAAAATTAATTTTCCATTCTTGAATGCAGAATGACTGTAGAGAGATGATCCAGCATTTTGATGGGTAGAGAATAGAAGCTGGTCTAGGATTAACATTTGGATTGGGATAATCCATATTTAGAGATTTAGAAATTGACCATATTCTCATTTCATTAATGTTTTCAAGCCAAGATTATTATTACACCATATCAGAGCATTTTACCCTGCGGTTCCTGATCCCAGATAGTCCCCTCTCCATTTCTTCCTTGGTCAGAGACCAACTATAACACGCTTAGAAGTGGGGGTGGCACCAACATGGCCAAAATTTTATGGGCTACTTATGTAGGGGTAGGGAGGATGTGGTGGTGGTGGGATGGAGGGGGGATACATTTTGGGGTGACAATGGTAGTATTTCCCCCAGACAGCTTTAAGACACTATGGTTTATATAAATTCCTTCAGATGTTGGTCTGTAAAGAGATAAAAGGGAAAGACTTCATGGTGTGGTAGGAAACAACTATAGGATGAATGTCAGAAGAACCTGGTTTTAGTTTTGCCTTGGTATTTGCAATCCCTTGATCTTTTAGAGACTCAGTGTCTTAATATGCGAAGAGGGGGTAATAATACCTGCCTGAACTACCCCCTGGATTGCTGTGAAGATCAGAAGAAATTATACATGTGAAAACATTTTGAAGTTTATAAAGTATTATGCAAATGTAAGATGTTGTCTGTTGCTTTAGAACTTAGAATACTTAAGAGATTTAAAAAAATCCTACTGTGGTCATAAAGCAGATTAGGATGAAAGAGTTGGCGGAACTCATCATTACTAATAACGAATTGACTTGAAATAATGCTAGTGGTATTATCTGTGTAAATTAAAAAGCACATGTTTTTCTCTGTTTCCTGTGAGAGTGTCCTTTTGGAATGCTCTGTGAACTGCACTTTGAGTTTTCAGTACTCCCAACTGGCTTCCTGTGAGTCCACCGTCTACCATCTGCCCTGAGCTTCTGGGCCGCCAGATTGCTGCCTGAAATCGGATTATTCCCACTCTTCCTTCAGAAGCTACATTTCTTTTTCTATGAAAAGGGCTACTCCTCCTATAACTCACCAGCTCCTGTTGGTAGAATGTAGAAATACATTATGGTGACACAGGCAGGAGAGCGAGCTCACTTTCTCTCATTCATGACCTTGAGGATATATCCCATGTACAACTGTAAGTTTTTTAAAGTGTGGGTGTCATATTTTATACTTTATGTTTAACCTTCAAGTTAACCATGTCTTACACAGTTAGATACTTAGTAAATTCTTGAATAGATGTGCTAAGAAATAGATCAGGCAACTTGCTTTATCAGAGTTTTTCATTCTAGGTTATTAGGTTATTTATTTAATTAAAGAATGAACATTCTATCTCAATATTTAAACCTGGGGTTATAGTGAAGTGAAGACCTGTTCTGAGTAGCACCTGCCATCTGACAGCTTCCTTACTTTTCTCTTTATATTACTCTTAAGCAAGTGCCTGGGTGGCTCAGTCAGTTAATGACTGCCTTTGGCTCAGGTCATGATCCCAGGGTCCTGGGATTGAGCCCTGTATTGGGCTCCCTGATCAGCAGGGCGTCTGCTTCTCCCTCTGCCCCTCCCCCCTACTTGTGACCTCTCTCTCTCAAATAAATAAATAAAACCTTTAAAAAACATATTTTATCTTACTCATGCCCTATTTGGGACCGGGCTTGAATGTGGGAAAATGTACAGGACAAAACAAGGAATTTAACTGGATGGAGAAAGAAAATCTAGTTCTTGCTGTGGAATTTAAAAGAATGAGAATGAGCCCAGTGATGAAATCACAGCTGAAATGTAAAATTTCTGTTATTAATGTCAATCTATATGTCATATATATATATTTTTTTGTTGTTGTTGTTTTTTTTTTTTTTTGGTCATTAGAGGTCTGGCAAGGGATTCAAACAAATTGGAAGTAGTGAACAAAGTTGAAGCATCTTCAATTCATAGTCAAACTATATCTTTTCAGGATATTGATATTAAAGGTGATTGGCATTTCTTTTTTTTTTTTGATTGGCATTTCTTAATGTGTTCTCTGTCTTACATAAAATTATAACATCACCAATTTCCATAAAAGGGTGCATCCATAATTCCACCATTTTGATAGTGTTATTTTTACACTTATCTTCCAGTTTTTGTCCAATGTATGGATGTTTTACATATTTGCCTTTCTCCTGTGCATACTATTTTAATTCTCAATTGCCCTGGGAGTATTATATTTGCCAGATGGGGGTTCAAAATTTCCGAGTGGCCCCAAGAATCTTAATCTATGCTGTGTAGAAATTGACCAGAATGGCTTGACATTCCCCATGGAAGGTACCTCCAAAAATTTTAGAAGATTCCCATCGGAGGCTGAAGCAGAAAGTGACCATGGGCTGTTAAGACACCAGCGATCCAATGGAAAAGGAATGAAGTTTAGTTTTTCTAAGAAGAGAAGGTAGATATTTAAGTAAAATCATTTCAAATGCCAAGAAGGTCTCCCTTTCCATCCAACCAGAACAAACAGGAAACCAAAAATAAAAACCCAAAGTAACAATGACCATAATAAAATCAACCCCTCACTAGTTAACGAAGCGTTTAAATTAGTTTAAGAAAGCCAAAACGTTTAAAGTGGAGAATTTTAAATATTAGAAGTTGAGATAAGTTTTACTAAAGGGGCAAGAGACGATGGTAGGGTCTTTGACGGAAACGGGAAATGAGAAGCACGGTACAGCCCTTAGGCTCTTTTAAGGAAAAAAGGGTAGTGGGTGGGTATGGGGAGAAAAGAAAAGAAAACTAAACACTATGGAATAGAACAAACCTCATCAATTCTTAATTTTGCCAGAATCAGATTTTTGCCAGATTATGTAGGTGACAGAAGAGAGGAAATGGACAAATAGAAATCCTCTGAAAACAGAAAAAAGTCTTGCTCAACGAAGGTTGTGGCAAGTCCTTCCTAGCGGACCTTGGGGATCAAGACTGACACCCCTGTCTGCGGAGTAGTTCACCGCAGGGGTGGGACTTGCCTGCAAGCCAGGAGGGCGTCCTCCGGACGGTCCCCAGCGGCGCTCACAGCGGCGTGCGGGGGAGTGGGCGGCACCGCTCACAGGTGGCCGCTGCAGCGCCAGCTGCGCGCCGCGCTCGCTCCGCGGGTGGGCCGCCAGGCGTCGCGCTGGAGCCGCGGTTGCCCGGGAGACCGAGCGGGGCGAGTGGGCGGCGCGGTGCCGAGTGGAGCCGGGCTGCTGCCGGACTAGCTGGGCGAGAGTTGGTGAGGGGGGGAGTGGCTCCCCCGGCGGCGCGGCGGGCCGTCGGGTCCTGGGGCAGCGCGAGGTGGCCGCGGCGCTGCGGGACGAGGCCCGCGAGCCCGGGACGCGCCTGGTCGCAGCTCAGCGTCTGCGGAGCGGGGCAAGGCGCGGGAGCTGCACTTGTCTCGGCTGCGCGTCCCACGGTGCCGGCCCGGCCGGTCGGACCCGGCTGCCCCAAGAGCGCCGAGAGCCCGGCCCGCGTCTCCGCCTTCGCGACGAGGACCCGGGCGGGCGTTGAGCGCGCTCCCCGCGGCCCCGGAATGACTTCTCCGGGCACTCCTCTGGCGCCTCTGCTGCTCCTCTCTCTGCACGGTGAGTAGCCTGAGCCCTCTGCTCCCGGTGGGGCCGGGCTGGGCCGGCGGGCCCGGGGTGACCTGTGCCAGGTCCTGCGAACCCAACTTTGCCAGGGGCCATATTCGTTGCTGTCGGCCGGGGCTCACGCGCCCACCCTCACCGCTGCTGTCCCGCCTGCGCCCCCGTCCCCCTCCCCCTCCCCCTCCGAGCTTCTCAGGTGTCCCAGATCCTAGAGGTAACTGCGCCCGCTTCTCGGTTTCCGCGGATCCCGGACCTGCTTCTGACCCCGCTGTGCTTTTCAGATAACCACTCCCGCACTTACTGGGTCCAGGAAGAAATACTATTTGGAATCAGTTTCCGTTATCCGGCGTCTCCGGGAAAAACAGAGGTGCCTTTAAAATAAATGAGAAAACTTTAAATTGTAGCTTTATCCTAACCTTTAACAAGCATATGCAGGTTTGACTGAAAATGTGATCTTTACTTTAAAAATAACTATACAGTGTGCTACACTGTGTTCGAAAACAATATAGTTTTTGTACTCTAGCTTCTTCCCCAAAGCATTTAAATTGGTTTACAGAAATACAGAGTGTAACAGTATTAGAACAAAAAGACTAAATGTGTGCTTAATTTTTTAATGGCTTTTTAAAAAAAACTATTTCATTTTCTACTCTCTATTTAATCTTTTTTACATTTTATTGTGAATAGTCATCATATTGAACTCTGATTTTTCATCTTATACTGTGCTTTTTTCTTTTGTGAGTGCACTGTCCTTGCAATGTTTTCTGTCCCATTTAATTGATGAGATTTATTGAGATTTATTCTGAAGGTTTTATTTAAAGAGCAGGTTCAGTGATTTATGGAATATTGTGGTTAAACTTGTTTGTTTCTGGAGGTACCAACATGTTTCCCATAGTTTTGTCGCCTTATTTGAACTGATAATATACCCATGGATCTTGAAATAACTTCATTTTAGTCAACTTAAATTGTTCAAATTTATTTAGTAGGGGAGAAAGGAATACAAAATTTTGTATACTTTTTCCATAAATGCCAGTGAAGCAAATCATCAGAACTGCAGGTAACTTTATTGGAGTTCAGTAGGTATATTTTTGGTGATGATGTATAGACAATAATTAAGTGACATGAGTATGTGCTTCCAAATTAATTTTGTCTGGTTGCCCATTTGAAGTGGCTGGCATTTTTCTCTGTCCTACTTCTTTCAAGTGTGAAATAATTAGAGTAAATGAGCTTTTTGTACAATTTCTTGGATATAACTGAAAAATGGTATAAATATTATTATAAGAGATGCTGCAATTTTGGTAAAAATAATTTGTTCTTAACCTTCATCTATTATAATAAATGCTGCTCTTTTTGTAAATAGCATTTGTGTATAGTCTGTTTCTGAATTATTAGGCAGTACTTTTCAAGAGTTGATGTAATTTGCAGAAGCAGCCTTACAAGGTCATCTGATTTGTTTCCTTTCCTTCAGCAGAACTATTCCTCAGCTGTCCTAGGGTGTTTTTAAAGACTTCCAAGGACAACTCAGCCTTCATGATAATCTGTTTTGTAGAAGTACTTTTCACCCTCAGAAATGAACAATAATGTTCATTTGTTCAACATACATTTACTGAGCTGCCTTCTGAATTTGGGTGTCTGGTGGGGAGGGGATGGTGGAGGACAAAGATGCATAAGAGATTGCAGCCTGTAAGGAGTCTGTGGTTTTAAAACAGGCTGTAAGCATGTAAAATGATTAACGATACAAGGAATGTATGATGAGTGCCATTTATTAATGGTGATATCAAGGAAGACTTGATAGAAAAGTTTACTTTTGATCCGAACTTTGAGTAGGATTTGAATTGGCTGACATGGGAGTGGTTGGGCCTTCTTTCCAAGTCAAAAGAACAGCCTGGATGAAGGCTATGAAATGAAAAGTGCAGGGGCATATTCTTGAAAGCCAAGTGTCTAGCTGCTAGAGCAGGAGATGTGTGGAAAGGAGAAAGGGCTAAAAAATCAGTAAAACAATAGTAGAGAGCCTTGAATGTTGAATTTGGGATTTATTCAGGAGGCCATGGGAAGGCCACTGTTACTCAGTTTCCTTAAGATGGGGAGGGGTGGTGGGTGAATAGCTTATTGTGTGCATCCTTGTGCCTAGTGTAAGAGTCTCCAGGAGAATACCATGTCCTCACTGCCATTAAGTTGATGTCAAAGGCAAAGTTGTTTTGAATGAATTAGGGCCCATCCCTAGGACTTAGAATGATGGGAAGGGGTGGAAACCTGAACTAGTGGCTTCGTTATGAAGGAGGAAAAGAAATGGAATGCTGAGTAGGTAATCATTGTAGCATTGGCTACTACCAAGTCTTGATGCATGAAAGGTAGACATAGAGAGTCTCTTACATTTTTGAAAGAAAGTGGTTGTCAAGAGATTTCTGTTTTTATTTTTGTTTGACTTTCTGTGGAGTAATTTCAAAGGGAACTTGAACTGAAAAGTTGACTTCTGTATAGTTCTATCAATAGGTTAGATATATCTGAAGTGTTTTTTTGTGCTACTTGTGATTCCTTGAAATAGCAGATAACTTTCCAGCATCTGAGAAAATCTATAAAAAGAAAAGATCACATAAAAATGAAATGAAAATGAAAAGAATTATGAGCCTAAACGTTAGCATTCTGAAAAAAGTCTTGCGAACTTTGGTTTCTTAGCTCTAACTTGAATTATGTAACTGCTTTGGCAGGATTCACTTTTTAGTAAAAAAACCTGTAGTTTGACCTACATGAAAGGTGGCAGCCACTGGATGAAAACTTTAGAGAAATTAAGCTTAATCCACTGTATTTTCAATGTGGACTATTCAGGAAGGAATTTAAACATTAAATCGCCAAGCGCATCTAAAATGTTATGCTTAGGACTGTTGTCAGACTCCAGGTAATGATGCAATGGGTAAAGACTTATCCCCCCAGTAACAGTATGTGGCACATTTTCAAATGTGTTTTCGCACTTTGATAGTGGAAGCATTTATAATGAAAAGTCTCATTTGGGTCTTCATACTTAAACCATGTGATTTAGTGCCAAACAAGGTGATGTGCTGGGACACAAAATTATTTAATTGCAATGAGTTCTACAGAACAAGGGACTAGAAATACTAGCTGGTTTGGGGGAAATCGTGGTACTCCCACTGAAATTCTCATCTACATTAGTTCATTTAGAATAGGGATTCTGAATTTATGTTATCTACAGTAGTGATGTTTGAGGCCATTGGAGGTAGGATTGCTGCATTTCTGGTAGCCCCCTCACTTCAAGTACCCCCCTCTTTTGTTTGGTAAGGACTGTCTGGCACACATAAATCTCACCCTTGCATTTTGAGAAGGTCCCTTAGACCATCTGGAGGCTCTGATATCCTTCTTCAATTATAATTGAGAGTTACTGGTTTCAGAGGGGTTGTCAGTTCTTGGGTGGTGTTCAAAACACCATCTGATTTGAGCTGAATTTGGTCTTAAAAGTGGAAAGTTAATTAATTACTTATTAGTTAAGCCGATTTACCTAAACTGTGGAAGGATTTTTTTTTCTTTCTATTAAAGTTTGGGTAATTGATTCCCTCTGTATCTGGTTTCCTACCACCTAAGAAAGGGTAGTTTACATTTGTGAGGATTTAAAAAAAAAAAAAAAAGACATGAAGTCAGCCAAAGAAAATCTGTTTCCTAATTTCACAAATGATAGACTCAGCCATTGATCTGATACCAGTTCATTCTTTACCATCGCCGGATAGATACCACAGAGGTCCTCTATGGTGGGACTCTGCCTCACATATGGATTATAGGAAGAGCATATTTTAGCAAATATCATCACAATCTTTATGTTTATGAAAAGGGATTAAAAATACAAATTTGCTGATGTGGAAAAAAAAGGTCTGTCCAATAAAAAAAAAATTCTTAGAGGATGTCTACTTACTAGTTTCCTTTCATTTAGCATTTTGATCTTGAGAGAGGTAACAAACTGACAGTATTAGACGCATACTTTTACTTTAGAACATCTTTGTCAGTAAAGAAGTTGAGACCCCAGAAGCAATGAATTCAGGAAATTCTTGTACTCCGTAGAATTTTTCGGAAGACTCTTCAGAGAATTAGTTGAAAATCAGCAGCTATGAATGGTAGTGGTTGGAAATTCAATGCTGTTATTTCATCAAGTGTCACAACTGTGTAATAACACAGTATGACATTGTGAATATAACTCAAGTAGAGTGGGACCACTCCTTAGACCAGTCTTAAAAGACTAATTAATCCACTATTTTTAAAAACTGGAAAGAGGTTTAAATTTTTTTCTGAAGTCTGTTGAAGGTCACATCCATGAAAATTTTAACAAATGTCCTAGTTTAGAGAGCCCCTCGCCCACTTTTGTCTAAAGTCTCTCCCTGTTGACAGCAGTTGCTCATGTGAAAACATCCCCGCCACCCCAGAGTTTCTTCCAGCTAGGATTCATTCCCTGTGGACCATCCTCTCAGTCTGCAGTGATGTTTGTATCTTCCAAAATGTCAGAAGTCTTCTACTAATCATAGCTCCATCCTTCATCATATACTCAGAGATGCCTTAAGTAACATCAGACATCTTTTATAATACTTCATCTTTGGTTCCTTGTACCAGGTTCATCACTACCTGTTACGCAACTTCTGTCAGCTCCACAGGTCAGGATCATTTGCCAGAATACAAAATACATGGCAAAAAGTGAGGGTGAAGTATAGTAAACATCACTTGTTGCAGAACACATTTCAGTCAGGCTAACATTTTAGGCTTTCATTGGTTAAGAAAGCTTGTAGTACATTTCACTTACGCATATTGCCTCTGTGTAAGTGCAGACTGCCGTAGACTTAAGACAGTCTGCTTGTTAGCCAAGACTCTAGACAGTATGCAGACTCTTAATCATAGAAAACAAATTGAGATTGGCTGGAAGGGAGGGGGTTGGAGGGATGCGTTAACTGGGTGATGGACATTTGGAAGGGTATGTGTTTTAATGAGCACTGGGCATTATATATATACTGATGAATCACAGCCCTGTACCCCTGAAACAAATAATACATTATGTGTTAATGAATTATATTTAAAAAAAATCTATTCTCTTAAGTACATTTTAGAAAGATCCAGGATTTCTTGCTTAAAGGATTTCAGTGTTTCCATGTTGCTTATTGAATTAAATAAAAACTCTTCATCATGGGGGAAAAAATGAAGATATAGTAGCTACGTCATCTGGCTATCATGAGACTCATGTAAGGTAAAGTTTCAATAAATATTATTGTCATTGCTCCCATTTTATGAAAGAAGAAAAAAGTATGCAGAACATGTAAAAATGTGTTAACAGTGTTCGACAAAGATTCTCAAACTTTTGGCCTTAAGATTATTGAGGACCATAAAGAGTTTTTCTTTATGTGGATTATATCTACCAATATTTACCATATTAAAAACTAAAAGTAAGAATGTTTAAAAATGGGGCGCCTGGGTGGCTCAGTGGGTTAAGCCGCTGCCTTCGGCTCAGGTCATGATCTCAGGATCCTGGGATCGAGCCCCGCATCAGGCTCTCTGCTCAGCAGGGAGCCTGCTTCCTCCTCTCTCTCTCTCTGCCTGCCTCTCTGCCTACTTGTGATCTCTCTCTGTCAAATAAATAAATAAAATCTTAAAAAAAAAAGAATGTTTAAAAATATTTATTAATCAATTTAAAAAACAACAAGAAGTCCATTGTATATTGACATAAGTAATATATTTTTGCAAAAAGTGAGAATTTTTGCCCAAACCAAAAAAATATTAGCAAGAAGAGGGGCATGTTGTTCATGTTTGGAAATCTCTGTAATGTCTGACTTATTTAGATGACAGTGGGATTCCCCTGTCTGCCTCTGTGTTCAATTTAGTATGATGCATTTCTCTGGTTAAAATATATGAAGAATATCAGGCCTGACACAGATATGTAGTTAGAGGAGGAAGGGGGTATTTTGATAGCATTTTCAAATAATTTAGGATATTCTTTGATATTTACCAAAACTAAATAGGTAGTAGTTTCTTAAAGATTGGTTACCATGCAAAATTAGAAATCATATCAATAAACATTTCTTGCTCTGTTATTTTAAAATCCATTGGTGGGTGCCTGAGTGGCTCAGTGGGTTAAGCCTCTGCCTTCGGCTCAGGTCATGATCTCAGGGTCCTGGGATAGAGCCCCACATCAGGATCTCTGCTCAGCAGGGAGCCTGCTTCCCCTCTCTCTCTGCCTGTCTCTCTGCCTACTTGTGATCTCCCTCTGTCAAAATAAATAAATAAAACTCTTTAAAAAATCCATTGGTATATATTGCAACTTGAGTGTACGATTTTTTGGTACATGATTTTTTGGTACACTGCATGATTTTTTGGTACACTGTGCATTGATAATTTCAAAAATATTGATTCCCCAATACAGATTTTTACAAATGTTGACATACATTAAATTGTATAATATAAACACATCACATTTGTTAATATCACCACTGATCTTATCAAAAGTGTGTTTAAGTCTTGGAAAACTGTTAAGCTGCAGTGGCAGATACAGGTTTTGTAAAATTTTAATATTTCCCCAAATTTTATTGTTGGGAACAGATAACTGTCAGTTATTTCCCTGGAAGAGATAGTCTTATTTTGTTCAATTTGGAGAAAATGCCTGCCACATACCTAAGTCTGAATAATTGTAGTCTGTGGGTTGTTTTTTCAAGTAAAAATGCTGATTCACGAAACCAGCAACTAGTTCATTCAGCTTTGTGCTCACAGAATCACGCCAGTGCTCTTCCCGGGACAGCCATTGTGCTTCGGTCTGCAGCATACGTGACCGATGGTTCATGCTGCCCATTTTGTCACACAGGATATTATAAGAGGTCAAGATTTAATAAAATTACTGTTACTGCTTCATCAAAGGCATTCTTCAGTGAAACTGGAGTGTCTGTTTTCATGGGAGCCTGTGATGTGGAGGCCTGTGAGGAGAGTTCAGTGCCCGCACCCAGAGGGCCGTAAGGCCCGTGGTTCACCCACTGCTGTGTCTGCACCGTCAGCACAAGTGTCAACACAGGCACAAGCACATTGCAGTTTACCATCATTAAAAAAATAGCTTTTGGGGGTGCCTGGGTGGCTCAGTGGTTTAAGCCTCTGCCTTCAGCTCAGGTTGTTATCTCAGGGTCCTGGGATCGAGCCCTGCATCGGGCTGTCTGCTCTGCATGAGCCTGCTTCCTTCTCTCTCTCTGCCTGCCTCTCTGCCTACTTGTGATCTATGTCTGTCAAATAAATAAATAAAATCTTAAAAAAAAAAATAGCTTTTACCCCACCGATTTTCTGGAAGGATCTTGGAGCCCTGTTGGGTTCACAGACTGTATGAAACTCTGGTGTTACTATAGTGGAATGTTAGTTTCCTCCTTCCTTCCTTCCTTTCTTTCTTTGTTTTTGAGAATTATTTTTGAGACAGCCCATAATTATTGCATACTATGTAAGATGGTATTAAGTGAAGTATGTATATATTATTTAAGCATAATAAGCTCATTTAAAATTCTTTATTTGTATATTTTCTATATGTTTTTAATTACAGAAGTAACATATCTTAGGCATAAAAAATCAAACAATGCAGAAGTGTTTAAGAATTGACCCACCCTGCCTCCACCCACCAAATCTTCTGGTTTTGCTGTGCCTTGTTCCAGACATTTTTGTAATGACAAAGTCTGCATGTACATGTACTTTTTTTCTTTTCTTTCTTTATTTATTTCTTTCTTTATTTATTTTTTAAAGATTTTATTTATTTATTTGACAGAGAGATCACAAGTAGGCAGAGAGGCAGGCAGAGAGAGAGAGAGAGAGAGAGGGGAAGCAGGCTCTCCACTCAGTGGAGAGCCCGATGCGGGACTCGATCCCAGGACCCTGGGATCACGACCTAAGCCGAAGGCAGAGGCTTAACCCACTGAGCCACCCAGGCGCCCCTCTTTAGTGAGGATCTTTATGGATCACACAGAGGACCAGTCATTTACATTTTTTGGAGCTTTTGTTTACCCTCTATCTAGAATCTAGGTTCAAAATTCAATTATGTTTGAATGTATTTAGAAGGAAAATTATCATAGCCACTAGGTAGAAAGTGTGTGTGTAGGTGTGTGTGTGTGTATTTTGTATGTGACTAACAACCACCATGCCACCAGAAAATTTTTCATGAGTTACTCATTTTGTGTTTTAAGTCAATTTCATTGAAATATAATTAACTATTTAATTAACTATATAACTAACTATAAGATCCTCCTATTTTCAGTATAATATTATATAATTTTGATAAATTTATGCACTTGTGTAAGCAGAGTCAAGTATAGAAATTTCCATCACTGAAAATTTCCCTCATCTGCCTTTGCAGTTAAGTCCTCTGCTCTTGGGTCTGTCAAATGTCAGTTTGTTTCTGTAAGTATACATTAATTTTGACTTTTTAAAATTGTGTTACATTAGTCACCATACATCATTAGTTTTTGATGTAGTGTTCCAAGATTCATTTTTTACATATTCATTTTTACCTGTAACACCCAGTGTTCCATGCAATACGTGCCCTCCTTAATACCACCACCAGGCTCACCCATCTCCCCTGTAAAGTCACTCACCCTCCCCTCTAAAATCCTCAGTTTGTTCCTCGGAATTCACAGTCTCTCATGGTTCATCTCCCCCTCTGTTTTCCCCCCTTCACTTTTCCTTTCCTTCTCCTAATGTCCTCCATGTTATTCCTTATGCTCCATAAGTAAGTGAAACCATATGATAATTGACTTTCTATGCTTGATTTATTTCACTCAGCATAATTTCCTCCAGTCCCAGCCATGTCGATGCAAAAGTCGGGTATTTATCCTTTTTGATGGCTGAGTAATATTCCATTGTATATATGGACCACATCTTCTTTATCCATTCGTCTGCTGAAGGGCATCTTGGCTCTTTCTACAGTTTGACTATTGTGGACATTGCTGCTATGAATATTGGGGTACATATGGCCCTTCTTTTCATTCCCTTTGTATCTTTGGGGTAGATAACCCAGTAATGCAATTGCTGGGTCATAAGGTAGCTCTATCATTACTTTTTTGAGCAATCTCCACACTGTTTTCCAAATCAAAACCATAATGAGATGCCACCTTACACCATAGAATGCCAAAAATTAGCCAGGCAAGAAACAGCAAATGTTGGCGAGGATGTGAAGAAAGGGGTACCCTCTTACACTATTGGTGGGAATGTAAGTTGGTGTAGCCACTTTGAAAAACAGTGGGAGATTCCTCAGAAAACTAATTTTGACTGTTTTAAATTACCCAAATGAAATCATATTGTGTTTGAACACTACAGACTTCAGGTATTTATGTTCATTTTAAGCTAAACAAAACAAAGCAGGAGAAAGGAATATTTCAACATATCATTCCAAACCACGCCACCCAGAATGTCCATTTTAACATTTGATGATTATGATTTATTTCTTGATAAATCTAGATAATTACTATCATTTAGAATTCTTTAAGTGCTTACTTTGTTCTCTGAATTACTTCCTGTTTTCCCTGCCTATTTCTATCCAAATTAAAGGATAATTTGTATATATACGTATGTTACTGATCAAAATGTCTTTCCTAGAATTTGTTAGAAATTACTCCATATTTTCTGGCACTGACTGTTGCTGTGCTGAAGTCTGAAATCAGTCTAGATTTAATTTTTCTTTCTTGAGAGTGATTTACTTTTTGTATCTGGATGTCAAAAGCCTTCCTTTATCTTTATAGTTCTATAGGTTAGCCATAATTTATAGTGGTGTGCTTGTTTTTATGAGTTTTTTTTTTTCTGTGAGATATTGTATCTTTTCAATCTGCCTGCTCACTTCTTCCTGAATTTCAGATCTATTTTCCTGTATTATATTTCTGGATATTTCCATATCTGATCTGATCTTATACTACCTATATATTATTTTTACCTCTTCTACATAATTTTATTTTTAAAATTTTTAATTCAGCTTTAACTAAGCCCAGTTCACTCATTTTCTCATATTTTTAAAAAAGGAAATAATGTCATAAGTATCATTCTATAACTTATTTGTAAAACATACCAATTTAACAAGGGTATTTTTCCATCTGTTACATGGAGCTACCTCATTCTTTTTGATGATCATTCAGTATATCATAGCACATATATGCTGTATATTTAACTATTTCCCCATTATTGGACATTTATGTTCTGGATATTTTTTTTAAGTAAGCACATGCCCAGTGTGAACTCATGACCCCTGAGATCAAGACCCGAGCTGGTATCAAGAGTTGGACATATAGCTGCCTGAGCACCCCAGGCACCCCTATTTCTGATTTTTTTATATTAATGATGTTGTACTGAACATCTTTGTACATATAAATTTAATAAAATGACACATTTCTCAAGGGTCTGACATAAAGTCTGGCATTAAAAAAAAATGCTTGGTTAGTGGCAGTTACTGTTATAAGGATTGGTCATCTCCAACTTGAGTCAGAAGGCAAAAGAGTTCTGTATAGGGTGCACCAACGGGAGATGTGGCCTGGGACACATCCTATAATTCTTCAGGCTTGCTTTCATTTACAAAATGAAGAAGTTGGATGAGGTAATCTCTTGTTCTTTTCCAGCTCTGTAATCTCATGATTCTTTGACTTGGCATCCAAGTATTAAGAATATTGACATAAAATAAGTTGGAGACACTATATGGCTAGTTTTAACATATTTACAAGACTTATAAGATTTCCAAACTTACAGATTTTACAACACTTGCCCTATTTTAAGACAAGTTACTTGACTTTCCTGTCCTTTTCTCCCATCAATACAATGAGACTTTCTTTAATTCTAGGAATTAAAACCATCCTTATCTATTGTGGAAAAATAAAAAGTGGTTTCAAATATAAAGACTCTTATTTTTTTTTTTAAAGATTTTATTATTTATTTATTTGACAGAGAGAAATCACAAGTAGATGGAGAGGCAGGCAGAGAGAGAGAAGGAAGCAGGCTCCCTGCTGAGCAGAGAGCCCGATGCGGGACTCGATCCCACGACCCTGAGATCATGACCTGAGTCGAAGGCAGCGGCTTAACCCACTGAGCCACCCAGGCGCCCCTAAAGACTCTTATTTTTAAATTGATTGTTTTTTACTATGTACATAATTATTCTCTTAAATCCTTTATATCATAGATCTTATATGTGTCAGGAGGGAGAGGGTCAGTGATAAGCAGACTATAAATATGACAGAAATCTTTTTACCACAATCACTATATTCTGGTCTTGTCTTGATTTCTATGACTTTTTTCTTCCTCTCTCTCATAAATTCTTTTGTCTAAATTTTATCTGTATGAGGTTACATGACAAATACAGATATTTTCCTAGTGCTGCTGTTGATTGAAAGTGAAAAGCCTGTGAACTTTTTTTTTACAAAGATTTGATTGATTGATTGATTGATTTAGTGTGCTCCAGCGGCTGGAGCAGGGGTAGGGGGGGTGGTTGGAGGGCAGGGGAAGAGGGAGAAAGAAGGGCTTGATCTCATGACCCTGACAACATGACCTGAACTGAAACTAAGAATTGAAAGCTCAACTGACTGAGCCACTCATGCACCCCAAGTCTGTGAACTTTAAAAAACAAAAACCAGGGAGTTTTAGTCAGGAAGATAGTGGTACTTAAATGGAAAGCTTTGGGGGGTGTGGGTAGGGGATGTCTGGATTCTTACTCAAGGTCTTATGTCATTGATGGTGTTTCCCAGCTCTTTTCTTTGCATTTTTATGAAAGAGGATGTTTTTATACAAAGCCAGGGGGACTCCAAAATTGACAAAAGTTAGTCACTTTGGCAGAATTTTTAAAATAATCCAGAGATTCATAAATTCAATGCATACTATGTTGTCTTAGTAAGTATAGTTTGTTTTCAGATCGTTAAATTATTCCAAAATAGTTACAGCAACGTAAACATGATTCATTTTCGTGAATGTACATTTTCTGAAATTGTGATTTTTTAATGCTTCTTAATTCATGATTTCAGTGTCCTCAGAGCAAAGCACGTTTTTAATTGGCCTTTGATCAATCTGTATTTCTGGTTTCCATCTCAACATTTATACTTCTTTGGACAAATTAATTGCTCTCCCCCACCCTACCCCACCCCTTCTTCCCTGGTTCCTTCCAGTTTAAGGGGTTGAGTTTCCTTTCTCATTAATAAGAACGTGTAAGGTTGTGAGCCACGGGGACCTGGACCAGCATGGTCTCTTAGAGGCTTTAATTCCATAATGTCCTTGATCTGAGGAAGCGGCTCAGTAATCTCTTCACAATTTCCATGACCAAGCCATCTGCCTGCATTAAAATAAATCAAATCTGCTTACTCCTTCAGTGTCTAACAAATATTCTATAAACTGATGATGAAGACCATGAACACAAAAATAATTTGCAGTCTTGAGCACTTCCTCTGAATTCTCAGCTCAGATTCTCTTGACATAGTGGAAGTTGGCACTTCGCTTAGACTTGAGTAAGGGTAGTGGAAACTTTTCCCCTACTCCTTTGGTTACTGTTATCCCAAGCATGGCGGGGAAACTAATTCAGCTTTTCCACATCGAGATTAACCTTCACAAGCCTTTCCTTGCCCTTCTGCTTCATATGTAATCGCTAATTAGGTAAACATGTGTGTGGGGGTTGGGGCACACACTGCTGCTTTTGGGCAGACTCTGGAATCTGTGTGGACTGTGGCGACACAGTGCTGTACACATGTATGATCCCGTGGCCTGTTCCTATGCAAAATAGTTTATTTTTTCATATCTGAAAACTCCCAAATCTTGAGAATATTTCTTCTTAGTTTTCTTAACTTCACTTTCCTTTCTTTTCTCTCCACCTTCGAGATTTTTTACCCTTATCATTTTAAGTTCACGTTGTTCTGCCAGTTTTCAGGCTGATGTTTCCTTCACCTCTCTTCGCTTTGATCCACCTTTGCTTTTCTGCAAGGTTGCTTTTCTGTCAAACACTGCTTTCATCATATTCCTCTCCTCCTCCAACAACCAAAACAACACAAAGTCAAGTCACCTTAAAGGAGAAATTCTGAAGTTTTCCTAATATCCTCTGTGCTCTCTGGCTTTCTGCTCTTCCCCACCTAGCATGTCCCCAGTGCCCTTTGCCACTCTGATCCTGTCTGCCTCTTCAGTTTTGTTGCCCACATTTCCCAACCTTTGCTGGTGGATCTTTATTTTATTTTATTTTTAAATTAACACATAATGTATTATTTGCTTCAGGGGTACAGGTCTGTGAATCATCAGTCTTAGTTCACAGCACTCACCATAGCACATACCCTCCCCAAAGTCCATCCCCCAGCCACCCTATCCCTTCCCCGCCCCCTCCTCCAGCATTCCTCAGTTTGTTTCCTGAGATTAAGAGTCTCTTAGGGTTTGTCTCCCTCCCTGGCCCCATCTTGTTTCATTTTCCCTCCCTACCCCCCACGACTCCCTGCCCTGCCTCTCAGATTCCTCATATCAGAGCGATCATATGATAATTGTCTTTCTCCGATTGATTGACTTATTTCATGTTTTGCTGGTGGATCTGAAACCCGTCACCTCCTTCTCTTGAAAGCCATATTCCTGCCCTTCCAGGCCCAGCTCCAGCCTGGTCCCTCACACTGTGGCCTGACCCCTCTGTAGGGGATCCTTTCCTCTCATAGTTTGTGAAGGCAGAACAGTGTGCCCTGCTCCCCTGGTAGGTAGCGCCTCCAGACAGCCGTGCCTCGTTCTCTCACACTTGTTGTAAGCTCCAAAGGATGAGCGCTCTGTGCCTGCACACGGCAGGCGATTGCTTTGTCCAGTGAATGGGTAAATGTGAAATCTCTGCTTTCAGTGCCTTTTATCTTGTATTACATAACGGACAATCCAGTTCTCTCATTTCACAGGCAAAGATTGAAATTCCATATATGAAATTGAGATATGCCTGTAAATTTAAATTTTTTTCCTAGAGTATAGGCATTTCTCATTTTCAAAGAATGAAAAAAAAGACAGATTCTTTAATGTTGTGGATTGAATTTGCATTTCATGTGTGCTCTCGTTTCGAAAAGGTTAATAGTTTCTCACCCTTTTCCTTTACAGGAGCTAAGTTTACAGTAGCTTCCCACTATCTCGTAACATGTTCCTGCTGCCTTTCTCTAATTCATACTTTGTTCATCCCACTGAAGAGCAGGGACTTATATTCAGCCAGTTTTTTCTTTGGTTATGATATATTTCAAAGTTGATATATTTACGAGAAAAGGCAATAGTGACAGGGACTAAATTTTTTAAAAAATGTAATATACACAAAAAATAGTGTAAAAATCTTAAGAGTACTACTTAATGAGTTACTGTGAGTGGATGTACTTGTGTAACCAATGACAGCATTGCCCACTCCCTGTAGACTCCCAGTGCCCCCTCAATCACCCTAGCATCCCCTGCTCACCAAAGGTAGCCAGTTTTTTACTTCTAACACTGAAAATTAGTTGGCTTGTTTAGGAAATTTATGTAAATAGAATCATCCATATTCATTATGCATTCTTTTGCATCTGGCTCTTAAAATGCAACATTGTTTATGAGGTTTTTGCATATCATGTGTAGCTGTGGTTTCTTCACCTTCATTATGGTATAGACCTTCTTCGTGTGAATGTACCATGGTATCCATCTAGCCATCCCACTGCTGATAGACATTTGGGTTTTTTTCACTTTGGGCCTATAATGAATAAGGCTGAAGTGAATGTGCTTGGACATGTGTGGCTTTGATGCAAATCAGAGTGCCTTTCTGTCAGGTGTATACCTAGGAAACAAACTGTGTATTCATCTTCAGTACGTACTGCCATTTCCCCTAAAGTGTGTTGATCTTTATGCCTGCTAGCAGTGTTTGAAAGTTGTTTCCTCCACATCCTTGTGAACACAAGCTATTAGATCTATTTAACTTGAGCCATTATGATGGATGATTAAGGGTATCTCATTGTGTGTGTGTATGTGTATGTGTTTGTGTTTTGCTCTTCCTTGATTACTGATGAGGTTGCTCACCATTTCCCCTTTTTGGCCATTTAGGTATCCTCCTATGTAAATTGTCTGCTCAAGTCTTGCTTTTTTTTTTTTTTTTCTTTATAGCTTTATTGAGATATTTTCACATGTTGTATAATTTACCCATTTAAAGTGTACAATTTGGTGGTTTTTGGCATATTACATTATTTTATAATTTAATGGTTTGGATATAATGTGTCATTAATTTTTAATAATCATGGTAAAACACAACATAAAATTAGCTATTTTAACCATTTATAAGTGTACAAATCAGTGGCATTAAGCATCACAATGTTGTACAAATATCATCACCACTTCCAGAGCTTTTTCATCACTTCAAACAGAAACCTTATAAACATTAAGCAGTAACTCCCTGTTTTCCTCTTCCCCCAGCCGCTGGTAAGGTCTAGTCTACTTACATTTCTATGAATTTTTCTATTCTGGGTACCTCACATAGGTGGAATTATACAGTATTTATTCTTTTGTGACTGGCTTATTTCACTTAGCTTAATGTTTTCAAGAATCATTCATGTGATAGCATGTATCAGAACTTCGTAATATCTTATGACTGAATATTTTATTGTTATGTGTATATATATATATATTACATTTTTTTAATCCATTTATCTGTTGATGAACCTTTGGTTTTTGTCAGTTTTTATTTATTTTAAAAGATTTATTTATTACAGAGAGAGAGAGAGAGAGACGTGGGTGGAGAGGCAGAGGCAGAGGGAGAGAATCTCAAGCAGACCCCTTGCTCAGCTCAGAGCCCCTCTCGGGACTTGATTCCAGAACCCTGAGATCAAGACCTGAGCGAAATCAAGAGTCTGATGCTTAACTGACTGAGCTACCCAGGTTCACTTGCCAGTTTTTAAAATGGGAGGGTCTGTGTGTCTTTTTTTCTCCCTGAATTGTACAGGTTTTAAAATGTTTGTCATATTAGTGGCACTCTGTTGGTTACATGTGTTGCAAAAATCTTTTACCCTGTGACTTGTCTTTTCAATCTTCTTACTTTGGTGTCTTTTAAAGAACAGTTCTTGATTTTAATTAGTGCAGTGTTAACAATTTTTCCTTTTTGACGAGCACTTTCTGTGTCTTGGCTGAGAATTTGTTGCTTGTCCCAATGTTGTTAGGATATTTTCTGTTTTCTTCTAGAAGCTATGCTGTTTGCCTTTTATATTTTGAACTACAGTCCACCCAGAATGATCTTTTGGCTGTGTGTTGACGTTTGGGAGCCAGGGGTTAAAACTTGTGGTGGTGGTTTACCCATTTATGTTTATGTCCAGTCTTTTTTTGCTTACATAAACTCTTTGATATGGTCTTATGTTTCATATTACCTTCAGAGTCTAGTACAATTCCTTGCACATGGTAAGTGATGAATAAATGCTTACTAATAACAGTCAATCCAGAAACACTCACTTCTCAAAATACTGAAGGGACCCAACCAGAAGGATGTGAAATCTGACTTTGTTTGTAAATAGATTCATTTCCATTTTTTTTTAAGATTTTATTTATTTATTTGACAGAGAGAGAGATCACAAGTAGGCAGAGAGGTAGGCAGAGAGAGAGGGGGAAGCAGGCCTCCCTGCTGAGCAGAGAGCCGGATGCGGGGCTTGATCCCAGGACCCTGAGATCATGACCTGAGCTGAAGGCAGAGGCTTAACCCACTGAGCCACCCAGGTGCCCCTCATTTCCTTTTTATAGCATTATTTTCTTCTCTCCTTTTGTTTTATTTTGTTTTTGGTCTCCTATCTCCCTCATCTTCCCCTGTTGCCTCTGCCCTGTTTATCATCATCATCTCCTGCTTCATTAATATAATCTTCATCATCTGGAGCTGAGGTTGCATTCTGAATCTCATCATCTCCACTTTATCATTATATAATAATTTCTTTTAAAAATAATAATTTTAGTGGTGTAATAGCCTTTCCTGTTGTTGGGTACCTTGCATGATAATAGCACCACCTTACATTTGTTTTCTATAAGGAATTTGAGCTTAGGGTCCAAAATGGTTTCCACAGAAATTTTATGCAAAATTTAGTGTTGTATGCATTTGATTTTTTTCTTTTTCCTGGGGGAGAATATCTCAACTTCTTAAAAGTATATCTTTTCATTTTCCAATGAACTATTGAGAAACCCACTGTTTGTGTACCACTGTAGTAAGCACTGGGGGTATGTGGAGTATTTAGTATGGTAACCGGTCTTGAGGAGCTTAAAACATATGTAACTATAATTAGAGTGGTAAGTTCACTTATAATTTGGAGATTTATGTGAATCAGAAGGAGTAATTAGGGAGCACTTGTCAGATCGTGTGAGGAAATTGAGGTACAGCTATGTAGTAGTTAAAATGTCAGGTAGAAGAAGATATAGCCAGATAGTTAATGGTCCTGTACACTATCTGTCTCATCTTTATCCCAACCAATTAGATCACCTTTGTTTCTTTGGTATTAAGCAGTTTTTAAGGAAAAACAAAACAGCAAAAAACCTGAAGTGTCCTTTATGCTCCAGAAATTGGGTAGAAAGAAGAAAAAGGGTTGGGTCCTGTCCTCAGCAAGACTCCAATCATTTAGTCTAAAAGGCAAACATGACTCAGCTCATTATGATATAGTGTGTTTCTTTAGTGGTATGAGTGACGTGTTGTCTCCTATTTGATTCTCATTCTTGTTTTGACCAATCCATGCCATTTGCCTGGGTGCTCTGGTTCTTGGGGTCTGCAGGTTCTGCAGCCAACCACTCTGAACATGTGCTAGAGTGATGACACAGAGGCAATGGCAGCAGCAGGTGGAGTCTGAGGCAGTGCTCCTGGTTCCTCAGGGCCTGGCATGAAGTGGTTAAGAGACTAGGAGTGTATGTGTACTCTGCTGAGGGGAGTTATAGAGGTCTGAGGAGAAGGAAGAAGTCTGTGTGTTGTATATGAATTTCAAGATCAGAGACAAATGGCCAGGATCATTGTGTAAAGATGGGGACTGGAACATATTCAGCTCTGTTCCCCATTCAACATCACCACTACAACTACACCACTACAACTACCCCCTACTGGACCAGTTGTAACTTACCAGACAGGGAGTACTCCGTCAGGATACTTTAGAGCTGAATCCAGTAAAGACCCAAGCAACTTTGTGTAGATGTGATGGCTACCTCTCCTCTTCTCTGCCTTGGGATAGTTTGAGGATTCTTTCCTTCAGGCAGTCAGACACCATCTGGAAGAAAAGTAGGACATGGATAAAGAAATCTAAAAGACTGTGCATTTATCTGAGCCATCTAAAAGAGACATGTATAAGATTACTTAAAAAGTCTGTTCAGATCATTGCATCAGTCTTAGCTGACCAGGTTGGACTAAATTCAGTTATGCCCTGACCTCTCCCACCCATCTAGATTTGGGGTGAGTTGCAGAGGTAGGAAGTAGTAAGAAGATCGTATCAGTTTAAAAGATAATACACCATGCTTTTATGCATATGCACCTTTATCAAAGAATTGTAAATTTACTTATTGGCCTCTTCTTGATAACATTATGTTTAGATGCATGGCCAATTCTACAGAATCTAGGGGTCTCCTCTGGCCAGATGTGCCAATCTTGAGCTCTGTCCTAGTTTTCAACTTAAGCTGATGTACCAACATGGCAGCAAATGTGTAAGAAGTTGCAAGAACTATACTACAGTGGTTTATTGAATCTCGATAAATGATCTTTTCTTTTAAGAAAAGCCTCTTTATTTGCTTGATCACTTGGAGTGCTTTTTTTAAATACTTGGATTTTGGCAGGCATTTTGGTCCTGAGGTGCCCACAGTGAACTGAATGTGGTTAAACAGCTTGGAACACTGGAGTTGAATAGGCTCTGGGCACATGTGCCAAGGGGTGGCAAGCCAAGTCATCCTGCCCCTAGTGCCAGCTCTGATGAGCTTCAGTCTTGCTGCTGCCACCGCTTCTGGATCCCTCCGTAAGTCACACGCATTTCTTCTGATTTTAGAGTGTCCTGAGTTTCTAGTCTGGCTGTCAAATTTCCATGAAAATTGTAGCTATAATTATTGGGTATTCCCCATGTGCCATGTATTACCTAGGCATTTTATGTATATTTATTCATCAATTCCAAGACAAGTCTGTGAGACAGATGAGTATTATCCCTGTTTCCAAGTGAGGAAATTGTGCAGTTATACAGTAGAATGAATTTCAGTACCTGGAGTTAAGTGCCTGGAAGAGTAAGACAGTATGTAAAGTACCCAATATTGTGCCAGGTTCAGGCAGTCAGTAAATGGATTCTGTTTTTTCTTTTAAGCTCCATTTGACTTTGTGGTGGTTTTGTCTCCATTCTAGGCCCTGATTGAGAAGAACTTGGGGAACATTTATATGAGCTGTGAGCGGGCTTGTAGAGATCTTTGGAATCCTTAGCATGAAAAGATCATGGTACCGCACCCCCCCGCCATGAAACTCAGAATGGGACACTAAACTATAAAGAGAAAGCTGGACTTCAAGAGGACTGCCTTGATCTTTTTTCTGAAATATCAGATATCAGTTAGCCTTAAAAATGTTTCCCCTCTGTCTTCCTCCCACCACCCTGTTCCTGTCTTACTGGTGCCTTAAGTGTTTGTCTCTTTTGGGTAATACAGCTCTGGATATAAGAGTTAAAATTTTATTTTTATTTATGTTGAATAAGTAGACATGATAGGAGATTTGTAAGTCATCAAATTCAAATGGGAATGATTGAAAAGTTATGTCAACAAGAAATCATGCTTTAAAGTTCTGTTCATGCAGGTGACAGGAAAGAAGTATAAATCTCTATCCCTGCCTTCACTGAGTTTATGGTTTTTGAGGAGGGAAGAGAAGAAGCATTTTTTTACTTCTTCCTACCTAAATTGTTTCATAGGGAAGCATCTGGGTGGTGCAGTCAGTTAAGTGTCCAACATTTGGTTACTGCTCAGGTTGTGATCTCAGGGTCATGGGATCAAACCCTACAAATGGGCTCCTAGCTCAGGTTGGAGTCTACTTAAGATTCTTTCTCTGCCCCCTACTCCCTGTCTCTCTGAAATAAATAAATAAATAAATACTCCATTTATCTTTAAAAAATTAAAAAAAAATGTGTCCAAGTACTTGTCCTTCAGTATACATTATATGATTAATCTTTACCACCGCCTTGCATTGTTTCCATTTTATAAACAAAGAAGAAAACAACTGATGTTTAGAAAGTTAAATAAAGTCAGAACTCACGCCTTTTGGTTTCTCAAATGTACTTCTTCCTGCTTCAGAGAAAGGGGAACAAGAAAATACTATAGTTTCAACTTAATATCCCCCTTCCTCCTCTTTTTTTCTGGGCCTGGAAAATAATGCTTATGGTTCTGGGGGCAGATTGGACCATGTCCCACGTGGTCTCCCCCTGAGTTGGCTTCTTCCTTTCCCTTCTCTATAGAACATTGTTCAGAGTTTAGTCCATACCTGTTGGCTGTGACCTTCACACTCACATGTGTGCTTAATCCCATTCTTCCTTCCTTCTCCTTGGCACTGCGCCTGGGATACAGCCAGTGCCCAATCCATGTTTGTTTCGTACATAGTTGGTGATGATTGTACAGTTCGGGCTACAAGGTCATCTGGAGTTGAGAGAGACTTTATGGAGTAGGTGGAAAGTCACAGAGTCTCCTGGCATCTGAATAGGATCTGGACTGGCCTAGTGGAGGCCTGGCACATGGGAGTGGGGAGGGGGTGGGGAACCACAGCAGAAGTGGGCACGTGGAAAGTTGCATTGCTAGCTCCTATTGGGGAGTAATGTGAGTTAAATTTGGATGCCACATTTATTATTTCAGCTCTTTGAAACTGTCCCTAATGATATCTCTTTTCTTTTGTTTCCTCAAAATTAATTATCTTTTTGTAGCTATGGTAACTCATTTGAAGCTCTATTATGCATGTAATCTGTACACATTGAACTATGTGCTTCGGCATTCTAAACATTTTCCTGCATAGTCAATAATTCTATATTTGCAGTGTTCTCTTCCTTCTGCTAAGAATTGGCTTTTCCCTTTAGATTTCTGAAGATGATTTTAAAAAAGATTAGGAATGACAGCCCGACTAATAAATTACCATAAATGACCATCATCTTCGTTACTAATGTGCATGCCATTATTTGCTTGTACTGACATATTTCTAGGCGGTTTTTACTTTGAGAAGCTTTGAACACATGACCCATACCACCCTGGTTCCCCCAATTTCTCCAGCCCAAGGGCCCATACACCTTCACTCCCGAGAGTCCCTGCACCTCCCGCCTTCCCTGTGGGACTCCCGCAGCCCCACAAGATACCCTTTGTGCCTGCCGTCTGGCTCTGGTCCAGGCACTGACTCCTCTGTGTCTGTGCCTGCTCTTGTCCCTGCTGCTGCTCAGCCTGTTGCTAACCTCCCCAGCCCAGCTTTCTTTCTGGTCTCAGACTGCTGTCTTTTATGCCTGTCTCTCTCTCTCTCTCTCAGAGCTCAGCACCTTCATCCCAGCTCACCTAGGTACTCTACACAGTCCCATGCTTTCCTCTCTTCTTTGGTCAGTGTGTTGTTTAACCTTTGACTCTTGCTCTTTGTCTGGAAAGAGAGGCCTGCGAGCCTCTCCACAGAGTGGCTGCTCTGACAGGGAACGTGCCCTAACGCCTGGTGTGAACAGCTAAAGCCCGTCTCGTAACGCCTGGTGTGAACAGCTAAAGCCCGTCTCTTCCCCTCAGCCCTGATGCGGCCGCACTACCTTGAACATTTGTTGTTTCACTTGATCTTAGCCAAATTCACTCAGCATTTCTCAATGGCCTGCTTGGTGGTAGACACTGTTCTAGGTACTGGGCATGCAGCAGAGGCAAGAAGAGCCTACAACATGGGAGGCGGTACAAGATGACCTCACAGGTTTCTCTTTCAGGTCCCTGCTGCTTCTTAAAATGTTTGTTCTCCTCTAAGGTACTGGTAGGCTGAGAATAATGGAACTGTCAGGGAGGAATTCTGTTAAGAACCTAGGTCTCCCGAAGTCCTGGTAAACAAGCTTTTTAAAGCTTTTGCAGCCTTATGATTTCTGGTGTGTTGTCCAGGTAAGTGACAGTTTGCTAAGTGAAGTCACAGGGTCGCGGTGTTGCAGCCTGTGCTGGGTCTCTGGCTTGAAACGCTTGGCGCTTTGTTGGTTCTGTCGGGCCTAGTAGGTCTCACCTACGAAATCGGAACTGGCCGCCCGACCCGTAGGGGTTTTGGTTCCTGTTGACCTACTGTTGCTTAGACCACAGTACCTTGCATGGTGAAGGTATTTGGGAAAGGTTTATGGACACAGGACACCTTTATTTCTCTAGATGAGCTTTTTGGGGCTTTATTAACAGCTGCATTTAACATTTATCACCTGTAATAAACATTGTCCTAGATAATGTTTGCTTCTCTCTTTCTTTTAATGTATTTTTGTCCTTTAGAAATGTAGAATTGTTTGAATCTGTTTATTTTAAAAACATTTTTTTTTAAATTTATTTGCCAGAGAGAGAGATAGAGAGAGAAAGAGAGAGCGCGCGCAAGCAAGTACACACAAGCAGGCAGAGAGGCAGGCAGAGGCAGTGAGAGAAGCAGGATCCCTGCCAAGCAAGGAGCCCAATGTGGGACTCGATCCCAGGACCCCGGGATCGTGACCCGAGCCGAAGGCAGCGGCTTAACCCACTGAGCCACCCAGGCGTCCCTTAAAAACATTTCTAAGTTGCTTTAGTATATACTAAATATTTACTTAGCTTCCAATATATATGACTCATACACTTTAAAGATAAATAAAAAGGCATATAAATTGATGTTTATTGATTTGCTTCTGGATTTAATGTTGATAATTTCAAACCAGAATGGGGAAGCTGCTTCTACTTAACAGAGGCTTCTCTTTGAAAATTCATGCAGCTGTCATAAAGTCCTAGAATTACAGATCTGGAAAGCATCTTCATTCTCTTGGCTTCTCTTCTTGCTTAACTCTCTCTTCCTTTCCCTCCTGCCTGTATTCTTTCATGTTATATAATGCGAAAGCCAGAGAGGTAAAGTCATCTTTTCAAAACTACACAGCTTTTAAGTGGCAAAGTTTGGACCAGGATCCAGGCTAAAACTTTCTCTAATAACATAAGGGGAATAATAGGGTCAAGCACTATTTCAGTTACCTTTTCTGGCTTTTTCAAATTAAATTTAACCCCATTAGGGTCAAACATGATCTCTTCTGAGGGTCTTTCTCTCTCTGCCTTACCCACCACCCCCCAAAAATATTATACAAGGGCCCCCAAAAATATTAAACAAGGAAATGTATACATACCATGAGTGTACACAGATGTGTATAAATAGTGGATGTGCTTGTGTAATTGTGGTAGGGCTAGTTAAACACAATGGGAGTGTTGTGTATGCTAAAAAAAACCAAAAAACCAAAAAACAAAAAAAACACGATTGCATCCTCTGCCCTGAGCTACTTTTATTCTACTATAATGTCCTCAGATTCCAGACTGGATAAGATGAAACAGACAAGAAAATACTCAAATTTCATTTCAGAATCTGCAGCAGCTGGAGTGAACGTCAAACAGATGGGCTTTTCCACCCTGATTATCCTAACTTCCTAAATTTAGAAATACATGCTTTAAAAAAAAATGTAAATTACCCGAGGGGGTGGTGTAGCACATGCCAGGCAGTGCTAACGAGTGCAAATAGATGTCATCTGCTGACTTAGATGAATCTCAGCTTCCACTTCTGGGTCTCTGTTATTTCATTCCCTTTAGATTTGTTGTTTGTCACTGCATTCAAGCCTCTTTTTACATATAGATTAATATTACTTTAAAATACTGAGATTTTATATAATACCTTAATCCAAAATAGTGTTTAATCTGTTTTATTACTCAAAATTCCTTCAAACTGGTGGGAAAAGATAAGAAAGAGAGATTAGATGAGAACTCTCTCTTTTTTTTTTTTTAAAGATTTTATTTATTTATTTGACAGAGATCACAAGTAGGCAGAGAGGCAGGCAGAGAGAGAGAGGGGGAAGCAGGCTCCCTGCTGAGCAGAGAGCCAGATGTGGGGCTCGATCCCAGGACCTTGGGATCATGACCTGAGCCGACGGCAGAAGCTTTAACCCACTGAGCCACCCAGGTGCCCCAAGATGAGAAATCTCTTATATATTGCCTTCGTGACTAACTACCTGGATAAATTTGGGCAAGACACTTCCTCTACCATAAAGTGGGTAGACTAGACTCAGTGGTCTCTAATGTCTCTATTAGTTATAAATTACAGTTGTTTCTATAAATTGTCTAGAATTTATTTTGTACTATGTTGAGTTCCTAGAATCTAGCACAGTGCCTGGCACATAGTAGATGTTTAGTAAACATTGACAAAAGAATCAGTACCATCTCATATTTTCAATTTATAAAATTCATTAGGCAAATTGTTTAAGAACTAAGTGTTTTATGGCCACCCTGCCCCTAGTAGAATATACTATTTCTCTCTGATATCTTATAGTTAAGTTGAAGAGATCAACAACAATCCAAGGACATAAAAAAAGCAAAATCCAGGGGCGCCTGGGTGGCTCAGTGGGTTAAAGCCTCTGCCGTCAGCTCAGGTCATGATCCCAGGGTTCTGGGATCGAGCCCCACATCAGGCTCTCTGCTCCGTGGGGAGCCTGCTTCCTTTTCTCTCTCTCTGCCTGCCTCTCTGCCTACTTGTGATCTCTGTCTGTCAAATAAATAAATAAAATCTTTAAAAAAAAAAAAGCAAAATCCAGATAAGTGAGGAGGTTAGTATATACATATCACCTCTCATTGGAATGTGAGTTGTATGGGGAATCACGTTTTATATAAATAAATATGTTGGTAGAACCTTTATTCCCAAGTCACAAAGGGAAGGCATAAATTGATCTGGAAGTCCATAGATCCAAGTAGAATGATCGAATTTGCAGAAGAAGCGAATCCAGAAGCTCCGTCTTCGGGGATGTCGCCTCAGGCGAGAGGGTAATGTGGAAGGGAGAGGGTTTGTGAGACCTAGCCTTTGTGGGCAAAAAGAGTAGACAAGCAGAGTTACAGAAACATAAAATAGTCTGGGAGCTACACATAGCTCTGCAGGACTAGAGGTAAAGAAAGGTTCAAGGGCAGAAGAGGTTAGAGATGGGGCAACAAGGATAGGTACGCACCAAAGATCTGGACTTTTACCTGGTGAGCAGTGGGAAGTCTTCTAAGGGTTTTACAGGGAAATAACTTGCTCACCTTGGCTCTTTTAAGTAATTTGGCTTTAGTAGCAGAAAGAGGGTAGATTGGAAGTGGACCAAGAGGGAAACACGGAGATTACCTGTTGTGCTGTTTTGCTCTTTCAAGGTTATGTGAAATTCTTCCTAAATGTTGATGAAGTAAGTTTAAGTCCAAGAAGAGAGACATATTCTCAATGAATCTTTTAAAAGCTTGGCATAATTGGTTTTGCAAAAACCTCTATTGCAAAAGGTAAAGACTTATAAAGAGTATTTTCTTTTCAAAATGGGTCAAATGTAAAAAGGAAAAACACATTAAATTTGTGGTTGTTTCATTAACATATGGATAAATGTGGATTACTGAAAGGTGATTGTATTAAGATTAAAATCTAACCATTTGTGTCTGTTTCGTAGTTCTGGTATTGGTGACCAAACTGGACCTTAGAAATCTAGATAACATGGTAAAAGAAGAAATTTCAATTTCACTTAAATTGTACGCATTTGAGTACAGACTAAACCAGGACACCTTTTGGGGAAGGATATAAATTATGAATATGTGGGGTGCCTGGGTGGCTCAGTGGTTAAGCCTCTGCCTATGGCTCAGCTCATGATCTCAGGGTCCTGGGATCGAGTTCTGCATCGGGCTCTCCGCTCAGCAGGGAGCCTGCTTCCTCCCCTCTCTCTGCCTCTCTGTGTACTTGTGCTCTCTCTCAGTGTGTCAAATAAAGAAATAAAATCTTTAAACAAATTATGATTATGTTGAATAAAGCATGTAAAATCATAGTATAGCACTTACTTGGGAATTTCATAAAGGTTTGAGAAATGTTAGAGTTAATAACTCTAAGAATGGCAGACCTTTGCAATTCCCCTTTTCTTGAATTTTCCTCGAGAGACTAACTGCTGATAGTTTGCCAGTTTCTCTGTATTTCTCAGAGGTCTCCAAGATTCTCTGACAATCTCTTGGCCTCAAGGCTCTTTGTAGAGATTGTAAGTAAGTTGTGTCTGACACTTCCTGGTAATGGGATCCTCTCTCACCTGTCCTGGAGTGGTGGGGCTGCGTCACTACCCCCCTCTTGTCTCTCCTCCTTCCCTAGACTTCCTCCCCAGTAAAGCACATTGTGCTAAGTTAGCCATGCTTAAATATAGCTCCCCACTCACTCTCTTCCCCTTCCCCGACGCCAGGCAAAATCAAAATATTCAAAAATTTGTTTTTCAAAATTAATGTTTCATTTATTTAGGGTAGCTTTTGTATGGAAATAAAACATGATTCATTTTTTAGCTGAGCTGATGTAAAAACAGCTTTGGCTGACGCCATGATTTTATGCAAGGTGGTAAGATGGTGGGGTGGGGTTGCTTATGGTGAATCCGCTCATCAGACCACAGGAAAAAGTGTCCTCCAGTGGGCATTGGTAAGTTTTTAAAAAATCCACTTGGATAAGATGCAGTTTAAGTACAAAAATCTGCATCCACTTAAAGTATATAGTTTGATAACAGTTGTACCATATCCATGAGTCCACCAGGTCAAACATGATGCAGAACATTGCCGTTATTGCCTAAAGATCATCTGTAGCATTTTGCATCCTTCCCTCCCACTTCCCCCAGGTGCAGGTAACCACTGATCTACTTGCTGTTACTGTGTGTTAGTTTGCAATTTTATAGAAATTTTGTACATGGAATCCCACAATATGTTCTCTTTTGTGTCTGGTTCTTTCACTCAGCATAACGATTTTGAGATTCATCTGTGTTGCTGCATGTGTCAGTAGCTTGTTGATTTTTATTGCTGAGTAAACCCTATTGTATAGATAGATGTGCTATAGCTTGTTTTTCCCTTCTCCTATTAAGGAGAATTTGAGTTATTTCTGGTTTGGGGACTACTATTGTATGAGTCGTTGTGTGAACACATTTGAATTTTTTTTGGTGAATAATTATAAGTGGAATGGTTGGTGTTGGATGTTTTTAAGAAATTGTCAAACTGTTTTCCAAAGTAGTTGTACTGTTTCTTACCCCCATTATCAGTGTGTAAGAGTTTTATTCTTTTCACATTGTTACCAAGACTTGGTCTGGTAAATCTGTTTAAATTTGAGTCATTCTAATGGGTGTATAATGATTTCTGGTGGATTTTGGTTGGATTTCCTTGATGTTTAGTGATGATGAGCATCTCTTCATGCGCTTAGTGGTTATTCATGTAATTTAATGAAGTGTTTGTTCGAACTCCATTGCCCATTTGCAAAAATGGGTTGTCTTCTTACTGAGTTGTAACTTATTTTTGTTTTCTGGATGCCATTACATTGTCAGGTATGTATTGTGAATATTTTCAGCCATTCTGTGGGTTGTGTTTTCAGTGTATCAATTGCGTCTTTTGAAGAGCAGATGTTTTTAATTTTGAAAAGTCCACTATAATTTTTTTCTTTTGTGGCTTTTGTGTTCTAAGAAAATCCTATCCAGAAATTGCAGTATTTTCTGTTTTCATCTAGAAGTTTTATAGTTTCACCTTGTACATTTAGGTCTGTGATCCATTCTGAATTAATTTTTTATGTGTTGTGATGTAAGGGATCTACCCTTTTTTCTAAATGCAAATATCCAATTGTTCCAATAGTTTTTGTTTAAAAGATGTTCTTTTCCCCCATTGAATTACCTCTTATCTTTATTTCTTCCCTTCTGTTTAATTTGTCTTGATCTTCTTTTTCTAACTTATTTCAGTAGAAACTTACATTACTGATTTTAGACCTTTTCTCCCCAACATAAGCATGTACAGCTATACCTTTCCTTGTAAACCCTATTTTCCTGCATCCCACATATTTTTTTACATGTTGCCTTTTTCATTTGAATTTAGTGCAAAGTGTTTTATCATTTCCATTGTGATTTCTTCTTTGATCCAATAGGTTTCTTGAAAGTGTCTTACTTAATTTCCAATCACTTGGGAGTTTTCCTAGATATATTTTTGTTATTGATTTCCAACTTAATTCCTTTTTGATCAGAGAACATAGTTTGTATGTTGTCATTCTTTTAAAATTGATTAGAACTCATTGGAAAACACATGTTCTCTGGGTGAAGGTACCATGAGCACTTAAATATAATGTGTATTCTTCAGGTATTAGAGGTCAAGGTGGTTGATAGTGTTGCTCTGATCCTCTTTATTTCATTATTAATTTTTTGTCCAATGTTCCTATTAGTTGCTCAGAGTGGGTGTTAATATTTTGTATGATTGTGGAATTACTTGTTTCTCTTTGGTTCTGTCAGTTTTTGGTTCATGTGCTTTGAAGGTCCGTAATTAGTTTCATACACATATATGACTATTATGACTTTTTGATGAATTAACTCTTCCATCATTATGAATTGTTCCTCTTTATCTCTGTGAGTCCATTAATATGATATTAATTTAAGTCTTTTGGACGTCATATACTTAATGCTTGTATGGGATAGATTTCCCATTCATTTTTTTTCAGTCTGTTTCTATTTAACATACATAGGTAGTGTATAGGTGAGTCTTGATTTTTAATATATTCTGTTAATTATCTGTTGACTTGTAAGCTGTTCATCTTTTTATTATTACTATTTTTTGGCGATTGCTGTAGAGATTATAATTTGCCTCCTTAACTTGTAATGGTATACCTTATATTTAACATACCAATACAAACTCTACATTGAAGTACCTTTATTATAACTTCTGCTGTTCCTTGTATGATTCTTGTTATATATCTTATATATTTGCATGTATTATAAACCCCAAAGGCAGTTTATGTTTTAAATGGTCATTTATTTTAAATTAAGAGAAAGATATTTTATATTTACTTAGATAGTAACTATTTATGATGCTGTTCATTCATTCATGAAGATTCACGTTTTTCTTTGGCATTATTTGCCTTCAACCTGAAGAAATTTCTTTAGCAATTTTTATTATTCAGGTCTACTCACAACAAATTTTCTTATGTTTCTTTATTTGAAAATATCTTTGTTTCTCTTTTGTTTTACAAGGAAATTTTTGCTTGCTGTAGTATTTCTAAGCTGGCAGTTGTTTTCTTTTGTTACTTTAAAGATATTATTCAACTGGTTCCTGTGGCTTTGGATAAGGAGTCTGCAGTCATTGGAATCATTCCTCCTGTGTATGTAATGTTTATTTTCCATCTGAGTTTATGATTTTCTCTAGGTTTAAAAAACTTTGGCTGTGACATTTCTTAGGTGTAGTTTTCTTTGAAGGTATCCTATTTGCATTTCACTGAGTTTCTTAAATCTGTCAATTTGTGTCATTCGCTGGGTTTGTGGGGTTTGTGGTCATTTATCTTCAGTATTTTCTTTGCTCCATTTGTTTTCTCTTTCTTTCTTTGAACTACAACTACTATATGTTAACACTTTGAAATTTGCATGCATATCCATTAGATTCTATTCATATTTATTAGATCTTTTATTTCTCTCCTCAGATTGGATGATTTATATTACTCTAGCCTCAGGTTCATTGATTTTTTTTTTTTTCTCTCTCACCTTTTTCTGCTTTTAGGCTTACCTGATGAATTTTTAAATTTCAGATTTTTTTTCTAGTACTAAAATTTTTATTTTTTTCTGTTTTATTATTATTATTATTTTATTTTATTTTTTTAGAGGGGAAGGGAGAGGGGCAGACGGAGCAAGGAAGAGAAAATCTCAAGTAGGCTCCACACACAGCATTGAGCCCATCTTGGGCTGGATCTTACAACCCTCAGATCATGACCTGAGCTGAAAGCAAGAGTCAGATGCTAACTGACTAAGCCATACAGGTGCCCCTGGGTTGGTTTGTTTGCTTTTTTCTGTTTTTTAAAAACAGATTTCCTATATTTTCATTCATTATAAGTATATGTTCTTTGTTGAGCATAGTTATTTTAGCTAGTTTAAAATTCTTGTCTGATAATTCTAGGAACTGTTTTATATAGAGATTAACATCTGTTGATTGTCTTTTCATTTGAGAATGAATCAAATTTTCTTAGCCTTTTTATGGGGATAAATTGTAGATTATATTCCTGGCATTTGAATGTTATGCTTTTTCTGTTTCTTTGCTCTGAAGCATGGAAGCAGGCCTTTAAGATGGTTAGGATCAGGGTGCACACTGTCAAGCTGGTGGTGGTGGCTCAGATCTTAGTTCAGGTGGTCTCAGGTCTGTCTTATGCATATGTGGCTCAGGGGTCAGCCAGAGACTTGTGCAGGATTTATGTAAAACTCTGGCTTCTCTGCTTCTCATTTTTGCAGGGATTCTCTCTCACTCCCTGGTAGCCCTTGTGCTTTGGGCTCTGATTTCTTTTGCCAAAAAGATGGCAGATTTTTCTACTGGAGTTTTAACTTCCACACATGGTGGCTTGTATCACGGTTGAGGTTAATTTTGGTCTGCCCCATGTGTAGATGTTTTAAGTATCTGGCAGAGGCTTGGGCAGAGTTTTTTTCATGAATTTGATGTTCACCTTCTCTGGCTCTGTTCTTTCTAAGGTTTTCCCTCACTCTCTGGTGGCTCTGGTTTCCCTGAGGTACTTTGCCAGGTTCTTTTAGTCATGAAGAGTATGGGTTTTGTTTTGTTTTGTTTTTTGCTTTGTTTTGTTTTGAAATAGGCCCTTCGCCCATTATTCCTAGCATGGAGCCTAATGTGGGGCTTGATCTCAAGAACCTGAGATTAAGCAAGACCTGAGCTGAGGTCAGGAGCCGGATGCTTAACTGACTGAGTCACTCAACCCATCACTGAGGATGGGTTTTTTAAAATAGGAGTTTAGCACCACCACCATGATTGTGGCTGTTTCTCAGAGCAGAGCTGAGGACATGCAACTTATCCCATGCTAGTCACATCTTCCAAGTTTAGATTTCCCTTCCCACCATGTTGGCTTTTGTTCACTTGCTACAGCCCTCAGGTAGTTGGTTTTTCTTTTATATGAGTTTCAGTTGTTATTTGTGGGAATTTTAATTCACTAGAAGCTTAGTCTTCCATAGCAGAAGTAGATTTTGTAATGATCTTATCCAAGAGTCTTTATCTCAGTAACCTCTAAGGAGGGAGGTTGGATTGAATCACTTCTTCATTTACTTTTGACTAATACAATTCCTTGAGCTTAAAATTATTTTTAAGGTGAACAGATGGTCTGCTTTTGGCTACTATGCTTGAGTATTGAATTATTAACAGAAGTGAGTTGGAGTTTGCCAACCTAGGAATGGCTTCCATCTTTCTTGCCTTCCCTGTTGTATTATGTTCTTTATTCCCTTTAAACAAGGCTTCTGGGGAATCTCCAGTTGAATCTCTGTGACTGCATGCCAGAGGAAGCCCTCCCTATCCTTGGGTATACTTTGCATACCATGCAAGGATGTCCTGTGGCTCTAAGCCTAGTCCTAGAATAGGAGTCTGAAGGAAAGGAGAACTAGTGGACACCACACAGAGCCCCAGAGGGTGGCCTATAGGATCACTCTTCTTTCCATAGCCTCTTCTACTTGCCCTTCATATCTCATCCCTCCCTCTTATCCTTCCCCTGGCTTGCCCATTACTCTTGTCCCTCCTCTCCTCATTCTGCTGATTAATTTTATTAAAGTAATATTCAAAATCATGACAAAATTGTGTTTTCATGTTTCCTTACCAGTAACACATTACTTTAATTTTTAAATTACTAAATTTGAAATCTAGGTATTGTATATTACTAAGTGGCTGTCTCTTGTAGTACCTTGCCTGCCTCAGTTTTGGGGGTAGCTGAAAATTTTGGGGGTAGTGTGATAAAACAGTAAAAAGTGAAGCAAGAATGTCTATGAAGCCTCCCAGTTATTTGGAATGGAAATACCTGGAAAGGCTGAGTATAAGCAAAATAATTTTTTTTTATCTGTTAATTCCTATTGATTCTTTGTCTAAGGTCCTCATATAGCATATATATATATATATATATATATATATATATACACATATATATGTATATATATATTTACACATACATATATTTTGTAATTATATGGATGTTTCAAAGAGTAGTCTGGAAGTAGGTATTGGATGGGGAGAAAGCTTGGGTAATAGAATTTCAAATATTTTACTCTAAGACTGTAGGTCAGCCTCTAGAATGTAAAGTCTGGGAGACTGAACACAAGTAGATTACAAGTAGATTAAGGAGTCTATACTCTTCACGCTCAGCTGGGCATGTTTATTTGTAAAAGAGGTTAAGCCCCAATTCAGTAAAACTTCTGATTTATTTAGGATGACTAAGAATCCACAAAAAGAGGTTTGTAGGGAGAAGAATGTGAACTATTAGCATTTGGTACTCTGCACCGCCTGCTTCCACTTTCTGGAAACCTGTTACTTCTTATTTCCCTGTGTCTCTTTCTTCTTCTCTGATTTCTTGTTCAGTTACTATGCAGGGTCTTTCAGCACCCGGATTTAGATTGAGTACTGTCGGCAAGTTCATGGCAGAGGGAGGAGTGGAGAAAAGGAGGAGGAATTGGCTTTTTCCCCAAGAAGATTCCAGAATGTAACTTTGTTATTTGGTTTTGGTGCTTAGGAATTCATGAAGTGCAAGGCCATATTTTAAAGATAACTGCAATGGATTTTGCATTATCTGTTGCTCTATTTGCATGGACCTTCATTTCAGATTATAATTATGGTTCTTTCTTTTTCTTTGTGGAGATACCTAAAATAATCTTGAGGAAAATTCATCTTGCTTTTTTAACGCACTGAGCCACCCAGGCACCCCTACTCATCTTGGTTTTTTTTTTTTTTTTAGTGTTTTTTGTTCGATTGTTTTTTGTTTTTGTTTTTTTTTTTTACAAAAGAATGTGTATTCTGGATGGAAGGTCATCAGGTTGACAGCCCAACAGGTTCACTGTATAATGTTGGTCAAATTAATCTTCCATGATTCTCAGCTATGTTACCCATATAATAAGCTAAATGGATAGCTAAGCTTGAAGGTTCCTTTCACTTTTGATTCAGTGATTAGGAGGACATTGGGGAGCTTTGATAAGGCTATTTTAGTAGAGGGTTTGAAACTGAAGTATACCTTTTCTGAAGAAAGAGGGAGGAGGTAATGGATGTGGATTATGTATTTCGGCAGCTTGACTAGAAAGAGGAGAGAAATAGGACAATAGTTAGAGGATGGAGCAGGATCAAGAGAAATTTTTCAAAATAATACAAGGTTTTTCTGTTTTGAGGGCACGTAGAAAGGCACCAATGAAAAGGGAGCAGTTGAAATATAAAGTGGTAGGATAATGGCCCAAACGAGATCCTGATGGAGGTTGACAGATGCTCTAAGGCAGGGCAGGAGTTACCTTGCCTCCTGTGGTGGGAGAGAAAGGTGAAAGCGTAGGTAAAAAGATGGACATTCTGGTGTGGCAGGAAGAGAATTCCTTCCATTTCTTTCTTCATTTTCTCCTTCCCTCCCTCCCTCTCCCTCCTTCCCTCCATCCCTCTTCCTTCCTTCCTTCCTCTCTCCCTTTCTTTCTTTCTTTAAAGACTTATTTATTTGAGAGAGAGAAAGAGCATGTGCCTATGTGTGAGCAGGTGGGGGGATGGGCAGAGGGAAAGGGAGAGAGAGAGAGAATCCCAAGCAGACCTCCCACTGAGCATGGTGCCTGACAAAGGGCTTGATCTCACAACCCTGAGATCATGACTTGAGCTGAAATCAAGAGTCAAGAGTCAAAAGCTCAATGGACTGAGCCCCCTAGGTGCCCTCTTCCATTTCTTCTAGTAGAGGTGAAGAGTGAGGTGTTTGCCAAGAGTTAGAAGGTAAGGATAGGAGAAGGAGCTCAAGAAAGGTGAACCTTTGGAAGAACGTCAAAGTCAATCTGCTGTGAGCCCAGTGAGAGAGGAGTAATGAGAATACCCTTCTGAAGTTGGATGGTGAATAAAAAAGTCAACCTTCTTTGTTCATTTTGTTTTATATCTTTAGAGTTATGATTTTTGTTCCCCAACAACACTGGGTGTCAGTTGGTCATTGGTGTACTATCGTCAGCTTGCTTTGTTTTCACCTTTTTTTGACCTGAGACCCTATTTCACAAGAACCTCCTTTTGAATTAAGTTTTTAAAAGCATTTTGTCATTTGGAGTCTGTAAAAGATAATGTGATTAAGATAAAATTGATCTTAAATGAATATTCTATTATTAAGTATTGTGTTATAAATTTTATATTTAGTGTATGATTTAGTGTAGCATTATAAATGAAAAGACATTTTGACTTTTCCATTTGATAAGTGATGTATAGTGTGATGAGAAAAAATGAGTATTTTTAAAAATTTTGTTCTCAGTCACTTGTTAGAGGGATTTGTCAAGAAGCTCATATTTGCACTGCTTTTTCCTTGTAGCTCTGAGAAAATGAAGGAACCCTTTGTAGTTGCTATTCCACCCATTGATGGAACAGGGAAAGTGTTTGAGATAGAATTAACTCTAAGATCGCTGTGTTGCATGTGATTCAAGAGTGCATGTACTGAGCAGTTTGAGGATTACAGACATAATTGTGATTGTTCTTTTACAAAATGGATTTATCTGTGTGATTATATATAAACTAGTTATTATTACATTTTTAAAAATATTTTTTTATTTTTTAATTAACATATAATGTATTATTAGCCCCAGGGGTACAAGTCTGTGAATCACCAGGTTCAAACACTCCATAGCACTCACCACAGTACATACCGTCCCCAATGTCCATAACTCCACCACCCTCTGCCTAACCCCCTCCCCCTGGCAACCCTCAGTTTGTTTTGTGAGATTAAGAGTCTTTATGGTTCGTCTCCTTCCTGATCCCATCTTGCTTCATTTATTCTTTTCCTACCCCCCAAACCCAAGTATTAACATTTTTTTAAAAGATTTTATTTATTTGACAGAGAGAGATCTCAAGTAGGCAGAGAGGCAAGCGGGGGGGGGGGGAAGCAGGCTCCCTGCTGAGCAGAGAGCCCGATGCGGGACTCGATCCCAGGACCCTGAGATCATGACCTGAGCCTAAGACAGAGGCTTAACCCACTGAGCCACTCAGGCGTCCCCCAAGTATTACATTTTTGAAAGTGTTCTTTTTTTTTAAAATATTCTTACATGGTTTACTTTTAAAAAATATTTATTTTAAACATTTCTTTCTTAGAATAGGTTATATATTCACATGGCTCAAATTTTAAAAAAATATAAAAGAATACTTCTTGAAAAGTTTTTCTTGGCTTATTTCCTCCAATTTGTCTCTTCCACAGGCAACCTTTTAGTTTGTTTTTTTTTTTAAGTATCACTGAGTTATTTTAAGAATATGCAATCAAATGCATTTTTAACTCACCCCCATTTTCCTACACAAGCAGTAGCACACTACACTGTATGCTTTCTTATTCTTTTTTTTATGTCTGTGTAATATTTCATCATATTGATGTACCATAACTTGTCCCCCCACTGATGGATACTTAGTTTCCAATATTTTACTGTTTTAAACAATGCTAAAATGAATAGCTTTATACATATATTATTTTGCATGTATAACAAGATTGCTTAATTTAGTTTGAATTAATCACATAAAGCCCCACTTGTCAAATTTTAAATGACAAACTTTTTGGAATGAATCTAGATTAAAGTGCAGGTTGAAAATTTAAGGTTGTGTCAAGGCATCAAAAATAAAGATTAACCTTAGTTTATCACTCAGTGGTTGAAAGTCTATATTTTGTCTTATTTAAAAAATATTTTGGGGGGTCACCTGGGTGGCTCAGTGGGTTAAAGCCTCTGCCTTCAGCTCAGGTCATGATCTCAGGGTCCTGGGATGGAGGCCCCCCCCCCCTTTCAGGCGCTCTGCTCAGCAGGGAGCCTGCTTCCTCCTCTCTCTCTGCCCGCTTCTCTGCCTGCTTGTGATGTCTGTTTGTCATATAAATAAGTAAAATCTTTAAAAAAATATTTTGGGGCTTTCTTTTAAAGTATTATAATAAAAAAATTTTAAACTGCTATTAATTAAGTACTTTTCTGGTAAATAACACATTATGGAGACAATCTTAATCCCTGTAAATGAAAAGCCAGTATTGATATTTTATTTTCTATATTTCTGCTTTTTTTCCCTGTTGTATTTTAAAGTATTGGAGACTTTTTGTAAGATGTAAGAAATGTGATCAGATAATGCAACATACAACATTGGTAGAAATCATCATAAGTTAAATCTGTAGGGTTTAATGTCTGTGTTCTTCATTCACTTATATTTCAGTAATTCCTGTGTTTTTCTGTTTTTAACCAATGGTCCTTTCAGATATAAAGTAAATGATATATGACTAAACATGGATGAGTTAAAAGCCTTAGGACTATCAGATTGATCAGACTGTTGCCTGTGATCACCTGAATAAGACGCCAGCTGACTAGGTCCTAACCTGACCAGTCTTACATGACTAACTGTTGTACAGGCTCTGTGGATAGGTAGGCAGAAGTTCTCAAAGTGTTCTCTTTTAACGGTTAAGGCAGCTGAATGATTATTTTACATATTGAGTTAAAAAGTAGTATAGAGATAGATGCCAACAACATCTTATTGAACTTGAAGAGTTTATATGTAGTGGTTCAGAAATACTGATACTGGGGAAAGTTAAGGATGAAAAAGGATATTGGAGGTTGTAATCTCCCATATCTGCATTTGGAAAAGTAACTGTTACTTATTAGAAACTCTCTGGAAGTGCTTTGCATTTATTTGTCACGTACAGTACTTTATGTTAAATGCTTTACACAGTACCATGGGAAGCCCATGATAAATTATAATTTAATTCTTGTTTGAAAATCCTTACAGCACCCACATCCCAAGGTAGCTCTCTAGAGTTAGTAGGAGAGAGAAGGAAGATAACCTTTGTGTCTGGCCCCTAAGCAGTAAACTTAGTGGCATCCTCAGACTGAGAAATTGCCTGGTGTAGTTGTCAGAATATGTACTTGCGGGTGCCACCCAGATGCGGTGTCTGAGAGTCAGGAGCCCATTTATGATGAGCTAATAGACAAGTCATTTGAAAATTGGTGAGGACATCAGGGAACAGAGGGGCATAAGTACTGTGAAAATAGTTTGAAGGAAGTGGCCACATCATAGGGTTTACTACCAATTTGCTGCTTGTGAAGATCCCACCACAAATCTAGTGCTAGATCCATGGTTTCTGTTGTCCTTGAAATGCTAACCTAGACCTGACCCAGAACTGCAGAATTTCAGATTAGAGAGACACTTTAATCTTTTCTAAGAAGCTGAGCTTGCTTCAAGCTTTATTAACTTAGTTCATGATTATCTAAAATAGTCTTAGTCCTGTTTACCATAGGTAATTCTGCTTATGTGAGGGAAGCAAATGTCATTTGGGATCCAGGCCCATAGTGTCAGTTGCCAGCAGGGCAGTTACTTAGATATTCCTCAGACAGCTCAAACCCAACGGGCTCGTACTCATCGTCTTGTCCCGGACCCGATCTCTTGCTTTTATTCTTTCAATAGGCAAGGCATTGAGTATCCCAAGGCATGTTCCCTGTCTGTAGGCTTTAGTGCAGTGGGAATTTATTGAAGGGGTTGACACTTTAAAAAGACCGTTGTGTGTAGAATGAGTTGGAATGAGACAAGGCTCGTGGCAGGGAGACTGATGCAAGAGGCTGTTGGGAAATCAGGTGCAATGTTGGTGGCATGAGCTAGAGTGATGGCGGTGGCCATAGGAAGATGTGGTGGCTGCATGGAACACGTTTTGGAATTAGAATCAGTGGTGCTGGTGATGGACTGAATGTGGGGGCTGGAGGCAGCATTTTTCCAAGGTGAGTCCCAGGTTTCTGGCTCAAGAACCAGCATCAGCCTGGTGCCATATACTGAGATGATGGAACCTGACACTGGGGACAGGTCTGGGGTGGAGGGGCAAGAGTTTAGTTTGGGGGATTATTAGGTTTGGAATATCTTTAGATCTTTAGGAAAGTCAGGTATCCCTTGTACATTTCCTTTTGTCAGTGAAGCCATTTCTCTTCACCCTGACCATCATCTAACATTCTTGTCTACTCTTTTTTTCTTTTTTTTCCAAATTTCTTTCAGTCCTCCAAGCTGCTTACACCTTTTTATTGCCTTCAGTGAGTTTGCTTTCCTTCCTCTGTCCCCTTTCCCACACCATTCTTTGCCTGTTTACTCAGGCCTCAGAAGCCCTGCTCAGGTGTCATCATTCCTGTGAAATATTTGTGCAGCATTTCCAGATGAAATCCCTCCCTTTTCTGCTCTGTTTCTCTGTCCCATGTTCATCCCGGTAATTTGCACACAGGGCACTAAACCTGAATTGCATGCATACGTGTTGGCCTCAGCCTCAGCAGGGTATGAACTCCTTGGGTGTTGGGCCTACTATATCTTTTGTCTTTGTATTCCTTTTTTCATAAAAATATTTTATTTATTTATTTATTTGAATTTTTTTTTCTTCAATCCCAAGGTGGTCATGAAACCATTGTAACTTATTTGGGAACATCTGGACTCATTACACCCCCAGATCAGACTCACAGTGCCGGATCCATAGGTCAGATAGGCCAAAGTTGCATGTGTGCTTGGAAATGGGGCGAGAAAGCTGATTATTTGCCCTGCTGATCTTGGAAAGATATTTGCTAGAATCTGTTAATCTGGTGAATAAAGGCTTTCCAAATGTACAGACAGGCTTTGCACTTTTTTACTTAATGTTCAGGGAACCACCATTTAAATTAACTATGTCCTGGAATCTTAGAGGGTTTAAACTTGAATGTAAAAGCAGTTTACAAGAGGGAAGTATTTTGTTGAAGCTTACCAGTGGGTTGATAATCAGGAGACCCATAACATTCAGACGTAGGTCTGCTGTGTGCTTTTTTCAAAATACTAACTATGGTAATCTTTCTTATTTATCTCACATTTGGGAATATACGTTGTTGGTGATTGTTTTTGGTACATTTCCCTGCTCTTCCTCTTAGTGCCAGTTTAAGGAATTGCTAATTGTCCATTCTTGCTGGAAAGTACTGATTTCCATTTGAATATAACAGTCTTTTTGCTAAAACTTTCCTATGGTTGATTTGAGCAAATACAAGAAGGCTTCTGTTTGTGGACTGAATGTTCAGCCAGCCGTGACGTCGTCACTATTATCAATGAAGCTTATTCATCACTTTCCATGCTGGTGCATTGTATGAGGCTTGCGGAGGATCCTGGAGACTTTGAATGGAGAGCTTCTCCTCTGCTTACCTCCATACACTGCTGGTATTAAGCGATTCTGTTCTCTATCTTTTCTAGACCTTGTGGGTAATTAGATCTTTTTGTTTTCCGTTGATTCCCAATAGTGTCTTGCAGATGGGTAGGCACTGATTGAAAATTTGTTCATTTCTGATAACAAAATAGCAATTAATGCTCTTTGGAGATAGTTTTATGTTTTCTTGCATGTAAACATTTGTCTTATATCCAATGTCATTTTACAAAGACACGAGCAACATTATGTCTTATAAAAGAAAATGAAGTGGCAATTGATGATTTTAGATTAAAAGCTTATTGCTCTTTAGGTAAATTAAACTGTTTAATATTTAATTTTATATACTTGTTGAATAATTAGATTAAATTCACAGGTTAATTGTTGAAATCCACTTGTATAGATATAGCTGTAAAAATGCACAAGGCATTAATTGTCCCTGTTCATGACCAGAATGAAGCAGAAGTTGTTACAAAAACTAAGTCCATTATATCATTTGGGAAGGTCATGTGCCCTGAAATATAGCAGGCACTTTTAAGGAGAGCCTGATAAAACACAATCAGACTACCAGAATGTGGATACTGGGCCTGTCCCACAGCCACAGTGAATGATAAGTGGTATTTGTGTGTTGGTTGTGGCTCACAGGGATATACATATCCATGACTGAACAATATTTGTTTCTGACTACATCTAACAACAGGTTTACTTCTTCCCAAATATTCCATGAAAAATGGTATATGCTTGCCCTGTGTTTGCCATCACTGTTGCTTCATCTCAGGAGTCACTGAGTTTCAGGGAGAAGCAGCTATTCTAAGGAGAAGCTTATCTCTGGTTCTCTGCAGAGTTTACTGTGGGTTTGGGAGGGCTACATCTTGCCTGAAGGTTGGGAGCTCCAGAGGAGCTGGTTGACTCACCAGTTTTCATTTGAGGGACTCACATTGTCCTTAGGGTTATTTCAGGGCATAATTTCTTCTAGCCAAGAAACCCTCCTACCCTGCCCACACACACATGCACTTATGCCCCTCGCCTACCTCCTTTTAGAGATTCTCTGAACCCATAGAATTTTCTGGATTGAAAATGAGTCTTGGTTTGATACTTACTGGATATCTCAGGTCTGCTGTGGTTCAGAATGAACTAGGGGGTTTCAAGAGACCCTAGAATTGCCCTGGGGCTAGTAGTGAAAGGTTTATTCTTATTTCCCTTTTTATCTCTCATGGTATCTAAAAAACTGCTTTATACACAGAATGTGCAAAATAAATGCATTGGCTGTAACTCTTTTCTTCTTCTCCCTCTATATGTATAATGTGTGTGTGTGTGTATGTGTGTGTCTGTGCATGCGTGTTATCAAGGCCCATTGTCATTCTAGAATCTCACATTTCAGTCCACATACCTTCTGTGTCTCTCAGCAGCACACTCATCATATTTGTGTTTATTGAACTTTAACATTTTCATTTTTAAATTTACCATTTCATCCCAATCTCTCTCTTCTCAGTGACCTGCTCATCATCCTTGTGCTTGCTGATCTCCCCCTTGTAAAATCAGACCATCTATTGAATTGAGTGAACAGCTATCCAACTACAGATTCTGAGACATACTGGAGGGTAAAGAATATTATACATTCCTGCCTTTGAAACATTTCTGTAAGCCATTCTGTCTTCCGTTCCCCTTGATATAAATGCAGGTTCTCTTCACTTCCCACCTGGATTATTCCAGTATGTTTGTAACTGGTCTCTGCCCTTCCTTCTGTTGTCTCTTGTTTCACATTTGAGGCTAGAATAACTTGAATGAAAATATAAACACATCCTTCTCTGGATAATGAAAGTGTTCAGTGGTTCCCTCTTATGTTTTATGTAAACAGCCCAAAGCCTAACCTCTAAAGTCATAGAAGTGTCCTGTAGTCTCTTTGTGGCTTAACTTGCTGCACTTTAACTATTTATTACTATGCCTCAGAGTTGATTCGCCAAACATGCCACCCACTTTTATGACCCCCAAGCTTTTGCAGATACTCTTCCTTTGCCTAGGATGCCTTTTGCTTCTCACTATCTCTGATAGTGATAGTGGGATACCCCCACGTATCCTTTGCATTCTCTGGAGCCACTCCTAAATTTCTTGGGCCATTTCTCTTCATCTGACTCCTAGAATAAGTGTAGTATAATACGTAGTACTTGTGTTACATCACTTTATTGCGTTGCTTCTCAAACTATTTGTGGACTGTTATTTTGTAAAAAAAAAAAATACAAATGAAATAATAGAAAAATGAAATGTAAAAATGACATATAAAACAGAAGTCTTGTTCTTAAACTAATATACCTAAAATTACTGTTAAATGGCTATAAACGTTTCTAAATGTTTACTCTCAATTTCTGAACTTGCTGTCTTCTTATAGACCCACAACAAACAATTCGTGGGTTGGCACTGGTCTGTTGGCCTCATTGTGAGTAGCACTGCTTTCTAACATTCATCAGTTTTATAGTTTTTGCATATATAGTATTTGTTTTTCTCACAAGGCAGAGACTAGGTCCTATTTATCTTAGTTATCTTGTGTTTTCCTTTGTACGACTTTTCTTCCTTTGTCTCCTACCCTCCCTCCAACAGGTCTTAAAGTAGTGCATGACACAGAGTTACTAGGTAAATTTTGGTGAATGAATTAAGCGTAGCATGGTGTGGCGTTGATCTCCTTACCTTATAGTCCCATCTGGTTTGCATTTCACAACTTGGGTAGAGCTCTATATTAGTTTATGTGGACATTACTTGGAACTTCATGATGCCATGGAGAAGTTCTGCTGCAGAAGGGGCTCACACACTCTGAAGCAGATGCAGTTGTGTTGTAATCTGCCTTAATTTCAGCAGTCTCTAAGAAATCTTGCACGCAGAACATCTCTTTAGTCTTAGCACAAGTGATGAAAGAGTTCTCTGCACAAGGGGAGGAGTAAACTAGTAACACCACTGAAGCAACCTCTTAGCAAATAGGTGCTTTGAGGAGAACGTTTGCTGCTGGTTACGAATGCAATGCTTTTTTTTTTTTTAATTTATTTTTTATTTTCAGCATAACAGTATTCATTATTTTTGCACCACACCCAGTGCTCCATGCAATCCGTGCCCTCTATAATACCCACCACCTGGTTCCCCCAACCTCCTACCCCCGCCACTTCAAACCCCTCAGATTGTTTTTCAGAGTCCATAGTCTCTCGTGGTTCACCTCCCCTTCCAATTTACCCCAACTCCCTTCTCCTAACACCCCTTGTCCTCCATGCTCTTTGTTATGCTCCACAAATAAATGAAACCATGTGATAATTGACTCTCTCTGCTTGACTTATTTCACTCAGCATAATCTCTTCCAGTCCTGTCCATGTTGCTACAAAAGTTGGGTATTCGTCCTTTCTGATGGAGGCATAATACTCCATAGTGTATATGGACCACATCTTCCTTATCCATTCATCTGTTGAAGGGCATCTTGGTTCTTTCCACAGTTTGGTGACCATGGCCATTGCTGCTATAAACCTTGGGGTACAGATGGCCCTTCTTTTCACTACTTCTGTATCTTTGGGGTATATACCCAGTAGTGCAATGGCAGGGTCATAGGGAAGTTCTATTTTTAATTTCTTGAGGAATCTCCACACTGTTCTCCAAAGAGGCTGCACCAACTTGCATTCCCATCAACAGTGTAAGAGGGTTCCCCTTTCTCCACATCCCCTGCAACACATGTTGTTTCCTGTCTTGCTAATTTTGGCCATTCTAACTGGTGTAAGGTGATATCTCAATGTAGTTTTATTTTTTTTTAAAGATTTTATTCATTTATTTGACAGAAATCACAAGTAGATGGAGAGGCAGGCAGAGAGAGAGAGAGGGAAGCAGGGTCCCTGCTGAGCAGAGAGCCCAATGCGGGACTCGATCCCAGGACCCTGAGATCATGACCTGAGCCGAAGGCAGCGGCTTAACCCACTGAGCCACCCAGGCACCCCTCAATGTAGTTGTAATTTGAATCTCCCTGATGGCTAGTGATGATGAACATTTTTTCATGTGTCTGATAGCCATTTGTATGTCTTCATTGGAGAAGTGTCTGTCCATATCCAGCATCCGTTCCTGATTAAAACGCTTCAAAGTATAGGGATAGAGGGAACATTCCTGAACTTCATCAAATCTATCTATGAAAGACCCACAGCAAATATCATCCTCAATGGGAAAAAGCTTGCAGCCTTCCCGCTGAGATCAGGAACACGACAAGGATGCCCACTCTCACCACTCTTGTTCAACATAGTATTAGAAGTCCTAGCAACAGCAATCAGACAACAAAGAGAAATAAAAGGTATGCAAATTGGTAATGAAGAAGTCAAACTCTCTCTCTTTGCAGATGACATGATTCTTTATATGGAAAACCCAAAAGACTCCACCCCCAAACTACTAGAACTCATACAGCAATTCAGCAATGTGGCAGGATACAAAGTCAATGTACAGAAATCAATGGCTTTCTTATACACTAACAATGAAAATACAGAAAGAGAAATTAGAGAATCGATTCCATTTACTATAGCACCAAGAACCATAAGCTACCTGGGAATAAACCTAACCAAAGAGGTAAAGGATCTGTACTTGAGGAACTACAGAACACTCATGAAAGAAATTGAAGAAGACACAAAAAGATGGAAAACCATTCCATGCTCTTGGATCGGAAGAATAAACATTGTTAAAATGTCTGTACTGCCTAGAGCAATCTATACTTTTAATGCTATTCCGATCAAAATTCCACCGGTATTCTTCAAAGAGCTGGAGCAAATAATCCAAAAATTTGTATGGAATCAGAAGAGACCCCGAATCGCTAAGGAAATGTTGAAAAACAAAAATAAAACGGGGGGGGGCATCACATTACCTGATTTCAAGCTTTGCTACAAAGCTGTGATCACCAAGACAGCATGGTACTGGCATAAAAACAGACACATAGACCAGTGGAACAGAGTAGAGAGCCCAGATATGGACCCTCAACTCTATGGTCAAATAATCTTCGACAAAACAGGAAAAAATATACAGTGGAAAAAAGACAGTCTCTTCAATAAATGGTGCTGGGAAAACTGGGAAGCTCTATGTAGAAGAATGAAACTCGACCAATTCTCTTATACCAAAATGGTATAAAAGACCTCAACGTGAGACAGGAATCCATCAGAATCCTAGAGGAGAACATAGGCAGTAATCTCTTCGATATCAGCCACAGCAACTTCTTTCAAGATATGTCTCCAAAGGCAAAGGAAACAAAAGCGAAGATGAACTTTTGGGACTTCTCAGAATCAAAAGCTTCTGCACAGCAAAGGAAACAGTCAAGAAAACAAAGAGGCAACCCACGGAATGGGAGAAGATATTTGTAAATGACAGTACAGACAAAAGGTTGATATCCAGGATTATAATGAACTCCTCAAACTCAACACACACAGAACAGACAATCATATCAAAAAATGGGCAGAAGAATGCAATGCTTTTAATTTTTCTGGTCTTACTGACATAGCACGTGTCAGCCTTTCTGTCCTCCGGGTCTCCCCTCCTTGAGGAGATCCAGTCCTCATGTCTCCCCCTCATTCTGACTCACAGTTCATTCGTTAGGCTGTCTTTAGAATCTGCTCTTTTGAAGTTGTGTTCATCCAGTTTCAGAAGCCTGGAGCCTACCCTCTTGCCCTGCCCCCTAGTTTTCTGCTGTGATGGAAAGAACTGGAAACCTGAATTCCAGCCCAGGCTTTGCTACTGACCACATGACTCCGGAGAAGTCATACTCCTTTTAAAACTTGGGTCCGTGCATGGAGCACTGGGTGTGGTGAAAAAATAATGAATAATGTTTTTCTGAAAATAAATAAATTAGAAAAAAAACAAAACAAAACACACACACACACACAAAAACAAAACAAAACAAAAACAAAAAAAAAACTTGGGTCCGCCTTTGAAAACCCAGATTAGATTATTTCTAGGGTTTTCTTTTTTTTACTCTTCCCTTTGGTCATGGGGGTCGATGTTTGCTTGTCTTGCTTTTAGTCTTTTAACTCTGACTAGTGACTCTTATATATTATATATACACAGTGCCAGCAGTTGCCTTATTATATTGATGTTCTCTTTGCTTCCCCCCTCCCACCAGGATACTGTAGCCTCCTCCAAGACATCTTACTCATCTTTGTTTTAGCTGCTCTTGGCCCAGGGTCTCAATTCCTGCCCTGTTAATGTTGGGTGACATGTTAAGGTGAACTCTGGCTTTTGTTTTTGCTTCTGAGCTTTGTTTACCAATCTGCCTATCAGGTGAGAAACCTTGCATTGGTTGCATATTTGATACCTAATTAATATATTACAGAGCTGTTTGAAGTTGTTAATGTCATAAAGCCATTAGAGTAATGGAGATCAGTCACATGGATGTGTGAAACAGATGACAGTTGTGGTTATTCATTCATCGTGCTCCTCAGAAGTTCTCATTGATTATTAGCTTGATGAAGTGTCTGACTTGGTATTCCTGTGTCTGGCCATGTTGGCCTCTGGCAGTGGGGAGAAAGATGGGAATTCTCAGCCCACATTCTGTCCAGCCTAGCAGGGCAACCTGCCAAGAGTCTCAAGTCACATGCCCAGTTGAGTTGCTGTTACATTTTTTCTTCCTTGTCTTTTTCAAGGTTCTTATTGTTGGGATCTCTGCCTGGTGTCCCTGGATTGTAGCTTTTTTCCTTCTCCCTGTGGTGAGCTACAAACATTGTTTAGTAGCAGTTGCCATCTTTCCTGGGGCTGTGTTACCTCTGCTGAGTAGGCCAAGCATATTTTGTGACACCAGACTATCAGGCAGGTCTTACGGAAGTGGGGGCATTAGACTTGTTCTAGCCTCGGCTTGGAGCCGGAACTTACACATTGAGCCCACACTCCTCAGTACCCACAGACTGCCTCAGAATGTCCCCAACCTGCGGTGTGTGGTGTGTGTGTGGGTGGGTACAGTGTGAGAGGCAGCTCCTCCTCACCCATCTGCTGAAGGAATGATCTATGAAATAATACTCACATTTAGCTTTTCTTGTCAGGCGTTCCATTGTGCATTCTGTTTGTGGAGTTGAGCCTCCAGCCTCTGTAATAACTTACAGATACCAATGTACAGGCATCATGAGGAAGATTAGTGCTTTGAGTTGTATTTGTAATGGCGGCAATGGATTAGAGCTGAGCCTCTACACATTTTCCTAGTCTGTGTGTTTGTGAGGTTCACAAAAATTAGAAGTTTAGTGGATGGATATCTAGTAGAACGAAACTAATTAATACTTAAGTTTATTGAACCACTGACCTTAGTGTTCCTTAACACAGTGTTCTAAGTAACAGCCACGGTCTGAGAATGACTCTATTACCCAGAGTCCTCTGCTCTGCTGGGAAAGGTGCAAGAAAGAGAAAACTGTGTGAGAGAGAAGGAGGTGGAGAAGAACTTAGGAAATTTCCTCTTTTTTCACTTTTTGTATTTTCTTTCCATTGAATTCATCTGTACTCTCTCTTATGGGAGGAGCACTATTGAGTGGACACAAAACCTGTATTTCAATATTGACCCCTCTGTTTTTGAGCTGTTCAGCTTGGGAGACTTGATTATCTTCTCTTCTCATACAAACAGGATACTTCCTCTACTCAACTTACATGGCAGTTTTAAACATTTAATATCATGTGGAAGTGTACATGGGGTGGTGCACTCTTGACCTGGGGGAGACTTTAGTAGAGGCTCCTTTCCATTCCTGGTAAATTGAGCATACAAAATATTCCTTACTATGAATCTCTCACTTGCACTCTATTGAAAACTGGGATAAAATGTTACAAAGAGCATCAAGTAGAAATCAAGTCATTTAGTGAAAAAAATTTAGCTCAGAGAGCATTTCTTGTGTATTTCTTCTCCACTGTGTGTGGAGGTGTATCCAGCTTCCTGGAGCTCCTGGTAGTCTGATGGGTCACACAGGTATGCAGACCTGCACTCAGTGAGGTGTGTTGGGGTGTGGAGTGGTGGCTGCTTTGCTGTGCAAACACAGAGGGGGGAAGCAAGAGGAGGAGGAGGGATGGGAGAGAGGGAAGAGCTCCTGAGGGAATGGATTTTTGAACTGTGGCTTCTTGAAGAAGGAAAGGACATTCTGGGCAGAGAGGATCGCATGAAGAAAGGCAAGAACGTGTCAGGTGGCACAGCGAGTGCTCCTGGGTTTTCAGGTTTGCTGAGTTGTAGCAGCTGGGCGACATGCTGGTGGTGGAAGGGGCAGCTCATGGGAGGACTGTGTCCTGCTGAGAATCTTGTTTATCCCTTAGCGGGGAGTGAGGTCTATTCACCCCAAGGCTCTATTCTAGGATGGAGCATAAGCACATTTGCATTTTCCGAGTGTCCTCTGGTGGTTCTGCACAGAATGTATCCCAGGAGATAAGATGAGTCAGGGGCAGATATGCTGAGAGTCTGGTGCAGGGATTTCAGAGGACAGACGATGAAGGCCAGAACATAAAGAGCAAATGGCAGAAAGGATAAAGAGGAGGCCACCAACTGAGAGCAGTTTAGGAGGTAAAATTCCTTTAGTCCTCTAGGATGACAAAAATAATCCTGGGTGAATCTCTAGGTTCTTGTCTTGGATGCACTGGAATGGAGAATAAAAGAAGGAGATCCAGTTTTGGACAAGTTGAATTTGTTCTGCTGGAGGAATGTGACCAAGGGGAAGAAAACGAGCAAGCAAGTCAGCATATGAGTCTAGGGTTTAAAGGAAGTCAGAGCCAGAGATGTAGGTTTTCACATTAATTTTAATTGATAGTAGTAATACAGGGTTAGGGTCAGGGAAAAAAAAAAAAGTCCTTTTGTCCTTGCATTGTGACTGAGGGACAGACATAATATAACACAAATGAAGCTGTCATTAAAAATGTCTGGTAGATCTCCCACCCGCTTCAATCTCAATTCTCTCCTAAATAGAGATAGACTATTGTTATCTCCCTTTTCTCTCTCAATTCCCCTAGTGCATTTTGGTTTGAAATACTGCTTTGAAATTAAATAAGATTGGATTTTGAAGGGTCTTACATTTTAATGTGATACTTTAATAACTCTGAGCTGCATTTTAATGTAGCTCAGCATCTCTTCTGATGCCTCTGGGAGGGCTTCAAAATAATTTATTATTATTGTTGGTGGTGGCATTGTTATTTTATCATTAGCTCTCAGACAAAAGAGTAGAGAAAATTATTAGAAAAATCTGGATGTATTCCCTGGGCTATAAGAGGGATAACTGTAAATATCTCAGCCACAATGACGTTTTGTCTTTTCACTTGGTGCACCTGCCTTCTCTCTCCCAGAGGTTCTGCAGTTTTAGATCAGAATCAAGGTGTTACTGAGTGACACTATTCAGATAAAGTTGTTGAAACTCAGATTTTTTTAGATAATCTTCCACACCATCACCTTTCCCTGTTCCCATTCCCTTACCTTTTCTCATCAAGGAGGACAGACTTCATCTTATTTCAGAGGATCTTAGGAAACCACATTCTTGGATATTCTCATTCTGTTCCTTTGTAGTCTGTGCACATTTTCCTTAAATATTCTCATGTCAATATTGAGCTTTATGGTTATCTGTCCCTTCCTATCCTCTTCCATTTTAATATACATAGAAAATCAGTGATTCTTTTCTGGCTTCCTTGAAATTGTAAGTTTGTCTGTTTTTTGTTTGTTTGTTTGTTTTCCCTCCCATCCATTAAGGTAAAAGATATTCTAGGTCCAATCACTATGCTCCCCAAAATATACCTGCTAGACCCCCATATTGCTCTACCCACATGACCAATCACCTTTTCCATAAATAATTTTTGTACTGGGAAGTTTGCTGTCTTATACTAGGGCTCATTTAATTATCAAAAGTTCTCCTTTATGTAACAGGATAATACTGTGATACATTAACGAATGTGTTTTCTGTTCCTGGTATTTCCTGCTGCCCTCTGATAGTCTTATTTTTTCTGGTTATCAGGGGAAGAAAGAGACACCTCATCAGAATGCAGAGAAGAGGCAAGTGCGTAGTTTTCAAATTTCAGGAATTACAAAGTCTTGGTATATTTACAGAACTAAATTTGGAAAAGTTAAGAAAAAAGACTTTGTAGACTAGTTGAGGAAGGAGAGTCAGCTGGGGGGTTGAGGGAGCGTAGGTGTTGGCATTATGCTTGAAAGAAAGCTTTAGGAGGGTTTGATGAGTCCTAGAGCAAAGCAGACTGCTTCCTCAGACTTCAGTGCAGAAATGCAAGGCTCAGGTTTCTGCCTTTCTTTTAAACAGGGGTCAACAAGCGCATGAAGTTTAGTCACAGAAAAAAAGAAAAAGAACAAAGTTAAGTGTGCCTGGGTGGCTCAGCTCATTAAGTGTCCAACTCTTGGTTTCCGCTCAGTTCATAATCTCAGGGTCCTGAGATTGAGCCCCACATCAGACGCTGCACTCAGTACAGAGTCCGCTTGTTCCTTTGCTCCTCCCCTGCCTGTGCCTTCTTTCTGTCTCTAAAATAAGTAAATAAAATATTAAAAAAAAAAAGAACAAGGTTACGTTCCTTGCCCATGTGATTTGTAGAATGAAGTCATATTCACTGTCTCTGTACAGTATTGAACGCAGTAGAGGATTGCTTGGTCTGGAAGCCAGCTTGATGTGGGTTTCAGTCCCAGCTCTGCCTAACAGCCTAGCCAGGCTTCTTAATCTCTCGGGGTCTGTTTCTCTCATGTTAGTAACACCCGCCCATGGGAGTGCTTCCATGCTTAGATGGGGATGTGTGTCCGGGGGATCTAGCCCCTGCCTGGATGCTCATAAGCTCTCAGAAACAACCCCCTTCACTCAGTCCTACCTTTTGTTTGGTTTTCTCAAGACTTATAGAATATATCTGAATACTTCTTTCATGTGATAGCCTTACAGGTATTTGAAGGCCAATATCCTAAACAGGGCCAAGCTCTGTGTCTTCCGTATCTGAGAAGCAGTATCTCCTAGTGTATTCTGGAGCACGTGGTTGAATCCCAGCTAGGTCCCTTACTAGCCTGGGTAGCTTATTTAACTTGTTTGGACCTAGATTTCCTCCTTTGTGAAGTGGGGCACTAATAACTACCTTAGTGTTTGACTATAGAGGCAAATGAAGTTAGTGTATGTAAAGACTTGCAGCTGTGTGGTAGTAAGCACCTGGTCAGACAGAGACAATGCTGCTTGTTCACCTAGTTCTGTTTTATTTTCCTCTTGGAGCCAGACCAAAGCTGCATTTTCCTGCATTCGTTGCAGTTAGTTTGGGACATGCATGTGTTCTAACCGGTAGATTTCAGTGAGGGTGACAGAGTGTGGGTAGTGGAGACCAACATATTGAGATGAGGGAATCACAAGATGGTACGAGACTTGGTTCCTGAGTCACCGTTTGGAAGACAGCTACTGGATCCATCAAGGAGGCTGTGTGAGCACAAAAGAGATGTATAAAGCTGCTGAGGTTTCAGAGTTGATGTGCTACGGAGGCGTAATCTGGCCTGAGTGGATTAGTACGTATGGCTATTGTTATCATTATTATTTATTAGATGAACACCAATGGGAAGACACTGTTGAGTAGGCAGTTTTAGTAGAGGCCCTTTTAATGAAGATATTAAGAAGGAGAGAAGAGGGGATTTTATTAAGGAAACAAACAGGGTTAGGATAACTTTTCTTTTTGAAAGAGGGTTCATGTAAATTCATGTCTAGGTGATACAATTCTTTTTTTTTTTTTTTAAAGATTTTATTTATTTATTTGAGAGAGAGAGACAGTGAGAGAGAGCATGAGCGAGGAGAAGGTCAGAGAGCGAAGCAGACTCCCCATGGAGCTGGGAGCCTGATGTGGGACTCGATCCTGGGACTCCAGGATCACGCCCTGAGCCGAAGGCAGTCGTCCAACCAACTGAGCCACCCAGGCGTCCCTAGGTGATACAATTCTTAACCTTTCTTTTTCTTGCCCTGTATCCTAAAAAAGAAATTTATTTGTTTTAAATCTTCTCAAATCTTGTTGAACTTCAAGCAGGTGTGTATTCTGGAATGGTAATTAATAATATTATTAGTGACTGAATTACATGGAGGCAGAGGATAAAACCTGGGCCATCCATAAACAGGGTGAAGTGATCCTTGAGGTGAAGCCTGCAGAGTGACAAAGAGTGCTAGCCATTCTTCTGGTCTTTGCTTCCTGGGCACACCACACAAAATGGTAAATGGATTTGGTTTTTGGAACAAGTTTTCAGGTATCTTTAAACATTTACCTCAAGAAAATAGTGCTTCTGAAAATGTTTTCCTTACTGTTTCCCTCTTTTCAGTTATTAATTTTTCAGGTATTTCTCAGATTGTCATTATGAAGATGGGCAAAGAAATTCTAAAGCGTAAGAAAATTAGTATAAGTATAGTCAAGTATTAAGGTGACTTTGAGATCTAAGCAGAACAGCTTTATTTATTAATGGGAATTGATAAGTGAAAAAAAATTTGATCCATGGCATTATTGGATCAGTCGTCACATATCACATATGTTCACTTCATGTTACACTGATGCCTACTTTTGAGAAAATAAGACCATGCAAACAAATGTTTCCCAAATTTTTTTTAAACAACAACAAAAAATTTGTATAGTGCTGCATTGGAGTGGCAGATAAAATTCAGTGCCTATTTTTTTCTACAAGGAGTCGTATTTTCTGATCCTGACATTGGCGTGTTACATTGTGTGGGGAAGAAAGCATAGACCCTCCTACAATTTGCAGTTTTCAGAGATCTCCTGGTCCACTGTGGAGTGCCGTGGCAGTAGGAGCATTCATACACACCAATAATCTGGATGGAACTGATCTTAGAAATGAAGTGACAGGTTTATCTCTTTGGGGAGTGGGGGTGGCCTAGATCCAGTTTCCAGAATATCCTCTAGCATCAGGCACAAAGGAAAAGTTTGATTTTATCTCTTGTTTTACTAGAGTCAGAACTTGTGTTCTTTGTTCTTGTACACAGTTTCTGTCATGGCACAGAGGCTTTCTTGTAGCCCCCCGACCAGAGCAACTATGGTAGATGCTCCTCCTGGAGCCCTGGCAGTCCAGTGATGATGGTGATTTCTGGGGTCACGACTTAGGGATTTCGTGTGTACAAGATCCTGACAGTACCAGTAATAGCATGAGGGGTTTGAAAGGATAATCAGATCTGAACCAATTATTACCATTAGCCACAAGACAGAAGTTTAGAAAACAAACTTACTTTGAAGGGTAAGACATTGTCTTTTTGTTGCTAGGTCCAAACTACAGACACTCCCGCCCCATCTCTATTTGAAAGAATCCATCTTTGAGATTACGGAGCAGGTTCATGGAAGTGTATGATGTATTACATAAACTCTGACAAAAACTTTCTATTTGTTCAGCAGGGGTACAAATTTATCTCTGTTATATATAGTAACAGAAACCAACATGAAGTGAACAAATTTTGTTTTTAAGGAAAGCTACTATTGGAGAAAATAGAAAAGTGGGATAACGTTCTTTAAAACATAGATTTGGCTTTGTGAACAAAATAATTTTTTTTCCCCATGGCAAACTTCCTTCAATAAGAGGAGAGAGAGGAGCATTTCTTCTCTGTCACATTTAATCTGTAGCCATCTGCTGCTGTATCTCATTATGTTCTTCATGTAATTAGAGCAATTAGGATGAAGCTTGCACTATATATTGGTCTTGGAATGAGGGTTGAGCTATTTGCAGGCTTATTTTGAAAGACTGGAGATTAATGGCCTAATCTTTTAGGTAAACTGATGGAAACTGAAAAGTGTTTAAGCTGGTAAAAGAATAAGGGCAATTTTTTTTCTTATCTGTGATGTTGCCTTCTAATCACCATGGTAACTAGGTATCTCGACAAGTAAATTTTTAATAAGGTTAACTCAAAAGATGATAGAAAAGAAAGATTGTAGAAGAAAGAGAAGAGATGGACCATGTGGTGTGGAAATCATGGTGAAAAGCTCTCTGCAGAATTTCGACCCTGAGCTGGATGGAAGGAGGGAGTGGAGAAAAGGAGCAAGGAGAATGAAGAGAGACAGCATTAATCAGAGATGTGAAAAACTCTCTTAGGGAAAGCCAGTCACATGAGTGTGGTTTGAACACTGAAGAAGGGCAAAGGGAGTAGGTGCCATAACCATAATGGGAAGGGATCCTTCGGGTAGGACGCCGGTGCCACTCCACACACCTACCTGGCATTAACGAGCATTCCACATCCTGAAAGGGGCTTCTTGTAAGGGCTGACCATGCTTCCTTCCTGCTCTGCCTCCTTCTCTGCCTTCTTTGTCTTCATTACAATTGCCAATGCATTAGTAATCATTAATAATAATTAATAATAATATTATTAACATGTTGCCAGTAACTCAATTATTGCATTATTTTATTTTTATTTTTTATTTTTTTTTTATTTTATTTTTTTTATTTTTTTATTTTTTATTTTTTTTAAAGATTTTATTTATTTATTTGAGAGAGAGAGAGACAGTGAGAGAGAGCACGAGCGAGGAGAAGGTCAGAGAACGAAGCAGACTCCCCATGGAGCTGGGAGCCTGATGTGGGACTCGATCCCGGGACTCTAGGATCACGCCCTGAGCCGGAGGCAGTCCTTTAACCAACTGCGCCACCCAGGCATCCCGCATTATTTTAGATCATATATGATCTTTCTTGTCATTATTTACTCCCTTTCAACCTTCCTTTGGCCACCAAATACATTTTTATGAAGTATCATTTCATCTTTATTTCTTTTTTATTCACGTGCTTTTAGTAAAGGCTCTGTATTGCCCACAATGCCAGACTTCTTATCCTGCCATTCAGGGTCCCCCAAAGGGAGCCTGACCGATGTTACCACTCTTAGCTCTTCTGTTTGCACCTGTTCCCGGCTAGTCTCCTGTCTTCCCTCAATCAAAGTGTTTCATGTCCTGTCTCTTCTGTTGCTTCTCTGCACATGCCGTTGCACATGAAAACCCCCTTGTTTCTCTAAGTCCTAAATCCTTTAAGGTCTAACTCAGTCCCTCACTATCCTAATGATTTTCTACCACTGTAGTCTCTTACATTTACAGTCACTAGTCCTCACAGTGCTCAGAATGGTTGTGTGTATTGCAGTGGATGCAGAAAAGCTGGTAGTGATTGAACCACAGGCCTGGAGGAGTGGAAGAGATTTTAGAGATCAAGCTGACCCATCTTGTTTTGAATTTCAAATAGTTGTAGCACTGGGTCTTGGGGCGCTCACACAGACAAGTCAGCTTAAAGAAATGAGTTGAGTCTTTATTTTGTTTCTTTTTGAAATCTGCGTTCAGAGTCCTGGTATTACTGAATTCTACCATGCTCAGGCAATTGATAGAGAAAGCCATTTTCTCCACTTTCGAAGGGATTTGTCCTGGATGCATTGAATGTGTTTAGCTTCTGGGTCTGTGCCCAGTGCTGTATGCATGGAACAGTTAATTCTAGGGGCTGTCCATGCTCTACTCTATTTAGACTTGGACTCATTTATGTGTGCCAGGCCACTGCTGAGCTTGGCACATGCTGGTGGCCAGGAGAGGCCCGCTTGCCTCTGTGCATATGACAAGTGCAGCTCCTGCTGGGTAGGGCATATGCTTGGGTGAGAGATCCTGCCTGAGAGAGTATCAGAGAGAACAAAACCCTGGGAATGAGGGACTGAAAGGGAGGGTAAGAACAGAAAGAAAAGGAGGTATTGACAATAGAGGGAATAGGCATGCACCTTCTTGAAGGAGACAGCCAAAGAGAGCAGGGTTGTGATGTCTTTCACAGTATAATGCATCTTTACCTAGTTCTTAGCATCACCTGGAGGCTGCTGACTTCAATCTTTAATTAATTAATTTATGGCATGACTTGTGCCTTATCCCAACTCTGCTTGAAGAAGGTGTTAATTCTTTATTAAAGGTGTCCATATTTTAGTTCTCCAGGGGTTACTGAACTCCTTAATTTGCTTGTAGTTTATGACACTGAGACCCTGGTCTACATAACTGCAACTGTTCCATTTGTCCTTGAATTATAGCCCCCCAAGCATTCAGTGATAGCTTTTATAAATTCAATAATGCCATCTGCCTGGAATGAGTAAGATATAACCGTCCAGCTGACATCTATATTTAATGTTTTAGGCACACGGATTCTGTTGCTTCAAAACCTCAGGTTTACAAGGTGTCGGGATTTGCACAGACTATGCAATCTACCCATTCAGCACTATCCGATCTAAAAAATGTAAACTTTCTTGCCTTCATGGAGCTTCTGTTTTATAGCAGGGAGAGACAGACAGTCAACACTGAGCATGATAAATACAATGTGTAGTATGTTAGGAGGTGATAAGTACACTGGGAACCAGAAAACCTGAGAATAGTGAGAGAGTGACTTACAAATATGTGAATGGGACTATAGTTTAATATTTTCCATTTGAATATATATATAAGCCTCATATTTAAACTAATGTAATTTGAAGAGACTGTGCCTTTTCATAGATTTAGATTATAGGACCATGAGGAGTCAGGCATTCTAGATCTTAGAGGAGTGATTGGCCATTTAGTCCTGGCCATTAATCTGGCCATTTGGGGCTGGAGACAAGGATAGGAATAAACTGAAAAATCCCTGGTCTAAATCAAAGTTTAGTGAGAAGAAGCTCCAAAGGAGAGAAAACACTGAATTCCCTCTTTCTGTTCTCATGGACTTGGGATTTCTCCTTAAAGATAGAAATGCGGGGGCACCTGGGTGGCTCAGTGGGTTGGGCCTGCCTTCGGCTCGGGTCATGATCTCAGGGTCCTGGGATCGAGTCCCGCGTGGGGCTCTCTGCTCAGCAGGGGCCTGCTTCCCTTCCCCTCTCTCTGCCTGCCTCTCTGCCTACTGTGATCTCTCTCTGTCAAATAAATGAATAAAATCTTTAAAAAAAAAAGATAGAAATGCGATGTGGTCCATATACACTATGGAGTATTATGCCTCCATCAGAGAGATGAATACCCAACTTTTGTAGCAACATGAACTGGACTGGAAGAAATTATGCCGAGTGAAATAAGTCAAGCAGAGAGAGTCAGTTATCATATGTTTTCACTTATTTGTGGAGCATAACAAATATCATGGAGGACAAGGGGAGTTAGAGAGAAGGGAGTTGGGGGAAATTGGAAGGGGAGGTGAACCATGAGAGACTATGGACTCTGAAAAACAATCTGAGGGGTTTGAAGCGGTGGGGGGTGGGAGGTCAGGGTACCAGGTGGTGGGTATTATAGAGGGCACAGATTGCGTGGAGCACTGGGTTTGGTACAAAAACAAGGAATACTGTTATGATAAAAATAAAAAAAATATTTTGTTATTTGAAAAAAAAAAGAAATGCATCTTGTTCTAGTATTTGTCTTCAGTGTACAACAAGCATAATTTGAGTTTTAGGTGGCTTTGACAAAATATCTTATTGAAGAGATTTAAATGTTATTTGGGGAACACGTTATTTTATACATGCCATTCTTCACGCGTTTTATTTATACACTAAATGCTCACTTGTCAGGGACGGCCTAAAAGAGTGGTGAGTGGAGAAAGGGCAGGTTTTCTTCATCTACTCACTATCCTTTCACATCTTTTATTTCACTTTATTTATTTATTTATTTCTTCTAGTCATTCCTTTTTAGGATAATCAGTGTTACTGATATGAAGAAATGTATCTCAGAATTAAGATCAAACAACAGGGCCTGACATAATTCTGGATTTTTGATGTTCTGTTTTTCATGTGCACACATAAACCTTAAATGTTTTCCTTTGGGTATTTATTACTGAATTTTCACTCCCTGAAGTTTGTTAATCTGACTGACGCCGACCTAATAATTTATAATGCGAGTATCTTTCTCTGCTCTACGCTCTCTGCTCCTATCGACACAGCATGCCCTAAGTGCCCGTAGTATCATTCGGTCTTTCCAGTGCTTTTTGCCCTTTAGCACAGTGAGTGACGACTCCTCACATGTCTTCTGGTTATCACTGGGGCACAAAGTTAGTTAGTGAGGGAGCAGGAGGTGCATCTGTCTGTTCCAAGCCCCACCGAGCAGCCTTGGGCTTTGGACGCCTGTGTACAGCTGGGCCCAGCACTTGCTGGTGTCAGCATTACCGCTGCTGTTCTGCTTCTGCAGCCTGAGTGCTGCCGAGACACCGTGGCATTATGCTCTGTCTGTTTCTCAAAGAATACGCAGCCTAGGTACCTGTTTGTACAAAAGACGGGACCATTTAGTAGAGAAGTGTGAATGGAAGGGTGTATTTTGGTCTTTGAAAATTTTAAATACTCTCTTTTAAAAGTCCAGTTGTGCTTTCCCTTTCGTAAACTATGTGAAATCCAATAGTATTTGAAAACCATAGTAGTGAGTGTGTTACTGAGAAACCTCTCTGTCCCTGTAGTACCAGCTCCTAGAATACATCTTGAGTCCTTTTTGCTAGTATTTAAAAAACTGGCCCTTTTTGCTAGCTTTTTGCTAGTATTTAAAATATCAGAGTACTTTCGATGATTTAAAGTCATCACCTTGAACCAGAAAAACCTATGTGAATGTAATTCAAATCAAATTTAGAACCTTTCCTTTCTAAATTGGCTTCTGTTTTGATAATTCCACTATTTTTCTTATTGCAAAGACTGGAAATGCTGGATTGCTTTTATTTTTTATTTTTTGCTTTTTTATTCAGTATCCTCTACTTCTGTCAAGCATTCCTGATGGTTTATTATTTTAGTATCTCCAAGCTTACCCATTTTATTCTCTATTCCCAAAGATCCCCTGGTTCAGGTCCTCTTTACCTCCTACCTAATTTGATGTGAGAATGTTTGAGATATTAACCAGTTTTTTCTTATATTCCCTTTGTCTAATTTGGTGGTCTGAATGATTTTTCAAGGAAAAGACAAACATTCTAATCCCCTACCATGAAGGAATCCACAAATTCTTGTGAATTTTAGAAGTTAAGTCCCAGGCATAAAGGGAATTGGTCTGGAGGATTCCAAGTCAGTCTTCCTATCCTCAGAAGTCTCGGGTTTCGAATGGTGGCTCTGTTAAGAGAACAGGACAGATGGCCATGGGAACTCTCTGTCTGGTTGGTCCTGAGAGAGCTTTGCTGGTTTCAACTGCAAGGATTACTTAGGGCAGCAAGGAGATGCCTGCATGGTGGAAGGGCATGGATGTCACCCAGAGAGAGCCAGACTTGCAGGAGGCTTGTGGAGGAAGAAGCGAATGAGGGAAGGATCTGGAGGGACCAGCTCATGGAAGAGCTTCAGATGTTTGCAGGGATAAATGACCCCAACCCCTCCTGAACCTACACCCTCTAAATCTAGCATTTTGTAATCTTCTGTTACTTAGATGTAACCCTTGAGAAAGAGGAAGCCAGAAATTGGTTGAGATTACCTTGAATTGACTATAATTTAGTTTTTACTGTTAGTAGAATGGGAGCCTTAAAATGGAAATTAAGCACGATTATACAGAACTAAGCTGTGATTTCTTCTACATATAAGTTTGTGCTTTGCAGGGGTACCCTTTGCACTTGTTCCTTTCCAGGGCTGCCTTTCCAATCTTGCTGCTCTTGGTGGAGGAATCTACCATGGCAATTCGTGGTGCATGACCTGGATATCCAGATTCTTTGTAGTCAGACTCTGCCTTGTTGTTTCCCACTGGTCTCCCGGACTCGAACCTCTCACTTAGAAAGTCCACTTTCCTCACCAGCCCATCAGCCTCCTGTCTGCCAGATGACTTCCCAGCTTCCCACCCAGCCGTTCTCTCTTTGCTTGTATTTTTCCTCCTTACTTATATTCAGACAGGGATGGCCCCCCTTCTCTTTCTTTGCTGGTCTAAATCCTACACTTCTTCAAGGTTCAGCCCAGATTATGCTACCTTTTTTTTTTTTTTTAAAGATTTTATTTATTTATTTGACAGACAGAGATCACAAGTAGGCAGTGAGGCAGGCAGAGAGAGAGGAAGGGAAGCAGGCTCCCTGCTGAGCAGAAAGCCCAATGTTGGGCTTGATCCCAGGACACTGGGATCATGACCCGAGCCAAAGGCAGAGGCTTTAACCCACTGAGCCACCCAGGTGTCCCCGATTATGCTACTTTTTAAAAACCTCTATTTTCAGAATCATAATGGTGTTGGTTTAAAAAAAAATTACAATGCCACTCAGCACTTAGTTACGTAGAGTTATTTGTTTCTTGGTTTTTGTTCTGCAGCCATTAGTTTTAGGGTTTTTTTAATCCAACTAGATGATAAGCTTCTTAGGAATATGGGCCATGCACCCATATTTTTCTTACATTCTCTAGAATGCTAGCACATGGTGGGCATAGAGTAGATAATGAAAGATTATTCATTAATTAATAAGCTAGAAACCATTGTTATTTACATTATGTAGGAGATGAATTTTATCTTTATCTGTTTTATTCTTTATATATTTCTGTATCCCTTCCACTCTGGTAGTTAAAGAAACAAGCAGTGGGTGGATGTACTGTGCATGTCTCTGAAAAGTAAAACAAAGCTGATTTCCTCTATTTTTGGAAAGCTTGATGGTGCTCATTTTTCAAGTGTCACTTAAAAATGGGTAGCTCAATAAGTACTCTGTGTATTTCTAATGCAGTGGTGTACTTTGGAAGAAAGGCCTTTGGAATATAGACCTTGCAGGTTTAGCATCTTTAGTTAACACTTACTCCAAGTTATTGAAAGGATAAAGAAAGCTAATGATCTGTCTTATTTAATTTTTTTAGTTATGAAACATTATCTGATATTAGAGTCCCCATTTGACACAACTTTAATAAACAGTTTTGTCACAGATTTTAGTTCTGTGTTTCACACATTTTCTTGAAAGGAACTCAGCTGTTTTCCTGCTCTGTTCTGTAGTTTCTTTCTTATTTGATATTGGCTTGTCATAGAAGGTCCTCCTTCGTTAGGTTTTAGAGAGGCTGGATCTTCTTTTCCCATATTATTTCCCTGGCTATAATGATCCCTTGAAGGCCCAGGGCAGGCAGAGAACCTGGGGAAGGAAGGAGCTGAAACCTGAGAGGCTTCAGGTGCCCAGGGATGCTATCCTGTTCCTCTGTCCTCCCCTCCCCCAACAATACATTGGTTTTCCGCTGTGCCACTGCAGAACATAGAACCCATTTTGCAGAAGGAGGTCCTATGTCTCTTTTTGGGAATGACCTATAAAACATGTATCCTTTTTCATATATAAAAATATATAGTACATCTAATATTTTTAAATCCTGAAATGGTCCCTTACAAGTAATTTGAACTTTGTAATATTCTGCTTTTAAGGCAATCTTATCAGAGGTGCTTTTTTATTAAGCTCTCAAAAAATTACACAAAACACACACACACACACACACTTTCATACTGGAAAGTCTGTCACAGGTTATTAGAGAGGGTGTCCTTATTGTGGGAATAATAAGAAAGAACAGGCATTGGGGCACCTGGGTGGCTCAGATGGTTAAGCGTCTGCCTTCAGCTCGGGTCATGATCCCAGGGTTGTGGGATCGAGCCCCGCATCAGACTTTCTGCTCAGCGGGAAACCTGCTTCTCCCTCTCCCTCTCCTGATGCTTGTGTTCCCTCTCTCTCTCTCTCTCTCTGTCATATAAATAAATAAAACCTTTAAAAAAAAAAGAACAGGCATTAACTTTGGGGGGGGGAATCCTTTCCTCATTCAGTGGTGCTGCTTGCCAATGCATAATCAAAAAGTAAATAGAAAAACTTCTACGAAGAAAAAGCAGTACAACTCTATTTGTTCACTTGCTTGCTCGTTCATTTATTTATTTCACGTGTTTCAGTAAATGCCGATGAGAAAAAGGCACCTGGTGCTTGAGACAAAATGCCTAGGGGGCCTTTCTGGAGGGGTCTTTAAGGCTGTGCTGTCTTAGTGGAGACCTGGAAAGTTAGGAGGAATTAGAGAGTGAATGAGGTGAGGAAGGTGGATACTGCTGGGCACATTGGAGGCCCTAAGGACTGGACCTGCAGCACAGCAACTGAGGGTAAGAATAGCAGGAGAGGGAGGCAGCTGCCCTTAGAAATGCTCATATTTAATTTTTAAAAGATGATTTGGGGGTTCATATTTGACAAATAGCTGTGGCAAGTGAAATGGTTTGTTAGGCACAATTTGCTGAAGCAGTAGATTCCTATGTAGTCATACCGAACGCCTCACAGAGTCTGTGAAGGAAGACCACAGGAGAAATGTAACACAGATCCTACTGTGATCGGTGCCTTTTAGAGATTTTTCCTCTTTTACTGACAAATAATGAGTGGAATACCTCGGTATTCACTTGACAGATTTCATTCTTATGTATAGTTGTCTTTTTGATTTGGCATTCCCCTGTGTTTAGGAACCTTTAAAACTCATCTTACCTCACTAAGAATATGAGAGTATACTGAGTTAGAGACCGCCTTCAGTCCTGAGTTAACTTCGGAGCATGCATCTTTTTCTTCTTTGTTCTCCTTTCCCTGCCTTGACTTCTCTGTTTGGTGGGATCACCGAGGGTGGTGGGCACAGCTGTCTCTTCCACGTGTGGTGCCCTGTTAGTGTCTCCCGTGCGGGTACAACCCTGTGCACCCAGGGATGTCTGGGAATGCAAGTCAGACAAAGGGACAGGAATCCTGGGCTGGCTTGGGTAAGCTGAGGGATGTCTGGTTTATGAAGGGATAAATTGGATAGAAAGGGCAGGAGGTGGCATGTTATTTTTCAGTTGACTATCTTAAATCTGAATCTGGTCCTTATTCATGTAATCTGGCTGCTTTTGATTTGAACAAATATGTAATCTTTGATATACTGTCTTAATGCTCCCTCTGTACTGACCTGAGTCTGGAAATCCTTACATACGTCATGGGAGATAACATGATACAGAGGTGAAAGGTGCCTTTTTAATTCTGTTCCTCTAGGAAGCACATTGCCAGATGCTTGATAAAGAAAGGGGAAGGAAGGTCAGATGTCTTTTGGTAGACTTACCCAATCATTTCTGATTTTTAACTGTATAGAATATAATTAAGATAAATCAAATAACTCAGTCTGAAGGTGCTGTGGTATAGGGAAAGCAACGTGCAGTCAGGGGCTTTTTAACACCTTTGCTCTTCCACAAAGTAGCTTCATGATTTTGGACTGAATACTTAGCTTTTCTGAGCTGTTTCCTCACGTGTGCAATGGAGATGGCAATACCTGCTTCATTAAGGTCCTTTGTGAGCATATTAGGATAACATGCCTGGCATGGGGTACATGGTCCCTAACCTTCAAATGAATTTATGATTTAATTGCTCAGCACATATGTGTGCAAGGTTAAGTATGCTGGTGAGCTATCCCTGGCCCCTGCCTTCCAGCCCTTTATAGTTCACTAGTTTTAAGACCAGCCCTCTTCGAGTTGCTCCATTTGTTGTTGGAAAAGCACCAGTGGTGCCATTTCTGCTCCATGCTTTGAATCAGTGGCCAGACCGGTGGTCATTCTCAGGGTCCTGCATCAGACGGTGGACCACGTGACAGGAAGCTCACTGTATCGCCGCCCTGCTGGACCACCCGTGATCAGGGAGTGTGAGAATTGTCCTGGTTTGGCTGCTACCCAGGCTGGTGATGCGGGGGTGTGTCCACCAGAATCAGGAAGGGTGGAAGACAGCCCGCACAACCACATAGCAGTCCCTCACCTTGTGGATGTTGTTTGGGGAAGACCATGATGAGCTCGAACATGGGGCTTGGAGAGGTAAAATTTACCAAGAGGGGAGGCTTCTGATACTGCTTTTGTATTACTCGTGCTGCATTTTGTGTAAAAAAGGAGATAGTGTTTTGGTGCGCTGAAATGGGTTCAGGTTATATTGTATCATACTTGTTTCTTGGATTGGCTACTACTGCAGTTCTGTCCATGAAATTCCTCTTACTTTTCTATTTTATTATCCTTTCTGTGACCTTCTTCTTCCCCTTCCTTAATCTTCTGCTGCAAACTTTTCTACACCCACAACTCATCCCCTCAGTGGCTGAGGATAAAGTGAGTTGGCCTTTCCCCATCTTTCTTCCATCTCTCTAAAATGATGCTTCTGTTGCTATGCAGTAACATGTTCCTGGGTGCTTTAATTCTAAACATCTATACTTTTTTCAGGAATCTTAGCGGATATAGGAAAGTATAAAGAGAAAATAAAAATTATTCACAGTGCTAGCACTTAGAGGTCCTGGCTGTTAAAGTTTTGGCATATCCTTTCTGTCTCTTAAAAAATTATTTAGTTAACATTTGGATTTTCAGTGCAACTCATATAGATTTGCTACTTTTAGAAAGTAACACTGACATATTTATGTATGATCTCTAATAGTCTGGGACTATTTTTCCTCAAGAATTATAATTACTTCGGGCGCGTGGGTGGCTCAATGGGTTAAGCCTCTGCCTTCGGCTCAGGTCATGGTCTCAGGGTCCTGGGATCGAGCCCTGCATCGGGCTCTCTGCTCAGCAGGGAGCCTGCTTCCCTTCCTTTCTCTCTCTCTGCCTGCTTCTCTGCCTACCTGTGATCTCTGTCTCTCAAATAAATAAATAAAATCTTTAAAAAAAAAGAACTACAATTAGTTCAATAGGAAAGGGCTTTATTTATTTATTTTTAAAGATTTAAAAAATTTAGAGAGAGAGGGAGAGAGAGAAAGAGAAAATGCATGCATGGGGGTGAGAAGCAGAAGGAGAGAATCTTCAGGCAGACTTTCTGAGTGCAGAGCTCTATTTGGAGTTGGTCTCATGACCCATGAGATCATGACCTGAGCAGATACCAAGAGTCCAGTACTTAACCAACTGAGCCACCCAGGCACCCCTGTTGTTGTGGTGGTGGTGGTTTTAAAGCTCATTTGTGTAAGATTGCTGTGAACATGAGCCTTGAGTCATTTTTGAGCCCCCCCCCACCCAAAAAAAGAAGAAAAGAAAAAAGAGTAGGAATGAGAAGAGAGAGGGGTTCTTTCATTTGGTAATTTATGGCCCATATTAGATGTTCAACAGTTTCTTTTCTTTCTCTTTTCTCTTACTTTCCCCTCTTTTATTTTTTTACTCTCCCTTTCAGCTTATGAATTTAGCTAAGGAATGGGGTCCCATCAGACTCTGGGTTGCCTTGGCTTCTTAGAAGAAGTACTGATTCATCAAAATCGGAGACTCCTTTCCTGAGGATATCTTCGTCCTTGAAAATTATATACCAAAATGTGTTTATATGTGGGCCTTTCTGGGAAGAGAATTGGTCCATGAGTTTTATCAGATTTTCAAATGATTCCGTTGCCAGAAAAAAGGTTCAAGATTTGAATCTAAGATCTGTTGTGGCTTAGTCTTGAAATTATTGACCACTCTGGACAAGGCACATAACCTCTCTGAAAAGTGGAGGAATTACTTGGGCACAGTGGACATGGGAATTGTTTAAAAAAAAAAGAAATTAAGTTTATGACAAATTGATATTACTGTCAGAAAATATCAGGGGATGACTTACTGCCAATCTGAACCATGTGAACTATTGTTACTATATTCTGAGGCTAGCTGTAAGCTGTGGGATTTGGGTAACAAATAAATACAGACTGAATTCGCTAGTGGTATAGATTTGGGTAGACTGTAAGGAAACATTTTTAAAATTATTTATTTATTTATTTGACAGAGATAGCGAGAGAGAGAGAGAGAATGAGAGAGGGAACACAAGCAGGGAGAGTGGGATAGAGAGAAGCAGGCTTCCTGCCGAGCAGGGAGCCCAATTTGGGACTCAGTCCCAGGACCCCAGAATCATGACCTGAGCCAAAGGCAGACACTTAACGACTGAGCCACCCAGGCGCCCCTAAGGAAACTTTTTTTTTTTAAAGATTTTATTTATTTGACAGAGAGATCACAAGCAGGCAGAGAGGCAGACAGAGAGAGAGAGGGAGAAGCAGGCTCCCCGCTGAGCAGAGAGCCCGATGCGGGGCTCGATCCCAGGACCCTGAGATCATGACCTGAGCCGAAGGCAGTGGCTTAACCCACTGAGCCACCCAGGCGCCCCAGGAAACTTTTTTTTATAAATAATTTCAAACACAAGAATGAGTTTGTGTAATCTCTTCTATAAACCCTCATAAAGTGGATTATATTTTTATTTGACATGGTTTAAAGTGATCTTGTTTGCAGTTAAAATAGGTTAGATTACTATGAAAGAGCCCATATGCTCAGAGGCTAAAAAAAAAAAAATAACAATACCCTACTAGCTACTTAAAAGTTTAATATGTTTTTCTTTGCATTTGCACCTCCTCCCCTTGCCCTGCTTTTCTTCCTGCCAGTAATTTGTGTATCTGCTCTAATGTGTGTATGTACCTTAAGCTAGTATTTTCAAGACATCTCTACAGCCTGTGACATACTGGTGGGACACCTTCTACCTTGACCTCCTTCCTTTCCTCCTTAGTTCTGTCTATTCTTCAGCCTTCTGACTTGTACTCATTATCTGTGTGTGTATGTGTGCGCGCCCGTGTGCGCACACACACACACGTGCAGTAACTGTTTATGGAACGCTGTGGTTAATACACAGTCATAGATACAACACATCTAGCTTTTTAACTTCTCCTCCACTTTCTTGCTGTTTTATTTAAAAATACCAGAGCAAACATGCTAACCCAGAATGTTACCCCATTTAATGATACCCCAGGACCATCTTTCCCAAGATAATCCAATGTTTAGGATGCTACAGATGACTCACGAGGAAATAACCAAAGGAACTCAAGTGAAATGAGCAGACCATTTAGGCTCTGGGTGGGGGCTGGGGAGGTGTTAGAGTGATTTTAGTAAATGGTATATGGAAGGCTGAAGTACATGGTTTCTCAAGGATCTTTCTGACTCCAGTATTCTGAGACCTAAAAAGTGTTGCCCTCGTTCCTGATAACAGATGATCCAAGCTGCTCTTTTAAGTATTTATCAGCATTTTTGTATCTTCTTTCTGTTCAAATGTTTACCCGTTAAAAACAACACTGAAAACAAAAGGTTTCTGTGCATAATGGAGTTCAGCATACTCCTGACCCGGGAAGCTTGGCGGGAGGCCCATCATAAGACTGTCACCAGTCAATTAAAGTCAATATCAATTAAGGAATATTAATTAAAATTGTAGACTCCCTAAGGGGAAAAACATTGATTCTCTGTCTCTGTTTATGATAAAACCGTTGACTCTTTATTTCTATATATAGATGAACAAAAATACAGCTTTTTCCCCCCTCCACCCAAATGAAAGATGGTAACGTGGAGTATTTGGAAGGTATCTAGTAATAGTAATGTAGCGCTTTTAGCATGCATGACTTTTTTAGCACCTCAATACCACCAAGCAGAACTGTTTCTTTTTTGATCTCATTTTACATAGTTTCCCTGCCCCCAGTCCCCATCTCTAGGGGTGCCCTAGCTACTACGTTCAGACATAGTCCTCCTACACGGCTGGAGCACTTCCTCCACAGAGTGATCGTTGTCAGAATGATGGGACCACATAATCACAATGGATTCATGTCAATGAAAAGCAAAAATCTTATCTGTGCGCTGAGTACTTCTGGTTATTTTATGTTTATCAGGTAATGTCTGACTTCTGGGTGGATATTAACAATCTTTGCTTAAGCATCCTGTTTTCAGATAGAGAGAAACTATTGGACTATAGAATGGCAGAGGTAGACTGAGTAATGAAGAGCATGTAGACCAGGGGTCCTCAAATGTAAGCCTGTATTAGAACGATCTGGGGAGCTCATTCAAGACACCGTGCCTTGTTTTTTTACTTCCTGAGATTCTGATTTGAATGTCTAATGTAGGGTCTTTGAATCAGCAATTTTAAACAGATGCCTCAGATAATCCTGGTGTGTGATAGGCAGGGGCCTCCTTGTATAGGTCCCCGAAGCCCTGGGGGTCCCAACACCTAGAGTTGGGTATGTGGCATGGTAATTATGCAGATTTAAGTTTCAGCAAAGAGGCCAGAGTGGGAACTGCTTTTATAAAGATCACTGAACACCTCCTGATTGCCAAACGTAGGCACATTGGCTTTCAGGTTTCATAATAAATTGACTTAAACTTGCAAATTGACTTTATAGTTTTTTCACCTATGTTTATTTCTTCTTGCCCCTCACCCTTGGTACTTGTCTTCTCTCAGCAGTCACTCCTTCTTGCTCTCTTTCCCTAGTGCCCTTTCCTCTGTCTACCCCTAAATGTGGCAGTACCATGATGTTCTGGCTTTTTTTTTAAATTTTTAATTTTTTAAATTAACATATAATATATTATTAGCCCCAGGGGTACAAGCCTATGAATCATCAGGTTTATATACTTCACAGCACTCACCATAGCACACACCCTCCTCAATGTCCATAACCCCACCACCCTCTCCCTAACCCCCTCCCCTGGCAACCCTCAGTTTGTTTTATGAGATTAGGAGTCTCTTATGGTTTGTCTCTCTCCCGATCCCATCTTGTTTAATTTATTCTTCTCCTATCCCCAAAGCCTCCCCATATTGCATCTACACTTCCTCATATCAGGGAGATCATATGATAGTTGTCTTTCTCTGATTGACTCATTTCACTAAGCATGATACCCTCTAGTTCCATCCATGTCATCGCAAATGGCAAGATTTCATTTCTTTTGATGGCTGCATAGTATTCCACTGTGTATATATACCACATCTTCTTTACCCATTCCTCTGCTGATGGACATCTAGGATTTTTCCATAGTTTGGCTATTGTGGACATTGCTGCTATAAACATTCGGGCGTACGTGCCCCTTTGGATCACTACATTTGTATCTTTAGGGTAAATACCCAGTAGTGCAATTGCTGGGTCATAGGGTAGCTCTATTTTCAACTTTTTGAGGAACCTCCATGCTGTTTTCCAGAGTGATTGCACCAGCTTGCATTCCTACCAACAGTGTAGGAGGGTTCCCCTTTCTCCTCATCCTTGCCAGCATCTGTCATTTCCTGACTTGTTAATTTTAGCCATTCTGACTGGTGTGAGGTAGAAGTTCTGGCTTTTAATTTTTGTGTTGTACTTGACTGATCTTCTGTTCAGTTTCATGATTTCACTGGCCCACTTGTCTGTGTCTTGTAGAGCTTGCTCTTTTCCTGCATTTCCAGCTACCTACTGGGCATTTTTATCTGCTTGTCCTTCGGAACCTTCAAACTCAGTGTCTATAATTGAGTCCAAATCACTTTTTCCCAGACATTTCCTCCACCTGTATTTCCTATTTTAGTAAATGGTCCCACCAGTGGCTTACCCAGAGTACTAGACAACTGGAGAAACACCCCCCTTTTCTATTTGAGAAAACTGTTGTCAGTAATAATCATGAAATGAAAGAAATAGTAGTCATGACCAGAAGATAAATTTTTCTTACTGAAATTGTGTACATATAATCAAACCAGTAACAAAATAAATCAATGTTACAATACAAAAAGGAAAAACTTGTAACTTAGAGTGATGTAATTGAGTGGATGTAATAAGTGAGTGGATGTAATAAGTGAGTGGATGTAATGAGAGTGGTTGTAATGAGAAGAGGAGGGGAAAACATGTGAAGAAGCACTTCCGAAAGAGTGAACCTCACAAGGGCTGAAATGAGAGCTGAAATGATTCAGGTGTGTTTCTTCTGTTGCAACCACTATGCTCATTCAGTTTATGGAGAATCTACTCTTCAAACCCAGGACTGTGTAGTTGGAGACAGAAGTTCACTGGAAGTGAGCCCCAGTCCTCGCAGACAAACACGAATTGGAGGCCAGACCCTAGATTCCATAAATGTAAATCACTTGTAATTTATGATTTCTGTGAAATAACTTCCAAGTAGAATACCCATGCTTATTAAAGGTTAAGAAATTTAAAAAATGTGCCAACTCTAAGTTTACGTATCTATTACTAAACCTTAATAGTCACTGTTGCACTTGTTTAGAATTTAGACCAACACATTTTTTTTTTTTGGAGAATAATTTATCAGTGACATTGTTTAGAATTGCTGGTTCATGGTAACAAGAAGACAACTGGATTTTAGTCTGCTTTATTCTTATTTTTAAGTTGATGATGTAAACAGCACACCCCATTTTGTCAGATTCAGCCCTATGCCCTTACCATACCACTGGGTCCTGCCATTCACACATTTACCTCAAGCTGGGAGCCCAAGAATAATTTTTAACATTTCTTTTCTTTTTTGTTTATGGAGGGTTTTTTTTTGCTTTTTGTTTTTTGTTTTTGTTTTTCCTCTGACGACTTCATGATATGGTTAATTCACTATTTTGGAGACTTCTCCTTTTTGCTAAAGGGAGCATTTTGGGCAAATCTGCCTTTATCACTTTATCACTTTAAATATATAGCTTTTTTTTGAGGTATCATTTATAAATAGTAATCTTGACTCTTTTTTTAGTGGACAGTACAGTGAGTTTTGAGAATTGAGGATGGTGTGGAAGCATGAAAGAGCCTGTGACCCTGCAGAAGCTCTGTATGGGAGCCCAGAGGTCTGTGTGTGCAGGACTTCATGGCCAGAGGCAGCTGTCTGGGACCACAGGCCGGGAGGGGTGCCAGCAAGCAGGCCCCACAAAGCCTAGGACCAGCCACAGCTCAACAGGAACCAGTCCAAGGAAGAGAGCCACTGTAGCTGACAAGAGCAGGGATGTCCAGGGGACGTTGTCTGGGTCGGAGGGATCTCGTGAGCCCCATCCTGTATCGTCTCCCTTACTCTTCCTGGATAAAGGTGGGAATGGGATGGCAGAGAGCTCCCAGAGACTGTCCTAAAGACACTCAGTCTTCCGGAGTGATCATGTCATAAGCCGGCAGTTCTGGCAGGTCAGATTTTGAATAGGTAAATGTTTAAGCTGAAGCCTTGTTTAAACTAGAAGAGATTGAAATATTGCTGATGGGGCTCCTGAGGGTGATTAAATCAGCTATAGAAATGAAAGAGGCTGCATTTTCTTTGCCCAACTGAATGTTTCAAAAATAAATCTGTGTTATTTACCACAGAAAATAACCCTTGCCAAAAATAGATTTGTAATGTCACCCTGTGACAATAGGAGTAATATGATAAATGCATGGGAAAAAAATTCAGAAATAAGGTATACCAACAGTCTTTATTTCTTTTTTTTTTTTTAAAGATTTTATTTATTTGACAGAGAGAGATTACAAGTAGGCAGAGAGGCAGGCAGAGAGAGAGGAGGAAGCAGGCTCCCTGCTGAGCAGAGAGCCCGATGCGGGACTCGATCCCAGGACCCTGAGATCATGACCTGAGCCGAAGGCAGCGGCTCAACCCACTGAGCCACCCAGGCGCCCCAGTCTTTATTTCTGAGTGGTAACTTTACATGTGATTTTTATTTTCTTTTTCTATTTTTGTGTTTTTTCCCCTTAAATTGTCTGAGATAAATTATATGCTTTGTAGCTAGGAGGAAGAAATGCTATTAAAAATAGAAATTAATCAGTGAGCAAAAACTAATAATTTCTTTATTAGATGTACATGCATATGACACAGCCTTATGGTATACATTTTACATGTAAATATTTGATACAGTACATTTTTGGAATTTTATATTTTGCTTTTTGTCACCTAATATCATAAAGGATCATTTCCCCTTTTCCCTAAATACGTTTTAAAATTTTTTAAAAAGGATTTTATTTATTTATTTGAGAGAGAGCAAGAGCACGAGCAGGGGGAGGAGCAGAGGGAGAAACAGACTGCCCACTTAGTGTGGAGCCTGATGTGGGTCTGTATCCCAGCACCCTGAGATCATGACCTGAGCCAAAATCAAGAGTCAGATGCTTAACCTACTGAGCCACGCAGGTGCCCCCTAAATGTGTTTTTAATTAAAAAAAAAAAAAAAGCTGTGAATAGTTTGTTGATGAATCATTTCTCTGTTGTTGGACATCTAGGTTGTTTTAAAAATATCACCATTTTAGGGACTCCTGGGTGGCTCAGTTGTTAAGCATCTGCCTTCAGCTCAGGTCATGATCCCAGGGTTCTGGGCTCGAGTGCCACATCTGGATCCCTGCTCAACAGGGGGCCTGCTTCTCCCTCTCCCACTCCCACTCCCCCTGCTTGTGTTCTCTCTCTCACTGTGCCTCTCTCTGTCAAATAAATTTTTTAAAAAATCACCATTTTAAGTAATTCTGTAATATACATAATTCTTTGTAAATCTTTGCATGTTTTTTCAAAAATGTAAATTTATTTTGTGACTTTTATTCCAATTCCTGTTAACAGTTTAAAGTCTTACCATGAAAAATTGTGGGTTTTTGTATATGTGTGTGTGGTTTTTTTTAAAGGTTTTTAAATTTTATTTTTATTTAAACTCAGTTAGCCAACATTTAGTACATCATTAGTTTCAGATGTAGTGTTTAATAATTCATCAGTTGTGTATAACACCCAGTGCTCATCACATTGCATGCCTTCCTTGATGCCCATCACCCAATTACCCTATCCTGCCACTCACCACCCCTCCAGCAACCCTCGTTTATTTCCTATAGTTAAGAGTCTCTCCTGGTTTTTCTCCCTCTTTGATGACTTCCTATTCAGTTTTCCCTACATTCCTCTATGGTTCTCTGCACTGTTCCTTATATTCCACATTATGAGCGAAACCATGTGTTAAAAGTCTTTCTTTGACTGACTTATTCACTCAACATACTACCCTCCAGTTCCATCCATATCAATATGAATGGTGGCTTTCATATTACTCAGCCTTTCTGATGGCTGAGTAATATTCCATTGTATATATATACCACATCTTCTTTATCCATTCATCTGTTGATGGACATCTGTGCTCTTTTCACAGTGTGGCTATTGTGGATATTGTTCCTATGAACTTTGGGATGCAGGTGCCCCTTCAGATCACTAAATCTTTGTGGTAAATATCTAGTAGTGTAATTTTTGGGTTGTAAGGGTATCTCTACTTTTAATTTGAGGAAATTTCATACTGTTTTCCAGAGTGGCTATGCCAGTTTGCATTTTAATTCTTTAATTTCCTGGTTGACCCGTTCATTCTTTAGTAGGATATTCTTTGACCTACAAATGTTTGAGTTCCTTCCAAATTTTCCTCTTGTGATTGAGTTCAAGTTTCAAAGCATTGTGGTCTGAAAATAGGCAGGGAATAATCCCAATCTTTTGGTACCTAGGTAGACCTGATTTATGACCCAGTATGTGATCTCTTCTGGAGAATGTTCAATGTGCACTCAAGAAAAATGTGTATTTTCTTGCTTTAGGATGGAATGCTCTCTATATATCTTTGATGTCCATCTGATCCTGTATATCATTCAAAGCCTTTCTTTCCTTTTGATCTTTGGCTTATATGATCTGTCCATTGCTGTGAGTGGGCTGTTGAAGCCCCCTACTATTACCAATGTATTTGTAGTATTATCAGTGTGTTTCTTTAATTTGGTTATTAATTCATTTACATAATTGAGTGCTCCCAAATTAGGAGTATAAATATTTATAATTGTTAGATATTCTTGCTGGATGGGCCCTTTAAGTATGTTACAGTGTCCCTTTTTATCCCTTACGGCAGTCTTTGCTTTAAAATCTAATTTGTCTGATGTGAGGATTGCTACCCCAGCTTTCTTTCTTTTTTTTTATTTATTTTTTATTTTTTATTTTTTAAAAGATTTTATTTATTTATTTGACAGACAGAGATCACACATAGGCAGAGAGGCAGGCAGAGAGAGAGAGAGGAGGAAGCAGGCTCCCTATGGAGCAGAGAGCCCGGCGTGGAGCTCGATCCCAGGACCCTGGGATCATGACCTGAGCCGAAGGCAGAGGCTTTAACCCACTGAGCCACCCAGGCGCCCCACCCAGCTTTCTTTTGATGCCCATTAACATGATATATTGTTCCCCACATCCTCACTTTCAAGCTGGAGTTATCTTCAGGTCTTAAATGAGTCTCTTATAGATGGCCTATGGATGGGTCTTGCCTTTTAATCCAATCCGGTACCTGGTATCTTTTGACTGGGGGCATTTAGCCCATTTACATTCAGGGTAACTATTGAAAGTTAAGAATTTAGTGCCATTGTAGTACCTGTAAAATCACTGTTTCTATGTATTGTCTCTATTCCTTTCTGGTCTGTATTACTTCTGGATTCTCTCTTCATTTACAGGTCCCCTTTAATATTTCTAGCAGGGCTGGTTTAGTGATCATAAATTCTTTTAGTCTCTGTTTGTCCTGGAAGCTCTTTATCTCTCCTTCTATTCTCAAGCAGACTCCCCACTAAGCATGGAGCCCTACATGGGGCTCTATCTCACAACCTTGAGATCATGACCTGGCCTGAAACCAAGAGCCCGATGCATAACTGACTGAGCCACACAGGTATCTTTTTTGGTGTGTTTCCAAAATGGGCTTGAAAAATTAAACTTTTTTTCCTTTTAAAGCACCTTTCTTGGATGTGAAGTTAATAGCTGTAAACATTCATATGCAAAGTATTTTAAGTTGAAGGCAAACAGCAGGAGATCACTGTCAAGTAATATTTTCTTAAATTCCCCCAGCGACTTTTCCATTTACTGTAACTAGTAAGATCATAGATACATTTACTTTAATGACATTAGTGATGAGTATATTTAACAGTTTACAACAGTCCAAGGTTTCCTTTATTTTTTTTCAATTCAAGTAAGAAACTAGATTGATTTTATTTTTTCTTGTAGTTGAAACATAACATGCACCCAAATTTCCTTTAAACAAAAACGATTCTCTTCCATTATTATAACTTTAACAAAAATGGTTTTTAAAATCCACTCACTAAATGCCAACCATGATTGTTGCATTTGAAAGTACATGTTTAAATCAGTCTGAATCCCGATGTCATACATCGTTAAGTAAGAATTTGGCCATCCCTGAAGATTGCTGTATTCCTTGTAACAGTGCCGTATTCTGTAACTTAAAATACCAATAACACCCACCTTGAAAAGCCAGAAGAGGAATCCAGCTATGAATCTTAGGAGTATCACCAACAACCAGCTAAAGAGTATGGTGATAGTTAGACCAGTGAGAATCCAATACCAACTTGTTGCTTCATCTTCATTTATTTTCATTCCAATTGCTTTTGCATCTAGGATTTTATCAATACGATTTGTAGCTGCCCTGAGTTCTACAGCATTTCTCGTCCTTCCACTTCCATTTTCAAGTGTCTTATTTTCTACTGTCAAAATGCCATTTTTATTAAAGAAGTCAGGGAGACGTCTTTGGAGAAATGGTTTGCTTGGAAAAATCACAGTTGGACAATCATCATTCAGTAAAAACTTGTGTGAGAGTCTTTGCAGCTTAACAAAAGTAGACCTGCAGAACTAGCTGTGGTATATCCAACAGTTCTTGTTTGTTCTATATGTAAATTGTGTTTCCACGTATGTTAAATTTTTTCTGGGCACTTGGAGACACAGATCTGTGTGGTAGGGCACTGTGTGGTAGGGCACCGCAGAGGGACTGGCGCAGTTGGATAAGTTAAAGTGAAACAAAATGACTTTGTTTTCATTTGGTGAGAACTTTTGGCCATAAAAGTGGTCTTTGCTATCTGTAGGCTAGGCCATTCTCCTGAATTGCCATGTATCCAGGCAACAAGTCCTAAAAGACTATAGCCAGTAATGAACAGTATGGAGATTATGCAGCACAGAACATCTGTATGCCTTCTTTTGGGAACAGGCCCCATGAAATTCAGATTAAATGTCTTTGGATCAACATGGGTCTCATCCTACAAATAAGTGTCTGGTGGTTCTTCGTCACTCATTAAGAGGCTCCTCTCTTCAGAAGAAGGCCTAAATCACTGCAAAGTTGAGTTTCTTAGAAAGGAATCTCCAAGTGTAGAGGCAGGTCCTATCTTCCACATTTTGTAGGTAAGAAAATGTGGTTCGTGGAGGTTCGAGAACTTGTACACAGCTTCCAGGACTTACATGCAGCACTTGTGACTCAGTAGCAGGCCGTTCCCTGAGTTTGAATCCTGGTGTAGCTCATGCACTGGGCTGCTAGAACACCCACTCAGGGTCCCACACAGATCAGGTTCAGCTACTTGCTGTTGGCAAGATCCAAAGGCAGAGAGATGAGTGGTAGTGAAACAAGAAATGAGTCTATTTCAGTGAGGCCAGCCCTGGGAAGACAGTGGACTAGCATCTCCAAGACTGTCTCCTGTAAACCTTTGCTTCCTTGTTTGTTTCCTTGGAATAGGTAGATTCCTTGAAATGGTATGACTAGGCCATACCTTTCTAGTACATTTTCAAAGTACTAGATATCAGACAGTTTTAATTTCAGTGATCCTTTGGGAGACTTGACAAAGGATTGGGCTACATTACCTGAATATCACCTTTTCATTCCACACATTTGTTATTAATAAGAACAGCAACAATTAAAACACACACATGCATACCCCCTCGCCCCCCAGCTATTTTATCTACCCATCAGGGCTTCCTCAACCTTACTCTCCTAAAAATTTAGGACACCTATTCTCTGTTTGTTCTCTTTGAGGAGACACTTTTCACTCTTCATGGGACTTGCTTTCCTGTGAATTCAACAAAGACAACAATCCAGGAATGACGGTGCTAGTAACTTTGCATGGCCATGTTATCCCAGGATGTTACTTCTTACCTATTGTTCCATCAGGATTAATTCTTGTTTCAGGATTAATTCATGTTTCTCAGAGGGAATTAGTGCTCTTTCCTCTGTCTGGAGTATGGTCCTACTTCCTTGCTGTTTGATTATCCTCCTTCCTGTCCAGGTCTCACTTAGGATTCAGACTAGTCATACATAGTCTTTCCCTTTGAGTTAAGCCATGTCAGGTTCATCCTTCTCTCACATCCAATAACATAATGTAATCTAAATCAGGAATCTTTCTTGGTGGCTTAGGTCTTCTATAAGCAAAGACCTGTGGCCTGCAGTTCTTGGCAGAGAACATCAAAAATGGATCCCTGTTTAGAGAACAATCTATGTATGCTGAAGGTCTGGGAGGCTGTCTGTACTTCAGGCCTGATCTAGGCAGCTCCTCCAGAGTGCATTCTTTTTTTTTTTTTTAAGATTTTATTTATTTATTTGACAGAGAGAAATCACAAGTAGACAGAGAGGCAGGCAGAGAGAGAGGAGGAAGCAGGCTCCCTGCTGAGCAGAGAGCCCGATGTGGGACTCGATCCCAGGACTCTGAGATCATGACCTGAGCCGAAGGCAGCGGCTTAACCCACTGAGCCACCCAGGCGCCCCCAGAGTGCATTCTTTAACGTCCAATGAAATTTGGTGTGTCCAACTTTATTTATTGGTAAAACAATTTGTCTCCTGCACACATAATTTGCAGGTGCCTCTGTAGTTCATAGCATCCAGCAGAAGTAAAATTGCTGGGAGCCAAGAGGGCATTAGCTTTCGGAATGTATGAAATAGGATGACAACTTCGGTTAATGCAGTCTCATTTGCTTTTTTTTTTGTGTTCCTCATAACATTTAACTCAATGCTAAGGACAAAATTTGCCCTTAATAAAATATCTCTTCCTCGTTCATCTACATTTCTATTTTATTTTATTATAATAATAATGCCTTTCATGATAATTATGTGTTGAAGAACATCTATTATAAAATATACTCATTAATCCTTTAGGTCACTGGCTGAACTTGTCATTATCTGAGCTTTTTACTCCCTGCAATTAAATATAGTGTTCTTCATTTGTAATTCGTTCCAGTGGCAGAAGCAGTCATAATGACCAGATGTTTGTATTTCTTGATGTTACTGTAGTGAATTTGCATGTATCCCCTAGTAATGGTTTTCTTTATCTTGCTGCTTCTAAATTCATCTTTGTTTTTTCCCAATGACTAAGGAAAGTTGGAGGCAAATGAAATGCATGACCAGAAGATTCCTGGCCACAGTCCTCATATAAGTCATCTCTGAGTACATCATGATAAAGTAGGGAAAGGGAGAGCTGAAACTACTAAATTTAGTCACGAAACAGGCCCACATTCTGCCTTGTGTCTCCCTCTAAAGCATGAATGGTGGCCACAGTCATGGTAATTATGATGGTTTCTGGGTTCTGGTTCCCTGCCACATTTGCCAACTTTGATTTATTTCTCTTTCTCCTTTATAAAGGAACAACAGTGGCATTCATTATTGGCAATGTTAACTGTGAACTTTAACCCTCCCTTGAGTGTGACTTTGAGTTTTTTAAAGGTCTTCTGTGAATTATTATAGAGACTGTGGCAGCAATGTCTGTGATTCTAAGAAATACAAGAAAAGATATGATTTAAAGAATAAGTAGTATTAAGTTTAGGTTTTCCTTTTTCTTCTGAATTTCTCGTTTTGGATTTCAGCACCTTTGAATTTGGAGGAGGGGGTGTGCAGCTTGTTCTGTTAATGTCTTCCTAGTCAAAGTGGAAATATGTAACAGGCTCAGTAGCTCCAAGAGAATAGGAAAGATAAGAAAATTTAAAGGTTGATGTCTTTTCTTGGAGATAAAGAGAGGAATGCTGGTTCTTTGACCCTTGCTCACAACAGTATAAAAAAAAAAAAAAGCTGTCTCTTTATTTTAGCCTGTAACCTTTGCTAGTGATTGGCTGTTGTTTAGAAGTAGTAGCTCATTTCACCCCTTAAAACAAGGGTGAACAGGAGACTAGTAATTACTTTGAAGAACTTATGTTTGAAATATGTTGCTTGTGAGGGTAGTGATGATTGGAAGACGAAAGTTAGCCTGCAAGCAGTGGAGATCCCGGTGATGAAGTACATGCGTGGGTTCTGGAACCAGGCTTTTTGTATTCAAAATTTGGCTCCAGCATTTATTAGCAGTAAGTCAGCAAATTATTTCATCCTCTGTGTCTCACTTTCCTTAGTTGTTAGAGAAAATAGTGTGTAATCATAGAACTTATATAAAGGTCGTAAAGAATGAGCTGATACATATGAAGAATTTAGAACAAGAAATGTTAGATGTGATGGTCAACTGGTGAATACCCTGTCTAGAAGCATTTAATTTACATTAAAAGTAAAAATGCTGTGATCACCAAACTCAACACATTTGTCAGCCAGGTTTGGTCCACGTATCACCAGTTTGCAGCCCCTGGTGTGAGGAATCCATACATGAGAAGTAGTTTAGCTCTATGAAAAGACTAAGAATCTAAAACTGTGCTACCCCGTATGTTGGCCATTAGCCTTATGTGGATATTTAAATTTGTTAATTAAGATTAAGGTCCTGTTCCTTGGTTACACAAACTACAGGTCAGGTGCTTCTTAATAGTCACATGTGGCTAGTGGCTACCATAATGGATAGTGCAAATATGGAACATTTCCATCATTACAGAAAGCTACATCATACAGAGCTGATCTAGTGGTTTATAAAAATACTCACTCATAGCTGTCTACCAACTTACGTATATCTTGGTGTGGGTTTGGGCAGAGCTATTTCCCTGCTTGACCTACAGCTGTTAATCTACTCTCTAGCAGCAGCTTACACAGTTGTTTTTTAAGTCTTTAAAAAGAAAAGAAAAGAAAAGAAAAACTCTTTGGTGACTCTAGGGTCCTGGTACTAGGTGAATCTGCAGTTTGAGGAGAAAATTCCAGAAGGGAATAATAAGGATGGTTTCCCCCACTAAGCTTTAAGGGCTATGTTATTAGTGCCTTTCTAGGGATGATGGAGAAAATTGACTTGGAGTGTATATATGTTTGCATGTGTGTATTTTCCCCACTAAAAAAATACATCAATGTGAAACTTTAACTTTACATATTCTTTACTGAATATATAAACTGTGTATTGCGTTCTAAATTTTTTTATGATAATGCTGTATCTCATGGTGGCAGTCAATATCTTCTATTGCTAGAATAATGCTTTATCATGTATAATGGGAAATAGCATATTTTTGATCATAGAATGGTGATTTGAAGAATTTTCACTGTTATGACTTAACTGGAGGAAGCTTAGGATGGTGATGGGATGATGTAACAGATCAATTCCCTTAGCACTGTTTATGTTAGTGGATGGCATTGTATCTCTCTTTCCATTCATGGGAGAGCCCATGTGTTTCTCCTTAAACAGAGAAATAATAGAGCATAGTGGGAGTGTGTGTATGTGCTGGTGACATCAGATATTATATGCGTCATGGGGAATTAACCCATTTTCTCTGAAAAATCTGTATTTCCATTCCTGACTTAATAAAAGTAGGGCGAATTCTTTATATTTTCTCTCTTTCTTAAGCTTTTGCATTGGTAACTGTACCCCTCACCTCCCTAACTTGATGAATATAATTTATTCCAAGTCTTGAGTTTGAGGACTCTGATCAACTTTTAGTGGTAAATTAATTTCAGATTACTTAGTGAAATAAAAAATGAATGCATTCCTTCTCCCAGAGGTGAAGTACGAAAAGGCGTGTACTTGAGATGTGAACATTTTTTCTGTATGTGTGTTATATTTCAAAAATTTCATATTAAAACATGAAGTTATAGCTAATTTTATCTCATTTATAAGAGGTAGGTGCATTTACTTCTGGCATATAGTCTTTCTTGCTCACCCATCAATTTAAAGAACATTTATTGTTCTTTAATTTTGTCTCTGAGTATAGCAGTAATAACTTATAAATTTTATTTGCTTTATTACATAAATTTCTCATATAAGCATTTAGAGCTATAAATGTCCCTTTAAGTACTAGTTTAACTGCATCCCAAATATTTCAAGATTATAGAGAAAAACACCAATGGCACTTTGTGGCAAAGCCAGGGGTTCATTCAGAGCTGACCCAGTTAAGCCATCATTGCCATGGGGGAGGCCCCTAGCCCTAATGATACTTATTTGAGGCCCCCTGGAGAAAGAAATTTATAAATATGAGCAGGTTAGAGAGATATACTTCTCCCTGAAGTATAGGTAGTAACCTCCAAAAGACTCCCAACAAACAAATGCTTTGATATGTCCATAGGGAGAGGTAACAAAGTACTGAATTAGAGGTCTACAATTTGACTCAATTGGAAAGCCAAAGTGTCCTAGAAGAATTGATGTAACAAAAAGATAAAAAGGCACTTACTGACTTTTGCAATTCTACTACATGGGTTCTGACTTTAACATCAGCTGAACTGTATCTCTGTGGCCTTTCTTAATTGACACTAGGGCTCAGATTATAGTTATATCTGAGAATCCAAATAAATTTAAACAAGGTTATCCTGTACATGGGGGTCCTACTACATTTTAATAAGTTAGCCCTGCACTCAACAAAGTAAGTACCAAATATAAAACAGAGAATAGGAATGCCGTATTTTAACCATTTAAACTATTGTCTGATAAAATTTCCCATGTTCATAGCATTTATTGCCCTAAAATACCCCATAATCGGCATAGGTGTTCTGTCCCAGTGGGTAATAAATTAAACTTCATCTTTGGCACTTACAATAGGCTTGGAAAAATAGGACTCCCTTGACCGCCTCCCTACCCCATGATTAAAAGAGTTAATATTGCACAATGTAAATTGAAATAGAGCCTTTAAGAATTAAAACCCATATATAAGACTTTTATAGAAAAGGGGTAATTATTTCTACTCCTTCTGCATTTAACAGGACAATTTGACCTGTTCTTAAACTTGGAAAGAAAGAATAGTGCCAAGGAGTGGATTACCACAAATTTCTTGCAATAATCTTACCCATTAAGGGCACTTCCCAATATTATTGAAATTGCTGACACCATCTAATCAGCAACTGGCAGTACTTAAATCACAGATTTTGCTGAGATGTTCTGTTCAAAGCCTATTTTAACAGCCTTTTGGGTGAGTTTGCCTATATCTTTGAAGGAAAATGATATGCCTCTACGCAGCTATTCATGGAGTACCTCAATAGTCCTACTATTGCATCCAGTCTTTCTAGGCAAGATCTTAATCAGATCCAGCTTTCTCCAGAAGCACAAGAGTGACATCACACTGGTGACACTCTTCTCCAGGGAGACTCCCATAACAGACTCACTCAGGACATACTAATAATATTCACAAAGGACATGCACCATTGCCCCACACACAGAGGAGGGCCTTGCTACCTTTGTTAAATTACTGAAAATTGTTTGACAAGCTGGGAGCCACTCTGTCCCTAATAATGTCGAGAAACAGCTGATGACCCTTTTAGCACCCACAGATGTTAAAATGGGCTCAGTCTTTCAGGTCTTTTTGGCTTTGAGAGACAGCATATTTTACGTTGATGAATTTTACTTACCCCGGTTTATGCTATGACTTGCAAACCAGCCTCTCTCTAATGGGACTCTATACACCACAAGGCTCTAACATCTATCCAAATTGTAATACAGTAGCACTTCCATGGGTGTCCCTCTTCCCTCCCTAAGATTCTTTTTTTTTTTTTTTTTTTTACTACAGAGGTTTTAGCAACTTCCTCTCATGCCTCCTATCATCTTTGGATCACCCATAATGACCACAGTTTGTTGTAGACCTTTGATGTAATCTTCTGCCTTTGTGGGCGCCACTCTGTTTGCCATTAGATACTGAGATGTCCTGGACATAGAGACTCTCCTGGGCCCCAGGCCTATGGTCCTGTGCTGTGTCTCAGCCTGTAGTGTCTCCAGCACCTCAACAGCTCTGCTCTCCTGAGCTGGATAGAACTGTGCCCTTTGTATGCCACCAAGTCTTCTGCTAAAGAGTTAAAGGAACTCCTAACCTCTTTGGTTAGGTTTATTCCTATGTATCTTAGAGTTTTTGGTGCAGTTGTACGAAGGATTGAGTCCTTGATTTTTCTTTCTGCTGCTTCATTACTAGTATATGGAAATAGAGCAGATTTCTTTTTTCTGAGGATTATATATTTTTAAATTAATCTCTGCATCCAGTGTGGAGCTCAGACTCACAACACCAGGATCAAGAGTCCCATGCTCCACTGACTGAGCCATCTGGGCATCCTTGGAAATGCAACAGATTTCTGTACATTGATTTTGTATCCTGTGACTTTACCGAAGTCACGTATCAGTTCTAGCAATTTGGGGGGGGGATGTTTCTATATAGAGTATCATGTCAACTGCAAATAGTGAAAGTTTGACTTCTGCCTTGCTGATTTGGATGCCTTTTATTTCTTTTTGTTTCCTGATTGCTGAGGCTAGGACTTCCCGAACTGTGCTAAATAACAGGGGGGAGAGAGCACATGTCTGTTTTGTTCCTGACCATAGGGGAAAAGTTCTCAGTTTTCCCTCATTGAGTGTGATGTTAGCTGTGGGTTTTTTGTATGTGGCAATTATAATGTTGAGATATGGTCCCTCTAATCCTGCTGTGTTCAGGATTTTTTTTTTTAAAGATTTTTATTTATTTATTTGACAGAGATCACAAGTAGGCAGAGAGATAGGCAGGGGGGCGGGGGAAACAGGCTCCCTGCTGAGCAGAGAGCCCGATGTGGGGTTGGATCCCGGGACCCTGGGATCATGACCTGAGCCAAAGGCAGAGGCTTTAACCCACTGAGCCACCCAGGTGCCCCTGTGTTCAGGATTTTTGTCTTGAATGGATGTTGTACCTTGTCAAATGGTTTTTCTGCATCTATGTAAAGGACCATATAGTTATTCATCTTTCTTTTATTAATGTGATGTATTACGTTGATTGGTTTGGGAACATTGGGCAACTTTCTTATCCTGTTTCAGTAATGCCATCAAACTCATTCAGTGGTATATGCTTTAAAAGTGTGTTATGCTTCATTTATATAATTATCAGATGATATTTTCACTACAATCATACTTTTACTTCTAATTCTTAAACAGCTTGTAAATTACTTGTAGGTTTTCTGCAGAAGTTATACTTCAGATTACCACCTTCAGTTGTATAAGCTATTGTACATAATTTGGATATTTTATGCTTTACATGTTTTTATCTAATTTAAATCACAATATTTCACTGGCTTAAAAATATATTTGCTTTTTTTTATACAGTGGGTTAAATTTATCACAAATAGGATATCCTGGCAATAATTGTAACCAAGTATCTTTTAGGTATTTTTCCTATGGCAGAGTAAATTTTTAAAGCTCTTGAATTTGTTAAAGCTCATGCAGAAACATTGCCACCAATGTTTGATTTTCTAATATAGAGAATATTAATTGAATTTTCATTTGGATCGTGACATAAAGTATTAGAAGGTAGGGATAAAAAACATAGATAATTGAAATTATTTAAATCACCAGTTGCAATTTCACTTATATGATTTCAACTTCTTTTCATCCAGAAAATTTAAAGTAGCCAAGTCTTCTAGAAATTATTAGAATGAATTGATTTCACAGTCATTTTCTTTTTCTCCATCCTCCACCATTTGGTAAGTGTTTAAATGAGTAGAAGAATGAATAACAATGGAAAAGATAAGCAGATATTTCAGGCTTCCTATTCATAAATATTTGAGATTTATTCCTGGGTGTTTGAGTTTCTATCCTTTGTACAACAGATCTGATATGGTGAAAATAACACTCAGTTGGGAATTAAGGACTGACAGTGTTTCCAGACCAATGATTTCCCTGTTGTGGGGGAAAGTTTTTTCATTTATGAAATAAAGGTATTGGATTAGATGATATTTAAGGTCACTTCACACTCTTTCAACATTCTGAAAAGCTCCAGATAAAAAAGCAAGCAAACATTAAAATGATATCTCGGGGTGCCTGGGTGGCTCAGTCGATTCAGCCTCTGATTCTTGATTGTGGCTCAGGTCATGATCTTGGGGTCTTGAGATTGAGCCCTGTCTCAAGCCCCATGCTGAACCTGGAGCCTGCTTAAGATTCCCTCTCTCTCTCTCTGCCTGCCCCCTTGTGCCCCACCCCCGTTCTCTTGTACGCTCTTTCTTCCTTAAAAATAAATTGTTGTAGACCACTATTTTATTTGGAAGCTAAGTCACTAAATGCACCACCTGAATACTGGATTGGATAGAGGGTATCACTTTACTTTTTGTCAAAACTCATAGATATTTACTAAATTGGGTGTGTGTGTGTGCTCATGCACGCATGTATTTTCAGACCATAGTCGCATCTCTGTTACAGAGCCAGCAGAGATAGAGCTTTGTCTAATAGTGCTTGCCATTAGATACTGGTATGTGAGCATCTGGAGAGACTGTTCCTGCCAGCTCCTAATCAAAAGTAGGAAATGTTTATTTTAAGTAGAACAACTAGTGAATTTTAAATTGAGCTGCTTATCTGATTCAATCTCATCTTCAGTAATTTCTGTGTGTTTTACATGCATATACATATACCTTGATATGTAGTGTTAGAATGGTCATTAATAGTGTGGGAGAGTCCTCATAACTGAGGAGTGCATTACTCCCATTTCTGGATAGTTTAAACCTCTGTCTTCAATGTCATCTTCCTCTTTATTGATCACTTCTGTAGAAGATGAGGTGGTGGTCCCCACTGGAATCTGGCTTTAACGGAGAAGGGGAGGTGAGGGAAGCAAATTGTTACTTTGAGGATATTTTCATTAGGAAACTGGGATAAAGAGAACAGACCTGTGACCTCTCACTTCTTCTTTTGGGGGAAAAAATGAAAATATGAAAAAAAAATACTTAACCCTTTGAAAATCATGGGTAATGTGGTTATCTTTCTGTTCTCATAGTCCTCATAGTTGGATGCCTCTGAAGTTGGTAGTTTATTCTTTGGAAGCCATTTTGCACCTAGTAGTCTCTTTTCATGTGGCTGAGTCTGCAAACTACAGACAGCTTTGAAGAGCCATGGAATTGTCTGAAGAGAATAAATCAGAATTTTATGAGATTCTCTCTCTCTAGTTCATAGGGTGCTGAGAGAGTGGCCTTCTGGGGATCAGGACATGAGATGGCCTGCGTTGTACAAAGAACAGTAGTCAGAGTCTATGGCTCCTGCTGCTTCTGGTCTCCAGTTGGAAGATATTTGGGGAGAGGAGAAAAGGATTGAACTTTAAAAGTCATTTGGAAGGAACACATTATTGATACTGTACAAGTTGTTATACCTTAAATCTGATAGTGCTTTACACTTTTCAAAGCCCTTTAACTCAGAAATTACTGGAAACACATATTTTATCATACACAGCTTTTGTTTTCATTGTGGCTAGAGTGGGGCTGGGTAAGTTTCATTTTGGGACCATCAGTTAGACTCTTGTGGGAAGCTGCTAATATTTTGCACAAAAGTGGCTGCTATGTGGAAAGTTCTATCTGTCCTGCCTGTTGTCTCCAGTTCATTACCATTTTTTCTTGTGCCAAAGAAAACATCCCTCTACCAGTCTGTCTGGGCTTCTTCTGAACATCAGTTTGATCAAAATTCAACTGATATACTCTCTGAACCTGAGACCATTTTGGAAAAACTCATAGGCAAATGGGAGAAACAGACCCTCCACCCCTTCAGATAACAGAGCCCTGGGGCTCTAGATCAGACTTGCCTCGTCCATTCGCCCCCTGAGCCCAGTGGCTCAGTCACAGACTGCTAGCTAGCCTGAACTCCCATGTTATTTTCCCTGAGACTTGAGGAAGATTCACCTGTCTGTTCACAGGTCAGCGTATCAGAAGTAACCAAATGTATTAGAGAAATCCTCTCAAATTAAAGACAAACTTCACAGTCTAGACTTCACCCTGAGAGAAGTAGAAGTGGGTATCTCTTGCATAACATTTATCACCGTTGTGTTTAATTGATTAACAGCTCTATTTCCATTAGATTATTGGTTCCATGAGGGTAGAAACTATGTCACTTGTGTTTGTCCCTCTTACCCTGGCCTGGCCTTTGTTAAGCTGCCTGGATTAAAGAATGTAAAATCCAGTAGACCTGAGCACATATAAGCCTGTGGACTGAGGGAGAAGCAAACAGTGAGAGTCTCAGTGCTCCCCAGCCCCCGCCCCCAGCCATTGCCTCTTCCTTCTGTCCTCCCACCTGTCCTCCACTGCCCACTACACACACACACCAGTACTCTGGCCTCACTTACCTTCCCATTTCTGGAAAGAAGTATTTTCTTTTTCATTAAGTTATTAACAATATACTTGTTATCAAAATGTTTTTCCCCATTTCTCCTCCACTTAAAACCCATTGTACCCATATTCCTTATTGCCTGTTGTTTCCCCGTATTTTAATAAAGGGAGCCATAAAAACGTATCTTCATGTGACTTCAAATTACTAGATGTAAATAAACAAATTCAGGCCATAACAACATTTCACCATTTAATAAGAGAACTGAGGCCACCATAATATGTAATAAATAATTCAGCAGTGAACATCGCAAAATTGCCCACTGGGGTGGCCTTCTGACTTCTGGTGTAAGCTTCCAACAGGTGTTTAGCGCCTTCTGAGGTAATGACTAGGCACCCAGAGGTTAGGAACAGAAACAGTGGTATCTGTAATACTTGTTCCTTCACAAGAGCGAGTCTTGGCGGGGAATACTCATTCATCTGATGTCATGGCCATCTGAAACCTAAGAGCCACTTTTCCTATCTGTAAAGCAGTGCTGTGGGGTACTGTGCTTTCCTCATGAAACTGCTCCCTCATGCCTGTTTGTTTGCTGAAACTCTTCATTTGGAAATATATGTTTTATGCATATTTGTTGATCCTGTAGTTACACATCAAAGTTAAGTAAAAACAGGGGAACAGTGACCAAAAACTAGGGTAAATAGTATCTGAAAAGAGACTGTCGTCCTGGCTTGCTGCTTTTACCTGGTAGAAGAGTCCTTGTGGGTGGAATGGCCCTTTCTAGTTTTAAACTTTTCCCCAGAAGTATAACATACAATGGGCACAAGATTGTAATCTTGTAACATTACCATTGTAAAGAGTTCTTCTGCAGCAAACACTGTGAAATCTGGTAGGCTTCAAAAGGTACATTGAATCTATTGTAAAGTGCTATATAATTGTTAACAAATGTTAGTGTTATAGAAAAATAACAAGTGTACTATGCTTGTTTCATTCTGGTTTTTAGTGAGTTAGTCTTCAACAGCAATATAAGATTTCAGAGGAATATGTGATTAAAAAAATTACTGAGTTCAATTTTGCAGGATTTATATTTAAGTGAGTATATGTAAGACATGTATATTTTTTAATCTTCCCTTCTGTTTCTTGCCACTGCAGTTCGATGGTTGCTATGGAGAAGGTTATGGTAGGGACAAGCATCAGAAGGTTAAAAGTCTTCCTGCGCCTGGCATGGAAATAACAGTCCTTCCCTCCCACCCCCGCCCCAGCCAGCATCTCTTTACTGGCTCCCCCCTCATGTAACAGTCTCCCTACAGCAGTGGCGCGCTGAAGGGAGGGCGGCTTGGTGCGCTATTTAAAACATACGGAGGAGCTGATTCTCCTTTTTTGATTTTCAGCTTTGTCACTTTATCATCTTAGTATGGGCACAGAACGGAAGGAAAGATGTAGACGTACTCAGGTGATCGTCAACTCAGAACATTTCTGGTTTGTGGGAGTGGGTTTTTTCCTTTTGTTTTCTTTGTGTGTTTAAAATTTGTATTCTTTATTTGCTGCTAGGAGGGAGGAAAAGCTTAGAGAAAGGACCTGCTGTAGAACAGTTGGGATTTGGTTAATCTGCTTAGAGATAACGTTAATCGGTGGATCAGATGCTGTCAACAATACAGGGCCTTCTATCCCCATCATGGTCCCCATTCTTCTCTTGCTTATTCTTCCTGTACTATCTTTGGTGTCATTTAGATTTATATTTTCACTTCTTATCAATTATTTGTTTTCTAATGTTTCTTTTATATTTTTCTGTCACATTTCATTTTTGAATTTCGCTTCTGCTTTGTCATAGGAAAGTCTTTTGGCCTTTTACATGGTGGGGGCGTGGAGAGTATAAACATGTACTCACCCACATACCTAAAGTTATCTCTTAACTTAAACATATGCTGAACTCCATAGAGCTCTCAATAATTTTTTTAAAACTCAGAGCTGTGGGTATGCATCAAAATAAGTGTATGACCATAATTTTCCTGAGAAGTTTCCTGCCACTGGCACAATTATAGGAATGTAGGTGAATACATACTAACTGCTTTCTTCTCTTCTCTGTTTCTTATTTAGTACTGTTTTGGGTTATTTTCCTGAGATCAGATTTAATTACTCTTCTTTAAAAACTTCCTTTTTGCCAGGCATTGAATGTATACATGTATAGTTCTTTTTTTGCTTTCATTCAGTAAAAATTTTTCTATTATTATTTTTATTATGTTATGTTAGTTACCATACAGTACATCATTAGTTTTTGATGTAGCGTTCTGGGGTTCCTTATTTACGTATAACACCCAGTGCTCCATGCAATATGAATGTATACATCTTCAACAGTCTTGGGAGGTAGATGTTTTTATTATTTCTATAAAAATGCCAAAATGCAAAAGATCCAAGTGTTTAGGTAGTGTGCACAAGTTTACACAAAATTACACAAGTAGTAAGTAGTGGCCCCTGGATTCCAAGTCCTGAGCCCTTTCCACTATCATTAGGAAGCTGTATAGGGTAAATGTTCGCAAGGCCCTGGGTCAGGCTGGACATTGGTTTGAATCCCAGTTTTATGTAGGAACATTTTTTTTTTAACACTTGGGCCTTGGTGTCCTCATATATAAAATATGATTAATCATCATATCACTTTCCAGTCGTATTTGTTACTAAACTAAAAGAGAGTGCTTAGAAGTATATTTGGTACATAAATTCTTGATGAATATTATCCAATACATATTGGACATTTACTGCATTATGGTCATTGTGTGCAGGGACCTGGGCATACTTAGAATCTGGTGAAAAAGACCTATGCTAAGAGACTATAAAGTCTTATCACAGTTTAAAGGAAGTATGTGGAGGCATGTAAAGGAGAAATGTAACCTGTTTTGGATCAGGGAAATTTTGAAGTGTAAAGGATAGGTAGGAATTAGAAGGGTATGTGGGTCTAACAGGGGAGAGAACTTTAAGCTGGAGAAACAGCTATCAATCCAGGAGAGCCCAGTGTATTCTCAGACCTGAGAAAGGTCCACTATGGAAGGAAGTCATGTAAGACTGACTAGAGAGACAGGCAGAGACCAGGTTAAGCAGAGTTTGGAAGGTCATGGAATGTACTCCAGAGCATTGGGTCAGTGTATAATTATGAGGCCCTATTATCTCTCTGCTTTCTCAGATTAGTAAGAGCTTCTAACAGAATAGCTAACAAACTTCCTATTTCCACATTTTTAAAAATTGAAGTGTAATTGACATAACATTATATTAGTTTCAGGTGTACAATGTCATGGTTGGATATTTGTGTATTGCCAAATGATCACCAGAGTGAGTCCAGTTAATATCTCTTACCACATATAGTTGTGATTTTTTTTTTCTAGAGATGAGAACTTCCAAAATTCACTCTCATTGTTTCAAATATGCAGTACAATATTATTAACTATAGTCACCATGCTGTATATTACAACCCCATGACATTCATTTTATAACTGGAAATTTGTGCCTTCTGTAACCCTTTCATCCTTTCTGCTCATCTACTCCTCTCTTGTCCCTACCACCTCAGGTAACCACCAGTCTGTTCTCTACATCCATGAGCTCAATTTTTTGTTTGTTTGCTTTTAATTTCCACATATAGATGAGATCGTATGGTATTTATCTTTTTCTTTCTGACTTATTTAACTTAGCATGGTGTTCTCAGGGTCCATGTATGTTGTCCAAATGGCAAGATTTCATTCTTTCTATCTGTCTGTATTTATCTATATCTGTGTATGTATGTGTATATCTATCTACCTATGTATCTATCTACATACTTTAGAGAGAAAGAGAGCACAAATGGTGCAGAGGGAGAGGGAAAGAACTCCAAGCAGATTCTATGCCCAGCACAGAGCCTGATGCAGGGCTCTATATCACTACCCCAAGATCATGACCTGAGCCAAAACCAAGAGTTGGATGCTCAACTGATGGAACCACTCAGACACCCCAAGATATAATTCTTTTTTATGGCCAAATACTATTCCATTACACACACACACACACACACACACACACACACACCACTTTTTCTTTATCCATTCATTGTTTGATGGACATTTGTTTCCATGTCTTGGCTCTTACAAGCAATGCTACTGTGAACATGGGGGTGCACGTATCTTTTCAAATTAGTGTTTTCATTTTCCTTGGATAAATTTCCTTGGATAAATTTCAATTTCCTTGGATAAACTGCTAGATCATTTCTAATTTTTTTTAAAGATTTGATTTATTTATTTGACAGAGAGAGATCTCAAGTAGACAGAGAGGCAGGCAGAGAGAGAGAGAGGGAAGCAGGCTCCCTGCTGAGCAGAGAGCCCGATGTGGGACTCGATCCCAGGACCCTGAGATCATGACCTGAGCTGAAGGCAGCAGCCTAACCCACTGAGCCACCCAGGCGCCCTATTTCTAATTTTTTTGAGGAAACTCCATACTATTTTCCATGTGGCTGCACCAATTTACATTCCCACCTGCAATGCACAAGTGTTTCCTTCCCACCCCCCAGCATCTTGGCCAACACTTATTATTTGTCTTCGTGGTAATAGCCATTCTAACAGATGTGAGGTAATATCTCCTTGTTTTATTTTTTTAAATTTTATTTATTTATTTGACAGAGAGAGAGTATAAGTAGACAGAGAAGCAGGCAGAGCAAGAGGGAGAAACAGGCTCTCCACCAAGCAGGGAGCCTGAGGTAGGGCTTGATTCCAGGATGCTGGGATTGTGACTTGAGCTGATGGCAGACTCTTAATGATTGAACCATCCAGGTGCCCCTTTCCTTGTGGTTTTGACTTGCATTTCCCACTATCAGTGATGTTGAACATCTTTTCACGTACCTGTTGGTCTTCTTCTTTCTTTGGAAAAATGTCTATTAGATCCTCTGCCCATTTTTAAAAAATATATATTTATTTATTTTAGAGGGAGGGAGGGGTGGAGGGAGAGAACACAAGTGGAAGAAGAGGCAGAGGGAGAGAGAGTCTTGAGCAGATTCCATGCTGAGTGCAGAGCCTGATGTGGGGCTCCATCCCATAACCCTGAGACCACAACCTGAGCTGAAACCAGAGTCAGACGCTTAACCAATTGACCCACCCAGTTGCTCCTGTCCATTTTTAAATTGAATTGCTTGTGTTTTTGCTCTTGAGTGGTATGAGTTCATTATATATTTTGGATGTTAGCTCCTTATCAGGTACGTGATTTACATATATTTTCTCCCATTCAGGAGGTTGTCCTTTCATTTTGTTGATCCTCTTTCCCTATTCCAGATCTTTTCTTTTTCATCCTGTAGACGCTGAAGAATGTATACACTGTAGAATGCTTTAAACTAGTTAAAAGTTAAACTAGTAATGACAAATTCACAAGATCAAGAAATTTTTAAAAAATAGTATTTAGTTTTGGAAGGAGGCAGTGTTATTGGTGAATGAGAATAAAATATTTCAGTAAAGCCATTTTTTTTTAAAGAACGTAATTGGTTTCAGAATATAACATCCTTCCTGATGGCTTCAGATGGCTTTATTTATTCATAAATATCTCTACTTGTTGATTCAGCCTCTTTGATCACATGAATGCTTCATTAAACAACTGGCGCTTGCTCGTTATTGCCGAGTGGGGCTGTGTGCAGCCAGGTGGTGAAGTGGAGAGTACATGGCTGTATTTAACAGTAGAGGCCATTTGTTTGGCCTTTTGCCATCTGGAAGCTCTAGTTAGTATTTCCCAGTGTGAATCTTCAGTCTGCTACCCATACTGATACTGGCATTCACCTATAGTGTCGTGATGCCAGAAAGGCCTACCAGAACACAAACTACTCTGTAATTTCTTTAGAAAACAAAGCCAAACTGAAGCTGGGGAAGACAGGTACATTCTTCCTACCTTAGTCATTGTCAGGTTAAAAACCTGGTATTCAGAAGTTCTTCAGAAAACTAAACAGCAAGAAATTTTTATTTTTTTCCCCCTAAAAATGGCTAGTCAATGGCAAGTTGAGATTTGGCCAGAGGGTTTCCCCTATAATAAATGGCAGTCCTGAAACACTGAAAACATAGCCTACGGAATGTCAGTTTTCTCTCCCCGTGCCCTTGCCCTGTCTCTGAACAGGGGTTTCTGAATTTGAAAGTACAGAGATTTTTTTTTTTTAAGTCCTTCATATTATCCTTAGGGCATTAGATTTATTTTAAAATTATACTTATCATTCCTAGGACCCACAGAGGTTTATAAGTTCTGTGCATCTATTTCTAGTTGAATACAAATCTGAGATTCTTCTTACCATTGTGTCAAGAAATTTAATATCGGTCGTTATTGGGGCTCCCCTATCCACACACAGCAAGATCTCTTACAGAACCAAAACACTGGGGGAGCCCTCTGGTCTTCCATGGAGTAACTACTACATTCCCCATGTTGGAGCCTCCAGGATCCTTTGAAGTCTTGCCCTGCAGCTTCTGGGCCTCATAGAACAGAAGGAGTCTTAGAATCACAGAGCCCTGGTGTCCAGAGCAGCCATCCTCTTTGAAGCACTGCTGTTTCCTTTGGCCTTCTTCTCCAGGAACTTGGCCAGCTTCCATGCCCTTCCCAAGAGCCCTCTTTCTCCTTTCTGCAAGTGCAGAGGGGGGCCCTCTGAGCTCTTCTCCCCCAGTGTAGTATCCTCCCTGAGCGCAGGCTTTCACTAGAGACAAGAAGCCTTTTATCTTTGGTAGTTTCAGCTTTCCACCTTGCAGAAGCCTGTGAGGGAAGGAATGAGAGAGGGCTTGACAAAGATAGGCTCAAAAGGGGAAGGGGAGATGAATGAAAGAAACAGCTTTTAATGTTTTCACTTGCTATTTGTCCTGTTAATGTCCGGCCATCATATTTTGAATAGTAGTCCTATATTTGGAGAAATTCTCACGTTACGAGTCCTCTTCTCACCATTTGAAGTGTAAACTCAAATTTCCAGCCTCTTGTGTAGCTTGGACTTTGGCTCTCCAGTCATCTGCATGTAGGTGTGACCATGCTTTGGAAGAAAACCGTGTGAGAAACAGGCTCTGTGCTAGGCTCCATGGATAGCTGCAGAAGAGTATAGCTTTGGGGCATAATGTTGTTGCCAGGTAGAGTACCAGATAGAGAGCTGCCCTCATTAGAAACTGTGAAAATATCCCCAAAGATCTGTGCCACTTTGCAGTCCCTCTAGAAAGCTATAGAAGTTTGAATTGGTCTGCATTCTTGTTCACACTTGGTGTTGTCAATCAGTTTAATTTAACTCATTGTAGTTATGTATCTCAAAGTGGTTTTAATTTCTCTGTTGACTAATGAAGTTGCACATCTTTTCTTGTTCTTATTACTCATTTTATGTTTTCTATGGTGCCTATAAAAAACTGGGTTCTTGGAGTGCCTGGATAGCTCAGTTGGTTAAGCATCCCACTCTTGATTCTTGTTCAGGTCATGATCTCAGGTTCATGAGATTGAGTCCTATGTCAGGCTCTGTGCTGGGTGCGGAGGCTGCTTGGGATTCTCTCTCTCCCTCTCCCTCTGCCCCTCAATATTCACAAGCATGCTCCCCTTCTTTCTCTCCCTTTCTGTCTCACTTTCTCTCCTCCTCTCAAAAAGAAAAATGAGGTTCTTAGTGAATTGTAAGAGCTGTATCTGTATTATAAATACAAGTCTTTGATGGTTTTCTGTGTGTTTTAAGATTTATTTATTTATTTGAGAGAGATAGACCACACAGAAGGAGAGGAAGAAACAGACTCCCCACTGAGCAGAGAGCCCAAAGCAGGCTCAATTTCAGGACCCTGAGATCCTGACCTGAGCCAAAGGCTGACGCTTAACTGACTGACCCACTCAGGCTCCCATCTTTGATGTGTTTTCAAATTAATTTCTACCAAAATAAGGGTGATGTTTGGTTTTCTTTTTATTAGTGTCTTTTGAAAACAAGAAATTTTTAATTTTGAATGTCTAATTTATTATTTTTAAAAATAATTCATGGATTTTGTATCCTAAGAAGTATTTTCCTAATTCAGAGTCATAGAGACTTTTTCCTGTGTTTCCTTCTAGAAATTTTATAGTTTTTACTCTTATACTTAACTGTTTGCTCCATTTCAGATTAACTTTTATATAAAGGTCTAAGGCAAAGGTAAATTAATATTTTTGTATTTGGAGGTCCATTGTTCTAGCACTGTATTTTGAAAAGAGTATCCTTTCCCACTGAATATCTTTGCAGTCTTTGTTGGAAATAAATTGGCCATATACATGTAGGTCTATTTCTGGACTCTCTAAGTTTGACCTTACGCTAACCTCACACTATTTTGACTACCTTAGCATTATAGGACATTTTAAAATTGGGTATGACAAGTCCTCAAACTTTTTTTTCCTTTTTATAATTTTGCTATTTAAAAAAAAATTAAATTTATTTATTGTAGGGAGTGAGTGTGAGTAGAGGGAGGGGCAGAGGAAGCCTACTCCCCACTGAGTGTGGGGGTCCATCTCATAACCCTGAGATCATGATCTGATCATGATCATGATCTGAGCTGAAATCAAGAATTGGACACTTAACCAACTGAGCCACCAGGTGCCCTTCAAAATTTTGCTATTTTAATCTTTGCTTTTACACATATATATTATAAGCACTTTGATTATCTCTACAAAGTAGCTCCTGCAATTTTGATTAGAATGTACTAAATCAGTAGATGACTTTGGGGAGACAATAACAGTATTAAGTCTTTTGATTAATGGCTGTGCTTTATCTCTTTGTTTATTTAGGCCCTTTAATTTCTCTCAGGAAAGTTTTGTAATTTTCTTTATATAGATCTTACAGAAATTTCATTAAAGTTATCCTTAAATGTTTTGTCTTTTTGATACCATTATAAATGGTATTATTTAAAATTTTCAATTTTCAAAATTTCTTTGCTATTGTATAAAAATATTTTTGTATGTTTTTTGTATATTGATCTTGACTTCTGCAACCTTGCTAAACAAATTTATTAATTAAAATTGGTTGCTTTTCTGTAGATTTAATAAAATTTTTTAAAAAAGATTTTATTTATTCATTTGTCAGAGAGAGAGAAAGAGCGAGTGAGCACAAGCTCACTCTCAGAGAGAGAAGGAGGCTCCCGGCTGAGCTGGGAGTCTGATGTGGGACTGGAGCCAAGGACCGACCCTGGGATCATGACCTGAGACAAAGGCAGCCGCTTAACTGACTGAGCCACCCAGGTGTCCCGATTTAATAGAATTTTTAATGTAAATGGTTATGTTATCTACAGATAAATACAATTTTACTTTTTATTCTTTCCAATTGATATGCCTTTTCCCACTTATTCTTGCCTTAACTACAAAGGCCAGGACCTTCCTTGTTGAATAGACCTGGTGAGAGCAGGCATCCTTACCTTGTTTCTGATCGTTAGAAGAAAACAACTTATCCATTTAGTATAAGTTGTCTTTGTATCATTAGTATGATGTTAGCTGTTGTTTTGTTTTGTTTTGTAGATGCTTGTTCTACAAGGATCTACAAGGAAGGAAGAGAAGAGCTTCCTTCTCTTCCTTGTTTGAAGAATTTTTAAAATTAATATTCTATAATGAATACTCATTTTTTTTAAAAAAGATTTTGTTTATTTGAGAGAGAGAGAGAGAATGCCCGTGCATGCATAGGGAGGGGCAGAGGGAGAGGAAGAAGCAGACTCCCCACTGAGCAGGGAGCTCCAGGTGGGGCTGGATCCCGGGACATTGGGATCACGACCTGAGCCAAAGGCAGATACTTAGCTGCAGATAAAATTAATTTTCTTTAATGGTCAAAGGGCTCTTAGGCCATCTCTCTCTGTTAGAGTGAGCTTTGGTATTTTGTGTCTTTCAGGGCATTTTTTCATTCCATCTCTGTTACCAAATATGTTAGCATAAAGTTATTTATAATATCCTTTCATTTTTCTTTCACTGTCTTTAGTATCTGTAGTTATGTCCCTTCTTTAATACTTGTATCTTCTCTTTTTCATTCTTAACAGTTTGGTTAGAGATATATCAATTTTATTGACCTTCTCAGAGAAGTAGCTTTTGATTTCATTGATTTATCATTTTCATTGAATTCTACTCTTTTCTTCTTTTGACTTGCTTTTGATTTAATTTGTTTTACTTTCTTTTTAAAAAAGATCTTGTTTATTTGTCAGAGAAAGAGAGTATGAGTAGGTGGGTAGTGACAGAGGGAGAAGCAAGCTCCCTGCTGAGCAAGGATCCTGATGCACGACTTGATCCCAGGACCCTGGAACCATGATCTGAGCCAAAGGCAGATGCTTAACCACCTGAGCCACCCAGGCTTCCCTTGTTCTGCTTTCTTAAAATGGATGTTTTTTAGCCTTCTTTTTATATGAGCATTTAGATGCTACTACTTATTCTTTAAGTAGTTCTTGCTTCTCATAAATTTTGATATGTTCCATATTCATTTTCATGTAATTCAAAGTATTTTCTGATTTTCCTTGTAATTTCACCTTTGAAGTGAAGTATTTAGAAGTGGATTTTCTTGACTATTTGATAATTTTCTAGGTTTCTTCCTATCATTGAACTTTAATTTGATTCATATTCTTTGTATGATTTTAACTCCTTTAAATTTGTTAAAGTTTATTTTGTAACTCAGAATATGGTCTATCTTGGTGAATATTTCTTGTATGCTAGAAAATAATGTGTATTCCAAGATGTTGAGTAGAGCGTCCTAAAAATCTCAGTTATGTTAAATTATTTATTAGTAATGTTGTTTAGGTCTTTTGTAATTTACTGATTTTTTTCTTTACTGACTTTTATCTAGTCTATGAATTTGTTCTATGTCATTGTTAATGACAGAAGAGTGTTCCAATCTCCAGCTATGATTGGTATTTTTCTTTTTCTCCTTTCAATTCTGTCAGTTTTTGCTTTATGTACTCTGAGGCCCTGTTATTAGGTATATACACAGGACCATTATGTCCTTGATGAATTGACCCCTTTATCTTTTTTTAATGTCCTTCTTTATTCCTACTTTAGTGACCTAGCTCTTCTCTCTTCACATGCTGCTGCTTTTTCAAAGTCCCCACCAAGAAGGAAGGTCCTATTGGATTTTCCAGGCACCATTGTATTTGGTAGTGTAGTATCTTTTGACAAAGATCTTCTGACAATTATGTCTCAAACAACTGTCCAGTCTGTAGGTGACAGTTTGGGTCAGGTGTTCATTCATGGTGCAAACACTTGTAGCCAGGATGTGAATGAGATCGTGTGTCACAAACCATGGTAACCCATGTAAGGAATTGTCTCATTTGTTTTCTCTGAAGAGAATTGTGTGGTCTTGGTAGCTGTCATAATATCATGTATAATTGCAAAGCCTGGTTCTGGTTTTGTGTCTTGCTTCTTTAAACAATTATAATCACATAACTCACTTAGTTATACAAAAGGGTTTGCAAAGACAGATGCCCACAAGAGTTGGGTGGATGTCCTAACTGAGTAAAGTGGGCCATATTGTAGAGTAATATGGGTTTGGGGATTGTGGGGATTCTGTTCATGCTTTGTCTAATAGGGGCAGCACTAATTGTCATGTGAAATGTAGGTCCAGTGTTAACTAACGTTTATAGTTTTTCAAGACAAGTGGTAATCTGTTAGAATTTTGTGTTATTTAATTGTAAGTTATTCAAAATATTTAAAGAGTTCGAGTGAGTCATATAATATGGGCCAAACAAAGTATGTATGTGAATGATCTGTCACCTTGTCAGGCTGTGGTCACCCCTGTAAGAGAATTCTTAAATACCTATTGCTGAAGCCAGATATGTAATCAGAAGGGGTCAGTAAGTAAGCTGACTTACTTACAAGTAAGTGACTTACTTATATGTAAGTAAGTCAACTGACTTACTTGTCAGCAAGTACAGACTTGCTGTAGAGGATTGTGATCAAGTTCACCTCAAGTTCTAGGAGCTATTGTTGAGTAAATCATTCACATAACAGTTATGACTTGGCATGAAGGGGCCAAATATGCAGATGTATATACTTTTTGATTATTTGAAAAGTGACAAAGGGGAGTGATAATGTAGACCATGAGCATTGGTTGGGTACAGGGCTTTGGGCTCCCTCTGTCTCATCTTGGGGTCTGCTCTGAGGAAATAATCTCAATACCTAGGTTTCCTGCCATGCTGTTTGCCCTTGGTATGGTCCCCAAGGAATGTTTGTGGTTGAAAAGGAGAAGTTAATGAGAAGGCACTGTAGTAAGACCTGAAGGGGAGAACCATAAAACTGTGGAAATGCAAGACTGCAATACCGTGAGTCATAGACTATGTGAGAGTATTCCCTGCTTTAGCCAGAATATAAGGATATAATTTTACTGTAGCTTGCTTTTGTATACCAACAATCAAGTTTATCGTTTAATATGGTATCAAATAAAGCAGAGATTTGGCCCTGATCCTACAAATTGATTAATGTAGATGACCAGCATGTAATAAAGCCATCTACATTGATCAAATTAACCAGATATTTACTCTTCATTTAGTTTAGTACTGTTTTGATGGCCAAAATATAATTTAATGTCAACTAGCACAAACATTATTTTTTAGTTTAGATGGCAGTTTTTAAAAAAATCATATAATAAAATTATAATAGTAGGTTTTTTCATCTAATTAGAATTTGCTTACAGTATGAGAAGAAAGTGATTTATTTGTTTTAAAAATCATTATAATATTTAAGATATGTGGTATTCCATAGTTACCTTTAGAAAACAAGGAGTGTAGAATTTTTATTTTTTGAAATTTATTTTAGTCTCATGGAAATACGGAACTGAATTTGCATAGGTTAAATGAATTTTACATTTTTTTAATGTAGGAAACAGCACTTATGAAATTACAGGGGAATCATATAAGCCAATTAGCATTTTGTGAGTGCTGATATTAATATTTGGGGTGACAGGGCAACATAGTCCTCTCAAATTACCATGATGTCTTTTTGGTTCTTTGTTGACTATACTCCCAGAGGGAAGTAGTCTGGCAGTTGGGCTGATCCTGAAACAAGAGTACATGCTTCAGACATAAGTGAATACTCTGTTAAAAAATCTCAGTTGGATTGCTTGTGCCTGTCCTTCTTCTGAATTTCGGGTGTTCTGGCTCTGATGGATTTGCAAGGGACATTTCATGTTCCTTTAGTCTGCAGGTCACTGTAAAATGTCTTTTGTCTGCTCACTTGGCTACTGTGTAGTGTGGATGGTCCCTCTGAAGACTTCTGAGGATTCTCTGCTGCCAGTTTCTTTTCCTCTGATGGGTAATTCTTGGTCTGAGAAAAGTGTGAATTTCTTTTGGCTTTAAATCTTGGGAAACGGGGGCCTAAAGAAAGAGTATAGACAACTGTTATTTATGATTTCAGCTCCTCAGAGGAAACAGGGCCATGTGCTTTATGTCTTTCTTATTTAATTGCTTAGCGTCATTCAGAATTCATGAGTTTACTTAATTTTTCTTGGGTGAAAGTGCTAAGAAAAGATTCAAGCTTGCAAAATGCTGCCAAACGAGCTCCTAAATTATGCATTTCTCATGTAAATATTGCAAATTCTAAGGTATTTTAAATGAATTTTTAATCTAATATTTAGCATTAAAGTTTAAATTCCTGCCTAGAATTTCAAACATGGAAATACACTCTAAAAGGAAATAGGGTTTTTAGTTGTTTCTTTAATAAGATAGAAAAAAATTTAATCATTTAAAATGTGAAAAATACCCATTTCCCTCCTTCTTACTCTTTCTAAGAAATTTTCAATTGTACTCAGTTTAGTCAGTATGTTAAATAGGAACTGTGAGACACAATCCCAAAGCAGCTTTGTCTTCCAGATCTCTTTAAGTTTATTTAAGATCCAGTTTTCCTTTTCCGACATGAAAAGTTAAGCAGGTTACACAACTTTTCTGATCACTCTGCTTTTAGAAATAAAGCAAAACCAGAAAAGTCTCAACTAACAGATAGAAATATACGTGTGGTTTCCAGGATGCCAGCGATCTACCCTCTGTGAATTCAGTTGTTTACCCCCAGCTTCCTTCTAGTGAGGTCTCATCAGCGAGGCCTCCTAGGACAGAATCGAAGGTGGCCCTGCACTGGCTCTTCTTGTGCTCACATCTCATCCTTGGGAGCTCTCAGATGTCCTTGTCCCTGACATATTCCAGGAATGTAGGCCCTGTTGTTGGGGTAGGAAAGGGCTGGGACTTGTAGCTCACCAAGTTCTACAAGGAAACTTCCTCAGAGTCTTTCTATAGATGTTTACTCTTTACCTACTTATTCCCCGTGCAGTTCTGAAAGTTAGGCAGCCAGTTTTCAGTCATTTTCTTTACGTGAGTCCTTTAGGGCAGTTTATTGTACTACGTGCTTTGGCATCTTATATCTTAATAGATAATGTTGTAGGGTCTTGGATGACTATCTTTTAAAATTTTGTTCCATAGAGAATCCTAGTAGCTAAAGAATGTAACAGCCTTTTTATGTTAAATGTTTCTATCTAAAAGAGACTAAGAGTAGAAAAGAGAGAGAGATTTATAGGTAAATTGAGTTTTTGTTGCTCAGTATCAGTTTTATTGGTAAGGAAGTAACCTCTCACTCTAATCTTAATAGTTGTGATAACATAATTTATTTTCCAAGATATGATCTGTGGAAGAATTTGACATAGTAGAAAACATACTGTATTAGAATTCAGAAGACACAGGTCCTGATCTTAAGACCTTTGGCAGTCTAGACAGATACAGTATGTATGCTTTTATGTGGAAACTAAAGGAATTGAATTATATCAATTCAGTAACTTGTATTTATTGGGTTCTTAATTCAGTGCTTAAAGTAATGGAGTTCTCAGAGGAAGCAAGATGGTGGAGAAGTAGGGGACCCTGTTTCAACTGGTCCCCTGAGTTTAGCTGGATATCAAACCTTTTTGAACACCCACGAAAACAGCCTGAGATGTAAGAATATACATCTGGATCTCTATAAGCAGAAAAGCAGCTGCTTTTTGCAAGGTAGGATGTGTGGAGTCATGAATCTGCGGGGAGATATCAGAAGATAAACAGAAGGGGGAGGGAGCCTCCATAAGCTGGCTCCTGGAAAGTGATGTAACACCAGAGCTTAAATTGGAACTCTTTGAAATCTGTTCTAGTGAGAGGTATTACCTGAGCAGTGGAGACAGAAGCAGGTTATGGTCAGCGAGCCCAGCGAGGGACTTATCTCCATAAACCACAAGCTGGCTGGTTGAGAATCGTTCTCTTGAGCAACCTGAAAAAATCTGAAACCTGTGCCTGTGACCAGGCAAAGAGCACAGAGCGGTAGTGCCCCAGAATGGGCTTTAAATTGGCACCCAGGGGCGCCTGGGTGAGTGGGTTAAGCCTCTGCGTTTGGCTCAGGTCATGTCCCAGGGTCTTGGGATCAAGCCCCCCATCAGGCTCTCTGCTCAGCAGGGAGCCTGTTTCCCCCCACCCCCCACCTGCCTCTCTGCCTGCTTGTGATCTCTCTCTCTCTCTCTTTCTCTCTCTCGGTGTCAAATTAAAAAAAAAAATCTTAGAAAAAAAAATAAATAAAGTGGCACCCAGACATGATCCAGGAGCTTTGGGGATGTGCAGGAGTCAGTGAGTCGTAAAGGGCAGTGGTACTCGGGGGGCCCTGGGACAACTCTGAGAGGGTTGCTGTAGGCATGGTCCACTGGTGGCTGTGGTTTTCAGCGGAGCATATAGAGGTGGAGACTGTTTGTCCCAGAAGGTTTATTAAAAAGGGAAGAATTTTATGCTCTGGGCCAGAGGGTTGGCTGTGGCCATTTTTGCTCTGATTCTCTGAAGAGGCATGGAAAGCACCCCAGGGAACAAAAGCCATAACAGAGGACTGGTTTCCACTGAGCCCATCCCCTTGATAGGGGATGGGGCAACTCTATACAGGTGGAGTTACCTGAGAAACAGTGCTCAGGCCCCTCCTGCAGAAGACAGGCTGAAGAAAAGGTGGATGACAATCCTATGGATCCCATAAGCCTGTAAAATCCCAAACCAAGGGAAATTGTATATTGAGCCCTAGGTGTGGCTTCACGACTTGTTTATTTTCAGATGAAATTATTTTTTTCTTTTTCTTATACTTTTTCTGTTTTTCTTTCTACCTTCTCATTTCAATTAGATGTTTATTATGTCAATTTATATTTCATAGTCGCTTTTTAACTTCTGTTTTTTTCACACATGTATACTTTTATAGATAGATGATTTATTTTAGTCCTTTTTTTCACTCTATTCAACTTTACCTTTATATATACAAGCTTTATTTTCATTGTAATTTTGGGACATAGTGTCCTCTAACACACAGACCAAAATACACCCAAGAACAACTGAAGAATGCTTTGTCAACACTGAGAGAGATTGTAGCCCTGTCTCTCCCTTCCTTTATAAAAATTGTTTTAATTTTTAAATTTTATTCCTGTGTTTCATTGTGGCTTTGTTTTATGGTGGTGGCTTCTGAACACTCTGGATTTTTCTGGGATGCATCTTGCTTGGGTATTGGTTGATATTTTGGACTCTGTTCATTCACTCAACCATCCCTCAAAAGAATGACTAGGAGGAGGAACTCTCAATAAAGAAAAGAACCAGAGACAATGTCCTCTGCTACACAACTAATGGATATGAATATGAGAAGCTATCAGAGGTAGAATTCAGGCTAGCAATTATAAAGTCAATAGCAAGGCTTGAAAAAGCATTAGTGACAATACAGAATCTCTAAGAGCAGAAATGAGATCTAATCAGGCCCAACCAAAAAATGCTATGAATGAAATGCAGTCTAAACTGGATACTCTAACAGCCAGGGTAAATGAGGCAGAAGAATTAGTGTTCTAGAAGATAAGCTGATGGACAGGAAGGAAATTGAGGAAAATAGAGACAGGCTGCTAGTAGCACACGAGAAAAGGATTGGAGCAATTAATGATGCATGAAACGTTCCAGTGTCAGAATTATTGGGATCCTGAGGGGGTGGAGAGAATGAGGGCTAGAAGGTATATTTCAGCAAATCATAGTTGAGAACTTCCCTAATCTGGTGATGGAAACAAGAATTTGAGTCCAAGCAGCAGAGAGCACCCCTCCCAAAATCAATAAAATAGATCAACACCCTGACATATAATAGTGAAGCTTGCAAATTTTACAGCCAAAGAAACTATTCTGAGAATATCCAGGAGAAGAGGTTCCTTACATATGGAAGGGGAACATCAGAATAACAAGAGACCTGTCCACAAAAACCTAGCAAGCCAGAAAGGGCTGGCAAGACATATGCAGGGTACTAAATGAAAACAACATGCAGCCAAGAATACTCTTTCAAGCAAGACTGTTGTTCAGTATAGATGGGGAGATAAAGAGCTTTCAGGACAGACAGAGGCTAAAAGAATGTGTAACCAGCCAGCAAGACATCCCTGCAAGAACTATTAAGGGGGAGTCAGTAAATGAAAAAAAGATGCCAAGAGTCACATAGATCAGAAAGAAACAGAGAAAATCTATAGAAACAGGGACTTTACAGGCAATATAATGGTACTAAATTCATATCTTTCAATAGTTGCCCTGAATGTAAATGGGCTGAATGATCCCATGAAAAGACACAGGGTTTCAGATTGGATGAAAAACCAGGAGCGTCCATATGCTATCTACAAGACTCATTTCGAACCTAAAGACATCTCCAGATTGAAAGTGAGGGGATGGAGATCAAGTTACTACTTTAATGGACCTCAAAAGAAAGCTAGGGTAGCAATCCTCATATCAGACAAATTAGATTTTAAACCAAAGAACATAGTGAGAGATGTAGAGGGACACTATATCATACTTAAAGAAAGAATCAATCTAACAAAATCTAACAATTGTAGATATCTATGCCCACAACATGGGAACAGCCAATTATACAAACCAATTAATAACCAAAATAAAGAAACATATTGATAATAATACATTAATAGTAGGAGATCTCAACACTTCACTCACAACAATGACCAAATCATCTAAGCAGAAGATCAACAAAGAAACAAAAGCTTTGAAGCACACATTGAACCAGATGGAATTCATAGATATATACAGAACATTACCCCCTAAAACAACAAAATACTCATTCTTCTCCAGTACACATTGAATTTCCTCCAGAATAGACCACATACTGTGTCACAAATCAGGTCTCAACTAATACCAAAAGATTGAGATTATTCTCTGCATGTTTTCAGACCACAATGCTTTGAACCTGGAACTCAACCACAAGAGAAATTTGGAAGGAACTCAAACCCTTGGAAGTTAAAGCACATCCTGCTACAGAATGATTGGGTCAGTCAGGAAATTAAAGAAGAACTTAAGCAATTCATTGAAACTAATGAGAATGAAAATACATCGGTTCCAAACCTACGGGATACTGCAAAGGCTGTATCCTAAGAGCGAAGTATGTAGCCATCCAAGCCTCTCTCAAAAACTTAGAAAAATCACAAAAGTACAAGCTACCTTTATATCTGAAGGACTTGGAGAAAGAATAGCAAATAAAGCCTAAGCCAAGTGGGAGAGAGAAATAATAAAAGATTAGAGCAGAAATCAATGAAATAAAAACCAGAAAAACAGAAGAATAGATCAGTGAAACTAGAAGCTGGTTCTTTGAAAGAATTCAGATCAATAAACCTCTTGCCAGACTTATCCAAAAGAAAAGGGAAATGACCCAAATCAATGAGATCATGCATGAAAGGAGAGAGATCATGACTAACACCAAGGAAATAGACACAACTATTAAAAATTATTACCAGCAACTATATGCAAACAAATTAAGCAATCTGGAAGAAATGGATGCATTCCTGGAAACTTAGAAACTACCAAGACTGAAACAGGAAGAAACAAACAATCTGAATAGACCAATAACCAGTAAAGAAATTGAATCAATAATCACAAACCTCCAAAAAACAAAGAATTCAGGGCTAAATGGCTTCCCAGGGGAATTCTACCAAACATTAAAGAAGATATAATACCTATTCTTCTGAAGCTGTTTCAAAAAGTAGAAATGAAAGGAAAACTTCCAAACTCAGTCCTATGAGGCTAGTATTACCCTGATCCCAAAACCAGGCAAAGACCCCATCAGAAAGGAGATTTACAGACTAATATCCCTGATGAACATGGATGCCAAAATACTCAACAAGATCCTAGGCAATAGGAACCAACAGTACTGTAAAAGGATTATTCATCACGACCAGGTGGGATCTATTCCTGGGATGCAAAGGTGGTTCAACATTTGGAAATTGATCAACCTGATAGAGCACATTAATAAAGAAAAAGACAAGAACCATATGATCCTCTTAATTGATGCAGAAAAAGCATTTGACAAAATACAGCATGCTTTCCTGATTAAAATTCTTCGAAGTATAGGGATAGGAGAATATATCTCAATATCATAAAAGCCATCCATGAAAAGCCCACCAGAGATATCATTATCAATGGAGAAAAACTGAGAACTTTTCCTTTAAGGTCAGGAACATGACAGGGATGCCCATCTCACCATTATTTTTCAACATTGTACTAAAAGTCCTAGCCTCCACAATCAGACAACAAAAAGAAATAAAAGGCATTCAAATGGGCAAAGAGGAAGTTAAATTCTCTCTCTTCACAGATGACGTGATACTTTATGTGGAAAATCCAAAAGACTTCACCCCCAAATTACTAGAACTCATATGGCAGTTCAGCAATGTGGCAGGATACAAAATCAATGTGCAGAAATCAGTTGCATTTCTATACACTAACAGTGTAACTGAAGAAATAGAAATTAAGGAATTGACTCCAATTACACTAGCACCAAAAACTGTAAGATACCTGGGAATAAATCTAGCCAAAGAGGTTAAGGATCTATACTCTAGAAACTATGGAACACTTCTGAAAGAAATTGAGGAAGACACAAAGAGATGGAAAAACATCCCATGCTCATGGATAGGAAGAATAAACATTATGAAAATGTCTATATTGCCCAGAGCAATCGACACTTTCAGTGCAATCCCTATCAAAATACCATCAACATTTTTCACAGAGCTGGAACAAACAGTCCTAAAATTTGTGTGGAACCAGAAAAGACCCTGAATCACCAGGGGAGTGTTGAAAAAAAGAAACCAAAACTGGGGGCATCATAATGCTTTACTTCAAGCTAGATTACAAAGCTGTGATCATCAAGACAACATGGTGTTGGCACAAAAACAGACACAGATCAATGGAACAGAGTAGAGACCTCAGAAATGGACCCTCAACTCTATGGTCAACTAATCTTCGCAAAGCAGGAAAGAATATCCAATGGAAAAAAGACAGTCTCTTCAATATGGTGCTGGGAAAATTTGGACAGCCAATGCAGAAGAATGAAACTGGATCATTCTCTTACACTATTCACAGAAATAAGCTCAAAATGGATAAAAGATCTCAACGTGAGATCTATCAAAATCCTAGAGGAGAATATAGGCAGTAACCTCCTCAGCCTCAGCTACAGCAAGTTCTTTTAAGACACGTCTCCAAAGGCAAGGTTAGCAGGAGGAAAAATGAACTTTTGGGAATTTGTAAGGATACAAAGCTTCTGCACAGCAAAAGAAATACTTAACAAAACTAAGAGGCAACCCATGAAATGGGAGAAGATATTTGCAAATGACATTACAGATAAAGGGCTTGTATCTATAAAGATTTATAAAGAACTTACCAACTCAACACCCCAAAACCAAATAATCCAGTCAAGAATTGGGCAAAATACCTGAGCAGACATTTCTCCAAAGAAGGCATACAAATGGCTAAGACACATGAAAAAATGTTCAACATCCCTAGCCATCAGGGAAATACAAATCAAAACCACAACAAGATACCACCTTACACCAGTTAGAATAACAAAAATTAACAAGGCAGGAAACAACAAATATTAGTGAGGATGTGGAGAAAGGTGAACCCTCTTGAACTGTTGGTGGGAATGCAAGCTGGTACAGCCACTCTGGAAAAAAGTATGGAGGTTCCTCAAGATGTTAAAAATAGAGCTACTCTACAACCCAGCAATTGCACTACTAGGTATTTACACCACAGATAGAAGGGGCACATGTGCCCCAGTGTTCATAATAGCAGTGTCCACAATAGCTAAACTGTGGAAGGAGCCGAGAAGTCCTTCAATAGATGAATGGAGAAAGATGTGATTCACATATACAATGGAATATTACTCAGCCATCAGAAGGGATGAATACTTACCATTTGCATGGACAAGGATGGAACTGGAGGAGATTATTATAAGTGAAATAAGTCAAGCAGAGAAAGACAATAATACAGTTTCACTCTAATGTGGACATAAGGAATAGTGTGGAGGACCACAGGGAAGGGAGGGAATACTGAACAGGAAGAAATCAGAGAGGGAGACAAAGCATGAGAGACTCTGGATTCCAGGAAACAAACGGAGGGTTACAGAGGGATGGGGCGGGGGGATGGGTTAACCAGGTGATGGGTACTAAGGAGGGCACGTGTTGTGATGAGCACTAGGCATAATATGTTATACACAACTAATGAATCATTGAACACTACATTTGAAACTAATGATGTACTATATGCTTGTTAACTGAACATAATATTAGTTAAAAAAGTAATGGAGTTCTCAGTAGACCTTACAGTATACTGGTAAAGATATGTTAAATAATGAAATGAAATGAATATAAAAACCAAGGAAAGTATGGTTGCAAGTTTGGATGGTGCTCAGAATGGAAGGAACATTGCCTTATGAGACCCTGAGCTAGGCTGGTGGGCCAGGAAAGGCTCTTTTGTGAAAAGTAACCCTTGAGCTGATTGGAAGGATGAGTAGGAGGTTACTAAGGAAAGGAATTGGGGCGTGGACTGAATGAGTGTGTGCGTCATGCTCGTATGTTTGTAAGTAGTGCTTACCGTGGGGCGTGGCGTCTGTGTGCTAGTAGCTGTGGTTGCAGCACTAGCTGTCATCAGCTGTAGGCATCTGGTACTGCCCTTATCATACCCTCTGGGTGACGTGGTGGGCGCAGTTAGCCCTGTACATTTCTCTCATCTTGACTCTTTCTTCTATACCCTTCTCAGTACTTGAGATTTCAGAGTTAATCTTCTGTGAAACGTGAAGTAGATGAAGTCAGTGTTGGCTAGCTTCTTTCACCCCCCGGGACTGCTCTTAGCCGGCAGACCTGCTCCCCTCCCCTCAGCTCCCACCCTGGCCTAGGAAATTACTCTTCCCTTGCTTACTCCTGTCTCATTTTGGTAGTTTTCCCATCAGCATCTTTCTCTTTCATTCTCAGTTTATATTAGCCATTTTTTTCTCTTTAAAGTTTGTATGAAAGATTGCATGCATTGAGCTTGAAATTAGTGAATTGAGGGTACACAATATCCTGTCTGGTTTAAAGGGGACATATTCCCTTCACTTCGTAGAGTATTAGCTGGAGAAGATTGCCAGTTTGGCTTCTATACTTATTCTTAAAAACATCTCCAGGGGCATTTATTTAACCATAGTAACAGACAGACTCCCCTAACCCTCTTCTACCCTTTAAGATGCCTTATTCCCTGGTTCCTTGCCCCTTCCATGATAAACCTCCCCTGTCTGCCTCTTAATGCTTGAGGTTCTTTTAGTTTTCCTTTTGGAAACTTAGAGACTTTACCTAATATTATTTTCCTTAGGGAATTTTCCTGATGTTATCAACTGCTTTATATCCTATCACAGATGGCTTATTTTATGAAATGTTTTATCCTGTAAATTTAACTCCTGAGAAATCACCAGACTATATGTGAAGAACATGAGGTTCTATAGAAAGAAGGTGTTATGTAGATTTATTTTTTTTAACTAATTGTAATTATACCTGTATGTTATTGTGTTACTTTTTTTGGAGAATTAAGATAATATCACTTCAAAGTAAAACAGTTTGAGATACCACCATGGGCTTAATGTATTTTTCATGATTAGAGTAGCTTCTCTGTTGGATATCCCTGACCTATTTTAATCTCCTGTTAGTCCCATACTGTTCTGTAGTCCCAGGGGCACAGGCATTCTTTTTAGAAGAGATAGCGGTTGGTTTCATTTGGCTCTGGTAGATCACTATTTTCTTTTTTGAATTTTAACAGTGTTATTGAGGCATAATCTACATTCCACAAAATTCACACATTTAAAATTCAGTTATTTTTTGGAAATTTATAGAGTTGTACAGCTATCTAACAATCCAGTTTTGGAAGTTTTCCATCACCCTAGAAAAGTTCCATGCAACATATTTGCATCAGTCCCTCACCCCTCCTCTCTAGCCCCCAGCAACCACTGATTTGCTTCCTGTCTTTCTAGATGTGCTTTTACTGGACATTTCATGTAAATAGAGTCATACAGTATATAGTCTTTTGCATCTGGCTTCTTAACATTTAGCAAAACAGTTTTGAGAAACTCATTCATGTTGTATCAGTAGCTTATGGTTTTCTTTTCCCCCAAGTGATGTTTCATTGTATGGGTATACCTCACTTTGTTTGTCCACTAAACAGTTGATGGATATTTGTATTGTTTCTGTTCAGTAATGCTACCATGAATGTTAATTATCTTAGTGTGACATGTATTTTCACTGTACTTGGTAGATCCCTAGGGGTGAAATTTCTGGGTTGTTATGTTACAGTCTCACCAGCAGAAAATGAGGATTCTAGTTACTCTACCTCCTTGTAACAACTTGGTTTTGTCTTGATGACAGCCTTTCCAGTGCTGTGTAACGACATCTTATTGTGGTTTAATATGCAGTTTCCTAATGTGAGTAATACTGTTGAGCATCTTTCCATGTACTTATTGCTTTTTTGAAACGTTTACTCCAATATTTTACTCATTTTAATATTGGGTTGTCTTTTCATTATTGAGCTGTAATAGTTCTCTGTATTTTCTGTATTTGAGTCCTTTATCAGATGTGTGAATTATACCTTTTCCCAGCCTGTACCCTGGCTTTTTATTTTCTTAATTAAATCTTTTGAAGCACAGAAGTTTTTAAAATTTTAATGAAATCCAGGTTTTTAATTGTTGTCTTTCATGATTTATGGTCCTGGTGACTTATCTGAGACTTCTTTGACTAAACCAAAGTCACAAAGATTTTCTCCCTTGGTTATTTCTAGAAGTTTTATGGCTTTAGCTGTTACCTTTAGGTCTGTGATAACATTTTGAGTTGATTTTTGTATATGACTGAGGTAAGGGTCTGAGTTATTTTGTTGCATATTAGTATTGAATTGTTCTAATACCATTTATTGAAGACTACTTCCCCCCATTTGATTGTCTTATACCTTTGTTGAAAAGCATTTTACTAAAAATATAACGGTTTACTTCAGAACACAGGATTGATCCTGTGGCATTTTCCTGGTGATCTATCCTTAATCCTAGCTCCACACTGTCTTGATGACTATAGCTCTGTAGCAAGTTTTGAAATCAGATAGTGTGAATTCTCCAAATTTTTTCTGATTTTTCAATATTATTTTGGCTATTCTAGTTCTTTGCCTTTCCATATGTTTTCGAATTTGTTCTTCAATAGCTACAAAAAGTAGCTGCTGGGATTTTAGATGGGATTGCTCTGACTCTATAGATCAGTTTAGACAGAATGGAATTTGTTAATCCATGAACATTGCATATCTGTTCATTTTTTGGTCTTATTTGATTCCTTTCATTAGCATTTTATGATTTTTATTATATAAATCTTACATAGAATTTGTTAGATTTATGTGTAAACATTTAATTTCAAGTGCGCTATTATAATGATGCTCTTAAAAAAATAATCGGTTTCTCATCCCTCCTCAGCATTGCTAGTTTTGCTCAAACCCTATCAGTCTTCTTTTCCCATCTTGTATTTGAATCTGGCCAAAGATCAGCTACTTACTTTCTTATGAAATAAAGTAAATAGCTGCTGAAATTTTTCATTTGTGGTTTCTTAGAGATAAAGGGGTGAACAGTTTTTATTATTTTGAATCGGTGATTGGTCAGTAGTTGTTCAGTAAGACTGTCATGTTAGTCTGCTTATGTTCCGAATAGTGTAACACACCAAACTTTTCTCAAGCGGTTTGGTCTGTTGGCAAAGTGTGAGAACATAACCTTTCTTCTTTCCTCTGCAGGTGTCGCAGCTTCCCTGGAAGTCTCCGAGAGTCCTGGGAGTATCCAGGTGGCCCGGGGCCAGACGGCAGTCCTGCCCTGTACCTTCACTACCAGCGCTGCCCTTATTAACCTCAATGTCATTTGGATGGTCATTCCTCTCTCCAATGCGAACCAACCTGAGCAGGTACTTCTGTTCCATTCCATGCTACCTCTCAGCTATTCATCTTTTCAGAAGACATGGGTCAAAAAGCATCCGAGTACATATCTGATTTCTAGAATAAGGTAGTACTTTCAGTGAGCCTGTGCTGTTTTAAATCCTACTTCTGTGTTATTAGTCAACTATCAGAAGAGGCTATCCTCTTTTTTAAGAGACTGTTTTGTTTTGTTTTTTAACAGATGTCAAGGGACTCCTCTGAGGATTTTATGTAGGAACATGGAATTTTTTCAAAAGGCATTGCTGATAGGAAATACCAAGACAGAAAAAGCAAAGTATACTTTGACAGGAAGGGACTGACACTGACACAGGTGCATGAGAGTATGTTTGAGAGACAGTGATAATGTTAAGGAAGTAAAATTAGATAGTAGTACTTGATTTATTTGGTTTATTTCACAAGTGTTTTAAAATAAACACAGCCAGGCATACTAGCCAGCCTCAAAGAGTCTCAAATAAATTAGGGTACATGAAAATAGAAGCTGCTACCCACTTACAGGTAAAAGATCCATAATTTGTATTAACCATTGCAGAAAATGATGTTCAGAAAATTAATGATTAGTAATCATGATTATACCTTTATTCCCAAAGATAATTTATTACTGTTATGAAGCTTTTCTGCTTCAGTAGTAAGCTTATTGCTGCCTAAAAATATCTGATAAGGTAAATTTTCTGATATGAATTCAAATATGCATATTTAATAGAAGCTTTTTTTGTTTCTTCAAACCATGGAACTTAGTATAATTAGACTGAGTCTTTAAGATCATTTTATTCAACCTTTTCACTTTAGGAGGCAAAGAAAGACTTGTCTGTAGTTACCCAAACATTTACGGCTGGAGCTGAAATAGAACCAAGTTTCTCATTCTCAGCCCACAGGGCTTTTTGTCACATCATTCTGAGTCCTGTCTCATGAATAATTAACTTTGATAATAGGAATTGATGAAAGAAGAGCAATCACCAGGCCTGCGACTCTTCTTCCTTTTAGGATATTCCTTTATGTTCAGACTGTAACTATGACCTGTCATTCTGTCACCTAGTAAGCATGAGAACAGCAGTACTGGTTTTTTAAACTTTTTATTCTGGAATTATCGGAATAAAAATATTTATGGGCTGATAGTAAGATTGCATTCACGTTATTTTCTATATTGTGATGAGTTCGACCAGGAAACAGTGTTATTCCAACTTGAGATATGAGAATTTAGAATCCCAGAATATACCTATGCATTGGTGCTACAGTAAAAAGTGGGTGACAACAGTTAAGATGAGAAATAAAGTTTTCCAAGGTTTGGTGCAGTCTGTTGTCTAGCAGATCGTTACTGTTATGTCCCATGTGTCTAGAAGGGGTTGTAGTGTCCTGTTTATTTGTTTTGCTTTCTTTTTTCAGGTCATCCTGTATCAGGGTGGACAGATGTTTGATGGTGCCCCCCGGTTCCATGGTAGGGTAGGATTTACAGGCACCATGCCAGCCACCAACGTCTCTATCTTCATTAATAACACTCAGCTCTCAGATACAGGCACCTACCAGTGTTTGGTCAACAACCTTCCAGATAGAGGGGGCAGAAACATTGGGGTCACCGGTCTCACAGTTTTAGGTGAGTGACAGGATGTGCCAGGCACCTTGGCTTTGTTTACGGTATGTCTCTCTTCTTGAGAATATTTATTTCTGCCCATCCTTCTACACTTTCTCTCTGCTCGTGTCCTTTTCCTGTCTCCTCTCCTGTCTGCCCTGTCTGGACTCTGCTTCTCTCTGTTTTTTTACACATGATCTTCCCATCCCTTTCTCCTTCTGGTGGTTCTCTGAAGCTTCTTAAATGATTTGCTGTGAAGGTGGAGAAAGGTGGTGTAAAATACCATCACGAGTGGCCTCTCACTTGTGCTACATTAGGACTAAATGATAGCACTTACCATTTAGAGCCACTTAAATCAAGAATCATTTATTTTGAGTACAAAGCAGAAGTTTCAGCTCATGTGAGAAAACAATTACTTCATGTCTACATAACACTGAGTAGACTCCCCACAGTTCTCAGCTTATATCTCATGTCCTGGTATAATTTCAGTAATACCTCCTTTTACTCTCAAAAGTCAGAGAATGGTAAGTTATATGATCAATTTGGTCTTAATACTGAGACCATACAGATCTAGGGCCTTTTCGAGGTGGCGTAGATAATGTACAATAAAGCTTAGATTAAAATGTAGATGTCTTGTTTCAAATGAGTGCTTCTCCCATTTTACCATAGAGTTAGACTATCTCATACTAAATTAAGTCCGTTCTAAACATGTTGTATTTCTCACTTCTGCTGCCTCTGAAGTAAAACCCTGCTTCCTAAATGCATGCTTGTGGGAGAAGCAGCTCAGTTCAGTTCTTTTGGGCTGATGCTCGTGATTCTTCTCCATCCTAGCCATGTCTCAGAATCTACTCCCTTATTCCTTGGCAAATTCTTGCCCTTCCTTTTCCCTCCTGTTGTTGAGTTACTTGAGAATATCAGTAATGGGGCTTTTTGCCATTTTCCCTCTGTGGGTGACAATATGTTATAGCCTTGATGTCTTGTTTTCCTAGCCTTCAAATGAAATAAGAAAGCTAAGGACCAGGTTGGAGATTTCTATCCTAGAAATACAGTAATCTGTTTAAAATTGTAGAGTTTTAATTATATTGCTTTTATATTTTATATATATTTATATATATATAAAGTATTTTTATATAATACATATTTTTATATATTTTATATTTATATTAAATAGAATTTTTAATTATACAGAAATTTTTATGAAATATGGAGATTTAAAAATGCTTGAGTACTAAATACAGAGTACTAATAGAATTTCAGTGTTTTTCTGATGTTTATACCTCTAAGCTAGATAACTGTCTTCCCACATTATCTAAGTTTATTTTTTCAATTTTTAAAGGAAGAAAAAAAACCTTAATTTATCTTACAGTTAATGCTACCTCCAGAGAATTGTTTTGGGTTTCCTTTATAGTCACATGGTGGCAATGTCAAAGGTAGTAATGAAGGACATTGGTTTACCACATCACAGCAGCTAGGATTCTCTGAGATTGTTTACTTTTCCTACCTTATACCCTCTTGTTGTTCTCTCTCCCCCACCCGCTGTCTTTCCTGGTTCCTCTGTCTACTGCACTTATCTTTTGTGTATTCTTACATTCATTTTTTAAAAGGTTGAACACAATTTATTGAATAGGCATTAGCATTTTAAGTACATCATCACTTGGATTTCAACTTTAATTCCTAGGTACCCCAGTATGAGACTCCAGGCATGGGCTTAGTGTATATTTTTATTTGTTTGCATTCTTACTGCAAAGCACCACATTTTTTCCTTTAGTGCTCTTTTTGGGTAATTTTTAATTTTGTGTCCTTCATGTCCTTATCTGCCTTAAAATGTCCACTGCATTACGACCAAGTAGTAGACATACTTGAACTTTCCTCTGACTTCCCCTGCATAAAGGAGAATTTAGACCTGTCTGGTTTTTGTTAGTAAATTAACAAAGAGCCCTGTGGGGAGAGTAGCTGCCAGGGCCAGTGGTTGCTCTTTCTTGAAATATCTTTTCTAAAAGTGGCTTCTTGAGTAATTAAAAATATTTTTTGATTGTGGTAAAAGACACATACCGTGAAATTTGCCATCTTGGCCAGTTTTCAAGTCTATAGTTCCATGGTGTTTCATGTTCATGTTGTGGGGAGGCCCATCTGAGCACTCTTTGCATCTTGCAAAACCTAAACTCTGTGCTCATTAAACAGTGTTTCATTCTCCTACCAGCTGTGGGTAACCGTTTTTCTATTTTCTGTTTCTATGGATTTGACTACTCTAGGTGCCTCGTAGAAGTAGAATCATTTTCTTTTTATGACTGCCTTATTTCACTTAGCGCAATATTCTCCAGGTTCATCCATGACCGTAGCATGTGTCAGAATTCCCTTCCTATTCAGAGCTGAATAATATTTCGTAGTAGGTATGTACCACGTTTTGTTTATCCATTCATCCATCCATGGACACTCAGGCTGTTTCCAGCCTTGAGCTACTGGGAATCCCGCTGCTGCCGGCATGTGTGCTCTCACTCACATCTCTAAAGGCGGTCTGTGGGCACCAAGGATCTTCAACATTCTTCTTTAGAGGAAGGAGAGTGAAACCAAGACCATAAGATTCCTTGGAAATATAATGAAGGTGTGAAGCCTCTTTTACACGGTGGCCCCCTGCCAGCTGAAGCTGTGGGCCCCGCACCTGTACCCAAGCCCCTGAATAGTACCTAGGACTAACCACAGGCTTCACTCACAAGATAGTCTTCTGGTGTGTGTCCTACAAACATTGTCATCTGGGGTTCCAGTGCACTGAATGTTGATGTCTCCTATATCATCAGTTGGCTTACAGTAGTAAATGCATACTTTATTCCTTATTCTTCCTATTGTAGTTCCCCCTTCTGCCCCACACTGCCAAATCCAAGGATCCCAGGATATCGGCAGCGATGTCATCCTGCTCTGTAGCTCAGAGGAAGGCATCCCTCGGCCAACTTACCTTTGGGAGAAATTAGACAATACCCTCAAACTACCTCCAACCGCCACTCAGGGTATGTACAGTGTTGCTTTACCCATTTAATCAGTTACCATGCAAAATTCAAATTCTAAGACTCATGAAGTAATTAACTTTAATAGATTTTGAAAAATAACACACTGTCTGCTGAAAAAACTACCTGAATCATTTTGCGTTTCCAACTTTAAAGAGAATAAAACATTTTCTTTCTTGTGTGCTGCCTTTATATATCTCATCCAGTGGTAACTATACATGGAAATTCCATTCTATTACAGTGAAGACTTAAAATGGCTAAATGGTAGCTTCTTTATATTGTTAACTATGAGATACCCCTTGAAGTTGATAACTGAGAAGCCACTTCCTCCTTGAGGCACAGTTGCCTGTTTTAGTGTGAGAAGCATCAGCATGATCATGAGGGGGTCAATCATCCTGTTTTCAGCCTCAAGTCTAATTAGAGGAAGAAGATGGGAAAGAGAACAGGAAAAGGCCTCAGATCATGGGAGAACCAGGAGTTGATCACACCAAACAGGTAAAGATGGAGGAGACATGAGTGTTATCGATTATTTCCTACATGTAAATCCAGTGATTTAAATTGGATAATAAAGGAAACACTCTAGAAGATTTGAGGAAAGCTGACCAAATAGAATGAGGGGAAAATTATAGAATTATATACAAAATCTTCTATTTCAAGAAAATAAAATTTGGTGGCCTTGAGTGTTGCATCGTCTGTGATACGGGGTATGTTTCTTGTAGCGTTCTCAGGGCAGTATACACATCCTAAGTTAAAGAGTTGACAGTTAATGAAGGGGCCCCAAACAAACTGAATTATGCCTGAGAAGCTTTGAATTGTATAGATAGTCTATGGCTGTCATCAAAACACAAAGTCCTAAGTCATGTGGTAAAGGTAGCATGTGAAAGAACCAGGGCCATCAGCCCTGTAAGAGCCTGTAAGTTTTCTACAAGAATCTCAGAAATATTAATGGGCCTTTCCATCATTTTTTAATTTACTCAGCCCTAAATTAATTATTTAAAAAAAAAAAACTTCTCAGTGATGGGGGATACTCATCTTCTGGCTTACTCTGATAATGATTACTGCAGTATCATTGTTCCCCATGGATTGCTAAATTGCTAAATGTTTCAGCTGCGCTGTGGGGTAAATAGTTTTTTTTTGTGAACTAACTTGTTAATCTCACTATTTACATGTAAGTGGCATGTTTAATCTAGCTCTTGTGTTGAAATCCTGAAAACCATATTTAAATTCCAGATTTTTCCAGTTATCTATTTCAGTGACCGTTCACCTCTCTGGGCCTCTGTTGCCTTTTTTAAATAAAGGGATTAGATAATCATTTCCAAGGTTCTTTGTATCGGCACTAAGATTCTATGATTTATATTAAAAACATTTCTGTGAAATATTGGGCTGAGTTTGGAATTGCAAATGAATGCTTGAAAATGGTGGTTTGTATGTAAGTTGAGAAATACAGTGTAGAAGGAGCCTATCATACCTCTTTGTCTCTGAATATATGTGTCAGTCAAGTTTTTTGGTATCTTCTTAGCAACTTAAATATTTTTAGTACTTTAGTTATGAAAGTGAGCTTGAATGCTAAAGAAGAAAATGTTGGCTTTTGTAATTCAAACTCTGGATTAATTACCAGAATTACTTTGAATAACTTCATTTATCATAATAATGCACATTAAGTGAATCAGATTTTTTATTTAAATTTATCTCTTGGTACTGATAATAGTAAAATAGATCTCAAAATAGTTTATAATCCCAAAATAACTTAGACTTTAAAAGCACTTTACTAATATGTTTGCAGTTGTTTAATTAATTAATTTATTTAGTTTTAAAGATTTTATTTATTTATTTGACAGAGATCACAAGTAGGCAGAGAGGCAGGCAAAGAGAGAGGAGGAAGCAGGCTCCCCGCAGAGCAGAGAGCCCGATGCGGGACTCGATCCCAGGACCCTGGGATCATGGCCTGAGCCGAAGGCAGTGGTTTTAACCCACTGAGCCATCCAGGCACCCCAACTTTGTTTAATTTAAATTCAAGATGTATTCTCTGAGAAAAAAATATTTTGACACCAGGGAAGGGCACTCTAGAAGTCAGATTAGTGACAGGGACATGATATTTAGGGATTTAGAATTGTCCTTGTGTGTAGGGCCTAGCATGAAGGAGCTCCTTCTGGACAAATCTGGGACAATTTGAAAATTAAAATCAATACATAATCTGTTGAATAAAATAAAAATCCCCAATCCTTGCTAATATGCATAAATAAATGGGAGAGAAGGAATGTTCCTTCCCCACTGCAGAAGAAATAGTAGAGTTTGAAAATTACCGTTGATGTCAAAATAGTGGGCAAAAGTTTGATGAGGAACAAAATATTTACATAGTACTGAAGTGTGCCCCTACGTATTTCTTATTAATTTTAAAGATAACTTTATAGTGGAGAGACCTGGGTGATACCATGTAACTGAGTGATCAAAGTGAACATTACCAATACTGTTACAAACTGAGAGCTTTTTTATGTATGCTTTGAGGAGGACACAACATCATTTCTGTGGTATTCTTGTTGCAAACACAAAATCTGTATCCGGTGATGAAGAAACATCAAACAGAGATGAAGGCAAAACTATTCCAGATTTAGAGAGACTCAGGGGTTAAGAAAATAGAATGCAGAATTCTGGATTAGAAACTGGATAGGGGAAGAAAGAGCCATAAAGGACATTACTGGTACAGTTGTTGGAATCTGAGTATAAACTGTAGAATGGATAATAGTATTGTATTGACATTCGATTCATTCACTTTGGAACTTGTACTGTGATATATAAAGAATGTCTTCATTCTTAGGAAATATGAAGTACCGTTTGGCCGGTGCTTCTAAGGTCTGCACAACTGGCCCAGATTTCTTTAAGTGTCTGGACCTGTGTCACAGTTCACCAGCCCCTGCCTCAGTGGTTCTCAACTGGGACAATTTCATTTGGCAATATTTGGAGACATTTTTTATTATCATAGCTGACATAAAAGGGTTCTACCAGTAGCTAGTGGGTAGGGGCTAGGGATACCCCCACAATAAAGAATTATATGGCCTGCGGGGCACCTGAGTGACTCAGTTAGTTGAGATCCAACTCTTGATTTCAGCTCAGGTCATGATCTCATGGGTTGTGAGATCGAATCCTATTTCAGGCTGAGCACTCAGCACAGAGTCTGCTTATCCCTCTCTCTCTGCTTCCCACCCCCCCAACTCATTCTCTTTCTCTCAAATAAATAAAAATTTTAAAAAGATAAAAAAGAATTATCTGGCCCAAAATGCTAATGAGTGAATGACATTAATATATTTTCTAATGTCAAATATCCATGCATTTCTGGAATAAAGTCTATATGATTGTGATTACTTTTTAATAAACTCTGCCCCATTTGGTATGCTAACATTTTAATAGAATCTTTACATTTGTGATCTTAAGTGAGAATGGTCTGTGATTTTTTTTTTCTGTTTTCCATTGCCCTCATTCAGTTTTAGTATCAGATTACATAAGGGTATTATAAAATGAGTTAGGTACTTGTCCTTCTTTTTCTATACTCTGAAATAGTATGAATAAGATGGAGGTTATTTGATGATTTTGTAAATTTGCCTATAAAAGCTTTACCTTGCTATTATGCTTTGTTGGTAGATTTTTGACTCCTGACTATTTTTCTAGTGATATAAGTTTACTTAGATTTTCTGTATCTTCTCTATTTTTCTTTCTTTCTTTTTTTAAAGATTTTATTTATTTATTTATTAGAGAGAGAAAAAAGGGGTGCGTGCAAGACTGGGGTCAGGGTGGTGCTGGGCAGAGGGAAAGGAAGAAACAAAGCCTACACTGAGCAGGGAACACTTTCTGGGGCTCAATCCCAGGACCCTGAGATCATGACCTGAGCTGAACACAACCACCTGAGCCACCCAGGCACCCCTCTTCTCTATTTTTATAGAAAACATCTTTTTTTTTCATATGAGTTTATACATAATAGCATCAAGTTGTTCATATATTCTATGAAGTCAGGAGAATGTATTTAAGAGTGCAGGTTCTGGAGTCAGAGGACGCGATTTAGAATCCTGGCTCCAGGAGTGACTCGTTATGTGACCTTGTACCTTAGTTTTCTTACATGTAAAATGGACACAATAACAGTAATTGCCTCACAGGTGTGGAATAAAGATTAAATGAAAACACTTGTAAAACTTTTAGAACAGCATCTGGCACGAATAAGCACTTAATACTTATGTTTTTTATTATCCTTCGTATTATTTTCTTGCACATTTTAAAACTCTATTATATTTCCTTTTTCATTATTAATTTTGTTTATGCTTTTTCATCTTTATTTTTTGGATCAATCTTGTTAATTCAAGCTTTTGATTTTATCCTTTTGTATACTGATGTTAACTCTGTTTTTCTTTGATTCATTCAACAAATATATGTTAGGCACCTACTAGGTTCCAGACACTATTCTAGCTACTGGAGATACAGTGGAGAACAGAACAGAAATGCTTCTTTCCTTGATAGAACTTACTTTCTAGTGGGTGGAGATTGAATATAACAAATCAGTAGACTGCAGTTTGTTACCATGTGATGCCTTCTGTGGGGAAAAATATGGAGGAAGATAAAATGGAATCATTGGGGCATGAGTTGCTACAGTGTTGAATAAAGTGCGTAGGGTAAATCTCACCAAGAGGATGATACTCTGAAAATGATGTAAGCATGTTGACAAATGAACTTTGTGAATATGGGAGGTGGAGAGTATACCAGGCGGAAGGAACAGCCATCTGAAGGCCCTGAGGCCGGAATGTGCCTGGTGTTTGGGATGAACAGCAAAGAGGCCCGTGTGTTTGGAGTGGAGCAAGTGAGGCAGAGGAGAGTAAGGGAAAGTAAGAACTACCTAAAATTGGTCTTTAAAAAGCTGTCAGAAACAAACAGTTTTAACACTGACAAGCCTACCGGAATAATGCTGATGGCAAGCTTTAAGCAGCTTTAAGTGTTGAATGTTAATTGGGGAAAGGGGAGAAGAAATTATTGGGTGGACCTACATTTAAATGAGTCTGTAAGTAAAACCTCTAGTTGAACAAATTTCCAGTTTAATGAATTTCAACAAAATAGACAAATCCTTTGCCTTGGTGTTAGTGTCTTAACTTTTATTTTTTATTTTTTTTCAATTTATTTATTTTCAGAAAAACATTATTCATTATTTTTCACCACACCCAGTGCTCCATGCAAGCTGTGCCCTCTATAATACCCACCACCTGGTACCCCAACCTCCCACCCCCCCGCCACTTCAAACCCCTCAGGTTGTTTTTGTGGCATCTTGACTAAAGGAATTGAATCCTGGAATCAGAATATTGAATCAGGAATTGAATCCTGGAATCAGATGTCCAGTTACAGGTGCTCGGATGGAGATTACAGGCACCTGACGGATTCTGTGGGTGTAGGTGCAGACCACCATAATGAAGCAAATATCATAGTAAAGCAAGTCAAGTGAATTCTCTGGTTTCCCAGTGCCTGTAAAAGTTATGTTTGCACTATACAGTAGTCTGTCAAGGGTGCAATAGCATCAGGTCTGAAAAAACAGTGTATTTACCTTAATTTCAAAGTACTTTATTTCTAAAACATACCAACCATCATCTGTGCTTTCCGTGAGTTACAGTCATTTTGCCTTGTGGAAGGTCTTGGCTCTCTCTCAATGGTTGTTGCAGGTTAGTGTGACTGGCCATTGCTCACAATAAGACAGCAGTGAAGTTAGCCACATTGATTGACTCTTCCTTTCATGAATGTCTCTGTAACATGGGGTGCTCTTTGATAGGATTTTCCCTCAGTAGAACTTCCTTCAAAATTGGAATCGGTCCTCTCAAACCCTGCCACTGTTTTATCATGTAAGTTTATGTCATATTCTGAATCCTTTGTCATTTTTTCAACAGTCTTCACAGCATCCTCACCAGGAGTAGATTCTATCTCAAGAAATCATTTTCTTTGCTGATCCATAGGAAGCAGCTGCTCCTTTAAGCATTCTATCATGAGATTGCCCCAATTCAGTCACCTCTACAGGCTCCATTTCTAATTCTAGTTCTCTTACTATTTCTACCACATCTGCATTTCCTTGTTCCACTGAGGTCTTGAACTCCTCAAGGTCATCCTTGAGGGTTGGGCCCAACTTCTTCTAAACTCCTCTTAGGCTACTTATTCCTATGAATCATGAATGTTTTTAGTGGCATGTAGAATGGTAAGCCCTTTCCAGACTCAGGTCCATCAGAGGAATCACTACCTATGGCAAATGTAGCCTTAGGAAATGTATTTCTTAAATAGTAAGACTTGAACGTCAAAATTGCTCCTTAATCCATGGGAGGCAGGATAGATGTTGTATTAGCAGGCACAGAAACATTAACCATGTTGACCTTCTCCTTCAGAGCTCTTGGATGACCAGATATGTTGTCACTGAGCAGTGATATTTTGAAAGAAATTGTCCTTTATTCTGAGCAGTAGGTCTCAACAGTGAGCTTAAAAGACTCAGTAAACCATGTTGTAAACAGACATACTATCATCCAGGCTTTCTTGTTCCCTTTATAGGGCACAGGCATGGTAGAATGAGCATAATTCCTAAAGATCCTAAGGTTTTCAGAATGGTAAATGAGTTTTGGTTTCAACTTAAAGTCATCAGCTGCGCTAGCCCCTAATGAAAGAGTCAGCTTGTCCTTTGAAGCTTTGACGCTAGGCATTAACTTCTCTCTCATTATGAAAGTCCTAGATGGGCATCTGCTTCCAGGAGAAGACTATTTTGGTTACATTGAAAATCTGTTCTTTCGTGTGGCCACATGGGTTATCTGAGCTAGGTCTTCTGCAGAACCTCTGCAGCTTCTCCATCAGGACCTGCTGCTTCCCCTTCCACTTTCACGTTACGGAGACGGCTTCTTTCCTTAACCCTCATGAACCCATCTCTGTTGGCTTCCAAATTTTCTTCTGCAGCTTCCTCACCTGTCTCAGCCTTCCTAGAAATGAAGAGAGTTAGGGCTATGCTTTGGATTAGGCTTTGGCGTAAGGGGTTGTTGTTGCTGGTTTGATCTTCTCTCCAGAACACTGAAACTTTCTCAGTATCAGCAATAAAGCTGTTTCACTTTCTTGTCACTCCTGTGTTCGCTGGAGTAGCACTTATAATTTCCCCCAAGAGTTTTCCCTCTGTATTAACAACTTGGCCAACTATTTGGTGCAAGAGGCCTAACTTTTAACCTATCTCAGCTTTCAACATGCCTTTTTTGCTAAGTTCAGTCATTTCTAGCTTTTGATTTAAAGTAGAGATGTGTGACTTGCTTTTACTTGAACACTTAGAAGTCATTGTAGGGTTATTAATTAGCCTGTCTCAGGGAAAAGGGAGACCTGGGGTGAGGGAGAGAGATGGGAGAATGGCCAGTCACTGGAGCAGTCAACACACGCAAAACCTTTGTCCATTAAGTTTGCTGTCTTACAGGGGTACGTATTGTGGCACTCCCAAACAATTACAATAATAACATCAAAGATCACCATAACCTATATAACAATAATGGAAAAGTTTGAAATACTGTGAGAATTACCACAAGGTGACACAGAGATACAAAGTGAGCAGATGCTCTTGGAGAATGGTACCAGTAGACTTGTTCAAGGTTGCCACAAAATATTAATTCGTAAAAAGTGCAATTATCTGTGAGGTACAATAAAACAAGGTATGGCTGTATAGATGATGAGAAACTTGTTAATTGTATTGTTTAAATATTCTTTATCCTTACCAATATTTTATGTTTCAGTTATTATTTTATGAGAGCGATGTGTTTCAAAGTCACACAGTAGGATTGTGGATTTGTCACTTTGTCCCTGCAGTTATGCCAATTTTTTTTTATGTACCCTCAGTATGTGTCATTATTTGCTTATAGAGTGTTATGTCTCCTTGATTTTCTATGCTTAATATGCATTTTTGCCTTATTTTAATTGTTATTAAAATTCTTCAATAGGTTTCTTTGGTTAGTTCTTGCTGGTATGTTTCTATTTTATGGTTCATTTACTTTCAGGTTTCCATGTCTTAAGTTTTAGTTTTGTTTTGCTTATAAGCAGCCTGTGTTTGGACTTAATTTGGATTTCAGTCTACAGTCTGAGAGCCTTGTTCTTTGATTGGCACCATTTACATTAATTGTGATAATAGATATAGCTCAATTAATTTTTACACTTGATCTTAGCCAAAGGGTTGAGAAGCGATTAGTTTGATTCATTTCTAATATTTTATGTTTTTCATCTACCAGGCTTTTTTTTTACCCTTTCTCCATACTGTCTACTGATTATTTCAGTGTGGTTTTTTAAAATCATGCATTTTTCCCTCATTTTTCCTAACAAATCCTCTGTTGTCCTTATCCTTTCATAATTTAATACAGTAAAGAGCGGTGATTAACTCTTTTGCTTGCTGCTTGCTTGAGAACTCTGCAGAACTTAGTATGGAAACTAGGATGGAGCAGGAGAGTGTCTCAAACATTACTGTAGTCCGACTCTGTCACGTTACCAGGCCCAGAGAGGATACCAGGTTTGTCCAGGGTCCACATAGAAAGCACTCCCGTTCTTTTGCCACATTCTGACATAAAAAAGCAGGTCCCGTGCAATGTTCAGTCCTCCCTCTTTAAAAATTAAATACCAGCAATTGTCAAACTATATAGATTTGTTTATACAGTTGTCCATTCTTTGAATGTATGTGTGCCTGTGTATACATAGGTACACACACAGACACAACCCTTATTCTGTGTAACTACTTCAGGGTAGGGTGTTTGAGAGAGTAGAGAAATAGAAACCTAGAGATGTTTCTTTATTCTAGAGCTCACAGTCTAATGGGGGAAACAGAGATAGATAATTTTAGTACTACTGAATATTGAATGCTATAAACATGTTTACTGTTAACCTTTATTTTCCCCCAAAGAGTCTAGGAAGAACATTATAGGGAAAGAGTTTCCTGAACAGAAAAGGATCTTAAAGGATGAGTAGAAGTTTTACCAGGTAAAAGGGGCTATTATTAGTAGAGTAGTAGATTTGCATGCATGCAAAATCTTGCAAATGTAAGTTTGATGCTTTAAAGTGAGAAAATCTATGAAGCTGACAAAAAGATTCATGAGGGTTTGGTGAGGGAGGAGTTTGGAAGGTTCAGGTCCAGATTGTGAAAGGCATTGTATAGCCTTCAGGGAGTTTGGACGTTGTCTTTGAGACTGTGGGTGTTCCCAGGCTATTTATAAAGCAAGAAAAGATATCCAGATCTGCATTTTAGAAACAGCTGAAGCAGTCAGGGTGTAAGATTGATAGCCTGGTCGTAGATGTGAGACTTTGATAATAGCCCCATCATGAAAGGAAGAGGACTGGAACCAAGACCCTTGTGATGGGGATAGAGAAGGGGCGGGGAGTAGTGGGGGGTGGGATTCAGGAGAGACGGAAGACAAAAATCAACAAAAAAATTAATCAAAAATTCTGACTCAGAAAAGAGTCAGAATTAACTCAGATTTCTGTCGTAGGCCCATTGAAGGAATACCAGCTGTATTAGCTCAGAGAAGGAATGCTTAGAGATTTGCTTAAGGAAGGTAGCAAGTCAGTGAGTGGTCCTCTGAGGGCCAAAATAATGATAACAGGTAACATTTCTTGAACATTAAGTACTATTCTTCTTTGAGAATTAAAGCTTAACAGTCCACACAGAGACAGACTGAGTCAAAAGAATCCACTGATGACAAATTCAGAGCAAGAACACTCAGAGTCAACATTTCTGGGAACCTGGACAGAAGTGAGTAGGAGAGAAGCAGTCACGAGCTAATCAGTCTTGCTTGTAGCTGTTGCCATGTTGTGAGTGTGTAGTTGTGCCCCAGTCTGTTGCTAATGGTGAGTCACTCTTGCAAATAAATATTAATAAGTTTATATACATAATATATTTCATACACATGCTGTGTGAGTGGTATTCTGGGAAATAACAAGTTCTAAAAGCAAAAGTCCTTAGCTTGGTAATTTTGATGTGTGATTCTATGTAATGTTGTTAATACTGGGGGTTCCAAATTTTTTGTTATTCAAATACTGCCCAGTAATGTTCATCATTTTTTTCCAGTGGTTGAATATTTGCTGTGGATTTCAATGCTTTATAAATACTCAAATAGGAGAAATGCAAAGAGAAGGAGATGGGAATGTTGTTTTGGAAATACACTTGACATGAAATCAGAAATGAATTTAAAATCTGAATTGGCAATAGGAGTATCTGTTTCAATGGCGAAGCCAAAGCTGAGCAAACAGACAAAATATTTTCATCATGAAATTAAAAAAAAAAAAAGCTAATAGGAAGCAGTGTATATCTTAATGTGTGTCTCAAAGATACTTTAGATAGTATCTTAATGGGAACAGATTCTTTCCCTGTGCGTTCTTCATCTATATCTTAATTCAACAAATATCAACACAAAAATGAAATAAAATTTTCAGTGTCTAGAAAATTTGGCATGAAAAAGATCAAGATTATTGGATAGTATACTTAATGCTACATAGTATTTTAAAATTTTCTTTTATTTATTTATTTATTTTATTTTTTAAAAAGATTTTATTTATTTATTTGACAGAGAGAAATCACAAGTAGACGGAGAGGCAGGGAGAGAGAGAGAGAGGGAAGCAGGCTCCCCGCTGAGCAGAGAGCCCTATGCAGGACTCGATCCCAGGACCCCGAGACCATGACCTGAGCCGAAGGCAGCGGCTTAACCCACTGAGCCACCCAGGCGCCCTAAAATTTTCTTTTAGAACGACTATTTAAATATTAAGTATTTGTGATGTTTTCTTTGAATTTTTAAATAGATTTTAATTTGACATGTATTTTGTGATATTGCTCTCCTTTTGACTAATTATCAAATGTGTTGGGTTAAGATCATTTTTTTATGCAGAATTGAAATATATAGTTTTGTAATAATAATTGGTTCAAATAAAAATAAACCATGTTTGCATTATTATTTTTTTCTTACAGGATACTTCTGGAACTTTTATTTGAGAAATGACTGACTGTTTATTATTATGGCCACTAATTATTCTGAAGTACATAAATCATATGAAAGTATAGAATAATTCACGACTGAGGAATCATATGAAAGTATAGAATAATTCACGACTGAGGAATTCCTGTCTCTCAACCTCAGATACTAAGTATTAATATCTGTTGGGGATTTGGAGACATCCAACATTTTCCAAATTTCTTGACTGACTTTTCCTATGATTCAGAAAATTATGGAAGTTTCCCAAGTGATGCTGGGATGGAATTCCTACAGGGAAGCTTTACCAGGCACTATACTGTGCCTGTTGCATGCATTACCTCATTTCGTCCTCACAGCAACCCGCAATATGGAGGTTAGGTTGGTAGCTCTGTGTCACACGTAAGGAAACCAGCTGGTTGGTGGTAGGGAAGATCCCTGTGTTTTCCAAACTGTGGTTCCACACAGTTGAACTTCACATATTCTTAAAAGAAAGAGGACCATAAGAACATTTGTTTTCTAACTTCAGTTCAACAAACTACTTCTGTACCAGAGCAGGCCAAGTGAAGTGACAGACTGAGTTGAAGAATTAGTCCTTTTTACTTGAGAAAGAGCCCTGTGCTTGAGGCTGGAAGCAGCCCCCTGCTTGCTGAGGGGCTCCCGTCTGCTTTTTGCTATGACTACACAAACAGCGCAGTCCTGCTTCTGGCTAATCCTCTCTTATCAATGTGCCTCTTTCCCCGCTTACATTCTGAGTTAGCTCTAGCATGCCCTGTCAGCCTCAGTTAGGAAGCACTGGTTCCATCAGTTTGCATGCGCTATCCCTGCTGATGGAGATAAGAGGAAGAACAGTGACTTCACCTTCTAAAAATAACCTTTTAAAGCAAGAATCTTTATTTTACCTCTTTCTACATGCCGTAATGCTGCTTCATTCAGCAGTTAAAAGTCTCCCCGATGATCTCTATGAAAATGTCAACAACATTACTGGTTGGTGTGAGCTGATCAAATTCCTAGAACTTCAGGGCTTAGGAAAACAGCAGCACAGTGTTTGGAATTGCAGGGCTAGTTGCCCAGAGAGTATGGTTTTCTTGCCTGGTAACCCCAGAGATTATGGTTTTCTTGCCTGGTGACATCTGGTAATGTATCGAAGATGGAGTAGGACAGATGGCTTAGTTTAACAGCAGCAGTGTAACATTGCATGGTGAGGAAATACCCTGCAGATGCACCCTACAGAATATTGTGGTTTAAAAAACCAAGCATATGTATGGTGCCCATAAGCTTTGGATATGGAGAAACCTGATTTTATAGATTGTTACTGCCTCTGTACTTGTGTGATCCTGAACAAATTATGTAGCTTCTCTAACTTTTTCATCTTTGAGAAGTAAGGAATATAAAACCTAGGATTTTGTTTTTGTTTTTGTTTTTGTTTATTTGAATTCCAGTATAGTTAACATCCAGTGTTATATTCATTTCAGGTGTACAATACAGTGATTCCACAATTCCATGCATCACCCAGTGCTCACCATGTTAAGTGTGCTCTTTAATTCCCTTCACCTGTTTCACCCATCCCCCACCCACTTCCCGTCTGGTGACCCTCAGTTTGTTCTCCGTATAAAACCTAGGATTTTGACGATTAGATGATACAGATGTAAAACTCTTAGTACAGCACATATGCTACACAGCAGACACTGAAGAGTTTCCGAGGATGATGATGCAGTGATGAACAAGACAAACCCATCCACCCCCCTGCCCTTTGTTAGAGAGAGCGAGCAGGGGAGAGGCAGATGGAAAGAATCTCGAGCAGACTCCTTGCTGAGCACAGAGCCTAACGTGAGGCTTGATCCCCACCCTGAGCCGAAATCAAGAGTCGAAGGCTTAACTGACTGAGCCACCTAGGCACACCACCCCACCTCCCCACTTCTTTTAGTGAGATGAGTAGGCAGGAAATGACATCAAATGGGGTTAAGTGCCTGCACAAGAAAACACATGGTGCTGAAGAGCACAGAGGAGGGGCACTTCTTGAAGGCCTGGGAGAGCAAGAGGCAAACACAGGAGAAAACGGTTTCCTCCCAGACTGGCCCAGCTCCTGAGTGCCTTCACTGAAAGGCTCGCATGCATTAGTAGCCCTCGGAGTTGTTTGTCAAGGAAAAGGAAATAATACAAAAGTGCAAACAAAGTAACCACCAAATATATTGACTTTGTCCAGTACAATTCAAATGTCTAAGTTCTTTGAGCATCATGTTCTGAATAAGTAAGCTACCCTTCTAATATGGATTTGACCCTTTAAATGTTCCCACTGGGGTCACCTGGGTGACTCAGCCTGTTAAGCCTCTGCCTTAGGCTCAGGTCATGATCCCGGGGTCCTGGGATCGAGCCCCATGTTGGGCTCCCTGCTCCATTTGGATATGGAGAGACCTGATTTTATAGATTGTTACTGCCTCTGTACTTGTGTGATCCTGAACAAATTGTGTAGCCTGCTTCTCCTTCTTTCTCTGCCTCTCTCCCTTTCTCCGTCTCTCATGAATAAATTAGTAAAATCTTTAAAAAGAAAAAAAAGTTCAGATTAAAAAAACAAAAGCAAGAAAAAAATGTCCTTTCTTTAGCTTGTTTATTTAAGCTATTTCCGAAAGGTGCTAACTCTGTATTTCTTTCTTTTTTTTTTTTTAAAGATTTTATTTGTTTATTTGACAGAAAGAGATCACAAGTAGACAGAAAGGCAGGCAGAGAGAGAGGGAAGCAGGCTCCCTACGGAGCAGAGAGCCTGATGCGGGACCCGATCCCAGGACCCCGAGATCATGACCCTAGCCGAAGGCTTCGGCTTAACCCACTGAGCCACCCAGGCACCCTGTGTTTATTTCTTAAATGACTTAACCAATAAATGCATGCAGTGCTGTGGTTAGGTTTGCTTTTGCTGATCCGTGTTCTCTGCTTCTGCCTTTGCTCTAGATAGAAATGAAGACTGCCAGCAGAAACAAGATAATGTTAGTTTCATGTAAAAATAGCCCAGGGTAGGGGGAGCTCCAGGTGTTGCCCTAGGAACACATGGACTTGGTGCCAGAAATGTGCCATCAGGACGTTTTCTACTTCTAAATTTGCAGCTATTCTGAGTGGTTGAAATGATTGGATGTGTTATATTCTGCCTAAGGGAGGCAGGGAAGCCTAGATCTTAGATGTAAGACATCCCACCATCTAATTCCAATTTTGTGTGTCTAGTTGTATAACCATATTACTCAGAGCCGCAGTCTCCTTACCTGTTCAGTGAGATGAGTAATAATACCTCATAGTGTCATCATAAAGATTAAGATAATACTATAAAAGCTTAACCAATGCTTGGCAAATAGTAACAGCAACTACTAATCTTAGTTTTTTTTATTATTACTGTAATCTGCATTTTATTTACAAGGAATAAATAATCTATGCTAATGTTGATGAATTAATAAAATATGAACAACTGAAACATTTCTGGATAATGTCAATGTGGGGGACTTGAACATAGCACTGCTCATCTCCTGCTGTGGGGAGTACTGTCGACAGCCAGCCCCAACTGCTCCCTCTAGACTTTGCCACTGCTTTGCACCCAGACCAGGTTTCTCCGAGGCTGCCCTCAACCAGGGAATGGGCACAGTGGGCCTGCGAATGCAGTCCTCCAGGGGGTGGGACTCCTTTAACAGGTGACTCTGGTGTAGGGCCTTCCCTGCAGCCTGATGGAGACTTCCCTGACCTGAGGCCTCAATCAGAGATGCCCCCTGCCTGGCCCTCTTTCCTTGTCTCTCCCCTACACAGGGTCCAGACCTGCACTGTCCTTGGAGGCTCTCCCACCCTCCCCCCTTCCTCTCCATTTCCTGAACTGGTAGCTCTTCCACTAAACCTTTGGCTTATCTGGATTTACAGTTACAATAGTTGTTGGAAGTAGCAATCAACAACCTTGAGCACAGCGTGGACATTTTCTCCATCAAGTATAAAGTGAACATTAATGAGTTTAGTTTCATCTTGATGGCATCGCATTTCCTCAGAACTGAAGTTTGATGTTATTGATTATAACTTCTCTAGCACAGGCCTTAGCCACTGCTTCCTCAGGGGAGGGTTACTCACATGTAGGACCTCAGACTAACGGCAGATTAGGTTGTAAGATTGCATGCAGGACAGCCCTCCCTCCATGTCTCTGGGTCTTTAATGTGATGTGATTTTAGTGTTTTCATGAACCAAGAAAATCTCTTTGGCAAAGGCTATGGAGGGCTCTTCAGTGTTTATTTTTATAGCTTCCTACTGATTTCTTCTGTTTTCTTGTTTTTTTTTTTCCCCCTAACTCCTCACTTGATTATGATTTTTGTGACAGACCAGGTCCAGGGGACAGTCACCATTCGGAACATCAGTGCCCTGTCTTCAGGCCTGTACCAGTGCGTGGCTTCAAATGCCATCGGAACCAGCACCTGTCTGTTAGATCTCCAGGTTATTTCACGTAAGTATATAAAATTCTGACATTGACTCTGAGTCTGGAACACCAACATCTTTGTTAAACCAGGGAATGAAGAGTTTCTCTTAATTTTTTTTAGGTTGTTTGAAGATTAAGTATAAAATTTTCTTGGGTTTATTAGTTATTGAAATGTTTATAAATGTCTTGGTATACTCTTCAGCCTCAGCAATACAACATGTTTTTTATGACAGAATGTCTTTCTCATCAGGATCAATAGAATCAAGTCAGTCACTTGTCTTCAAGTGATTGCCTAATCCTATTGACATTATAAAAACTTGTGATGATCTTATGGCCATGGCAAGACCTTCTATTATTTTCTCCTAATCCATTTATATCTGCTTAATTGCTAGGTGGCCAGGTCATAAATAAGAAGTGCAGAAATTTTCCCTTAATTTGAGAGTTCTGGGTTATTTGAATTCCGCTTACAAAAAGTAGTGACCCTGTTGGGTTGAGGTGGTTGTTATCGCACTGATCACCAGGGTTCCTCTGGGCCGATCAGGCAGGTGAGCATCTTTGGCCTGTTCTGCTCTAAGTGTTGTTCTACTGACATTGTGAGTCCTGTAATGTTCATTCATTCAGCGAGTGTCTGTGAGCCTCCTGTGTGTGAGTCCCAGCCACTGAGGACACAGAAACTAACCGAGGTTTAATTTTATAAGGATGCAACACTTTGGGCAATTCTGTGCATTTTAAGAAGATTCTGTGGTAAACTTACATATTTATGAAGTTGCATGAGTGTATGCTATTTCTCTTTCTCTCTCTCTCTTTTTTTTGTTCTTTAAACCTACCTTAAATATATTTTGCAGCCCAGCCCAGGAGCATTGGACTAATAGCTGGAACCATTGGCACTGGTGCAGTTATTATCATTTTTTGCATTGCACTAATTTTAGGGGCATTCTTTTACTGGAGAAGCAAAAATAAAGAGGAGGAGGAAGAAGAAATTCCTAATGAAATAAGGTTTGTGTGTCAGAAGTTTCATCCTACATGGCCAGTGTCTGTATTTCTATTAATTTTGGCAGCTAAGACTTCTTTGCTAATCCAATGGCTGTGATGGCCTAGACAGTTAAAGTGCCAAGTCATATTTTCTTGTATGTTATATCACTTTTACTCATTTACTGGATCATGAAAGAGGAAGAGGGTCCCATATGTGCCCAACTAGGAGGACACATGTGAAGAATTCCTTCACCTTCCATACTTCCAAGGTAGGTGGGGTTAACATGGCTGCCACAGAAGAAAAGTTAGTTTAAGAAATGTGTTTGACATTGGCATTTATACCAGAAGCTAGAAGAAACACCCCAAGAGCATACCAGTTCCTGTGCACACAGGCCAAAGCCATATGGCTTGGTGTGAGAGACAGTTCAGTCAAGGATATGAACATCTTCAGACAACAATGTGAAAATCATCTTTATTTTATTTTTTTAATTTTTTCATTATGTTCAGTTAGCCACTGTATAGTACATCGTTAGTTTTTGATGAAGTGTTCAATTATTAATTAGTTATACCTTTAACAGCCAGTGCTTATCACAGCACGAAAATCATCTTTCAAGAAAAATGACTCTTGGCATGTTATAAGGATAGGGGAGTTCAAGCTCCCTCTCTATCCCTATCACATTGTACCACATAGTATCCTTGTTAAAAATGCTTTAATGAATCTAGTCTACTTAGCGTGATCCACACAGCCCTTCAGGACTGACCTTCCCCTGCTTCCCTAGTCCTCTGTCACTACTTCCATGGTCACTGGTGTTCCAGTCTGTTCTGTAGCCTCTCGTGCTTCAGGGTCTTTGCTCAAGCCTCCACCCTCTTCAGGCACCAAACTCCTTCCCTTCTCATCCATCTCTTTCATAAATTCCTTGATCTGATTCAAGACAAGTCCAGGTGTCACCTCCTCACAGAAGTTGACTCTAGTCCCTGTCCAGCCTTTCAGACTTGGAAATGTTCTTGCATTGATTGGCACTCTCGTTTGGCCATAGGCTTCTGGATTATAGGAACTGTGTCTTTTTTTTACATGAAACATCTAGTATAGTAGAGTGCCTGGTACTCAATAAATGTTGAATGAATTAACATCTTAAGCTAAATTAGTGACTTATCTTAGCCTCTTGTAATTCTTTACACAACAAGCTCAGTGGCTCTCTTCAAGGTCTATTTTCCTATTTAGAGCAAAAAAAATTATAAACGTACATATATACATACCACACATATATATTCACACACCTTTTTTTTTTCAGGTATATTGGAAAGTATGGTCTGAGAGATTTGACATTACTTTTTGTATTCTTGGCTATTGAAAAGCTGAGGGAACATTTTTCTTGAGCATTGTCTTAATGGGAATGAGTGCCAGAGCCGAGGACATCAGGACACCAGGGCTGATGTGTTTGCTTTTTTTTTTTTTTTTTTTTAAGATTTTTGTTTATTTATTTGACAGACAGAGATCACAAGCAGGCAGAGAGGCAGGCAGAAAGAGAGGAGGAAGCAGGCTCCCCACCAAGCAGAGAGCCCAATGCAGGGCTTGATTCCAGAACCGGGGATCATGACCTGAGCCGAAGGCAGAGGCTTAACCCACTGAGCCACCCAGATGCCCCGTGTTTGCTTTTTTGATAGTATGTTCTGTCCTGAGGATTTGTATCTTACAGACATATGGCCTTAGCAGAAGATGAAAGATTCCTGGGCTGGAGGGTAGGGTGACATTCAAGTTAATCCTGACAACAATTTTATTTCTATTCCTTTTCAGAGAGGATGATCTTCCACCTAAATGTTCTTCTTCTGCCAAAGCATTTCACACCGAGATATCCTCCTCAGAGAACAACACATTGACCTCTTCCAATACCTACAACAGTCGATACTGGAGCAACAATCCAAAAGTTCCCAGGAACACGGAGTCATTCAACCACTTCAGTGACTTGCGCCAGTCTTTCTCTCTCAATTCAGGCAATGCCAACATCCCTTCCATCTACGCTAATGGGACCCACCTGGGCTCAGCTCCGCATAAGACTCTGGTAGTGACAGCCAACAGAGGGTCATCCCCGCAGGTCATGCCCAGGAGCAATGGCTCAGTCAGCAGGAAGCCTCGGCCTCAACACACACACTCGTACACTGTCAGCCAAGCAACACTAGAGCGAATTGGTGCTATCCCTGTCATGGTGCCAGCCCAGAGTCGGGCCGGCTCCCTGGTATAGTACCTGAGCCGATAGAGCGTTCAGAAAAGAATCAGTGGAGTACCCCATGCAGGGGGAGGGCGGGGTGAGCAAGTGCTGGGAAAGAAGAGCTTTCCTTATAAGGATACTAGTAAAAAAGCACAAAGGATAAGGCAATGCTGTTTGTTACGTGGCCAGTGAAATTTGTGAAATGAACTGGAATTCTTCATCTTGAAGACTCGTTTCCCCACCACAGATGTCCCAGCATTCTATTCAAAAAACTGGTTCTCAGAGATGTGCCAAGCCAAGGAAAAAGATACAAGAGCAGACTAGCACTTAAAACCCAAACTGCAGTCCAGATGGACTTATTCTTTAATTCATGCCTAACTTAATAATTTTTCAAGAGACTCAAGTGCCAGGTGAAGTTTAAATAATGAAATTATTTAAAAATATAGGTATCCTTCAAAAAAATAATGAGCAACCCTGGGATCATCACGGTTCCCTCTGTATCTAGAGGGCTTAGTGGTATGAATGGTTCATATCGGTCCCAAGAGGGCTGGCTCTTGTATCCTAGAATCAAAACTTTTTTATGCAAACAAAATTTGGTAAGAAATGGGGGAAAGCAAAAGAAACTTCTCTGAGAAGCCCCTTCCTATTTATTTATTTATGTCTTCCTAAACCATGAATTTCATATTTGGAATATTGCTATATGACAGATTCTTGCCTGTCTGCTTTTTTCTAGGGTCTGTTCTGGGTCCATGACAATTACTGTTCATTATTTCCTGGAAAAATATTTTTTTAAAAGAAAACTCTTGTGGGGTTTTTTGTTTTTTGGTTTTTTTAAAAATACATGAGTGGCATAAGGCTAGGAAAGAAAAGACTGTTACTAACAGCACATTCAGTGATTGTGTTTGTGGAGCCCTGTGGGAGGCCCATGCCCAGATAGAAAGAGCTGGGGTGTGTGGGCCACAGGGGAGCAGGAAGGCAGGTGTGAGGGACTGGAGCCTTCCTGGCAGCCTCCAGGCACGGCTGGGCTGGCCGGGGCTCCCTGCCTATCACACCAGGTTACCCTTAATGAGGGCAGCACCTGATGCCTTTTGCACTGAGGGAGATAACTTCCTCTTTGTTTGACATGTCGAGGTTAGTAGGTTGTTACAGGGAGGGCAGGAGTAGTTCTGTTGTTGTTTCCAAAATAATTCGTTTTGCAAAACAGATAAGAATAAGACAAAAGGGATGCCTTCAGGTATGCTCCTGGGAGGGTCTGCCCTATGTTTGTCACAGCTCAGGGTTGCAGTTTTGCCCAAATGCATTTTACACCACTGTAAAGAGACTCCTTCTGTGATTAATTACCCGGCTTGGCTGGCCTTGGAGTTCACCAGATAATTTATAAACTCCCCACTCTCGTGCTGTGTGGATCTGGGCATACTTGTATCGGGGACTATCTCGCCTTAATCACACTTTAAGCAGCCCAGAAATGATTTCGCCCCAGAATCGTTCTCTGAATTATTTATGAGGCCAGCCTCGTGGTTCGATAAGAGCATCATTTTTTTTCCCAATGTTGTCTCTCACTCCCTCTTCGCACCATGCCTTTTGCCCTCTTTTCCTGCAAGCATAGTCGTCACAGGGAGTGGCTTCCTGATTCTCAGACCGTTTGAATATGTGGAAACCAGCAGCTGCTGCTTTTACCGTGTTCGGGGAGGGCTAAGCTCAGAACCTAACCATTGCAGCCATTTCGATATTGATGAAATGCTGAATTTACGTTAGCATTACTTATTTTTTCCATGTGATTGTTCTTGACTTTGTAAAAATTTAAATAAATGAATGTCTATACTTTTTATAAAGAGTGAAAATACCATGACAGAAAAGATACTATCAGATGTTGTTTAGAAAGCATTTATCTTGCATTTCTTTATTCTTTCTAATTATCTAAAATTCAATAAAAGTTTATTCATATAAAAACAAGTTGTCATTACTTATCATATATTAATGAATTTATGAGTTTATATTTTGTGTTCTTTTTAATGTTATAAGAGTTTTCCATTCTGTTAAATAGTATACATAATAATTTTAATGAGCAAATAGTACTCTTGAAATTACTTTATCTTCTTACTAGAAATTTGAGTCCAGTTCTCATGTGTATGACTGAAGTTGTAATGACCCTTTCACACATTGAATGATTTTCCTCTTTCCGTGTCTGAAGTTCATGAGACCAGGTCCATGACTGCTTTTTTCTCACTCTGAATCCCTTACCTAGCGCAGTACCTAATATAGGTATTGAGTATGTGAATGACTGATGACTTTTAAACTGAAGTTGCCAAGTTCCGGCAGGGGAAGTTATGATCATGATTGTAGCTCTTGGTATATACTGGATCATTCGTTTGTTTTAACTTTTCTTTTCTTTCTTTCTTTCTTTTTTTTTTTTTTTTAAGAGAGAGTGTGTGCTCACATAAGTGGGAGGGGTAGGGGTAGGAAAGGGGGAGAGAGAATCCCCACTCAGGGCTCAATTCCACAACCCTGAGATCATGACCTGAGCTGAAATCAAGTCAGACCCCTCATCAACTGAGCCATCCAGGTGTCCTGTTTTAACTTTTTTTTTTTTTTTTTAAGATTTTTATTTATTTGACAGACAGAGATCACAAGCAGGCAGAGAGGCAGGCAGAGAGAGAAGGAGGGGAAGCAGGCTCCCGCCAAGCAGAGAGCCCCATGTGGGGCCTGATCCCAGGATGCTGGGATCATGACCCAAGCCAAAGGCAGAGGCCCCAACCCATGAGCCACCCAGGCGCCTCCAATTTTAACTTTTTATTTTGAGATCATGTATATATTTATATTCCATTATAAGAAATAATAGACTCCCGTATACTCTTCATCTAGTTTTTCCAAATGGAAAATTTCCAAACATCTTGCAAAACTGTTACACTGTATCACCAACTGACATGGATACAGTCCATCAACCTTATTCATATTTCTACAGTTGTACATGCAGTTACTATTTGCAGGGCATGCGTTTAGTTACATGCAGCTTCATCAGGTTTGTAGATCAGTGTGACTACCACTACAGTCAGATACAGGATCCCTTGTCTTACCCTTTTATAGTTAAGCTGCTTCCCTGCTCCCCAAGTTCCTAATCTCTAATTTGCTATCCATCTTTATAATTTTGTCCAAGAGTGGTACTTAAATGGAATCATGTAACATTTGTAGGTTGGCTTCTCGGAATATCTTTTTTGAGATCCATCCAAATTGTGGCATGTATCAATAGTTCTTTCCTTTTTATTGCTGAGTAGTCATCCATGGTGCAGATGGACCAGTTTGTTTAAGCACTTACCTGTTGAAGGCTATGAGATTTGAGTAGTTTCCATTTTTGGCTATTAGAAATAAAACTGAGCATTTTTTTGTTTTGCAGGCTTTTATGTGAACGTAAGTTTTTATTTCTCTGAGATAAATGCCCGAGGGACCATTTGCTCCATCACCATTTGTTGAAAAGTCTATCCTTCCAGTGAACTTTTGTTGCATCTTTGAAAAAAAAACCATTTAGGCATATTTGTGTGGGTCTGAGTTCCTTAGCTGTTCCTCTGATCTTGGTATCTGTTCTTCCATCAATACTGTGGTGACCATTGTCCCTATTTAATAAGCTTTTTTTTTTAAATTAAAGATTTTATTTATTTGTTTGACAGAGAGAGAGGGAAAGAACAAGTACATAGAGTGACAGACAGAAGCAGGGCTTCCTGTGGAGCAGGGAGCCTGATGTGGGACTCGATCCCAGGACCCTGGGATTATGACCTGAGTGGAAAATAGATTCTTAACTTACTGAGCCAGCCAGGCATCCCCTTATATAATAAGCTTTAACTGATGGAGTGGTTTCTCCCACTTTCTTCTTCTGTTTCGAAATAGTTTAAACTATTCCAGGTCTTAGTGGCTTTCCATATACATTTTAGAATAAAGTGGTTTGTGTCTGCAAAACACTGAGCTGTTTTAATAGAGATTGTGTTAAATCTATGGCCACCTTGGGAGGAGCCGGCATCTTTACTGTTTGAGTCTTCAAATCTATGAACATGGTATGTTTCTCCACTTCTTTAGACCTTTTTTGATTTATTTCCCGAGCATTTTGTAATTCTCAAAATACAGATCCTGTACATGTTTTGTTGGATTTATCACTAAGTATTTAATTTTCTTTGAAGCAATTATAAATGTAACTGTGCTTTAAATTTTGGTTTCTATATATTTGTTTTCAGCAAACAGAAATGTGATTGGATTTTTTGTGTTGATTTTGTATTCTGCAACTTGGCTGAAATAACTTTTTCAGAGTCTGGTTATTTGTTTTGTGTTTTGTTTTCTTGATGATCCTTGGGATTTTCTATGTACAGAATCACATCATCTGCAAATAGGGACAGTTTTCTTTCTTTCTCTTCAATATGTGTGCCCTTTCTTTTTCATAAAGCTATGTTAAATACAAATGGTTAGTGTGATATGCTTTCCCTATTCCTAGTTGTAGGGGGAAAGCATTCATTCTTTTACCATTAAGTATGGTGTTAGCTGTTAAGTTTTTGTAGGTGCTTTTTATAAAATAAAGAAGTTTTACACTAGTATTAGTTTGCTGGGAAGATATATCATTTATGGGTGTTAGATTTTGTCAAATGTTTCTCCATCAGTTGGTATAGTCATACTTTTTTGTTTGTTTTGTTTTTGCTTTAGTCTGTTGATAATATTGGGTTACACTGACTGATTTTCAAATGCTGAATCAATCTTGCATACATGGAATAAAATTGCATTTGGTCATGGTGTATAATTTTTAAAAACACTGCCAGATTTGATTTGCTAATATTTTGCTGAGGATTTTTGTATCTAACGGCCTAGAATTCTCTAGTAAAGTGAACTGTGGCTAGAGAATTCATTTTCCGCTTTTAAATTAACAATTTAATTTCTTTAATGGTTATAGGATTATTCAGGTTTTCTATTTCATCTTGATTGAGTTTTAATAGTTTCTGGGTTTGAGGAATTGATCCATCTGCTCCAGTGTGTCAGTATTTATGGACTAAAGTTATTTGTATTTTTCCCTTATTATCTTTCTAATGGAAGCTGGATCTACACTGGTATCTGTTTCATTCTTGGTGTTGGTGATCTGTGTCTTACTTTTATCAATCTTGCCTGAAGTTTGTCAATTGTAGAGATTTTCTTTTGAAGAAATAGTTTTTTTGTTTTGTTTTGTTTTTCTATTTTTCTGTTTTCAGTTTTATTAATTTCATCCTTCAGTTTGCTATGGATTTATCTTTCTTTCATTTTTCTAGTTTTTTGAGGTGGGAGCAGATTTCAAATCATTCCTCTTTTTTGATGTAAGGATTTAGGGCTGTAATTTCTCCCTCAGTTCTTTAGCTGCATCCACGTATTTTGAGCTTTTGCATTTTCATTGAGTGCTATGTGTTTTTATATTTCCTGTGAGAATTCCTCTTTACCCACAGGTTATTCAGAAATGTGTTAATTTCCAAGTTATTGGAAGTTTTCTGGTCATTTTTTCTGTTAGTGGTTTTTTAGGTTGAAGTTAGAAAAAAATCTGTATTATTTAAGTTAAAAATGTGTATTATTTTAATGCTTTTACATTTTTTGAAGTTTGTTTTATGGCCTGTGACATGGTCTCTGTTGGTACATGTTCTATGGGCTCTTTAAAAAATGTTTATTCTGCTTTTGTTGGATAGAATGTTCTGTATACAATTAGATCCTGTTGGATGATTGCATTGGTCAGTTTTATATCCTTACTGATTTTCTATCTAGCAATCAGTTTCTGAAACTGAAGTGTTGTAATCCCCAAGTGTAATTGTAGATTTATCTTTTTCTTCTTTCAGTTTATCAATTTTTGCTTTATGTATTTTTAGTGTCTCTTTTTGGTGCAGATATATTTAGAATCATCATGCCTTCCTGATGGGATTGATTCTTTTATCATTACGTAATGTCCTTCTTTGTCTCTAGGAATTTTCTTTTCTCGGATGTCTCTTTTATTGGCATTAATTTACCACCCTGCATTTCTAAGTTACTGTTTGCATAGGATATGTTTTTTCATCCTTTACAACAATGTCATCATATTTGAGCTTGTTGATGGGATATTGTTGGATCATATTTTTTTATCCAGTGTGCAGACCTCCATCTTTTAATTATATTTAGACCATTTACATTTAAGGCAATTATTGATATGTTTAAGGCTAAAATTTATTTCATTTTTTGTTTTCTGTTTTCCCCCTTTTTAAATGATTTGTTTCTCTTACCTTCTTATGCGTTACCTGAATAGTTTTTAGGATTCCTTCTTAATTTATTTAGAGTGTTTTTTAACATATTGCTTTGGATGGTTTTTTTTTTAGTGTTCATTCTAAGTATTACAATAAGCATACAGAACATATCACAGTCTACTTGTATTAACATTTTACCACTTTAAGTGAAGTGTGAAAACTTACTTCCATATATATCCCTTTTCTTTCACCCCCTTTAGATATCTTTTTCTTGATCACAATATGGTATATAATTTTTTTAATCATCAAAAAGATTTATAAAACTTATGATAAGGAGTGCATTATATGCACTCATATTTCTGCTTCTTTGTTCTTTCTTAGTTTCTGATGGTCCAGGATTCCTTCTTTGATCATTTTTTTCTCTGTTTGAAGAACTCCCCTTAGCCAGTTTATCAGGGTAGGTCTGCTAGGAGTGAAGTCTATTAGTTTTCTTTTGTCTGAGAATGTCTTTATTTCCCCTTCATTCCTCACTGGATGTAGTATTCATGGTTGACAGTTCCTTTCTTTCAGCACTTGACAAGTTTGGGAAGGGTTCCACCATTACTTCTTAAAACACCCTTTCAGCTTCCCTCTCTTTCTCATATCTTTCTGGGAGTCTGATGATGGATCTTTTTTATTGTCGTACAGGTTCCAGAGGCTCTCTTCATTTCTTCAGTCTATTTTCTCTCTGTTGTTCAGGGTAAATCCGACTGATCTTTCCTCAGACTTACTAATTTCTATTCTCTGTTGTTTCCACTCTGCTTAGCGAGATCAGTAAGATTTTTATTTCAGTTACTATATTTTTTAGCTTGGCAACTTACATTTGATTCTTCTTAAAATTTAATCATTAATGATAATTCCACATCAAATCACATTAAAATATAATTTATATACCATAAAATTCAGCCATATGAAGTGTATAATTCAGTAGTTTTCAGTTTGTTTATAGAGTTGTTACACAAACATCACTATAATTTTATTTTATTTCTTAAAGATTTATTTATTTATTTGACAGACAGGATCACAAGTAGGCAGAGAAGCAGCAGAGAGAGAGAAGGAAGCAGGCTCCCTGCTGAGCAGATAGCCTGATGCGGAGCTCCAATCCCAGGATCCTGGGATCATGACCTGAGCCAAAGGCAGAGGCTTTAACCCATTGAGCCACCTAGGCGCCCCTATAATCTAATTTTAGAACATTTTCATCAGTCCCAAAGAAACCTGTACCCACTAACAGTCATTCCTTATTCTACACCACCTTCAACTTCAGGCAACAACTGATTTACTTTCTGTAAAGTAAAGATTTGTCTACTCTGGACATTTCATGTAAATAGTATCATACAGTATAGGGGTGTGTGTGTGTGTGTGTGTGTGTGTGTGTGTTTTGTGACTGCCTTATTTTGCCTAGCATAATGTTTTCTTAGATTCATCCATGTTTTAGCTGTGCTATTGCTTTATTCCTGTTTCTTCACTGAGATTTTCTAGTTTTCAGTTTCAAAAGGATTCATAATTGCTTATTGAAACATTTTTATTATAATTATCTCGTGAGATATTTTCAACATCCTATTCATATTAATACTGGCATCTATTGGTGGTCTTTTCTTATTCGTGTGTGTGTGGTTTTTTTTAAGATTTTATTTCACAGACCGAGATCACAAGTAGGCAGAGAGGCAGGCAGAGAGAGAGGGGGAAGTAGGCTCCTTGCTGAGCAGAGAGCCTGATGCGGAACTTGATCCCAGGACCCTGAGATCATGATCTGAGCCAAAGGCAGAGGCTTTAACACACTGAGCCACCCAGGTGCCCCTGGAACCTCTTTTTAATATTCATTTATTTTAGCCCTTACTCCCCTTGTTGAGGTGTAGCACGTGATCCAGATGTGTATAAAAGTTTACTTTTCTGGGGGACACTACAGATAGCAAAAAGTGAAGTGTTTATGGTGTCTCTTTGCAGATGGCTGGGGTAGAAGGATAGCTCCCTTTTGGCTCTGCTTACACCTTCTTGGTTAAAGTTGGGCACCAATCTGTACCATATTCTTGCCTTCAAGTAGGAGGTATAAACTCAGCTGTTGGCTGGAACCTGCTGAGACCCAGAAGGGAAGAAAGAGGGTGTTTACTTACACCACTTGCTATGGGATGAGAGTAGAAACTCACCTCTATGCTGCCATCTGACGTAGATGGGAAGAAGGAAGGAAGATGGAGTGCCACATTATCCTGCGTCCCTGATGGGAAGGAGGATGGAGGCTTACCTCCCCGCTGGACTTGTTGAGACCAGGGTAGGAGGAAAGTAGAGCGTCAGCTACCCTGCCTTGCACCACTTCTTTCCACCTTGTTGATATTGGATGTGAATACAGGTTCAGCTGCCTGCACTGGGAGGGTACCACGGTCTCTTAAAATCCATCTTCTTTCCACTGTTCAGAGTGTCTATGCTTGTTGTGTTATGTCCAGGTTTTTAAAAAGTAATTGCAAGAGGGAAGGCTATCTTATAATGGGGCTACCCAATCTTGATTGGAACTAGAAATCCTGGAACATTATTTTAGTATATGTTCTGCTGAAGCGAGCACTATTTTAAAAAATAATCAGTTATATCTTACAGTACTCTACTATTCTGAGGATTCTTAGTTGTGTATTAAATAAAATTCTTATTCCTTCACTTGATTCACTCATTTCCTTCCACAAATGGTGTATTCTTTTTATCCTCAACTTACACAGCTTCTCTACATGAAAACTCTGCTCTAGGCCTATTCACTTCCCTCAAACTAACTCTTTTTTTCCTCTCTTTTTTTCTATACCTTCCACCTATCGCTACCCAAATCTTTCTGTACCACAAGTCTAACACAAATACTCTGTCCTAAATCCTCTTTTTCCATCTGGTGAGAAGTGGCTGCAGCTTCTCACAAGTGAGAGCATTTACTGTATGTAAGGGAATTGTCACAGTCTGTATTATATTCCTGTATTTGTGTACCTGATTGATCTCCCCCACTGGATCAAGTTATTCCACAATCGTTTTTTTATCCTACACTATGTGCTAAGTATTGCTCTAGGTTTGGAGATAAAAACAGGAGAAAGCCACAATAGCTATTCTTAAGGAGCTCATATGACAGGAGTACAGACTTATAAGTCAATTACTGCAATTAATGTCCTAAGTATACACGTGAATATTTGTATAAGTTTAGGTGGGACAATGTCTTCTATACCTTAGATGTGGTTACAACATCTCTGGGCCTCGTGCAGAGAAAGTGCTTGAGGGATGTGCTAAACTGATGAAATTGAAAATGGACAATTGGTCTCTTGATCTCAGTTATTAAAAGTAGCTGTCAGTTATCAGAAAATTCCCAAAGCTATGATGGATCAGAGTTATTCATCCAAGGGGCAAATAACTGTACCAACTCCTTGGGATGGGTCCTTTGGAAATGGTAGAGATCGTATAAGAAACGCAGGGATTTGGAAAATCCCATGGTGAGTAGCTCTGAAGTGTTTTACATAAAAATAATAATTGCTACTTTTTGTGCTTACTAAATGGCAGCATTTTAAAAAACGCACTTAGCATTCATTCATTTTACCTTATCACAACCTTGTGTGGAAGAAACTACTCATATTTTACATGTGCAGAAACTGAGGCTAGGTGTTGATAAGCAATTGGCCAATTGCTTATCCCAGAGATCTGGGGTCTGGGTTGTTTGCTTTCTAAAACCCTCTTTTGGACAAGTTGTATAGCTTATGTTTAGCAAAATAAGCTTACAGAAAAATGTGGAGAAGATAAAGACAATCTAGAGAAAAGATGACTTGTAAATTCTGTGCATATGTAGTTATTTATAGCTTCTCCTCACAGCTTCCTTGTGAATAAGGTATTATTTCCCTATTTTAGGTAAAGGCAGGGCACAAAATTCTGACTGAATCATAAGGCATTGACAATAGGGACAAAATTATTAGACAAAGCAATACATGGAAGTACCAGCTGTGTATGTAGCACTGTGGACTCGGATGATAGTTGATTACTTTTGGCAGGCTCGGTAACTACATTAGATAGTTGAGCCTAAAATATTTTACACTGAAGGTACATTTCCACAACATCCACCAATTGCTCTCTTTCCCCCAAGTTCATCAGATTTACAGAAGTTTTGCATGTGGGACTTTGAGTAAATTATAGGACCACGTGTATGTATTTGGATGAGCTGCAATTGTCCATTATATTGGACACGTCACAGAATTCTCAAAGGCTCAAATTCATCTACAAAATGGAGACAATGGTAGCTCTCTTTTAGGACTAAATGAACTAAGGCACATAGGGTGAGTAGCACAGGGTCTGGCCATAGTAAACACTCAATGTTAGCATTATTAGTAGTTCAGAAACTTAAATTTTTAGTTGACCAAGTCATTTATACGGACTCAGTATTCTAATTCTTTTTGCCAGAGGTAGTATTGGAGTGCTGCCCATGATACATAGCACACTGAGACTCTTTTTCTTTAAGAGAAAGAAGAGTACCTTTATAATAATTGTAATAATTGTCTGCCCAAATAGTCCCTTGTTTCCTGCTTTCCCAAACTTATTCCAAAATAGCATATCTATGTTCTGATTGCCATCAATTTAAATCACTTGAGGAAATTAAAACACAGAGTGCCTGCTGTGTGTCAGACAGCATGCCAATCACTGTGTGTATCCTGTCCATCCTCACAACACACTTCCAAGTTAGTATTATGCTGATTTTATAGATGAGGAAACCAAGGCTTACAAAGTTTCAGTAATTAGCTCAAGGTCAAAGCTGGTGAGTTATAGAGAGAGCCAAGAGTATTGTCGTAGACTGCTCCTCCATTATGATAGCTAATAAATATGAAAAGTCTTGGCACTGCCTCCAATTTGGTATGGCATAGAATTATTAATTCCTTCTAGTCATTCTTTGTCCAAGTGTGATTTATTTTTATTTTTATTTTTTTTAAGATTTTATTTATTTATTTGACAGAGAACACAAGTAGGCAGAGAGGCAGGCAGAGAGAGAGAGAGAGAGAAGCAGGCTCCGCACTGAGCAGAGAGCCCGATGCAGGGCTCTATCCCAGGACCCTGGGATCATGACCTGGGCCGAAGGCAGAGGCTTTAACCCGCTGAGCCACCCAGGCGCCCCAAGTGTGATTTTTTTAATTGATTGGAGAAAATTTCTATCTCTGACCTTGTAGACAATTAGGATAATTTTCTTCACACAGTCAAAGCTTTTTTTAAAAAAAAATATTTTATTTATTTATTTGAAAGAGAGAGATCACAAGTAGGCAGAGAGGCAGGCAGAGAGAGAGAGGAGGAAGCAGGCTCCCTGCTGAGCGGGACTCGATCCCAGGAGCCTGGGATCATGACCTGAGCCGAAGGCAGTGGTTTAACCCACTGAGCCACCCAGGCGCCCCCAAGTGTGATTTTTTTAATTGATTGGAGAAAATTTCTATCTCTGACCTTGTAGACAATTAGGATAATTTTCTTCACACAGTCAAAGCTTTTTTAAAAAAAAAATATTTTATTTATTTATTTGATCCCAGGAGCCTGAGATCATGACCTGAGCCGAAGGCAGTGGCTTAACCCACTGAGCCACCCAGGCGCCCCACAGTCAAAGCTTTTAAGTCTCCCTTTCTAATTCCTATACTTTAGGGAGTCTCACAGCCTTGTATTTTTTTCTCATCAGTTTCCTAGGGCATTAGCAGTTTGCACAAAGTCCAGTTTCCTCCCCACCCTTACTTAGCCTGAGGCAGTCAGAGAGGTCTTGTGAGAGGAGGGTGAGGTGGGGGAAATTCTCTGAGGCGAGAAGCTCTGGCAGGAGCCAGCAGTCCTTCAAGGCATGCAGGGACTGGAGGAAGCTGCTCACAGGCAGGATGCCTCGCTTGACCCAGACACGGGTGTCGGTCCAGCTCCGCCCGTGGCTCCCTGATGACTGTAGGCAACTCATCCAGCCTCTCGGAGCCTCATTTTCTTCTCCTTTAAATGAAGATCCTAATTCCTGCATCACAGCTCTGAGGATTCAGTGAGTGAATATGTGCACGATGGCACAGTTCCGGATAATTTATCGCTGCTGTTGTTTGACTTGATAAGCCTTTTATTTAAATTTTAAAAGGAGGGGAAACATTCCATTGGAGAGTCAACAGAAGGTCTGAGTCTCCTACCCAACCAGCTCATCCTCCTCCCTCTTCTTCACCCCTTTTCCCAGTCATCAAGAAGTCGGGGCTGTGTTGACCCCTCTAACATCACAGAGCCCCTCCTTTATGATGAGGTAAGAATAAGCGGTGATTTTCTGAGTCCCTGTCCTTTCAGTGCCACGCCCAGAGTTTAGCAGCTACTCAAGGACCACCATGAGTTTCCACCCGGGCTCTGAGCCCTGGATGGCCAGGTCTCTTGAACACTCAAGAGAAGCCAGAAATGCTGATTCACCTGTCTCCTGAATTGTGGATGTTGGTAATGAATTTTTTTTTTAAAAAGTTGAACCCTGTTCAAGTTAACTGTAGGTCTTTGTTGGCCAGTGGTCCAGTGCCTACGATCTCTGTTACAGGAGACCTATTTCTAGCAGCCCCGCGGGTTGATCAGTCTGGGGCTATCCTCTGCTGAAGTCCGAAAACGACATGCCAGCCACTCTTCTGTGCACTTTACCTCTATTAATTCATTTTCAGCCTCACAGCAATGTGGTGAGGCAGGTGCTATTACTATCTTATTTTACAGACGAGGAAATGAGGCACAAACAGTGAAGTAGTCCAAGGTTACATAGCAGCAGAGCTGGGACTGGGGTTCAAAATGTTGGCCACCTGGATCTTCACGGACATACAGTATTTTCTGATATTTGGGCTTCCACAAGAAGAACAGAAGCTGCATTACTGATCATTTTTAAAGGAAGAGAAGAGTTGGCAAATTTGGATTAGTATACCCCTCTCCCCAATTTTCAGAAGGATCTGTGCTTAACATTTGGAAAGGAAGGGAGGAGGCTGGTCTGGTCTGTGACTGCTTGGGCTAGGTTCTTCTGCAACAAACGGAGCTGAAAGCCCCCATTGTATAAACTCCCAGCCCATCCCTCCCCCTGGGGAAGAAGTCCCCAGCAAGTCTTAAATCCATGTAACTCCAGAAGCCTATTGAGGAAACTTCTGCATTAACAATGCATGGATTTGTAGCTGCACTTTATAAAAAGAACAACTTTAACAGAGGCTTCTGCAGCCCCCCCTCCTTTTTTTTAAAGTGTAGTGTTTCTGGTTACTTGCAAAGCACTGAAGACGAATTAACTTATCTATGGGTACAAGGAATCATCAGATGTGTTGCTGCTAGCACTTTTTTTTTTTTTTTCCATTGAGTATAAGGGTGAAAAGAAGGTTATTTTTTGGGGAGCATTAACAAGAAAGAGAATTTCTTCTCAGTTGTTGGAACACAGCTGAAAGGGGGAACATCTTTCACCTTGCTCTGACTTTAATTATTCCATATGATGAAAAAAATTCCCCTGCCTTTTCTAAAAAAGAAAGTGAAAACTTGTCATTTTAGTCTTGCACTAGAAAACTTATAAATATGTTTGATAGAGGAACACAGAGTTGGGTAGACATTTTTGGTCAGACAGGGATAGGACTCTGGTCTTAATCACTCCCATGTGAGAAAAGGAAATGATTTATCCAAAACCCACCATGTGCCAGACACAGCCCATACATTATCTTATTTGTTCTCACTCAAATTCATGAGGTAAGTATTATTTTCCTTGATGTGTTGAAAAAAAAAAAAGCAGCCATTCTTCATTCCCTTCCACCTCCATGTCCCCCTTTCCACCCCCAGATGCTAGCTGCGGCTTCAGAAAGATTGGGTGCCAATCTACTGGAACGTGGGCAAGGAGGAGGAAGGGAAGGTGGAGGGTTTTTTCTGTAATTCTGTTAGCACAGCAAATGTTTTTACTTTACCTGTTTATTGAGGGGGGCTGCAGGAGATCATGGGAGAGCTAGACCTCCCAGCACCCCAACCAGACGCCACTACTTCCACATGACTACAAGCTGGAGACCTGACATTTCATTACCCTTTCCCCCTCTCCTTCCCAACCACTCTTCCTTTACCCCGTGTTCCCCGCCTCCCCCTCCCCCCCATATTCACTTGGACTATCACGATGGTCTCTTTAGCGGAGCTCCCTGCTTTTGGTCTGTCCACTTGCTGTCCAATCTCCACACTGTTGCGGATGGAAATGTGATATCACACTTATGTTTACTGCATGCCTCAAATAGGCCCTCATTGCCTACAGAAAGAGGGCGAGTAAAAATTCAGAAATGGTACATCTCATTAGGGGCCAAGTAATCAGTATTACTGGGGGTGAGCTGGGCATCTGTAGTTTTTACAGCTGTGTGGGTGATGGTAATGTACATTCTTGTTAAGTCAGTGGCCTGGAGCCTCCAGGCTCCTCAGCTCTGCACACCAGGCCCTCCATGATTCCACCTTACTTCCCACCCCATTCTTACCTGGCTTCATGCTCCAGTCATGCATGAGATTTGACCTAATATGCCTGACACCTCCCATTCATTCTGAAGTTTCACCTTTCCCTGTCCCTGCACCCCACTGTTCCATCCTTCAACTTGAAATGCTCTTCTTTTCCTCCTTGACTTCTTGGGGTGAACTCCTCTTAAATCTCAGATCAGGAATTATCTCCCCAGAGAAATGAGGACACTCTTCTCTTTTGGGTCCCCACGGTATGTACATCTGGTGTTCATTTGCAACATCAGTCCATTCATTTGTTTAAATGTCTGCCTTTCCATGACAGAGTTGGAGCACTATGCATTTTGAGTCCCGAGTACATAATGATTATGGCTAATAAATGTTTATTGAATAAAATGAATGTACTTCATAGGTAACCCAAATTTACACAAAACTGAAGAACTGTCTAAATTCCATGCTTTTCTGCCCTTTGTAAGAAATGAGTGCATGGAAATATTAAGCAAGTTATAAACACAGTGGAGTGTCCAATCTTTTCACTGTAGCCCTAGAGAGCCATCTCAAAGCACACAAACTTAAAAAATATTAAAATCAGGCTCTTTAGAGAATTGGTCTCTTGTTTTTGTCACTTAATGTTATTTTAATATATTCTTTTTTTTTAAAGATTTTATTTATTTATTTGACAGACAGAGATCACAAGTAGGAAGAGAGGCAGGCAGAGAGAGAGTGAGAGAAGGAAGCAGGCTCCCCGCTGAGCAGAGAGCCTGATGTGGGACTCGATCCCAGGACCCTGAGATCATGACCTGAGCCGAAGGCAGCGGCTTAACACACTGAGTCACCCAGGCTCCCTATTTTAATATATTCTTATTAGGTGTTATTTTAAGAAGTATTTATGTAGCTAAATAATATTCTATTATATGATTGCCATATTTTTGATCTCATGTTTCTCCAACTGTAGCTCATCACCTATTAATATGTAGGTTTAGTGAGTTGCAATGACACTTTATAATGGATGCATTGTATGTAGTAAGAATACAGCAAGAATATTGTCTCATGAAACTTGTTTCACACTGTGTATGTATATGCAAAAGTGCGTTTGGTATGTGAATATATATATACAATAGTCAAAAAAGTTCGAAAGCTCCTGTTTTAAGCATCCTCCAACAGCAGGGCATTTAGGCTACTTAACATTTTTTACTATTGTAAATGATACTGTAATGGATTTCTCCATGGATAATTTCTCTATGGATAATTTCCTAGCAAAGATGGAGATGGCAAACAATAGGGTCAAAGAATATGAATCATTAGCCTCTTATATCTTTTGCCAAGTTAGTATTTAGAAAGAATATAGAAATCTGTAATACCAGCAGCAACATATGGAATTTTTAGGTGATGTTTTAGAACTAGGCCCAGAGTAGTGAACATTCCCAGCTAGTCAATGAAGAAGGAAAGCACATTCCTGGTAGAGAAAACAGAATAATCAAAGGAATTGGGCTGGGGATGCTGTAAGTGCCTATTACTACAGGGGAATAACAGGTAGCGTTGTGCAGGGGTGGTTATTGAAAACGAGCAAGACTTTAGTCAAATAGCTTGGGGCCAGAGTTGAAGTTTTTTTTTTTTTTTTTTTCTTTTAAAGATTTTATTTATTTGACAGAGAGAGACACAGCGAAAGAAGGAGTAGGAAAGGGAGAAGGAGGCCTCCTGCCTAGCAGGGAGCCCTATGTGGGACTCGATCCCAGAACCCTGGGATCATGGCCTGAGCCAAAAGCAGATGCTCAACAACGGAGCCACCCAGGTGCCCTGAGTTCAAGGGTTTTACATGCCTTACTATGTTTTTGGTCTTTATTCTTTGGGAACTGGAGTACCATGATGTTTGAAAGCAGAAAAGTGAAGTGATGAGATGAGACCTATATTCAGAAAGAAGCATACTTTTTTTTTTTTTTAAACCATACTACATCCTTCTCAAAAACTCAGGAAGCCATTTGTGATGAATAAAACTTATAAATCAATACCATTGCAGGGTGTGATCTTTGATCTGGGATACAAGATTCTGATTTGGAGAAATATCATGAACAACTTTAATATTTGAATATGGCATTTATGAGTGCTGGGGACATGACTAAGTCTCAGAGAAAAGGCAGGATTTCCTACTGCTAAAAGTCTCAGTTTCTTGTTCTGTAGTTTTGTTTATCAAATAGACTAAGACATAAAATGGAAGATATTTACCTCCATATGCTAAATAACTGAGACAAGCCTAAAAAAAAAAAGCTGAATTATGTAATAGCGTAGGGTACACATTTTCACTTGTGTTCCTTCCACCTTTGCTTTTGGAAATTTCATTATCATTTTTTACCACCAAATATTTATTAGGTACTTATTATGTGCCAGGGATTCTTATAGGTGCTCTTGATGCTTCAGTAAATAAAATGAAGTTTCTCCCTGAAAGAAATTTACATTCTAGAAATTGTAGCAGAAATAAGTATTAAGAAAGCCATCTTGGCAGTACAAATCATATATATGTGTGGCCCTCTGAATTGACCAGAAAGTTCTACCCTTATCATTTTAGATTCTTGATTAACTGGAGGTTATGGTTTTATGGCTACTGAAACCACTGAAGCTGATTATTCTCTTTCATTTAAAATCTACCTAGGTTAGGGTTGCCTGGGTGGCCCTGTGGGTCCAGAGGGCCAGAAGGCCTCTGCCTTCAGCTCAGATCATGATCCCGGGGTCCTGGGATCAAGCCCTGCATTGGGCTCTCTGCTCAGTGAGGAGCCTGCTTCCCCCTCTCTCTCTGCCTGCCTCTCTGCCTACTTGTGATCTCTGTCTGTCAAATAAATTAATAAAATCTTAAAAAAATAAATAAAATCTATTTAGGATAGAACATGCATAAATTATACTAATTTGTACACACAAGGCTCTAGTTCCTCTTCAATAATAACAGCATAGTGTGTTCTGGACTTAGATTCAGGATACACAGTACTTGGAAGACCAGCTGTGGAACTTTGACCAGTTGCCTTAAACTCTTCAGCCTAGTTCCACTTTTCTAAAATGTGTACAACAATCACTGCCCTACACATTGTACAAGGTGGTTATACATTTCAATGAGATTACAGTTGTGAAAATATTTTGGGAAAAGTACAAGGGTTAAAAGTAATATAATGTTTTTATTATCTCCCATGATATTATAAGTGCCTAAAGGGGTTTGTTCAGACCTAAGGACAGCGGAATTCATCATGACTGTTGATTCTGCAAAAAAGAGCAACGGAGGCAGGGAGAGAGGACTGTATGTTCCTAGGGATAGCATTACAGAGAGGATCCTAACTGTGAGTGATAATTACAAGGACTTGAGGATATCACAATATAACAGAACAAGAACTGGGTTTGAAAAATCAACTTCAAATTCTGCAACCCCCTAGCATTTAGCACATAGCTGTTGTTTTATAGACACTTCCTGATAGATAGTCAAGTGAAAAAGGGTGCAGAGAAATCCTCTACTAAAAAGTTGTTATAGGGGCGCCTGGGTGGCTCAGTGGGTTAAGCCGCTGCCTTCAGCTCAGGTCATGATCTCCGGGTCCTGGGATCCAGCCCCGCATCGGGCTCTCTGCTCGGCGGGGAGCCTGCTTCCACCTCTCTCTCTCTGCCTCTCTGCCTACTTGTGATCTCTGCCTGTCAAATAAATAAACAAAATCTTAAAAAAAAAAGTTGTTATATGCAAAGTAACATGAAATGGTGCAATGGTTTTTTTTTTTTTTCTCTTTGCTTTCTATTGTTTTGTCCAGGTTAAAATGTAGACAGTGTCTTGCATTACGTGATGTGCATTACACGGTTTGTCCTTGATGCTTTCAGATGATCAGGAATTGATTGTTCAGTAGCTCTACGGTGACGCCTGCTGCAAATTCTAGGAAGTGTATCTCCTAAAAATTCAGCATTTGGATTTCCTCCGGCATCTGAGGCATGGCGGGCTAGTAAGGACAAGGATCCCGAAAACCTCCCATGAAAACCAGGTTCGCTGTGGCACGGAATACCGCGTTTTCGTTTGACTGATGTACACGTGTAAATTACAAGCGAGTTAAGAAGTATGGTTGAGTGCCCACACTGTGCGCTGTGCTGCCACCGTGTGGCCTAACAGGCAACGAGGCCTAGGGGGCTGCCTTGGACTTGTGCTATCAAGCGACCACAGTCGGTTGTCCCCTGCCACCTTTCAGCTCTGTAACCTTTCTGTGTCATAAAACGTAACGTGCTGAGCAAGTGAGTTGTCATGTGGGTTAAGTAACAGGTGACAATGCTTGCCCACTGTGTAAGAGGTCATGCTCAGATATCCTCGCGGACCTTACATTCGCCGAGTGTAGTAGGCGAGAACTGATAATGACACAAGACCCAAGCCCCATACTGGCAGCGGTAGTAACAATCCCAGCTAACACTCGGGGCTTTCACACGCCCACGCTTCCGCCTCAAGCCGGGGGGTATCCCCCAGAATCCCTCCGGGCGTGGTTCTGGGCTGCGGTTGGCCATGGGAGATTCACGCGAGACTTGCAGGGCGCACGTGATCGTGACCCAGCCGCTGGTGCGTGGGGTGCCGCGTGCTGCAGTCGCTCTTCCGCTTCGACGTTGTCTGAGTGGAGCAGTGCCTGGGCCCGAGGCTCCTCAGGCTCCCGCGAGATCTCCGAGTTCCTGTAAGGTACATGTGCAGCCCCGAGGAGAGCACCCCCTTTTCCGGGTCAGCGGCCAGGAGTGAGTTAAACGTGCTGGAGAGAGTCGTGGGTTCCAGTCTCCCTTGCTTCCCTCTGCTGTGGTCCAGCGGCCTGCTCTTCCCACCTGGCGCTTCAGGCCACCAGCAGGTGCAGGGGCGGTGTCCTCTGCAATAGCCTTCACCAGCAACCCTCTGTGGCTGCTGATTAGGTAACACTGCCCTATCCTTCAGTTTTCCCCCTGCTCACCTTTACTTACCCATTTCTCCCCACAGTCATGTAGGCTTTAATCCCTGTAATAAAACCCTTTTCCACATCAGTTGTAATGGTTCTGGTTCCGTGATGGAACCTCCATGATACACTCTTAGACTCATCCGGGTGAGTCTTGTGTATTTACGTATCTGATTTGTAACACACGCCTGCTGAGTAGGTCCTATTCTTTCTGCATTTTGGAGATGAGGAAATTGAGGCATAGAAAGGTTAACTAACTTGCTGAGCATCCCAGAGCCACTAAGGCACAGAGCTGGGATTTGAATCTATTATTCTCCATATCGCACAGTCTCTCCTGATTATTCTTCTAATTGCTGCTGTTGTTGGAGTTCAGTGGTCAGGAGAGAGCCAGGAGGACCCAAGTTGCCCCTCAAGGGCAGCGAGACTTGCATGAAAAAAGCCGAGCCTGAGAATACTGGTCTGGAGCACCGGAACAAATGTCAGCTCCAGACTTGGACACTGGTCGGCAAGGAAAGACGGACAGGCAATCCGTCAAAATAAAATCCAGGGTCCAGGGCTGAATGGAGGCACAGGGTTGGTTGGGTTCTCAGAGGAATCCCACACAGGTTAGCAAGGAGGGATCCAGCCACAGGCATGGAGAAGCTGGTTAAAGGTGCTGCAGATCAGGAGTGGGAACTGAGTGGGAATTGAGCAACTTGGTGCAATGATGAAGGCAGGAGCAGATGGAGAAGAATGGGTGATCAAAGCATCTTTTAATATTCACCTTCCTGATTCCCCTTGCCTTGCCACTGAGTGCAGAGTCTGGGGCAGTTTAAGCCCACAAGTAGATACATGTGTTAATATATGTGATTTGTCTCACATCCCTTCCTTTGGGGGCCCATCTTCCTTAATTCTGTGTGGCTCACCTGGGACTCACCAGCCCCTTCATTGTACCCCCAAGTCCAGAACGGAGCATATCACTAGGCTTGTGCCACCACAGCTTTGTTTGCTAGAACTGTTGGGGACAGTTTAGGTTGGAGTTGGCTCCATTCCCCTGGCATCAGTGACTCGTTCATGGATGAATTGATATCAGCAGGACTGATCAAAGCTTTTAAAATATCTTTTTCTCTGTGACTTTGACCTATAAGTACAATACAAATTGAACTGTCTTGTGTGGGCCAGCTTGCCCAGCCAAATGAAGGTATCCGTCTTGGAGAGAGGATGAGCTCGATATGCAGAGAGAAGCAAAACGGAGAGAGAGGCCAAACCACACTATTTGAATTCCTGGATACAGTCAAACTTGAAGGTCTAGCTCTAGCCTTGTGCTGTCTAATATAGTAGCCACTAGCTTGGGTGGCTCTTGTGCAGTTGAAATATGTCTAGTCCAAATTGAGATGTCCTGGAAATGTAAATATACAGTGGAGTTTGAACACTTAATGTGTGTAAAAAAAAAAGAAAAGAAAAATGACTCATTGATAGTTTTAACATTCTGATTACATGCTGAAAGTAGAATTTTGGATATATTGAGCTAATAAAGTATACTATTGAGGTTAATTCCACTAGGATCTTTTAACTTGTTAAATATGTCCACTAAAAGCTTTTAAATATATCCATGTCTCATGTTATATTGCTGTTGGTTAGCACTTTTCTAGACTCTTTGGGTACAGTGTCCAGTAGCTTTCCTTTTATTTTATTTATTTATTCATTTTTAGATTTTATTTATTTATTTGACAGACAGAGATCACAAGTAGGCAGAGAGAAAAGGCCGGGGTGGTGGGGGGCAGTGTGGGGTGGGTGGGAAGAAGGCTTCCTGCCCAGGACCCCGGGATCATGACCTGACCTGAGCCGAAGGCAGAGGCTTTAACCCACTGAGCCACCCAGGTGCCCCGTAGTAACTTCTTTTTTAAATGAGCCTAATCTGAATTGCATTTTTGTCACTTGGCAATGAGAGTTAGGACAGGTAGATGGTAGATCCCAACTTGTGTGTTGGGGGGTGGGAAGACACAGGAGTACCAAGTGGAGCGTTACATAAATCATCAGGATGAACACCACAAGACGTTAAGCTCTCCATGTTTGTGGCTTCTGTGACCTCCCAAATCCCATCCTTTTCACTTCCTTTCTGAGCAGTGGGTGCAAATTTACAAATGTCAGTTAGGTATTTCTTTTTTGCCTCTTTGCATGTTTAACAAAATTGCTGGGTCCTTTTGGTCACCATGTCACAGATTTGAAGTCATTCATAATCTCACCCACCTCCCCTACCTCTTGATTTTCAACAGAATACAAGAGCTGGGATGAATTTTTATGGTCCTCTTTTGGATGTAAACTCATTTCATAAATATGAAAACTGATTAGCCTGTTGAGTCTCCTGGCTCTTGGCTCCTGGCTCTTGGCCTGTTATGGCTCTACCCAGATGACAGAAGCAAGCAGTTGCTGCACTCTGGCGCTGCCTCTCAAGGATAAAGCTGATCGCCACCTCCTCTGACTTCCGGTCTTGGAATTGCTTGGGCTGAATGATCTGCTTGATTGGCTGACACTTTGTGGTACCAACAATTGTTGGTTAGTGGGGCACCCAATAAAAAAGAATAGTCAAGAATTAGAGCAGTTATACTGATTTTGTTTCATTTGCTTATTTGTTTTCATTCAAGAAAAGGCATATGGCATTTGACTCATTAACTTATCAGACTAATACTAGAGAGCACATCTTATTCATGAAGTTAAAAATAATTAAAAAGTATGCTTTAATATTAAAGGTGCAGGAAAGGAAAGGAGCAAAAAAAGGAATGATTAGGAATAAGAGACAATAACAGATCTAAAAAATGAGGCAAGGAGAGAATAAAAAAGGATATTTTACAAATAAAAAGACAAGGAAAGTTAGAGTGAGAAACGTGGAGAAATATAGGGAAAGAGACCTTTTTTAAAAATTTTTAAGTATTTTATTTATTTATTTATTTATTTTTTAAAAGATTTTATTTATTTATTTGAGAGAGAGACAGTGAGAGAGAGCATGAGCGAGGAGAAGGTCAGAGAGCAAAGCAGACTCCCCATGGAGCTGGGAGCCTGATGTGGGACTCGATCCCGGGACTCCAGGATCACGCCCTGAGCCGAAGGCAGTCGTCCAACCAACTGCGCCACCCAGGCGTCCCAGTATTTTATTTATTTATTTGACAGACAGAGATCACAAGCAGGTAGAGAAGCAGGCAGAGAGAGAGGAGGAAGCAGGCTCTCTGCTGAGCAGGGAGCCCAATGCAGGGTGTGATCCCAGGACCCTGGGATCATGACCTGAGCCAAAGGCAGAGGCTTTAACCCACTGAGCCACCCAGGCGCCCTGGGAAAGAGACCTTTAAATGAGAAAAGTAATCACTATGGAGTGAGAGTTCTGCAGAGTCCAATGCTGTCTTCCCAAGAAGGATTCCTAGCAAGTCAAGACCAGGATGGGGACTGTTTGGGGTAGTGACTACATGGGTCTTCTGAGGAGAATAAGGAAGAGGCATGATGGAGCTGCTGGCAAGGCTAGGTGGGTGGGTGGTGTGGATGGTTTCAGGTAGTCCACAATGCCTCAGACTGAAACTCAGGTGGGGCACCTCTGACTTCCTGTGGAAGGGGCTGTAACACACTGAGGATAGAGACCCACAAATGTAACAGTGTTTTAGAAGTGACAAGGCAAGTCTGTCTTGTTTGGGACTATGTTAATCATCGTGAGCTTCTGCGTCAAAATACCACAGTCTGGGTGTCTGAAACAACAGAAATTTATTTTCTCACACTTTTGAAGACCAGAGGTCCAAGATCAAAGTGCCAGCATGGTTGGTGTCTGCCAGGACATAGCTGCCTTCTTACTGTCCTCACATAGCAGAGGGAGAGAGACTTCTGATGTCGTTTCCTCTTTTTATAGGGATACCAGTCTGAACAGGTTAGGATCTTGCTCTTATGACCTCATTTAACTGAAATTACCTCTTAGAAGCCCTGTTTCAAAAACAGTCACATTGGGGTTAGGACTTCAGCATATAGATTTGGAGGGGACACAGTTCAGTCCATAGCAAGGACCAAGTTGGAATGCTGGGACATTCACGGTGAGAAAACTCTCCCACCTAAGCAGTGCGGTAGGTGTGGGAAAGGGGAGTGAGGCACCAGGAGATAGAGGATATTGGCAGTGTGACCGGTGGGGATGGTGGGGAGAAGTGGCCAGGAGGAGAAGGCCGGCCTGCATCTGTGCTGAGCGGTTCCTCTCGCCATCTGCCATCTGCTGTGTAACAGAGATAGGAAGAATGGAACTCCAGCTGCGAGGGCATCAGAGATGAAGTTAGCTCTGTGACCGTAAAAATGAACTGATCGTGACCCACTCAAGAACTCTGTCAGGAAAAGAGGGAGCTCTGGCAGAACTGGATTCTAGTGTTTTCACTGGCACTTAGTTTCAGTTTTTAAACTGCCTGCACCTTTCTCAGGCTTGTGACACCTAGTAGATATAAAGGTGGTGCAGAGGGAGACAGCAAGTGATGTGGACGGGTGGACATGGAAGGATTGATTGAGGGGCATGGGAGAGAGAGTGAAAATTCCACACACAGGTGAGCTCTGGATATACTAATAAACCCATAGGTCCTTTCTGTAGTGGAGAGCCTTTATTATCTGGACTTCTGGTTTATTACTGTTAAAGACTTTAATGCTAGGTAGTGTGTTCCCAGTCACAGGTGTGGAGGGAAAGGTGACTTCTGGTTCCTGCCCCTGAGATGGACAGCTTTGAACCAAGGGCTGGGATCTGGTCACTCCCCATCGCCATGGAGCTGGCAGAAAGCCAGCTGGAGTCCTCCTGCTGGGTCCTCAGTCACAAACACACTTGGAGAAGTGTGGTCCCAAGTGCACCCAGCAACCAGCTTCTCCTTAAGCCAATGAATGTAATGGAACAGAATCATAATCTGCATGTTCATACATCAGTTAGGGTTATTAGAAGAGAAGCAGGAGATCACTAGGAGCTCATGTGCAGAAGAGCTGGGCCTTTTTATGGTTAGTAAAGGAGAAAAAACAAAGGGGCTGAGGACTGATGAAAATCAAATTGGCGTTTAAGTTTAAATACCTTGAAGGTCTTGGTTAGGCCATTTAGGAAGCCGGGCACACCTGGGACAATTTCACAGCGCTCTGTATCTCCAGGCCAATACACCCGTCCTGGTGTACATAGCCACTTTATCAAGGCAAGGATAGGTGAAGAGGCAGCGGGAAATCTTCAGGGGGTAGGGGGGTGGCAGGCAGCACATCCATGGGCACCAAACCCCATGCTGTGCCTGGCAAAGTAACTCGTAGTATCTTCCCTCCCTCGGGTGCAGACTCACGAGCTAGAACGCAAGTCAAGCATGTTTAGCAGCAGAATAACCAAAGTAGAACCTGTCTTCTATGGAGGCTTTGTGTCTAGGAGACTGAAAACCACTGGAGAGCTAGGCTAGTTGGCAGAAGAGACCGGCATTGAGGGATTTATGTGATAAAACAGTGGAGGGAATCACTGGTGCCTGGGGTGGAGGGAGGGCAGAGGAAGGATCCAGCCTGGGTGGGCGGTGTGACATGGAGAAAATGAGTAAATAAGACATTCCTGCCTCAGTCGGTGAGCTCAGAAAAGAAAGTTGCAGCTCTCCTGTCCTGGGTCACTCGGTTCTCATATTCCCCGAATCCCATTTTATCTTGTTCTTGTTGTGATAGAGTTGGAAGCCCAATACTTTAGATAGAAGGATGATTCTCTGCAGGGTTTATTTTAATTAATTATAGCCATCAGTGAGGTAACTGTCCCTGGGTTCAGAGATCTAAGGTTGAAATTACCCAGGATCACACTCCACGTGCCACAACTTGTTAAAGCAGGTGGGGGCCAGTGCTGGGTTTCTGAATTGTGGCTAGTGATTCTGAAGACAGTTGCTTTCTGGGACACTGGAGGCCACTTGGCTCTGCCTTTAGCTCCTGACCACAGCAACCTCAGAGATCTAGCTGACCTTTTGTTGCTTTGGTATCGTGGATACAGTGTATCTGATGCCTGTTCACAAAACTAAACCGTTACAGAATTTGCCAAGTTCAAATCCTTTTTTACTTTAAGGCAGGGATTGGCACAGTTTTTTTTTTTTTTTTTAAGATTTTATTTATTCACTTGACAGAGAGATCACAAGTAGGCAGAGAGAGAGAGAGGGGAGGAAGCAGGCTCCCCGCCGAGCAGAGAGCCCGATGCGGCACTCGATCCCAGGACCCTGAGATCATGACCCGAGCCGAAGGAAGCAGCTCAACCCACTGAGCCACGTTTTCTGTAAAGGGCAAGTTAGTAAATATTTCAGGCTTTGCAGGTCAATTTTCTTTGCAGCCACTCAAGTCTGCCATAGTAGCATAAAAGCAGCCACAAACAATATGTAGACAAATGAGCATGGCTATATTTTAATAAAACTCTATTTACAAAAACAGGGTGCTTGCTGTGGGCTGGATTAGGTCCACAGACCATAGTTTGCTGCCCCTCATAAAAAATTTATTTTATAGGGACATTTGGGTGGCTCAGTTGGTTAAGTGTCTCCTTTTGGCTCGGGTCATGATTCGGGGTCCTGGGATAGAGCCCCGCATCCGGCTCTCTACTCAGTGGGGAGCCTGCTTCCCCGCCCTCTCTGCCTACTGCTCCTCCTACTTGTGTGTGCACTCTCTCTCTCTTTCTCTCTCTGTAAAATAAATACATAAAATCTTTTAAAAAGTGCATAATATGTCAAGTTGAACCAACACTTGGTCCAAACCCACTTAAAAAAATATTTTTTAACAGTCTTCTCCCATCTGAAACTCTTGCCACCACTAGAACAATATGAATAGTTATTAGGAGTGATGGGAGGGCTTAAAAATTCACGGTGTTTGTTTTGGTACCTTTCATTGGGATCTTGGCCCTTGATAAGATCAAATTTGTGTCCTTGATCAGTCAGCATTTGAAAACCCTTTTGGGGGATGTGTTTCTGAACAAATTCCTTTTTTTTTTTTAAGATTTTATTGAACAGAGTTCTTAAAAAAATTTTTTTTAAATTTGAGTATAGTTGACATACAGTGTTACATTAGCTTCAGGTGTGCAACATAGTGATTCGACATACTGTATGTTATGCTGTCTGTCACCATGCAAGGCTATTACAGTATCATTGACTATATCCCCTGTTGGTACATTTCATCCCTTTGACTTATTCATTCCACAACTGGAAGCCTGTATCTTTCACACCCCTTCATCCATTTTGCCCATTCCCTCCCCCCCTGTCAGTTATCAGTTTGTTTTCTGTATTTATGGGTTTGATTCTTCTTTTTGTTGGATTGCTTATACTGAACAGAGTTATAAATATCCTCTGCACTGTCCTGTATCAATAGACAAATCAAATACTAAGATCGTATCACCACTACCTAGCAAATATGGAGATAATGGAAACCTCCAACTCTTTAACAGTACCCTAATTATAAAAGGAGCCTCTAAAATGTTTTCAGGTAAAAATAGGTTTCAGGATATCGCTAACTAAAGTTGAATAAATGTAGGATGGATAAATGCAAATGCAATTTTACTAGAAGTTGTCATTTTATCTACCTGCTAGCTAAGATGAAGAAAAATGTTTTCCTATAGCCTCACCAAAGGGTACATGATTAGACTCATGGGTTTTGCTGGCAAGTAACTGCGAAATAGTATATCAGTGTTGTTTTAATTTGAGTTTCTCCTATTAGGAGTGAGATAAGCATCTTTTCATATGATTATGAAACATTTCTTATCTGTTAATTTATTAATCGGTAGTTGTTTCTCTATTTTGGGGGGGTTATTGATCTTTTGTGCTTTTTTTTTTTTAAAAGAGCCTTTATATACTTATGGAGACTAGACGTTTTTTGGTTATAAGTTGCATTTTGCAAGTGTGTTCATTTGTATTTCAGTTTTTATTATTTTTTTCAATGTAAATTTTTTTCTTTTTTCTTTATATTTTATGTAATCAAAGCAGTCTTTCTTGCTTCTGAAACATGTAGGAAGATTTTCTGTCTTTCTAATTTAAAAAGAGTATGCCTATTTGTCTTATAGATTTCATTTTTTATATTTAAATCTCTAATCAGTTTGGAAATTATCTTGGTGAGTAGTCTGAGAAGGATTCAATTTTGTTTTGTTTTCCAAAATGTAATCTAGTTATCTTAGCATTGTTTATTAAAAAATCATTTTTTCCTGTGATTTGAGAAACTGTTTTTTTCATATATCAAATTATCATATACACTTGGCTATATTTCTTGAGCTCGTATTCTGTTTACTCGTGTGTTGATATTAAACCATTTTAATTTTAAAGGATTATAACATGCCTTAATATGTGTTAGCCTCTCCCCCCTTTGCTCTTCTTTTATAAAGATTTTTCTGGCTGTTTTTTCTTTCTTTTTTTTTTTTTTTTTATTCCAAATTGACTTTATAATTAAGATGTCTGCCTCTAGAAAATGATTCTATTGACATTTTTATTAGGGTTACATTAAATTTATGAATCAACTCAGAATTAAGATTTTTATGATACTGTGTCATCTTATTTAAGTATGTGCTTTATCTTTCCATTTGTTCATATGTACTTTAGTATCTTTCATGAATGTTTATAATTTTGATCATTTTCCTTCAGTTCAAAGAACTTTCTTATCAAATGTTTGTTGGGCAGGTCTACTGTGATGAAGTATCTTACTTATTTGTCTGAAAATGTCTCTATTTTTTCTTAGTGTATGAAGAATACACTATGTGTAGAATTCTAGATTAACAATGTTTATTTTTACATTCAGCATTTTAAATATGTCATTTCATTAGCTTCTGGCTTGCATTGTTTCTAAGGAAAAGTCAGTGATAATTCTTGGCATTTTGGAGTATTTTTTATGGTTGCATTACTTTTCATCTTTGATTTTTAGAAATTTGAGTATGATGAACTTATTATATGTTGTTTTCTTTTTTTTTTTTAAGATTTTTTTTTTTTTTAATTTGACAGAGAGAAATCACAAGTAGGCAGAGAGGCAGGAAGAGAGATAGAGAGATAGAGGAGGAAGCAGGCTCCCTGCCGAGCAGAGAGCCCGATGCGGGACTCGATCCCAGGACCCTGAGATCATGACCTGAGCCGAAGGCAGCAGCCTAACCCACTGAGCCACCCAGGCGCCCTATATGTTGTTTTCTTTCGTTTATTTGGATTATGGTATGTTGAACTTCTCCAGTCTGTGGGTTGATATTTTTCATTAACTTGGGTAAGTTTTCAGCCATTTTTTCTTCAAATATTTTTTGTTTGCTTTTACTGAAATTTGTCTCTCCTCTACCTACTATAAATCCAGTCACATCTTTATTAGACTGTTTGCTATTACCATATAGTCACTGAGATTCTGTTAATTTTCTAGCCCTCTCACCCACACTCTCTGTCCTTCAGTCTGGACAGTGTTCATTGTCCTGTCCTCATATTCACTGACTTTTTTTCTTCATTATCTAGTCTGCTGTTATGTTCATCTAGAATATTTTTCATTTTAGTTCAGTTGTCAGTTTTAAGTTACATAATTTCTATTTGGTTCTTTTATATAGGGTCCACTTGTATCTTCATCCATATATCTATCTTTTTCAATCCCTAAACATACTTACATTAGCTATTTAAAGTAGTTTTTTATTAATTACAACATCTCTGCCATCTCTGGATCTGTTATTTTTGACTTTTTTTTTTTGAATTATGGATCACATTCTCTTCTTGTATCTGGTAATTTTTGATAATGTGCAAGACATTTAAGATGCTGCATTAAAAACAAAACAAAAACAAACAAACAAAAGCACCTGGCTTTTGTTGTCTTTTTCTTAAGGGTGTTGGGTTTTGTTTTGTCGGGCAATTAATTTAATGGAGGATCAGTTTGATGGTTTCAAGGCATATTTTTAAGCTGTGTTAGGGTAGATGTATAGTAGGCTTTACTATATAGCTAGAATTAGGCAACTCATTTTTGAATTTTCTGAGGTCTCAGTTGAATTCTTGAAATGTGCAGTGGGGTTTTTTCACATTGCCTGGTTGGAACACCCACGTATCTGTGTGCACTTATGACCTCTGTAGTTTCCACTCAATGCATAAATCATCTTCTTCTTCTTTTCTTTTTTAATATTTATTTACTTATTTGAGAGGGAGAGAGTAAGAGTGAGTAAGATCATGTGCACAAGTGGCGGGGGGCAGAGGGTGAGGGAGACTCAGCAGACTCTCTGCTGAGCATGCAGCCCAATACACAGGTTGATCTCATGACCCTTTGATTATGACCCAAGCCAGAATCAAGAGTCAGCTGTCAACTGACTGAGCCATGCATGCTGCCCTCAAAGCACAGATCTTAACACCGGTAGTGGTTATCTGTTTTTCCTCATCTCCTCACTCTGTGCATGTGCAACTTAATCTTTGTTGAAAATGCTAAGATCCTTTTGCAAATTTCTTGCTCTACCTTTGTGCGAAGCTTCCTTCTTCTTAGTACAAGGCTTCACAAATCCATCTCCTTTGAGGCCCTGATCTATAATCCCCATATCTGTAGGTAAAAAACCCATTATGCTCTGCATGAACTTATCTCCCTGAATTATGGCCCAGAAATTGCTTTCATACAGAAAGCCAGGGAAATCATAGGGTTTATTGTCCAACATCTGAAAACATTCGCCTCATAGATTTATCCAATTTTACCATTGATTACTATGAGAATATTGGTTTGGTATGAATTACTGTCATGGTCAGAAGCAAAAGTATGGTTTGTATGTTTTGTTTTGTTTTGCTTTGCATTTCTTGTCCTTGTTACTTGGCGTGATGTTCAGGAGGAAGTTTTGTAGATTAAATAAACAACAAACCTATGCTGCTTCCATTATTTTGTAGGATTCTGAAATTTTCATCCATGGAGTTGATTATAAATATGTCCTTATCTCTATAGCAACTCTCTAAATCATTTTAGCTACCACATTTTGCCTTTGAGTTTTGGCAGTCTGTCACATTTGCCTCTGAGCTTGTCACTATGGTGATCCTTAATACTTGGGGGACACTCTCCTGGCCTGAGCTCCCTTTGTATGTTTAGGTCCTAACCTTAAATCTCATGCCACAGCTGTGCCCTTGCCTAGTCCTTGTGTTTGGGTCTACTGTCAGCTGAAGCAGAATTCAGTTCTTCACAGAATAGGATGAGAGAAATAAGCATCACCAGTCTCTAGAGTCACTGTAGAGTATAAAGACACTCCAGTTCATGTGGGCATGGCCTGAGAATTCAAGCCAGCAGCCCCTGGAGTTGTTTGCTACTGACAGCACACCCTTTGCTGCAAACCTCAGAGGGATTAATAGTGACTCTGCCTCTAAACTGTATACCCTTTGTGGCTATGAGGCTGTCACTTCCCTGGAATTATAGATTCATACAGTGCAGCTGTTTAATTCCCATAGAGAACCAACATGGTTTCTCACTGTCATGCTGAGATGCTCTTTCCAAAGGTTTTTCAGAAAGGCAGGATCCCCATTCTCTGCCTTTCCTTCTCCTCTACCAGGCAGCATGGTGGGGGGGGGAACCCCCAACTGTTCTAGCAAAGGTGGGAAGAGATGCTCACTCCTTTTATTGCTTTATTCTGGGCTGAAACTGTGGGCTTATATGATACCTAGTCACATTTTATTTTGTCTTCTTTGGCTTACAAAAGGTTTAGCTTCTCCCATTTTATTTATAGAAACCCACATATCAAAGGAGAGAATTAAGGAGATTTTTATGTAATACGGCTCTTAGTAAGAATCTGCAGATGGACGTGCTTTCCTCCCTCATTGTGCCCCTGGTAAGGGCACATAGAAGCCCTGCCACACCTTTTTGACAAATAATGATTACACTCTTTTAGTTCTGTTTAGTCCTGTGAGGTGGAAAATCCTTCAGTATTGGTGCCTGGAAATCTAGGCCTCATGTAAGGTATTTTCTGGAGATGTCCAGAACATCATTTAGTATGAATGTGTTGTGACTTGATTCAGCACTTTTTTACAAAAGTCTCAGGAAATTTACTTCACCAACTATGGATGTTGCTTTCTTTATTTGTTCTCTTTCAGCATTCTAGGGAATTAAGGAGAGTTCTTGTCGAAGAATGAGTTAATCAGAAATTTAATTTGGAAACAACACACAGTAAATATTAATTTCACATGGAAGCTAAAATATCTCATGTTGCCAGATCTGATGTTCTTTACCTCATCTTTGCGGCTGAAGTCTTGGGGCGTATTTCCTGGACCTCAGTGAGGGGCATCATCCAAGTGCTTGTGAAACCCCCTCTTTCCCCCATGTCTACTGCCAAAAGCACATCTTTAGCTGTTGTTTGGATGCCTGGGTAGTACAGAAGCCTACTGCATACATCACATGGCCTTCTGCAAGGGACTTAAAAGAGAAAGGAACTGCGGTTCCTTTTCTCTGTGTGACACTCTCTTTGATTCTCCTTGTCTTCCTCGGGCTATTTTCTTCCACTCTCCTACTACAGTGTTTCCTGTACTGGCTAGCGTGCTCCTGCTGGGCTTTAGCTGAGAGGCTTTTCCCAGTCAATTATTCAGCCTCTGCCCCTCTCTATGGTGCACTCCAATATTGCAGCCACATTGCATTATTAAACATTTTCATGATAAACAATTCAGAGCAGCATTCAAAATTAAAAACATTCATCCTGAAGCAAATAGGAACTCTACTTTATTGCAATGTGCTTTAACAATAATCTGATATTTTTCAGAAGTAGGCTATCTAAATTACAATCTGAGTCACTGGGTGGTAGAGATCTTTTCAGGGTCCCAGGCCCAGTGACCCTCTCTGAATTTGCCCTTGGTTCTCAGCAATGTGGTTTACTCTGTAGCTGTGAGCTTTTCTCACAAGAGCTGATTTTCTATTAGAAAGTTTCCACCTACTCTTTCTTACCACACCTCTGAGAATGAGGAGCTGGCTTGCTTCTTCCATCATCCATTAGTTCTTGGTGAACCACATTGGACTATTGTATTAATTAAGGTGTGCAGTTTGAATAATGCATCAAGCTCAACATCCTGTTAATGAGCAGACCTTTAAAATTCTCACCATTTCTGAAGGAATTTATTAACTCTTGAGGTGCTCTTTAGGGTAATCTCAAATTCTTTCTTGCATGCTTCTTACGTATGCAACATTGCATTTAAAGAATGGTGCAAATCTACCTTCAAAGAGGCAGGACTGGAAAGATGCTGCACTGCTTCCTGTGTCCTCTCGGACTTCACAGTTCCTATCTCAGTACCTCAGATTCTCAGGTACATAATGAAGATGTATCATGGCATCCAGCATTTAAAGTAATTATAAAAATACAGTGAATTAACAGATATAAAGGTCTTAGAATAATGCCTGAAACATCATTCAATAAGTGTTTTAATGATCTATTTGTTTTAGAGGGAGAGAAGGAGCAGGTAGGGGGAGGGCAGAGTAGGAGAGAGAATCTCAAGCTGACTTCTTGCTGTTGCATGGAGCCTGACACAGGGCTCCATCTCATGACCCTGAGATCGTGACCTGAGCTGAAGTCAAGAGTTGGTCATTCATTGTAATATGTGCCCTTCTTAATACCATTACTGGGCTAACCCCTCCCTTCACCCCCCCTTCCCTCTGAAACCCTCAGTTTGTTTCCTGGAGTCCTGGATGTTATACGCAAACAACGAATCATGGAACACAGCATCAAAATCTAGTGAAGTACTGTATGGTGACTAACATAATGTAATAAAAACAAATAAATAATGAAAAGAAAAAAAGAAAAAAATACCATTTTGCACACACACACACACACACACACACACACGTCACTCAATGGACTGAGCCCCCCAGGTGCCCTTACAATTACTATCATTTGAAAAGACTCATTATAAAGCTCATATTTAAAAATGTGTATCAAATCAACATCATATTTGACACTATTCTGTCTCCCCAGTGCTCAGTACCACCAATTGGATTTTTGGTTTAGGTCTTCCCGGTCAGAACCAGAATGAACTCATCGCTGCAGCTGGGCTTTACCACCTTTCAGCAGACTGTGGAGGTAGTGCATTCCTGCCCTGACTTGTTGAGTGTCCCTGTTCTTTCAGTTGTCTCTGCCATCAGTTGAGATTACCTCTAACTTTACTTTTGCTCCTCCTTCTCTTGCTCTCTCCCTGGCCACTGGTGAGGATTACACAGGCTGGGATCGGAGAATGCTATAGACCAGGAACCCCTATTGGGCTGAGTCTGTCTCCTCAGCATCTGTTCCCTGCAGCTGGTCAAGTGTGCTTCTGACCTCTTTTCTATCACATATTATTTTGGGTAATGGTCCATTCAGATGGGATTCTACTCTCACCATTAAAAAGTGGTCTCTTCTCAAGGCCAAAAATCTCAGTTTCAGGAGGAAACGTGGGAAGACCAGTGGTGATAGCAGTATGTGTTGTTAGCAGCATTTACCGTTTACCAGGCTGAATGTGTCTGTTCCTCCAAATCCAGACGTTGAAACCTAGTTGGAGGTAGAACCTTTGGGAAGTGATTAGGTACTTTGTGAGGTACATTTAAGGTTTTAGTTTACTTATGGAAGAGACCCCAGAGAGCTCTTTTGCCTCTTCTATCGCATGAAGTTACCATGAGAAGATGGCTCTCTGTGAACCAGAAAGTGGCTCTTCACCAGACATTAAATTTGTTGGCACCTTCACTTTAGACTTCCCAGACTGTAGAACTGTGAGGAATAAATTCCTAATATTTTAAGTCACCCAGTCTATGGTATTTTATCATAGCAACCTGAATAGACTAAAATACAAGATGACTGGAAATGTGCCCTTGCACTAGGGTGACCCTGTTACTGGTTCATCCAGCTTAGTCTCAGTTTCTGTGTGTGAAACTAGACATTATTATTTGTATTGGGGTATAATTGACATGTAACATTAATTAGGTTTAGGTATAAAACGTAATGATTTGATCTGTGTGTTTAAGTCTTTTTAACATTCCACAGCACACATACTTACAAATTCTCTTTCTTATAATGAGAACTTTTAAGATCTCTCTTGGCAACTTTGAAATACAAAAAACTATTTTTAAACTAGAATCACGGGATGCCTGGGTGGCTCAGAGGGTTAAAGCCTCTACCTTCAGCTTAGGTCATGATCCCAGGGTCCTGGGATCGAGCCCCGCATCAGGCTCTCTGCTCGGCAGGGAGCCTGCTTCCTCCTCTTTCTCTGCTTGCCTCTCTGCCTATGTGTGGTCTCTGTCAAATAAATAAATAAAATCTTAAAAAAAAACCCAAACGACTAGAATCACCATGCTGTATATTACATTTCCAGGAACTGACTTATAGAATAACTGCAAGTTTGTACCTTTTGATCACTTTCATGCACTACCCCCCACTAATCTATTCTCTGTATTTAAGGGGATTTTTTTTGTTAAGATTCCATGTGTAAGTGACATCACACAATATTTTTCTTTCTCTGACTTATTTCATGTAACATAATGCCTTCAAGTCCATCCATGTTGTTGCAAATGGCAGAATTTCCTTCTTTTTTGTGGCTGAATAATGTTCTGTTGTGTATATTTATCACTATGCCTCTATCTATCTATCTATCTATCAGTGAAAAGTTTATTTCTACGTCTCAGATATTGTAAATACTGCTGCAGTGAACATGAGGCTGCATTTATCTTTTCAAGTTAAGGTTTGATTTTTTGAGATAAATATCCAGAAGTGGAATTGCTAGATTGTACAGTAGTTCTATTTTTAAATTTTTGAGTAGCTTCCATACTGTCTTCCACAGTGGCTGTACCAGTTTATATTCCTGCCAACAGTGCACAAGAGTTCTCTGTCTCCACATCCAGTGCACAAGAGTTCTCAAGTCTCCACACTTGTTTCTTGTTGTTTTGATAATAGCCATTCTGACGGTTGTGAGGTGATATGTCATTTGGTTTTGATATTTATTTCCCTGATCACTAGTGATGCTAATCACCTTTCACATACCTGTTGGCCATCTCTTTGTCCTCCTTGGAAAAATGTTCATCTTCTCTGCCTATTTTTTAATCAGGTCATTTTATTCTTTTTTCACTATTGAGTTGTAGGAGCTCTTTATATGTTTTTGAGTATTAATCTCTTATCTGATATATGATTTGCAAATATTTTCTCCCACTCCAAAGGCTGTCTTTGCATTTTATTAATGGTTTCCTTTGCTGTGCAAAAGCTTTTTGGTTTAATGTACTTGCCACTTACTTACTTTTGCTTTTGTTGTCTTTGCTCTTGGTGTCAAATCCAAAAAATCATCACCAAGACTAATGTCAAGATGCCTACTACCTGTGTTTTCTTTCAGGAGTTTTATGGTTTCAGATCTTACAGTCTCTAGAAATTATTATTAGTGTCTCTCCTTCACTCCTGGAAGTAAATTATAGGACAGTAAATTATAAGGGCCACTCTACCTTGAACTGTTGTCTTAATATCACTGTCCAAATTGTTTTATGACAGAAATTAACTACTGTCAATTTTCCATAGATCTCCAACTCTGCATTGCAGCCTAGTTTTTTTTTTTTTAATGATTCTATTATAAAACTTCCAGGAGAGTTATATAGATAATTGTTTTTAAAAGCCTAACATAAGCATATTTGTGGTAAAAGGTATGATGAAATAGGACATCAGTCTCTACCACAGTAGAATAGAAAAATCTCTTCTCAGGTGACCCCTCCTTAAGCCTATCTTGATTGCCCAGGACAGGAGAAGAAATCTTCTGTGCTTACATAAGACTTCCTGTAGTAATATCTCTTTTAGGATTTACCACATTATATTCAAATTAACTTTGGAATGTGACTGTACTCTTTGAAGGCAGGGACTATTTTGCAATGATTTGTGCTTTCTCAGGACCTCACACAGTGCCTGAAACTAGCAGATGCTGAAAAAAAAGTTGTCTGTTGTGCTCAATTGAACTGTAGGCTATTTTTATCACCTCTTTTATTGATTGAATTTGGCCACCACATTATAAAACAAATGAATCTGATGTTTTATTGATCATGCTGGCCACCTCTCCAGCCTGTGATTTCAGCCTTCCATGCCTGATTCTCTTGCTTCCACCTCACGTGGAGGCAAGTGAATCTCTTTCCCTTCTCCCTCTTCTCAGTAAGTCTGATGACACCCCATGTCATAAGACACCCAAAATAAAGATTGTAAGGCAGAGGCAACACCTTCCTTAGCCAAGAATTTCTTAGGAAAACCCTGTTAGAGATCATACCCAACCCCAGAGAGCGATCGCTACAAGGCCCGCAAGTGAAGTTGGTGTCCGAGGCAAGGCAGATGTTATTAGGTTGCTCTGGCCAAAGTCATGTCTGGAGTCTGAAATAGGAGCTGATTTTGACCGAAGAGATCAAATAAAGAGAAGCCAATTAGAACTTAGAATAATTTTCATTCTTTGCCTGTAATTCTGATAAAACATTTGAAAATAGTGGCTCACATATGGTGTTTACACTCTGTGGATTTGAATGACCTGAGCTATTCTTATCTTGCTTTACAATGAATAATTGAGATTTGAGCATTGCAGGATGAAAAGAAGTTTCAAAATCCAAAGTGACTAGAGCAATTTCTGCCTTTTAAGTGGGGGTAGGGGGACATATTTCATATCAGAAGAAAATTTACATCTGTACTACTTCCTTGTACTCATGGAAGCCTGAAGCAGAGAAGGAAAGAAAAGCACAAAACTTCAAAGTCTCTGTAAGATTTTTGGGGGTGCTGGTGGTGGAGATAACCCATAGTTTTGTCAAAGGACATTAATGAATTTTTAAAAATATATGCAAATTTGAGCACAGAGCTAGATTGGATTAGTTAATTAATTAATCCAATTAAATAATAAATTAATAAATCAAATTAATTAAATTAATTAATAGAATTAAATTAGTCTGCATATTAAAATGAAGGGAATTGAGATGTGAAATCGAGGGGAAGAGGTAGTCAAACAGGTCAAGGTGGTGTGAAGACAAGTATGGGATGACTAATAATCAAATGTATGCTATAGGCATTGCTTCTGTGCTCCAGAATGCCCCAAATCGCAGTTGTCTCAAATCTATAATAAAGTCTGTTACATTCACCATGCTTTTGGTGGAGCAATTCTAAATTGAATAAACAGAGCTTCTGGAACTTTAATATACATGCAGGTCACTGGGGATCTTGTTCAACTTGCAGATTTTGATCCAGTAGCCAATCTAAGATTCTGCCTTACTAAAAAGTATCCAGATCTTACCAATACCTCTGGTTTCAAAACAACATTGTTTATGTTGGGGAGAGGCAAGGAAACCATAGGCAAGAGATGGTGACCTGTCACATTCAGTGGATTGAGGAACTGAGACTCACAAAAACCTTGAGAATGTAAATCCTAGAGACCTTGGATGTCTTATGACAGTATCAGACTGCCCTCCAAACACTGGAAAAAAGGATGGAGTCAGTTTTATTAACTCTCAAATGGCAAGGAGAGAGGAGCTAACACTGGAGTTATAGACACTTGAATTATTTTTGAGGTTTTTGGGTTTTAGACTTGAAACTTTCATGATTTGCTTTTCATGGTCTCTTTTCCTTTTTTATTTTTTTATTTTTTATTTTTTAAAATTATCCATTGTTTCTTCTAATCTGCATTTTGCTCACATCCAGTGCATGGTCTCAACTGGAATCCCAGGAAGAAAAGTCAAGCTTGCCCTGGGAGTGTCACCCCTAATTAATATCCTAGAAGGCCACCTTTCATTAGTATTCAGACCTGGTTTCAGCCCAGATCATTAGAGGACTCTTTTCTCTGAGGATAATAATTAGGTGTGACGCTGATGTTCCCTGCCGGTCTGGGGATACGAAGAGCTCGATCATTGTGGTGGGCTTATCAGAGGCTTAGATGGCATGGCTGGAAGCTGTTCCACCACCAAAACCTCTGCTGACACTGTAAGCAGAATTTCAGCCATCACCAGGCCCAGTGTTGCTGCCCAGCCTCATGGGAGGTCCATGTAATCACTCATGGATGAGAGCAACAGCGCTGCTATTCACTCATGGAGTGTCTGATGTCAGTAAGCCCTATGCAGTGTTCTTACCTCTTTGCTGGAGTTACTCACCGGTAGGTTAAATGACCAAAACAAAATTTCCTCCTCTGAAATGAGTTTTAATTTAGGATACTCCCCATTCTGTCTTGGTTAGTATGAATTCTGAAATAGGAAATCACATGTTTCCCAAATCTCATTTTTTCTCAGCCTTTTACTTGTTGGCCATTCTCCAATGTCGTCTTTCATAACTTTGTGTATATCAAAGCTATACATGCATTTGTTTCCTCACCTTTCCAGTGGAAAGTTTCTTTCCACTTTCCCTGGTTATATTTACAGGGCAGTATGTTCCACAATATGAAGCAAGCATTTCCTTCTCTCTCCCTTCCAATTCTCAGAGCTCTGGCTAAGTCTGACAGGTTGGGGTGTGGACAGAAGCTTTTCTTGTTTGACAAGTGAGTGATTAAGGTGGGATGTGGAGGCTCGTGCCATGTGTAAGAACCAGGCCAAAAGGCAGGTAAGGAGCCATGCCAGCAAACCAGACCGAGGATCACAGTTTCCTGGAGAGTGAAGCAGGGCAGGTGGTCTACCTTCCAGGAAAAGGGATAGGACTTGTAGTTTTATAGAGCTGAGAAGTGGAGAAGAGCTGACAAGAAAACTTAGGATTCTAATAATAGCTTCTAAATAAGGCTGCTTACTGAAGCCATCATCAGTCCCTGATCTTTATAGACAGACACTTCTTGCTGAGGTCATACCTGTTCCCCAGGTGGCTGCTTCTGGACCTGTGGGTCGAAGTGAGTGAAGTAACTTGCTAGAGTGGAAGATGGAGTTGGTCCAGAGAGCTCAGCGAAAGTCACTTTCTGATACAGACACTATGGATTATAGGATGTCTCCAAAATTATAGGATGACCCGGGAGGAGGACTGCTGTTTGAGAGGGACAGCACCAAACATATTTCTAGCTAGACTTTAGAAACATTTGTCTGGAGCCAGTATGAACTTCACTCCTGGCACAAAGACTAGCAGCCACCACACAGTAGATACTGCTCAGGTTTGTTGCACTGAGCTGTGCTAAGCATGAGCGGGCTGGGGTTTGTCCAAGTGGAGAACTTGGGTGTATGAATCAGGTGTCAGGGAAAATACACGATTTTAAAAGGGCAGAGATATTGAGAAAATTGAACACAGCAATAAAAGGAAGGCCACAATTTGGGAGAAGGGCACAGTTTGAGAAAAGGACACAGTTTGAGAAATCCAGAGGTGGGACATCTCAAGAGTAGATTAATTCAGTCACCCACTAACGTCTTCAGTTGGCCAGCTGCTTTCATTCTTTCTGATCTCCATCCTCACTGGGATGCTTTTTCCTCGGGCTTGCCCTTCCATTGTGATGAGATGGCTGTTGCTGTCTCATAGTCGTGCACAGACACAACAAGAAAGAGGGTTATGAGAAGTGTCTCTTTTAGGTTCTCCTTCATAGAGAGGTCTCAGTAGACCTCTCCTCATAACTCTTTGGCAAGAACTAGGTTTCTGTTTATTCCTCAATCAATCACTGACAAGCAGAATGGGATTTCCCTGACGAGGATATATTGTGCTGAGCATAATGTATTCCTTGAGGCTGGGGGCCTCGCGGAGGAGCTGGACTCTCTTGAAACTAGTGAGAGGGTGGTGGATAGGTAAGGGAGTTTGGGTAGGCTACCCTGAATGTCTTTTGGAATAGAGAGGCTGTTGGAGGGGCTCTTGGAATCAGTCCTGGTGAAGGCCAGAATTTAGCATCTCGTGTGCACTTATTTCTGATAGAACACATACTGCTCTCTGAGTCACTGAACTGGGGTTGTGCTGAATGAAGACCGTGCATGCAGGAAGGGTAATGAAGGGTTGGAAGGGAAGAGGCTGCATCCCCAAGTCATGATCTTTAGGAACCCACCTTTTCCCTTCAGTGTTGTAGGTGCACACTGGGGAACTTTCTTTTAGAGGTTTGGCCTTCGCCTGGTTCACTGTAGCTCTGCTGATGATCCACAAGAGAAGTTTCTTTTGGTCTGCTGACTCTTCTGTACTAGAAGTGTGGATGTTCATTCCCCATATCGCTTTCTCCTATTAACTAGATGTCTCTGCCTTCCCAGCCCCTGTGTTCCTTACTTTAAGCCCAGGGTCATGTACTTTCCAAGGTCAGCTTTGAGCCAGTGGGGAAATGCATTTCCGTCTGAAACTTCCAGACAGCCTTGTGTGGAAGTTGGGAACAGGACACTTCTTTTATGGTACCCCTAGTCTTACTGGATAACTGTTCTTTCCAGTCTTCCTCCTCCTTTGTGCTCATTCTTCCAGATGTATTGCAAGTTCAAAGAGGACAAAGTAAATGGTATTTTCTTCCTAACTGACTTTTAATCATGTTTTCCTCTTGCTGTCGAGGTGGTTGCAAACATAACTGTAGTTTTAGATTTAGTTGAGTGCTTCATTCCTATTTCATTTTCCTAGTAACACTTAGCTATAAATTCTTTGGCCAAATTCAACTGGAAAATGAAATTATCCTTATTTCATCTCAATTTCTTTATGTGAGAAAGTCACAAAAGGTACTTTTTATGTTCTGTCTCTTGAGATTTAAATGCCAGTCTAACCCCTTGTACCCTTGACACATTGTCCCAAGATGGTTTGACAATGGAGACATTTTGGATGCCATAGGATATTTCATAACTCTAAATATTTTATAACAAATTAAATGTTAATTATATGCTGGTCAGGGAAGAAAATTGCTGAAGTATTTAATTAACATTTAATTTATTAGTCATCAAATATTTAAGTAGCTCCTATCTCATTGACTTTTCCTCCTCATTAGTTGTTAAGTTAGTAACGTGTTATCATTGTTAGTTGCTATAGCTTCTACTCCTGCAAGTATATATGGCCTCTCTACATTTCTTTTAAAAGATCTTTGCATACCATACGATGTAGACCCCAATATGGAGAGACCTGTTTCTAATTCCTTTCTCTCCCAAGGTTGATTGCTACTTAGACATATTTTCTCATGGAAAACTGACATTTGTATGGTAATTTACAATTTGAAAAATGCTTTCATTTCTATGATGTCAGTTGGTCTTTTCACTAGCAACACTTCAGAAATTTGTAGGGTGGGTAGAATCGCTGCTATTTGTAGGAGTTGGAATCTCAGTGGGGTTGGGTAACCTTCCAGTGTCACAGAGTGGTGGAGGGGGCATTGGACCCCAGAGTTTATTTAGCCTCTATCATGGTCAGTGTCAGGTGGTATTTCAGCCTCAGAAATGTCCTGACCGCTCCTTCAGTAAGCCACTTTAATGTTTGCTTGTAATTTATTATGAGTGGAAACTGTGACCTGTAAATGATTTCCTTGAATATGTTTTTATTTAAGCCAAATATAGGACTAATTTTTTTGGAAACGTATCATGGACACAAGCCAAAGATGTATATTTTCTATTTGGGGCCATGTTGTTCTCCATATATTTAAAACATTTGTTATTTGCATTATTCAATCGATTGCTTACATTAGTTCCTCTAAGTATTTGCTTATTTTTTGTTTACTAGGTCTACCCATTTTTGAAAGAAGTATATTGAATCTTCCTCATGTATTTGTTAAGTTTATTTATTTATTAAGTTCTGTTTGCATTTCCAATACTTTTTGCTTTACATATTTATCTGCTGTGTTTTTTGGTGACTGTGGCATCTTCTTCATAAATAGTGCATTCTTATTGCAAAATATTTCTAAGACATCTCTGATGTTTTTATAACCTTGTCTGATTTTTAAATGCTCCATTCAACTTTCCTTTTATTTATATTTTCCCCGTATCTCTTTGTCTGGTTTTTTTTTTTAATTTTCAAAACCCTTCCATTATCACTTTAAGTATTTCTTCTAAGCTTAAGAGGCTTTTTTTTTCTTTTTTGTTAAACAGAACTGATTGTCTTTTGTCTTTTCATGAGAGAATTCAGTCATGCTCAGTGCAAAGACAGGTGTACTTCATGTTAGTCCATCTCTCCTGCTTTGTTTTGTATTCATTTATGTAATTGAGTCTTCTTTTTATTTATATGGCTTATTGAGATATAATTAAAGCACATTAAATGAACATATTGAAAGTGTACTGTTGGTCAATTTTTGATATATTGGATATATATGTGTACATTTATGAAATCATTTCTATAACCGAGATAGCAAGCATTCCTGTCACCTGCAAAATTTTCTTATGTTTGTTTGTAATCTGTTTCTCTCTTCACCCCTAGCTTTAGGCAAACACTTTTGCTTTTTGTTAATAGAGATTAGTTTGGATCTTTTAAAATTTTATAGGAATGAAATCATAGAGTATATATGCTCCTGTTTTGCTATTCTTCCAAATGACAGAATGATTTTGAGATTAATCTACTTTTTGTGTTATAGCAATAATCATTTCTTTTATATTCCATGGCATGGATATGCCATAATTTGCTTATCTAATCACCTTTTGATATTTGGATTGTCTCCAGTATTTTTGGACTTTATGAGCAAAGCTGCTATGAACATCTATGTAGAAGTTTTTATATTGACATAAATGCTTTCATTCCTTTTGGGTCAATATGTAGGATTAAAATGGCAGGGTATGGTAGGTGTATAATTAAATTAAATTAATTTAAATATTTAAATATTTTTTTAAAAGATTTTTAAAATTTATTTGACACAGAGAGAGAGAACACAAGTAGGCAGAGCAGCAGGCAGAGGGAGAGGGAGAAACAGGCTCTCCACTGAACAGGGGGCCTGATGCGGGGCTTGATCCCAGGACCCTAGGATCATGACCTGAGCAGAAGGTAGCTGCTTAATGGACTGAGCCACCCAGGTGCCCCATATTTAACTTTATGACACTACAAACATTTTCCAAAGTGGTTATCATTTTACATTCTGACTAGCAGTATATGAGGATTTCATTTGTTCCACATTCTCAGCAATACAGAGATTATAATAGGACCCAGAATCTACATGACATAATAATCTCAATGTCTAGTTACTTGATATGTAAAGAACAAGGAAAATGTGACCAATTCTCAAGGGGAAAGACAATACATAGATGCTAACTCTGAGTTGGTCCAGATGTTGAAATTATCAGACAAAATCTTTAAACATGTATTGTTAACTGTGCTTCATGAGGTCAAGGCATACACACTTGAAATGAATGGAAGGATAGGAGTTCCCTGCAGAGAAATAAAAACTATGAGCCAAATGGGAATTTTAGAACTAAAAAATACAATATCCTAGGTAGAAAAGCTCACTGTATGGACTCAGTAGCATAATGGAGAAGATGGAGAAACAATGTCAGTGAATTTGAAGATGATCTCATCTGAGAAACAAAGAAATAAAAGACGGAAAATGTTAACAGAGTCTCAGACACCTGTGAAACAATAGCAAAAGGTCTAACACACATGTTGTGGTGGTACTAGAACAAGAGGAGAAAGATACTGAGGCAGGAAACACATTTCAAGAAATAATGGCCAAACTTCCCAGTTTTCCCCAGGGAAAATAAACCTGTAAGTTTATAGATTTAGGAAGCTCAGTGAATCTTAAACAGGACAAATTCAAAGAAAGGTGTAACTAGGCACATCAGAGTCAAACTGAAGAAACTAAAGATAAAATCTGGAAGACAGTGAAAAAAGTGACACGTCACAGACAAGAAAGCAATGGTTATCTCATCAAAAACCATGGAGGCCAGAAGAGAGTAAAACAACTTTAAGTGCCAGAAAAAATGAACCATCAACCCAAAATTCTATGTCCAGTGAAAATATCCATCAGGAATGACAGCAAAATAAAGATATTTTTTCCCCTCAGGCAAAGGAAATCTAAGAGAATTCATTAGCAGGAATATGAAATACTTTAAGAAATGCCAGAGAGAATGTTCAGGATGAAAGGGTCTTCAGGAATAAAGGGAGAACACCAGGAATTGGTGAACAGAAAAGATTTTTTTTTTTCCTTTTAAGGTTTCAAAAATATGTATGACTGAAAAAAGGCTTATGGGATTTTCAGTGTATGAAGAAGTAATACGCAACAATTGTAAAGGTCAGTGAAAGGACCCATGTGGTTGCAACTCTTCTACATTTTATATGAAGTGGAACAAAATTGGCTATAATTACACTGAGAAGGTAAGGTTAGATATTTATACTGTAATTTCTAGAGCAACCGCTAACAACAGGACAGAGCAAAAGATACATAGCCAAAAAGCCAACAGATAAATTAAAACGGAATACTAAGGTGCTCGCTTCGGCAGCCCATATACTAAAACGGAATACTAAGAATATTTAAATAATTCAAATGAGTATTCTTTTCACTTTCATTGTTTTTACTGGTTTGTTAGAGTTGATACTCATTTCAGTTGTTTTCTCCTTATTAACTTGGAAGTTTTGTATTTTCCTATTCCCTTTTCTGTTTCTCAAACTTGTATACCTATTTCTCTACTATTTATTTCCCCCATTAAGACCCTGTAACTTCCCTCTATTTTCCTGATGATTACTCCCAATAAAATAGGACTTTAAGAATACTTTCACTTTCCCCATCTCTTAAACTCCCAGCCTCAACCCAAAAGAGACTTTTGGAAGACCTCTTTCTTTTTTTTTTTTTTTTTAAAGATTTTATTTATTTATTTGAGAGAGAGAGAGACAGTGAGAGAGAGCACGAGCGAGGAGAAGGTCAGAGAGGGAAGCAGACTCCCCATGGAGCTGGGAGCCTGATGCGGGACTCGATCCCAGGACTCCAGGATCACGCCCTGAGCCGAAGGCAGTCGTCCAACCAACTGAGCCACCCAGGCGTCCCGGAAGACCTCTTTCTTATCTCTATCCCTAACCTCAAAGTTTTACTGAGAGAGTTTAGTATTTAGTATTTAGTATTGTTAAAATTTAGTATTTAGTTTAGTATTTAGTATTTAGTATTATTAAAATTTTTACTGGCACTTATCCCTTCTATTTTAATAATCCTTATTTAGTGAACAGATAACTCATTCTCACAATTTTTAGTATTCATTTATAGTTCTCTCTCTCTCTCTCTCTACCTCTTACACACACACACACACACACACACACACACGCACTCTCTGCAAAGCCTGATGATACCATTGTTTCCTCTCCTTTTCACTACTTACACATTGAGTTCTTCCTTCTGATTCATGAGTTGTTTGGGTAGAATCCTTTCTTGAGCATTTTCTTCTGATGAGATATGGGTGACATATATATATGCAAATAACTTTTAAGTATCAGGGTTGAATATAGAGTTCTTACGTTGCATTCCTTTCCTCTCAGTAAGAACGATGTCCTCCAAAATCTTCTTTTTTTTTAAAGATTTTAGTTTTTAAAGATTTTATTTAAAGATTTATTTGACAGACAGAGATTACAAGTAGGCAAGAGAGGCAGGCAGGGAGAGAGAGGAGGAAGCAGGCTCTCCACAAAGCAGAGAGCCCAATGTGGGGCTCGATCCCAGGACCCTGGGATCATGACCTGAACTGAAAGCAGAGACTTTTACCCACTGAGCCACCCAGGTGCCCCTCCAAAATCTTCTTTTAATGTGATGAATAAAAGTTTCTACACCACCTCTTAGTAGAAACTCATAATTATTTTGTTATTATTAGTCTTCAGGAATTTTAAGGTGGTATGCTCAGGAGTATATCTTTTTCAGTCAAATTTGCCTAGTGTACACTTTGTGCAAACTTTTAATCTGAAAAGTAAGACTTGCCTACATCTCAGGGAAGTTCTCATATTGTTTATTTTACTTATTTCCTCTTGTCACTATATCCCTTTGATGATTACTGACCTTGTATTTCTCCTCAGTCTGCCTTCCATGACTTTGATCCTTTCCCTCACCATTTACTTTTCTATCCTTTGTGATTGTTCATCTAATTACGGTTCCAGCACACTAACTTTGGTCTCAGCATTTACCACTTATCTGTCATTTAATTTACTGGGATATTTAGTTTGAAAATCAAGGTTTTCAGTTCTAGAAGATTTTTGGTGTGTGCTTGTGAGCTGTGCTTGAATTTCATGAAGTGCATTGGTATGCTTTTGGTTAGTTGTCCTCTTTTGCCATGGAAGCACCACTTTGCTAGGCTATCATTTTGTTTGGTCTCTTCTGGAACCGTTTAATGTGTTACTTTTGTCTTTCGTGCATCACCAAGACTCAGATCTGGTTCTTGGGGTATCCCAAGTGGCAGGAGTCCTGATGCCAGTCAGAGTTCATGTGATCTCTCCTTCCTGGGGTGGTGAAGTGGAAACAGCAGTCTGGGGTCTCTGGAGAAAGTTGCCTTTTCCCCAGACCCCTCACTTTATTCTCTCCTGAAGGGCAGGGAAACTTTGGCTCCATAGTTCTGCACATCTCAGCTTCTTGGGGATCTGTGAGACCTCACATAAGGGTCCAATGTTGACCTTACCTTTAGTGGGTAAAAATCTGTGGAGATGGAGCTCCTTCAAGGTGACCAGTCATGGCCCATCTCTTTGACTGTGGTCCTCAGGCTCCCATGTACTCTCCCCATTAGATATGAATTGGAGCCTGACATCTCTCTGGCAATTAATTATCTGCTTATCAGCCCCAGAAGCTAACTGGGGCAGGAACAATGGATCATGTGGATTTAGGAACAGAAGGAACACTTTTACCAGTTGCCGTTATCCTAGACTTCCCCTTCTTGTGGAAGTTTAAAAAACCTAAGCTCCTTCTGTGTAAAAATGTAAGGGAAATGGGAATAGGATTTAAGCAAAATAAATGGAAAGAAAATGTATATATACCTATGTGTACAGATGTCAATTTACCTATGAGAGCAAAGGGAAGACATTCATCTTATTGGATGGTGGAGCATTTGGGACATTTCATATTGCTAGGGTCGTATTAAATGGGCTGTTACCTAGTGCCTGTGGGTTAATGAATTCTAGTGATGTAGGCTGGAAAATGTGGTCATTAAATAAGGAGTGACCCTAGCTGTATCCCTGGGGTCAACTTAATGTCCTTGTTTGATCCATCTGGGATAGATCTGATGTGGGAGTTTTAGGAGTTCCTCTCAGCTTTTCATATCCTTGGAAATCCCTGCCTTTCTCAGGGACTGTTGGGGCTGAGGGTCTGGGGGTCCTTTGGGTGGAAGAGGGTAGAGTGGATGTCTCTGAAGGCTCCAGTGATTTCCTAGTGTGAGAAATCTCTGGTCAAAGGGGAAGAGAGGAGCCTTGTGCTAGTCATTAAGCTGTCATCTCTCACCTCCACGGATAACCTTCTGCACTCTACTTTGCGATAATTTGCCTGTCACCTTTATGCTTTAATGTGTTAGGACTTGCCAGGAGGGAGCACTAAGAGGGAGACAGCAAGAGAAGGAAGATGCAATTTATTCCTTTCTGTTTGCTTTTCCTTCTTTTGAGTGTCACACAGTAAAGCTTCTTCACTCTGGCTGCAGCCCGTCTTCCTGTAGGAGCCGCTGAATTCGTTTGCAGTTTTTTCCAGCACCTTGAGAATCAGTCTCATTGCACCAGTCCCTAACATTCCCTTCTCTGAAGACTGTAACCCTCCTGTAAGTTTTTTTCCTCATCTCTTAGTTTGAATAATTGCACATGCTTGCATTTGTTCCTCTGGTTCTAGGGCTGATAGCTGTTTCTCATACTTGGCTTCAACCGTGATACCTTAATGTTCTTTTATACTTTCAGCTTTCTGATCAGTAACTTTGTGTATTTCTTTATATTAAATTTTTTCTATTTAAATTTCTTCCGTGTTTTCTGTCTCCTGACTGATTTGACTGATGCAAGACCTCACCTGAGTTTGTACGTGGCACTGTAGTATGGATTTTCAGTCAATACCACATGGGAGCCCTTGAGACTTAAAGTCTTTGCAGAAAATAGGAAGAGGCATGAACGTTCTTACTTTCTCAGTTCTTCCGGACCCTCGGTGAAAATGGATCACATGGATCCTGCCTTATATGGTTGTTCTAATCAAGAACCACGCCTTCCCCCCAGTGCTGGTTTGGGTCATCAGGAGTTACGTACTTCCAGGCAAGACTAAGCTAAGAGTGCCTAGACACCCAGGAAACGGGGCAGTGATACAGAGGCTTGAACCTTGGCCCTACAGAGAGTCTGCAAAGCTACCTAAGGATTTTTGGAAAAGGAAGAGTTAATGCTGTAGAACTCTTTGGAGTCTGTGGCCAGAGTATTTAGGAGAATCTTAATGGTAATGGCTGATCTAGGAGCTGGCATAAGTCAAATTATCAGGGTTTATGGGAAGCCAGGGAAGGCTGGTCAACAATTAGGAATCTGCACAAAATTTTGAAAGATGATTGGCATATGGCTAATAATAGTATCTTCACTTTATTGAGCACTGTATCTTAAACACTTGACATCTGTAATCTTAATCCTCACAATCACTCATTTTGTACATGAGAAAATAGTTTTATATAGGTTCAGTAATTTAGTCACTCATATAGTCACATAGTTAGAAAATATTGGGAATGGGCTTTGGCTTCAGGTCTGGCTTGAAACCAGAACTCTTAAGCACTACTCTTGACCTTCTCATTATGCAGAAATTTTGATAGGTGAGAAATCAATATTTCAAGTGGGAAGAAGAGCATAAGCCTCTCTTTGGCTATAACTGCTTAGTTTCCTACTCCTCCCTTATAGTCTGAAATTAGTTTTAGTAAAAATAATGTTAATTTGAAATAATAATTGATGTCTATTTTATTTCTAGGCAGTTTGACTTTTTTTCTTTCTTAGTTCATTTGTGTTTACTTTTTTTCGGTAACCCAAGATATCCCTTAAGAGAACAAATCACTTTTCTTTCTTTGTGCTGTCTCTGTCACTCCTGCCTGAACCACTTTCATATAATTGATTGATCTTTAAGGGAAGCTGGGTACATTTTTCTCTATAGAAAGATTCTCAATACACCCACACTTACTTAGCACATACATGAATAGAATTAATCTCACATCATGGCAGTGGGAGAAGAGTATAGTTGGGGGAAGAAGTAGCAGAGGGAGGAAGGGTCACCATTCTCTCTTCTATTAGCTAACACATTCCTGGAAGGCAGAAACTCTGTTTATGATTCCATACTACCTAACCAATGTTGTTAATTGGTGTTAAATAACTCACCTAGGGCTTCTGTTTTAATGTATTTTATAGCCTATCCCATAAGAGCTGCATACCTAGCCATCTACACATACTTTTGCCAGCCTGTCCTTATGCCCAATATTACTGATGGAGCTATGAATGAAGCCATATGATGGATTTACTGCCACGTCCACGGGTGGGGGGTGGGGGCTCTTTGCTATTAGAAAAAAAACAGGAAAAATCTTTTGAACCAACACTACAATTTTTATTTTAATTGTATGATGTCGGATATTTGCACTCACACTTAGTGGAAGTTATAAATCTGGAGAAGAGGCTCGCTAGGACCACCCTCTGGAGACGGCACATGACGATGCACTGCACTTGGAGTAGGAGGACTTGAAACTTGGTCTCATCGCTTATTAGCTGTGGGCTTTGTGTCATAAAGATCTCAGAATGTCAGCCTTCTTATCTCTAACAGCTGACTAAATCACCTCACATGGTACCAATCTGAGTTAGGGTGAGATCAGCTTTAAGTAACAGAAAATTCAAATCAAATCAGCTTACGTAATAGAGAGACTATATTAGCTTATGTGATCGGAAGTCTAGAATTAGATAGGCTTCAGGATTGGTGTGATTCAGCAGATGATGTCATCAGGAATCATGTCTCTTTTCATCTTTGTCCTTTTTTTGCCTTTCCTGGTGCTAGCTTCATCCTGAGAATAAATACCCATTGCTGTCACAACTTGAGACCCATATGCTTCTTGTCCACATTTAGATTGTGTATATATGGGAATACTCTGGAAATCTTTTAGAAGAGAGATGATGCTTTTTTTCTTGCAGACTCCTAGAAAATTCCAATGTACAGGGTTCATTCAGTGTTCAAACTGTGTCCATTCCTACCCTTCAGGTAGCAGCTGAGGCCCAGGGTTGAGATAATACTTCTTTTTCTGTGTGTCCCACATCTAGAACCAGGTGTGGCATGACATTCTGCCAAAGCAGGTGGGCTGTGGCAGATAGAGTGTGGATTCCAGAACGGAAATCTTGACAGCTACCAAGAGAAGGGGAATGGAGGTTAGGGTAGCAACCACAATATCCATGATAGGAAAGTTGAAGATAAAACCAGGCAATTTATGGCTATGCTTATTCAAATTATGTGTCCCATTGAGCCTGCAGGGCCAACTCTGAGGGTGTGAGGGAATGGAGGGACAAGATACTCAGCCCTCTACCTGCCCCTAACACACACCTTCAACAAAAGCAGCCCTGACCACTTACTAATTGGAAAATATTAGAAACCAATAAAACACTGTGTAATGGTATCCTTATTAGTAGTAATGACAACAATAACAAAACTACCACAGTCTTAATTGGCTTAGTTTTGTGTTCTATGGACTTTCCTATCCATTTTCTATTCAGCCAAGAGAAGAAACTGATAGTTTTGTATCTTGCCTAGGTCCAAAGAATATTGAGTAATGCTGATTCCAATAAGCTTATGTCATTGTCTGCTTATAATATATTTGAAAGCACCTTTTCTGCACCTGCAAATGCAGATTGGTTTCTGTTTACTGTTGCAAGAGACACCTTTTATTAAGATGTAAGCAGAGTAGAAATAAAATTATAGAAGAAGTCTTCAGTTTTGACCTTCTTGACTTTGTTGCTAATAAACTGTCAAGATAACACATTACCTTATAAAGAACACTTTAAAATATTCAAGACTCCACTGGTCAAATTCCTTAGCCAAAGGAAAGATAAATCTATTTATAAACAGGTAGATTACCAATTTATATTGTCTGTTTCTTGTTTATCAGTCATTGAAGTTCAAGGCCACAGTTACTTGGATTTTTCCTGTCTGAAAGGTTAACTTGGTGTTTTGGACAAGTACTCTTAGCATCTTCAGTCTTTTGACCTTGGAATGCCATTCAAACTATAGTCCTTCCCTCTAATGTGGCCTCAATTATTCACCATGCCTTTAATCTTACAAATTAACCAAATCCCTTCCACTGACCTTGCCCAGGGCGCAGGGTAGACCTTTATCAGTTAATGAAATTTGACTTGAAAATTTTGAGGTTTTTATCATTTACATTTAATTTTTAAACTCTTTTTCCCCCTTAATTACAAGAGTTAAAATTACAATGAAGAGCATACTTGCCCAAAAGTCTGACAGCATTGTTTTAAAACAATAGATTTTATTCAAATCCTAAGCAATAGTATAAAATGGTCCTATCTATGGGCTCGCCTTGGTTGTAAGATTTCTTCATTTAGTATTTGACCTTAATTTAGGAGATCCTGTCTCTTCCCTCCCTCCTCCTAGGACTGTCTCCTTTCCTCCCTTCTTTCCCATTGTCCTTTCTCCTCCTCCCCTTCCTCTCCTCTCCTCTCCTCTGCCTTCCTCCCTCTTCAAGGGCTGTAAGATTTTGTCCTTCTTAGCCTGCTTGGTTTTTAAAAACTACTTGGTTTTAAAAGGGCCTGTTCTGTAGGATACTGGCTAACTTATAATTTCACTCATGGAATAAACTATTCAATCCTATATTTTCCAACCCTGGTGAGAGTGGGGGCTGAGCACCCCCACCCCATTCCCTGCACTGTACCCTCAAATCCACTTACAGCCCCCACCCCACCCCTTTGGCTTCACCAAGGACTGTGTAAGTCATCTCCGGGGTTCATGTTAAGCCCTTCTGGAACTTCTCTCCAAGCCATCCTGGCACAGAATACTGCTGTGTTTAGGACTGGCTGTTCTTTCAATAAAACTTTGGTTTCAGTAAAACTTTGAGGACAGCCTGCTGTGACCAGGTGCAGGCAGGTGATGTGAAGGTTGCTTCCACCCCATTCCCTGGCATTCCCTGGAAGCCCTCCCTTCTTAACCCCTCACTTCCTGGCTTTGTTCAAAGATCACTCTGGGCTGGGCAGGTTTGTCTATCATCTTCCAGCTGGGTGAATCTCTTCCCCATGAGTTAATGTTCATCGAGGAGCTTTTGCCTGTGGATCACCAACAGCTGTGGTGCCACACAGGCTAGAGGGGCTTCCTCGAGGGTGCCAGTGACCAGTCATCACCTCTCCCTTCGCTGGCCTTGTCTACACTGTGCTCTCTGTCTCCAGAGGTAGAGCAGGCCTGAGGGCCCGGAGGGAGGCTCCAGTCCTGGAAGTCAGCAGAGAAACGCGTCTTCCCATTCCTGGTGCTGGCCCCCAGCCCACTAGCCCCTGTCACCCAGCTGGGCTCTTCTCCCATCCACCGTGAGGACTGGATGGATCCCTCCCAGGATTTCTAGGTATTACTCTAGCTCAGCCAGAGTCTGCAAATGGAGATCAAAGGCTGATGCTTATTAAAGGGACCCCTGGTGGGGCCGTTGGCTGTCACAGCATTTATAGGCCCCCCCACCCCCCGAGTTTTGTTGGCTCACTATTGGCAGCGTGCCTGCCTCTCTGCCCTTTTCTCTGGCTGTGTTTGTAGACCGGGAAAGATTTTCTGTACTCAGACTCTGCGTTCAGATGCTGGCTTTACTGCCTTCTGTCTCTGTGCCTCTGGGCAAGTAAATTTTTCTGGGCTTCAGTTTCTTCAGCTGTAAAATTGAGGCCATGCTGTGATCTACCTCAGAGAGCTCCTCGAAGGCATTGATAACCTTATGTCTTTGAACCACTTAACCTAGTGCCTGGCATATTGTAAATGCTCAGTAAACACCTGTGATAACTGTCATAATCATACCTATATTTGGTTGCATTTCTCTTATCTGGCAGTGTTTTCACTCTATCTGATTTAAATAACCCAGCATTTCTGGGAGGCAGGCATCACTGTGTCTCTTTTATATATGCAGAAGCCCAGACTCAGGAGAGTGACGTCCAGCATCTAACGTCATGCAGCCAAAACATAAGAAGGTTATTCATTCAGACTTTGGTGTATATGAATTCCAGAGCATTGGCTCTCTTCCTCGCCCACAGCTGGGTGGCACAGCTACCTCAGGTAGGCTCCCCATGTTGGGTCCACGCCCTTCCCCATTGGGAAGGTTTTCTGCCTGTGCACTCCTCCTAATTTGGAATCCTGCACTGCTGAGAGAACTCCTTTCCAGATTCCTGAATATAGCCTCAAGCCTGCCAACGGCCCCCTGCCATCATCCCTAAGTAAGGGGCTCCCAAGCCCTGGCCCCCTCCCCCTTCTCTATTCTTCCATGCTTGGTCATCCCTAAACCTGACCGCCCCTGTTCCCTGTTCTCTTGGCCACAAGTGGGGGTTTTTCCTTCCAGAGCATCAAGGTGCCCTTATGTGCATACTCTGGCCTCATGGTAGAAGAGGGCAGCTGGGCAGTGCAGGGCCTCTGAGAGCAGGGATGGGCCTGGGCAGCTCCATGTCTGAAGCACGTGGGAATACCTAAAGTGAGGCTCACCCAGCAGGGCATCTGTTGTGGTTTTCCCTTGGGGAGGGCTAAAGGCCTTCAGAGCTAGCTCTGTTAGTTGCTTAAACAGCCATTTAAAGGTTCTGGAATATGGAACGTGGATAAACATAACAAAGGCATCAAGACTTCTATGACTATATGAAAAATTCACGTGCAACCTTTAGACTGGGATTAATCTATCCCTGTCTCTCTCGTAGCTCATGCCTAGGATGTGCGGTTTGGGGTGCTAACAGGTGTTATAGAAGTGCATGGGAAGAGGACTCTGTGGTCAGCTGTGTTTGAGACATTCAGGGTTCAACATCTTCCTCCAGTGGAAGACTTTTCATAGCCCGGAACAGGGAAACTGCAACTCTCTAGAGAGAATGTCGCTTGCAACACTTTCAGTCATGTTGGAACCTGGAGTTTTCCCTTTTTTCCCACCGAGCACCCAGTGAAGCAGCTATCTGAGTGGGCTAGGAGGTGGGGGCTTGGGGCTTGATCCCCATGGCCACCAGCAGCTGCATGACCTGAATAAACCACTTTCCTGAAGGGCTGTGGCATTATCAGCCATATAAGAAGGATGTGGGGCCGCTAAGTGATTTCTTTTAAATATGCCATTCTCACTGTGGGTTACACTAGAATATCTACTTCTTACATGTGTTTTTGGGGAAGTGGAGGGTTGGAAAGGGGTTAAAGAGAGAAAGGAAGGGGCCCAGTGTAACCATTCCTGTGCAAAGGCAGTCTGCTTATTATCTTTTATTATCCTATTTTTTCTTACTTGTGAACCCCCCATTTTTATCTCCCACCCCTCTTTCTCCTGGCTTTTCCTGGCTTCTCATTTTCCCTCATACCCTTCCACCTATGATCAGTCATGAAGTCCTGTTGGCTTAGCCTCTGAGATTTGTCCTCAGCTTACCACCTCCTCTCCCTTTCCCCTGCCATCACTCTGGTTCCTGCCACCATCATCTCTCACCTGGACATTGCAACAGTCTCCTAGTGGGTGTCCCACCTTCTGTTTTGCTCCCTAAAATCCATCTGCTACTCTGAAGCCAGCTTAGAACTCCTTCACTGGAAACAAAATTTATGAGATTTCTCTTTCAAATGGCTCTTTTGCAAGTATACCAATGGCTCAAGAAGGGATTACTGGCTGGGGCATGGATATTGTCCTTACAGGATTTCTTTATTCATTTTAAAAACTTTACCAAATGTCTGGTATATTCACCATTCCAGGTGCTGGGCATACACACAAGACAGATTGAGAGACTTCAACATATAACCGTTCACAAGAACGGCTTGCTAAACAGAGCCTGAGCCCAACCTTCAGAGATTCTCTGGTAATGTTGAGAACCAGTGGTATAATGGAAAAGAAAATTCCATGAGTAAATAAGTGAACTAATTGCCAGTCATAGTGCATGCTCTAAAGGAAGGATAAGGGGCCAGAGAGGGATTTACTTATGGTGAGGTAGACAGGGACATTCACTCAGGGAAGATGGTATCTGTGGCTCTCCTATAAGAAGAGCGGCATCTGGCTATATCTGGCAGAGAATGTTCATTAAAAAGTGAGCACATGCATGACTGAGATGGAAGGTTGCTTGGTAAATTTTAAGAAACACGGAGGTGGCCAATACAGCTGGAGCACAGAGAGAGAATGAGAAGGTCGAAGAGAGATGGAGGAATAAGACCGTGTGGGACATTTCAGGCTTCAGTGAAGAGTTTATCCTGCATGCGTGAGATGCTTCTGAAGGAGTTCTAGGCTAGCCGTGGAATAGAGAAGGAATGCTAGGTGCAAGACAGTGGTTGGAACAGTCACTAGGAGACTGTAGCTCTGGTCCAGAAGGGAGAAGACAATGGCTTGGACTAGGATGTAGCCGTGGATATGGGGAGGAGGAGAGGGAGGACAGAATGGATCCCAGAGGCTCAGCCAATGGCACTGGTCACAACGTGTGCAGGTGACTGTGAGAGAAAGTGCAGAGCTCAGGATGGCTCCTGAAGATTCCATTCAGTAGGGCACTGTAATGGGGTTTGTTTAAGAAACATCTGCTTGGTGATGTATAGAGTTTTCAAATCACTGTGTCATACACCTGGAACAAATGCAGTATTGTCTGTCAACTCTACTTCAGTCAAAACATAAAAGTGCTCAGCAGCGTGGAGCCCGTTAAGTAGGTATGCCTGCCCAAAAGCAAGCATGCCCTGGAGGCCCAGAGAGGGCTCCCAGCATGGTCCTCTCTTCACAGAGCCATTGCTCAGCTCCTCCATGAGAGCCACTCCCAACCTCTTCACATCACCTGCAGTTCTGCCCACAGCTTGGAGTTCCCTTTCCCGTCGTATGATCATTTGTGTAGCCAGCTCTGTGTTATAAATGATCAGGAGTTTGTCATGTGGAAGAATAGGCATAAAACCTCATCAGGGCAGCCTGGTACACCTGCAGATGACGAGGTGATCCGCACCCCTAAGAGCTGCAGTTCCAGGTGGGGTCCTGGGGGCTGTGGTATAGCTTCCAACCGTGATGCTGAAGCAGGTGAGAAAAACACTGCTTTACCTCCGCTACTGTAAGTGTGGTCCCCAGAGCAAAACGTCAGCATCCTTGCGAGCGTGTTAGAAATGTGGATTCTTGGGCTCACCCCGGGACCTTCTAAATCATAATCTGCATTTTAATAAGATCCCCTGTGGTTCAGTTGCATGGAAAGGTTCAGAGAAGTCCTGTTCTTGATGGCATAGTAAAACTGACCTCCTTTGTCTCTCAGGATGAACTTTGGAGAAGTCACGGGTCTGCCTCAGGTTCTTGAGAGCTCTGGTTCTCTCTGCTTTTTATAACTCTCTTCAGTTTTCCACGTAAAGCAGCTTGGGCTCTGTTTCTCCTTTCTGCTGCGCCCTGGGCAGGACCAAGCACATCCCAAGGTAAAGGGGGCCCTCCTTGGCCTGGGGAGGAACTTACTGGGTTCTCTTTCTCTGGATAGTGAGTGTGTTCCTGCTTGTCCCCACTCCTCCCTGCTCCCGAGGAGACCCCTCTGCCTGCTGCAGTTTTATTGCTTTTAAAATCTATTTTATATTCCATTATGTGATTCTGCTGTCCTCCCTCTCATTCAGCTGTAGTACGTGCTCCATTCTAATCCAGGTTCAGAACATTTCATCAGATGGTCTTCGATTAAAATCCAATAAAATTTAAAAGAGGGGAAAGCCCAGAATAAAGGAGATGTCATATAACACAGGAGGTCTGAATCAAATTCTGCTTTAAGCCTTCTGAACACATCTTGGAGACCACCTCTGAGGCCTGTATTAGAAGAAAACAAAACCAACAACAGCTCTGTCCCTCACCTCCTACCACACAGGCTGTTTTGTGTCTTTAGCCTTAGGAAGCAGTATTGTGTATGAGGACTGCCAGGATGTATAGGACATTGATTAGGTTCCTCTATGATAGGTGTGGGTACCAAATATTACCCTCTCTTTCTGCCTGTGTATTTGTCCGTGTGTCCTCCTATGTATGTGTGTCTGTATGTACGGACGTACCTATCCATCTCTGTCATCAACATATCATGTGTTTTGTATCATAACTGCAGCTGTCAAGCCCTTGGAGCCAATCTCTCCCAGCCATCTTCGCTCTGACCACCTTCCTCCTTCCCCCATCTGCTCCTGGCTGTCCCCTCTGCAGGACTTCTGCCTCCCGCCATTTTGCTCCTCCCACACTCTGCTCTTGCAGTAGGTCAAAAAACTGGCCTTAGAGAGTTAACAGAACTCTACTCAGTTTGTCCCCAACAAAGTGACTCTTACAGAAAGTGGGTTGTCAGCCGGTTTCCAATAGATAGTTTCTTGTCACTTTATGTCATTAGATGCATCCAACTTATATTTACTCTCTGCCCCTTCATAAATAGGTTCCCTCCCCTTCTGTGAAGAAAAGTTTCCTCCATGTAATTCCCCTTATTTTAAAATAGCAAACAAAGCTGCAGCTGGTTACACTGTCGTGCACACCCTGACACCTTCACTCAGAATCTCCATTATAATTTTTCGTGTAACTTTTTTGCTTTGTGCAGCACTTTTCTCCCTTAGGGACTTAAGGAATTGTTACAATCACCAGGGACAAAGCATGGGCTGTGTGGTCGGAGAGACAGAGTGCAATTAATTTTGTCATTGATTTGTAGATGGTCCCTCTTCCCTGGGAAAGGAGGCTCCCTTATCCTTCCATTTTGCCCTAACACACATTAAAATGAGAGTACTGAGAGGTGGGGAAGGGGAGGAGGGGACATATGCGTGTGAATCCAATCCTACTGTTTATGTGCAATGATTCTCTGTTCAGGCTATCAGAGTGGGAGTCAGAGAAGGGAGCCAAGCTAAAACTCAAGTGAGTTGTTTTTGTTGTTTGTTAAACTGGAGGAGGAGAGGAACTGCAGGGAGATTGTGTATTCTCTCTTACTCAGTTTTAAATATTTCAATTATGCTTCTCCATTGGTATGGAAAATTGAGAGTTGGCTATAAAATGCTTGTAAAAATAACCGTACTTGAAGCAGTTTAATTACTTTAATGAAATGGAGACAAATATTTGTAAGTGAAGAGCATGTTCATAGATAATGCAAGTAGAGTACATGTATTATTCAGCAAATGACTTAATTAGTTTTTAATTAGTAGAAATTGCAATAATTTTTCAGCATATCTTTTATTGGAATGTTTTTTAATAATAAAATAGCATGTGGGTATCCTTTGTAGAAAGCCATTTACTGTAAAGCAGGATAACAGATTTGTTGTTTCAACTAGAAAAATTCCAGTTCTATTATAAGCTAATTATAGCTCAACTTGTCTTACAGTGTTCAGTGTAGTGCCTTCCGTGTGTTATCTGAAGGATGTGTGCATCCAAATATGTGAAGCAACTTGAAGATGACTTAGCTTCTAGATTCTTTCACCCTTACAGAAGTTCCTCATTTGCCTCCATCCATCTATGTATCCTTCCATTTATCATTCATTCTTCAACATATTTAGTGTTTACAGCAGGCCAGGAATGGTACCAGGTATTAGAAATTTAAAGGTTTCTAAGGCATAGGGCCTTTGAAGAGTTCAAAGTCCAAGTGCGTGTGTTGGGGGGGAGGGGGCACACAGACACATAAACGAATAATTGGAATTAATTTAGTAAATGGCATCCTACAGATGTGGAGAACAAAGGCAAAAGAAAAAATTAAATTCCCTTACAACTTACGGCTCATTGACAAGTCTCTGAAACAGTCAGAGTGGACTTCCTCTAGGAACTCCAGGGCCTTGAGGTTAATGTTTTAGCTTAGCATTTGCCCAACTTCCAGGATCTGGTAAGTCTCCAAAATTCCTTTGGAAACTTCCTTTATCTCTGTCTCTGTTGGCAGTTGTCATCCAAGCATATGACTCACTGATACGCATCTGAAGGGTGTTCTGACTAAGGGTTTACTAGACTGTAGCAAATGAACTTTTCCTAACAACAGCTGGCCTCTCAAGGTCCTAGAGCCTTGCTTTCCAAATTCCTTAAAGACTTACGCTATCCCTAACCCCTTTCCACCTTGAAAGTGTATCATCAGTCACTCCTCAGGACCCCAGTGCAGCTCTTTCTGCCCATGGATCCTATCCCTGTGCTTTAATAAAACCACCATTTTGCACTGAAGTTGTCTCAAAACTTCTTTCTTGACCATCGGCTCTGAAGCCCAAGATTTTCACGTCCCTACTACCAGAAATCAAGTGGTTCTAAAACAAAAAGGAGGGAACAGCCGATTCGTACTGGGGTCTTCAGAGAGTGTCACCCAGAAAAACTGACTTTTGGGTTCTTGGAAAGACTTCGGAGCAGTAAGGACTTAAAGAAGAAAGGCAGGGAGTTGTGGATGTTCTTGATGTGTTTAGGAAACAATCAGGGATAGAAGGAATAGATAGAATGGATTCTTTCCAGGCCTGAAGTATGCTGCTGTGGAATGTTCTTTCAACGAATATGTTCTCTAATTGTTAAGATAATATATGCTCACTATGGAAAAATTGGAAAAAAAACAAAGAAGTTTTATAAAGAATATGATAAAAATCATATGTAATCTTACACATTTTTAGTGTTTTAGTGTTTTCTCTCTGTGCACAAACTCCACTTAAAAAATTCAGGTTTTGCTGTATGAATAGTTTAATATCTGTTTTTTTTTCACTTCATGCATCGTAAGCGTTTTCCCATGTCATTCAAAATTCCCTGTAAATGTAATTTTTAATGGTTGTGTAACAGTCCACAGTATGCATGTTTGGATGGCCTGTAATTTATTTAAGCAGCTCTCTCTTGTTGGGCATGTTTATTGATTCCATTTATTACTGTAATAAATAATGCTATTATAAACATATTTGCACATAAATTTGCCTGCACTTCTGATGATTTCCTTAGGGTAGTAATCTAGAGTTGAAATTACTAGGTCAAAAGCTATAAAAACTTTAAGACTTTTGATGCATATTGTCTTAGCATTTTCACAATGGAAGAAGATAGTCAGGAGTTTCTATAATTTTTTAAAGGATTATTTATTTATTTATTTGACTGAGGAAGAAAGAGAGAGAGAGAGAGAGAGAGAGAGAGAACAAGCAGAGGAAACAGCAGACGGAGAGGGAGAAGCAGGCCCCCTGCCGAGCAGGGAGCCTGATGCAGGGCTTGATCCCAGGACCCTGGGATCATGACCTGAGCTGAAGGCAGCCACCTAACTGACTGAGCCACCCGGGTGCCTCTATAATGTTTTTAATCTTTGCCAACTCCAAGAAAATAGTTTCTTGTTGGTGAGGTAATTTACATTTCCTTAATTATTTTTATTTAATGCCTATTTCAAACAGCTGCTAGTGATGGGCTGTGCTGTTTTCTCAGCCATTAGTATTTTTTTCTTGAATTGTCTAATTCTTGTCTATTTTTCTATAATGCTTTAATGTTTTCATTATCAGTGTATTATTTTATTGTTGGGTAAAACAGTCAAATCTGTCAAAACTGTCCCTCCAGATTTCTTCCACTTCTTAAGGTTTATCATATCACTGGACCTGGCATTCTCAAGGATCCTTCGGCAAGCCTGTCACCATGTGCCAGCAGGTTTCTCAGCCCCTGCAGTGGACAGGCAGCCTGTATCTGTGAACAGTGGGGACTAGGTGATTCCCATGAAATATATGTGTGTGTGTGTATGTGTGTGTATAAATGATAAAATTTATGTATAAATATTATGTTATTTGTATTATATCATTTAAAGATATATATGATAAATATATGAGTTATGACAGTGGAAAAGAGAATGAACACTTAAGATGTTCATTAGCTTTATATTGTACTATGTCACCAAAATGTTTGCATGTTTGCTATCTTGTAATATCTTTTTTAGAGAATGATAAGCCTGCCTCTTGGAACCCTCATGAAAAAGGAGAATTATGATTGGAGGTCGTTACCATTGATCATGTTCGGATTATAACAGAGGAAGCTGTGATCACTCAAGGGAAAGAGAGAGGAACCAGGTCATGTTCTGGAAGCTTGACTGTGGTTGTACCTAAGCGGGGGAATGTGGTGTGTATGTGTGTGTGTGTGTATGTATGTTTCTCTAGCTTGGCTCAGGCCTTTGATATGGTTCAAGGAGAAGTGAAATCTGATGATTTCTTAATGTTATCTTGATTAGAAAACAAAGAGATTTTTGTTGAAAAAAATATCTGATTGATATCTTGGCCTTTCACTCACTGCCATTAGAAAAGAATCAATTAATTTGGGGCCAACCAAGGAGAAAAGAGTTCTGATCTGTGGCCAAAAATTCTTCTAAATGCTACAATTCTTGTAATCTACATCAGATATCCTCACCATTAAATTAAAATGCAAATAACAAACAAGGAAAAATATTAAAAATAACTATGGAACACCCTAAAGGGGGAGTTCCACATTCTTTCAAGGTGTAGTTCTCCAATTTAGAATAACTTGGTTAAATTCTACATCTCTCCTTTCAGAAAATATTCAATAAGAAATAATTAGAAATGCATATACAGATTAATGTACACACATTTTTGTAGTATACTTATTAACATTTTTGATGAATTGACTCTTGAGATGAAAAGATTAGTGCTGAATAAACATATGACCCTCCAAATGTCTCATAGCATCACATCAAAAGAAGAAGTTCAGTAAGTTTGCTCCGAGATGGGGGAGATTGGGCAGATGGGCATCCCGCCCCCAGCACAGGTTCCTCTAAAAGCCGAGTCCAAAAAAACTGACAAATGCATGCCATCCCACTATGAACAGAGCACAGTCCTAGTAGGAAGATTACATGTAGACTCTTCTCTGTTAAATGAAGTTCTTTGGCTCAGATCCTTGACTCAAACAGAAGGATGAAAATAATTTCTCTGATGTTCTACAGACAAGAAAGAACAAGCAGATTTTGGACAAGTGGGGGATGGGATGCTGTGGTCTGGTTAAAATGACATGTTTATTTCAGCTTGGTGGAAATGTCCTTTTCTGTGGGCGTGTTGGCCCTGGAGGACTTCAGTGATGGACCAGCACACGGGCATGGCAGAGGGCATCCCAGTGGTCCAGCCAGTTGTGGCTGCCTCTCTGAGGCTGCATCTGTTGCTAGGGTTCCATTCATTTTTGAACTTGTGGAAGGTACAGCTTTGCTGAGAAGTCAGCTCTTTAGAAGTCATTTGAAAGTGAGTGGGACATTTACTTGACTGACTATTGATTCTCATACTTTGGCCTTTTCAGTGTGCTCCTCTTTATAAGACCCTCGGTTCCTGTGAAGGCCTATTAACTTCTTAGCTTGCTCTGCAAGCGGCACAAATAACTTTATAACTATCTTGGCCAATAACATGAATGAACCGGTTTCCTCATCTGTAAAATGGGATAAATATATTGTCTGCCTAACTCGTGATGTTGTTTTGATAATAAAATCACGTATGTGACAGTGCTACAGAAATGTGAAATACAGTCTCAACATTGTATTTTAGCATTCATTCATAAAGATAAGCACTGAAGATGCCAGGACTAGCCTCATTTTGCATTTTGTCCTCTCTGGATAAAACAGGATTTCCCCAAAGCAGGATATTTGGTAAAAATAGCAGTCATCTCTTAGTGAGTAAAATTCTGGAGGCTTGTGATGTCTATCCAAAATTGTTTTACCCCCATAGAAAAGGCATTTTTCCTTGGTACAGAGAAGATAGAACCTTAGAAGTTCCCCTTCTTCACCACAAGGTGGTGCTAGTGTATCCAGTAAAGCAGTTTACCCAGTGACTGACTCAAAAATCCTGTTTTCAGCCTTAATTTATGAGAAGGATTTACAACTCATTGCCATAACTTTACCTTTCCTGAACCATCAATTCTCTGTTTCTCTTTTAAAAATTCACTTATGAAATTACTACTTTTTTAAAAAAAAATTTTTTTAAAGATTTTATTTATTTATTTGAGAGAGAGAGACAGTGAGAGAGAGCATGAGCGAGGAGAAGGTCAGAGAGAGAAGCAGACTCCCCGTGGAGCTGGGAGCCCGATGTGGGACTCGATCCCGGGACTCCAGGATCATGACCTGAGCCGAAGGCAGTCGTCCAACCAACTGAGCCACCCAGGCTGTCCCACGACTTTTGTTTTTTTGAAGGATTGTTTGTTTTTGTGACAAATCCATGCCTACATTTTGAATTACTGACTCTTGCTTTCCTCGGGGGCCAGTGCTGGCCTTTCTCCAGAAGGTTGTTAGGTATCCGATGGTGCATGTGTGTGTTGGGCGAAAGAGGTCATGGTTTTAAAATGCTGACTGGACAAAATATGATTGACCTAGAAGTTTTCAGCTATAAAGTCAGGAAGCTAGGGTATTACATATTCTCTACCCTCCCTTCTCCTCACTCACACACATGTACACAACCCCCACACCCTAGTTCCAGTTTAAAATAGGACAGTTATTTGTCCCAAAGGAGTTGAAAATGGAACAAACAGTAAAATATGGGTCACTCCCAACTGTGTTTGGGAGATCTAGTAGTTTTGCCTTTGGGAGATCATGAACATCATTTTCTAGAGCAGAGATCAGCTCCTGGCCTCTCCTTAAGAACCTTAGGGGAACAAAACCTGCCTAGATGTGAATAGACATAAAACACAGGCAGGGAAGAAGATAAAGAGCAGATCATGGTGGGGGGGGGCTTGGGGTGGCTGAGTTCGATAAGTGTTTGCTTTTGGGTCAAGTCATGATCCTGGGGCCCTGGGATCAAGCCCTGTGTCAGGCTCCCTGCTCAGCAGGGAACCTGCTCCTTTTCCCTCTGCTGCTCCCCCTGCTTGTATTTGCTCTCTCTCTCTCTCTCTGTCTCTCTGTCAAATAAGTAAGTAAAATCTATAAAACAAAAAAGAGCAAGATCATGGAAAAGGAAGGTGGTGGGTGGAGAGGAAGGAGAAGGGGCAGAGAAAGGGTTAAAGAGGGGGTTGTACTTCGTCGGGAGTCCAGACAGTTACCCCCTACATGTTCAGACATGGGACAGAGGGAAGACTGGAAGCTTGGGAGTTAGGGAAATCAGGGCTGGAACCCCAGCTGTACTGCTGGCTGGCTCCTCTGCCCTGACTGAGGATGTAACCACTCTGATGCTCCTTAATTTCCTTAATTCTAAACCTGGGTTAATAATCTGTCTTTGCACAGTTGTAGCCAGTTTAGCAAAACCACGTCTGGTAATAATGTGTATGTGTGCGCTCTTGCCCAGAGTTGAACTTGCCTGTCCACCACACCCTTCTGGAGAGTAGCCCTTCAGAGCCTTCTCTGTGGGAGCCTAGGTGAACTGTGCAGTGTTGTTGTCATGTGCAGGGACTCCCCCAAGGGCATCCAGCATTGTCAAAAACATGCAGCAGAATGGCTCCAAGGATGGTATTCTCTACATCCCTCTTTCAGGCCAACTTTGAACACAAAACCAACACTATTCGGGGGTGTTTTTTGAACAGACACAAATATATTGAATCACACTGCCTATTAGTCCCCATTTTACCCTCCTGATCACAGGGACATATTGGGGAATGTTAAGTATTTTGTTGAAATCAAGTCAGACTATGTTTGTAGTATCCCTAAAGTTATTTGACTTGGTAAGCAATTCTAACAAATATATTTTGTTATGACTATTTCACAATCTTTTGTTATAAAGTGTGCTCTAAATTTTCTAAGAACTGGTAAGTAATGTGTTGATCTGTACTTTCCCGGAACTATTCTTCCTTCTTTCAGAAACTCAAGAATTCTTCCATCCGCAGCCTTCTACTCCATTGTCTATTCTTCAGGATTTCATCACACTAACAGGGAGTAGGTAACCCTGAGATACTGATGTAAATTCCTTTAGCACCTGTGATAAAATTAGTCTGGAGTTCTGCTATGTGTGTGTGTGTGTGTGTGTATGTTTCTTTTAACAATAAAATAATGATTTGTCTTAGTCAATTTGGGCTTCTGTAACAGAATACTATAGATGGAGTGGATTAAGTAACAGAAGTTGATTTCTCATAGTTCTGGATGCTAGGAGGTCAAAGTGCCTTTAGATTAAGTCTGTTTCCAGCTTCGTAGATGACTGCCTTCTTGCTGTGTCTTTACATGGCAAAAAAGAGTTTCATTGGGTCTCTTTTCTAAGAGCACCACTCCCATTTGTGAGGGCTCCACTCTCATGATCTAATAACCTCCCAAAGGCCTCACCTTCTAATATCACTACTTCAGAGGTTAGGTTTCAATATATGAATTTTGGTGGGACACACACATTCAGTCTGTAGTGTGTTTTTATTTAGAATAGGAATAGCAATGGCTCGATTTGAGTATTGTCTTAAAAATTTGAAAGTACTTCCACATGCATTATCTCATGACTGTTAGAGTCACTTGAAAAAATTGGTGGGACTAGTGTTATTGTTCCCATTTTGAAAACAAGGAATCCTGGGTTTTATCAGGATGTTAAATGAATTGTTTTGAGATCTCACTGCCACCTGTTGGCAGAACTTGGTTCTACAAGGCATGGAGCTTCCGTCTTGAATTTGATTGTCTTGTTATATATGTATGTTATTTTATGTATATTACATTTGGAAGAAAGTAAGACAAGTAAACAAGAGAGTGTGTGTGTGTGTGTGTGTGTGTGTGTGTGTAGTGCTGTCCAGTAGACTATTCTGTGATGGAAATGATCTATGTCTGTACTATCCAGTTACAGTAGCCATTAGCCACATGTGGCTATAGAGCACTTGAAATGTGGCTAGTGTGTCTGAGGAACTGAATTTTTTTTTTTTAAAGTAGGCTCCATGCTTAGCATGGAGTCCAGTGTGGGACTTGAACTCACAACCCTGAGATCAAGACCTGTACTGAAGAGTCAGATGCTTAACCTACTGAGCCACCCAGGTGCCCCTGAGGAACTGAAAAAAATTTTGGGGGAGCAAGATTTATTTATTTATTTATTTCAGAGAGAGAGAGAGAGAGAAAGCACAAGCACAAGGGAGAGGGAGATAGGATCTCAAGCAGACTCCTGGCTGAGTGCAGAGCTCGATGCGGGGCTTGATCCTACACCCCTGAGATCATGACCTGAGCCAAAACCAAGAGTCAAATGCTTAATTCACTGAGCTACCCAGGTGCCCTGAGGAACTGAATTTCTAACTTTATTTAATTCTAAGTGAAATAGCCACATGTTAAAGAGGCGTACCCTGAAGTAAGTGGAGCAGGAGTCCTCAGTTAGCAGTCCCTTTTTCAGAGCTAGGGGAGTTGTAAGTCCACCCTGGGGGTAGATGATAAAGGGGTAAATTGTGAATACACTGAATATTCACCCTAAAGAGACTGCATTAACCATAAGAGATTGCTTGGAAGCCCTGCAGGGCAGGCAAATGGAAACGGGGCTCAGGAGCATGGGGAATTAAACTCCATTTCTGCACATGTGAGTCATACTGTGTAAATTTTAATTCACTGCATGAGCAAGCCTCAGGCCCTTTGGGGCTTTTGCCCTGCTGAATTATTCTTCGAGGTCTTGCCATCCTGTGTATGAGTCTTTGGTTATGTGCTCTGCTTTCTAATTCTGCACATTGCAAAGTGTGGATCTCCACATGCGTAATTGGTGTTGTTCTGGCTCAGAAAGAACACGGAGCTCCCTGACCACCTCCCTCAGCGTCTCACAGCTGGCAGTATGTGTGGAAAGCATGGATTTTGGTGCCAGGCTGCCCAGGTTGGGATCTCTGCTGTGCCACTTACTAGCTGCATGAGCTTGAACAAGCACTTAAAGTGCTGTGTGCCTCAGTCTCCTCATCTCCAAGGTAGAGATGATTACAGGACCACCAGCTTCCTAAGGCTGGAGAGGGTATTAAATGAGTGACTGTGTTAACAGTGCCCAGCATAGTGAGCACCATACTGTTTGTTGTTGATATTGTTGTGGGCCCAGCCCCTCTCTCGTTTTAAGCACCACTGACACCAAGAGATGTTTAAGGGACATCAGGCTTTCTTTCAGCAGCTGTGTAATGAGAGCTGCTGCTCCTGTGGAAGCAATGAGGTATCTAGTTCCTGGAATTGTGTCTGTGAAACCAGACCCTATGCATGGGGCCATCTCCAGCCATGGCTGGACTTTTCCAGGGCTGACCCCTATTTGTCCGCTGATTGCCCATGTCAGACATTTACTGATGATTCTCAGACCACATGCCTATACCTCTGTGGTCAAATTCTGGAAGCTTGAGGGACCGCCTGGCCCATTCTGGGGGTTTGGCCCATATCCCTGGTTCCGCTCAGTTGTCTGGCCCCTCCTGCTTCTTTCATTGTGTCTCCTTTTTATTCCCCATCAGGGATTGTTTTCTGTGTCATAACAGATTTATTTTTCTTTTGTAATTTTTTGTTCTCATGAACTGTATTTCTTTGGGCCATAGCATTAAAACCTGTCTTTTCCCCTACATTTTGAAATTGCATTGATGTAAATTCTAGCATTAGCTTCTATTTTACTATCTAGGTCTAATACTTATTCATTCATTCATTCATTCATTCAACAAACTTCATCTACTTAGTGTCCCCTATGCAGGAGGCACTGTGCTAGATGCTGAAGATTCAGGGTTTTGCATATTCTAAGTCTATAGGAGGGTCTCCAAAAATGGTTGCCTAGTTGCATGGTATAGAATTAAATATATAGTCACGCTTTCCTGGGTGGTTGCTGTACCTTTAGAAAGACATACCTCAATTCCCATAGGTAGGAAGGAAAAGGGAAGTAAAAATTCAAAGAGCTGAAAAAGGCAATGAAATATCACCTGATCTTCTCTTTTGGTTCATGGTCATCTTGCTCCGTGGCTCTACCCACATGCCCATTGCCAAGGATGGCATAGTGTCAGGAGGAGACTAATCACTGACTTTGTCTACAGAACTCCCAATATTCTGCAAAATGGAAATAGCAAACTATATCAGAACTCCCCAGGTTTGAAGATGCATTTAGAACTGTGAATTTGAATTCACATGTCTCCTCTTGTTTCACATCTAAGACACTGCTTGTCCCTGGTCTAATCAGTAATTCAGGAGGAATTTACAGAGCAAAGCACTGGGACACACACCCACAAACATGCCTTTTTGGTTTATTTGCTTTTTCAAATACAAGCAGTTTAACCTGGGCGCTATTTACTAGGTACTGTCTTAGAGGAAAGAGATGTAAGTACTTATGTCAAATTTATTGGCTCAGGAAGTTCACTCCCTGCTGGAGGAACCCACGAGGGCTTCTGTGGCCGGGGCTGAAGCCTCAAGGTTGGGGGTGGTGGCGGGTGCAAGGAAATGTACACTCTAGTTGATAGTGTGCTACCAAGACATGGCCGATGTGTAGAACTGAGCAGAGAAATGGAGAGAAGGAATAGAAATAAGAAAAACCCTGCTTGTTAATATGTATATTTTACATGGCATCTTTGAAGATGAAACCGCTGCTTACACTACTTTACTCCAATTCAGTGAGTTTTACAAGACCACAGGGGGACGTGTTCCAGTTTGAGCAAGCTGAAAATGTCTTAAAGCTGACAGAATAATGAGTATTTTTTCTTTGTTTAATATTTTTGATCCACATCGGGTAACTGTGGTTTCTGTCATTCCTACCCACTGTACATTTTGCTGTTTTCCAGATAGTTTCATGCACTTACTAGAGGATTTAATTTCTTGTATGTATAAAAAGGAAGCCAAATAAAGGCAAGCATTTCCAGTTATTATTAAGAATTTTCCAAAATTATGTAAAATATTTGATTCTCTCTTTAGCTAGTAATGGATGGCCTTGACAGGATATTTCTTCTCTTCATTTTGTTCTAATTGTTATATTTTTATTCTGGATTGGAAACTGAAACTATGCCTGGAGTTTGGCTTTCTGCTCCTGGACAGTCAGGGACAGAGGGAGAATTTTTCAGAACAAAGGGGTATCTAACTGGGGTTAGATTTGCAATAGGTGAGAGGATGAGCATTTAGAAGAAAAGATTTTGTCCTGGCCCTGAGATTGCCTCCTTTTTATGAAGAGCTTTATGAACATGTGTATTATTGCTATTATTATTAAATTCTACAGCTTACTAATTTCCTAATACAGGTTAGGAAACAGGATTGTATGCCAACTGCTGTGGAAACCTATCTCTGTTTCCAAAGCTATTTCTCATTTCACCACATATTTCGTCCATCTTTAAACTTCAGGACTGTATGTCAGAAATTCCCAAAAAGCCAGGTGTTTTTGCCCTTGAGATGGTAGATGTTGTACTGACAGGAGTAATGTACCATCTCACCTTCTATAATTCACATACATGGTTACGGGATTCACTTCACTTTTTACAAGGCTGGGGTAAGAACCCAAATGTTAGAATCCATATTCTAGATTATCTGTCGCACTTTCTGTCTCCCTGGGTGCAAGACTTTGTACCTTGTATGGGTCCAGGAACATCCAACTGGGAGAGAAACGAAAAAAGGTCTCTGCCCTGGCCAGACTCTGCAGACATTGTCTGGAGCTTCTGGAGCGCTCTCGCTCGGCCCTTTCCATGGATCTCCACTGCTTCCACCATGTGCCAGTGACCTGCTGCACATCCACTTGCTGCCTCCTGTGTGTGCATCCGTTTTTTGTTTGTTTGTTTGTTTGTTTGTTTTGCCCCTGTCTAGTGTCAAGGCTTTATTTGCATCCCATCAGGTTTCATTCTGCTTCCTTCACTGTCACTGGCATTCAGGGGTGTGGCAAGGTAGATTGGGAGGAAACTGGAACTCAGCTAGGAGATTGGGACTCTCGTCTCATTGGCTTTGTGGTTGGAGAGAGATCATTGTCTTGGTGCCCCGAGTCCCTCACTGGTAGAATGGGGGTCTGGAATTAGATGGTTGCTGATACAGTTTGGAGATGCTGTGGCTCCAAATGTGGGGCTTATGCAATGTGAGAGTCTTCTCTCCCCAACTTTCTGAGAAATGGAGAGGCTTATTTTGCCACTTAGAACAGTAAGTGCTAAGGATAGTCGGGTTTTAGATTTTAAATTTTTTTCCAACAAAAAAGGAGAGAAAACTGCATTTCTCCAAACTATTGACAGACCCCAGGGACCCTGCACTGACGTGTGCTGCCATCTGGGCTGGATGGAGCTGAGCGGAAGTGAGAAGCCCCGAAGATGTGGTGAGGCACGCTGCTGCCTGAAGCCACAGCATCGTCAGAGACACCCCAAAGTGCCGGTTCTAAAAGCTCCAACTTGGTTAGCAAGAAGGAAAAGCTGGGAGACAGGGCAAACTCTAGGGGGAATTTTATTGCCATTTTCTATAAAAGCTCTGAGGAGCAGAGTTCTGTTTTTCACCCAGAGGACAGCAGAAAGACTGAGCAATAAATCCTTTGGGTGTAATAAATGCATAAATATGGCACAAGAATTCTATATAAAATGCTGACAATTTCTCTTTCAGGTTGTAGTCTTGATTTGGATTTTTGTCATTCATTCTCCTCTCTCTTCTCTCTGATTCTTCTGGGAGATGGTGAGAATGCCCTCTTTTCTAAGCCTTTTCCCTTATAAGTTTTTACAGGTCTCTGCGTTGAATCCCAATTTCAATAACTTATCTCCTTTTTGCTTCCTGCCCAGTTCTCTTGTTTTCTCCACCACTAAGTCCTGATTTGCTCCCACCTCAGCCCTAGTGGATATGGTAGTCCTCACCTAGAATGCCGTTCTCAGAGTCTAGTCTCATTAAAATAAGTTAAGGGATTAACTTTATTATAATTTCAAAGGTATTCTTAATGTCTGCCATAATGGATCTCATGTATCAGTCATACCAAATGGGAATAGCTTGTTTCTCTTTATTGAATATTGGTGTCTGATGGAATCCAAAGAATAAACAGTGTTTGGAGGTAATAGTAATGCTTTATATACAGGGGAACCTGGGTGGCTCAGTGGCTCTCTGCCTTCGGCTCAGGTCATGATCCCAGGGTCCTGGGATCGAGTCCTGCGTTGGGCTCGCTGCTCAGCAGGGAGCCTGCTTCCCTTCCTCTCTCTGCTTGTCTCTCTGCCTACTTGTGATCTCTGTCTGTCAAATGAATAAATAAAATCTTTAAAAAAATGATGCTTTACATACATATAAAAGATCTCAAGGGGGCAGTTTCATCATTTATTTGTTTATATTATACCTTCTTCCAAAATAATTTCAGGTGGTTTTCAGTAAGGCTCATATGTATGTGTGTGTGTGTGTGTGTCTATATATATAGACACACACCAAAAAGCATGTTAGTGCTTTTTGGATTTCCCTAGTGAAGTGGTCCTAAGGGCAGGGAGAGTAAATGGGCAGTATCCTTGGGAGGCTTGGGGAAGAACCCAGAATGACCAAATTGGGCCTTCCAATTCAGAATATACCTGTGTTTATATTAATATTAAGACATTTAAAATAACCTAACTTTGATTAAACTGGGGTCTCCAGACATACGAGCCACATTTAGGGATACTTATGTTACAGTGTGAGAAGCATAGCAACAAGACTTTCAGTATGTATAAAAGAATAGGAGTCAGTTACTTAAAAGGAAGGAGACAGGGGCATCTGGCTGGCTTAGTCTGTGGAGTAGGTGATTCTTAATCCTGGGGTTGTGAGTTTGAGCCCCAAATTGGCTGAAGAGATTACTTAAAAGCAAAATCTTAAAAAAAAAAAAGTGTAGATAAAATTTCTAAGAACAAAACTAGCTTCTGAGTTCTGTAGCAGCAAGAGCAAAAGGGGAAACCTCAAATACACATTTAAATAAATCAGGCGTAGGGATGCCTGTGTGGCTCATTCAGTTTTGGTTAAGAGTCTGCCTTTGGCTCAGGTCTTGATCCTGGGTCTTGGGATCGAGCCACAGTCAGACTCTGCTCAGTGGGGAATCCCTCTCCCGCTGCCCTCTCTCTTGCATGCGTTCTCTCTCTCTCTCTTTCTCAAATAAATCTTTAAAAAAAACATCAAGACTAAGACTTTTTTTTTTTAAAGATTTTATTTGTTTATTTGACAGAGAGAAATCACAAGTAGATGGAGAGGCAGGCAGAGAGAGAGAGAGAGGGAAGCGGGCTCCCTGCTGAGCAGAGAGCCCAATGCGGGACTCGATCCCAGGACCCTGAGATCATGACCCGAGCCGAAGGCAGCGGCTTAACCCACTGAGCCACCCAGGCGCCCCAAGACTAAGACTTTTGGGGGAAAATTTATTTTCTTTTTTATTGAAATATAATCAAGGGAAAACATTGTCCAGCCTGTCAGTGTAGATAAGTTATTATTCTTTATAATCGATGACTCTGCATACCTGATGACTACATATGTATGCTTTTTGCCCCAAGTATGAAAAGTTGTCTGTGTTCATTTCCTGAGTTTGTTCTAGTGGTTTTCAAACTTTCTTGCCCATTAGAATCAGTGGTGGAGTTACAAAAAATTCATACGCCTACGCTGCACCAATGCCAGTTCAATCAGAATCTTGGAAGTGGGGGAGGGTGTGAGAACCAGGCCTCGCCATTTTGTTTCTTAAAGTTTCCTAGGAACCTCTGACATGGAGCCAGGTTTGAGATCCAGTAATAGATATCAGAGGTTCTCAAAGTGGAGTGAGTTAGGAGTATCATCTGCAAGGCTTGTTAGAACAGATTCTAGGCTTCAGCCCTGGATTTTCCCAGTAACTGGAGAATGTGCCTTTCTAGTAAGAAACGTTGGTGCTACTGGTTTGAGGATTACACTCTGAGAACTCTTGTTCTAGAGTATTCATGGATGTAAATACTGTCAGATTGGGTGGGATGGAAATCTTCCAGCTCCAAAGGTGATTTTGGGTTAATTTGGTAAAACCAGATGATTTCCCAGGGCTCGAGAAATCCTTGAAGAACTACACCCTTTTGCTATAGTTTCTGAATCTGACTGACAGCATGTTTAGTTCCTATTGGATTTAGCCCAGGTCTTGGAGACTTGGCCACTCTGTCTTGCCTGTGGGTTAACACTGTTTCATAAATGCAAATTAGGAAAGAATGTCCACCGTGTTGCCTAATACAAGTGTCCCATGAGGCATCACGGTGCACTGTGGATGTTGTCTCATGACACTCCGTGTTTGGTGGTTGCCGTGGATGCTGTGAGGTGGTGGAGGCCTTCAGGATAAACGTCGTTTCTTTAGGACGGTTGAGGCTTTTTCTTTACTAGGCTTAACTGTGCCCAGCCTGGTCATGTCTTGCTTTGGCTTAGGGAGCAGTTTCTTTTTCTTCTCTTATAAATATAATCTGCTCAACTCTTTTAGCTGTTCTCATCCCATGTAAAGATCAGTAGGTAGCTCCCGTTGATGGTGTCCTGCAGAGGCTTCAGTATGGGCATCCTCATAATGCATTTGAGCTTGTAAGAACACAAGAAAACTGGAAATGTGGAGGCCCTACTCATACCTGTCCCCCAGCTTCAAAACAAGAGCGAGGCTGGATCCATCGTTTGGCTGCTTCTGCAAAAACAGCAGCAAGTAAGACAAAATTCACGTGTTTGTTCCTGAAGCTCACAGTGGCAACTTCCATTTAATCTTTTTGCTTCTTTTTACATCTTTTAATTATAAAAACAAACCATCCAGCTCAGCTTGCCACTCTCTCCATCCCCCCACCTTCTGTGAGGTGCCATTGATGTGATGGTTTTCAGTTCGCTATCTAGTTCCCCTGAAGTTCTAGATCTCCCTTTAATTAATCTGCCTTAGGTGTGGGGTCCCAGGTGGCCCAGTGGTGAGGTTGAGTCCCAGAGATAATGGTGCATTTATTTTACTCAATTTTGTCCTTCTTATAAAAACAACAGTATTTTGCACTGAATTTACCACGTGTGCATTTATTAAACCTTGTATGAATGAAGAATATATAAGTAGAGTAAAACTTAAAAACACAAAACCCAGGTATAGTGAGTTTTGCTTATTAACTGCATGTAGTGGTTAATATCCATTAAAAAAATCTGTAACTTTAGTGCAATTGCAGGGTCATAGGGAAGCTCTATTTTTAATTTCTTGAGGAATCTCCACACTGTTCTCCAAAGTGGCTGCACCAACTTACATTCCCACCAACAGTGTAAGAGGGTTCCCCTTTCTCCACATCCTCTCCAACACATGTTGTTTCCTGTCTTGCTAATTTTGGCCATTCTAACTGGTATTTACCCCAAAGATTCAGATGTAGTGAAAAGAAGGGCCATCTGACCCCAATGTTCATAGCAGCAATGGCCACGGTCGCCAAACTGTGGAAAGAACAAGATGCCCTTCAGCAGACGAATGGATAAGGAAGATGTGGTCCATATACACTATAGAGTATTATGCCTCCATCAGAAAGGATGAATACCCAACTTTTGTAGCAACGTGGACAGGACTGGAAGAGATTATGCTGAGTGAAATAAGTCAAGCAGAGAGAGTCAATTATCATATGGTTTCACTTATTTGTGGAGCATAACAAATAACATGGAGGACATAGGGAGATGGAGAGGAGAAGGGAGTTGAGGGAAATTGGAAGGGGAGGTGAACCATGAGAGACTGTGGACTCTGAAAAACAATCTGAGGGTTTGAAGGGGCCGGGGGGGTGAAAGGTTGGGGGAGCCAGGTGGTGGGTATTATGGAGGGCATGGATTGCATGGAGCACTGGGTGTGGTGCAAAAACAATGAATACTGTTACGCTGAAAAGAAATAAAAAATTAAAAAAAAAACCTGGTGATTCGCTGACCTGTACCCCTGGGGATAATAATACATTATATGTTTATAAAAAAAATTAAAAAGAAATTTAAAGCAAAAAAAAATCTGTAACTTTAAAGAAGGAATGCTATCACTTTTGAATTTCTGACATCAGCAGTCCCTTTAAATTCCTAAGTGTCCTCAGGCTGCAGGTGTCTCAGCTCTTTACCAGGACTGTCATCAGGCTTAACCTGTCCCCTCAGTTAACCAAAGAAGTTCTCTTCCAGCAGTTTTAACTTCCTTCTCAGATGCCCACCTTTACTTTCTTGCAGTTTCCAGGAAGAGGAAAAAAAAAAAAAGATCCTAATTATGCACACTAGCTCCATTTACCTGCTCCACTTCACCATGATTGTACTTTCCTGATTAGGAGAAAATTTGCTTTCTCTGACTGCTTCCTTAGATTTAGCTCTCTGCCCTTTCCAGCCGAAGAGAGTCCTCTAATTTACACTGAATACATGCGTTTAGTCATTACCACTTAATGTTACAACTTCTCAATGAGAATCTGTTCTGGAGTTCTTCTGTCTGGCTCCTCATACAACTTGGCTTCTTTTAAGGGGCTTCACTGAAGGGTGAGCAAATGTCAAAGCTCACTACACAATATAATTATTCAGTTAGGAGTGGGAATGATGTTTTTGCCAGGAAGGGAGGTGGTCCTCTTGCCTCTGCATCATGTCCCTCCACCGCCCCTGGCTGCCCAAGGAAGGGCGATCATGGGAGTGCCACATGAATGCCTGGAGGTTGACAGTGAAGCAGCTACTGAAGGAGCAGGTCATGGCCATGGTTCCAGTGTGTCTTGTGTTGGCAAGCTGTTTAACTCTTCGGGAAAATCATGTATAAACCTAATAGAAACTTTGAACTGACCTCTGTTAACTAAGTTCCTTGGAATAACAGAGCTCTCTCCTCTGTAAAACATGGGACACGTCTGGAGTCATGGCAGGGTAGATGTTCTATACACCAACCACTTCTGCTCCCCTAGATGACTTCTCCATGTCTGCTTTGGAGATGGAGAGTTGGCTGCATTGGTCACAAACTTGTATATGCCATTTGTTTTTTTATTATCATAATTATATAATTTTGCTAACTATTACATAAGTAGATGGGGCATTAATGCAAGAAGAAAGTGTTTCTATGGAAGCTAAGCTTCTTTAGAAAGATTTGATAAAACACATTGCTAAGGAGAATTATTATCAAATTAGGGATGGGCAGAACATCTGCATGAGATTATAAAAATATCATAGACGTTGAGGAGAATTTGGCATTTAGATTGTTTTGTCTCCTCCAAAGAAATTAGATGCAGTATCATGGATGTGCTTTATGCAAGAAAGACAATAGAGAACTCCGTTCAGCAGACTGGTGGTAGACTATGCTGCCTTAGCTCCACCGTAATACATTGGTGAATACATATGCATATATAGGTTCAAGTTTTAATAAAATGTTTAAGGAACTTTAGCTGATTTTTCTAATAAACCAAACAACTGTCAGTCCCTATCACATTCACTGTTTATGCAACCAAGTGTGAACTCAGTGATCATGCTCTGTGGGAATTGCAGAACATTGTCCCAAAGCTGCATTCTTGGCCCTGTGGATTTTGAGAATTCTTAGGAACTTACATGTTCATGGCCCCTCTGGCTCTAAACTTCAAGTTCTCTGAATTTCTGTTTTTGTGTCAACACTCATCCTTAATGTGTTCTCTGTATCTTAGCTCTGGCTGTGAAACTCAGGTTTCCTTAATTTCTCTTAAAAAAAAAAATCCATAAAGCATTTACATGTGTAATAGACTTGACTAAAGTGGGGGAAAGGGAGGACAGGGCAAAGTTTTACATTTTAGAAATAAAAAGAATTTCAGATTAGAAATCAGCTATCTTTGTTCTTGAAAGTCCTAAGGTCACCCTATAATTGGGGATTTGGGTATTAATCCCACACGGTGCCCCAGCCACACATCAGTTGCCTGGTTTCTTCTGATGGCTCATTTCTCTTCTCTCTTCTGGCTCTTCTCTCCATTTCTTTTCATGTCAAACGCAGAGCTGTTTGGCCAATGCTTTGCAGCATCATTTCCTGTTAATCCTTACTCCTCAAGAACAACTCTGGTGTTCACAGATAAAATATTTTTCATCCCATCCATTACATGTACTCTTCAAATTTGGTTAAACTCAGATAGCTAGTTCTTTCCCTCCTTAGAGGAGTGTGTTACTCACTGAAGCCAAGTGTGTTCTTTATTGGTCATCAGCATTTGCTGTTCTGTGTACCTTACTCGCTGTAAGTTCAGTTTTTTCCATCTGTGAAATGAAGAATATTATTACCTGCTAAGGGACACATGAGAAAAGGAGACAGCAAAGCATTTTGGAGGGGATTTAGCCAAAGAAATGTCAGGTTTATTGTAATCACTGTTAATATATACTTTTAGTGACATTAAGAGTCAGAAGTTATAGAGTTATAGAGGAGTGGCAAATGCTACCATGCCTAGGAGCTTTTCTGGATTTGGGCCTCTTAGCATCTCACACAGTGCCCTTTATTCTTGTTCCTTGACTCTAAACCTGGTCCTTCATCATAACTCTACCAGTAATCCTGGATCCTTACCTTCCACCTCTTTATTATTTCTGTCTTGGACCTCTACTCAGCAAATTCATCCAATCACCCTGAACTCTATGTCCTTGAGTTGCGTTATTGTGATGCTGATAAATGAGAACTAAATTGAAGCCATCAGCCTCATTTTCCTTGCCTATTTCCAGACGTGGAAGTTAATGGGCTTGGATTGGCTGCTAACAGGAATCTCATCAAAGACCATTTTCCCTAAGGGCATTAACTGCAATTTATTGATTGGGTGGAGGCCTGAGGCATTTGGGGTGTGGATTTGTCTTATGGCCTATGAAGAAAATGGGTGGGAGCCGAAATCCAAGCCTGCCACCTGAGTTTGTCAAATTGGACAGAAAACTGTGTCTAGAGATTCAGAAGCCAGGTAGTCTGACAAAACGAGAAGTTAAACAATGTCTCACCTATTACAAAGAGGTAAGAAGCTCTTTCTTTCCTTTGAGAATAGAAATATGGACTTGTTTTCTATGTGCTAAATTGTGTTGCTTTGCTAGGGGAATATGTCTATTTATTCTTCATTGTCTCCTGTAGCCAGTCAGTGATGGCGACTTGGATCATCTGTGCCTGCTCTTTCTAGTTCCTCTCCTCTTTTGAATCTGTTTCACCGAGACTTTTTACCTCCACCACTGCAGTCAAACTACTCTTACAGTGACCACCAATGGCCTCCTTATTGCAAAAAACAGATGACAAATTTTATCTCTGATTTGCATTTGCATTAGCACAGCATTTGATATTCCGGGTTCTACTCTTCCACTTGAAACAGCTTCTTCCCTTGGGTTCCAGGATCTTATATTCTTCCGGTTTCTTCATACCTCAGTGGCTGCTCCCCCTCAGTCCCTTTGCTTGGTGCATTCTGACCTTCTTGATCTCTAAATATTGGGTCCTCCAGGGTTCAGTCCTTAAGATATTTTCTCTATATTGTCTACAATCCCTATACTGTAGACAATTCCCTATATTGTCTACAGTCATGCCCAACCAAACTCATGGATTTAAATACCATCTATCTGCTAAAGACTCCCAAATTTATATCTCTGACCTAAAACCCTTTCTTAGATATGAAATATGTATGGTTATTGCTTACTCAGCTTTCCACTTAAATTTCTAATAGGTGTGTTGAAAAATTAATACATCTCATACAGAACTTCTGTTTTCCCCCAAAAACATCCTTCTCTTAGTCTGTCTTTATTAGTAAAAGCAGTTCTCCCTTCCAGTTTCTTGGGCTCAAATCCTTGAAGTCATCTTAATTTATCTTTTTATCTCATATTATACTTTCAGTGTATCAGTGTAGCTTACTGGTTTATCTTCAAAATATTTGAAGATCCAGAATATGACCATATACTGTTCCCCGGTCCCAGATACCATCCTCTGTCACCTGGTTTATTGCCATGTCCTTCTTGAATGGTCTCCCTGCTTCTCTGCCTTGGCACCCCCTAATGGTGTTTCAACATAGTAGCCAAGTGATCCTTTAAAAAACAAAGTCCGATTATGTTACTCACAACCTTGAATTTCACTTAGAGTAATAGCCAGAGTCCTTACAAAGCTTCCTGGAAGGCTCTTAGTACCTTTTCCTTCCTAATGGTCTCCTTCACACTCACTATGTGCTGTTAGTGGACACACTGGCTTCCAGTGCTCTAGCCACATTCCTGCCTTGTGAGACGTTCACTTGAAAATCTCTGTTTCAAAAGCTGACCTTTTGTCACTGCATTCTGTGATCTTTGAACACTTACTATGGACATGACATTGTGCCTTTCCAACCTCCAACTTCCTTTGTTGGAAATTAACTATATTTGTTTCTGTGTGTTTTACTTCTGTATTTTAATGATATAAGTTTATTCCAGAATTATGGTCTCTTCTCAGGGGGTAAATGTAGATCAATTAAATCCACAATCATCGAGAGCCACAAGTATGGCAGCTAAGTACCAAGCAAGCTCATTTGGCAAAGTCAGTCTCAGAAGGCACATTAAGGGAAACCCGAAACTAGAGAAGCTATTGAGTAGAATGTGTCTATGGTTACTGGGTTGAAGGAAAGGATTCTGTGCCCATCCCTTCTTTGTTTTTCTAGGCATGCAGCTGACTGGCTGCTTCTATCTACAGCAGTACCCCGAACCACGTCTCAACCTATTAAAGAGTGATAACATATTATTTAAATATCTCTTACCCTGCTTTCAAAAGTGACACATTTAAAATACACTTGAAAGATAAGTGAATTATTCATTTACCAAAGAGCAGACTTTAACCAAAATAGTTCAGGATAAAAAAGCAGCATATGAGATTATCTGATTGTCACCTACTTGCGTTCTAACAACCATATGTACTCTCCTATTCACTTTCGATATTTTCAGTCCTCAGGCTGAAAGGTCTCAAACAGAATTTTGAGATTTGAAAATTCTGAGGTTTTTGATTATATCTACACCTACTGGTGATCCAACTGCTGATGGTTCCATATCAGGAAACTTAAGGGGAAGAACTTTACATGTTTATACTTTCTGAAATTTTGATTAAGTAAAAATTCAGTTATTTAGAATTTGCAAACTACAGATTAAGGTATGTGCTTTAATACAGATGCATGCCCTGTTTTTCTCTCCTGTTCCAATTTTTTATCCTTCTGTTTGGAACATTGCCTTAGATGCTTCATTAGTTTAACTAGTGTTAGAGAACATCTAATGAATTAGGCAGTCAGTCAAAATTGAAGTATTTTGAATGGGAGCTCCTAATTCTTCAGATGTAAAATCAGAGTCTTAAGTTTGGAAAGAACCTTAAAGTTTCATCTAGTGCTTCTTACCTGTAGTTGCACATTAGAGCCATCTGGAGAGTGTCTTAAAATACTGATGCCCTGGGCCAACTGAAACCAAGTTTCTGGGGATTGTGTCTAGGCATCTGTATTAAAACAAAAATAAAAACTGAACTGTAAGTGGTTTTACTGTGTCTCCAGGATTGAGGACCATGATGTAGGTAAACCTACTTGATGCTTAAATCTCCTTTGCATCATTGTCACTGTCCCAGACTTGGATGGTCTCTGTGAGATTCCTCCAAGGAAGAAGTTTAGTTTGTCTAAGAACAGCTCTATTGGAAATTCTTCCTTACATTGACATAAAGCTGTCTCCTTATACCTTACATCCATTGTTCCTGATTCTGTTATTTGGGATCACAAAGAACAAATTTCTCCTTTCCACATGGCAGTTCTTTGGAAATTTGAAGGCAATTATCATTCACTTTATAACTGAATATTTATTGAGTACTTCTTACAGGCCCAGACCTGCCCTGGGTCCCCAGCACAAATAAAATACAGTCATTGCACTCATGATGCTCACAGTTAAGTTGGGGAAGATGAAAAAACTAATGACACTGGTACAGCTCAATAATGTGTAGTTACCTTCCCATCTCCCGACCCTGTATACCACCCCATCTTACTCTTCTATAACCAGAATTAGCCTCAATTCCTTGAACTTGTCTGCAGATGATCTTGTTTTGAGGCTTTGTACCGAGGCTGTCTACTGAGGTTTAAGCTTACTTTAGGTTGTCTCTATCCTTAATCAAGGCTTCCAGGCTGGATTACAGGAGTCCATGTGGCTTGAATATACTGAGAGAGAGGGCCTGCCGTCTACTTCCTTCTCTTTCTAGATGATACGCCGCTGGCTCATTATGAAGTTATAGACAGTTAAAGCAATTAATACTTCTTCATATATCCAGAGATACTTATAATGAATATATCTATCCTTTGGGTGGATAGGAAGGTAAGGGTAAGGCAAGGCTGATGATATCAATGCAAGGAGCGGAGGAGTTTAAATTAACATTCCCCTCTCTTGTCTACAGTTTCCCTGGGCTTACTCATGGGTCCTTAAAGTCACGTGAACATTCCAACAATTGAACACGTCTTTCACTGGTCCCAAAGGGCCGTGAATGGGCTTCTCCAGAGGTGGGTACATTTGCCAACGGAACTAGAGCTAAAAGGGAGCAACAGTTCAGTGAAACTCTTTACTGTTATCGGATTTTCATCTATCTGCTGATCAATACTGGAAGAAAGTAGCTTCTCTAGTGGCCTTCTAGATGCAAACTGGTCAATTGCATTTTTTTTTTTTTTGGCTCTCTTTTTTCTGTGCTCAAAGTTAAATGGTAGAGTATATTATCTTATGGTTTAATGGGAATTTTCAATCAGTGACCTCTGATCTCTATCTGACTCATCTTTTTTATACTTTAGGGTGTCCAGGCTGTTCTGGTTCAGTAGAAACCTGCATCAACTGACGTTTTGTGTTTGCCCCAAACTGCTCTCCCTCTATGTTTGTCCGTTAGCTTCTCGAGAAGGGATGCTGCTGTTTATTTGGATTTTTGCATTCACATTTAATGAAATGTTTCACAGATATTTATAACACAACAGATTCTGTTCTGCTGAAATCCAAGTGGGTACACTGAAGATGGATTAAAGGCATAATATCACCATCAGGATCAGTAAACACTCATCGAGAATGTGTGACATGATTGGTTCAGATTAGAACCGATTTGGGTTCTAATATGGGGAGGATTTAGGCAAGCCTTCTTCACTGTGGGTGTTTTCTTTGGCACCTCTTCATTACGTAAGAACCAGAACAACCTATTGAAGACGCTAGGGTTACGTTTGCAGATGTACATATGGGAGGTGTTTGAAAACAGGCTTTTATCACCTGCCTGGTTCTTTAACCCATCCTCCAAGAAAGCGTTTCAACTACTCAGCTCTTCAAGGAGCAGACTTGTGGCACAACCAGTGGCCTGTTTGATCTTCATCATTTTTGTCTTCTCTGCAGCATTTGACTTGGTTGGTAATTCAGATCTGGAAACAAAATCGCTCCCTAGTGCTCTCTTGTTTCACTGCACCATTCTGGATGGTCTTGTCTTTCTGGTCTATCTCTCACTTGCCCTCCCACCCTCTAAATTTGGGCCTTCTTTGAGACTTAATATTTGATTCTCTGATATTATGTACACTTTTTCATTTGGATTTCTCATGATTTAACTACTGCTTGAATTATTATATCTTCCAAGAGTTTATTTTCAGCGCTAGAGTAGAACATACATTATCAATTACCTGTTGAAATCAAATGTCATTGTTGGAACACCTGGGTGTGTCAGTGAGCTAAGCATCTGCCTTCGGCTCAGGTCATGGTCGCAGGGTCCTGGGATCGAGTTCTGCATCAGTCTCCTTGCTCCTGCTTCTCTCTCTGCCTGCTGCATGTGTGCAATCTCTCTCTCTCTCTCTGACAAATGAATAACTAAAATCTTCAAAAAAAAATCAAACGTTATTGTAATTTTATTTTTATCTCTACATTAATCCACTTGTATTTGCTGCTCTTGACTGTAGGTAGTACTTGAAATCAAGCATTTCATTTTTTTCCCCCTTTTTTAGTGTCCCTCTTTCTTCAGTGGTACTTCTATTTTCCCAGTTATGCAAGCATATTGGCTTTTTTCCCCTAGAAAATGTGAGTTTCTATTATATATCAGTTACTTTTCTAGGTGCTGGGTAGGTTATGGACTAAAACATGGTCCTTGCCTTAGTGTATTTGTATCACAGTGAGGGAGTTAGACATTAATCAAGTAATCACAAAAACAGACCCTGCTACATGTATGAGAAGAATGACAAAGGAGAATGATAAAGTACAGGAAGCCATGAGAGTGTAGGACAAGAGACTCAGCTTAGGCAAGGAGGGAAGGGAAGTCTTCTCTACAGAAGTGATGTTTGATCTAAGATCTGGATGATGAGTCAGAAATGGAAAGGGAAATCCCAGGCATAAAAACCAGCATTCCTGAAATTTGAGAGTGGGGGCACCAGAGGAGACTGCAAGTCCAAGCAACATAGAAAGCAGTGTAGGTCGACAACAACATGGAAGGGAGAGTGGCAAAAGATGAGGCTGAGTCAGTTCATGAAGGGCCCTGAGGCCATGTTAAGGATTTTGGTGTTTATCTTAAGAGCTGTTAACAGCATACTAAGTAAGGGAATAGCACAATCACACTTGCATGTTTAGATTACTGTGGTCCATTGGGGTCGAATGGATTGGCAGGAAACGGTCAAACGTGGATGTCAGGCCACTGGTCGGGCAGTCATTGCAGGATGGAGATAAGGTCAAGGCTGGTGGGTACAGAGATGTAGAGAAAATGCTGGCTTTCGGATACAAATAAAAACCTCAGAGCCACTGTGTCTGAATATACTTCCTAGTTAACCACCAGCGTGTTTTTTTACATTGTCCTGCATCATAATACCCTCTGCATCTGTGTTTTCCTTTCCACTCCCCTTCTTGCACACCGAATTCCAGAGCTATGAACTCATGTCCGAGTTACAGCCATATCCTATTAGGGGGTTGTTTGCTGAGAACTGTTCTTCTTATGCTCCTCAGTTCCCGACTTTAAGCAGGGTTTCAAGGGTCCGAGTAACCTGTTCTCATCCTGGGACCTATGTCGGCTATGCCGAGACTGGCTTCTTCTAGGACAAAACCTGTGGATTGGTGTGTCTAATAAGGCCACAGTTCCAAACAGGAATACAGGTACTTTGAAAACATACAGATTTCTAGGCTCAATACCCGGAGGTTTTGATTCAGCAATTTTGGGGTGGAACCCAGGAATCTGTGTTTTATGTAGCTCAGATGTCTAAGGATCAGGCAGGTTTGGTTTGCTCTAAGGCCCCACTTATCTGCATTTCACTTTGTATTGAGAGGGCAATCATTTTCCAGGACTAGGAAAATGTTTTCTCTGGGATATCTTCCCTAATCTCCTTCCTCCCTAACTAAAATGACCTTTCACACTTAAATCTTTATTTGACTCTAAAGCCTTCTGTTTTGTGTTTTTTTTTCCTCCCACTGGGGAATCTCTGCTGTCTTCTCAGCAGGCGTAGCCACCTGTGAAGGGACGTGCCATGCCATAGAGGACTGTTCCCTGGATGGCTGAGTGACAGGGAGGGTTTCCTGAGATTCATTTTGAAGCAAACCCTATATTTGCAAAGATGAGGTATTGGATAGAGCAAGAGAGGAAACTTAGTAGCAAGAAAATAATCTATTTGAGAATATAGCCCTGTTTGATGTATCTGTCAATTACATTTGCTTCCTTTTGGTCTTTAGATAAAAAAAAAATCTCAAATAAACATGACTGTGGTGCATCTGTTTTAATGCTTCTAATCTTCTGACTACTAGAGCAAAAAATTAATATCTTCCTTCCTCGGTAACATCGAAAACTTAGATACCAGTGGAAGGAGGGAAATGAAGAACAGACACAGTTTATCTCTGGGTGGAGGACTGTGTGTGTGTGTGTTGTGTGTGTGTGTGTGTGTATTCACATACATATACGATTAGCATCAATTTCATTTTTTATGGTACTGTAGCAATGGATCATATTAGATAGGTAAAGAAAATATCAAAATTGGATCCCTGACCTAATATACTTAACTTTATATGCACAGTGAATTATCAGATATCTATAAGCCAAAGAAATAACGTGAAGGGAAATTTACTTGGTGTCCAAATATGGATTCATTACTATTTAAGATCTTGAATGTCTATTCTTAGAACCACAGGTCCTTTAATTTCATCTACAGTCTGTATACTGCCAAGTGATTATTGAGCTCTGGCAGGTAGCAAGAGAACATGTATTTGCATTCCCTAAAATTGAGTCACTGAAACCCGAATGAAGATCACAGATGAATTATAAATTTAAATTGTGTGTGTGTGTGTGTGTGTGTTGAGAGAGGGAAGGAGGTGAAACTGGGAGGAGGCGGGAGAATGACTTGCTTCCACTCATAGCACAGAGAAAGATATATCAACACAGAAGATTAAAAAATGCAAAAACCTTTTCCTATTCGCCTCGCTTCCTTGTGGTGTCTTTGAATGTGTTTGGCAGCAGTGGGCCATGTCAGGCCACCTGTGCAGTCAGCAAATTGCTCACTGTATTTAAAGGGCTCCTTTATTAATCTCCTCTAGCAGACTTTTAGGAAATTGGACGCTTGCTTTGGAATGTCCACTGTATTTTTACATTTCTTGAGATGTTATTACATTTTTATCATATCTTCTTTTATTTTAGGGTGCGGGAGGATTTTCTTTGTCCCTGCAGTGGGTAATAAGCCTCTTTCTTATGGAAAACTGTCTTCCTTACATTGCTGTCATTTTGAATGCCACATGCAAGAGGGACTCTTTAGGTCTTGAAGTTCCGAGACACCAGTCACATTCTTGTGTGGGCAGGAAGAGATTCACGTGGACCAGGTTGAGTGGCACCCCTTGCAGCTGTGTGACAGGGTCGTAGGTACTCAATAAAAATAGAAATTAATGAATAAGCAACTGACTGAATGCCTTTCGTTTCATTTCTCAGGGAGTTTAGTGTAGCTAATGTTGAGTCCAGGTGAAAGAGAAATACATAGACCCTGGAGTAAGAGAAACTTGGGTTCCATCCTGGCTCCCTTGTTTACTTACAGTGTGTCTGGGGCAAAACTACTTACTTTCTTTGAATCTCAATTTGCCTATCTGTAAAATAGGTAGAGGGTATCTACTTGGCAGAGTTATAAAGGGAATGATGTGTGATATATAGAGAAAGCATAATATAGTCCCTGGCATAGGGTAGGTATTGCATATTAATAGCGATAATCCCAATTCTGTGTTTTTCAATCCAACGTTAGTTATGCTGGTAGCAGTGAGTGGAGAAAGCAAAACCTGGACATAGGACCCAGCAGGAACCGGTCTCTCCTAAAGGCAAGGCTTGGGTCTCTCATGTGTAGCTCTCAGTCTGTGCCTATCCTAGGGATAGACATTGCCTGAATTATCAGATCAGTTAATAGGAAGAGCTTGCACTCTATTTATTTGTTGAAACATAAAGCAGTTAGTTGAGAATTCCTGATTCTACCTTGTGCAATGAGAAGGACTTGCATTTTATCAGACACTAGCCTTGCCCTATGATTACACAGCCAACTAGAAAGAGGACACAGTGGGGTGCTGATGTTAAATTCTTGGTGCTCTGCACAAGTATGGCTGGAAGAACAGGCCCTGTTCTGGCGGGCCCCGATGCCCCTTCTAGGTTCTGTTGATGTTCTGCCTCTTTCCACTTTTCCACTGTAATAAATTACTTATTAAGCCTGCAGCCTGCCTTGCAGAATTTATCAAACTTATTCCTTTTTATTATTATTGCCTTCTTCTTGCCACTTTTTTCATTATTTGTGCCTTTGCTCCTTCTCTGCATTTATTAACTGAATTAGCACATTTCCAATATTTGTTCACATTTAATGAGGTATTGGTATTTTGATGGCAGAAATGAAGAAGTGAGACCCACGGGTGAGAATTTTATTGAACTTCAATGTATTTTATTTTCGAAGATGTGTAATTCACAAAGTCATGATCTATTGTGCAACACAAAGTGATACATACCCCTACAGTGTCAGATATTTTTATGGCTAAAAATATAACACTGTTAAGGAAAGTTTCATAGAACAAACTGGCTATATCCTAAAGAGTCAAATTTATTTAACAGAAAAAGAAAAAATATCCTAGTAGCCACAAAACAATTCAAATACATTAAAAATTATTAGAAGTACAAAATGATACTGGAAATGCTTCTGGATTCATTGCATTAAATATTCTTAGTCAAGGTTGTTTTGGTGTAAATAATGGAAACCTATGAAACTGGCTGGAGCAGAAATGGGAGGCTGATTATAAGGACACATAGGTGTTTCAGAGTTCCCAAGGGCAGAAAATGGGACTGCCGCCTGGAAGTGGGAACCCACTAGAACCTGGGCGTAGACACATCTTATCCTTCAAGATGTCTCTCTCTCTTTTCATCTTTCTCACACAGTCATTTGTGCTTCCTGTCTCCTAAGGGCGAGCGCAGTTCCTGAGTTCAAATGAAGAGCTCAGACTACCCAGCATGTCTGAACCCTTTGTTCAGTTATCAAGGAGAAATAATGGGATTGGTCCAGATTGTAGGAGCCCTGTAGTGAGTACAGGGCTGCCTAGAGACCTAAATTGGGGTGGGATTGGATGAGGAGAGGACAGAAATCCTTAGTGAAGTGAGTTTTTAGGATGGGTGATGGTGCTATACGCTTTGTCTTGATTGATTTGTTTTCAGTACCATATAATGTGGGCACAAAATATTTGTAGCTGAAGTATGTTATGATAGTCATTTACTGTTAAAAGGTGATTCTATAGATATGTGTGCCAAAGTGACTTATTTTTTTTCTCTCTTTAAAAGATGTATTTATTCATTTGAGAGAGAGAGGTCCCCTTTGCATGAGAGCAGAGGGAGGGGCAGAGGGAGAGGGAGGGAGAATCCTCAAGCAGACTCCCTGCTGGGCACAAGGCCTGATACTGGGCTTGATCTCACCACCCTGAGATCATGACCTGAGCCAAAACTGAGAGGCAGACACTTACTGTGCCACCCAGATGACCTCCAAAGTGACCTATTAAAGAAACTTTCTGTAGAATTTAAGTCCTAATTTTTTTTTATTTGAAGAGATAGGAAATTATAGAGAGGTTGCCTATATATGATTTTATATTTATTTTTCTGCCTTTGGGCATGGATTCGATTGTATTTAATCATCATTAGGGGCTGATTATAGAGGTATCCTTTATTTCATTACTCAAAAATGCTGAGTATTTCATTGGTATTTTCCCTTTCTCATTGTAATCCATTCCTTTGTTCTATTTTCTTCTTTACTTTTCTCTTGTCCTATTCTTTCTCTCTCTCTCTCTCCCTCCTTCTCTTTTTCTTCACTCTCCCTCTCTCCTAAGGAATGAAAAGATGTGTGTGGGTGTTGTTGCAAGGGGGAGAGAGGAAAAATTGAGCAATGACAAGTTTGAAACTGGCAAAATTATTTTAGTAACTCACTGTCTTGGGAGGATACATATTGATGTATAATTTATACACAAATGCAAATAGTCATGTAAATTGGGTGTGTATTTTAGCTCTTAGAAGATGATTGCCTGCACATTGCTGCGCCATCCTTCCTATGCTTTGGCTTCACACGGCTGCTCTGGAGTCCCTCGGAGTCAGAATTAAGAGGATCTGGTATAACTCAAGATGAAATGTGTAGCCTTTGTATTCCCATAAAATGACCAAGGCATGTGGGTGGGATGAAAGGAGAGTGGAGAGAAATATACATGAAGAGGATGACATGCAAGAGGGTGGTGGGGATCATGGGGGAGGATGAGCCAGGGAAAGAAAGGGAACTGAGCAGGTCATGGGCTTGAACCGAGAAGTATGCAGGTTGCTGTCTGGAGGGCATGTACTTGGTCAGGAGAAGGGTTGCTGCTGGCACGTCCATGGTATGTGTCATTTAGGGAAATATATCCCCTTGCAGTTATGTGGCTGCAGAAGGGTCCTTTCCACACCTGGGCTAGGCATATCTGTGCAGGACAAACTTATATACTGTTAGGCAGCATCCCAAGCGGTAAGAGAAAAAAGAAACGGGTAGCCAGAATGCAAATGTAAGGTGTGCAAGGAGCCTTTCCCTAGCAGCCGAACCCCAGGTAAGGACCTGTGACCTCGCAGCAGGGGCTGTTTATGTCAGTGTTACACTGTGGGCTGTTATTGCTTGGAGACCCTGGAGCAGAGAGAGTTATCAATAGGAGAGGAATCAGAGGAGATGAGGGTTAGAGTGTGATTAATGTGACCAAATGGCAGTGGTATAGGAGCATGCGGGACTTGGTATAAGGAGCCCTTGTGGTGGGAAAGGCCAAAGGCACTTCTTTATTACTTATTAAATATTGTTGGGCGACAAGTTCTTAGTGCGAGGAGAGGGTCTCCTATCTCTGTTTCATCTCTAGGTGGAAGAATAAGAACACTTAGATGAGCTGAGACCAGCTGCAGGAATTACTTGACTAGTAAGTGCAAGAGATGGGATTGAATTTGGCTGCAAAGCCCATGTGCCTTAAGATGCCTCTCTTGACCTCTGCTGCCCTTCCAGAGGGCAGTGCTGATGTCCTCCAGCTTTTAGCCAGGATGCTGCACAACCCTTCCAAACACACAGCTCCTGTTCTTAGAGTAACCTTGGAGTAGGGAAATTGTTGCAGCAAATGTTAGGATATATACAGATTGTCATAGGAGACAAAACCCATGAGTCTGGTCTTCAGAATTTTTGAAATAAAAATTGCATGTGACACGGGCTAACAGAAGAATTCTGTGCTATTTTCTGTTGTGAGATAAGACTGGGAGACATAGATAGGAGGCGAAGTATTCAGACTTCAGGGACTTGGCAGGTTTAGGGAACAACAGGAGCAAATGTTTGAAATACAGATTATCTTGGAAAATTCTTGGTGAAAGTGCATGTTTCTTGTGGAACCCCACCTAGCTGGTATACCATATCCAGCCAGTCCTACATGGGCAACCAAGGATGTATTTAGAATGCGTAACATATTTTTGCCCTAACATACACGTGGTAGGGAACTACCTCAAACAATTGTGATAAGACAATAACTTTGGAGTATAGGAGGGAAGGAGCTTTTAGGTAGAAGAAATAGAGAGGCCCTTGAAGGACCAATTAGGGAAAGGCGTAAAGGATACAGGAAGCAACTCAGTGGTAAGAGCAGACAAAGTCATAAAGAGAAAAAAATGCGATCACGAACCACACATAAAAGAAATTAAGTTCTCTTTCTCCTGATAAGGGGAGATGTCTTTTGTGAGTGGCAGGTGTTTGTTTGAAATTTAATTGAGTGTGCAGTGTTCTCTCTTACCTCTGTACCTTATACTCAACGCTGTGTGTACGCAGAGTACGGATTCCATCCTTGTCTTACTCCAGACCCTTTATTCTCCTTGAGGGTCTGCTCTATGTATCATCACCTCATTGAAGCCTTGACTGATTTACCCCTTCCAGTTCCCGCCACAGCGGAGTGGATCACTAGGCATTTTAGCAGCAAGTACTCATTGTGCGTGGAAGCTGGGTGGGGCTCCATGCTGGGCACTGGTGATAAAGCAGCGAACAAAACAGACCTGGTTTCTGCTCTCCTGAAGTTTTCCCCACTTGATGCCACTGCTGAGCCTTTGTTTTTTAAGTACATGCTACTGTTATTTATGATACTTACACATTGCTTTGGAATTACTTATTTATGTATTTCTGTCCCCTGTTAGACTGTTAGTCCTTGAGGGCAAGCACTATGTCTTAATCAAGTTTTATCCTCAGCACCTACCAGAGTGCCTGGAATATCATGGTAACTAAACATGCATATGTATAATGAATGAATGCTCCTCGTGTTTTTCCCTTTTATAAATTTGCAGACTTTGAGCCTATTCTCATTCATCCTTCATCTTGCAACACTTCCGTTTTCATAAAGAAGAACCTCCCAGGGGAATTATTTAGTTCCTTCCACAGACTCCTTTGTGGTCAGATAACTTCCTTGAGGAAATCAACCCAAACTGGGGCAGAAGGATGGTGGTACGTGGCATCAGAATGGGTTCATTTTGTTCTCCATAGCCATTACCTGAAACTTCAGATTTACAAAATTATTCATTATTAGGAATTGTTTAATTTTTCATCAGAGGATTCCTTTATCTACCAAATTCTTCCAATACATTTGAAATAGGATTCAGTTTACAGAACATTGATTTACAAATGGCTTTGTCAGCAATATATCTAATGTTTGAAATATACAACAGCAATATATGGGAGCAGGATGAATAAGTTAATTAAGAACAGGGAACATAAAACTTTAATCAATAGACATAACAAGTAAAATGTACTTCAAACTGGTGTTATGGCTGGGTAAGTGGTAGGGAGAGGGACAGATGAAAACAGATGGGCATGTGTGGTGAGGCAGTGGGAGGAGGAAGTACACAAGATAGAAAGGAAAGATGGAGAAAGGGGATAACAGGGAATGAGAGAGAGAGAGAGAGGGAGAGAGAGAGAGAGAAGAAAATTGAGGGAGTAGGAGTAGAGAGGTCCAAGAAGGTTCAGCAGGAGAGAGGTAGGGCAGAGAGAGCTGGGGGGCTTTCGATGGAGAGGTAAACAAAACTTTGGCAGAGAGGAGAAAAGGCAGAGGGAAAGAGAGAGGCAAAAGCAGATCCTGGGGCTAAGGGTGTGTCCACTTGCTAGGCAAAACCCTGTACCTGCAGGGGCATCTCAGAACTAATATGGGGCTGATGGAATTAATCATTCATTCATTAATTCATTAATTCATTCATCTGGTGGGCCTTTATGGAACTTGAACCAAACACTGCACTGTTGTAGGGATACAGTGGTTAACAGAAGATTAAGATTCCCACTCTTTCAGAGTTTAAATTTAGGTTTCATCATGGAAGTTGCTCTCCAGCTCTTCTGATTCTTCAGCTACAGCAGTAGGAAGAGGGTCTGCATTCCTAGTAGGGTACAGGCACTGGCCAACTCTCAGAATGTAGGTCTGCCCTGGAGTTAGGCCCTTTGAAAGCCTCAGTATCAATGACTCCCTTCTCTTTGGCTAGGACAGTTAACTGTAGTTGCACAATGGACCCAGAAGAAACTTGTGATGAAACGGACCTACAGCAGTCACCAAATGAAAAGTCTAAGTCTCTCTCTTCCTGCTTCCAAGACTCATGTCTGTGTGTATGGATGTGTGCACACGCACGCATGCAGATTGCACCCTAGAGGCTGTGTCTTTTCTTGGATACTTGGCTTCTGCTTCCTCTCTTCATAAGCACACTGCTGAGAACACCCAACTTTTGTGGAATCCCCCATCATGGTAGGTCATGTTAGTCTTGGTAGGGATACCAGTCAAGTGGGGGCTTGGGAGTCAGGGCTTGGTCATGCATGGGAGTAATCCAGAGCAGACACAAGTAGATGGACCCAGGGAGAGGCCTTATGGAATAAAGAGGACTACAGCTTAGTTGGGGAACAAATCTGTCATTAAGTCCAAAGACAGACATTAGGGCTAGAAAAAGGAAGAGATCAGAAAGCCAGGAGCTGGGAAAATGCAGGAGTAAGACTGAAGTGGAACAAAATGAGGGTGAGGAAACCCTTCTGCAGGGACTGGGAGGCTTTCTTCTCAGTGGTTGCTGGCAGTATGGGTCACTGGACAGTCTGCTAGAAAAGACACAGTGTCAGACACAGACAATTCCAATTTGGTATGTAGAGATCTCAGCATAATGAAATTATATAAGAAGTACTATTCTGTTGAGCAAGCAAGACTCTTGGGGTATAATCTGAAAGCAGTGTCTTTTCTGCACTGTCCATGAATTCCCATACTATGGGGCTAGTTGAATCCCTACCTTTTTTGTTGAAAACAAGCACAGTTTACACACACACACACACACACACACACACACACACACAATCACACACACCACAAATGCGATCTCAGGCAATAACAAAAACTTTAATCCTAATGTAAAGTTAAGATTTCTCTCCTCTCCCAGTTAGGTCCTACTATAGGGTGACCTTGTCCTTGCAAAGGGACAGAGGCTGAGGCCAGCCAGTGAATTGAGCCTGCCATCCCGCACCTTGTTAACCTTAGTTTTAATCCCCAGAGAATTGTAGTGTATGTAGGGTGGGTATATTAGTTTTCTATTGTTGTGTCACAAACTACTATAAGTTTAGTGACTTAAAGCCATACCATTCATTCATAATCTCACAGTTCCTATGGGCCATGAGTCCAGGCATAGTTGGGTCCTTTGCTCAGAGTCACACAAGGGTTCAGTCTAGCTGTCTTCTGGGCTGGGATCCCACCCAAGGCTTGACATGCTCCTCCAAGCTCATGTGGTTACAGGCAGAATTCCTCACCTTGCACCTATAGAATTCATGTGGCTTGTTTTTTTCAAGGTCAGTAGGATACAGCATCTGAAAGGGTTTACCTGATTAGGTTAGGCCAACCCAGGAGAGTTTCCCTTTCAATTAACTTAAGGTTAACAGATTAGGAACTTTAATCACATTTACAGAATTCCTTCACCTTTGCCATATTCTCTTGGTTGGAAGCAAGGCACAGTCTTGCCCACATTCAAGGAGAGGGGATTATGAAAAGGTATTCCTGGTAGGGGCCGGGAATCATGGAGGCCATCAAAGTAATCTGCCTATTACAGGTGGGGAGAAAATTTCTATTTGATAATATTGCTCTTGGTGGCTTTAATGCCTTTTCAGTTTGACAAGGGTTTGCAGCTGACCCTTTCCCATAAGCCACCCTGAGAGATACTTCGGTGATGTCCCAGTACACTTCCCTGCCCCCTCCATCATCAGGCGCTTTCACCGAGGTTCGCTTGACTGCTCTGCATGCACTTGTATTCCACCTGTGGCTTTGATGGGCCTCAGTCTCCTGACCTCCGGCAGGCCAGCCATCCCTCCTCTCTTGGCTGAAGTCCCTTGCCCCTGTGGGGGGCTCTGTTGTTCAGGATCTGTGAGAATTCTTTGCCGGCTCAGGAGTAGCACACACCTGGATCACTAGGAGTGCTGGTTGCCTCCATATGAGAATCTTTGTTCTCATGTTCTGAGAGGCCAGCGATAACTTCTCTTACGTTTTCAATTTAAAAGGCATGAGTTATTCACCATTATGATGCCTACCAAAGTGCCGAGAGAACATAATGAAACTCTCTGAAGTGTTCGGTTTAGGCTCTTTTCCCTTGGCTTGATGTGAGGAGTGGCATCACCCCACCTGAGGTGGAAGTTCTTGATCACCTCACTCTTGAAAGAAAATACTCTTCCAATTTCCAACTCTCTACGCTTTTATTTCCAGTTCTTTTTTTCATCTCAGATTTGGAAGGGGTCATGGCATCAGTGACAGGACTCCAGAACCAGTATCTTTGAGGTACTTCTGAGGTTTTTGGGAATGAGGAGTGCAGGATAGTTGGTCTATTAGCAGTAAGGAAGGACGTTCAGAGACCAGACAACACAGAATCCTCATGCTGCAGCGAACAGGGGAAGGCAGGTGTGCAGAAGGACATGGCTGTTGGCAGCCAGGGCTTCAGATTTAAGGAATCAGTCAGGAGCCGGGAACCATGAGCAGAGGAGGGCCAGTCAGGCAGCGGATGGCACAAAGAGGACCTTGATTCCCAGCCAGTATCTGTTCCAGCTAGACATTGCACACATGAAATGATGGATGAAAGTTAAAAATTAGTAAGAAACAATAATTACTGTGCCTTCATTCTTTTGTCTCTTTAAAATTTTTACAAGTACCCTTTTCAGTTGAACTTAAGAGCAAAAGTACTGTTAATTACTATAGGACATACACAGGTAAGCTCTCAAAGAGCTTATGGGGGTAAGATAAATATATAAATAACCATAATAAAGATCAAATGTACTTGTAAAGAACACTCTATCCTGATTCAGTCTGTTATTTAAGACTTACTCTGAGGTTAAACATATTAATCATAATGAAAATGTTCAAACCATGCTGAAACGCCTTCTACCTACTCCACGCAGGTAACTACTTTTTTTTCTCTTAATTAATGGGCTATTTTTAGGAGAAGTTTTAGGTTTGCAAAAAATCAAGGAGAAAGCACAGTTTCCATATACTCCTAGTAATTGCTTTTTAAAGCTTCTGGTTTTTATTATATTCTCATATTATCATTAATACTTCCTTTTCTCTATTTAATAATACTAGATTGTATTTGTTGATTTCTTGACATGAAGGATGAGAATGTTATTTCACTGTATTTTCTCCTGGTCTCTCTTCTCCTCCTTCTCTCCTCAGTTTTTGTTACATTAGTATTTTTGCATTTGCATTTATATTTTATTTTGTAATGACTTTTTTTTCTTGCTTTGACTATAGGTTTATTACAAAAATTAAGCCTCTGACTAGCATTTGCAGTGTTATGATTATGCATAGATTATCCATTGTCACACCGGGCTTAGTGCCTGCCCATTGAGAAGGCAATATCAGCCTGTGTCACTAAATCACCGATGCTCAAAAGAGAGTATCTTAAGCGTCAAGGTCCACTGGATCATTGTTTAATTTCTTTCCGACTCTCTTCGTTTCTTCTGGGTCATATTCAGCTACCATAGCTTCTTCTGTCTTATATTCTCTCTTTTTAAAAATCTCTAATTTTGTTGGAATAGGTTCTAGCATATTTTTTTTTCACATAGGGCATGTGAAGTTTTGATTCCTAAATGTCAAAAAATGCCTTTGTTTTGCCCCCACATGTGACTGATGGTTTGAATATGTACAGGATTCTGGGCTTAAAAATGAATTTTCTTATAACTTTGAAGATATTATTTGATTGTGTTCTAGTAATCAGGCTTGTTGATGAGAAGGAATGTGATGCTTTCTCTCAATGAGTTATTCTTTTTAAAGTGTCTGGAAAAGGGCCTGGTAAGTAATGTATGCTGGGTAAGTGGTTGATAAATAAAACACTGAAAATGCTGTCTGATCCTTTTATAAGTGGTTGTTTACGCAAACTTTTAGGATTTTTTTTTCTTTATCCTTAGAATTCTGAAATTCCATCATGCTGTATTGCTAATCCCACTTGGCACTTGGTAGAAACTTTTAATCTGAAGATTCTTGTCTGTCTCAAGTTTGGGGCAATTTTGTTTCATTATATTTTATTCACTCACATCCACTGTCTCTGTTTTATACCTAATGGAATTTGTAGTAAGTGGTTGTTGGACTTGATTTTGTCCTCCATATCACTTTGACTTTTCCCTCCATGTTTTCCCTTTCTTGATCTCTTTGCTTCACCTTTTGGATCAACATAGAGAAGTGATAGCCTTTCTGATGCTTCAGAGCATGCCAATTAGATCTCTGAGGTTCCTCTGTGCTTCCTGTCCTCCCTGTTCCTTCCTGAGTCCGTTGTTTGGTTTGGTCACCGTGGTGGAGTTTCTTTGTCTCTAGGTTTCTAGTGAGTCCTGGTTATTAGTTAAGACACATGAAAAAGGGTTTGGTTAATTAGATCGATTAGTATATATCCCTAATATAGTTTTCTCTAAGGTTGTGCTGCCGTCGGTCAGCAGAAACCCCTGTTACGGGAGGGTCGTGAGGGGGCAGGCCATGGGCAGACTCCCTGTGGTGAAGCAGACACGTAGTGTGTGGCTGCCCCAGCAGCAGAAGCTAGAATGGGCTGGCTCCAGGGGGGCACATTTGGAAGGAGAGCTCTCTTCTCCTCCTCCTCGCCCCCTTCCATTTTCCTTTTCCTTTTTCTCCTTATTCTCCTCCTCCTCCTCCTTTCCTTTCAGGTCTGATGGAGGGTACAGACAAGTGTGCAACTTTGTTTTCCTTCTCTCTCTGCCCTAAACATGCACACATTGACTCTTATCCAGATAACTGTCCACTTGTGCTGGGGAGCAATTTGAAACCTTCGTTCCCCCAGAAAGGTTCTGCTGTTTGTGTTCTGTATATCTGGGAGAGGAGTTAGCACTCAGGTGATCTAAAAGGAGTTCTCAGATCAACTCATATGATGATCTCAGAGCCTTTTCCTGTCCTTCATCATTTGTGGACACCAAGTTGTTTGACTTGTCTTCCAGTTTTCCTGGGAATAACACCTCTTACCTCTGGTGTTTTGGGTGGTGGTATTCTGGGATTCCTCAAACTTCCTGATGCCTTCCTCTCTTATGTGCTATCCCTATTAGGATTTCCTTCTTTAAACAATATATTTTAGTTATTTCACTGGGAGTTTGGGGTGGGAGAGAGGTAATAGGGTAAGCCCATGAAACCTGGAGCTGGAGGTTTTCTTTGGAAAGTATGATATTAATATAAAAGCAGCAGTGCTCATTGCTGACCATCACTTGACCACACTGATGGGAAACAGGGCTCCTCTGACTCCTAAGGTTTGAGAGAGACCCCAAATTGTGGCCAAGTCCTTAGGAGGAATTAGGAGTCTTCATTATTAGTATTTGGGGCTCTGCCACCCCAAATGTGTGTAAATGGCTGACAAGCATCACCACTTGCTGTCACAGGTATCTTCCTCACCTCGCTGACAAGGGGGTCTACCACCTCTTCTTCCCCTAATGCTGTTGCCTGGGGAGTATTAGGAAACCTCAGGGATAAAGACCTTCATACTCTAAGGTAGGTTGGCTCATAAAGACCTGAGGAGAGACTTTATCAGGCTTTTTGAAAATGTCCTCCTTTCTTATGACTTAGAGTAACAGGCATCTCTGCCTGAAGTACTCAGCTAGTGGGCGATGGGGAACAGGGATGCTCTTAAGATTCTGGGAAATTTCAACACAGCAAACACTATTTCCAGTCTTTCTGAAAACCTTTTGATTACCAACTTGTGCTTGGAGCCATCCCTGAAAAAAAATCCAATTTGGTATGTTTTATGGATTTTATTATAGTGCTATTTATTCTCCATCCCAGATAGCTAAAGCCAGTGTTAAATAATGCAGGCTTTGTAGCTCTGAAGCTCTGATACAGGCTGGCTCTGTGTGCTCGGCTTTCAGAGAATCCGAGGGAGGGGGTGGGTGAGGCAGCTGTAGGCGCCAACTCACAGCCCTCTGCTGTGCGGCAGGGAACGTGGCCCACATGGGTGCTGGGAGGAGCTGGCCTGGGCACCAGGACACCTGGGGCTTCTGACTCCGCTCTGGGGCTGTAATTGCCTTGTGTTCCTGGGCAAGTTGCTGAACACCTCTGGGCCTCGTTTCCTCCTTCATAAAATGTTAAGAGTTTACCACCAAGTTCTTCAGGCGACTTCATGCTGGATGATCTCTAAGGTTTATTCTGAATACTCTGAGTCCCTTTCAGCAACATAACATGCAGTTCTGCGAGCAAAAAGAACACATGGAAATAGAAGGCAGAGTTAGTGTATTTAGGAGACAATATTTCTCAGGTCATGGGCTTCTTCTGCCTGAGAAGGAGGGAGATGACCATCCAAGGGGAATGATTTAAATGAGGTATTGTCACTGCAGCTGAAGTCTCTAGGGATGGTGAGCTGCTGTGAGAATCTAGAATCACACATCCCTTAAAATATATCTGTAGGATCCTGTGTGTTTGTAATAGGTGAGATAATGTTCAGTTCTGGGTGCCTTGTTTAAAAGGCATATGGATAATGAGAAATATCTGTGGAGCAATGGAAACCAGGACAGACGTAGGGGTGCTGGAGAGGTGGGGAGAGGGTATGGAGAAACGCATCGGGCAAAAAAATTTAAGGTGGGCATAGCAACATACATAGTTCTTAAAAGCCTTGCATTTGTTGAAAAAAAAAAATAAGGAACAGAAAGATATTACACAATTCTATTCACCTGAACTAAAAATACATATTATGGAAGACCATACACAGAAATTTTCAGGGAATTTAATAAAAAGAATAAACTAAAGGACGTAGGATTATTTAGCTTGAAAAACAAAAAGATTTGAGAGAGATGTGGTGTATATTTGTAGGTATTTAAGGACTGTCCTGTGGACTATCCTACCTTTGTTCTGGGTAGATCTTGAGGGCAGATATGGGATCACATGTTCTGTAGTTTGGGGAGTAGGTTTTGGTTCAAAACCAAAAAACATTTTGTGTGCTAGGTCAAGCTTCCAGAATAAGCCAGTTGCCTCTGCCTAGGATAGGTACGAGGAGCTAGGCTTGGCTTACATTGAAGTGAGCCTTGAGTTGGGCGTATTTGGTTATAAAATGCCTAGGCTCTTTTCATGGTTCATATTCTACCTTCTAGGACATGAGAACAATCACCAGTTAACTCTAGAGTAAACAGGAAAGATGGTGGTTTGAAGATACGTGGTGTTCAAGTGGGGAGAGGCAGCTAGTTGACCACTAGAACATCCCTAGCATAGTACTGGCTTGGTGAATTTGCCACTGTCTAACACTTGGGTAGGACTGGCTGATAGAATTATCAGGACAGCTGTTTTTCCTCCTGCTGCTCATTCTCTCTCTCTCTCAAATGAATAGAATAGAATAGAATATTTTAAAAAGGGGGGTTGTCTGGGCGGCTCATTCAGTTAAGGGGCTGCTTTCAGCTCAGGTCATGATCTCTGGGTCTTGGAATTGAGCCCCGCCTCGGGCTCCCTGCTCAGTGGGGAGTTTGCTTCTCCCTGGGTTCTTCCCCTGTTCATTCTCTCTCTCTCAATAAGTAAATGAGATCTTTTAAAAAATTACACTGTTTTCCAACATTAACATGCTTACAAGTTTCTTGGGAAGCTTGTTTTTCGAAAAGAAACATTTCCAGGTGATGCTGCTAACGGGGAGTTGAAGCAAGTACCCAGGTGATTCCTATGCAGGCGGTGGTCCCCACATAAACTTGTGTCAGGCCAGATGCTTTTCTGTAGGCTGGGTCAGGTTTTGGAAGAGGATTCTTGACCTCTAGGGACTTTTTAACCCTGAGCTGTTGAGATTCTCTACCAACAGTTTATAGAGGCTCCTTTCTCTTTTAACTTGAGCAGCTGAGCAGGATTCCAGAATAATGACTGGTGAATGTCATTATACCTGAAGATAAAAATGTTGATTTAGAAACAGATGTAAATATTTAGTACAGAGTTCTTGCTTTTGGCTGCTAATGAATCTTTGATAAGTTTTAGAGTTTTATTAACAAAATACATACCGGCGATCCTGAGTACTAATTGCATTTGTTCACATATGGAGCTGGTTGATTAAGTTGGCTCCAGGAATAAAATTAGTTTCCTGAAATCCCACATATTTGTTTGTTTGCTCATTAGTAGCTTGTCCCTAATCTTTGTGCCCAGGAATCTAATGGCAAGTCTTGCGAACAGGAGATAATCAAGTGTGAAGCAGGCTTCCCAAACCTGGGTGCATGTCAGGACCACCTAGAACAGGTTTAAAAACAGTAGTTCTCTGGGCGCCTGGGTGGCTCAGTGGGTTAAGCCTCTGCCTTCAGCTCGGGTCATGATCTCAGAGTCCTGGGATCCAGTCCTACATGGGGCTCTCTGCTTGGTGGGGAGCCTGCTTCCCCCTCTTTCTCTGCCTACTTGTGATCTCTCTCTCAGTTTAAAAACAAACAAACAAACAGGAAAACAGGAGTTCTCAATGGGTTTGAAAATGTGATGACTGAGTATCACCCTCAAATTCTGATTTAATTGGCCAGTGGTGTGGCCCAGTTGTTGGGATTTTTTTTTCTTTTTTTTTTAGAAGTGAAGAGGGACAGTGGCAGAGAGAATCTTGGGCTCCATGCTCAGCGCAGAGCCCAACATGGGGGTCTCGATCTCACAATCTGAGATTGTGACCTGAGTTGAAATCAAGAGTTTGATGCTTAACTGGCCGAGTCACCTAGGTGCCCCTGGTTGTTAGGATTTAAAAAAACCAAAAAAACAAGAAAAACAAAAATCTCTCCAGGTAGTACTGTTGTAAAGCCAAATTTGAGAACCACTGGTTTTAAACATTCAGACTTTGGAGGCTCAGCAGAGAAATTTTTACTTGATGTGCCTGGGGTGAGGCCCAGGGATGTGCATTTGAAAATTTCCCCAGTTATTTCTGATGCTCACTCTTATTTGCAAACTACAAGTATAAATGAAAATGGCTTAGATTTGGAAAGACACAGATTTGTTATTAATTTCGGCCTTACTGCTTATTAGTGGGAAATTTACTACCTTTGGTAAGTCCATTAACCTTTCTAAGCTTTTTCTGCATCTCTAAGTGGGGGTAATATACACTGACTTCGCAGCCCCACAGTGGAATTCATGGTCCCTCATCTCACTCTGGAGTCAGGCTGCTGGAGTTTGGATCCCAGCTCCTCCCACTGGACACCTGTGCATCACTGAGCAGATTGTCCGTGGCTGGGCTTCTCAAACTTTAATGTGCACACATTAAATTGGCATCAGCTGGGGAGTGTTCCGGTGCAGATCTGAGGAGGGCCCTGCAGTTCTGTGTTTCTAACCAGCTCCCAGGTCATAGTGATGCTGCAGGCAGGGTGGACACTGCAGGACACTGCACAATAAAAATGTGGGTTCTTTGTTCAAAAAGCTGAAAGAAAGTTCTTAAAGGTATTGAAATATAAAGCTTTTTCCTTTCTTTCAGGGTCCCACTTTCAGCTTGTCATGGTGTGTGTTATTTAACGTAGTATGAAGTGAAGGAAAACTAGCATTTTAAATTCTTAGCATGAAATTCATGCTTTACCTTTAAATTATACAGTGTCGCTTTTAAATGCAAATATGAGAGCATTTAACTCATACGTGGAATCGCTAAAATAACACAGTTCCTCTTTCGTTGCTCATGCATCCATATGTCCACATTCTTCCCAGAATTCTGCTGGGCAAACCTGTCTTAGCTGCTGTTTCCCGTCTTGAGGCTTTCACAATCGACACCATTTTCTACTTCCAGGTATTGAAGAGTAAGAGAAAAAGGAAGAAGAAAAAGGAGCTATGGTTGCCCTATCTTCTATCTTGTCTTTTCCTTCTATGTCCTTATTTTCAGCGAAACTGGCTGGCAAACACAGGGATGTGATATGAGTAAGAAAAGATATGAAAGGGTTCTTGGTAGTTTGTTTTTCTTGAAATGCCATTTCTTTCTTTCTGTGTTCAAAGCAAATTCTATGGATGCGAAAGGAAAGTGTGGTTTCTTGGAGCTGCCAGCATTTTTACCTGCTGAGTCATGGACATGACGTATTTGTCTTATACTTGCTTTTTTTTTTTTTTTTTAAAGATTTTATTTATTTATTTGACAGAGAGAAATCACAAGTAGATGGAGAGGCAGGCAGAGAGAGAGAGAGGGAAGCAGGCTCCCTGCTGAGCAGAGAGCCCGATGCGGGACTCGATCCCAGGACCCTGAGATCATGACCTGAGCCGAAGGCAGCGGCTTAACCCACTGAGCCACCCAGGCGCCCCTGTCTTATACTTGCTTTGAGGCTTGTTGAACTCCCTCACATCTTGGGTCTTCTGGAATCCAGTGCTTATGGGCATCACCATTTGCCATTTGCCACGGGGGCATCAAGGAATGGTTAAAAAAAAAAAATCCATGTAGGGGCGCCTGGGTGGCTCAGTGGGTTAAGCCTTTGCCTTGGCTTGCGTCATGATCTCAGGGTTCTGGGATCGAGCCCCGCATCGGGCTCTCTGCTTAGTGGGGAGCTTGTTTCCCCTGCCCCCTCTCTGCTTGCCTCGCTGCCTACTTGTGATCTCTGTCAAAAAACACAAAAAAACAAACAAAAAAAAACACTTAAAAAAATCCATGTCTCATTGGATTCCATTTACAAAACACAGTTGAAAGATAAAATTAAGAATCTCAAGATTAACATAGCATTAAACCAAGTGTGGTCATCCTGAGCAAAGGCTTTTATGCAGTGGCTGCATGGTTCCACACTCATGAAAGCAACTTTGGCCATACTTTGAGTAGCAAGGAGCTAGTCTCCATACTACTATCATCTGTTACTACAGCATGAGGATGGCAGACAGGACCTCATGGCAGGCAGATATGGCATAGGGTAGGACTCATCACTTTCTTGATTCTCCACTTCTCCCTTCTGAAGACCTAGTAGTCCAGTAGACCTTCAGAAAACCTTTGGGATGCTCAAATGAGGCTGGGTCACTGTGGGAGATAGTGAAAAGGATCATCTGCTTTGAGCATACTTCTCTTCTGATGAGTGACTCTGGGCTGGGCTGGGCCCTGCTGGGCTGGGCCCTGCTGGGCTGGGCTGGGCTGGGCTTGGTGTCTAGCCATAGGAAGAGCTCTGTGACTAGCTATGGCCATCTGTGGCTGCAGACTTAGGAATACTAGTCAAGGGGCCTGGGGAAGGGAGAGAAGGACAGTTTCCCAATCCCTGGTGGGAGGACTGCTGTACTTGCCTGTATTTGTCCCTTGTCTTCCTGCTGCTTTTGTTCTCTGAGCTAATTCCTGTTTGAAGAGCTGATATTTAATTCAACAGCCCCCCATGGAGCCTTGTGCCTGTGATAGAAGTTTCTAAAAATCTCTCAGTCAACAAAATGATAACAGCTGGTCTTTAAAACTCTGGGAGCTCTAGACTGGGGAGGTGCTGGGGGAGGGAGAACCAAGGGAACCAGGGACTGGGGCTGGGGAATGCACTATTTGTTAAAGATAATGAGGCAAAAATGTGACAGAGGTTTTTATTACAAATAATAGACAGAAGTCTTCAAACAACAGCAGAGAGTCATTAAAAAAAGAAACAGAGTTAAATAATTGTCTAATTAGCAGGCACCAAGAAGGCAAAATTTATTCTATTAGAACTTCTTAAGGGAGAGTCAATAAATTCACAGCTGGGTGTTCACTTTCTCAGGAATACAGAGAATGTGGATTTTCCTGGTGCCAGGTTTGTACTTCGATCCCTTTGCCAAGCTTCCTTTCTGATTAACTCAAGGTGAGTCTTCCCTGCTAGGCTCAGTTGCTTTATCCAACCATGTCATTAAGCTCTGGCCCAAGTCGTGAGCCTTCACGGAGTCAGGAAGCACAGTAACCACTGTTATTAATAGTGCTATCAGCTAACATTCATACAGGACTCCACAACCAAGCATGTTGACATACAGGATTTCATGGAATTCTTGTAGCTGTTCAGTAAGAGAGCTGAGCCTGGGTAAGTGAACATTTAAGTATGGATAGTGCGTTAGCTTGGACAACCGTAACAAACCAACAAGAGAAATTTATTTCCTCACAGTTCTGGAGGCTGGAAGTCAGAGAGCAGCGTGTCAGCATGGTTAGGTGAGGTCTCTCTTCCTGGCTTGCAGACAGCTGCCTCCTGTCTGTGTGATGGAGAGAGAGGGGGAGGAAATGAAGGAGAAAGAGGGTAAGAGAAAGGGAGACAGAGTCTGGGAGAGGGAAGGGACCCAAAGAAGGGAGGGAGAGGGCAAGGGAAAGAAAAGTCTTTCTTTTCCTTTTCCTATAAGGCCACCAATATTATCCAATTAGGACCTCATCCATGTGACTTCATTCAACCTTAATTACCATCTAAAGGCCTTGTTGCCCAAGTTCAGTCACACTGGAGATTAGGTCTTCAACATAAGGATTTGGGGGGACACAATTCAGTCCTTACCAGATGGCAACCACCTGGTGAAAACAGCAGCCATCTGCAGCAACACAGCTCACTGTCTGCATTAAAATAACCTTATTCCAAGAATTTGTTGCTCAGAAATATAATGTTACAAATAATTATCATTTGGTGAAGGAACTTCCCCAAGATCCATTTATCTGAGTAAAAGATGATTCAGCTAATCCCTCATAAGAGTAAATACCCCTTTCTGGACAATGCATCATTTTACCAGGCTCATCAAACCGCTGTTTTACTCTTTAAGGCTCTCTTGGAACCCTCTTTTTGCTGTGTCAACTAATCCTAAATTATATCAGGAAGTTGGCCCAATCACGTCAGTCCCCTGCATTGAATCACCTGCCTTAAACACCCCAAACCTCATAAATATTCTCCCTAGAAGATAAATCTCTGTCAAGGGTGTATTCTTCCTTACTGCAGTAAGCAATGAACTTCAACTTTGCTTTAGCAACATGTTGATTAGGTGGCTTTATCAGGCAGTCGGCAATCAACATTTGTTTGAACCTTGGCTGCCTTCAGCATTTCCTAGCTGAATGATCTTGGTGCCCTCAACCATTTTCTTGATGTAGACATCCCCCAAACAAGGCTGCCTATGAGAAATAAAATATCACATGCTTTTGATTTACAATGGAATTGCATATCTAATTTTCTCCATTTTAAAAATGTCATCAACTGTAAAATATTAATTTGAACACATTGGGGGACAAAAGACGGAATACTGCTTGCTATACTAAATGTACGCATTTGTTTTAACATGCATGTCAATTTCAGGAATGATGAAATGTAGGAAAAACTGTCTTAAAGATTAAGTGAATTTAGAGGTTTCTTCTAAAGCCCTCAGAGAGCTTTCATGGAAGGATGAGGGTTTTCCTGAGGTCCTTTCAAACCCATCACTACAGCTGGGTAGTTTCTGATTCCCTTCTGGGGACAGGCCAGCCCCGCTTGGGGGAAAAAGGCAGTGAGCCTAAAATCATGTCCCATATGTTTGAGTTCCTCATGGATTTGGTCATGGTCCCTGTGTTTGCAGACACTTGGAATGTGTTTGCTGCAGGCTGGAGCTGGTGTTTGTTTAAGGGAGGCCCGGGAGAGGGGGCCCTCCTCTCACAGAGCTGGCATTATGCTTGGCTGCACTGACTGGAAAGTATTGATTCAGCCATCCTTTCTTCTCTTCTAGAGGACCCATGCTCTGTCTCTAGGCAGTCTCCTTTCTTCCTCGGTCTTACCTACCTCATGGCATATTCATGGCCACTGCTGGACATTTGGATTGTCAAGGTACATCTTATATAGTGCTTCTCAAAGAGACATTGATAGGCCAGGGCCAAGATGCAAACTATTTCTAGTCTCTGATGAAGTAAGTACAGAAATTAAGAGTATTTAGACGTTATAGCAGTTTGGCCTTACCATGAAATCCAAGCAGATGATCAGCGACACCATCTTAGCGAGTAGGGTCTAGACCAGTTCGGGTGTTGTGTTATACCCAGAGTGAGTCACGTTCAGTGCAAGGTAAAACATGTTGATCTTGTGCAGTGGGACCACATACTGGTTTGTGGTGGGCTGAACATTAAAAACAAACTAAACCAAGAAAAAAATGATTGGCCCATAACCACAGATATATAGAGATATACTGTTATAAAACCTAGTTGTTTTTTTTTTAAATTTCTTCTCAGTGTAACAGTATTCATTGTTTTTGCACCACACCCAGTGCTCCATGCAATCCATGCCCTCCATAATACCCACCACCTGGCTCCTCCAACCTCCCACCCCCCCGCCCCTTCAAAACCCTCAGATTGTTTTTCAGAGTCCGTAGTCTCTCATGGTTCATCTCCCCTTCCAATTTCCCTCAACTCCCTTCTCCTCTCCACCTCCCCATGTCTTCCATGTTATTTGTTATATGCTCCACAAATAAGTGAAACCATATGATAATTGACTCTCTCTGCTTGACTTATTTCACTCAGCATAATCTCTTCCAGTCCTGTCCATGTTGCTACAAAAGTTGGGTATTCATCCTTTCTGATGGAGACATAATACTCCATAGTGTATATGGACCACATCTTCCTTATCCATTCGTCCGTTGAAGGGCATCTTGGTTCTTTCCACAGTTTGGCGACCGTGGCCATTGCTGCTATAAACATTGGGGTCAGATGGCCCTTCTTTTCACTACATCTGTATCTTTGGGGTAAATACCAAGTAGTGTAATTGCAGGGTCATAGGGAAGCTCTATTTTTAATTTCTTGAGGAATCTCCACACTGTTTTCCAAAGTGGCTGCACCAACTTGCATTCCCACCAACAGTGTAAGAGTTCCCCTTTCTCCACATCCTCTCCAACACACGTTGTTTCCTGTCTTGCTAATTTTGGCCATTCTAACTGGTGTAAAGTGGTATCTTATTTTTATTGAGAAGCTATCCCTGGCATTTCAACACCTGCCACTATGTGTGTAAGATCTTGGAACACTGTCCCAGACACCAGGAGTTTCCAGCCTAACTGGTTGAGAATTGTTAAAGCTTATAATTTATTTGACATTGGACATTATTCTACATACAAAATATGATGCTCTATTAAAAACAGTCTAGATGTCATGGGTATGGATTGCCTATTGTTCACTTCATGAAAATATAAGTTGAAGCAAGCTTTGAAGAAACTGTAGACCTTAGACATAGATCAGCATATTCTCTGTAGCATTAGTATTGATCAGAAAATAGCCTTTGACTATGGCCTCATTGGCCTCACTACCAGAGTAAGAAGCCTTTCTGGGCTTTCCATCCTGGAGTCAGGGGTGATTTTGGGGTTAACAAAATAAGCATTTCCTGCCAGAGGCTTTCCTCTAGCTGTTTTTCTTTGTCAAAGCAAAGGGGTAAGATGTCCTCTTGCTTAGAATGACTAAGCAATCATTCTATAGATAGTTTTCTATCTATTTGGTTCTTCTTCCACTAAAGAAAAATAAGCTGCTTTAGTTAAACAAACCCTTTGGTTAAAGCAAAACTTTACTTGATTTAGGCTGACCATTCTTATCAGAGATCTTTCCCTTCTTTCTCTCCTGTGATGCTTTAGCATTCCTTAAGTTTCTAAGAAAATTCGTTTCTTATATAATATCTATAAATTTTCCTGACAGAATGACAAATAATTTCAAGTAGACTCGAAGTGTTCCTAATTTTTTTTACAGTGTATTTTCCTTATATCTTTCTATATCTGTTTTTTCCTTCCATCCCTTCCTTTTATCATATTTACCTTAGAAATTCCTCCTGATCTTTCAAGAGTTCTCCTTAGGTTGTATAGTGTAATAATTAAGAGCTCAGATTTGCCACATTCTTGCATTTACTACTTGAGTGACTTTTGCCAATCACTTAGCGTCCTTAAGCTATTTACATGTCTATAAAATGGAAAAATAATAGCATCTATCTAATGGGGATTATTATAAGGATTAGGTGAGATAATTCTCCTACACTAATAAACATTGAGGGCCCAATAAATGTTAGCTGTTCTTACTCTTAAGAAACCTTGTTTCTAGGTAGACTTTCCATTGTTTCCTCCCCTCTGAAACTGAGCTCATTGATCCTCCTGGGCTACCATGCTGCTCTATACTTCCTTTTAATGTTCTGCCATGTGTCAGTCTCTCCCACTAGACTTTTTGTTTACCCAGGGTAGATTTGTGTTTTCATCTTTGATTCCACAGTATCTTATCACATGGTTGATGGATATTTGTTGAACTGAATTCAAACAAACTTCTCTCTTTTCCCATCTTTCTAGCACATTGGCATTTTCTAGTGCAAGGTCTGTGGGAATGCTTATTTCAATACAGATTCTTTGTTCTTCAGAGAGTCAAAATTTAGGATTACTGAGAATCTTCACCTTTAACAAGTGTCTCAGGGATTCTTAAGCTCAGTAAACCACTGACCTCATCTCTTCAGCATGTCCATGTTTGCCAACTTCTATATGTCTTAGATGTATGTCCCAGACTTTACCTATAGACTCTAGTTGTATGTTTCCTCTTGATCATCATTAATTTCCATTGCCTCTGGCTAATTCTGAGCCTTTCATCTCTTGGTTACAATCTTACAGTAGCATTATTTGGTAGACTCTTAGGTCCCCGTAATCCTTGCTTCTTAATATCCATCTTGTTTGTGGACAGGACTTGCGATTTCCTTCAGCCAGTAGAATACAGCAAAAGTGATGGGATGTATATGGTTACATTACACAGAGGAGTCTCTCTCTTCTGTTTGCTTTGAGGAGATAAGCAGCTGTGTTGGGAAATCCCATGTGTCAGAGAATTCTAGGCAGCCTCAGAAGCTGAGAATGGCCTCTAGGCAATAGCCATCAAGAAAATGCAGCCCTCAATTCTAAAATCATGAAGAATTGAATTCTGCCAACAACTTGGGTAAGCTTGGAAGCAGATTCTCTTACCCATGAAGTCTCAGTAATATCATATCCCTGCCAACACTTTGATTACAGTTTAGTTAGACCCTAAGTAGAGGACCCTTCTGAGCCTGGACTCCTGACCCACAAAAACGGAAATAATAAATGTGTACCAGTGCAAGCTGTTAGGTTGTGGTAATTTGTTCCATGGCAATAGAGATCAAATACATGTTCTAACTGGTGTTCTTAATTTCTTCTTCTTTTGTTTTCCTTCCTTTTTCTATCCATGCCAAAGACTTTCCTTCCTCCTACATGTGAAGACTCTGAATAACCAACTTCATATTATTTCTGATCCCAAAACCTTTCATACGCTCCTCTTTCCCTACAGAAGAAATTCCAGACTCGTCAGGGACTGGACTCTACCCTTCTTGTTCTCATTCCAGATGGCCTTTCCAGTTTTGTTTCCCACCAAGTATCTCCTTATCCCATGTCATAGAGTTAATTTATATGTGTGTTACACTTTAACATTTGAGGCCTTTGCTCAGATTCATCCCTCAACCTGGAATGCCTTATCCCTTATTCTCACCTTTCAATGTTTTAATACTACAACCATCTTAAATCCTTCTCTGTTCTTTCTATGTAGAATGAGTTGTCTTTCTGTGGGCCCTTGTGGACATTCCTCATATCTCAGGTTACCATTTGTTCAGTCTGCCATATTTTCTAGTTAGTCATTTGTGAGGCAAATTTATTTGCCTTTGAGAGCAGGGACTGTGTTGCCTTCATCCCTTCTGGAGAATAACATTCCACATGTTCTCTGATCTCAGTATACAGTTCCTGTGTGTTCTCTGGCTAATATTTGTTTAATTTATTAATCTAAGTTCCACAGAGATATTTTCAAATATCTTAAAAGCCCAAAAGCTCCCTAAAACTGAGAAAAGGAATAAAGAGGTATAAGGCCCAGACCTAAGAAAAGAACTGTTATGAACCAAACACTAGAAGGAACAGTTAATTCATTGTGATTTTCAAAAGCTTAGATTATTGCTTTGCCCAGGAATAATGAGGGTCCCCACTCTACCATAGTGGTAAACATACCACATAAATAAATTGCCCAAGCCTTTTGCACTCCAAGTCAAAAGTGATGCTAGGCCTATGTGGTTGAGTTTCTTTTCTCTCCTGTTTGAGAATAAAGTATTAACAGGGATTTTAAGGAAGCCATCATGGCATCTAGTATCATAATAGACAAAATATCAACCTAGGTCTTCATCAGTGTCAGTAGGGAGTATGATGGTTAATTGTATGTATCAACTTGACACATAAAGTTGTATCCACATAATAGTTTGGTTAAACATTATTCTGGATGGTATATCTGTGAGGATGTTTCTGGATGAGATTAATATTTCACTTGGTAGACTAAGTAAAGCAGATTGTCTTTCTCAGTGTGGCCTTACCTAATGTTGAAGGTCTGAATAGAACACAAGGCTGATTAAGGAAGAATTAGCTCTTTCTGCCTATCTTTAAGCTAGGACAATGATCTCCTACCATCACATTCATATTTGGACTGGAACTCTACCGTTGGCCCTCCTTGGTCTCTGGCTTGCTGATTTCTCAGCTTCCATAAATTCTGTGAGCCAATTCCTTATAATAAATCTCTTCTCTTAGAGTAGTAAACTGAATACTTGGTAACTAGTATGTATGTATGTCAATATCTATATTGTATAGTATGCATGTCTATATCATCTCCTGTAGGTTCTGGAGAACCTGTTTCTCTCGAGAACCTTGTAGTCAGGAAATATGTTTTAGAGTCGACAGAAAATGTTATTTTGATAAATCAATCTAATTCATTAGTTCTTAATAAACATCTGGTAGATTCAGAGTGATGAAATCCACTAAGTACTATGAGGACTATAAATATAAAGAATTTTTGAGACTTACAGTAAGTTTTTAAGCTTGCTCTTAAGCTGTCATGGGGCAGGGGATTTTAAGAGCCACAAGAGAGGCTTCAGTGGAAGGGAAGTTTGCTTTGGCCAGGCTTCTAAGATGGGTCGCACTAATTCAGGTTGAGTTTTCTATTATTGTCACTCAATTTTCCAACTACTGTCCTTGTCTTATTTATGTGGAAACGACCTTGAACTCCTCTGATTAGTATTGTAGGACACATTAAAATCATGAAAGCACTGTTCTTAATGAAGATTTAATAGTCATTCAATCAAATAACAGCATCAAAATAAATAGAACAAAAGCTATCAAGGAGAAATAGACCGAAGCACATTAGTACAAGTAGACTTTAATAACTTTTCCCCAGTCCATTGACAAATTAAGTAGACAAATGAGTAAGTAAAGATGTAGAAGACCTAGAAAACATAATTAACAAGGTAGACCTAATATAGCTACATCAATCTACCAGTGTACTGTTCTCTGAAAATAGAAAATACTTTTTTAACAAGTGCTATGGAACATTTATAAGAGTGGAATTCTGTTAGGTCCAAAAGAAGGATTCCAAAAATTTTCAAAACCACAGACAACATTGACAGAATCCAATGACATAAAAGATTAGTTATTAAACTAGAAAACAAAGATATTTTTACCACTTGCACACTGAAATGTCTTTATTAAACTGTTCTTAGGTTAAAAGTAAATTCAAAACTGGAATTGTAAAATTGTCATAGAGTTGTATAGAATTGTCATAGAATTGTAAAATATCTAGAAAATGAAGAATATGAAGATATTACATATCAAAACATGAGCAGTATAACTAAAACTAAATTTACCAAAAAAGGTGTGGTTTTAAATATTCATAGGAATAAAGAGGAAAGAAAGAGACATGGTAATAAAGAGGAAAGAACAAAAAGACATCTGTGAGATTAGAAGAGCACGATTGCTAAATACTCCTAAATAAAATAGAAGGAATTAAGAAATAAATTCAGAAATTCATAAAATCAAACACAGAACAATGACTAGTAAATTAAAGAACTGTCTTATAAGTAAACACATTCAAATAAACAGTTGACTAGCTTTATAAGAATATGGAGTAAAGAAAATACCATTTGCTAGCATTTCTTTGAGTGTAGGAGAAAGTTGTGCACAGACTGTTACTGCAGGTTCAGTTTCTAGGATCTGTATGCTGATACGGGTTCTTGTTTTGACTTGTAGCTCCTGGTAGCATCTTTCTGAATAGGCGTGTGCTAGTTGGCCCCATTTCCCCTTGGGAAAGAAGACGGTGGCTGCCCATGCCTCACAGGGATTGGATTGTGGGTCTCAGTCTCTGGAGGCATCATGAGCCATCTGTACTTTCCTACATGCCTTTTCTGCTTCTCTGCTGCTCTGGCATACATGCCACAGAATGAGAACGCCCTGGACTGGGGGTTGTGCTGCCCAAGTTCTAACCTGCGACTCTACTTTTTTGGTCTTGGGTGTTCTCAGGGCAGAATCTCAAGCCGTTGAGACCCACTTTCCTTTTCTGCAAAATGAAGGAGATTAGCTTTGATAATTTCTGAAATCACTTATAATACTTTGGGATTCAGTATCCTTTGATATTTGGTGTCTTGTTCTAAGTTCAGCAGTTATCAATTCCTCGGTTGCCCTGCAGTCTCCTCCTCCAACCTTGGGTAGTGTCAGAAAGCAGCTGGAGGACACCATGACCTCAGATTTCTTTGGAGACTGCTAATGCTGGCTCTAACAATTTTGTCAATGAATTTTTTCTGTGAATATTTGTATGAAAATTTTTTTCTGGGTTTTTTGTGCCTATTAAAGTGAGTTCTGTAGGAACCGATCCAAACTCTAAGTGTTCTTTTACAAACCATGAAATGAATTATCATTTTTCCTTTATTGAATCCTGCTTCATTCTGCCCACTTTTATCTGAGTTGAGAGTGCCAAAATTGACCAGAATGGCCATCCATTCCAGATTGTATTTCTGCCTAATCTAAAGGAAGGTATTAAATATATTATGTTTGGGGCTTTTTCAGAGTTAGTCCACAAGCAGGAGAGTTACTACCAAAAAATTAAAACAAAAACCCAACCTTCTTTCCTATACCCATAAAGAGGATAAATAATTCTTGGAGGAGGCAAATTCTGTAGACATTGACCTACAAAGGTAGCCGCTCTTTATGAGAACAGAATATGCAGCAACATGTAACAGCTCTTCCTCCCAGAACAGGTCTGCTTCCTTGAGTACTTATCAGACTGCCTGTGCTAAGCACCCTGCGTCTGTGTCCTGTTGTTATTACTGATGCTAATTGCTTTCTACTAAACATGGGTCAGAACCAGGAAAGAATACCAGCTCCGATCTACAAGGCAGTCCCTTTGTGAGTCCTTAATACATGAAAAGAGAGCAGAGCAAAGAAGGAGAACTCAGTTTGCGTTTGGAGAGTGAAATAGGAATAAAGGATAGAGAAGAATTCATACATAAGAAAAGAAATTATCAAATTCATTCAGACTTATATGCTGAAGCATTTTTTTGCTGCTCTTTCTGATTAGAGAGAGTGTTAGGAAGTGAGTGATGAGCCAGCAGACTTTGGGGTGAGGGTGTTGGGACTGCATTTTCTGTTGTTGGGTTTTTTTTTTTTTTAAACCATCCATGTGAGTGCTGTAACTTAGCTCCTTAGTGGGAGTGGGAGGGGATGGGGAGACTCTTCCAAATCAGTAGTGTCTGTGAGATTGTTGGTATCGATTTTTCCTCCTGAGTGACACAATTTAAGTAACTCTTGATAGGACTTTTCTTCTTCTTGATGACAATTGACTTCTGATTGCCTAGACATCTCATAGCATCTAGCAGGAACGACAGGGAACACTCAGAGTGCTCATCTGCAGGGGGACCTCAGAGTTTCCCCTGGTCCTTTCAGGTTTTTCCCACTAGGATGCCCCTAAACTGCTCCCACGAGGGTAGAGGTGACAACAAAAGGGAATTATGACAAAGGAGACAGGCTTGTCTATTGTGGACTCTTGCTCTGGTGAGTTTGGCAATTCTGATAATTCCTGGCATGTCTATATTAGTTTATCATCATTGTCATCATACCTTAGGGTGGACCTGCACAATTTCAAAGATACGTAGATAGAAAGCCAAAATATTTTTAATCACATGAATGGCTTGTAGCAGGTCACTAAATGTAAGAATGGCTAATCAATCTTATTTGATTCTGCCCATTTTCATCCAAGTTCAGAATTTTCATGTTTAATGAATAAACTTGAGAATTTCTGATTCACATGTCTAGGTATTATGGTAAGAGGAATTTATATGCACATTTCTGGACTCACAACTAACTGGGGAGAAGGAAACAGTCAAGGCACTGATTTCTCTCACATTCCTTGGTTAGAATCAAAAAGCAAAGATTGAACCATGAGGAATATTAGAGACCCTCTCTGCTTTAGTTTTTTGGACAAGACAATGAAGACAGTTACTTATCTCTACTTCCAGTGAGGACCTGAGGCAGCCTAAATTAAAACACATAAATGAGAGAGTTAAATTGTGGGTAAACAAAGAGAGCTCAGGAATCTACATGAAGAATAGAAAGTATTGTACTAGAATATAGTTAATGTAATTGAGCACCCAACTTGGCTCTGATGGAAAGTCAGTAGTAATAAGGATAATAGTAATGGTTGCCATTGTTTTATACCAAGTGGTTTTTATTTTATTTTATTTTATTTTTTAAAATACCTGTTTATTTTTTATTTATTTATTTATTTATTTATTTGTCAGAGACAGAGGGAGAGAGAGCGAGTGAGCACAGGCAGACAGAGAGGCAGGCAGAGGCAGAGGGAGAAGCAGGCTCCTCGCTGAGCAAGGAGCCCGATGTGGGACTCGATCCCAGAACCCTGGGATCACGACCTGAGCCGAAGGCAGCGGCCCAACCCACTGAGCCACTCAGGCGTCCCACCAAGTGGTTTTTAGACATTATTCTAGTTTTCACAACAACTTCATGAACAGCAACAAACCCAGAGTCTCAGAAAAGACAAGTAATTTGACAAGAGCTACAGACAGAGTAAGTGATGAAGCCAAAATTCAAATTCAGAACTGAGTTCAAAGCATATATTTTATGGTATAAACATGTCTTTGCAGGATACTAGTTTCTATGTGGGCCATAGGGCAAGTTATTGAGATCTAACAGTCCTAGTCAAGGGCCAATGTTAGGAAGAATTACCCAGTCTTACAGCTGTTCACTAGTGTGATTGCACATATGTAAGAAGAGGCTTTCTTGGGGCTTACTGCTTCAGTTTCTGGGAAGAGAGTCTAACTCTAAAGGCCTTTGAGAAATTATCTTCCAGAGTCCATATTTTCATTGTAAGAATTGTTGAAAAGAACCACCAAAATATAGCCTGTGTTTTATTGGCTCTACAAAGGATGCTTTACTTGCTCTGTGGTGAGATAGGAAGAAAGGCTCACAGCTTGACACCCACACAACGATCTGGACAAGAGAAAGCTAATTGTGGCCTTCACCTGATACCACTATCCAGACAGCATAGCCGACTACAGCCCAACATACCAGAAACTAGGATTATGGTTAATTGGGGGCTTTTGGTGGCAATGCTTTTTTTGGTTGTTGTTGGACAAAAATATACATAAATGGTAAGTATGTTTGCAGCCATAAGAGTCTCTGTTCTGTAATAACCATGTTAATGTTCTCATAAAAAGATATGGGGCAAGAGCAAAGTGACAGAAAGGCTGATTAGCATTTTATGACAGAATTAAGCTGCATGACAAATAACTCACTGGTTTTATAGCCCAACAAATTCTACTTTCAAATGCCGGAGGTGCTAGGATGTTTTTGTTCATTTATTTGTTTTTTATATTTAACCGTGAAGGTGTCCAGAGCAATTTGTAGAAAAATGGAATGCAATTGTATTAGTAGTAAATATGATTAGTGCTAATACTTATTAATAATCCATTTGCTCCAAAATCTCTGTAAAACTTACTGTATTTAGTCACAGGATTTTTCAGCATACAGTGGTTTAGAAGTGGAAGAAAATGTTCAGACCACTACTCATCAGTGTCCTAATTCATACGATGCGTTTTACAAAACTGAACACTTCCTCCATATGTTCTCCCCAACTTTGGGGAAATCTCTGTTTGAGATTATGAAGCTGCTATGCTGTGAGTGTTAAGGGGGAAACAACTCTCACTTTTTTCAACGTAACGAGTTCTAGATTAAGAACTCTCTCTACACTTGCAGTTTTGTTACAGGTAGAGAATGGCAAGGGGTAGAAAGAGGCAAGGGAGACACACCTTGCTTAATTCAGCAAGGGAAATGTGTATTAAATAAAGGATTAGGTCTTGTTCCCGAGAAAGAATTCAGCAGCTGTTTTTCTCATCTGCAGATAATGGAATCACTCCATGTTTCCTTAATTTCTGGTGGTAGATGAGGATATTGGCTCTCATTTATTTCACTAAGAGTATAATATTAAGATATCTAAATTACTGATATTAAAAAAGAGTAAAAAAAACCCCTTGCCCATAATTTTACCCTCCTAATAAAACACTGATGACATACTGTATCATATATTTATTTATTTATTTTTAAAGATTTTATTTATTTATTTGACAGAGAGAGATCACAAGTAGGCAGAGAGGCAGGCAGAGAGAGAGGGGGAAGCAGGCTCCCTGCTGAACAGAGAGCCTGATGCGGGACTCGATCCCAGGACCCTGAGATCGTGACCTGAGCCGAAGGCAGCGGCTTAACCCACTAAGCCACCCAGGCGCCCCTGTATCATATATTTAAATACAAACAGTGTAAGAATTTACCTCTTCTTTGTAATCAGCCACCATATTAGATAATAGGTGGGGTGGTCTACCTTACCATGCTTGGTAGCTGGGGATGCAAGAAGATGATCCAGTGTCTGCCCTTTAAGAATTTCAGTCCATTTGGGAAGCCAAGATGATTGAATGAAACAATTAATAAGCAATGCAGGGTTATATAATAAAGTGATATAGGATATGGATAAAAATTATGCAGTTATTGTGGTCTTAATTGCAAATGTAATTTAGATATATAACACTTTATACAGTCTAACTGCTAACAAATACCTATTGGATTGAGTTAGGGGATGTTAGTTCTGGTTGCCACTTGTGCGACTATGTATAATGAGTGAAATGAATGAATGAAAAATGGAATACATGAATATTAAAAAATATTAAAAAATAAATAAATAAAAAATAGAAAAGCAAAAGAAAAACACAGGTGTATATACCAAAAAAGTTCAAGTTAAAAAGTTATTATAGAGTTTGTCGTACTAACATCTCATTGTGAATGGTAAATAGGTTAAAAACTACAAAAAAATTGAAAAAACAAGAATAGTGTGAACAAATTAAATATAAAAGTTCTATCTGTGAAGTAGTGATATTTGTCCTCTTGTATTCTTTTTGTTTGTTTGTTTGTTTTTAAATTTTTTCAATTTATTTATTTTCAGAAAAACAGTATTCATTATTTTTTCACCATACCCAGTGCTCCATGCAATCCGTGCCCTCTATAATACCCACCACCTGGTACCCCAACCTCCCACACCCCCGCCACTTCAAACCCCTCAGATTGTTTTTCTGAGTCCATAGTCTCTCATGATTCCCCTCCCCTTCCAATTTACCCCAACTCCCTTCTCCTCTCTAACACCCCTTGTCCTCCATGCTATTTGTTATGCTCCACAAATAAGTGAAACCATATGATAACTGACTCTCTCTGCTTGACTTATTTCACTCAGCATAATCTCTTCCAGTCCCGTCCATGTTGCTACAAAAGTTGGGTATTCATCCTTTCTGACGGAGGCATAATACTCCATAGTGTATGTTTGTTTGTTTTTTGATTTTTCAGGCAGTCTTGCTAGAGTTGAGTCCTCCTGCCCCCTATCAAGGGGCTGGGCTCTGAGGAAACTGGTTTTTCAGGCTTTTGCTCTCTGGAGGGTTTTGTTTTGTATTGTTTTTTCCCTCTCCTTGGAGGCCTTAGCCGTTCTTTGGAGGTTTACAGGAAAGGAAACTGCACCCAGACCTCAGTCTCAGAGAGAACCCTCAGTCTGTTAACAAAGATATCAAGATACATCCAGGAAGAATCAAAATAAACTTCCTCGCCCACACTGAGAATTTATTACAACTCTCCCATCTTTTCTTCTGTCAGTGTTTCTGTGTATTTGTTTTTGTTCTGGTAGTATATAAATCTTGTACTTGGGGTTCATTTTGGCTGTTTTTTATTTTTATTTTTTCTTGTCATTTACTTTGTCAGTCTTTTTGTTTGTCTGTTTTTGTTTGTATACTTTATAACTCTTACCTTTGGGGCCCATTTGGGCTGGGCCTTCTCTTTTCTTTTTTCTTTTTTCTTTCTTCCCCCCCCCTCTCTTTTTTTCTTTTTTCTTTCTTTTTGGTGGGGACTCCCGATTGCTCAGAAGCATTCCAGAGTGACCTTGCAGCACGACGGTTGATACATTCAGCTACATATCCCTTCAACCATCTCTCACCAAAATGACTAGGAGGTGGAATTCCCAACAGAGGAAAAAATTCAGAGACTGTGCCCTCTCCATCAGAGCTTGTGGATATGGACATAAACAATATGCCGTAAAGGGAATTCAGGCTAACAATTATCCAGGCAATGGCTAGGTTGGAGAAAACCGATAATGACAAAATGGCATTGATTAGGACAGAAGTGAAAGCCACCAGGGAGGATGTTAACAGCACTCTCAATGAGTTCCAATCTAATCTAAATTCTCTAACAGCTAGGGTAACTGAGGCAGAAGATAGAATTAGTGATCTAGAGGACAAACTGATAGAAAGGATCAGGAGGAAGCCTGGAACAAACAGCTTAGAAGCCATGAAAACAGAATTAGGGAAATAAATGACGCCATGAAACATTCCAACGTCAGAATTATTGGAATCCCTGAGGGGCAGGAGAAAGAAAGAAGACTAGAGGATATAGTTGAACAAATTCTCCATGAAAATTTTCCCAGTCTGGCAAATGGAACTAGCGTTCATGTCCTAGAGGCAAAAAGGTCTGCCCCCAAGATCGTATAATCTAGAAAGCCCTTGAGACAGCTGAATGTGAAAATGATGAATCATAATTTTAGAAGCTCTTGAAAGCAGCTAGGGGGAAGAGATTCCTTACATACAGAGGAAAGCCCATCAGAATAAAGTCAGACCTAGCCACAGAAACCTGGAAAGCCAGAAAGGGCTGGCAAGATGTATTCAGGGCACTAAATGGGAAGAACATGCAGCCAAGAATACTTTATCCAGCAAGACTGACATTCAAAATGGATGGAGAGATAAAGAGCTTCCAAGACCGGCAAGATTTAAAAGAGTTTGTGACCACCAAGCCAGCACTACAAGAAATATTAAGGGGGATTCTATAAAAGAGGAAAAAACTGAAGACAAATATTGAACAGAAATTTATGGAGACAATCTATAGAAACAAAGACTTCACAGGTAACATGATATCAATAAAAACATATCTTTTAATAATCACCCTCAATGTGAATGGCCTAAATGCACCCATAAAATAGCACAGGGTTGTAGATTGGATAAAACGACAGGACCTATCCATATGTTGTCTACAAGAGACCCATTTTGAGCCTAAGGATACATCCAGACTGAAAGTGAAGGGTTGGAGGAGCATCTTTCATGCCAGTGGGCCTCAAAAGAAGGCTGAGGTAGTGATTCTCATATCAGATAAATTAGATTTTAAACTAAAGACTATAGTCAGAGATACAGAAGGACACTAAATCATTCTTAAAGGGTCTATCCACCAAGAAGATCTAACAATTATAAATATTTATGCTCCCAATATGGGAGCAGCCAACTACATAAGACAACTGTTAATCAAAATAAAGAGTCATATTGATATGAATACATTAATAGAAGGGGATCTTAACATGCCACTCTCAGTAATAGACAGATCATCCAAGCAGAAAATCAATAAAGAAGAGCGTTGAATGACACATTGGGCCAGGTGGACCTCATAGATATATACTGAACATTCCACCCTAAAATAACAGAATACACATTCTTCTCGAGTGCACATGGAACCTTCTCCAGAAAAAAACCACATACTGGGTCACAAATCAGGGCTCAATTGATACCAAAAGACCGAGATTATTCCCTGCATATTCTCAGATCACAGTGCTTTGAAACTGGAGCTCAACTACAAGGAAAAGTTTGGAAGGAATTCAAACACCTGGAAGCAAAAGACCACCTTGCTTAAGAATGCTTGGATCAACCACTAAATCAAAGAAAAACTTAAACAATTCATGGAAATCAATGAGCATGAAGACACTTCAGTCAAAAACCTATGGGATACAGCGAAACAGTCCTAAGGGGGAAATGCATAACCATCCAAGCCTCCCTCAAAAAAATTGAAAAATCCAGAATATACTAGCTGTCTTTACACCTTAAAGAACTGGAGAATCAACAACAAATTAAGCCAACTCCACACACAAGAAGGGGAATAATGAAGATTAGAGCAGAGATCAATGAGATAGAAACTAGTGATACAGTAGAACACATCAATGAAACTAGAAGCTGGTTTTTTGAAAGAATCAATAAGATCGATAATCTATTGGCCAAACTAATCCAAAAGAAAAGAAAGAAGACCCAAATTAATAAAATTATAAATGAAAAGGGAGAGATCACAACTAACACCAAGGAAATAGAAACAATCATCAGAAATTATTATCAACAGTTACATGCCAATAAGTTAAGCAACCTACATGAAATGGTTATATTCCTGGAAACCTGTAAAATTCCAAAACTGAATCAGGAAGAAATTGACAACCTGAACAGACCAATATCTAGTAACGAGATTTAAGCAGAGATCAAAAACCTCCCAAAAAACAAGAGCCCAGGACCTGACGGATTCCCTGGGGAATTCTGCCAAACATAAGAAGAAAGAAACCTGAGAAGAAGAAAGAAATCTGAGCCCAGGAGCATACTAGGATGAGGAAGAAGCTTTTAATTTTAAGGAATAATAACAGAGACTGTCCCACAGGCTGGCAGTGTGGTAGCCATCTTCACATGCTACATCACATGGACTTGTTTTTCCTTACAAGGGTGGGACAGACAGATTCTTTCCTGTTTTCTTACTTCCATGAGTAAAAGCAGGCCTCTGAATGGTGGTTGTTTGTGGCTGAGGGTGTAGTTCATATCTGGGGCATGAAGATTTCTCAGCCCTTACTTCAGGGCTCTTTCTTACCAAACCGCTCTCCAAATCTCTCTAACATAGTGACTTTTCTGTAATACATTATCTCTCACCTTGCCACTTTTCTGCATGAGAACTTTAATAGCTATCTCTGTTAAGACTTAATATTTTAAGATCTCCTACCATATGGCTTCAATTTAGTTTTTCAACTGTCTTGGCCTCTTCTACCATGTAAGCATGCCCTCTGAATTCTGGCCAGATTATGGCCCTTAGTATTCTCAAATAAGCGTTGTCTTTTTCACTACTGAGCCTTCATTCATGCCAACCCTCTTTCCTGGAATGCCTTTTCCCTTTTAGAATCTTACCAGGATTCGGTCCAATCTCCATTTTCTTTTGTATACCTCTTCAGAATGCTTCAATCACATATAGCTTTTCTGCCCTTAAAATGTATGCAGCCAGTTTCCCTGCCCCCCCCCAACTTTGGAATTTATTATTTCTACCTTATATTTCTCTTATTTCAACATTTGTCTGGACTGTGGGATTGTGGCTTCATTGGGGAAAAATCTTCTGTCTTTGGTACCCCACATAGCACCTGATACACGATGAGCTCTTCTTCCATGTCTATTGAGGTCTTAATCCAGGCTGGGGAAGTGGGTATTCAGTAAGAAAAAGAAAAGATGATCATATGAAAGCAAGTGCTTTGACTTGGGATTCTCTTTTTGGGGGGGAATTATTTATTTTTGTAATGATACATTTAATACCTGCCCTCACCCAAATACAAATCTTTGCCTATAAAATGTAAAGCAGTGTAGGGAAAAATGAATTTACTTATTTATTTTTCACAATCACTAAACATGTGCAATCAATACAAGCCTCTCTTTGATTATTAATTCTTCATTTGGAGGGACTCATTTAAACTGCCCAAGCAATTGTGTCAAAACCCATGTGCCTGATTCAAGCAAATTGCTGTAAAGCAAGGGGTTCCAAAGAATAAAAATGTACCTTGTTTCTTCTTCCTTCCCTTCCTTCTCCAGGGAGTATGCCTTCATTTTTCTTCTGGCATAAATAAGGTGACTTTCTTTTTTTTTTAATTTTTTCTATTTATTTATTTTCAGAAAAACAGTATTCATTATTTTTTCACCACACCCAGTGCTCCATGCAATCCGTGCCCTCTATAATACCCACCACCTGGTACCCCAACCTCCCACCCCCTGCCACTTCAAACCCCTCAGATTGTTTTTCTGAGTCCATAGTCTCTCATGATTCCCCTCCCCTTCCAATTTACCCCAACTCCCTTCTCCTCTCTAACACCCCTTGTCCTCCATGCTATTTGTTATGCTCCACAAATAAGTGAAACCATATGATAACTGACTCTCTCTGCTTGACTTATTTCACTCAGCATAATCTCTTCCAGTCCCGTCCATGTTGCTACAAAAGTTGGGTATTCATCCTTTCTGATGGAGGCATAATGACTTTCTTAAAATTAATTTTGTAATTCTTATTTTAAAAACTTCTTTTATTCATCTTTGTGGCTCTTCTTTTTGGTTCCCATGTTGTGCTCTCAGGTGCCGTAACCCTTCTGATGTAATCGTCTCTGCGTGCTTCTTCTTCTTCATGGGTTCATATTTTACTTCTGCCAAAGTACTAGCCCTGTGGCGCTCCACTACCTTGTCTCTCTCTGCTGCATTTCTTCATCTCTAAGATGGGAATGATGATAATTGGGATGTGGCTGGAAGAGTACATGAATAGTACCTGCTGTGTAATAAATAATAACTCTGTTAACTCTTATTTGTTGTTGAGCTTAGAGCTGACCTAGTCCTTCAGAGCTGTTTAAATTCAAGTGCACGTGGCTATTCCTTGGTCCAGCAGTGACCCATGATGTTTTCTAGACCGTCCCCTTCATCCTACACAGAGCCACTTCTTTTCCAGCTTGAATCTGTGCAAATTTTTTTCCCTCTTTCTATTCCCAGATGTACCACTATCCCTTTATTCGTACAGAGACTTCATTAGGCTCTGATGGGTACCTCCCTTCATTGTCTTAGATTGAGAATAGTAATGGCTAATATCCCATGTTGCACTTTGGGCAGAGGCTGAGAGGAAAATTTCCACTATAAATGGCACTGTGCTATTGGTTAGAGGCGTAGTGAAACTTTTTACCTTTCCCTATAGCATTCAGGGAGAAGAGGCAGGGCCTTGGTGGAGGAGCATTTTGATTTGAAAGAGCAAATCTAACAACAGCAGAGAGACTGAGGGAAGTGCTGTTAGGCTGCCTTCCAAACACACCATACTGTTGATTCTAACAGTAAAGGGGCTCTCTTTCTAATCACTTGGTTTATATTTCTCAGTCCTCTTGACAAAGGCAGTGGAGATGAAGGCTGCTGCTACAGATGCAGCTTGTGTGCCGGAGTTAGCCAACTCCTGAGATTAAAAGTAAATTAGAAAAAAAAATGTATGTGATTTGTGCTTCTTGGGAAGCTTTTCAATCCTGTCAGGAGGTAAAAATAGTGAAGTTAATGTATGCTCTTTCCTTTGATTCCAGTCAGGATTGAAATCAAACTGGATTGGAAACTCTTCTATCTTTGGACCCAAGACAGAGCTGGGCCCACAGTGGGTGTTAGTTGACTCTGAGTCACCTGTCGACCCATTAGCAGTTCAGCTCAGCCTATTCAGAGCAACATTTCATCCTCTTGTTTATTACCAGTTCCCAAGCTGCTACAAGTGCAGTGTGCAACATTTTGGGTACAGTTTAATCAGTTTCTTAAAGATAAAGGAACATCTGTTTTTTTCTGGGTTGTGTTCCCTTTTCTTATGTAAATAAACAAACAAACAAACAAACAAACAGCAATGGCCCTTTTTGTTGGGGTAGTACATTGAGATTTCATATCTCTCTCTTGTTTATCACCAACATTCATTCTTATCTGTCACTCTCTCATCCCTTCTAGCCTCCTTTTCATTCCCAATGACTTTCTGTCATTTGGAATAATTCTTCCTAAAATGAGGATATTCGAGTTTATATACAGTTGGCATTTTTTTAAAGTTTAATCTCTTCTTTATATATTTAAATCCTTAGGGCTTTGTTTTCCATTTCTAAGTTTTCATCATGTGCACTGTTCTCCCGTTCCGTGTCATCAGCATCACTGGCTAATGCCTTTCTGTTCCCAGATCATGCAACTAACTACCTGTGAGCACACTCAGAGACTCTGAGAAAGCACTTGGCAAGTACTTAGTAATTTGTTAAGTAATAAGCTGAAGCCTTGATTAGATTGTTTTCTCGGGGGGGATGGCAAATTTTCCCATGCAAACTGTAAGAGGGTGGCATTCCAAGGATGGCCAAATCTGCCTTCGTCCATTAAAATTTGTAGTATTACTCATTCTCTTTTCCAAAGCCCTGGCACCTGCTCCTGTGTTCTGGGGTTAGGAAAAGTGAAGAATGAGTGGAAGCTAGGTGGAAAGGAAGGAGGTTGGGGATGAGTCAAGGGTTGATCCTAAAGAGATGAGAGTTAACCCTTTCAAACTAAAAAAGCCTTCAGATTGAACAGAATGAACATCTGTTCATTCACACTGGGCTTATCTGCTTGGCAGGGTAGAAAAGGACTGGCTTTTGGAGTAAAACTGCTTGGGTTTTTATTTCAGTCTAGGAATCTGGGAGCTGTATGATCTGGAAAATAATTTAGACTTGTCTTTCCTCCCTCCTTTCCTTTTTCTCCTCATCTTTCTTTTCTTCGCTTCTCTCCTCATCATTTCCTACTTTTTGGGAGGTGTTGTGGGGATCTAGTTCTTTCACAAGCATACTCTTTCCGAACTATAGCATGTATGTTTTTTCTACCCTGAGGCAATCAGGTTTTATTTCCATTTTGTGTATGAGGAAGCTGAGATCCAGGAAAGTTAAATATCTTGGCCAAATTCCCTAATCAAATAAGTGGTTGAAGGTGGTTCTGTTATTTTATTTTATTTTTTAAGTAAACTCTAAACCCTGAAGTGAGGCTTAAGCTCATGATCCCAAGATCCTGAGTCGCATGCGCTACACACTGAGCCAGCCAGATGCTCCAGGATGGTTCTTTAAACCCAGTAAAATACATATATATACACCATACCATATGGCTTATATTAATCAGAGACTAGGTTGGGTTATATTGCAGTAACAAAAAACCCCTAATATCAGTGGCTTTTATCAGTGTAAGTTTTCTATTTCTCACCCATGCTACCTTACCCAGGAGTGGGCTTGGGATTGTTTTTTGTCTTTATTTCTTGACCCAGGCTGATGGACCCAGGCTGATTGAGACATATCTATCTGGACCATTGCTAATTTTATTGCAGAAGGAAAAGAAGTCACGGAAAGGTACATGTTGGCCTTCAAGTCTCTCCTGGGAAATACCATACATCACTTCTGCCCGTTTCATGGCAAAAGCCATACACATGACCAAGTCTGACATCAACAGGGTTGAGAAAGTATAATTCTTGTCAGAGATGAGCAACACATTTCCAGGAATAATATATCTACCAACTTGCTTTTGAAAGTGGTTCTATAAACCCGTTGGTCAGTATCACCGGGGATGTCGTACAAATGCATGTTCTTAGACTTTGCCCCAAAACTTATAATGAGTATCTAGATTTTAACAAAATCTTCAGTCATTCATATGCCATTAGAGTTTGAGAAACACTAGTCAAACACGCTACTCAAATGTTACTATTTTCTTAAATGTTTTTATTTTTTAAAAGGTTTTTTAAAAAATAAAAGTTGTATATATTTATATCATACATATTTTCTAAATTTATGAGATATTTCAACCATAAGTAAAAGTACAAAGACTGATGCAGTGAAATCTATGGACACACCACCTACATTGTCTAATTTTAACATTTTGTATTTTTGCTTCATATGTTTTAAAAAAAAAAAAGCATAATGAGTTCAGTTTTAGTACAATGTGTGTATTTCCTCTTCTCCTGAACCTTTCATTGTCATCTTTTCTGCAAATTTTTATACTTCATATCCATGAATCTATAAGAATTTATTTATTCTTTATAAAGATTTTATTTATTTAATCGAGAGACAGAGTGCACAAGCAGAGGGGAGAGGGAGAAATGGGCTCCCTGATGAGCAGGGAACCTGACATGGGGCTCGATTCTAGGACCCTGGGATCATGACCTCAGCTGAAGGCAGATGCTTAACCCACTGAGCCACCCAGGTGCCCCAAGAATTTATATTTTTAATCTTTATAAGGATAATATCAAGTAGCGTAATATCCGACTGCAACTTACCCTTGTTGCTCAACATTGTTTCTGAAATTTATCTTTATGAACATAGTTGTAATTCATTCATTCATTCACTCATTTATTCATATGTTCATGTTACTGGTTGCATAGCATTCCGTTTACCTTGATTTAGATTTTAAGGTGGCGCTTTTTTTTTAAGGCGATGATTTTGATGATGTACATTTGCTGCTTATAGTTTTTTTTAATCATTACAAAGTTTGGCTATAATAAGTATTTCTCAATATAAATTCATGTATACTTTTGTAATAGTTCCTCTAGGATGTTCATCTAGGAGTAGGGTTGTAAGGTAAAGATACAGACATTTTTAACCATACTGGATTTTGCCAAATATCTTTCCAAAGTGGTTATAACAGTTTTTCAGTTACCAACTATGTAGTCAGAAATGTTAGGGTGGCAGTTTTGAAATGGGACACTATTATTGTTTTAACTTTCAATTCCCTAAGTAGTGATAAGGTTGAACATTTATTCATGTGCTAATATGTCTTCTGGCTTGGCTTTCTATGAATTTTCTGTTCATATAAACAGCATGTTACCAAACATTTTTAATTGTAATCTGTCAATCTTTTAACTAACATATGTAATGTACATTTGCTGTGACTAATACAATAATTGATTTTATTTCCCCATCTTATTTTATGCTTTCTCTTGACTCTGCTTGTCCCGTTTTTCCCCTTTTTTACTGCCTTGTATTGATTGTTATTTTTTATACATTTTTCCTCTTCTACTGTTTGAAATTCATGCTTTCACATTTCATTTTTTAAAGGTCATGCTTAATATTTTAAAATGCATGTTTGGCTTAGCAAAGTCTCTATTCTTCTCCCAAGCAACAAAGAATCTTAGAATATAGTTGTCCTCTCTCTTTTTGAGCATTTATTGTTCAGTTTTAAGATTTGTCTGATTTTATATTCACCAATTATTATTATTATTGATTTTATAATTAATGCTTATTTAGATTAACCACATTTAAATAATTTATTTGGTCATCATTCCTTCATGTAGGTTAGCCCTTCCTTTTGGGTTGAGAAACCCTTCTAAAGTACATTTTTCACTAGTTCTTTGAGCAAGTATTTGTTAGTAGAAATCTTTGTGACCTAGTGTGCCAGAAGTGGTCTTTATTTCACTCTGACTCATGATATCATGGTCTAGATTGATAAAGAACTGAAAGTTGGGATTATTTTCTCTCAGTACTTCAAAGCTATTATTCCTGTGTCTTTTTGTTTCTATTGTTGCTGTTGAGAAACATATTGTTAGTCTTATTGTTCCTTTGTGGACGACCTGGCTTTTCTCTCTGGATGTCTTTAACATCTCTTCTTTGCTCTCATGGAGCTTCACAATGGGTATCTAGGCAGGAATTTATTTGTACTTATTCTACTAATAAATAATTGTACATTCTGAAGTATGTCTTTCTTTACTACTCAGAAATCTTCTGCTGTTACCTTTTCAGCTAATGTGCTTCCCATTTCTCTCTGTTTTCTCTTTCTGGAACTCCCCTTAGACATATGTTGGGCCTTCTTATTTTGTCATCCATATTCCTCAACACTAGTTTATACTTTTTAATCACTTTGGTTCTCTGAACGTAATTCTTGGTAATTCCCTCACAAATACTTTCATGTTCATTATTCTTTCTTCAGATCTATCTATTCTGCTTAACCTGTTCACTGAGTTTAAATTAGCCATTTAAAATATTTATTTTGCAATTTCCCTAATAGTTCCATCATTCAAAGATCTTAGGAGTCTAATCCTGCTGTATGTTTTATATGCTGACTCTGGTTTAGTGGGGAGATTTTCTTTACTTGTTTTTACTATTTTGTAGTTTGTATTATTATACATTTTGTTGCATAAGCTAATCCAGCAGTACATTTTCTATTGGAATCCTGTATGGCCTGATTTGAAACCATGTCCTTTTTTTTCATTTTACCTCCCAGGTGTTCTAGGGGCATTAATAGGCCAGAAACCATTTTATGGTTTCCTAGAGCCTGTGAGTGACAAATTCAAACTCAGCACACTCACAGAGACACATAACTGGTTATAAGTTATTAGGGTAAACTTTAATTTATTTCTATCAGTGTCCAGGCCCCAGCAGAAAAAGCTTTCTTGTTATTTCGCTGTGCCAGTGAATAGGTTTTGTTTTGTTTTAGTTCACCCTTTTACTGAATTTATAGCCCATTGAGGTTTCTATTGAGGTTTTATGTGAAGTGACTTAATTCCAACTCTATAGCTTACTTTATCTCTTGGCCCTGTCTGGGCATGAAATCCAAGGGACTGGGTTACAGAAACCGGGAATCCTAACCACCTCCCAGACTGCTGCAGCTGCAGCTCACATACTTGCTTCTGTGCATTCAGATCCCTTTTTTAATTGTCCTTGGAACTGTCACCTGGTTTGTGACATGCTCAGCTCTTTAACAGATGTTTGCACTATTTTAGCCCATATTTCTATGTGATTTTTGGTCAGGAGATTTGTTTGGTTTTCTGGTTCCCCAAACAGAACTCCCACTTAACTTTTTTAAGGTACTCTTGTTTATTTTTAAAAAGTCAATAATACTACATACTTTGCAGCTTTTTAAAGGATTGGATATAATATATGCAAAGTATCTCTCTGTCTGGCAATGTCTTGCACATAGTAGATATTTGACAAAATGGTTGTTACTATTTTTATTATTCGTTAACACATGAATAAAACATGAAAAAATAAGCCATGAGAAAATGTTTTGGATTATTTATCATCATTAAGAAAGTACTTCTGGGAATATTCCATGGAGTAATAACTTGGATTGGTGCCCAACTCATGATTAGATTTTTAAGAAATTTGTTGATGGCCTACTGTGGGGTTAGGACTCTGTTATATTCTGTAGGTTTCTCAGTTCTTAGGATAAGATAGATTACCACCTTTAAACCATGTGCTGCTTTTTTTGAGAAGATTCATATAGTTCGTTTTATTTATTCATTTATTTTTATTTTTATTTTTTTTTAAAGATTTTAGTTATTTATTTGACAGAGAGAGATCACAAGTAGGCAGAGAGGCAGGCAGAAAGAGAGAGAGAGGGAAGCAGGCTCCCTGCTGAGCAGAGAGCCCCATGCGGGACTCGATCCCAGGACCCTGAGATCATGACCTGAGCCGAAGGCAGCGGCTTAACCCACTGAGCCACCCAGGCGCCCTATTCATTTATTTTTAAAATATTTATTTATTTACTTGACATACAGAGATCACAAGTAGGCAGAGAGGCAGGCAGATAGAGAGAGAGAGGAAGAAGCAGGCTCCTTGCTGAGTAGAGAGCCCAATGCGGGGCTTGATCCCAGGACCCTGGGATCGTGACCTGAGTTGAAGGCAGAGGCTTTAACCCACTGAGCCACCCAGGTGCCCCAAGAAGATTCATATAGTTTAAATGGAATAAAAAAGCCAGTATTATGGATACCACAGGGATTAACTCTACTATGTCTTTATTCTTTCATCACTTATCTTTCTGACTGTGGTGTTCTCTCTTACCTCCTTTGCACTTCCTTTTGTTAGTTCAGTAAAGAACATTGCCTGTTGATATGTGTACCACATACATACTGTTAAGGGCAATGAGAGGGGTTACAGATGTAGTTTAAGAATATGCTTTCATCTTCAGATATCTCAGGGTATCTCATTTGGAAAGATAAGGTATCTAATATTATAAATAAGAACAATAAAAAAAGGTCTATGTAATTAAGTATCAAGATTCGCCAGAGGAGTTCCAAGAAGGGAAAATGGGAGTCTAGCTTTGTCAGTAGGGCATGAATGAATTATTCTGGTAGGAGAGGAAGAGTGAGATTATGCAGCCCAAGGAAACAGCCTGGGTGGAGGCAAGAGATAGGCATTATGATGTCAGAAGAAGAAGCTTACTACCTGGTGATAGACTATTCAAGATGAAGTTCTGGCAGTGTGACCTTTTATGTCATAATCTCCTATCTGGAAAGATTATCCTCTTAGTCTTGAGGAATGTTTTGGGACATACTCAAGGCATTGGGTAATATATCAGTTAAAATAAGTGAAAGAAAACCCAATTCAAATTAGCTTAAGAAAAAAACCAAACATGTTGGTTTACTTAAATGAAAAGTTAAGTAAACTGAAAAGATGGAGCATTTCCCTTCATATTTGGTTTGACTCAGAGGCTCATAAAGTGCCATAGTTGGTTTAAATATGATAGCTGTTAGAGATACCAGGCTCCATCTTGTGAGGTTCAGATCTTGTGGAAAAAGAGATCACTTCTTTCTTTCAGCAGACCCAACCAAATATATTTGTACCTCATTAATCCTGAGTGGGATATTATCATAAGGACATGTAATAAAATACCTAGAAATAAGCCAAGGAGGAGAAAAACCTGTACTCCGAAAACTACAAAATACTGATGAAAGAAATCGAAGATTACACAAATGGAAAGATATTCTATGCTCATGGATTGGAAGAATCAATATTGTTAAAATGTTTATACTATCCAAAGCAGTCTACAGATTCAATACAGTCCCTATCAAAATACCAACAGCATCCTTTATGGAACTAAAACAAATAAAACTAAAATTTGTATGGAACCATAAAAGACCCTGAATAGCCAAAGCAAACTTGAGAAGAACAAGCCTGGTTATAACACAATCCTAGATTGCAAGATATGCTACAAAGTTGTAGTAATCAAAACAGTATGATAGTGGCACAAAAGCAGATGCATAGCTCAATGGAACGGAATAGAGAGCTTAGAAATAAATCCTTGCACATATGGCCAATACACCCGCAACAAAGGAGGCAAGAATATGCAATAGGGAAAAGATAGTCTCTTCAAATGCTGCTAGGAAAACTGGACAGCCCCATGCAAAATAATGAAACTGGATTACTTTCTTACACCATACATAAAAATAAACTCAAAATGGAATAAAGACCTAAATCTGAGACCTAGAACCATAAAACTCCTAGAGGAAAACATGGCAATTTCTTTGACATCAGCTAAAGAAACATTTTTCTAGGTATGTCTCCTCAAAAAGGAAAATAGAAGCAAAATAAAAATATTAGGACTTTATATCAAAACAGAATTTCTTTGCTAGGCAAGGAAACCATCAGCAAAACCACAAGTCATCCTACTGGATGGGAGAATGTATTTGCAAATGATATATGTGACAAGAAGTTAATATCAAAAATATATAAAGAACCTCTATGACTCAACACCAAAAAAAAAACACAACAACAAATAATTTGATTAAGAAATGAGGGGAGTGAAGTGGTGGAGGGGTGGGAGGTTGGGGTACCAGGTGGTGGGTATTATAGAGGGCACGGCTTGCATGGAGCACTGGGTGTGGTGAAAAAATAATGAATACTGTTTTTCTGAAAATAAATAAATTGGAAAAAAAATTAAAAAAAAAAAAAAAAGAAATGAGCAGAGGACCACAATGGACATTTTTTCAAAGAAGACAAACAAATGGCCACCAGACACATGAAAAGATGCTCAACATCACTCATCATTCAAATCAAAACCGAAATGAGATACCACCTTACATGTGTCAGAATGGCTAAAATTAAAAAAAAAAAAAAGACAAAATATAACAAGCGTTGGTGAGGTTATGGAGCAAAAGGAACCTTCCTGCACTGTTGGTAGGACTGAAAATTGTTGTAGCCACTGTGGAAAACACTATGAAGGTTCTTTAAAAAAATTAAAAATAGAAATACCATATGATCCAGTAATTCCACTATTGGGTATTTCCCAAAGAAAAGGAAAGCACTAATTCAAAAAGATATATGCACTCTGGTTTTATTGCAGCATTATTTACGATAGCTAACATATGGAAACAACCCAGGTGTCCATCAGTAGATGAATGGGTAAAAGAAAATATATGTATATTTGCAGTAACACGGGTGGACCTAGAGAGTATAATGCTAAGTAAAAAAAATCAGACAGAGAAAGTCAAATACCATATGATTTCATTCATATGTGGAATTTAAGAAGCAGAAGAACAAATAAAGAGAAAAAGAGACAAAATGAGGACATGTGATACTCAGTAGGCCAGATCTGAATCAGAACACTTGGAATGGAGTCAGCTCTACTTAGAGCATATGGATTGAGAGAAAAAGAGGTACTAGTTTCTCAGATGAAATGTTGTGTCTGATTATTTTTAAAGGGGTAAATGGATTCTGGCAGTCAAAATAATGCAGAAAAGGGGATTGTTAATATTTGGACAAATGTTATAGACAGATTCCCTATCACATCTTGGGTAAAAGTCTCAGTCTTTGTGAGACAAAGTGTTCTTATCTGTAATGGTCCCTATAAGTAGGCTTGCTTGGAGCACCAGGAGACCAGATGAATGGGAAAATATAAATTATAAAGTACTAGAAAAATATAAGCTGTCTTTGTGTTACATGGATAGGAATAAACAGAAGAAAATGAGGGGATATGGGTGGACTTTGGACGTGCTAAGTAACACTATGAAAGAAATTGAAGAAGACACAAAAAGATGGAAGACCATTCCATGCTCTTGGATCGGAAGAATAAACATTGTTAAAATGTCTATACCGCCTAGAGCAATATATACTTTTAATGCCATTCTGATCAAAATTCTACAGGTATTCTTCAAAGAGCTGGAGCAAATAATCCAAAAATTTGTATGGAATCAGAAGAGACCCCGAATCGCTAAGGAAATGTTGAAAAACAAAAAGCTGGCGGCATCACCTTACCTGATTTCAAGCTTTATTACAAAGCTGTGATCACCAAGACAGCATGGTACTGTCATAAAAACAGACACATAGACCAGTGGAACAGAGTAGAGAGTCCAGATATGGACCCTCAACTCTATGGTCAATTAATCTTTGACAAAACAGGAAAAAATATACAGTGGAAAAAAGACAGTCTCTTCAATAAATGGTGCTGGGAAAACTGGACAGCTATAAGTAGAAGAATGAAACTCGACCATTCTCTTACACCGTACACAAAGATAAACTCAAAATGGATAAAAGACCTCAACGTGAGACAGGAATCCATCAGAATCCTAGAGGAGAACATAGGCAGTAATCTCTTCGATATCAGCCACAGCAACTTCTTCAAGATATGTCTCCAAAGGCAAAGGAAACAAAAGCGAAAATAAACTTTTGGGACTTCATCAAAATCAAAAGCTTCTTCACAGCAAAGGAAACAGTCAAAAAAACAAAGAGGCAACCCACGGAATGGGAGAAGATATTTGCAAATGACAGTACAAACAAAAGGTTGATATCCAGGATCTATAATGAACTCCTCAAACTCAACACTCACAAAACAGGCAAACATATGAAAAAATGGGCAGAAGATATGAACAGACGCTTCTCCAACGAAGACATACAAATGGCTATCAGACACATGAAAAAATGTTCATCATCACTAGCCCTCAGGGAGATTCAAATTAAAACCACATTGAGATATCACCTTACGCTAGTTAGAATGGCCAAAATTAACAAGACAGGAAACAACATGTGTTGGAGAAGATGTGGAGAAAGGGGAACCCTCTTCCACTGTTGGTGGGAATGCAAGTTGGTGCAGCCTCTTTGGAGTGTGGAGATTCCTCAAGAAGTTAAAAATAGAACTTCCCTATGACCCTGCAATTGCACTCCTGGGTATTTACTCCAAAGATACAGATATCGTGAAAAGAAGGGCTATCTGTACCCCAATGTTTATAGCAGAAATGGCCACGGTCGCCAAACTATGCAAAGAACCAAGATGCCCTTCAACAGACGAATGGGTAAGGAAGATGTGGTCCATATACACTATGGAGTATTATGCCTCCATCAGTAAATGTTTTTAGATGTGGCCCCTAGGAGTCACTAGAAACTTCCTTTGTAAAGGACAGTGCTGTGTTTATGTCACATGGCTGATCGTACTGTTCTCTTCTCCAGAATCTCTCTGCATGCTCTGTCCTCTCTTCCTGTACTTGGATTTTTCCCCTTGTGAATGTAGACTAAGCAAACCTTAGTAATTGCCCAGGTTTCTTACATCAACTTGGAATGAATGAAAGGCAGGAACGGAATGAAAATATGCCTAGGCCCTAGATTTCCAAATTCTTTATCCTCTTTTATTTTTTGTTGAAGTTGAAAATGCTGACAATATGTCTTGTGTTGCTTCACCAAAAAAAGAAAAAGTCTACTTATCTATTGCCTACTCTGCTTTCTCAACCCCATGGCTCCTTTATATTCTCTGGATTATGAAGTATTGCAGGAGATCCGGGGAGCTGAAACTACATTACCTGGTTGGCAATCTGTAATAAACAGGAAATTAGGTTATTCCTTTGAAAAGGTATCATAGGAAACAAGCCTGTGAGCCAGCTCCTTCAGACTCTGAACTCAGATAAATCTGATAGATTTTTCTTTTCTGTCTCTAAACATAAGACAAAATCTGGGATGATTCCATTGAAATAGTAGCTATTCTCTTTAGGCAGTTTATATTCGGTATGACTGTCCACCTCTGCCTGTGACTCTTGTGATACTTTTCCCCAATAACCTACAGTGTGTTTCTTGAATTTTGTATCCTGTGTCTTCTGCTCTTTGCAACCATGTTTCCTTTCTTTCTGCTGGTGAGAAGACTATGTGTTTTCTGCTGGGGAGTTAAGAGAGGGTGGGACGGGTGGCTGTGGGCTGGCTCTCAAGTAGTGGGTGGGTTTGAATTGCAGGATGAATTTGCAGCGGATGCTGGGTCCCTGGCTTGGGAAACAAACATAGCCTGTAATTCTTCACATTTAAAATAGTGTTTAATTTTTTTTAAAAAAATTCAGACTTTATTTTAAATCTTGTTTTTCCTAAGACTAACTACTTGGTCCTACTGGTACTGTCGAATATCGCTAGTGTCCACTTACTCACAAACCACCAGTGCTCACTGGCTCGGTGAAGACTGCGCATGGCCTCGACTCACGGGTGATGAGGCCAGATGGCATGTTAAGGGAACATTGCTGATCTTTGGGTCTCAACGTTCAGGTAAAAATCAAAATGCAGAGTTTCTTGCCTGCTGAGGTGCTGGTTTAAGTCACACAGGCTGACAAATTTAAGAAGAATTATTTTTACAAAGTTTTAATCCTAAACCCTCCATTTGCCTAGGATCTAGGAAGCCAACCTATTTGCTGATGCCCACCAGGTTTTCACTCTGGAATTCTGAAAGCCTCTTTTTGGGCTTTAGGTCTGCTAAGGAGATGGAGGAACCTGGAGACTCCATTGCCCTTCCACCAGCTAGACCATAGGCCGAGAAGCTATAATCTCAGTTCACATCCTGGCTCTGTCAGCTTACATACTGGGTGACACTGAACGAATTACTTAATCTCTGTTTCTTAATTTACAAAATGGGGATTACAATAGTAACTGTGTTCCGAAGTTGTTAGGATTAAATGAGTATGTTCTTGTAAAATGTTTGGAAGCTAGCACACAGGAAGACCTCAGATGTTAGTTTAGTATTAATTGGCATTAGTTGGCTATTATTAGTTGGCTCAGAACCAGAAAATCCCTGTGACATCAGATGGGGGAAATATTTTTCCTTCCAAGTCCTCAGTTATGATTTCTGCTTATCTTTTCAATGGAACGTCTTTTATCTGACATGCTTTAATTCAGTACATGGATACAAGCACACACATGTGTGTGCATGTATGCATACACTTACACATGCATGCTAGTGCTGACAGGGAAATTGTGATTGCAAGAAGGAGAAACTCCCTAGAGCTAGCCTAGGGAAGGGAAATTAGAGTTTGATTGCAACAGGCGTTCAAAGATAGGAGACAGAGGCCATAAGAACACGAATCTGGAGTATTATACCGTATGATTGAAACTACCCCCTTTGTTTCTTATCTAACTGGATTCTTTCCGTCTCCTGTCTTATGATTTTAACACTCCACAGTTATATTAAAACTATCTTGTGCATGGGTTTAATCTGGGTTGTTTTTGCTGGTTTAGTTAGCTATGTTTAGGACAAAGGCAAATAGGCTATGGAAACTTAAATAGGGGAGGTTCTCTCTTAAGTGAGTGTCCAAATGCATGACATTATTGGCACTATTGGTGTAATTGGTAATTAGCCAGGCTGCACTGTGAGGTACTACTTTACAGAATTGTTAGGATTAAAGGAGTACATAGATATAAAATGCTTAGAACACAGCACATCATACGATCTCAGGACCACTTACTTTCTTCGTGTCTTAGCAAGTTACCTCCTTCCTTCAGTTCTCAGTCCCATGACCTACAAATGAGAGTCTTTGCCTAGGTCCCAGACACTGCTGTAGAGCATGCATGGTTCCACCTGAAGACCAGTGGGTGGTCTAAGTGACCAGGGATGTCTGTGTTTCTTCCTCATCTTAAGCAACTTCCCAGAGTAGGTTCTATTGCTGGGCTCTCATTAAATTTCTTCCTTTTACTGGTGTGAATAATTAATTGCTACTACCGTTTAGACTCCTAGCAACAAAGTTCTGTCCCACATCTCCTGCGGTGCAGCATGTACTTCCTGGGCAGATGAAGAAATAACAGTATGTGAGAAATCTGTTAGCAATTAGCACGGCCAACTGGACTTTCTCAGGAGGATACACAGCATCCCCCTCAAAGAACAAGGACTCTGCTCCTCCACACCAAAGAGAAACATCTGATGTGCTCAATATTTAATAAATGAACTGAAGCTCTAATGAGCTGGAGACATTCTACATGGACAGTTTTCTCCGGAGGGTTTAGTGGGGCAGGCCTCCTCCTGAGATCGTATCAACTATGCTATTATGATTTAACCAGAGGCCTTGCCTCCTCCAGCAGGGGAGAGTTCACAGCTCATTTCTCACCTGTCTGGTGTAGCCTAAGCTGTGCTCATTCCTCTTGGCTCAGTTCTAGAGTCTGGGCATGAAAGATGCAGTGGGAACCATTCACCCCTTCCCATGGTGGTTAACCTCCATGTGTGAACTTGGTAATTGTCTCTCAGCAGGGAGTTCTCCCTACATGGTGGAAAATTCCGTGTGGGTCAGTGAACACAGGAGAGCTAGGTTATTAAAAAAGCTTCAGGCTGTGGGCTGGGGGTGGGAGCAACACAGGACCATGGATATACTGGTGAGGTTTCCAAAACTAGAACTTGAATGGCTGTGACTCTTCTCATGCTGTGGGTCAGCCTTGCTGTACATTGATCTCTTGGTCTCCTCTCCTATAAGGAATGTTGTAGAGCTCCAGGAACATGTTACCTGCCACTTTCCATCTGCGTAGAAGTCCCTGGGAAGGCAGGTGACTGTGCCGACTCTGGAACATTGAACCTTGGGGGCTGCTGAGGAAGGATCATCTCTTTTTTTCTCTTGGTTTCGTTCCATGCCCTGTCCAATTCTTTCCAATGCCTTGGTCGTCTTTTCTCCTGCCTTTTCCTTTCACCACCAGTCATCAAAATCTCAGGACGTGTTTTACTCTTGTGATGTGGTGACCAAGACAGGAAACCAGTGACTGTTCTACTGAGGTTTATATTAAAGAATTGATTTCCTTGACATCAGGAATGGTGGATATGAAAAAAAAAAAAAAGACTATTTTCTAAGCAAGTTTGAGGATCACCTTTCTATGACTGACAGCTTCTGTCCAAGTTTTGATGATTTTATATGAACTACTTTACAGTAGTAATAGAAGTGGTAATGAGGAATACTTATGTGTGTGTGGTGGTGGGGGAAGGAGGGTAGTTTGTGGAGATTTGGGGGTGGAGGGGTAGTGGGGAGTAAAGGTTGCTTATAAGCCTAGGAATTACTTAAGATAATAAACCTCTGTTATTGAAAGTTTGGGATTGAAAAGGGAATAATAAAATAGTAATCAAAAATGTGCTAAAATAAATTTGATGCAAATGAGATGCAGAGAGTGCCCTGGATGTGTTGGAAGAGGATGTCAGATAATTGGAAAGCGTACATTCTGGCCTACGCATGGCCAGTGCCAATCTCTTCAAGAATTCTCTGGAGCCTCTTACTGCAAAACCATTTTAAGCTGAACAGGGACTTTTTTTTTTTTTTCCTTCCTGTCAGTTAGAGAGTTGTGAAATTTTATCTATTTTAGTGTTTGTTCTATTGGGAAATGGACAAGTTCTGGAGAGGAATCAGGAACAAGTGTTGGCAGGCACTCCATACTCTTCCTGAGTTCAGCCAAGTCACCTTAATCTAGAAACTGCCTGGCACAGGAGAAGGTTGGTTCTTTATGCAAGAGTGGAAGGGACACAGGTCTAGCAAAGACCAAACTCAGGGCACCCAGTTCACACTGACCCTGGATCTTTGCTCTGTGTGTGAATTCTTCCTGGGTTGGCCCCAAGGAAAAAGAACAGCTAAGTAGATTGGTCAGATTTCTAAGCTCTAGCTTAGAAATAGATGGGGTTTAAGTCATGTAGCCATACACTGTGTTCTCCCTTCTGTCACCTCCTGCCACAAAGCTTCTTGCTAAATTGAGTCTGAGCCTTTCCTGGGAGCATCTGTCTCTTCCTGTCTCTGTATACATGCCACTGAGACAAAATCATCCTTGTGTCCAGGGAGAAGGTAGTAAACACGTAGCTTTTGGTTAAAGGAACAAGGACTTCTTCTGCAGTGGTGCAGTTCTCAGTCCTCAAGCTCTGGCCCTGTTTTGCGCAGAGGGCTTGCATTGTAGCACCAGGTTTTGCACCACTATGCTTCCCATCTGTCTGCTGTTTCTTAGGCTCCTCTGAACTTTCCCAGGGGCTGATGGGTACAGGTGCCTGGCAAAGCTGGATTTAACATACCCCTCTCCTTCTTTCTGGTGGCCTGGCAAAATCACAGTCCTACTCTTATCGCCAAAGGACAGAAATGTTGCCAGATTTCCTCTCTCCAAAAAGATTAAGTTATTCTAATCTGAAACCAGAGAAATTGGAATATGATTGGGTTTTAGATATGATAATATGCTGTGCTAATGTTTATCTAGGCAGAGATAATAAGCCAGGATGTGATGCTATGGGAAGAAATCCATGAGGGGTCAAAAAAAGAAAAAAAAGAAAGAAAAGAAAAAGGATTTGAGACACAGAGGAAGGCTGTTGGTGCTTACTGGAATGGTTGTAGACCAATGGGAAGGAAAGCCTGGTTTAGGGGGATTTCAGGGTAGAGTCCAGGGCAGCTGTTGAGTCATGATTATTTGTAAATCAAACAGTTAAATGGAAAGCTGGTTTTGCCTTAGAAGAGAGAATGTTCTTTTCTGGTAACCAAAGGACCTGGGTCCTAAAGCGGAGGGTAGAAGAAAGAAGGAATAAAGAGGGAAGACTGTAAAGGAGATCTGTTTGCATGTCTGAATCTTTCATAAAGCAAAATCTCCTCCCACTACAAGTAAAATACTGTAGGTGCTTTAATCTGTGGGGTGTAAGGCTGAGAGGGTGCATTGTTTAGAGTAGGGGTGCAGGTCCCCAGGATGAATGGTAGTGATCCAGGGAGCCCGGTGTTTGGGAAGGAACAGCCTATATCCCTGGTGAGACCAGAAAGTAACTCAAATTGCATCCACTAAACAGTAGAAAGAATCTTAAATGGTTTATGGGTTAAAATCTTGACTATGCCAATAATTAAAAAGGGTCTTAGAAGAATTTCATTCCCCTCTCTGGGCATTAGTTTCTTCTCTGCAAATGAGGAGCTGGTTCCATGACTGCTAAGCTCTCTTTAGCTCTTTCTGTGCTCTTATAATTTGTTTGGGACTGTTCTCAGCTGTGCTTTGTCCGGGATCCTGTGTCTTCACTAAGCTTACCATAGGCTCTTTATTTCTGCGTCTACTTGGCAGCAGCCCTGCTCCCTTCTGAACACTCAGCAACAACCCCCACTTCCCAACCATGATCACATGATTCTGACTCTCTTGAACTCCGTTTCCTAGGTTGTTTTCTGGATCTGGCTGATGGTACTTCTATAATATTTAGAAGCCAAAGGGAAAGAAAGGCCCTGAGTCACTGAGGTAGCTGTGAGTAGGATGTGGGCCTTAGCAGGTGGCAGAAATAGGGATCTATCAGTGGTTTCTTGACCTTGTCTTAAGAATCACCTTCTTTGGTATTACAGGCAGCTGAGATCATGAGTAGTGACTTCCCTCCGAAACTTGAACTTCAGGATTTTCTGAAAGCCAGCACCAGCCTCCGTGAGGTTTGAACCCCCAGCCCTTACAACAGTTTTGTGAACATCTCATTCTCCACATTAAATCTTTTCCTGCTTTAGTAGCATCTGATTTCCTGTCTCTTATAGTTATGGTTCTCCACAGAAACACAGAAACAGAACCAATAAGATGTGTATATGTATAGAAAGAAAGATTTTATTATAAGGAATTGGCTCATGTGATCGTGGAAGCTGGTGAATCCAAAATCTCTACAGTGTGGGTTGGCAGGCAGCAGACCAACAGAGCCAGTGGTGCATTTCCAGTCTGAAGGTCAGAAGCCTGAAGACCCAGACTGGGAGATGGTGTAGTTGAACTTCAAAGGCAGTCTGTTGGAAAATTGACTTTTGCTTGGGGAGATTGGTTTCTTAGTTTCATTCAGGTTTTTGACTGGCTTGATTTGACTCACTTTACAGAGAGCAATCTGCTTGCTCAAAGTTTACCAATTAAAATTTTTAATCTTGTCCCATTTAACACATAAAACTAGTCATCACACTGATCCCATCCTGTCTGATAAGGCTGTAGGATCCAAGAAACAGAATCTCAAATATGAAATGTGGTATTGCTTATCTGATTTAGTTAGTCCTGAAATGAGAAATGACTAGGGACAATTGGAATGCTGGTAGTCTATGGCTGTGATGCCAAAAACTTAGTTTTCATTTATGCTTTAGTGTTATTAAATGTGCCATTGGATGTAATGCTTCAGGTGACAAAATGTCTATTGTAAAACAAAATAGTGAAGGAACTAATTAGTTGTAGGACTCTGGGGGGATGGATGGCTCTCAGTGCGTAGGGGAGCTTAATGAAGCTTGGGAATAATTAAAAAATAAAAGAATAATTGAAAATAAAGAAAATTGAAAATAAAGAAAAATAAAAAAAATAAAGAATAATTGGCACACTTGGATGGATTCTTTTGGATATTTGGACCTTGAACCCCAAATCATCCTGAACTCCCTTGTCAGAGGAAGAAGTTCCTTCTTCCATCTGTCTGGTGATCTGTCTCCTCATTCTTAAAGACCCTGGAATAAAATGACCTAAGTTAGGAGAAGCTTGCCCCCCCACTCTAATTGCCTATAGACCCAAACTAATACTGGAACTCTGCAGCATCCAGAAACAAGACACAATTTAAACTTGGACGAAATTGCATTTTTACCAAAAGAAGATGTTACCATTAGATTCTTTAAAGTTTATCTCAAAGAATAAACAATCTGAGAGTTTTGAAGGGGCAGGGGGTGGGAGGTTGGAGTACCAGGTGATGGGTATTAGGGAGAGCACGGATTGCATGGAGCACTGGGTGTGGTACAAAAACAATGAATACTGTTATGCTGAAAATTAAAAAAAATAATAAAATACAGATATTAGGAGAGTGAATTAAAAACAAAATATGACTCAAAAAAAAGAATAAATACTATAGAATTGTATTAGGCTGAATTTATCAATATAGATTTGAAATTTTATCTTAACCAACTGAAATTGACTTTAACAATTGCTTACTTGGTGGGCATAAATGTGGACTCAGTGGTGGTTTGTGGTAAGTGAAGTTAAGATGCTAGACTTTCCTGGGTGAAAAGTAGAAGAATAAATCTAAACACTTAGCAAGACAGAAAATTTAGATTAGGTTTATCATACATGACTTCTTTACTCCTTCACCAAGAGGGCCTCGATAACATTCTCTTAAATGAGCCGTGAGGAAAAGCATCAGTGAGGGGAATATCAGTATTTTTGAAAAACTCGTTAAAGGTTGTCTTTCAGAGGCTGAGAATGGTGCTGGGAAATGCCATGACTGGAATGAGCTCCCATAAATAAATAGGGATTTGGGATCCTAAAATACAAAAGGCAAATGATAATGCTTCAACAACAAAAACAAGGGGTGAGTGGTTATGGTTATGAATAGCAGAGCCAGAGCAATAATAATCATAATGATTTTTACACACACAGATTTGGAGGAATAAGTAGGTAGTTGATCTTTATATCTTTAGGACTAAAAACAGATGAGAAAGTCTACTAGAGTCTTACTTGATCTGGATAACTGAAAAACTATACCTTTAGTGAATAGAGAGTCTTCTTTCACAAAAGTGGTGATTAAGTTCCTTTCACACAATTTCTAGGCTGGAGCTAGTTACAGACTTAATGATGCTTGAAGGAAGAGAAAAGGCTCCCTTTGAGGAAGAACCCTATAGGACTGTCACAAGTATATATACATTGTTCATCCTCTTGGCCTTCCCCCAAAGACTTGTGCAGCCAACTTCTTAGACTTCTGTGCCCTTGGAAAGTGAAAAAGCCATATATATTTTTTGGAACTCCCAGTCTTTAGTTCTGCCCTGATACTATCTGTGGGGAATCCAGTATACCACTGTGATCCAGCCATTAGAGTAAGGATTTATAATGTCAGATGATACACAGATTTGGGGGTTTTAGTCACTCTCATGGTGAGCACAGTACACCCACAACACCACTCTTGGTTAATTTCTCCAGTTCCTGAATGCATAGTTAGAAAGGCCATACTTAGCCGCTGGAAAAATCCCTGCTTTGACTACCTGAATTGTAGAGTTAGGGCAATTATTGTAGAAGAGCCAGACACATCCATGGGACTGTCTCCTGCATACAAATAGTAAACCAAAAGCTGTATTCCCTTGGAAAATTGGGAAGCTAGTGCTACCATGAAAACATTGCAAGATTTGAAAGCGTGATTCTTATGTCTTCACCACTTAACATGTATATTTATTCTACACAGAACACACTAGATTTTGAAGAACAATGGCTTCAGTTATACCTAATAGTAGTAACCCAAGTTTCAGCTACTTTTTTTTAGATATGGTCTCTTTCCAAGAGCAGATGTCTGCATGTTATACTGTACCATGTATGGCTTTGGCCCTGTTGTCCTTTTTGGTATTCATATCCACCTTGTCTTTCATCTCTTGTATGCAGTTGTGGATCCATCCATGGCTTTTCTTTAGCAAAAGTCCACGAAAGGTTGTTTCTTTCACCTACCAGGCACAGGAGTATGCCTTTTTTCATTGACCTCATGTCTATGCCAATTCTCAAACCCTGTGTTATTTGGAGTCTGCAAGAACCTTGATCATCTCAGTAATCCATAGGTCTTCTTAGTGGTCTTCAACATCAGTGATACCTTTTCAGTTGCCTTGGTGAGTAGAAAATATATGAAGTGTCCTAATTAGCACATGTATACACGTGGGTGGGAATACCTTCCCTGAAAAGTCAGGGTTCATCACTTCAGAGCAGTTATAGGAATCGAGTGGTTTGGGATGTTGAGCTGTCATCTATGTAGTGTTAGACAAGTGGCTTCATTTTGGATCCCTACTCACTGACAAATGCAGTAATGGCTGACTTCTCTGAATGCCACATTTCAGTGTGATGCTTTGACTCATTTACCAAATAAGCCATAACACTGCCAGTTTTGAGTGGAGCCCAGTAAAAGAAGGCTTTGCAGTGTGCACGTGCAGGCTATAGTGTTAAAGTGCTCTGCTTTATCAGATCCTGTAGAATGTCTGTGCCCAGTAAGAATGTTTTTTGAAATCCCAGGAAAATTCTGATTAGACAGTCTCAGTGCAGACCTCTGGACTTGGGAGGTAAAGTCATACCTTGTTGAAAACAATTATATTATTTGCTACATTCTTTGCCTGGTAGAGACTGAATCTGTGATCATTGGACAGTATGTGACCATGAAACCTGAATTACACACCACCTACTGAATGTTGTCTAATTAACCAAGCCATTAAGTTTAGCATGTGCAATTAAATAGAAATGGTATATATGAGACTGGATTTAAGTAGGTGCCAGAGGTAGGAGTAGGTCACTTGAGCAAGTGGTTTGAACTCTAATGGGATCTACTTTTTCCATATTCCTGCCCCCCCTTACCTCATACTTTATGGACTCATGGGAAGCTGCTTATGATCAATTTGACTAAAGAAAGAAAAAACTGGGTTCTCTGATTTTTGGTGATTCTCTCTGATGTTCTGGTACCAGACAGGAATGGATCACTTCTGTGTTGCAGGAGTGACCCTAGAGGATAGAGGGGAGGGGAAACTGACCTATGGGAAGAACTTTGATACGATAGATGGCTAGAGGGCATAGATCTACACTGGGCAGTGGCAAATTTTTTGGCAGGTAAGGTCAAGATTACAGACTTAGGGATAGGGACCTCTGAGGAAGAGGCATGTGTATGGGCCTTTGGGAATGGCCATAGAGCTAAGGATAATTGTTACCTATGTCACTGTTCACCAAACAGCAACTGCTATAGGGGAAATTCTCAATAATCACAGGAACTAGATGACCTGTTCTGTAATGGCTATCAGCTTTTTTCCCCAGCTACTTTACGACATACCAGCAAAGTGGCCATGTTAACAAGGATGGATGTTATTTATTAACTCAACAACATTGATTTTTCCTCACCAAAGCTGATCTGGCTGCTACTGCTGAGTGTCCAACATGTCAACATGTCAATGGCAGAGAGCAAAGCTGAGTTCCCAATATGGCAACATTCTCCAGGAGGACCAGCCAGCCACCTGGTGGCAAGTTGATTACATTGGACTCCTTCCATCACTGAGGGGGCAGCAATTTTTTTTCCTCCCTGGAATAGATGCATAATATGGATACTGGTCTGCTGTCCGTTGCTGCCAGCACCACCATCTGTAGACATATTGAATGTATTATTCACTGTCTTGGTATCACACACAATATTTTTATTCTGACCAAGGAATTTTATTTTGTGGCCAAAATAATAAAAAAATAAGAAAGTGAGGGAAAGAGTCACAGTAATGGGGTTCACTAGTCTTTTTTTGTCCCTCATTCACTCTGAAGCAGGAGAAGTAAATATTCAAAACTAGCAACTCACATATTATACCATTTAACACACTGCCAGAATATAGGTCTAGAAAACCAAATTTTGCTTCCCAGCTCTAGAACTTTGGGCTCTCCTGGTTTAGTAGTCTTAGTTCCCAAATAAAGAATCATTTCACTAGAGGATACAACATTTGTTCTTTCTGAGAGTTGAGATAATACTTGGCCATTTAGAAACTCTTTGTACCACTGAACCAAGAGAAAAAGAAGGGAGTTACTGTATCACTGGTGATTGATTATGGTTCTGAGGGAGAAATGGGTACATAGGGAGGTAAAGCAGAGTATGTCTGGAGCCTAGGGGATTTACTCGTCTATATTCTCCAGTCAGAGGTCAAGCTAATGGAATCTACAACAGCCTAATACTGGTACCTTTAGGAGTGAAATTTGGTTCATCCCAGGAGATAAATAAGTATGACATACTTAGATGCTGACTGATTAATAAGAGAACATGGAATGCGTGGTAGAAGAAGAAGGTTTAATATGACCTTGTGACTGGTTGTGAAAATGAGAACTGTGGTAGCTATGCATTTTTTTAATTTTGTTTTGAATTTGATACCAATTTATTCTTTATAACTTCTGTCTTTTCCATACAGTTTTGTATAAGGTGTGTTAGTTGGGATGAATTTGCTAATTTAATCTTTACTGTCTATTAAAGAAGTACTGTGATTAAAGCAGAAGAGGAATTAAAACTGCCCAGAGATGGATAGAGTTCCTTTTTCAGGAGAGGATGAGTGTATGTGCACTTGAATGAGAGGTAGATGCTTCATTTTAGGTCAACACATGAAGTTGTTGCTAATGTTGGTTGGAAAATAAGATCAAATATGGAATCAAAATATGGATCAAAAGGATTTTATGGATCTGAGTTGAGAAAAGGGGTCGGTTGTCCCGGATCATTTGTTACCAAGTCAGCATCAACTTTCTGCTTACACAATCATCGGGAAGATTGAGAACTGCATTTACCAGCCTCCCTTACTGGCATAATTCCAGGTTATATTCTGCCAGTGAGAAGCACTTCTATGGAATTGAGAAGAGGAAGAGGAGAAGCCAGTATATTTGGCAGCAGTTGTAGGCAGGCACATAATCACAACGGTTACAGGGTTTAGCCAATGCTCTGGGTAGCCTCCTGGGAATCTTACCCATTGTCCTGCAGGCAGCTGTGGTCACTGGCAACAGTTTCCTGATGATTCACACACTGCTGGTTTTCCAAAATATGGCAGTGGCCCCCTTGACCTGTACTCTCTCAGCCCTAACAAAAATTGTGGATGCCTGTAATTCACTTACAAAACCCCCTCTTATTTTTAATATCTTGAGGCAAGGCTATCTCCCAAGAGTTATTACTAAATGAAACCATTCTGACATGTCTAAAATTAACCTCTTCAAGATATCTAAAATTAGAAACAGTTTTCCTCATTGGAGCAGTTTTTGAGGGCAGTGGTCCCCTGGGAGGTCTTGGTCTAGTGCTAGGGATTCTGAATCCTTAAGTGCACCAACCACTATATTTAGAATAAATTAAAAATAAGGTGGTTATGCATTTGTGTTCTTTCTTTCTTAACATGCCCCTCCAACATACATCAACACATAGAATTTTCAATTTTGTATATTGGTAGCAACAAAAAATTATTTTAGAGCATTATTGACATTATTATAATTCTTGTTGATTTTTTTTCTGTTAGTGAGTATAAAAATTGTGCTTATTCTGAAGTGAAGATCTTTTAAGTCTTTTGACTTCAAAAACATTTTCCCATACTAAAATGGTTAAGATTTACTGCCCTCAAGTATAGAATATTCATGTGGTTTCCCTCCTATCCTTGAGCTTGGTAAAGGAAAAGCCTAACACTTAGAGACAGAAAGCATGAGGTTGTCTTACATTTCTTCTTGTTCACTATGAAATCTTGGATAAGTCACTTTTTTTCTTTGAAGCTCAGTGACCTCTTATACATAGAAGGAATGAAATAGTTGTTAGATGTAGTAACATGAAATAAAATACTGAAAAATCACGTGATGCCACATGTTTTCCCATAGCCAGCTAGTCCTGGAGAAGTTCTGAACTGTTCAGACACACATGATGAGCCTGTATTGGATTCTTCTCTCACTAACCCAAGCTTACTTCAGCTCAGCATTAGAGATCAAAAAAAAAAAAAAAAAAATTCAATGTGGTGTGAGCAAAGATTGTTTACACCTTCTGGTGTGTTTATTTTGCAGTAAGTTTTTTTTCCTTACTGCTTATTCTTTCCTTGTTGTATTAAAGTTATTTTGCTTTATATTCCAAGCTAGCACAAGGGGAAACTTATTGGAAGAGTATAGAGAACATATTAAGGCTCCCAAGGGCAGAGAAGCAGTTAGACTTTAATTAGGGCCTTGAACTAGGAATGGACTATTTGTCTCCTTTCAAAAGTTTCTTTGTTTTTCTCTCTCTCAGATCTGCTTCTCTGATCTACAAGGAAGAATATGATTCATTCACAGCTCCTCAGTTTACATGTAGCTTTTCTAGCAACTGACCTGGAAAAAAAATAGATTTTCTATATGCTGGTTAACTGAACATAATAATAATAAAACAAATCCTTTTTCTTTGTCATACCAAAAATAGATTTTCTCAGTTTACTTCCAAATTCTGAATTGAGAAAATCTGATTGAGTTTTCTTGGGTTAAATGCCCATCTCTTGTCCAAAAAAATATGTGGCCAAAATGACAGGCTCATGGTTTATTAAAAAAGGCTGCTGGAGATCCACTGCAGTGGGTGAACATCAGTAAATGTGGCCCGTGTGTGCCAGAGCAGGACCCCAGAGGTTCTGTGTGAACACCTGAAAAATCACTCCTGGCTAGAGACCACAGAATTACCCCTGAAATACCAGGTCCTCTTAATTTATGTGATGAGCTCTGTATCACAAACTCACACATTTATTTATTTATTACACGTATTTACCCACAGCTAAGTGTCGTCACTGTGCTAGGCACTGGGCGATTGTCCTGAGCTGGGTGTATATAAACAAACCCATCTCACAGGGTTTGTAGTTTCATTCTTGCTCATTGAATTCCAAGGCTCCCAGTAATCCCAAGGTGGAGGCATTTTAATTCCCTTCTTATAGGTAAAGATGCAGAGATGCCAGATTTTCCAGCACAAAGTCAGGGTCCTTTCTGTTCCGCCATAGATGACAGGAATTAACCTGATATTTTGTGTACCAACCTCGGTGTACCAGTTATAAATCATTTTTTGGTCATTGCATTGTATTATAGATTGTCCCAGGCAATTCTTTTCAGAATTATTTTGGTTACTGACCATGTTTGAAACTAATTAAAGTATACTTTAAAAAAGTATCCCGTAATTGCGCTGGGCCTTCTCCCAAGTTATTTTAAGTTAGTGAGGTCACTATTAATTCTACCAACTATATTAATAAATGCATGAACATTTCTTGTACATCTATCACATCCAACAAGCTCTAAGCTAAAATCAGATTTTAATATTTTATAGATGGGATAGGATTTTAGCTCCTAATTACTCATTTGCCATGTTCTCTTGTATTGGGAGAAAGAGAGTTTATATTCTGTGGTAGTGCTCAGTTGACGAGAGAGGAGGAAAGAAACCACATCACAGAACGTGATGCCGCATGTAAGTGGAGTCCATATGTATTGTTTCAGACGCTAGTACATACTAATTCTTTGTGCATTAGCTCCTTTAATCTTCACAAACCCCCGTGATGGGATTCTTACCTCAACTTAAGGAATGAGGAAACTATGGTTCAGAAAGGTCACGATATTGATCTTGACAAACGAGTAACAGACCTTCACCATTATGTAACTCTGGCTCTCTCCACCATGTCATCCTGGCTGTAAGATGTACAGCTTCAGCATTACACATATGGGGGATGACATTCGCAGTCTAGCCAAGAATTTGTGAAAAGCTTCCCTCTTGTCAAGAACTGCCCAAATTCTGTATCAGATGATTTCTACTAGGGAAATGACCCTTTAGTGGAGGGTTTTCCAGAACTGGTTAGGTAGCAGAGTATTGGGACTCTCTTAGAACCTGACTTGAATTAGCTAAAGCAAAAACTGGAAAGTGCCAACAGCAGGAATGCTTAGGAACCGAGGCTGGGCTGAGTCCCCTGTCTGTTGCTACTCCTGATTCTGTGCGGACATCAAGGGAAACAAGGGGAAGAAGGATCAGGCTTCCTTATAAAGGTGCTGACATTGACACTCCCTGTCTCTGCTGTCTGCAGCAATCATGGATTTCCTTCTCTGTAACTTTACAACCAAAGAAGAAAGGGGTTGAGTATGGGATGGGGCTTCTGTCTCCAAGCTCTGGCATTGAAAATATCTAAGAAGACATTTGGTGGTCCCTTTGGGCCTTGAGTCTTCTTGGCTTGAGCACTAGAGTGGGGCTGGGGTGGAGAGAGGGGAGATGAGGTGAAGGCCACTGTCTCACACCTGCCTGCGGCTAGGGGTCGGGGCTTTACAAACTGAGGGGAAATGGGTGCTGGGAAGGAAAAGTGAATGTTCACTCTGAGATCTGGGAAGAGAAGGCTGGGAAAGTCTTCCAGCTTACAAGGACCTATTTTTGGGTCAGGGAGGACAGGATCAGTGGGAAGTATGCGTGAGGCCCATCTCTGTGGTGTGATGTACATGTCCTGTGCCGAATCTCCAGCCTGGTGAGCACCTTACCGATTTTCTGTAGAGTCAGAGATAAGAACTTTGGTGTTCACTTGAATTAGTGCTTCCCCGATTTTGGCTCTAGCCCTCCCTCCATTCTGTGTTCTCTCTCCAAGGGCCTCCAAATGTTCTTAAATTATTTTTTTAAAAACTACAATTAAAACAAATCTGTTTATCTCCAAAGCTTGTTGGTTCATTATGGATTCAGAGAATAGTTTTCTGATTTATTTCGTCTGTTTGGGCTTCTTCTGCCCCGCTAGTGGAATTTGAATCTAATCTTTGTGATCAATTATAATTAATTAGGCAGTATTCTTCCTCGGTAATGGTGACTATAGAATGGTTATGGCGATCTGTGTGTTTCTCTCACTCTAAGCTGTAAGTAGAGATCTGTTTGCTAGATTGCTGTTAATTAATCGTTTAGTTTGTCAAAACAACACAATAGGCTTAAAAATACATATTGATGGTACTGCTGCTGACTGCCACTCGTGAATCTCTGCTGGCACCAAGAACAAACTTGATGAGAAGATAAGACTTCCTTACAAAGTTGCTGATGTTGGTGTGTAAATGTGTGTTACTTGCTGGGAACGTGTGTGGTTCTGAGACTCTGTATTTATTTTTAGGGCCTCCACACACGTGAGTATAGCTGATAACTCAAGAGGACAAATGTACCATCTGTAATTTATTTCACATGGATGTAAACTGGCAAGTTGCAATACCGCTGTTCTTCAGAGCCCCAGATGATGCTCAGGGATAATACAGACTTCGTTTTAATCAACTGTGTCAGTCCTCTCCCCAGTCAAACTTGTAAGAAACTAAGAGCTAAATGGGACCCCAGGACACTGTGTTTTATTTTTTTCCAGCCGCATTCAGCTCTGGAAGCAGAGGGTCGAAGAAAGAGCCCAAGTGTTGGCTGAAACCACTAGAGGTGAGGAAGAAGCTCTGGGCCTGGGCATGTCTTGAGCTGGATATCGGATAACAGAGTAATAGCTTTTGGGGGGGGGTTGTTGCTCAATCTCTATGAAAGAGGAACAACAGCTCCTCCTGAGTGTCAGGGCAAGGCCATGGGCCTAATGCTCCCTGCTCTGAGCTGCTGTTCTCTGAGAAGAAGAGAGGGGGTTTCCTGGGCTGTTTTCAAAGCAGTACAGGTCTGGGATGGAAAGAGAAGGGGCACAGGGCTAAGCAGCTTTGGGTCCTACACCTGGTGATGGATATAACTCACATCATTTGACTGTGGGGGCACACAGGGTGGAGGGCTACTGTGTAGTGGGGGAAAGCTGGGCTCACTGGCCTATTGATTGAGTGCTTTGACCAATCAAGTTGTTAAATGTAGAAGGAATACGTTTTACAGAGAATCTGAGGGGACACCTCAGTATATAGACAAAGCATGATGTTGGGAGAATTGGATATCCTCCCCACCCCATTCCAGGACACTCTCATATTGTCCAGTGGTCCCATACCCCTGCAGGTTAAAGTTGCATTGTGTTTTATTTATTTGTATTTTGTTTTATTTCATTTTCCTTTTTGCTGGGTATTTCAGTCTTAGCTGTATCTCTAATTGCATATGATAAACAGTGTCTCTGGTTCCAGGGATTTCATTCACTACTGGGGGAGTATGGAGTCGTGGCCAAGAGCCTGGAGTCTCTGGCCAGATCACCTTGGCATAAATCAAATTGCCTTGGCTTTGAACATTGTTCACTGAATAAACTAGGACAGATTAGTTAATACTCTATACTTATTTTCTTCTGCTTAAAATACACTCTTTATAATAATACACTACTTCATAGTGTTGTTCCGAAGATCTAAAATAATTCACTCTGAGGATTCAGACAAGTTGTTGGTGTGAAGCCAGTACTAGATGCATCCGCTGGAGAGGCAAGACATCAGAGTGATGAAGAGGGTGGTCAGGCTCCATGGATTCATGAAATCACAGCCCTGCTGCCTACCTACTGTGTGGCCTTGGGTGTGTCACCTAACCTCTCTGTACCTCATTTGTGTCATCTAAAATGGTAGCTGCATCTCAGTGTTGGTGTGAGAATTAAGTGAATGAGTACATGTAAAACACTTAGAATGGTACCTCAAATACAGGAAATTTATATATGTTATCTGTTATCATAGTGATTAAGTAAATGTGGAAAGACTTGTGATTCCAGGGACTGGGTAGGAAGGGGCATGACAGTGATGAAGAACACTGGTTCTGGAGGTGACTGCTTTCTGCCTCAATTTTGTCCTCTGGAAAATGGGAATAAGACTAGAACTAAACTCACAGGACACAATGTGTGGAGGGTGACTAGCACCTCATTGCGAAAAGCATGTTAGTAGTTATGTTACTTCATTGCTCTTCCAATTGCCCTGGAGGCTGACACCCGCTGCTCCCACCCGTGAGGCAGTCCTTAAGTTCTCAAATGGCTCTGGAGCTTTCCATATCCCAGGAAATTCCCTGAATTCCCACATTTCAGAGCACATCTGTCTCTTCATTTCCCTCAGCAAGGATCTTCTTGGACCCACTTCTGGAGCCCTTTATGCTGTTCCTTGCATATGGCCTTTGGAACTGCATTTGGCTTTTTTGCAACTATAATTTGTTGGTTTTTTTTTTTTTTAATTGGAAAAGTATCTCAACTGGTCAGAAACAAAGTTAGGGGTGCTTGAAGACATAGATTGCTAAATATTTAGATTTAAAATAACAAAAGCTACTGAGCACTTACCACCTATCAAGTACTGTATGTCCGTTTCAAAATAACCACCTTATTGAGATATAACTTACATACCATAAAAGTTACACTTTTAAGGTCTGTAATTCAGTGGATTTAGTATATTCACAGAATTGTGTGACTGGCTCCATATCTTCTTTTAGAACATTTTTGTCACCACAAAACAAACCCTGTAGCCTTTTCCTTCTTCCTTCCCCAAGCCCTGGCAACCACTAATCTATTTTCTGTCTCTATGGATTTGTCTACTCTGAAGATCTGGTATAAATGGAATCATATAATATGTAGCCTTCTGTAGATGGCTTTTTTCATTTAGTATAATATTCTCAAGATTTATTCATATTATAGCATGAATCATTACTTCATTTACTCTGTTCATTTTTAGTGTGGAATCATATTCCATTGTATGGATAAGGCACATTTTGTTTATTCATTCAGTTCGTAGACATTTAAGTTCTTTCCACTTTTTGGCCATTGGGTATAATACTGACATAAACATTCATGTACAGATTTTGTGCAGAAATGTTCTCCTTTCTCTTGGATATTTGCCTAGGAATGGAATTGCCTAGTCATATGGGAACTCCATACATGCAGTTTTTTGAGGAACCCCAGGATGTGCGCTTTTACCTACATCATCTGAGTTGATTCTGACAGTGCTGCTGTGAGGTGTGGCTGTTGATGGACTCAGTTTACACATGAGAAAGCTGAGAGAGAGACCATTTAAGTAACTTGCCCACATTTACAGAGCAAGTGAGTGGTAGAGCGGGATTCCAGTGTTTAAAGCATTGCTATGTGCCACTTGTGTCTCCAGAGAAGTTGAGGAGTCTGAGAAATGTGGTCAATATATCTGCTTGAAGGAAAATTTCAGGACAGAGGTTTTCAAAGACAGGGCATTGGTAGTGGCCAGAAGGTAAAAGAAATAACCGTGTCCCAGGTAAACTTGGATTTTGAGGGGAATTAAATTTGAAGGAGGGGAATTGTGGAAATTACCCTGTGGTGATATCCCTGGGATTAGCCTATTATTTGGAAAATGACCTGCAAAAGATAAATGGCTCAATGCCAACTTTGAGTTGGGAAATTTAGTGTAGAATCTGGGTACCAATGTGTTGACAGTTAAAATATGTTGGGAATATCATCTCCCAGTTTGTGGCTGTCTTTTAGTTTTCTTCATAGAGTCTGATGGAAAAAAATACTTTATTTTTGGTTCACAGTAAATCTGAGAGTCAAGTACAGAGAGTTCCTGTGTCCATCCTTCCCCCATAGCTTCCTTCCCCTACTTTCTATACCCTTCACCAGAAAAGTGCATTTACTACAACTCATGAACCTATATTGACACATAATTATCACCCAAAGCCCATGCTCTACATTTGGGTTCACTCTTCAGGCTCTCTGGGTTTAGACAAATTTATTATGACACGTATCCGCCACTTGTATCGTGCAGAATATTTCCATTGCCCTAAAATCCTTTGTGTTCTCCCTCTTAAAGCTTTAAATTTTGGTGTAGTCAAATCTGTGTTCTCTTTCCTCCAGGGCACAGACTCTGGAACCACATTGCCTGGATTCAAATGGTAGCACCTCCACGTGCTAGTTGTGTGACTTTGGGCAAATTGCTTAATGTCCTAGTGCTTCAGTTTCCTCATCTATGAAATGGGGCTAATGACAGCGTCTACCTCAGTGGGGGACTGGGAGGTTTAGATGAGGGAATACAAGTGAAGTGCTGACAGTGGTGTCTGGCATGTGGGAAGTGCTCTGTGAGGGCAGGATTTTATGGTTATATGCCTGTGGTCTTCAGAAACCCTTCTTTACCCTGAGTCATAAAATTACTCTTTCTTTGATGGTTCCTTATCTGCTGTTTAGTTTGTCCTTACTTAGTGAGTGCAATTTTCAAGTCTTACTGTTTTCTTGCTTAAGTTTTTAAGCTTTTATTTCTAAGCACTTAATAAGTGCAAGTAATTTATTATCTCTGTCCAAATTGTATTGAAGTGTTTGTTGATATGTTTGTGGACAGACTCTTGTTTGTTTCTACTGTACTGGTATTCAGTCAAGGAGCCTTTAAATCTTTTTGTGTGTATGTGAGAGAGAGAGAGAGAGAGTGTGTGTGTGTATGTGTTTTAATTGTGAGCTTTTCATTTGTCTTGGAACTTTTTCTGCAAGAATTGTTTCAGGCTTGGGTTGAAAGTACATTCATCCAGAGAGGATTGTGGTTCATTCACCCAAGGACCTGGGGTGTCTTACCAACCTGGAATCACTTTAAATCAGATTTTCTGAGTAAAGTTTTTCAGGTAACATGATTATAGTCCAAAACCCCAGGAGGGCTGGCTTGTTGTTACAAATTATCAGGTAATGTTACTTCTTCACATCCATCTAGTGCTAGAATTGAGAGTGGTGGAAATCGTTTTCTGTCCTTTTGTATGGCAGGGCTAGTTTCTCACTTATCGTCTCTCTGAGGGGAGCTTCTGGGGACTTGGGGTTTTATCCCGTGTTCTCTGTACTCACTACTCATGCAGCTGATGATGCAGAAGCTTAGAGTCTTTAGGGCCCTAGGAAAAGGCTCATTCTGTGTTTCCTTATTTTCTAAGACTCTTGATTTCACTTCAGTTTGGAGCTTTGTGGATCTTTTTGTGTCACTTCAGCAGAGTATTTAAAAATAATCTCTCTGTATTTTTTGCCCACTGTTTTAACTGTTTCTATTCAGAATAGTAATTCAGAGTATTTATTTATGCCAGAAATGGGTTTCTTCATCCTTTTTCAGCTCTCATTCTCTTTCTTTCACTTCTGTTCCCCTCCCTTCCCCTCTCCTCCCTTCTCATCTCTTCTTCTTCACCCCTCCCCCTTCCTTCTTTAGTTTGCCTAGGGTGGTTCAGCAAAACCAGCCTCATCCTAGAAAGAAAAGGTACAAAGAATAAAGTTCTTTTATATGGGCGATAGGCTACAATTATCCTAGCACCAATTTTCTTACAGATGTTTTATTTATTGAATAATGTGTAAATAAGACACTAACTCCTCTTAGCTAAGTACAGTGCTTTATTCAGTATTATATCTACAGTGAACTAGAGAATTATCATAAGGCAATACACACAAACTTTCCTTCTCAGTGTGTATAAAAATAAATCTCATTTATGGGAACGTAAACTGCCGAAGTTAACCCTGTCTCTCTCCTTAAGCCTTTTGACTGTATTTAGTTCTGCTCCTGTGAGCTAGGCTTTCAACTCTCTAATCTTCGGACATTCAAAAGTTTCTTAGGCAATTCTGAAGTCTTTTTCTTAGAATTACAGTAAACCTGTTCTTTAAAGTCTTACCCTGTTTGATTCTCAGATCTCTAAATTAGCTCTTATCTGGGAATCCACTTTCTTCCCCCCACCCCACCTGGAGATCAGGAGCGATTACCATGGCCAGTCAAGTCTGAACTGCAGTGGTTGAATTGCAGTTCTTGTAGTCCCTATGCAGTAGGTTTCTCCTAGAAAGACTCTTATTAGAGTTGATTTTATCATCCAGAATAAATGGACTGATCTGACTTTCAGAAACCATTCAGATAAAGTTAGCCTGGATATGAATATCATATGTCACTCACTCACCAGACATTTATGAAACACCCATAGTGTTCCAGGGATTATGGCACTGTGTATGAGGGATTAGAAATATGGTTATCAATAAGACAGATTCCTTGTATCCATGTATCGGATCATCACATCACGTATGCCTTAAACTTGCACAATGTTTTATGTCACATATATCTCAATAAAGCTGGAAAAAAAACAAGACAGATTTCCCGATCTCAGGGAATTATGGTATAATAGGATAGTCTGTAGAACTTCCTAATACTCTGTGTTCTAAGAGAAATACCATCTCACCATTTTTTTCCCAACTTCCCCACCCCCGTCCCAAAAAACCTCTGGAGACTTGGTTGGTTTAATGAATATGCAATATTTATAAGGTTGTGTAATCCCAGTAGTGTAGCTCTGGTCCCAGAGTAATTTTATATTTAAAAAAGCAAGACCTAGAGCTACATTTTGATATTTATTTAATATTTTTCTTAAGTAATAAGGATTCTCAGCAATGTCTACTAAAATGTTTTGTTTACTCTATTTTCTAATCCCCCAAACTTGAGGTCTCTTGCTCTTTAATACTCCAGAGGCTCCATCTCCCCTATCCAAATAATGTTACCATGTATATTCTGTCTCCCTCTTCTTTTTGCACACAAGGGCCCTGATATTTATGATTGTTCTCCTGATGGATTTTCTGGTGATAATCGCCTCAGCAGCTTTGGCTTTCTATATGGAAAGTGGGGCTTGGAGAAAAATTTAAGTAGGCAATCTATCTTCATCTATTTTAAGTCCTCTTCTTAAGCATATGTATTTTGAACTGTTCTTTGTTTTCAGGGGGAATAATGTATTGTAGCCCATATATAGAAATACCAATTTTCAAGGAGCCAGTGATGAGGTTATCACATCTTGAAACTAGATCCATCTTGTTGGCCCATAAGACAGAAAGGAAGGAAGATTGAAGTGTTCCTAGGGAGAAGGGATGGTATGAATGGAAGGATGATCTGTGAGAATTAAGGAAGTCAGGGTCTAGAGGAGCATGATGGATAAATTATAAACTGGACGTGGAGAGCCCAGAAAGAGAGACATGTGATCAAGGAATTATCTGCCTGTGGTAATCATGAGGGTTATGGACTCCATGTTTCTTTTTATTTCCAGAGCACATTGCTGTTTTCTAAGATATGGCTTATGTCATCTAAAATGCATCTTGGTTCCTGACCCTGGTGGGCTAGCATGGAACAGATAGATTTCACCCTTCTTTTCAAATAATGGAGATCTGATGGGACAGAAAATTTTACTATATTGTACCCTGCAGCAAACTGACATGGTTATCTTATGTTTTTGGTAATGGTGGGCTATGAACTTAGAACATTTCCTATGTTTAATCAGAATATTCTGTGCTTTAACCTTTTCTTCAGTGTAGACCTCCACTGTCTCCATGAGATACATGCAATTCCCTGAGAATATCAGGAATCCTCCATGGTGAGGTTGTAAGGGTTTCCTCAGAGTCCTCAGTGAAGGCTTTCTTCAAGCTGTTGTCACCTTTGACATTGATTAGAGACTGGAGGATTCACTCCAGTCTTGTCAGTACTGTTGTTTCAACCCCTCAAAGTTGCAGAAAAACACAACTTCCATATTTTGGGTCCCTTAGTCTGAGGCTATAATAAAAATAGCCTCACCCAGAGACTCAAAATATGGAAGTGACTTATAAACAACAAACATTTATCTCTCACAGTTCTGGAGTCTGGAAAGTCTAGGATCATAGGACTGGTAGACTTTGTGTCTAGTAAAAAACTACTTCCTCAACAAAAGTCCTCTTACTTCAACCTTACATAGCAGAAGAGCAAGCTAGCTCTCTGGGGTCTCTCTTATGAAGGACTAATCTCAGTTGTGAGGGCTCTGCCCCCATGACCCAATCATCTGCCCTAAATCCCACCACCTTATACCATCACCTTAGGGGTTAAGATATCAACGTATGGAATTTGGGAAAGACAGATATAAACATTCAGACCATAGCAGTGGTCATTAGCCAAATGATGCTGACCTCTCTGTCAGGCCTAGAATTTGAGGCTGTTGCATATCAGCCCTGGACTCAATGTTTTATAGTAGGTGCTTAGCTGGGGTCACATAAGAGTTTCTAAAATGTTTAGAAGAAATAATATATGGTTTTTGGAAAATTAGCCATATGTAAAAATATAGAAAACTATCATTTGTATCTGGCCCCATGTACCTTGCACTAAAATAAATATGAGGTGGATTACTTATTTGTATATGCATTAAACAAAAAAGAAACTTGAAACAAATAGAGGCAATGTTTACTGAATTTCTGGACTAAAAAGCAGTTTTTGACCTTATAATTTTTGAAAATAATCACAAAGAAAAATATCAATAAATTTAACTAGATAAAAATTTTACAAAGCATGTACACCAAAAATAAGATAGAATAAGAAGGCTCACTAAAAACTCAATAAATGTGATAGAAAAAGCTAACATTCAAATGTATAAAGACTCCATAAAAGGATAACAGAAATATTAGAACTCAAAAAGTGAAAGAGATTTTTAAAAAAGTGTGTGAATAAACAGTTCACAGGAGAGGGACTAAAATTTGCTATTAAGAATTTGGAAAGGGGCGCCTGGGTGGCTCAGTGGGTTAAGCCGCTGCCTTCTGCTCAGGTCATGATCTCAGGGTCCTGGGATTGAGTCCTGCATCGTGCTCTCTGCTCAGCATGGAGCCTGCTTCCTCCTCTCTCTCTGCCTACTTGTGATCTCTCTCTGTCAAATAAATAAATAAAATCTTTAAAAAAAAAGAATTTGGAAAAAAGTGTTCACCATTATTAATTACCAGAAAACCATATTTTAGAATAATTCTGAAGCACTATACTTTGTCCACAAAAAGACAATATTAAAAAACAGCAATACAGAATACTAAAGGGAACATGGTCTAACAGAAAGCATTTGATATTACATATAAATTTAATAATTGATAAAAACTTCTGAAAAGTAATTTGAAAATATGTATCAAGAGCCTTTTAACATGGTTAAAGTCTTGTTTAACATTTAAACATTGCCACCTCTTGTTCCAGTAATTGTATTTTATGGGTTTTATTCTGTAGAAATAGTAAATTTTGAAAAGCAAATATAAAGCTTCTGGGAAGGCGTGGTAGAGATACTTTATCCTACTCCTCCCACGAAGTACAACATGGAGAGCAGAAACATGGCACTCCTGTCTTCCAGTCAGGGTCACATCAGCAGAGGTCTAGTGGGAAACCAGAACTCCCAGTCCCGCCCAGATGGAATGAGGAGCCCATTTACCTGAGTGTTAGTGAAGGCTGAATGGAGTACCTGGACTTCTAACCCCATCTTGAAGTAAAAAGGTGGGGTCTGCCTCTTCCCCTGCCAGAGCAGTGCAGGGAAAACTAACTAAAAGAGGTTTTAAATAAGATCCAGGATCTTAAAATATCCAAAATGTTTAAGTTTCAATAGAAGAATCACTTATCATACATACCAAGAACTAGAAAATATCTGAACTACCAAAATGAGAGAGATGTTGAATTTTCTCACAGAGATTTTAAAGCAGCCATCATAAAAATGCTTCAAGAAGCAATTATGAACGTACTTGAAACAATTGAGAAAATAAAAATTTTCAGCAAAGAAGATATTAGGAGGAGCTAAATGGAAAATTAGAACTGAAACATACAATAACAAATAAAAATATAAATGGATGGTTTCAATAGAAGAATACAGGGGACACATGAAAGGATCAGTCAATTTGATAATAAAACAACAGAAATTAATCTAAATGACAGTGTAAAAACAGCCTGAAATGAACAGAGTCTCAGGGACCTGTAATATTTGCCTAATTGGAGTCCTGGGGGAAAGAGAAAAAGGATGGCGCTGAAAAAGTACTTAGGGAACTAATGCCCCAAATCCCACAAATGTATAGATTCAAGTACCCAAGTGAATCCCAAATGGAATAAATCTAAAGAAATCCATAAAAGAACACACCATAATCAAATTGTGAAAACTGAAGCAAAGGAAAAATCTTGGAAGCTGTAAGAAAACAATGACAACTTACCTGTGGGGGAAAACAATTTGAACAACAGCATGTGTTTTTTTAAAATTTATTTTTATTTATTATTATTTTTTAAATTCTTTTATTATTAATTTCAATTAGCCAGCATCTAGTACTCCATTAGTTTAGACAGCATATTTCTTATCAGAAAACGTGAAGGCTGGAAGGAAGCTGCACATTTTTCTCGAGCTGGGAGAAAAGACTTGTCAACCCAGAATTCTATATCCAGTGAATATATTCTTCAGGAATGAAGGGGGAAATCAATACATTCTCAGATGCAGAAAATCTAATAGAATTCAGCATCAGAAGACCTACTTTACAAGTATGGCTAAGGGAAGTCCTGTCTCTAAACAGAAAAGAAATTCTAAAAGAAGTTATCTTGGAATATTAGAAATGAAAAAAAAATGAAGGGGGGCCTGGTGGCTCAGTGCCTTAAGCCTCTGCCTTTGGCTCAGGTCAAGGTCTCAGGGTCCTAGGATCAAGCCTTGCATCTGGCTCTCTGCTCACCAGGGGGCCTGCTTCCCCTGCCTGCCTCTCTGCCTACTTGTGATCTCTCTCTCTCTCTCTGTCAAATAAATAAATTAAATTTTTTAAAAAAATGGAAAAAGGAAAAGATTATGAGTAAATAAAATAGATTTTCTTCCTCTTCTTGAATTTTCTAAGTTATGTTTGACAGTTGAAGTAAAAATTACAACGTATAGAACATCTAGTGTAGTCTCTCGTGGTTCATCTCCCCTTCCAGGAGAGGAGAAGGGAGATGAGGGAAACTGGAAGGGGAGAAGAACCATGAAAGACTATGGGCTCTGAAAAACAATCTGAGGGTTTTGAAGGGGCGGGGGGTGGGAGATTGGTGGAGCCAGGTGGTGGGTTTTATGGAGGGCACGTATGGCATGGAGCACTGGGTGTGGTGCATAAACAATGAATTCTGTTACGCTGAAAAGAAATCAATAAAAAAAAGAACATCTAGTGTAATTCTAAATGTACATAGAGAAAATGCTTATATCAATTACCCACAGGGAAGATAAAAGTATGTCAAAGGAGGTAAGGTTTCTAAACTTCATTTAAGCTGGTAAAAAATCTCAGCAGCAGTACATTGTGGTAATTTATGTACATATAATGTAATACCTACAGCAACTAATAATGAAGCTAGATGATGAGATGCACTCACAAACACTATATATAAATCAAGAGAATTCTTTTTTTAATTTAAAGATTTTATTTATTTATTTGACAGAGAGAGATCACAAGTAGATGGGAGAGGCAGGCAGAGAGAGAGAGAGAGAGAGAGAAGCAGGCTCCCCGCTGAGCATAGAGATCAATGCAGGACTCGATCCTGAAATCATGACCTGAGCCGAAGGCAGCAGCTTAACCCACTGAGCCACCCAGGTGCCCCAATCAGGAGAACTCTTAAAAAAAATATTCAGTTAACTCACAAGACTGGAAAAGAGAACAAGGACATGAAAATTGGAGTAAACAAAACAAAAATGAAAAATTTAAGCCCTAACATAATTTTATCAAATATAAATGGTCCAAATATACCAATTAAAATATGTTAGCTAAGTGGATTAAAAAAAACCTGACCCAAATTTGTGCTATGTATATAAATCTCACCTCAAGTATGATATAGGCAAATTAAAAGTGAAATGATGGAAAAATACCTATCATATGAGATTTAATCCAAAAAGCAGGAGTAGCTATGTTGATGTCAGATAACGTAGACTATAACAGAAAGTTACCAGACAGACAGACACCCCCTACACACTCAAGAAAATTACTAGACATAAAATGACATTATATAGTAAGAAAAGGGTTGATTCACCAGGAAGACGTAATGATCCTAAATGAGTAAGTGCTAACAATAGAGCTTTATATTATATGAAGCACAAAAAGGTGGAACTGAAAGAAAGTCTGAATCGACAAACCCGTAATTATAGTTAGACACTTCCATACCCTTTTCTCAACAATTGATAGAACAGTTAGAAAATCACTAACTGACATCATTATTTGGAGGAGGTGACATCATTATTAACCAACAGGATCTAATTGACATTTATAAAACACTCTATCGTACAAGAGTAGAATACATGTTCTTTACAAAGAACATGTATTCATGAAAAATACCAAGATAAAACATATCCTGGGCCACAAAATAAAATTTTAAAATAATTTTAAGTATTTTAAATAATTGAAATCACACAGGCTGTGTTCTGTGATCACAGTGGAATCAAAAATTAATAACAGAAATAACTGAAAAATAGCAAAACATTAGGAAGCTAAACACAGTAATTCTAACAATATGTCAAAGAGCAACCCTCATTGTCATTAAAAAATATGCTGAAATGCATGAAAATGAGAATCTACCACATCAGAGTTTATGGGACACAGCTAAAGCAGCATTGAGAAAATATATATTCTAAATGCCTGGATTAGAAATGAAGAAACACCTAAAAGCAACAATCTGAAATCCTACTTGAGGAACCGAGAAAAAGAACAACACAAACCCAAACTAAGTAGAAGGAAGGAAATAAATATAAAATCAGAAATGGATAAAATTAATGAAACAAAAAACTCATTAAAAAAAGATAAATATAGAATGGCCAAAATTAACAAGACAGGAAACAACATGTTTGGAGGGGATATGGAGAAAGGGGAACCCTCTTCCACTGTTGGTGGGAATGCAAGTTGGTGCAGCCTCTTTGGAGAACAGTGTGGAGATTCCTCAAGAAATTAAAAATAGAGCTTCCCTATGACCCTGCAATTACACTCCTGGGTATTTACCCCAAAGATACAGATGTCGTGAAAAGAAGGGCCATCTGACCCCAATGTTTATAGCATCAATGGCCACGGTCGCCAAACTATGGAAAGAACCCAGATGCCTTTCAACGGACGAATGGATAAGGAAGATGTGGTCCATATACACTATGGAGTATTATGCCTCCATCAGAAAGGACGAATACCCAACTTTTGTAGCAACATGTACGGGACTGGAAGAGATTATGCTGAGTGAAATAAGTCAAGCAGAGAGAGTCAAGTATCATACGGTTTCACTTATTTGTGGAGCATAACAAATAGCATGGAGGACATGGGGAGTTAGAGAGGAGAAGGGAGTTGGGGGAAATTGGAAGAGGAGGTGAACCATGAGAGACTATGGACTCAGAAAAACAATCTGAGGGGTTTGAAGTGGCGGGGTGGGTGGGTGATTGGGGTACTAGGTGGTGGGTATTATAGAGGGCATAGATTGCATGGAGCACTGGGTGTGGTGAAAAAATAATGAATACTGTTATGCTGAAAATAAATTAATTTTAAAAAATTTTTTAAAAAGACAAAAAAAGATAAATAATATTCACAAATCTCTAGAGAGATTAAAAAAATAAAGAGAAAAGAAACAAATTACCACTATCAGGCATGAAACAGACTATCAATACAGACCCTGCAGATAGTGAAAGGAAGAAGAAAGAATACTATGATCAACCATGCACACAAAATTTGACAACTTAGATGAAATAAATGGACCATTCCTTGAAAAGCACAAATACCATAACTCATCCAAAATGAAATACTGTTGACCCTTGAACAATGGGGGTTTGTCCATTTATATGTGGAATTTTTTCAATAAATACAATACACTACTATAAATGTATTTACTCTCTCATGATTTTTCTTTCTTTCCTTTAGCTTACTTTATTGTAAGAATATGATGTGTAACATATATATATAACATATAAAATGTGTTGTTTGTGTTATTAGTAAGGTTTTGGTTAACAGTATGCTGTTATTGGTAAAGGCTCTGATCAATGGTAGGCTATTAGTAAAGTTTCTGGTAGGCTATTAGTAAAGTTGAAAGTTACATGTGGACTTTTGACTGTGTAGAAGGTCATCACCCTTAAGTTCTGCATTGTTCAAGAGTCAAATGTAGATAATTTGAATAATCCTATAAAGGAAATTGAATTTATACTTTAAAAACTCTCAAGAAATCTCCAGGCCTAGATGGTTTCATTGCAGAAATCTATACCATTTGTGAAAAAACACTGATTCTACATCTTTATACCTTCTCTTCCAGAAAAAATAGAAAAGGAAGAAAAACTGTTCAATTCAGTTTCTGAAGCTAGTATTACCCTGAGACCAAAACCAAAACCAAAAACGAACTAACAACTATTGACCAATGCCCCTTATGAATGTAGATGTGGTATATATACACAGTGGAATACTATGTAACCATCAAAAGAAATGAAATCTTTCCATTTGTGATGATGTGGATGGTACTAGAGGGTATCATGCTTAGAGAAATAAGTCAATCAGAGAAAGACAACTATCATATGATCTCCCTGATATGAGGAAGTGGAGATGCAACATTGGGGGGGCGGTGAAGGGGGTAGGAGATGAATAAATGAAACAAGATGGGAATGGGAGGGAGACAAACCATAAGTGACACTTTTTAAAAAAATTTTTAATTTTTTAATTTTTTATAAACATGTAATATATTTTTATCCCCAGGGGTACAGGTCTGTGAATCGCCAGGTTTACACACTTCACAGACTCACCAAAGCACATACTCTCCCCAATGTCCATAACCCCAACCCACTTCTCCCAATACCCCTCCCCCCAGCACCCTCAGTTTGTTTTGTGAGATTAAGAGTCACTTATGGTTTGTCTCCCTCCCAATCCCATCTTGTTTCATTTATTCTTCTCCTACCCACTTAAGCCCCCATGTTGCATCACCACATCCTCATATCAGGGAGATCATATGATAGTTGTCTTTCACTACTTGGCTTATTTTGCTAAGCATGATATGCTTTAGTTCCATCCACGTTGTCGCAAATGGCAAGATTTCATTTCTTTTGATGGCTGCATAGTATTCCATTGTGTATATATACCACCTCTTCTTTATCCATTCATCTGTTGATGGACATCTAGGTTCTTTCCATAGTTTGGCTATTGTGGACATTGCTGCTATAAACATTCGGGTGCACGTGCCCCTTCGAATCACTACGTTTGTATCTTTAGGGTAAATTCCCAGTAGTGCAATTGCTGGGTCATAGGGCAGTTCTATTATCAACATTTTGAGGAATCTCCATGCTGTTTTCCAGAGTGGTTGCACCAGCTTGCATTCCCACCAACAGTGTAGGAGGGTTCCCCTTTCTCCGCATCCTCGCCAGCATCTGTCGTTTCCTGACTTGTTGATTTTAGCCATTCTGACTGTTGTGTGGTGATATCTCATTGTGGTTTTGATTTGTATTTCCCTGATGCCGAGTGATACGGAGCACTTTTTCATGTGTCTGTTGGCCATCTGGATGTCTTCTTTGCAGAAATGTCTGTTCATGTCCTCTGCCCATGTCTTTTTTTTTTTTTCTCTGCCCATTTCTTGATTGGATTATTTGTTCTTTGGGTGTTGAGTTTGCTAAGTTCTTTATAGATTTTGGACACTAGTCCTTTATCTGATATGTCATTTGCAAATATCTTCTCCCATTCTGTCAGTTGTCTTTTGGTTTTATTAACTGTTTCCTTTGCTGTGCAAAAGCTTTTGATCTTGATAAAATCCCAATAGTTCATTTTTGCCCTTGCTTCCCTTGCCTTTGGCGATGTTCCTAGGAAGATGTTGCTGCGGCTGAGGTCGAAGAGGTTGCTGCCTGTGTTCTCCTCAAGGATTTTGATGGATTCCTTTCTCACATTGAGGTACTTCATCCATTTTGAGTCTATTTTTGTGTGTGGTGTAAGGAAATGGTCCAATTTCATTTTTCTGCACGTGGCTGTCCAATTTTCCCAACACCATTTATTGAAGAGGCTGTCTTTTTTCCATTGGACATTCTTTCCTGCTTTGTCGAAGATTAGTTGACCATAGAGTTGAGGGTCTATTTCTGGGCTCTCTATTCTGTTCCATTGGTCTATGTGTCTGTTTTTGTGCCAGTACCATGCTGTCTTGATGATGACAGCTTTGTAATAGAGCTTGAAGTCCGGAATTGTGATGTCACCAACTTTGGCTTTCTTTTTCAATATTCCTTTGACTATTCGAGGTCTTTTCTGGTTCCATATAAATTTTAGAATTATTTGTTCCATTTCTTTGAAAAAGATGGGTGGTACTTTGATAGGAATTGCATTAAATGTGATTGCTTTAGGTAGCATAAACATTTTCACAATATTTATTCTTCATATCCAGGAGCGTAGAACATTTTCCCATTTCTTTGTGTCTTCCTCAATTTCTTTCATGAGTACTTTATAGTTTTCTGAGTATAGATTCTTGGCCTCTTTGGTTAGGTTCATTCCTAGGTATCTTATGGTTTGGGGTGCAATTGTAAATGGGATTGACTCCTTAATTTCTCTTTCTTCTGTCTCGTTGTTGGTGTAGAGAAATGCAACTGATTTCTGTGCATTGATTTTATATCCTGACACTTTACTGAATCCCTTTACAAGTTCTAGCAGTTTTGGAGTGGAGTCTTTTGGGTTTTCCATATATAGTATCATATCATCTGCGAAAAGTGAGAGTTTGACTTCTTCTTTGCCGATTTGGATGCCTTTAATTTCCTTTTGTTGTCTGATTGCTGAGGCTAGGACTTCTAGTACTATGCTGAATAGCAGTGGTGATAATGGACATCCCTGACGTGTTCCTGACCTTAGCGGAAAAGCTTTCAGTTTTTCTCCATTGAGAATGATATTTGCGGTGGGTTTTTCATAGATGGATTTGATGATATTGAGGTATGTGCTCTCTATCCCTACACTTTGAAGAGTTTTGATCAAGAAGGGATGCTGCACTTTGTCAAATGCTTTTTCAGCATCTATTGAGAGTATCATATGGTTCTTGTTCTTTCTTTTATTGATGTGTTTTATCACATTGATTGATTTGCAGATGTTGAACCAGCCTTGCAGCCCTGGAATAAATCCCACTTGGTTGTGGTGAATAATCCTTTTAATGGACTGTTGAATCCTATTGGCTAGTATTTTGGTGAGAATTTTCGCATCTGTGTTCATCAAGAATATTGGTCTATAGCTCTCTTTTTTGATGGGATCCTTGTCTGGTTTTGGGATCAAGGTGATGCTGGCCTCATAAAATGAGTTTGGAAGTTTTCCTTCCATTTCTACTTTTTGGAACAGTTTCAGGAGAATAGGAATTAGTTCTTTAAATGTTTGGTAGAAATCCCCCGGGAAGCCGTCTGGCCCTGGGCTTTTGTTTGTTTGGAGATTTTTAGTGACGTTTCAATCTCCTTACTGGTTATGGGTCTGTTCAGGCTTTCTATTTCTTCCTGGTTCAATTTTGGTAGTTTATATGTTTCTAGGAATGCATCCATTTCTTCCAGATTGTCAAATTTGTTGACGTAGAGTTGCTCATAGTATGTTCTTATAATTGTTTGTATTTCTTTGGTGTTAGTTGTGATCTCTCTTCTTTCATTCATGATTTTATTTATTTGGGTCCTTTCTCTTTTCTTTTTGGTAAGTCTGGCCAGGGGTTTATCAATTTTATTAATTCTTTCAAAGAACCAGCTCCTAGTTTCGTTGATTTGTTCTATTGTGTTTTTTTTGTTTTGTTTTGTTTCTATTTCATTGATTTCTTCTCTGATCTTTATGATTTCTCTTCTCCTGCTGGGTTTAGGGTTTCTTGTTCTTTCTCCAGGTCCTTTAGTGTAGGGTTAGGTTGTGTACCTGAGACCTTTCTTGTTTCTTGAGAAAGGCTTGTACTGCTATATATTTTCCTCTCAGGACTGCCTTTATTGTGTACCACAGATTTTGAATGTTGTATTTTCATTATCATTTGTTTCCATGATTTTTTTCAATTCTTCTCTAATTTCCTGGTCGACCCATTCATTCTTTAGAAGGATGCTGTTTAGTCTCCATGTATTTGGGTTCTTTCCACACTTCCTCTTGTGGTTGAGTTCTAGTTCAGAGCATTGTGGTCTGAAAATATGCAGGGAATGATCCCAATCTTTTGATACCGGTTGAGTCCTGATTTAGGACCAAGGATGTGATCTATTCTGGAGAATGTTCCATGTGCACTAGAGAAGAATGTGTATTCTGTTGCTTTGGGATGAAATGTTCTGAATATATCTGTGATGTCCATCTGGTCCAGTGAGTCATTTAAGGCCTTTATTTCCTTGTTGATCTTTTGCTTGGATGATCTGTCCATTTCAGTGAGGGGAGTGTTAAAGTCCCCTACTATTATTGTATTATTGTTGATGTGTTTCTTTGATTTTGTTATTAATTGGTTTATATAGTTGGCTGCTCCCATGTTGGGGGCATAGACATTTAAAATTGTTAGATCTTTCTGTTGGTCAGACCCTTTGAGTATGATATAGTGTCCTTCCTCATCTCTTATTATAGTCTTTGGCTTAAAATCTAATTGATCTGATATAAGGATTGCCACTTCTGCTTTCTTCTGATGTCCATTAACATGGTAAATTCTTTTCCACCCCCTCACTTTAAATCTGGAGGTGTCTTCAGGCTTAAAATGAGTTTCTTGGAGGCAACATATAGATGCGTTTTTTTTATATATTATTATTTTTATTATTATTAAAAATACAGAACATATAGAAATCATAAATGCTGACTTAGTTCGTTTTCTTTCACCAGTTTTTATAATTTTTTTTTCAAGAGAGAAAGAAAAAAGTTTATTCTTAAATTTTATAATCCTTTAGTTATTTTATTTTCATTTATTTATTTATTTATTTTCCCCAATTTATTTATTTTCAGAAAAACAGTATTCATTATTTTTTTCACCACACCCAGTGCTCCATGCAAGCTGTGCCTTCTATAATACCCACCACCTGGTACCCCAACCTCCCACCCACCCCCCACTTCAAACCCCTCAGATTGTTTTTCAGAGTCCATAGTCTCTCATGGTTCACCTCCCTCTCCAATTTACCCAAAAGCACATAACCTCCCCAATGTCCATAACCCTATCCCCCTTCTCCCAACCCCCCTCCCCCCAGCAACCCACAGTTTGTTTCGTGAGATTAAGAGTCACTTATGGTTTGTCTCCCTCCCTATCCCATCTTGTTTCATGGATTCTTCTCCTACCCCCTTAAGCCCCCATGTTGCATCACCACTTCCTCATATCGGGGAGATCATATGATAGTTGTCTTTCTCCGCTTGACTTATTTCGCTAAGCATGATACGCTCTAGTTCCATCCATGTTGTCGCAAATGGCAAGATTTCATTTCTTTTGATGGCTGCATAGTATTCCATTGTGTATATATACCACCTCTTCTTTATCCATTCATCTGTTGATGGACATCTAGGTTCTTTCCATAGTTTGGCTATTGTGGACATTGCTGCTATAAACATTCGGGTGCACGTGCCCCTTCGGATCACTACGTTTGTATCTTTAGGGTAAATTCCCAGTAGTGCAATTGCTGGGTCATAGGGCAGTTCTATTATCAACATTTTGAGGAACCTCCATGCTGTTTTCCAGAGTGGTTGCACCAGCTTGCATTCCCACCAACAGTGTAGGAGGGTTCCCCTTTCTCCGCATCCTCGCCAGCATCTGTCGTTTCCTGACTTGTTGATTTTAGCCTTTCTGACTGGTGTGAGGTGATATCTCATTGTGGTTTTGATTTGTATTTCCCTGATGCCGAGTGATACGGAGCACTTTTTCATGTGTCTGTTGGCCATCTGGATGTCTTCTTTGCAGAAACGTCTGTTCATGTCCTCTGCCCATTTCTTGATTGGATTATTTGTTCTTTGGGTGTTGAGTTTGCTAAGTTCTTTATAGATTTTGGACACTAGTCCTTTATCTGATATGTCGTTTGCAAATATCTTCTCCCATTCTGTCAGTTGTCTTTTGATTGTGTTAACTGTTTCCTTTGCTGTGCAAAAGCTTTTGATCTTGATGAAATCCCAAAAGTTCATTTTTGCCTTTGCTTCCCTTGCCTTTGGCGATGTTCCTAGGAAGATGTTGCTGCGGCTGAGGTCGAAGAGGTTGCTGCTTGTGTTCTCCTCAAGGATTTTGATGGATTCCTTTCTCACATTGAGGTACTTCATCCATTTTGAGTCTATTTTTGTGTGTGGTGTAAGGAAATGGTCCAGTTTCATTTTTCTGCACGTGGCTGTCCAATTTTCCCAACACCATTTATTAAAGAGGCTGTCTTTTTTCCATTGGACATTCTTTCCTGCTTTGTCGAAGATTAGTTGACCATAGAGTTGAGGGTCTATTTCTGGGCTCTCTATTCTGTTCCATTGGTCTATGTGTCTGTTTTTGTGCCAGTACCATGCTGTCTTGATGATGACAGCTTTGTAATAAAGCTTGAAGTCCAGAATTGTGATGCCACCAACTTTGGCTTTCTTTTTCAATATCCCTTTGGCTATTCGAGGTCTTTTCTGGTTCCATATAAATTTTAGAATTATTTGTTCCATTTCTTTGAAAAAGATGGGTGGTACTTTGATAGGAATTGCATTAAATGTGTAGATTGCTTTAGGTAGCATAAACATTTTCACAATATTTATTCTTCCAATCCAGGAGCATGGAACATTTTTCCATTTCTTTGTGTCTTCCTCAATTTCTTTCATGAGTACTTTATAGTTTTCTGAGTATAGATTCTTAGCCTCTTTGGTTAGGTTTATTCCTAGGTATCTTATGGTTTGGGGTGCAATTGTAAATGGGATTGACTCCTTAATTTCTCTTTCTTCTGTCTCGTTGTTGGTGTAGAGAAATGCAACTGATTTCTGTGCATTGATCTTATATCCTGACACTTGAATCCCTTTACAAGTTCTAGCAGTTTTGGAGTGGAGTCTTTTGGGTTTTCCACATAGAGTATCATATCATCTGCGAAGAGTGATAATTTGACTTCTTCTTTGTCGATTTGGATGCCTTTAATTTCCTTTTGTTGTCTGATTGCTGAGGCTAGGACTTCTAGTACTATGTTGAATAGCAGTGGTGATAATGGACATCCCTGCCGTGTTCCTGATCTTAGTGGAAAAGCTTTCAGTTTTTCTCCATTGAGAATGATATTTGCAGTGGGTTTTTCATAGATTGCTTTGATGATATTGAGGTATGTGCCCTCTATCCCTACACTTTGAAGGGTTTTGATAAGGAAGGGATGCTGTACTTTGTCAAATGCTTTTTCAGCATCTATTGAGAGTATCATATGGTTCTTGTTCTTTCTTTTATTGATGTGTTGTATCACATTGACTGATTGGCGGATGTTGAACCAACCTTGCAACCCTGGGATAAATCCCCTTGGTCATGGTGAATAAACCTTTTAATGTACTGTTGAATCCTATTGGCTAGTATTTTGGTGAGAATTTTTGCGTCTGTGTTCATCAAGGATATTGGTCTATAGCTCTCTTTTTTGATGGGATCCTTGTCTGGGTTTTGTTTTTTTATCCATTCTGATACCCTTTGTCTTTTGATTGGGGCATTTAGCCCATTAACATTCAGGGTAACTATTGAGAGATATGAATGTAGTGCCATTTTATTGCCTGTAAGGTGACTGTTACTGTATATTGTTTCTGTTCCTTTCTGATCTACCACTTGTAGGCTCTCTCTTTGCTTAGAGGACCCCTTTCAATATTTCCTGTAGAGCTGGTTTGGTGTTTGCAAATTCTTTCAGTTTTTGTTTGTCCTGGAAGCTTTTAATCTCTCCATTTTTAATGATAGCCTAGCTGGATATAGTATTCTTGGCTGCATGTTTTTCTCGTTCAGTGCTCTGAATATATCATGCCAGCTCTTTCTGGCCTGCCAGGTCTCTGTGGATAAGTCTGCTGCCAATCTAATATTTTTACCATTGTATGTTACAGACTTCTTTTTCTGGGCTGCTTTCAGGATTTTCTCTTTTGTCACTAAGACTTGTAAATTTTACTATTAGGTGATGGGGTGTGGGCCTATTCTTACTGATTTTGAGGGGCGTTCTCTGAACCTCCTGAATTTTGATGCTTGTTCCCTTTGCCATATTGGAAAAATTCTCCCCAATAATTCTCTCCAGTATACCTTCTGCTCCCCTCTCTTTTTCTTCTTCTTCTGGAATCCCAATTATTCTAATGTTGTTTCGTCTTATGGTGTCACTTATCTCTCGAATTCTCCCCTCATGGTCCAGTAGCTGTTTGTCCCTCTTTTGCTCAGCTTCTTTATTCTCCATCATTTGGTCTTCTATATTGCTAATTCTTTCTTCTGCCTCATTTATCCTAGCAGTGAGAGTCTCCATTTTTGATTGCACCTCATTAATAGCTTTTTTAACTTCAACTTGGTTAGATTTTAGTTCTTTTATTTCTCCAGAAAGGGTTTTTTTATCTCCCGAGAGGGTTTGTCTAATATCTTCCATGCCTTTTTTGAGCCCGGCTAGAACCTTGAGAATTGTCATTCTGAACTCTAGATCTGACATATTACCACCGTCTGTATTGATTAGGTCCCTAGCCTTCGGTACTGCCTCTTGTTCTTTTTTTTGTGATGAATGTTTCCACCTTGTCATTTTGTCCAGATAAGAGTATATGAAGGAGCAAGTAAAATACTAAAAGGGTGGCAACAACCCCCAGAAAATATACTTTAACCAAATCAGAAGAGATTCTATATCGTGAGGGGGGAGAAAGGGGATAAAAAGAGGTTCAGAAAGAAAGAAAGAAAAAAGAAAGAAAAAGAAAAGGAAAGAATTAAAAAAAGAAAATGAATGGAGAAAAGTATAAAAAAGAAAAAAGTATATATATTAGATAAACTAGTTAAAAAATGTTAAAAAAGAAAAGGGTAAAAGTTAAAAAAATTTTAGCAGAAGAAGGGTAACAAATGAAGAAGAAAAAAATTAAATTAACTGCAAGACTAAAGAATCACAGGGAGAAAGCCATGAGTTCTGTGCTTTGCTTTTTCTTCCTCTGGAATTCTGCTGCTCTCCTTGGTATTGAAACTGCACTCCTTGGTAGGTGAACTTGGTCTTGGCTGGATTTCTTGTTGATCTTCTGGGGAAGGGGCCTGTTGCAGTGATTCCCAAGTGTCTTTGCCCCAGGTGGAATTGCACCATCCTTACCAGGGGCCGGGCTGAGTAATCCGCTCGTGTTTGCTTTCAGGATCTTTTGTTCCCTGAGCGCTTTCCGTAGATTTCTGGAGGACGGGAATACAAATGGTGGCCTCCTGGTCTCCAGCCTGGAGGAGCCGAGAGCCCGGGGCCCCACTCCTCTGTATGCCCGCAGAGAATAGTGCCCAGTAACTCCCGTCTGCCTAACCTCCGGCCGGGCTCCGAGCTCACCGAGCCTGCGACCGATTCAAGGTAACTCCAAGCTGGGAGCTCACTGTCAGCTCTTGTCTCTGTAGCCGGCTTCCCTATTCCAATACCCGCAAGCTCTGCGACACTCAGACACCCCCGATCCTTCTGTGACCCTGCGGGACCTGAGGCCACGTTGACCCTGCGTGGGCTTCGCCCCGGTTTAGCCTCTGGAGTGATGTCCCTCAGCGGAACAGACTTTTAAAAGTACCGATTTTGTGCTCCATTGCTCTGCCGCTTGCCGGGAGCCGGCCCCTCCCCCCGGGGTCTATCTTCCCGTCGCTTTGGATTCACTTCTCTGCCAGTCCTACCTTTCAGAAAGTGGTTGTTTTTCTGTTTCTGGAATTGCTGTTCTTCTTCTCTTCAATCTGCTGATGGATTTGCAGGTGTTTGCAATCTTTAGATAAGCTCCCTAGCTGATCTCCTGCTAGCTGAAGTAGTCTCAGCCTGCTACTTCTCCGCCATCTTGACTCTTCTCCCCCATAAGTGACTCTTAATCTCACAAAACAAACTGAGGGTTGCTGGGGGATGGGGGTTGGGAGAGGGGGGTGGGATTATGGACATTCGGGAGGGTATGTGCTATGGTGAGTGCTGTGAAGTGTGTAAACCTGGCAATTTACAGACCTGTACCCCTGGGGATAAAAATACATTATATGTTTATAAAAAATAAAAAAAATCTTAAAAAAAATCTTTAACAAAATATTAGCAGAACAATTCAGCAATATATAAAAATTATCACAATGACATTATTCCTGGAATGAAGCCTGATTTAATATTCAGCAGTATTCAATGTAATTCAGTATATCAAAAGCTAAAGAAGAAAATCATATGATCATATCAATTGTGGCAGAAAAAAATTGACAGAAATTCTCTGAGAAAAGTGGAATAACTATTGGGAGGATAAGAATATAAGGTACAGATTTGGAAAAATATTCTCAAATCATATATTTAACAAAGAACTAGTACTTGAATATATGAATAACTCTTAAATGCCAGCATGTAAAAAGTGAAATTATTGAAATAGGAAATAGGTAAAAAACATGAACAGATATTCCACTGAAGAGTATATACAGCTGACAAATAAAACTACAAAAAGATGTTTAACATCATTAGTCCTTAAAACCACAATTAGAGCCAGTGCATATGCATTGGTATGGCTAAAATAAAGAAAATATACAACATAAAAAACCTGTGAGGATGTGAAGAAACTGGATGACTCTTACATTGTTAGTGGGAATGTAAAATATTACAGCCACTCTGGGAAAAAAAAAACAACTGTGACAGTTTCTTAAGACATGAAGCCGCCATACACTCTGGTACTTGAACTCTAAGGAATTTGTCTAAGCTAAATGAAAACTTACATTTATAAAAAAAAAAGCTCTTTATATGAAAGTTGATAACAGCATTATTTGTAATACTCCAAACAGAACAATCTGGATGTACTTCAGTAATGAATGGTTAAGTAAACTGTGGTATGTCCATAAACTATGGTATACTGCTTAGCAATAAAAAGAGTTGTTGATGTGTGGACAGTTGGATGAATCTCCAGGAAATTATACTGTGTGCAAAAAGCTGATCTCAGAATGTTACATATGTGTGATCCATTTATTCTTGAAGTGATGTAATTCCATAAATGGAGACTACAGTAGTGATTGCTAAGGGGTTAATTAAGAGTGTGTGTCTGAGGGAAGTGGAAGTGAAGTGGGTACAGCTGTAAAAGGACAACATGAAGGATCCTTGTGGGGATGGATGTGTTCAATATCTTGACTATATCAACGTCAATATCCTGGTTGTAATATTGTATTACAGCTCTGCAAGATCTTACAATTGGGGAAACTGGGTGAAAGACACATGGAATCTCTTTGTTATTTCTTTAAACTGCATGTTTATCTACAATCATACAAAAAAAATTTTAATAAAAGAAGCAAATACTATCTTTTCATTACAGTACTATTTATAATGGCAAAAATAAAGAAGCAATCTAAATGTCCAAAACTGAGGGATGTTAAAGTAAATTAGATTATATTCACAACATAGAACATTATGAAACCTCTTAAAATAATTTTAAGTAAGCATTTTAAATGATGTTATAGAATATTTTTTCTATAATGTGAAGTGAAAGAGCAGTATATAAAATTGTTTATACCCTATGATCTCAGTGTTTAAAAATGGCATTAACAAAGCTGGAAGATATAGTACTAGTGTATGAATAGAAAGTATAAGAATAGACCTACATACATATGGAAATTTAGAATATGATGATAAAGATGTCATCTTAAATCACAAGGGCAAAGGTGGACTTTTAAATAAATGATGCTGAAACTATTTGTAACCACTTTGAAAAAGACAAAATTAGGTCTGTACCTCAGACTGGACATAAGAATAAACTCCGTATGGCTTAGAGACCTAAATGCAAAAATCAAAATCATGCAAGTACTAGAAGAAAATATGGGCATATTTCTTTTTAATCTCAGTGTAACAAAAGGATTTCTAACTATCCCTTGAAGTATAGAGGCAAGGAAGTAAAAGATTGAAAATTTGACTACATGTATAAAAAAACTGGAGAAAAACAACATAAAGTTAAAAGAAAATTGACAAGCTAGGAGAAAATATTCCCACTACTTACCACAGACAAAAGCTAATATTCCTAGTATATAAGGATCTTTTAAAACTTAAGGGACAAAGGAATAATTGAAAAATGACAGGACCAGACAATTCACATACACAAAAATGTATATATGTCTTAATCATATGAAAATGTTCAGACTCAGTACTAGAGAAATGGAGACTAACCCCTAAATGGATTTATCTTTCCTCACGTATCAGACTGGCAAAAATTTAAAAGCATAACAGCACATTCTTTTGGTGAGACTGTGGAGAAACAAATACTTTCAAACACTGACTGCTGGGAATGCTTGCAGTCCCATATAAAAGCTTTGTGTTCCCTAAATTCCTGGTTCCTCAGGTAGGACACACAGTAGTATCTGTGCAGTATCTCCCTGGATCATTACACATCCCTTTTGTGGGCCTTTGAGGGTGCAAATGGAACCAATGCAAACATGAAGCTCAAACTGCTTGTTGTGCCTTGAGTAATAAAATCCCTTGTCTCTGGTCTAGGGGTCTTGTATCTTTCTCCAGCATCCATGAAACTGAGGCTCCTAAATGCCTGTATAAAGCAGAGTGATTAAATAAGTCATGTCACCTCTTTCAAGAACTGTGAAGGGTGTAAGATTTATCCTCCCTCCAGGTTAACAAGTTAGTCTGCCATGCCACGACTGCATAGATCTGGAAGACATGAGACTCTTGACTCAGAAAGACAGGTCATTACTTAGAGCAAACATAGTAGCCAAAGGATACTTCCCCTTTTTTGGCGTTGGTTTCCAGAGTCCTAATTCCCGTAGGGCAAAGAGTGCCAGGTGACACTTGCACAGGCAATGAGTCCAGAAGATGAACCCAGAGAGGGAACCTGGGTCTTTAAAACAGACAGCAAGCATGACTGCCCTTTGTTCAGAGGGAGATGCTGTCTCTCTTTTCTAAGCTGGTTGGCCAGACAAGCATACCTGTAAAGATAGTCTGGAACAGGGGCAGTCAATGCCTTGCTCAAAGGATGTGAAGAAATGGAACAATCCCCAACAATATCGCACAATGGAGTGCTATGCAGCTGTAAAAAAAAAGAAATCTCTTTGATTTTGAGTGATTCTCAGAATGCACTGTGAAATGCACATGGCAAAGTGTAAACATAGACAAATAGCAACCAAAACACAGCAAACCTGTTTGCTATCCTTTGTATAAGGAAAATGAGGATGTAAGAAAATACACAGATACCTGCGCATTTGTGCAAAAAGAAAAAAACAAATAGATAGATAGTAGGGATGAGGAGGAATCATCCCTATCGTGAGTTTACATTTTTATTTGGCTCTGGCATACATAGTCATGTTTCACATTCTCACTCTCCCTACCCCATAACTAAATTCCAGTAGGATGTGGGGAGAATCCAAAATGAATACAGTGACTAATGAAACTAATTGTTTTACAAAAAATAACAACCGCAGTGCACAGAATGGGGAAGAAAATAACCAAAGTAACTTTGGAGAATCATATTTTGATATTACAAAATTAAAGACAGAAAGAAACATACATAGATACTGTTTTCTGGGTAGTAAATCTGTTTCTCCCAGCAGTTCATATCAGCAATTCTGTAACTACTTTATGTGTGTCCTAGGACTAGATACAGACATTGTATATTGTAGATAATGAAAGACTATATCATAGATAAGGAAAGCCAGGTATCTTACTGTTGGAAAAGGAAGTCACAAATAAGGAAAGGGAGAAGGCTAGAATAAACATGTGGTATTACATTAGAATTGGAGATATCAAGTATGAATTCATATATACTCATAAACATGAGTGTACAATATCACATGCATGTTTAAATATATATGCAGATATAAAACTAATATACATAAGTATGTATGCATAGCTTATTTTATACATGCATGTATTTCTAAGCTCTGTCCACTGGGAGAGTCTAAAATTGCAGGCATACCTCATTTTATTATGCTTCGCAGAGAGTGGGCATACCTGATTTTACTGAATTTTGCAAATACTGCTTCTTTTTTTCTTCCTTCCTTTCTTTCTTTCTTTACAAATGGAAGGTTTGTGGCAACCCGGTATGGAACAAGTCTTTTGGTGCCATTTTTCCGGTAGCATTTGCTTTTTGTCTGTATCACATTTTGGGATTCTCTCAATATTTCAAACTTTTTTGTTATTATATTTGTCATGGTGATCTGCAACCAGTGATTATGAGTCACTGAAAGCTCAGATGATGGTTAGTGTTTTCTCGCAATAAAGTATTTTATTATTTTTTTTATATCAATGCAGGGCTTGAACTCAAGACCCTGAGATCAAGAGCTGAGGTGAGGTCATGAGTCAGATACTTAATCAACTGAGCCACCCAGGTGCCCCACAACAAAGTATTTTTAAACTAAGGTATGTACATTTTTTTTTAGACATTATGTTATTGCATACATAATAAGCTATGGTATAGTGTAAACTGCACTTTTATATGCACTGGGAAACCAAGATTTTTTTTTTTTTTTTTTTGGGAAACCAAGATATTCAGTTGACTTGCTTTATTGTGATATTTACTTGAGTATGGTGGTCCGGAACCAAGCCCTAATGATCTCTGAGGTATGCCTATAATCTTCCCCACCTCCCTGGTCATCATAGGCATACCCAAAACTGTGATCGTCATTTTCTAAATACTGTTTTACAATAAAAGGAACCAGTTTCAGTAAATGAATGCTTGATCCAGGTCAGGGTCAGGGAAAATACAAAATGAGCACTAAAGTATGAAGAATATCTGAAAAATGATGGGAGGGGAGCATGTCAAAAGGCTGTAGGAACCAAGCAGTGGGAGGTCTGAATGGCAAATGCTAGAACAATTAGATTAACAGAATAAATCATGATAGTATTGGATAACCCATATACAGTATAACCTATAGAACAGATAAATGCCACTGAGTCATACTCATCCAAATCTGTAACTGAATATGTAAATTAATGTGAGATAAGTGATATCCCCTTTATACAGAAAAACTCCAATTAATAAAGATAGAAGGAATGAGAAGAAACAATGACCATTAAGCAAACACCACAGTAATAATAGTTGCAAGCAAAATCTAATAGATGCTATTACCAGTGGGTGAAACTTCGAGAGGAAACAGAATTTTAGCAGAGTTTCAGAGTATCTCATCCAATATATCACTATAAAGGGGAAAATGGTAATTTTACAGTGAAGAGATCTAACAGACACCACCTTAACTAAGTATTCAAGATTAATATCACCAATAATGAGACCTATCATGCATCCCTGAGATGATGTACGAAGAAGGACACAGCATCACTTTTGTGGTATTTTGAAAAAAAAAAAAAAAGCCTAACTTCAATCTAATCTTTAGGAAACACTAAACAAACCCAAATTGAAAGACATTCTGAGCAAAATGCACATGAAAGATAGGTAAAGACGGAAGAACTGTCCTAGATTGGAGAAGGGTAAGGAAATAAGGACAGTGCAATGTAGGATCCTGGATTGGCTCTGGGTAAGAGACAATAAACTGGTAAAGTTTAAGTTTACAAGAGTTTAAAGAAAGTTTAAATGATGTTTCACTGATAAATTCCCTGATTTGATAATTAGAGTTTATAAATGGTTAATGTTAGGGGAAGTTGGGTGAAGGGTATATGTGAATCTTCTCTACTCTTTTTGTAGCTCTTTTGAAAGCCTAAAGTTGCATCAAAATAAAATTAGAAATCAGCTGAAAATAAAACACAGTATCAACAGTGCTATCCTCTGGGTAATTATATAGGTTTATTTATTGACTATATATTTTTTAATTTTTCAAATTTATGCATTATTTGAAAATATTAAATAATTCAAACGTATTGAAAAGTAGAAAGAATACATTAGATAACTACATACCATCCAAATTTAATGATGTTAATATTTTGCCATATTTACTTTAATATTTTTTAAGGATATAAAATGTTAGAGACTTTCAAAAGACCCTTTCTCATTCTGATCTTGTTGGACTTCCTTCTTCTTGCAAGAGGTAAACATTACTCTGAAGTCAGATGTATTTTTACACCCACACTTTTATGCTCTGATTTTATATAGATAGACATAATTATACATAATCTATGTCAATATTATCTGTCTACAAGCAGTGCATAATATTGCTTGGTATATTTAAAATATATATAAATAATACTATATAACATACAAATCTTTCTACAACTTTTTTCATAATGTTTTCAATATTTCTTCCCTGTTCTATTCATTTTACATTTTAATAGTATTTCCTTGCATAGTTATATGCATTTAACCATTCTTCTTTGAAAAGAACTTGTCCCCTTCCCCACCTTTATCATTATTACAAATAATGTTCCAGTTTCATTATGGATAAAACTTGTGAGCCTGTGTGCCTGTGTTCCCAGTTTTTGTAATAAACCTCATAAAGGGGAAGTTCTAGGTTATAGTGTATGTGCATCTTGAATATTCTTAAATATTGCCAAATTTCCCTCCCAAGTGGGTAAACTCAGTTGTACTCCCACCAGCAGGATACAAGTTCCCATTCCTCCACATCCTTGCCAATATTCCTGTCATCAGACTTTTTTAAAATTTGCCAATCCGATCAGTGCAAAATGGTATTTTTGTTTTAATTTGCATTTTCCTCCTTAGATTGAACATCTTTTTGCATGATTCTCGGTCATTTGTGTTTCCTATTTTGGAAATTACTTTTTCATATCTAACTATTTTTGAATGATAACTTTATATGTACTGATAACAAAGAATGGGACCAAGCACAGAAAATCGATGGCATGATAGGTGCTCAGTGCTTGGCTGCCCTGGCTGAGATCTAATATTGATAGTCTTGGAGTACTGGGTTTTGTTCCGGATACCTGTACAAAGAATGGTTCAGAGGATGGTGAAGGGCCTAGAAGTAATGAAATATAAGAAATTATTGTAGCAGTAAGGAATGTTTCACCAGAACTAGCATCTTGAGAGGGATGTGACTGCTGTTTAAAAAAAAAATCAACAGGGGTGCATGGGTGGCTCAGTGGGTTGAGGCTTCTGCCTTCAGCTTAGGTCATGATCCCAGGGTCCTGGGATGGAACCCTGCGTTGGGCTCTCTGCTCAGTGGGGAGCCTGCTACCCCTACCCCCTGCCCCTGCCTGCCTCTCTGCCTGCTTGTGATCTCTGTCAAATAAATAAAATCTTTTAAAAAATACAAAAAAATCAATAAGCAGGGGGTATATATGTATTAATGTTGTTTTGGGGAGAGAAAGGCAGTGGTAGAAATTTTGAGGAAGCATGTTTGAACTCAAGATCAAGGAGACTTTTTTTTTTTTTCTTGTAACAACTGGATTTATTGTGGGATGGAATCGGTTACTGGATCCTGAGCACACTGAAGCTGTTTGTGGGCCCCTGGGAATGTAGTTAGATTCCTCTACAGGGAAGAACCCTGAATGAATAATCTCTTGTCCAAGTGAAGTTTGTGCTTCTGTGTATAAACAATTCATAGAATGAAGTTCCGGGAAATCCACAAATGAGTCATTTTTAGAGTTCGTAATTATGGTTGCTCAGTTATAACATTGCTTGAGGTAATGGTGAGTCAGTCTTTAATTTTTTCTAAAATCCCCCAGCTGAACAAATACGTGCAAATTGGCTAACCCAAAGTGGGGCATCAGTTCCGAATTCAGACTTGATTTCCATCGTGACACTTCAGCCTCACTCCATTCCCACTTTTGCCCTGGGTGGTTTTCTGCCTCTGGGTCCTGTGATTCCAACAGCTAGATAATGTATATACCCAGTGGTCTCATTTTATAGTTTGTACTGAAGGATGGGAAGTGTAGGAGATAAATGGTAAACGGAAGACCCTTTAGGGAAAGGAGAAAGTTACAGCATTAGGCGGAGTATAAAGAGTTGTCTTTGAGCAGCTAAAGGGTCCTTTATAAATGGACTTGGAGTGTAGTATGAGGAATTTTAGTTAGAGAATTTTCTGATAGATTTTCTAAACACTTCAATGAGTGCTTAGTGGAAGTTGAGGAATCCTTTCTGAAGCCATTTAGGGAGAGACTATGGATGAGGGTTTTGATATCTTCCTGGAAATGTACTTTTTGCTGGGATGACCCCCGACAGACCCTATGCGGCCTCTAACATGCAAAGGTGTTGTATGTTCTGAGGGTCACAAGTGCTTCTTCTCTAGGCTTTCTGTTTGGGGTTGGAACTAAAGGGCCCCAGTCCAGTCGCCCTGCACTGGCTCTGTTCCTCCAGAATGGTTCGTGAAGTTGCCCACAGTCTCCCATATGCTCCCAGATACCCTGCTGCTATGTAGGATCATGTCTTCTATTTTCTCCTCTGGGCCAGATGGAGACTGGTCCAGGTTGTAGTTTAGTCTGCTGGATTTCTCTCACGCAGTGGGAACCGTCAGCGATGCCTGGTACACTTGTTTCAGACAGATTTACGGCCACTGCTTCTTTATTTGTGCCCTCTGGCGGGAAGCCTTTGGAGGAAAAGCAGGGCCTGAAGATAACGTGGGCAGATTGCTACCCACCCCGCAATTGTAAGCTTCATTCTCTCTTCTCTTAGAAAAATCTTTCCCATATGATCCTTCCAGGAAGGTTTAGCTCCCCAGCCTTCCAGAGAGACCCAGATAAATCAAGATGCTGGTATAGGTACAGTCGAAACTCCTGAGGTGAGCCCTACCCCTTAGGGGCTCTTGGAAATGGGTAGTAGATGTTAAAGAGTTTGGCAGAACTCTTCTGGGTTTAGGATTCATAATCCTTGAAGGGAGAATCCCAGAGAGGAAAACAGAAGTAAGAACCAGCTGGGAAGAAATGTACAAGAGTAGGAATGCCTACACCAAGAAGATTGGGAAATTAAAGGGATTGAGTGAAGGGGGAAAAAAAATTGAAAATGTATGAAAATATAGAGAATCAAAAGAAGGCTTTGAGAAAGGGATTAACATAATTATGATTCCAAGAGTGTAAGATTTTGGCTAGATCATTAATTTGGATTCACTGGCAGCAGTAAGTGAAGAAACTAGGAGGAAGTTTGCTGAATAAGTGTTCCCGGAGTTGACTGGAATGTTGTGTCTGCTGAACCTTGTTTTGCAGCACACGGCTGCGCTCCCCCTTCCCTTCCTGTAGGGTGCGCTTGGTGTGACGGGAACCCTGAGCTCAGAAAGACCTAGAATGTGCAGGGCACCAACATTTCAGCATCTGTCTTATTTTCTCCTGGAAAGCCTAAAATATCTTTTTGCCATCTGTAATGATTCCAAATGTTTGAAGAAGGAAACCATAAACATGAAAGCAAGCCTAGAAGAGAGACCAGGAAACTGGGAGGGTCACAAATGTAACTGGAGAGAAAAATGCTACTCCCCTGTCAGTAGCGGCAGTGCTTTGGAAAAGGACTGATGGCCTTCTGGGTTTCTGAGCTCATTGAATCCCTGGTATACATTGGATGGTGTCTGATCTATAACATTCTATTCTGATTTTTAGGCCATATCAGGCCATAAAAAGCCTTGCCTTTTGGATGCCCCATCACAGGATTGGAGAGGAATCTGAGAAAGGCATTGTTCCCCAACAGTACTTTCCCCAGAGGACCAATAGAATATCAGAGAAGGACCTCCCAGAGGGCCCAGACCAGTGTTCTTCAGCAGGGGACTCGGGCATCCGAGTCAGGATGTGTACCTGTATTCATTGTGATAATGGAAAATGCCTGTGCTCCATGTTTCTAGATGCTCCCTGGAAGAGCAGGCCACATAGTTAAAAACCACACAGTTCCAGTTCACCTTCTTCATGGGTGAGGAGATGGAAGACCGGAGAGACTAAATGACTTGCCAGAGGCCGTAGAGTCAAATAGTGCCAGTGCCCATGATAGAGTTATGCCCATGGTTCCTTCCCTATGTGGAGCTATGCCCCCACCATGCTCTGCCTTTCCCTAACAAAGATTCATTCCTCTGGGATCAGGTTTTGTGTTTTCAGCAGTCCTCACCAGTGTTAGGTGGTAGAGGAAGTATGACATATTGAGTAACCCTTGAGTGACTTTGGAAACTGAAAACACCAGGATCAAGAATGTGGAAGGAGAAGGATGGAATGGAAAGAACAAGAGAAGTTAAATGCCAAGGGTGCTGATCAGGAAGGGCAAGAGCATGGGTGGCCCAGGGCTCGTGCCAGGGTGCGTGGTAATGTGTTTGTAAGTGCTGTGACCATGTCTTGGGGGCCATATGGCTGTAAAGCATCGGGACTGGCTATCAGGTGGGGCTTGTGGAACCCGTCCATCTTCTGACTTTAGTTTATAGTCACCCCATGTAGAATTTATCCCATGAATTCATCTTCAGGGCAGCTCTTTGCTAGTACTCTTGTTCAGTCTGAATTTATTTCTGGCTTCTCAGACTCAGCCCACTTTACATCCAGGATTCCGGCATGAATCTTCAATAAATCCCTTCTTGACCTGAGACAGCATGGAGCAAACACCGGAGGAGCGCAGCCTTGGCATTCAGCCACAGCTGCAGCTGCCCTCACTGCCCGAGTGGCTGGGCCTGTGGGCGCGACTTAATGTCCGAACTGCTCTGGTTCCTTCTCTGTAAAATGGGGTGGCTAGCTGGCTTACAAGGAGAGTGTGCATAATATAGGCCGCACCTACGTAGTACCAAAGGTTGGGGTCCTATCCTCTCTGCCGAATCAGAGTGGTCTTGGATAAAATTCCTTTTCCCTTCCAAAACGCCTGTGGCTGTCCCATTTTTCTCCTTGGCCAGTTTTCCTATTCTTCTTTAAGTGCGGGTGAAGAGCCATTTTGTTTCACGTGACAGATCTCCAGCAGCTTATATACATACACAGGCGCATTCAGAGGAGCTCAGTTTGTTACTGAGCTTCTTGGGGTTCTACGTGGCCACTTATTCTAGAAGATGCATTTGCACAGGCACTCAGAGACCACTAGAGCTCCTTCACATCCATAGTGAGATGTAATAACCTTTCAGTTACACCCTCCCAAATTTACAGGACCCTAGAACCAAATTACTTGGCTTATTCAAGAGGAATTCCTTATGAGGCTCCATTCTGCATCTTCATGCCCACAAAAGTCATCTGCCAGACTCCATTCCAGGGAAGCCTGGAGGGATCAATTACTTTTAGGGAAAGGGAACCCTTTCAGAAGGTTTTCCTTAAGGACCCTGGGTTTTAGATATGCCCCGGTGCTCCTGAGACAGGCCGCTGATTTGCATCTGTGTTATGACAGGGCGATTATGCATGTTGTGAATAAACATGTTTTTGTATGCATGTGTGCTGTCACAGCAATGAGGAGCATCCAATAAATACCGGGTTAAGAGCATGCCAACATCTTCCCAACAGCTGGCACAGCTGAAAACTCGCTTGCCTTATTAACACTCCACTTATCTGGAATCTGCTCAGTGAGCAGAAACAACTTCATAAATTCCTGCAATTTGCATCTGCCTTGCCGTTGTTCATTACCAGCGACCTCACTCCCGCCTGTGCAACAGTAGATCGGCCTCCCAAGGTCCTGCCTGCTACACAGCCCTCACCTCTGCCCACCAGCATCAGAGGCAGAGTGTGCTGAAAAGCTCGTTGCTTCTGCCAGGACTGAGAAGGAAGCAGAACGATGTTTTTCCTCCATTCTGGAGACAGTGACATTTCCAGATTCCCTTCTTCTTCCTGTCTGTTTGTAACCTCTTCCTTCCAAGGCAGATCAAAATGGAGAGGTGCAGACCTTCCAGATGGGAGAGAAAGAAAGAGGGAGGCAGTGATTTGATTGTCCAAGGAAATAATTCAAATCTCCTCTCAGGGCCTTTCAAGGATTAGGCAGTTGTGCTCTGGGTGTGTGTCGGGTTCTCTTAATCATTCTAATCTACTTCCCCAGCCTTTTAACCTTTCTCTCCTTTGCCCTGGCTCTTTTACTCCATGTTGTGCTGTCAGCTGTTTCATTAGCCACAGTTCACAACTCATAGCATCCGTTGAATACTTTCAGGCCAGGTGCCTTTTCTTATTGTGGTGCTGAGGAAGCCGATTGCTTCTCTCTCCTTCCACACACCTCCTCCCCTGGCAGCACATTATCCTTGACTGAAAATGGTGATTTGCCCACTGTCTGAGGTCCCTTCCAAACTGCACCCCACCACCTCCATCCCTGAACCCTCGTGGACCAGAGAGGCGGCTCCTGAATGCAGCAGAACCTCCCAGCAGTGGCCTCATTAAAAACCACATCACGGACTTGGTTTTATTTATTTATTTTTTTCCCTGACTTGATGAAAACAAAACAAGAAGAGGTGGGGAGGGAGGAAGGAGGAGAGATAGAAGTGAATTGCTTAATGGAGACACTCAGTCTGAATATTTAATATGCTGATTTTATTGAATAAAAGGTGAAAAAGTGGTTCTTGTTTGTTGCTTGCCTGTCAAACCATGGCAAACAAGCATTCTTTTCCCTGACTGGAGCTTTTTATTACTGTATGGATTCTAGAGTGTAATTATGCCCTATATCTGAGCTGCATTATACACACAATTATAATTCCCCAGCTGAACTATTTATTTATTACCAAGGGAGATATTTGTTCAGTTTCCTGGGAGGATTTTTTTTTTTTTTTTTTTTTTTTTTTTTTGGTGGTGCCTCTCATTGTCTTGTCCTTCATCAAGATGGAATATACTGGAGGAGCCCCTAGCTCTGAGCCCCCGGCTTGTCTGTTGACAGTTTGGACAAACTTTCAGCCACATTTATTCATGCTGTTGGAGAAAGATGCTGGGCAAAAGAAATTTCAAGGTTATAAATGTTTGAGAATGTTTGCAGTGTTTTCAGAGCTTTCCAGGGAAGGACTTTTTATTCTTGCTATTATCATCTTATGAAATCTGATTTGGAATCATTTTCGAAAATAGTTTCCTCTAGGTACAGCCTGCCTGCCTAGCAGTTCATAAAGAAAGAGCCCACAGCTAAATAGAATTCACGTCAATAAACTTTTGTTGAGGACCTCACCATGAGCCTGGCACAAAGACATAGAGATGAGGAAGACTCCATCCATACCCTGGAAGATCTCCTAGTTCATCATGAGAAACATCCTTCATTAATTATGTGAAAAATGTAATTAAGTGCTACAATATTGGTTAATACATTCTTTTAAATTTTTATTGACTTCCTGCTATGTCTGAACACAAGACAGCAGATATGGATACAATTGGGAGCCCAGATCAGGCCTTTACTCTCAGGTGTGGTCTCTACCCTCAATGTAGGAAAGGGGAAGGAGGACCAGACAGACAATAATAAAGTCTGCAAACAAATAATTGCAGATATTGATGATTGCCATAAAAATAGCACAGGGAAATGTGGTTAGAATGTTTGGAGGTGGAAAAGGAAGAGAAGGGTGGGTAGGGAGGATGGCTCTAGAAGCTGAGCCTTGGAGTGATAAGAGGGAGCTGAGACTTGAGCGAGAAGAGGGAGTTGGGAATGGGGTGAACTAGGAGATGTCTTGGGGAAAGAATTCTCGGGCAGAGGGAACAGTAAGTGCAGGAGTTTGGAGGCAAGGAGTAGGAGAATAGCATATGGTTGGAGCATGGGGTGGGGGAAGAGAAGAAGGAGGTGAGGATGTGGAGGTGGCTGCGACTGGGTCATTTATACCCTGTAGGCCGTGGGAAGGAGTTTGGGGTTTTATTCTGTTTTTTAGTGGACCGCCATCTGATGGATTATAGTCAAGGGCACCTTTCTTCCTTAGCCTAGACAGAGGCACAACTTTCCAAATTAGGCAGTGAGATGTTCCCTTCCTGGAGCAGAAGGAGGAGAACGTAAATCAAAACGTCTGGAATTTCCCACTTCTCCTTCCTCCAGGTTTATGGCAGTTCCTACACATTATCTCATTTATCATTTGACACTCTCTTAGGCCTTGTCCATTTTCAAGGCTGGTTTTCCAATGTTCCTGTGATTCTGTGAACCTCAGAATTACTTCAAGCACATTTCTTCTGGACTTAAATTGACAAGGTTTTGCTGCAGCTGAGGAACTCAAACTGAGATAAGGAGATACTTCATGCCTCCCTCCTGCTGTGTGGGCTCAGTCTTACTCTGTCAGCCTTGAATGTAATAACCAAATATCCCAGATTCTTGCTGTAGTGGAACTAATAGCATGGTTTTCTGGTGTTCTATGCTTTAGTCTTTTTCTGTGTCTTCACTGGTGTTTTGGTGTCAGATTGGTAAAACCTGGGTCAAGAATTCATTTTATACTTTAAGTTTCAAATTGAGCTGGTTTTAGGGATCACGTTAATGGGGAAATCATTAAATCTTTATTTCTTCCTGTGTGAGGTTGGTTCCAGATTCCAGTTGTCTCACATGAAATTTTGATCTGCCTCCTAAAACTTGTCTAGCCAATGTAGTCAGGCTACAATACTGCCCATGTGAGGAACTTGAGACAACGCAGGCTGAAGGCAATTTTGAAGCGGCCAGAAAAGAGAAGAAACATTTTTACCAATCTGATTTTTTTTTTTTTTCTGTCTTGTCTCTAAACAGCTTACATCTAAGCCTTACTCCTTTTCTAGGTCTTGGGATTTAAACATTGATGTCTGCCTCCTAATGATTTCTAAATCTTTTATATGTTTTTTTATTTTTGTAAAAATGTGTCCAGATGGTGCCAGAATAATTTTCTTATTGCTATGGCTGCAAAGTTCAGTACTTAATTGTGAAGAATTCATTATTTCAATCTTTCTACTTCCAGATATCTCTTTTCTTTCCCCGAGTCTCTCAAATCTTCTTTCTTCTTCGTTTTTATCTCTGAAACTTACAATAACCTTTTTGAAATATGATTACTTTAAAAAGAAATCAACACTTTTTTAATTAGGATTTAAATACATTTTCCCATTTGAATATTTTTTTCTCCAGAATTTTCCTTTAATTAAGATGACACATGTTTGCAAATAGGTTCTCATCATTTCTCTTGTTCGTTTCCATTTTTAGTTTGGTTTTTGAATAAACTCGGGCCACAAAGTCCAAAGACAAATGATATATAGGTCCTTAGTACTCCTAATATCTTTTCTCTTAGAGATTTTTTTTTTTTTAGTCAAATGTATATTAAAAAGGTAGGAGAGAAGGAAGGGGTAGGTGTAATTAGCTTTGGGAATGTGCTTACTATGAAGGTCATGACATTAATGAGGATTTCTGAAGTGTTATAGGGATAAATAATGCTTTTTTGCTACCATTTTGTACTCCTTTAGTACCTCTTTGTGAAGGCTGACTTTTTATTTATTTTTTTTAACCAAAGGGAATTAACTTGTCCAAACATCTTAAGCCACAAGTAAATCCCCTAGAACCATGCAAAAGGTGCCTTGACCCACAACAATGCTACAGCATCAATGGATGGGACTAGATAAGCTGATAGTTCTAATACAAGGTGGTATTTATATATGAGTTAAGTACAAGATGCTTAGGATAGGACAGACCTATTTCAGTCTTGGGATAGGGAGTGCTTTTCAAAGGAAGGGAGGTTTAAATGAGAACTGCAAGTAAGATTTAGCTAGCCAGAAACAGTAGAGTCGTAGGTAAAGGGAATTGTGTTTATCTACAGAGTCCTGCAGGTGAGCACATGGTGTCCCTTGGCACCTTCAGTGTGGCTGGGGCATGGCCCTATGAGGAATGGTAATGGAGAGGCAACAAGAAAGCACTACAGCACACATAAGACTACTGTCATCATGGGAAAAGTAGATTTAGCCTTCCTACTGGCTCTTCCCCAGGGATTACTCTGGCTATGGGTCCTGGTTTCTCACTGTTCTAGAGTGAATATTAATAACTTCTTGAGAAAACTGTGGTCAGGACCAAATGATAGAGGGTATATGTGATGTAGAGGATGGGATAGGTATGGAAGGGAGAATTTCAGGACTCCCCTAAAGATTTTGTGTTCTGTTCTTTAGGACTGGAAATAGTTATCACACCTATGATTATATGACATTATATCCCAAAGGTATTTTGAGATATGATTTAGCTGATTAATCAATTAACTTTGAGTTAACAGGAAGAATTTCCAAGCAGGTCCAGTATAATCACAAGTCCTTTTAAAATAGAGCTTTCACCAGCTGGTAGCCGAAGTCAGTGATTCCAAGTGTGAGAAGGATTCGGTGCCACCTTGCTGGCTTGAAAATGGAAGTTCCTGTGGAATTCCGAGGGAGTGAGGGAGGACTCTGGAAGCTAAAGAACAGACCTCCCTGGGCTGGCAGCCAGCAAAGAAATGGGGATGTTTGCCTTTCAGCCTCAAGGAACGGAATTCTGCCAGCTTTCTGAATCCTCTTGAAAGTGCGTTTTTCCCAGCGTCTCCAGGTGAGAGCCCAGTCCAGCTGACCCTTTGAATCCAGCCTGTGAGAATCTTAGCAGATAACCTCATAGAGCCCACTCAGGCCTCTGACCTACAGAACTCTGAGGTGATAAATGGGAGGAAGTTTGGGTCAATTTGTTAGGCAGTGATAGAAAAGGAATCCAGTGGCTATTAAATTTATGGAGCTTTGGAATTGGATCCAAGTCCTGAATTCAAGTTCTGACTCTTCAATTCAGTATTTCTATCATTATGAGCAAGTCACTTGACCTCTTTGAGCCTCAGATTCCTCCCCCATAAAAAGGAATAGAAATAACGTTTTCTTTATATAATTATCAGGAAGACCAAGTGAGGGAATGTGTGGAAAGTGCCTACCTCAGAGTAAGTGTGCAGTAGATGTTAGCTCTTTTTGCCATGGCTTTGTTACTACTGTTTCTGTTTTGCAAAATATTTACCAGAATGTCCAGCACATAGTAGGTGCTTAATCAGTATGTGTGCCTTCCAGCTTTCCTTCCTCTTCCCTCAGTTCCTGCAGAGCCCCCAGATCTACTTACTGCTGCATTCCCTCCCGCCTATCTTCTCCACTTTGTGAATATTGATTTTGAGACTGGAAGGGAAACATTTATCATTCTTAATTGCAATAAAATCATTACAATGGTGTTAAACATTCAAATAGAAATTAAGTTCCACTGCATAATGCAAAGACAACTATTAATCTGTGCCTGTAGCCAAACCCAGGAAAAGTGATATGGATAAAATGGATGTGATGTATTAATAACATCATGATGCCAGGGAGGAACTTCGATCTGAGCAAAATAGTTACACTTCACAGGCAAATCTTTATGTTTCAGAACAGAAAATTGGCAGATAAATTCCTGCAGCAAAATCGCAAAGTAGAAGGAAAACTTAAAAAAAAAAACCCATTTAATTCCAAGTAATTATCAGCACTGTCCATGCAAGATAAAGTTGCAACACTGATATATAAAGATATGTGTTCATTCTCATACAAATTAGCATGAAAACTGATTAATTGACATATTCTCTGCTTCTCTGTTCGTGACCAGATGTAGTCAGAGCCCTTGAGACGGGCAGGCAAGACTCTCACCTGGGGTCACAGGCAGGTTTTGGGGGGCCTGGAACCTTCTTTAAAAAAAAGATGAAATAACAAATTCAAGATTAGGTAGAAAGATGACAACTTACTCATCCTAAGTAAGAAAAGAAATCACAACCATTACATTTGTTTTTAAATAGAAGAAATATCACAATCATCAAACTCAAGAAAATGGCTTATTATTATTACTTTCCCACCTACTACATGACTATAATACTCTTTCTCTGTACGTTTGGTTGCACGGTCTTTGATCATCTCTTCATATGACAACAATTGTATTATTTTCAACAGAGAAAATTGAGTTTTCTTCCAGCCTGGCTGATAGACATTTGTTTCTAATTGTTTAAAAAAGGGCTTTCTGGTTCAGAACTTCATCTTGGGAGTGCTGCATCTGTAACTTCCTTTGCAGGCTCTTGCACAGAAGTTGCTTTTTGCCCCAGGGTAAGCCTTGGAGAAGCCCATTCTTTTGATCTCTCCTGGCATGGTTTTCAGAGCTGCTGCTGCAGTGACTGGTCTTGCTCCTCAGATACTCAATGCCCGTCCTTCTGCCAATGTCTTCTTCGAGATGTCAGAGAGCAGCATCTCTGTGAGACCCTTCTTAGAATCAAAGATGCTCATTCAGGTCCACTATGGGCAATTTTTGCTGGACAGTAGGCTGCCGTGCAGGTACTGCCAGAAGTGAAATCTGGGGATACCAGCAGAATGTGACCTCCAGGGTCACACTCCAGGCCTCCGTGGGCTGTTAAGGCTGTTGTGTCCTCCTTGAGTCCTTGCAGTAAAACTTCACCAGCCTTAGAAGGGGCCAGGCAAGGAAAGGGTCTGAAGCTTAAACTTCATTAGCTGGAAGTTAAATCCACCTCTTCTAGCCTATCCTTAAATCTCTCTTTCTAACTTGGAAACTTGACTAACAGGTTTTCTTCGAAGATGGCTTTATCTTTTCCACTTCTGACTCTGAATCATTCTATACTTATACCTGGAGAACGTTCCCCCAACATTCATCTACTGAGATCTCTGAAAGCCCAAGACAAATGCTGCTTCTCTATGAAACCTTTCCTGATTCCCCTTACCGGATGAAATCTTGCTGCTGTCTGAACCCTTATAGTATTGACTGGCCTCAGTTTTCACAGGGACTTTTCCGAAATTGCTTTGCATATCATTAGTATATACATTCATGTATTCATGGAAAATGAGCAGAAAATTTCTCCAACTATGAAGAAAAGAAGCCAAAAACAAAGATAAAAGCATTTAATTTTCAAGTTCAGAAGTGTTCATTCATAGTGTTCATTCATTCAGCATACGTTTCCCATTCTAAAACAGGACCTGCAATAATGAGTGAGTGGAAGGTCTACCCTTATTGAGCTTATAGCTGGGGGGAGACCAACATTAATTTTGATTACAGTGGGGATAAGGGCTTTGAAGGAGAAAGACTGTTATTATAGGCTACTTACAGGACTCCTGTGTGTGTCCCTAGGAAAGTGAGAGATAGAAGATCAAAAGATGAATAGCAGTGAGGCAGATAAAGAAGAGGAAGCATTTCTGGCAGAAGAAATAGCATGGAAAAGGCCCCAAGCTAGGAAGGAGGATCTTGTTGCATTTCAGAACCCTAACGAATGCTTATTATTAGATGATGAGCATTTCTGTGGCAAGTCTTTGTTTCTGTGGTGCTGTCTCCTCCACCTTTTAAATTCCTAGTAGATAGGAGTTCCTAAGCATTTCTGCATCTCCCTGCCTATCACAGCGCCTATCACATGCTCATTAAATGTTTGCCTAACTCAAACCTTGTTTGTTAAATGAAGGACAGCAAAGAGCTTATGTCAGAGCATACAAAATGATCAAACTGATTTTTCATATCTCATCAATTCTGAGATGAAGATATCTTTACAATTTCACATCTTTGAAATTAGGATACTTTTTACAGTCGATAATATCTTATAACTTCATTTGGCATGCTTTTTCTTCCTTAGTAGTACATAAAACAATGACGTATTTTATAATCAGTGGCATGTTATGGTCAATGAAATGTGGTAGATTTCTTCATATCGCTAAATTCCTTATTATTCACTTAAAGAAATAAGTGAGTGATTTTCACAAATTTTAATGTTGCAGACTAATTTTTCATATTAATGATAAATTTGAGTCCATTGGTGGATAAAGTCCTACTCTGGATTGATAGAATTAAAGAGGTAGAAGAAAATTAAAAGAAATTGGTCTACTTTTCATCCATTCTAGAGTGTAGTGAATACTCATTTTGTCTGTCTTGAAGTACCCAATGACCTTGTTCCCACTTGTAGGAACTTCTGCCTTCTTTCCTGAGACACTGTTCCTCCTCCTTTCATTCTCCTCAATGTTTACTCCAGAAAAGATAATGTTAATACAGTGGAACCCTGATCCCTACCACATTCGAATGGTTTGGATTGCAGTTGAAACAAGCATAGTTCCAGAAGGAGAAAGTTGGATTTGTGACTACCAGAGAACCTTGCATAAGTTATCAATTTGGGTAGCTGGCCTGTAAGGCAAAAAAATCTGTGAAGATTTGGGGTTCACATTTTTCCATGGAAACTGAGGAGCAGAGGAGGCTCTCTTCAGCCAGAGAAGCAGACATGCAGCAATGGGTGAAATATATGTACATGATGGTGCTGGGGGCTTGTTTTGCTCTCCTGTCCATGACCTTCCTTCTGGCGCAGTCTCTCTCGGTTCAAGTTCTTTGTAATTGCAACAAAACCGCAACCAATTGAAGCCCAAAGAGGCTGTATATATATTCATATATAATTCCCAGAAAGTGGTCAATCAGAACCTGCTTCAGTGTCTCCAGTGATAAGGAACCCACCATCTTCATGGACTTCATTCCAGTGTGGGCAAATGACGAATATTTGGCAGTTCCCTTCATATTGAGATAAAATAGCTTTGTGTGAATTTCACAAGTGGTTACTAGTTCTGTATGCCAGTTGAAACAGAATGAGTCTATTCTGTCTCCTCTTTCATAGTCCTTCACCCTCAATAATGACTATTCCATCCTTTAAGCCTTCTTTATCGATGAGAGATATCCCAGGCTCAGCAAATTAGGTTTCTTTCCTTTGTTAATTTGGAAGGGTAGGGGAAAGTAAGTGTTAAAACAAAAATAACAACCAGAAAAACAACAATAACAATACACTTGATCTTAGCCAAAAGGCCGAGAAGCGATCACAACAATAACAATAAATATTTAACTTTTGGATTGCCTTTATATTTGGGCCAAGCACTGAGCTACATGTTTTATGTACTTTAGTTCACGGAATCCTCACAACAACCTTCTAAGGCAAAGGCTGTTGTTTTTCCAAATTTGCTGATAAGGAAGCTGAGACTTAGGAAGATTAATTTACCCAAAGTCACGCCCAGCCTGCATTTGCACATGAGAGGTATTATTTCATGGTAAAGGGATAGTATTGCCCAGGCATTTGTGAAAGAACACTCTTTGGTGAAAGGAAACTTCAAAGTATTCAGTAGTAGTCCTTCAAAATTCTGTAACATTTGACTGAAAAGTGGTCTCAACAAAATAGTATGAATTTACGAAGTGAATTTACCCCTCAGAATCCCCCATTTCCCTGGGGAAAATGTCCTCAAGATGGGACAGAATCTACTAGTCCCACAATAGACTCATCTGTTATCTTGGATCTTCTGGAAAAGATTTTTATGGAAGGCATCCTTCTCATCCCTGTGAGACATTGCTGAACAGAATTTTGTTTTATTTTTCACATTTGTTAATCACCCTCAAGATGCTGAGTGTTGAGCAAACCAGCTATAAAGAGGCAGCTACCCAGTTAAGAACATGAATGCACATATGTTTTAGCAAAAGAAAAAAGCATCTTCTGCTGGTTCTCCTTTTCCCTGGTACGAATGTGTTGAGGAGGTAAAATGTAGCTAGGGAAAGTTAGGAAAAGTAGGTGGAAGGTGACGACAGGGAGATATTTTTAGGGTGGCAATTTTCTATATTTCTCTTTCAGAAGAAAATCTCCTCTGGGTTATAACAATAATTACTGTTTAGGGAGCACTCGTGTCCTAGGTCAGGTTCCCAGAAGCAGAACCTGAGACAAGGATTCATGTCAAGTAATTTATTAAGTCAGTGATTCCAGGAGAAGCCAGAAAGAGAGTAGGGGAAGCATGACAGGAAATGGGGAAGGAACCAAGGAAGGTGTGATTTCAGGTGGTGTTCCCGCTGTAACGTGGTCCCTCGAAGATCTTGGGAGAACAAGTTTTACTTCTGAGTTCGTCTGACCCACAGGCAAGAGAGTTCAGCTTCCAAATTCCTACACCAGTCAGTCGTTGCCTATAGCCACCTTAGAGAGGATTTTAAATCTCCGACTGTCTGTGCTTAGGCTAAAGCTGCTCCGGTAATCCAAAGGTGGTCCTCGGAGAGAAATTGTGGGCGCCAGCTCTTAGGACTGCAGTGCTCAGAAGCTGGGGGATGGGCACACAGAATAAAAGACATCCAAGGGTATCTGGACGGGTAACTACCATCATTACTCCAACTCCTCTGGTACCGTGTATTGTGCATACCTTATAGTTAATTTATAATCTAGCAAAGTGGGGATGAATATCTTCAATTCACAGGGGCAAAAATACTTTTCGAGAAGGTAAGTCACATTGTCTAAAGTCTCATAGCTAATATGTGGCACAGTTGGGATTTGACCTTGGGTTTCCCTGAAGCCAGAGTTCAAGCTCTTCCCACTGTGTCTCTGTAGGCAGTTTCTGCTACCCACCACACCAACCCTTAACTAAATTTCAGTTCCATTAGCAACATCTCTTTCACACTTACCATGTGTCCAGTGTTCTGTGTGGCATCATAGATGTAAAGATAAATTAGAGTTAATCCTGCCCTTGGGAGATTGCTTTCTTGCAGGCATGATATACAGATGCACAGAGCTAAATAACATAATGTAAAAATGCCACAGTAAGTTTATGAATTAAATATTGGAGATCATTGTGGAAGAAGGAACAAGTAATACTGCCTAGGGGCAGATACCTGGGAGATGGGAGGCTTCCATGAGCGACCATCATTTGAGTTAAGCTTTTACAGGTGAGGATTTAAACAAGTCAAGTGGTGACCCTCAGGACCTATCAGGAAGCAATTTAAATGGGGCCTTGAAGGGGCAGTTCAATTTTGGGCAATTATGCTACCTTTTTAAACATTCCAAACTATTACTTTGGCCCTTCTCAAACTTGTGTCTTAACTTCTCTTTGGAAGACATTCAGCTAGGTCTTCTAATCATAGGCATATCTGTATCTGTTTATTCCCATCAATAATGGTGACCTTTCTGAATGGGGACTTTTAGGAATGCTAAAAACAAGGCCTGAAACAAATGAACAGATAATTAAACTGAGTAGGGCCAAGATCAGGGCCAAAGGTTAAGGACAGTGCCAGTTCTGGAAATCAAGAGTAAGTGGAGTTGGACTGACCAGATTGTAAGTGAAGGAGGTGGTCAAGAAAGAGGAAAGGCTGTCAACCATCCTGACCCCTCTTTTTCCCACTTCAAGGCCTAAATTTGACATTGCCCTTAGGAGGATGCTCAGGTCATAAACACCTTTAATCAATTGGGGCATCAACCAACTCTCTTACCTACCCTTTCTTTTTTTTATTATTTTTTTAAGATTTTATTTATTCATTTGACAGAGTGAGAGATCTCAAGTAGGCAGAGAGGCAGGCAGAGAGAGAGGGAAGCAGGCTCCCTGCTGAGCAGACAGCCCGATGCGGGGCTTGATCCCAGGACTCTGAGATCATGACCTGAGCCGGAGGCAGAGGCTTTAACCCACTGAGCCACCCAGGCACCCCCCTACCCTTTCTTTAGTCAACACCTGTGGGAAGGAAATATAATCTGTTATTGCAGCTTAGAATTTATCAAAATTGTACCATGTTCAAGGCTTATTCCTGGGATTCTGGGGATGGGAGGCAGGTCTCAGCTCTGAGATTCCTAAATATCCTTATTAGACTAAGGACCAATTATTACAAAAATGAATGGCAGAGGAAAAAAAAAAGTGGCCAAGGAAAAGGAATTTAGCTGAGTAGTAGAAAAGGTGAATAATAATAATAAAAAATAGAATCACAAGAATAAAAGGAACATTAAGAAACCTTCTTATTCTTTCTCTTGCCTCCAGGCTGTAGTATGCTGAAATGACATGATAAATGTTGTTTTTGAGAACTATAACTTGAAGTCATTTACTAGAAATCCTTGTGTAAGGGCTATTGCCTCCTCTCAGTAGTAGGTAAACAGATCCATAACATGCTGTATCCTTTGTAATAGGAGGATGGGATACATGGACATGAGTATTTTCAAGTTAGATTTTTAACTGGAAATACATTTCATTATCTTTATCAAGAAAATTAAAGCTCACATCATGGAAAAATAATTAGTAAATTTCTGACTGATATTTCTGCCCATTAAATCCATGCTTTTTATTCTAAAATTAACTATTGGGGTTAAGGAGACCTTGGTTTCTATTAAATGTATTGTTGCAGAGCAGTATTTAAAAATCAGGCTCCTTGCTGAGAAATGAAGAATATGTAAAACTTTATACATGCAAATTTACAACCCTACCTTATTCAAACTTGCATATGTTAGTTTGAGGAATAGATGTACAAGAAAGAGCCCAATTAATCTGATTCTTGTTCCTCTCCATTAAGGACCTTAGCAGACAGCCTCAAGGTTTAAAAATCATGAATATATGGGGCATCTGGGTGGTTCAGTTGGTTAAGCATCCAATTAGTGATTTCAGCTCAGATCATGATCTCAGGGTCATGAGATCGAGCCGCATGGTACACTCCACGTGCTGACATAGAGCCTGCTTTAGATTCTCTCTCCCTCTCCTTCTCCCTCTGCCTCTCCCTCACTGTGCACACACTCTCTCACTCTCAAAAAAAAAACATACAAATAATAAAAATTTATAAATCATGAATATACCTAGACAGAGTTAAAATTTAAGACAATCTTATGTAAGGGAAGCTGTTACTGACCGTAACTATGAATAGGGTCTACCCGATCCAGATAGCTATTTGTAATAATGCCTGGAGATCTTTGAGATTTTGTAAAGATCATTTTATTTCAGAAACACTTTGGCATAGTAGAGCAAGAGTTTCACAGTTTGCGATCTACAGTTTTCTTGAGCGTACTGTGGTAGATTGTACGGCTCTTAATCAGGGACCCTGCCTGGGGACGATTATATATTCATACCCTGTTGAAATCAGGCAGGGCCATTGGACTTGCCTGAACCATCACAGTGAGTGAAGCACATCACTTCTGAGCAGAAGCTTTGTCAGGCAGCAGGAGACCGCCTGACAAAATGCTACCAGCAAAGTTCCAGTTCGCAGTTGCTCTTACCAGCCTGATACTGGGAGTGGTAAATACTAGAGCTACTTTGTGATGGACAAATAGTGTGAACAAGAAATAAGCCCTTGTGGTGGCTCAGTGGGTTAAAGCCTCTGCCTTCAGCTCAGGTCATGATCCCAGGGTCCCGCATTGGGCTCTCTGTTGAGCGGGGAGCCTGCTTCCCCTTCTTGCTCTCTCTGCCTGCCTCTCTGCCTACTTGTGATCTCTGTCTGTCAAATAAATAAATAAAATCTTTAAAAAAAAAAATCAGCCCTTGTTGAGAGATTTTGGGATAATTTATTATAGCATTAGCCTATCTTGACTAATACACATGAAACAAAGGATAATTATGTGTACATGTCATAGGTCATGTAAATTTTCTGAAGCTGGCAAACCAAGGAAATGGAGGACCCTTTGCTACATTGTGCTAAGAATTATTTTTGTCATAAGCTTAATATATTTTATTTTTGTTTCTGATGTATTAAGCCCCTTATTCCGTATCTTTTCCTGACTTGGTTCAGTAATGGTATGATCACTTGAGTGGTCATTTAAGAGATGTGATGTTAATTGCTAGAGCACAAATATTTTCCTTGTTACAGCTTCAAGTTTGTATTTTGAGTAGAATATTTTCCAGCTCTTTTTATAGCCCCAGTTAACTCTTTTCATTTGCATAGAATTTCTCTGCACCAGTTTTTTTCTTGCACTGAAGACTACAAAATGGATGGCCTCAATTATGTCATTATTTCTTCAGAAATGTCTTTCTTTATCTGTGTGGTGTTGCAATTTTCTTTCTTATTTTTATGTGGCTTTTTATATTTTGCCACATAGAGCTATTGTAGTGACATAGGGAATCATTCCTCTTTTTTTGACTGAAAGAGAGATTTTTAGCTCGAATTTAACCTGCAGAGGATTTCATTAGTGATTAGAGTCCTGGGTGCCATATTGCTTCCTGTGTGCATTTTCTATCGCTTGTAGCTTTTCAAGGCTCTTAGTCTTTAATCTTTTTATGCTTATTCTAATAGTTGAACCTAGAGTATTAAATACTATGTCTAACAGAAATACTCCTAAAGTAAATTCAAAACTCGAAGGAAACATGGTCACTTGGCAAATATTAGAACAGCTGCTACTTCTCAGATTTTTCTATCCTTAACTTCTCTCACCCAGCTTTACTGAGGTATCATTGACAAATAAAGATTGAATATATTTAAGGTCCTCAATATGGTATTTTGATATACATATATATTGTGATATGATTATCACAGGCTAGTTAACACATCTGTCACACACTTACGTGATTATGTGTGGAGAGAACAATATAGGTATACTCATAGCAAATTTCAAGTATACAATATGTTATTAGTAACATAGTCACCATGTTATACCTTAGATCTTCAGGACTTATTCATCCTATAGGTTCAGTTTGTACCCTTTGATCAAAATCTGTCCATTTTCTCTATCCTCACTCCCCAGCTACTGGTAATGGCCATTCTATTCTCTGTTACCCTGAATTTGCATTTAATTTCCACAAAACTTTTGGAATCTTTTAGATGCCACATAAAAGTGAGCTCATGCAGTATTTGTCTTCCTTATTTCTCTTAGCATTATGTCCTCCAGGTTCATTTATCTTGTCACTAGTGACAAGATTTCCTTCCTTTTTAAGGCTGAATACAGATACGTGTGTGTGTGTGTGTGTGTGTTTGTGTGTGTGTGTGTGACATTTTAAGTAATCAATTTAGCCACTGACAGGATTGTTTTTGTACCTTGGCTGCTGTGAATAATGCTGTGTGTACATGGGGGAGCAGATATCTCTTTGGCATGTTTTTGTTTCCTTCAGATATATTCCCAGAAGTGGAACTGCTGGAACATGTGGTAGTTCTATTTTTAATTTTTTGAGTAGCTTCCATATTATTTTCCATATGCTCATACCAATTTACATTCCCACCAACAGTGTACAAGTGTTCCCTTTTCTCCGCGTCCTTGCCAACACTTAGAATCTTTTGACTTTTTCATAGTAACTATCCAAACAGGTTTGAGGTAATAATCTCACTGAGGTTTTGACTTATATCTCCTTGATGCCTATTGATGTTGAGCATCTTCTCACATACCTGTTGGCTATTTGTATGTGTGTCTATTAAGTTCCTTTGCCCATTTTAATCAGATTATTGTTTTTGTTGTTGTTTATTTGTTTTCCTCTTGAGTTTTATGAATCTTTATATATTTTGCATATTAACCTATCATCTGATATGTAGATTAGAAATATTTTTTATTATTCTAGAGTTCTAGAGGTTGTCTTTTTATTTTGTTGACTGTTGCTCTGCTGTGCAGAAACTTTTTAATGTGATGTGGTCCCACTTGTTTATTTTTGCTTTTGTTGTCAAATCCATGTCAAATGTCAAGGAGTTTTTCCACTATGTTTTCTTCCAGGAGTTTTATAATTTCAGTTCTTATATTTAAGTCTTTAACAATCTATTTTGAGTTGACTTTGTGTATGATGGAAGATGAGATCCGGTTTCATTATTCTGCATGTGGATACACAGTTTCTCCAGTGCCATTCATCAAAGAGACGATCCTTTCCTCATTGTGTATTCTTGGCATCTTTGTCAAAGATTGATTGACCATGTATGCATGAGTTTATTTCTGGACTTTCTATTCTTTTCTATTAATCTACATATCTGCTTTTATAACAGTACCATATTGTTTTAATTACTATAGCTTTGTTATATAATTTGAAGTCAGGAAGTATGAAGCCTCTGGCTCTGTTCTTGCTTAAGATTGCTTTAGCTGTTCAGGGTTTTTGTGTTTCCATATGAATTTTAGGACTGTTTTTCTTTGTGAAAAAATGCCATTGAGATTTTGATACAGATTGCACTGAATCTTTGATTGCTTTGGCTAGTATACGTATTTTAGCAATATTGATTCCGCTAATCCACAAACATGGGATTTGTGTCTTCTTCAGTTTCTTTCATTAATGTCTTATAGTTTCCAGCATACAAATCTTCTACTTATTCGGTTAAACTTATTTCTAAGTATTTTTTGATGTTATTATAAATGTGATTATTTTTTAATTTTCTTTTTGGATAGTTTTTTGTTAGAGAATAGAAATGCAACTGATTTTCTTTTTTTCTTCTTTTTTCTTTTTTTTTATTAAATTGATATATTTATTTTCAGAAAAACAGTATTCATTATTTTTTCACCACACCCAGTGCTCCATGCAATCCATTCCCTCTATAATACCCACCACCTGGTACCCCAACCTCCCACCCCCCTGCCACTTCAAACCCCTCAGATTGCTTTTCAGAGTCCATAGTCTCTCATGATTCACCTCCCCTTCCAATTTACCCCAACTCCCTTCTCCTCTCTAACACCCCTTGTCCTCCATGCTATTTGTTATGCTCCACAATTAAGTGAAACCATATGATAATTGCTCTCTCTGCTTGACTTATTTCACTCAGCATAATCTCTTCCAGTCTCGTCCATGTTGCTGCAAAAGTTGGGTATTCATCCTATCTGATGGAGGCATAATACTCCATAGTGTATATGGACCACATCTTCCTTATCCGTTCGTCCGTTGAAGGGCATCTTTGTTCTTTCCACAGTTTGGTGACTGTGGCCATTGCTGCTATAAACATTGGGGTACAGATGGCCCTTCTTTTCATGACATTTGTATCTTTGGGGTAAATACCCAGTAGTGCAATGGCAGGGTCATAGGGAAGTTCTATTTTTAATTTCTTGAGGAATCTCCACACTGTTCTCCAAAGAGGCTGCACCAACTTGCATTCCCACCAACAGTGGAAGAGGGTTCCCCTTTCTCCACATCCTCTCCAACACATGTTGTTTCCTGTCTTGTTAATTTTGGCCATTCTAACTGGTGTAAGGTGATATCTCAATGTGGTTTTAATTTGAATCTCCCTGAGGGCTAGTGATGATGAACATTTTTTCATGTGTCTGATAGCCATTTGCATGTCTTGATTGGAGAAGTGTCTGTTCATATCTTCTGCCCATTTTTTATATGTTTGCCTGTTTCGTGTGTGTTGAGTTTGAGGAGTTCATTATAGATCCTGGATATCAACCTTTTGTCTGTACTGTCATTTGCAAATATCTTCTCCCGTTCCGTGGGTTGCCTCTTTGTTTTTTTGACTGTTTCCTTTGCTGTGCAGAAGCTTTTGATTTTGATGAAGTCCCAAAAGTTTATTTTCGCTCTTGTTTCCTTTGCCTTTGGAGACATATCTTGAAAGAAGTTGCTGTAGCTGATATCGAAGAGATTACTGCCTATGTTCTCCTCTAGGATTCTGATGGATTCCTGTCTCACGTTGAGGTCTTTTATCCATTTTGAGTTTATCTTTGTCTACGGTGTAAGAGAATGGTCAAGTTTCTTTCTTCTACATATAGCTGTCCAGTTTTCCCAGCACCATTTATTGAAGAGACTGTCTTTTTTCCACTGTATATTTTTTCCTGTTTGGTCGAAGATTAATTGACCATACAATTGAGGGTCCATATCTGGACTCTCTACTCTGTTCCACTGGTCTATGTGTCTGTTTTTATGCCAGTACCATGTTGTCTTGGTGATCACAGCTTTGTAATAAAGCTTGAAATCAGGTAACATGATGCCCCCAGCTTTATTTTTGTTTTTCAACATTTCCTTAGCGATTCGGGGTCTCTTCTGATTCCATACAAATTTTTGGATTATTTCCTCCAGTTCTTTGAAGAATACTGGTGGAATTTTGATCAGAATGGCATTAAAAGTATAGATTTCTCTAGGCAGTATAGACATTTTAATAATGTTTATTCTTCTGATCCCAGAGCATGGAATGGTCTTCCATCTTTTTGTGTCTTCTTCAGTTTCTTTCATGAGTGTTCTGTAGTTCCTCAAGTACAGATCCTTTACCTCTTTGGTTAGGTTTATTCCCAGGTATCTTATGGTTCTTGGTGCTATAGTAAATGGAATTGATTTTCTAATTTCCCTTTCTGTATGTTCATTGTGAGTGTATAAGAAAGCCTCAAAAGAAGGCTGGGGTAGCGATTCTCATATCAGATAAATTAGACTTTAAACTAAAGACTGTAGTTAGAGATACAGAAGGACACTACATAATCCTTAAAGGGACTATCCACCAAGATGATCTAACAATTGTAAATATCTTTTTTTTTTCCAATTTATTTATTTTCAGAAAAACAGTATTCATTATTTTTTCACCACACCCAGTGCTCCATGCAAGCTGTGCCCTCTATAATACCCACCACCTGGTACCCCAACCTCCCACCCCCCCGCCACTTCAAACCCCTCAGACTGTTTTTCAGAGTCCATAGTCTCTCATGGTTCATCTCCCCTTCCAATTTACCCAAAAGCACATACCCTCCCCAATGTCCATAACCTTCCCCCCTTCTCCCAACCCCCCTCCCCCCAGCAACCCACAGTTTGTTTTGTGAGATTAAGAGTCACTTATGGTTTGTCTCCCTCCCTATCCCATCTTGTTTCATGGATTCTAGAGCGTATCATGCTTAGTGAAATAAGTCAAGCGGAGAAAGACAACTATCATATGATCTCCCTGATATGAGGGAGTGGTGATGCAACATGGGGGCTTAAGTGGGTAGGAGAAGAATCCATGAAACAATTGTAAATATCTATGCTCCCAAAATGGGAGCATCCAATTAAGAAAACTGTTAATCAAGATAAAGAGTCATATTGATATGAATACACTAATCTTAGGACATCTTAACACTCCTCTCTCAGAAATAGACAGATCATCGAAGCAGAAAATCAATAAAGAAACAAGAGCATTGAAGGACACATTGGACCAGATGGACCTCATAGATATATACAGAACATTCCACCCTAAAACAACAGAATACTCATTCTTCTCAAGTGCACACAGAACCTTCTCCAGAATAGACCACATACTGGGTCACAAATCAGGATTCAACTGATACCAAAAGACTGAGATTATTCCCTGCATATTCTCAGATCACAATGCTTTGAAACTGAAGCTCAATCACAAGGAAAAGTTCCGAAGGAACTCAAATACCTGGAAGCTAAAGGCCACCTTGCTTAGGATTGCTTGGATCAACCAGGAGATCAAAGAAGAACTGAAACAATTCATGGAAACCAATGAGAATGAAGACACTTCGGTCCAAAACCTATGGGATACAGCAAAGGCGGTCCTAAGGGGGAAATACATAGCCATCCAAGCCTCCCTCAAAAAAATTGAAAAATCCAGAATATACCAGCTATCTCTACACCTTAAAGAACTGGAGGATCAGCAACAAATCAAACCAACTCCCCACACAAGAAGGGAAATAATCAAGATTAGAGCTAAGATCAGTGAGGTAGAAACCAGAGATACAGTAGAATGTATCAATGAAACTAGAAGCTGATTTTTTGAAAGAATCAATAAGATCAATAAGCCATTGGCCACACTAATCCAAAAGAAAAGAGAGAAAGCCCAAATTCATAAAATTATGAATGAAAAGGGAGAGATCACAACTAACACCAAGGAAGTAGAAAGAATCATCAGAAGTTATTATCAACAGTTATATGCCAATAAGCTTAACAACCTAGATGAAATGGATGCATTCCTGGAAAACTATAAACTACCAACATTGAACCAGGAAGAAATCGACAACCTGAATAGACCGATATCTAGAAACAATATTGAAGCAGTGATCAAAAACCTCCCAAAAAACAAGAGCCCAGGACCTGATGGATTCCCTGGGGAATTCTACCAAACTTTCAAAGAAGAAATAACACCTATTCTCCTGAAGCTGTTTCAAAAAACTGAAGCAGAAGGAAAACTTCCAGACTCTTTCTATGAAGCCAGCATTACCCTGATCCCCAAAGCAGGCAAAGACCCTACCAAAAAGGAGAATTTCAGACCAATATCACTGATGAATATGGATGCTAAGATTCTCAACAAGATCCTAGCCAACAGGATCCAACAGCACATTAAAAAGATTATCCACCATGATCAGGTGGGATTCATTCCTGGGCTACAAGGATGGTTCAACATTCGCAAATCAATCAATGTGATAGAACAAATTAATATGAGAAGAGAGAAGAACCACATGGTCCTCTCAATTGATGCAGAAAAAGCATTTGACAAAATCCAGCATCCATTCCTGATTAAAACGCTTCAAAGTATAGGGATAGAGGGAACATTCCTGAACCTCATCAAATCTATCTATGAAAGACCCACAGCAAATATCATCCTCAATGGGAAAAAGCTTGCAGCCTTCCCGTTGAGATCAGGAACAAAACAAGGATGCCCACTTTCACCACTCTTGTTCAACATAGTATTAGAAGTCCTAGCAACAGCAATCAGACAACAAAGAGAAATAAAATGTATCCAAATTGGCAATGAAGAAGTCAAACTCTCTCTCTTCGCAGATGACATGATTCTTTATATGGAAAACCCAAAAGACTCCACCCCCAAACTTCTAGAACTCATACAGCAATTCAGCAATGTGGCAGGATACAAAGTCAATGTGCAACTGATTTTCTACTGTTGATCTTATGTCCTGAAACTTTAAAAAAATTTGTTTATTAGTTCTAACAGCTTTTTTGGTAGAGTCTTTAAGGTTTTCTCTATGTAAGATTATGTCATTTGCAAGAAGAGACAATTTTATTTCCTTTCCAATTTAAAGACCTTTCATTTCTTTCCCTTGAATAATTACTTTTGTCAGGACTTCCTGTACTCTGTTGAGTAGAAGTGGTGAGAATAGGCCTCCTGTCTTGTTCCTGATCTTAGAGGAAAAAATTTCAGCTTTTGACTATTGAGTATATTATCTGTGGGCTTGTCATGTATAGGTTTTATCTTGTTGAGGGACATATTTTTCTATACCTAATTTGTGATAATTTTTATCATGAAAGCATACTGAGTTTTTTCAAATGCTTTTTCTGCAAATATTGAGGTGATCATATGATTTTTATCTTTCATTCTTTTTTTTTAAAGACTTATTTATTATTTAGAAGGGGAGGAAGGGGAGAGGGAGAGAGAGTCACAAGCAGATTCCTTGCTAAGAGTGGAGCCTGACACAGGGTGATCCCACAACCCTGAGATCACAACCTGAGCAGAAACCAGGGGTCGGGCACTTAACTGACTGTTCTAGCTAGGTGACCCTATCCTTCATTCTGTTAATGTAGCATGTTACATTGATTGGTTTGTGGATGTCAAACCATCTTTGCAACCCAGAGATGAATTGTACTTCATCAGCACATGGTTTTAATGTGCTGCTGGATTCTGTTGAATATTAGTTTACTAATATTTTGTTCAGGATTTTTTTTAAGTTTTTTTTTTTAAGATTTTATTTATTTATTTGACAGACAGAGATCACAAGCAGGCAGAGAGGCAGGCAGAGAGAGAGAGAGAGAGGAGGAAGCAGACTCCCTGCTGAGCAGAGAGCCCAATGCAGGACTCGATCCCAGGACCCTGGGATCATGACCTGAGCTGAAGGCAGAGGCTTTAACCCACTGAGCCACCCAGGCGCCCCTTGTTCAGGATTTTTTGCATCAACATTCATCAAAGGTATTGGCCTGTAATTTTCTTTTCTTGTAGTGCCCTTGTCTGGCTTTAGTATCAAAGTAATTCTAGCCTTGTCAAATGAGTTTGGAAATGTTCCCTCCTTGAGTTTTTGGAAGAGTTTGAGAAAAATTGCTATCTAGTCGTTAAATGGTAGAATTTACTAGTGAACCCACTGGACTTTTCTTTGTTGGGAGGTTTTTGATTACTGATTCAGTTTTCTTATTCTTTATTTGGTCTATTTGGATTTTTTATTTCCTCATGATTTAGTCTCAGTTAGGTTGGCTGTTTCAAGGAATTTATGCATTTCTTCTAGTTATCCAATTTGTTGGCATAGAGTTGTTCATAGTAATCTCTTATGGTCTTTTTTATCTGTAGGTATCAGTTGTAATATCTCCTCTTTCATTTTTTACTTTACTTATTTGAGTCTTCTCTTTTTTCCCAGTTTGGTTAAAATTTTATCAATTTTGTTGATCTTTTTAAATAACTAATTCTTAGTTTGTTGATCTTTCCTGTTGCTTTTTAGTCTCTACTTCATTTCTTCTCTGATCTTTGTTATTTCCTCCTTTGCAATAACTTTGGGGATAGTTCTTTTTTTTTTTTTTTTCCTTGAGGTATAAAGGAAAGGAAAGAAGTTGCTTATTTAAGAACTTTTTTGGGGGGCGGGGTGCCTGGGTGGCTCAGTGGTTAAGCCTCTGCCTTTGACTTTGGTCAGGATCCCAGGATCCTGGGATCTAGCCCTGCACTGGGCGCCCTGCTGGGCAGGAAGACTTCTTCTCCCTCTCCCACTCCCCCTGCTTATATTCCTCTCTTGCTGTATCACTCTTTGTCAAATAAATAAATAAAATCTTTTAAAAAAAGACTTTTTTAAAAATGTAGGCATTTGTCACTACAAACTTCCCTCTTAGAAAAGCTTTTGCTGTGTCTCATAAGTTTTGGTATATTGTTGGCTTTTTTCATTTGTTTTGAGATGTTTTTAAATTTCCCTTTCTATTTCTTCTTTGACTTATTAAATGTTCAGAAACATTTGTTTAATATCCACATATTTAAGAACTGTCCAGTTTTCTTCCTGTTATTGATTTCTAGTGTCATACAATTGGGGTTAGAAAAGATGATTGATATCATTTCAGTCTTCTTAAATTTGGATTTAAATTAGGACTTGTTTTGTGATCTATCCTGGAAAATGTTCTGTGTGCCCTTGGGATGAATATGTATTCTTTTGTTGTTGTAGGGACTGTTCTGTATATGTCTGTTAAGTATGTGTCATTCTTTTTCGTTTTTTTTTTTTTTCTTTTTTTCTCTTCTGGAATATTTCAAATAATATGTCTTGAAGTAAACAATTCCGTTTGATGTTGATGTACTATTGCTTTTCTCATTTCATTTATTGTATTATTCAACTTCAGAATTTCTGTTTTTTTTTTAAATTATTTTTATTTCTTTGTTGAACTCTGTGGGGATTTTTTTCATGTTTTGTTTTCCTGATATCATTGGATTGTCTGTGTTCTTTGGTAGATCTCTGAGCTTCCTTAAAACAATTAATTGGAATTCTTTTTCGGGCAATTTGTAGATCTCCATTTTTGGGGGGTCTGGTTACTAGATAATTATTCTGTCCCTTTGGTATTGTCATGTTTCCTTAATTTTTCCTGTTTGTTTTTTTGTTTTTTAAATGTCTTATGTTACTATCTTTGCATTTGAAAGAAGCAGTTACCTCCTTCAGTCTTTTTTTTTTTTTTTTTTAAGATTTTATTTATTTATTTGACAGGCAGAGATCACAAGTAGGCAGAGAGGCGGGCAGAGGGAGAGAGGAGGAAGCAGGCTCCCCACCAAGCAGAGAGCCCCATGCGGGACTCGATCCCAGGAGCCTGGGATCATGACCCGAGCTGAAGGCAGAGGCTTTAACCCACTGAGCCACCCAGGCTCCCCTCCTTCAGTCTTTACCAGCTGACTCCTCAGTAAATCTGGCACGAGGGATTCTAATGCTTTCTCAAACCTGTTCTGTGGATGTAGCCACTCTATACCACATTCCCTCTTGGGGGAAGAATTCTTAAGATTGTATGCCTTCTCTTGACCCTGCAAAACCATGTTGGGTGCTCAAAGTCTCCTGTTTGCTTTTCCCTTTTCCCTGGATAGTGCCCTTAATTGCTCAGGTTTGTGTGCTTTCTTCCAGTCCCACAGAGTTGGCCAGGCTTTCTGTGTATGCTTATGAGCTGTTGGCAAATCCTTGCACTTGTCCATAGGGGCACATGGGGAGCTGGCCATGCATAGGTGGAGTGTGCTGAGCATTGGGTATGCCCATTGGCCAGTTTGGGGGATCTGCAGGCAAAGCATCTCAAGTGGCTCATGGACAAGCTTCCTGATGGAGTCTGTGAAGCAGTTAAAAAGACCCAAGGCCTTTGATGATTTCTGAGCTCTAGTTGCCATGCTCCCGACTTCTTCTAATCCGTCAGTTGCGCTGCTCACCTCTGTATCATCCTTGATGGGGTGAGAAAGAAGTGGATATGTCAGCACCATCCTGCATGACTGGGAAGCTAGTCACTCACTGTGCTCTCACTTTCCCCTGTGAGAGAAATTACAGACTGAGGTTGGGGGTGGGGGGAATCTCTCTTGGCATTGAACTGTGCTACCTTTAAGGAGGAGTGACCTGGATAAAATGAAGCTGCTGTCCTTGTCTTTTTTAAATGTGTCTTTTCTAAGCATTTTGCTCCAGCAATGTACTGAAATTTCTCTGGTAGACTCCTGGACTCCCACATAGGTACTCTTGTCTGAGGGTGGTTGTTAAAATATATGTTTTGTGGGGGGATGGTGGTGAAAAACTCTAATTCCACCATCTTGCTGATGTCACGCCCCTCTGTCCTCAACTTTGATTTTTCTTCAGCTTGAAATTTTATTCAGATTTTGTAAAATTGGTGTCCCCATGTCTCCAAAATCAGCTCAGAGAAGTGTGGCCTGTGAAAGAGAGATGCTAATTTCAGAGTCCAGTCCTTCCACTTCTCATAACAACCATGCTTAGGATGAGAATGTAATGAACCACTGCAGGGATTTCTGTACTAAACTGACTTTTTTGGTCAAATGGTGCTGAACTGGGAATATTAGTATTTTCCAAAATGCATTCTAGAAAACTTCAAAGGCAGGCATAAACTTCGGGCTTTAATACGAATTAGAGGCATCTGTTTCCCAGGTGTAAGGTGTTTATCTTTGAGAAAAGGGAGATAGTAAAGCACAGAAGAAGAATGCTGGAGCACCAACAAACCCATAAATGATTGAGTGGATTCCAGGAGGAAGAAAAAAGTAGGAGAGAGAAAATAAGATGTGGTGAATATGAAGAACTAGGAGAACAAATTTAGCGGGCTTCTGTGCGTGGGACTGAAAATAATACGAATGTTTGTGCCACATTGCCTGATTTTTTTTAATTTAAATTACTCCTTTTTTTTTAACCTCAGGTTTGCTTTTTTAGGGGGAGGGGGTCAGGGCCATGTAACAATATTTAGTTAGAAAAAGGTACTTTTCTATGCAGCTTTTGAGCCCCAGGAGGGCTGGTAAATCTATGCACTTACCTGTACATTGCTAAATCTGTCTCTTCATTTTTCATGTTCAGGACTTACTTGCAAGGAAGCTGGAAAACAAGAAACACAAATCTCCTGCTTTCCTTTCCTGAAAGTTGAAGCAAATCGAAATAGTTCCAGCCTATAGCAAAATAACTGCTGATTTAAGAAAGAGTTCAAATGTCTTTGTTTTCCTGAGGTGTTTTGCCCTAGTGTCAGTGAACATAATATGGCAACTGAAGGTGATTTGTGATCTAGAGACCTGGGTTCTGGTCCTTGTTCTGCGTGTTTCAAGCTGTGTGACCTTAGTCTGTCCAGTTTTTAGTTTATTTGCAAAATATAGATTTATGAACATTACCTTTAAAGTTTCTACCACATCAGTTGTTTCATTACAAGACTCTTGATTCAATTTAATTCTTGAAAGCTTTTTTGAGCATTAACTACATGCTAGGCACTAGAGATAAGGCAAATATAAGATATCATGGTCTCAAAAAGCTCACTATGGGGACAATGAAACAGGAGAGAAGTCCCAGGAGGTCTTTACTGTGGATGAGGTTCTGGTTAATCCTATCTAGGGGGATTAGGGACGATTTCTCAATAAATGTGATACTGGAGAGTAATCCTGAAGGATAAATGAGAGTCATCATGAAGAACAGCAAGAGGACATTTGATGTTATTATGCAGCTCGAAGGTCTTCAGCCTAGATGTTTCTAAGTCTTTCAGGCCCTGGTGACCCCTTTCGTACAGTATTTAACCCCTAATTCTATCTTCTACAGAGTTCCATCAGGCCCTTGACAGAAATGTGCGTGCATGCATGTGCGTGTGTGTTAATTAGGTAGAGGACATTTATTCTCTTGTAAGTTGTTGCACACTGAGGGATGCTTTGAAATTTTTGCTGGCAGTAACCTTAGCTCCTACCTGTCAACCTTGCCTCCCCAGCCCTACCTTTCTCTTCTTTCATCTACCCAGACACCACAAGGTTATTAAGCACAGACAACTCTCACTGAAGGTTTGGGGAAAGTGGGTGGATGGTAATTATTGATAGGAGAGGAGGGAACTTTAGAGTAAGTGTTGAAGAAATATTTATCATAGGGAATTTTTTACTGGCCCTTGCTTTCAATTACAGGGGCTTCTCTCATTTCTTCTCTTCATGTCTCCACCCTTGTCCTTCCTGGTCTTCCTTATAAATCCCCAAATTCCTAACACTTTATTAGATAGAACCGTTTAGCTTCTTACTGTTATCCCCTGGCTGTGCCCAAGTAGCCTGATGACTAAAAACACCCTTTAAGACTTGGTAAGTAGAACAAAAAGTGGGGGCACATTTACCTCTTTGCCTTAGTAGTTAAAAACAAAATATAAAATATAATTTACTTAAACCAGATCTATATTTTCCCTCTCATGTTAAAATGAAACAGTTCATGCTCAAACGCTATGGTGGTCTTGTTTCAGAAAGTCTTCAGAGACCCAAGCTGTTTCTGATTTATTGCTTCACTGACACGACCTATATTCTCAAGGTCATCCCATGATCCAGCATGGCACCTGAGTTCCAGCTATTACATCAAAGAATGAAGAAGAGGCAAGGAATAAAACACAGCTTTGCCTTAAGAAAGGTTTATGGAAGCTGTCATGCCATTAGCTAGAATTAGCTATTTATATCCCATTAGCCAGAATTTATTCCATGGCCACACGTCACATGTAGCTAGGTATAAAGGAGCCTAGGGAAAGGAGCCTTTTCTCTTGTCACATGCCCAGCTGAAACTTGAAAGTTCTATTGCCACAGAAAAAGGAAAGAATGGATAGTAAAGGACATTCAGACATTTTAGTCTTCATGTATTTTCTATACTGCAAAAGGTGGAAAGTGAAGACTCTAAGTAGCTCTTAGTTTTTCTCCATGTTTAATTCTATTTAATCTTATTAACATGATTCTTTGTAGAGCCTTCAGAGTTGTTCCAGATTCCTCTTAAAAGTTGGCTGTCAAAATTAGGTGAAGAGTTGTAATAAGGACCTCACCAAATCCTTAATCTCTGCTTAATCATTTGCCAAATATGAACCTTTCTGTTACCATCACTGGGATTAGAGTCCAGTCTTTTAAAGAGCATGAATGAGTCATCTGTTCTTGACAGTCTCATTTTTTTCTTCTGTTGTTATTTTTGTTGTGTGACTCTAATAATGTTTTCTTTGAAGACTCTCTCAATATATTTTTTTTAATTTAATTTTGTGCTGTTTCCCTTCAAGCTCTTTTTAATGAGAGCATTAAATCTGAACAAGAGCTAAATTGTAAGGGACTTAACAGAGTAAGTATCATAACAGCATTAATAAGGCCATTCTGTGAGAACCTGCCGGATATATTTGGTATTTGCCTAGATATAATCATTCCTTCAACCGTCTGTTCATTCAAAAGATACATACTGAGTGGCTACATTTTGTGTTTGTGTAGTACCTGCCAGAGCTTGTAAATTTAAAAGTGTTAAGGGACATAGTCCCTGACCTCATGGATCTTACTTTTTCTAGTGGAAGAGAGATAATAACAAATAAAGACCAAGAAATTAATTATTTATGTCTTATAATAAGAGTTCTAAAGAAATGAAAAAAGGATTCTGCAGTAGAGAGTAATGAGGGTGGAGGACTACCTTAGGGAGGGTGGTCTCCTGAGAGGGCTCTTTGAAGAGGGGCTCTTCAAACTGAGGCTAAGTTGAAGCCAACCATGGGAAGAACTTGCAGGAGAGCAATCCAAGCAGAGAGAAAAGCAAATGCAAAGGGGAAGAATCTGGCCTGATGGAGATGCTGAACACAGGACAGCGTGGTTGGTGTACTGGGAGGGTTAGTAGGCTCTGCTGTGATGCTTGCTTTCAAAATGCAAATTTGTTCCAACACGATCGATAGGGAACACTTTGAGCATATCGTGGATCTGCGTCTGCTTCTGTGCAATTTTATCTGCGAAGAACGCTAGTGAGTGTAGAAGACTGTGCCCAGCCTAACTAGTGTAGGGATTTCCTAAATGCGCACATGCTTATACCTCAGACATTTGCCAGCTGCCTCAGTTCACCACGTGTGTCTGAGTCACACCCATCCACCCATCTGGCATTACAACTTTTCCTTCCGAATTCAGATAACTCTCCTGCCTCCACTTCACAGCAGTTCACAGGCTGCAACTCTTCCAGCAAGCACCCACTTTCATAAGAAAATTTCAAGTCTTTCCAAGGTAAAGTGTCATATGTATTGTAGTATCTGTGTGTTTCTTAATCATCTAAGATGTGATAAAACTGAGCACCTGGGTGGCTTAGTGGGCTAAGCATCGGCCTTTGGCTCAGGTCATGATCTCAGGGTCCTGGGATGAGCCCTGCCCCTGGGGCTCCCTACTTCGTGGAAAGCCTGCTTCTCCTTCCCTCACTGCCCTTCACCCCACTCCTGCGTTCTCGCAAATAAATGTATAAAATCTTTTTAAAGAAATGCGTAAAACTGAGCCACTGTTTTTATTAGTTTCTACCCTTTTTTTTTTTTAAAGGTTCTATTGTAGAGCAAGAGTGTGAGCAAGGGGGAGGAGTGGGGGGGAGGAAGGGGGAAAGAATCTCAGGTAGACTCCTTGCTGAGTGCAGAGCCTGATGCAGGTTGGGCTCAATTTCAGGACCCTGAGGTCATGACCTGAGCTGAAACCAAGAATCGAATGCTTAAACAACTGAGCCATCCAGGCACCCACATTCCTGCCTTTTCTTAATGTGACACTGATGAAGTTTTTTAGTGTTGTTCTCCATCCCCATTCTTCCCATACTCTGGTTTTTACTGCATGGCTTTGTACAGTACAGCAGTGTGTAACATACCTTATATTATGGCAGAACTCACCATTCCAGGGGAGGGTGGAGTCGGCAGGGGCCAGATCCTTATACATGGTCTTACATACTCTGTAAAGAACCTGTATTTTTTTTCCTTATCGCGATGCAAAGTCCTCAAAAGATTTTCAGTAGGGGAGTAAAATGATCCAAGTTGTGATGGTATGGTTGATAGCAAGGACTAAGAGTTGAAGCAGAGAGAATAGCTGGGAGACTATTGTAATGGTCCAGGAGAAAGGTGGGCATGATTTGGATTACCATGGGGGCACTAAAGTCAGAGACAAAGGTTTGGAATTTAGCTATGTTTGACTAATTGTATGGATGCTTGTCCGCTCTTACTTAAGGGCCAACACTGGTTCCTAACATCTGAACAGCGTCACTGACTCAAACCCCTACAATCCCTGGTTAATGTGGCCCCATCTGAAAAGAGACACCAGCCATTTCTGAGGGAAGCTAGGCCATTCATTCTGTTGTTTTCCTGCTCCGGTATTCCTACACGATGCAAGATCACTTTCAAGAAATGAGAATGCCCTTGAAGGTATCTTTTGTAATCAAAAATGCTAATTTATTTTCATTAATTTCTATCCTTTTTTTTAAAAGATGCACTTAGGATTAATAAAATAAATTACAAGATACAATGACTTGAATCCTGGGCTGCTTAAGGAATTAACTGAAACAAAACCATCTGAAAACTCTGAGAGGCTTGCCGAGGGGCCCATGATACCAGATGCTGTAAACCAGGCAACATAATGTTCATATCTAGAAATACAGGAATAATAGGAGGATTAATTTTCAAAGTCTGAGAGGGATTACAGAGTAGTGGGGGAAAAATCAAAATGACTCTTAAAAGAACTAATCTTGTCAAACTAATATAACTTTTTTTCTACAACAGCATGAAAATTATAATGTGCCTTGGTGCTTATTGTACTTTTGATTCGGCATTTGAATGGCATTTTCCTCAATAGTCAGGGCCAAGGGATTTTGAACATTTCTCCCCTGGGGGTACCTGGAGCAGAAGGAGGCCTAGCGTCACAGAGTTACTGACGTGTCCAATCATCAGGGGTGGGAAGGTGTGGCTTTGAATGAATGGAGAGCAAAACGTCTCGAAAGGATTCACTTTGTGAGTAAGAGCCGGCAGGCCAGTCTGAACTCTGAACATCTCTACTTCTTGAGTATCATTAGGGAAGTAAGGAGTAGAGATGGAAGTCATAACTGGGCCCTGTAACAAACCTGTTGCTCCACTTGGTTTACTGAGTTTTTAAAGCTAGGCCAGGGTATGAGAAGTGGGAAACAGAGTATCCAAGACTGAAGACTCCACACTTCTCAGGTTTGGCCCATTTTCCTCTGCCTGCAAGAACAGGGAACGCTGTCCTGGAGAACTACGTACATAGGAAGTAGGTAGGAACTTGGGATAATCTTGATGTACCTAGAAGGTGAACTTTTGTTTTCCCCCTTGTAGTTGAAATTCATCACTAATAAAGTCAGGCAGGATAACAAACAGCCTTAATGAATAAGTAAGAGTCATTTGTGATTAAATTAACAATATCCAATTACATGCAAATGATTAAAGTACAAAGGATTTTTTTTGCAGTTTGTACTCAGTAACAGTGTAAAAGAAGGGTAAATACTTGCTTTTTTTAGTTTCTTCATCTTTTCTTTTTCATGTGTTAAGTTTTAATTTGTGATTATGATTATGATACCTGGTTTTAATCACCCTTAGCAACAATAGTATATAATCTGTAAAATGGGGTTATGCTTTATCATAAAACAAATGCCTTTTTGGGGAATAAAATAAGTAATAAGTAGAATTAAATTATTTAATAATTATTATTTTAATTATAAGTATATATTATGTGTAATATATAATTATATATTATAATTATTAATTTAATAATAATTATTAAATACATGTTATGCTAGACCCTATGTTAAACATGTTTTATTCATTATTTAATTTGATTTTTATTTCCTAATATAGGGATTAGGACACTGAGGCTCAGAGACGTTCTATAACAAAATCAAGAGTCCCAGAGTTAGGAAATAGCTAATGTTAAGTGAATTCTATTATTTCACCCCACACTCAAAGAAAAAAAGAAAGAAAAACAAGCCTCTTCTCTAATACCATGAATACTTTTAGAAGTGGTACCCACTATTGGTCTCTTCCATTCTTTGGAAGACAGGATACTTTTAATATATGGGAATTTTTTTCTTGAGGACAGAAGTAGTTTATGGGTGATGAGGTATTTATGACTTTTGGGGGCCATTGTTTGGCTATTCTGGTTCTGCCTTTTCTGGGACAGTCAGAGGCTTACTGTTGGGCTTTAGGAGTAGTCTGAAGTATGGAAATGTGTATGGGTAATCCTTACAGCCTGTGCCTGTGATCGAGTTCAGGCTGATCATAGTCAATACATCCTATCTCATACCCCACCTCACCAGCTCTTGTTCCTCACACCAGAGCAGGCTGTGATTGGCCCATCTTAGGGATCCAAGAGCTACTTGCTGGGCAAGATGCAGTAGAATGATTAGAGGCAATAATTCTGACATGTTTAACAGTTTTAGCTTTCTTGTTAGAGACAGGATTTTGATTTCTAAGGGTTTGTTAGCCCTTAGGAATAAAAATATTCTTTTAGGTAGGTGTTGCTGAATAATGCAGTTATCTTTCATTATTTTTTTTTAACAAAATCATACTGTTTAAAATGTATCAGTTGTAAATATTAGCTTTAAATATGGTCACTATGGTTTTGCTTCCAGCAGTACCTGCCCACACATTCCCTGTCCTCAAACCTGGAGACATTTGATCCTGACAAATTTTTCAAGCCCAAGAGGCCATCTGTTTTTATTTGTTATCATTCTACCCTTATTAAGAGATTATGGTTACAAAGAGGGCCCTAAGAATTCCCTATTAAGGGGTGTCTGGATGGCTTAGTCAGTTTAGTGTCTGCCTTGGGCTAAGGTCGTGATCTCAGGACCCTGGGACCGAACCCCTGCATTGGGCTTCCTGATCAGTGGGGAGTCTGCTTATCCCTCTATCTGCCTCTCTCTGCCTCTTTCTACCTCTCTCTGCTGCTCCCCAGCTTGTGCTCTTGCTCATTCTCTCCCTCTCTTAAATAAATGAATAAAATCTTTTAAAGAAAAGAATTATCTTTCAAGTAGCAGAGCTGGGGTTTGAACTTAGGTGTAGCTAATGTTGAAGTCCATGTTATTAGCCATGATTCTCTTTGGGCTTTGAATGAGTGACTATGAAGCTCCTTAGATTTTAGATTATGCAACTAGGAGGTGAAGCTTTAATTCACTGACTATAAGTAAACCCAAACTGAACATTATATAAATATGCTTGTACAACTCCTAAATGAAGTTTATGATCATACTGGCATAATACCTGTTTATGTCAGATGTTCTCTCTCTCTACCTCTTGCTGGGATAGAATGTCTGCATGCACACGTGCTGGTGGGAAGGGGGGATTAGTTAATTCTTTACCTGGTGGGATTTTGAAAAACAATAGAATTTTATTTGTAAAAGTGCACTTAGATTTGTTTAATGAATCAGAGATTTGTTTAAAGCTGAACATCTTTCTAGCATATGAAAGCAAGGGAGGCTCTTTTTGTTGGAATCTCAAGATTTGCGTTCTTGTTCTGCTAAGCCTCCAACTGGCTGGAGCACTTAGAATGAATCATTTTACCTTTACACAGGATAGTAAATTTCGAGAGATTAAATGCTTCTAAGGTGACTTTGAGTTCCAAACATTCTTATCTTTGTGAAAATAACGATCTCTACCTTGAACAAAAGAAATGTATTTTGATATAAGAAAAATGAGGTTTATTGACAAAGCACAATAAAGGAGAACACCACATAGGCATTGAAATGCAACATGTGTGAGAAGTAATGTTCTTTATTGCTTCTGGAGTTAGGGTCAGCAGTTCTGAGGGTAGAATATCAGATGTGGGTTTGTTTTTTTTTTCCAATTTATTTATTTTCAGAAAAACAGTATTCATTATTTTTTCACCACACCCAGTGCTCCATGCAAGCCGTGCATGTGGGTCTTTGACTTGATTGATTTCTGAAGGTGAGGGTGATGTCAATGGATGAAGAAGTTAGTGTTATATGATTCTAAGATGTCCTGTAGTTTTAATTGTATAACTAATGGGCATGGTTGTTCCAGTTTTCACCTATCATGCTGTAGTAGTCTGGGTCCTCCAGAGAAAGAGAACTAATGTATACGCACACACATACACACACAATATAACATATAATTTTTTATATAGTATATATTTGTTATATATTATGTATAATATATTTTATTTATTGATTGATTGATTCATTCATTATAAGGATTTTGCTGATGTGATAATGGAGAGCTGAAAACTCTTAAGGTCTCTGATTGGCAAGCTGGAAACCCAGGAGGGTCAAGGAAATAAGTTCCAGTTCTACTCTGAGTCCAGAGGCAAAAGACATGTCCCCAGTCAGACACACTAAAAGAATTCTTCTTTACTTTTCTTTTTTGTTCTGTTCAGGCACCCAATGGACTGGATGAGGCCCACCCATGTCCTGGTGGCAAATCTGCTTTACTTGGTCTACCAATTCAAATGCTAATCTCCTCTACAATCACCCTCATAGACATACCCAGAATATTTAATCATATATCTGGGCACCCTGTAGCCCAGTCAAACTGACACATAAAATTAAGCATCACACATACTATTTCTTAAAGAACTGCCCATTTCTCTGTGACTCCTATCACAGGCTAATAACTAATGTATGCATAGGACCTGGCCTATGTATAGTAGGTGCTTAATACAAGCTTGTTAAAGAGTGAACAAATGAGTGAACAGAAATGGAAAGGCTTGTTTAGCGTAGGTTAGATTGGGGATGGGCAAGTGTGGGAGTGGGTTGAGGTTGAGTTTTTTGCCTTATAACAATTCGATTTTGTTATCTTTTAAGGAAGGAGAAACCTTTCAAAACTGCTACATTTACTGTTGCTTATTTGAATAGATGTGACATCCCTAAAGTTGATATTCTCTAATAGCTGTGATTAGCATATCTAAATACTTCTCCAATGACTTCTGAAGCATTTTTCTTTTGTTTGAAGTTTTATTATAATTTCAACTTGTAGTTTTGAAGAGCTAGGCTGTAAATTTTATTCTTATTCTTGATGATTGAAACATCATTGTGTAAATGGATGGGGTATTCTCTCCCCCAAGGAAAAGAATTGGTTCAAAATCCCTACAATTGAGAAAACATAATTTGAAATACAATTTATGATTAAAAAAACCTGGTAGGTCCCATAAGGAAACAAACTCTACTCAAGGTCTCCCCTTAAGCATAAATTGAGTTTAATTTGCTTGCCCAAGCTTTTCTTCATGCATACTGCAGAGGGAAACTTCAGATCAGCCCAGACCTTGTCATAGTGCTCAATTAAAAGTCTGAATTAATAAAGCTGTCTTAATTGGTCTGACAGAACTAGCAATATGACCTCATCACCCAGCTACACCTCTCTGATCTCCTGGATTTAAATTTCCATAAAGGAGAGATAGGAATTAGCAAATTCCTGATTTCTTAATAACATACCACATCCACAGTTATAACATTCAATGCCCCAGCTCACAACTTTATCTCCCCATCTAGAGTATGTTCTGGAGCTAGTTCAATTAACTTAGCTATCAAAATGCTGAGCTTGATAGCTCATTTATCTTTCTGTCCCACAACTCGACATTACAATACGGTGGTGATTGATCTTGCCTCTTCCAGGTACCATATAGTATAAAAACTAAGAGAAGATTAATTAAAAGCTGTCTTACCCCGACAGGTTTTTAAATAAGTTTCAGATTTACACTATATATCAGCTGAAGCAGAAAGAGATTCTAAGACCAGAAGCTTTGTAACACCAATTGGATTTTTCTTTTATGTAGAGTATGCATGCCGTAGTCCTGATGATCATTATTATTCTTTCATATGTGTTGAATACCAAAGTGAAGCAGAAAGACCCTGCGTCAAATGTTCTCTAGCTGTCTTTGTCCCAGCAGAGTGTAACACATAGCACTACTGAGAACACGTTCCTGAAGAAACCCACCCAGAGTTATTGCTACCTAAAAGTTAGTTCTGTCTTTTTTTTGCTAGGAATTTGGAAGTTTGGGAAATTTTAAGTGAATAAGAGGGAAAATGTCTAAACCTAGCACTGGGAAAAAGGAAAAATTCATATAAGTATATCTCACATTTAAGGGAGAGTCTTTGATGAGTTGGTAAAAGTTACCTATGATAATAATAATTGTAGCTACCACTGAGTGAATTACTGTGTCACATAATTATTTCTATGATCTCCAATCTTTATAATAATTTCAAAGGCTAGTTGTTACTGTGCCCATTTTACAGATGAGGAAACCAGTATCCTAAAGTATTGAATTCTATGGCCAAAGCCTAGCAGCCAGTAATCAGCAGAGTTGGGATTTATGTTACAGGTTTGTTTCCTTGGCTCCAAGGCCACTGCACCAGGCTGCCTTCTGCCTTCCTACAGAGCAGCAAACACACTCACATCCATTTTCAGTTTTAGGCTATTTGGGCTATTAGAACAAAATACCACGGTCTGGGTAGCTTATAAACAGTAGAAATTTATTTCTTACAGTTCTGGGGATTGGAAATCCAAGATCATGGTGTGGTAAGGATCCTCTGCTGGGTGACAGACTTCTTGTGGTGTCCTCATATGATGGAAAGGGCTGGGGATCTCTCTGGAGCCTCTTTTATAAGGGCTCTCGTATCACTCATGAGGACCTACACTCAGGACCTAAGAACTTCCCAGAAATCCCACCTCCTAACACTATCACATTGGGGGTGGGTCAAGATTTGAACATGTGAATTTGGGGGTGGGGGACACAAACATTCAGACCATAGCAGAACCTTGGAGAACTTCTGAGAGCCAAATATTTTTATTTGATTCATTGTAAGCTATTCAAGCTGAAGTTCTCTGTTGACAGGAATTCCTGGCTTCCATGGGATATGCCACATCTCCAAATCAGTGCTCCTTTCTAGTCACCCAGGGGATTCCTTGGGGACTTCAGACCCCAAATTATGTAACAGTCTAAATGGGTAAAATTGTCTAGTTTTCATTTAAGTTCCTTGACAAAATCACCAAGTTCTATTTTTTCTATGTTTAAAATGAAGAGTTGAGCTGTCCTTATGAAACTTTAAATATATAACCCCAAAGTTTCTTGTAGATTAACTGATTAACTGTATGGGAAACACTGTTAACAATCAAACTTCTACAATCATAAGCACTTAACAAATGCCTTGAATGATTGTACTAACATATATAGTTTTTACTTTTTTTAAGAAGGGAACATGCCTCCTCTAATTTTTATCCAAAGGAAAGGAAAGGAAAATAAAATTTAATGTTAACACCTCATGAGTAGTAACCAGTAGTAACCTAATTAATGCCAAATCATTAACTGAATTCGTCAAACGTTTGCTGAGTATCTTCTGAATATCAGGCACTGTGCTAGACACTCTTGTGAACACCAAGATTTTATAAGCTACAGTTTTTTTCCTGAAGGATCTCCTATTCTGGTAGCAGAATAAGATTATATCTGCATATAAAACAAATAGATAAAATAATTATTCAAGGACTTGGTCTTTGAAAAATAATTTTCTTTAGTTACCTGGATACTTGTCTAGCTAGATTCTCAAATTAGAATTTGGATGAATGTCCATGAGGTAGTGAATCCTGGCCCTGCTCACAGTAGGATTTCTTCTGAGGGGCGAAACTTACCAATAGCCATGAGGCAGCAGGGGAGCAGGACAAATCCCAGGGTTCTCTAGAAATAGAAAAATAATCCCTGAGTTCCCTGTGTAGACAGAGGGGTATGATAAATAACATATAGAGTTTGGGAATCATTGACCTTTGGGAGTCAAGTTCAGTTTTGTGTTTTTTTTTTTTTAAAGATTTTATTTATTTATAGAACAGAGTGATCACAAGTAGGCAAGAGGCAGACAGAGAGAGAGGAGGAAGCAGGCTCTCCACTGAGCAGAGAGCCCGATGTGGGGCTTGATCCCAGCATCCTGGGATCATGACCCCAGGCGAAGGCAGAGGCTTAACCCACTGAGCCACCCAGGCGCCCCTCAAGTTCAGTTTTAATTAACCCTCTGTGGTAGGCCGAATTCTCAGTTCTCTTCCCTCCAAAAGAATTCTAATTCCTAGTTATTTAGCCAAATGCTAATCAACATATTACTGTGAGGGAACGTCACAGATATAATTAACTCCCCAATTTAGTTGGCCTTAAAATACAGAGATTATCTGGGTAGACCTTTATCAGGTGAAGCTTTTAAAAGCAGAAAGTTTTCTCTGGCTGGCAGCGGAAGAGGAAGTCTGAGATATAAAAGCACAAGAAGAGTTTGATGCTTGGTCATTGGCATGAAGGTGGAGGGAACCACATGACAAGGAAAGGGTATGACTTTTAGAAGCTGTAAGTGGCCCCAGCTTACAACTAGCAGGGAAACGGGGACCCTAGTTCCACAATCACAAGGAAATGAATTCTACCAACAACAATGATGAGACTGGAAGTAGTTTTATTCCCAAAGTGTCTGTAGAAGAGCCCAGCCTAGCTAATATCTTGATTGTAGTCATGTGATATCCTGAGCCCAGAGCCCAGGGGAGCCCACCCAGATGTCTGGTGTACAGAGCAGTGAACTCTTAAATGGGTATTGCTTTAGACTGCTGTGGTGGTTTGTTACACAGCATGAGAAAGCAGATATATCATTAAAACTCTGGGAGCTTCTCTGCCTAATACCTGCAAGTTAAGGAGATTTCAGAGCTTCTGTCCTCTGAGACTGCTTATCTCTGGTCAGTGGAGAATTGAAGCTTCGTTTATGTGACAGTCAGCATGAAGTAAAAGAAGGATCCTAAACTTTGGGGTCTCACAACTGGATTCCAGTCCTGGCTCTGTCACTGAGCAACTGTGCTACTTGGGACAACCCCTCTCAAGTCTGGTTGGCTGCATCGGCAATAAAGGCCTAATCCTCTTTGTTGAGCAGGAATATCATGCAGATGAAATGTGATAATAGTGTATGAAATATGGTAAATGCTCAATAGAAGCTATATTTAATAGTGTTATTTGGTTAATTGATTTTTAGCACCACTTTTTGAATTGAATAGCTGTGGAGAATTTCCTCATCAAGCTTCTGGTAGCTAGAGACCTCCATATTATAAACTTCTCAGACTTCCTGGAAATAGGTGGCCAAGGGTAACCTCTTTAAAATTTACCCCCAAAGCAGGAAGGGCAGTCATTTTTCTGTTATTGAGGATACTTCTAATTAGTTTAATATGGGTACTTACCAGGTGCTGGGGGCAGGGTCAGGATTTACTGTTGATTCATTTTTCTGAATTTAGGTCTGAATTAGTGTCCTGGTAGATGGTGATAAGATTTCAAGTTAGTCATCTTTCAAACTTACGGTTGATTTAAGTGACGGAAAATATCCTTAAAGAGAATTGGGGATTATAAAAGATATTATTCCTCTGGTGGAAAGATGAAAAGAAGCTAACAATCTGTTACTGATTATTTCAACTTTAGATAAACAAACAAAGAAATAAATAAATGTAACAACTTAAATCTTGTCTCTGTTTAAAGAAAAATGTAACTTTTAACTGTTTTGTCACCAAGCTGTTTAATATTCTAGTTTCCCCAAAGTGGAAACATTTTTATACAAGTGAGTTTTCTATGATTAAATAAAAGTATCACATACAAAAAAAGGCTTATTAAATATGTTTTCAAGGAAATGAATATTTCTTGAATTATAAACAGTTTGAAAACTGAGGAAGAATATTGCAGGAGAATTTTTAATTCATCTCTACCCTGGAAATTCCCTAAGCAGGGGTCCTCAAAGTGCAGTCTCTAGAACTTGTTCAAAATGTCAAATCTCAAACCTACCCCAGACCTACTGAGTTAGAACTCTTGGGGGGTAGGGCCCTCAATCTGTATCTTAATAAGTTCTCTTTGTGATTCATCTCAGACTTAGAGACCACTGCCCTAAGAGACTGGGGTGAGTCCTAACATCTCCTCCAAATTTTAAGTAGTATTCTTATTTTTGCAAAATGATAAACATCACTACAGAGAATTAATGAGAAAGATAATGAATGATCCAATTCTATGAGACTGAGCACAATCTTAGTTGATACGCTTCCTAAATTTTGCATGTATATTAAAATTTTGTAAAATGAATCACCGTGTAAATGTATCAGGAAACTAGTTTTTTAAAGAAAAAATTAGGTGGCAAATTTTTTTGTAAAGTTAAAACTCTGATTTATCTGTTTTGTAAGCAGATTTTCATGTATTGAATTTTCTTAGGAGAAGGCAGATTGTATCTGGTGGCTTTATGCATTGGAAAAGCTTCTGAAGAAATATTTGATTAGTTGATATGGGAGTCAAAATATGCTAGGTTGTAGAAAACTGAGAAAATTGCCATTTTTACTGTAAATACTTTTAAAATGGAATTTGATACTTTTTCCATAGTTTAATTTCCAAAGGTCTTCCCACCCCCGGGATCCCTCTCCCTGCCGAAAGTGGTGCATAGAAGAGTGAAACAGCATGATCTACTGGTAAGAATGTGAGCTTGTGTTCTGGGTTCTCCTGCTTCTCAGCTGTGTGACCTTGGGCAAGTTCAATAAGGAGATTGTCAAATTGTGGTTAAGCTTCTCTAGGCCAGTGTATCTTAAATTTGAGCAGGTGTCAGAATAACTTGCTGAACTGGTTAAAGCACAGATTGCCGGGTTGGGGTCTGTAACAGTAGCCCTTTGCTACTGTCACTGCTTTAGCTAATAGCCCAGTTTTAGTTTGAGCTGGAGAATGGCTGGTGGCTTTGTTCCATGATGCACATGAGGAATATGGCAGGAGGATAAGTCAAAAACTGGTTTAAGGAACCACTTAATAAAAAAAAAAAAATCCCTATTGAAGGAGGGACCGCCTTTTTTCTGAACAAAAGCAGGTGACGTTAGGAAGTATCACTGTTGTACTTTGTCCTTCAGGGTTCCGTGGGCTGTATAAACACATGCACAGTAACAGTAACCTTTCCAACACTACTATAGTGCAAAAAGTATAAGATCTATATGAAATTGACAGAAGAATGGATAAAGATATATCTATATATCTATATTATAGATATATTATATATAGATTACATTATATATAGATATATCTATGTATCTATACTATATATATCTATATATCTATATAGATATGCCTACACACACACACACACACACACACACTAATATTACTCAGCCATCAGAAAGAATAAAATTTGCCATTTACAATGACGTGGATGAAACTAGAGGATACTGTGTTAAGCAAAATAAGTCAGTCAGAGAAAGACAATTACATGGTTTTACTCATATATGGAATTTAAGAAACAAAACAAAGAATCAAGAGGAAGGGAGGGGAAAGTAAAATAAGTTGAAATCAGAGAGGGAGATAATCCATAAGAGTCTCTTAACTCTAGGAAACAAACTGAGGGGTTGTTGGGAGGATGGGGTAACTGGGTGATTGGCATTAAGCTCCTGGTCTCTAAGCCGCCAGCGCGCCCCAGAGCACGTGGGTTCCAGCTCCTGTGAGGGGATGGGAGCCGCGCCGGTTGGCAGAACGTGCGCTAGCCCTACCACAAAGCTCGAGATACGCATGCACGTCCCTCAAGCTCCCCTGAGTTACAAACGCCCGGCCAGCGCTCTTTGACCTGCGCCATTGTTTCAAAGTCTAAGCTGCACGCGCGTGAAACTCTTCCCCTGACAGAGGCCCGCAAAAGCCCAGCCTGGGGCTTATGGACCAGCACCCCGTTCTCAGGGCCCCAGACGCGTGCCTGACCCACAGCCACCTCTGAAAAGAGGTGTGCACAAGCCGGGCACTCCCAGCCCGGGCCGGCGGCAAAATCTCAGTGTGCGACTGCAGCTTGGAACCTCTCTGGCTCCCAGACAGCCGCCACTGCCTTGGCTTTGGGTACGAGCAAAAGATCCTGCACCCCCAGGGTCTGCAACTTGGAACCTGCACTGCTAGCGGCCAAGAGGGAATTTATTCAGCTTCTGCACCCAGACTGAGGCTTCTCTCTGAGAGGGAGATCAGGGTGCGGTTTGATTTCTTATAATACTACAAAAACCATCAAAGGCCGTCAAGGTGAGAGGAAAAAAAGTGAACAAGCATAAAAACCACCAGAGAACAAAAGCCTGAAAAAAACCAGTTTCCCCAGAGCCCACCCCCTTGAGGGGGGCGGGGGGACTCAACTCAGGAAACATCATTGACTGACAACCCACGTAGCTGGCCCCTCCCCCAGAAAACAAACCAAGAAAGAAAAAAAAAAAAGGACTACAAGAGAACCACCACTACTTTATAGTAAAACTTGTATTGTTCACTCGTTTCCACTATTCTGGTTCATATATATATATTTTTTTTACACATAGGTAATTTTTTTAACCTATTTACCATCATAGCGAGCTGTACAGTACATCAAATTCCATAATACCTTTCTAACCTGAACTTCTTGATACATACACCTATGTTTTTCTTTTGCATTTTTATTTTTTGAATTCCTTTTTTTTAAATTTTAGTTTAGTTTAGTCTAGTATATTCCTTTTTATTTTTATCCTCTAATATTCATATAGAGTTAACTTCAAAGTAATCCCCTTTCCCCAATCAATACTACCCCTATAGGTAAACCAATTTTTAATCCCCTTTATCTTAGGAAAGTTGAGTCCTTTAACAAAGATATCAAGATACATCCAGGAAGAATCAAAACAACCTTCCTCGCACACACTGAGAATTTATAAGAACTCTCCCATCTTCTTCCACCAGTGTTTCTGTGTTTTTTGTGTTTGTCCTGATAGCATATAAATTTTACACTTGTGGTTCTTTTTGACGAGGTTCTTTCTTTATTTGCATATATATATATATTTTTTTTTCTTTCTCTTGCCATATAATTGTATCAGTCTTTTTATCTCTTTTTGTTTGTCTACTTCATAAATCTTACCTTGGGGCCCATCTGGGCTGAACCTTCTCTTTCATCTTCCCTTTCTTTCCTGTCTCTCTCTCTCTTTTTTCTTTCTTTTTCTTTTTCTTTTTTTCCTTTTTTTTTCTCTTTCTTTTTCTTTTCTTTTGTCTCTCGTTTGGGTGGGGAATCCTGATTGCTCAGAAGTGTTCCAGGGTGCACCTTGACTGCATTGGAGCTGATACATCCAGCTACATCTGTTCAGTCTTCTCCCACCAAAATGACTAGGAAGAGGAATGCCCAACAGAAGAAAAATACAGAGGATGGACCTTCTGCAACAGAGCTAACGGCTATCAACATAGACAATATGTCGGAAAGAGAATTCAGGCTAACAATTATCCAGGCAATAGCTAGGTTGGAGAAAGCCATGGATGACCAAACAGAATTGATTAGGGCCAACTGAAAGCGACCAGACAGGATGTTCACAATGTTAGGGCGGAGCTTAAAGCTACCAGGGAAGAGGTCCACAATGCTCTCAATGAGTTCCAATCTAATCTAAACTCTCTCAAAGCTAGGGTAACTGAGACAGAAGATAGAATTAGTGATCTGGAAGACAAACAGATAGAGAGAAAGGATCAGGAGGAAGCCTGGAACAAACAGCTTAGATCCCACGAAAGCAGAATCAGGGAAATAAATGATGCCATGAAGCATTCCAGTGTCAGAATTATTGGAATCCCTGAAGGGGAGGAGAAAGAAAGAAGTCTAGAAGATATCGTGGAACAAGTCCTTCATGAAAATTTTCCGAATCTCGCGAATGAAACCAGCGTTCATGTACTAGAGGCTGAACGGTCTCCACCCAAGATTATATATTCCAAAAAAACATCATGACACCTGATAGTCAAATTGAGGAATTATAATTGTAGGTATAATCTCTTGAAAGCCGCCAGGGCAAAGAGGCTCCTTACTTACAGAGGGAAGCCCATCAGAATAACGTCAGACCTGTCCACAGAGACCTGGCAAGCCAGAAGAGGCTGGCAAGATATATTCAGGGCACTAAATGAGAAGAACATGCAGCCAAGAATACTTTATCCAGCAAGACTGACATTGAAAATGGATGGAGAGATAAAGAGTTTCCAAGACCGGCAAGGCTTAAAAGACTATGCAACCACCAAGCCGACACTGCAGGAAATATTAAGGGGGGTTCTATAAAAGAGGAAAAATCCCAAGAATAGCATTGAACAGAAATATAGAGACAGTCTACAGAAAGAAAGACTTCAAAGGTAACTCGATGTCAATAAAAACGTATCTATCAATAATCACTCTCAATGTGAATGGCCTAAATGCACCCATAAAACGGCACAGGGTTGCAGATTGGATAAAACGACAGGACCCATCCATATGCTGTCTACAAGAGACCCATTTTGAACCTAAAGATACACGCAGACTGAAAGTGAAGGGGTGGAGAAGCATCTTTCATGCCAATGGGACTCAAAAGAAGGCTGGGGTAAAGATTCTCATATCAGATAAATTAGACTTCAAACTAAAGACTGTAGTCAGAGATACAGAAGGACACTACATAATCCTTAAAGGGACTATCCACCAAGATGATCTAACAATTGTAAATATCTATGCTCCCAATATGGGAGCAGCCAATTACTTAAGAAAACTGTTAATCAAGATAAAGAGTCATATTGATATGAATACACTAATCGTAGAGATCTTAACACGCCTCTTTCAGAATTAGACAGATCATCGAAGCAGAAAATCAATAAAGAAACAAGAGCATTGAATGACACATTGGACCAGATGGACCTCATAGATATATACAGAACATTCCACCCTAAAACAACAGAATACTCATTCTTCTCAAGTGCACACAGAACCTTCTCCAGAATAGACCACATACTGGGTCACAAATCAGGACTCAAACGATACCAAAAGACTGAGATTATTCCCTGCATATTCTCAGATCACAATGCTTTGAAACTGAAGCTCAATCACAAGGAAAAGTTCCGAAGGAACTCAAACACCTGGAAGCTAAAGACCACCTTGCTTAGGAATGCTTGGATCAACCAGGAGATCAAAGAAGAACTGAAACAATTCATGGAAACCAATGAGAATGAAGACACTTCGGTCCAAAACCTATGGGATACAGCAAAGGCGGTCCTAAGGGGGAAATACATAGCCATCCAAGCCTCCCTCAAAAAAATTGAAAAATCCAGAACACACCAGCTATCTCTACACCTTAAAGAACTGGAGGATCAACAACAAATCAAACCAACTCCACACATAAGAAGGGAAATCATCTAGAGCTGAGATCAATGAGGGAGAAACCAGAGATACAGTAGAACGTACCAATGAAACTAGAAGCTGGTTTTTTGAAAGAATCAATAAGATCGATAAGCTACTGGCTACACTAATCCAAAAGAAAAGAGAGAAAGCCCAAATTTATAAAATTATGAATGAAAAGGGAGAGATCACAACTAACGCCAAGGAAGTAGAAACAATCATCAGAAGTTATTATCAACAGTTATATGCCAGTAAGCTTAGCAACCTAGATGAAATGGATGCATTCCTGGAAAACTATAAACTACCAACATTGAACCAGGAAGAAATTGACAACCTGAATAGACTGATATCTAATAACGAGATTGAATCAGTGATCAAAAACCTCCCAAAAAACAAGAGCCCAGGACCTGACGGATTCCCTGGGGAATTCTACCAAACCTTCAAAGAAGAAATGACATCTATTCTCCTGAAGCTGTTTCAAAAACTTGAAGCAGAAGGAAAACTTCCAGACTCTTTCTGTGAAGCCAGCATTACCCTGATCCCCAAACCAGGCAAGGACCCTACCAAAAAGGAGAATTTCAGACCAATATCACTGATGGATATGGATGCTAAGATTCTCAACAAGATCCTAGCCAACAGGATCCAACAGCACATTAAAAAGATTATCCACCGGGGTGCCTGGGTGGCTCAGTGGGCTAAGCCGCTGCCTTCGGCTAGGGTCATGATCTCAGGGTCCTGGGATCGAGCCCCGCATCGGGCTCTCTGCTCAGCGGGAAGCCTGCTTCCTCCTCTCTCTCTCTCTGCCTGCCTCTGCCTACTTGTGATCTCTCTCTGTCAAATGGATGAATAAAAAATCTTTAAAAAAAAAAAAGATTATCCACCATGATCAGGTGGGATTCATCCCTGGGCTACAAGGATGGTTCAACATTCACAAATCAATCAATGTGATACAACAAATTAATATGAGAAGAGAGAAGAACCACATGGTTCTCTCAATTGATGCAGAAAAAGCATTTGACAAAATCCAGCATCTGTTCCTGATTAAAACGCTTCAAAGTATAGGGATAGAGGGAACATTCCTGAACCTCATCAAATCTATCTATGAAAGACCCACAGCAAATATCATCCTCAATGGGAAAAAGCTTGCAGCCTTCCCATTGAGATCAGGAACAAGACAAGGATGCCCACTTTCACCACTCTTGTTCAACATAGTATTAGAAGTCCTAGCAACAGCAATCAGACAACAGAGAGAAATAAAAGGTATCCAAATTGGTAATGAAGAAGTCAAACTCTCTCTCTTTGCAGATGACATGATTCTTTATATGGAAAACCCAAAAGACTCCACCCCCAAACTACTAGAACTCATACAGCAATTCAGCAATGTGGCAGGATACAAAGTCAATGTGCAGAAATCAGTGGCTTTCTTATACACTAACAATGAAAATACAGAAAGGGAAATTAGAGAATCGATTCCATTTACTATAGCACCAAGAACCATAAGATACCTGGGAATAAACCTAACTAAAGAGGTAAAGGATCTGTACTTGAGGAACTACAGAACACTCATGAAAAAATTGAAGAAGACACAAATAGATGGAAGACCATTCCATGCTCTTGGATCGGAAGAATAAACATTGTTAAAATGTCTATACTGCCTAGAGCAATCTATACTTTTAATGCCATTCCGATCAAAATTCCACCGGCATTCTTCAAAGAGCTGGAGCAAATAATCCTAAAATTTGTATGGAATCAGAGACCCCAAATCGCTAAGGAAATGTTGAAAAACAAAAATAAAGCTGGCGGCATCACCTTACCTGATCACCAAGACAGCATGGTACTGGCATAAAAACAGACACATAGACCAGTGGAACAGAGTAGAGAGTCCAGATATGGACCCTCAACTCTATGGTCAATTAATCTTTGACAAAACAGGAAAAAATATACAGTGGAAAAAAGACAGTCTCTTCAATAAATGGTGCTGGGAAAACTGGACAGCTATATGTACAAGAATGAAACTCGACCATTCTCTTACACAAAGATAAACTCAAAATGGATAAAAGACCTCAACGTGAGACAGGAATCCATCAGAATCCTAGAGGAGAACATAGGCAGTAATCTCTTCGATATCAGCCACAGCAACTTCTTTCAAGATACGTCTCCAAAGCAAAGGAAACAAAAGCGAAAATAAACTTTTGGGACTTCATCAAAATCAAAAGCTTCTGCACAGCAAAGGAAACAGCCAAAAAAACAAAGAGGCAACCCACGGAATGGGAGAAGATATTTGCAAATGACAGTACAGACAAAAGGTTGATATCCAGGATCTATAACGAACTCCTCAAACTCAACACACATGAAACAGGCAAACACATCAAAAAATGGGCAGAAGATATGAACAGACACTTCTCCAATCAAGACATACAAATGGCTATCAGACACATGAAAAAATGCTCATCATCACTAGCCCTCAGGGAGATTCAAATTAAAATCACATTGAGATATCACCTTACACCAGTTAGAATGGCCAAAATTAACAAAACAGGAAACAACATGTGTTGGAGAGGATGTGGAGAAAGGGGAACCCTCTTACACTGTTGGTGGGAATGCAAGTTGGTGCAGCCTCTTTGGAGAACAGTGTGGAGATTCCTCAAGAAATTAAAAATAGAACTTCCCTATGACCCTGCCATTGCACTCCTGGGTATTTACCCCAAAGATACAGATGTCGTGAAAAGAAGGGCCATCTGTACCCCAATGTTTATAGCAGCAATGGCCACAGTTGCCAAACTGTGGAAAGAACCAAGATGCCCTTCAACGGATGAATGGATAAGGAAGATGTGGTCCATATACACTATGGAGTATTATGCCTCCATCAGAAAGGACGAATACCCAACTTTTGTAGCAACATGGACGGGACTGGAAGAGATTATGCTGAGTGAAATAAGTCAAGCAGAGAGAGCAATTATCATATGGTTTCACTTATTTGTGCAGCATAACAAATAGCATGGAGGAACAGGGGCGTTAGAGAGGAGTAGGGAATTTGGGTAAATTGGAAGGGGCGGTGAACCATGAGAGACTATGGACTCGGAAAAACAATCTGAGGGGTTTGAAGCAGCGGGGGGGGGTGGGAGGTCGGGGTACCAGGTGGTGGGTATTATAGAGGGCACGGCTTGCATGGAGCACTGGGTGTGGTGAAAAAATAATGAATAATGTTTTTCTGAAAATAAATAAATTTAAAAAAATAAGTTATAAAATATATATGAAATTGTTTCCACAAATCCATTGATGTATCATATAATTTAAATTTTTTTTTATTTTTTAAAGATTTTATGTATTTATTTGACAGACAGAGATCACAAGTAGGCAGAGAGGCAGGCAGAGAGAGAGTGGGAAGCAGGCCCCCTTGATCCTAGGGGCTCGATTCCAGGACCCTGAGATCATGACCTGAGCTGAAGGCAGAGGCTTAACCCACTGAGCCACCCAGGTGCCCCTCGTATAATATTTATTTAAAAAGTAATTATAAATTGTAATTTACATTTAAAAACTAATTTTTAATTGGGAGATTCTAATTTATTGAAATTGTATTACCAAGGAAAAAGCAGAGAAATTGAGTAGAAGTATCTGTTCCAAGTTAGAAAGTAGATAAGGTTGTTAGGCATTACAATATAAAAACATAATCCCCTATGGCTAGGGTTCTTTTTGCTATCCCTTTTGTATCTCTCACAATCTGGTATCAAGTATGCTAATAAGCAGCTATAATAGCTCACATTGAGTGCTTACTGTGTACCAGTCACTTTTCTAAGCACTGTACATTTACTCATTCATTTAATCTTTGTAACAACCCTTTGAAGTATGTGCTAGTCTTATTGCTAAAAGGAGGGTTGCATTATTTGCCCAAAGTCACAGGGCTGCTAAGTTGAAGACAGGGTTCAAACTTAGAGGGTCTATTTTGAGAGCTCACATTCTAAACCTTTATGCTATATTGAGCTCTTGTAGCAGAATTATTTCTGTTCCGATTTTCAGTGCTCATCTCTCTGTGACTTGGCCAGGTAGATCTTCTACCTCCAGGAGGCCAGGATACCTCACAAAGAACTCCATTCTCCTGGCCTATGCCAGTAACAGACCTTTTCCACTGCATTTCCATCGATGGACTAATGATCTTTCACATCTCTACTGTTCTTATCACATTATTTTACCTTCGTGATTTCTTTTTTTCTTTTTTTTTTTACCTTCGTGATTTCTCCTTTTGCCTTAGAACTTTTTCTAACTTTTTTTGGGAAACTGTTTACCTCAAATCTGTGTGTAAACCAGCCCTCTTGCCCTGTGGGGTCCAGGGCGAATAGAATGAATCTGGTATCTTCTACCTGTCTCTGGGAATTCTGGAGTCTTCCTTCTCTACTTCACCCTTGCTCTTACCCACTCCAGCCCCTCACTGTCCACCAGCACTTCTCTCTGGGTCTCACTCCTTGAGTTTACATGCATACTAGCCCCACTGGACTTGAAGATAAAAATAGCTCCCCTTATTTGCCTCCTGATCCTTGGTCAAGACTTTGTTTGGATTTACTATCTGAATCCTGTTCTTCTGAGCCATGTCAGGGAAATAAGCACAAAGGACCTAGTGCTGGCTCATGGTGCTCCCCTGCAAGGGGCTGGAATGAGATGGGAATTTAGAGTCTCATTCAAAGTTGTTAATAATCTAACATCACCTCCTCCCTGCCTAAGTACATAAGCATTTTAATAGTGGCTTTGCCATGGTCCATTGGTTTATTGGAGACAGTGAACAGGCTCCAGGAAGGTCAAGTTAGCAGCATGTTTTCCAGTGAGTATCCTTCAATTCAGACTAAGGCTAACATGCATAAGGCATTGCTGAGGCTTACTCGTAATATATTTTTTAAAATTTTTAATTAGTGGAAGTGGAAACAATGTACTATCATGATTTAAATATTTTGTTAAATTAATTTTTCTTATAGGAATTCTCTGACAGATGGAACAAACCTGGCCTAGGAGTAGTCTTTCCTAAATCTTTCAAGTCAGGCATTCACTTGGACAACGATGGACAAATTACATCTAAAGTCCCAATCTCCTTTGTTTGTTCAGGTCATTCAGGATATCATTATCACATTAATGGAATTTTCTTATTTCTGTTTGCACATCTTTTTGTGTGCACATTGTAATCTGATTTGAAGCAAAGAGGAAAGAAACCCTCCTTCATTTTCATCTTTTCTGAAAGCTTAGCTCACGTCCTAGATGCATTGAACCAACAGATTTATTGGCTCTCAAGTAAGAGATGCCCTTTACTTTTCCATTTCTGCTATCTCTAATTTTCTGACTTCTATTTCTTTAATTCTTATTTTGTCAGTTGACCATAACTTACCCACATCCTGGTGTGTGTTTAGGCCAGAAGACCCAACAGTTCCTTATAGCCTGAGGTAGGAAGTAAAAGCTAACCCTACTTTCTGTGTTTAGGGATAACTCAGGCAAAAAAGTATCTTTAATTTTAACTATATTTAAGTGTGTGCCTTCTCGCTCCATCAAAGTAGTTAAATTGACTGTAAGGATAGTCCCAGGTTCACTGCAAAAGAACTTAATTCTTCATTTGATTTTACCCAGGGAGAACATTTTTATAGTGTTGTGATTCAGGAATGATCATTTCATTCGCAAATGGTGTGTTTTAAGCAGTAAACAAATATTACTTTCCAGACCCAAAGATAAGTTTAGGCTAAGCTCAAATCATCTGGTGCTAAATCTGGAGCCCAATTTCAAACAGGTTGACTGTGTTTCTTTATGATGCAATATGACTGTGTCAGGATGTGGAAATTTTATCCTGTGCTAGCAATGATAAGAGGGAGCAACAACCTTAACAAGAATTGATCAAAGGTTCCAATCAAATACCATGTCTACAATCTTGGAAAATTATAGCTCATATAACAGATCTTGTAGAAAATCTTTTCATTTCTATGAATTTCACTAAATCAGAGAATTTCCTTGCTACTTTATTTGGTTTCCTTCCTTCCATAAGTAATTACTCTTTATTTTAAGTGACAGAATCACTTCAATTTTACATTTTTTCATCTTTATATAGACTTTGGCAAAGATTAACCTGTCCAGAATATTCTGGGTACTTGGCTCCTATGTCTCAGGACTGTAAATGGGATACAGCAGGCAGCTTGTCTTTCTTGCCTTTTAGGCTTGTTTGAATGTAAATTATATGACAAAAGGGTGTCTCCTTGCACCTTCTCAGTCTTTACTGAAGACAAAGAGAGCTATGTTCGTGGTTGCTGCATGTCTACCAATAAACTCACGACTACCCTGCTGGGGCTTAGGACAAACCTGACATTGTGAGAAAGAAAGTCAGTAAAAAATTCAAATTCATCCCTGGCTAATTCCTTCTCTTGTCCCTTGTGTTGATTATATGTCTCCCCTCTTGCAATCTTTTTTCTCTTCTCATTGTTTCTCCATTTGATCTCCACTTAGGTTTTCCTTTTTAAAAAATAATTTTTTTCTGTATATTTTTTCTGTCCCTTTTAGGCTAGTGCTTCTTCTCTCTGAGCCCCATTGCCCATTTCCCCTCCAGTTTGTTTACCTTTTTCTCTTAAAGAGCAGAAATGCTTTTACTGTTGTGATCTGGAGTGAACTGGGTTAGTTTGAGGTCTTCACTTAAAATCAACTTCCACGCCCACCACCTCCCAACAAGCAGATGAATCTGCTGCCATTTGACTGGTCTGTTTCCTCTGTGTGTGCATACACATGTACTAAGGGATGTGCATGTGTTTAAGAGTGCACGTGTGGGGCGCCTGGGTGGCTCAGTGGGTTAAGCCGCTGCCTTCGGCTCAGGTCATGATCTCAGGGTCCTGGGATCGAGTCCCGCATCGGGCTCTCTGCTCAGCAGGGAGCCTGCTTCCCTCTCTCTCTCTCTGCCTGCCTCTCCGTCTACTTGTGATTTCTGTCTGTCAAATAAATAAATAAAATCTTAAAAAAAAAAAAAAAAGAGTGCATGTGTGTGCGTGCGCATGTGTGCTTGTATGTGTGTGTTGGGAGAAAGGGAAGTAAGGAGGGAAAGGAGCATGAGGTTGATCATGCCATCTCCTTTTGGGCACCAAATAAGTGGGTCAGAGTCATTGGGGTATTTACTGGCCCTAGTCTAGTGGTTTTTTTTTTTTTGCTCTTGGGGTAAGTGGGAAGAGGAAGACCTTCAATCTCTTCTCTGTACCTTCTTTGCTTTCCATTTATATCTGCCTTCTTGCTCCTAATCAAGCTGTCAAGATGCTTCACTTAAGCTTGAGCTTAGCCTTTGAATTATGCTGTAGTTCATATACTTTGGAAAGTTCTAGAGGCAGAGAGCAACTACCTTTTTTGAACCGATCACATCTAAAGGCATCCCCTCTTGAGGTGGTTTTTCCTTTTGGGAGGTGGTCCAGCCCTACAGAGTCCATCACTTTCTTTCCTCTTTGCCCTCCAGCCAAATCTTTCCCTCTTTTTCACATACACATAGTTTCTCTCTATGTTCTTATAGAATTTGAAGGTAAGAGTTGAGGTAATTTAGAACTTCATTTTATAGATGAGGATATTGACTTATATAAAGATTAGATAATTTATTTAAAATCATCCAGGAAATTGGTAATAATTACAAGGACTATATTTCCCAATCTAAAACTGAGACTCATAATCTGACAGTAACAGTCATAAGGATAATGAAGACAAAAGTGACAACGGTAATTACACCTGTTGATTGATCATTCATATTGCCGGGCATTGTACAAGGTACATTACATGTTTTTTTGAAAATTATTCATTAGTATTATTATTTATTTATTTACATTTTTAAAATTGAGGTACAGTTGACATATAACATTGTCTTAGCTTCAGGTATACACTGTAATAATTTGATATTTGCATATATTGGGAAATGATCACTAATGTCTCATTAGCATCCATCACTACACATAGTTACATAATTTCTTCTTGTGATGATAACTTTTAGGATATACCTTCTTAGCAACTTTCAAATATGCAATGCAGTATTACTAACAGTGGTTGCCACATGTACTGTATGTTATATCCCCACAGCATCTTATTTGACCTCCAATAACATTCTGTGTGGTAGGTTATTATTTCTATTATAATTTTATAGATAATGTTGGCTCAGACAGAAATCCACTTCATAAATAATAATAGGGCAAAGCTATGTTGTAAACCCAAGTCTCTCCAGTTACAAAACTTGTGTCCTACACAATGGCATACTGGAGCCATCTCGTACTGGTTCATAAGAGCTGATTGTGGACATCTCTTTCCGACTTGGCATTCAGTGGCATTATGTTAGTAGCTTGAAGTCAGTCATGTATTTACACAAAGGAAATTGGTGAAGACTACATATCAGGGCTTAGTTTTTATTTGCCGGAGAGATGAGACCACTTAAACATTTTTTTTCAATTTTCAGCATAACAGTATTCATTATTTTTGCATCACACCCAGTGCTCCATGCAATCCATGCCCTCTATAATACCCACCACCTGGTACCCCGACCTCCCACCCCCCACCCCTTCAAAACCCTCAGATTGTTTTCAGAGTCCATAGTCTCTCATGGTTCACCTCCCCTTCCAATTTCCCCCAACTCCCTTCTCCTCTCTATCTCCCCATGTCCTCCATGCTATTTGTTATGCTCCACAAATAAGTGAAACCATATGATAATTGACTCTCTCTGCTTGACTGATTTCACTCAGCATAATCTCTTCCAGTCCCGTCCATGTTGCTACAAAAGTTGGGTATTCGTCCTTTCTGATGGAGGCATAATACTCCATAGTGTATATGGATCACATCTTCCTTATCCATTCATCCGTTGAAGGGCATCTTGGTTCTTTCCACAGTTTGGCGACTGTGGCCATTGCTGCTATAAACATTGGGGTACAGATGGCCCTTCTTTTCACTACATCTGTATCTTTGGGGTAAATACCCAGTAGTGCAATGGCAGGGTCATAGGGAAGTTCTATTTTTAATTTCTTGAGGAATCTCCACACTGTGCTCCAAAGAGGCTGTACCAACTTGCATTCCCACCAACTTAAACATTTATCAATATACCACTACCCAGGTATGTTTTTAGAATTGTGGGATACATTTTTTAAAAGATTTTATTTATTTATTTATTTGACAGGTAGAGATCACAAGTAGGTAGAGAGGCAGACAGAGAGAGAGGAGGAAGCATGCTCCCTGCTGAGCAGAGAGCCAGATGTGGGGCTCTATCCCAGAACCCTGAGATCATGACCTGAGCTGAAGGCAGAGGCTCAACCCACTGAGCCACCCAGGTGCCCCTGTGGGATACATTTTTAATCATCATGACTCACCTAGAAAATCTGGATCATCTGATCACCATAGCATTGGTGGAAAAATATAAACTAAAATTCAGATGCCTGCATACTCCTGATTTGGTACTCTTTTTGCCATCCCTTGCTGGAATTAATTTTCAGTTGTGAAACTAGTCTGCTAGTTATGTGTTAAACAAGGAGCATTTGTTTGAAGCAATAGGAACCCATTCAATACAGTGTAAACTGATCAGAGAAAATGTGCTGGTAGGATCCAGGGGCCTGGGGGATCTGCCCTACAGAGTCCTACCACAGGAAGTATAGTATCCTGGTGGAATGGAACATGGACTGGAAGGGCAGTCCTGCACCTTTAACTTTCTAACTCCTAAACTTCCTGGTTTTGTGTCATGGCATCTCTCTATGTCCTTGTCCGTGGAGCCGCCTCACTGGTTCGGTGTGACATAGCTAACATCCTGATTCATCTGGATTCTCATCCCAAGGAAGGACAAGCAGCCTTAATCTTTTTTTTTTTTTTTCTTGAACTCTTCCCCATTTCTTAGGAGAGAAATACCTCTCAGCCACACATAGGTCGTTTGTCTAATCGACATGGATGGGTGAAAACAGAGCATCTTACTTGCCAGGCTGTGGATAGGGAGCTTTCTCTGAGAAGAGAAGACAGGAGCAGAGAGGAGAGGATTCTCATTGTTAGTGTGTGAGCTTGGGAGGTGAAGGGTACAAAATGAAGAGGAAGAAAAGCTACATTATAAGCCATTTGAGAGGAGAATCTGGGTTTTACTCATTTCCAAATATCAGATACCTTGCCTTATAGTTGGACTTAGTAGGAATTGGGAGGTGAAAAGGGAAGAAGTAGCTCTTGTAGACAAGAATACATCTCTCCAAACTATTGGTGGGGTGGGAGAGCCTTCCAGTAAGGGAGACAGAAGACTAGAAATTACTCTAGAGCAAAACTGTTCTGGTGGTTGATGTGACCAGATGTGACCTTCTCTTGGGAGTCCAGTTCAACATAAAAGTTTACTCTTTTCAGACTCCCTCCCACATTGCTTGACCCCTTTACAAGGTTGTGACTAAAGCAGAACCAGTCTAAATATAATCATTTCATGAAATTGCATGCAAATAGAAGAAATCATATCCAAATTGAGGAAAATGACCATGTTTTTCATAGTCAATCTTTAGAAAATAGCTTTTAAAATAAATGCAATACCATCTTTACTTTTTTATGGTTAATGAGGAGCACAGTACATGCCCTCAGGATCGGGAACTTGAGAGCTCACATGATCAATGCAATTGGAAAAACTTCTTAGTCTGCATATTGAACTTAAAACCTCATAAGAAGGATTCTATTTGTGTTGATAGAATGTTACCGTCTAAAGCTTTCCCTTGTCCTGGGTAGTACTGTTAAGATTAAAAACAGTGACACAAAAGCCGATCTAAATTTTCTAAGATTTTAGAAAGAATGGTGGTTTAAGCCTAAGCGTTTGAATTTATTTTATCCTTTGCAGTATCTGAATTTCTTATTAATACTTTGTCTTTGAAATGCTATACATATAATCATCTCTTAATTTGGGGAGTGCTGATTATCCACATCAAGAATTTATTCACAGCACATCTTGTTTCTAACTTCCCTGTAACATAATCTTTTCTGCTTAACCAACTCCTCTAGTGACATTATCACCATCTCACTAAGTTTGTTCTTACATGGAATTGCAGCCTGCGAGGAACTGGAGGAGGTATGTTCTGGGTGACTTGTTGTAAGATAAAATAAAACAATCAATGATTTGAGTTTTTCTAATTTCTCTTTCCCTTTCTCTTCCTCTTGTTCCCTGTCTTTTACTTGCCAGTTGTGAGACAGAAGGTCATGCAGAAAGGTATAAATAAGGGTTCCTGTAATCCAGCTGGTGCTTTTCTTTCATACCTGTGGTGTTCCATTTACTCAGCCACCCGTGAGGATCAAGGAGAAGAAATGTGTGGCATGGATAGTTGGGGACATATCGTGGACCGATTTTTTTGTCCTGATGTTCACTGGAACGGCCATGCAGCTTGTTAAAATACTGAAATACTTTCATACTTATTGACAAGTTGTCCCTGGTCTGAGCCCCTTCGTATGTAACTGCTCCTTCATCTACCGCCCTAAATTCCAATGTTGCAACTCTGGGACATCCTGAACTTTCCCACAATCAGTAGGATGGGTACCCCATACAGAAAGGGGCCTCAGGACTTCTTTTACTGCTTTTTAAGACTATTCTCACTTGTTTGTTCCTTTGTTTGTTTTTATCCTATGTGCAACCCATTCTCATCCTTGTGTATTTCAGACATGTTGTCAAAGTATGGAGTCAAAGTATAACTCCAGTAATATGCATGGTTGTTCTAGTATTAAGTGCAGTTTATTTTCTTTAATGAACTGAAGAAATTCTTGACCACATTTTAAGTGAAATATCTCTGCCCACACCCTATCCAGATCTCTTCCTTCTTGTGCTTTCCTTCTGACTTGGCCATTATTTCAGTCAGGGTGCTCTCCATTGTGAGTGACAGAATACCTAATTCAAATTTATCTGCTTCGTGTAAGTAAACACGTACAGGGAAAGGCTTACACTGTGGCTTGGTCTGCGTGATGTCATCAGGATTCAGATTCTCTTTTTCTGTTTTTGGCCTGCCTGCCTTTCTTCTCTTCCCTTCTTTCCTTCCTTCCTTCCTTCCCTTGTTTTTCTGATTTTATTTATTTATTTGAGAGAGAGAGAAAGAGAGAACAAAAAGCAGCTTTTGCTGAGTGGGAAGTCTGATGTGGGACTCAATCCCAGGACCCTAGGATCATGACCTGAGACAAAGGCAGACACTTAACTGCCTGAGCCACCCAGGTGCCCCTGGCCTCACCTGTTCTCAGGTTCACTATAACAGCTCTCTTGATTATTTCCAGAGAGAGAGAGAGACAGACAGACAGACAGACAATGATCAGGAACATTAACCTCATGTTCCCAAGTGAATGCCTTAGAATTGAGCCTCTTTGGCCCTCACTGGCTTGATGTGAGTCCCATGTCCATCCTTGAATGAGTAATTGTGGCCAGAGGAATGGAGTGTGCCGACTGGTTTAACCTAGGTCATACACTCTACTTTGATACATGGGATTTGAGTGGCTTCACTGAAAATGCACAGATTGGAGTGGGGGGAGAGTGGATCCTTAAATGAAAGGGATTTTCACTTGTTAGCACTTGAAGGTAGTAGATGCTAACAGGAATGTGTCCTACATTGATCCACTATCTTATTCCGTATTATTTATATACTATCTCCAAATGGACAGTTCATTGTATGAGTAATTTAACTCTGACTACAGAGATTTTTCAGTCTCTTATAACCACCCAGCATTTATACCCTAACTGCAAAACTTCATAAACTACATTTTTATATTCTTAATTTGTTATGATCCAGATTGCACAATGTCAGGCCTGAGGGAACTAGAATATAAGCTATATGGTACAGAGACCTTGTCCAGCTGCTTTTCTGTTTTGTCCCCCGTACTTAGTAGGCGATCAGTAAATATTTGAGAAACTACAGATTTCCTCTCCGTTTGCACTTTCTGCAAGAGGTAAGCCTCTTGTTACCGTGAAATGCTGCTGCTGCGTGTGCCCTCTGTCTCTCGGCTGCACTGGGAGTTGGTGGTAGGATGAGTTTTATAAATAGCTTTGATCTTGGGTAGGAGAACACACCTATAGGGAGGGATGCTTAAAAAGTACTCACTCTATGTGGAAGTCACTGACTCTGTTACTTCCTGCGTCTCAGACATAACAGATAATTCTCTTTCTTGTAGTTCCTCTGGGCTGTTTAACTTGCTCCTGCCCACTGACAGAGAGCCCCTATTACCTGGGCTCAGATCCATTGCTAGAAAGAATAGCTTTTGTTGTGACACTGCTGGTTTTCTGGACTCGAGGGCAGGAAGAAAATGGGATTTTGCACTTCTGAACCTATTGTTGGTAAATACCACTATTTATATACATGGTTTTGTGTGCATGTCAGTCTTACAGTTTTATATAATTTTCTTCCATGTAGCAATCATAGGCCAATAAAGGAGTGCTTTTCATGTGGTTTTCATCCTGAGGCTGTGAATTCATGGAGGTTTCTTTAATTTCTGATTATAGAAGATCTTGCCACCTTGTCAACCCAGGAATGAGCCACAGAATGGCAAACTGCAAGATCTCTTTTCTTGATGAGCTGTATCCCTCATCTGCTCACGGCATGTCATCATGCACACAACACTCACACACCACCGCTTTAGTTCTTTTGATCCTTATAACAGCCTTGTGAGGGAGATGGTGGTGGGGATTGATATGCTCATTTTACCAGTAAGTAAACAGAGATTCAGACAAAAGGGACATGATTTACTAGAATGTCACAGTTAAAGCTATGCAGAACTGAATCCAACTCAGGTTTGCAGACTTCTAGTAGCTTTTCCTTGTTTCATTTAGCATCACACTTGGGGGTTTTATTTCTAGAGCTAATTCTAAGCTCCTGAAAGAAGGGCCCTGTGGACATTAAGTTTTGTAGCCCTCATGACATCACACCTAGCTGTTCATGCATTTGCACTGGGGTCTCAGCTGCCAAGCTAAAACTGAAGCAGCAGGGAGGTCCAGAAGGGAGATCTGCTTGGTCCCAGAGAAGACCCACTCACTGCTTCTCCATCACATCGGCCTGCAATTCACAGCCTTTGCACTGATCATGCTTCATGAGCATACACAAGCCCTGTGCACTCTTGTTTCCTCACTTTGTGTGACTATAGGGCCTCCCCCTTTTATTGTCGGAAGCCAGCGTCAATGACAGGGAGGTGTGGCAATGCATTCTTACACTCCATAGCCCAATAGGATGCCAGCTTGCTGACATCCAGGGAGACATGTTGATTCATTTATTTTTAAAATTTTACTTATGGTGTGCAAGTTTCAAAAAAATTCCATTACTGGAAATTTAGAAAATTGACTTTCTTTTTCCATATACATATTGTCAGAGTTGTAGTAAGCATGGATATATGTTTGTGTATTTTGTGTCTTTATGTGAGACACTTTCCATCTAATTTTATTTAAAAAAATTTTTAGACATTTCTACATAGTCACATTGAGTGCCTACTATGTGCTAGGTGCTACTCTGAGCTGTTTTTACTATTCTAGTCAGCCATGGCCTATGATTTACTCAACCATTTATCTGCAGAGGTCATCTCCTCCTGCCCTGCAATTTTTCCACTGTCATAAATAGAAGTGCAATGAATATATTTGGATATATAGCTTTTTCTACATTTTTAAGGATAGATTTCAGCAAGTGGCATTATTAGGTCAAAGAGCATGAATATTTTTATGGTACTTAGAACTTATTGCTAAATTATTTTCCATAAAGGCTGTTTAAATTTATAATGCCATTGGCATTGTAGAAAAATATCAATTTCACTGGACCCTCATCAGCATCTAATTTTATCATTTAAAAGAATGCTAAGAGGCAAAAAAAAAAAAAAAAAAAAAGGTTGTTTTTAAACTTGCATTTTCTGCTTACCTTGAAAATAGTGGATTTTTTTTGCATGCTATGCTTTCTAGTTTGTGCATTGTCTGTTTTTTAGGACAGTGGATTTATAAACTGTGTCATTGCTGGTTCAGTAACTGCAGCAGCTGAGTTCTGGGAGGTGACAGGCCTTCTCAGGTTACAATATTGTCTCCTTCCCTTGCCCTCGCCCTGTTACAGGCTAATAGGGCAGTGGCATTTGTTACATCTGATTATTTCTAGAAAGATGCTAATGGTCTCCTTACCTTCTGCTTTGACAAAGCAGCTGTGAAGGAGCCAGGATACCAGTGCGCAGGAGCTGCTGCAGGATAAAAACCCAGAGTGGCAGGAAATTACCCTAATAGGGTGAAAATTAAGAAACAACCCATGGCACAGCCTGTTTCCAGGATACGGGTGGTAGTTTCACGCCTTAGTAATTATTCTCTGAGAATCAATTTGGTGGTTCTCTTAAAAAAATTAGATTTGAACCTGAAGAGGGTTAAAGAGAAAAGAATAAAAGCTTGGAAAATATTTAATTTTGTGTCATAAAAAAATTATTCTCATCTTCCCCCATTGAGTAGAAAATGCAGCGCTTTTCAACTTCCTTATTTTGTACAAAAACAGGTCTCATTTTAGGTTCTACATTTTGGGGCCCAGGGAGAGGGTAGACACCTGCAAAAGGAAAGAACCAGAATTCTTTCAGTTCTTCATTTGCAGAAAAGATACCAGAGCCATCAAGCCATGGGTTGGCAGAGGTGTTTGGTGGCCCACGAGGTAGCTGTTCCTGGGTGGGGTGTAGAGTGGAGGGCGCTAAGTGGTCACTGCTTCAGTGGTGAGGGGCAGGTGTGTTTGCAACCACCTGCTTCTGTGTCAGGAATGCAGGGCCTGGTCACTTAATGCTTCCCTCCTCATCCCCAATCACTTCCTTATACAACGGCCGGTAAGAGTTATGTGGAAAGGGCATTCCCTAGTCTCCGTTTCATCTACCACTCTTTGCTTTGGGTTGAAAAGTCTTGGATTGACTAAGGAATCCAGTGAGCACTAAGAAAGTACTCTTCTCTTGCATGGAAAATGTTCGGTATTTATTATTTCATTTATTCTATGGATTTGGGGGGCACGTAGTAACTGTGAGGAGTTAAAAATGGAAGCCTGCTTCCTTTACCTTCAAAAGATAAGATCTGGGTTTTGTTGGCTAAGGGTATAGATAGCTAACAGGGAATAGTGATAGTAGATACTAGATGGTGAAAGATGCCTTCTCGAGGCAGGTCATGCCTTGCTTATCTCTGTGAGTCTATATCCATCACAGAGGAGATGCCTAGTACTTGGTTATTGAACTGCTATCAGTACCATGAAGGACTTCTTTTTCATTCCCTGAAGCTTTCCTCTGAGGACCAGTGGACAGCCATTAGTGTATTCAGTGGATCCAATTTGATTTTAATAAAGTCAAAGAAATTATGCCCACTTACAGCACCACTGATTTCAGAGTTTGAAGAGATCTCAGAGCTCCAAGTCTCCAAATTTGCCATTGGTGATTGTCAGAACTGAGCTAAAACAGAACAAAGCAAAACAAACAAACAACAACAAAAAAAATCAAAACTGAGAATCCAGAAACAACGGGTAAACTAACAAGATGGGATTCAATAGGGATTCAGCCAACATTTTGCAAACATTTTAATATATCCTATGTGAAAAACTAGTGAGAATGAGGTTTCAGATACACATCAGAACCAGTCTTTGGTTCAGTTTCTTTCTTTCTTTCTTTCTTTTTTTTAATAAATCTTTATTTTTAAAATTTTTTAAAAATTTTTTAAAAGATTTTATTTATTTGACAGAGATCACAAGTAGGCAGAGAGGCAGGCAGAGAGAGAGAGGAAAGCAGGTTTCCTGCTGAGCAGAGAGCCCGATATGGGGCTTGATCCCAGGACCCTGGGATCATGACATGAGCTGAAGGCAGAGGCTTTAACCCACTGAGCCACCCAGGCACCCCAGTGTCAGTTTCTTAATAAGAAATAATAAAGGTAAAGTTTGACTTCAGTATTATGAAAGAAAATTTCAATTATACTTAATTTATTCATTTACTCAGTTATATGATTCACTCATTAACAATGTGAATTGAGCATTTAATATAATAGGCACAGCAGATGATAGAGAATATCTGCCCAAGTAGGAAAGAACCAGGGCTTTGGTCAACCAGTCCAGCTGAATGCTTCCGGGAATGGGTTGCTCTTTGCCTCCTAGAGTGGGCCATTCATTTTAAAACAGCTGCCTAAAAAATTCTTATTAAATATTAACTTTAATACACGGGTCCCAATTCTACCATGCGAAAAGCTACACAAAATTATAATTCCTTTCTAAATTATAGCCCTGAAAATAATTGTCTGAGGCTCCTGCTTATCTTTAAAACCTTAATTTGAACATCATCTCCTCTGTGAAACTCCTCAGGAGTTGTTTCTTCTCCTTTATTACTACAGCCATGGAGTCCTAAAACTTACTGTTCTTATTAGAACATCCTAGGGAATAATTAAAAATACAGATTCTAGAACTACACTCCAGTATATTAAGAAAGGTCCGCAGAAAATCCTGAGGCAGTTGGTTCACAGGCTAGCGTTTGTTAACTGCTGTGTGGAGGAGATGACCTTGCACTTACGGAGTACTGACTATGTGCTTTAGTGTTTCTTTGTTTAGTTATCCTGTCTATGCATTTTTTAATTTTTCTGTGCATATCTCTACTTTTATCTATTGATTATTATTTAACTCTCTCATTAGCTATCTGTATTTTCCACTGTAGCGAAAAGTTGATTCATTTTTGGTATTCACAAGGATTTATCCCAGTGCATTGCACTTGGCAGGATCTTGGTGGAAGACTGTCCAGTGTATGAAGGAGTGGAGTGCCAGGAACAAACCCAACAGTAATATTGGAACCACACCCTGAGGTCGGAAACTGAAATCAGGATCTTGAGAAAAGCTTTAGGTTGCATCTTCTTTAACTACGTGTAGGTCAGAGGGCAAGGGGAGAATAGGGCATTCCCCTAGGAGTTGGGAAACTTGACTCATTGTCGCAGCTTGGCCAAAGAACAAGGGCTGAGGCCTAAGGATTCTTTGTAAGGAGAAGGGATTTGCCTGTAGAATCTGTTGGCTTCCTTCTAGCACCGCAGTTTATTCAGAATCCCTGATATCAGTGTCTGGACCAGGTTAAAGAGGAAGACCATTTGTTCCCTGAGAGATAGGGTGGGGTCTGGGGGAGGAAAGGGAAGCAATGTGAGAGAGGGGATAAGATAATGAGAGAGGTACTTGAGGCTCTTGGCAGGGTATTAGGTGTGTTAACCAGTGTGTCTAAGGGTCTTGTGCTATACCTGGAGGAGCAAAGAATATTCCAAAACTTCTCTCTCCCCTTATTCTGGTATGGGGAGTAGGAAGGTGAATGTGGATTGGTCAACTAAATCGGGTCTTTCTGGGATTCTTAGATATTCTTTATCATCTGTGGGTCATCAGATCAATAAAAATTCATTAAAGATTTCCCTGAAGGGGCAATGGGCCCTTCATTTCAGAGACTTGCTTTGAATGGCTTGAAATAGTTGCCACCTAATGGCTCTGCTGTATTCCTGGAGCCCTGAGCAGCTGTTTAACATTCACACTGTGTAGTGCTAGCAAGAGCTCCCAACAGAAAAGGGAATTAACTGTTTGGTGTGTTTTAATAAGTGAGTGAGCAAAGATCATGTGAATCGATTATCAATTTGGCTAACTTTCTTGCAGGGCTTGTGTAGAAGAATTAAATGCAAACAGACTGCATGTTTACCAAAGAGGAATACACCTTGAAGTGGATATTAGGATTCTCAAATGTGATTTTCGTAATGCATTGGAGCTTTTTCTCTCCTTTCCTTATTTCTGTCAAGAACATGTGTTGGAAATGAAGGTGGAAATCACTGTAAAAATGATTAGATACAAGCCTAGCATACAGAAGATGTAACCTTCCAATAGGTATATTTGAGACCATCCCATTACCTTCCTTCAAGTCCAGAGGTCATTGCCAGAACTTCAGGCTCCAGGGACACTTGTGGATGACAGTTTGTACTGACCCTGATGGGGTGGTTTTACTTAAGAGTAGTCCCATTCAGGGGCACCTGGGTGGCTCAGTGGGTTAAAGCCTCTGCCTTCGTTTGGCTCAGGTCGTGATCTCAGGGTCCTGGGATCGAGCCCTGCATCGAAATGAAGCAGAGGCCTCTGCTCCGCGGGGAGCCTGCTTCCTCCTCTCTGCCTGCCTCTCTGTCTACTTGTGATCTCTGTCAAATAAATAAATAAAATCTTTAAAAAAAAAAAAAAAGAGTAGTCCCATTCATTCCATTGTTCTTGTTTTACAAAGAGGAAGAGTACTTGCCTGGCGAAGATGGGCCACCGAAAAGCCGAGTTGGTAATGATTTTACCTTCAGCATGTTTACCGTTAGTTGATAATTGGCAAAGGGACTTAGAGTAAGCTTTGATTCTAGTTCTTCCCTCATTCTTCCTCCTCAACCTCCCCCATCCTCATTTTTTGCTTTCTAAGAGGAAGCACAGTTGTTTGTATATTCATGGCCGGTGAGCATTGTTGGGCTGTCTGAGAAGGCAGTGTGGGGAAAGAGAGAGACATGGACCCGTGAGAAAGAAGGGCCCAAGCCCTTGGCCAATCACTTTCCTGAACCAGCATTCTCCTCTGTTTCCCGTTTCTACCCGAGGACAGCTCTGTGATGGCACCTAACGCAGGTATTTGTCATCCTGTCCATTACTGACTGCCATTCCCTGAGTACAGTGCCAGGCATGTAACAGCTACTCCGTCACTGTTGTTGAATGACTGAATGAATAACCTCTCTTGAACTTGAAGTTCTTTTTTTTTTTTCCTTCCAACTGTTGGATCTTTCCTGGTATTCATAAATTTCTGAGATCTGTTGTTAAGCAGTGACTTTCCACTGCCTGACTGTCAAGTTAAATTTTAAAACCAAGATTTAATGGTTTATTTCATTACTATTGGGTCGAGTAAACTGGAAGGCCAGCAGCTCACTAGGACTAGGGAGGAGAAGCTGATCTTAATAAAACATGAGTGTTGAAGTGACAGTGACATGTTGCGTTCTTCGTATCTTCGAGAGGTTAATACAGATAATCTGAAGCAGCAAGTTTATGGTAAAGTGATGGAAGTTCAGTATGCAGTTTGGGCAAAAGAGTGGAGAAAAGGAACAATTATATTTTTATGGATTGATGACATAATGCAGGTTGTGTGCAGGGTGGCTATGGGCCATGGATGGGTCAGGGTTTGCAATCTCTGTCCTCCTGTCAGTGTCCTCTGCTGTTCCATGTGCCTTTTATGCCAGATCCCCCAGGTTCTAACACTAATGGCCAGAGGCCTTGGCTCCCATTTCCTGAATCTTTCCGACCTTGCATGTCACAACTCACCAGACTAGTGTCTGCCTCCCTAGGGTCTTCTTAGTTGACCAAATTGCTTATATTTGATGAATTAAATTGTAGTAAGAGCTGAAGTTTGGTATTTTACTTTCTAGGGCTATTTGCATTTTAACTGGGTATGCATGGACTCTTGGTTTAGCTCAAAGAAATAAATTACTAATGCTTGAATTCCCAGCCAGGCAGGTAGGTGAAACAGATATTTTCTTAGATTTATGTTCTAATGTCAGCCCTCATCATGTGAGGGCCAGCATGTTTCTTTGCCTTACTTTTCCCACTTCTTCTTTATCCTTTTTTTCAATTTCCTCCATCTTCCTCCTGCTATTCCCCCTTTTCTTCAAACTTTCCTTTTTCAAGATCTAAGTAGACCTGAGTTGGAAGTTTCACTGAGTATTGCTTGTAGCTAAAGGAAAGCTTGCCAGTGTCCTTGGCTTTAGAATTATACTGGAAAACGAAGGTACTTATGAGCCAGTTGGCAGAGAAAACCCCAAGACTGAGTGGGGTTTGGATTTGGCCTTTCTAAACCACTTCCACCTTTGTGCTTCCATAAATTGAGAATGTCCTTGGAGTTTCCTGCCAACTGACATGGAGGGTTGTTATGTGGAAGGCTTGGGTTCACTGCATCTCTTCTCTGTGGAAGACAAAATCAGGAGAATAAGGTAAAATGCAGCAGTAGATACAAGGTTAGCACAAATGAAAAACTTCGTGGTAGGAAAGATTTGAAGAAATGATTGTACATGGCTCAACCATTTCAGTAGCTATTCACCCAGAGTCACCTTCACTATGGTTAGATCAAATTTTAGCTAGAACGCATGGACCTTGATTGGACTTGGGGGAACTTTAGAGGCTCAAGATATTACAATGATGTCCTTATTTCTACTCATGACTGAGTGAGTGGTCACTCTAGATCCGTACTGTTCAGTAGGGCAGCCACTAGCCACAGCGGTAGTTGAGCATCTGAAAGGCAGCTAGCCCAAATGGGAATGTGTCACAAGTGTAAAATACACTGGGTTTTGAAGGTTTTCCTTAAAAAAAAAAAAAAGGCAAATATATTGTTTTTTTTTTTTTTTGATGGATTATACTATATAATGTTCATAATATTTTTTAACATATTAAGTTAAATAAAAGATAGTGTTAAAATTTTTTTCAGTTGTTTCTTTTGCTTTTTTTCCAATGAAGTTAGTAGAAAATTTAAAATTACATATGTAGTTGGCATTAAAATTCTATTGGACAATACTTATGTGGATCGTACGGATTTTTAGTGTACAGATTCTCTTTAAACATTGAAAAGATATTAAGTCATATTTTACATTTGTCCATTTTGCTGGATGATTTTCCTCACTACCCTGAAGTTTACTTCATAATCAGTACAAGGGCTGTGGTGATAGGCCTGTTGGGTATCGCCTCTTGGAAGGGTTTTGAGACCTAGTACCCCTTAGGTGTGCATATTGGGTATGTGCTCAGGAGGATTTAATGAACTTCTCTCTCCTCCAGGGAGCGGCAGGGAAACTTTAAAAGACAGGTTTTTGCCTGTGGGTAAAATATCTTATTTTGTAGGGAATAAAGCATCTTGTTTTGCATACTACAAGAAAGATTGCATCTTTAATGAAAATGACAAGAGTTCCTCAGATCACCAGTGAAGGATGAGAGACTCCCCTTGGGACAATTCAGATCCTCATTCCTATTCAGGATATTCTTCTCTACTATAGGTCATTCAACTGATTACCTGCCTCGATGGCCAGTTAGGCTGCAAGAGCTATGCTGTAATCTCTGTGTATTACTTGACATTGAATTTGGCTGTAAGTAACAGTAAAACCCTACAAATAGGGGCCTTAAAAAGATAGAAGCTTACTTCTCTTCTCTATGAAACGTGGTGGTATGGATAGTCCTATATCGCCCCATATAGCCCCAAAGTTGGTGTAACAGCTTTGTTCCGCTGTGTCCTGAGGGACCTAAGCTCCTACTTTGGCCCTCCCTAGCGTGGCTGTCTCTCTCATGCTCCCAGATGACATCCTCCACATTCTAGCAGGTGAAGGAACAAAAGAAAAGAAGGGCTGACTTTGTGTAATAGCTATTTCCTAAAGTTCCAGAAGCTGCCACACCACAATTGTACTTACATTTTATTGGCCAGACTTTAGTCTGAGTGGCCATATGCTGAGCTAAAATTTCCTGGCTGTGAAAGAAAGGCAGAATGGATATTGTGAGACAATTAGTCGTCTTTCCACAGTTCGTTGTTGTACATTATAGGCATTACTTTAATACATACTACATATTATATTACTTTAGAACTCTGCAAGATGGTTACTTCATCTAGCTCTGTGTAGAAAAGCAGGAAAGCCTGCTTCATGCTTGGCCCTGATCCTTAAGAAAAGCCAGGCTCTCTTTCTGGAGAATAGCTGTCATATGTGATAACATAATAATAATAACATTTTACATTTGGGGAGGGAAAGAACCATTAACCTGTAACCTAATTTTGTGCACTTGGGATACCGGGATCTTGACGCTAATAGTCGGGTAGAGTCTGCCTGGTCCCTATTAATATTTAGAAGGGGTCCTTTACCATGGGAATTAATGAATAAGCCAGAAGGATTTTCTGAACATGCCTGAACCCACCCTTTAGAATGAGAAATAAATATATTTGGCACGGTTACTGGCTTAAGCCTAGGTTAGACAGGCTTTGACACATCTTTGGGACTGATGGGACCAGAATGCCAAATGTCTTCTGTTTGCAGGGAGATTTAAGGGTCTGAGAAAAGAGTTCAGAATACATGTGTGTCCATCCCTGCTGTCAGTGCTTGTTCTGTGTTCCCCAATCAGGGGCACTGCGTGGCCTCTGGGAAGGAAATCCATGGTAGAGGTCACCAAGTTTCCATTGGAACCTTCTTTTTTGCTGTATGTGACTTACCTGGAGCAGTGGCTTTCTGTATACTCTCAGTTTCCCATAATTCCCAAGCATCTCCAAAATTTGAACTCCCTTTTCAATGGGAGTAAATCCTGGAATTTCCTTTCTCCAGCTTCTTCAAAAGGACTCTAAACTCTTTTTCCTGAGCACTTTGTTGAAAGATCAGCTTTTCCTTTCCCACTTGCCAAGATTATTTTCTTTTCATAAATTATTGCATTAAGGCTTCGAAGAAAATGCTGTTCGTTTAATGTTAGATAAAGCATATTTATAGCTCCTTTAAAAGGTCCCCAGTTTAACAAATTTGTGTTATTTCACAAGCTTCTCACGCGTTTTCCCAGATATTTATTGTAGTATATGTCGAGAAATCATGTGGAATTTTGAGCCAGACTAATTTCAGTTTGAATATGTTACAGTTTTACTAGCTTTGCCACCTTTTCTAGCTGGGTGGCCTTGGTCAAGTCACTGAACTATCCTTAGTTCTAGCTGTGAAGTCATTTCCTTGGTATCCATCCTGCAGGGTTATGTGAAGATGTAAGGGACCTATGTAAAGCACTTAACATAATGCCTGGTGTTCACAAGAAGCTCAGTAAGCTCAATTGTTATTCTCCTATGCAAACAGATTCCACTCTACATAATTTTGCAGACTTTTCCCCCTCAGTTTATACACTGTGATATTCCAAAAAGATATTATTTATTGTGAGTTAGAAGCTTTTCCTCTCTTGTTCCTTCTTTTCACCGGTTCTGCCTTCCTTTTTTATTTCTCTTTCTCCTCTCTTCTCTTCCTTTTTTGTTTTTCACTTCTGCTGTCTCATTCCAGATGGAAGATCCTTTTTTGTTAATTTTGCCTCAGTGGTTCGGTATTTTCCTTATCACAGCATTCCTTTGGTATTACAGACTAGGACTCCATAACCGGATTTCAAAGACTAAGAATGTCAAATCATCCGTTGATTTTATTCAGCTGTAATTGTGAGTTTATACTTTATAACTTCATGGTGTAGGGGTTAAGCTGAGTGGAGCCAGGCTTGGATTTTCTCCTGGTATTGACGAAAAGATCAGCTCCTGAGCCTTTAGTACTCTCTTGCTTCTTGTTTCTTTGCCTTGGGGGTTGGGGAAGCAACTAGCAAGTCAAGGCAATGGATGGAGCAGGGTAGGTGTAAAGAGCTAGCGCCCAGGCTCTGCTGAGTCCTGTTGCTAGGCAACAGCATACGGAGAGCAGACACTCGCACATGCCTGCTAGCATCCTGTTGTCTTAGCAACAGAAGGTTTGGGTGGAGGACTGGGGGAGGAGGGAAACTGGGTTCAAATTATGCAAAGTTTCCTAGATCCTCGGGGTACCCCCGGGCCTGAACCCCACGTATTCATTGTCTTAATCTTCGCACATTTACTGGAGCTGAGGTTTCATGTTTTTTGTTTTTTGTTTTTTTTTCTTTAGTTCATCACCCAGCATTTGTACAAGGTCTTTTCTCAGAGCTCTACATTACCCAAATCACACAGCAGCTCATTAGAGCCCATCCACTTCCAAGTCCTCTTGTGCTCCGCATGGCAGGGCCTATTCTATGGAATTTTAAAATGATCCCTTGCCCTAAGTACAGCCCTGTGGGATGGAAATTAAATATTCACTTGTGTGGAAATTTAAATTCTACTTGTTTGGTATGTGAAATGCTGCTAAGTCATTATCCTTAGATCCAAATACTGTCACTTGTGAACTTCGCATTCAATTAACAAAGAGTAAGGACAGGATCAGAGGACAGGACGGCTTCCCTTCTCCTGTTGAACTCTGTGATATTCAGGAACAGTTGCATTTTGTCTTGTCTGTTTACCCATCACTACTTCACAATGACCACATTCCCCTAAGTGGTGGGGCCATGTCTTCCTTATCTCTGCTCTATCTCTAGGGTTTCATCCATGCCATGGGTCCTGGCATGTGCTAAGGGAATTTATTCTGTGAGTGATCTGGGAGCCCATACAGTTTGATACCATGTGGGAAAATACTTTGAATCTGTACAGGGTAGTGTATAAATATTGGTTACCATTGCATGCCTGGCTCTAATCCTGTGTTCTTTGGTTCCCGAGTCCACCTCCTGCCTTTGGACCCCTATGACTAGGTCGTTTGTTTTCCTAAATCTCATGTCCCGTTTTGAAGATCCATCGTGCCCTGTTTTTTGGTGGCTAAGACTTCAGCTTTTCCTATCTTCTGCAGAGGCCTTGTAAACCAGCCCTTGGCCTAGATTTCTGCCTTCAGTTTTCAGATTTTCCTAATGCTGCCTGTTGGCTCTTCCACATTTTGCACAATTTTGTCACACTGTCCTGTATGTATCTGTAATCATAGGACTCATAGGGGCTATTTGCTTGTCTTGGCTCCAACCTGTTGTCTGTTACGGCATCTTCTGTGGATGTTGGGCGCTCACCTTGGGAGGTACTTCGTTTTAGATCTTTTTCCACTGTAGCCAATCCTTTCGTTTTAGGATGTGTCTGGTCATCTTCTTTTGCTTGATGATAGCAACTGCCCCTAACACCTGTCTGCTTACCCTCCTTTTCAACAGAGGAGGTCATGAGATCAAAATAAAACTTTTCAACAATGTAGTCTAGTTGGGAACTCAGTTATTTCCTGCCTTATGCTATTGTTTAATTTTTTCATTACAAACATATATGGCATTAGAGGTAGAAAAAAACACCAATGTTTTAAAAACCCTATTCAATATCTAGCATAGGGGTAACCCAACTAAGATTTGGGTTTTGAATTAAATTGAATGTAGGTTTTAATATTGACCAGTGAGCTAGAACTTTCTCTTACTAAGACGTTGATTTTCTTCCAGTGTGGAAGTTGCCAGCATATGACCCAGTATCTCGATGAAATGATTTTGGAGCCTAAATAGCAGAGAAGAGACTCGTTCTCTTTAAGTGGCGTGTTCCCTTTATACCAGCTTTACATTTTGGGTCTATATGCCCTAAATTGGTGTGCATCTTTGTAATGGAAACTACTGATATTCTAGTGCAAACATGCCTGATTGATTGTTTCAAATAGCCCTAATGGGGGCCTTACCATAAATAGCTGTGTGTAAGGTAAGATATAAGATAAGACAGTGTGTCTGGAATTAGTGATCCTGGCAGGTTGGCAATCCAGTGGCCCATTCAAGGGAAAATTCCATGTAGAACAATTCCAAAATTGTATAAACTGTAATCAAATCAAGCTAAACAATAATGATCTTCTGAGTCAACTTTATAAAATATATACCAATACATCTATGTCAGTATATATATATATATATATGTATTTTAAGTATATGTATATACTTCATATATATGTTTATTTCTTTGTTAGACTTGATCAAGAGAAAGACCTGTATCTGCCAGTAAACCACTGACCCACTGATAATTGAAAGACTTAAAAGGGGAAAGGGAACCGGCCATAGGCTCGGTCAGGCATTCCTGTCCCTCTGTCCTGACCTCCTTCTCTGTCTACCAGTTTCCTTATTCTAGTAGGATAGATTCTCACTGTTTTTCTGAATCCTTCTTCAGATGGTCCAGCAGGTACTCTCCTTCCTGTTTACAGAGAGACATGAGCTCATGGGTCCAAGGGCACAGCTTGCATAGTATTCTTGATCAGACCCTCCAAAGGTGGCATATGAGGTAGGTTAAGCCCAAGTTGGAGCAAGGTGGAGACATAGGTCTTGTTGAAGCAAGAATGGTGGAGTCTGGGGAGGAGCAGAGAGAGGGAATTTTTCCTACCCTAACATTGTGCTGACATTGTCCCTTCTGGAGGACTCTGTTTTACAGAAGAATGCTTGAAAGAAGTAGGCAGAACAGCTTTCTAATATTGTTGATCTATTGAAATAAAACAAGGCTCTTTCTCCCCTGGGTGCTCAGGCACCTATAAAGCTGATATCTTCAAGGAATTTGACCAGACAAGCTGGAATCTGTCCTGTTGTGAAAGGTCTGTTTTGCCCATTCAGGGGAACCTGTGGCTCAGGGTGACAGCTACTACCTGCAGATCACCACCGTGTTTTCATTGGAGAAAGTACCCTACATGACCTCAAGTTCCTGCTTTTTGAATGATGAAAAAAATTCAAGCCACGGCCATCATTAAAATCTCCTTTCTGTCATTGAAATATGATTTGATAAGATTTCTGTGATTCTTCTCATCAGTGGCTATAAAAGAAGCCAGGGCTGTCTCTTTGTTTGTTTTTCAGGAAACTAAGATTCCTCAGAGTTGTAAGGAGGAATTAGAGAGGCATGCCAGGGCACTCCAGAGAGTCCTCCAGAATGATGGAGAACTGCATTCCACGTCCCTAACTTGGGAGCAGTTGTACCTTTGCAGCATAACAACAGAGACCTTTCCAGAGCATGGTGTTGCTGGAGTCCTAGTAGGGCGTCTTTAAATCCCCTGTTTCCTCACTTCTGCTGCTGCGCAAGGCTCTGGCAATGCAGACAGGGCTCCGCAACGCTCACCTCCAGAATCGGGCTCTCGGGTGCCCTGCTAGGGTAGTGCTGTCGTAAATACTCCGTTTCGTGAACTGAAGATCCTGGAGGATGCCGGTGTCTTCCAAACTCAGATTTTATATTTGGTCTCACATGCTGCTCTTCTTATGTTGCATATAGGGCACGAAACAGCTGCTGTGTGGGATCAGGAGCCCCCACAATAAGAATGACCCTGCCTTCTCGGAAATGTCTCCGTGTACCTAGTGATACGCCATGACTTGTTCTCAGCTCAGGGCCTGGGAAATGTGACCTTCTTGCTGCTTGTCACAGTCCATCCCACTGGCTGCAGTCTGCTTGGGGATCACTGTCAGCCGTGCCGTGGCTTTCTCCCGATTCTGTATGAAAAAATCACCAGTTCATTCATCGCTCGTCAATCATTTCCCTCAGTGACTCATCCTCCGAAAGTTTCATTCCTCAGTCCCCCTTTCTGAGGCTGGTAAATAGCATGTCATTCCAGCAAAAGGCAGAGGGGGCGGCAGCCCATCTGGACCCTCAAGTTTGATTTCATGTTTATGAAACAGCTTAAATGTCAGTTTGAGTGAAAAACGACACCTTCTCTAGCTTCTCCCATTAGTGCCTGTGGCTGCTGCTGAGTGCTTCTTTCTTACTTGCTTACTTTCTTTTCTTTCCTTCTTTCTCTCTCTTTTTAAAGGCTGCTCTCGGCTTCTCTACTTGGTTTCTCGAAGGCAGTAATGGAAAGGGGATGGATGAATGGGCAGATGTCTGAGACTACGATTAGATATCCACACCAGAAAGGAGAAAGAAGTTGGGAAAACAAAACAAAGATCAAATAGAAGAAATATTTTGGTTTTGTAGGAAGCTTTGATCAGTGGTGAGGATCTTGGGACATTCTCGTGTTATTTGCGCTCCGTACTTTAGGTTGAAAAGAGTAAACATAAACATTTGGAAAATAAGGATTTAGAGAATAAATCATCTGTAATTTCACTTTTCTAACAATTGTAATGATCATTTGGGTGGGATGAGCCTGGGGGTGTATTCTTCCAATTCTTTTTTATGTACATGTGGTTTTCTAAAGTTCAAAATAAAGTGTGCATATAAGGGACCTGGGACTCTGCAATAGCTCAGGACTTTAGGAAAATCTTCCTTTGGGCCCAAGGAAGGCTACCTAGGAAAAAGGCAAGCAAGGTCATGGGCGAAGGCCTTCAGTGAAGTTTCTACGTGGCCCCCTGGCATTTAAGACAGTCTCATTAATGAGGGATTTTCCTCTTACTGGAAGGGTGGGAAGATTGTGCAGCTTTGAAAATTCACCTAGTCATGATGCATATGGATTTGCATATCCCGATGCACACCTCCTCTAGGGGGTGTTTTGTGCTCTCTGGACACACTAACAGAACTGGAATGAGAGGGCTCAGCGTCTGGAGGCTCTGCAGATTCTGAGTTCCATCAGGATGAGTGAATTGCCTTTCTTCAGCCATCTACTGGGGGGAAGACTCAACAGGGAACAGAAGTACTATTTTTCCTACAAGCACCTTGAGAAATAGAAAAAAGGTTAGCTGCCTTAATGAGAGGTTTTAAGAACTTTCTAGTGGAAGGCCAAATAGAACAGCAATGCTAAGAAGTAGGTGGAGAGCAGAGATGGCCGTGGGTCTGGCAGAGGGCCTGAAAGGGATCCCTCCACATGGTCAAAGTGAGTGTAGCCATCCTCAGATGTCTCCTGATGGTAGCCTCTGGCATGGCCAGACAGTAGATATTAGCTCCAAAAGGTAGTGGGAAATCCCTTTCTGCATGACTGCCTGATGGGCACATCACAGGCCCCCGAAGACTTGCTAACTCTGTTGCACAAGACAACTGTCCTGGGAAGAAATAGTTCCCGAGGTGTGGGCCGATCCAGGGAGAGAGGCTGTGTCACAGATGGTTAAGACAGTGGTAAATTATGGTTTTGAGTTGGCTTTGTTCGGAGTGGAGCTGTTTGGGTGGGAGGAAAGCGAGACACTTTGCCATCTTTGTGACATGGGACTATCTTTGTCTTCTCTAGAAGGTGGTTACCATGGTCTTGCTGGGGGTGGGGTAAGTAGGAAGGACGGAAGCTTCACCTCAGTCCACACATGGGTAGTAAGATCTTTCAATACTGGAACTTTTAGAATTGTTAATAAGTCCCTTTTTATTAGGACTTGAATATATTCCAAACTAATGAAAGTAACTAGAGGGAAAAATGATGCTTTTCTTTATAATCTCTGCTTGTTCTTCCAGATTTTCTTGTACTTTTTTACTTTGCTTAGAAGTTATTTAAGCACTGGGTTTTCTTTTTTCATTAAAATTATATTTAAATATTTGCCCATTGCTACCTAGTCTTAGTCATTAATTTTAATACCTGTAATTAAAAAATTATTTTATGGATGTGCCTTATTTTATTTAAGTATTTCCCAATGGCAGGTCCCTTTTGTTACTTAAATTTTTGCTCTTATAAATTATGCTCAGTGAATATCTCATCATGTGCCCCTTCCTTCTACCCCTAGTTTTGGGTCTTTTTGAGGAGCTCTATTTCTAGAATTGGAATATTGGTTCAAAGGGTATAAATATTCTTGACCTCTTGATATATATGAGATGAAGGAGCCAAAAATCTTCATAGGACTAATATTTTATTGAGGATCTTTACATAAAGGAGCCAGAAAAGATAAACACAGAAAGTAAAATTAGGATCAAGCTTCAGAATTCTGACAATTTTTTCTTTAATTTAAAAACAAAACAAAACAGCATGTTGGCCCACAACTTCTACTTCCATGTGAACCCAGGAAGAAAATTGGCTTTTGGAAGTTTCATGGTAGTGATTAAAAAAACAATATTGTTAAAGCCAGTATCTTGCTAGGGCAAGGCCTGAAAAAGGAAGAGACAAAGAAAGGGTGCTCCTGGCTAATAAGGCCTAGGAAAGGCAGAAAGTAGAAAATAGCAGTATCAATGGGAGAGAGAATACTATACCCCTTTCCCTATTTGGAACACATTGGGGTGCAGTCCTCATGAGCAGGCAGCATAAGGCACAAGTGGAAAAGGAAAAACCAAGCTGAAGCAAAGTCTTAGTGGGGCACACCCAATAAAAAGGAGGGTCAGTTGGAGCACCTGGGTGGCTCAGTCCATTAAGCGTCTGACTCTTGGTTGTAGCTCAGGGTTGTGAGGCCGATTCCCACGTGCAGCCCCAGGTTCAGCCTGGTGTCTGCCCCCCATCCAGCTCCTGGGCCATTTCAATGCTCAGCGTGGATCCTGCTTAAGATTCTCTCTCCCCCTCTCTCACTATCCTTCCCTCTGCTCGTGCGCATGTGTGCCTGTACTCTCTCTCTGTCTCTCCTCTCAAATAAGTAAATCTTCTTTAAAAAAAAAAAAAAGGAATCAAGTTAACCTAGTATCAGACTCTCTGGAGTAGTTCAGAGATTTGGGTATTCTGATTGATTTTTTAAGGAAGTGAATAGGGAACTTATAGCATTTTTTTATGATTATAAAAATAATATCCATTATAGAACATTTAGAAAGTATAGAAATATATAAAGAAGAAGAATAGAAATATTGCAGTTCTTACACTGGAAGTAATTGTTAGAATTTCTGCTTATTTCCTCCTCAGTTGTGTGTGTGTGTGTGTGTGTGTGTACTCACACAGAAACATATACACAAGTGAAATCATACTGTGTATAGAGTTCTATAGATTATTATACTATATAGATATACTAGAATGTGTTTAAACTCATTATATTGTTGGCATTTATGCTACTTTAAAAATCTTATTGTATCTAACAATGAGATGAGACTTTCAGATTGATTTTTAAAAATCTTTTGAACATTTTTTCAGACTGCTTTCCGTAACTTGAAATTTTGGGGTCAAAGGATAAGGCAATATTTCTTAAATTAATTGATTCATTTTTAAAATTCAAGTATAACTGGCATACGATGTTATATTAGTTTCAGATATGCAATATAATGATTTGGTCATTTGATCCAGTACTCAGGGCTCATCACAATGAGTGTATTCTTAATCCAGGATATGGGCAATTAAAAGCTCTGTCATATTTTGACTCACAGGAGTATGAGCACATGGCTCTTACCACACTCTTGCCAACAAAGGGTTTTGTTTTGTTTTCAAATTTTTCAAAGGGGATGGATACCAGTTCTCTCCCTACCCTCCAGCTCTCTATACCAGTCTTGACTCTGAAGTTAATTTTTTTAAAGATAAAAGAAAAAAGTTTGAGGAAAGCCAGTGTTAGAAAAAAGATAGCTATAGTAAGAATATGCACTGAAATAGGGCTGAAAAGTAGATTAAAAAACTCAGAAGAGGTTGATTTCCTCAATACTTTAAATTATTAAGAAGCTTCAAGTGACAATAAAGAAAAGGAGCTCTCAAGACCTATTCATCTTGTTATATTATGAGAGAGAGAGAGAGCGAGCTTGAAGAGTCAACTTTGATCTAAAAGGGAGTGCCGCTTCAGATCCATTTTGGAAATGGATGGGATATAAACCACAGAAAATATCAATAAGTAATTATTCTTGTATTTTATGTAAACTCAGAATCTTATGGCTGGCTTACATTTTTTTAGCTAACATTTTTATTAAGAGGTCCAAATATTGTAAAATTCAGCCATCACAGTTTTGAGTATGACTGCAATTATATTTAAATGTGATCTGTTTTTACCAGATGTGATCTGATTTTACCATTCAAAGTTAAGCCTTTTATTTTCATTTTATTATTTTTATTTGTAAGTCTGATACAAAAGGAGTGCTTTTTTTCCAAAATTGCTGACTTTGTCATCTATTGATGATAGAACATTTTATAGACTTGTTTGAGAAACAGTTCTCCAAGACTTTGATGTGTCTCTCTCTCTCTCTCTCATACACACACACACACACACACACACACACTCACACACAGGCACTTTCTCAAAGCAACTAAGTAAGCATGATAGAACTAGGATTGCTAACTTGGGTACCTTCCTATTTTTCCTAATTGTTCTGAATCACCTTGGTCTCACCCTTAGCCTTTGGTTACAATTTTCATTTTACATTTATGCAGTTGAACCTTATAATCACATATCTCTTTGGACCAGCATATGGCTCTCCGTCTTACGGCTAAATTTGTCTTCAGAAAGCCTCTGGCTTCCTTCTGCTGCCTTAAGGCTAGGGTTCTATGCCATTCAAAAAAAAAGTAAGATGCCAAGTTGCTGATTACTAATTTTTCTGTCCTGTGGTGAATGCATGTCAGCTGTTCAGAGCAGGGATGGTGCAGCAAGGCTTTCCAACCTGTTAAAAAAAAAATACCCTCTCTTACATTCCACTAATGACAGATTCATTTAAGCTAGTGGTTCTCAATCTTGTTCAGTTGGCAAAACACCTGAAAGAAGTAGTGTTCTGAGAAGAACGCCATGAAATATTTATATACTTAATACCATTTACAAACTAAGACCACTTAACCAGCAGAAAATCTGACTGTATTGTGTGCTGCACTATGAAGTCATTTCCATAATTGTACATACCAATCAACTAGGGATGATTCTAACTTTTTCTGCTAATAGTAATGTAGAACTTAATTGTCTTGTCATTTGCGAGGACTCACCAACAGCCAACTCTAGCACTTATGAAAGACTTAAGAAAACCTTTGGTTTTTCCAGTGGGACAGAATTTTAAATTGAGAAAATTGTATTCATTGAAATGTCCTTTAAAACTGCCATTATTTGATTTTAGCAACAGAAACTCTCAAACTAGCTTTGCTATGAGGGCTACTAATTTGTTCTATTAATCTCTTCTTTCAAAATGTAAAAATTCCCTGAGAGGTTAAGCTGGCTCTAGTAACATCTTAGTGTGAATTACTTTAATCAGATAATCACCTAATGTCTAACCAATATCAGCTGCCCTGTTATCTATTTGCTTTGCTTTAATCTAGAATTGTGATTTTTAAACTTAAAAATTCTGGCTGCAGATTCCTTAGCTTTAATTATATAAATGCTTTGCTTTTCTGGCCTTTTGAGCTTACAATCTCAGGGTCATCTTGAAATCTTCCTCTCTTTCACCTTTATCTGTTTTGATTACTTGTGTGCTTTATAACAAACTGTTCCAACACTTAATAACTTAAAGCAATACTAATAATGTATTTTATTCATAAACCTGAAATTTGGTTAGGGTTTTGGAGGGGAAAGCACATCTCTGCTCCATGTAGAGTCCTGTGGGGCTGGGGTATTTGCTTCCTACCTGGGAAGTCAGTGCAGGCTGGGGGCAGGGAGGGGGGCAGTAGTGTGCTGGAGCCAACTTGTATTGGTGTGCAAAGCCACTCGTGTGCATCTCCTCCCCAAATCCATTTTCAGTGGCATCATTTGTAGTTCAAAATCAGCCCTAGTGGCAATATTTACACCATGGAAGTTGGCACTAGTAATATTACAAATCAGAGCTCCCACCCACTTCCAGGAAGTTGATGGTTCAGTATTTAACCGAATGTCACTAGCTGAGATCTCACCAAGGGTGAGGACCAGGTCTCAGAATCTGTCCTGTGGGCCTTCCCCCATGGCCTTGGCTTCCTCACAGCATGCTAACTGGGTTCCAAGGACAAGCGTCCAAGAGAGGGAGCGCTAGGTGGAAGGCCTATTACCTTTTGTGACCTCACCTCTGGAATCATAGAGCACCACTTCTGTTGTAGTCTGTTATCTCTTGTAACCAAGACCTTTCCGGCCTTGAAATCGTTTGGTTTCAAGGCGCAAGGACACAGACTGCACCTCTTCATGGGAGAATGGCAAATTATAGATGGTTGTGTGGAACCAAAAATACTGTTGTAACCATTTTTGGAAAATGCAGTCTACCACACCATTATACCCAGTTAGGCAGGCTTGTATCCTTTTATTTTCTCTGCCTTGAAGTTATAAGGATAATTTGTATCAGTGAAGAAAGGGCATGAGATCATACAAATTGGGATGAGCTGCATGAGCAAGACTGGGACGATGGCAAAGGACAAAATGTATTCAGCAGCAGAGGAAAGGCTGCCCTGTTTGGAGTGATAAGTTTGTCTTGGTGAGTACGGCATTCTGAAGTTAGGTAAACAGGTTATAGCAAAATTTGAGGTGACCTCTTTATCAGTTTTCTATTGCTTTGTAATAAGTTACCACCAACTTAGAGGTTTAGAACAGTGCACATTAAGACATTGCTTTATTTCTGTTTTAAACTTTTCCTCATAGTTTCTATTGGTCCAGGTTCAGCATGTTTTAGCCAGGTCCTCTGTTCAGGCTCTCATAAGTGTGAAAGCAAAGTCCTTATCTTGAGTCAGTGATCTGTGTCCAAGTTCCCTCAGGCTGCGGGCAGAATTTCTTTCTTTGTGGTTGTAGGACTAAGGTCCCCATTGTCTTGCTGCTGTTGACTGGGGGCTGGTCTTATCTCCATGAGGCTGCTCTTAGGTCCTTGGAGAGGTTTCACATCTCTCCCCATCTCTAGAGCGGGGAATCTTCTTCAAGTTGGATCACCCTGACTTCCCCTTCTGAGACCAGCTGGAGGAACCTCCCTGCTCTGCTTTTAAAGTCTCATGTGATTGGGTCTCCTTTTTTAAAAAATCAGTTGTTCCCTCTAACATAGCCCAGTGATGGAGAGATATCCATCAAGTTCACAGTCCTGAAGACTATTTGAGGAGAGGAGATGGGAAATCTGAGGGGTCATTTTAGAATTGTGTCTACCACAGCCTAGACAGACAGGAGATCCCATTAATACTGTGTGTTAATGAAACTTGTCCAGCAGTGTGCCTGCCTGGTGGCTTCAGGTGTGTCATTTAAATTATCCAAGGCTCAGTTTTTACATTCAGAAAGAAAATATAACAATATTGCTAATTTCTCTATCCTACAGAGCTCTCATGAAGCACAAGTGGGATAAGGAACGCAAAGGTGTTTTGAAAAACTTAGTGCTCTGTTGCTTTTGTGTTGAAGAATCTCCACTTGCCATAATCCTACTCTTTCATCAAGTCTCGGTTCAGATTTCATACACTCCAGCTTTCCTGTTCCATCTAACAATGCCACCATCCCCGAACTCTACCGACAGTTTCTCTGTTTGCCTTTTTTGGTGCTATTTGTATATTTTCAATGCAATGTAGTTATTTATACACATGTCTTATTTCCCTTTTGGCCTGTGAGCTCTTTGAGGGCCTTTGCACTGCTCCCAGAACCTATAAAAAAGCCTAGTCAGCCAAATGCCTCCCCCATGGTTGAGGCTCCTTAAATATTTGGTAAAAACAAATGAAGATTAAGTTGCTGGGATAGCAAGTAGCATCAGAATGTTTATTAAATAAAAGAACCAACTGTGCTATGGCTCACATTTTTGTTCCTGTATTTCCAACATTGCTGATAGCTAACTGAACTCTCCTGTAATAAATCTCTTAGTCTGTAGAAACAGGGGCTTTGGCCAAACACGTTTTGTCAGATGGCTGCCAGAAAATGTGAGGTCAGGGAGGGCAGCCGCCATGCCTCTTTCTAGTCTTGGTACTGTGTCTGCGTGTTGGAGCCAAAGAAATATTGGGGATATGAATGAATGAATGAATGAGTGAGTGAATATTGGCTCTGGTATGGCCTTAATGGAAAAATACTGGTTCTGCTATGGCTCACTGATCCAATTCCATCGCCTCACCTGCCTTGTGTAGTTCCTGGTCACTGAGGTAAATAGGGACTGGAACCCATATATGACGGTGTCTGGCAGGGTGTACAGTCCTGGCAAGGTGGCTAACCACGCATCCATATTCTGACCTTTAAGGATCAAAAAGCCTGCTTTTGGGGGCAGTGCCAGTAAACCCAGAACTGCCCCAATTTTTGAATGCTGAGGTGCTCTTCCTCCATAGGAACTCAGAGCCCTGGCAGTCAGCAACCCCAGACAGCTTTCCCTGGCAAGCTCACCTCCCACAGACTCGGGGCTGGCTTTTCGTCCAGGGCAATCTGGTTAAAATTGCCACAAAGAGACAGTGTCAGAAAGGAAACTTAAAAAAAAAAAAAATCACTGTTCTGCATTGTCTGTAATAAAGTGTAAATCGAGCAAAGGTGGTGGTGAATTGATAAAAATAGCGGGGTTATTATGTTCCTCTCTAATGCATTTAATGTAACAATAGATTATTCCATTGTCATTAAATGAAGGGAAAGTAGGAGGATCTAATTCTATCTCTAGATTCCTTAATAAGTACTTCATTGTCAGTAAAATCATTTACATTGTTCAATCTCCAAATAAAAGAGAAGGATGTACAGTGACACGTACGTTCGGCAGGGAAGCGGGAGCTGTGAAGGCGCGTTAGACCCTGTTGCCGAGTTAAACTGCATCCAGGAAGGAGGTTGGTGATGAACTGCTATTTGTTCTGAAATGAAGTGCTTCACTGTGGCGGAATCAGGGAGGTAGTGTTTTGGTGAGATGGAATTGACAAATGCTTCACTTTATCCACCTCCTCACACCCCCATGAACGTGTGATTTTGTGGCAGCATTTGGAGATGAGATTTTCTACTGTATAGGCTTCTTGTCAGGATGAATGAAGACCCTGTGTTGGGGAGGCTGCATTAGCTGCTGTGGCCTGTAGGCGGAGCTTTCGCTCCAGCTTGAATCACCCTCCAGGTTCAGGACCGGAGCTGCTTTCCTGGCTGATGTCTGCTCTAGCCAGGGCAGAGTGCAGGCCGGTGAAACCTCTGCACTCAGGAACCCCTAATGGAAGAGCCTGACACAGATCTCCTCATGCCAAATCCACAAATCCTCACTATTTGCTAATCAGCCATTAATGTTCTACTGATAGGCAAGGCCAAAGCAGACTCACAGCATGGGTTCATAGATTAACTCAAGTATGTGGCCTGAAAACAGGTTTTTTTTCCCCCTTCTTTCTTCCTTTGTTGCTTCGTTTTTCCATTTTTCCTTTTCCTTCCTTGAAGTCCGTAGAAATTTCAAGCTTAGGGAATTTTTTCCTATGATACATTTTTTACTTCTTTTGTATGAAAATACATTTAAGAAAGGATATCCTATTGCAGTATAGAATAACTAACAGTAAGTAGAAGGCAAAATCCTGTATAAAGAGTACATTTCTACAAATTTAAACACTAAGCGGGGCGCCTGGGTGGCTCAGCCTTTAAGTGGCTGCCTTCAGCTCAGGTCATGATCCCAGGGTCCTGGGATCGAGGCCCACATGGGGCTCCCTGCTCAGCAGGAAGCCTGCTTCTTTCTCTCATGCGCCCCCTGCTTGTGTTCCCTCTCTCTCTGTGTCTCTGTCAAATAAATAAATAAAATCTTAAAAAAAAAAAACAAAAAACTAAGCAATTAATAGATTCTGTAGTGCTATCTTCATTCTGAAGGAATTATTACATTTTGAAAACATAAGAAAAATGTCTGCATAAGGAATTATTCATTTCAACAATTCCTTTTCTTCCAAGTGGAATACTAAGCCAATGTGTATACGGTACAAAAACGGGCAATGGTATATGAACTTGCTATAAGCAAAGGAAATAAGCAACGTAAAAGAAACCTAAAATCAGAAAACAGGTTTGGCATTCTAATAATAAGAAAATTTGAATGCAAATAAATCAACCTTTAACCTTTCATTTCTACTAAAAAATTAGAGTAACATTTAAACAAGCTTGGGGATTTTTAAAAAAATTATCAGGGGCCACAAGTTTGTTGAGGGATGAAAGGGAGAAAAAATTTGAGAGCCACATAAATTTAATATCTTATTTTTAAAAGATAAAGATTTTATACACACATATGCACATATACTGTAGTGCTTGAAAATATTAATTCCAATATTAATTCAGTGTGTTAGAATTCTGTGATATGATTACTGCTAGCCATCTGTAGCTTTTTAAAATTAAATGGATTAAAATTAAATAAATTAAAAATTCACTTCCTTATTTGCATTAACCAGATTTTTAAATGTTCAATAGCTACATGTCATTCATTAGTGGCTACTACATTGGCAAGTGTAGATATAAAACATTTTCATCATTACAGGAAGTTTTATTGTACAGCATTGGAACAGATAAAAAGAAAAACAGGGAATGAGAAGAAAAAGAGGAAAAATGGAATATGGAGGGGTGAGAATCAGACAGTGATGTAGGTCATCGGAGAGAAAGAGAATGAGAAGGATTTAGAGTCAGATAGACTCACACACACCATGAATACCACAGGTAGACCAACATAGCTAGAGATTGTTATACTTAGACACATAAGAATTTCAGAAAGGCATTCTATTTTATAGAGGATCTGGGATTCTACAGATAAAGGTTTTTTAAAACATGTTGCATATTGCAACTATAAGCAAGAATGTGTCTGTGATATTGTGGCTTGGTACTTTCCATGTTGTCCAGATGAAAATAAATTGAAAGTTTCTCTTGGCTCATAGATCACAGATAATCTACACCCAATCTATGCAGTGCCAGTCCAATTTGTTGGAAAGTTAAAAAAAAAAAAAAAGAAAGTCTTTTAGGTTTTTGTTTTGTATATATAAAATAAAATGATTAGTTTATTTGCATTTTGTACCAGCAAGTTATTTTGGTGCCATTCAAAGAGTCATGAGGCTAGAAAGATCTGAGAGGATAGGTTTGAGTGTTAACTATATTCAGCCACTAATCTACCTTATACTGAAAAATCTCAGGAATTTGGATTTTAATATCTTATGCTTTATAATAATTCTAACATCAATCGTTCTGTTAAAAGTTATTCCTTTTATTTCTTTTTCTATAATATACATCTACTGCCTCTTGATCTTTTGCCTGGTGTCCATTGAGACAAAGGCAATTGTTTTTGTTGTTGTAGTCTGTATAATGCTTGTTTGAACTCTGAAGGACCCAATAGGGAATAATAACATTGAACATTGAAGTTGGACTTCCTTAGCTTTTCTTGTAATCTTTGCTGTACTCATTTAAGTAATATGACAGGTAAGGCCGACAGGTGTGGACCTTCTAACTTTTACGTCCAGTCCGCAGTTTTATAGCCCTAGCAATTTTATTGTATTTTTTTTTTCCTGGCATGATTAGGCACTGAATAATTGGTTCATGATAATGCTCCCTCCTACTGCGATTCTGATATGTAAGTCAGAATGCAGGTTTATTAACTTGCAGTTGGAGAAAAACCTGGCCTGAGACTGTGGGTTGGCTCAGAAAAACGCATGACAGTTCAGAAGGTTCCTTAGTGAATATAGAATCAGAACTGGATGTCCTCAAGGGACAGTCCTGTCAAGCCTTGGTAGCTTGATGAATTGTCTCTCTTGTCCCAAGAGATGTTTCTGTCTGAAGAGCCAGAACATTTCCAGCCTGAGCACCCTCATGCCCGAGTGGAGTTGGGGAGAGACAGACCCTGCTTCTCTGCTCTCCTCTCTGATGACCACTGTCACTTGCCTTTCTTGTTGAATCGTCCTTCCCTTTCTCAGTAAGCATCTTTTTGTAACAGTTCACACTCGACAAGTGTACAGATCACTTCTAATTAATTACAGTTTAAGTTGGCTACCTCCTAGTGACATTTAGGGAAGCATTATAAACTAATTTGGTAGTATATCTCCAGATCAACTTGTGATCAATTTCTGCTGAGGCAGTGGTTTGTTTTTTGTTTATGTTTTTGTTTTTTGACAGCTTTTCATTCATTCAGAATTTATTAATTACTATTCTTGCTAGGCATCAAGAGAAGCTTGTAGATCCTAAAGGTGCATAAAATTTTCCTGATTTTGCATAGCTTGCATTCCAATTCAGAGGCAGATTCATAACAATAATGATGATGATTGTGACATTTTACTATTATTTCTTGAGTACCTACTGTAGTGTGCTTGACGCTATCTCCGGCACTAGATAAACATGATCTCATTTAGATTTCATAACAACCACTGGAAGAAGATAATATTTCTGTTTTATGCAGGAGAAAACCGGGACTCAGAGCAGTCAGGTACTTGCCTAAGGTCACACAGCTAGAAAGGGATAGTGTGGTTTTGGATCCCAGTTATAGTGTCCGCACTCATGTTCATTTCACTGTATCGCATGCCACCCACCAGCCTGTAGCCCTCCAACTGTGAACTCTGCCAACTGATAGGGCAAAGGGAGTGTGGTTCTGCTGGAGGATCCCTGTCCATACTCATGGAATAAGTAGATCATCTACATGGATCTGCTAAGGCTGAAAGCCCACTATACCCTCTCTGCACCTGTGGAGGGAGGAAGACACACTAGACTTGTGTTGTGAAATTTGGATGAAGACGGCTGGAGTGAACCCATTGAAATTATGGGTAATGGCAGTTTTCACGGATATATCAGAAACATGTGATGGGTTAAGTGACTTTAGAAAGCATCTGTGGGATCCTCAGAGGGACTGTATCTTTGTTGGGTGATAGAAGCAGTACTAGGCATGATGTTGCCTGCCACTGATGTGTTCATTCTGGCTGACCCCACCGTGGCCCCAGTTTTCTCATCTGAGTTGGGATAACTCTACCTTCTCCATTGTCTCATCGCCCACAGATTTAATCTCTGAGACAAAGCAGTGGGAGTGGGCTTCCTGTCAAGCAACAGGAGTGAGTGATGAGGGGAGCTCTTACCTGAATGTAAAGCACGTACCTTACTAGAGAAATCACTTATTTCTTCTGAGCTTCTGTTTCCTCATCAGTAAGTATTTGGTGCCTTCTTTATCTCTTTGGTAGTGATTCTTCATTGCTGCTTCCAAAAAGGGAACACTTTCTGCCCTTCCCTTGTTTTTAACATTTTTTAATTAAAAAAATTTTTTTAAAGATTGTATCTATTTACTAGAGAAAGACATAGCTAGAAAGAGCATGAGCAGGCAGGAAGGGCAGGGGTAGAGGAAGAAGTAGACTCCCCACTGAGCAGAGAGCCTGACCGCTCTCTGCTCAATCCCAAGAGCCTGGGATCATGACCTGAGCTGAAGGCAGATGCTTAACCATCTGAGCCAGCCAGGAACCCCTCCCTTGTTTTCTTCAAGGTGTCTTCTGCTATGCTTTCTAGTTCCTGACTGCCTGTTGGCCATGTGCTGCCACAGTTGGGAAGTGAAGCACATGGATATGGGCTGCTGCTGCTGCCGCCTACAGGACAAAATTCCACCATCTATAGGCAAGATTGGGAAAGAACCAGATGGAGCTCCGCATTCTATACTCTTCTACCTTCTACTTCAGGTCTGCGGGAACAGGGGAAGAAGGAGGGTTTCATCATCTGCAGATACACCTGCCAGCCAGCACAGCTGGTGGCCCCTTGTCCTTGAGGAGCACATATATCCTCAACATACACACATGTAGGGACTGGAAACACCTCTTTCTTTCATTGTTCACTGGCATGACCGGTGCCCTGCACTCAGCAGCCTAGCATTGGTGCTGTCTCACCATGCCCTCTGCTCTCTCTCAAAAGAGAAACATAAACAATAAGGACTCAGGGATTCAACTGTGTTACCCCTTACCATGCTTAGTGAGAACTAAGCATCTTAGTGAGAACTTGTTGAAAACCCAGATGGGTTTGTAGCTGGGGCCCAGAGTTTAGATTCAGGGAAACAGGAGTTCCAGTCCTCGCTTTGCCTTGTATTAGGTTTGAGACCTCTGCCATTTACATTTACTTACCATTTACGTCCTTTCTTCCCACCTTAACTTCTTTTCTGTCAGATGAAAATTGTATTAAATTTTTGTTTCGTCTCATCCTGGTGAAGCTAGAGTTAGTAGGTGGGAAAGCACATTGCATATTCTAACACACTTAACAGAGGCAACATGGCAAATGAGAGCACGAGTAGTCCTCTATCTGTTTCCGCTGACTAGGAACCAGTGCTGTAGGAAGGACACAAAAGAAGATTCGCTTTTCTTTTCCTGGGCATGAACTAATTTCGGGGCTGAAAATAGGAAAGGTCTATTTGAAAGAAATTTGTCTACCTTTGGGATTCTTTGGGAGCTTACTAATTTTAATAATCCCTTACATTTGGGAGGGAGCAAAGTGGTTAAGAGCACGGACCTTGGCACTAGACATCCTATGTTCAAATCTTGGCTCCTGTGTGGCCTTTGGCAAGTCTTATGACTGTTCCATGCCTCATTTTCTCTAGTTGTAAAATATGAGAATTATAGTAATAGCTCCTCATAGAGTAGTGGTAAGGATTAAGTGAGTCTGTATGTGTAAATTACTTAGAAGGTGGCTCGGTACCTAGTAGTTTTTATTATTAAAGCTATTACGTCTCTTGCACCTTTCCCAAGGATGTGTACGTATTGCATTTCATGTGGTTCTCATCACAGCAACCTTGAGCAGTAGCAGCCACATTTTCTAGGTCAGGCCATTGATTGTTCTAGTCACTTTCTCAAGCTCAAGCAACTAATGAATGACAGTATAGCTGCATGCATCCTTGGCTCCTTACAATATGCTTTGACTCTTATTCCTTTAGATCCTGAAAGTGAGAAAAGGGCTGAGGATTCAAATGACAGTCAACCTGCTTTAACAGGTCATCATGGCAGACTCATCGCTTCGCTAAGAATTGAGGTTTTGGATTTGTGATCTGAATTTTAAGCAGACTTAGGGCTTTACTAAGTCATTAAATATAGGAACTTAATTTTTAAACTTGGCTTTCTTTTTAGCATTAAATGATGACATTGTCAACTTTTAAAGTAAAAAACAGTATTCTTTTCACTGTTTCAAGTTTGTACCCTATCTACTTCCATGATGCAGATTGCTATTGAAACAGAGGACTCAAAAAGACACTTAAAGATTAAGAGAAAAGTTCATCTGACTCTGGGTGAAGCAGCCTTCTTTTTTCTGTAGAATCAGGGACAAATGTACATATTCATATGTAATTTTTATTTCACTCAAAATGAAGATAGGTTTTTTAGGTCCCTCAGGGAAAATGTGTATTTTTATGACTTAGATTGCCTACATTATTGAGTATGAGAATGTCAGTGACATAAATGGCACTGAGTTTTAGCCCTTAGAATGTTAATTTTTGGACATAGCGAAGTTCATCCTAAAATTGACTAAAAGGTGGGAATTTGAACCCAGAAGTACTATCTGCATGTGACTGAGGGGTGGGAGTCACTCACTTTTCATTTAAATAAGATGTGAGAGGTGCGACCTCCTCAGGCAGCAGGGCCCAGCTGGTCACTCTATGCGTCTGGTTGAAAGTTTCTTTTGTTTCCTAATGTGAGAGTAGAAGTTTGTGCGTTTTTTTACTTTCATTTTCTGACAAGAGAAAGTATATGCATTCACCTGAAGAGACCTTGTTATTATTCTGGAATCAAACCTAAGCAGACATTTATGGAATGAGAATTTATTTAAAGAACTTTGAGTAACACAGTGGACAGTATCTTCAATGACAGCCCAGTAAGAGAAACTAAAACCCTTAAGCAGACAGTTCTTATTTCAACTTTTTATAGAGGCAGAAGGCAGAATATTAAATCCTAACCTAGTGAAGGCTCTTTTGTTTTCATTTTCAGAGAAGGTGAGGAGAGTGAGCTAAACTAGTACCTAGTAACTCTGTTTGCTGACAACTTACCTTGAGCTACAGTGGAACTTGGGGAATCTAGGTGGCAGTCGGGGGGGCCTGATGAGTAACGTGGGTGAGTGAGCCTGGGTGGCTTAAAAGAAAAAAAATTTACTCCCTGATAGTTATGGAAGCAAGAAGCTCATGATCAAGATGGTGGCAAGTTTGATTTCTGGTGAGTGCTCTTCTCCTGACTTGTAGACAGCTGCCTCTTACTGTGTCCTCACGGGACCTTTCCTGCGATGCTCATGCAGAGAGAAAGGTCTTTGGTATCTCTTCCACTTCTTTAAGAACATTGATCCTCTTGGATTAGGGCCCCACTTTCATGACCTCATTTAGCCTTAATTACTTCCCTAAATGCCCCCATCTCTTAATGATATCACATGGGGGGTTAGGGCTTCAACATATGAGTTTTAGGGAGATACGATTGAGTCAATTATTTTTACATTCATAGAGTATATTTAGAATGATAAACAAATATTAATAACATTAGGGATGAGGAACTGGAATCCGCCAGACAACTGCATTCCTTCCTGGATAGTCCCTGGAGGAGCCACACAGTCACTTCTATACTGTCTGCGTTTGACAATCAGACTTGCCATCTCCCCTGGAGAGACCAGCCCTCTCCTTCACATGCAGTTGCTACAGGTCTACTCACTTGTACAGGCAGTATTATTTTTCAGAAAGGAGTTTTGGATCTTTAAGTGCTGTGTAACTGCTTGCTTGAGACCCCAAAGTTCTGCCCCATATAACAGGGAACATGAAAGAATACTGAACACTAAAATCAAAGGAATTGTGACTCACTGAATTAATCATCCAGATTCCATTTCATTTATCAATGAAGAAACAGGAATATTTATGCAGCATATTAAATCTTCAGCTTGAGTCTCCCCCTCCATGTAGGCAGAAAATTCATTTCTTGAACACAAGGAATTCCATTTTCCCTTCTCCCCATTCCTCCAACCCCTCCTTCCTCACATATCAAGCAAACAGCAGGGATGTTTACTACTGGCTTATGTATATCCTTTCTCTGGTTCATAGAATGGGAAATCCAACTGGGTAAGCAGCTTCTACTGCTGTGGGGGTGGAGTGGAGGGGGTGCTGGGGACAGCGACTATTACTGTACTGCATGCAAAATACTCTGAAACTCCTTCAGCTGCATTTCTCCAGATTTCACGCGAGCCAGGAAACTATTGATGACAATTGCTTATCCATTCACAAAGCTGGGTGGAGTTATGAAGAAGGATAGTCAGCTTTCCCAATGGCAGTGAAAATGATTTTTTTTTTTTTGACAAGTCTCAGCCAAGATAATTTGTTGCAATTCTAGCTGTTCCCTCTTTCTCTTCATCTTACTTATTTCTGCTCCGAGAGGTATCTTGCTGCTTCGCAAATGTTATTAAACATGGCAAGCACCACACTGGTCCTAGTTTTGAGTCTACCCTGTATAATCGGTTACTATAGGCATTTGAGAGGAGGCTAAGGGGTGCCGTTTATATAGACTCTGTCATAGGCTGTACTGAGCACCAGGTACAGCTCAAAGGGAAGTGCCCACTTGCTCTACAGCCAACACCACCATCCTCCCGAGAAGCTGCCTCCTGATTCTTAGGTCTAGATGGGCCCAGTGAAAATGAATAAGGACCTCCATTCTTAAATGAGAGTGAGTGCTTGGGTGACTAATTCTACGGTCCTCACTCTAGAAGCTCATGACACCCCACTTTCCCTTCAGGAAGATGACAGCCTCCTGTCTCCCCCATCATATGCAGTCACGTTGAAGGTCTGCTTCCTTCCTCCTCCTCTACTCTCTAGAGTTCTCTTGGGCTCTCCTGGTTCCCAGCCAGGTTCCACTCTTGGTTCCCATTGGTTTTGGCAGCGAGTGGAGGTTTAGTTTGAACCAGTTCCACTTTGGGAACTGGGGGAAAACCAGTGATACTAGAACAATACCTATAGTTTAGCTTATTAGTGTGTTAACTTCCTAGTTTTTATCATTATACTGTGGTTATATGAAGTGGAAACGTCAGGGAGGAGAGGGTATAGAACATATGAGAACTCTCTTTACTATCATTGAAACTCTTTTCAGGTCAAATGTGTTTTTAAAAGATTTTGGGGGCACATGGATGACTCAGTTGGTTAAGTGTCAGCCTTCAGCTCAGGTCATGATCTCAGGGTCCATGGTCTAAGTCACATATCAGGCTCCCTGCTCACTCTCCCTCTGCCCCAGTTATGCGCTCTCTCTCTCAAATAAATAAATAGATAAAATCTTTAAAAAAAATAAAAGATTTTTTTAAAAAGGATTTTATTTTAGAGAGAAAGCACACACTCAGAAAGGAGCAGGTGGAGGGGTAGAAGAAGATGCAGAGAGAGCATCTGAAGCAGACTCCACACTGAGTATGGAGCTCGATGCAGGGCTCAATCTCATGACCCTGAGATCATGACTTAAGCCGAAACCAAGAGTCAGATGCTTAACTGACTGAACCACACAGACATCCCCAAATAAAATCTTTTTTAAAAAGGTGTCTGGGGAAATGAATCTGCATGCATATTCTAAAAGATTTCTCACAACCAGGCCTCACTTCTCCAGCTGCTTCCACATTCACGTGGTCCTTTGAGCCACACCTTGTGCATATTATTAGGGGGCACACGTTCCTCCCACTACCCATGTAAAGACTGATTCTGTGTGTGCTGATTTATGCCAAGCAATACTGAGATAACCAAGGGGGACAATGGGAATGAATCAAGGTAAGATGTGTTGTGAAATCTCCCGTGGAATTGGTTGCAGGGCAGTAAAGAACAATTATATATTGAGTTATAATTTCAGTACATTTGAATGGATAACATGAATTTGTATATAAATCTAAGGAATCTAGTAATTTCAAGATATTTTTCCTATTGTTATATTAGAATAGGTTTTCATTTTAATAAGACTGGTCTTTTGGGTGTCCTCGGGAACATGTCCAATGACAGCAGAGAACAAAGGAGACTTTTCTGGATTACTCTTCAAGGGTGTGGACTGAAGGCATCTATAAGGGGACAGTAGTTACTATATCTGGCTATCAGCCATGCCATGTTCCTGGATCCCACTCAGAAATAGGTCCTGGGCCAGGGAGGGTGGTTACTTAATTGCATTCTTTCCATGGCTTACAGAGCCCTGAGTGATCTGGCTCATGCCTATATGTCCGGCTTCTGTTATACTTCCACTTACTAAGCTCCAGTCACACAGGATTTGTTCTGTTCCTACAACAGTAGCCTTTCCCCTCTCTACAAGGCTTTTGTGTACTTGGTCTTCTTATTTGGGTGGAACACTCTTCTTCTAGGTCTTCTTGTGGTACATTTCCATGCCTGAGGTTTCTTCTTAAATTTCACCTGCACAAGAGGTATTTTCTGATCAAGAATCTAAAGTAGTTACCATATTACTCTATCACATTATCTTTTTTTCCTTCCTAATGCTTATCATAAGCTATGCTTATTGTTGACCCATTTGTGTACTTATTTATCATCTGGCTAGAATACAAATTTCATGAGAACAATTTCTTATTCACCACTGTGCTTGAAGCACCTAGGACAAAGCCTCGAAAAAGTAGAATTTGTTGCATTAAAGAATGGGGGGAAAAAACTCTCTCTGCTGTCTTTGCAACTTGTGGGGTATAGGAACGGAACTCTGGCCGTTCCTGGAATTGGGGGTATTTCCTTTGGGGACAAAAGAGTCTCAGTGCACCTTCAGTCTACAGAAGAGACAGTATGGCCTATTGCCAAGTTAGGAAGAAAGGCATTGTTCAGATCATGCTGAATTCCCAGGGGCATTTTCCTCTGTGAAATTTAAGGCTAGAGGGCATATATTTCCTTGGTGTGAAGGACATGAGTTATCCACTCTTTTCCTTTCTTTTTCTCTTCTACACATATTTGTTGTGTGTTCGAACTTATCAGAGTGTCTGGCGTGTAGTTAACACAACTATGAACAAGGCAGACTCAGTCCCTGGCTCTTCTATTACCTACCAGTAGTAGGGTTGACAAGACAAGAGGCAGTTATGATCCAGCATGAGAGGTGCTGTGAGAGGAGATGGACTTGGAAATGGATTTTATTTCTCACTTGGATTCAGACCAGGTCAAGAAGAGGATGAGAAGCCTTGTAGGACTCATGGTTGCTCAAGAGCCTTTAATAATCCAAGAATGTGTTATATTTCATCAGGCAGCTATCAGCCTAGGTTCACTTACAAATAATTGACTTAATACCTACTGACTTCTATCTACCTTCTCCATGTATTTATTTTACTTGCATAGCACCTGGAAGAATTTTTAGGGTACAATACAGCAACTGGGCCTAGAATCAAAGGACTAGTGTCCAGATTATTATTTTGATAAGTATTGGCCCTCACAGTGTTTTTTTCCTCCAATTTCTGGTAATGGGGCTTAGCAATGTTACCTGAAAACCTACAGCCTCAGAAGACTCTAATGTACACCAGAGTTTAAATAAAACAATGCCATTGTTGGTGGAGGGGCTGCCTGGCTTAGTCAGTAGAGCATGTGACTCAGGGCCTATGTTGGGTGTGCAGTCTACTTAACAAACAAACAAGCAAACAGAAAAACAAAAAACAACAACAACAACATTGGCATTGGACTTAAAGCACCTGGAGTTAGAGAAAAGTCTTTCCTGTTCCCTGTTTATTTCCAGCAAACCTGGCACATGGTATATATTCAATATGTACCTGCTGAATGTTAAATAAATTGTTGTAAGGCAATCAATGAGACTCAAAAATCTTATTTAATTTCCCTTTCCTTGTGTCTAGAATGAGGACAAGAAGAGGTGCCTTGGAAGGTTGTTAAGAATATGAATAAAATAGTACAGGAGGGGTCTTATAGTGTCTGGCCCATAAGAAGATTTCAGTAAAGATTGGTTGAATCTGGATCTGTGAGGAATTAGAGGAATTAGAATCTGTGATTCTAACCTTTTTAATTGTGCCTTTCTTGCTGCAGAGGCTGGAGAGCTGAAACCTACATTTCTAGACTCCTTTGCAGCTAGATTTTATGAATCAGTTCCATTGACTTGATACCCTTGGTAGAGACCTAAATGGGCAAGTAACCTTAGAAAGGAGAGATAGAGAGCATTAGGTGTCCTTTTCTGTTGTTGTTTACTAAAGTCCCGTAGTAGCAGAACCAGCGTAGTTGTAGAGCTGTTAGATAGGATGTCTTCCTGTGTGAGCAGGGGTGCTGCCTCCTTTGGCTAGTTGCTTCCATGTTATGGCTTTGGGGTTATTCCCAGAAACTAAGCCATTATCTGTTTCTTCAGCAGTCTTCCCCACAATAATTTTCTGAGCCATTTGATACAGTGTGTATTTATTTTCCAGGGTTGCCATAACAAATCAGCACAAACTGGACAGCTTAAAACAACAGGAACATTATTCTCATGGTTCTGGAGGCCAGAAGTTAAAATCAAGGTGTCTTCAGGGCCATGGTCCCTCTGAAGCTCTACCAAAAATCCTTCCTTGCCTCTTCCTGGCTTTCAGTGGTTGCAAGGAATCTTTGCTAGTTCAGGCTCATAGCTGCACTGTTCCAGTGTTTGAACACAGCCTTCTTCCTATGTGTATCTATTTTCACAGGGCCTTCTTCCCTGTGTGTGTCTCTGTGTCTTAATATGGCCTTCATGTACAGATACCGGTCACTAGTCTCTAGATTTAGGCACACCCTAACCCAGTAGGACCTCTTTTGAACTTATGTAATCACCAGGTACCTGGGTGGCTTGGTTGGCTAAGCCTCTGACTCTTGATTTCGGCTCAGGTCATGATCTCAGGCTTGTGAGGTTGAGCCTGTTTGGGATTCTTTCACTCCCTCTCTCTCTGCCCCTCCACCCCCTCTAAAAAAGAAAAGTTAAGTAATCACATATGAAAGTTTCTGTTTCTAAATAAAAGCACATTCTGAGGTTTCAGATAGACATGAATTTTAGAGGGACACTGCTCAACTCAGTATACAGTGTAATAATCTCATGTTGCTCAAATCTAGAGTGAAGCCTGTTCTCCGAAGCTGGAAACCTGACTGATTTGGATGACCTCTGAGGCTCTCAGCCATCTCTGACATTGTAGAATTGTACTGAGGTGTTTGACCTGAGTCATGATTGACAACAGTCAGGCTCAGGCACCAGCAACCATGCGGAAAACTTCATTGAAGGGGGCTTCACTTTGTTAAAGTCTCTCTGATGATTCGCTTGTGCCTGGGGAAAGCAGCAACCCCCCTTCTCTGTTATAGAAGCCTGCAGAACCATTTATTTGGGCTTACTTGTTGCTTTTCTTTGCCCTTCTCAACCCTCCTTGTGCACAATGGAGACAGCATGCTTTGGTAGACTGAGATGTCATGCACAAATGGTCCTTCAATGTTGATTCTGTTCTCAGCAAGAGAAACTTGCCTAAAAAATTAATCTAAAATTAAGTCCATAGGAAGCATTTCATTACAAAATCAGTGAAGTGATTAGGACTAGGTGGTTGAAGGAAAACCTGGAAATTCAGATGTAAAAGCCATGAAGATGACCTGGTCTAGTTACTGCTATAGTACTTAGAAGGTGTTAGACTCCCTCCCTCTCTCTCTCATTCTCCCCACACACTCGTGTGTGTGTGAGTGTGTGTGTGTGCACGTTTTCTACTGTTGTTGTTATTCATTGCTCTTCTAATTCTGTTATTTCTACTGTTGTTCTACTGTTGTTATTATTCATTGCTCTTCTAATTCTGTTATTTTTCTAATGCTGCCATAGCATATTACCACACACTTGATGACTTAACACATAGCCATTTATTATCCTATAGTTCTGTAGCTCAGAAGTGTGGGCACAGTGTGGTTCAATTCATGAGGCAGATATCATGGGGTTGGCTGAGCTCTGGGGAAGATGACACTTCCAGAATCATTCAAGTTGCTGACAGAGTTCTGTTCTTTGTGATCCTAGAACTGGAGTTTCTATTTGCTTGACACAGGGCCCCCTTAATCTTCAGCCCAACAATGGCACATCAGATCTTCCCTCTGCCTTGAATCTTTAACTTTCCTTTCCCTACCAGTTGAAAAAAGATCTGTTTTTAAGGGTTTGTTTGACTAAATTAGGTATACTCAGATAAACCAGGATAATCTCCCTATCTTAAGGACAAATAATTAGTAATCTTAACTACACCTGCAAAGTCCCTTTTTGCCATGTCATGCAATGTACTCATGGGAAGAACAGCTAAGAGTGAAGGTCAGGGGGACAAAATTCTTCCCATGACAACATATATTGTCTGAAAAAAACTGAATCTAGAAAAAAACTGAGGCTAAGTATCTTGCCTAGGGTTACACAGCTGGCATAAGACAGAACTGTGATTTCGTACATTGTTTTCACAAATGTGTATTGAGGGCACACAATGTGCCAGGAACTTTTTTAAATGCAGAGGATATAGCCATGAGCTAAATAGACAAAAATTCCTGTCCTCATATAGTTTACAGTCTTGTGGACTGAACGGTCTTGTGGAATTTATCTCACTCTTGCCTATTACGCTGATCCCCTCCGTGCTCTGCAGCTCCAGTTCTCCATAGCCCTTAGCTCAGGACTGCCTCCTTTCTTGAACCAGTGGTGCCTGGGATTTAGATAGAATATTAATCAGACCTGCCTTCTGTTTGATGAACCAACCCTGGGCACTCTTGTGGGCTGCCATTTATAGCTATACCCTATGCCAGGACCCATCTAATCTAAAGTCCTGGATTCCATACACCCCATCCAGCCTGGTATCCAGGACTTCCAGTAGGAGGCGCTCTGTTCTTCCTAGTTCCTGTTGGCCCCTCTATAGGAGACTGGATCCTTCTCTGATCCTGTCCTCCCTCTCTGTACCATCTAGGGATGCTGCTGTGTCTGTTCTGCTGTATTAACCCCAGTAGGGATGTCTCCTAACCCCTGCTCTGCCAGGTGGACCAGACCAGCCTTATCTCTGCTTTTTACCTCATTCATGCCAACCACCAACTCTTCATCTGAGCACTGAGGCTGGCAAGGTAGTATTCAAAAACGATTAAAGAAAACACATTAGGTGATATAAACAAAATCGATTTAACACTTCACGAAGCAGACAGTTTCCTTCCAGAGAACTGCAAAATGGGGTGGAAGGCAAGAAGCTTTTACGGGATGAAGAATAAAGAACAAGGAAGAGACAAATAGAATATATCTGGTTGACTGGGGCCACATTGTTAGCCAAGAGTTGGCTTGGTGTTTGGGGACTGGCTGACTGGAAATACTGCATTTCTGGTCAAGCAGAACATTTACAGGAACACAAATGTTACCTAAATTTTGGTTTGTTGACCTGGCATGCTGGGGAGCAGCAGCTCCATCTTGAGCCTACAAATTTATTTCAACATTCAGTTCTATTTTCCCATTATTTAGAAATGGCCAGATAAGTTGCTTAATGACTTATTTGGTTTTCATAAATAGCAGCTCAGGAGCAGAAATGAATGAAAATAAAATAAAAATGAAAATAATGAATCCTGTCAATTTTACCTTTACGATATTACTCACGTCACCTCCTTCAGGTCCTTCTCCAGTGCTAGATCCCCATACTCAAAGTCTATGGTACAGAGTAAGTGTTAAATATTATCCAAATTATTTCTTGATCTGATTTCATTTTTTTCTCCCCTGAAATTTTGCCTCATTCAGTCAGCACCATTTAATATCTGAGAAGACAGTATCACAAACAAACAGGAGTTGAATAACCAAATCTGCAGAGAACATAGTCAAATTATTGACTTTTGATGATCATAAGCTGAGCTTTATGTACAAATAAGAATATTTTGTACATAAATATATATATTTTTTTCCATGCTTCATTTTTTTCCCTGCTTCCTCAGTCCCACTCTTGCCTGTCTAGATAAAGCTTCCACAGCTAAGGGAGGCAGACTGTTTTAGGGAGCTGGGAAGGAGTAGACAATGTGAGATGCTGAGAGTAAACCGTAATATAAATGCTACATTGCTTATAGGGAACCTGAGGTGGACATGCCTGTGTCTCATGTCATAGCCAGATCCTGAGGCGATGAAAGTCCCGCAGAGCTCCCCAGTCATGGAGCATTATAGCACCGAGGCTGTGTGGGATGTGTAGGGCAGGAGTCTGAGGCAACATCACTAAACTTCTTGGCCTGGACAGGAAAACAACCAAGTGCTTCCCAAATACCTCAGAATGTTTCGGGGGGAGGCTGCAAGAGCTGGATCTGGGATCTTTGGTGATTGGAAGGATTAGACGGCAGTGGTCATCTGCAAGGACACCTGCCAGGATTGTGAGCGCGTAGTTGTGCTTGTGGCAATACAGGTCATGAAGAATGAAGACCAATTGTCTCCTCCTTCCTGTCTCTTGGCCCTGAGTAAGTCCCACTGCTGCTACTCCCAGGGTCACAGACACCCCATCAGCAAGGGGTAAGAGAAGCCCCTGTGTAATCTGGGTTCTCCCGAGAAAGAGAACCGATAGGACATTTAGGTATCTTGAGAAAGAGCTTTACTATAATGAATTGACTCACACTGTTATGGAGAGGTCTAGGACCTGTGGCAGGCAAGCTAGGAACCCAGGAGAGCCTATGGCATAATTCTAGCCTGGTCCAAAGGTCTAAAAACCGGGAGAGCTGATAGTGTAAGTTCAAGTCCAAGTCTGAGTCTGAAGACAGTGGAAGACTCAGTTTTTCCCCCGCTCAGACAGTCAGGCAGCGAGAAAAAAATCCTTTCCTGTTCAGCCTTTTATTCTACTCTGGCCTTAAACAGAGTGTATGATGCCCACCCCCATAGGAGAAAGCAATCTGCTTTGTTTAGTCTGCGCATTCACATGTTAATCTCATCCAGAAGCCCTCTCCCAGACACACTCAGAATACTGTTTAACCAAATATCTGGGCACCCTGTGGTCCAGTCAAGTTGACACAGAAAATTAACCATCAAAAGCTGAATGGACCGAGATGACAACTGACACAAAACAGGCAACAGCCTCTTTGTGCAGAGGGGGCTCACAAGAGAAATGGAGTTGAAGTATTTTTTTTTTAAAGATTTTATTTATCTATTAGAGAGAGAAAGAGAGATCACAAGTAGGCAGAGCGGCAGGCAGCAGGAGAGGGCTCGATGTGGGGCTCAATCCCAGGACCCTAGGATCATGACCTGAGCCGAAGGCAGATACTTAACAAACTGAGCCACCCAGGCACCCCAGAAATGGAGTTGAGGTATTTTTTTAAAAAAATGAAGCTGTGTTTCTTAGAGATCTGAGTCTATGGTCTGAGTCGACTTATCTGCTCTTGTACTCAGTCCTCACAGGTGCAGTTGAGAGCAGGCTTCCAGAAGCCTCTCTAGAGTCTCCTGAATGGAAGCACTCTCACTTCCTCTCCCAGGATGCCTCCCTACTCCAGGTGTATGGTGGCTTCTGCAGCCATCGCTGTGCTCCCCAGAACACTCAGCACAGAGGCTGATGCAAAGTTCGAGTTACTTTTGAATGAATGGATGATGAAAAATCTTTCTTTCAAGTATATTAAAGTCATGAAGAAAGAAGTTAGAGGGTAGGGGAGGGAAGCACAGGAAGACGAGTATCTACTGGGCAGAGTCCTGGGCAGTGTATCTGGGGAGCCAGGACATAATCTGGGTCCTGCCTCTGTGGCTCAGCCTTTCTGTTTCCTTAGCTTTATGATTGGCATGGTAATACCTGTCCTGCTTACCTCAGAGCCACGGGGGCTTTGTATGGAATATGTCATTTGAAAACACACAAAATATTACACAAATGCTATAAGATGTGTCGTTGGTTTTTGTTGTTGTTGTTGTATGTGCTGTGTCTACAGATTCTAAGTTTCTAGAATCTGGACCTTGCGTATTCCTCAGGTTGCAAGGACAGAGAAGAGCTTGGCAGGGGGCTCAGCACTTACCCGCCAACCTGAGCTTCATTGCTGCCTGGGCTTGCTGAGTCAGAAAGCATCCAATGATCCCCAGACTTTTGACTGGGTCTAGTCGTTATGTAAGTAGGAAAACTGCAAAGCTGGATCAGTGAAAGGAAGTAAACCTGGACAGGACTCCTGGGCTCCTTTGCAGAGAGGGTCTGATGCAGGATGTATACTATGTATAAGGGACTGTTCTCCATGCTGTGGAGAAGGAAAGATTGGTTAAGAATTCCTATCTTGCCATTTCTTGGGCAGTGGAGCACCTGCAGCTTGTCAGGTCACAACCTGCTTTTTCTGTGTTCCTACAAGTCGTTCTCGCGACAGCCCTGTGTGGTAAGGGCTGTTATCACCGTTTTGGAGTTGAGGAAACATGGAGGGTGATAGAGAGGAGGTCACTGCCCAGCCAGTGCCTGCTAGAACTGGGTTTCAGACTGGTGTCTCAGTACAGAGCCCTTGCTTTTTCCATTGTATTAAATGGAGCATGAATCTGGTTTATAATCTGGGATTTTGTACAACACTGCCCCCTTTTTTTCTTAAAGAGAAAAAAACCAGACTGATAGGTAGATTTTTTTTTTTAAATGGAACTCTTAGAAATTATCATGTTATAGGGTACTTGTACATTGTTAGGCTCTAGTTTTTAATTTTCCATGAAAATTGCTTTGCATTTATAACCCATTTGGCCTAATGTGCATTTCTGCCTCTTTAGCGAATATTGCCAAATATTTGCAACAATCCCCTAGATGTTTTGTGCTAACCCAGAACTTGGTTGTTCTTATCGTTTTTTAAATGATTAAATTAAAATTTACCCTCGAAGGGTTAGGACTCTGAAAATATACCATTTTGTTGGTTTCAGGCCCAGGAAATGGATCCACATGGAAAAAAAAAGGGGTCAGATTAATATAATTGTAGGGACCCCTACATCTCTGTGGATGTGGGCTGGGGGTTTGGGCAGCATACAGCCTGCCTGAAAAAGGCTTTCTGATCTTGGGCAAGAGAAAAGAAAGAGAGCCTGGGGAAAGAAAGTAATACAAAAAGAGGAAGGAGAAAATGAGTTGTAAGAAAAGAAGGGAAGATTGTAATTATAATTCTAAATGGTTTTTTTTTTTTTAAAGATTTTATTTATTTATTTGACAGAGAGAGATTACAAGTAGGCAGAGAGGCAGGTAGAGAGAGAAGGAGGAGGAAGCAGGCTCCCTGCTGAGCAGAGAGCCCGATGCGGGCCTCGATCCCAGGACCCTGAGATCATGACCTGAGCGGAAGGCAGCGGCTTAACCCACTGAGCCACCCAGGCGCCCTATAATTCTAAATGTTTTAAACATTTTGGAAACTACACAGGAAGATGTCCCTAGAATATAAAGTTCGTATAACATTTCACATGAGTGTGTCATTTAATTTACAAGTACTTTCTGAGCCTCTTGTCAATGCCCAGCCAAGTTTTCACTCTCGTTGTAGACATGCATCCTTTACTTTCTTTTTCCTCCTGGTCACCCAAGACTAACTCTATTTAATTGAGCCAGTCAGTCCACAAATGTGTAAGCAGTACACACTGTGTTGAAGGTACTTCCCTGGGTGCTGGTGGAAAGATGTATTAAGAATCCCAACCTAGGGCGCCTGGGTGGCTCAGTGGGTTAAGCCGCTGCCTTCCGCTCAGGTCATGATCTCAGGGTCCTGGGATCGAGGCCCGCATCGGGCTCTCTGCTCAGCAGGGAGCCTGCTTCCTCCTCCTTCTCTCTCTACCTGCCTCTCTGCCTACTTGTAATCTCTCTCTGTCAAATAAATAAATAAAATCTTAAAAAAAAAAAAAAAAAAAGAATCCCAACCTAGAGGTGCCTGGGTGGCTCAGTTATTAAGCGCCTGCCTTCAGCTCAGGTCATGGTCCTGGGATGAAGTCCTGCGTCAGGCTCCGTCAGGCTCCCTACTCAGTGGGGAGTCTGCTTCTCCCTCTGTCACTCCTCCTGCTTGTGTTCCCTCTTACGCTGTCTTTCTCCTCTGTGTCAAATAAATAAATAAAATTTAAAAAAAAATCCTAACCTGTCCTCTTGGACCTACCATTTCTTCAGTGGAATTAATTAACAAAATGCAAAGTAGGTACTATACAAACATGAAATAGGAGAGTGTTATAGAGGAAAGAGTTTATAATTTTGGATTATAACTTCCCGCAGGAGGTGATGTTAAACCAGTGTTACCTTACATGAATTCTAGCAGGGGGCTATGTTCTGGGTAAGGAGAACGTGGATCTAGAAAGTAAAGGAAATCAGTGAGAATCTGAGAATTTGCCTGGCTGGAGGAGAAGGTGATTGAAGACTGTAGATAGAGGTGAGCAGGGTAGAAGTCAGGGTTTGCTCAGAGAAGCAAAATCATTATAAATATTGTGGAATAATGTTTTCTTACTGGAATTTTTGCCCTCACATGACTGTGAGAGGAGCTGGAGTATGTTGGCTTTCCATTATTGTATAATAGACCACCCAAACATTTAATGGCTTAAAAAGTCTACTACTTTTCCTGTTCATGATTTTATGGATCGTCAGTCTGGGACTCTTCTGGGTGGCTCTTCTGTTGGTCTCACCTGGGATCTCATGTGGCTAGATGGGAATGTCCAAGATGGCTTTATTCACCACTCAGGTGCTTAGCAGGAATGTCTGGGAGACTGTAACCTCTGTCTGCATAGCCCTTTCCTTGGCTAGTTGGGATGCTTTACATAATGACTGGATCCCAAGAACAAGCCTTCCAATAGGATAAGCCTCAGTGTCCAAATGCATATGGAGCCTCTGCTGGCATCATGCATGCTTGCTAACGTCCCATTGGTCAAGCCTAGAGTCCGTGTAGGAGGGGACTGTACAAGGGCATGAATACTGAGAGATGGGTTTTGTTGGGGGCCATCAGAGTAACCAACTACCGCATCAGGCAAGGGAATTAGGAATGGTTTTTCCATGGTAATATGGAGCTATTGAAAATTTCGGAGAAGAAAATGTCAGATTTAGATTATTGTTTAAGGAAAATTCATCAGGCAATAGTGTTTAGGGTAGTGTGGAGACACATGAGGCAGGAAGACCAATTTAGAGACTCTTACAAATATTCAAAGTGAGAGGAACCGAGCGGTGGAACTAAGGTATAGGTCAGCTAATTGCTTATATGCATTCAGATCTCTTCAGGCCTCTCATCCCCTGATTACAAGGGAGCTACTTCATGCAGTCTGTGTTTCTCAGTCTCTGTATCAGCTGTCAGCTGGCTTCTTGCTGGTTTGGTCACTGAGAGGCACTGGTGGAAGAATGGGGGAAGGAGGAATTAAGATTAATTCTCTTTCACTCTGCTTCAGGTGGTACTTCTGCAGCAGCAATAACTTCTTTGTGGCTCCAGCTTTGGTAACACTTTTCCATTTTTGTCTCTGCCAAGGGAGTGATGGTAGCAACTTACCATCGTACTAATTTCTGGATGGCTTGATTATCCCTTGTTTAGCTTCTTGGTGATTCTGTGACCTATAGAGCTAAAATTCTGTATTTCAGTGTCTTACAGCTGTTGAGGAAAAGGTGATGAGTTCAGTTTTGGACATCCTAAATGTTTTGGATGGTTATGTTATTTAGATGGTGATTACCACCAGGTAGTTGGGAGAAAGATCACAAGCAAGAGTTTAGCTTTTGACTCCAAATGAGTAGAAGTTGTTTTTGAGGTCACAAAATTTTAAGATATTGCCAGGTGGAGGATAGGAATGAAAACAAAAATTTAGGAATTACCTACATATAGGGAGAATGGGAGTAAAGAAAAACCATGAAGGAAGAGTTCATAGACATTGGAGTAGAACCACAAAAAGTATTATTACAAAAACTAAGGAGAGAATTTCAGAAAGAAGGGGCATTTTCATTTTCTATTGCTGCCACAGCAAATTACTACAAACTTAGTGGCTTCAAAAACACAAAATTATTATCTTCAGTTCTGTAAGTCACAATTATGGCACAGATCTTACCAGGCTAAAATCAAGATATGTTCCTTTCTGGAGGTTCTCAGGGAGACTCCTGTCTCCTTGCTCCTTAGGACTGTTGGCAGTATTCACTTTCTTGTGGTTGTAGGATTGAGGCCCCATTTTCTTGCTGGCTGACACCTTCCAGATTTTAGAGGCTGCCTGCATTCCTTGGCTTCTGTTTTACTCCATATTTAGCAGTGGTGGATTGAGGCCATCTCATGCTTCAAATCTCTCCTATAGCTTCTTTCATCACATTTCTCCGACTGACTCTTGGCTTTATAGGGCTCATGTGATTAGATTGTACCCACCCAGATAAACCATGAAAGTCTCCCTGTCTCAAGGTCTTTAACCTCATCACATCTGCCAAGTCCTCTTTGCCATATGGTGTAATGTACATACAGGATCCTGGGGTTAGGAGTTGGGCATTTTGGGGGGATCATTATTTTGCCTACCACAGAGAAACCATTATTGCTATATGATGCAAAGGCCAAATCTAAGAACTTGGGATTTGGTGTTTGAGAGTCCACAGGTGCACTTTGGCAAAAATGCTTCCATGGAGTGACAACAGTAGCAGACAGCTTGCTGGACTTGATGGAGTTTGAGAGTAGACAGGAGGCAGAAGCAGAGTTATGCCATTGCTGGTATTAACAGGTTGCTGTTAGTAAATGTAAAATGCTCAGTACTGACTTGGAGGTAGCCAGAGCTCAGTACTTTGGTTTACAAAGTGTAGACCTCTTTCCCCAGGAGTCTGATGATAAAGTGAAGGAAGACAAAGCACACTTGAAGTCTAAGGGGAGATCCCTGAAGAAATGGACCGAAATGGAAGATGAAAAGTTGAGTAGAGGAAGGGTAATTGAAGAATAGCTAATGAGCATTAGTCAGGAGATGCAAGGGAATGGGCTGAAGGACAGCTGAAGGGTTAGCCTTAGAAAGGAGGTGGGGATCTTTGTATTTATCATAAGAAGGAAGAAAAGGATATGCAAGACAGTTATTTGAAAGTGGAGAAGAGAGGAGATGGAGATGATTATGTCAGAAAAGCAGCAGTCTTCGTCTTGGGAGGATGGCTATGGTTATTTGCAAATATCCATGAGGGGTGTGATGGGGGGATATGAGCTTGAATGGAGATACTGCCAGGTGTTCTTTTTTTTTTTTTTTTTTCTGCAATCAGCTTTATTTTTTTTCTGTTCCTCCATGACATGCCAGGCAGAAGGTAGCCAACTCAGATCTGCCAAGTTTGCAACTGCTTCATTCAAAAACCCAGGTCAGACTAACCAACTCTTAATTTTTTTTTTTTTAAGATTTTATTTATTTATTTGAGAGAAAGAGAAAATGAAAGAGAGAGAGCATGAGAGAAGAGAGGTGAGTTGGAGAAGCAGACTCCCTGCCAAGCAGGGAGCCTGATGTGGGACTGGATCCTGGGACTCCAGGATCATGACCTGAGCTGAGAGCAGTCGCTTAACCAACTGAGCCACCCAGGTGCCCACCAACTCTTAATTCTTAATTCTAGATTTTAGGAAGAAATAATTTGACTAGTTCACCTTGGTTCAGATGTCTCCTCTTAATCTAATCAGCCATGACTGGAAGGAGCCCAGCAGTCATTTCCCAAAGGAGGTGGTAAGTCCCTTCCAAGTAGCAGTACTGCTGGGGTCATTTTAACCAGCATAATAAAACCAGCAAGCATGGAAACAGGAGCAGATAAGTGGCTGATGGTTGTAATAACAACAATGATCATGGTTAGATTATTACTAGAGCTGGGGTTCGGGGGTTTATACAGAGGGTTTCTGTGGATCAGCAAATGGAAGAAAGCTATTTTTAAAGGGACTGTTTTAGATTATATCAAAACTTAAAAACAAGCACGAGGGAGAAGAGGACTTTAGAATGAGGAAAATGGAAAAGGGAAGGCAGCCCATTTGTTTATGCCAGCCTGTTAGCTAACCTCCATGACCAGGGCAGAGATCTTTTCCCTGGAGATGGGCATTGCCCACCCATGATGCTTCAGTCAACCCAGGATGGAACATTCCAGAAACCAGGAAGTAGCCTGTTAAATTCACAAATTTAGAACACATTAGAATAATGCCAAGCTTTAATGTGGCTTTGCTCAGTGAATTTCCTTCCTTCAATTAACCTGATTACTATCATTGTTATTAAATTAAGTTATTTCATGTGTGAAGAAGCCAATTTTCAGAAATTAAATTGCCTTGTTGAGTGTTTTCTAGGCCAAAGACATTAAAGATCAGAATTCTGAAGATAGTACCAAAAAAGCAATCCTAAATGTATAAATCTTTCATCCAGGTATGTAAACAAGGTAATGGAAGGCACATGTATTCTACTCTGCACAATTATGGTGTTCCATTTTCATGGCATGTGTATCAAAGTCTCCATGAATATTGAGGACATATCACTCTGGCTGCACTTGTTATGCTCCTCTTTGGAAACATAATCACAAATGGGTTGAGGCCCTTTCGTGAATGAAGGGCAAGGAAGAAGCTCTCATTTTAGAAGTGATACCACTTAAATATTTATGACAGTTTTCAAATCACTGAGAATATGTTCTTACTAAGACCATCAATAGGCCTGTAGCTAGAACGAGGTGAAAGCCACTACTAGTCTACTAATGCATCAGCTTAAATGGTAAGCCCACACTCAAATTTGTTACACATTACCAAAAAGAAACAAATCACAGCAAGAGGTTTGCTGAAGCAAAATATTTTTCTTCAGTAGTATCTCTGTTATCCTAAATGTCATTCGTCCCCCGATAGTCTGCTACATCAACACCTGCTGATCATCTTTGACTACAAGGCCAAGAATTTAATGGATTTAACTTCTTTTCATAGAAGATTTCTCAAGTGGAAAATTTTATGCCCAACATTTTCCCCTCCGGTGTTAAAGGCATTGCTTAACAGTTTACCAATCATGTATTAATTCAAAGCCAATTTAATGTTAAGTATCCAGGTGGTTATAGGTATGTTGTTAAGTATACATACATGCCTTTCGTTGATAAGATTTCTCCTTAGAGGTTTTTTTTTTTTTTTTTTAAGATTTTCTTTATTTATTTGACAGAGAGAGATCACAAGTAGGCAGAGAGGCAGGCAGAGAGAGAGGGGGAAGCAGGCTCCCCACCGAGCAGAGACCCCGATGTGGGGCTCGATCCCAGGACCCTAAGATCATGATCCGAACCAAAGGCAGAGGCTTAACCCACTGAGCCATCCAGACACCCCTCTCTTTAGAGTCTTGTCCATTATTTTTTCTTTTCATAGGATTTCAACTTTCATTTAAAGAAGGTCATACAGTTAGTGCTTCTTAAAAATGTGAACATTATACTTTTTTCCTCTTCTGACATTTTCGAGAGGAGATCTGTCCAACAGGCCTTCCTGTGATGAGGGAAATGTTCTGTTTGCGCTCTCCAACACAGTAGCCATGAACTACATATGGTAACTAAGCATTTGAAATGGGACTAGTATGCCTGATGAACAGGGTGTTTAGTTTCATTTAAATTTGGTTAATATAGACTTAAATTTAAGAAGCCACATTTGGCTGCTTAGCACTTGAAATGTGGCTAGTGTGACCAAAGAAATGAATTTTTAAACAAACTAAATTTGAATTTAAAATTAAAAAGCTACATGTGGCTCTTGTCTTCCATACTGGACAGAACAAATGTAAATTTTTTTTTTTTAATCATCGTGGGAAGTTGTATTGGACATTCAGTTCCAGAGATAAAATTCTTCAAGACCAGGGAGCAAGGATTCATCTCTGTAACCCTCAGCTCTTCATGCGGTATGGGGAATTCACTTGTTCATGTATGTACTTGCTTGATCAACTTTTAATAGGAAAGCCTACATTTTGAAGGGCCCGTTTTTCAATTTGGCCTTTGATTCCTTGTGAAATGTACTTCTAGCTCTTACAGTTCCTTGTTGTTTAGCACTGCTGTATTTACCTTTCCTAATTTTTAGCCAGCTCTTAGATCTAGTTATGGCCACCTAGTGAGATGCCTTTACTGGTTACTCAGTCATCTTCCTGATAGATATAGGTAACAAATTGCAAAGGAACAAACAAAATACTGATCAAAGCAAGTAGAATATTTTAATCAGAGTACATAATTCAGAGTATGATTGAAAGACAATCTAATATTTAGGTACAATAGGGTATCTCTCAGTACACCTTCTATGTCATGGATCACTGCATGATCTAATTCTTTTTTTTTCCCCCCCTCGGGCATGATAATTAGAATGAAATCTCCCTGACTTGCCATGGGTTTTACAGTGTCTCAAAAGAGCTTGGTATTCAAAACTCCTGCAGATAGTCTCACTGGCCTGTTATTTGCCCCGCACATATGGCTTTCTCTCTGAAGATGATGGAAATATGCTTTTCTCCACATGGAGAGAGGAATTGAATGAAATGAGGGGAAATCAGTGCCCTCTGTTAGGACTATAGGGATGTAAAAATCAGATTCAGTGATTGCTGAACTTTGTAACTGTGCTATGTACTTTAAAGCTGTATTGAAAAACTAACTTCTATGGGAAAGGATATGGGTGTTTAAAAAGAGGCTGTACTGGATCAGAGATCATGCTCAGAAACTACAAGTTTATCAAAGGTGATCAGTGAGAGTGGTTCAGTATAGATATAGCAGATATCTGATATAAATGAGAGTAAATAGACTGAACTTTTAGGTTAAGTTTAAAGGAAGGGCTTAGGTTAGGTTTAGAGGAAGGGCTTTAGAGTCAGAAAATCTGTCTGACTTTGAATCCCAGATTAGCAGGGATGTGACTTTGTGCAAATTGGTCATCAACAAAATGAAGATATTAGGAATACCTACATGATATGGCCATGTGACAGTTAAAAGGCTCACAGTGAGTGCTTAAAAAATGGCACTTATTTATTATTACCACTATTTTTGGTATTACCTTCCAGCTGTACTTGACAAGGAGTGGAGAATCTTAGAACACATTAATTAGATTGAGTCAGAGAAACCACTAAATAAGAATGTACAGGCTGTTTAACACAAACTAGAGAAACCATGTTACTACAATAAACAAGGGAAAAAATCTGTAGAATCCTTTTCTTAGAAGGAATATTTCTATGCATTCATGTCATCCAAGTGTGTTATTGGTGTATTTCTCCTTCTAGAGGATAACCTTCCCATTGTGCATTCTGTCCATGAATACCCAGTTTCCTCTGTTCTAATTGTCTTCCCAACTTCACTTTCTTGATCAGGAACTGAGATGAGGACCTACACTGTAGAATCTGAGGTGGAAGCACATAGATGACCTACTGTATTGCGGGAGAACAAAAGTCAAGACAAAGATACAGATTATTGCAAATCTGGTCCTCTGGTTTCTGAATCCCTTTCTTATTCATACCTCGGTTGCATGACCACACTAGGCATCTAAACTTTTCCCCGGTTCAGGTATAGGACATGGGTAAGTCTCCCCAAGTCCACACCATGGGACTTGGTATCAGGTGCTACCATCTTGCTAATATAATCCTCATGGTGTGCCTCCATTTTGGAAATGTGAATTTCAGATTTGCTCATTTAAACCTAGCCCTTCTTGGGGCACCTGGGTGGTTCAGTGGGCTAAAGCCTCTGCCCTCAGCTCAGGTCATGATCCCAAGGTCCTAGGAGAGAGCCCTGCATAGGGCTCTCCGCTCGGCGGGGAGCCTGCTTCCTCCTCTCTCTCTTTCTGCCTGCCTCTCTGTCTACTTGTGATCTCTGTCTGTCAAATAAATAAATAAATAAATAAATAAATCTTTTAAACCTAGCTCTTCTTCCCAGCTTCCTTAATTGGAGCTTTGGCCTTGATTTCTGGAATGACTTCCTGACCTGAGGCTTTATTACAGGAATTTAGTGACTGGGGTTCTCCTACTTTTAGTGGCCTTTTTCCTTTCTGGACCTCTGAATATAGTCCACCCTAAGTTCCTTATTATTTCTTTCCAATTTCATATTGTAATCTCTTGTACCCTTCATATTGGGGCCCATGATTTGTTGCTTCAGCTCTGATAGGAAATTGCTATAGTTCTAAAAAATTATCTTTATGGGAGGTATTTTTCTCAGGTTTCTTCTACCTGTTAGAAAAGGAAGTGTTGGGTTTGATTCCCTTCCATTGGCTCATCTGAAACTTTGGCTATGTCCCATCCATACCCTGCTCAGAACATCTGACCAGAAACCTTCAGTGAAAATTATACACATTTTTTTTCATTCAACTAATATATATTGTGCTAATATACTTTGTGCTATTCCGGATATAGGAGATATTACAGACACCAAAACAAAGTCCATAACCTCTTAAACATCAGATGAAACTTAATACCAACATTTTGTGCTCACACGTGTATACGAGAGAGAGCATGATTTGATTTGGAATTTCTGCCATTGTTGTGTGCTTGCCAACTTGTAGAGATATTTTGCAATGGATAAAGTCTATCTAAAAATATAAGATTTAACAGTTATAGGAATTCACTTTTACAACATTTGTAATGCTCCCCTTTATTACTGTTGTTAACCAAGTTCAGCAAGCTGGTAGTGTAGATGGCCACAGTGAGTTTTGGCTAATTATATTAATTTAGAATGTGATTGGTCTAAATGTCACTTCACTGTGCACATTCAAAAGATAGATATTGGGCGCCTGGGTGGCTCAGTGGGTTAAGCCGCTGCCTTCGGCTCAGGTCATGATCTCAGGGTCCTGGGATCGAGTCCCACATCGGGCTCCCTGCTCGGCAGGGGTCCTGCTTCCCTTCCTCTCTCTCTGCCTGCCTCTCTGCCTACTTGTGATCTCTCTCTGTCAAGTAAATAAATAAAATCTTTAAAAAAAAAAAGATATTTGCTCTCTTGTGAAGTAATAATCTTTTTACTTCACAAGAGAGCAAATATCTATTTTTTTAAAGATTTTATTAATTTTTAAATTAACATATAATGTATTATTAGTCCCAGGGGTATAGGTCTGTGAATCGTCAGGCTTACACCCTTCACAGAACTCACCATAGCACATACCCTCCACCCATAACACAACCCTCTCCCTAACTCCCTCTGCCAGGCAACCTATAGTTTATTTTGTGAGATTAAGAGTCTCCTATGGTTTGTCTCCCTCCCGATCCCATCTTGTTTCATTTTTTCCTTCCCTACTTCCCAAACCCCCCCTCTCAAATTCCTCATATCAGGGAGAGCATATGATAATTGTCTTTCTCTGATTGACTTATTTTGCTCAGCATAATACCCTCTAGTTCCATCTATGTCATTGCAAATGTAAGATTTCATTTCTTTTCATGGCTGCATAGTATTCCATTGTGTATATATACCACCTCTTCTTTATCTATTCATCTGTTGATGGACATCTAGGTTCTTTCCACAGTCTGCCTATTGTGGACATTGCTGCTATAAACATTTGGGTGTCCCTTCAGATCACTACATTTGTATCTTTAGGATAAATACCCAGTAGTACAATTGCTAGGTTGTAGGGTAGCTCTATTTTCAACTTTGTGAGGAACCTCCATGCTGTTTTCCAGAGTGGCTGCACCAGCTTGCATTCCCACCAACAGTGTAGGAGGGTTCCCCTTTCTCTTCATCCTTGCCAACATCTGTCATTTCCTGACTTGTTCATTTTAGCCATTCTGATTGGTGTGAGGTGATATCTCACTGTGGTTTTGATTTGTATTTCCCTGATGCCAAGTGATATGGAGCACTTTTTCATGTGTCTGTTGGCCATCTGTATGTCTTCTTTGCAGAAATGTCTCTTCATGTCCTTTGCCCATCTTGATTGGATTATTTGTTCTTTGTGTGTTGAGTTTGATAAGTTCTTTATCATAAGTTCTTTGGGTGTTGAGTTTGATAAGTTCTTTATGTGTTTGCCCTTTATCTGATAAGCCCTTTATCTGATATATCATTTGCAAGTATCTTCTCCTGTTCTGTCAGTTGTCTTTTGGTTTTCTTGACTGTTCCCTTTGCTGTGCAAAAGCTTTTGATCTTGATGAAATCCCAATAGTTCATTTTTGCCCTTGCTTCCCTTGCGTTTGGTGATGTTTCTAGGAAGAAGTTGCTGTGGCTGAGGTCAAAGAGGTTGCTGCCTGTGTGCTCCTCAAGGATTTTGATGGATTCCTTTCTCACATTGAGATCCTTCATCCATTTTGAGTCTATTTTCATGTGTGGTATAAGGAAATGGTCCAGTTTCATTTTTCTGCATGTGGCTGTCCAATTTTCCCAACACCATTTGTTGGAGAGGCTTTCTTTTTTCTATTGGACATTCTTTCCTGCTGTGTTAAAGATTAGTTGACCATCAAGTTGAGGGTCTATTTCTGGGCTCTCTATTCTGTTCCATTGATCTATGTGTTTGTTTTTGTGCCAGTACCATACTGTCTTAATGATGACAGCTTTATAATAGAGCTTGAAGTCCGGAATTGTGATGCCACCAACTTTGGCTTTCTTTTTCAAAATTCCTCTGGCTATTTGAGGTCTTTTCTGGTTCCATATAAATTTTAGGTTTATTCCATTTCTTTGAAAAAAAAAACGAGGGATTGCATTAAATGTGTAACTTTAGATAGCATAGACTTTTAAACAATATTTATTCTTCCAATCCATGAGAATGGAATATTTTTCCGTTTCTTTGTGTCTTCCTCAATTTCTTCCATGAGTACTTTATAGTTTTCTGAGTACAGATTATTTGCCTTTTTGGTTAGGTTTATTCCTAGGTATCTTATGGTTTTGGGTGCAATTGTAAATGGGACTGACTCCTTAATTTCTCTTTCTTCTGTCTTGTTGTTGGTGTATATAAATGCGACTGATTTCTGTGCATTGATGTTATATCCTGACACTTTACTGAATTCCTGTACAAGTTCTAGAAGATTTGGAGTGAAGTCTTTTAGGTTTTCCATTTAAAGTATAATATCATCTGCAAAGAATGATAGTTTGACTTCTTTGCTGATTTGGATGCCTTTATTCTTTTTGTTGTCTGATTGCTGAGGCTAGGACTTCTAGTACTATGTTGAATAGCAGTGGTGATAATGGACATCCCTACTGTGTTCCTGATCTTAGAGGAAAAGCTCTGTTTTTCTCCATTGAGAATGATATTCGCTATGGGTTTCTCATAGATGGCTTTGATGATATTGAGTTATGTATGCTAATCCCTACACTTTGAAGAGTTTTGATCAGGAAAGGATGCTGTACTTTGTCAAATGCTTTTTAAGCATCTATTGAGAGTATCATATGGTTCTTGTTCTTTCTTTTATTAATGTATTGTATCACATTGATTGATTTGCAGATGTTAAAACCACCTTGCAGCCCAGGAATAAATCCCACTTAGTCGTGGTGAATAATCCTTTTAATGAACTGTTGGATCCTATTGGTAGTATTTTGGTGAGAAGTTTCACATCTGTGTTCATCAAGGATATTGGTCCGTAATTCTCTTTTTTATGGGGTCTTTGTCTGGTTTTGGCATCAAGGTAATTCTGGCCTCAAAATATGAGTTTGAAAGTTTTCTTTCCATTTTTATTTTTTGGAACAGTTTCAGGAGAATAGGAATTAATTCTTCTTTAAAAGTTTGGTAGAATTCCCTGGGATGCCATCTGGCCCCGGGCTCTTGTTTGTTGGGAGATTTTTGATGACTGCTTCAATCTCCTTATTGGTTATGGGTCTGTTAAGATTTTCTATTTCTTCCCAGTTCAGTTTTGGTAGTTTATATGTCTCTAGGAATGCATCCATTTCTTCCAGATTGTCAAATTTGCTGGTGTATAGTTACTCATAAATGTGTTTTTATAGTTGTTTGTATTTCGTGGTGTTGGTTGTGATCTCTCCTCTTTCATTCATGATTTTCTTTATTTGCATCCTTTCTCTTTTCTTTTTGATAAGTCTAGCCAGGGGTTTATCAATCTTATTAATTCTTTCAAAGAACCATCTCCTAGTTTCTTTGATTTGTTCTATTCTTTTGTTTGTTTTTATTTCATTGATTTCTGCTCTGATCATTATTATTTCTCTTCTCCTGCTGGTTTTAGGCTTTTTTTGCTGTTCTTTCTCCAGCTCCTTTAAGTGTAGGGTTAGGTTGTATATTTGAGACCTTTCTTGTTTCTTGAGAAAGGCTTGTTTCACTGTGTACTTTCCTCTCAGGACTGCCTTGCTGTGTCCCACAGATTTTGAACAGTTGTGTTTGCATTATCATTTGTTTCCATGAATTTTTTCAGTTCTTCTTTAATTTCCTGGTTGACCCATTCATTCTTTAGTAGAATGCTCTTTAGCCTCCATGCATTTGGGTTCTTTCCAAATTTCCTCTTGTGACTGAGTTCTAGGTTCAGAGCATTGTGGTCTGAAAATATTCAGGAAATGATCTCAGTCTTTTGGTACCAGTTGAAACCTGATTTGTGACCCAGGATGTGATCTATTCTGGAGAATGTTCCATGTGTACTAGAGAAGAATGTGTATTCTGTTTCTTTGTTCTGAATATATGTGATGTCCATCTGGTCCATTGTGTCATTTAAGGCCTTTATTTCCTTATTGGTCTTTTGCTTGGATTATATGTCCATTTCAGTGAGGGGGATGTTAAAGTCCTCTACTATTATTATATTATTGTTGATGTGTTTCTTTGATTTTTTAATTTATTGGTTTATATAGTTGGCTGCTCCCATGTTAGGGGCACAGATATTTAAAATTATTAGATCTTTTTGTTGGAAAGACCCTTTGAATATGATATAGTGTCCTTCCTCATCTCTTATTATAGTCTTTGACTTAAAATATAATTGATCTGATATAAGGATTGCCACCCCAGCTTTCTTTTGATGTCCATTAGCATGGTAAATTGTTTTCCACCCTCTCACTTTAAATTTGGAGGTGTATTTGGGTCTAAAATGAATTTCTTGTAGACAGCATATTGATGGGTTTTGTTTTTTTTAATCCATTCTAATACCCTGTGGTTTTTGATTGGGGCATTTAGCCCATTTACATTCAGGGTAACTATTGAGAGATATGCATTTAGTACCATTTTATTGCCTGTAAGTGGATATTACTATTACTGTATATTGTCTCTGTTCCTTTCTGGTCTACTTTTAGGCTCTCTCTTTGCTTTGAGGATCCCTTTCAATATTTCCTGTAGGGCTGGTTTGGTGTTTACAAATTCTTTTAGTTTTTGATTGTCCTGGAAGGTTTTTATCTCTCCTTCTATTTTCAATGATAGCCTAGCTGGATATAGTATTCTTGGCTGCATGTTTTTATCATTTAGTGCTTTGAATATATCATGCCAGCTCTTTCTGGCCTGCCAGGTATCTGTAGATAAGTCTGCTGCCATTCTAATATTTTTACCATTGTATGTTACAAACTTCTTGTCCTGGGCTGCTTTCAGGATTTTCTCTTTGTCACTAAGACTTTAAGTTTTACTATTAGATGACAGGGTGTGGACCTATTTTTATTGATTTGAGGGGGATTCTCCATGACTCCTGGATTTTGATGCTTGTTCCCTTTGCCATATTGGGGAAATTCTCTGCAGTAATTGGCTCCAATATACCTTCTGCCCTCATCTCTCAATAGTCTTATTTTTAATAAAAAATATTATATAGTATTTATTTTAGGCTAATAGTCAATATTACCAGTTTATCAGATTCTCTATATCAAGTGCAGCAAAATAATGCTTCACAGCACCCACAAAAGGGTGAATGTGCATGCATATTTATATTGCATATTATATGCAAACCATTTGTGCATTAGCATCTTCACATTAGATCATAGAATATTCTGCAAGACACCTTTCTTGTATTCAAACTGAGATTGGCACACAGAAATCTCAGCTAATGATTGTATTCCAATGATACTTAAAATAATTTGTTTGAAATTCAACAAGTTAAATTTTGTCTTAACTAACGTCAATCAACTATATAATTTTCGTTTGCTGATTCATAATCAAGGTTGGAGGTGGTTTTTCAACCAGCTGGCACATAGTAGCTACTCATGTGTTCACCAACTATTGAATAAGTGTCCCAATTTGAATAGAATCTGTGCATACAATTTTTTTTTTTTTTAGTTGTGGTAAAATACACGTAACATAAAATTTACCATCTTAATCATTCTTTTTTTAAAAGATTTAATTTATTTGACAGAGAGCAAGACTGAGTGGGGCTTAGGGGCAGAAGGAGAAGGAGAAGCAGACTTTCCACTAGCAGTGAGCCTGACATGGGGCTCAGCATGGTGCTGGATGCAGGGCTGGACGTGGTGCTCAATCCCAGGACCCTGAGATCCCAGCCTGAACCAAAGGAAGACACTTAACCTACTGAGCCATCCAGGTGTACCATCTTAAAATTATTCTTAAGGGTATGGTTTAGCAGCATTTAAATACATTCATATTTTTACACTACCATCCCCACATTCATCCACAGAACTTTTGTCTTGCAGAAATGAAATTCTGTATCCCTTTAAAAAATAACACCCCCATTTCCTCCTACCCTCACTTTCTGGCAACTACCATTCTACTTTCTATCTCTTTGACTTTGACTACTCCAGGTGGGTAGCTCATATAGTTGGAATCATAAGGTATTTTTCCTTTCATGACTGGCTTATTTCACTTGGCATAATGTTCTCAAGGTTCATCTGTGATGTAGTATGTATCAGAATGTTCTTCCTTTCTAAGGCTGAATAATATATATATATATATATTTTTTCCCTCCAATTTATTTATTTTCAGAAAAACAGTATTCATTATTTTTTCACCACACCCAGTGCTCCATGCAAGCCGTGCCCTCTATAATACCCACCACCTGGTACCCCAACCTCCCACCCCCCCGCCACTTCAAACCCCTCAGACTGTTTTTCAGAGTCCATAGTCTCTCATGGTTCACCTCCCCTTCCAATTTACCCAAAAGCACATACCCTCCTCAATGTCCATAACCCTACCCCCCTTCTCCCAACCCCCCTCCCCCCAGCAACCCACAGTTTGTTTCGTGAGATTAAGAGTCACTTATGGTTTGTTTCCCTCCCTATCCCATCTTGTAGGCCGAATAATATTTTATTGAGTGTATATACCACGTTTTGTTTATCCATCTGTCAATTGACATGTGTTGATGTCCCTTTTGGCTATTGGCAATAATACTGCTATGAACATGAAATCTCTCTTTGAGTATGACTTTCATTTCTTTTGGGTATGAAGAAGTGAAATTGCTGGCTCATATGGTAATTCTATGTTTAGATTTTTGAGGAACTGCCATACTGTTTTCCATAGCAGCTGTACCATTTTACATCCCTACTAATAATGCACAAAAAGTTCCATTTACTCCACATCGTGCTGACACTTTTCATTTTCTGGATTTTTTTTTTTTTTTTGATAGTAGCCATCCTAATAGGTATGAGATTTTTATTTAATATTTAATAGGTATGTGGTTTTTATTTGCATTTCTCTAGTGATCAATGATGTTGAATATTTTCTTGTGTGCTTATTGGTCATTTTTATATTTTCCTTAAAGAAATGTCTATTAAAGTCCTGTTTAAATTTTTGTTGTTGTCGTTTGTAATTTTTATATATTTGGGATGTTAATCACTTATCAGATATATGATTTGCAAATTTTTTTCCTATTATGTACATTGCCTTTTCACTCTGTTTATTGTGTCATTTGATGCACAGTTCGAAAATTTTGATGTTGCCTATTTTGTCTATTTCTTTCTTTTGTTGCCTGTACTTTTGGTGTCATATCCAAAAAAGCAATGCCAAATCCAGTGTCATGAAGATTCCTCCCTATATTTTCATCTAAGGGTTTCATAGTTTTAGCTCTTATATTTAGGTCTTTGACCTGTTTTGAAGTAATTTTTATATATGATGTAAGGAAAGGTCTAACTTCATTCTTTTCATTCATTCTTCATTCTTTTGATATCCAGTTTCCCATTACCATTTGTTGAGAAGACCGTCCTTTCCCCCACTGAATGGTCTTGGAACTCTTGTCAAAAATCATTTGGTCATACATGTGAAGATTTATTTCTGGGCTCTCCATTCCATCAGTCAAATGTCTGTCTTTATTCCACTACCATACGTTTTGATTACTGTAATTTTACACAAGTTTTAAAAATTTTATTTATTTAGGGGGCGCCTAGGGTGGCTCAGTGGGTTAAAAATTTTATTTATTTATTTGAGAGAGAGTGTGTGTGAGCAGGGGGTGGGACAAAGGGAGAGGGAGAGAATCCTCAAGCAGACTCCCCACTAAAGCAGAGCCCAATGCAAGGCTCAATCCCAGGACCTCAAGATCATGACCCAAGCCAAAATCAAGAGTCAGATGCTCAACCAACTGAGCCAACAAAGTGCCTCTATAGTAAGTTTTTAAATCAGAAAATATGAGAACTCTAGTTTTGTTGTTCATTTTCAATGTTGTTTGGTTAATTTGTGTCCCTAGAGAGATTCCATATGAATGAATTTTTCTATCTCTGCAATAAACATTGATAGGATTTTGATAGGGACTTCATTGAATCAGTAGATTGATTTGGATAGTATTGATATTTTAACAATATTAAACTTTCCAATCCATGAACACAGATGTCTTTTTATTATTTGTGACTTTGAGTACTGTCATCAACATTTTGAAATTTTCAGTGTATCAGATTTTTACCTCCCTGTTTAAATTTATTCATAAATGTTTTATTTGTTTTGTTGTAATTATAAATAGGATTTTTAAAAATATCCTTTTTGGATTGTTCATTGTTAGTATATAGAAACACAGGTGATTGTTGCATGCTGATTTTGTGTTTTTCAGCTTTGTTGAATTTGTTCTAAAAAGTTTCTGTGGAATCTTTAGGATTTTCTACATAGAAAATGATGTTATCTGTGAACAGAAATCATTTTACTTTTTCCTCTCTGATTTGGATGGCTTTTATTTATTTTTCTTACCTAATGGCTCTGGATAGGACTTAGTCTCTTATTGCCAGATCAACTGTAGTTTCATTGTCCAAACAGTCTGCTATGCTCTACATATTTATTCCTCCCTCCCTGCTAACCCCTGGCAATGACTTATCTTCATACTGTCTTGGTAGTTTTGCCTTTTTCAGAATGTAATGTAGTTGGAATCATACAGTAGTCTTTTTTTAGTTGGCTTATTGCACTTAGTAAAAGGCATTAAATCTCTTTCACATATCTTCATGACTTGATAGCTCTTTCTCTTAGTGCTGAATAATATTATAATTCCTAGAATTACTATGGTTTATTTATCCATTCTCTATTGAAGGGCTTTCTGGTAGCTTAGTGTTATGAATAAAGCTGCTATGTACATCTATTTGTAGGTTTTTCTGTGAAAACACAAGTTTTTATCTCCTTTGGGTAAATGGCAATGATATTTTTAATGTGTAGTCTAGGTTGAGCACCTTTGGTATAGATTTGGTAACTGTAGCGAAAGGCCTGGGTATTGTGCTCATAAATCAAAGGTGGATCAGTAACATAAAGTCACACCACCTTATTTTGAAAGGCAGCCTTGAGGCTTATCATTGTGGAGAGGAAACATGGAGATGACTATGAACATAGTAGACTTTAAGTCTGTCAAACTAGAAGGAATCTTGGCCAAGATTTTTTTATCAGATAAGAAAAATAAGCCACCATCATGACAGAATAAATGTGTGCATGCATTTTAATGAAAACATAGTCTTCTTGGCCAAGTGTGTTGTTACTACATAACAGGGAATATTAGCTAATGTTGATGAAAGGACACCTCAAAGGGCAGCAAACTTTCTGCTTCCATATTAAAAGAAATCCAGGTTTGCTCGTTAATTTCTAGGGATGTTGTCAGGGAGAAATAGGGATAGTCAAACTTACATTCCTGCATTAGTTTCTCCAAAAGTCACTGCAGACGTTAATCCCTTACAAAGTTTTCCTAAAATGCTTTACAAAATTTCCTCAAAGAAATCTTTCTGAAACCATAACCCTATCAAAGGAGTATCTTCACCTGCTGATTTATTTTACCAGGAAATTTAAAGAGGATGAAAACTTCTTACAGTAGACCTTTACGATAGGCCATATTAAATAAAATTTTATTGTATAGGCTCTGTGTTGCCTTGTTTAATTGATTTATATACACTGTAGAAAGCTTTATGCAATATAGTGTAACAGGTGTAACATTTATAATTGATTAAATATCATGCTTGTGACCATATAAAAAAGTCGGTCATCAGACCTTGGTTAAGAATAGAAACCAATTTTATAAGATTGCTTTTATGGGAGAAATAAGATCTAACTTACTTCTCTTAGGCTTACAAAATCTGATTCGGTAAGCAACCTGGTAAACAGCCCTAGTAAAACTGCTGAAAAATGCAAAATTAACTCTTTCTAGCCTTGAGTCCTTCATTTGACCAATAAATTAAGTGACAAGTCCTAACTGAGCATCTATTATGAATTATATTTTGGAAAGAAGAAGACAGTGTGAAGATAATGGTGCTTCTCATCTGAAAAAGAAAAGATATTTCATTATAAAATGAAGGAGAACATGGTTAACATCACCAGGGAAATACAGCTGCAGCGCTGAGTTTCAGGAACTAAGTGTATCATTTTTGGTTGACTTTCTAGAAGAAATAATATGGAAGTTTACATTGAAAGATTTGAGTGGGTAGAGATAGACTAGCACATTCTAGACTGAGAAAATGGCATGAGGAAAGAAGGTGGTAGTAAAGGGTAAGTGGGGGAATAGTGAGAATCCCATTTGCTAGAACATAGGGTACATGTGGGTCAGTAAAAATGGGTCCTATTTTGAAAAATAGGACTGTGAATAACTAAAGTCAAGGTATAGGAAGGTTAAGGAGGGGTCAGGATGTGAGGTATATTTATAGGAAAAGAGAGGCTGGCAGCAGGGAGGCAGAATTTAGTTAGAATGCATGGAGAACAGAGAGAAGGCCAAGTAGGAGGTAGCTTACAAAGCCAGAGCATTGGTTAGCTACACTGGTTCAGTCATCTAAAAGTTATGTGCTGTGAAAAGCAGCAAGACCTGGTTTTAACCTTGGCAAAGTGAATGCCCCACCCAGGGCTGCAGCTCCTGGGGAGACAGTTCCTCAGCCCTTGTTCATTCTCAGATGAACACAAAGAAAGGAACCTTTCCTTTGAACATGAACTCTTTGAGACTGGTCTGTGCTATAAGGGATTGATTCTCAGAGCAGCAAACTGGGAAAACTGGGCAGCTGCCAACTGTAAATGGAGCTTAGACTAAAGATTTTAAAAAAGCTCCATGTGACTGCAAAGGTTGTCCTCATGATGCCTGCACTAAGTTTAATGTACCCTGAGAGCCTTTCTAGCTCTGCAGATGAGATGGCACGAAATCAATATGGGGTCCTGCCCGCTTTCTAAACTAGGCATCAAGTGAGGGGATACAAGCTTTGCCATCCAAAATGTCCTCCGTTATCTGCACCAACTCTTCAGGCAGTTTTAGGTAATATACTTAATATAGGAAAACTCATCTCAGGTGGAGAAGATCATTCCAGGACAATGAAGTCTCTCACAGTGGGCTCTTTTGAGGATCCTGATTCAGCCCACATCCTGTGGCAACTTCCACAGCAGACCCTTCAGAATGCCTAACAAAGAGTTCAAGTAAAGAATCATGGGATTCTTTAAAAAATTATTTAAAAAATTATTTAAAGAATTAAGGCTTCTTAATTCCCCCCAGCTTATTTTTCTGCTTATTTTCTTTTCCAGCATAGGCCTACCAACCTCCCAGGGCTTAGAAGTGAGAATTCTCTCTTCACTTACCTCCTAAGAGTATTGGTTGGAACCAGGTTTTTACCTGATTGTAATGGAGACTAACTCCTTTGGCTGACAGGGAATGGAAATTCAAGACAGTTCTGAAAACAGTAAAGAGGATTATAGAGTGTTCTCAGTGGAAGCAGCTATGTCTTTGGCAGAAATGAAGGGACCATCCCCATAATGGGGACAGCAAACTGTGTTCTAGCATCAGTATTTTTGCTCTGCCTGCTATCTCTGCAGGATAGTATCACAAAGGAACTTGTAGTAGGAAAGGAGGAAGCCAGGGATTTTCTTATATTCCAGAGAAAATGGAAAAAAAAGTTTCCCTTCTCTTTTCAAACTTCAGCAATCCCCAAATAACTTAGCATTATAAGGTATGTTTTGGTTACAAATTCTCTTTGATATATAACAAATTGTTCCCCATGCAGAACAAGAGTACATGGGTTTAAAGTACAGAGTGAGGAGCTTTGATAATATGAGATGCTTTTTTAAGAAAAAATTATTTTTTATTGAGATATAATTCACATACGCATCTTGTAATGGTGAAGGTTGTTAAATCCTAACAGAAATTAACAAGGATGGTAGGGAATCTCTTGAAGGTTTCTTGCCCAACTATCTCAGACAAATGGCCTATGCTGGGGAGGAAACATTTTTCTCTACCCTTCAAGATTGTACTAGCTGGTCTAAGAATTAAATTGACATGAGGCAGATTAACAAGAGAAAACAAAGTTAAATTACATTTCCAATAATGAAATTGAGACCCAAAGAAATGACTAAGGCAGGCAGTTTTTATACATTTTTTTGACAGAGACAGTAAATTTGTGAGGCATTAACAGGACAAAGAGCACTATGGTCAGGAGTTTCAATTAGGAATTTTAAACCAAACTTGAGCTGGGGTAGTAAATTTAAAAAAGTAATAGGGTTTGTTTAATCAGCCTTCTTTGCTCTAAATTCCCTATTTCTGATGATAAGGATGTCTCTTTGCCTTGTGGTACAAAGAAGGTATCTTTCAAATGAGGTTTGTTTTTTTTTTTTTTCCTGCTTTCTGTATACAAAAGGGGATCAGACTGTTCTTTTTATACTGGCCATTTTTAAAGTAACTTTTTGAAAAGATTTTATTTACTTATTTGAGAGAGAGAAAGAGTGAGTGCATGAGAGACAGAGAGAGAGTGAGAGAGAGTGTATGGCAGGGGGAGAGACAAGAGGGAGAAGGAGACTCCCCTACTGAGCAGGGAGCCTGATGCAGGGCTAGATCTCAGGACCCTGGGATCATGACTTGAGCCAAAGACAGATACTTAACTAACTGAGCCACCCAGATGTCCCTCTTAAGTAACTTTTATTTAAAATAATCAATATGCCATAGTAGCCTATTTTGGGGCAGTCTGTCCTTGGCATCTATAAGTCCAATACATGCAAAGAGTATTGTCCTCTAGTAAGAATTATGGCAATAGCTTACATGGTATAATACCTTAGACCTTTTGAGGACCTTTTACATCCCTCATCTGATTTGGGTTCCACATCAACCCCATGAGATAGGACAGAGAAAACATTCCTTTTTACAGGTAAGATCAAAATAAAATCTTAAAAAAAAAGAGACATCCCTGACACTGTCCACCTACTAACTGATGAAGAATCAATGATGTCTAGAGAAGCTCTTAGGAGGCCCTAATACCTGAAGAGATATTGCTGCATTATGATAAGTGAGACTACTGACCCCAATTCTTCACGTCTCCCTATGTTTATATGCTGTGCCATAAAGTTACTCTTTTAACTTTACAAGAGTATCTCTCAAAAGAGGGTACTTCCCTATTCCTTGAATTTGGGCTTGGCTCTTTGATTTACCTTGTTCAGTGAGATGCTAGTAGATAGGTTCTAGCAGGGACTTGAGATGTGCTTGCACACGGGGCCCTGTCCTCTCTTGCCCTTTTGTGAATGTTAAGACTACAGTATGCCAGAGCCAGCCTGAGGGTGCAAGGAAGAGGTGAGATGAATGTAGCAGAGCTATCCTACTCTTTCAGCCCCACTCAGAGAAGCAGAGCTGCTCTAGCCATTCTGGCTTAAAGCCAAGCTGCCTAGCTGAGTCCAGCCTAGCTAATACAATGCTCAGCTGACTTAGAGATGGCTGATTGTTTAACTCAGTGGGTTGGTTAGATGGTATCTTTTTTTTTTTTTAAGATTTTATTTATATATTTGACAAACTGAGATCACAAGTAGACAGAGAGGCAGGCAGAGAGAGAGGAGGAAGCAGGCTCCCCGCTGAGCAGAGAGCCTGATGTGGGGCTCCATCCCAGGACCCTGAGATCATGACTTGAGCAGAAAGCAGGGGCTTAACCCACTGAGCCATCCAGGCGCCCCTAGATGGTATCTTTTTTAAAATAAAGATTTTATTTATTTATTTATTTCCATATTCATTTAGAGAGTGGTGGGTGGGACAGAGAGAGGGACAACCTCAAGCAGGCTTCACACTCAGTGCAGAGGCTAATGTGGGGCTTGATCTTATGACCCAGAGATCATGACTTAAGCCAAAACTTAGAGTTGGATGCTTAACCAACCGAGCTGCCCTGACATCCCAGTTACGTGGTATTTTCTTTTTTTTTTTTACAGTGGCTAACTGATTCAAAGCATATTAAATTGTTATATAAGTATAAGAAACTATTTTAGTTTCCCGTGCTGATTAGTTCTTATTATTTTTGAAATAGCAAGTGTTACATTCTATCAAAACTTTCTTCTTTTTTGGGGAGTATTTCCCTGTTTTGCTGGGTACATTGGTGTTCCCTGAAGTCTGCAAGTTGGGTAATATAGAACAGCTCCATTGTCTTCTTTACTGACACAAACTAGAGATTTAACAGTTTTGATTACACAGGCATGAGAAAAGATTCCTGTGGGGCCCACAAGTCTCCATAAAACTGCCTGTGGTTGCTGTGGTCTGCAGCTGATTTTCAGGACAAATTCACTTATTCTCTTATTGAAGGCCTGCTCTTAACCAGGCTAGAAGTAGGGAGATGGCTTGGACAGCTCTCATGCAAAAGCAGATTCCTTTCTGGACTAGAACATCTTATGTAAGCACTGTCCCTTTTTAAGGATCAAAGAAGCCCAGCAAGCCAGGAGATGCAGAAATCCTCAGACTGCAAGTGTACTCATTCCACAGCTTTCTGTTTCTTCCAGTCTCTACCCTTCATCCCTTTCTGTTCTGGCTTACTTTTTGTCCCACAGCATAGAACTCTCCAAGACTCAAAAGAAGGCTTTTCTTGGCATGAAGTCAATTTGGACAGTGAGTATAGCATCTTGGAAAGTAGGTAGGACTAAGGGCCCTGGAGCCTTATCCAAGCAGAAGAAGAAGCTTGCCCATCCCTCCCTCTCCCACAAACCCCGGTCCTCTCCTGGGATCCTGCAGAAGTCTAACTCATTCATCAACTTGTCTTTCTCTCTTTAAAAAATAAATCAACAAAACAGGAGAGAGCTTTAGAAAGCGTTCATAAAGACTACTTAAAGAAACAGGCTCTTTTTATTCCAGTCACATGCTCTTGAAACCAAGCACCTGTCCACACACTTAATTATTTAGATAATTCAGGACAAGACCACATTTGACTTGAAGTACTCAAATAATTTCAGGTTGAAGCATTTGGGAGTGAGGGAGTCCTAGATAATTCATATGGCACGTATTGCATGTGATAGAGCAAAGCATTTCTTTGAAAGGGTAAAATTAGGCGGCTTGTACCTCCTCCAAGGCTCAATTCTGGAAACTGAGATCCATGGGAGTCTTGAGGGTGGGCGGTAGCTGCATTCCTCTTAAATGAAGTAAACTGGTTAACGAGAGGAAGTCTTCTCTCTGTTGTTTGTTGATCTATGCTAGCTCAGAAGATTTTTATAAGAGATACCCCTTAGTCTGAGTTCTAACTAATTTCTTATCTGCTGGCCTACACGTAACCCACAAAATCAGGTCAAAACCATGGCTAAACTTGATCTACAGTTTTTCTTTTCCTCTGAAATTAGGCGGCATCCAGGCTTCTGACTCGACCCTATATTTATGCATGCTGACTCCTCTTAAAATGTAAATTCTAATGCCATGTGGGTTCTGGAAACAGTAACTTCCTTCCACTGATGGCACGTGACATCCTTGCCAGCTGCACGGTTGCTACTGTTTAGGTAGAACAGGTTTCTCACTTTGGAGTAACGAGAGCTTTGCTGGTTACAGTGGGAGAGGCGTAATAGCTAATGTATGTGGTCCCCAAAGCTTTTACAGTTGAGGACCAGCTCCAGGAGAATGCAGCTTGAGATAATCCCCCACAGCAGTATTCAAGATGGATGGGAACAAGAGAGACAGAATTCAGAGCACAGCTAGGGGGCAGTTATTGCAATTTAGGCCAGTGTTTCCCAGGGTGAATTTCAGGGAATGCTACAACCACAGGGGTTCTGTGATCAAATATTTTATCTCACCCTTGGTGATTCTTAGTGCACGGAGACACATTAAAATCTCTGAGAGGTCCTACAACAAAAAACTTATAATTCTGCTTTTCACAGTGTTTCCCAAAATAATGGCCTATAGAACTGTCTTCCTACATAGCCCCTATTAGCAAGTTGTTCTCTAATTCTTGCTAGAAGAATAGAAGAAAAGGATGGGGCCAAGGGCTGCGGGGGGACAGTTCCAAGGTCCAGAGACATCTGTGATCTCAAGTGAAGGAAGGAAGAGTATGAGCAAATATGGGTAGTAATAGAGGAAATTGGGATGGGGAAGGTGATGTCAAGTTTTTGACATGTTGGGGGTTTGATTAGATTGTGAGTGACTGAATAAACTCTACATTTTAGTCTTTTATATCCACTCCATTAGTCCAAATTAAAAATAACAAACCAGGGCCCAGACCCAGTTTATTCAAAGGTTCATAATATTGCTTGGACAGGAAAGACTCCTGATGGAATATTTTAATTGGCTCAGCCAAAATTTTTACTCTTCTCTATTTTATTCCATTTCTAATTTAGCAGTCTGACAGAATCATAGTAAGTCAAATATTATAATTAAAAAAAGAGAAAGAACTACCAGTTTTCCTCTCAGCCAGGATGGATGAGATAGTGGATATTTTAAACTTCAACAGAGAAGGGTCTGCTTACAAAATCTGACAGGGCTTTGGGTCACTCCTGCCTGGGACGGATTTATGGGCGCACCTTTAGGCTTGTGTCCACACTCACTCACTCTACTGCTCTTCTTAGTTTGCAGAATGACAGAGAAAATGGCAGAATCCTGTGGGGCCTGCTTACTGCAAGCCTAATTTATCTCTGTCTCAGAGAGGGTCCTGGTTGTTGCCCAGCAGTTCTTTCTTATTTTCTGTTGGGAAATGTTCCAGAATCTCCTCCTGCTCCAGCTGTACTCTAACAGGCAGTCCCACCTCTCCAGTGAGTCCCACTTCATTGACAGGACCAACCTGATCAAACATAAAGCCTCCACGGCCACCTACATCCCTTTCTTCACACACATTTGCCTCTACAAACACCTTTTAATTCTTTCCTCTAGTTACAGTCAGTATAGCCTTGTTTCCATCATCCCTTTCTAGTAGTTTTGTGCTTTTCAATAGAATCCTTGCCCTGCGCCTTCTTACAGGTCAGCTCCCTCTTGTTCACTCAAGGTCGCAGGCAAGTTACTTCCCTGCTCGCAGTCTCTGTTTTTATAATAACTCCTACCTTAAAGGATGCTCTAAGGATTGAGTGGTAATAGATACAAGCATCCTGTAGAACACTGATAAGTAGTAGCTATTCTTATTGTTATTACTTCTCTTTTCATTAAAAAAAAAAAAAACAACTTTTGGGGGCCATAATTAACATAGAATAGAGTGTACACATTTTTTTTTAATTTTTTATTTTTTTATAAACATATATTTTTATCCCCAGGGGTACAGGTCTGTGAATCACCAGGTTTACACACTTCACAGCACTCACCATAGCACATACCCTCCCCAATGTCCATAACCCCACCCCCCTTCTCCCAAACCCCTCCCCCCAGCAACCCCCCTTAGTTTGTTTTGTGAAATTATGAGTCACTTATGGTTTGTCTCCCTCCCAATCTAATCTTGTTTCATTTATTCTTCTCCTACCCCTTTAACCCCCCATGTTGCATCTCCACTTCCTCATATCAGGGAGATCATATGATAGTTGTCTTTCTCCAATTGACTTCTTTTGCTAAGCATGATACCCTCTAGTTCCATCCATGCTGTCGCAAATGGCAAGATTTCATTTCTTTTGATGGCTGCATAGTATTCCATTTTGTATATATACCACCTCTTCTTTATCCATTCATCTGTTGATGGACATCTAGGTTCTTTCCATAGTTTGGCTGTTGTAGACATTGCTTCTATAAACATTCGGGTGCATGTGCCCTTTAGGATCACTACGTTTGTATCTTTAGGGTAAATACCCAGTAGTGCAATTGCTGGGTCATAGGGAAGTTCTATTTTCAACATTTTGAGGAACCTCCATGTTGTTTTCCAGAGTGGTTGCACCAGCTTGCATTCCCACCAACAGTGTAGGAGGGTTCCCCTTTCTCCACATCCTTGCCAGCATCAGTCATTTCCTGACTTGTTAATTTTAGCCATTCTGACTGGTGTGAGGTGATAGCTCATTGTGGTTTTGATTTGTATTTCCCTGATGCTGAGTGATATGGAGCACTTTTTCATGAGTCTGTTGGCCATCTGGATGTCTTCTTTGCAGAAATGTCTCTTCATGTCTTCTGCCCATTTCTTGATTGGATTATTTGTTCTTTGGGTATCGAGTTTGTTAAGTTCTTTATAGATTTTGGACAGTAGTCCTTTATCTGATATGTCGTTTGCAAATATCTTCTCCCATTCTGTCAGTTGTCTTTTGGTTTTGTTAACTGTTTCCTCTGCTATGCAAAAGTTTTTGATCTTGATAAAATCCCAATAGTTCATTTTTGCCCTTGCTTCCCTTGCCTTTGGCAATGTTCCTAGGAAGATGTTGCTGTGGCTGAGGTCGAAGAGGTTGCTGCCTGTGTTCTCCTCAAGGCTTTTGATGGATTCCTTTCTCACATTGAGATCCTCCATCCATTTTGAGTCTATTTTCATGTGTAGTGTAAGGAAATGGTCCAATTTCATTTTTCTGCATGTGGCTGTCCAATTTTCCCAACACCATTTATTGAAGAGGCTGTCTTTTTTCTATTGGACATTCTTTCCTGCTTTGTTGAAGATTAGTTGACCATAGAGTTGAGGGTCTATTTCTGGGCTCTCAATTCTGTTCCATTGGTCTATGTGTCTGTTTTTTGTGCCAGTACCATGCTGTCCTGATGATGACAGCTTTGTAATAGAGCTTGACGTCCGGAATTGTGATGCCACCAACTTTGGCTTTCTTTTTCAATATTCCTTTGGCTATTCGAGGTCTTTTCTGGTTCCATATAAATTTTAGGATTATTTGTTCCATTTCTTTGAAAAAAATTGAGGGATTGCATTAAATGTGTAGATTGCTTTAGGTAGCATAGACATTTTCACAATATTTATTCTTCGAATCCAGGAGCATGGAACATTTTTCCATTTCTTTGTGTCTTCCTCAATTTCTTTCATGAGTACTTTATAGTTTTCTGAGTATAGATTCTTTGCTTCTTTGGCTAGGTTTATTCCTAGGTATCTTATGGTTTTGGGTGCAGTTGTAAATGGGATTGAGTCCTTAATTTCTCTTTCTTCTGTCTTGTTTTTGGTGTATAGAAATGCGACTGATTTCTGTGCATTGATTTTATATCCTGACACTTTACTGAATTCCTGTACAAGTTCTAGCAGTTTTGGAGTGGAGTCTTTTGGGTTTTCCACATATAGTATCATATCATCATGCAAAGAGTGATAGTTTGCCTTCTTTGCCGATTTGGATGCCTTTAATTTCCTTTTGTTGTCTGATTGCTGAGGCTAGAACTTCTAGTACTATGTTGAATAGCAGTGGTGATAACAGACATCCCTGCCGTGTTCCTGACTTTAGCGCAAAAGCTTTCAGTTTTTCTTCATTGAGAATGATATTTGCTGTGGGTTTTTCATAGATGGCTTTCATGATATTGAGGTATGTGCCCTCTATCCCTACACTTTGAAGAGTTTTGATCAGGAAAGGATGCTGTACTTAGTCAATTGCTTTTCAGCATCTATTGAGAGTATCATATGGTTCTTGTTCTTTCTTTTATTAATGTGTTATATCACATTGATTGATTTGTGGATGTAGAACCAACCTTGCAGCCCTGGAATAAATCTCACTCGGTCGTGGTGAATGATTCTCTTAATGGACTGTTGAATCCTATTGGCTAGTATTTTGGTGAGAATTTTCGCATCTGTGTTCATCAAAGATATTGGTCTGTAGTTCTCTTTTTTGATGGGATCCTTGTCTGGTTTTAGGATCAAGGTATTGCTAGCCTCATAAAATGAGTTTGGAAGTTTTCCTTCCATTTATGTTTTTTGGAACAGTTTCAGGAGAATAGGAATTAGTTCTTCTTTAAATGTTTGGTAGAATTCCCCAGGGGAAGCTGTCTGGCCCTGGGCTTTTGTTTGTTTGGAGATTTTTGATGACTGTTTTAATCTCCTTACTGGTTATGGGTATGTTCAGGCTTTCTACTTCTTCCTGGTTCAGTTGTGGTAGTTTATATGTCTCGAGGAATGCATCCATTTCTTCCAGATTGTCAAATTTGTTGGCATAGAGTTGCTCATAGTATGTTCTTATAATAGTTTGTATTTCTTTGGTGTTAGTTGTGATCTCTCCTCTTTCATTCATGATTTTATTTATTTGGGACCTTTCTCTTTTCTTTTTGATAAGTCTGGCCAGGGGTTTATCAACCTTACTAATTCTTTTAAAGAACCAGCTCCTAGTTTCGTTGATTTGTTCTATTTTTTTTTGCTTGTTTGTTTCTATTTCATTGATTTCTGCTCTGATCTTTATGACTTCTCTTCTCCTGCTCTGTTTAGGGTTTCTTTCTTGTTCTTTCTCCAGCTCCTTTAGGTGTAGGGTTAGGTTGTGTACCTGAGACCTTTCTTGTTTCTTGAGAAAGGCTGTACCGCTATATATTTTCCCCTCAGGAATGCCTTTGTTGTGTACCACAGATTTTGAACCGTTGTGTTTTTGTTATCATTTGTTTCCATGAAGTTTTTCAATTCTTCTTTAATTTCCTGGTTGACCCATTCATTCTTAAGAAGGATGCTGTTTAGTCTCCATGTATTTGGGTTCTTTCCAAATTTCCTCTTGTGACTGAGTTCTAGCTTCAGAGCATTGCGGTCTGAAAATATGCAGGGAGTGATCCCAGTCTTTTGATACCAGTTGAGACCTGATTTAGGACCAAGGATGTGATCTATTCTGGAGAATGTTCCATGTGCACTAGAGAAGAATGTGTATTCTGTTGCTTTGGGATGAAATGTTCTGAATATATCTGTGATGTCCATCTGGTCCACTGAGTCATTTAAGGCCTTTATTTCCTTGTTGATCTTTTGCTTGGATGATCTGTCCATTTCAGTGAGGGGAGTGTTAAAGTCCCCTACTATTATTGTATTATTGTTGACATGTTTCTTTGATTTTTTTTATTAATTGGTTTATATAGTTGGCTGCTCCAATGTTGGGGGCATAGATATTTAAAATTGTTAGATCTTCTTTTTGGGCAGATCCTTTGAGTATGATATAGTGTCCTTCCTCATCTCTTATTATAGTCTTTGGCTTAAAATCTAATTGATCTGATATAAGGATTGCCACTTCTGCTTTCTTCTGATGTCCATTAGCATGGTAAATTCTTTTCCACCCCCTCACTTTAAATCTGGAGGTGTCTTCAGGTCTAAAATGAGCTTCTTGTAGGCAACATATAGATGGGTTTTGGTTTTTTATCCATTCTGATACCCTGTGTCTTTTGATTGGGGCATTTAGCCCATTAACATTCAGGGTAACTATTGAGAGATATGAATTTAGTGCCATTGTATTGCCTGTAAGGTGACTGTTACTGTATATTGTCTCTGTTCCTTTCTGCTCTACTACTTTTAGGCTCTCTCTTTGCTTAGAGGACACCTTTCAATATTTCCTGTAGAGCTGGTTTGGTGTTTGCAAATTCTTTCAGTTTTTGATTGTCCTGGAAGCTTTTAATTTTCAATGATAGCCTAGCTGGATATAGTATTCTTGGCTGCATGTTTTTCTCATTCAGTGCTCTGAATATATCATGCCAGCTCTTTCTGGCCTGCTAGGTCTCTGTGGATAAGTCTGCTGCCAATCTAATATTTTTACCATTATATGTTACAGACTTCTTTTCCCGCGCTGCTTTCAGGATTTTCTCTTTGTCACTAAGGCTTGTAAATTTTACTATTAGGTGATGGGGTGTGGACCTATTCTTATTGATTTTGCGGGGGGTTCTCTGCACCTCCTGGATTTTGATGCTTGTTCCTTTTGCCATATTGGGGAAATTCTCTCCAATAATTCTCTCCAGTATACCTTCTTCTCCCCTCTCTCTTTCTTCTTCTTCTGGAATCCCAATTATTCTAATGTTGTTTCGTCTTATGGTGTCACTTATCTCTTGAATTCTTCCCTCATGGTCCAGTAGCTGTTTGTCCACTTTTGCTCAGCTTGTTTATTCTCCGTCATTTGGTCTTCTGTATCGCTAATTCTTTCTTCTGCCTCATTTATCCTAGCAGTGAGAGCCTCCATTTTTGATTGTGCCTCATTAATAGCTTTTTTTTATTTCAACTTGGTTAGATTTTAGTTCTTTTATTTCTCCAGAAAGGGCTTTTATATCTCCCGAGAGGGTTTCTCTAATATCTTCCATGCCTTTTTCGAGCCTGGCTAGAACCTTGGGAATCGTTATTCTGAACTCTAGATCTGACATATTACCAATGTCTGTATTGATTAGGTCCCTGACCTTCGGTACTGCCTCTTGCTCTTTTTTTTGTGGTGAATTTTCCCGACTTTTCATTTTGTCTAGATAAGAATATATGAAGGAGAAAGTAAAATACTAAAAGGGTGGCAACAACCCCAGGAAAATATGCTTTAACCAAATCAGAAGAGATCCCATATCGTGAGGGGAGAGAAAGGGGATAAAAAGAGGTTCAGAAAGAAAAAAAAAAAAGAAAAGAAAGAAAAGAAGCAATTAAAAAAAGAAAACGAATAAGGAAAAAGTATAAAAAAGAAAATATATATATATTAAACTAGTTATAAAACGTTAGAAAAGGGTAAAAGTTTAAAAAAATTTAGCAGAAGAAGAGAAAAAAGAATTGAAAATGAAAAAAAATTAAATTAACTACAAGACTAAAGAATCATGGGGAGAAAGCCATGAGTTCCGTGCTTTGCTTTCTCCTCCTCTGGAATTCCGCTGCTCTCCTTGGTATTGAACCTGCACCCCTTGGTAGGTGAACTTGGTGCTGGCTGGATTTCTTGTTGATCTTCTGGGGGAGGGGCCTGTTGTAGTGATTCTCAAGTGTCTTTGTCCCAGGTGGAATTGCACCGCCCTTACCAGGGGCCGGGCAGAGTAATCCGCTCGGATTTGCTTTAGGGAGCTTTTGTTCCCTGAGCGCTTTCCGTAGAGTTCCAGAGGACACGAATGAAAATGGCAGCCTCCCAGTCTCTGGCCCGGAGGATCCAAGAGCCCGGGGCCCCACTCCTCAGTGCGCCCAATTACTCAGAGAAGTGTGCCCAATTACTCCCATCTCTGTGGCCTCCGGCCACGCTCCGAGCTCACCAAGCCTGTGACTGGTTCAAGGTAACCCCGAGCTGGGAGCTCAATCCTTGGCCCTGTCTCTGTAGCCGGCTTCCCCGTTCTAATACCTGTAAGCTCTATGACACTCAGACACCCCCATCCTTCTGTGACCCTGCGGGGCCTGAGGCCACACTAACCCGCGTGGGCTTCACCCCAGTTTAGCCTCTGGAGCGATGTCCCTCAGCGGAACAGACTTTTAAAAGTCCTGATTTTGTGCTACGTTGCTCTGCCACTTGCCAGGAGCCGGCCCCTCCCCCTGGGGTCTATCTTCCCGTCGCCTTGGATTCACTTCTCTGCCAGTCCTACCTTTCAGAAGTGGTTGATTTTCTGTTTCTAGAATTGCTGCTCTTCTCTTCGATCTGCCGTTGGATTTGTTGGTGTTTGCAATCTTTAGATAAGCTATCTAGCTGATCTCTTGCTACCTGAAGAAATCAGCCTGCTACTTTTCCGCCATCTTGACGCCTCCCTCCAATCAACCTAGAGTGTACACATTTTAAATGTATAGTTTGATGAGATTGTGTAAGATGTGCACCATAGAACCAACACCCCAATCAAAATAGAAAACCTACCTATTACTCTAGTGAGTTCTTTCATGTCCATTTTCAGCAATTCCCTCCATCCCCTGCTCTAAATACCAATCTGATCCTTACCACTTTACATAGTTTTAGGTGTTGCAGAACTTTACGTAGTTGGAATGATTCAGTATATACTTTTTGTGTCTGGTTTCTTTAGCTCGATATAATTTAAAAAAATTCTTACATGTTGGGAGCCTTGGTGGCTCCATAATTAAGTGTCTGCCTTCAGCTCAGGTCATGATCCCAAGGTCCTGGGATCCAGCTTCACATCAGGCTCCCTGCTCAGTGGGGAGGCTGCTTCTCCCTCTTCCTCCTGCCCCCCCTGCATGTGCTCTCTCTCTCTCTCTCTCTGTCAAATGAATAAATAAAATCTTTTTTAAAAACCCTGCATGTTATTGAATGTAACAGTTCATTCTTTGTATTATAGAATAGTATTACAGTGTATGAATATACACATTTGCTTTTGTACAAATACTTGTATTTTTTTTTTATCCTTTCACCCTTGATAGGCATTTGGGGTGTTTCAACTTCTAAAATAATTTTCCATAAAGCTGTTATAAACAGTCATCTATAAGAATCTTCCTGGGCATATATATGGTATACATTTTTCTTTTGGAGAAATACCTCAGAATAGAATTATTAGGTTATATGGTAGGTATATATTCAACTTTATAAAAATTGCCAAGCTGTTTTCTAGTGTGGCTATGCCATTTTACCCTCTAAACAGGAGTGAATGAAAGATCCATCTGTTCTACAACCATATTACATTTGGAATTATCAGTTTTAATTTTAGTTATGCCAGTAACATGCATTTTGCCATGACTAGTGATGCTGAGCCTTTCTTCATATGCTTACTGGCCATTTGTGCACCTCCTTTTGTGAACTGTCTAGGAAATATTACCCCCACTTTTATAAATTGGCTGTTTGTCATCTTGTTATTAAGTTAGATGAGTTTTCTTTAATATGTTGTGACATAGAATCTTTGTTAGATACATGGATTGCACATATTTTCTCCAACTCTGTGGCTTGCCTTTTCACTCATTGATGGTATCTTTTGAAAAAGTAAAGTTTTTAGTTTTGATGAAGTCCAATTCATCTTTTTTTTTTTTTCTTTGCTGGTTAGTGGCCCATCTCAAAAATCTTTGCCTACCCCAGTATATAAGGATTAGCTCATATTTTCCTCTATAAATTTTATAGTTTTTGATTTCATGTTTAGGTTTGTGATTTGCTTCACATTTATTTTTTGTTTGAAGACAGGGATTGAGTTTTATTTTTCCCCTATTTCTTTTATTTGCTTACAATTATTCCTATATTTTTTGTTGAAAAGAATGTCCATCTTGGAAGTTTTGTCACAGATCACTTGTGTGTATGTGTGTTTGTGTGCATGTGGTGTGTGCTTCTGGATATTCTCTGCTGTTCTACAGACCTGTATGTCTATATGCTAGTACTCTACTGTTTTGATTACTATAGACTTATAAGTCTTAAAATTAGGTAGTATATGTCCTCCATTTTTATTCTTATTTTACAAGATTGTTTAAGCTCTTCTAGGTTCTTAATGTTTCCATATACATTTTCATATGAGCTTGTCAGTACCTGATAAGATTTTGAGTGGAATCGAATTGAATGTATGGATCAATTTCAGAAAAGTGGACATTTAAAAGTGTCCAATCCATGAATGTGGTATATCTTTATTTAAATTTTCTCTAATTTTTTTCTGAGAAATATTCAGAATCAGGGCCTTGCACATCTTTTGTTAAATTTATTCCTAAGAGGGGCGCCTGGGTGGCTCAGTTGGTTTAATCTCTGCCTTAGGATCAGGTCATGTCGGGATCCTTGGGGGTCCTGGGATGGAGGCCTGCTTCCAGCTTCCAGCTTACTGGGGAGCCTGCTTTTCATTTTTCCTCTACTGCTCCCCCTGCTTTTTGCTCTCTTTCTCAAGTAAATAAATCTTTAAAAGAATTTATTCCTAAGAATTTCACGTTTTATGATACTTCTATAGATATAGATACTTCTATAGAATCTTTTAATCTTTTAATTGTTCTAGTACATAGCGATGCAATTAATTTGCATGTATTGACCCTGTGTTCTGTGACTATAAAACTTTATTTACTAAGTCAGTGGTTATTTTTGTTTGTTTTTTGTAGCTTCTTTAGGAATCTACAAAACATATCCACATAAACAGTGTGGCCTATGAATAAAAGAGATTTATTCCTTTTTTTCCGTGATTAATAACTTTTATTTCCTTTTCATGTTCTGTTTTACTACTTAAGACTCAAAACAGTATTGAATATAAGCAGCTGGAATGGATAACCTTGAATAGTTCCTGATCTTAAAAATAATTTCAGTATTTCAGTCTTAAATCTACTATTAGATATAGATTGTTTGTTTATTTTTTAGCTGAACTTCCTTTAAGTTGAAGTTTTTTCCTTTTCTGGATTTGTTGAGAGTTTTTTTTTAATCACACATAAATTTGAATTTTGTCTAGTGCTCTATATTGAGCTGATCATATCCATTTTCTCTTTTATTCTGTTAATGTGGTAAAACCACATTATTGACTTTCATTTACTGAACAAGTTTTGTATTCCTGAGATAATTTCTACATGGTAATTTCCTTTTGTATAATTCTGGATTTTATTTGCTAATAATTTGTTAAGGCTTCTTGCATCTAAGTCTAGAGGGCTGTTAGTTTGTAATTTTCTTGTAATGTCTTCGTCAAGTTTTGGTATTAGGGTTATGCTGGCCTCATGCAGTAAATTAGTAAATGTTTCCCCCTTGTTTATTATCTGAAAGGGAATTCATAAATTCATATGATTTCTTTCTTAAATCTCTGATAAATTTCCAGAGCAGACATCTGGATCTCGTGCTTTTTTTGCACTTATACTTTTTTTATGTATTCAGTTTCTTTAATAGATAACTAGCTATTCAGATAGTCTATTTTAGTTTGAATCAGTTTTAATAACTTCTGTTTTTGAAGTAGTATTCATTTTTATTTAAATTTTTGAATTTATTGAGATATTGCTGTTAATAATATTACCTTGTAATGACGGTACAGGAGCTATATAATCCTTTTACTTTCTTCATTTCTGATGTTGGAAATTTGTGGTGTCTCTTTATTTCTTGATTTGTCATGCTAAGTATTTAGTTTTACTAATCTTTCCAGGGAATCAGGCCTAGATTTTGTCAATTTTCTCTACTTGTTTTTTATATCAATTTCTACCCTCATCTTTATTATTCCTTTATTTCTGCTTATTTTATGTTTGCTTTTCTTTAGTTTCTTAAGTTGTAGGCTGAGAAAATATGAACATTTTCCCTTAAAATACAAAGTTACAAATTTCAACTAAATTATGCTTTAGATGCATCCCATACATTTTTCTATTTGTGTTTTTATTATCATTTTGTTTAAATGTTTTCTGATTTCTCTTGTGAATTCTTCTTTGACTAATGGATTATTTATAATGTATGATTTAATTTCCAAATATTTGGGAATTTTCTAAGTTTTTTTTTGTTATTGATTTCTGGTTTAATTCTGCTATGGCCAGAGAACATATTCTGTAAGATTTTAATTTTTTGGAATGTATTGAGACTTATTTTATGGCCTAGCATGGACACTTATTAAGAATGGTTGTTGAGTGGAGTGTTCTGTAAAATGTTCTTTAGTCTATATTAGTTGTTAGTGATATGCAGACCTTCTATAGACATACCAGTGTTTTGAAAAACTGATCTATCACTGAGCATATATGCCTTTAGTTGTGCTGGTTATTAGGTGCATATTCCATTAAACTTATTATGTATTCCTGTTAAATTGATTCTTTTTTCACTATGAAATTTCCTTTTTTATTTCTGATAATGATGTTTGTCTTGAAATCCACTTTCAAGTGGATATATATTTTCAAGTGTTATATATATTTTCATATTCTTTTACTTGTAACCCATTTTTCTCTTTATGTTTAAAGTGTATTTCCTTTTTTTATTTTAAAAGATTTTATTTATTTATTTGACAGATAGAGATCATAAGTAGGCAGAGAGGCAGGCAGAGAGAGAAAGAGGAGGAAGCAGACTCCCTGTTGAGCAGCGAGCCTGATGTGGGGCTCGATCCCAGGATCATGGGAATATGACCTGAGCTGAAAGTAGAGGCTTTAACCCACTGAGCCATCCAGTCACCCTAAAGTGTATTTCTTATAGATATATAGTATTTAATTTTTATTAATCTGGTCAAAAAACCTTTGTCTTTTATTGGAGTGTATAGTCCACTGAGATTTCGTGTAGTTACTGGCATGGTTAAATTTAAATCTATATTTGATATTTATTTTTCATTTGTCCTTTTGTGGACAAAAGGCTATTTGTGTACAATATTTTAGTGTTCAGTTTTATTTTTTTCCATTTATAACTGTGCCTCTTTTTATAATTTTACTTATTGCTCTAGAGAAAATAATATGCATTCTTACCTTTCAGAGTTTACTTTTAGTCAATGTTATATCAGATAAATTTCTCATTCTATATCTCTTAATTCTTCCTTTACACTTATTTTCCCCATTTCACTAATATAAAAATATTATAGCAGTACAATTCCATTTACCAACCCCCCCATCCTTAGTTTTAAAGTTGTCATAACTTTTACTTATACATGTTATAAACTAACCTTTTAAAATTGTTGCTTTTGCTTTAATCGGTAAGTTGTTTTTAAAGAAGATTAGGAAGAAAGCTCTTTAATATTTACTGACAAATTTACTCTTCCCATTTTTTCACTTCCTGTAGATTTGAGTTTCCATCTAGTATCACTTCCTGAACAGTGTTTCTTGGGATTTCTTGGAGTGCTGGTTCAGAAGCAACTGATTTTTCTCTTTTTTTTTTTTTTTTTTTAGAGAAAATGTCTTCATTTCACTCTCATTTTGTAAATAAATTTCTGCAGACTGGATGTAGAATTCTGGGCTTACTATGCTGTTTTTATTTTTTATTTTAGCACTTTAAAGATGTCATTCCTTACTGCTAGTGTATGGCCTTGCTCAAGTCTCCACTGGATGCTGAGTGCTAATGAGGTATTAACAGAGTGTTAGGAAAATCTCTGCACTCTGGTCCAGAACTCTAATAAAGCTCATAATTCTGCTTGATTTCTGGTATCCCTGTCCTACTCAGCTCCATACCTGTTACTTTCATGAAAGCCTAGTGTAGTCTCTCCTTGCAACTTAGCAGCCCAGCACTCAGCTAAGGACTTATTGGAGTACTCAGAATTCTGGGGCTCACTTCAGCACAGTGCCCACCTATTTACTATGATACCACTTAGCTTCCAGCCCTTTCTGTATCTCCAAACTGATATGAGACTCCTTAGCTCTGGTGGAATGCTGTACTGTTTGGACTCGGGGTGCAGCTTCACTTTTGTGAAGTTGTCCCAAGGCAGAAAGCAGAGTGGGATGGAAGGTGGGATGGGTAGTACTCACCCTGTGAGTTTCCCTGTTTTGTTTTTGTTTTTTTAAGATTTTTATTTATTTATTTGACAGACAGAGATCACAGGTAGGCAGAGAGGCAGGCAGAGAGAGGAGGAAGCAGACTCCCTGCTGAGCAGAGAGCCTGATGTGGGGCTCCATCCCAGGATCCTGGGAACATGACCTGAGCTGAAGGCAGAGGCTTTAGCCCACTGAGCCACCGAGGCACCCCCAAGTTTCCATGTTTTCTAATGCCTAAACATACTTTCCTTTCATATGCTGCCCAGCTTTATGGCAATTTATGGTGTGCTCTGTTCATACCGAGTCATGAGAGGCAGCTTTTAAATTTTTAGGATTTTTTCCAGCCAGTTGTTAAATCATTGGTAGCTTGAAATCAGCCAAAGGAGGAGTATTTTTGCCATGGAAACAGGCAAATGTCACAAATCAAGTCTTTTGTTTTTGTTTATTGGAGAACTGGTTGTTAAACATTTACAGCACACCACTGCTGCAGTGGAAAGACTAGTCAGGTACTAATTACTCCATCATGGCTAGAAGATGAAGTTTCATTTTCTTTTACCTCACCTATTTCTTAATCCCTTTTCAATTTGACTTTAAATTGCCTCCAGTCTACTTAAAAAGACGACTTAATCCCTGAACTATTCTGTACTCTTTTTAGTTGTAATGCGTCTGGTAACTTATCTACTCATATTTGATGGTCTTTCTTTTGACTTTGGCTACTGTAAATATACATTAAATGGGCATTTTTTCCTGTCTTTTTGATTGCTTCTTCCATACTATAGTTACTGATTTTTTACTTTTGCTTCTTAGCTGCAGTGTTTCCCCGTCATTCGGTTTCTCTTTCAGATAGCTGAAAGAAGAAAGGAAGAAGGGGCTTCTATCACTTAATGAAAGTTGAATTACATGGATGAACAATAAGCTTGCTCCTTCCTGCTGATACACATACTTTAGCTAGTCTGGTGCATCCTATTCTGATTTCTTTGCTTCTTTGTCTCTCTGACTTCTCCACTGAAGACAAATTGATACTTGAAGCTGAGAAACAGGAGAAGTGGAGATGAGAAAGAGAAGGGAACGAGTCCGGAAGGTACTGGTGTACCTGCCGAGTTAGTTGCCTATCTTCTTAATGATTTTTTTAATAGATTATTTATTTATTTGATAGAGAGAGATCACAAGTATGCAGAGAGGCAGGCAGAGAGAGAGAAGGGGGAAGCAGGCTCCCTGCTGAGCGGAGAGCCCGACGTGGGACTCGATCCCAGGACCCTGAGATCATGACCTGAGCTGAAGGCAGAGGCTTAAACCACTGAGACACCCAGGCGCCCCAACCCTATCTTCTTCTTTTTACTACTTGTGCCTTCTACAAATTCCATTTTGTGCCTTCATATTGGATGTTGTCACTCAAAACAAATGTGTTCTAATTTTCAGTTCTACCTTTCTTGTAGTTAAAATCCACATCCTCCATAGACCTTCCCTGTATTCTCTTTGTAAAATCCTTTTTCTTCTGTACAGTAAGAATTTTCTAGTCTCTCCCCAAAATAGGCATGAAGTGATGTTATTCAGTATATTCTCTGTGATCTATATTCTCAATTCAATTGGAAGCCACTTAAGGGCAGGGATCATTTTCTCTGTATTTCTTTGTTTCCTATGTACTCTCTAATAATCGTAGATATTCAACACATTGACATATAGAAACTCAACAGATCCCTGGTGATAGCTTGACTACTGCATCTATTTAAATATACATATTATTTGCATAAAAATCTATTTAATTTTTGTTCCTCTCCAAATCAACTCATCCTGTTTACTTGACACTACATCATCAACACAATTAATCACTTCTTTTAGAAGAAATGAGTTTAATTAGTTAAACATCAATCCATGAATTTAGTAAAATGGCTAATCTAATACATTTATCTTAACAAACAAGATAATTTGATGTGGCCTAGTTATTTTAGAGACTAGTTATTATAGTTTATCAAATGTGCTTCATCTGCCATGATGTGATTGGATGATTGTGATTAACCTTTGAGTACCCTTATCATTTCTCTTCCTACTATCAGGGATCTAAAAAAGCATCTGTGGCTGTGTTTCCTCTGTTGAGGAAATTCCCCTGGCTCTGTATCCACCCTTTCCCTGGAACTTTCTCATGCTGGCCTGATTTCTTCTCTTCACAGCTTATTTTCACATAAGTAGAATTCTCACTCTCTGTATACCCTCTTTTCTAGAGTAATCAAGCAGACTTGGCTTGCCATTTTCATACTACTTTTACAATATGCATAAAGCAGACAATTAAGATATACAATAGATAAAACACAATTACCAGTAATTTTTAAGATGTAATCATGACGGAATAGAGACCAGTTTCATTATGAGACCTGCAGGAAACTCACAGAAGTTGAGGAGTATTTAAATTGTCTTTTTTCATATTTACTCCAAGACATTAGTTTACAGATAACAAAACTGAAGCTCAGAGAAAGGGAAATGATCTGCCCTCAGTCATGTCGTCAGTAAACTTTAAAGCTGGAAACAGAACCCTGGTCTGATCCTTTCATCCATAGCTCTCTTCACTATCATTAGTATTTTAATTCAAATTGTCCCCTTTTCTGTTTTGTTTTACTTACCTTGAAGGAGTTGGAGTACTCTTTTTCTCATTGTTCTTGACTACTCATCCTCTCCAGTCCTATTTCTTTGCTATTCTTCATGGGAAAATTTCTACAAGAAGTTGGCTGTACTTGCTTTCACCTTTCCCTTATTTCCATTCTCTCTTTAATCCACTCTGTCCAAACTTCATTCTAACCCCACCTCCATACCCTTGAAAGATTCATGTCCATGTCCCCAGTGACTTTATATTGCCAAATTCATTGTCACTTCTCTGTCCTCATCTTACTGAGCTAGCAGCAGTACTCAGTGTGAAACACGTCTCTCTTTTTTTAATTGTATGAACCACAAACTAGTGATTTTCCTCTTCCCTACAGGCTGTTATTTCTCAGTCTTTTATTGGCTCTTACAGTCCCACTCAGTCTCTTATTAAAGTGTTTCAGAGCTTCTCCTTAGCTCTCTTTATGATATACACTCTTATAGTAGTAGGTTTTCTCATTCATTTCTGTGGATTTAAACATCCACAACAAACATGGAACAAAATATGGAAAAACTCTGATTAGAAAGCCCAACAAAACATTACAAAAAAATAAAATTACTATCCCATGTACCTCATGAACCAAAGATAGAAAAAATCCTTCAAATATTAGGAAATAAAATCCAACAGCACATAACATGGATAATACCAAATGGAGTTTATCTCTGGTAATATCTGATTTAATATTAAAAAGTGAATCATTTTAATTCACCTTATTAATAGAATAAAGGAGAAAAATCATAGTTATCTCAACAGATACACACACACAAAAATCATTTGACGACATTGACTCCTATTCATTGATAAAAACCTTTGGCACTCTAGGAATAGAGGAAGTTTCCTCATTTTGATCAAAGGCATCTATGAAAAACCAACAGTTACAATTCTTTTTTAAACAATTTTTAATTTATTTATTTGAGAGAGAGTGAGCCGGGGGAGGAACAGAGGAAGAGGGAGAAACGGGCTCCCTGAAGCAGGGAGCCCAATGCACGGCTTGATCTCAGGACCTTGAGATCATGACATGAGCCCAAGGCAGACTGTGCCACCTGGATGCCCCAACACTTAACATTCTTAGTGGTGAAATAGTGAATGCTTCCTCCCAGTACCACAAACAAGGTAAGAAAGTTCACTCTTAACACTTTTATCAACATTTTATTGGAAATCCTAGGCATTACAATAAGAAAAGATGAGGAAATAAAAGATATAAAGATGAGAAATGAAATAAATAAGGCTTTATTCACAGATGACATGATTGTCATGTTAAAAAAGCCTAATGAATCTTTTAAAAAAAAAAAAAAGTCCCTGTAACTAGTATATGAATTTAACAATGTCTGTCTCAGGATACAAGGCCAAGATACCAAAATTGATTTAATTTTCCATATTTAACTGCATAAAAGAGGAAAATAAAATTTGAGAAGCAATTCCATTTATGGTAGAGATAAAAAGCATAGCATACTTTAGGAACAGGTTTAACAAGACCATTACATTAAAAATTACAAGACACTGCTAAGAAAAGTTAGAGAAGAAGATAGAGTGATAGTAGAAGACACACTACTATTAGTTTGCTAATTCTCTCCAAAATAATCTATAGATTCAATGAAATCCCACTAATAATCCCACCTGGCTTTTTTCTTTTCTTTTAAGAAATTAATATGCTGATTCTAACATTTATATATAACTGTGAGGAATTGGAATATCTAAAACAATCTTGAAAAATGATGAAGTTGGAGGACTTAACCTGGATTCAAATTTACTACCAAATTATGGTACTTAAGAAAGTGTGGTACTGGTGAAAATATTTACATATAGGTCAATGGAACAGAATAGGGAGTCCAGAATTAGACCTATGCTAATATACTCATTTGATTTTTAACAAAGTCATCAAAGCCGTATTATAGAGAAAGAATTTTTTTTTTTTTTGACAAAATGTGCTAGAGCAAGTGGATATTTATATGGGGGGAAAAAAAGAATTGTGACCCTTACCTCACACCATTAAAAAAAAAAGGCTTGAAATAAACCCTAGACCTTAATGTAAAGGCTAAAGCAATAAAGATTCTAGGAGGAAACACAGAAGACTATCTTTGAGACTTTGAGAGTGGGAAAAGTTTCTTAGGACACAGAAAATAGTAACCACAAAAGAAAAATTGGTAAATTTGATTGCATCAGAATCATTGTTTATGAAAAGACACTATTTATAAAATTTGTATTAGTTTAATTATCTTACATAAAATATGAATAAAACCTACATCAAAGGACCAATATCTAATACATATAAAGAAATCTTATTAATAATAAAACCATAACTCAACTTTAAAAAAGGGGAGTTTAAATAAGTATTTCACAAAGAAAACTGAATGACAAATAAACACATGAAAAAACATTCAGCATTAGAGGTAACATGGAAATAAGAATTAAAACCACAATGAGATATGCTAGACACCCACCAGAATGGCTAAAATTACAATCACTGACAGAACCAAGTATTGGCAAGGATATGGAACGATTGGAAATCTCCTAGCTTGTGGATGGGAATATAAAGAGGTATAATTGCTTTCTAAGAAGGGCTTGCAGTTTAACAACATAAACCTATCCTATGGCTCAGTAATTGTTCTCCTACCAAAGGTAAATGAGAACATATCTGCAAAAATAATTATATGAGAAAGTTAGTTTCACAGTTACTTATAATATCTAGAACTGGTGCCACCTAGTTGTCCAGCCACAAGTGACTGAGTAAACAATTTTGGTATAGTCATATAATAGAGTACTTTTTAGCACTGAGAAGGAACAAACTTGATATAAACAGCAACATTGATGAATGTCAGAACATGCTTGCTGAAAAAAGCCTTCCACAAAAGAGCACATGTAGCATGCTTTCACTTATATAAGGTTCTAGAACATGCAAAATTATTCTGTGTGGCAAAAAATTAGAACATAGGTTACCTCTGGAGAAAGGGGTGTGGATTTCTGGGAAAGTATATGAGGGAATTTTTTGGATGATTGTATTACTCTATATCTTGATAAGAATCAAGGCAGTGGTTATCAGTTGGGCACACACCCCCACGCACATATTTTTTGCAAAGTATTGAGATGCTTTTTATTTTATTGGTTAGAGAACAGGGATGTTGCTAAACATCCGACAACGCCCAGGACAGCCTCTATAACAAAGAATTGGTTAAGGTTGAGAATGGTGTCAAGTTTTAAAAACCCTGAATTAGGGTTTTAAAAACCCTGTAGATAAGGGTATGCATTTCTCAAAATGAATTAAATGGTATATTTTAGATTTTTGCATTTCATCATATGCAAATTTTCCTGTAAAAATAAAAGAACCAAGGCCACATATGATTTTAGTTAATGATATACATATGGTAGTACGGGGTGGGCGTTGAAGTGTTCTGACGTTCTGACTTTCTTTTACCCTAAGATCATAAGAGAAATAGTATGGATAAATTCATGGATAGTGGAGGAGGTAGATGGACAGTTTATGTGATGAAGTATGCATAGTAAAATGTTAATGGTCAGTCTACATGGTGAGTGTATTGGTGTTCATTATTCAGTTCATCTGGCATTTTTATAAGTCTGAAAATTTTTGTGATACAATGTTGTCATCCACGATTTTTTACTTTAGCTCACTCATCCATACTCATTCCGTCAGCATGCCCTGTCTATTCTATTATTAAAATATAACCAATTCACATTTTCCTATTTCTACAGCCATCAACGTGGTCCAAGCTACCAACAACCATCTAAACCACAGCAGTAGCCTGCTCACTGTTCTGTCTCTGCTTTTTTTATGCTTCTTTATAATCTCTGCATCTGACATGCTGTGCTGGGAGTAAACTCTTGCAAGGAGCTACTAGAGCCCGCATTTGTCTACTTCTTGAGCTCTTCTCTGTATCACCCACTCTGGCACTCTGAGCAGCCATGCTGGCCAACTTTTTATCTTGAATATGTCAGACTTCTCCCCACATCGTGTCTTTACTCTGGCTGTTCCCTCTACCTGGAACACATTTCCCTGGCTTTTGACATCACAGGTCTTTTCTTCTTGCAGGTCTCAGTTAATTTGCTACTACTTCTCTCTCCGTCTAAACTATCCTCTTCGCATCAACTCTTTTCATATCGCCCATATTACTTTTTTTTTTATAGCAACTATTTGAATTTATCTTATTTATTTGTGTACTCTACTTGGATTTTAAATTCCAAGAAAGCAGGGACCATATCTGTCTTGCACATTGCTCTGTCATCAGGCACCAAAATAGTACGTGACACATGTTGAGCATAAAATAAATATTCATTTTCTGAGTGAATGGATGGGTGATATATTCAGGAGTTTGGTGACTTTTTTTTCAGTGCCCTAGAAATACACACAGACTGGCAAATGAGATTACACAAGGCACTCTCTTGGACAAAGGAAACACCATATAGAGATTTATAGAGGAATATGAAACAGATGGTCGTAGAGAGCTGGTCCTTAGGGCATGCACACCTCTGGGCTCAACTCACTATCTTGATTTTTCATTGACTTGTCTCAGGCATAGAGGATTAGTTAAATGAATTATGGAATGTACTTCCTGACGATGGGATCCCTGTAGATATTAAAAATCATGTTGTAGAGGAATATTTATTGACACAGAGAAAAGCTCATGATATATTGCCAAGTGAAAAAAGCAAGCTTCAGAAAATGTGCTTAATATTATCTTCAGACCACTGAAAACCCTGAACAGCCTCTTCCTTTTCTTAATGACACTCTTCCAAGATTGTTAGGAAATCTTCTGAGGGCAAACACCTTTGGTCATGTTTGAAATCAGAGGGACTGGGTATTTTTGGAAACCCCAAATATAGAAAAGGCCTCAAAGTAGGTGTAATTCATCGGATATTTATTTAATATTAAATGCCACTGGTCTGCTGGGAACCAAAGAGAAGGTGAAATTAACCAAAAAGGAGTTTGTGTTGTACTACATTGTATTATGTGCCATGAAAGAGTTTTAATTCCCACTGGTCATTCCTGTGATACAATAGGAGAGCTGAAGTGCTCCACTTTGAAAGCCACAGGAAGACATTCAGCTCTCTGAGTGTTCCTAAGTTTTCTGCCCTTTCCTTTAATATCTAAATGACAATAATCTGAGAATCCTTCCTGTGTAACTGCAAGAGTCCAATCCTATGTGCAGTTATCTCAGAGGTTCACTGGAGAAATACTGTATTAGTTTCCTGGGGCTGCCATAACCAAGTAGCATAGCTAGGGGACTTAAATAGCAGAAATTTATTGTCTCCCAGTTCTGGAAGCCAGAAGTCCAGAATCAAGGCGTTGGCCAGGTTGGTTCCTTCTGAGGGCTATGAAGGAGAATCTGATCTCGGTTTCTCTCCTGGCTTCTGGTAGCCCCAGGCATTCCTTGGGTTCTATATAGTGTTCCCCCTGTCTCTTCAGGCCATTTTCCCCTCTCTGAATGTCTCCATGTCTAAATAGCCCCCTTTTATAAGGACAGCAGTCATATTGTATTAAGGCCCACCCTAAGGTTCATTTTAACTTTATCATCTGTAGAGACCCTATTTCCAAATAAGTTACATATACTGGGGGTTAGGACTTCACCATCTTTTGGGGTGACACAGTCAAACTCATAACAAATGCCATCTTGTGTGTGGCTTTGTTGTGCTCACATGTACCTTCTGGCCCCATCCCCAGTCATCTCCCTGTCACCTCTTCATGCTGTGAGAGCTCACTCCTAGCTAATAGCAAAAGGCTGTCATCTAAAATAATCTTGACTAAGAGATGAGGATGACATAAGAAAAGTTCAGTGCAGAGAAGGAAATCTTAAAAGTGAATATTATATATGTCAGCTTTTTCAGTCCAGGGTTCCCAGCCTCTCCCTGGGGTTCTGGCATTGCTGGTCTGAATTCTTGGCTTATTGCCAGCCCATGGCATCTTATTATCCTTCATCGGGGGATTGTCTCCATTTCACTTGTTTCCTCACCCCAGTCTAGGACTCCCACCAGAAGAAACACAAAGTCAATGAATATTAAAAATAAATACCGCAGAGGCATAACATTTTCAAAATTAAAACCCCGTGCTGTTGTTAGAAAGACCGTTTAAGACCAGGTGTGTAGCATCTGCATTTTGGTACATACTTTCCTGCTTAAGAAAGAGTAGGTGTTTACCTTAAAAACTGTCACCAAGGGGTGCCTGGGTGGCTCATTGGGTTAGGCCACTGCCTTCAGCTCAGGTCATGACCCCAGGATCCTGGGACCGAGCCCCCCATCGGGCTCTCTGCTCAGCAGGGAGCCTGCTTCCTCCTCTCTCTCTCTGCCTGCCTCTCTGCCTACCTGTGATCTCTCTCTGTCAAATAAATAAATAAATTCTAAAAAAAACCAAAAAAACAAAAAAACTGTCACCAAAATGATCATGCCCTAGGTTTGGGACTATGCCTGTGCAGACTGAGCTGCTTTCTGCATGACAGTGATGTGGCAGAAAATAGATGCCATGGGATCCTTTGGGGATGGAATGCTGGCAACATACATCACACTTCCCATCAGAGCTGAAGTCAGGTGGGCTGAGGGGAGGGCACAGGGCGCATGAGCATGTGTTCCACTTTGTGCCTTGCTCTGCCCATGTGATTATGCTCCACATGAAGTCCACCTTGTCACTGATGCTTCAGGATGGTAGCTGGTTGCAGTCTGTCAATCAGTCCATGAATGAGGAGCAAGGGAACATCCCACTGGGTCAGGGGAGTAAGAGAGGGCATTACAGAGGAAGCAGTATTTGAACAAGGTCTTAGGGCTGAGATTTACACGTGTGTGCCCTTGGGCTGGATATAGCCAACAAAACATGTTGATCCAGCCTTCTCAGAAGAGTTCACATAAAAATAAAGATTTATGTTTTATCTTGAAAATGGAAAGATCTGTCAACATTAAGCATACATACTTACAAGGCAGTAAATTATCTAGCTCTGAGAGTTCTTTGGCCCCTTGAGAAAGAATATGTGATCTTGTCTTCAGTAATCCACAGTCCCTACCATTCCTTATTGTGTCCTCAACAGGCAGGCAGCATCAGTCACCTCTTATCATCTATTGATCTTAATCTGATCTTTTTTAATGGTAGAGAAATAATTCTTTGTCACATGATTCTATCAAAAGAGAGACTGGAACAGCAATACAATTTTTCTTATACTACCCAGTTTTATTCAGTCACATTGTTACTTCTCAGAGCCCAGTAAATAGTTCAATTTTTAAGATCTCTGTTATAAAAAAAAAAAAAGAGAATAGGATTTAGTAGTCAGAGAAGGAAGGTAGGATAAACTGTGGAATGGACATTGCAATCAGAACAAACTAAATGAGGTATGAAAATGTATATTCCAAGGAACAGTGTGACTGTTCCCTGTTGTGTGTAAGAATTACAACATGGCTAAGATACTGATCTTCTGGCTGGGATCAGGAAGAGGAAGGGAAAGAAAATGGCTAGGACTGGTGACAGGATATAGGAAGACTCTAAGGTGACTTAAATGTCTTGCTAAACAGTTGGGAAACCTGTGAGATCCCCAGTAGAAGAAGTGATGGCACTAGGTGATCATGGGTAGGTTGTTGAGAAAGAAAATGGGTGAAAAAGTAGGGGCTTTTTGAAGCATATGTTTAGAACTCAGCTAAGCTTTGTCACCATGGGACAAGTCACCACAACAACCAGGTTTAAAAAAAAAAAAAAAAGTTAAAATTGTGGTTAAGGACCTGAAAGGTAAAGTCAGTTAGGTTGGTTTTTGTTTCATTTTGTTTAATTAGCTGATTTTTTTGGACCTCTTTGGGATCTAAGTAGATAACAGATATAGTTTTCTTGCATTTTTCTTTCTTTGCCTAGATGACGGCCAACATAATGCCAATTAGCATGTACCATGTTAGTGTGGGCACAGCACATTTTTAAGCTTAGCTGGCTCCTGACCTGAGATAATGCTGATTTCCATTTCAATTTTCAGAAACTGATGCTTTATAGCAGGCTGGATATCAATATCCTCAGACCTATTTTAGACAACTGGGGAAAATAAGACTGATTCTTAATGTGACACTAACCTCTTTCAGGGCTTCCTAAAACATATGAATATTTTAGTAGCCATTTCATTCATTTAGCACTTCAGATTTGACAAATCAGTCCATAATTTGATTTTCACTGCAAGGTTATGATATGGGGAGGGGGTGAAATTATTATCCATATTTTTAGATGTAGAGAATTTGAAGCTCAAAAAGATGAAGTAATTTGTCCAAAACTCTATAACTAATAAGTGTCCAAGTCAGACCTGGAAAACAAGTTTTATAGATCCTATTCCATTACTCTTTGCCTGTTTAATGTTCAGTATATTCTATCTCCTAAGACACTACATTTTTAAAGATATGATTTTTGAAAAAGAATTTTAGCATTCTATCAGTACAGATTTTTTTTTCCAGTATCAAATGACAGGAAATATAATTCAGGCTGGCTTTAATAAAATGGAAAGATTTTTTTGGACATCGATTTTAAGGCAGTCCAGGATTCATTTGTGACTTGATCCGAGAGGCTCAAAAAATGTCAGGGAGACTTAGTTTTACTCCATTTCCTGGCTCTGTTTTCTATTGTGTTGATGTCCTTTTCAGTTTCCCCATAGTGGCAAAATGGCTGGCAGTAACTCTAGCCCTTCCATGTTTCCATGTTTGCATCCAGTGGACATGAGAGAACAAGTGTTTCTGGTGGCTCTTAAGTAAAGCCCCAGGTTCCTCCCAGTTGGACCCACTGGGCTGTGAGTCCATCTCAGAGCCAGTCACCATGACTGGGGCAATTTGGGATGCTGATGCACCAAGCTGAGTAGCAGACTTTGCTGCTTCAGGAGTGGAAACACACAGGGACTGTTAGTGGGCATAGGGTGGTTCTCTGAAGAAAATATGGGGTGAGAGTACCATTTTAAAAAAGAGAACTGAACTCCGGGTGGCAAAAGCAACACGTTGAGGGAGCCACTTAAATTCCTGGCCCTAGTCTTTGGTTGCTTGAGGAAATAAGACCTTTCATTGAAAACTAAGCCCATTGTCTAACAAGGCAATAGCTCTCCACACTGTGTGACATTCTAATGCAGAGAGAGCTGCTGTGGGTAAATTCTGAGGAGGGTAAAGTCTGTTTGTTGTACTATAGTTCCCTGTTCTGAAACCAAGCCCCCTAAACTAAGGTTGCCAAGTGTCTTGTACTTGATGGGAGTTTGCTATGCTGGTTCTTAATTAGCTTCGAGTTAAGTCCTAAAGTCTTTCTGGCTGTTCTGTCTCCAGCTTCCTGCCTGCCATATCCCACCTGTATCCTATGCCACAGTTTTTCTACTGGTGTTTCTGGAATGTTCTCTCATGTTCCTGTGGCTTTATATGGGCTCCATCTTCTCTGTGGTGTGCTTTCCCCATCTTTGGCTTCCTGACAGAGTCACACCTAATTATTCTTCAGCACTCTGTTTCAGGATGGCCTGTTCATTTTTTTTTTTTTTTAAGATTTTATTTATTTATTTGACAGACAGAGATCACAAGTAGGCAGAGAGACAGGCAGAGAGAGGGAGGAAGCAGGCTCCCCGATGAGCAGAGAGCCCAGGACCCTGGGATCATGACCCAAGCCAAAGGCAGAGGCTTTAACCAACTGAGCCACCCAGGTGCCCCCAGGGTGGCCTGTTTTATGAACCTTTCTGATCCTGACCCTCCAGTCTGAAATAGTGCCTCCATAGGATCTTATACATTAAAAAAAATAACATAGCAATTACACTGAATTATAATTCTTGATTTCCTTGTCAGTCTGCCTCCCCTAGAGCTGCTTTAGGGCCATAATCTGGTAACTTTAGGGCCATATCTGGTAACTCCCCCAAGATTGTCCCACAAAAGGTTTCCAGTATATATCCCAGTATATATTTACTAAACTGATAGAGGAATGAATATGTGAACGAATCATCGGGGTAATAATTGAAAGGTACTCCCACTTTATCATTTATTCCCCTTTCTAATACCAAAGTGCAGGCAGAAGAAGTGGTCTAAGGACACTCCCCCCAAAGCCAGCACAGATAAAGGAAGCAGATAACCATCCTTGGGGATGAACTTCCCAGGATCACATTTGCAGGATCCAGTACTTTGCAAAAAACTTGCCACTTGCCATCTTTGCAATGACGACAGGAGCTGAAGTAGGCTCGGAAAACTCAAGAGATCTGCAGCCCAATTAATGGCTGTGGCTGCTCATTATGGTGGGAAAGCTGTGCCCACACCATGGCAGAAGCTGCCCACGTATGACTGGCTTTGTTAACTACCTTCTCTCCATTGGATAGGACTGCCAAGGGAGATGGTGTTGTCATCTAACAGGAGATCAGCAGTCGAGGTAGTTCCTATCTTGCAAGCCATTATCAGAATATTGTGACCAACTTGTAGTTCTCAGAATCACAGGATGAGCAGAATGTATATAGCTGGAAGTCAGGCACCAAAAATAATTGCACAAGATTGAAAAAAAAATAACCCATGAGAAAAAAGTTGTAGTAATTAGCTTATTTCACCTGGAGAAGGAAAATACAGGGGAAATTTATCACGTTAACAGGCTTCAGATCCATGAAGGGTAATTCCAGATGAGCCGTCCATGTAAAAGGATTTTTCCTGTTGTCCTCTCTCCAGTTCTTGCTTGATTTTTCCTCTGCGGTATGTGATGAAAGATAATAATGTGGCGACTTCAGAAAACGTATGAGATTAAATCCTTCAGGAGTTTGCAGCCTTGTTGCACCATGTTGAAACTCCCTCCCTCCCTTCCCCCTCCAAAAAGAAAAATGCAGAAAGGAGTAAGTATACCATCTGCAAGAGCTCTTTTCTCTTTTACAGCCATCCTGTCACCATCTGCTAAAACCCTCAGCCCACCTGTGTAGTAGAACAACATTAATTGTCTTCCAGAAATGCACAAGAACCACAATGTCCCCCAAGACCTGGGGTGGAGGAAGGAGACATTTTATAGCCCTTTTAAGTGAGGTTTTTACCCTGCAACCCACCTGGTTCTCTTTGTTAATCTACTGAATGTTCAACCAAGCTTATAAGCAGGGGATAGTTCTTGGGTTAAACAGAATCTCAGCATTTGTTTATTTGTTGGCTCCCCTCTTTGAAATTTCTAGTGCCTACAGCAAATCAGAGGTGCTATTCCTAAGGTTGAGAAGGGTTTGGAGGTTATTGTTGAAAACAGCATGAGGATTTTCTTTGCTTTGGATCAGGAAAATTTTTTCATCCAAATCCTGGCATGTTTCCTATATGTAATAATGGCTAGAGTTTGGGTCTCCTAGTTGACACTGAACAACTGGCCTGTGACTGTGAAGTCCTATAGGGAAATTGGGTAGTCTTTCTCATGGATCTCATTATTTGGGGCAGGAAGAGTTTTCCTTTTGGAAGTCCTTTTGCCGTCCTGTATATTGAAGGATATTTTCCTTTCCGGGATCTTCTCCATTAAATACCATAGTGCTTCCTGTCACTGTGGCAACTCCAAACCCCGTAAACATTTCCAAACACCCCCTAGGAAGGCTGCAGCACCCCCAGTTGAAAACTGTTGAACCTATCTTTCCTCCTTACCTTTTGCTGTTGCAGGAAAGAGGTTTAATTTGCTACTTCCTGCTCAGGTGAAGAGATACTGGTTTGTGTAGCTTTGAACTACACGATCAGGGCCATATGCTACCAGAAAGAGACTAAAGTTGTGAAAAATTAAGAGTGTATGTGGCAGAAGTACTTTTTGAGGCAACTGTCTCCCACCCCAGCCCCAGCCCAATCCCTCCTTCTCTTTCTCACATATGCCTATACACAACAGTGTGAATCTAAATTTTATAGCATTCCACATGAAGCAGGAAGTTGAGAGGAAAAAGGTTTAATTCAAATAACCAGTTATCAACCAATTTGAAATATTAATCACCATTGTTTGCAATTGGTCTGTGTGTAAATATTCCTATGATAAGTTCACTTTGCAGTTCTATCATTGGATGTCAGTAGACAATGCCTGTGACAGGTTTGGGATACTATTTTATTATTTATTCATATGTCACTTATTCAGTCACTCATTCATTTGTTCATTCACCATTTGTGGGCATCGCTCTATATTAATAATAATCCGTAAGAAACATAGCACTTTTTCTATAAGTTAGCCTTATACACTGAGGATATTTTTATATAGATTCATCAGATTCAGCCTCTCTCAACCAGCTTGTCACTTTCCTTATAAGAAAGAGCTAATGGCTGGCTACTTTCCCTTCCTTAAGCAACATTCCCTTCATAGAACAAGGAAATAAAGACTTGCTATATAGCAGGCCCTTAAAAAAAAATAGATAGATTGACTGATTGATTTATGAGAGGGAGAAAAAGAGTAGGGGTAAGAGGAGTAGAGGGAGAAGGAGAGAGAATCTCCAGCAGACTCCCCGTTGGGCGCAGAGCCTGATGTGAGGCTCCACGTCATGACCCTAAGATCATGACTGGAGCCAAAATTAAGAGTTGGTTGTTGAACCAGTTGAGCCACCCAGACACCCCTACAGCAGACCCATTTAAGGCTATGTTTATGCAGAAGATGAGTTTTGCTATTCGATGGCTGATTGCTACGCAGTGAGTCATACTGCAAAGTCAAACTGATTCAGTTGGCTTGATCATCTAGAATAATCACTTATTTGGTAACTCCTCTATTACATGGCAATCAACAAACATGGATTAACCATCATAATGATCAATCCAGTGCACTGTATTCTCTCTTTTCCATGCCCAGCTATTACGTTTGTGATTCAAAGCTATTTTTAATCAACAACTACAAACCCATTTCAGTATCTATCTATGTACTACACACTATGTTGACAAGTGAGGAAACAAAGATAAACAGAACAGGTTTTGTGGAAAGAAAACAGGCTTAGAAGTCAGAGAAAAAGGCTTCAAATCCCATAGGCTCTTCGGACAAGTCATTTACCCTCCTTGATCTGCTGTAGCTTGGCTATGCTGAGGATTAACACTGCAGCATCAACTGCACTGGGCCCAAGAGCAAGAATTCAGCAGTAACCATTGCCATTATGAAAGCGAGACACAGCTCACAGTACTAGCTGTGATTATGTAAAACCATAGATTCCAGGTATTCATATTATGATGTCTTTTTTTTCATATTTTCATGTCTTATTTTAATTTTAAATTCTTAAAAAATGTAACTTTAGCATATATATATTGTATTGAGCCACTGCATATCCACACTTTGTATCCAGACTTCTTCCTTGATATCTGAAGATATATTACAAGTGCTCTGCAGACCAAACATGACCCTGTCACAGCTCTGTTCAGAATATTAGTTCACAGTTGTTCCATATACTCTGGGATTGAGTCATCTAATGTAGCTTACAGGAAAACAAGCTGTGTATTACCGTAGGTGACCTTAATGTTGTGGACTTATTTAAGAATCCGGTGTTCACCACTTTCAGTTGAAAGTACATGAGCAAATTAGGAAGATAATGTAATTATATATACTGAAATTAGGTTAACAGAGATACTCTAATAGCTCAGTATGACCACAGACTAGGATTTCTATCCGAGTGCTGCCCCTCTTTGTAGACACAGCCTCTCTCACACATACACATCTCTTCACGGTGTGCCTCACAGGCAGAACTTTCTAGTAGATTTTATAGGTGCCTAGAATGATTATTTGGTTTTGTAGTTGCTTTCTACCCTAGAAGGTCAGTGGGTCTTGTCATTATCTAAAGTTTTGTAGCAAACCATCCCAAAACTTAGTAGGTAATAATAATAATAATAATAATATCTGCTCTACTCACAAATTTCCAATTTAGGCAAGGCTTTTTCTGCCTAAAGTTAGCAGGGGCAGCTCAAAGGCTAGGTGCTAGAATCTTCTAAAGCAGTGGTACTCAACTGGGGGTATTTTTGCCTTCTCCATAGGGGGCATTTAGTAATATCTAGAATTATTTTTGATTGACACAACTTGGCATCTAGTGATAGAGGCCAGATGCTGCTCAACATCCTACAATGCACAGGACCCTCCCCTCCCCAAACAAAGACTTATCCTCCCCCAAAGGTCCATGATGCCAAGGATGAGAAACTGTGATATAAAGACTTGTGCATTCAAATGTCTGGTGGTTGATTCCGTGTGTTCACTGGAGGGCCTCAGTTCCTCTTCATGTGGACCTCACCATTGTGGCCTCTCTGCTCTCCATGTGGACATCTTAAATAACAAAAGTTCAGCTGAGTACATTTGAAGATCTAACTGGCTTTATTCAACAATTTTTAAATCAGACAGCATCCCATCTAGCGAACAGAAAGGAGCCCCACCAAGCTATGGAAAAGGAAAGGTTTTTGAAGGGGGCAAAAGAAAGGATATGATTAACAAAGAATGCAATGTTTCAGGCAACATTGCCCTCCTAAGGGGAATGGTAAGGGTTTGTTGGGCAGGTCACCTCATAGTGCTGACCAGGTAATTCCAGGTTGACTGGATAAAGGTTATATTCCTGGGAGGGGTTGAAACTGCAGTTAGTTAGGTATGAAGTCCTGGTTTGCTAATGTAGGGTTTAGCACAATTGACTCCATTCTGGGCTTGTTGTCTCTTTTTTAGCACTAGTTTGGGCTTCCTCATGGCATGGTGGCTAGCTTCCAAGCTTGTGAATGTCCTGACAGGGAGAAAAAGACAGAAGCTGAATCCTTTATGTGACCTGGATAGAGAGGTCACATAGCATCTTTTTGAGATGGAACAGTTAAAAATCCCACTCATATTCATGGAGGGACATGGACTCTGCCACTCTGTGGAAAGAGTGGCAGTAATTCACAATAGAAAATGAGCAGAAAATGAAATTTGCCACAGGGACCATATCTCATTCTTCGTTGTATCTCAGCACCTTATCAGTCAATGGAAGGTAACAGATGCTCAATCTGTGCACTTTTGAATTGTATTAAATTAAGTAAACTTGATATATGAAATATATGATAAACAATGAGGAGATTTGGCATTATACATAACAATTTTCCACAGAGTACCTTTAAATAGCGACTTGTTCCACTTCATTATAAAGTATGATTTAATTATGAAAATTTCAATGGGCTATTTATTCATCTGGTTGTTTGTTAATTCAGTATTCATTGAGCACATACTGTAGGCAAGAGAGTGTGCAAGTGCTGGAATACAAAGATGGATCAGACATAGAATTGCCTTCAAGTCCCTCACAGTTTAGTGGGGAAGGTGAGCAACGTATATAGCTCACTCTAATAGAGGCCAGAGTTCATTAGGGGTACAAATAAAGTACTTTGGTTTCATAAGAAAACATGCAGCTTTTCAGAAATAGAAAGCAAAGACTTCATTAAGGATGTTCACTTTAATGAATACTAAACCTTTTTACTTCCTCACTACACTTCTATAATTGCAAGGGGAAATTGGCAGAATTTTATAATACTCAGTCAAAGCAGTCACCTAAAACATGACTGAGGTCCATCTGCTGTGCAGCTGTTAAGTCTGTCTGTCTCGGTCAGAGTTACTCATTGCTGTGGGTAGACATATCACTGCACAAGGATAGGGCAAATATTCTTACTGTAATCCTAGGACATTCCAATCTGAGTGGCAGAGAACAGGAGAAAAGTCACAGATACCCATACACTGCCCCAGAAAAATAGACGGGTCATAAATAAGTGGGGGTATTGCATATATTTCTTATGGAATTTTAGTGATCTTCAAGGACATTTCTGGAAGTCTGTGTGCTTTGGTACCTCTCTGCCTTAAAATACCAAAGGGGGAATTGGGGACTCATGCCAACCGCACTAGTTCTTGGCACTCAGACTATATAAATTTGTTAATCAAGTTTATTTCATCTGAAACATTAATATACTTAAAATGCCATTCTAAAATATATGTGGCATTTGGAGAAATAATTAATGGTATTTTAGAAATTGCTGATGACATTTTATAAAATTCTACGTCTATAATTGAGAGAGAGAGAGCAAAGAAAAGTCTAGTAGCAAGGAAACCAGTTAGAAATCTGTGATATAATCAAGGAAAGAGATAGTGGTAGTGACCTAGCTTAGAGTAATAGCTGAAAGAGGAATCAAAATATCTAATGTTTACTGAGTATTTGCCACACGACAGGGATTATTTATGACTTCATAAGAGTTGTCTGTGTTAATATAACAATCATTTGATATAGGTACTATTGTTTTCCCATTTTATGGATGAGGGAGCTGAGTTTTAGTAAGGAGTGATCAGTAGAACTAGAACTAGATCAGTAGAACTAGAATCCGCTTGAGCCTCTTTCTGCAGTCCACTGTTTTAACCATTAGGAACATTATATCTGGAAACAGGTAGACAAGGAAACAGGAAACAGAACCAAGGGGAAACAGGTAGATGATACAGTAATAGGAAGGGGTTTATGGAGAAAGAAAGAAAGTGAGACATCTTGGATGACACCCAGGTCTTAGCCTGAGTTTGGCCACCAGGGTGGGTGGAGGTGCCGTTCTCTTAGATTGAAGACGCAAAAGTATTGGGATTGGCTGAATGACGAGTTCAGGTTTTTGAGGTTGTTGAATGAAAATGAAGTGCCTTAGGGCTCTCCTTAACGAGATGTTCAGTAGGGCATTGGATATATGGCTTGAGGTTCAGGAAAGAGGTCAAGATAAGAGATACATATTTGAATGTCATCAGCCTCGATATGAAACATTGGGAGTGACAAAGAAGGTCTAGGAAGAATATGAAACTTAGGGAGAGAAGGTGTTATCACTAAACATTTTAAATAAAATTTGATGTACTATGTACTGTTTGGCTGGGGAGAGGGGGTGGCGGGGCAGGACAAAAGGACACATGATTGCTGGCTCAGACTGCTCAAAGTCTAGATGTGGTGGCATAACCAGCATATGAGAAACAGCCTAAGAATGATTACTGTCAGAATCCAAAGGACAGCAATATAGCTTTCAGAATTAGGAAAGAAAAGAATAGAATTGGAGTAGGATTTATCTGGAAAATTTCTTGGAGTTCTGGTTTGAGCTGCTTTCCTGAATGTGGAATAGTATAGAGGAGAAACTGGGTCCTCAGTGAGGCCCGGGGTGGGGTGGGGGGTACACAGGGAATCCTCTCCCTTTGCCTCTGCCCTCGCCTTTCCTGCAGGGGAAGAGACATCTGCTTCACTTACGGCTCATGCTATGAAACTGTTGTCTTTGTATCTCATGCAAGACATGGGAGTTGGTAAGACACGTGATGGGAAAAAGGAGCCAGGTATGAGACAGAACAGACACAAGTTGGAATCCACTGACTGAACTCATGGCTTTCACTTTCTCTGACTTTGATGGTGTAAGTGCCCATAAGAGGAGCCGAGGCCTTTCATCACTGAGCTAAATGCCCATCTGGCCAGGAGTTAGAGAAGGTGAGAGAGGCTTCCTGGGGAGGTGGAATGGTTGGAGACTCAGCTGCTGCCCCACACCTACGAAATGATTCAGCAGGGGAGTGTCAACGTGTGTGAGCTATCCAATGGCCAGTGCCTTACTTCCATCCTCCAAGTCTTGCGTTGAAATCTGGAGTGATCCAGCCTAACCAGACACTCACCAGTAAGAAAATTTTGGGATATGTAGCTTATCCTACCCAAATTGATTCTTTTTTTTTTTTTTTTAAAGGTGAGGGGAGGGGCAGAGAGAGAAGGAGAAAGAGAATCATAAGCAGGCACCATACCCAGGAAGGAGACCGACACGGGACTTGATCTCACAACCCTGAGATTGTGACTGAAGCCAAAATCAAGAGTCTGATGCCTAACCAACTGAGCCACTCAGGGGCCCCAACACCCAAGTTGATTCTTTACAAAGCCCCCATATTATGTATAAAGGTAACCAGCTGTGAATGAACAAGCATGGTTTGAAGAGAGCCCGCAAGTCAGTTTAGCTCAGTGTTTAAAATTTGCTCTCACAGGTTAACATGTATCACAAACACCTGGACAGCTGGATAAAACAGTTTCTGATTCTGTGGTCTAGGATGGGGCCAGAGAACGGCATTTCACATTCCTCAGTGATGCGGACGCTCCTGACCCAAGGACCACACTTTGAGACCTGTTGGTTTAGCTGAAACACAGAGGGCTCCTTAGGTTTTAGCGAGAAATAGGAGTGCAAAAGGAAATATAGCAAATGAATAGTTAAGATACTGAAGAGTGGACAACTGTGGTGTGATCTCCGATGTGACAGGACATCACTATAAGTGACTGAACAGGGAGTTAACTGGCAAAGATGTTCCTTGCGGCAGGATGGGTTCTTGCTATGCGGGAGGCATAGCCTCAAGTACAGCTTGGAAGCGAGGAAATAAACTGTAAGACCCTGTTAGTAATCTAGTGATACAGATCCAGAATAGGGAGGGGAGTGACTGTGGAAACAGAAGGAGTGGATTCAAGAATGAAAAAAATGCTTTTTTGCTCTATTTTGTTTTTTAAGATTTATTAGAGAGAGAATGTGAGTGAAGGAAAGGGCAGAGAGAGACTGAGAGAGGGAGAATTTCAAGCAGGCTCCTTGCTGAGCCTGGAACAAGAGGTGGGGCTTGATCCCCCCTTCCTGAGATCATGATCTAAGCCAAAACCAAGAGTTGGACATTCAACCAAGTCACCCAGGAGCCCCTAAAAAGCTTTGGACATAGTTTCAAATTCCCTGCTCCCCTTTTCCCTAAACAATATAGTCTTATGTCTCTTTTCATTATGTCAACAAAGTCCAGGTAAAAGGAACTTAGCCTTTAATTATAGCTTTTTTTCTGATTATATTACCACTGTACATTGCAGAAAATCTGGAAATCAGAAAAGTATAAAGAATAAAGTAAAAGTTGTCCCTCAGGCCAGATGTAATCACTGTCAAATTTGGGATGTATGTATTTCCGTTCTTTTCTGTGTGTGTGTGTGTGTGTGTGTACACATATATTTTATTTTACTTGAAATTGGCAGGCTTTACCATGACCACACTGAAGTTAATCTTAACTGGGCAATGAGGGGGGCATGTTACTGGTGTCTCAGCCAAGGTAGCCCTTGTGGCATTCAATGTTCTTGTCAACTTTTATCTCCCTGAAGGATCACCATCTTGCCTTTGCAGACAGTTCACTGCTGGTGACATCAGTGTCTAGGGCTGTCAGCAGCTTGTTATATGACTACAGACTGATGTTTCTTGAGACATCAAATGAGTGGAGACAAGGGTAATAGAACAGGCTGGGTAGCAAAGCTTAGGGTCTGAGAACACGGATGGCCAGGCCCCGGGCTTACACATAGTATCTCAACTGATGGATCTGTGCTGAATCCCTGAAGGATAGAAGTGATAATAAGAGTAACAAAAGTATCAACAGTGAATGTTTTGAATGCTTACTGTATGCTAGGGTCTTTATATCTCAGGGTTATCTTATTTAATGGGTTATCTCATTTACTTCTTAAAATATTACAATGAGAAAGATTCTATTATTTTATCCATATATCAGATGGAGACATACTAGCTTAGAGAAGTTGAAAACTTGGTAAATAAAAAAAAGACTGATGCTTAAAAGCTAGATGGCTTTCTCAGGATCAAATATGTAGTACACGACAGGGTCCAGCTTGGAACCAAGTCTTTGGATTTCTAGGTTATTACTTTTTCTGCTTCATTCCCTTGCTCTTCTGAACAAATCTCATGATTCTTTCTGGTGCCAACCACAGCTTAGAACCTCTCTCTTCCCTGCCCACATTTCTGATTTTGGATATGCAATCTTTTCTGATCTCACTGTCTGCTTGCTGCATCTGTGTCCACAGATTCAAGTGTCGGCACTTCTGATCCTTCCAGTCTGGTAATCTGACCCTGAATGTGTCTCAGCTCAGACCAAATCCTCCCCTGGGCATCCTCAGAAAGGCCCCAAACCTCTCCACTTGACATTGCTGAGCTAATGAGAACTCTGAAGGACAGTGATAACTTATTCTGAAGGCACCGCATAAGTGCTCAGCAGAATGTGACAAGAGCTGTTTACCTCCAGTTCACGCACTCAGAACCCACCCTGTGCCATCTGTCTCCTGCACACTCCAGCTCTTTCTTCCCCTTGCTGCCCTCCCTCCACCGGGCCTCCTTGCTCTCCCCTGCAGCATAGTGCAGGGACCCTTCTGTGTAAGGCAGGGAGGACAGGAAGGGCCTCCATCCCTATGTCGTGTGTGTCTATCCTCTGCAAGTGGCAGTGAGCTATTATCACATCTGTTTCCTAGACAAGCTATAATGGGGAGGCAGGAGGTAGGTTTTCAAAACAAATAACCAATTACTTTTATAAATGAATTTATAATGGTGAAAAACTGACATTTCTAACAAACTCTCTTTATCAGGAAACTTTGTTTTTCAGCTTCAACTTTTAAGTCTGCCATTTATTTCATGCTCTTTGTCAAATCATGCATCCACGGCAAATTTTGCTTCACTTTGTACTTTTGTTTTTCTTTATTTTGTTTTTGGTTACATTCTTTAAGTATTACTCATTTGTAGTGTTTTCTATTAGTCTTCGTATCAACGGTTGGACTTTTTCTTACAGGTGGTCCAGGAATCTGAATCAGTTCATTAAACTGAACATGAAACATGTGTATCTTCTGAGTAGGCAATAATCACTTAGCAACATATCAAATAATACAGGAGATTTTGTCCCTGATGATTTATCTTCATGTCAAAGCATATCTTAAATATAGACAGATATAATAAAGTGTAACATATGTATGTAGAAAGTATATGTAATATTATATATAATATATAATGTATAATGTAATATATATTGGGTATATTAGGTATATATATTATATATAATAATATATATTAGGTATATATAACATTGCATATATAACTATATAATATGTACATGGCTATTAACTATATGTACTATGAATATATATATATACATATATGCATATATAACTATATGTACTATGTATGACTATATGTAAAATATTTGTTTATATTATATTTATTAATATAATACATATTTAATATATATCATGAATTTATATATATAAAAATATATATATTATATATAATATTGATAGAAAATGTCAAGCAGAAAAAACATTTGTTTTAGCAATGAGCAAGTTTTTGTGACTTCCCAGAGAGTTTTCAGAACAGGGTTGGAGACAACCTCTGGTGGTAGGCAATGAAAAGGTGAGAGTACGGTGAGGAAGAAGAGGCTGGATAGGGAAAATTCATTTGAGAAGCTGAGCAATGTGAGGGGGGCAGAATGGGAGAGAGAGAAAGAGCCAGCAGAGACGAAGAGAGAGGAGCAAAGCATCAGGTAGAGATGTTTTCAAGACTGGAGAGGTGTGTGTGTGATTAAAGGAGAAGATGCAATGAAGGACGAAAGATAAAGGGTGCACAGTTTAGAGAGCGGAATTTCAGGGGAGGGATCTTGTGAGAGAGGCCAGGTGGGAATATGAGGTAGAGAAGGCAAACTCTTTGCTGTACACTTAGCAGAGGACAGGAATGAAAGCAAACCAGCATTCATTGAATACCTACCACAAGCCAGGTGTTTTGCAGATCTCTTTCATTTGCATCACTCACTGCAGGGGTGAGCATTACCCCAGTTCGTGAGTAGACCAAGACTCAAAGAGATGTGGTTAGTTACCTGTGGCCAGATAGCCAGTGGGTAGCAGAGCTGGTGTTAGATTCAGTTTTCTGTTTTCTAAAACCCAAGTCCTTTGCACTACACCTCTTTAACCTCTGAAACTCTGTCTAATGGAAGACAAAGGGAAACAAAGAGAGTTAGTGGTGCAGTGGGACCAGGGTTCCAGGAGCAGCTGAAGAAGCCCCAGGGCATGGTTACAAAACTAGCATTGCAGCAGGTAAGCTATTCGGGGGAGCTGGCCAGCCCCAGGAATGGGTGAAGTTAATAAAACTCTGGCCATGGCTCCCATATTACTTTTCAGTGTCAGTGGGGGAACAAATGGAGTAGATGAGGACAGCAACCCAAGCAGAGGGATGGGTTAAGAGTAAGCATCTGGGGGTGCTGAAAGAGGCTGAATCTGAGGTTGTAGCTAGGCATTGGTTCAGGTGAATGAGAAATGAAAGTCCCAAAGATCAGACAGTATGGGGGGAGCAAGCTGTGGAGGCATGAAGATGGCTTATCCGGCCATTCCTCCTGGAATTTAGCTGCTTATCTCTCCTCCAAGCCTCCTCTCCTAGGGCTCAGTACTCTGGCCAGACCAGACATCTTTCAGTACTTCGTCAAATGAACAGCATTCTCTGCTCTTCTGTGCACCTGAATGCTTCCCCTGACTCCCTACCTCTTACTTTGGGCTTTTTTTTTTCCCCCCTCCTCAGGTTTCAGACTGGAGAATGAATCACCTAGTACCTTCCTTGACACACTGGCACTACGGTAAATGCTTTCTGTTGAATCCTATATTTTCTTTATCATCCATTCATAATTATATTACAATCATTGTTTCTTCCCTTGCTCTGGATAGAAAGTTTCACGAAGGCAGACCATGCTGATTGTGACCTCTTCCAGCTCCGGCGCTTGCTGTAGCTTCTGGCACATGATTGGGGTTCTGTAGGTATTTCTTGAATGATACATTATCTAATAAACTACTTAAAATATTTTTTATTCTAGCTCTTCTTCCTGTCTAACTGAAATTGTTTACCTTGGTATTGTTTCATCTCTAATTTTTTCTTCTTGAAGGCATGCTTAATTAGCATCATCATGAAGAATATTTCTGACATCACATTACCATTATGCATCATCTAGGATGCTCTATATATTTTCATCTGGGCAATGCAAACTCAAATGTCCGAAGTGGGGCTTGTCTTATTCTAAAAAGACTTTCCTCTCCTGACTTTCTTATTCAAGTCAATGTCAGTAACATTATTCTTCTGGTTACCCAGCTATACCCATCTCTTGTCCCTTCATAGCCTGGCCACGAATACTTCTCTTTTATAATGCTTTTTTAGTAATTCTTAGGACATCACCCTTGTCCAGGACATTATTATCTGCCTGGATTATATGGGGAAAATCTGCTATTTTAACAAACGGTGCTCACACAACCGTATATCCTTATGCAAAAGAATGAAGTTGTATCCATACCTCATACCATGTATATAACAAAAGTCAGTGCAAAATGGATCATAGAGCTGAATGTAAGAGCTAAAACTATAAATCTTGTAGAAGGCAACATTGGTAGGCATAGTTGCCTGCGATGGACACCTAAAGCAAAAGTGATGAAAGAAAAAATAGATAAATTGAGCTGAACCAAAATTTAAAATGTTGTGATTCAAAGGACACCATCAGAGAGTAAAAAGACAACCCACAGAATAAGAATAAATATTTGCAAATTATATGCTGGGTCATATATCTGACCTGCATCCAGAATATATAAATACATATAAAAATAAATAAATAACTCTTACAACTCATAATAAATATTATTATTCATCAGGGAAATCCAATGAGATACCACCTCATACCTACTAGTATGTATACTAGTTATAATCTAAAAGACAATAATAGGTATTGGCAAGGATTTGGAGAAATTCAGACCTTCATACAGTGCTGTTTGGAATGTAAAAGAGGACAGCTATTTTGGAGAAAATTTGGCAGTTCCTCAAAATGTTAAACGTAAAGTTACCATATGACTCAGCAGTTCCACTCCTATGTATAGACCCAAGAGACATAAACACATATGTCTACACAAGAAATTCTTTTAAGAATGTTTATAGCAGCATTATTTATAATAGCTTTAAGTCAAATCAACCTAAATGTTCATCTTAAAATTAATCAATTGGTAAGTTAAGTGTGATATATCCATAAAATGAAATATTATTTGGAAATAAAAAGAAATGAAGTATTGGCCCATGCATGCTCTAACCATGGCTGACCCCTGAAAACATCATGCTCAGTGAAAGAAGCCAGTCACAAGAGACATGTTATATCATTCCAATTATATGAAATGTCCAGAATATGCAGATCTATATAGCCATTAAGCAGATTAGTTTATTAATCTACTTAAGGGCTAGAGAGGAATGGGAAGGAATAAAGATTGACTGTTAATGGATACAAGATTATTTTTAGGGAGGAGCAAAAATGTTCTAAAATTAGATCATGATGATGGATGCACAACCTTTGAATATGCTAAAAAAAATCCTTGACTTCAAGGATACTTTAAATGTGTGAATTGCATATTATGTGAATTATATCTCATCCAAAAATCTCCTAGATTGTTATCTGTTCTCTTCTAATCCATTCAGCTCATTACGATGAGCTAACCCATCATTTTGTACATTCACTTTTCTGCTCAGCACCCATTGGTACAAATTCCTTTCTTTGGTATTTGGGGGTCTTCATGTCCTAAACTCAGCCTTTTTGATACCCTCACCTGCTTTGCCACATGAATTCTCTGCTTTACCTGGAAGGGCTAACTCCCTTTCCCTGTCCTGTTCTTTTGCCCCTTCTCTAGAAAGCCCTTTCCTCTTCTTTTTTGTAAATCTTAATCTTGCTCTTTTAGGTTTCATCTTTTTAATGGCAATTTCCTTGGCACATGCAGTTCTCAGGATTTTCTCTCTCCCATGATCTCCACTACTCATTTTATAGTTATTATATTTTACCTCTGTGATGAGTGGAGAGGAAAGTTATGTTCAAATTATTTAGTAACAAAGGTAAGAAAATCAACACATATATTCAGAATCCTCCCTAGAAATAATCCCATTTTATGCTGATTTGGAAATAATTTAATGATGAGTTTAAGGTGCTAGGAAGTGATAAACCTAAAACATAATTGGTTTAAAATAGACTGAATTCTTGAAAACCGGACAGCATAGTGTGGGAATGTTGTAATTGACAAGAGCACTTAATGACTGGTAATGAATACTAGAAAAGAGGAATTGGAAAGAAAAAAACCTGGTAGTTTATCTTCTGGGCTGTCTAGACCCTAATCCTTTATTCCTTATATAAAATTGCCTCTTAGTATAGAGAAAGAAATGGCCTTAGGTATGAGGACCACAGTGATTCTGTAAGACCAGTTATATTTTTTCTTATAATGTTTTAGTTTGAGGAAGTGCCTCAAATATCATAATTCCTGTATAAGGCCTAAGACAAGAAAATTGTCCTCATTAGGCTAAAAATACTATCATTAATAATAATGACAAATATTTAATTCTTATTATCCAGGCCTTGTATTTACATGCATTTTCTCATTTAATCCTCACAATAAACCTCTGAGCTATGTGTATACTATTATTATTCTAATTTTATACAACTTGTCTGTATTAGTCAGATTAGGTTTGAATAGAAATATGAAAAGACCTTAAAAATAACAATTAAGTCAGAAGTACATTTCTCTATCATGTAAGTGTGCAGAGGTATTTGTCCTGGGTTCGGATGGTATCTTGTGGCTCTGTCTCAAGTCTGCAGAGACTGAGACCCCTATCAGTTCCCCATTTGTGCATCCTTTGGGTGTTAACTTCAATCTCATCGTTCAGAGTGAGTCCATGTTTTAGGCAGTAGAATTGAGGAAAGAATGAATAATAAGAGCAGAGAGCGTATTAGACCTCTTTTCAGGAAAGTTATCAGGAATTGCTCATAGGACTCTCAAACTGGACAGAATTAGATATATGGGATACATAAGAGAATTAGCTACAGGGAAGGCTAGGGAACACAGTCTGTATTCTGAGTGGCAGTGTGCCCATCTAAAAATTCTGTTATTGTACCAAAAGGTTAGAATGGATACTGGGGCACGACCAGATGTTCCTAATGTGTCAGCTAATGTTACAAACAGCTAGTAAGTGATGGGGCAGGAATCAAATCTGATCTGTCTCCTCAGAATCCATGTGCCTCCTGGGCGCCTAGATGCTTCATGATGAGTTGTTTAATTTGAGAAGAGAGGCCAAGATAAAGAGTAGCTAAGTGTACTTAGTAACCCACAAGGCTGCTTTGTTTGAACAAAGACTTTAGGTCACCTCTGCACTCAAGGGGGAAGTTGCAAGCACCCAGTGTTCTTATGCAGATCAGAAATGAGATTCATTCTCACTGGTATCTTACTGTTGTTCTCCATCTGATTTAGCTCTAGAGACTGAAGAGTGGTCATACATTTTTCATGTTCCATTATCATTTATGGTGAATCACACAACAATTGGTTTTCTAATCATTAATAGTAAACACTATTGCATTGCTCAGTTTCACACTAAACAAAGTATATTGCATAGAGACAACATAATTTCTTATTTATATCTGGAGACATATGAAGTCTCACACAGGAAAAGGAAATGCAACTTTGGCTTTGTAGAATTTAGGAAGGTACTTTAGAGATCTTTGAGGTGGATGTTTATCAACAATTATTTTTGTTAAGTAAAAGTTGCATATTTTATTTTATTTTAGAAAGAGAGAGAGCAAGAGGGAAGGGGCAAAGGGAGAGGGAGAGAGAGAAATCTTAAGTAGGCTTTAGAGCCAGTGCAAAACTCGACATGGGGCTTGATCTCAGGACCCTGAGATCAGGGCCTGAGCCAAAATCCAGAGTCAGATGCTTAACCCACTGAGCTTCCAGCAGGTGACTCAAAATTTGCATATTTTAATGTGTTGTTCACTCTGTCCTTTGACACTTCCAGTTCCCTAGTGTTTTGTTTCTTTGTTCTTTCCTCAGGTAACTTATTAACCTTCCAGGGTTAAGAAAGTGGGCTCTGAAGTAAGACTTTCACTCTTGTCCTAGCTGTATGGTTTTGGTTAGGTCACCTAAGTCTAAAAGGCTCTTATTACTCATCTTTAAGAGAAACACTTCCTAAAGTGGTTGTAAGAATTAAGCAAGAATATACTTTGTAAAGAGTGTGGAGTTGTGTCTGCCACAAATTATCTATTTTTAATTACTATTATCTTTTCTGACTCTCTCATCTTGTATTTTATATCCCACCTCTATTAGTCAGTGAGTGATTCTTCTAACTATTGATTATTCTGAACACCCATGAAGGACACACTTTCTGCCCAACAAACCAGAACACTTACTGATCAGTTTGGTCAATAGTATGTGCTGGCTGGGAATGCATCATTTGGCTCAATCAGTCTTTCTGCCCTGTGTGGGAAGAGCAAAAGCATTGGCATCCCCAGGACCTGGGTTTGATTTCTGGTCTTGTGTCTTCTTAATAGTGTTGCCTAGGATGCATTATGTACCCTGAGCTTCTGTTACTTCATCTATTAAACAAGACTGATGGTCACCCCTAATTTGCAAGGTGATAGGGAAAAGTAAAGATAATGGATATAAGTACTGAGTACTGGTACCTAGTTGTAGATATTATCAGTACATGGTCATCCTTGGGGTAGAGGCAAGTAGTTGGGCAAAGTGAATTGGTCACAAACACAGTGAAGTAACTTGGCCAAATGGCAGTGAGTTGCCATAGGAAAATATTCCAAATAAGAGCCAGCTCAGACTGAAGAGAATTTCTTGTTTCTCTTATAAATACTATGGAAATACTGCTGTCACTGAAACTGTCAGGAAGGCTAACAGGAGGGGAACCGTTGTGTTTTCAGCTTGTTCGTGAAGCCTCCTGGACCCCTGTTTATTTGCTCTTCTTTCCTCTATTAGGCCTTTACCATTCTTCTCTCTAGAGGACTGTGAAGATATTAATCCTGTCTGCAGAAATCCCTCTTTAGTCTACAGATCATAAAAAGTGTGAGATCGTCTATGACTGGATACGCATTGAGACTATGTGTTGTAGAAGAGTATTGGGCTGGGAATTAGAGTTATTTGGATTTCTGTTAACAGCAAGCCATGTGACATTATATAGGGCCATCAGTCTCTCTTGGGCTCCATTTCTTTGTGTTGAAATGGAGAGGTAGAATCAATGATTTGTAAGGTCTCTTTAGCATTCAACATTCTAAAATGGTATGATTAGGTAAGTAATCCAGATCTCTAACTTACAAAAAGTATTTCCTAGGTCATTGAACTTTCTTGTGCAGATGCTTATTCTACAATACCTGTTGGGTGGTCAAAACTGGGTTACGAGACTTGCCTTACTTTTCTCTCACTACAACTGGGACTGTCAGCTTTCGTTTCCATAGGGACAGCTTCTTTGATTTCTTTGACTTTGACTTTAGTGGCAGTCCAGGTTTTACCTTTTTCTAGATCATTATAAAACATTACAAGAAGCCTTACAGACAAATGCATCTGAATTCTGTATGTATGCCTCAACTCAATTCAAACTTTTTTTCTTTTTTCCTCACATATTCATTCATCTGTTCATTCACTTACTCTTTAAAAAAAAATGTATTAGATGCCTACCATATAATTATATTCAAGGTGCTGCATGAGCACTGGTCTTTCTGTCTTTGTGGGTTTATAGACTAGTAAAGAGCAGATAAGGCATTCATTTAATGATCTAAATGGATCTTGTGGGTCCCAGAAGGCAGTGTAGCCATATGATCAATAAACTAGATTTGGAGTCAAATCAAGGGTATGTGACTCTGGACAAATTACTTAACCTTTCTGAGCCTCAATGTCTTTATCTGTTAAATAGAGAGGAATCATAGTTCCTTTCCTGCTGGCTGTTGTGAATGTTAAATGGAATACCAAAGAGTTGGTATAGTCCCTAGCACATGGTGATGTTCACTTCTTATTATAATCTAGTAATTTGTAAACATATATTTGAATTTTGTGCTGAGTAAGGTAGATGTATGTGAGCCACAGAGGGGGTGATCCCAGTAGTTTCATCCCAATGAGATAATGGTTTTTTCCTACCATTAACAAGTATATTAAATAGCCACTGTATGTTACTTTGTGCTTGACTGGATTTTTCAAAGAAATTGATTCCAAATTTAACAAGTTGATTCCAAATTTAACACAGAAGTGCAAAGGCCTTGGAGTGGCCAAAACAACTCTGAAAATGAAGAATAAACTTGAGGGGCTGATACTTCCTGATTTCGAGTTATTTTAAAACTGCAATAATAAAAAAAAAAAAAGTGTGGTATTGGCATCAACAGAGGCAAAAAGATCAATGAAAAATAATAATGAATCCATAAATAAACCCATACATATATGGATACCTTTTTTTTTTTTTTTGGCAGTGAGTAGTTAGTTATTTTTCAAAACAAAAAAAAAATGTATATTTGAAGACATTAAGAACTTTTAACCATATAGCTCAAAACAAACAATGGCATTTACCCACATGTAAATATGCACACATCCAAATTCCCAAACCAATATATTCATTCCTATAACAGCTAAATAAAGCACACCATTCACTGACTATTCACACAAACAGACACAAATAACAGATATAATTTGCTTTTCATTAATGGTTTTCTTATAGATATTCTTAAATGTCCAGTTCTAGGGCACTAAACTGAAAGTCTTCCTGGCTGTGCTACCCAAATATTGTATTTTCATTGCAAGTTGTCAGTAGAGGAAAAACCAAAGCTACAGAGAAAACTAATAGACATCTTTAAAATATCTGAATGCTAATTATTCTTTTCATCTCTCTAATTACACTGTAACATTATTTGGGACCATGTAGTATAATAGAGTCAAGCTATAGAGCAGTTAGGTTCTAGTCAATTCAACTACAGTGGGATTCCTCTGTTTATAATTTCCTGTATCCCATTGTATCCAGTGAGATGCCTTTAATGTGGTATTGAACCACTTATTTTTGAAAAAGTTTTATATAAAGGCAGTTCATTAGAGAAAGAGTAATATTTTTAACTGTTGATGAAGGAACAACTGGATATCCAAATGCAAAAATCCACAGCTTGCAATATATTCAACAATTAATTAAGGATGAATCACAGATTTAAGTGGAAAATCTGAAACTTGAAAGATCTAGGAGAAAACATGAGAACATCTTTGTGATCTTGGGTTAGGCAAAGATTCTGAGATATAACACCAAAGACATAATCCTTAAAAGGAAAAAAACAGTGAACTTCATCAAAATTAAATAGTTCTTTAAGATGCATTAAGAGAATTAAAAGATAAGCAAAGACTAGCATAAAATATTTGCCCATCATGCATCTGATAAAGGAATTATACTCAGTTTATATTTATATTTACACAGAAACTTTCAAAATACAGTAATGTTTAAAATAAAATTTAATAATACACAAAGATTTAAAGATTTTTTACCAAAATAAATGAACATCAACTAAGCATATGAAAAGATTCTGAACATCGTTAATCATTATGGAAATTAAAACCAGAAACAAGATGGGATTGGGAGGGAGACAAACCATAAGTGACTCTTAATCTCACAGAACAAACTGAGGATTGCTGGGGGAAAGGGGGTTGAGAAAAGGGGGGTGGGGTTATGGACATTGGGGAGGGTATGTGCTATGGTGAGTGCTGTGAAGTGTGTAAATCTGGCGATTCACAGACCTGTACCCCTGGGGATAAAAATATATTATATGTTTATAAAAAATAAAAAGTTAAAAAAAAAAAAAACAACCCACTGCTTGCTTACTAGAAAGGCCGAAATAAAAAAGACTGGAAATAACCAAGTTTTGGCAAAGATGTGGAGGAAGTGGAATTCTTACACATTGCCGGTGGGGATATAAAATAGTAAAACTACTTTAGGAAAGCAGTTTGGCAATTTCTTAAAAAGTTAAACATTACCAGCCATAGGGACTAGCCAATCTACTTATGGGTCCATACCCAAGAGAAATGAAAGCATGTATTCTTACAAAGACTTGTTCACAAATGTTGATGACAGCTTTATTTATGATAGTCCACAACAGTAAATAGTGTAAAGGTCCATCAACAGATGAATGTATAAATGGATTGTAGCATACCCATACAACAAAATACTACTCAGCAATAAAAAAGAGTGGACCTTGGATACATAAAACAACATACATAAATCTCAAAATAATTAGGCTGAGTGAAAGGAGCCAGACCTTATGACTCAATTTACATCTAAAAAATGGGAACAAAACTCTAACAACCAAGAGCAGTAGAGTGATGGGCTGGGTCTGGAGTGGTTATGGGAGGGAGCTGAAAGAACAATTACAAAGGGCTCCAGGAGACTTGGGGAGGTGCTGGATGTGCTTAGCTTAACTGTGGTGATAGTTTCATAGGAATATGTACATGTCAAAACTTATCAAATCAAATACTTTCAGTATGTGCAGTATATTGTACGTCTGTTGTACCTCAATAAAGCTGTATTCTAATTTGGTTGGTTTTCCATCACAAATGGATACTGAAAGCTGCCAAATGCATTCTGCTACATCTTCTGAGGTGATCATATGCTTTCTCTCCTCTATTTTGTTTTTACGGTGGATGGCAAAGAAATGCTCCCTCTTTTGGATTGATTCTTTTTTATTATAACATTTTATCTCATCTGTGAATAAGATGATACATACTCTTGGTAACAGTTTCTTCAGTGGTATCCTACAAATCACAACATTTTTTTTTAGTTTATCAGTGTCTAATGTGAATTAAGACTTTCACCTCTTCCTGAAAAATGCAAGAAACTAAAAACTTTTCCTTTCCCTCTCAACTTGTATATTATGGCTTCATGTATTAAAATTCTCTACGGTTTTAAAAGCCTAGAAGCATTATTCATATGTTTAGCCAATAAAAAAATTGCCCACATATTTAACTCTTTTTTGTTCCTTTCTTTTAGTATTTCCTTTTATCGCAAATATAATGTTGAAAATGCTCTTGGTTTTTACTTCTCTGAAAATGTTTTTATTTCCCTTTTCACTTGCTATGTAAATCTTGCTTGGCAATTATATTTTTTAGAAATTTGAAGGTTTTTAAAAATTTCTGTTGAGAAGTCAGCTATTATTATGAGAGTATTTGAAAGTATTTTGTTTCTCTAGCTGCTTTTAGGAATTTGTCTTCATCTTAATTTTTGGCAGTTTTTAAAATACTGTAAATAGGTATAATTTTTTTTTTTTACTTATTCTTTTTACTCTTGATGGTGCTTATGGCATCTATAGTTTAATATTTCTCATTAGTTTTGCATAATTCCCAGCCATTATTGCTTCAAATATTATTTTTCCTGTTCTCTCTTCTCTTTTCCTTCTAGGATTTTAATTATACTTAATTAATGGTTTCTGTCTCTGTTTCCTTTATTTTGCATAATCTTTTCTATATGTCCCATCCTCTTCCTTTTCCATCATTCAAGCTGTTTTCTTCTGACTTGTGTCTGGTACATTAATTCTCTAATCAGCTGTATAAAATTTGCTATTAAACCTATCCATCAATTTTTCTAATTTCTATTTTTTTTTATTTTAGAGTTTCCCTCTGACTCTTTTTAAAAAAATTCCTCTTTTCTCTAAAAATTTGTGATATTTTATTTTTTACCTTGAAGACAATAAACAGTTAAATTCTATATATGTTATCTTCACTCTCTGGATCCCATTGGGTTGGTTTTTGTTGCCTATTGCTCTTGCTTTTCAGTCCTATTGTCTTATCTCATCATGTGTCAGGGTGTTTTGATCACCTGCCAGTAGGTGAAAAGGCATGACATTGTGTACAAATCTTTTCAAATTAAAAATATGAGAAAATGAGGGCGCCTGGGTGGCTCAGTGGGTTAAGCCACTGCCTTCGGCTCAGGTCATGATCTCAGGGTCCTGGGATCGAGTCCCGCATCGGGCTCTCTGCTCAGCAGGGAGCCTGCTTCTCTCTCTCTCTGCCTGCCTCTCCATCTACTTGTGATTTCTCTCTGTCAAAAAAAAAAAAAAAAAAAAAAAAAAAAAAGAGAAAATGAGTAATTAAAGACCTAAAGTTATGTTATCTTCCTCCAAAGAATATTGTTTGCTTCTGCCAGACAAAAGAGATACCAGCCATTTGAGATCTCCTTACTGAAGTTTCCAGAATGAGGCGATCTGAAGTTGAAGACCTAGTGAGGCCAGGTCTATATGTGATTTACTCCTTCTTTCTGCTGCCTGACCCTTTATATGTTACTAGTGCAAAGTCTAGTGGTTTTATCTAGCTTCTCAGAGAAGGTTCTGACTCCCAAGTGCTGTGTCCCTTGAGGGCTTCTGAGCCTTTTAGCTAATTCTTTCAGAATTGGCAGATACAGTGGTCCTAAGTGTCTGCTTTGTTTTTATCCATTTCCATCTGCTTCTTGATTGTGGCCTCATAACTCTTTATTGTTTTGTTAGCTCTTGATAGTTTCAAAGTGATGGTTTTAATGTTTTGTCCAGGTTTTTTTTTTTTTTTAACTGTTATTTCCCTTGGAGTGTTGCATCTCAATTACTTAGACCATTTTACCAGAAATAGAAGTTTTTATTTCACTTTTTTTTCTTTTTTTCTCTTAGAGTGAATCTGAATCGCAGTTTCTCAGACTTTCCCCCTGAAGAAGTCTTTACTTCTTAGAAGTATTTTTTAAGAGAGAATATGGGAAATGCAAGGAGCTAAATATGGCAACTCATGGTTTTCTACCCAGTGGATATCTTTCCTTCCTTATAAATAAAACCTCAATTTTGTTCTTGCAACTGTACTCAACCCCAGGAGATGAGATTTTGATTAATTTAAGCAAAATAGAACTATTCTATTTCCTCTGAAGATGACTCATAACATATTTGGTCAGTGGGATATAAGAAGTCTTCGTGGGTGGGGGGCGCCTGGGTGGCTCAGTGGGTTAAAGCCTCTGCCCTCAGCTCAGGTCATGTTCCCAGGATCCTGGGATGGAGCCCCACATCAGGCTCTCTGCTCAGCAGGGAGCCTGCTTCCTCCTCTTTCTCTCTCTGCCTGCCTCTCTGCCTACTTGTGATCTCTGTCTGTCAAATAAATAAATAAAATCTTTAAAAAAAAAAAGAAGAAGAAGAAGAAGAAGTCTTCTGGGAAATTGGTATTATTCCCACTAGACCACCACCACTAACAGAGCCACGCCTTTTATGTTCCAGTCCACTTCCTTATTTTTTAGATACTGTTTTGTGAGAATAGGATGCTAGAGTTGTTTTGTCTAATTTGTGATGATGACAGGAATTGCAAACGCATGAACAGTTATGTAGAGCAGAAAATCAGCATTAAACTGAAGTTATTTTGTTAACATTGTTAAGCTGCCACACCAACTTTTGAATCCTTCTAACCCTGTATTTCTTATTACTTGAGATAATGGATCCTTATTATCAGTTTCATTCAGGAACTGTTACTTGCTTCAAAATTTATCCCATTGGAAAGGTATACTTCCCTGATTTGCATCTTAATGTTTCCAAGGTATGCATATCACCTCTTGGGTTCAATCACCCATATTCTATGCAGACATTTTATGGCATAGCTCTGATGGCCTCTCTTCTCAAGGAACAAGTATACCTTTGTTCCTTTAGTACTCACTAAACTTTCTTTTCTCTTCTGTCCATTCCATTTCTGTTTCCAGTGCTAAAACTGTCAACTTAGTTCACCCCTGGGTTGAGACCCATTATGGTTCTGTCAAATCCTGGGCAACATCTTCTTTCTAAGTCAAGGAGTTTTTATTTTTTCCCTCCAGGTGAATACACTCTCTCTCCTCAAATATTTCAAAGAGGCATCCAATCTCTTGCCTGAAATTCAGCCTCACTTTGGTGACAAGGCTGCCTGACCTCCTCCAACATGGAGGCTGGAGAAAGGTCAGAATTCTGTATGTAGGAACATTCTCCTCAAAGTTAGCGCTGCTTCTGCTCTATGAGAAATGCTGAGGAGATGCATAAGAATGAACCACTTGGCAGGACAAGGTGAAATTAGGTGTGTGGATTCTTTTGTTAGTACATACGAAGTGGGGCTTTGCTTTTGCTTAGAAATGCTTGCCTAAAATCAAGCATGAGCCAAGCAAAGTTACCTTCTACTCTGAGTTTTTGCCTAGGGGCCTATTGCCTGACTGTGAAAGTCTGGGCTGTAAAGACTCTGCTGTAATGTTGGGATGCTTTCCCTTTTAGAGCCAGCCACCCCTGCCTTCTTTTCAAAGTAAGCTTTGTGCACTGATTGTTAAGCAGTGTGAGGGGACTCCTCAGATGACCCCGTGAAGCAGCCTGGGGGAGAATTCAAGATGTGGACAGTAACTGCTGGCACTAGCCCAGATACAGAAGGGACAATTTAGTTCAATATGTTTAGGGAATGTTCCTCAAATTATCTTGTTAAAAATCTGTCATTCCCCCTTCCGGGCTGACAGTTGATAAAGAGTTTAATGAATATGCATTTTGATAGGCAGACAGCCTCTTCTTCATTTACTGGGTTTGTCCTTCATCAGATGAAGTCTGGACAAAGGACCCTTGTCATCATTCTGTGTTTATTTGGCCAGAAAAGCGATCTGAATTAATGTTCCAGCTGACCCATCTGTAGAGGCCGCCAGGCTGGACTCTGGAAAGGGGAGGGGAGGATGCTGGCTACTAAGCAATGAAGCAATTGCAGATACACTGCTGGGCTGCAGGGCTGGCTTGAGGCAAGTCTCTTAAGTAGGTAGCTTGCCATCATTAACATATTACTAAGTATCTACTTAACATTCTGAAGCCTAACTCCGGATCTGCCCCCAAACCCTCATCTCTTCAAGTTCCCATTTCAGTCTGTACCAACAATCCCTTTCTTTCTGTAGCTCAGGCCAAAAACTTTGCTGCAGCGCTTGACTCCATTGTTTCTCTCACAGACCACCTCCAAGCACCAGCAAGCCCTATTGACTTTATTTCCAAAGCTTTTCCAGAATTTAGTGACCATCATTCTAGTCTGAGCAATTGTCACTGCCTGGGTTACATTATAGGCACCCTAAATCATCGTCATCCTATTTCCATTCCACTTTTGCAGATTATTTCAGATTATTCCCACAGCTGCAGATTTATCTCTAAAAATTCAATTCGGTACAGATTATTCCTCTGTGCACTCCTCCAGCTAAATGGCAAGCTCATCTCTTACCGTTCTCTCCCTCCTTCACTCTGCTTCACCTCCCTTACCTCCCTCCAGCTTCTCAAACCTGCCAGGAATGCTGTCAGCCTAGCGTGTTTCCTTTGCCTGGAAGGCTCTTCTCTATATTAATACTTCCTTCAGGTCTTTTCTCTAGGTCACCTTCTCTATTGTTGAGAATTGTTTATACAGCAATATTGTTTGTCTAGTAATAGATGCCTTCTCTTAATGCAGAATTTTACTTCCCTCAGTGTTGTGGATTTCCTGCCTTATTTTTCCCCATAGCACTTAATTTGGCAAGCCATCTTTACTTATTTTGTTTGCTGATGTCTTCTTCTTCTAGTAGAGTATATGGTGGCTATTTCATCCGTTTTATTTACTGAAGTATCACCAGCATCCAGAACAGTCTGTGGCACATAAATAAGATGTGTTCCATTGTTCTCAAGTAGAGGCCAGCACCTGTTTTTATGAATAAAGTTTTATTGGAATATAGTCACATCCATTTTTCTACATATTGTCTCTGGCTCCTTTTGAGGTATAATGGCAAAAACATTGTGATCTACAAGCCTGAAACATTTATTGTATGGCGCTTTAAGAAAATATTTGCCAAATCCTGCTCTCAAGGATTTTTCAGTGTAGTTGGGAAAATAGGAGTAGTAACTTTTGGAAGACAGTTCTCCATGGGTCTCTCACGTTTCTGTCTATCTTTCAGGTAGACACTGATTGCCTTTTTGTCAGCTGTGTCTTTTCAAGGAAGGTTGGTTGTATAGCAAGAAGCCTTGGAAGATACAGATATTATCTTCCTCCAGAGGAAAGAACAGGTATGCTTACTGACTAATATAGAAGATTCATGTTCCCAAAGCTCAGGGTTTCTTTTCTATAATGTAACACCAGCGAGTGTTCTGGTGTCACATGACCTTCTGCATCATCCAGTAGGAACTGGGGCTCAGGGAACCAGCACAAGGAAAGTGGATATTCTGGCTGTTCCTTTTACTTTGAGTAATAACACTTTGTCTTTGACTAGGCATCTCATGTCTTCTGCCAATATAGATGAAACCATAGGACACTTAACAAGCTAGCTTGCAAGTAAGGTAAAATCTTTACAATTCTTGACATTACCTAAAAAATATACCAAGAATGCAAAGTGGTAGATGCTCAACCCCCATGGTAGACTGGGAGAGACTTGATGAAGGAGGTTTTAAAGGAGATAAAGGAATACAGAAAGCAGAGAGTTAAAAGAATATGGGGAAGGTGATGGAATGTGTTCCCAGGGGGTGTGGGAGGAAAAGGCCAAGAGATGCTTGTGGAGGAATAGCTCCAGATAAGAGAGAGGACCATCTCTTCCACCTGCTGAGGCAGGTTTGAAGGGCAAAGGAAGGGTGGACCAGATATTTCGGGTAAGATTTAAGTAAATAGGCAGGAAGGGAAAGAATATTTCAGGTAAGGAATAAGGGGACAGGGAGAATTCCAGGTTCTTGGGAACTTTGGATGGCGTGCAAAGAGTATGGAGTTTATCATCCATGCCTTAGAGAATAGTTGGAGACTTGCAAATAGAAGATGAAGCAAAGCGGTGTGTTGGGAAGGTTAGTTTTCCCAATGTGCAGAATACTTTGTCATGGCAAGTCTAGAATAGAGAAATTAGTTAGTAGATATTTAAACATATTATAATGTATCACTATTTCTGACTGACTAAAGTTGTCAAGAGTGAAAAATAAACAAAAAACAATGCTGTGTATCCATAGTCCACCTTAAGAAGTAAAAGATAAATAGAGTTGAACCCCTCTGTATACCCCTGTCTGGGTATTTTCCCTTTCTCACTCCCATTCCCTGTCCCCTGTGGATAACCATGATGATAATTTTGGTATTTATTAATTCCATGCTTTTAAAACATACTTTTACTATGGGTGCCTAGGTGGTTCAGTTGGTTAAGCATCTGACTCTTGATTTTGGATCAGATCATGATCTCAGCGTCATGGGATTGGGTCATGTGTCAGGCTCTGTGCCCATCAGGAAGTCTACTTGGGTTTCTCTCTTTCTCTGCCACCCCCACCTCTACTCTTGCTCTTTCTCTCTAGATAAATAAATAAATCTTTAAAAAGATTTATAATCTTTTAATAAAAAATAAAAATCTTAATAAAAATTTTTAATAAAAAATCTTTATTAAATTATTTTACAAAACAATGATATTATTTATATAGTTTGAAATATTTATTAAAAGGATATCATGTTGAATATATATATATATTTTTAAGATTCTATTTTTATTTATTTCTCAGAGAGAGCGAGCGCACACAGGCAGGCAGAGTGGGAGGCAGAGGCAGAAGGAATAGCAGGCTCCCTGCCGAGCAAGGAGCCCGATGTGGGACTCGATCCCAGGACACTGAGATCATGACCTGAGCCGAAGGCAGCTACTTAACTGACTGAGCCACCCAGGTGTCCCTGTTGAATATATTCTTGTGATGTTGTTACTTTAACACATATTTTATTGTAAAAATCATCCATGTTAATATATGTAGCTTTAGTTTATTTATTTCACTGTTGTATATTATTCTGCTCTATGAATATGCCAGTACTGATCAATTATCATGTTGATGGGCATGAGCATGGTTTTCCAGTTTTTTGTTATTCCAATCTATACTGAAGTGAAAACTCTTTATTTTTTTTTTAAAGATTTTATTTATTCATTTGGCAGACAGAAATCACAAGTAGGCAGAGAGGCAGGCAGAGAGAGGAGGAAGCAGGCTCCCCGCCAAGTAGAGAGCCCGATGAGGGGCTCAATCCCAGGACCCCGGGACCATGACCTGAGCCAAAGGCAGAGGCTTAACCCACTGAGCCACCCAGGTGCCCCTGAAGTGAAAACTCTTGAAATCCTCTGTGAATGTGAGAATTCTTAAGGGCAAGTTTATGAGATACAACATCAAGAAAGGTTTAGAAATTGTCTAGGTGAGAAGTTTCTGGATCAGACTAGATTTAGGTAATGAGAAAGAACAGAATATTAGTGAAAGTTATTGAGTAGCACTTGAGGACTCAGAAGATGTGGGAGAGTGAAAAATAAGTAAGATTTAAGAATGCCATTGATGTTATAAGGCACAGGATGGACCAGGAAAATAATGCTGGTTCAGACAGAAATAGGAATGTACCAAAGAGTACTTACCTGACAGAATATGTTTAAGGCATGTCTAGGAATCTGGTCATGGGAATTGCAATGTAAACCATATGGATTTCCAACAGGTAATTAACAATTTTAAATTGCACCTTTAGAGAAAATAGTAATATCAGAAATGTAACCTATATGCTATTTTTATAGATGTTGTAGTTAAAGCCACATGAGAAGAGGGACCGTATTAAGAAAAGGTGAGAGCCAGCTGCTTTCTCATATGCAGATCCTCATCCACTGACACATGACCTTTTGTGCCTCCTGTGGGAGTGTACATCTCAGCCTCATTGGCTTTGTGCTTTGCCTAATAACAGGTGAACCTAATGGCAGGTGAACACATGTGAAGAATGTCATGTCTAAGCCGAAGCATGAGTGTGGTTCCTTCAGCCTCGATCCCAGAACTGCAGCCAACCTGCAGTCTGTACAGGACATAAGAAAGAAAGAAAGATTTATTATTGTAAATGACTGGGATTTGGGGGGCTTGGTGGGAGATTATTACTTCACCCAAACTGACTAATTCAACTTAGCAGCACAGAAGCAACTGGCAAGGAGTTAAGGATTGAGTGTTTGTGAAAAACTTAACATTGATTTTGGTCTAATTTCTTGAGAATTCTGGTGGTAAAACAAAGGAGAGAAATGCGTTGGCAACATCAAATACCCATATCCAATTCTGTCTCCTCCAACCAAAATCCTTGAAGTTAGCCATGACCATAGACACTGCTTCGGCAAGTAAAATGTCTGCAAAAGTGACATATACCAGTACTGAAGCAGGAGCATTTAAGGAGCTGGTGTGCAGTTCTCCATTCTTTTGTGTCCTGCTGCTAGCCACAGAAGCTGCACATGCTACAATTACTGTATGCTGTACAGTTACAGTACGGTGGAATATTCTTTATTTGGGACACTGAGTTGTCAACGTGGAAGATAATTTGTTCTAGAGAGTCACCCTGCTTTGTAGTGCACTTATTATGAGCAATAAATAAGCCTTTGTTATTTGCTGAGATGTCAATGTTGTTTCTTCTTGCAGTATACCCAGAACAGATGACATAGTATGCTTAGGCAGCAACAAAGAAGGTATTTTTAGACTAGATGAAACCAAAATTATTTGAGGATAGAGATGAAAACACTTAAAGGAAGGGAAGGGATAGCAGATGGGGTAAACTGATGAAGTGAGCCAGCAGAAGAAAGGAGAGAGGATCATGAAAGAGATTAGTAGGAAAGGACAAGGTCATCTCTTGCTGAGGGTTGTGAGTGGATTCTCATAGCATAAACCAGCCTATTTATTTATTTATTTATTAAATATTTTATTTATTTACTTGACAGCTAGAGATCATAAGTGGGCGGAGAGGCAGGCAGAGAGAGAGAGAGAGAGGAGGAAGCAGGCTCCCTGCTGTGCAGAGATCCTGATGCGGGGCTCTATCCCAGGATCCTGGGATCATGACCTGAGCTGAAGGCAGAGGCTTTAACCCACTGAGCCACCCAGGTACCCCGAGTCCATTTATTTTGATGGAGGTTCTGTTTCTTCTTCATGAGCTGGGGCCAGTTAATGGAAGTTTTATTACTAAGAACTTTTTTACTTGGAATTACATGATTCTCATTTAAGGTAAGGGAGAATTTATTGCTCAGGGAACACATCACAGAAAAGGGGGCATCAGCCTCAAGAATTGCCCTGTGAAGCTGTCAGGATTCTATTTCAGGTCAGTTTCTCTCACAGGTAGGCCTCATTTTTTCCAAATATAGACAAGTTTTCTCCATATGGCAAAGAACATGGACACTTTCATCCCTGAACTCTCTTCTCAGAGGCTCTGTTACCACAGAGGAAAGATATGATTTCTGCTTCTTCAAACCAGAAATTTCTTGGAGCAGGTCTCTGCCTGGGTCACGTGTCTATGCCAAGCCAGTCTCAGTGGCCGGACAGCTGGGCAATATTATTGATTCACCTTGGTTCACGTGCCCCCTCCTGTGGTGGAGAGCACAGAATCTGTTGCCAGAAAAGATAGAGTAGGTTCTGGACAGAGAAATAAAGTGATTGCTGCAGGAGTAGCGAAGAAATCAGTGTAGTAGAGTCCTTCTCTACTTTGGGGAATGCAGCTTGATTGTCCAATGATATAATGTCTTCAATTGCACAAGTCCGAAATTCTAAATTTTGAAATATTTATTGCAAATATATAATCAGAAACATAAACTTTAGGAAGAGAAACTGCAAAAACTTACTTGTTCAACAATGACAGGAAATGATAGCAATGATAGGAAAGAGTGGTCAGGGAGGGTCTTAACAGCAGAGCTGTCCTCATTTAATAACTTGAGTAAGGTGTTACCTAATGTCAGAAACATTGGCAAGGACTTGGTCCAAAATTAGACCTCCAACAGAATCCTTCTGAACCTTTGTGGAATCATCCTATTGAGGAAGACACTGTATCCCCCTTAAAATAGCACAAATACCCTGGAGAAGAAAGTTGGGACATAACATTTGTTGAATATCTGCTACGTGAAACATTGATGTATTGCTATTGCTGCTGAGAGATGAGAAGCAAGTATGTTCATTTCATGTGATGGGTCTGAAGACAGTGAAGTTCCCTAACTTGCCCAAGTTTAAACAAATGGAGACTAGCTGAACCAAAACTAGAAGCCAGGTCTATATGAATATAATGTTCTGACCAGCCTTAGCATTTATCATGAACTAGTCTATCAGATATTTTAAAAAGATTTTACTTATTTATCTGACAGAGAGAGATCATAAGTAGGCAGAGAGGCAGGCAGAGTGAGAGGGGAGAAGCAGGCTCGCGGCTGAGCAGAGAGCCCGATGTGGGGCTGAATCCCAGGACCCTGGGATCATGACCTGAGCTGAAGGCAGAGGCTTTAATCCACTGAGCCACCCAGGCACCCCATATCCATACTTTTTTAAAGCTAGGGTACCTGGCTGGCTCAGTTGGTTAAACATCAGACTCTTGATTTCAGCTCAGGTCATGATCTCAGCGTTATGTAGTCCACCCTGCATCAGCCCCACACTCAGCAGGGAGTCTGCTTGAGATTCTCTCCGTCTCTCTCTCTCTCCCTTCCCCTGCTCTCTGCCTGTCTGTCTGTCTGTCTGTCTCTCTCTCACACACACACACACACTCTCAAATAAATAAATAAATCTTAAAAACAAAACAAAACAAAACAAAACAAAAAAACTTTCCCAAGGTCATTTGGCTTCCTCTGGACTTTGGAGCAGCTGAGACAAAATGTAATTGTGGAATCCGAAATGGTAAATGTTGCCAGGGAAAGGCACTACTCGGGGGGTGAGTGTGTATAGATGTAATTGGACTTTACTATGCTCATGCTTGTGCAGTTCTGAACTAAGTGGTATCCAGGTGGGCTACTGATGCTGGCTGGGCTATTGAGAAGGAACAGTGGGAGTCGGAGAGACCCTGGGGCTACCTAGAGAAAAGTAAACCTCTGAGAGGTCCATTAAGATGAGAGGACTTTGCTAGCTAGTGTCATGGAGGGGACATTTAGTGAAAGGACTACTGGGGGAGATGTCATCATGGAGAAGGGAAACTCAGAGATGGGAGCCTGAGCTTAGTTGTGCTTTGTAGCATGCTGCATCTCAGGAAAAAGGAAAAACACGTTCAAAAATTTGGGGAGTAGATTCTGAGAAGGACCAGCTAAATAGAGGAATTTAGGAACCTGTAAATACTTTTAATCTTAAGCAGAAAAATATATCTGGTGACTCAGAGAGGAAGGACAATTGCTTCCCTTGATTCAAAAGGGAGCTGAAGGAAGCAGCTTGACTTTGAACACAAAGGCTTTAGAAAGTATAGTGTCCTTGAGTGGGAGCTTTCTGCCTGGAAGAAAATGATATGGAATAGAGAGCCTGGTTCATGTTTAAATGAATGCCAAGATGAATTAGAAACATAAGACTACCTACCTGATATCTATAATCTCAATATAGTTAACACAGAGATTCTAACTCAATGCAGTAAACACAGTTTATGCACCTGAGCTGATTATACTGTGGAACACTGCTGGAGGGCAAAGAAGTTGTGAATCTCATGGTGTTGTCTTCAGAGGAGTAATTTACACACCATGACTTCAGTATTTCCCTTATTCCAAATGCTAATAGAACCATGCTGAAGGAGACTTCAGTTGACTTTGTTACCTAACAAATACAGGAAGGGTAGAGAGGAAAGGGAGAGAGATTTATCTAGATTTATTTCCATGGGAGGGAATGCAGACTTACCTGAAGCCTTACGGAGAGGGACTCCAGTCAGTCCAAGGCAACAGGAAGTTTTTGTGTTGCATGGACAGAAAGGGAGATGCAAAGAGGGAAGGAAGGTGAAAGAACATAATTTTCTTTGGAGATGGACTGGGTAAGAGGTTCCATGGAGCTAGCATAATCAGGCAGCCATTAGTACTTTCTTGGCCATGACTCTAAAGTAAGTCTTCAATTATTATGGTTTATGTAAGGCCAATTAGGGTAAAGACAAGACTATTAAAATGAAGGGAGAGAAGGGCAGAAGTAAGGAAGGAATGAAAAGGAAAGACCAGGAACAGCACTACCAAGGGCCTGACTAGCTTCTCAGAGCAGACAAAGAAACTTATGCAAAATTTATGATGGACATAGATGTAGGACAGTGCATGCTTTGGAACTCCAATCTATCTAAATAATGATAAATGTCACAGCTGTCCTCCTTTATAGAGTGATTTGCCCAATGGAAGAGAAAGATTTCAAACTGTCTTTTCCAAAGAGGGGATAAAAATCACTTAAAATTGGTCATTCAGACTTTCTTCTAAGTCTCTTGAGTGGCAGAAAGTTATATCCCTTTAAAAAGAATGATCATATAAGAGTAAACTAATGTTCCATCTAGTCCTGGGTTTGGTTATGACCAAGGAGATTATTCTCTCATGATGTCAACCGCAACAAGTTTAGAAGAAAACTCTCTAACATTTTTTCAGTAACCCATCATCGAATTGTTCTTTGTTAATTTAATGAAATGGCTTGGAACCCAGTAGCCATAGCTTACTCTATTCCATAAGGGACTGAAATCCACAGCTTACTTGTATAAAGAAATCTGTTGCTTCAAACTTTAAACTCTTGAGAAACAAGGTTCACACTTGGGATCTGGTAAGCTAGACATTTACCATTATTTCCAGATTTCAGTATTGTATTTTTACCATTTGAGCTTCCTCCTCTAGATGAACTGCCATTGGTGCTATTAAATTAATTAAACAAGGAGCCCATCAGATTGAGATGGCTCTAATGTCTTGAAAGCCTAGGAAGCAAACCAAAACAAGCCTGAAATTTCTTAAGGTGTAAAAAAGCAAAACCAAGGACGGCCAATTACAAACAGCCAAGTATGCATTCTCAAATAAGACAACCACTTCCGCTGTAGCCAATCAAATGATTTCCTTGTTTTACTTTCTATCTTCTCTCTTAAAGTCTTTCTTCTAGCTCCTGTAAGTAGAGTGTTCTTAACCACTTTCTGTTCAATGCTGGCCAATTCAAATCCAAGTTTGCTTTAAAAAAATAAAAATAAAAAACCTCTTAAAATTTTTAATATGTCTCCATTTATAACAGTGCTAAGGGAAAACATAGAGCATGTCTAACAGAGACCTCGGAAAGTATTTACCTCTGTTCCTCTGTGACTATATGAATTACTCCCAAGCATCTGACCAGAGGATTCAGTTCTTCAGATAGCATATGCCTCATTCCAAGCAGTGAAAACAGACATAATGGTTATATGAAAAAGCGAAGAACAAAATAGTATGTGTTGTCATACTAGCATTTATACAAAACTGTATATGTGCATGTATGTATTTATAAATACACCACATATCTCTGGAAACACACTCAAGAAACTGATAAGGGCTGTTGCCATTAGGGAGGACCACTGTTGGCCAGGGGATGGGACAGGGGTAAAAGGAGATCTGCTTTTCACCATAAGCACTTTGGTAACCTTTCAAGGTTGTGCCATGCAGATGTATCCTCATTAAAATGACAATTAGCCAATTAAGCAATGAGAATATAACAAAATGGTGGTATTGACCTTTCTGGGACCTTGGTGTTTCTACAGTAAGCTAACATAGAATTTGATTACTGAAGCTTTTGAAGTATTAATGCTTCTTCCCTGCCCTTTGGTGAAGTGGGTGACCTGTCATGTGTTTAGTTGCTGCTATTTGTGGGTCTTTCATATCTGAGGGCCCTTGGGGGAATGGGTGCAGATTGAAATCTTTGTGGTCATACCCAAAGTCTGTAGATAAAGAATTCTCTGTCAAACTAGAAAAGTGCCCATACCACAAAATCCCTATTTAGCATCTAGACATAAGTATGGGGTAGGGTTGATGCATGATGCACAGTGGCAGAGAATTTAATTTTTCCTCAATCAGCAGGATTTGGGATAATACCAGGGAAAGGAGGAAAAGGAAGCCTAAAGATCTGAGACAAGAGTACAGATCTGAGGGGAAAAGAAAAAGATAAAATTAAAAAACAAAAAACAAAAACAACAAAACAACTCTTGTAGTTACAGGACTATATTTTTCAGATCTGTTTTGGTCACAAGTAGCAAAACTATTTGAATTAGCCTGGGCAAAAAGAGAGTTTATTAGAAAGACACCGAGGGCATCCCTTCCCACCATCTGACAAAGATAGGGTGCAGCAAGAGGGTCCTGAAGCACAACTACAAATTTTGATAAGGCTGTCCCCCAAACTTTATTTCTTTTCTCAACTTTTCACTGCCTGTTGGCCCTATTCCCTCTGACCTGCCTCGTGCACATGGTAGGGCACATGGCTGGAGAGAGGGAGCACATTTTACATTTGCCTACCAGAGAAAGCACTTATGCTTCTTCCCTGAATTTTGGTTTGAAATATCCTAGGGAAGAACTCTGATTAGCCTGTCTTTAGTCACACGTCCCTCCTTGAACTGATGAGCTATGGTTAGGGATTTAAGTTTACTCTCATTAGTAACTTTTACTGGAAACTTGATTTGCTGTGGGGGTAAGACCTCAAAATAAATGCTCTTCTGGAAGAAGGGATCTAAATAACAGGTAAATGTATAAAGGGGGAGCAGGTAGCAAGCAGCTAGGGTGGTATACTTTGAGGAGGTCCTCTAATGTTCATTGGACTACCTCCAGTAGTTAAGAAATCTTCAAATAAAAAAATTTTTTTTCTGAGAAAGCTAACTCATTGTTAAAGTCACTTCAGGTTTGGGTGACTGATATGCATTTTCTTTCCTGCGATAAGAACCTTTGGTTTGGGGAGTGAGGAAGAAATAGGATGGAGGAGGCAGGCTTAGAGCTCCTGAGGGGAGTAGGAATTCTATTCCACTGCAGTCCTTTTTCAGAATCTTCCTTTCCTTCCTTCACACCAGTTTCTACTTTCAGGCTGTTAGTGTTGCCGTACCACCAGTTGGGCCCTAGATGTTTTACATGCCTCCCACTGACATTATACTGTAGAGAATTCCAGAGTGTCCTATAACGTCAATGTGAAAGGTGGCCCCTAGAGTTGTGTAATGCGGCAGTGTATATGGATATGCATATTTGTTTCTTTTCAAAAGTTTAGTTCTTTCTTACCATGTATAATATATAAATATATGGAGATCAATAATAATAATAATTACATTAAATGATGTATAATCCATTTCCCATACTCTAGTTGACAAACGAAGCCCTGTGGACAAAATCTGGCCTGCTACCTGTTTTTGTAAATAAACTTTTACTGGAACATAGCCCCATTCCTTTTTTTACATATTGCCTATGGCTGCTTTCACATAGCAGAATTGAGTAGTTTATATAATAGAGTCCGTATAACCCACAGTGTCTAAAATAGTTACTGTTTGGCTCTGCATAGGAAAAGTTTGCCTGTCACTAGACCAGAATATACACTAGAAATTGTAATGTTCTGTTCATCTGATAAACACAACCCTCCACATTTTTAGTCACTTTACTACAAATAAAATTCTCTGCAAGTTAGTGAAGGATAATCAGAGTTCAATTGGGATCATGAAGAATTAGAGCTAGAAAAGAGGATTGAAGTTCATGGAGCCCAATTCCTGTGTTTATGGGAAACTAAGTCCCAAAGAAAGTAAACAAGTTGCTCAAAGTCACATTATCAACTTAATTTGAAGGCTTGAGCTCTGTTCTCCCATTATATACCATTGGAAACAACTTCAAGTTCCCTTCTGCCTAAACTCCTTCCTTTTTAAAACTACTCTCCTGGGGCACCTGGGTGGTTCAGTGGGTTAAAGCCTCTGCCTTCAACTCGGGTCATGATCCCGGAGTGCTGGGATGGAGCCCTGCATAGGGGCTTTCTGCACAGCAGGGAGCCTGCTTCCTCCTCTCTCTCTGTCTGCCTCTCTACCTATTTGTGATCTCGGTCTGTCAAATAAATAAATAAAATCTTAAAAAAAAAAAGTTTAAAAAAACAAACAACAACAACAAAAAACTACTCTCCCTACATTTTCAAGTTTTTAGCTTGCCTGAGTCCTTCAATCAGTAGTATTGGTGTGTTCACCTTGATTTTAAGCACATCACTATTTTTTCTGTACTGCATAATCCACAATATGTTAGTATTAATTATTCTCAACTTATATATTCTTTCTGTCCTTTTCCTTTTTCCTTCTAAGATTTATTTATTTGACAGAGAGAGACACAGCTAGAGAGGCAACACAAGCAGGGAGAGTGGGAGAGGGAGAAGCAGGCTTCCTGCCTAGCAGGGAGCCCGAGGTGGGGCTCAATCCCAGGACCCTGGGATCATGACCTGAGCTGAAGGCATATACTTAACGATTGAGCTACCCAGACGCCCTCTGTCTTTTTTCTTAATAACTCATGCACTTTCCCTATGTGATAAGTTCTTTATAAAAAGCACTTTCAGATAGGGTGCTAGATATTCCCTGTACTTTTTCATATTGAGCCATCTGCTACCAGATGTTCTCACATTCCTCTTTTATCCTGGAAAGTCACCTTGGATGATGTTGACACCAGGAAGCATGGGGTTTTAAGATACAGAATTTAGAAGATAGTGATTAAGAAGCATCACCTAGTATGTCTCTTCTATACCATCAGCCTTAATGAAGGCACTCACTGTCTCCTCCCTAGTCTTGCCCAAAAATATAGGCTTAGTTTGTCTCAGGTACTCTTTCATATATAACATCAGAAACTCCTTATAATTTGGAGGTAGAAAGACTGTATTGTTGTGGTAGTACAGTGTATATCCCAGGAAAAGATTCTCTAGTATGAGTGGGATATCCATTTAGCTACAAACGGAAGGTTTATAGAGGGCTATGTTAAGTTATAGCATAAAATAATAAAGAATAACAATAAATTAGGAGTCAGGAGACTAGTTTTAAATCCTGGTCTTAAAATTAATTTCCTCTGTGACTTAAGGTGACCTGATTAGCTTCTGTGGATCTCTGTTTCTCCATCTGTAAAATAAGAAGATCAAGCAAAATAAATCAAATATACCTTCTAGCTAGTGACCATGTTTTCTGAACCCCATATTAGGACATATGCTCAGACAGGTACAATTACCCTTGTGGGGGAGATTTGAAATATGGATTATCCTAGAAGATCTGGAACATATAGCTGCTGTACTTCCAGTTATAAAATTCTTTGAGATTTAAGACCTTCTTACTTTCACATATTTAAGAGCTTCCTAAAACTTATGGTTTGTTAATGATCATAGCCACAAATTCTGTTAATTTTTATGCCTCATCATTTTTCAGTCTTTACATTGCCACTGTATTCCTCACACTCCAAAACAATTCCTTTATGTTCTATTCACTTATTCAAAAATATTTGAAGAGTTCTCTTACATGCTGTTAATAGGGTTCTGGATACAGTTGTCCAAGTTGTGGCCTATACCAGGGGTCCTGACTATAAGGGCAGGGGAACTAAAATATAGTCCACAGTCTCCTTGTGAAGCACAGGCCACATCCACTGGGAGGAAGTTGTATTAAGGCACCATATGAGCTACTGGTTTCCCTATGTTAGGCACTGGATATATAGGGTTATAAGATAAATACAACAATTCCTGCCTTCTTAAAAATGATAGTTGAGTGGGAAAGATATATATTTAAAAATAATTATAGAAAATATGCATATTATCAAAGAAGGATGAGCAGGTTACTAAAGGAACTTAGATGAAAGAAGGAGCAATTCATACATCCAGGGCAGTGGGGAGTATAAAGAGGGAAGAAATCTCAAGGGAAGTTTCTGTTGGTATCTTCTCAGCATATCGCTTCATCCTCAGGAGAAGGAGAGCTGCTATAGATTTGTCATGTTCAGGGATATTTGTTGGATTAGGTTTCCTATAGGATGAAGTCTTAGTGTGTCAAGTATAAAACATGAACCTCTTTTAGGATTAAAACCCTATATTGTCCTGTGTGACTGTGAGGATAATTAAGGGCTCATGACCTTACTGCTTTAGAAAAGAGAACTCCCACCCTTCCCTTTCTCTCAGACTCTTAGAAAGGCAGCTAGAAACGAGAGTGAAATCCTACCAAAAAAGTCAGTTATGCTGTCCAAGTGAAATAACTGAGTTCAAAACAGCCTTGTTCAGGGTAGCCAATCCAGGGGTTTCCCTTAGGGTTTAGGCCAAAGCCAAGTTATAAACTGTCCTTTTGCTTGACCTTAACTTACATGGTAGTTTCCTTAAGAACCTCTCAAAGATTGGCTAAGTAAGGATGGAACTGTAGTATTCTGGAACTATCATCAATCTCTATTACAAATAGTTAGATTTAAGCTTGGTTTTATCTATTTTTTTAAAGATTTGTTTATTTATTAATTTTTTAAAGATTTTATTTATTTATTTGATAGAGAGAGAGCAAGCACAAGCAGAGGGAGAGGAAGAAGCAGGCTCCCCACTGAACAGGGAGCCCAATGTCGGGCTCGATCCCAGGACCTTGGGATCATGGGTTGAGCTGAAGGCAGACGCTTAACTGACTGAGCCATGTAGGCACCCCTGGATTTATTTATTTATTTTAGAGAGAGAGGGAGAGAGAGAGAGACCATGCTCGTGCATGTACATCAGTGAGTGGGGGGAGGAGGGGTAGAAGGAGAGAATCTTCAAGCAGACTTCCCACTGAGCATGGAGCTCCATGCGGGGCTGGTTCCCAAAACCTGAGATCATGGCCTGAACAAGAACCAAGGGTTAGATGTTTAATCAATTGTGCCTCTTAAACTGGGTTTTAAAGGATGAGTAGGAGTTTGTATATCAAACAAGTTGTGGAAAGGTGTTACATGTGAGGGGAATATGTGCAGTGACTTGAGTTAGTAAATACTATTATGTATTTGGGAAACTGGAGCAAATGATAGACTGGAAAGCTAGGTTGGGAATATAAAGGGCCATCAAGCTCAACTAAAATGTATAGATTTTATCCTCTGGGCAATGCACAGAGCTAATGGAAGTTAGCAAGTGACAGAATGACATAATTAGATCTCCTTTGTAGTGTGAAGGGCAGACTGGAATAGAGAACAGACTGTAGCCTAGTAATTAGTTCAAAGTAACAATGATCTTGAACAGGGTAGCAGAATGGGAATGGGACACAGGAACTAATTCAAGAAAACCCTTTAAAGGGGCCATGAGAAAGAGGGGGTGCCATGAATGTTAGGATGCTGTGAGCTGATTTCAAGAATATGGGGAGGGTCCATGGAGTACATTCAGTTGGCGAAGGTGGGGGTTGGAAGTACAGATGATGGATAATGTAAGGACTCAGAAATTTTTCTATGGGAATTTGATTTGACTTTCTGAGGTAGAGCTGAGTGAAAATTGCTGAACGATTGTTACTTAATTTGAAAACAAAGAATGATTCTGCTCTGGCTCAGTTCACTCTCCCCATCTTCTCCTCTAATGAAACTGCATAACGATGCATTTGTAGTACAGAATTATTGCCAGGTGGACAGGGTCAGGGACTAGCAGTGTAGAGGACGTATTATCATCAGATCAACAAAGCTCTGTTACTAGACACTATTTGTTAGGATGTGCAAATAGTTTACTCATATAGAAAGTTGGTGACAGAACTTGACTCAAAGCAGGGAAAGAAGTGTAAGACTAACAAATTAAAAAAAATATATATGATAATAGCTGCCATTTATTGTTCTAGGCATTATATACACATTAATTTTAATCCTCACAATAACACAATGAGTAAATGTAATTTTCCTTGTTTTGTAGAGAAGGAAACTGAGACTCAGTTATTAAGTAACTTGCCCAAGGAATATTACTAGTAAGTGGCAGAGTAATTACAAAACTAGGTCCCCCTGGTTGCTTGCCTTCTTAGGCAGGAGAGGCCTCCTCTTTAGCCTACTTGAGTGAAGACAATTAGCAGCGTCATTTGCATTTAAATAATACATTTGCTAAGCACAACTGATTCTTACCTATTTGTTAATGAATTGCTGCATTCTTTAAACCCTTTGGGCCTCCTAGGGTCTTTTTTCTCTTCTTCTTTCCCTATTTAGTTTTACCTTTCACTGCCTCTGGAACACATTGAGATGGTTTCCTTTCTGGTGGAATCAACTTGCTCATAGTAGGTATTTGTCAGCTTTTCCTGCTCGCTTTTTCAGCCATTGACGTTTGATCAACAACATCCTACTTTCTAGGGCCAATACTTCATCTCTCTGGCAAATAATAGGGGCTCAGTAAATATTTGCTGAATGAAGGTATGGGTTTTCAGCTTCTGAGCATATATAATTTTGTCCCCAAAATGTGTGCAGGTGGTCTAATCCTCTTCTCTGCTTTCTTCTATTGCCTCTTTATCCACCAAAATCCCAAATTCAGTATGAATGAAACCAAATCTATCAGCGTCTCTCCTAAAAACTCCCGCTCCTGTCCTCCCTTTCATAGTTACTGGCATCATCACCATTCTAGCCAATTTCATTTAACTTTTGATTCTTCCTCCCCTTTCTCTTGAAGAGATGCTATCATAGATACATTGCTTAGATCAAATCCCTCTATCCACTACCATCATACTTAATAGATAGGCTCCTATTATCACTTGCTGAGTTACTGTAGCGACCTTCTGATTGGCCTCTCTTCATCTAATATTTCTCCTTTCCCATAGACTTGGCACAAATTTGGTTCTGTCCTCTTCGGCTCAAAAATCGTATATGTTCAGCCTTTATACATGGCGTTTGGTGTCCTCCACGATGTGGCACCTGCCTTCCTAGTGTCACCTCCACTGCCTCCCTTCACAGTCTCTCCAACAGCCACGTTGGGTCATTCCCTCTCCCCCCTTAAAGTCCCAGCCACTTTCCTACGTCTGAACCTTGCTTGTGCATTGCTGTCTCCCTGGTGCACTAAGTCACATGCAGGCACATATGACTCTACTTCCCCTGCTTGAGTCCAAAGGGAAGACTGCCAACTCATCAGAGTATAACAGCTCACGTACTGTCTCAGCAAGCCTAGACTCAGACTCAGAATCCTCCCTCAACCACGGGTTCCCGCAGTCTCACAGTGAACGAAAGTTGCCATGAAGACAAACCCAGTTTTCCTTGTGGTTCTTGCATTGCTTTGATCTCTGTGCCAACTTTCAAAGGCTAAGCAGCCTTTCAAGACCCAGATACAATGGCGTCCTTGTATGACAGGGTCCCTACCTTCCTGCTTACATGGATCTCTTTCTTCAGGAACAGCTTATTATCCTAAATCTTTAGGGTTTTGTTTGTTTGTTTGTTTGCTTTGCAGGGTCATCATTTAACTGTAAATTGATCCTCCATAGAGTCTAAGTGCTGTGAGGGCAAAGATCATATGGATTCTCTTTCCAGTTTTCCACAGCTCTGACCTCAGTGTAGGGGTTAATATTTGTCAAATGAATCAGCTTCTCACACATTCTGCCTTTATTACAATCACATACAAGCTTGCTGTATTTTCTGTAGCGTATTTTAAACTCCCCAAGGGCAGGGGGCAAGCCTTGCTCACCTCTGAACCACCCACAGCCCTGGGAACTCAGCAAATTGTTATTGGTGGTTCTGTGAATGGCTTTCTTGATTCTTTGTCAACAGTTGTATTGTATCCACTTAATATCCTTCAACCATTTGTAAAATATTCCGTTAAGGGCTTATTATTTCCGATTGACCTTCTCTCCAAATTAGGGCAAACTATCAAGGATTTACTGAACTTCATAACCTTGAAAGTAGCAACTCAGCAGATAGGGAAGCAGTGGCATGGTAGAATTTGGAGAGACAGCCAAAGGGTGACTCTGTCCTAGAGGGAAGGGACAGAAAAAGAACAGAGTGATAGAAGGAAGGAAAGACAATGGAGAAGGATACATGCCTGCAGGAGGGACAGCTAAGGAGTGGGAGAGTAGAGAGGCAGAAATGATGGAAGAAGGGGGGAATGCAGGCAAGAAGAGGCAGCACTGGAATTTTATAACATATGCCCCTATTAAAAACAAATTAGGCTGACGACAATAAGAGCATGTCTGAGGTTTTAAAAAAAAAACTGATTTTTTTTTTCTTTCAAATATAAGAAGGATGAGAAGGGAGGTAAAAGCCATTTTATTATTTTAAACGACAATAGAATATGAGCTGGAGAAAGGAAAGATTCTTAAAGGCAAATGAGAATAAAAAGGTCATAAAAAGGGAGGAGAAAGAAAGTGTCAATAGCGGGAGGGTGCATAGGGAGTGAATGAATATAGTGAGAAATGGTAGGAGGGAGAAAGGGAAGGTAACTGCAGGCAAAAAGAGATAAATTAACATGTTTGTTTGAATACAAGGGCTTCTTTGTGAAGATGAGAGCTCAGATCTGCCTTTGATCAGCCACATGGCAGCCCGGGATCAGATCAGAAAGCAAATGAGATGATAAAGTGGATGAAACCACAGTATAAGTTTAATATCCAGGAGGGAGCAAAGGAGGGAAAGAACAAGGGAAGGAGGGAGGTTGCCCCACTGAAGCAGAGCCCAGGTTTCCATGCCAAAGAGGGCGGGCCTGGCGGTGTCTTGATGGCCTCTGCTGAGGTCTCCTGCAGAAGCAAAGCAGCCTTCCGGGGACTTCTGGGCTCCAGTTCCCTTTGGGCCGACCTGGCTTTGCTGACACAGCCCAGGAGCTGATGGTGGAGAAATTTGCTTAGCTCCAGGGACTTTCCAAATTGGCTTTTCTTTACCCTGAGATAGGCCAGAACAAAAGATGAAATCATTATTTTAAAGGGATTTTTTTTTTTTCTTTTCATACAGTACCCCGACCCCCTTTAGAGCATTTTTACTGCTGAATTGCCAGAAAGGCTGCTTACTACGTAAACTTGACCATATTCTACTCATGAGTTTCATTGTGGATTTCTAGATTGTTTGTGATAAAATCTCTATAATGATAAAGTCACTGTTTGGAATACTTCTCAACTACCTTTAAGGCCTTGGAGAGTGGCAAAAAGACCAATAAATTCTAGGATCCATGAATTGTAAAAATCTCTGACATTTTTGGGACACCTAATATGGGTCATAAACTCACATGATCTTATTTAGATCTGAAGGAGCATCTTTATTATTCACATTTTACAGATGGGGAAACTGAGGCCCTGAGATGTTAAATAATCTGTTTCAGGGTGTAGGGCTGGGAAGGGACTAAGACAGGATTAGATCCTACCATCTGGGTCTCTGAGCATGCTTTTAATGACTAGAAGAGGGATATTTCCAAGGTAGGTGGCAGTGTTAAGTCACTTAAATCTGAGAGGACCCCTAGTCCAGATCATCCTTCCTTCCAAACGGAGTCCTTGTCATTTGAGCATCCCCATTCTTTTCACTTGTGTGCCTTGTCTGGAAGCCCAGCTCACCATTCCTCTGGATATTTAAAGTTGCCCAGACAAAGGAAGTCAGGAGAGCTCAGCATGAGAGCCACAGCCTGAGAAGTGGAGGAAAAGAGCCCCAACTGGAATCACAGATGCTGTCCCTATCCTCGATGATTATATAATTTAATGGGAGTATTTAGAGTGCACATGAATAAAAGATGTAAAAGCAAAAAGGAACCAAGATATAAAGACACTCAAATGAATATCAAAGGAAACTTCTCAGTTCTCTACATTTCAAAGAGATTAGGTGTGGAGAGGGAGAATTCTGGGGGCGGGCATCTTTCCACACTCTCCCCACACCCACACCAGGGGAGAAGGTGTGTGTGCACCTGTGCATGTAATCGTTAAGTACGAATGTACATACACACGCACCATGAGGGGAGATGGAAGAAAAGACTCTGAAAACTGTAATCTAACTAAGAGAACAAAGATAAGAAAAGAGGGGAAGGGAAAAGTCCTTCGGTGCCAGTGGTCTCAGTGTGAGAGCCACAAGTTGCTCATCTGAAAGTAAGCTCTGACTTTGGTTTTAAATCGGAAAGTCACGGAGTGGCAAGAAGGTGGGGGCCAGGCATGGAAGAGGAGAAAGCCCTATAGCAGTCCATGCCTGAAGGCTCCAAAGACAACTCTGAGTATCCTGTGGGATGTTAGTGACAGAGTCTGTCACTGGAGGAGAAGCAGGGAACTGGCCATAGATAACCCCACTGGTTATAAGCCATGGAGCTTTACTGTGACAGAAAAGAAGGAGTCTGGCCAGCCTCACCTGGTGTCTTTATGCCAGTCAAGAACCAGAAATCAAAAAGGAGCAAACCCAGTCAGAGCATCCTGTTACACAGGACACATAATTTAGGATTGCAAAAGGTAAATGAAATAAAATGAGTCATGGAACTGTCATTGGTGACAGTTCTCTGAAGGTGAATTTGGAAAGGGATTTTAAAGAGACTAGAGAAAAGGGCTCCTATAAAAAGGGAAATCTAGGGGTGCCTGGGTGGCTCAGTGGGTTAAAGCCTCTGCCTTCAGCTCGGGTCATGATCTTGGGGTCCTGGGATCAAGCCCTGCATCGGGCTCTCTGCTCAGCGGGGAGCCTGCTTCTCCCTCTCCCTCTGCCTGCCTCTCTGCTTACTTGTGATCTCTTTCTCTCTGTCAAATAAACAAATAAAAAAAATCTTTAAAAAAAAAAAAAGAAAGAAAGAAAGAAAGAAAGGGGCTCCAGCCCACCATTCTTGGTTGTGTAGGAGGGCCAAAAACATAGCAGTAAAGTTCCAAACATAGTTATGAAGCAAGAATTGAGTTCTGGTATTTGAAGGAAAATCAGAAATATGAGATATGCAGAGTGAGGGGATGGAGAGAATTTTATGGTCCAAATGGTTATGTAGGCTTACTAAGTGATTAGGCTTGAAAATCCTTTTGTAGAATGGATTTACATATAGGGATTCCTGTTTCTCTCTTTGCCTCTGTGTGTGTGTGTGTGTGTGTGTGTGTGTGTCTGAGAGAGAGACAGAGAGAGAGAGAGAGAAGACTCTGTGCTTTTAAAATCCAGCTTTAATACATCAGGCCTTTAAAATTGCATCACTAAAGATATATATCTTTTAAAATAAAAATGACGAATATAAGATAAATGTATTCTCCTGATTTTAGTGAAGATCTTTCTCTCTGACTTCCAGGATGGCCCCATGGTTAGACGTGTGAGTTCCAAAATTAGAAAGTTTGAGTCCAAACTCAGATTTACCTTCTAATTAGCTAATTATTATCAAGTTACTTAGTTACTGTAAATCTATGTGCCTCATCTGTAACACAGGGGTAATAACTACTTACCTCCCCATGTTACTGTGATGGTTATATAAAACAATTCATTTGAAACAATTTGCTTTGGTCCATAATAAGAGCTCTAAAATTAGTAATGAAAAGGACTTGTATCGTTATTCTAACCTGGTACTAGCTTAACATGAAGGTCTCTTTAATTATTTTCTTTGACTCCGTACTTAGAAGTCTTATGGGAATATCTAAGGGAGCATTCTATAAATTTTGTTGTATAATAATGCATAAATATTTGTGTCCAGACTTAAAATTACTCAAACAAAAAAATTTCCCCAAACAGGTTTTTAAATGAAGGCATATACTTGGACACAGGCACATTTTATAATTCAAAGATCTACCACAGGAAAATGTATAACAGTCTCATATTTGAACCCAGTAGAAATCAAATATTAGTGAAGACCAAACCCTCTACCTCATGTTTCATATTTTTAAAGCTGTCTGCCTGATGTTACCTTATACACTTCAGAGTAACCTTCAGAATAATACTTGTCCTGGAACCTTAAACCCAATGCTCTCTCTCTCTCTTTTTTGTTAACATATAATGTATTATTTGTTTCAGGGGTGCAGGTCTGTGAATCATCAGGCTTACACAATTCACAGTACTCACCATAGCACATACCCTCCCCAATGTCCATAACCCAACCACCCTATAGCTCACCCCACGCCCCAGCAACCCTCAATTTGTTTCACGAGATTAAGAGTCTCTCATGTTTTGTTTCCCAATCCCATTTTGTTTCATATTTTTCCTCCCTACCCTCCACAACCCTCCTCCCTGCCTCTCAAATTCCTTATATCAGAGAGATCATATGATAATTGTCTTTCTCTGAATGACTTATTTTGCTCAGCATAATACCCTCTAGTTCCATCCATGTCATTGCAAATCACAAGATTTTGTTTCTTTTGATAGCTGCAAGTGCTCTTTTTATAATAACCGGACTCAAAGTTAGCTGTTGGCATCTTTTCCACCCTGCATTGCGGATCAACATGCTAGCTGATCGATTGATCCTTTACCTTCTCTTATTTTTGATCCTTCTGTCATTATTTAAATCTGGCCAGAGTTTCTCCCCAGTCCTAAATCTTTGCTCTCAGCAGCAAATTGTGCTTTCAGCACTTGGTCAGTTGTATTGTTTGTGACTGCTTTGGGACTTTTAGGGATAAAGGTTTTAATCCTCGAGCATCACATGTTTGTTCTTTCAGAGAGATTTATTTTTTGCTAAAGTTTGTGGGTTTCCTGCTGATGTCAGGTTGAGCATTCATACATATTCAGCATTTTGTCTCTATTCAAGTTGATAGCAAGAGTTCACCTGGGACTTTCCATTTTGAGGTTTGTACTTTCCATTACCATGGTCATTGTGATCAGAATCCCTGACATCAGCACACTGTCCACTCTGTTTCATGGTCAGTGGTCATTCATTCAGAACCAGGTTTGTGCTCAAAACGTGGTGGGGTGGTATGGGGACCCAGACACATAGGCAGTGGTCTCTGCCTTAAAAGGCTTTATAAAATGTAGGGAATAGTGCAAGATAGTACAAAAATTTGGGTGCTGGGACCCCCCCCCACCCCGGCTCATAAGGTAGAGCATGCGACTCTTGATCTTGGGGTCAGGAGTTCAAGGTGCATGTTGAGCGCCAAGCTTTCTTAAGAAAAAAAGAATTTTGGTGCTGAGTAGGCAAAAGCCAAGTATGTTAAAAAACTTTCCTCGGGTTCTTGGCTTATTAGTAGCATGATTGACACAAGAAAGATAGTAGTGTCAGGTAGGTCAGCTGGATAACTGAGGCAAGATGTAGGGGTTATGCTTTCTCTCCTCTGGCTGAGAAACAGGAAGTTAGTCCTTTAGTTTTGTGCATAATGCATTCTGAGACTATGTTGTTCAACTGCAGCTCATCAAACTTTTTAACAAACTTGCATGTTTTATGGCTGATTTTGCTTCTCAGAGTTACAAAACATTATAAAATTTGTCATTTGACCTTGTCTTCCAGGTATAATCTTCATGGAAATACTTTCAGTGCATTATACATTAAAAAGAAAAAAAAAAAACTTCTTTCATTGGCTTCAATCCCAGTTGATCAGTTTAACTTAATTAATGAGTAACCAGTTGAGACTATGAGCCACTGCTTTCACTGTATCTCATGCTATATGTCTCTATATTACTAATTTTATGAAAGAGTCTTATCACCAAAATGTACATTTTTATATTTTTCCACTCATTTTTATAAATTACATGTTGAATTTTTCAATTCTTTGCCAAGCACCATCTTGTCAGGAATCATAATGTATAAAGTAGATTCAGAGTGGAGGTGCTTTGACGGTGGGTCTTGGGAAGGGGTCTGGGGCTCGGCTACTAGGATGCCTTCTCCACTCTGCACCTCGTCACGCTCTGTGGTATCTCCCAAGCACTTCTTCAGCCTGTGTGGAGTGAAGTGCAATTGTTAGGATATATCCTTGCAGTTGTTTTCAGACTTTGTGGTAGAGATACGAAGTGACATTGCCGAAACAGGGATTGTTGGTGGAAACACTCATTTCCACGTTAATATCTTGAAATGCCTCAACTAATTAAGGAAAATCCAACTTTAATACATAAAAGTGGATTAAAGGTGTCAGCCTAAATAAAGAGGAGTATATCTGGCTAAAATTATTTTTTCCCATCAAAAAGCATCATTAAAATAGAAATATAAGTGTCAGTCTATTTGCATATTACATTTGGCTAAAGTAGGACATGTCAGAGAATAACAGAAATGCCACCATCAGGCACAGCTGGTTGTCTTTCTTCCAGTTTCAGTTGCCCTTTATTTCTGTTTTCACTCCATTCTTGGGTGTGTTCTTAAAACTCACCTTGGAACTTCCATGGTTCTCTTCATCTTGGTTCTTCTGGGACTGAATCATGTCTTTGCTAAGTATAGAGAAGTATAAAAGCTTGCTGCTTGTATCTGTTGCAACAGCATAGGCTCACATGCCTACCAGAATTTCTCTTGCTGTTCATCACGGACAAGAAATGTTATTAGCAAACACTTTATCCTTTCATTTCTCTCACCTACATGGCAGATTCCTCTGTGGCTCTCCTCCTTTTCAGCCCAATTAGGAAAAGAAGCACCAGAAGAGAAACAGTTCAAGAATTATGAAGAATTTTTTCAGTGACGTGATTTTTTTCCCCCTCAATGGATATTTCTTTTTTCAGTTTTTGGTTTTTATTTTGTTACGGACATGAAATTCACATAACATCAGCTTAACCATTTTAAAGTGAACAATTCAGCTGTATTTAGTAAATTCACAATGTTGTACAACTACTAACTGTATCTAATTCTAAAAAACTGTGATCACTCTGAAGGAAATCCTATGTCCACTAAGCTGTTGCTCCCCAAATCCTCCCTGTAGCCTCTAGCAATCACCAATCTGCTTTTTGTTTCTAATTTTCCCTTTCTGAACATTTCATGTAAGTGAAGTAATACAACATGTATCTTCTGTGTCTGAATTTTTTCACTTACATGATGTTTCCAAAGTCCATCCACGCAATAGCATTTATCAGTACTTACTCTTTTTTATGGCTCAGTAGTATTCTGTGAGTACTGTGTGTGAATAAACTGTAATAACCGTCATTTGTGTACCTGTTCATCCACTAATGGACATCTGGAGTGTCTCCACCTTGGGTGAGTGTGATTAGTGCCACTATGAACATGGGTATATGTGTATTTGCTGGAGTATCAGTTTTCAATTTTTTGAGTATATACCTAAGAGTAGAATCGTTAGGTCATATGGCAAGTCTATGTTTAACATTTTGGGGCGCTGCCAAATCCTTTTCCACGGTGGCTGTACCATTTTACATTCCCATCAACCATGTACGAGGCCTCCACTTTCTCCATGTCTTTGCCAACACTTGTTTCTTTCTTTTTGTTAATGATAGCCATCATAGTGAAGTAGAGTGGTATGCATTTTCACATACTGCTCATTTTCTTTGGTCTTTCCCCCAGATATTTGATATTGTTTTTAGACATAATTTTATTTGTTACATGTGCCAAGTAAATGTCATGTTTATGCCTGTGAGTGGTCAGTGTGCAGAGCAGAGCTGGTCATGGAAGGGTCAGACATAGAAGTCCAGCTAAACAGGAGTGGTTCCAATGATCCTACAATTCTAAGCAAGCAAGGAATCAAAGCAACCAAAATAACAGAGGGTGTGACAGGCAGAATTCTGAAATCTTCCAAAATTCTCTTGTACTCTTATATGTGCCTCGTATTATCCCCTCCGCTTGAGTGTGGATCTCTTGTGTTACACTACCTTGCGCATAAATTCACACCTCCTAGAGATAGAGATATTTCTACTAGAGATTCTCTTGCTGGCTTTAGGGAAGTAACTGGCCATGTTGTGAGAGGGTCACATGGCTAGAACAAGAAGGTGGCCTCTGAGAGCTGAGAACAACCCCTGTCAGGGGAACCATGGTCATATATCCTGAGGAACTGAATTTTGCCAACAGCCAGTATGTGCTTGGAAAAGAAACCAGAGTTTCAGAGGAGAGCCCAGCCTGACTGACACTTGGATTTAAACCTTATGAAACCCAAAGCAGAGAACACATTTGAGCTTACCTGAACTTCTTAACTATAGAATGGCAGTTAGTAAATGGGCATTGTTTAAAGCTGGTAAGCTTGGGATGATTTGTTATATAGCAATAGAAAATGAATACAGGGGACTCTTCAGAATATTTAATAATTCTTAAGATAGCATAGGCATTGCCCATTCACAACAGATTCTGGTCATGAACAATGGTGCTGCACTGGGACTAGCTGGCTCTTATCCCTGGGCTGCATGCACGAGCGTTAGTGACAGAGTCACCAGAGTGGAGGGCTCTGGCTGGACTGTCAGTTTGCACTCTGTATGCACTTTGTTTCTTACTAAGTCTGGCCTGGTTGTGGCCCTCTGTGCTTGGGGATGGTTTGTTTCTTTTCTGTAGGGTGAGTCAGCATCTCCAGATGCTTTGTAAATAAATATATTTTATACTTATATATTATATGTACTGTATTGTGTCATGTACATATTATAATACAATGTAATATGTATATTATAAATATATGTTTATATATATTACATATTATATATATATATTACATATAACATAAATATATTTATAAAGTCACTCAGGGCTGGTGACTGAAATATAGGCAGTGCTTATCTTTGGCTGTCAGAGCCCAAGAAGGCACAGGGACAGCTTTATCTCTGCCAAATTTTGCAACATTTCTAAACACAATGGCAAAATGACTAGACTTACAACTTGTGTTTTAAAACCATGTTTTAGTTTTAGGGTCATGTGAATAAAATGTAGCAAAAGTGCCAAAAATGACAGAACATGGGAAAGAACAATAAAGTGTAGATGTGGCCAACTTCACCATTTACTCCTTGAGTTATGCTACCTTACAAATTGGATTCTCAATCTGCCTTTTTCATCCACTTCTTTCACTTTTATTATTATTATTATTATTAATATTCAGATGTTTTCCATATAAAATATTTTTATCTTGCTCATGCTTAATATGGGAAGCCCTGTTTGTACTTTATATGTGCTCTGACAATGTTCATCAATTTTAATAGATTCTCTTTGATGATAAAAAAAAATTTCCTCAGGCAAATAGATTTTGAAAGATAGAAAAACAAGTTATCTATAGGCTTCAGATTTCTCTAAAACAACATTAAATGCCAAAAAAAAAAAAAAAAAAGAAAGAAAGAAAGAAAGAAAAGAAAAGAAAACAGAAGAAGAAAAAAAAGGAACAGAAGTGAAGGAAAGAATTTATCAAGTTCTGAGGTGGGAAAAGTGTGATCTATGGATTTTATAACCATTAAAATTATTGTTTAGGTATGAAAAGAAGCAGACATCCCTAAACATGCAAGAACTCCGGGACTATATCATTTTTAAGAAGTCCTTGATGAAATACAGCCAATTGAAATATAAATTTTTAAAAAGCTCAGAATGGAAATGTTGTGGTAAATGTATTGATGTAAATACTGAGTCCACATTAATACAGAACTAGGAGGAAGCTGGTAATACATTTCAGAACAGAAGGCAAATGATGTATAACTTGATATTATTAAAATAACATAATAAAAATCTGGAGATGGGGCAGGGCAGGTGGGTGGGTGTGCTAATTTCCCCATTTTTCAGAACAAGTAATCAATCAACATTGACTAAATTTGGCAGATTTAGTCCAGAAGACCCATAATGACTCCAACTTCTTAATATTTCTCCCTTTATTTCCATCTTGAATTTGGTTTTATCTTTTCAGGGGGAAAAACCTCCTATCTTAAAAATTAGATATTTATGAAAATTCCAGCAAATCCTTCAGTTTTACTTATGTCTTTTTCTTTACTTGTTTTTTATTACAAATTAAAAAGTGGTGAGTTTTAGTGTGACACCGTTTTAATGGAATTACTTTATCTCTATCTATCCATCTCTCATCCAACTTTATGTCCACTTTTCTATCTGGGATGATGCTTGCTTAATGTTAAAAAATGATTATGATTGGATGAAATGATATGGCTAACTCTTAAGTTTTCTTATCTGTACTTTGACTTCCTTAAAAGATGTATGTGTCACTTTCTGAAAAAAAATATTAATCTAAAATAAGAAGAAGCTCTGAAAGTGGTATTTCAGTTGTGATACAGATATTTTCTCAGGTAAAGAGACAGCTTCAGAACAACCTGGGATGGGTTTTGCTTTTTACTACCAACTGTTATTGTTCAAGGCGCAGGAAAGCAGGTGGAATTTTTTGAATTGGGGGGAAAAAAGATTCATTTTGTCTCTGAAAGACAAACCTATCATGCAAATTTTGTCTTGGCTTTAAAATTTACGTCCTCCAGTTTCCGGGATAACATTGGTAAGATACTTCGGTGCAACAGTGCAATGGGGATATGAAGTTTGGCTTGTGGAGAGCTCTGAGACTTGCGGCTGCTCTTAGCAGCCTTCACTTCAGCCCCACACTGTCTCTCTGCAGGGTGGCTCCGGAAGTGGCTTCATCAGAGTGAGCCATGAGAGAGAAGAAGGGAGAAAAGAGTAAGCGCAGGTAGGCAAGTAAGAAAGCGCACCCCAGATGGGAAATGCAGTCTTTTAGTAACGTGATCTCAGAGTTGACCTCCTACCACTCCATCCATATTCTTCTGCTGGAGTGGAGTCCCTAGGTCTATTCCACATTCAGTGGAAGAAGTTTAAGAACCTGCTTTTGTGGGGAGGACTATCAAAGAAATCATGGGCGTAATGACCGGATTTGCTGAATCCTTTTCCACTGTCTACTCACTTCTCCACTCCTTGAAGTCTGGGCTCTGTCCCTTCTTCTCTGCTGAAACTTCTGGAATGGTTTCTTCTTAATGGTTCAAAAACTCTAATTTAGGATTGTAATCTTTCATCTCTCTGCAGCACTGACTGCTTTCCAAGTATTTGATCTCTTTTGAGAGAGGACAGCTCCTTGAAAAAGTGAGTACTTTCTTATGCAAGTCTGTTTCTTACACAGTTTCTGGCACAAAGAAAATTCCAAATACTCTTCAACCTCAATAAATATTCTGTTTACCTTGAAAATATTCTCTGTTTATTCTGTTCTGCCTTAAGTCAAATTGTGTCACTTCTAAACTCAAAGCATAAATTGGTTTCCATCTCTTCTGTGCTCAAAACATGAAATGGTTTTCATCTCAAATAAAAGTCAAAAAGTCCTAAGTGGCCCACAAGACTCTGTATGATCTGCACCCCAACTTCACACATCTCATATTCTGTCCCCTCACTTACTCTTAACTCCATTCACATTGGACTCCTTGTTATTCCTGTTATTCTCCTGCCTCAGGACCTCTGCACCAATTCCCTCTGTTTGGACACTTTCCCCTTACCTAGCCACTGCCAGAGATCTTCGCTCAAATACCTTCAGTGGGACAGTCCCAGCCATAGTATTTAAAATTGATGTTCCTATCGCATTTTGCCCAACCATCTTTCCTGCTTTATTTTTATGTACAGCACTTATCATCAAGGAATATGCTATATATTTTATTTTTGTTAAGTTTTGCTTCTATTTAATCCCTCACTGGAATATAATCTGCTTTATTGATTTTTATATCCTACAGACCTGCAATAGTGTCTAGCCTATAGTAAGTATTCAATTAATATTTTCTGAATTAATTAATTAATACCACATACATAATCAGAGCTGCTTTTCAGTTGCCGAGGGTACTAGCACCATGTTACCAAGCCCCTTCCCATCTGTTCCCATTGGGACTTTTGTGGGAAAGGGGGTGGCTCCCACTCCCAGAAAAAAGTTAGCTTCCCCATGTATACATGTTTGAAAAGAATAGAAGAGAATCACATACAAATTAAAAAAGAAAATAAGAGCAGAAAATCAGTACAAAAAAACAAAGCTAGGAGCTTCAGAGAAAAGACCCTGAGAATAAGGAGGGTAAGCAGAGCGATTTCTATTTCTGTTCATGCATCACCATCTCTTTGCTTATTGACAGATGCCAAGCCTTCCAGATCACCCCAATTAAACTGGAGGTTCCCTGATCTCCTTTGGAAGTGGCTCCCCATAAATTACATTAAACCCCAATCCTCTAGAGCGCGATCGCGCTTGAGCCTTGATGAAAATATATTGCCTTGCAGTGTCCTGCCTTAGACTAGGGAGAAGTGAACCAACGCTGGCAGGGCTTGATTTCCTCATGAGAGAAGGGGGAAAATGATGGGGAAAAGGCCCTCAATCTCTCCTTATTTGCTGGGTAATTGTGGTAGCAATAAGCAGACTTTCAGACTTTCACCCAGGGAAGACTCCTGGGAATATAGGCTCTGGTTGAGACCAGTGAGAGGTGAAAGGGAAGGAAAATCTAGGGAGAAAATAATACATAAATATGTAGATACAATTTTTAAGTAGAACAGACTTTGGAAAATATCTCCTGGAAGCATTAGAACCTGTTTTTATTTTTTTTCTCCATGTGTCACAAAACATCCATATTTTGATATCAACAGATTTTTTCTTCAAGTGAGACTTTAGGGAAGTAATAAATCATTCAAAGCATGGATTCTGATGTATTTATTAAAAACTATGTAAAAATTTCTAAAATTACTATAAAAGTTGACTAGAAATTAGTTTAAGTGTAAGAAACTTATTTTGTTTTATTAAAAATACCTATTTATTTACTTATTTTTGGTTTATAATGTTTAGTTTGCTTTCTGTGGCCCAAATGACACCATTCCCATCTCCTATATGACCACATTATTGCTTTTGATTTCCTTCCTCTTGACCTCTCAAGTGTGGGTCAAACCAGGAGCAATCAGCTTGCTTTTAATCCTATGCATGTATACAGTGTAATTGTTAAGACAGTGTTGAGTAAGACAAATCGCCACAATCCACAAGCTGTGTGACTTTGAGCAAGTTTCATTCCCTCACAGTTTTAATTTCTCATCTATAAAATATGGGTAATAACATTGCTTACCTCACAGTGATTTTTTTGGGGGGGCGGGCAACGAGGAGTCAATGGTGAGGCTTAAATGCCATTACATGCCTAACATGATATTTTATGGAAATGATACTGTTCTGCACATCTGAGGCAAAAACAAACAAAAATAAAGACACAAAAAGCAGGGTCCTTAGCTCATGGTAAGTATTCAATAAACTGCTCTTTACCTCGATGAATGGTGTCATCACTTACTCAGTTTTAAAACCATCATACTAGTCTTCTTTGACATGTCCTTTTCTTACAGCCTCACCCTTGTAGCTAAACCAAGTTCTGCTGAATTTCTCTTCACATTTTTCTGCGATCTGTCATTTCCTCCCTTTTTGCCCGCACAGCCATCCCTCCAGTTGGAGCTGCTGTCATCTCTCCTGCTCTCACAGCACACATTCCTGGGACTCCAACACCCACTTGGGCTCTCCTTCTGTCCTGTCTCCACATTGACGCAACACAGATCTTTTTAATGCTCAGCCTGAACACACTGTTCTCATGAAAACTTTCCAAGTGCTTCTCATTTCTCTTGGAACAGAAAGCAGATTCCTTCGCATGGCCTACAAGGCCCCATGTGAACTACTGTCTTGCTCTAGCTGCTCTGCTCTTCACTCTGCACCAACCACATGGCTTCTTCTCTCGTACACCTGCAATGCTTCCCCTGCTGCAGGATTTCTTCAGGCTGGTCTGCTGCTTAGCACATCCGGGCTTTTCATTTTCTCTGGGAATTCCTATTTTTGGCCCAAATGCCACTTCTCTTGGAAAGAATCCTCTGACCTGCCAGACTCAGTCAGGGCTCCTTTTTATAGGGTTGGTACTGTTCTTCTATTACACGTAAGCCAGTTTGTAATCATATATTTATTTGTGTGGTTATTGATTGGTGTCTTACTCTTCCACTATTCTGTAAACTCCCTGAAGGTCACATAAGTCTTCATAGTTGCTATTAAAACCACAACTGCTGGAATTGGGTCTGGCCAATAGTAAATGCTTAATACACATTTGTTTAATAAATGAATATATGGATGAGTTAGTATCTTTAATGTCTATTGTATTCTGTTTATGTATCATATTACTTGATTTATGGAGATATATATATATAAATGTAATTATTGTTCCTTTTACTCTGATAGGATGAATATGGAATGCCACTCTTCTGCAATGATAAAACTGAAAAGGCTAAATTCTAAGGCTTCTCTGGGTTTCATTCATTTGTAGCTGTATGGAGACTAGTTGGCAACCCTTCTTTCTCTTCTGTTCATGCATGTGGCTTGAGGTCTCAATCCTATCTTTCATCTCCTGAAGATGGTTTATCTGTTTCCTCTTTCCTCCTCTTAAATTACTGCCTGATCTGAATGACTCAGTGTAAAATGCTGATTAAGAACTCAGGATCTGGAGCTAAAAGCCTTGGGCTTAGCTGGACACTGCTTCTTCCAGTCATACTCTGTGGGGACTCAAACAGGTTATTTTTATTTTAACTCATCAAGCCTCAGTTTCCTTTTCTTAAGTGTGAGTAATAGAATCTACCTTCAGTAATTATTGGGACAGTAACACTAGAGAAGGCATGTAAATAGCACTTGGTCTGTAACATCACAATCATCCCAAAATGATACCCATGGAATAATAATGGGACACTATTATTATTATTATAACTTTTTCTTTTCTTAAGGATTTTATTTATGACACACAGAGAGAGAGAGACAGTGAGAGAGGGGACACAAGCAGGGGGAGTGGGAGAGGGAGAAGCAGACTCCCTGAGCAGGGAGTCTGAGGCGGGCTCGATCCCAGAACTCTGGGATCATGACCTGAGCTAAAGGCAGATGCTTAATGACTGAGCCACCCAGGTGCCATGCCCCTATTATAACTTTTTATTTTATTTTCTTATTCTTAACTTCTCACCTCCTTCTACCCATACTTGTGCCTGGTAGTCGCCTCAGGGCAGCTCAACATGAAATTACATGTAGATTCCCCAAACCTATTAAATCAGTAAACTACTTCATTTTTTCCTCCCATTAAACTTTCAGTATTTCCCATGTCCTTCTTTACTGTTACATAAAGCTTCTGAGTACGTTTGTCTTTCTTTCTCTTTCCTGTCCCAGCATGTTTAGGACACTGATTGTATTGGACACAACTTCTCAAAGTTCTGTTGGAGAAGTTGTTTCCTACCAACTTTTTCTTCGGGAACCCAAAGAAGAATATCCAGATTTGGGGGAAAGCTACTGCGGTCCAGACATCCCCACAAATACTTTCATGCTTGTCGGATGAACGTGTTCTTTTTGGATAAGCAGCGCATTTTTACTAGGACTGTGGAGTCTTTTATCTTTTTCTTCCTACTCATCCTTTTGGCCAGGACTTTAATAGCCTCCTGGAAAGCCCTTCCTGCCTTGATCTGTAATTCTTTTCATGAATTCCTCCTAGAATAATTTAAGACTGCGTAATGTTGGTCCTTCCTCTTTGGTGAAGCTTTTAACGTGGTACACTATTTATCACTATTACAGATTCCCACTCCTGGTTTCATAAATGAATGTCATGCTTCATCTGTTGTCTCCATGCCTCCAGAGAAGTGAGCTTGCCAGCTTCTCCTGACTCCCAAGTGCTACCTTCCTGACCCCCTAACATTAGGCTGTGCTCAGTCTTGGACTTTTATCTTCCCATCCACACCCACCCCTTTATTAAAGAATGTCCTCAACCATTCTTAGGAGAATTCCTGACTTATCTCCCTAAATTGGTCATTTTAAAAACAAAAATTAGACATGTTCTGGCAAGATTAATAATAATAGCAAAGGTAAAATAAAATGAAAATTAGACATGGGAAAGGAAGTTTAAAAAGAGAAAAGCATTTTTAGAATGAGCAAATGGTTCTATATGCAGTATAAGGTTCCTTAGTCCAGTCAGGGTCCTGTAACAAAATACCGTAGACTGGGTGGCTTATCAACAATAGAAGTTCATTTCCTGTGGTTCTGGAAGGTGGGAGTTCAAAATCGTGGTGCCAGCATCTGTGTGTTCTTGTGAAGACCCCTTTCTGGGTTGCAGACTGCCAACTTCTCCTCCTGGCCTCACATGGTGGAGGGGCAGGAGCTCTCTCTGTAGTCATTTTTATAAAGGCACTAATCCCATCATGAGGGCTCTGCTGTCATAACTTAATCACTTCCCAAAGGCCCCACCTCTTAAAACTATCCCTTTGGGCATGAGGTTTTTCAGCATATGAATTTTGGGGTACACATTCAAACCATGGCACTATGCTTATAAATTTGAAAATATAAATGCAATGAACAATTTTCCAGAAACTGTTAATTATCACAGTTGCCTAGGAAAAAGCCTGATCTCTCATTAAAAATCAAGCAAATTAAAAATTTATTATAAAAATATATTTTTAACATTTCAGCTTTCAATGTTCTTATGTATGACAGTTTTTTCAAAGTTTTAGGGACTAGAATGTAGAAAAACATATAAAGTTACTGACTTAATGTAGTAAGTTATCAAATTCAGGTAACAAATCTAATAGTAAAAGCAGAAAAAAGATATATATCAGTACCACATAGTTATCTGTATTTTTAATCTTTAAATAAAAACTCATTTATATAGAGAGGCAAAACCTAAATAATCTATGAATAAATTGAATCCAAATATACCTTAAATATAATCCATAAATACACTGTGACATTTATATATAGAATGTAATGGGAAATTAATATTAAGAGATCAATTAATTGGATCAAGAGACCAAAAGGGGATAATGATTATCTTAAGTATTAAATAGGCTTCTGATTATATTTAGCATCCATTCTATCACAATACTTTGAAAACTTTTTAAGATTTTATTTTTTTAATTTCAGAGAGAGAGAGAGAGAAAGTAGGAGGGGCAGTGGGAGAAGCAGACTCCCTGCTGAGCAGGGAGCCCGATGTGGGGCTCCATCCCAGGACCCTGGGATCATGACCTGAGCTGAAAGCAGACACTTAACCTACTGAGCCACCAGGTGCCCCAGAAAACTTTTTTTTTTTTTAAATATTTTATTTATTTGAGAGAGAGAGAACACGAACAGTAGGGACAGGCGGAGGGAGAGGGAGAAGCAGACTCCTCACTGAGCAGGGACCCTGATACAGAATTCCATCCCAGAACCTGGGGATCATGACCTGAGCCAAAGGCAGATGCTTAACTGAGCCACTCAAATGCCCCCAAAACATTTCTTAACATGTTAATCAAAATCCAAATTTATACTTGAATTCAAGACCGTAAAATAGTCCCATTTTATTTATTTATTTATTAAAGGTTTGTTTGTTTGTTTATTTATTTAAAAGAGAGAGAGAGAGAGTCAGAGCACAAGCAGAGGGAGGGGCAGAGGGAGAAGACAAGCAGACTCCCTGCTGAGCAGGGAGCTGACATCGGGCTCAATCCCAGGACCCTTATATCATGACCTGAACCAAAGGCAGATGCTTAACCATCTGAGCCAGCCAGGTGCCCCAGTCCCATTTTTTTAAAAGATTTTTTATTTTTAAGCAATCTCTACACCCAATGTGGGACTCAAACTCACAACCCTGAGATCAAGAATTATGTGCTCCACTGACTGAGCCAGCAGGGCCCCCCTAAATAGCCCCATTTTAATCAAGAGCAAGAAGAAGTTGCCTGCTCTAAAAGTTCTTTCCAGTGAAATGGGATGAAAAATCAGAAACATATTAAAATGATTGGGATGGGGTTATAATTAGTATTTTTTTGCATAGTATTTTATTGTGGGGAAATATCAGCTTTGAGTTATAATAATTGATAAGACTTTTGCAAAGTAACTGGATTGGATACAAAATAATTTTAGGAGAACTAATAGCTCTTCTATAAACCAAGAGTAACTCCTTTTAAGATATAGGAGAAAAAGAGTTCAATTCACAGTAACAAATAATAAAAATACAATCACTGGGAATGAATATAATCAAATGAGTAGGGCAGTATGAAAGAAATTATGAAACATAATATATTTCTGGATGAGAGCTCTTTTATTTAAAAAATTTTATTGAGTATAACTGACACTTGTTACTTTAGTTTCAGGTGTGTAGCATAGTGATTCACCTTCTTTATACATTACGTTACACTCACAACGAGTATAGCCAGCTGTCACCACACAATATTATTACAATATTATTGTCTATATTCCTTATGCTGTCTGTATCTTTTATTCTGGTGACTTATTCATGAGAAGTTCATTTTAAAGAAATGAATCCTTCTCAAGTTAATACCTTGATTTAAAGCAATAACTATAAGAATATAATTCATCTCATTATTTGTGATAGTTATGATATAAAGTTGCTATGAACACTGACAGAGAATTCCGAACCATTGTTCCTAGGGGAAAATGTATGATTAGGTTCCTGAGAGCCTCTGGTCACAACTTTTTCACCAACCAAACAGAACATGTCTGGTTTTGTTTAAAGACACCTTATTTAATATATATTGTTGATCCATTAATATTGAACTCTTGGCCAATAGCACTGTCATTTGTGCTTTTGAACCAAGCTTATCTAACACGTTTATTTTTCTCTGTAAAATACATCATGGCTTTAATGAAGTAGGCACCATTGGGGACCATTTTAAACAATGAAATTATTTGCAAAAAAGCACAAAAATGTGAAAAACATGACAGTTAATAGGGCACAGAAAGGTACTTGTTTACAGTATGAGAGCTGACACAAGAAGCGGTGTCTTGTTCAACCTTAGCTGGGAACATGTGTGTTGGGCAAGCCAAATTTTTTGTCACTCTACTCATGTCTATAAATAACCCTGAAAGTGCTTGGAGAATTGATTTTGGAGCTACAAATAAATTTTAGTGAATAAGTGAATTTGCATATATGCAATCCATCAGTAATGAGGATTTAATTCTACATATTTGTCCTTTTTGTAGCTAGTCTTGAAAATACATTTCTAAAATTTACTTATAAAATAAACTGGTAGGAATACAGCTGACAAAAATTGGAAAATGAGGTAGAGTATTTGTCCTACTTCACATTAAAATTGATTATACAGCTTAAGAAATTTTAAACCTTTTGAGGTTAAATATTTACAGACAGGACAACAGAATTTCTAATCCTAGAATAAACTCAAATATATTTAAATACTTGATATGCAGCAAACAGTGGATCATAAAATAATGAAGAAGCTATGTGTGATTTAGGAATTATTATTTTCACTTTGTTTATGTGGAAAACTTTATTTTTTCTATCATTTGCATCAAAATAAATTTCAGATGAATTTAAAACATTAAATATAAGAAAGACAAAAAAAACAGAAGAAAATATAGGTGATTATTTAATAGGTATTCTGACAAAAAAATTGTTTCTAAGCATTAAAGCCATGGAAGAAAAAATACACAAAAAAAGATTAGTAGATAAATTAAGTTTTGCTTAAAGGACAGACTATGTAGCCATTTAAAATGTTTTGAAAGACTATTTAGTGATACAAGAACATTCATAGCACTCTTAAGTGAATGAAGTGGATATAAAATCACATATGAATCATGATCCTGAAGACTTTCTTTTTTTCTCTAAGATTTCATTTATTTATTTGAGAGTGAGCTCTAGCCAGTGGGAGGGGCAAAGGCAGAAGGAGAAACAGGCTCCCGGTTGAGGAGGGAGGTGGTTGTGGGACTGGATCCAGGACCCTGAGTTCATGATCTGAGCCAAAGGCAGATGCTCAACCAACTGAGCCACCCAAATGCCCAGCTGAAGACTTTTCTAAAGTTGTTTCTCTACTGTTGTGTTATGACACAACATGTTGCTTCCTCAAATGCATCACAAACTGCAAGTATCTGTTGTATTGCTTCGTTCTGCGGTTAAAAGATAAACTAAGGCATATAAAAATTTTAAGAGTTTATTTGCACAAAAATCTGTTTGAATTGGGCAGCATTCAATTTAGGCGCTAGAAAGAAGCTCTGAGGAGCAGCATAAGATGGAAGCCTTTTATGGGCAGAAGGGAGAGGGAACAAGGAAGTTACACTAGGCAAGAAAGTAGGTTGGTTATTGCAGTTACTTTCTTCTAGGAGATGGCAGGTGTCTGTTAGGCAGATGACCTAACTATTGCTGACCAGGTGATTCATGATGGTATGCTCTGAGTCTATTTCTGGGACAGTCAGAACTTGAACTAAATCAAGCCTTGGTTTGATGATGTAGGACTTAGTCTTTGCAACTGTGTTTGGGGCTGTTGTCTTACTTTTAACACTGCCGGTAGGATATAAACTCCAGGAGGGAATTTACCACACTTGGTTTTTTTTTTTTTTTTTAAAGATTATTTATTTATTTATTTGACAGAGAGATCACAAGTAGATGGAGAGGCAGGCAGAGAGAGAGAGAGAGAGGGAAGCAGGCTCCCTGCTGAGCAGAGAGCCTGATGCGGGACTCGATCCCAGGACCCCGAGATCATGACCTGAGCCGAAGGCAGCGGCTTAACCCACTGAGCCACCCAGGTGCCCCCACACTTGGGTTTTATAGATATTTTCATTTCATATTGAGCAAAGGGGTGCTCATTTCATAGTAAATGGTCAGTAAATAATTGTTTGAATGAATAAATTAATCAAACATTAACTAGAATAATTTTAAAAAGGTAGAAACCATTGAAACAATAACTGGGATGCTTTTTCATATTTATATGAAATTTTCAAATTTTCTCCAAGTTTGAATTACAAGGAGAAAAAGGTCATTAAGCGCACATACATGGATGTCTTTCTTTAGCATGTATCTTTCCCAATGCCAGTTGATTTAAATTTTTTCTTTTAATTTCCCAGTGTATTTTCTGTGCATTTCGCTATGTTTCATATTGTCCTTTTTATTTTAGGCTTCCTCTGTCATTTTGATTAGAGGAAATTTAGACCAACCATATAAACTATTTAGTTACTGAACGCATTCCTTCTTGGTTAAATAGGAGGCACCTGTGAAGGACTGTATTTGTTTTAACTGAACAAAGGTAAACAGCTTTGTAAAAGGAGCATCTTGCCTGATGGTGACTACGTTCTAATCTTTCATACTGTATTTCATCTAGCTCAACACCTAACACACCACTAGTCCTCAAAGTACAGATCATCATCAGGCTGTGACTGCTCATTTTTGCTACTTCCTCTTTTTAAAGGAACCAGTCATGCCAAGAAAAATACTTAGAGATGCTTCCCCCCACCCATTTGAATAAAAGTAAAAAGGTGGAAATTAGCATTAGCTAAATTCCGTTGTAACTGATAAATGGAGTCATGGTTTGGAAAGATTTGTTGGGGGGGGAGCCACCCTTCCATTCGCAATTGGAAACTTTTATAACAAGGCTATTTAGCCAATACATATTTTCCTCTTTAGTACATAAGGGGAAGCTGAATAAAAGGTTTGAATTACAAAGCAGCCTAATCCTGCACATTCTCTGAGTGATGACTGCTATTTGTGTCAAGAAAACAAAGAGGCTGAGGAAATGAGGGAGTGGGAATGGGAGGGAGAATGAGGGCACATGTAAGAGTTATCCTTCGCACACGAAACAGAAAAACTTGCTTGAAATTAGATTTTTTTTTTTATCATCAGAAAGTTTGTGTTTTATATCTTTGGTAAGATCGTTATTCACAGAAAAAAAAAACAAATATTTTAAGGTTTTTATAGGACTTTTTGTCCTTTCTAAACACAAAGAACAAACTCCAGGAGCCACCTTACCTGTAACCCTGTTCTCCCTGCGTCCTCCTCCTGCCTCACTTTGGCCACGTGGTATTGCTAATGTGCAGTAATGGTGTAGCTGGAAAGGCATTTATGTTCCATTTCCCCCCAATATTATTAAAACTGCTCCATCACCTCCTTTAATGGGGGCCTCCGTATTTTCTCTTGCCTGTATCCCCGACATGACAGAATGCCTGCCCTCACCAGTATGCTATAACATAGAGGTAATTGAAACATAACTCACCCTAAATTACAGCCAATGTTCAAGCAGGGTCCCAGTGAGCTTCCTGAGGCTCATTACAAATATAAGCTAAATATTTCTTTAAGATTGTGGAGGGAGATCTGGAGCTTAAAAAGAAAAGGAGGAGGACAGAAGAAGAGAGAGGGAAGGAAGGGGGGGAAGGAGACAATTAAAAGCAGAACTGAATGAGGCAGGTTTCTAAAAAGAAAGACTCCCCCCAACTTATAGTTTCAGATGAGCCCCCTATCTGGCAGAGATCAGTAGAAACCTGTTATCATTATTAGCTGAATGGCGATTTCCTGGAGTACTTGAAATTGTACGTTTCCATTCAGTTCCCTGGAAACATAGGTGCACATAATTGCATTTCCTGGCCCAGTGACTTCTGGGTTAGCTGTATTTACTCCTGGAAGAGGCCATGAAAAATGAAGTAGGGGCTGACTTCCTGAGACCAAAAGAAAGAAAGGCACATTGTGAAAGACGCTGTGTTCTCTATAATTCTTTCAGTTATCAAAATCTGACCTCCCAGCCACTGTCCTGAGATTACCTGTTTAGAGTAAGAAAGTCAAAGTTTAACACTGCCAGGTTTGAGTGGATTGCCTCATTTTAAATGTGGTCCTCTCCAATCTCATTAGGAAAACAGGCATAATTGCACTAATCCAGTGTGAAGAGTTGAATGGTTCTCATGTGACTGAGTTCCAATTTCCCTTTCACACGTGGGAGGGCCCTTATAAACTCCTTTGTTATCCCTCTTGAGTCCCTCCCAGATACCACCCCCCTCCCCCAGCGCTACTTCTGTTTGGCTACTTGACTCCCCTCATTTGAGTTGTCTACCTCTGAAGGCCTAGATGCTCCCATCCGGTACTACAGCCCTTTCCCAGATGCCTGGTTTCTCCCTGCCAGTCCCAGCCCCACGGGTTTTTTGAGGGGATGAGCACAACTAGCAGGTGAAGGGGCAAAAAATAGGGAACTGTTGCTCATTAGGACCCTGTGCTTCTGGAGGTGAGTCAGTTGATTCTGATCTCTGCACTTTTGTAGTAACTTATAAAGACATCCTGCATGCATTGTCCTAAGAACAAAGCCAGTGTATTCCTTTCCCCACCTCCCTGTACCACACAAGGTAGCCAGTACTCTGTAAGTGGCAAACATGCTGCCCATACACAGAGGTAATACAATGACACCAGCTCTTACCTAAGAGCTCAAACCTGCCTTAAAGCAGCAACAACAACAACAAACATGATCTCAGTGTTCTTCATCAGCCTCCTGCCACCATCCTTAGTTTTTGTGACTCTCTCCCTCAAAGTGACAAGGAAACTCGTGTTCTTCATTCAGAGCTGAGGATTACCTTTCATCTTTCCCATTTCAGGGCCTAAGAAGAGTCACAGAATTATATAGTCCTCACGACACGTAGGGGTTATCTATTCTTTTTTTTTTTATTTTTTTATTTTTTATAAATATATATTTTTATCCCCAGGGATACAGGTCTGTGAATCGCCAGGTTTACACACTTCACAGCACTCACCAAAGCACATACCCTCCCCAATGTCCATAACCCCACCCCCTTCTCCCAACCCCCCTCCCCCCAGCAACCCTCAGTTTGTTTTGTGAGATTAAGAGTCATTTATGGTTTGTCTCCCTCCCAATCCCATCTTGTCTCATTTATTCTTCTCCTACCCACTTAAGCCCCCATGTTGCATCACCACTTCCTCATATCAGGGAGATCATATGATAGTTGTCTTTCTCCGCTTGACTTATTTCGCTGAGCATGATACGCTCTAGTTCCATCCATGTTGTCGCAAATGGCAAGATTTCATTTCTTTTGATGGCTGCATAGTATTCCATTGTGTATATATACCACATCTTCTTTATCCATTCATCTGTTGATGGACATCTAGGTTCTTTCCACAGTTTGGCTATTGTGGACATTGCTGCTATAAACATTCAGGTGCACGTGCCCCTTTGGATCACTACGTTTGTATCTTTAGGGTAAATACCCAGTAGTGCAATTGCTGGGTCATAGGGCAGTTCTATTTTCAACATTTTGAGGAACCTCCATGTTGTTTTCCAGAGTGGTTGCACCAGCTTGCATTCCCACCAACAGTGTAGGAGAGTTCCCCTTTCTCCGCATCCTCGCCAGCATCTGTCATTTCCTGACCTGTTGATTTTAGCCATTCTGACTGGTGTGAGGTAATATCTCATTGTGGTTTTGATTTGTATTTCCCTGATGTCGAGTGATATGGAGCACTAATCCTCCCATTTTATGGGTGGATGGTCTGAGGTCTAAAGGAAAGGGCCTATTCAAAGTACAATTAATTAGTAGTATACGTGTGAATAGGAAGTACATTCCTGTTTCACAGTTCTGTGTTCTTTTTTAAACATTTTTATTTATTTGAAAGAGAGAGACAGAGCATGCCTGGGGGAGGGGTAGAGGGAGAAGCAGACTCCCTGCTGAGCAGGAAGCCTGAAGTCGGGGTTTAATCCCAGGACCTCAGACCTTGAGATCATGACCTGAGCCAAAGGCAGACATTTAACTGACTGGGCTACCCAGGCGTCCCTCTGTTCTGTGTTCTTTATACCGAACACCAAACTGCCTTTACTTCTATATCCTGTTCTTAAAGGTAGAATTTTAGGTAACCATCAAATTGAAAATGATCTGTTGTCACATCCATAATGATGTGTTAATGACTGATAACATCTTAATGTGTTGCCATCTTTAGAGAATTTGCCATTCAACCAGTACCTGAGCATAATAAAGAAGATTGAATTTCTGAAGACAGTATGTAAAACACTTCTGGGCAGCCAGAATTGCTATTGTATCATATTGGGCAACCACCTTCTTTCTTTAGGTTTTAGTACTGGGTTTATTTGTGCATGCCTGTTAGTCAGTATGGATTTATATCACAGAATTTACATTAACATGGGAAGGGACCTGAGAGCTCATTTAGTCCAGAGCATTCTTTTTGTGGTGTAGAGGTGTGTAAATCTTGAGTATAAAGTCACGATTTTTCATGCATACATATGTAGGTAATATATAAATACATACATACACATACTGTGTAAACACTGCTAAGACTAAGATTAAATTAGGATTTCTAGATCCCAGAAAACCCATCTGTGATTCTTCTCAGTCACTAAACTTTTCCTCCTCCGAGGATAATTTATTTATTTCACAATAGATTATTTTGCCTGTTTAAAATTTTATATAAATGGGCTCATATAATGAGTACTCTTTTGTGTCTGACCTCTTTCACTCATTACTCCATCTGTGAAGTAGAAGTTATTTAATGTATCAGTAGTTTCTTCTTTTGCATTGCTATGTAGTATTCTAGTACATGACTTTTGTTTGTCCATTTGACTGTTGATGAACATTTGGATTATTTACAGTTTAGTTATGAATACAGCTATGACAGACATTCTTGTGTATGTTTTTTGGTGGAAGTATCACTTGCATCTGTTGGGTGTGTATCTATAAGTGGAATGATGAGTGCTGCATCATTAGAGACTCTTATCATTAGGGTATGATCATGTTTAACTTTCAAAGATACTTAAAAAGAGTTTCTTAAAGTGATTCCAGAATTTAACACTCCTATCAGCAATGTAAGAGAGCCCCTGTTTTTCCTATGGTATTGTCAACCCTTGATGTTCGTCAGAATTTTCTATTTTGGTCATTCAAGTAGATATGCAGTAGCTTTATTTTATTTATTTATTTATTTATTTTTCTGATGATTAGGACAAGCACCTTTTCAAATGCTTATTGTCTGGATCCAACTGGATTTTTTGTGATATATATGTTGTAGCCTACATTTCCACTCTCTTCCTCAAAAGAATAAAGCCCAATTTGTTATTCTTTTCTTTATTGATCAGTGTATTTTGAGTCTTGCTTATGAAATCTATGCAGTGGTAATGAGTATAGTCTTCTATGTTTTCTTTTAAAAAGCTTGATTATTTTTAGCTATCACATTTAGAACTCTGATCCATCTCAAAGTACTTTTTGCATATGGTGGCACCTGTAACTGTTGAAAGTTTATCAATTAAATTTAATGCTCAATCCAAATTTAGAATCACTGGAAGTAAAAAGATTTAGAACCAGGTTTGGGTTCAAATCCCATTTGTGTCATTTAATAGTTGAGTGGTATCTTCCAAATCCCTTTCCTTATATTAAAAACATGGAGAACAAGGTTTTGGAGATACTAAATATGGTAACTATTTAAAGAGATTGATACAGAGGAGAAGCTCCTTAAGTTACAGCACTTTCCATTTATGTCCTTTAGAAGGATGGGACAAGTTAGGTCATTTATCATAAAATGCAACTATTATGATTATTTAGGTTTTGTTTTCTTTGCTTCAGTCTTCATTAACTGATACATACCCATAGGTCATTGATAGTGGTCAGAAGAACATCCTAAAGATTGGACTTAGGTAAGCTTTTTAGAGGTAAGGTAGCTACTTTTAGGCTAGTAGCTTATAGAATTTAAATAAACTATAAATTCATGGCAGAACAAAGGGTGATAAAAAAATCCAGAGTATTTGGCTTGAAAACATATCTATCATTTCAAAATTCAAATGAGAAGAATTCACAGTAAAAAGAAAAATATTCTGGATTCAACAGGTAATAAATCCCACTTTTCTATTTCGGGAAAAGTCTCATAAACTGCATGGATGGCTCTATGTTTGGTGTTGTTGCAGGTGCTTTGCTCTGTCCCACGGGGGAGTCTCACAGGTTGTGCTCATGCTACTGGGTGTACATTCTCTCCTTTCTCGTCTAGACATTTACATCTCTTTATATACCGCACCGGAGTTAATTTTGCTGACAAGGTTGAGGCAGTCAGTGAATTTGTGTGTGTTCCTCTACCTTATCTGATTGTCTCAGTCTCCCATCTTTAGGTCAGAGGGCCTGGAAAATTCAATTCGAAGGGATGGGCTCCATTGATGATACAGTGTTTATAGAGGAGGTTTATGTATTTCTCAAACAAGACCCAGGTATATCTAACCTTTTCTTAACTTCCTCAAGGAATTGCTAATTTGGTCTCTTCAACCAAAGAGAAAGTTGGTTGGGTTCCTTTGAAAACTGACCTTGAGACAAAGATGAGCTTTCTTAGTTTATTTAGGAGGTGATCCACAGAAGCAGATATATGAGAGGGGAAAAGTGAGACAGAAGAGGGAAATCTGATAAAGTATGCATTCAGTTCCTCAGGTGTTATGGGCTAAATTGTGTCCCCCACCCTCCAAATTCATATTTCTTTCTTTTTTTTTTTTTAAGATTTTATTTACTTACCTGAGAGTGAGACAGAGATAGTGAGAGAAAGCAGGAGCAGAGAAGAGAGGGAGAAGCAGGATCCCTGCTGAGCAGAAAGTCCAACTTGGGGCTCCATCCCAGGACTCTGGGATCATGACCTGAACTAAAGGTAGGTGCTTAACTGACTGAACTACCCATGTGCCCCCACATTCCTATTTCTAAGTCTAAACTTGTGATACCTCAGGAAGTGACTGATTGGCAAATAAAACCTTTGAAGAATTAATTGAAGAAAAAAGGGGTCATGTGGATGAGGCCTTATCTAATATGAGTAGTGTTTTTATAAGAAGAGGAGATTAGGGCCCAGATGTGTTCATGTGCAGAGGAAAGACCATGTGAGGGCATAGAGAGAAGTTGGCCTTCTGTAAGCAAGGAGAGAGGCTTCAGAAGATACCAAGGTGTCTCGGACTTTCAGCCTCCAGGACTGTGAGAAAGAAAATTTCCGTTGTATAAGCCCTAGCACACGAATAATGTGGAGACAAAAGCTCAGTGGTACTGAATTGCTGTTTAATTGCTGAAAGAATGTAAACCTTGTCTCACATTTATCCTACCAGAGGATGGAAAGGTTAGACTATCCATTCATCCGCCAATTCACTCATCCTCTCCTGGCGCAAGGTTGCTGCTTGGGGCATTAAACTTCCCTACATTTCCAAGTTCCAGTTTCGATGGACTGAGTGTATCTGATGTGGGATACTGGATGTGGGCCTGGGCCTCTCCAGAGCTGGCTTGGAATCAGGTGAGTCATGGGGATGTGCTGTATCATGAGTATGTGGGACAACCCCTAGTTTTTATACACGGTGATGCAGTCTGCTAGTTAATGTGGAGAACTAACAGACTATGCTCAAAGCTTGGCCTCTCAGGGAAACAGCTTATCTGTTTTCCCTTTATCTGTGGCTTTTTCATTCCTGTTGTCTTGCTGCAGGGTGAGTTTTCTAGGAAGTAAACAGTGAAATGTCATTTAGAATGGAAGAATTTGTGATTGACACTTGTAGGAAAAGAGAGGAAACTAGCCTGGGCAGAGGGAAACACTGGGTCCTGATATGGTCACAACAAAAGATCCCCATGAATCTTATATGGACCTCGGGCTGAGAGAGGGCTGCATAGGTGTCTGGAGTTGGGAAGAAGAGGTGGAACTTCATATTCCCACAAGGACCAGATGTTGGAGACAGGCTTTCCCTGGGGAGGAGTCATGATAATTGACCCAGCAGCTCTCATCAGCTAAGGGAAATTCCTGGAGAAGACTGGCAGGGGAGGGGTGCCAGTTGGTAGCACTCTCAGCAGTTGGCAGCATGGTGTCAACCAAACACACACGACAAGATGTGCAGAGAGCCAGAGTCTGTTCTGTTGGCTGGGCCTGTGTAGTTCATTCCTTCTGCTCTTGACTGTCTGTCATACAATAAGTTAAAGACTGGTAAGATTAAACAACAACAACAACAACAACTACCCATTTTTGCTTTGATTGTTTGTGTTTTTTTGTGTTGAGTTATATAAGTTACTTACATATTTTGAATATTACCCCTTATTGGATATATCATTTGCAAATGTCTTCTTCTATTCAATAGATTGCCTTTTTGTTTTGTGGCTAGTTTCCTTGACTGTGCAGAAGCTTTTTATTTTGGTGTAGTCCTAATCGTTTATTTTCAATTTTTTTTCTATGCCTTAGAAGACATATCTAGAAGAATGTTACTAAGGTAAATGTCAATTAAATTATTGCCTATATTTTTATATTTTCTTTTAGGAGTTTTATGGCTTCACGTCTCAACGTTTAGGTTTCTAATCCACATGTATGGTGTTAGAAAGTGGTCCAGTTCCATTGTTTTACATGTATCTGTCCAGTTTTCCCAAACCTTTTATTGAAGAGATGGTCTTGCCCCTGTTGTCTATTCTTGCCTCCTTTGTTGTAGATTAATTGACCATAAAAGCAAGTGTTTATTTCTGGGCTCTCTGTTTTGTTCCATTAGCCTATGTGTTTATTATTCTACTAATACCATGCTGTTTTGAATAAGGCAGATTTGTAGTTTATCTTAAAATCTGAAATTATGACACCTCAGGCTTTGTTCTTTCTCAAGATTGCTTTGGGTATTTGAGGTCTTTTGTGTTTCCATACAAATTTTAGTATTATTTGTTCTATTTCTGTGAAAGATGTTGGTATTTTGATAAGGTTGCATCAAATCTGTAGATTGCTTTGGGTACTATGGACATTTTAACAGTATTTATTCTCCCATTCCATGAGCATGGACTATCCCTCCCTTTGTTTGTGTCATTTTCCATTTCTTTATCAATATTTTATAATTTTCAGAGTACAGGTCTTTTACCTCATTGGTTAACTTTATTTTTAGGTATTCTTTTTTTGGTGCAATTATAAATGAAACTGTTTTAGTAGTTTCTTTTCCTTTTTTTTTTTTTTTAAAGATTTTATTAATTTATTTGACAGACAGAGATCACAAATAGGCAGAGAGACAGGCAGAGAGAGAGGAGGAAGCAGACTTCCTGCTGAGCAGTGAGTCTGATGTGGGGCTTGATCCCAGGACCCTGGGATCATGACCTGAGCTGAAGGCAGAAGCTTTAACCCACTGAGAGACCCAGGTGCCCCAGTAGTTTCTTTCTTGCTACTTCATTATTAGTATATAGAAACTCAACTGATTAAACAAATAATCCAATTAAAATATGGGCAAAGGACCTGAATAGACATTTTTCCAAAGAAGATCTGTGATGGCCAACAGGTACATGAAAAGATGCTGTTCAGCATTACTAATGATCAGGGAAATGCAAATCAAAATCACCTATCACCTAACATTTATCAGAATGACTAGAATCACAAAGACAAGAAATACCAAGTGCTGGCAAGGATATGGAGAGAAAGGACACCTTGTACACTGTTGGTGGGAATGAAATTTGGTGCAGCCACTGTGGAAAACAGTATGAAAGTTCTTCAGAGAAGCAAACTGAAGAAAGCAAAGATAAAGATCATTTAATGAGGATGTCATCTAAACTCTACAATGTTGATATTTGGAAGGCACAGTAGGTTTTCTTTTTATACTTGTATATGACTTAGCTCAATTACACCTCAGGTTTCATTCCTTAAAGACACACCATTTGGGTCATGGCAGTAGGCTAGAATATTATAAACTTGGAGTCAAGGTGAGCCAGGCTTTCCTGAATATTTGAGAACTGATAACAGAAGCGACAGGATCATATGACTTGGAAACAGAACATTCTCTTCTAGGCTTTATAACAAAACAGAAGCATCCAAAGCACACAACAAAGGCCACAAAAGCACAAACAATAACTCCTACTATGCCTTTGTTGTGACAAAGGGTTACTGAGTAGCCCTTACTAGCTGAGAAAATTGGACAGTGTTTCTGATGGTAACCTAAGGAAATAGATGACTCAGTACAAGCCCCTCAAGCAGCCTCAATCTATAGACAAGGAGAGAAAACAAGCTGTACAGTATTATGAGTGACAAAATGTACAGATGAGATTGTAGAGGAAAGAACCATGATGAGGATCATCATATATACACATGTTTAGCCATGAGAATAAAACCTCTCAGGGAAAAGGGCATTTGGAGTTATCTAGTCTAACCCCTCTTGTTTTACAGATGAAGAGAAGGGTGAATTGTTTAGGATCAAATAGCTAGTTATTTGCAGAAATAAGATTAGAGTCAAAAGGGGCTCACCCTAGCTCAGTGCATTGTTATATCAGATTCAATGATAAGGGAAGAGTTTGGATGAATGAATGTTATGCAAAACATAAAGCAATAATAAAAAGATAAACAGTAGGAAGCCTCTCCCATTGCTCATAGAAATACAGTTTAGCTAGAGGAAAAGAAAACCGACCCTAAGAAATATCTGATAATAAATGGAGTAGAACATAAAATTTAATGTCAATTAAAACACTTTCTAAGGATGAACTCATTTTAAGTCTATCCTCAAGAAGAAAACTAAAGCCTATAAATCTAAAAATAGAGAAATAATAAAGCAACTATTGACCTAAAGAATGCAAACAATCATGGAAGAAGTTGAGCATTTGCACATCATCAAGTCAAAACATTTATCTGCGACTACTGCAATTAGCAAATATGTATTAGCAAAGCAGCTATTTTTGAAGAATGATTGAATAAATAATACTTCAAGGTTGGAAAGGGCAATATTAAGTTATGCTTGGACATAATATCTCTGGATTCAACGACTTCCATGTGTCTATTATGACATAAACAAGGTGGGGAGAGACTCAGTGATGTAGAGATATTAAAGAAAAAGGTATCTTCAGCTAAACACCAAATACATAGTTTGGCATATATGCCTCCATAATGTAGTGTTCATCTAGGAGTCTAGCCCCATCTTCTTCCATGTCTTTTTTGCTCTGTACTCTAGCCATACCAGATTACAAATTACTTTGAGTTTCCTCAATGTGTCTGGTTCCTCATTTTCTCCTACCCCCAGCTTTTGTTCAGGATCCTCAATTTTTTTTTTTCTTTTCATCTCCTTTCCTTTTATTCCTCATCCCATTGCTAAGCTTTGACTTGCCCTGAAGGATTCAATTCCTACTTCTTCTGTCTTTTTCCCCCTCTCTGTCCCACCATTTGAGTTAATTATCCTTCCCTCTGGCCACATGGTATCCAGAGCACATAAGTTTCTCTCATGCCATTTTTAATGCTGATCTATAAATTTCCTGGTAGCTTCTTGGTCTCATCTGTTGCACTCTACACTCTAAAACATGGGGACTGCTTCTTACTCTTTTTGGCATCATTAGGTTTGGAGCACTTAGTTGCATTCAGTAAATGTTTGTTGAGTAGATAATCAGACATCCTCATCCCTGTGTCTGAAGAGGAGTTTGTAATGGAGCTGGTCATAAGATGGTAGTGAACAGATATAATCATTAGTCCTAGATTTCTTGACCTCACAGTAGAGAGGCTAAGTGTCTGGAATGATTTATTTCTCTGAATAAGCAGTCTTTGTTATAATTGGGTTTAATAACAATGTGATCAAAATGGAAAAAAAAATAGACACCAGCATTCTAATTAGATGATTGAAGTGGAATATATTCTCATGTGCCCAAGGGCCCACTTTTTTAATCTTCTGAAATGTAGAGAAGCAGTTTTCTTCCCATGCCATCGAGCTTATTACTAAATCGTGTGTGGAGTGATCTCTCAGGCACCTGCCTTGGGACCCGTCATAAACTCTAGAGAGCTCACTGCCGCATATAGGATTCAGACATCTCTTGATAATGCTCTATGATATGGTGCTCATTATCCTTCCAGTGAACTTGATGACACAGAAAGATTAGAAAAAAACAAGATGAAGCAAAAAATAAATAAATAAATGAAGCTAAGAGAAAAGCAGAACAGAGTTCATTTTTCCAATGAACTTTTCCCCTTGAATTGTGCCATAAACCACATCTAAAGGTACATAGCAAAAATCTTGGGGAAAAGCCCATCCCAGTCTGTAATAGAGGAAGGGGAACACTTATCTAAAGTCATAACCTGAAAAGAAGGAGAAAAGAATAATACAGTTGGTTTCCAGCCAGAAGCATGCATAGAAGGGCTCCATAGAATAGGAACAAAGCTCAATATTTTCATATAATATTCCATGTAATTTCTTAGAAACTCATAATCATCATATGCTTTAAAAGACCCTTGATTACTTTTTATTGTATATAGACATTAATCAGCAAAAAAAAAAGCATCCTATTGATTTTTAAGAGTTTGAACTATTACCCAAGTGCTTGTTATTACTCATTTGTATATCTTCTTTTATAAATCATAAACTTGCCATTTTCTTAGTATGGATTTACTGTTTTTCTTAGTGATTTGAATAAATTCTTTATTTACTAAAGTTACTACTCCATGGTTAAATATTTCCATTTGTAAAAATTAAATTCATGTCAAAAGAACATTTTAAAATAATTTATCCAAGTATCTAGCAAATATTGAGCATCTATCATGTGTTGGGCAGTGTTCTAGGCACTGAGGTATATAGAAAATGAAACATATCAGGTATATCAGAAAATGAATCCTTACCATTACAGAGCTTATATTCGTGTGTGTGTGTGTGTGTGTGTGTGTGTGTGTGTGTAAGTGGGTAGCAAATAAACAGCAAACAGTATACATAGGTAAATTATATAGTATGTCAGAAGGTGATGTATATGCTATTAAAAGAAAGAAAAATAAGGGCCCCTGGGTGGTCCAGTTGTAAAGTGTCTGCCTTCGGCTCAGGTCATGATCCCAGGGTCCTGGGATTGAGCCCTGCTCGGGCTCCTGGCTCGGCAGAAAGCGTATTTCTCCCTCTGGTGCTGCCCCCACTTGTGTTCCCTCTCTCACTGTGTCTCTCTCTGTCAAACAAATAAATAAAAACCTTTGAAAGAAAAATAGAGCAAGAGTTGAGTTCTAGGGGTAGAGGTTCAGATCGGGTGACTGGTGTCGCTTTTATTGATGGATGACATTTGAACAAAGGCCTGAGGAAAACAGGGGAAGTAGTCATATAAGGATTTGGGTCAAGATATTCTAGGTAGAGAGAGCTACCTGTGCAAGGGATCTGTAGCGAGAGTATCCCTGGTGATCTTGAATACCAAGGAAGTCTGTGTGACTCTGGCACAAAATCAGGGAAGTGAGAATTTTAAGAGACGAGGTCAAAGAGAAAAGGAAATTGGTCATGAGAGACGTTGTAGGTCATTGTAAGGACTTTGGTTTTTCTTCTGAGTGAAATGGAAAGTAATAGAGTAACATGATGCAGATGTTAGCCAAGTCACTCTGATTGTGAGACTGAGAACAGACTGTGGAGAAGCATGGTTAAGAACAGGGAAACCTTGGGGCGCCTGGGTGGCTCAGTGGGTTAAAGCCTCTGCCTTCAGCTTGGGTCATGATCCCAGGGTCCTGGGATCGAGCCCCACATCGGGCTCTCTGCTCAGCAGGGAGCCTGCTTCCCTCTCTCTCTCTGCCTGCTTCTCTGCCTACTTGTGATCTCTGTCTGTCAAATAAATAAATAAAATCTTAAAAAAAAAAAAAAAAAAGAACAAGGAAACCTTGTAGGAGGCCAGTATTAGTTTCTTACTGTTGCATGACAATTACCACAAACATGGTAGTTTAAGACAGTGTATTTTCTTGCAGTCCTGGAGGCCAGAAATCTGAAATGAGTCTTACTGGGCTGAAATCAAGGAGTCAGCAGAACAGTGTTTCTTCTGAAGGCTCAAGGGGGAGAATCTCTTCCTGTGTTTTACAGCTTCTAGAAGATGCCCACATTCCTTGGCTTATAAGCTTCTTCCAGAAATTAGGCATGGTGACCTTTGCTTTTTTCATTGTTTTTCCTTCTCTGATTCTAGCCCTCCTGCCTCCCCCTCTTATTAAGTCCACTTGTACTAAGTACAAGTGTCCAGACCCCCATGGACACTCCAGGTATATCTACCCATCTCAAAATCCAAAACTTAATCACATCTGCAAAGTTCCTTTTGTCATATAAGGTAACATAGCCCTAGGTTCTGGGGATCAGGACACCTTTCGGGGGGGGTTCATTACTTTGCTCATCACAACACTGGTTGGTTGGTTTGTTTTTTTCCTGGATTCTATTTTTTTAAAGTTAATTTTATTTTTTTCAGTGCTCCAAGATTCCTTGCTTATGCACCACACCCAGTGCTCCATATAATATGTGCCCTCCTTAACACCCACCACCAGGCTCACCTATCCCCCACCCAAAACCCTAAGTTTGTTTCTCAGAGTCCAAAATCTCTCATGGTTTGTCTCCTCCTCTGATTTCCCCCAATTCACTTTTCCTTTCCTTCTCCTAATGTCCTCCATGTTATTCCTTATGCTTCACAAGTAAGTGAAACCATAGGATAATTGACTCTCTCTGCTTGACTTATTTCACTCATAATAATCTCCTCCAGTCCCATCCATGTTGATACAAAAGTTGATGAAGGTATAATATTCCATTGTATAAATAGACCATATCTTCTTTATCCATTCATCTGTTGAAGGGCATCTTGGCTCTTTCAACAGTTTGGCAATTGTCACCATTGCTACTATGAACACTGGGGTACATACAGCCCTTCTTTTCACTACATCTGTAACTTTGGGGTAAATACCCAGTAGTGCAATTGCAGGGTCATAGGGTAGCTCTATTTTTAATTTCTCAAGGAATCTCCACACTGTTTTCCAAAGTGGCTGCACCAACTTACATTCCCACCAACAGTGTAAGAGGGTTCTCTTTTCTCCACATCCTCTCCAACACTTGTTGTTTACTGTCTTGCTAATTTTGACCATTCTAACTGGTGTAAGGTGGTATCTCAATGTGGTTTTGATTTGTTAAGGAAATGTTGAAAAAGAAAAAAATGGGGGCATCATGTTGCCTGATTTCAAGCTTTACTACAAAGCTATGATCACCAAGACAGCATGGTACTACTGGCACAAAACCAGACACATAGACCAGTATGTGGCCAGAACAGAGTAGAGAGCCCAGATATGGACCTGCAACTCTATGGTCAAATAATCTTTGACAAAGCAGGAAAAAATATCCAGTCAAAAAAGACTGTCTTTTCAATAAATGGTGTTGGGAAAATTGAAGAGTTATGTGTAGAAGAATGAAACTCGACCATTCTCTTACACCGTACACAAAGATAAACTCGAAATGAATAAAAGACCTCAATATGGGGCAGGAATCTATCAAAATCCTAGAGGAGAACATAGGCAGTAACCTCTTTGACACTGGCCATAGCAACTTCTTTTATCACAACACTGTTAATGAAGGCAGAAGATGGTGGTGATTCCGACTAGGATGTCACAGAGAGGAGAGCAGGGAATAGCTAAATTTTAGATACTATTTTGAAATTAAAGTCATTGGTATTTCCTAGTGAATTACTTTTGAAGTGTGATGGAAGAGAGGAAGAGGGGTCGAGAATGATGCCAAGTATCCAAATCTTGCCCTCTGTGAGGGCAAAGGCCATATCTGCTTTTTTACTTCTATGTTTCCAAGGCTTAATTAACATACTGCCCAGCACATAGTAATGCCCAGTAAATTGGCACCAACTCCAAACCTTTTTATTGTAAAAAATAAGCATAATTAAGGAAAGTTAGAAAATAGAGAAAAAATGAAGAAAAAAAATCCCCAAGTATACAAAATTATTTTAACATTTTTCATTTCAAAATGTCATTATATAAGCAGTTTCTTTTTATGTTTTTGTGGTACCACTAAACCTGCCATTTCATGTCCTTAAACTTTATTCTTAAACATTTTCCCATGTTTATAGTCTTCTCTGATGTATTTTGATAACTTTTAAACTATTTCTTTTATTTCTTTCTGTGGATGTTTTATAATTGAAATAATTCCCTTACTGTCAATATTCAGATAGTTTTAGCATTTTCACTAATATAAGACCGTAATTATATATTCCTTGCATATTTTGTCCCTTACTTTATTCTTAGGTTAGATCCAGAAGTAGGATGACTGGACTGGCAGAAAGTGTGACTTTTTTTTCATAAAGTTTGATGCAGAGTGCCAACTTGTTTACAGAAGAGTTGTTCTAACTTTTATTGTCAAAACCAGTGTCTGAATATACAAACTTCTCTGAATATACAAGATTCTCTCCAGTAATAAGTATCATAACTGAAGAGTATTCTCCTTCAATAGTTGAAAAATAGCATCTCATATTTTTAAAAACGTTGATTCCTTTTCCTTTGTCAACTAGCTATAATTTCTCTTTTGTGGATTATCTTTTCATATGTCTCTTATATTACCTATCTTTTCTTATTGGTGTATCTGAACTCCTTAATTATAAAGGCTCTGTCCATAAAATATATTTTTAATAAAAAGTAATTATAGGACACCTGGGTGGCTCAGTGGCTTAAGCCTCTGCCTTCGGCTCAGGTCATGATCTCAGGATCCTGGGATTAAGCCCTGCATCAGGTTCTCTGCTCAACGGGGAGCCTGCTTCCCCCTCTCTTCTGCCTGCCTCTCTGCCCACTTGTGATCTCTCTCTCTTTCTCTGTCAAATAAATAAATAAATGAATCTTTTTTAAAAAAAAGTAATTATAATCAGGAAAGAAGTATGCAAATATCTGGAAGACAACAAAGTTACACAATAAGAACACAGGAAATAATGGACAAAATAAGAACATAGTAAACATAGTAAAAAGACCAGACATGGGGTCAGGCCACATCCAAACAGGTTTGAGCCCCCTGGTCAGCAAGCTGCTCTTCTCCCAGAGACACTTTCTCTGCATATCTGTTTGAAACATGTATGTGGGTCAATACAAAACATCTAAGACAAAAACAAGATTTCAAAGGAATGCTTTTCTAATAAAACTTCAAAATAGATGGAAAGAAGAAAACTTCAAAATAGGTGGAAAGATTTTAAATGTATATATACTACATTTTACTTCATTTTTCTTGGAAAGTAATTCAAGTGAAATTGGATAACCAAAAGTCCCAAATAATAAAAGTTATTCACAAAACTGTTCCATAGATACCATGGGACAAGATACTGTCTCCACTTATCTCTCTGAAGTCTTCAATTAATATCTGCAGGATTGAGCAGTACATTAATATATCTTGAAAGGATGTGTATTAGGCAATGTTGTAAACACAGATAATGACTTAGAAACTGCTTATCTGGAACTTGAAAAGGTTACAAATATGGACTCAAATCAAAATGAGATTAAAGTGGGAGAATGTAAACTAGTACATCTGGGAAGAAACTGAACAGATTCATAGTCCTCCTGAGAAATTTGGTAAGTGATAATGTTAGAAGATACAGAACAAGGAGGGTAGAAAATAAAAACGAAGCTATGATACAACATTGGGATAAAAAAGGTCAATGAGATTTGAATGACATACAGAAAATTTTTAAGAAGCAAAGACATGGGAAAGAATTATCAAATCTATTCTTAAAATGTGGGGGAAGCCAGTCAATGAAATGTGTTTAGATGATCAAGCCCACTATGGTAGTTAGAAAATAGAAGAATTGTTTGAGAACAAAGGCTTTAAAAACACACCGGTTGATGAAACAACCCAAAGCACTCCACAGACACAATACAAAGTACGTTGTTCTGTGCAACCTGTCCTAGTTCGCGATTATTTGTTTAAACTCTGTGACTTTCCCCCACTTCCTTTCCCAACATCATTTTCATTGCCATCGTCCTTATTGAGGCTCTCATCCTTTCTGGCTTGGTTTATCATCACTTAGCTGGTTTGCCAGTTTTTGCTCACGAAAGCTCTTTAGTCTAAAAATCTCTTGCTACTGTCTCAACCTAGAAAATCCATGCTCTTTCTTCAACCTTAGTTTAAATATCTCCCTGCTCGCCTTTATGGATTGTCGCCCCCTCCACCAAATTAGATGTAATTGCTTCTCACTTGTAGCTCTACTACTTGTATTTATTGTGTTAGCTAATTAATTACATCCTTTTCTCCCAATAAATTTAGGGAGAAAAATTTAGGGAAAAAAATTCCCTTCTTTAGGGAAGGAAGCAATTTTCATTCATTTTCTTTCCTCTGTTTCGGTAACAACTAGCCACAAAATCTTGTTACAGAAGGTGCTTAATGCATATTTATTGAATTGAATTGAATGTCAAAAACTACATCTTTATTTCGAGAAATGCGGCTCAGTCTCGCCAGCAAGGGACTTGAGAGGGAGCCAGGTCACAAGACCCAGAGGCCAGGCACGACCACCAGGACAAGGAGAGGAAACTTCTTACAGTGAATGACTGTCATTTTCCAAGGCCCTAAAGCCATTTCAGTGTTGACCACTGTATCCTTACATCTACCCTGTCATGCAGACACGGTTAAATCCATTTTACAGACGAAAAAAGTTACAGATAAGAAATGTAACTAGAGGGACGCCTGGGTGGCTCAGTTGGTTAAGCAGCTGCCTTCAGCTCAGGTCATGATCCCGGCCTCTGGGGATCGAGTCCCACATTGGGCTCCTTGCTCAGTGTGAAGCCTGCTTCTCCCTCTGCCTCTGCCTGCCACTCTGTCTACCTGTGCTCACTCTCTCTGACAAAAAAAAAAAAAGAAAAAAGAAAAAAGAAAGAAATGTAACTAGAAAGTGTTAGGCCGAATTTGAAACTTGATCTGCCCAATTCTAGTATCCGTGGTTTAATTTTAGTTTATCTATTTTTGGTTTGTTTTCTATTAGACAATATTGCCTCTGAAATCAAAACTTTTTTTTTTTTAAGATTTTATTTATTTATTTGACAGAGAGAGAGATCACAAGTAGGCAGAGAGGCAGGCAGAGAGAGAGGAGGAAGCAGGCCCACCGCTGAGCAGAGAGCCCGACGCGGGGCTCGATCCCAGGATCCTGAGATCATGACCTTAGCTGAAGGCAGAGGCTTAACCCACTGAGCCACCTAGGCACCCCTGAAATCAAAACTTTTGATACCACCACAGAGTATGAAATTACAACCTAGCATTGTAATATTTATAAACTCTGTGAAGCTTTCCTACTACCTCTTAGGTTTCTTCTATCTAGTACATAATTTCCCACAGTGTGCTTTATTATGTGTATGTGTGTGTGTGTGTCGGAGGGCAGGGTTAGGAGGCAAGGGACTGAAACTCATCAACTAGTAACAAAGTAAAAACTAGCGTTTCTTTCATTAGCCATATCTATCCAAGTTTACCTGTTAGATGTAGCTCAAGTGAAACTAAAAGATTGAGCTGAACTACATTCACTGATCGGTAAATTTTAAAATATGTCAAAAGTCTGTAGCAATGGGAATTGTCATCATTCTAGCCATCTTAGGGGACATATGTTATTACAGAAAACAAGGAATGTCTACAAAACCAAATGTGCTGATATATATAAAAAGAAAAAGTTGAATTAACAGAAAAAATACAGGCAAGAACATCCCATTGCTCCCAAAAACCACATATTTAAGATCAGTGCAAGATTTTTGGTTGCCATGTTACCATGGAGGCCCAGTTCTGTTGAGATAAGCCTCTAGGAAAGTTTTGTGTTTTAACTTTCTAGGACTTTTCTTAAGAATCTCATAAGAAAGGATTCTATCTTCCACAGCTTCACATATCAACACCAGAGAAAGACAAACAGATTTTCCTTATGTCTGTTAAATGCTGGTAAAAGGCAACTCATTTATCCAACACATATAGATAAGTACCTATTATATGTCATGTCCTGTTCCAGGAACTTAGGGATATAGTGTTAAACAAAACAGATGTAAGGACTTCCTTCATGAAATCCACATACAGTCTAGAATAATAGTTGTTTTTTTCCTTTTTCTTTTTTTAAGAGAGTGCATATGCAGGTGCTATGGGGCGGGGCATAGGGAAAGAACCATAAGCAGGCTCCACCCTGACACCCAGTGCAGAGACTGATGTGGGGTACAATCTAACAACCCTGAACCATGACCTGAGCGAAAATCAAGAGTCCATCCCTTAACCAACTGAGCCATCCAGGTACCCCTCAGTATGGTGTTTTTAAAACTGTGTGTTGGGTACTAACAATAGATTGTGAAAGTAGTTTGATGAATTTTGACCTTCCTTTAAAAAAAATGAAATAGAATAGGTAAGAGCTTATTAGAGAGCTGTGCATATAAAAATGATGACTATTGTTTTATAAATCTTTTATTTCTGTGATATGAGTATGCATATATATTTGGGTACTGTATTTCTTTCAGTTAGTTACAGGAAAAGACAGAAAAACTATTTTCCCCCCCGGTAAAATTTATAGCTTATAAAGTTAATTATAATGATTGGCACTTAAGTGATGATTTCAGTGAGACAGACCCAATTCCTGTGTGCTATATGAAAAAAAAAAAAAAGCACACTTAATTGTCACCAGAACCCTATGAGATAGGTACTGTTATTATTAAAGCTTTAAAGTTGAGGAAACTGAGAAAGAGAAGTTTAAGTCCCAACGTCTCATAACTAAATAGTGGGAGAAATGAGATCTGAGCTGGGAACAGTCTGACTTCAAATACTACCCCCTTAATTACTTTATTACACCCACTTGCTTATGTAATGAAATACTTGGGTGTAATATTAAGAGGCAGGACGTGCCTCAAAAGAAGTCTATTTTGCATTGCAGGCTGGATGGATGAGATAATCTAACCTATTCTGGATTCATATACATGTACTTAGGAGTGTTGGGTGATGAGAATGGATGTAGGCCAACGTGCAGACTGATAGTGGAGTAAGATAGGCATATCCCAGCTTGTACCTAAGCCATGAGCACCCGCAATATTTAAGGGAGTCCAAGCAAGAGTGGGCGGTCTTACGCGCCTGAGCCTCCAGAGCTGAGCGCGGGCGGGTTCACAGCACAGGCGCAGTGGGGCCCGACTGGCCATGCCGACTGCATGCTGAGGCAGGGATCTGCTCTTCCAAGCCCTGGGTCGGACCTCCAGTAAGCGCCGGCCACATAGTCTGGCTCTGTGCCTCTCTCTTTCGAGACTGGGCCCTCCTTCAGAAGGCTGCAGGTTAGTAATGTTCATGCTGCAGGCAGGATTTGGCCTTGGGTGCTCCAGGTATAGACCGGGGTGGCGGGCTGCCCGGAGGGAGCGGCGGGCCTGGGCTGAAGTAAAGTAGCTTCTCACAGCCAGACACATGCACCCCCCCACACACACACATGCCTCTTGCAACCAGACACACACACACGCCTGTCACAACCACACACACGCGCGCGCGCACGCGCGCGTGCACGACAGCATATAGAGTTTATGGGAGCTCCTGGGACTCAGGACCGAAGACTCACATACACAAGGACGAATTAATAGAAACAGGAGATTCTGGTCTCGTTTCAATGTCCTGTCATTAGAAAGGAGTAGTTGTGAGTGGAGCTTAGTTATCCGTTTACTCGGGTCAACCCTCCTGCCCAGGGCTTTGGTTTTAATCATTGTATTGCTGGTAGCTTCAGGCAACACGCCTAATGTGTCCTCTAGTGTTACTGTTGCCCCCTCCGCCAGCATTGTCATTGTCATCACCGTCACCCTCTTTAGATGTGTCTGAAGGGGAGGAGAGTCCTCCAAATGAAGATGGTGAAACGACTTTATTAAAAATTCAGTGAGGTGTTGGGAGCACACGCTCTCACACTTTCACGTGCATAAAGGATCTCTGGGAAGCTTGAGAAATGCAGAGTCTTGAGTGTAATGTCAGACACTTGCAGTGGGGCACAGGTCATAAATGAACATAGTTCGTCTGAGAAAAAGCTAGTCTGGTACAGAAAATAACAGAGGTGGGGAAAAGACATTCTATTCTGGCAGGAGACTCCACTCAGCACTGTCAGAGGCCTGAGACTGCCGTCACTGCGGCGTTGGGGCCGGAAGTGGTCTGGGCCAGTGTGGCAGCTTTGTCCCAGGAGAACTGCTTTGTCAGGGTATGCTCATGGCTCAGTGTAACACCAGGAGTTTGGCGGGAATGCTCTAGGAGAAGCCCAGCAACCACTGGGAAAGACTTGGAGAGCAGCTGACATTCACAGTAAGGACCTGGAAATAGTGTGTGTGTCTTCGCCAAGACTTTATTCATTATTTGCTTTGGTTTAATCTGCAGAATAACGTGACTTGGAAAACATGTGTCATATATACCCTATGATTTGTAGGCAAGATATGTTTTATGATTACAAGGAGAAAAATTAAAAATTAACAGGTTAAAGGAGAGGGAAATGTAATTTAAGGGCAAATCTTATAACACTACCACCATTTTAGGTTTTTAGGTTCTGAAATATCTCAAACTATGTTTGACGTGATTGTGAGTTCTTAAATCTTGATCAGTAATTCCCACATCAGACAGGCTATCTCCTATCTATGATTAGAATGACCACAACTACCTCGGAATAGCCTCAGATATTCATTGAGGTTTCTACCCTGCAAAGCGTTCTGAATAATAGGTAGCTCTTATGTGGTCTTATAGGTTAATGGTGGGAGAGAAGAAGGTGTTGAGGGAAGGAAATAGGGAAAACAACATAGAATGTAAAGGGTGAATGCGTCAGGACAAAAAATTATTCCAACAAATAGAAATCTGGGAATATAAAATATTTATTATCCATTTGCTTCCTTTGCACTCATATATTTAGAAATGCCCATCTTTTATCTCTTAAATGCTGGCTTAGATTAGAACAGATCATTGGTTGTTGTCTTGACCTTAGGCAAATAGGGTACTGGGTTGCTTTTCCCTCCTGAGTAGCATTAGAACAGGATGTCTCTACTTCAGCACTATTGCCATTTGGGGCCATATACTTCTTTATTTTGGGGGGATGGTGGTAGTGCCAGATTGTAGGATGTTTAGGGGGGCTCCCTGGCCACTACTCATTACCTATAATTAGCAACCCTAGTTGTGACCATTCAGAATCTCTCCAGACATTTCCAAATGGTCCTTTGGGGGAAAGAATTGCCTGCAGTGAAGAATCACTGCCATACAGGGTGACCAGTAATACATCCACCCCTCTCTTTTCCAGCCCAGTTGCCTCTCATGAAACGTGCCTGCTGCTTCCTTACAAATACGGTTGACCCTTGAACAACACAGGGGTTAAGTTTATGAACCCTGCTGTGCAGTGGAAAAGCCGTGATTAACTTTTGACTTCCCAGGAACATTAACTACTCACAGCCTCCTCTTGGCTGGAAGCCTTAATGATAACTCACTTAACATGTATTTTGTGTGTTATATGTATTATATACTGTTTCTTACAATAAGGTAGGCAAAAGAAAATATTCCTTAAAAGTTTTATTTACTTATGTAGAGAGAGAATGTGAGTGAGGAGAGGGGCCCAGGGAGAGGAAGAGCGAGAATCTCAGTGCAGAGCGTGATGCAGGGTTTGATCTCGTGACCCTGAGATCACGACCTGGGCTGAAATCAAGAGTTAGACACTTAACCGACTGAGCCACCCAGGAGCCCCCAAAGAAAATACTATTAAGGAAATCATAAGGCAGAGAAAATACATTTAGAGTACTACACTGTATTTATCAAAACTTTAAGTGGACTCATGCAGTTCAAACCCGTGTTATTGCGGGGTCAGCTATATTTCCGTGGCATTTCATACCTGAGGTTTACTAATCTCAGCTCCATGCTACTTGACATTATTAGTTTATCTTTGGCCAATGACAAAGTTTCTAAGCAATTCAAAAATAGTTATTGTTTCAGTGTGGCTGAAAATATTGCCTCCATATCTGAGCATTAGTCATTATACTCCCAAGGCCCAGCACTTTCCTGATAGTTTCTCATTTCTTATATGTGCATTTAACTGATTTGGGAATGACTTTAGGGTTGATGATACTTGAAATCTAATAGAGCCAGTTAGGTCTAGAAGGAGCTTCACCTGTGGAAATGCCTCTCTTCTTACCATCAGTGTGTGGCTGCTCTCCAGGTCATGACCCTCCTGCTCTTGAAGTGTGCCTTTGTTCTGACCAGCCTGACGCTTTTATAAGTCTTGCTGCTCAGTCTCAATGAGGTACATGATTTCCTTTCTTCCTCATAAAGATTGGCTTGCATTAACTGGATGGTTTCATGATTTTTTCATAGGTGTTACTTTGACCTTCCTGATTTGATTGCTGCTGAATTAGTGAAGCCTCAGGACTAGATAATGATTGATTTATGTGGGTTTCATCTATAGCAGATTTATAAATGTATTCTATAGCTCACCTAGATGGAAATATACCTGGTTAAGGCAGTTCTTGGGAAGGGGTGAACTACTCTTGAGGTTTGTTTTGTGCCCCGGATGTGTTCCTAGGCTGTGGATCCCCACTTGTCTTTATTGCATTCATAATTGAGCCCAGCTCTGCTCTGAAGTCTTTTTTCCCCTCCTGCATTATTTTCTGAATAAAATCTGTTATTACTGCTTTAACTATTATCTAGTTCTAGTTTTCTCCAGGACCTGTTCAAGCACCAAAAACTTGTTGTAATTGCCAGCTGGAGTCCCATATTTGTTTGTAACAGTGCCTTGAGGAGTTCTTCTGCTCAAATCTTTATAAAGAGTACAGAAGGGTTGAAAGAGAAGAGTAAGTTACCACAGTCTAAGCCAAATCTGTGAAAATATGTCATTCTCACTAATGTTCATGAATGACAGAAGGAAGGAAAGTCCATCCAAAGGCCCTCTATGATTTAGAGACCAAGTAGTTTCAAGGGAAGAAATTGACTCTGAGGTAAAGGAAGAAAGTGGAGGCTGGCAGGCTCAGTGTGAGGCAAATGAGCCCTCACAAATGGGGAGTGAAAGGGACATTTGGAGGAACAGTGAAGGATTACTCAGCCCCTTCATTCTCCCCTGAGACATGTGCCAGGTGGTATTAAAATTAAAAATGATACTTCTCTAATCTCTGTGAGACCTAAGATATCAAAGTAGGACTACTTTTTGCCTTATAAATAAATTGGAGTGAAAGAAATTGGTCGGAGCAGAGTCTGGTGCTTTCACATTTGGAAGGAAATTCTTTAAGAAAAGAATACAAAAAAATGGGTACAGTTTAGACAGACATGGTGCACAGGAAGGGACCTGAGCCCAAGCCTCATCAGCTTCATGATAAATAAGAAGCTGGGTTGAAGGGCATGCTTTCCCTTACTCCCTCAAGTTGGCTGTTAAAGGATCTGAAATGAAAGATATGATGCAGAGAGTGAAGAGTCTCACTAGCATGGTGATTTAGTGCTAGGAGCAGAGATGAGTGAAGGACAGAATGACCAAGGAATGACATATTCCCTCCTCCAGCAATCTGGAACCCTCCCGGCTATCATTGGGAGCCGTGGAGGAGAAGGAGACCACGCAAGATCTAGGAAAGCTGTATTTATGAATAAGATACCCTAGTAACTGAGAATTTCCAGAGTAAAGAAGAGTGAAATTGGGCTTCCCATTCAGTAATTCAGTTGGCCAGGCTGAGCCAGAGTAGCCCCATGTCTTTACCTGTGTCATGACCTTTTTGTAGGGGTGTGGCCCAGGAAAAGATGGGTTGCACAAATAGGGCTGAACCTTCCTCAAAATATGAGGGAAGATTTAAATTCTTTACTACGAAGTTAGACTAGGAAACCCTTATGCCAAACACAATAGATGCACTCAATTATCTCCAAATTACCTGAAATTCTCAGTTCCTTTGGTGAAACATTCTGAATAATGCCTGTAGCAAGCTTGATGCTTATAGCTAGCTTGTTTTTTTTCTAGGGTGCTCAAGCACACCTGCATCTAGCAGTTTGTGTCACAAGCAAGGGTCAGTTCTGTTTATTCTCAGACATGTTAGTTGTTTTATTATATTTGAGTAACTTAAATAATACACAAACCAATTTAGTATAAATATGGAAAGAAAGAGACTGTTTTTCATTCTGTGGAAGAGTTAACTACTTAGGTAAGAACTGACAAAGGAGAGTCACTAGGAATATGTAGATACAGGATGGGCAAGACAAAAGATAGAAGAGAAATGTAAAACTCAGGAAGGATTTTGCATTCAATTTGCTTTACAAGTACATTTAATTAAGTACTTGTTTCACTTTAAAGGCACTGAAGCAGGGGAAAAAATAAGGAAAAAAAAAAAAATAAGACCGTCCTCTGGCTGTGGTTTATGAAAGAACTGGGACCCAGAATGTCATCAGCTCTGGCCCTATGTAAAAATATTATATTTACATGTGCACTTACACGCATATATATATATATATATATATATATATATATGCATCATTATTTTGATGTCTGCTGCTTTAAATGACTTTTTCAAATAACTGACCAATAACATCTCTAGTTGCAAAACAGTATTAAGTGAAATTCTGGCATTACTTCCCAATTCTTCTTCATTAGGACTTGATACAATTAGTGAGGTGTTAGTGTTGCCAAGGAGATCCTTCCTGTTTGAAACTTTGTGAATCTCCTCTTTCCTCATGTTGTGTTTGGATAAGACTCTTCTTCTGTCCCATTAATATGGAAATGGCCACTTCCCTGTGTCAAGGGCTTCAATAAAACTTGCGTCAGAGGGGCACTTGTGTCGCTCAGTTCGTCAAGCATCTGCCTTAGGTTCAGGTCAAGATCTCAAGGTCTTGGGATCCAGTCCCACACTGGGCTCCTTGCTCAGCAGTCTCCCTCTCCCTCTGCCTGCCACACTCGCCTGGTTCGTTCTCGTGCTCTCTCTCTCTCTCAAATATATAAACAAAATCTTAAAAAAAACAAAAACAACAACGAAAACACTTGTGTCAGAATCTCCAGCACTGTCTGAGTTTGCATATGAAATGGGCAATGTTCTTGCTAATTGGTTTCTAAGGATTTTTGCTTTCTGTTAACATGCTCTGGGAAAGGCCTGCTGCAGTCACTTGTTAACCAAGAATAGCTTCTCTCTCTGTTTGCTGGTCCCTGGAGCTGCTTCACTCTGGGTACTTTTGCCTGCTGGCTATGTGTGGTGCCTGGTGCCTATTTCTACTGTTTCTGATAAGGATGGGGAAGATTTAAACTCTGTAAACTTTTGAGGGAAGAGTCATGCTCGGATTAAGTTTGATTTTCAAAATGGACTTCTTGTTGGATCATATGATATAGGAGGAACATAAAGCATGGTAATGTTGAGGGCATGTGGGTGCCTCAGTCTGTTAAGCATCTGCCATTGGCTCAGGTCATGATCCCAGAGTCCCGGGATTGAGTCCACCATCAGGCTCCCTGCTAGGCAGAGAGTCTGCTCCTCCCTCTGCCCCTCACCCCGCTCCTGCTCTCTCCTGCTCTTTCTCTCTCTCAAATAAATAAATAATTTTTTTTTTTAAATTAAAGAATGGTAATTTTTTTTTTTTAAGATTTTATTTATTTGCCAGAGATAGGGAGACAGAGAGTACATACAAGCAGGCAGAAGCAGCGAGAGAAGCAGGCTCCCTGCCGAGCAAAGAGCCCGATACGGGACTCGATCCCAGGACCTTGGGATCATGACCTGAGCCGAAGGCAGCTGCTTAACCAACTGAGCCACCCAGGCATCCTAAGAATGGTAATGTTGAAAAGTTGTTTTGTATCCTGAAAAGTTGGAAATTCAAGAAATATGTGTTTTCCCTTTGGAATTGATGTCCTGAGTATGATATGGTCTCCAAGGTTGAGATACTTACATAGCCATCTTTGAGGACCATTTACTTCTGAATGTTTAAGAAATATTTAAGGACTGTTAGAAACTGTGGGGAAGTTCGAAACAAAGAAGAAGCTGCTTTAGAAAAACTAGGCAGAAAAACATGTGAAGAAATTAGAGAGGAAAGAGGGTGACTGACTGAGGCAAAGACCTGCTTGGAACCTCCAAATAGAATATTTATGTATTGATCAGGGGCACAGCCATGACAGACGAATTAAAGGAGAATTTCACAGGTGTCAGCCTAGGAGTTGTATGTAAAGGAAAACAAGAAAAGCTAATTGATTGGACTCACCACCTTTAAGGTGGAATCTACAAATGCTATTGATTTAGAATAGAGGATGTTACAGGGAGGTGTTTTACCTGGAATTGAATTCATACAAAAACATTTTTGTATTTAGTCACCATTAAAACTGAGAGGTGACCATTCGGGACCCAAACAATTATGAGACAAGGTGACTAAGTTATAGTAAATATATAAATAGGAAGGGCAAACTGACCTGAGCATTATTGCTACAGGAACAAAATAACCTGGGGATAGTAACACATGCAGAATCCCAGTAAAAAGCCTTGGGATTGTCATTGTCATCATTATTTTTTTTCGTTAAGTGCCTGCAGTGCTGTTTGTTTGTTTTTCTGGAGAAGACTGGTTCCTCGTTGAACACAATATTTCTCACACACTGTTCTAGAAAACCATTTTTCATGATAGAGATGGACCCATTATTTAGGTTTTTAGCCCATATGACAAAGGCTCTTCATCTATGATGACATTACTAAAACAGGCACTACAGATTCAGATTTACCATGAATATCAAGAGACAAAGAATCTTCATTTTCCCCCTTGCTATCCCAAAAACCGAAAATCTTCTGTAATGTGGGCCTACTTAGCCAGAGCAATTCCATCTCTCAGATTAAACAGCCATTGTGTTGTTTATGTAGTAAAATATGGTCCACCAGCCCCTGATAAGAGAGCCCAAATACAAGGGTGGGTCTGGTCAGGTAGAGATAACAGAGCCCGAATGCAGGGATGAGTTGGGCCAGGTGAAGCCATCCAATCAGTGGGGTGCCCATACTGTCTCCCTAGCTACCAAGGAGTGTGGGCCCCACCTTTTAGGTACCAGTTCTGACCAAGGTGATAGGCTAGTTCAAATAGCTACTATGGGGTGAATTGTAGTACAATTGGCCACCTTTGTGTGACCTAGCATGACTGTGCAGCTTTCTCTGTGTGTTACAATCTCATTGGCCACCTGTGTGTGGCCAGGCTCAACCACATGGCCTTTGTTCTATAAAAGTTAGTCTGTAAGGCAGGGAAGGGTCGCCTCTTTGTAAGAGACAGCCCTGATCGGTCAGTTTGATTCTTGATGCTTGGTGCAAAATAAAGCTTTGCTTGACCTTCACTTTGTATCAGTCTTGCTCCTTTGATCATGGACCCATTATTAGGGGACCTAACAGTAAGATGTAGGTTCTGAATGAAAAAAAATCCTGATCTGATAATGAGCTTTCTGAGTATTAACATTATTTATCAGTCAGAAACCCAGTTTGTAGGACATGGATCATCTCATGTTCAAGGGTTTGAATTCTCTGCTGCTCTGGAAATTTGGGTGAAATAAAAGTGTGCTAGCCAAATGATCTTTAGTCATTGTCAGGAATATTTTTTGAGTTAATTCTGAGAATTTATTTCTTTTGATTTCAAGTCAGCCACTAAGAAAGACTGACCTTTTATGCCCTTCTGTTTATATTTCTGTAGCTAAGGGGTATGTAGATTCTTTACATGTCTTGTTTCAACTTGACAAATCTCCTGAACTTTTTAGTCTCTGCTCCCATCATCTGACAAAATTTTATGTGATCTAAATCCTAGAACTGGCTATGACTAACAGAGTTTCACCTCTAGGACTTGTAAATTAGCAAGGTTATTGTTATTATTATTTTTTTTTATGGGCCCACTCTTTTTTTTTTTTAAATTTTACTTATTTATTTGAGAGACAGAGAGAGTGTAAGAGTGGAGAGGTCAGAGGGAGAGCAGACTCCCTACTGAGCAGGGAGCCAGAGGAAGATCATGACCTGAGCCAAAGGCAATTGCTTAACCACTGAGTGTGGGCCTCTTAAAGGGATAGCTTTCTGAATGAAAGAGGAAAGAAGAAAATACCTAGTCTCATTGATTCATTGGTGAACATTCCCTAATAGAATTAAAAGCAACTTAGAAGGAAATGCAAGGTAGAACTTCCTTCGCATCTTAACATGGTGTCAAGGATATCTATCATTCATTCTTTAATTGGCCTCATTCTTCTTATCATCCTCTTGTATGTGCAGAGTGTGACCATCATTATTTTTTTAGGAACTTCAGTATAATTCTCTTTTTGCTACTTTACCTCAATTCAGAATAGTGAGATGAAAGGGCTAATGATATGGAGCTGGGTTTTGATAAATATATAATGACATATATCCATCATTATAATACTCTGCAGAGTATTACAATGCCTTAAAACATTTTCTGTACTCTGCTTACTCATCTCTGCCTCCCTCCCCACCCTTGGCAACAACAGATTTATTATTATTATTATTTTTTTTTGGCAACTGATTTTTACTGTTTCCATAGTTTTGCCTTTCCCAGAATGTCATATAGCTAGAGACATATAGTATGTAGAATTTTCAAGTTGACATTTTATTTAGAATATGCATTTAAGGTTATTCCATGTCTTCTCATAACTTGATATCTCATTTATTATAATGCTAAATAATATTCTGGTGTCTATATGTACCACGGTTTATCCATTCACTTACTGAAGTACATTTTGGTTGCTTCCAAGTTTTGGCAGTTATGAATAAAACTACTATAACATTCGTGTGCAGGTTCTTATGTGGACATAAACATTTTAACTCCTTTGGATAAATATCAAGGAGTGTGATTGCTGGATCATACAACAAGAGTATGTTTAGTTTTGCAAAAAATCTCCAAACTATCTTCCAAAGTGGCTCTAGCATTTTGCATTTGCACAAGCAAGGTATGAGTATTGCTATTGCTCCACTTCCTTGCCAGCATTGAGTCTTGTCAGTGTTCCAATGTGTAATGATATTTCATGGTTGTTTTCATTTGCATTTCCCTGAAGACATGTGATGTGGAGCATTTTTTCAGATGCTTATTTGTCATCTGAAATTTTGTTTGGTGAAGTGTCTGTTAAAAGTCTTTGACCCATTTTTTAAATGAGTTATTTGTTTCTTATTGTTGAGTTGTAAGAGTTCTTTGTATATTCTGAACTTGCTGTCTCTTCAAATTGTGTGTGTGTGTGTGTGTGTGTGTGTGTTTTAAAGTTCTTATTTATTTATTTGACAGACAGAGATCACAAATTGGCAGAGAGGCAGGCAGAGAGAGAGGGAAGCAGGCTCCCCACTGAGTAGAGAGCCCAATGCAGGGCTCTATCTCAGGACCCTGAGATCATGACCTGACCCTAAGACAGAGGCTTAACTCACTGAGTCACCCAGGTGCCCCAAGGAGTCACTTTCTTAAGCCAATTGACTTATTCAGCTTGAGTCTCAACATTCCCAAAAGTGTCTATTCAAGTGTAGCAAGTGGTGTTGACTATAGCACTAATACTTTCTCACTCAGCTAAAGACAAGCAAAGGCTAGGCTATTATTAAGAAAAATTATGGCCAGAGAATCTAGGAATTTTTGTTGGTGGCTATTGCTTTAGCATCAGATTCTGTAGTATCATTGAGTGAAGGAGAGCTTCTTGATCATAGCCTCATAAGTCCTAGCAAGGGCCAAAGGAATCTGCAAAAGGAAGCTAATATTGAATCATGAATACCTCATTGTAATTCTTTTTTGAATCTATGGCTCAGGACTAGAAATGGGACTTCTATGGAAATTTATAAAATTTATGTGTTTATAGACCACACTGGTGGCTTCATTCTGGTTCTCCTTGCCTTGTGTCCCTCTTTAAAAAAAAAAAAAAAAGAAGAAATTACTTGTTTATTTATTTATTTGAGAGAGAGAGAGAGCATGAGCCACAGGGAATGGCAGAGGGAGAAGGAGAGAGGGAATCTCAAGCAGACTCCCTGCTGAGCATGGAGACCATATGGCGCTCAATCTCATGATCCTGAGATCATGATCTGAGCTGAAATTAGGAGTTAGCTGCTTAACTTTCTGAGCTACCTGGCAGAAATCCCTGGAAAGAAATATTGTTGATTTGGGAGGAAACAATGTAACTGGATGTCAACTATTTCTCTTCCAAGTCAGTTTGATTTTGAGGTCTGTAGCATTTTCATAGGAACATACATATGTCAGGTGGAACCTTCTTTTCTTGTGAGTATGCATGCCAGTTTTGACACCTTATAGTTAGCAGCAGTGTCAGTGGTCAAGAGTACTTGGTGCAGGGTTCTTTCCATGAATCTTACTTTTGTAAAACCATCAGAGTAAAACAGTAACTGTCTGTAAATAACAGAAGACTTAAAAATGCCCATGATCAATGATCTGGTAAGAGTTCATTATAATGGAGGGGAGCCTGCTTCCCCCTCTCTCTGCCTGCCTCTCTGGCTACTTGTGATTTCTGTCAAATAAATGAACTCTTTAAAAAAAACTAAAAAATAATTCTAAAAGAGTTCATTATAATGGAATTGACAAGGAAATGTGTTTTTTTGTGACATTGCAGTATTTTAGATAATAATTAGAATTATCTCTGATAACATTATAAAAGGACATATGAGATTTTTAGGAATTTCATACAATTTTTAAAAGACATATTAATAACACATTGATACAAATATAACCTACGGGTTTATCATTACTTATTCAGCAATGTTGCCCATGTAATTTAACATATCAACTAAACCTAATTAACTTAACATCTCTCTTTTACCAGTTGAGAGACAAATGCTTTGAGAATTTCCAGAGAGCCTTTGGGAAGTCTCAAAGCTACTTTTGAGGTAAAAAAGACTTTGTTTAGAGTTTCATCTGGGAAGTTGTCAAAATGTCAAAATGTTTAAACATTTAACTAAATAGGATCACAGATTATTATGAAAAAACTTATTTAACCAAGGTGATATAGAAAATTTTAAAGGCAAATACAGAAGGTTAGATAGTTGTGAATAATACTTAGTTCTCTTAATATTAAGAAAACTGGGTTTTCTTAAATAATCAAAGATCTGGAAAAAATAACATGAAATGCAGTACATCACTTTGATAGTACACAAAATCTCTGCTTTCCAGGTAAATTTTTTAAAAAGATTTTATTTATTTATTTGAGAGAGGGAGAATTAGCAAGAGAGCAGAGGGAGAAGCAGAGGGGTAAGGAAAAGCAGACTCCCCACTGAGTAGGGAGCCCGACTTGACTTGGGGCTCTATCCCAGGATCCTAGGATCATGACCTGAGCTGAAGGTATTTGCTTAACTTACTGAGCCACCTAGGTGCCCCGGAACCCTTAATTTCTAGTGAAAACCAAAACAAAAACAAAAACAAAAAAACAAAAAAAAAAGAAAAGTAAATAATTGTGGACTGTATTACACTAGCATTATGAGGATTGTGAAACTTATAAATACATTTTATAATTTCTTGAAGTATATTGTTGCTCATAATGAAGTTTTCAATGTGGCACAAAACGCGTTTCCTAATAGACCCAGGTATATTTAGTTCCTATGTAAAAGAAAGCCAGAAGTGGATACATCTATGTTCAGTAATTAACGCTTCTGTATTTTATCTAAGTGATGAATATTCATTGGTTATTTTGAACATTTTCATATAAGATAAAATACATCACTCCTGGGGACCATTGTGGTCTCTTTTGGGTCCCTTGTCTTTTTTTTTTTTTTTTTTTTTAAGATTTTGTTTATTTATTTGAGAGAGAGAGAGAGAGAGAGAACACTGAGTGGGATAAGGGACAGAGGGAGAAGCAGACTCCCTGTTGAGCAGGGAGTCCAATGCAGAACTTGATCCTGGGACCCCGGGATTATAAACTGAGCTGAAGGTAGACACTTAACTGACTGAGTCATCCCGGTGCTCTGGTTCCCTCTTCTGACACCAGAACTGTTAGAAGATAAACTGGGGCAAAATTTTAAGAAATTATCTGAGCAAAAATCAGTTCAAACTGGGCCTTATCCACTCTAGGAGATAGGAAGTCTTCTTTATCACTAAATTCTAAAGGGAAAAAAAGAAGAGACCCCAGTGGCTCCTCAAGGACCATGACTCAGTTATTAAAAAGGGAGGATGATTCTGCATAATCCAAATGTGTCACTCAGATGGTCTCAGTTGGCTCATGGTGCTTGTCTTCGGTTGGGCTGTGTAAATGGAAGATTGAAGACCAAAGACTTCCATTATAGTCTCTGCAGCTCATGGATGGCCCAGTGTTCCTGGGAAAGATGTGCCAGGGCTGTCTACAGTGATTGTAGGCAGCATTCATGCCTTTAGTAGTGACATATGCCAGGGTCCTCCAAGCAGATAGCAGGCCCTCATCACTTTGACTGGCTGCCTGAAGGCAGATGGAATTAGTCTGAGGCAAGCACAGTACCTTTGACGTATATCACTATTAACTGTGGCACTGCCATGCATTCCATCAGGATACCTGAAATAAAAGGGAGTCCAGTGATACCCGCCACATGATAGCTTAGAGGGCTGTTTCGTAGACAGCACATAAGACAACTTGCTGTGGATTCCACAATTTGAATTCCTGCAGAGTGAGTCAGGGATAATAAGCCCAGGGACATTAAGTTTTATGATGGTTGTTGTGATTATCTTCTTATCTATTTATTATACTTATTTACAAATGTATTATAAATATATTGGTACCAGTATATTTATACATGTATAACATATACTCAAAATATATTTATTATTATTTATCATATATTTACTCATTATATATACTAAGAACTACTTGTGTGCTCTATTAACTACCAATTTTTCTGCTTATTCTCATATCTTCATTACATGTGAGATTATTTTGACTTGAAAATAATGAATTATTTTCTTACAGTAAATTTAGATTTCTGTTCTTATTATAAGGCTCAAATCTTTTACAGAGGTAAGGCAGGGACTAAATGAAAGGCTAATAAATATATTCACTGCATGCCTTCATGCATACATGAACAAATAACTGAGCAGTCATGCTCTTCTTGAAACACTTGGTTATTTTACCACATTTAGCAGAATACGGTCCAAATTCTTTAGATTGATATCCAGAGGCTTCCAGAGTCTTAGCTGACTTTTCCTTTTATCATTATCTGGGGACTTCCCTCATACCAGGCTGGTTTATTCCCTCAGAAAGTCAGCCTTGTTTCGTAAAGTGTTTTTGCTTGCACCGTGAGCCTTTTCTGGTTGCTTGTCCTCTTCTACTCGGTCTGTTTTGAAAAAGCACATCTAGTTTCTGCACCTACCACAAAGGCCATCACAAACTCCTTAGGGAGCTCTTTCTCTGTGGAGACCACAGCCCACTCAGCCCTGCCTAGCCCTTTTACAGTGCTTTAATGTTTACGCCTTATGTCCTCAACAGTGATGTTAAGTTCTTTGGTATCAAGGAGAGTATCTTGTCCATCTCTGTGTCCCCAGGTTTGGCATGGTTCCTGGGGCATAGTGGGGCCCGAATGCGTGCTTATTGCTCATTTGATTGATTGGAGTGCGTGAAGTGGGGGAAAGAGGCTCCTAAAGAATTGGAATAGCATTGAAAAAAGAGAAATGACAGGAGGGCGAGAATTCCTTTAGTTTTAACTTCAAGGTTTACTGCTAGCCATAGATAAGCTGCTATTACAGATAAGCCTCTTCAGTCCCAGAACTCTCTCCCTCTGTGCTGCTCCACTAATGATAACATGGGGGAGGCGGAGCGAGCGAAGAGGCAATGAAGGAAGAAAAGGAATTTAGCATCTGCCTCCCTCCCGGAAGAAGCTTGGCAGAGACCTCTGTAAACCAGTGCTGAGTCAAAAACATAAGCACCTTTGGAATGTTTCCCTGACCCCCATCATCAGATATGCATAGCCATGCGGATTCACTCTGGGGACTATATTTTAGAGTCATTTCGTTACTTCAGCTGCTTTCACACATAGACTTCCTTGCTTCCTTTTCTGTTTAGTTTTCCACCTTTTGTTCTCCTTTTTACCTCCTCCCCTCCATTGACTCTTCTTTAAGTTTGCTAAATAACCCGAACGGGAACCATGGAGTTCTGCTGGTGGCATGATGCATTTAAGGGGCTGCTGAGACTAGATTATTTGATGGTGTCTCAAGGAAATATATGATGCAAGTTTTGCAGTAGAGTATTGTGTTATGCTGGGAAGTAAATGAGGTCAGGTTTGCAAGTGGAGATTTGGGCATTACCTTGTGGACCTGGGCTGTAAAGAGTGCTAAATTACCTTAGTCAGGCCACGAGTTTGTTTGTTTCTTCTTTCTTACCAATTATTAATATAACTGTCTACATAGCCCAGATTTATCAGATATTAACTGCTTCATGGGATTGAACTGATTTAATATATACCCACAACAATTGGGTCCTTGGCCTTGGACAAGACTTCTGGGCACCCTGGAGTTAAGCCACCAAGGGCTTAATTACTTTAGATATCTCGGCTTGTTTGTAATTTGGATTTTGTTTGCTCCTAGCCCCTTGGGAGTGCTTTATGCTGTTCAGTTAATTGAAAGTGGCTAAAGCTGAATGAGGCAGCAGCATTGCAGGTGGCATGGTTGGGATCAATTTGAGAAGACTATTGAAATCCTCTTGCTTAGTTTAATAATTATCTCTGATTGAGATAGGATTTCAGTCTTGAGTCTAACAGGAGATTCCAGAGTTTCCCATTGGCTTTAGGGAATAGCAATTCCCAAAGCAATTAGCTTTTTCTACAGGGTGTTTCTAATACATAGTACAGCCGATGATGTTAGAAAGCAGAGTAGGTTTGCAACGACGTGGATGGAACTAGAGGGTATTATGCTTAGCGAAATAAGTCAATTGGAGAAAGACAACTATCATATGACCTCCCAGATAGGAGGAAGTGGAGATGCAACGTGGAGGGTTTAGGGGGTAGGAAAAGAATAAATGAAACAAGATGGGATCAGGAGGGAGGCAAACCATAAGAGACTCTTAATCTCGCCAAACAAACTGAGGGTTGTGGGGTGGGGGGAGGGTAGGGAGAGGGTAGATGGACATTAGGGAAGGTATGTGTTATGGTGAGTGCTGTGAAATGTGTAAACCTGACCATTCACAGACCTGTACCCTTGGGGCTAATAACATATTATATGTTAATAAAAAATAAAAAAAAAATTAAAAAAAAAAAAAAGCAGAGGAGGAAGCATGCGGGATGGGGGCATACATTGCAAGACAGAGGGGAGAATGAAAAGGCAGATCTGAAAGAGTTGAATCCCAAGTCTCCCAGTATAGAGAAGAACTCAAAGGGTGTTTGTTGGGGAAATTGGAGTACAATTCATTTTTTTAAAAAAAAGAATTAACATTGTAATAATATAGAAAAAAATAACTGAGGTAAAAAGTAATGCTAGTATCTTAAAAGAATAAAAAGGGAACAGTAGAACTAATATGGATAGAGAAAAGAGAGGGAAACATTTTAAAAATGACAAAGCAAGGTGGTGAATAAATAGTAGAACTCTGGTTGCATCTTTTATTTTGGGGAGAATCACTCTATTCAAGTGTCTGTGTGTGTGTGTTCTTTCTGAGTCCTGTAAAGTTGGGAGGGAGGCTGTATACTTCCTCTTCCAGTATTCTGGTATCTAGGCCCGTATTTGCATTTTCACATTCTATAAGTTCTGGACATGATCCACACCACTGGACCTCGTAGAGTTGAAAAATATGAAAATATCACATAGTCCTGATTCTTGCTTCAGGTCAGTGATTGTAATTCAGTGAAGGCACAGTTCCACAACAATTGAGTGAATCTTTAGAGGTGGTGAAGAAAGGAAGACGTTAGTTCTTAGAATCTGCTATGTGTCCAGCACTCTGCTGGTCACTTATAAATAACATCGAGAGCTAGGAGTTGACAGGAACTTCTGTGACAGGCATTGCTCTGAGGGCTGTGCATGTACCAAATCTTGTCAGCCTCACAATGATCTTGCTGTAGGATCCATTATGAACTATTTATGAGGCCCTCTTTTAAAAAATACACAATTATTAGTAGACGGAAATGTGTAAGCATGGATATATATACTTAGAAAAAAATCACAAGAAATTTGCAAGTTTAAAAAGGCTGACAAATACCACAAACATCTCCCTCACACACAAAATACCGCAACACCTTTATAAATTAACTGCCTCATTGCCTCATCTACCCCTTATAATATTTCTGGTATCAATAAGCATAAACATGTAAAATGAATCTGAAATCAAGGAATCCACGAAAGTGAATCAAAGGCATTTTATTTTATTATTTTTTTTTTAAAGATTTTATTTATTTATTTGAGAGAGAGAGACAGTGAGAGAGAGCATGAGCGAGGAGAAGGTCAGAGAGCGAAGCAGACTCCCCATGGAGCTGGGAGCCCAATGTGGGACTCGATCCCGGGACTCCAGGATCACGCCCTGAGCCGAAGGCAGTTGTCCAACCAACTGCGCCACCCAGGCGTCCCATCAAAGGCATTTTAAAATTGTGACTACATTGTATTGAGCTACATAATTGTGTAATCAAATTACTCTTAAATTACATGCGTTGACTTACTGATCAACATGCAGGAGGTGGGGAGGTTGTCACTGGAACACTTGTTTCTTCAGGTTGTTTTGTAGTTTGAGTGGCAATTTTGCTCACTGATTTGCTTGGGCATGTCCTACTATATCAGGACAAGATGCAGCAGATATGCTAAGATACAGTCCAAAACCATGGGAAGTATACAACAGACAGTTTCACATTTTGATGTCCTGACTCCTTATAGTACCCTTAACAGGTGTGTGCTCTGTAAAATAAATAAATAAATAAATAAATAAATAAATAATCTAAGCTCAATTTTGTGCATAGTTCTCTTTTTAAAATGCATGATATGTTTATAATTGCATAGGCTGCATTATTGAGTATATTCCTGACAGGTGGTAACTTTTGTTTTGACTAGACTCCATGAGAATTGAATGCACTGCTTTTCATTTTACACCACCGATGACTGGAAGAAATTTCCACTGGCTGCCTCCTGGCTGCATACATTTCAAACCTTTTTCTCTCCATTATCCTGGTCCTTCTGGTGCTGAGAGCTATAGGGCATGTTCACAGCATAACAAGACCTCCGGTGATGCACCATTCGAGCAGCTGCACAGGGTGGATTCACATAGTAAGAGGTGCAAGTTTCTAGGATCTGTTCCTACACCGGTATTGCTAACAGTAAGCTCGCCTATACATAGAACTGCTTGTGAACCATATAACACATATGCTGTTAGATCCAAATGAAATGTATTCTACACTGAAATTCTCCTTTGTCGAGTTCCCCAAATGCCCACAGCCACTCCAAGGCCATCTGCCACGAGGGGAAGTGCGATGAGAGGTAAGTCAGAAGTCTTTAAACTCGTGTACTTTTCCAGATTTTATACAAACATGTGACTACGTGAATATATTTTTGGAAGCCCCATAGGGGAGCAAAATTTGACAGCCCAAAATGTGTCTCTTTGGGATGTGGTTTATTTTATGCTGATTATTTCTAAGAAAGGAAGCCCCAGGAAGAAACTTTGACCCTTCCTTAACTGCCTAAAAGAATTTAGATAGAGGATCTGTTCCAGGAAGAGAGCTATCACCATAGGCAACTACAGTATAATATGAACTATTATAACTACTATCACAGGGTCGGTAGATAGGGAGAGACTTATCTATTCTCTATGAAAGGAAAAAAAAAAATTTTGTCTTTGGGGCATTGTTTCTGAATGGCCCAGCAAACATTTGTTTATCAAACATTAGTTAATTAAATTTAAATTAAAAAATAAATAATAGAAAAAAATGAAATATGGATAAAATCACAAAAAGACAAAGAAGTAAAGCCAATGTTTCCTTACTGAAAAAAAACCAAACCAAACAAAAAAAACATTTACTCTTTTTCATCTTCCCATGAATTGTCTTCCTTCTCTTTGAAGTCCTAGACTCCTCCCCCTTCTCCTTAGCTAGAGGACGTCTAAATTTCAATTGCCTGACTGCCTATGGGCTTTGTGTTCCTGTGCAGTCCCCAAACATACACAATTAAATTTGATTTTCTCCTGTTAATCTATCACATGTAAATGAGGGTCCCTGGATCCCAAAGTTCCATTTCTTTCATGGAAAACCAATTCCTATCTCTGGTATTGAGTAATTTATTTAAATAATTCAGGAATGATTTCAGTAGAAATATGACTCAATTTTCCAAATAGATTTCAATAATCCAGTATTGCCTTTAACTATCTTTTGTATTCTCCCTATGAACTGTGACTTAAATCTTCTATGAATTATAGTTTTCACCTAATATATTAGCATTGTGTATTTGCTACTAGAAGGCAGTCACTGTTATAAATCTTTCTATCCTCCAATATGCCTAACTCAGTGCCATAGTCAATAAATACATAGTGCGCTGATTAGAAACAAATTAACTAAATGAACAGAAAATTGACTACATTTCTTTTCCCCATGGCTGTTAAAAGTAGAACCATTGATATGAGAAAATTAGGTACCAAAGAAAACAAAGACCAATGGCCCTGAGTGTTTAAAATCCCCCTGAGTGTTTAAAGCACAAATGATGGTGAACTTCATGACACCCTCTAGGGTTCCTACCATGGGTTGATTGAAGATAGACATAACTGTTGTTCTTTGGGCTTTCTGGTAATGGTAATAAAAACTAACACTTACTGAATGATTATTTTGTAACTGGCACTATTGTAAGTGTTTTACAGGTATTAAATCCTTTAACCATCAAGAGAACATAAGAGGTAAATACTTCTATGATATTCATTTTCATTCTGAGGCAGTTGAGGCACAGAAGTTATGTAATAAGTTGGAGAGCCCATTCTCTGAAACAGTAAGCCCTGCTGCTCCATAAGAATATTTCATTATAAAAATCAAGAAATCAGTGGTAGTCCCTTAGCCCAGAATCCCTTCTGTTGGTTGACTGGCTAAAGTACTTCCTGCCTCTGAGGTCATCAAAGAGAAGTAAATCTTGCTAATCATTCCACAGTGTGTATGTATATCAAATTATCATGTATTTATATACAGTTGTATTTGTCAATTATTCTTCTATAAAATTAGGGGAGAAAAGAATTAAGAAATAAATTCTTCACATTCTCTAGAGCTCTGGTAAAGTCATGGTTGAGGAATAAGAAATCGTAAACTCACATAAACAAGCAAAGAAGAGAAGACAGAAGGATATTTAGAAGCTAAAACATAGATGGTTATAGAGAACAAAAGCACAGAAACCATGTGGTTTCTGCCACAGCCTCCCAGAAAGCCATACCAATGGGGGCACCAAATACCAGAGAGCACTGAAATGAAAACAGAATTGTATGGGAATATGAGTAAGAATCAGCTAACATCCTTCCTTTGCCCTGTTCAGGACATTGATGATGATAGGTGATACAGATCAGCTCTTCCAGGGAGGTAAACTACAATCAATCAATCAATCAATCAATGCTAAATTCATATTCTTGGCGGCATCAAAAAACTAAAATTAGTGATGAGTTACTGGGCTCAAATCTAGAAGGAGGTATACTCAGAGCTCATTCCCTCCATCCCATAGGAATTTAGATAACAGCACATTTTTAAGTGCACATTTTCAAGTATCTTGAATTGTTTTTCCATCTTTTCCCCATTTTCCATCAGAGTTTTGGTTCTCTGTCCCTCAGTTTTTTAGAGTTAGTTATATATTGGGGATATTATCCATCCGTGGTATATGTTGCAAAGATTTTCTCTGAGTTTTTCAGTTATCTTTGACTCTGCTTATAATACTTTGTCATTCAAATGCTTTCAAAAATTTTTATGTAATCAAATTTATTTTTTTAAATTGATTCTGGATTTTGAGTCCTGATTAGGAGGTTGTCACCTATGTAGAGGTTAAGTGGAATTCAGCTGTGATTTCTTTCACTATATGCATGGTTTATTTATTTCATGTAGGTTCCTAGATTGGGCTCCCTGCTCAGGGAGAGCCTGCTTCTCTCTCTCCCTCTGCCTGCTGCTCTGCTTACTTGTGCTCTCTATCTCTCTGTCAAATAAATAAATAAAATATTAAAAAAGATATATTTTTGTATAGGAGGCACCTGGGTAGCTCAGTCTGTTCAGTGACTATCTTCAGTTCAGGTCATGATTCCAAGGTCGCGGGATCCAGCCCTGCATTGGGCTCCCTGCTCTGTGGGGAACCTGCTTCTGGCCCTCCCCCCTGCTCATGTGCTTGCGCTCGCTTTGCTCTCTTTCTCTCTCTCTCTCTCGCCCTCCCTTCCTCCCTCCTTTCTATGCCTTAAGTAAATAAATAAATAAGATCTTTAAAAAAATATTTTTGCCTAAGACAATAGAGCAGAGTGCTAGTTGATTTGATTTGGTTGCATGTCTTTCATTTGTTTCATCATCATTTTCCTCTTGTCCTGCCTTCTCTCTCTGTTAGTGTTCCAACAAGAACTGTCTTCTGTGAGCAAGATCGTGAGCCGGCTCAAAGTTACTCTGATTTTGACCAACTTCTGTGAGCAAGATAGTGACTAAACTCATTTGACAGACATTCACTTGTAATGATCACTATTTGCCTCCTGACGCCTTACCTACCAGGGGTTGGAGAACAGTTAAACCCGTGATTTGGGGGAGGGGGGTTTATGGCTTCACAGTCCTGTTTCCTCATACTACAAGTTAGATGGAATATTTAAGGGAAACATATTTCCTTTATTCTGCTTTCTTTTATATGCATAAATAAGTTAATGTTACTGTAACTTTAATCTGGGTTATGCCAACCCGGAGTTGGGAATTCTAGGGCAAGTCAAGGTGACAATGATGAAGAAAATGATTTGAAAAGACAGTAAGTAAAATAATGATTTTTCTCCACCTTCATCCTTCTTGACTTCCTTTAGTCTCACATTTTTAAATGTTTCAAACCTATCGACAGTGGCTGGCCAGTGTTGGGAAAGCAAAGAGAGAGTTCTTTGAAATGAATTTTAGAGACATGGTATTTTCTTTTCTTTTTTTAATCATGGAAATACTACAAACATTTACTTGATAGGGTCTGAGGAAGGACATTAATTGAGAACTTTTTAGTGAACTTCAACTCAAAGTATATATTGATGACAGGCCAATCCATTCTGATCAATGTCAGCATCTAATTCTGTGTTTTCCAACATGATTTTCATTTCAGAAAAAAGAAACTGTTAATAATAAACTTCCATGAAAAATTAAAGAGACACAGCCTATGTACTTGAAACAGATGGAAAACCTGAAATAAGACTCCAAAATTGCAGTCTCCTTTCATTTTTCTAAAAAGTTATTTATTAAATATTCACATAAGAATTTTTCTGTGCATCTTAAATTATGAATGAAAAATGTGAACTAGTGACATTTACTTGCAAATTCAGCCTTATTTCTTACCTTTTAAAAATATTCTTTTTTCTTCTTATGTGGATCTTCTAATTACTCTCTTATTTAACAATGCAGTTCTTTCATAAATATTTTAAGATATTCACATAGCATAAAATTTACCCTTTTAAATATACAACTTGGTGGTATAAATATACTCACAGTTATGCAAACATTACAACTAAATAATTTTAGAACATATTCATCATCACTTCAAAAAGAAACCCTATATCCATTAGCAGACACTCCCTAGTCCCCCTTCCCTCTGTTCTGTGAAAAGCATTTATGCTCCATCACTATAGATTTGCCTGTTCTGGACATTTCATATAAATGTTTTATATAAATCATGCAGTATATGGTATTTGTGATTGGCTTCTTTCACTGGGCATAATGTTTTCAATGTCTGTGTGTTACAGCATGATGTAGTACTTCAGTCCTTTTTATTGTGAAATAATATTCCACTGTGTGGACACACCACTTTTGTTTACCCATTTCATTATTCAGTTGATAGACGTTTGGGTTGATTCCACTTTGTGGTTATTATAAACATGATAATCTTATGAATGATGTTATAAATGATCTTGTGAACATTTGTACATAAGATTTTTTGTGTGGATATATATTTTCATTTTTCTTTGGTATATACCTAGGAGTAGAATTGCTGGGTAATACAATAACTTAATGTTTTTTTTTTTTAAGATTTTATTTTATTTATTTGAGAGAGAGAGACAGTGAGAGAGAGCATGAGCGAGGAGAAGGTCAGAGGGAGAAGCAGACTCCCCATGGAGCTGGGAGCCTGATGTGGGACTCGATCCCGGGACTCCAGGATCACGCCCTGAGCCGGAGGCAGTCGTTTAACCAACTGCGCCACCCAGGCGTCCCTACAATAACTTAATGTTTAACTGTTTCTGCAGCAGCCGCACAATTTTACATTCTTATCAGCAATGTGAAGTGTTTAATTTGTCCACTTCTATTGTGAAAATGCTCAATGAACGTAGGTGTGCCAATCTCTTTGAGCTCCTTTTTCAGTTCTTTTGGATGTATACCCAGAAGTGTGATTGCTGGATCATATGGTAATTCTATTTTTAACTTTCTGAGCAATCTCTGTAAGGTTTTCCCTAGTGTCTGCATCATTTTACAGTTCCACTGGTAGTGCACCAGGATTTCAATTTCTCTACATACTTCCATCACTTAATTTTTCTAAGTTGTTTTTTGTTTTGTTTTGTTCTTTTTTATAATAGTGACTAACCTGTCCTAGCATATGTGAGGTGAGGATTCATTGTGGTTTTGATATGCATTTCCTTGATGATTAATGATGTTAAATCTTTCCATATGTTTATTGGCCATTTGTGTATCTTCTTTGAAGAAATATGTATTCTTTGGAGAAAAATACCTATTTTTAAATTGGATTGGTTTTTTTGCTGTTGTTGTTAAGTTGTGGGAGTTATTTATGTGTTCTGGATATTAACTCCTTCCTAGATAATGTAGTTTGCAAATATTTTCTCCCTGTTTCATAGGTTTTTTTTATTTTGTTGATTGTCTTTTGCACAGAAATTTTTTATTTCCTTAATTCCAGTGTAATTAACATACAGTGTTATACTAGTTTCAAGTGTACAATGTTGTAAGTCAGTGATTCTATACGTTACCCAGTGCTCATCAAGATAAGTGTACCTTTGGGACACCTGGGTGGTTCAGTCGGTTAAGCATCTGCTTTCAGCTCAGGTCATGATCCCAGGGTTCTGGGATTGAGTCCCACATTGGCTTCCTTGCTCACCAAAGGGAGCAAGGAGAAGCCTGCTTCTCCCTCTGCCTGCCACTCCCTCTGTTTGTGCTCTATCTCAAATAAATAAATAAAATCTAAAAAAATAAAAGATAATTGTACTCTTAATACCCATCACCTATTTCACGCCTCTTCCTATCCACTTCCCCTTTGGTAACCATCAGTTTGCTCTCTATAGTTGAATCTGTTTTTCGGTTTGTCTCTTTTTTTTCTTTGCTCATTTGTTTTGTTTCTTAAATTGCACATACAAGTAAAACCATGTGGTATTTGTCTTTCTTTGACTGACTTATCCATTAGCATTATGCTTCCTGGGTCCATGCACATCCTTTCAAATGGCAAGATTTCATTCTTTTTTTTAATGTCTGAGTAATGTTCATTTTGTATATATATCATGTCTTCTTTATCCTTTCATTTATTGATGAACACTGGGCTGCTCCCATAATTTGGCTGTTGTAAACATAGGTGTGGATATATCTCTTTGAATTATTGTTTTCATTTTCTTTGGGTAAATAGCCAGTAGTGAAATTACTGATCATATGATAGTTCTATTTTTAATTCCTTAAAGAATCTCCATACTGTTTTCTAGAGTGGCTGTACCAGTTTGCATTTCAGCCAACTGTGCAAGAAGGTTCCTTTTTCTGCATATCCTTGCCAGCACTTGTTTCTTGTGTTTTTGATTTTAGCCGTTCTGTCAGGTGTGAAGTGATACTTTATTATAGTTTTGATTTGCATTTTTCTGATGATGAGTGATGCTAAACATCTTTTTGTGTGTCTCTTGGTCATCTGTATGTCTTCTTTGGAGAAATATCTGTTCATGTCTTCTGTCCATTTCTTAATTGTATTATTTGGGGTTCTGTTGTGTTGAGTTATATAAGTTTGTTACTTATTTTGGGTAGTAGCCATTTTTTGTGTATGCTATTTGCAAATATCTTCTCCCATTCACTGGACTCATGTGGTTTTGTTGATCCTTTCCTCAGGAGACATATCTAGAAAAATGTTGCAACATGTTGCACAAAAGACTTTGAGTTTGATGTCGTCCCATTTGTCTATCATGGCTTTATGTGTGCTTTTAGTGTCATATCTCAAAAACCATCGCCAACTTGAACATCGTGAATATTTTCCCCTATTTTTTACTATAGCTGTTTTATAGTTTTATATTATACACTCAGGTCTTTATTGATTTTGAGTTCGTTTTTGTATATGATGTAACAGAAGGATTAGCTTTATTTATTTGTTTATTTTTTTATTTATTTTTGCCTATGGATATCCAGTTTTCCTAGCATCAGTCACTTATTGCAGTCACAGACTGTCTTTTCCCCATTGTGTAACACTCTTCTCAGAGATTATTTGACCATATTTCTGGGTTCTCTGTTGTGTTGTGTTGGTCTATGTATCTGTCTTTATGCCAGCACTGTTTTGATTACTGTGGCTTTGTAATAAGTTTTAATATCATGAAGCATGAGACTGCCAACTTTGTTTTTCTTTTTCATGATAATTTTGGCTGTTTGGGGTCCATATGAATTTTTGGGTGAATTTTTTTATTTCCATAGCAATTGTTGGTATTTTGATAGGGATTGCATTGAATCTGTAGATCGCTTTGAGTAGTATGGATATTTTAACAATATTCTGTCTTCAGATTCATGGACATTGTGTGTCATCTTTCCATTTGTTTGTATCTTCTTTAATTTCTCTCCTCATTGTTTTACAGTTTTTAGGGGATAAATTTTTGCCTTCTTGGTTTATTCCTAAATATTTTATTATTCTTGATGCTATTGTAAATGGAATTGTTTTTTTAATTTCCTCTTTGAATTGTTCCTATTAATGTGTTGAAACAACTGATTTGGGGCTGTTGACTCTGTATCCTGCAACCTTACTGAATTTATTAGTTCTAACAATATTTTTGTGAATCTTTTGGATTTTCTACATTCAAGATCACGTCATCTGCAAACAAAGTTTTACTTCTTCCTTTCCTATTTTGATGCCTTTTTCTGATTTTGGTTTCAGGGTAATATTGGCTTCATAGAATGAGTATAAAAGTATTCCTTCCCTTCTTCAAAAAGTTTTGGAAAAATTTGAGCAAATATACTGGGTAGATTTTCCAGTGAAATAATCTGGTCTTTGGATTGTTTTTATTTATTTATTTATTTTTGAGGTCAGGAGGGAGTTTTTGTTTGTTTGTTTGTTTTAAAGATTTTATATATTTATTTGACAGAGAGAGAGAGAGATCACAAGTATGTAGAGAGGCAGGCAGAGCAGGGGAAGCATGCGCCCTGCTGAGCGGAGAGCCCCTGAGATCATGACCTGAACCAAAGGCAGAGGCTTAACCCACTGAGACACCCAGGAGCCCCAAGGAGGGAGTTTTTGATAACTGACTTATTTTATTACTAGTTAGAAGTTTGTTTTTTTTTTTCCCCCTTTATGATTCAGTCCTGGTAGCAGTATGTTTCTAGAAATTTATCCATTTCTTCTAGCTATCTCATTTATTAGCATATGTGATTATTCTCAGAATCATGTTCATTTATGATCAATTTATAGTTCTGTTTGAGTATTGGGCTCTGTTTGCTAGTATTTTTTTGAAGAATTTACATCTACATTCATAAGGATATTGTTCTGTCATTTTTTTCTTGTAATCTCTTTGTCTGGTTTTGGCAAAAGACCAATACTCACCTCAAAAATACTTTTTGGAAAAGTGTATAGAAAATTGATTTTGTTATTATTTTTTAAGGTTTGGTAGTTTTTAACCTCTAAAAGCATCTAAACTGGGCTTTGCATGATGGGAAATTTTTGAGTTAATTAATTTCTTTACTTATTATTGTTTTTTAAAGATTTTATTTACTGGCCACCTGGGTGGCTCAGTGGGTTAAGCCACTGCCTTCGACTCAGGTCATGATTCCAGGGTCCTGGGATCGAGCCCCACATCGGGCTCTCTGCTCAGCAGGGAGCCTGCTTTCCTCTCTCTCTCTGCCTGCCTCTCTGTCTACTTGTGATCTCTCTCTGTCAAATAAATAAATAAAATCTTTAAAAAAAAAGATTTTACTTACTTATTTGAGAGAGGGGAGAGAAAGCAGGGGAAGGAGCAGAAGGAGAGGGACAAGTGGACTCCTGGCTGAGTGTGAGCCCAACTGGAAACTCAGTCCCAGGACTCTGAGATCATGAGCTGAGCCAACACAAGAGTCAGACACAGCAGATTGAGCCACGCAGGTACCCCAGTTTCTTTACTTATTAGAAGTCTGTTCAGATTTTCCATTTCTTCTTGAGTCAATTTTAGAAGTTTTTATCTTTCCAAAAATTTTCCCATTTCATCTAAGTTTTGTAATTTGTTAGTATATAGTTGTTTGTACTATGTCCATATAATCTTTCTTATTTCTATACTGTTTGTAGTTGTGTCTGTTCTTTCATTCCTGGTTTTGGTAATTTGAATCTTTTCTCCTTTTTTCTTCATAATTCTAGCTACAGTTTTGTCTGTTTTGTTGACCTCTTCAGGAATTAATTTTTTGTTTCATTGACTTCAGTTTTAGTTTTTTATTTCATTAATGTCTGCTCTAACAATTTCTAACATTTTTGATGGGTTTTGTTTGTACCTTTTCTAGTTTCTTACATGGGAGATTATTTGTTTGACATTCTTTCTTTCTTTCCTTCTCTCTTTCTTTCTTTCATTTTATTTATTTGTCAGAGAGAGAGAGAGAGAGCACGCACAAGCAGGGAGAAGGAGAAGTGGGCACCCTCCTGAGCGAGAAGCCTGACACAGGACTTGATTCCAGGACCCTGGGATCATGACCTGACCAAAGGTAGACACTTAACTGACTGAGCCACCCAGGTACCCCAAGATCTTTTCTTTTTTAAGAAAAAAAAACTCTGCCTTTTGTTTTGTTTTGTTTTCATTGTAGTGCTTCAGCTTTTTACTAGATTAGTAATGATTCTTGTCTTGGCTGATTTCTGACAAGTCTAGTTTGAGGAGACTAATATATTATTTCCTGAAACACCTGAAGTATTCATATGACAAGAAATTTGGACTATGATGGGACTGGTAACCAGTAGCATCTATAAACCTGGACAAATGATGTCCTGTTTTTGGCCTTGTACTCTCTAGGGTACAACATATCACAAACACATAAAACATAAGTTTGTTTAAAACTAAATGGATGACTATTTTCAGTTAACACACATTTCTCTACCACAGTACAATCTATTACCCTGACCATCTATTGTTTTAATGCATAGTGTTCAGATTCCAGGAAAACATTTCTATTTCTCTTGCCTTGAAATGAATGGCAGCTATATATAAATGCTATGAAAGAAAGTTTGTGGGTTGTGCATCTGTTTGGGAGAGAAAGACTGAAACTTCTTCAGAATGTGGGGGAAGATTTGAATGGTAGAAGAGCAAAAGTAGGAGAAAAGACTAACTTCTCTAATCCTTCCTCTCTGATACCATGAATCAGATTCTTGTTTTTTAGTGGTGCCAAGCACCTGTGTTCTTGCTTCTCTTGATATAATTATTTGTGGTTTCAGAAGCACTCAGAAATTCACCCATAATTTTTAATATTGCATATAGAAACAAGAACATTTATCTATAATCAAAACAATTTAAATCACTAGAGGCCTAATATATGTGACTACTTTGTCGAGCTAACTTTGGACAGTTTTTCTTCATTATCTCTATTCAAGGGCATGGTGCTATCATGTATTGGTCCCATGGGTACAAATTTTGTCCAAGGGGAAGAAGGATTGTGTCATCCAAGGTATCATCTTTTGGGCAATCAACTCTAGTGCTAACTCTATGTGTCTGAGAGTTTTTAGCAAATTTATGGTTTGGCCATTAAGTTTAATGTTCCATTAATGTGTATTGGGCACCTGTAATGTAACAATTACGATGCTAGTCAGTGAGGGCATAAAGAAGAATAAGCCACTGCTGATGTTCTCAAAGAGCTTTTGGTCAAAGCTACTAATGATGACTACGATACTTAATAAAAATAACAATTCAAACTATGATTATTTGTGCACTTAAGAAGAGAAATGAATGGAAATCTGAAATTTAAAGAGGGTAAATAACCTTCCTCAGATTGAATGAAAGTTAAAATAGCAGTATAAATAAACACCCATGATTCTTTTAAGAATGGTTCTAGAAGGTGATGTCAAATTGATTTGGAAAAATGAAAAAAAAGAGCATTTACAGAAATTGGAAAGCAAAGCTCCTCCATATTCTCTCTACCTTCTAAAGTTCTTCATTTTTATGTACCCTGTTTTCTTGAAAACTTAACTCTGAGAAATCAGCATACACAGTAGCATCAGTACATTGTCTTTCATATACCGTATGAGCAGGAATTATTCTTAATGGCAGGGTCAACTAAACTCTTAGACCCAGAGCCTCCAGACACATAATTTCTAGATTATCCTCATTTACACTAAGGTACTTAGAGCTGGAATGCTTATTTACATCCTGGCCTTGCCTCTACCTTAGTGAATAATCTTGAAACAGTTACAGAAGCTCTGTACTTCAGTTCTTTTCACCTGTAAAATGGGAATAAAACCCCTCATTGGATAATTATGAAGATTAAAAGAAACAATAAATGTGAGGGGCTTAGAACCATTGCTTGCACTGAATAATTTCCTATAAATGTTAACTCTTACTAAGATTATTTAGATTTTGATGTATTCATCTTCTCAGAATGTCATAAAGTAGTAGAAAAAGAAAGAATTATATCCAATGAAAAAGGCATCAGCTATATGGGAGAGGTATTCTGGGTCAGGGGAAGGAAAGTGAGGGAAAAGAGGTCACCATGCTTTTGTTTTAGTGGGTGTGGCAGCTCTGTTGAAATAGAGGTAAAGCCCGAGTGGTTAGCAGATATTTTCTCTTACATCCAGATAACTTAACTGTCAGTCATGGTATTTTTGATGTTTTTAATATTTCCACATCTTATGGTTTCCATAAATATTTTTTAGGGAGAGAGGCTGCTTTAGGGTTTTTATCAAGATTTTGAACCAGAAGTCACAGGGCAGTTTATATATAAACTAAAACCTAGGTGAAAACTATTGAATAACACAAAAAGACTTCTCATAAGGATTAACCAGTCCTCTTCTCTACATCCCACGCCATCTGCTCAGATTCATTAGATAATACCATATTCGAAGAAAGTAAAGATGATGAAACAATCAACTGACAACATCAAATGACAAAGATCATTTTAAAATAATATGACCTAAATGCATCTTTATGACCTAAAAATGCATCTATGCAAATTATAAATGTTTGCTTGCTAGTGATGGCAAGCCTTGAGACTTTCAGTTTTATAAGAACTGAAATTCTCTCTTTCTTAGTGACTGCCATGTCTCCCTGGGCCTAGCACAGTGCTGACATGCAGTGACTGCTCAGTTAATTGATCTTGTATGAATGTGGGACTTCCAAGATTAAAAAATCTGGCAACAGTAGGATAATTAATAGGAATAGTGAAGGTGGCAAATGTGTATCAGGCTTGACTAGTAAACCTCACACAATAAACTGACAAAAATGTAAGAGCAATGTACAATGCATTTCATATTTAAGATAATAAATTGAAAATGCTGAGATTGGGCAAATTAGATAGAGTAATAATGTTGGGAAATTTCAAGTATCCACCCAATAGGCTAAGCCGGGATGGAATCCTAAGTTGAAGCAAGGTATGTGGATGAGTTTTGTCTACTTCCTGGAACAGGCCAACTTAAAATTCACCCAGATATCTCTGTACTGGCTTGAATCATTGTTGGGGACAAAAATTTGTACCTTATTTACCTGTAAATAAATAAGGAAGAGTACCAAGAAGCACCAAAATATAACACAGTGATTATGTAGGAAAAGGAAAATAAGCAAAAAGACATTTATCATAAAACTGAAATTTAGAGATTGAAAATTGACAAAATAAGAAGTTAAGGAAACTATGAAAGGAAAAAAAAAAAAAAAACTGAAAGCAAATAAATCACAGTAAGCCTGAAAGTCATATTTTCAAAAAGGAGTCTTGGAATGAGGAAAATGATCTTTACAGAAAGGGGAAGATTAGTTGAGAGTTAAAGACAGGGTAGCTCAGAATTGTGGAAGGTCAAGGACATGGTAAACATTATACAGATCAAAAAATAATTCAAGGAAAACCTGCAAGAGTCTCTAATATGAATAATAATTACTCTAAGTGTGTTAAAGGCAGAACACCGGAGGAAAAAAATTGGCAATGATAATTTAAAGGGTATACTCGGAACACAAGAGAGAGAGCAAGGAGAATAATTGAATTCTTCACTTGGGAGTCTTCTGAGGATAACATTAGAGGAATTTCTACTCCCATATTATCTCTTAACAAAGATGGATCAAAGATACTAGTCAAATACCAGTAAATGCTAGGCTCTATATACAATTGCAAAACGAGATGAATATGAATAACTTGGGCTGATACCATCCATCCCAGTTTTTGTCAAGAAAATGCCTTTGCTCTACCTTCTCTTACCCTCACTGTGTAGCATGATAGCTCTTTCCAAGTGTCTTCCCCAGGCCAGGTGAGAGGAACATGAAGGCAGCTGACCAACAGCTTCACCTCAGTGCAGTGCAGGTTCTGACTTCCTCTTGGCTGTGTGTTGTGTTCCTATTTCCTCCTTGCCTTCCAACCTCCCGTTTGCGGACTGTCTCTTCCTGTGCATAGCCACTGGCCTTTTGGACTATGGAATCTCTCTTACTCTGCTTTATGTAAGTGTATGCACTTGAGACCTCAGTGTATGCCTACGACATGTTTACCCAGGTCCTCTTGCGTGGTGAGGGTTGTTTTCTCTTCCTCTGTTCTCTGGTCTCAGTATCTCTCAGATCCCCTAGGCCCTCTGCTGCTAATGACCTGTCAGGAGAGTTTTAAAGGAACTCAGGGGTGAAATTATGGAGTCATTGGCATAAATATGCAAGCTGCCATAAGCGGGTCACTCTGCTGTGTGATTGCCAAGGAAACTTCCAACCATGAGTGAGAAGGGTTCCCTGGAGACCAGAGAGTTACAGACCAGTGAATCTCATTCTTTGTTGGGCAGACTGGTGGGATTTGTAGCAAAGGATTATTCCATTGATCACTGAAGCCAGCACTTTTGAGACTTATAATGGCAGAGTAAATTGAACAGGTACAACCTGGGAGTTGCAAGTATATCCTGGGCATAAATCGAAGAAATCTGCTGCAAGAACAAAATGTGTTTTAATTGTTGTATTTTTATCTGATGTGTTCATGTGAACCTTGTCTTCTACTCCATAATAATATTTGCTTTAGGTGACAAACACTGCTTTAGACTCTAGTTTCTGGGGGGAAAAAAAAATAATGTAGCATGAGCTATTAGCTTCTTCCCTAAAATCAACCATACAGAGCTCAGAAGGTAGCTCAAATCTGAGAAATGAACATAAAAATAAGAAACCTTGAGTTGGTATGTGTAGAGAAGGGATGGGGTTTTCAGTAGCCTGGAGTAGAGGTCAGCCATACACTTTGGTAGGAGATGGATTAGGTGGTTTTTTAAATTCTGCTCTTGCTTTTCTTCCATACTGAGTTGAGAAATCATTGCTGATTCCATCATCTTAGCAACTGCTTAGGCCACGTTGTATTGGAAGGTAAATCAACTGCTGGGGTAGGTAGCTAATGACCAGTGGCATGGCAGACTGGTTGCTTTCAGGCATTTACTCTTGCATCCCATTCTCTTCCAAACTCTCAGGGCCAATAGATAATTACTGAAGAGGCTGTTCCCTTCCAGTGCTGCTTTTTTTCTAGTAGTTAAAAAAAAAAAAATGAATACCTAATTAGTAAAAGTTGCAGCAAATGGAAGCAGTAAATACTACTTATGATGTAATCTTCCCTAGGGCTCCTCCCCTCACTTCTTTTTTGGTTCATTAAGAAGGATATAGACTAGGATATAGACTAGGCATTAGATATAGACTGGCCCTTCTCTTTTATACATTACCTGATACAGTAGCTGATATACTCCGGGGAATGTGAGCCCACTGGTCAAAATAACTGGGCATTTGAGAAGGTAAGCTGCAAAAAGGGAAGACAACAGACTCTATGATATGGAGAATTACTGGAACTGATAAATTAAGAATGAATTAAGAATTTACAATAAGCAAATAAGATGCTTGATGAGCTGTAAAAGAATATGAAGCAGGACAACTCACACAAAGAAGCAGAAATATCAGGTCTGGAAAAAAAAAACAGTAGCAGAAATCAAGAACAAAACAGTTGAGATAAACAACAGGTTGGATATAGCTGAAAAAGAATGGGTAAACCAGAAGTTTGGATTGAGGAAATCTCTTAGTGGATGGCAGACAAGAATAAAGACATAGAAAAATTAATAGAAAAGTTAGAGAGAGCAGAAATAATAGATAAGGATAATAAGTCCCAGGAAGAGACAAAAAATATGTTTTGAAATTCTGACTATTTGACAACATTTTTGCTCCAAATCTTATAGTAAAGTTGATGTCTCAGAAACATGTACTACATTTATCCTACAGATTCATATGCTACCTTTACTATGGAAACACCAGGGGAAAAGATTTATTAATTTCTATCTATGTGTGTCTGTATATAAATTGATAGGGGAGGTTGGAAGTGATATGCTAGGTGCCATAGCATGTAAATGAACACTTGAACAAGGAGGAACCAGAAAATAGGCTTCATTTTGACTTAAAATTTTCACAAGAGACTTACACAAAATATGCCTTTGTGCACATGCACACACACCCATGCACACACAGAAGTTATCATTTTGATGATGGTGGAGTTGCTAATATTTGGGAGGTTCATAGGAGAAGAAATGAGGAAGTCAACATACCAAAATGTAAGAAAGAATCTGGCTATATCTTTGGTTCTAGAATTGTTAAAACATTTGCAGGTATTCCATGTGATTTACCCTCATGAATGTTTTTAATAAATTTCTTAGGAGTTTTCAACAAAATCTCCAGATTTGCTAATACATTGAGGACTTTCTAATACTAAAATTCCTAAAGGATGTGCCTAGGAATTGGGAAGATTGGTAGTCATGTAACTTAACTTCTTGGTCATGTTAGACAAATCTCAGACCATCAAAGCATTCATCAAAGTTAACATAATATATTTTTTCCTAATTTTTATGAACTGTGTTATCCTAGAAAATCTGGGAAGCTTGAGGAAGGTGGTAAGTGTAACAGAGAGCCTGTGACATAAGGAAAGACAAACAAAATGTATTTTTATAATATGAAAAACCTAGGGCTAAAATAGACTATTTTAAAAAAGTTCATTCATTAGATTAATAAATCCATGAAAAGTTTATATGGATGGTTACTAGATTTCAAAATACCAAACTTAGAGGCATCCTCTGAGATATCAAATGAGATAAATTTATACACAAATTCTGCTGTGGTTAATTTTATGTGTCAAAGTGGCTAGGCTGTGGTGCCCTGTTGTTTGGTTAAACACTAGTCTAAATATTGCTGTGAAGGTAGATATGATTGACATTTACCATCAGTTGATTTTAAATAAAGCACCATCAGTGAGGTGAGTGGACCTCATACAATCACTTGATTGAAGGCTTGAAGAGCAAAATTTTAGATTTCCCTGAGAAGAAGGTTAACATACAAATCCTGCCTGTATCTCCAGCTTCCTGGCCTGTCCTACAAATTTTAGACTTTTCAGCCTCCACAATTGTGTGAGCCTGTTCTTTTAAAAAAAAAGTCTCCCTTTTAATATATGTGTCCTATTGGTACTATTTCTTTGGAGACCCCTGACTGATACAGCTTGCACGGTCAGGGAATCTCTTGGTAAAGAGGAACTACTCAAATTCTTTTTTTTTTTTTTAAGATTTTATTTATTTATTTATTTAAGAGAGAGAGAGCGCATGCACCATGTGTGTGCAGGGGCTATGGACAGAGAGGGAAGGAGAGGAACAAGCGGACTCTGCCCTATGCATGATGAGGGCTCAATCTCGGGACCCTGAGATCATAACCCAAGATGAAGCCAAAAGTTGGACGCTTAACTGACTGAGCCACCCAGGTGTCCCTACAAAACTCAATTTCTATAAATCTGATGTATAGGTGAAAGATAAACTTAGATCAATTTAAATCAGATCACTTTTACCTTCTAAATATCTCCCAAACACAACCAGTTTCATTGTTTCCATGTCAAACTAATCCACACTACTTTTCTCCAAAATGAATGAGTGAAATAGCTTCATAACTACTTTACTGGCTTCCACTCTTCATCATTATGCCTCTCCCCTTGGGTCAAATGATCCATAATAAATTGCAATGCTATCCAATACCAATCATTTACTACCCTTTCCTTTGAAGAGTGTTGTCTGGCCCTTTCTGTTTTTCCAAATTCTTCTCACTCTAGGCTCCTTTATTCCCCCACTGTACTCTGTTTGGTTCTAGCCACACAGATCTCTTCGAGTCTTTTATCCTTGTGATATTTTGCCCCACCAGAAAGCCTTTACAATATTGTAAAGGTAAAGTACTTTTCCGTGTCTTTTGTGTCTGGGAAAACTTTCACTCATTCTTTAGAGAGGCTCTATTGTCACTTCTTCAGAGGAGCTCTCCCTGACCTTGACCAGGTCTAATCCCATTATTAATAGTTTTCATTATTAATGGTTAATCACTCAATTTTATGTTTGATTATGGTATAATATGATTGTAAGCCTCACAAGGACAGGATCATGACTTTTTTTTTTTTTTTTCATCTTTCATTCCCAGAGTATGGGACAAAGCCTGGCAAATAACTGCTCAGTTAATATTTGATGAATAAAATTTTTTATGGAATTAGGTATCATCCATTTAGAATGGTAGAAACTAGAAATATTTGGGGTTATATCTTAAACACCTCAGTTTGGCAAAATATATTCTGCTGAAATTTATAAGTCAATATTTAAATTAAGTAGATCAAGGAGAAAATGCATCCTTTGATTCCATTTTATGTAATAAATTATAAATGTAAGTGTCAAGCATATGATGTCCTGAATCTAGGTAAGCTTTAACTTGATTTTTGCTGTGAAAAGGTTATGTGGTTTTAGATTATGCTCAGCAGAATACATTCATATTCTGTTATGAAGTCTTTCTTGGCAATCAGTAGAGAAAGGAAGAAACAACTTAAATCAATAAGGGAGCTGCTGATTCACAAAACGTAAGAGTTTAATGGAAACTTTGGCCAGCACATTAAATGTTATTAAGTGCATGGTAGTGGCATGCTTTGTGGATTAGCTGAGTTGGTTAGATTGAAAGATACAATGGGGGAAAAGTCAAGCAGGAGCAGATGCATACAAGAAGCTGAAAGTTTCTGCTGTTCTTCGGTGGCTCAGTAATTTTTAAGGAATGAATGATAGCAAATATAAAATAATATCCTATTGTCACAGACAAGGTTTATCAAATGCCTGCTAGTAAATCGGATTTATTTGGCTATATGTATAACTAATTTAATATGACATTAAATTATAAAGGTATTATAAAGATCTTTAAGCTCATCTTCACACTTCCTCTAAGGGGGAGGTATCTCATCACCTAAAGGGAGCGTTTGCAGTGATTAGTGTGTTTACTGCTTCCATAGAGAAAATGTCTGATTTCAGATAGCTCTGATCTTAGAAAATAATCTAAGATTTTACAGACATGTAAAAAATTACATGTCTGTAATTTTTATCCTTTGGCCTAATTTTGGATCTGCATTGGATAAATTTACCATCTTTCCCACATGTCTTCACCTCTTAAATGAGAGTTGCAATGTAGACTTAGTCCTTAGTCTAAACAGTCTCAGATCATTAACCATTACAAGCTTTCTTGATAATTGTCCTTTCCCCTATAGTCTTCTACTTTGTGAAGTTTCTTCCTTAAATATGCTGATAAAAACTGAATGTAAGACTTGTATTTACCCTGGCAAGGACAAAACACAAATGCAGTTGGACTAGTCAGCTGATCTGGAGATTGCACTCCTGTTAAAATTATATTTATGTGATTATACAATATATTAAAAATAATATGTAATAAAAATAACTATAGCATTAAAACACACACACACACACACACACACACACACACATACACACACACACACATTTTTGGCCAAAGTTGAATGAGCTGAATTTGCATCCAATTGAGATCCCAGGCCTTTACCCATGATTTGCCATTGGACTCTTTTTCTTTCCCTGTGCTTATAAAATTGACTTTTTAAAGTTTTTATGCAAAGCTATTCATCTATTCACATAAAAAAAAAATCTCATCAATTGCAACTCATTTTTTCTAGAAATTATGATATCTCTACATCTTCATTTAAAGTTATGTAGTTTATTGATGACTCCTAGATTTGTGCATGTGAAGATTGATAAGTATGTCATTTGTGTCTTAACCCAAGATTATGACAAAATGCTGATTAGGACAGAGTAAAAGTTGGAGAACAAATTCTTCCCTTTGGTCTTTAATTATCATTTATCCACATTCTGTGTGTAACTGTTCAGGTAGTTGGGAATCAATGTAACTGTACCAGTTTCAGGTCATATTTCTCCAAGAATGCTTAGAACTTTTTCAAACTCTATTGACATTTAGTAATAAAGATTCTTTTTTTTTTTTAACGATTTATTTATTTATTTGAGAGATTGGGGGTAGGGGCAGAAGAGAGGAAACAAGGGTCTCAAGCAGACTCTATGCTGAGTGTGGAGAGGTATCTCACGACCTGGAGATCACAACCTGAGCCAAAACCAAGAGTTGGATGCTTAACTGACTGTGACACCCAGGCACCCCAATAAAGTTTCTTTTAAAAAGTTATTATTGAAGTACAGAAAATCCTGTGTACCTATAGCTGGATTGTTCCAGAAGGAGTTCAGACAGAATTTGGTCTTTTTCTTTCTCTTAGATATGCTTTCTCTAGCTTGCCCTAACTCTGATACAGGTTGTCTTCAACAGATGTGGGGTTATACATACAAACCTCCAGGAGTGATCTATACATAGCAGATAATTCAGTAGCCAGAATTTTCAGCTTCTCACCTAGTCTGTGCTCATTCCTGAACCAATCACTGTAGCCAGAGGGATGTAACTCTCTCCTACGTGATAAAGCCCATATAGAATAATTATTCCTATAACGAAAGCCAGAGATAGAGCCCCTTATCTGGTAACTGTGTGAAATAAAATAAGTTTTTTGCTTATTACATCCAATCAAAACAATTTTGTTTTCAAGTAATAATCACAAGTTATATTTTTGTCATTACTTTTCCCTTTCCCTTTTTCTTTTTTTGGGGGAAACTTTTATCACGGAAAATTTCAAACATATACAAAAATAGGTAGAATAGTATAATGAAACCCATGTACCATCACCCAGACTTAATAATTATCAACTATAGTTACTCTCACCAGTTTACTCCCTCAATATTATTTTTTTAAAGATTTTATTTATTTATTTGACAGAAAGAGAGATGGCAAGTAGACAGAAAGGCGGGCAGAGAGAGAGGAGGAAGCAGGCTCCCTGCCGAGCAGAGAGCCCGATGCAGGGCTCAATCCCGGGACCCTGAGATCATGACCTGAGCCGAAGGCAGAGGCTTAACCCACTGAGCCACCTGGGCACCTCCCTCAATATTATTTTGAAGTTAATCTCAAACATCCTATTAATTAATTTGTGAAGATACTAGTGAGTATCTCTAAACCATAAGAACTCTTAAAGAAACCATAAAATTAACTCAACTAAAAAAAAAAACCTTTTCAATAATTTCTCAATATCAGCAATTATCTATCAGTGTTCCAATTTCCAGTTCTCTAAAAAATGTTCTAATTTGTTAGAATTGTATTTATATACGTGTGTGTGTGTAATTTTTGTTTGTTTTTTAGAATCCAAATAAGACTCAAATGCTATGACTGAATGATGACTTTTAAATCTCTTCGTCTCTAGGCTTCCTTCTTTCTAAGTTTTCTTTCATTTCTTCCTCCTCTTTTTTCACTCTACTCTCTTATGTATATAACATATTTATTTGGCTTTTTGTTTAAGTTTGTAATTTCTTTTTTAAAAAGATTTATTTACTTTAGAGAGAGACAGAGAGAGAGTGTGTGAGCAGGAGGGACAGAGGAAAAGGGAGGGAGACTCTCAAGCAGAATCCACACTGAATGTGGAGCCCGATGTGAGGCTCAGACTTAGGACCCTGAGATCATGATCTGAGCCGAAACCAAGAGTTGGATGCTTAACCAACTGCACCACCCTGGCGCCCCAAGTTTGTAATTTCTACGTTGAAGAAACTGGGTCAATTTTCTGGAGAATTCCCTGCCCTCTAGATTTTGCTGATTGTATCCTCTTGGTGGAATTAACCATTTCTTATTCCCTAAAAATTGGTGATTTGACCAAGGGGTTTGATCAGATTGAGTGTCAGTGTAATTGGCACGACTATTTTATTACCAATGTTGTCTTCTTCCATTAGGAGGCACATAATACCTGGTTGTTAGCAGTCCCTGATATTCACTGTCGAGATCAATAATTGACCCATTTAGGTAGAATGATAGTTTTATGATTCGTTCTTCATTTATTACCTAAAGTATTTCTACAAAAACATGTCCATTTATCTTGACTTGGTTATCCTGTGGTATAATTGTATGGAAAAGTTAACATGATACCTGATTATTTTCTTTTATTCTCCAGTTTTTGAATAATGAATTGAATCATTAGCACAGTGACCAATTAGTTTTGTAAAACTTTTTTTTTTTTACTACTATTTGAACTAATAGTTTGAAATATATTTGGTATGTTCCAGATTGTTTCAGTTTTTGTTTTAATTGATGCTCAAATTTCCCCATTTTTGATAATGGGAGCCTTTTCAAATTGGATCTTGGGTTATTCTGACCCCAACTTAACAGTCTTTGATATTTTTTTCTGGCATGTCAAAATGTTCCAGACTCATACAGAAATGAATCAACCCGTTCTCCAGGGAGTCCTGGTTCCTTTAAGTGTGAAATGGTATATAAAGATTACACTGTGAACAAGAAGAGTGCCTCTTACTACTGGTTTGGATGTTGTTTCAAGTATTTTCGGTGAAGGGAACTAGAATGTATTTTTTAAAGATAAAATATATCATGATTTTATTTTGGTACTTCCATGAGTTTCAAAATAAGGATAATAAGATTTTAACTTGAATTCTTTCATCTATATTACCTTTATCCTATAGCAGAAATTACAGTCCTCAGTGATCATGCTGGAAATGATGGGATGTCCAACAATTACTCACTTACATCATTTCCCTAATGCTCAGATGCAATTATCAATTATACTACTACAAATAATACAGATAAGTTAAAATAGTTTTAGACCCTATTTGCACTCCCCGCCCCCTGAGGATATATGCTATTAGCCATGTAAACTGGAACTACTGTTTTAAAGTATCTTGGAATAGTTCATCCAACTGAATACATATTTAGGTTCATTTATTTCATGTTTAATTGAAGGTATTGGTTTATAATTTTGATATTATTAATATTCTTTGGGGAAGTATTGACACAGTACCAAAGTCAAGTTTTAAAAAGGTATACTCGGGATGCCTGGGTGGCTCAGTTGGTTGGACGACTGCCTTTGGCTCAGGGCGTGATCCTGGAGTCCCGGGATCGAGTCCCACATCAGGCTCCCAGCTCCATGGGGAGTCTGCTTCGCTCTCTGACCTTCTCCTCGCTCATGCTCTCTCTCACTGTCTCTCTCTCTCAAATAAATAAATAAAAAATCTTTTAAAAAAATAAATAAATAAAAAGGTATACTCAAGAGAATTCAAGCTTTTTCCCCCCCATTCCCTTCATTCTATTCTATCTCTTTTCCTATAAAACTACTAAAAACAGTAATGGTCTATTCTTCCCCTATTTGTTTTTTAATTTCTCTTGAGTGTACGTTTTGGCGTTCAGGAAGGTTGCATTTTTGTATTCATGGTTACTTTTATACTAACACCTTTATATAATACTTTAAGTTCCTTTAAAAAAATTTTATTTTATTTAGTTATTTTCTGTTGGTTCCCTCCTATTAGCAATATTGGAGTAACTAACCACTTCTTCCCACCTATTCTTTCTCAACAAGCATTTGATCTAAAATAATATTATTTTGTACTAGGTTGAAGCTATAAGGCAGTAAAGAAATCTATTCTGCTTTCTTATTTTCTCCTCCTTATCTCTCCAGTTTTGATTGTTGTACTTTACCTCCATTATTAGAACACAAAACTATTATATACTTTATTTTTTCCCTTATAACTATTGTGTAGTTATAACTTTACAAGCTATGTATTTACCTGGAGAATTGTTCTATAGTTTCACAATTGTTGAATTATAGTGTTTACCATAGTGTCTGCATCTCTCCATCTCTCAGAATCTGATTTTTGTTTTACATAGTGTCCAGGATTTATAACTATACTTAGCAAGTGGAAAAACAGGAAAGCATGTCTTCTTCCTTTTCTCAGAAGTCAGATATTTAGGCCTTCAAAAAAATTTTCATGCTATTTTTTATTTTGAAAAAACTCAGTCTTACATTAATTTTCAAGTAGAGTACACAGAATTCTTTTATTTATTTATTTATTTATTTATTTATTTACTTGAACTGTTTGATGACAAGAGGCTCTGTTATTCTCAGATACTTTAGTGTTTATTTTTATAGTAAGGACACTGATGCATGAATTCTGAGACTCAACTCGGATTTCAGTGCTTATTCCAATTAATGTTCTTTATAATAATAAGTTTCTGAGTCAAAACCACATGTTGTATCTATTTGTTACAGCTCTTTAGTTCAGTTCAATCTTGAAAGTTTTCTCAGACTTGCACTGCTTTTCATATAAATTAACAATTGTTGTGATCACAGAGATTATTACATTATTTTATAGGATGACCCTCAATTTGGGTTTTTCTGATGCTAATTCATGATTAGGTTCAGGTGTGCATGTTGGGTAAAAATATTACAAAAGTGACTTTGTCTTCTCTTTCCCTCCATTAGATGACCCATGATTTAAATTTATCACATAACTAACTGATGGTGTTTTCTTTGATTGCTTGATAAGGTTGATCTTTGCCAGGCTTTTCCACTGTAAATTACTATTTTCTCTTTGTAATTAATAAATATTTGAGGGGAGGGATATACTTTGAAACTATATAAAGACCCTGATCCTCATTAAACTTTCAACATATTCCTTATTTCTAGTAGTGCAGATTCATGGATTCCTGTTTTGTGTAATGGGTTGTAGTTTGTTAATCTCATTGTTTATGTTTATGTCCTAATTATCTGCTTTGATTATTGAGAGCTCCTTCAAGTTGGCTTTAACATGTTCTCATCATAATTTAAACATTTTATTACTTTCTAGTGCAACGAGGTATTCTTGGATTATTTTGTACTCTCCTTACTCCAACCTTGAAATCAACCATTTCACCAAGGATCCTTGCTTTCTTTTAATGGAGAATGGTATTTAGCAACCAAGATCTGAGTGCTAAGTGTGCTCATTACCTTTGGAATATCACTATCTCTAGCCTGTCTTGGTGAACAGAACTAGGTAATATGTGTATACACATGTGCATATTTACATATATATTTGTTCCTATAACTATCTATATCAAAAACCATAGACTCTTACCAGTGCCTCCAATTTTATCCCAGTACCATAAGATGCACTTTTCCTCCCTTAAGTATTTATAACTCTCTGACACTGAGAAATCAGACAACACTTATTCTTAATATATTTATTTATTTTGTCATTTTATGCATATACAACCAATATCTCATTATTGCTGCTTCCTCTTCTACCTAATGTGGGCTATTGTTATCTGTCCCTACTTCACATGGGGCTGTAAGGAAGCCCTCTTTTTTCTGCCCGTGTTTGAATTCCCCATGCTAAGCCATTTGCCAAACACCTCGCATATATCTTACTCAGGCTCTGAAACCAATACACTCAGTCTCTAAAACCCCATGCTGGGCTTCTCCTTTCCCTCCCTATGGATGTCATTTTCACTGTCCTAAGGCTATGACATCTCAATCTAGACCACTGCTTTTTCCTCTTCTTACCACTGTGCAGATGTCTACCTGGCTAGGTTCTACCTAATGCTTTCTGGAGTGAGTTGTTCAGGTAGGGAAGAGAAGTTAAAGGAAGAAAAGCAGAAAGTGGAAAAACTGACCGGTCATTTTTAAAAGAAGTGCTTTTTATATTGCTGTCATGCAAATCCTCCTTATTGACATTTGGCATATGCCAGTTTTATGTGGAATACAACCTGTGGATTTTCTGCACATCATTTTGTTAAATATGATGCATTGAATTTTAGAGCTGTAAATATAGTTTCCTGTAAAAAACATTATGTACATCCTGTAAAAAACATTACACTGATATGTGTGTGTGTGTGTGTATAATTTTTTTTAATAAAGCTTGAGTATTAAAAACCAATGGTCTTCTAATAGACAAGTATTAACTAGGGAGATATTCTATCATTGCCTGATTAACAAGTATAATGAAACAGAATAGTAATACTCCTTGATGAAGTGGAACCTTATTCCAAATATATTAGGATGGGTTGATATTAGGAAATCTATTTATTAATCATCATGTTAATAAATCTTAAGAGAAAACTTATATCATCTTAGAGGATGGAAAGACATTTGATAAAATCTGTTCTTGACAGAAATCAATTTTTAAAATAGAAATGCATTTATAAGATGATTATTGGTGAAATACTAAAAACATTTCTAATAAACTGAGAATAAGGCAAGGATGCCCATCAACTCCAATTATTAAGCTTTTTCCTCAGGTGATAGGAATGCAATTAGACAAGAAAAAGAAGCAGAATATATTACAATATAAGATGTAATTATTTACAGTTGTTTTGTCTTCTTGAAAATCCAAAATAATTAACAAAAAAGACTATGAATAAAAAATAATTCAATAAGGTGACAAAATAATCCAAGAATACCTCGTTGCACTAGAAAGGTGTCATAAATTAATATACCAAAATATGTTGCCTTCCTATAGATAAACAAAGTCAGTAAGAAAAAGAAAAAAGACCCTGTTTATAAAAGCAACAACAAAAATAAAATTATAGGAGTAAATTTAAAAATAAATGTCCGAGAAGAAAAATATATAACACATTACTGATATTTGCAAAAAATAATTCAAATATATGAGAAAACCTATCTTCTTTTTGCATGGGAATACTCAGTCTCATAAAGATATCATTTTCCTCCTAAATTAACATATAATATATAAAATAATACCCCCCCCAATATAAACAAGTCATATTTTAAGACCTAACCAAGGTGATTCTGAAACTCATGGGAAAAATAAGAAAAAAATATATTCAAGAAAGACAAGAAAAAGATGAGTCACAGAGAAACAATTTTGCAATTACTATAATTAACACAAGATGGTACTAATGTATGAACAGACTGATCAATGGAATAGAAAAGGAGCTCCAAATGTAAATTCAAATATTAAAGAAATTTAGTGTATATTAGAGATAAATTTAATTTAAGAGTTAAGAAAGCATAAATTAATCAGTAACTGTCTGGGGATAACTGAGTAATCTTATAGAGAAACATCATTTTCTGCTTCTTACACCTAAATAAGTTCCAGTTCGATCAAATACTAAAATATAAAAAATGAAATTATGAAATTTATAGAAGAAAATTTAAAGGAGTCATATTTTTACTACTGAAATAGAGAAAGCTTTCTTAAACTAAAATTTTAAAAAAATGATAAACCAGATTTCATAAACATTTAAAAAACCATCTCAACAATACCAAAAGCTTAAAGTCAAAAGGCAACTGATTACCTAAGATATTTCCCATGCATATGAGGTACAAAATGTGGATTTTTAGAATATGTTAAGAAGGCCACAGATACTTAGAGAATGATCAGTAGTGAAATTCTATACCAGCTGTAAAGATTAGGCACAATTCCAAGGAAGCCATTCATATAGAAGTGCATCTTACACACCTGTTCATGGCAGCCCTGATCAACAGTTCCGTGGCAATATGGTTAAAAGACATAAAAAATGATACACAAGGAATAACTGTCTTGGCTCTTAAACATATGGAAAGAAGTTTAAGGTTATTCATTACAAAGAAATGAAAATTGAATCCATAATGGGTTACTGTCTCTTTTGACTTATTTTCTTGGCAAAATCACATATGAAAAAAATTGGTGTAGTGAAGTAGTTATTCTCATAATATTGAGGAAATGTAAATTGGCTCAACTTCTGTGAGGCCAATTTGACAAATATTTGTTTAAAAGTATAATGTAAATATCCTTTGATTCAACAATTCTATTTCTAGGCATTTATTCCACAAATACACTTACTTATGTTCCAATGACACCCATCCAAAACATGGATTACAACATTCTGTAATAGCACAGAATGGGAACAACTTAAATGTCTGTCGACAGGGAGGGATCAAGAAATTAATGGCAATACTATGCCCATTAAAAGGAATACTATTTTGGCACTATAATGGATGAGGCAACTCTGTATGTATTAATATTAAATAAATATCTATCTATCTATCATCTATCAATTCCTATCTACATCTTATTTCCTATCTATATCCTATTTCCTATCTATATCCTATTTCCTGCCTCTATGTAGGTGGGGGAAAAAAAAGATTTAGAATAGGAAAGTCATCATTCCTGTGTGTTTCTATATTTGTATTCCACATGCTTGCCTATGCATTGAATATCTTTAGCAGGGTGTACTAAAAAGTGGAAAGAAACACCAGTTGCCTCTAGAAAAGCTAACTTAATGGCTGAGACAGCAGTAGGAGGGACACATATTTATTTCCTGATATACAGTTTTGTTCCCTTTGCATTTTTTCCCCATGCACATATAATATCTATTTTAATTAATTAAATAAAATACAAACAACAAAGCTTTATTTCAGTTGCATAATTTTGACGTGAAGATATAGATTGAGTAGCTGCTGAGTGACAGTTGTGAGTCAGTATGTGTGTTTACTAAGAATTATCATGTAAATGCAACAAGATAGTCTAGAAAAATCTATCTAAACCCAAATGTGACACCTTGTACACAATAAAGAATATCTTACAAAATATTTTCAGTGTCTATTAGAAATTAGCATGTAGTGATAACTCTTTCTAAATGAAATGAGAGTGAAGCAACAAAATTGATTAGCAAAGAAATTTAAATAAAGACAACCACATGTGCCCTAAAGCATAACTACCTGTGGGAGTCCCAAGAATTAGATGGAGATGTGCTGCTAACCCTGTTTCCTCCTGTGTGCATTCAGAACATCTATTAATGAATGTATTTTCCATTTTATTATGTTATAGTTTGTTTATACTGGAATTTATTTTTGTGGATTGAACCTCTGCTCCACCACTTACAACAGGTGTGAACTTAGTTTTCTCAACCTCATTAAGCTTCAGTTTCTCCATATATAAAATGGTGATAATAACTGTACCTAACTGTGGAGTAAATCTATGTAACATCTGGTAGATTTATGTAAACTATGATAAACATGCAAATAACTCTCCCACTCTCTTTCCTTCCTTCTCTTTCCTTATCATTGTCTTTCTTTAACTTTCTTGTTGCTCAGTGTTTCCTATGTTCCTTCCTTCTTCCTTTCCATCCTTCTTTCCTCCCTTCCTTTCTTTTTCCCTTCTCTTTCTTTCCCCTTTTCTTTTTAGATTTATTTCTCTTTCTCCTTCATTATGTAAGAATATTTTGAAGTAGTTCACAAATCACACGGTATAGCTTTTGTGGACTAATTCATTGCCATGCCCCACAGCAGAATCAGGGGCAAAGCTATCCTCTGACTCATGCTTTGGGTTCCAGAGCCCTAGGATTTCACTGCCCCCTCCCTTGAGTCAGTCCTTCTGACACACTGGGCCCTCTGGCTACTCTTTCCTGCCTTCTCACTTTAGCAACAGTTAGTTCTCTGACCCTTTTGTTTACCAGCAGACAGCATTCCGAGGACTGGGTTGCCATTTCAGTTCTGTTACATTTCACAACTAAATCTTCCTGCATTTACCCAGAGCAAGTTCACATGAAAAGGATCATTAGAGTTTGAGGAAGAGCATGTGCCACAGAGAATTGTTAATACTTAAAAGTAAGACATGATCTAATTCTGTCACTTATACTTCAGGAGGTCACTGCCTTATAGCATAGCCAGTTTTATCCACCAATAGTTTTGACACAATTAGAGCCCCAATAACTTTCTCTAAGACTTTTCTTATCCAAAAATATGTCCGATATGACTAAGCTCCTCCCACCTCCCCCAGGACCGGATACAGAACTTGTATTCACTCACATCTCAGCATTCATTTACATAATACTAGGATTAAGCATGCTCAGACCACTCAGTTCAGAAGTTAGGTTCTCTAGAAACCTGTTTCCTCTGAAGCATCAGTCTGTGGAGATCCTTGGTCAGTGTGATTTCTGATGAGGGGATCAGAGGTCACAAAGGTGGTGTATATACTTAGGAGTAGGAAGCAGCTGCCAAAGGAGGAATGCAGGCTCATGCCTTCTGGAGGCAGGAGTACATTAAGGGCCCTTTGCCTTAGAAGAGGAACAAAGCCATAGGTAATGAGGAAACAATATTTTTCCAGCTCTCGTGGTGAGATTAGAGAATATAAAACATAAAAATGACTGCATTTTTGGGCAGAATATATTCAGCTGAGCTTTTCTAAGTTGGAGAAATTTTTAAAAAAACTACGTAACATTTTGTGCATCTTTTTGTCTCTTTTATTTAAAACTTTATTTAAAATTATATATATGGTGATAAAATTAATTAAAAGAGTAAATTACAATGAAAATGAAGTAATGAATTTCTAGACTAAATGTCAGAAATAAACTGGATTATCTGCTATTTTTTGTTTTTTTTTTTTTGCCCTCAGTTTTCTTGTGACAGAGAATAATGGGTTATAAAGAAATGATTCTTTTAAGAGTGGCAAGAATTCAAGCAGTACCTGATGATACTTTTAATTTCCTTCCTAACAGTTGTTCATCATTGCTTGACCCTGCCATCAGGTGAGTGACTGTATCATCATTTCTTTGAATTAGTTAACTGTCTGCATGCAGTGTTATTTCTGTCAGGAGTCTGACTGCTGTTCATTTCTAAATAGTTCTGTTGTTATTACTTTGGCAATAGATTGATGGTACTAGTAAATAATAGCCCGAGTCAAAGACATAAAATAATAACCTTCAAGCAATTAAATAATATATCTATTCACTTATTCTTATTTGCTATGTTTAACTCTCTGACTAATGTTTGTCAGAACTATGTCAAATTTTTTATGCTTATCAGACTTTCTGTTTAGATGGTTTGACTTATCCTCAATTCTGTATTTTTTAAAAATCTCTGAAAAGGCTGCTCTTTATCTGGGAGCTGTGCTCTCTCTGACCACACTTCTCTTCGCCAGCTCCTTGTCTGACTCACAGCTGTCACACTGTCGACGTGCTCTGACAAGCTACCTGCTGGCTTGCTCAAAAATGGAGAAACATTCTATCGTATTTAACATGTAAGCAATCCACGAGCATATTTTCTTCTCCTTTATATATTAGAGGCATGCCCAACTGTACCAGCGCCTGATGTAAAAAGCACTCCGTTAATATGTTAGAGATGCCCTATGCCATTCCTTCTCTCATCACTCTCAACGGTAGGCAATGGCATGTCATGTGACTTGTGCAATAGAAGACACCAGTGTGTCTTTCCTGCTACCTTATTCCACAGAAATCACTAGATTATACCCCAAAGAAATTGTGTTCTTGAGGGTACAGGAACCACTTCTCAAATTGTGCTTTTGAAAGTCTTTGCCCTGCCACCACAGGAAACACCTGTTGCATTTTCCTCTTTTTTGTCTCTTTGACAGTGACATAGCTAGAAGGCTGTGCAACATCATAGAATAACCCATGCTTTGGGGTGAAAGAGATTTGGTTTCTAACCCCAAATTTTCCACTTATTACTGATGTAAGTCATAACCTTCAGGTTTTCCCATCTGGAAACTGGGAATAATAATACCCATATTATGGGTACATCGGGTCATTTAATGAGTTAACAGATAGGTGGGTCTGATGGACACAAGGCATAATAGAGACAATTAGTGAGGTAAGGACATCTATGGATTTTTTAAGTAAATTTAGCATCAGTAAAGGATCAGGGTGATTAGTCAGGTCATGACTTCCATTGTCCATAAGAGAGATAAGGATCTGTCTTAGTCTATTTGAGTGTTTGGGCTGTTATAATAAAAATCCTATAAACTAGGTAGCTTATAAACAGCAGAAATTTATTTCTCACAGTTTGGGAGTCTGGGAGTCCAAGATCAAGCCACTGACATATCCATTGTTTGATGGAAGTCTGCTTTCTGGTTAAAAGACTATCTTATCACTGTTTCCTCACATGGTGGAAGGGGTAAGGACACTAATCTCTTTCACAAGGGCTCCCTTCTCATGACTTAATCACTTCCCAAAGACCTCAATTTCAAATATCATTACATTGGGGATTTGAATTCAACAGATGAATTTTGGAAGAACATGAACATTCAGATCTTAGGAGGACCTCACCTAACGCAGAGACATAAAAGAGTATAGGATGGATATGAGATATCCTAAAATGATGACTGAAAAGTATTTTGGTGATTTATTGAATATCATGAAGGAGTAGTGATAACTTTCTTACTTTTATAAAACCCTAACTCTTGGTGATTTTAATGAAAGTGAAGAATAAAAGGGATAGCCATTAAAAAAATAAATATAAATATATGTATATAGTTAATTTTAGATGCGTTAAGATTGTTTTACCTATAGAATGTAATAGATCCCTAACAAAGTTTTATAAGTGAATGAATATAATATCTGATTGAAAATTGGATATGTGGCTCTAACTCTCACATGAAATTTTTGAGTTGGAGAGTTATAATTTAGCAGTCATTACTACCTAGATTGAAGTCAAGTTATGGGAATCAGTGAGACCACCAAGAGGAGCACATTGAGTGGGACAGAAACTTTGTAATTGTTAAATTCCAGAAGTTTTTAATTTCATGTTTCAAGCACCAGCACCCAAGATTTAAAACAATTATACTGCTCATTCAGGTTGTTTTTCTGAATGAGTAGTACTCCTAGATGTTAACATACTTTAAGTCAGCACTGTATCAGGTATGGCACTCGCATGGTTTCTGTTTACTGGCTATCTGACTCCTGCACATAATAATTTAGTGGGCTCCACTAATTTACTATAAATATTTCCTTGCCATCAGTATAATAGAAGCCATAGTGTTGGTAACAGTCTTTCAGAAAACAAAATAATGTTTTTAAATCAAGAAGCAGAATACAATTATAATGTTGAAATGTGAAACATCTTGGAGCTGAATAAATATAGTGTATTTGTACAGCGAAACTAGAAAAATTATTTAACTTATAACTTTATAAAGGACCCCTTCATAAAATGAAAACTGCATATATTTTACTGCACAGTTAATTCAAGCAAATGTGAATACTTTATAAGAGAGAGCTGTTATCAAATTTTAGTGTTTCTTCACTAAAATGATAACCCTTAATGAGAACATTCAAGAGAATAGTCATTGGTTCTGTGGACTTTCTTTTCTTCCTTCTTCCATTGTTCTACACTATGATCATTCTTTTCTGTGTGTGTGATACAATTTTGTCCAGTGCTCTTCCGAGTACAGGGTTTTATTGCTGCCTGTGACTTGCATTTAGCTTTTTCTATCTAATCGTGCTGAAGTATTTTTTTACGTACTAAGCCTTTATCAGCTGGTTTATTAAAGAGAAGATTTATTATTTTCAGGATTCCACTTTCCTACATGAGTTCCCACAAATGGGAGCATTTATATGCTTTTTATTATAACATTTCAGTGGAATGACGGTTTTTGAATTTTTCTAATATAATGACTTAGTTACATGAAATAAAGTCAGAAGTGAATGGTAAGTTAGAAAATATGAACATGTGTTTTCAATTTCTCTTCCAATCTTCTTTAATAAACATCTGTTTATGTGCCAAGGTATTTTAACTAGCCATGCTGGTATTTTTTCTGTCCTCAGTTTTATCCAAGGCTAATGTCCCTACTCAGAAAGGTGGAGCTCTCTCTTTCAGGACTTAAGTGTCTAGGAAATACGAGTTCTCCCAATTCTCAGTAGATATGAATTAAGGGTATTTCTGACATCAAGGATTTGTAGGGACATCTTTATAAAAATACATTGGTGGACTGTTGTGTAAATTATAATGCTTAACTATCCAGGAAACTTTGGCTATATCTCTTATTAAGAGAGTTTTTTCAGCTGTGAAGTTAGAGGGAACAGAATCCACAGGACAATCCTCACTTTGTCACCAACTGCAAGTTTGGGGTTTCTTCAAACCACACACTGTTTTGATAATTCACTAGAAAGACTCACAGAACCCAATGAAAGCTGTTATAATCACAGATTTTCTACAAGGATAGACTATAGATCAAAATCATCCAAAGGAAGTGATGCATAAGGCAGAGTCCTGGAAAAGTACCAACTGTTGAGCTTCCAGTCACCTGCCCTGTGCAGTCAGGACAGAGTTTCACCTGAGTATTAGACACCTTCATGTCCAATGTCTTTATTACCTGAGTATTAGACACCCTCATGTCCAGTGCCTTTATTAGGGTTCCATCATGTAGAATGGTTGACTTCCCACATGGCTGACTTGTTAAAGCCCTTTAAGAGGTCAAGCTGTCTGACCCAAAGCACACGCCCTAAGTCAAATGATTGTCATGGCTCAGATACCCCACCCTAAATCATACTGTTGTATTGTTGTTGGCCGAATGCCTTTAGGTGAATATAGATGCTGCAGTGGGCATGACATTCCAAGGGTTTAGAGCCTCCCAGAAGCTGCAGGCAAAAGCCAGACCTCTCTTTGGTCAAGGAAAAAATCCTTTACTGCACACACTTCTTCCATTTTCTTTGGCGTCTCCTCCCTTCCTCTGTGTGGAGAGGCTGATATTCCTGTGTCTTGTGTTCTCACTGCTGGAGTGGGGAATAGAATCCAAGCTGGACTTGCCAGAAGCCTCCCTGGGATTTTCTTCTGGACAAAGAGATACAGTCTAGAACGTCACCGTAGTTACTGGTCTGTCATGTGGAGAAAATATGTGTGCAACAGAAGAGACTCGGAAGGAGAAGCAAAGAGAGAGGAAAAAAAGAGATATAGACATGAAAATGGAAATGAAATCAGAACCCTATTTGAAGCTCTGATTCAGCATGAGGGCACTTCTGGATCAGTTGTGGGTACCCCTGAATCTCTTTGTGTATATATGATTAAATAAAAAATAAGATTAAATTTCATAAGTATATATGATAAAATATATATGATTAAATTAAATTTCATATGAAAAGAATATTTGCCTCAAATATTTTGAGGTATATTTTTCTCACTTGCAACCAAATGGCCTCTGACTATTACAGAGGTTCAAAACATAAACATCAGTTTTTGTTGGGAAGTAATTTGAACTAGAGAACTCTCTGATAATTGAAGCCCTTAGGTCTGGGTGAAGGGACACACAGGTAATTCCTTTCTATTAAATTCTAATGACCTAATCACAACATAATCCCTAGGGCTTGAGACCTTTTCCAGACTAAATTCTATGACTTTTGCATTACTTCTCAGCTCAATCCTACATCCTTCACAGGACACACTGCCTGTGCACTACGTTTCTTTAATAAAGCCTTAGAGGAGAGACTGCATCAAAAGCTCCAGAAAGTCTACATACATCTGACTTGTCATTAGATACTCCTGTATCAACCCTTCCATTAAAAGGTAACTCACAAGAGAAGAAATTTGCTAAACCAGATTTTGGAAACAGAAGTGAAGCTTAAAATAACAATGTTTAATATAAAACGTGTTAAAAGTTAGCGGTGGCTCTGAAAGTACAATCCATGACTCTCTGGTGTTAGGGCTTCCAAACATAAACTTAACCTATGTTGTAATCCTTATCAATGCAGGCAGCGCAGGAACACTGGTTTTAGGAGCATAAAGTTGGGCAAAGCCCTGGCAGGACTCATAGGAGTACATGCTCTGCTCTTTCTAACATGTAGTATGCCATCTCACACATGTAGAGTGACCGAAGCTCATAAGGTTAGTGGACACAGGCACGTGCATTTCACACAGAGCTCTGATACGTAAGGTCTCATGGCCTTGATTCAGAAATACGTAACAATATTCTTGGACAGTTGGAGACAAATATGTAGCTTATATATTCGTCTTTAAAAAGCCAACCATGGGGCACCTGGGAGGTTCAGTGGGTTAAGCCTCTGCCTTCAGCTCAGGTCATGATGTCAGGGTCCTGGGATCGAGCCCCACATCGGGCTCTCTGCTCGGCAGGGAGCCTGCCTCCCTCTCTTTCTCTGCCTGCTTCTCTGCCTACTTGTGATCTCTCTTTATCTAAAAGAAAAAAAAAAAAGAAAAACAAACAAACAAATAAATAAATAAATAAAATAAAAAGCCAACCAACGTCATCTCCTAATGTCCTTAAAGAATAAAATGAGTAGAGGTGTCTGGGTGACTCAGTCAGTTAAGCACCTGTCATTGGCTCGGGGCATGATCCCATGATCCCATGATCTTAGCATGGGCTCCTTGCTCAGTGAGGAGCCTGCTTCTCCCTCTGTCTCCTGCTCCCTCTGCTTGTGCTCTCTCTCTGACAAATAAATACGTAAAATATTTTTTAAAAAAAGAATGAGTAAACTGTAATCTAGACATACAATGAGATGTCATACTGCAATGAACATGATGAATTATAGATACATAAAAGAGTGAATCATAAAACATTATTTTGAATAAAAGAAGTCAGACATAGTATAGTAAATTTTTTATTATTCTACTTTTATAAACTTCAAAAAGCAGGTAAAGTTAAACTATATTGTTTAGGAGTATACAATTCAGTAGTAAAACTATTTAATAAATACAGAGAAATTGAATTCCATAAAATTCGATATCTTGGTAATGCTGGGGAGAAAGGAAAAGATTTTGTTTGAGAAGGAACATGCAGAAGGCTTTTGGATTCCTGTTAATATCCAACTTCTTGACTTAGAAGTTTAGCAGGTATTTATTTTATAGTTCATTAAATTGTAGTTCTATGCTTTCAGCATTTTTCTGTACATTTGTAATATTCCAGTTAACAGAGATTTAAAAATTGACTATTACTAATATGGTCCCTGGTCCACGAGAAAAAAGAAGAAAATAACAGAGATCTGCCATCCCTCATCCCCATGCGGGGCTGAGTCCTGGATTCTGCTTCCGGTGAAAGGAACTTCAGGTGGCCAAGGTCTCAGAGAGGAAAAGACATGGGAGTGTTTCTTGCTGAGGAGGATCTTCTTGTTCATCTCCAGAGGAAGTTTGAGTCTGCCCAGTAACTCTGTCCCCTAGTAGTGTGTGCCCATTATCTACTCTGTTTCCAGGGGACCTGCTCTGTCTACCCACCCTCTCACCACCAGTTCTTTTGGCATAAAACCAGGACTCATTTAGACCCCCTTGGCCAGCACCTCAACCTTTCTCTGTGAGGCTTCTTCCTGGCTGATAGGTCCCCGGCTCCCCTGTGCATCAAAGAAGGTATACCTACTTTCCTTGGCTGAAGTGAAGTTCGGGGCAAATCCCCTCAGTTTGGGTCCTGTATTAAGGCCATTTTTCTGTTTTGCCACTCCACAGTGCTTCTCTCTCCAGGGACAAAAGGAAAACAGAAAACAAAAATCTCCTGCTGTGGCTATTGGAAGTTGTTAGCAAACTCCCCCCACTAGGCCCTTCTGTTTTAAAATTTGGCTAGCAATTCCCCTAGCAACAGAATTAATGACTCCCACCAGAATTTGCTGGGGATACAGCCATGCACACTGAAATGATAATGTAATCTTCCCTCGCCCAAATTTATGAAGAAGAAAATCTAAGACTGTTTCAGTGAGTGAATCTATGGTAGAAATATTCATTGCTTTGTAATTTTTTCAAGTTTGTGTGCAGTTCCAGATATTTTGTTGAATTATTCTATAATTATTTGTTGAAGGAACACCTTACATAGTAAACATGATATTGATCCCTCTGGGAAAGTAAATGTGGGTAGGTAGGAGCCCTTCTTTTCTCTAAAGAAATATATGTTATTAGGTGGGGTTAGAGAAGATACAAACAGCAAGAACATAAGTCAAAACAAGAAAGTGGGGATGCCTGGGTGGCTCAGTTGGTTAAGCATCTGCCTTCAGCTCAGGTCATGATCCCAGGGTCCTGGGATGGAGCCTTGCATTGGGCTCCCTGCTCAGCAAAGAACCTCCTTCTCCCTCTCTGCCGCTCCCCAACCCCCGCTCATGCTCTCTCTCTGTGTCAAATCTTAAAACAAACAAACAAACAAACAAACAAGAAAGGGATTGAAAGGAGCTATCAAGTTCAAAGGAGTGAAAGATGGCATTAATTTAGAGACAATTGTATAAATATCAAAAAGGAGATGGCGTCAGTGTGGTCTTGAAGAACGAGTGGTTTATTGATCATCAGAGAAGTTTCCACATAGAACAGCACAAGTAAGAGCACAAAAGCAAAAGATACGGGCGTAGTTCATGTTGCCTGGAGTTCAGTATATGAGGGAAGCCTTGGGCAATAGTGAAAGCACTGAGAGCAGATCATGAAATGTATTCAGTGTCCAAGTAAAGAGCTCAGTCTTAAGAATGAAACATAGTTTCACTGAATTTTTGAGGTAGGAGATGGTGAATATTGCATCTATATATTGTTAGCATATGGCTTGTTTCTTTATGTCTACTTTTCTGGAATGTAATAGTTGTGATTTGCCTTTCTTCTTTTCTTTTATTTATTTATTTTTTCTTTATAAGATTTTTATTTATTTGAGAGAGAGAGAGATCGTGCGCAAGCAGGGCAGCTGCAGAGGTAGAGGGAGAAGAAGAAGCAGACTCCCCACAGGACAGGGAGCTCGATTCCAGGTCATGACCTGAGCTGAAGGCAGACACTTAACCAACTGAGCCATCCAGGTGTCCCTGCCTTTCTTCTTTTGTTTAACTACAAAATTTATCATCCTATCATATTTATTTTTTCCATATTTTTTGAGGACACAAATATGTGTGTTCCTATTCCTCTGTTACTCCTGGTGTGCCACCAGAAGAAAAACATCGGTTCTCTTCAGACTCTTGACTTGGGGAAATATCCTCCAGGCTTATGGTTACTTCTATGTTGTGAAGTTAACATTGAAAAGAGATATTTTCTACTTCTGCCCACCAAAAATAATAATACCTCAGTGGTAACAAGGATACCTAGCATCTAGTTCCAGGTTTATCTGTTATAAAAGGAACCAGGCTCCTTGAAAGAGTGGTTGATTCCAGATCTGAGGTAGGGAAAATCCAAGGTAGTTATAGAATTAATGAAAATCTAATCCACACACCTTTAGGATTCAGGAACTCTTGTCTATTCTAGAAGACAGATCCTGTGTTTTCAACTTTTGCTTATAATAATTTTTCCTCCTTATTCTATCTAGAATTTATTTCATTTCATAAATAAAACCCTTTTTATTTGGAAATAACTCAGATTTATGAATTAATTGGAAAAACAGTATAGAGATTCCTATCTACCCAGCTTCTCCTAAGGATAACTGTCGGGGTGTCCTGGACCCCACAAGGCAGGACGGACGGGATGGCGGCTGGCAATGAGCCAGTGCGGTCAGGCTTTAGAACAGACAGGCTTCATCCGAATGAGGAAGCAATCCTCATTGGACCAGGCGCCTGCATGTTCCCTGCGTGATCTCTGCATGCCCTATATGCTTTAGTGCAGTGTCCATGCGCCTAACTCATGTACCCTGTTGTGATTGGCTGACCATGATTATATAACTGGGAGGGGCCGGGAGGACCGGAGTGAGTGAGCGGCGGCCGCAGCAGCTGCAGGACCGCCAGCCGGCGGGGCAGGCGGCCGCGCGCGCCGTCACGGTGAGGCGGGCTTGTCTGAGGGCGAGCTCCGGCCGGGATAAGACTGCGGGCCCCGCAGCTGAGGGGAGAGCCCCAGCCGGCGGCCAGGAGAGCGCCCCAGGGCAAGCCCCGCGCCGGCCAGCAGGGAGGATCCTCCGGAGTGTAAGAAGCCATCATGCAAGAATAAAAGAGCTCTCCTTAACTACGTGTCGTGTCTCTCTGCGGGCGGAGTGAACGCGATAGATAACAACTTCTATAACCACAGCACGATTATCAATACTATTTTCTAAATTACATCCTTTATTTGATACTCACCAGTTTTTAAATTAATGTCATATTTTATGTCTCAAGATTCAATCTAGGATCTCTTATTGCATTTAATAGTTGTATCTCTTTAGTTTCCTCTAATACCTGACAGTTCTTCAGTCTTAACTTTTTTCGACTTGTGAACTTAAGAGTTTTGAAGAGTAGTGATTTGTTATTTTGTAGAATGTTCTCCAGTTTGGATTTGCCTAATTTTTTTTTTCATAGCTACTAGGCTATGCATTTATAAGAAGCATTCAACAGAAATGATGTAGCTTTCCTACTGCAGTATATTAGCAGATCCATTTTTTTTTAATTTGGAATTTTAATTATGTATATAAATAGCAACATGAGAATGCGTTCTAAGGCTAGACATTCTCTCTAGGTGAAAGGATTTCCGATTAGTCTACTTGTAGTACTGCATCACCCTAGATAACAAAGAAGCCTCGCATAGTTTATCCTGAAGAAGAAAGCCAATTCACTACATTCAGTATGGACTCCTCTGCCATTTTTCTGTAGAAATACTGGTTTACTATATGGAGTTTCCAATGTTTACCTATAACTGATTAAAATGGGCAGGGCATGGAGTATTGTATTTATTTCCAGGTGAATTCTTCACATTTTCTGGCTTTTGAAAGTTTTCCTTCCACAAATCTTCTATGACTATGTATCCTCATAAACCCCAGTCATATAATTTCTCCCCACTGACCTGAACAAATACAATGGCTTGTTGTGGATAATAAAGAGAGGCAGCAAGTCCCATGAATTCAGGTGGATATACCAGCTTCTTTATTTTTGAGCCTCTAGCCAAAAGAAGTCCAACAATGCCAGGAAAACTGATAACACCAAGTCTTGGAAGAAATCCAGAAGGTGCATTTTGGAGATATTCATAGCCGCCTAATCCCCATTGAACCAAGCTCTGCACCTTGGGCTTAGTTTGTGAGTACATTTCCTGACACCAACTTGTATATGGCTCACAATAATGTCGGAGATGTGAAATGCTTTCTTCAAGTGGGGTCCTTGGCTCTTCCACGTATTTAGACTGACCCTCAGGAATGGAGCAGAATGAAAGCTCATTAACTTTCACAGAAGCTTTGTGAGGTGAATCCTTCTTAGGTGACACATAGACTTTGAAGGTGAGCAGACTCAGGCTGGCCGGCCCCACAGCCCTCTGAATTACGTTGAACATGTTGCTGGCAGAGGTGGCTCGGTGGGGTGACCAGAAGTTCCATATGTTGATAGAACTTACTACTAGTTATGTCATGTTAATCTAAATCAGTTAAGTTGGTGTCTTCCAGGTTTTTCCATTGTACTGTTACTACTTTTTCCCTTCATAATTAGTAAATATTTGGAAGAAATGCTTTGAAGCTATGCAAATATTTTATTTCTCCTTAAACTTTTATCAGCAGATCTTGTTGTTCTAATGGTAATGTTCTTTTTCCCTAAATTACTTATATATTTATTAATTGGAATGCTTCTGTAAGGAACAGCTGTTCATGCTTCCCCTTTAGTTTATTGCATCAACCATTTATTTATGTCAGTATGGACTTGTGGCTACTAATTTTTCAATCCCAACCCAGTACTATTGCTATTTATTTTTTTGCTCAAATTTTTCCAATTTTGGCCTGCAAGTGCTTTTACAGGTTGGCTCTTGTGTCCCTTTCAAATATTCTCATCCTCTTCCTACCCCTTTTTTGAGTACTTCCTTACTTCCTAGACCACTAGGATGTTTTACTCATCATGAATTTTCCCTGCCATGATTCCCTGCTCCAGCTCTGGAATCAACAAGTTCTCTAAGAAGTGTGATTCCTTTGATCGGAAAATAGTACTTACAAACCAAGATCTAAATGCTAGGTGTGCATATTGCTTTTGAGGTATCATTGTTCTCAACAGAGGTGAGAAATAGTTATATGTGTACTAAGTCACATGCATATACTACATGTCTATTTATGTGTCAGTCCTTCTGAACAGATCTTAAAAAATAAAACCCCCACAAAATTTCATGAATTCACACTTGATACCTCTAATTCCAGTCTAACAAGCCCAGGCTGGTTCTAGCAATTCACCTTAACTTATTTGTAACTCATTTCCCCCCCACTTAAGAAGCTGGCTGTCATTATTTACACTTACTTATTGTTTAACATAGAAAATAGTTTCAGAATTACTAACTCATACTGCTGTGAAAACCAAGTTAATGAGGTGTTTGTATAAAGTTCTTTTTGTCTTTAATTTTATAGTATCCAGTCAAAACAATGATTTTCAAAGTCACTTTAAGCCCTCTCATTTCCTCCCAACCATTTCAGTGGGGTTATTTCATTCATTTGAATCATACAGCTAAATGCATTTGTCACAGTCTGCATTTCATTGTATTGCTCTTCTCAGCCTGGTCGGTGTTTTAAAATTTGAATGAGTAAAATTTGAAAGAGTGAAATTTACTCTTTGTGATACACAGTTCTGTGGTCTCTGAAAAATGCACAAAATACCAAGAAGTGGAATTTCATTACCCCAAAAGTTTTCTTTTTCTTTCTTTCTTTTTTTTTTTTTTTTTAGATTTTACTTATTTATTTATTTGTCAGAGAGAGAAAGAGAGAGAGTATGCGCACAAGCCTATAGAGCAGTAGGCAGAGGCAGAGAGACGAGCAGGCTCCTGCGGAGCAAGGAGCCCCATGCAGGACTCAGTCCCAGTATCCTGGGATCATGACCTGAGCCGAAGGCAGATACTTACTTAACCTACTGAGCCACCCAGGAGTCCCCCAAAAGTTTTCTTTTGATGACATTTTTTAGCCAATTCCTTCCCTATATAACCCCTGATAGTATTTATCAAAGTCTCAGTAGCTTCGCCTTCTCTAATATTTTATATAAGTAGGATCATACAATATATAAACTTTTGGGTCTGGCTACTTTCTTTTAACAAAATCCATTTAAGATTCATACATGTTGGTTTTCAGTCAGTTGTTCTTTTCTATTGTGTCCTGTTTCCTTGTGTGGGACTGTTTGTTCATCATTTACCTGTTGAAGGCCATGAGGGCTGTTTCCAGGTTTTTGCAATTATGAATAAAGCTGCTATAAATGTTCATAGATAGATTTTTGTGTAAATATATTTTTATTTCCTTTGGGTGCATGCCTAGGAATACAATTGTTAGGTTGAACAGTAAGTGTATGTATGGGTTGTTAAAAAAAAAGAAGCTGAACTGTTTTTTGAAATAGTATAATTTTACATTTCTACTGGCGATAAATGATAGTTCCATTTGTTCTGCATCCTAACTGGCACTTGTGTTTTCTATTGTTTTGGTTTTAAATATGGTCATTATAATAGGTAGGTAGTCGTATTCCATTGAGGTTTCAATTTGCATTTCCCTAATGGTAATGATGTAGAGCATCTTTTCATATATGTGTTTACCAACTGTATGTCTTCCATGGTTAATACCTTTATAGGATTTTTGCCCATTTGTATTGGGTTGTTTATTTTCTTATTGTTGAGTTTTGAGAGTTCTCTACATATTATTAATATATGCTCTTTATCAGATATGCAGTTTTCAAATACTTTCTGCTAGTCTATGGCTTGCCTTTTTATTCTCTTTTAATGTTTTTCATGGAGCAAACAGTTATAATGATGTACAACTTTTTAGGATTTTTAAAATGGGTTGTGCTTTGGTATAATATCTAAAAATTCTTTGCCAGATTTGAGTTCATGAAGATTTTTTTTTAAATATTTCATTTATTTATTTGACAGACAGAGATCACAGATAGGCAGAGAGACAGGCATAGAGAGAGGGGGGGAGCAGGCTCCCTGCTGAGCAGAGAGCCCAATGCAGGGCTTGATTCCAGGACCCTGAGATCATGACCTGAGTGAAGGCAAGAGGCTTAACCCACTGAGCCACTTACGCACCCCCGTGAAGATTCTTTACTAAATTTTCTTCAAGAGTTTTATAATTTTATTTTTTAGGTTTAGTTCTGTGATCTATTTTGACTTATTTTGTGTAAAACATTTGGGGGTATGTTTAAGGTTTATTTTTATGCAGATGGATATGTAATTGTTCTGTTACATTTTTGAAAGGATTATTCTTTTTTTCAGTGATTTGGTTTTGCACCTTTATTTAAAAAAGTCAGTTGGTTATATTTACGTAGGTCTATTTCTGGACTCCATATTTCAGTTCCATTGGTTTGTTTTTTTTTTTTTTTGGTGCTCATTCTTTTGCCACACCACATTGTCTTGTTTACTATAGCTTTATAGTAAGAAATAATGAGAAACATCCAACTTTATGTCCATTGTCCAAAATATTTTGACTACTCTATTTTCTTTGAATTTCCATATGTTTTAGCTAGTTGATTTCTTCTCAGTTGATCTCTATTTTATCAAGCTGGAAGAGATTGACATCAGTATTGAGTTTTACAATCTAGGAACAGAATACATCTCTCAACTTACTTAAAATTTTTTTTTTAATTTTCCCTCATGTTTTGTAGTTTTAATCATTTCGAGACTGAAGATGGATTTGATAGATTCAGATCTAAGTATTTTACTTTTGGTAATGTTTTAAGTGGCATTTAAAAATTTTAAATTGTGGAGATTCCTCAAGAAATTAAAAATAGAACTTCCCTATGACCCTGCAATTGCACTCCTGGGTATTTACCCCAAAGATACAGAGGTAGTGAAAAGAAGGCCATCTGTACCCCAATGTTTATAGCAGCAATGGGCATGATCGCCAAATTGTGGAAAGAACCAAGATGCCCTTCAACGGATGAATGGATAAGGAAGATGTGGTCCATATACACTATGGATTATTATGCCTCCATCAGAAAGGATGAATACCCAACTTTTGTAGCAACATGGACAGGACTGGAGGAGATTATGCTGAGTGAAGTAAGTCAAGCAGAGAGAGTCAATTATCATATGGTTTCACTTATTTGTGGAGCATAACAAATAGCATGGAGGACATGGGGAGTTAGAGAGGAGAAGGGAGTTGGGGGAAATTGGAAGGGGAGGTGAACCATGAGAGACTATGGACTCTAAAAAACAATCTGAGGGGTTTGAAATGGTGGGGGGGGTGGGAGGTTGGGGTACCAGGTGGTGGGTATTATAGAGGGCATGGCTTGCATGGAGCACTGGGTGTGGTGAAAAAATAATGAATACTGTTATGCTGAAAATAAATAAAAAATAAATTAAAGAAATTTAAATTCAAAATGTTCTAGTATATAGAAATACAGTAGATTTTTGTATATTGACCTTATACCCCATGTACTTGCTAAATTCATGTATTTTTCTTAGGGGTTATTTGTATGTAAGTGTTATTTGGATTTTCTGTGTAGGTAAATATGTCATTTCTCATTTGTCCTTTTCAATCTATATGCTTTTCTTTGTTTTCTTTGCTTTATTTTATTAATTACAAATTACATTAAAATTTTGAATAGGAATTAAGCTGAGAAAGGACATTCATGTCTTGTTCCCAATCTTAAGGGAAAAATGTTCAGTATTTCACCATTAGTTGTAGGTTTTATGTAGATAGCCTTTTATCATTCAGCATTTACTGAGGTGCTCTTTTTTTTTTTATCATGAGTGAATATTGAATTTTGTCACATGCTTTTTCTCCCTCTTTTGTCATATTTATGTGTTTTTCTAATCAGTTAATAGAATAGACTTGATTGATTTTGGAATCCTGTGTTTGTGTAGAACTGTGTGTGTGTGTGTGTGTGTGTTTTCTTTTAATGTTTAGTAGAATTTGCCAGTAATACCATCTGGGTATGAAGTTTAAAGTTACCAAATTACAAAACAAATTTCTTTAATAATATAGCACTACTCAGGTCATCAGTTTCTTCTTCATAAGCAAGTTTTATAGTATATGTCTTGTGAGTATTTGATCCATTTTTCCTACTTTGTCAGACTTACAGGCACAGATTCACAATAATATTTCCTTATTATATTTTTAATCTTCAGTACTGTTTCTACTTTCATTTCTGAAAATTTTGTGTTGTTTTTCTCTTTTTTATGGCCAGTCTGCAAGGTTTATCAATTCCATTTATTTGAAAAGAACCAGCTTTTGATTTTATTGATATTCTATTTTATTATTCCCCAACTTCATTGATTTGTGCTCTTAATCTTTATTATTTTCTTCCTTTTGCTATCCTTGTGTTTAAATTCCTATTTCTGTGGTTTCTCAAGGTGGAAGCTATGATTATTATTGGTTTAATTTTTAAATTTTCTAGTGTAAATATTTGATGCTACCTATTTTCCTTTGAACACTAATATAGTTCAATTCTGCATTATCTTAATTTAGTTTTTATTATTTAGTTCAAATAATTTTTTTTTATTTCCCTTGAAACTTTCTTTTAGACCCATGGATTACTTAGGAGTCTGTTGTTCAATTAGCACACATTTTGGTATTTTCCAGGACTCATTCTGTCATTGATTGATTGATTGATGATTGATTGATTTCTTTCTTTCTTTTTTTTTTTTTTTTGGTGGTAAAATACACATAACATAAAATTTACCATGTCAACCATTTTTAAGTGTACAATTCATTGCTATTTAATATACTTGTAATGTACAGCCATCACCATTATCTGTCTCTAGAATTCTTTTCATCTTGTAAAACTGAAACTCTATACCTATTAAACGATAACACTTTTCCCCCCACTCCTCTCAGCCCCTGACAGCTTCCATTCTACTTTGTATTTGTATGATTTTGACTACTCTAAGCATATCACATAGATGGGATCACAGGGTATTTATCATTTTATGAGTGGCTTATTTCACTTAACATATTATTTTCAAGATTTATCCATGATGTAACATGCATCAGAGTTTCTTTCCTTTTTTAAGTCTGTATAATATTCTACTGTAAGTATGTACCACATTTTGATTATACATTTATCTATCAACAGACATTTGAGTTGCTTCAGTGTTTTAGCTGCAATAATATGCTGCTATGAACATGGGTGTACAAATAATTTTGAGACCCTGCTTCAGTTCTTTTAGATATATATCTGGAAGTGGAATTCCTGGATGATATGCTAGTTCTCTTTTTAATTTTTTGGGGAGACTACCATACTGTTTTCCACAGTGGCTGTATTTTACATTCCCCCAATGGTGCACAGGGGTCCCCACCACTCCACATCCTGCCAATACTTGCTGTTTTCTGTTTTTATGATAGTAGCCATCCTAATGGTATGAGGTGGTATCTCATTGTAGTTTTTATTTGCATTTCCCTAAGATTAGTGATGTTGAGGATCTTTTCATGTGCTTATTAGCCATTTGTATATTTTCTTTGGAGATAGATCTATTCAAATCTTTTGCCCATTTTTGAATCTGATTTTTTTGTTGTTGTTTCTTAGGAGTTATCTATAGATTCTAGATATTAACTCCTCATCAGATATATGGTTTGAAAATATTTTCTCCCATTCTGTAGGTTGCCTTTTCACTTTGGTGATTGTGTCTTTTGCTATGCATAGAAGTTGTTAAGTTCCATGAAGTTTAAAATGTCTATTTTTTCTTTTGTTGACTGTGTTTTGGTGTTTTACCCAAGAAATCAATGTAATGAAGTTTTTGCCTTCACCTAAGAGTTTTTTACTTTTAGCTCTTACATTTAGGTCTATGATTCATGTTAAGTTAATTTTTGTATATGGTATTAGATGAGTCCAACTTCATTCTTTTGCATGTGGCTATCCATGATATGAAGTTCTAGTGAGAACAGTTAGGCAAGAAATAGAAATTAGGGGCATCCAAATGGGGAAGGAAGAAGTAAAATTTCTGTTCACAGATGATATATCTTAGATGTAGAAAGTCCTAAAGATTCCACAGGAAAAAACAAATTAGAACTAATAAATGCATTGAGCAAAGTAGCAAGATACAAAGTCAACACACAAAAATCAGTCGTATTTCTGTATACTAACAAGGAACAATCTGAAAAGGAAATTAAAAAAATAATTTCACAAAAAAAGAAAATAATTTCACTTATAAAGCATCAAAAAGAATAAAATAATTAGGAATTAACCAAGGGAATGAGATATTTGCAGTGACAACTACAGAACATTGCTGAAATAATTTAAAGGAAACATAAGTGAATCAAAATATATTCTGTGTTTATAGATTGAAAGACTTACTGTTGTTAAGATGTCTGTACTACCCAAAAATCTATAGATTCCATACATTCACTATCAACATCCTAATGGCATTTTTTGTAGAAGGACAAAACCTCAACCTAAAATTCATGTGGAATCTCAAGGGACCCTCTCCCAGTTCTGTACCACAAAGAGACTCAGAACTTTCTCAATGTTTTCTGTGAACATATGGTAAATGCTCTTCTCTTTTATACCTGTGTTTATGGATCTTTATGGATCTGCTGTTCCTCTAAGTTTGCCAGTTATTTGTGGTCAGGGTTGTCACTACACGGTATTTGTAATGTATTATGCAACTAGTTATTGATACTTTAAGACTGAAATTAGGAATAGGCAACACATTCTTTAGTACCATGCTCTTTTATAGAGTAAGACCAATGAAATCCAGAAACTAAAGAATGAGTGTTCCTTTGTGTAAAATGAGAAATTTCAGTAATTCCTGTAGAACTATATAATCAATAGTCCATAGTATTTAGTTTGATTATATTTTTCCGTCTTGTTTTAAAATAACTCCTATGACCATTTTCTGACACTGATGAGATTTTTCCATTTTCTTGCTATTTTCAGTGCTTGTTGTTCTGATTTCCTCAAAGTTACCTGTATCTTATTTTATCTTCTACCTATGCCAGATGTTATATGTTTCATTTGGCTAGGTGTCATCATTTTATTTGTGAAAAAATAGATTTTTACATTTAATTTTTATTTAGAAAATAAGAGTTTTGATCTGAATTATAACTTAAATTTCTTTCAAGAAATGTGGTTAAAATACAACATAATTCCTAGAATTTTGGATTTTTAGTATACATATTTTCTTTCTGTAGCACTTGAAAGTAATATATCTCTTCATTGTGCAAGGCATTTCTACTATAGGGTGGGAAGCAGTGGGGTGTAGTCTTCCATCTTCACAATAGAAGAAAGAAGAGTTATATCTTTGTGTATTTTCACTGAGTGTTTCCTAATCAGGAGATTGGTCAGTTCATATCTGTCTTTTGAGTAGGCCTCAGTGGACTGGGAATAAGGTTAAATCCTGATAGTAGCATCATTTATTCTAACAATGAAATTTAAGTTTATTTTTCTGTTTCTTCATGTGACAGAAGACAAAGAAATATAAGAGCAATACAATAGTCCAGAATCAGATGGGAGTTAGAACTTGGTTCATTTTAGTGGTATGAACTTGAGAGATTTACAAAAGGTCTGAAAGATGGGTTTACATTTCTCTAAATTATATGTCCATATTTTCTCACATTGACGTATGTAATAATATGTCTGTGGAATTTTATGATAAAAAAAAAAGTAGAAACAAAACTAGTTGAGCAAAGTCCTTTATTCAAGGCTATTTAACTAAATAACACTTTCCTATGTATGCAAGTAAAGATACTGACTATAGAAAACCAAATAAGGCAGCATAAACCCACAGAAATTGTGCTGTAACATTTCTTAGCATAATAATACTATTAAAATATAATAATATTATTAAAATAGTATGACAATGGGATTCCCGTTAAATTTCTAGTTTTGTGGCAAAATTGCCTTGCAGCTTCAAAAGTTAGGTGAAGACTGCAGAACTAGGAATTTTCATGATTAATTTTGAGACGATAACAACTACAAAATCAATACTGACTGTAACTTTTTTTATGTATAAGCCAAATTGGACTTTTACATAAAAAAATTTGTTAGACTAACTTTTAACACATGGAAATCTGTACATTGCACAAGTTATTTTGAGGTGATAAAGGGTTTTGCAAATGCTGTCAAATGAAATATGCATTTCCAACTGCTACTAGGATGACCAAATATATTTTTATATGTACAGTGTGTCTTGTATTCACTTAAAATTGTTAATTGTCTAAGGCAGGACCTTAATGATACAAGTCACAGTTTTTAATTGGATTTGGCTTTTTAAAAATCCAGCTGCTGCTGTTCGTTCAGTAGAAACAGCATCAGCCATCTAGGTTCCTCAGTCATCATTTATACAACATTAAAAGGAGCCACACCCAAGCATTTTTGCTGGTATAATTCCTGTCTAAAATGAATCTGAAGATGAAAAAATTAATGTGTGTATTAGTCATAACTCAGTGTAGGTAAGAGAAAACCCTCAGGTATTTTAAGTATAAAACTTCAAAAATTTAGGGAATTAGATATATGTATGCAAATGGAAGCAAGTTAAGTAAGTAGAAGCAAGATCTATACTAGACCTACAGAAATGTTTCTAGAATGCCATGTTACTAACTTGCCATAAGAGCTATTCCCTTTGAACCTGCGCTAGAAGTTTTAATTTTAAGAATACTCATCTATAGTTATGATCCCCAGATTAGCATATTACTCCTGTAACTTCCTCTGAATATTAACAAACTGGCTGGGCATAGAGATGAGATACAGGAAAATCTCATGTCTCCATAACGTTACTTGCTATCTAAAACCAGCCAAAACTGTTAGGAAGATGGGTTGACTTGTATGTACCAAAAAAGACAGACTGAAGTCCTAATTTCTACTACATCAAAATGTGACTTTATTTGGAAATATAGGATCTTTGCAGATGTGTCAAATTAAGATAAGGTCATTAGGGTGGGTGCTAATCCAACATGACTGGTGTCCATATCAACAGTGAATATTAAGAAACAGACAACTACACACAAAAGGAAGACAATAGTAAAGACACAGTAAGAATGTCATATGAAGATGGAGGTAGAGGTTGGAATGATGCTGTCACAAACCAAGGGAATCTAGGATTTGATAGCACCTGAAGCTAGAAAACGTCAAAAAAGTATTCTTTCCTGGTTTCTAGAGCATGGTTCTACTGCCACCTGGATTCTGGACTGTGAGACTTCTGGAATTATGAGACAAAACATTTTTTCTTAATTTAAGATTCTCAGTTTTTGGTACTTTGTAATACAGCCATAGGAAACTACTACGATGGCCTATACTTGTCTTCTGCTTTCAGATTGTGCAGTTGCATTTGATATATAGAAACTTATTTGCATCCAGAATCCTTGCTGCAAGGATGACTGTATAATGGAATGTCTGTAAAGTCCCACCTATTACAATATAGTGAGATAATCCAGAATGAGACTGGAAAGGAGGCCGAGTGATTTAATTTGTACTGTCCACGTTAGCCCACTTTTTTACAAAATTACCAACAAATGAAAAGGTCGAATAACAAACTGTTTTAATATTCCTAATTCTGTCATACTTTCTTTCTGTTAGATAGTTTTTTGTTCATTTCATCTTTTTATAATCGAGTTGGAATATTGTAGTAGAATTTGCACGGGAAGGAGTCAGGGACAGAAGGATTGGACAAATGTCTATTGATAGTACTTTCCTAAAAATCTCATTTTGTAGAGAGAAGCATTGAATATACAGTGATAATTCAGACATGTTTTTGGCCAGAATAAAGCTCATAAATGACTCATCAGTACATTTGATTTAGGAAATGTGTTTCAGTTGCATTTGTGGCAAAGATAAATCTCTTAATCAATTTAAAAAAAAACAGGGAGAGAAAGAAATGTAGGTTATTCTAATTTCAGACATGTGAAATTTAGAAAAGCCATGTTATTTATTTGCTGCTTATGGAAGGAGGTGTTTAGGAAGAAAGCCTAGCCAGAGCTGTAAGAGCAAATTGAGAGCAGCAGGTTCAAGAGGGCACTTATTGAACAATGGCTCTAATGAGCAGCACCATGCAGTTTTGAAAAGGCTTAATGTAGTAAGAGGTGATAAACAAATGGGAATATCCACATATTTATTAAGAATTGAGTGAAGAATAAATAGAAAAAAGAAAGATTCACATTGAATGGGAAATACAAGAACCTAGGATGATAGGGATTGATTTGGACTGATGTGTGTGTAAGGGTGTGGGTAGTTAGGGGTTTGGCCTGGGGATTGAGACAACCAGAAATTGCAGTGGAAGAATATAGTAAGAAGGTAAACATTAGAGTTCTCTTATTTTTTTCTCCCCTTCCAGTACCTGGAGATGAACAATGTCTATCTCTCACACCTATGATGACCTGGGGTTCTGGTCTAGACATTCTCAGGAGCAAATTCAGTAGTTGCAGAAGCCCTGCCCTTATGAAGTGCTGAAAAGGACTGCTTTGAACCAAATAAAGTAAGAGCAGCCATGTCTTCATCCGTCCTGCTCCAGAATCTACGGTCTGGTACATTGCAATCTAAGATATAGCTCTTCTGATATTACTTCTCTATTGGGGGAAAAGGTGAAGCCATTATCTGAGAAGCTGTTTTGTAAGTAAGAGCTAGCTCTGATTTTCTGGTGATTTGGCTCACTGTGATAAGTCTCATGCATTTTCTACCTTACACTCCCTGGGGTTTTGGAGATAAATAACATGCATTGTCAGATTATTGGTATTTCTGAGGATGGGGAGTTTATAAGCTAAAATAACAAGACATTTAAAAACTTTTAAAAATAAAAAGCAACACATTGGAATGTGTAGTTCAACAGAATCAGAAATATTAGAACAGATGCATGAAAAGTTTTAAAATTGTGCTAATAGAATTCACAGTAAGAAGGGGAAGATATTAGCTATGTGTAACAAGAAAAAAGAAAAAGGCAGAAATATTAGTTATGAAAAATAATGGTTAAATAAAGAAGTATTCTAATGAAGAATCCATTCAGTTTGTTGTGCAACTTTCAAAGATTATTTTAAAAGTTATGTGGAAGAGAATTACCTGGCACTTGTGTAATGTGTGCAAGAGGCATTTGTCAGATCTAGTGCTATCATTTATTATAAAGTTGTTGTAATTACCATGGTGTGGTATTAGTGCAAAGATACACAAATTAGCCAATGAAACAAAATGAAAAGTTAGAAACAGAAGCACAGATACATGGAGTTTGACATGTGACAGAAGTGGTATGAGAGAGAAGCGTAGGAAAGAAGGAGTGTTCTTTAAATGGAAGTAGAAAAAGAGTTATTCACAAAAAGAGAATATTATATTCTCACCTCAGTAATCAACTCCAATTGGGTTAGAGGCTTAAAAATTTTTAAAAAATTAAAAAGTGGAAAAGATTTCATTAAAAAGAAATCAGAAGCATTGAATATAAAATAAAAGATTAATTAATTTTAATATATAAAATTAAAGTCAGGTTTCTTCACTGCTGTGCTTCTGCCCTACTTCTCTGGCCTCATTTTCCTCTCATATTTCTCACATTGCAACATTCCTTTTCTGTCTTTGTATTATTGCATTACACTTTTCTCCAGAGACTCTTTTCTTCATTTTCCAACTCAGAAAACTCCCATTGCACTCAGATAAATAAAACATATTTAATCTCATAATCTACACTTCATGTCAGTAATAATTTTTTCTACTTACATATTTTAGTATGTTTCTAAAAATATAGAAAATTAGAGTATCTAAAATATAGAATGCAACTAATATTATAATTGTGATCTTTTAAGAAGAAAGGAATGTAAGCAATAAAAAGCATTGAGATTCTATAGTGCAATTTGATGAAGAATCATAGTGTCATCTATGATTAAATTACTAAAATGCATAGAATTTCATTAATAAGCAATAATGGTTGAGGATCTTAAAGGAACTAGAAATGTGAAGACCATTTTATTTAAGAATGGTCTCTGATATGAAGAATTTTAGAGATTCCTCGTGGGGGTAGGGAGGGAAGAAATGAAACAAGAGGAGATCTGGAGGAGACAAAGCATAAGAAACTCTTAATCTCAGGAAACAAACTGAGGGTTGCTGAGGGGTGGGCGGGGAGGGATAGAGTGGCTGGGTTATGGAAATTGGGGAGGGTATGTGCTATGATGAGTGCTGTGAATTGTGTAAGACTGATGATTCACAGACCTGTAGCCCTGAAGCAAATAATACATTATATGTTAATTTAAAAAAAAATAATGCTTTCTGAATTGAAATGCAGAACTTCTACAAGGTTCTAAACCAGTTTTCTCAGCAGTTGTCCAACAGTCAAACATAATTTACCAAATGGTCTAAAAGCAAACAAATAAACAAAAAACCTGTTCATCAGAAACAAAGCCTATCTTTTCTCATAAGGACATAAACAAGAGTTCATTAATAAATGTAAGAAAATGCTTCAAGCTAACCACACTGAAAAAATGTCTTGATTCTTAGGTTTAAATGCAGCCCTAACATTTTAACATCATTGTGCTACATTTGACTAGATTTACAAAACAACAAGGAAACGTAAATTGACAGGCAACACAGTAAGGGCTTGAAATTGAAAACATATTTTCAAATATTGAAGATTTAGAACATAATTGGATGTTTGGACCAGGAAGAAAGTCTGGGAGAAATCACCCCTTAGAATATTGAAGTGATGGTATGAACAATGCAGTATGCAGTAAGATCTTTCCCCAACAAAATAACTTCTATAACTGGAGAAAGTTATTTAAGAAATTGGAGTCTCTTGAAATATTCCTAAGGGCATATAGGCAAATGAAGAAACATTCATTAAAGGAAATCTGCTACATCTTGGTTAAGAGTGAGAAACTGTCATTTGAGCATGACTTTCTTCCTCACCCTCCTCCAAGTTCTGTTTTTTGGGAATTCTACTTGGGGCACCTTCCTCTGAGTTGGTGCATCCAAGAATACAGGGCTTTCTTCCCCTCCCTACCAGAACCAAATCTAGGGCTATGATTTTAACTCAGATTTTCTCATCCTCCTCTGTTCTTTGTTGCAGAAGCTTGTTTCCTACTGGGTTTTATAAGAGGACTGAGGCTCCCTTTATCGCCCAGCTCCTTCCTGTAGGAAGGGAAAATTTACTCCAGGCTCAGGAGGCTGAGAATACTAGGAATCTGACTGCCCCAGCTTATTTTTAGGGCAGAGTTTCCATACCACAAGTGGTAATCTGAGAAGATCAAAGGTTACCCCTTCCCCCAATGCCACTTGTAGAGCAGAGATTTCACTCTAGGATAAGGCAACCACTGTTCCTGTCTCTAGTTACTGTGTAATTGCAATGAGGTTCTGCCTGGAAGAGAGGCACCATATTAAGATAAAAAGCCCCACAACTCTGTCTGAAGGAGACTGACTTATTTATATCAGAGCATAGGGAATTCCATTACTGTGGGTAGTCTTAGTAGACATCAATGGAAATCTTAGTGAGATCAATTAAGAAAATGCTTGTAGCTCCATGCTACTAGTAGAAACAAGCAGAATAGCAAAGCAGTCAGAAGTTTAACAGAGAACCAGGAAGGAGACAGCCAAGAAGAACCCCCTAGGATTAGTCAATCCTGAGGATTAGGAAGTCTGAGTGCATGCGCTAGTCTGTAAGGACCCAATAACAATCAAAACCAAATATGGGGCAGACTTGAAACATTTCCAAGCTACACACAGATTCATCCACAAAGGATGGAAGCCTCACTGACAAAAGAGACTTTAAGATTTAACACCCAGATACATCATAATCATAATTTTTGAAGTCAAAGATAAAGAGAATATCTTGAAAGCACCAAGAGAAAAATGACTCATTAGGTACAGAGAACCATAGTAAATTAACAGTTCTTACCAGAAGTGATGAGGCTAGACTCCAATGGAATGACATATTCAAAATGTTGAAAGTAAAACCTATTCACTAATTCTTATATCCAGCAAAACTGTCTTTCAAAAATGAAGATGACATAAAGACATTCCCAGTTATGTAAAAGATGAGAGAATTTGTTAACTGTTCTGCCTTATCATACTTAAGGACTTTCAAACTGAAAGCAAGCAATGTCAAATAGTAATTTTGTATCCACATGAGTAAACAGGGAGTCATGAGGGTATTATGTAGATAATTATAAAAGACAATATGACTGAATATTGTCCTTTTTCCTTTTTTTCTCTTACCTGATTTAAAAATCAATTTCATAAAACTATGTATGTAATTATATTGACTGGCTTAGAACATTTAGATGTAATATATAGACAGTAACAGCATGGAGCCTAAAAATAGAAACAAAGCTGTATTGGATTAAGGAAAGATCATGAAGAAGTGACGTAATATTATAATCAAATCCATAAGAATAAATCAAGAGAATCAGACACGGTGAATAAAGGTAATGCAACAAATTATAAATACAAGTTTGTTTTCCCTTCTTCTCTATGTTTAAGATGTAAGATTATACAAGGTAATTTTAACAGTGCATTGTTCAGTTTGTAACATATATGGAAGCAACATGTATGATGATACTAGCACAAATAAGGATGGAGGGAATGGAGCTATATACGAGCAAATTTTTTACTGTAATTGAGTTAGTATAAATTTATTGGTTATTTAAGATGTATATTTTAGGCTCTAGGACAACCACTAAAATGATTCAAAAATATGATTAAATGTTATTCATGAATTAAAATATTATACCAAAAAATCTCTATCTTGTACCAAGTAGGCAGTAAGAAGTAATAAAGACATAAAAATAATGAGACATATAGAAAACAAAAGGAAAATAGCAGCTACAAATCCAATTATATCAATAATAATAACAAATGTGAATAGATGAGACAATACAATTAAAAGGAAGAAAGTATGAGATTAAAAACAAAAACACTTTATTCTGTTGATAGGAAATATATTTTATTTTATTTATTTATTTATTTGTCAGAGAGAGAGGGAGAGAGAGCGAGCACAGGCAGACAGAATGGCAGGCAGAGGCAGAGGGAGAAGCAGGCTCCCTGCCGAGCAAGGAGCCCGATGTGGGACTCGATCCCAGGACGCTGGGATCATGACCTGAGCCGAAGGCAGCTGCTCAACCAACTGAGACACCCAGGCGTCCCTATTTATTTATTTTTTAGTCTCAGACTTTTATTTAAATTCCAGTTGGTTGACATATTGTGTAGTATTAGTTTTAGGAGTAGAATTTAGTGATTCATTACTTACATATAACATATAGTCCTCATCACAAGTGCCTCCTATAATACCCATCGTGAAATAAGTCAGTCAGAGAAAGACAAATACCATATAATTTCATTCAAATGGGGGAATTTTAATATAGGAAATATATTTTAGATTCACGTATGTAAATAGCTTGAAAGTAAAGGGATGGAAAAAGATATATCATGCAAATAGTAATCATACAAAAACTGGAGTATCTATAATACTATCAGAATAATAAGCTTTATTACAAAAATTATTACTAGAGAAAAAGAAGAGCACTTACAAATGATAAAAGGGTCAATCCATTAGGAAGATATAGTAATTATAAACATAAATGCACCCTAACAGTTGAGTCCCAAAATAAATGAGGCATAAACTGACAAAATTAAAGGGAGAAATAGGCAATTCAGCAATAAAATTGGAAGACTTAAATATGCAACTTTAAATAATGGATAGAACAACTAGGTAGAAGTTAACAAAAAATTAAAAGACTTCAACAAAAATGTAAATCAGTTAGTCCTATTATAAATCTCTAGAACACTTCATGCAACAATAGCAGAATAAACACTCTTTTCAAGTACACACAAGACATTTACAGGATAAACCATGCATCAGACCATAAAAAAGGAATAATAAATTTTAAAAAATCAAAATCATTTAGAGTATGTTCTCTAATAAATATGGAATTACATGAGAAATCAATAACAAAAGGATATTTTTAAAATTAATAAATATGTAGAAATGAAGCAGCACACTCCCATCAATGGCTCGAAGAAAGATATGACATACCAAAACTTAGTGAATGCAGCTAACCAAGCACTCAGAGGAAAAGTTATAGTTATAAACTTTATATGATAAAGTTAGCTGACTGCTAACTTTCTAACTGCTAACTGCTGTCAGCTAACTTTCTACCTTAAGAAACTAGAAAAGAAGAACAAATTTAACTCAAACCAAGCAGAAGAAAGGAAATGAAGGATAACAAAAATAAATGGAAGAAAGATAAAAAGAGAAAAGCAATATAACCAAAAATCAGTTAATTGAAAAGATCAAGAAAACTGACAAACCTTTAGCCAGACTGACCAAGTTAAAAAAAAAAAAGAGAGTCAGGAATTAAATTCAGGAATTAAACAGGAATATCAGTATCAACCCTATAGAAATGGAAAGCATTATAAGGGAATACTATTACCAACTATAGGCCAGGAAGTTAGCGAGGTAAAATGGACAAGTTCTTATAAAGACACAAAGCAGTGAAATTGATTGAAAAAGGAATAGAGAACCTGAAAGACTTATAATAAGTGAAGATAATGAATTAATATTTAAATAAGTTTCCACCAAGAAAAGCCCAGACCCAGATGGTTTCACTGGTAAATTTTAGTAAACATTTAAAAGAAGATGAACAGTTCTTCACAAAATCTTTAATTAACAAAAATGAAATGATATTTCACAATTCATTCTTTGAGACCATTAAAACTCAAATATCAGAACCAGACAAAAACATTATAAGAAGGTAAAATTATAATAAATGACTTTCATGAATATTGACACAAAAAATACTCCAAAAAAAGGTAAACCAAATCCAGGTACATATAAAAAGGATTATGCAACATGACAAAGTGGGATTTATCTCTGGAATCCAAAGTTTAATATCTAAAAATTAATCAATATGCTATACTATATTGACAGAATAAAGGACAAAAAGTACATGATTATTCAATAGATATGGAAAAAGCATTTGACAAAATCCGATACTTTTTCATGCTAAAACACTTAATAATACCAGAATAAAAGGAAACTGCCTAAATCTGATATAGGATATATAACTAAGATACAACTAAGATCATAACTAATGCTAAATGCTGAATGCCTCCTCTCTAAGATTAAGAATAAAACAAGGATTCCACTCTTGCCATTTCTAGTGAATATTTTACTTAGTTCTAGCTAGGGCAATTAGGCAAGACAAAGAAGTAGAAGGTATCAAAAGTAAAAAGGAAGAAGTAAACTATCTTCACTTGCTGAACAATCTTATATATAGAAAATCCTAAGAAATATATTTAAAAATATCAGAACTAACAAATTCAGCAGGGTAGAAGTTAGATACATAAATATTGATTGCATTTCTATACAGTAGTGATGAAAAAATCTGAAAATGAAATTAAGAAAACAATTTACAATGGCAGCAAAAAGAATATAATACTTAGGGGTGAATTTAGCACACAACTTGTACATTGAAAACTACAAAGCATTGTTGAATGAAATTAGAGAAGTGTGGTTAAATGGAAATACATCCATTGCTTATGGATCTGAAGATTTAATGTCAAGATAGCAATACTACCCAAATTGTCCTATAGATTTGATGCAGTCCTTATCAAAGTTCTTGCTGCAAAATTTTCTGCAAAACTTCTATAGAAATTGACAAGTTGATACTAAGGTTGCAAGGAAATGTAAGGAAAACAGAATAGCCAAAACAATTTTGAAGTGGAAGAACAAAATTGGAAGAAATTAATAACTGACTACAGAGCTACAGTATTAATGGTAATGTGAAGTTCCCTATCAACGTAGAGATACGGATCAAAGGAATCAGATTTAGAGTCTAGCAATAAACTTGTATTATTAAAACCATTTAATTTTTGAGTAAGGTGAAAGACTACAGTGGGAAAAAATCGTATTTCAACAAATGGTGCTGGGACAACTGGATATGAACATATTAAAATAATGATCTCTATCCTGTACAAAAATTAACTCAAAATTAATCAGACACCTAAATATAAGAACTAAATCTATGAGACACTTAGAAGAAAACATAGGAGAAAACCATCATGACATGGTTGAACAATAGGACATCAAATGCACAAGGAATAACACAAAAAAGCTAAATTGGAGTACATCAAAATTAAAACTTTTTTGATGAAAATGATATCATCAAGAAAGTGAAAAGGCAACTCCCAGAATGGGAGGAAATATTTGCAAATCATATACCTGATGAAGGACTTAGACCCAGAATATATAAAAAACTATTCAAATTGAATAATGAAAGACAAATGACTCAATTTAAAAATAGGCAGAGGATTTAAAAATCTATTCCTTTAAAAAAAAAAAGACAACTGGCCAATAAACACATGAAAATGTGGTATAACTGTGGGAACATTCAGCAATAAAAATCAATGAAATACTGATACATGGTACAACATAGATGAATCATTGCAAACATTAAGCTAAGTGAAAGTTTCAAAACTGAAAGGAATTTCAGAATTCACAGAAACCTCTAATACATGAGCTTGGAGTTCACTACAGGAAAAGGATATAAATTAAAAATTAGCCAAGGGAAAAGGGGCCTTGGGTAGAGTTTGGTAGAAGTACTCTTAATGTTTGTGTATGCACATGGAGTATTGCCAGTCATGAAAGTTCACCTGATCTTGGTGTTCAGAGTTTTATTTAGGCTCTATTACTAGGCATGCTTGATTGACTGAATAGCCCCCTGGCTGTGACCCAAAAATCTTCACCCTAAATCCCATTATTGTACCATCCATCCTGGCCCAAGACTTCCAGGCAAACATGGGCACTCCTTAACAAGCATGACATTTTAGAGATTACCTCCCAGAAACAGGACAAAGCCAGACCTCTTTTCAGGCAAGATGACTTTCTTTACTACATGTTCTTTTTTTTTGCATTACATTTACAAGACAACTCCATTCCAGTTTCTGCTCCACTCTCTCGTCTGTTTCAGATTCCTCCTTTTCTGTACTCAGTGAATGAAACTGTTCCCTTTGTAGAGATGCACTCATTAAATAAGCATAAAGTAGAAGTTGTAATGGTGTATAATCCTGGCGTTGCTCATAGCTGTCACAGAGAGATCAGATCAAGATTTCTGTGATTGTCCAGGTTTATCCGATTTATGTTACCCTTGGACATTGCTGCCAATGCACTAATCCAGGTGGCAGTGTTTTAAACTATGTATCACTGAAGCACTTTTAGGAGTTAAATTAATCAAACTTTTTTTTTTTTTAAAGATTTTATTTATTTATTTGACAGAGAGAGATCACAAGTAGACAGAGAGGCAGGCAGAGAGAGAGAGGGAAGCAGGCTCCCTGCTGAGCAGAGAGCCCGATGCGGGACTCGATCCCAGGACCCTGAGATCATGACCTGAGCCGAAGGCAGCGGCTTAACCCACTGAGCCACCCAGGCGCCCCAATATTAATCAATCTTAAAAATACATTAAAGCAAAATTAATTTAGAAGGTGATATATGGGGGCGCCTGGGTGGCTCAGTGGGTTAAAGCCTCTGCCTTCCGCCCAGGTCATGATTCCAGGGTCTTGGGATCGAGCCCTGCATTGGGCTCTCTGCTCAGCAGGGAGTCTGCTTCCTCCTCTCTCTGCTTGCCTCTCTGCCTACTTGTGATCTCTGTCTGTCAAATAAATAAAATCTTTTTTTAAAAAAAAGGTGATATATGAATATATCAAATCCCAATTTTATATGACTGATTTCTTCAATTTTTTGACTTGGGTATCATCATTCTGATATCAAGACTATTCTAATACTCAAATTTCAACCTCATGGGCACTTTCCACTGTGTTCAGAGCTCCCCTAACTCTGGAGTGGACAGACAACCAACAATGTCTACAGGGTTCCTGAGCAGAAAATAATGTTTGTTCACTTCTCTTGTGATTAGCACCTTTGTTTTCCTTCTCCAGCTGTTCTAACCTTGCTTCTCACAAGCGTATATTCCACCTTCTGGTCCACCTCATCTCGCAATTTCCACTCCATGTTCCCGACTTTCCCACATAGACACATTGAAGCTTGTTAGGTCAAGCCTCTTTATGGTCCCAGTCCACATTATCTCAAAATGCTAGAAAGATCCTCAGAGATCTTGTTGTATCCCAGAGAAGGGAAGTGATTTGTTCCAGGTCATCGTGTTCTAGAACTCAGATATCTGGCTCTAAAATTCGTTGTTTTTCTACAATAGGAATTTCTTCAATTCCAGAATAGAGCAGTCAGTGGAGCAAAAACTGCTGAGAGAAATGGCTCAAAGATTAATAATAATTAAACAGTCGCACATGGCAAAAATACTCAGTGAACATTTTTTCTTTTGTTCTAAAGTTGTTGTTTTTTATCTTTTTCCCTGAAAATGAATGCTTTCTGTATCTGCTTGAAATTGTCCGGGAAGACATGAATTCAAGAAAATATAACTTTCTTTGTCATGCTATCATATTGATGTTTCTTCTGTTCTCAAAATTTTGCCTGTTCCTTATAAAGTGGCAGGAATGAGAATGTATTTCTTACAGCTTAGCAGCTTGTGGTTTAATTTACCACATTTTAAGGAGTTCTCCTAGTAAATTTGTAATTGAGTAAACTATATTTTAAAATTTAATATATAAAACATGAACATTTTATGAACAAACCAATTAGGCCTAATACTTTTTATGCTTCTAAATTAACAAAATTGCTTTAGATATAGAAGAGATGCTAAAAGTACACATTGCATTTGTTTCTATCTTCCTTGAAATATCTTTAACTATAATTAAAAAATGGAAAGATTTTTGGTGGCTGCAAATCTTTGTAAAATAAATCTCTATTTCTATGGGATCCTAGTTCCTATCTCAGATATTCTAAAGTGTATAAACACATGCTTTTTCCTGTATGCGAAAGAAATGGCGTAGATGGTGAGGGAAACTAGTGTTTAAACTCCCGAAATCTTTCCTACCACTTTTAGGATCACATCCATATTCTGCATCATAGTTTAAAAAGCCCAGCATCATTTGGCCACTGCTTTTTATTCTGACCACCAGTTCTTTTGAACTCCTTACTCCAGTCAGACTAACAGGCTTTTACTTTTCCAAGCGTCGTGTGCTTTGTCTCATGGAAATCCCTTTGTATATGCAGTTTCCCTGATCTGAAATACTCTTTTCTTACCCTTATGATTTAGACATGCTTCTTTGATGTCATGGGTCCTGTCACATAAAAAAATATTAAGTATCTCTTGGAATGATGAATGAATAAATGATTTGGCAGATGAGTGAGTGAACGATACAGGGAGCATTCTGTGATGAGAGCAGCCCACACTCTGCCCTGTCCTTCTGGCATTCTTGAGTCTTCCGAGACCAAGGTTATGAAAGGTGATGAACGGAGGGATGTTTGAAGACAAACCAAAGAATTAGAAGAGCTGTAGTGGTGGGTGAAGATGAGGAGAACAGACCAAAACCCCTGGAAAATGTGTCATACATACCCAAGTCTTACAGAACCCTTTGCGAGACACCTAATATTCCTTCCATTTTTCACCCTGTTGCTATATATCAGCATATCTGGTATTTTTCTTGGCAGATTTTTCTTTGACTCTCTATTTATGTCCTGGAAGAACGTAAATCCTTAGGGCAATGCTACTCTAAACATTAACTTGTCATGTCCATTTCTAAACCCTTCTTTCTACTCCTATCCCCATCTCAGTACACCACTGTCTGGATTCGAACATGACTAAGAACTCTGTTGGGCATCTGTTTTCTATTAGAAATAACCCTTGCTTTTATCAAGTCATCTCCCATCCCACTTAAGGAAGATCAAGGTCTAAGAAAGATTTCCCCTTGTTTCTAAGCTTTCTTTGCCACAGTCACCAAAGGATTAGGATGAATTTTATTTATATCTTCCCACAGATGTCATTAAGTTCTCCTTACCTAGGTTTCTGCAATCAAGTCAGTTTCTTCTATCAGATGTTCTCTAGCCTGCGTTGTTACTTGCTAACCATATTTCAATTCTCTTAACTTAAGAAACAGTCGGGAGGAATTTGAGTGAGTTGGCTACTGTGCCTGGATGAAGCTGGGTGGATGCTAATGAGGACTGAACAGAATGTGGATGGCAAGGAGCAACAGTGTGTTTGGGTTTCTTCCATGGCACTGAGAGTGTTTACCTTGGGTCCATGCTCTCTGGTCAGGGCCCTCTCAAGTTCCACCTTTTCATGCAACCTGCTCTGTTTATTCTAGTTTGAAGTCTCTTCTCTGATCTCCTGAAGGACTAAAGGCCATGCAACATAAGGCACAGTTTCTATTTTTGAATTTTTATTAATCTGTCCTTACCAAGTCTATTCAGCCAGACTGTGATTCTCCAGAATAACTTGACCTTCATGGTTAGGGTGATATCTCAAATATATTTTGTACTTCTAGCAATATCTAAGATAATTTTAGATACAAATATAAAATGCCCAATTCTATAAAATGGAAAAGGACTTCAGTAGGTTAAAAATACATGTTTATTAAGTATCTATTATAAGAGTATTTTTCTGGAATTCAGTGAAAACCCCGCCTTTAAGGAACTGAAACTTATTTGGGGGAAAGATATAGCACACAGTTTTAAAGTACAAAAATGTGCTATAGGGATTCAGAGAATGAGTTTCAACTTAGAAATGGGTGTTATCCAGGGACTCTTGACGAGGCCTTAAAAGATGAGTAGGATTTGATGGGTGGGAAAGAGAGGAGGCACAGACTATGCTGAGGAAATAATTTTTTTTTTTCGAAACACTTTTTTTCTCTAAAAGTGTTTCAATCTTTTTAAAAAAGATTTTATTTATTTGACAGAGAGAGAGAGAGAGGTCACAGGTAGGCAGAGAGGCAGGCAGAGAGAGGGGGGCAAGCAGGCTCCATGCTGAGCAGAGATCCTGATGTGGGGCTTGATCCCAGGACCCTGGAACATGACCTGAGCCGAAGGCAGAGGCTTAGCCCACTGAGCCACCCAGGTGCCCCAATAGAAACTTAGTTTTAATGAATATTATTAGACCCTTAATGAAAGGATTTTGTGTATGAATATACCTAGAGAGTACTGAGGTAAAACAGAGTTCTTATTGTACTTATTGTATGATTTCACACAGTATTTCTTATTATGGTGAGTAATATGAATCCTTAAGACCAGCACAGAGAAAGTATTTTCATAATTTAGTTGATTTTGAAACCATTATTTCCAAAAGCTCTTGAGACCACTGTTCCCTAGAGTACACTTTAAGAAATGATGAGCTGGACGAAAGACTTAAAGACATGAATATGTGTGGAATGTTTTGTGCACTCTCCAATAGCTTGTGATGACCAATTCATAGTAAATTTTTGTGGTAGTAATAATTAAAGAAGTACTGATGTAATTATAGGTTGGAAATAGTAAAAGTTCTAATTTTAATTTTCTTTCCTAAGTTATGGAGAGGCAGTAAAGGTGTTTGAGGATCAGAATAAGATTATCCAATGAGGAAGGTAATTCTGGGTTTAAATGTGAAGAATGCATTGCAGAAACCAAATATTTATGACAGAAAATCCAATTAGGAGGCTAGTACAGTAGTACAGGTGAAAGATAATGAGGATATGAGCTAACACAGGGGCAGCAAGTGTAGCATGGAAAGGACAGATAGGAGGGATAATAAAAATAGAATAGGCAGAAGTGTAAAAGATTACTCACCTTTAAAAAACTATTAATGAAATTCACTGCATTAATAGATTAAGGAGAAAAATCTGCAATCATCTTGACTATATCAGCAATTATTATGTAAAATTCAATACTTATTCCTGCTTTTAAAACCAAGAAAATACAGTGTCAGAGTAAATGTGGAATAGATGTAAACATTCTTTACTCAATAAAGAGAATTTACCAGAAGCCTATTGAAAATAGGCTATTTTACGGTTTTACATTACAGCCATTTTTATTATAGTTCAGATTTATTGGAGGTCTTAGCCTGTGAATAAGATAAGGATTAAAAGAAATATGGACTGTGAAACAAAGGTGGGTAATATGATCTTCTATATATAAAAATCTCCCAAATATTTAGACATATTATGAGAATAAACATAATTAATATAGGGTGGTGAATTGCAGCTTCTACATGCTATTCCAAAATTTGAGGCATGTCTTAACTTGATCCTAGAAGCTAGAACTGTAAAGTTATATTTACCAAACTCTCTTTCAGCTCACATTCCACATGTGATCTGGCTTCCTCAAGCAAATACTCACAGGAGGTATTTAGAACTGAAAATGGGGTGGAGAACATGCTTCTATTGTTCTTTCTGGAAGTGAGAGTTGGAAAAGCATTTGGTTTTCTCGGGTAGCAGTAACACTATACTAGTGTTTGGACCCTCCCCACTTTGTAGCTGCTGAGAGGTTTTCATCTTGGAGGCTAAGTTAGTGTGCCCAAGAGTCAACAGCTGTGGATGAGGTTCTTGATGCCTGGGTTGTGGCTGAACTCTGTCCTGAAGTCAGTATTTGGACAGTGATTTTTTTGATTGTCCAACATTCAATTTCTGACAGATTTTTGTTCCCTTGGCAGGTCAGTCCAAGAAGCTATTCTTGGTGTCATTCCTGGAAGCTCAGCCTAGAGCTTGCTCACCTGGCCCTTTCTCCAGTTTTACCAAGCACTTAATTCCCTGTATTAAATCCTTTTCTTTGAGTAAGTGGACTAGACTGGTATCTATAAGCCCCTGACTGATAAAGTTACGTTGCCTGTTACAAGATTAATACAATCCAGTTTCCATTTCTATAAAACAACAGATAGATAGTTTATAAATAAATTTTAAAATCTCATTTACAATAGCAATACATGGTGCATGATCTTTACAAAGAAAATTACGAAAGCTTTCTTAAATACAGTAAAGAAAACATAAAACTTGGGAAAGCATATGGTGCTCATAGCTATGATGATCCGATGTTGTAAAAATGTCAGTTCTCTTCAAATTGAAATAAAGATTCAACAAATTCCACCCCAAAATTAGAGTAGGCTGTGTGTGTGTGTGTGTGTGTGTGTGTGTATGTGCACGTGCGCGCGAGGAATTTGACTGTCTTATTCAAAAATTTGAGATTGGAGAACCAAAATAGCTTGGACCAATTTATAGTCACTTAATTACCGAGTAAGAGTGACAACCATATTGACTTTTATTACTGGATTTTTGGAGTAAATCATGATCTTAGGTAAAGTAAGTCCCTCCACTTTTCTTTTCCTCATTGAGAAGCAGCTTACCAGAGCTCACACGAAATTCCTGACAACTAGTGAAATTTATATCTTTACAACTTGAGACTTCTGATTTTTTAATATGATACATTCCTAATATCCCTTTCTCAATTCTCTCAATTATATTAGATAGTTTCGTGAGTCTTATATATTTTTTCATTAGATATATTAATAAGTATTTGCTGTTTTTTATGAAATGCCATGGTATTATGTTTTAGGTTTCACTTTCTAGCTCTCTGTTGATAATAAATAGAAGAAACACTATATTCACTTGGTGTCCAGCCACCTGGATAAACTCAGTTATTAATCCCTATAGTTGGTGTGTTTACCCTTTTGGACTTTTTAATGTGCAGACTTATGTCAGACATATAATTTAAGAACAACACCTTTTTATTTCATTCTAATTCCTGTACTTTTTTTTCTTTTTTGCCTTATTGCACTAATTAAAAATCTCTAGCACAATCCTGAATAGAGGGATGAAGGTGGCCATCTTCATTTCAGTTTCAAGGGAAAGTTTGTAATGTTGCCATTGACTTTGAGTTTTGCTCTAGGGGTTTTATAGAAATTATTTTCAGGTAAGTGAAATGCGATTCTATTCCTAATTTGCTTAGAGTTATTATACCATGAATAGGGTTGATTTTAATTTTTCTTTCACCATCTGCAAATATAATCATTTGATTTTTCTTCATTATTTGGTTAATTTGGTGTCTTGGGCCATTTTGGGCTAATTACAACAAAAATGGTCTAGATTGGGTGGTGCAAACAACAGGCATTCATTTTTTGAAGCCTAGAAGCTGAGAAGTCTAAGATTAAAGTACCTACAGATTCTGTGTCTTGCAAAGTCCCATTTCCTGGTTCAGAGACAGATGTCTTCTCACTGTGTTCTCACATAGCAGAAGGAGTAAAAATCTCTCTGGTGTTTTTTGTTTTTTTTTTTAATAAGGACATTAATCCCAGTAAGGGGCTCCATTCTCATGATCTAATCACCTCCCAAGGTCCAGCTCCTAATGCCATCCCCTTGGGCTTGAAGATTTCAACATATGAATTTTGGTGGGAACACATTTAGTCAATAACATGTGGTAAGTACATGGATAGATTTTGAAATATTCAACCAAACTTCTATTCCTGGAATAAACACAATTAGATGCTGATACATTATATTTTAAAATATTTGCTAGATTTTGTTGGCTAATATTTAGAATCTGTGCATCTGTGTTTGTAATTGAGATTGGTCTATAATTTGCTTTGCTTTTATAATTCTTTTAAGGTTTTGGTATCAAAATTATCTGTACTCATAGAATGAGCATTATATTTCTTTTTCTTACCTGGAAGTTTTGTGTTTTGCATTAATTCTTTGAGTAGTTGTTGAAATTCACCAGTGAAGACATGAGCCTAGAGTTTTTGTGGATGCGACTTTAATTATAGATTCCATTTTTAATAATTATATGACTATTCAAATTCCTATATTTTCTCATGTAATTTTGGTGAATTATGTTTTTTCCCCCCTAGGAATTTTTCTTTTAATTAGAATTTTAATTTCTGATAGTTGTTCATATTATCTTCTTGTTATCTTTTTAAAAAACTAGTTGACATTGTAGAAAACACCTTGTCATCTTTAAAAGTTTATTCATGCCATTTTGATCCATTCTTTACATCTCTTCTTTACCTGCATTTTCAGAGATATTCCCACAACTACTGATCTACTTTTGTCAAACATTATTATGTTATACATAATATACATTATTTTGCAATTCCTAGAATTTTACATAAATGGAACTATACAGTATATACTGTAATTTATTTGGCTTCTTTTGCTAAGCATAATTACTCAATAATGTCAACTGTATGTAACCAGTTACAGAAGTAATAAAATTATATATGACAGTAATAGCAATTATATAAAATAATGTATTCCTTTTTGTTGTCTAGTATTATTCCATTGAATGGATATTCCACACTATGTTTATTCATACTCTTATTTATGGACATTGGGTTGCTCCCAGTGTTTGAATCTTACACATAAAACTACTATGACCATTCATAGTTCTAGTTTTTGTATTCAAGTTTTTGCATGAACTCATGTTTTCATTTCTCTTCGTAAAGTATCTAAGAGTGGAGAGGCTGAATCATATAGTAGCTGTATATTTGATTATTAAGAAGCCATCAAGCTGTTTTCCACAGCGGTTGTTCCATTTTACATTCTGCGCAATAGTCCATGAAAAATTCCTCTCTATCACATTCTTACCAATATTAGGTATGCTTAGTTTTACGTATTCTAAAAAGTGTAGTGGTAGCTCATCTGGTCTTAATTTGAATTACACTAATGGCTAATGTTGTTTAGCATCCTTTCATGTGTTTTGTTGCCCTATTGTATTAGGTTAAATATTGTTTTAAATATTTTACCTCTTTTAAAACTTGTGCTGCTTATTTCCTTATTGTTGAGTTTTGAGACTTCTTTATATATTCTAGATACAAATTCTTTATCAGATACATGATTTGCAAATGTTTTCTCCTACTGAGTGCTTTGTATTTTACTTCTCTTAACAGTGTCTTTGGAAAAAAAAAAACCAAAAAAAAAAAACCAAAAAAAACCCACAGTGTCTTTGGAAGAGCAGAAGTTTTAATATTAATAAGATCCAATTTATCAATTTGTTTTTTCATGGATTGAGTTTTTGTGTTCTAAGAAATCTTTGCATAATCTCAAATCACTGTTTTTATTTCTTAAGTTTTCTTCCAGAAATTTTATACTTTGACATTTTTACATTTAGGTCTATGATCCATTTTGAGTTAACTTTTGTATATGACATGAGTACATTTTAAAAATATCCAATTTTTATAGCAACATTTATTGAAAAAAATTATATCTCTGCTGCATTGCCTTGTACCTTTGTTGAAAATTTATTATTTGTATATATGTATTTCTGTATACTCTATTTCGTTCCATGGAGTTATTTGTCTATTTTTATACCTATAACAAATTATCTTGATTATTGTAGTTTTTTTTTTTTTTAAGATTTATTTATTTATTTGACAGACAGAAATCACAAGGAGGCAGAGAGGCAGGCAGAGAGAGAGAAGGAAGCAGGCTCTCCGCTGAGCAGAGAGCCCGATGCGGGGCTCGATCCCAGGACCCTGGGATCATGACCTGAGCCAAAGGCAGAGGCTTTAACCCACTGAGCCACCCAGGTGCCCCGATTATTGTAGTTTTAAAATACATCTTGAACTCAGGTGCTTTTAGTCTACCAATTTTGTTTTTCAAAATTGTTATGGATAGTCTAGATTCTTTCCATTTCCAAGTGACTTTTAAAATATTTTACTTATTTGGGGGAGAGAGAAAGAGAGAGCGCATGAGCAGAGAGGGGGGCCAGAAGGAGAAGACAGAATCCCTGCTGAATGGGAAGCCAGATGTGGGGCTTGATCCCACGATGATGGGATCATGACCTGAGCTGAAGTCAGATGTTAACTGACTGAGCCACCCAGGCACACCTCCATATGAATTTTGAAATCATTTGTCTATTTCTATTTAAAAAAATGACTGCTAGGATTTTCATTGAGATTATGTTATATCTGTAGATAAATTTAGGAAAAAGTAACATCTTAACAATATTAATTCTTCAAACTTCTGGACACTATATCTATCTCCATTTATTTAGGTCTCCCTTAATTTCTATCTTCTGGATCCTTGCTGTGTCCTCTCTCAATCTCTGTAGTTCTTCCTTTGTGCTGCTCTTTCCTCCCTGCTATTCTGTCTTGAGACTTCAGTTCATAGATCTCTTTGGAAGAATACCTCTGTCCCCTCTAGTCCTGGCATCTACCAGCCTCCACATGGGTTTTCCTTCTTCCTCTGTGACCTTTCCAGGTCACAGAAGCTTAGTCAGAGCACTGAGCTTGAACAGTTGTAGGTCTCACTTCTTTTGTTTCTCAGTGTTGGCTCTCACAGATAAACTACTATAAATATTTGTGTAGAGATCTTTGAAAGGACAGGGTTTTCTTTGTTTCTTTTGGTTCGGTAGCTAGGAGTAGAAAGGCTAGTCATATGGTAGCTGAGTGTGTAAATGTACAGTGTTTTGTAAAACATTTTTTTTCATGTATTTCTTGGCTGTTTCATACAGGAAGGTAAATGCAGTTCCTGTTATTCCATCTTGGTCTAGAGTAGTTCTTATGACTGTTTATCTTTAGTAATTTGCCTGCTTTCTTGATTTGATATTGGTTATTTCTGTCTTCTCTTTTTTAGTGGGATCAGTTTCTTTAAAGTTTTACTAATTTATTGATATTTTCAATTAAGTCTTTTGTCAACTTAGTTGATCTTCTCTATGGTGTGTTTGTTTTCTATTTTAACATCTTCCCACGATTTTATTTCCTCCTTTCAACCTTCTTTTGGTTTAAATTAGTGCTATTATGAGTTTTTAAGATGGAAAGTTAGAACATAGATTTTTTTTTTTAGCCTTTTTATATATTTTAATGCTGTGAGTTTTCTTCTAGGTTTAACTTCAACTAGGCCCCACAAGTTTTGAGATATCATCTTCTAATTAGTATTCCATTTAAAATACTTTGTATTTTAATTATGATGTCCACTTTAAACTATGTATTGTTTAAAATTTATTTATTAATTTTCCAAAGTACTTGTTGTTGATTTCCTCTATGAGAAAAGCACTTAGAATTCCAAATCTTTCCAAATCATTAATTCCTTTTTTGTGGACAAGCATGTAGTTACTTATAGTAACTGTGATTTTTAGAAAGTGTGTATTCAAAAGTTGCTGGATATATGTAGGTTTATGTAGGTCTATATGAAAAAGTTATATATTAACCTTAGGTATTTTTCAGGTTTTCTATATCTCTGCTGATTTTTTTATTCTATTAGTTACTCTGAAATGTGTGTTTTTATTCCCTTACTTGATTGAGAATTTGTAATTCTTTATAGATTTGCATTTTATTCTGTTGGTTTTAGCTTCATGTTATTGGTTGCAAACATATTTAGAATTGTGATAAATTTACCAATCATTAAAAATATAATCTTTATTTCTAATAATATTAACCTCAAATTCTATATAATAGAATGTTAATAACCCTACATAAGAGGGAAACAACTGATAATACTAGCCAGATTGACCAGAAAAGACACAAATTACCCATATCAAGAATTAGAGAGGTGGGGCACCTGGGTGGCTCACTGTTAAGCATCTGTTTTCAGCCCTGGTGGTTGGGTTTTCAACCCTGGTGGTGATCCCAGGGTCCTGGGATCAAGCTCCTCATGGGGTTCCCTGCTCAGCAGTAAACCTGCTTCTTCCTCTTCCACTCTCCCTGCTTGTGTTCCCTCTCTTGCTGTGTCTCTCTCTGTCTAATAAATAAATAAAATATTTTTTTTAAAAAAAGGAACTAGCGGTGACAAAACTGAAGGTTCTGTATATACTAAAATGATAATAAGTGTAAATTAAGAATGAAATCATGCCAATAATCTCAACTCAGAGATATTAGAGAAAATCTCTGAGTATAGAAACTATCAAAGCTAAGTTAGATATATCTATTAGAGAAACTATTTAATTTGTATTTAGCAACCTTCCCACAAAGAAAACTTGAGGCCCAGTAGGTTTCCTGGGAAATTATGGCATGAATTAGTGAAGAAATACTGCCAGTTATGGAAAAGAGAGAGATACATGAAAGCTATAGATATACTGCTACCTTAGCCAGGAAGAAATTAATAAAGGCCCCACAAGTTTTGAGATATCATCTTCTAATTAGTATTCCATTTAAAATACTTTGTATTTTAATTATGATGTCCACTTTAAACTATGTATTGTTTAAAATTTATTTATTAATTTTCCAAAGTACTTGTTGTTGATTTCCTCTATGAGAAAAGCACTTAGATGAAATTAACAGACCAATATTTCTTATGAATGTAGATGAAAAAATTCTTTTTTTTAATTTTTAATTTTTTATTAACATATAATGTATTATTTAGCCCCAGGGGTACAGGTCTGTGAATTGCCAGGTTTACACACATCACAGCACTCACCATAGCACATACCCTCCCCAATGTCCATATTGATGAAAAATTCTGAAAATTTTAGTGAATTCTAGTTGAATGACATAAAAAAGATAATATTTTATGTTCAAGTGAGGTTTATCTCAGGAATGTAGGTTGACATAACATTTTAAAACCAATCACCATATTAATAGAGTAAAAAAGAAAAAATATGATTAATATAGAAAAGTAGAAAGAGTCGGGCAAAATCTAACATCTACTCCTGATAAAAACTCTTAGAAAGTTACTATATATATCTTAGGAAGCTTTGTATAGGGATCTTTCTCAACCTGACAGAGGTCAATCATAGAAATATATAGATATGAAAGACCTGTCCACTAAAAAACTGAAGGAAATTTAAAAAGACCTAAATAATGAAGAAACATATTATATTTATGTCCCAGAAGGTTTTTTTATTATTAAAATATGACTTTTCCCAAATTGACCTATTAAAGTAATACAATTCCAATAAAATCCTACGCCAGAGGGAGTAGAAAATGCAAAAGCTTAGAAAGCAAAAAACAAATAAATTTTAAAAGTTTCGAAACCAGAAGTTGGATGACTTAAGATACTAATTATAAAGCTACAATAGCTAAAAGAGTATGATACTGGCACAAAGTTAGACAAATACATAGAAAAATACAAATGGCCAATAAACTTTGTGGAAAAAATGTTGAGCTGTACTAAAAACCACAGAAATGCAAACTAAAGCAAAATACTCCTAATTTTTTTTCATCAGATGGGAAAAATAATTTCAAAAGATTGAAAGTTTTGTTTTGATGTGTTTGTGAGGAAGCAGGTATTATCTTCCAATGTTGGTAGAAATGTAAATTGGCACAAATGTTTTTGAAAGGCAATTTTCTAGAACACACATAACCTTTGACCCAGCAATTTCATGTTTCGACTTTGTGCTAGAGAAATAATCATTCATGGCACAAACTCCTATACAAATATACTCATTTTTTATTGTTATAAGAGGAAAAAGAAAAAAGAATGTGTACTGAACATTCGTTAATAAAGGTAAAATTAAATAATTTATGGAATATTTAGATCATTAAATACTATATAGATATTGCAAAGAAGGTGATGGATGTGTTCATATTGCCATAAAGATATTGCTGAGGTATACAGTTATATGAAAGACACAGAAATATAATAGGATTCTGTTTATTAAATTAACAGTTGTGTAAGAAGATAGGTATATTTGTAATGCATTAAAAATAATCTAGAAAAAAATATTCCAGGTTAGTTTTGAACAACGGTTCTCTTTAAGAAGGAGGTGGAAATGAAGTGGCAAGGGGCAAAAAGGCGCTATTACAACCTTACAATTTTATCATTTTTTTGCCATTGAAAAAATAAAAATAAAGCAACAAAAAATTAATGTGACTTGGCATCTCAGTAAAATGTATGCATGTATGCATGGATGAATTGGAATCAAATGACAGTATTTCTAAGAGATTCAGAATTTGGATGCAATGGTATTCAGTGAAAGATATGGGGAAATTTTTATTAGAGAAAAGGAAATTGTTATTATTGCTGTTATTTTGGACTTGCTGAATTTTTGTTCTTTCACATTACCAGAGTGCTCTTCCACTATAGTTAAATAAAATGTAATACTCATTAGCATGAATATTAGTATCAGACTTATTCACTGAATAGTAAAATCATACTGGAGCCTACAAGAAGTAAATAAAGACATAGTTAAAACTACTTAAAAAAATGCAATTCTCTACGCAAAAGAGTGTGATATCTACTCATATATGGTATTATTTCAGTTGTGTTGTCTATTTGTTATTCTATGTTTTCTTCCTTTCTTAAAGATACGTAGTGGATAAGACTGATGAATCACAGATAGTACCCCAAAACAAATAATACATTATATGTTAATTTAAAAAATAAAACTATACTTCTCAGGAAAAAAAAAAAACAGAGCTTTTGAAGATGAATATTTAAACAAAGGGGAAAGTCCATTTCAAGCAGAAAGAGCAGGAGTAGAGGAAAATCAGATGGTACAATCATTATTCTACACTAGTGATCTCATTACTCATGTTTGCAGAGGAGGGGTTTCTGCAAGGGATGAGACTGGAGATGGGCTATGTTTAGTTCTCAGGAATGGTTCATTGACAGTTTCTTTGGCTGGTAGATATCACTCAGGTATTTAGAATAGGCTTCTTATCTTTCCAAATACACATCAGTTGTGGAAGAATCAGGTGAGTCATAATAGAAGCTACCATTTCTCAGTTTGGGGGCCAGTGGGAAATGATCTAAAGGCTGAAGAACACATGACCTCCTAAAATAAACAAGTCCTTTCCCAGTTAGGATCTCCTCAGGACAATTAGAAGTAATCTCAGCCTAGAGATCTCACTTGGTTATTAAGGGAAATGAGGAGCATAGGATCACATCTATAAGATTTTAAAGTTGACTTTATGAAGAATATTTAAATATATGTCAGCTCTAAAGTCAGCCGATGCACTGTTTATCCTAGAATATCATTTCTGACACTTTTACATATTAACTAGAATTAAAGCTGTTAATGTTAACCAGGAGCCATAAAAATTTAAGAGTATGCAGAGAAGGCAAATTGTAGGAAAATTATTAGGGCACTTTTTCAACCTGTTATTTTGTTTGCTGCACACACCATTGCATAGAAAATAAAAACAATGAAAGTGAAATTTAAACTCAGAAAGGAACTTATATCTACTGATCCAAATTTCAATGGGACAGAGTTATTATCAATTAGGTAAAAGACCCATTTATTAGCAAATGAGTAAGTTTGCAGCCATTAGCAAGCAAATATAGTACAAACACAATGCTACTGATCACCATGTACTTGAGTTAACAGCTGATTTAGTAACCAAATAAGCAAATAGAAAGTAAATTTATGTTATTTATGATCTTCTAAAGATTACATTAAGGAAATAATTAAAAGGATGATAATCCTAAAACATCTGGGTGCCATTTACATATCTTCATTTGGGAGGATGGAGAAAATTATCCTTTAGAACAGGATGATTTGGGTTATGGGATATGGCAAAAATGAAAAAAAATAAGATTTTAAATCTTCTGAGGATTCCTTCCAATGGACTGCGTTTAGTGCCATTTTCTTTCATGGTCCTCTTCTTACTTCACTAACTGCTTTTCTTCTGTAATTTTCACCGGATTCCCTGTTTCTCTCTACCTACCTCCTCCATGTCATAATTTTCTGTGAGTTACCTTCTCTGTACAAGTAGCTTGGAAAACATGAATATTTTAATGACTTTAGCTAATGTCTTCACTCCCAGTCCTTTCTTTCAACTTCATTAAATGATTCCCACATTACTCATAGATTCTTCAGTTCAACTAAACTCAATTCAGCTTGACTTCAATAAACATAATTTTCATCCTTGTTTGATACTGTGTTGGCTGCTAGGGATTTCAAGATGAATAAAAGCTAATACCCATTTATGAGAAGTTAACTGTTAAAACCATACAAATAGCCATAGTGCATTATATTGCAACATTTTTGCCACAGAGCAGCAACAATTTTAATTCATACAACTGAGGCAAAAAGAGGCTAAGAAAAACGTGACCTTTGACCCAGGTCTTGAATAATGAGTACACTTAAAGGGGAAAATGAATAGGAGGAGAACTTTAGAGTCTGGAAAAAAAAGTGTTTATGACATATGTACATTGAAGTACCTAGTGCATTTGAAGGTCTGAAAAATCCAGTGTGGTCAGACCATGGTGTTCTTGCTGGCACTCTGTGGCAAAGTAGCCTAAAATCAGGCTTGAAAAGATTTGTGTTAGGCTTAGGGGCTCTCCTACAGTTTTTGAGAAAGTGATTGATATGACTGCACAATATGGCAACAATGTAAAAAAATACTTTGGAGATAAATTGGAATGAAGGTAGATTTTTAAAATTAGATCTGTTGCAATAATCCCCAGAAAATAGTACGAATAGAAATTAGGCAAGTGAAAATATGGAGGCTGGAGAAAAGAAGATAATTTTAAGAGCCTTTGAATGTAATCCACATACATGATTTTGAAAAGCGAAGGAGAATTTTTAATGTGCAAGGACACGTGGTGGTTGAGGATTGGAAGGCGTCAAGAATTACTTAAATTTCTGTCTTGGGCACCACTGATAGTGATGCCATTAACTGAGAAAGTGAAACTGTAAAAGGGATAGGATTGGGTGCAAAGGTAGATTCAATTTTTTGACTTCTGTTCATGGGGTGGAAGTATGCAGTAGAAGTTAGCACAGTTATTCTGTAACTTAGAAAAGAGATGAGGTTAGAGATAGATCTTTAGGATTTATGCATCAGCATAAATGTGATAGAGAAGCCTTAAAAGTAAATACATTATGCAGAGAAAGGGTAAATTCCTTATGAATGAGAGACAAGAATGTAACACTGGTGAAAATGTTGAAATCATTACCTAAGGGAAAGACAGAAGGGAAAACCCAGTAGGTCACATTTCACATGATTATCTTTCTGGCTTTTAAAACTTCATTTGCAGGGAGTTAAGATGGCAGGTTAGTGGGGGGACCCTGAGCTTGTCTTGTCCCTGGAACACAGCGAGATCAATATCAAACTATTTTGAATAACTGAGAAACTGATCTGAGGATTAAGAAAACAGTTTGCACCATTGGAGAGAGAGAACATGGCAGATGCAAGGTTTGGAGTTATGAACTGGGAGAGAGGAAAGCCACAGGGTTTGAAGGGAAGGGAACCCTTTTTGCAGAGTGAAGTCAAGGAGAGGGAGAGAGCAAGAGAGAGGGCAGCAGGTAGGGGACTGCACAATAAGCTATGGTAAGGAGATCCCCTGGGAGAGATTGCTCCCCTTCCTAGAGTACATTTGGAAGAGGGTATTTTGCCACTCCCAGGACCAAAGACCACCTGGGAGTCGTTGAATGACATTCAACAGCAGGGGACAGAGGTGTGCCCAGAGGGCAAATAACTTGGTCACAGCTTTTCAGTGTGTCACAATAAGACTCTAACCACCATGTGTACCTCATGCAACTGCTTTTCTGGGACAGGATGTTGCCGGGCATACCTCGAGAGGGTCTCCTCCAGGGTTCACATTTTACTGGACTCCAAATTTAAAATTTGGAGTTTTGAATCCCAGGTACCAGACACAGAAAAAATGCAGATCTGTGCCACAGGGCACAATGACAGCTTGGGCACAGACAGGTTAAGGACATGGATCTGATGAAAGCCTGGGACACAGGCTTTTCTGTGAAGGACTCCTGAACAGCAGTGGCCACAAGTTCCCCTCCCAGGGACAAGAGGGAGGCGTGATGCCATCTTCCACCTCCACCACCCTCCTCCCTCTCCCGCTGCCCACCAGCACAGCTAGATTTCAGAGAGAAACACAGCGCCTCCAGCGGAGGCTGAAATCCCCTATACTAAACACCGCCCACCTCGAAACCCCCACCCCCACCCAGACCTGGCAGGGGCATCTTTACAAGGGCAAGTCTGTTTGTCAGCCAGCCCAGTGTGCCACTCCCTCAGAAGACCAACACAGGCCCCTGCATGTACCAAGTCCATTGAGTAAAGAGTGCTCCAAAGCACTTTGGTTCTGGTGGAAATAGGCCCAGGCTTTCTTTTATGTTTTTTAAAATTTTTTATTTCTTTTTGTATTTTATCTTTTATTTTTTATATATTTTTTCTTCTTTCTCTCTCTCTCTCTTTCTTTCTTTCTTATCTGTCTATCTTCTATCAGGATCAGGCTTATAATTTTTTGTTCATTTATTGGTTTGCTTGTTTCTCTGTCTTATTTTTCAGATCAGGCTATTTTTTTTTTTTCTCTTCTTTCCTTTTTTTTCCTTATTTCATTCTTATTATTTGGAATCAGACTTACAGTTTTGGGGTTTTTTGTTGTTGTTGTTGTTGTTACTTTTCTCTTTTCTTGGATCAAGCTTTTTTTTTTTTTTTTTTTTCTTTTCCTTTTCGAGGCTTATCTTAACAAACAGCACAAAGCACACTTATCTAAAGGTCCAAACACTCCCAACTACAAAATACCTGGAGTAGCCATACTTATATCAGACAAACTAGATTTTAAACCAAAGACTATAATTAGAAGGATGCTATAACATAATAAAGGGGTCTATGCAACAAGAAGATCTAACAATAGTAAATATTTATGCCCCTAACTTGGGAGCAGCCAAATATATAAACCAATTAATAACAAACTTAAACTTATTGAAGATAATACAATAAAAGTAGACTTTAACATCCCACTTACAGCAGTGGACAGATCATCTAAGCAGAAGCACAATGAAACAAGGGCTTTCAATGACACACTGGACCAGATGGACTTAACAGATATATACAGAGCATTTTATCCTAAAGCAGCAGAATACACATTCTTCTCAAGGGCATGAAATAGATCAGAATAGATCATACACTGGTGTCACAAGTCAAGCCTCAACTGCTACAAAAATACTGAGGTCATACCATGCATATTTTCGGAAGACAATACTATGAAACTTGAAGTCAACCACAAGAAAAAATTTGGAAGGATGAAGGTTAAAGAACATCCTACTAAAGAATTAATGGGTCAACCAGAAAATTAAATAAAATTTTAAAAAACACATGGAAGCAAATGAAAATGAGAACACAGCAGTACAAATCTTTGGGATGCAGCAAAGGCAGTGCTAAGAGAAGTATATAGCAATACAGGCTTCCTCAAGAACCAAGAAAAGTCTCAAATACGTAACAGAACTTTTTACCTAAAGCAGCTGGAGAAAGAACAGCAAATAAAGCCTAAATCCAGCAGGTGAAGGGAAATAATAAAGGTTAGAGCAGAAATCAATGATATAGGGAATAAAACAAAACAAAACAGAACCAAAAAACCAGTAGAACACATCAACAAAAGTAGGAGCTGGTTCTTTGAAAGAATTAACAAGATTGATAAACCCTAACCAGACTTAGCCAAAAAAACAAAAAAAAAAAAACAAAAAAAACAAAAACGAGAAAGAGAGTGAAAGGACTCAAATAAATAAAAACATGAATGAAAGAGGACAGATCACAACCAACACTGAAGAAATGCAAACAATTATAAGAGAATATTATGAGCAATTATATGCCAACAAATTAGGCAATCTAGAACAAATGGATATATTCCTAGAAACATACAAACTGAAACAGGAAGAAATAGAAAACCTGAACAGACTCATAACCAGAAAAAGAAACTGAATCAGTAATCAAAAATCTCCCAAAAAACAAGAGTCCAGGGGTGGTTGTCTTCACAGGTGAATTCTCCCAAATATTTATTTTTAAAATTTGTTTATTTATTTATTTTCCACCAAACAATTAAAGAAGTGTTAATACCTATTCTTCTGAAACTATTCCAAAAAATAAAAATTGAAAGAAAATTTCCAAAATCATCCCATTGGGCCAGCATTACCCTGATACCAAAACCAGATATGGATACACACAATGGGATATTACTGAGCCATCAAACAAAAGAAATTTTGCCATTTGCAATGATGTGGATGGAACTAGAGTGTATTATGCTAAATGAAATAAGTCAGAGAAGGACAAATACCATATTATTTCACTCCTATATGGAATTTTAGAGAAAACTGATGAACATAGGGGAAGAGAAGGAAAAATAAAATAAGAAAAACAGAGAGGGAGGCAAACCTCAAGAGACTCTAACTATAAGGAACAAATTGAGTGTTGCCAGAGGAGAGGTAGGTGGGGGGATGGGGTAATTGGGTGATGGGCATTAAGGAGGGCATTGGATGTAATGAACATTGGGTACTGTATGCAACTGATGAATCACTAAATTCTATCCCTGGAACTAATAATACACTATAACTTGAATTTAAAAAACCCAAACGAAACAAAACAACAACAAAAAAACTTCATTTGCTCAAAGCCATTAACAATTCTTCCTGAAACCAGTTTTCCTTTTGCTCTTCTGTTCTTGTAAATAGAATCAATATTGTTCCCATCTCTTAACATGTAAACCTTGGAGTTATGGTCTTAATAGTCCTTTTCCTATATGCAATTTTACTTTAGATTCCTGCTCATAACCATTCCTTCTATTTCACCTTCCACTCCTGGCCCTTTTCCCCATGATCATCATTATCTCATGCCTCTAGTTTTGCAGTGACCTATGCAGTCTTTCTTTACTGGGGCTTCTTCTCATCACATATGCATTGATCTTAAAGCATGTCTTTCATTTTACCAAGGTAAGGGCTTTCCATGTCTCCACATAATTTGTAGAATTGAGTTTAAACTACTTTGTCATTCAGAGTCTTTCATGGTTGGATTCTATGAAGCCTTTTATACTGTTCCCGTACATGCATGTTTTCTCCACAATATTTTTCCACATATTGTATCTCTGGCAGTAATTTGACTTCCACACCTTTTGGTCTTTATTCCATTCTCTCCTCCATTATTGCCATCATTCCTGTGTATATTTCAAGCCCAAATACCTCTTGAAAACTACTTATTTAGATCCTATCATAAACAAATATTGTTTAATTTTTATGTGTTCCTATCTTTAAACTGCTAGTGCCTTAAAAGCAGGGACTGTTTTCTTTTTCCCTATATTTGCTCCATAATGCTACATGCACATCTCAGTATGAAACTTCTAGTTTCTCTGTCTTGACATAGCATATCAACCCACCTGAATTATTGGGAAAGGATGCAACTTTTTCCTTTTTCTAAGGGATGCAACTTTAAGTTACTTTCTCTGTCAAAATCAGCACCTGTGATGAGCTCTGAGTGGTATGGGATTGTTGAATCACTGTATTATACACCTGAAACTAATATAACACTGTATGTTAACTAACTGGGGTTAAAATACAAATTTAAAATTAAAAAAAAGAAAAAAATTATTATTTCTGTCACAATCAAAAGAATAGCTATCATCATATAATACATCTTAATACTATGAACAGATCACCCTGAGGTTCACCCAGGTGACTAGTAGATGGTGGTGGCTAGCAGATCCTGAGTCATTCCAAATATTCTTACAGTGAAGCATCCTTTAGTACTATTTGCTTTTATGATCATTTCCATGTTTCATGTTTGCACACCTTAGTCTCCTCTGTCCTTTTATGTACAGTCTGTCTCCCAGAAGGTGAGCACTGTATTGAAGCTCACTTTCTCTGCAGTTTGTTCATTTCTGCTCTGCTTGCATGCCACTGTGGTCAGGGAACATTTTCTGTTACTCTTATCCTTAACTACTGATTTCCTACTTGAGATCCATGCAGTTTTTCCTTTACAAAAAAAGTAGCCTTACCATGTACAGGTTGAAATCCATTGTGTTTCTTTGCCAATAGCATTTTGAATTCTCATCTTAACCTGAATGTTGCTAAATTCCTCTACCATCCTACAGCATTTTTATCCCATTACCGAGGACACTGATGAACTTTTAAAAAAATTGGTCCCAGTATTCACCCTGGCAGAACACTGCTTGCTATGTCCCCTCCGGGTAACATTACTCTCATGGAAGAAATTTATTCTGAATGACCCTCCAACTAGCAATTAGGCAGTCTGGGCCATAATTTCTCATTGAGTTGATAATGGTGTAATGAAGGAAAGAATGTAAAGCTTTGCTAAAGTCAAAGGGGGCTCTGCTGTCTCTCTTCCGTCTACCTATCCTATCATTTCTTCATAGAAGATTAATCTTCTAATTTCATAAAATGCTGACACAAGCTTTATGGCTTCATCACCAAGTAGTTGATGTTCTCATTATGGCCTTCTTGTGGCTGGGATAATCCTTTTTACAATATATTTGAATTCAGACAAAATATGGAATTCGATAGGGTTATAGGAATATGATTTCTTTCTTGAAAATTTTCTGATATTTCTTCATAACTGAGGGGACCGTCTAGCAAAGCTTCTGCAATTTTAAATTTGTTAAATCTTTTTCTACCTTTGATAAGATGGAGCTCTGTTGTAGTCTATAAGATTATAGCATAAGCTTTGTTTCTGTTGTGTAATGGTCATTCTCAAATGTGCCAGAGGGATGGTGGAGGGGTGGAGGCAGAGACAGAGAATCTTAAACAGGGGTCGCACTCACAATCCCGATCATAACCTGAGTGGATCAAGAGTAGGCACCCCTAGTGACTCTCTTCTAAGGACAACTTTATATATCATGAACATGAGCCATTCAAAAGAAGCAAAGGAGCCCTTTAGGATAAATGTATGATAAATGATGGTTATGGTGTCAGAAAATAACTTTTCTTCTGAGACTGATCTTATTATGCACTGCCATACAAACTGAGATAGTTAAACTCACTCAGATTTAATTTGGCCTGGCATTGCAATGTATTGTCCATGACACCCAGTCTATAAACTGGCAGGTTTTTATTTCTCTAAACAGTCTAAAGAAGGCCATTGAAATGATCAGGGATTAGTATGTGTGCCCACAGCACACATCTCCAGAGCTGTCCTAGGTTTAATGTGCATTCATCAAGCTACTAGGATGCCCTTCAAAGCTGCTGCCTACAGTAGAGCTTCTTAAACACATACTGCAGAACTATTGCTGGTGCTACAAGAAGGAAAACATCACTTCTTCTTGGTGGACATGGCATTTGAGTTGCATCTTACTAAATCCATCAGGTCTTTTAATCCCTCTTATCATATTCTTATTTTTTTCAATTAATTTTTCTCATGCACCTCTCCAAACAGACCCTTTAATTAGTTTGATTTGTGATTTTTTTCTTTTTTCTTTTTTTTTATATTTTATTTATTTATTTGACTGACAGAGATCACAAGTAGGCAGAGAAGCAGGCAGATTGAGAGGAGGAAGCAGGCTCCCTGCAGAGCAGAGAGCCCGATGTGGGGCTTGATCCCAGGACCCTGAGATCATGACCTGAGCCGAGGGCAAAGGCTTTAACCCACTGAGCCACCCAGGTGCCCCGGTTTGTGATTTTTATCTATTTTACTTTATTTGCTTAGTATTTCTGTTGCTTCTCTGTTTTTCTAATTCATTAGTTTCTGACTTCAACTTTCTCGTTCTCTTAGCTATTCTATGGATAGATTGTGCTATTTTTTTTTTCTGTATGACTCCATTGTATTTGATGCTTAACTCCCTTTCATTTTTCCTTAATTATTAATACAGAAATTTAAACATTGAAATTGCAATGATAGTTTTGCCATATACTTTCTTAGTGAGGAGGCAGACTAAGCTGCTTTAACAAACAGATCCTGGAATACAATTGCTCAAACAAGGTAATAATGTATTTTTCTCCAGTATAATAGGCCGGATAAGCCCAAGCCATTAAGTTGCTCTGCTTTACAGTATCATTCGGGGACCAAGTTCATTTTCTTATTCTGCCATTCCTGCAGTATTATCTTCATCTGCATGCATCATCAGAACCAAGACAACACAACTCCCAGATCTAGTCGAAAGAATAGAAAAAGAGAAAAAATTCCAGAATAAGTGACTTTATCTATGATTATGGTAATGACCTGGAAGTTGTGCCAGTTATTTCTCTAACCTCATTGGCCAGACCATAATTACATGGCAAACCTAGTACAAAAAAGGCTGGAAAATGTGGTCTCTATCTTTGTAACTTTCTAAATCAGTGGGAACAGAAGCAAAATCAATGTTGGAGGCCCACTCCATATTTTGATAAGCAATAGCTGTCATTTTTACCATTTCCTAAATAAGTTATGATTTGATAAGTAATATCAATCCCTTTATTTGATAATAATTTGGGAGAATCTTTAAATTCCATTAATTTGACTTAAAATATATTTTTTTAAATTTCTAACTTAATTCTGTAATGACTAAAGAACTAGATCAGTTTACCTTCTTCTTCTTTCTCCTCCTCCTCCTCCTCTTCCTTCCTCTTCTTCAATAGAGGGCTTGGGTCTCCATCAATTACTGTAAATACTCCATGGATTCTTGAAAAGAAGGTCTAAAATCTGTTTATAGTATTAAAAATCCAAACATACCTCATAACAACTTTGTTGATTAAATTTTCACTCAAAAACTAAAGATGTACCAAACGTTGGCTAATTTGATTTAAATTTTAAAAAATTCTCTTGTCAACATATTTCACTACTTATTGTTCATAGATCTAATGAAAGAGAAAGTGGCATTAAGATATCCCACAATAATTGTGCTTCTAACATTTCTGCTTTATGTATTTTTATTCTGTCATTCGACACATAAAATTCCATGACTCTTTTATTCTGAAGGTTATAAGTTTTATTAATATAAAATAACCTTGTTTGTCCTTTTTAAATTTTTATTTGAATTTAATATTTCATATTATTAATGTTGAAGTTTTTGCTTTGTTATTATTAGTTTAGTGAGTTTAGTAAGGAGAAAGATGAATTATTTTGGGGTGTAAGAAGGTGGCAGGAGAGAGCATGGAACATTTTGAATAATTGGAAAACCAAAAAAAAACTAAGGACTTTCCGGTAAGGAAGAAATTGAGAAACCTTTCCTTCCCCAAGATTCAAGTTATGAAATCTAACAGTGTAGACAAAAGTGACCTGTCCAGATTCTGGTGACTGGAGGATAGATAAGCTTCTGGAGGTAACATCACTATAAGAGCTAAAATAGGCTGGATCAGTGAATTTACTTGAGTACTAAGCTGGTTGTTAATGGTAAAATACGCTGTAGTTTCCTAAGATAGTGAACATAGAACTTTCCCAATCCGGTCATCTTTTGACTGAGCTTTTGCCCAAAAGAGCTAAATTTGCAGGTAAATCTAAACTGCTTTACATTCAAGAGCAGATGTAAATGTTGGTAAGAATATTTTGGTGCATGACAAAATGGAGGGTAGGATGTTCTTTGTGGAAAATTCTCTGTGGGAGATTGTATAATTACACCCCATTCTTGAATATAGGATTTCCAATTCTCCATCCCATTCTCAGGTTTTACCAATTGACATATTATGACTAGTGGAATTGAGATAATATGCCATCCTATTACAAACAAATGTTTTAAAGAAAATTGTATGGTTCAGTTCAGCATTTTGTGGTTTTTCCTTTGGTAATGAGAATAACTTCAAATAGGAGGTGCTGCTTCTGCCAGACCCAAGAATGGACACTTGTGAATATTGGAACTGAACCTCGGTACAGAGCATAACTGCAAGTGATTGGCCACCTATATGTATGAGAGGAAGGTGGGGGGCAACTTCAGTAGTTTTAAGTCACTGTGGGGGGAGGCTGTTTATTACACAGCGTAACTGAGCAAAACTAACACAGAAATTTATATCTGGAAGTATTGCCTCTCATGGCAATATGGGAGAAAACAATAAATTTTTTGGACATGTTTAAATAATGGGAACATTTTAAAAAATAGTTCTTGTTTATTTTGGATACATGGAATGAAAGGTCTAGATAAGAAAAATTGTTATTTTGAAAAGTATTTGTTACTGAATCTGCCAAGAGATTATGTATCCATATTGTTTCTTTTCTTTTATTTTTTTTTAAGATTTTATTTATTTATTTGACAGACAGAGATCACAAGTAGGCAGAGAGGCAGGCAGAGAGAGAAGGGGAAGCAGGCTCCCTGCTGAGCAGAGAGCCAGATGCAGGGCTTGATCCCAGGACCCCGGAATCATGACCTGAGCTAAAGGCAGAGGCTTTAACCCACTGAGCCACCCAGGTACCCCCATATTGTTTCTTTTAAAACTACTTCCACAAACAATACACATGGCCTTGGAAACTTTTCAAGTGTGTATACAAATATATGCAAAAGTTGAGAATACAGTATAATGGATCTCCATATATATTTCACATAGCTTCAGTAGTTACCCACATTCTACCATTTTTGCTTTGGATGACTATCTGAACATTCTTGTTGCAGACGAATATGATATTAAACTCTAGCTGTCTGTATCATTCCCCACCCTCCCGTTTGAGTTTGCTGGGCTTTATTAAAGCATGTTGCAGCATGCTATCATCTAACACATAAATATTTCAGTACAAATTTCTAACTCACACATGAACTTAAAGAATCGTAACTGTGATGCCAATATCATAGTCACTAATGTTTTAAAATGATGTCAATATTATCCAATATTCAGTTATGTTAACCTTCCCCAAATTATCTCAAAAATAACTGTATAATTGATTGGCATGAATTAGTACCTAAACATGGTTCACATTATACATTTGATTGACATATCTATTATATTTCTTTTAATCAATAGCTTACCCTCTTATTAATTTCATTTATGTTGTTAAAAAACAGAGTCATTTTGTAGAATTTCATATATTTTGGATTTGATTGATAACTTCTTCATAGTCTCCTATAACTTTTTATTCTGTCGGCAGATTTCCTGTAAGCTTGTACTTAGATTTAGAAGCTTGATTAGATGTAGGTTAATTGTGTTGTTAATTCTCTTGCAACAGGAAGCACGTGGTATTTGGTTCCTGTGCTTTTATTAATGATAAGATTGGTCAATAGGGTCAAGTTTGTTCATCTATTTACTCCATTAAATTCCTCCACTAACATTTTAAGTGATGGTTTAGTTCTCCAACAGCATTTCAACTGCTGGTTGAAGCAGCTATTGTTGATAAATGTCTGAATCTATTATTTAATTAAGGGTTGAAAAATGGTGATTTCTTATTTTATTATTTCTTCTTTATTATTAGCTGAGATTCCTGTGTGGAGATAGCTGTCATTCATCAACTTTTGGTTATATTGAAGTGTTACCCATACAGCAAAGACAGGGTAGTTGCTTGAATCTTTCCCTTTATTGCTTTTCAAAACAATTGCCTTCAGTGATGACAATATTTTAATGTAATTATGAACTCAGATGATCTTATCTTTGGTCATTGAGGGCCCCTTAAATTTGGTCGCTCTGTCTCTTTGACATGATCCTGGTAGTCTTTGACAATTTCTTGCTTTCAGGCATAACAAGTCCACCTTTATGCATTTATATTCCCTGCCTCCAAACATAGATATAGCTATTTTTTCTTAGAATTCCTAGATCCTCTTAATTTTAGGTATGATTTAGACATTATAGTATGGGCACTAAGGTACTAATTACTACTGAGTTGTCATCACTTTTAGACCTTTTCAGTGGACGAAACTAGAAAATATACAATTTTTACAATGGGAAATTAAATCAAGAGTTTCTGTTCTGGAATGCATGGGTGGCTCAGTTGATTAAGGCGTACCTTCAGCTCAGGTCATGATCCCAGGGTTCTGGGATCAAGTCCCGCATCGGGCTCCTTGCTTGGTGGGTAGCCTGCTTCTCCCTCTGCCTGCCGTTCTCCCTGCTTGTGCTCTCTCTCTCTGGCAAATAAATCAACAAAATCTATAATTTTATTTATATATCTTTATTTATATTTTTATTCTTATATATCTTTTATATTTATATATTTTAATTATATATTTTATTTATGTATTTGATTTCATATATTTTTAATTATATATGAAATGTAATTTTAAAAGGATTCTGTTCCTCTTTCCAATTGAAATGAAAGGTTTTTAATAACCCTACTTCAATTAATGTAATATTAATAAATAAATAATAATAATAAATTAATGTAATATTTGTTTATCTTTTCTCTTATTCTAATGATCTTTGATCCTCATGATATTAATAATATTCGCTTACTCCTTACTATGTCAAATATCTTTTTTTTCCTTTCTATCTCTATGTATGTATGTATGTATATGTCTAAATATAGTATCGGGTTTTTTTAAAACATTTTACTTATTCATGAGAGAGAGAGAGCAAGCACTCAAGAGAGAGCAGGAACAGGAGGAGGGGCTCAAGAAGAGGGAGAAGCAGGCTCCGTGTGAGCAGGGAGGGGAGCAGGGAACCTGATGTGGGACTTAATCTCAGGACCTTGAGATCAGGACCTGACCTGAAGGCAAATGCTTAACCAAATGAGCCACCCAGGTGCCCCTGAATGTAGTATTTTCTTTCTTAAATACTATCTTGAATCAGTTTTGAGACCCTGTTAGAAGTCAGTCATTTTCCCTTCTGGAGTAGCTTATTAAGATCCACACACCAGCCACTTCCCTTATCAGGCCTCTCACACTTTGAGGTTACTATGCACTCACTCTAGTCATCCTAGAGCCAGGTATCAGACAACTAGGGGCATCTCTTATGCCAAGGAACCTGGGAAATTATCCACATTAGCCAAGCCTCAGGAAGCCTGCAAAACCTAGCTAACCCCACCCTCCTTGCCAGATAGAAGCTTCCCCTACAGTTCCAGCTCACTGTTATCATGTCCCTTGCTGTTATCAACCCCCTATATGGCCTGTGTGTCAACCTTCCCTTGTTCTGAGCTGTAAATAACAAAAGAGTTCTGCCTTTCACCTATTCAAGTGTCTTTATTTGTGTTCCAAGGCAAAAGGATCTTTAAATTCTATAAAACATGGCTTCTCTCTCAGTTTCAAAACAAGAAGACCAATATTATTATAAAGAATAAGAAAAATGAATGCAGTTTAGGTATCTTTGTGATTATTTTATTTTTAAAATAATTCCCACTAGGGAGGTGTAGCCTAAATATTGTATATTTCAAAATTCTTCTCTTGAAATACTTCTCTTCACTTGAAATAATTCTCCTAGTGACTGTGTCAACAATTTGATTTATAGTCAGGCCCATTTGTTGCAGCTTGCTTTTGATTATAGAGATTTCTTTGCTTTTCAAAAATTCAATTTTATTTCAAAATTATGCAAAATATTTACATAGTTGCAAAGCTAACCGTGTAAAATGAGATCTGTTTAAAGAAACCTAACTTTAATAACTGCCCCCCAAACCATCTCTCATTCTGTCTTTTCCAGTAGGTCACTATTTTTATTAGTTCTTGGTTTCTCACCCATTATGAAACTGGGTCTGTACACATAGACACACACACAATTTCATTCTTCTCTTTCATCAAAGGTAGCATACTATGTACACTGTTCTGCACCTTTGTTTCCCAATTAATATTTCCTGAAGATGACTCCATATAATATATAACCATTATTCTTACAATTTTTAAAAAAAAATATGGGGCGCCTGGGTGGCTCAATGGATTAAGCCGCTGCCTTTGGCTCAGGTCATGGTCTCAGTGTCCTGGGATCGAGCACCGCATTGGGCTCTTTGCTCAGCGGGGAGCCTGCTTTCTCTTTCTCTCTCTCTCTCTGCCTGACTCTCTGCCTTCTTGTGATCTCTCTCTCTCTCTCTCTCTCTCTGTCAAATAAGTAAATAAATAAATCTTTAAAAAAATATATAACTCTGTGCTTTGAACAATTTTACATTTGTAGAAAAATTGTAAAGGTGGTACAGAGAATGTCTGTATACCTTGCATTCATTTTCCTCTATTAACATCTGGCCTTAATATTGCAAATTCTTACCATTAGTGAATTGAAGTTGATATATTATTATTATTTTTTTTTAAAGTCCATACTTTACTCACATTTTCCTAGTTTTTAACCTTACATTCTTTTTCTGTTCTGTGACCCCATCCAGGACACCACATTACATTTAGTTGTCATTTACCTTTAAACAGCTCTTAGCTGTGATGACTTTTTGTTTATTCATTTCCTTTGTTTTTTAGATTCCACATATAAGTGAAGTCATGTAGTATTTTATTTGACTAACTTCACTAACCATAATACCCTCAAGATCCATCCATGTGGTTGCAAATGGCAAGATTTCCTTCTTTTTCATGGCCGAGTGGTAGTCTATTGTATAAATATACCACAGCTTCATTATCCATTGATCCTTCAGTCTGTACTTAAGTTGTTGCCCTATCTGGGCTATTGTAAGTAATGCTTAAGTGAACTTAGGGGTGTGTATGTTTTTTTTGAATTAGTGTATATTCTTAAGGTCAATATCCAGAGATGAAATAGCTGGATTATATGGTAATTCTATTTTTTAAATTTTTTGAGGAACCTGTGTTCTATTTACCATAGTGCCTGCACCAAATTACATTCCTTATAGTCATTCTGACATGTGTGAGATGATATCTCATCATGGGTTTGATTTGCATTTCCCTGATGATTACTGATGTTGAGTATATTTTCACATGTCTGTTGAACATCTGTATATCTTCTTTGGAAAAATGTCTATTCAGATCCTCTACCTATTTTTTTTTGTTGTTGTTCAGATTGTTTTTGTGGTTATTGAGTTGTATGAGTTCTATATATGTATTAGCCCCTTATTGTGTATACAATTTGCAGATAGCTTCTCTCATTCAGAAGGTTGCCTTTTGATTTTTTTAAAGATTTTATTTATTTGCCAGAGGGGAAGAGAGAGAGAGAGAGAGAGCACAAGCAGGGGGAGTGGAAGGCAGAGGGAGGAGCAGGCTTACTGCTGAGCAAGGAGCTTAATGTGGGACCTGATCCCAGGATCATGACCTGAGCTGAAGGTAGCCTCTTAACCAACTGAGCCACCCAGGCATCCCAGCCTTTTGATATTTTTTGTTTGTTTCTTTCACTGTACAGAAAATTTTTAGTTTGATGTAGTCCTCTTCATTTTTTTATGCTTTGATTGGCTATTGCCTTTAAAATCAGATCCAAAAAGGTATAAACAAGAATGACGTTAAGGAGGCTATTGCCTATGTTTTCTTCTAGAGTTCTTGTGGTTTCTGGTCTTACATTCAAGTCTTTAATCAATGTTGAGCTAATTTTTATGTAATATGTAAGATGGCAGTTCAGTTTTATTACTCTGCATGTGGCTATCAGCTTTTTTACAATATCATTTATTAAAGAAATAGTCCTTTTCCCATTGTATATTCTTGCCTCCTTTGTCATTAATTAACTGACCATATATGCATGGGTTTAATTTGGGGCTGTATATTCTGTTCTATTGATCTATGAGTCTGTTTTTATATCTGTACCATACTGCTTTAAATACTGTACCATTATAATATAGTTCAAAGAAAGGGAGAATAAAACCTCCAGCTTTATTCTTCTTTCTCAGGATTGCTTTTGCTATTTGGGGTCTTTTGTGATTCCATAAGAATTTTAGGATTATTTGTTATACTTCCCTGAAAAATTCCTTTGGAATTTTGATAAGGATTGCATTGGGAGTAGGGATATTTTAATATTAATTCTTCTAATCCATTAACACAGAATATTTTTCCACTTTTTGGTGTCTTCTTCAGTTTCTTTCATTAATATCTTTTTTTTTAAGATTTTATTTATTTATTTGACAGAAAGATCACAAGTAGGCAGTGAGGCAGGCAGAGAGAGAGTGGGGGAAGCAGGCTCCCTCCTGAGCAGAGAGCCGGATGTGGGACTTGATCCCAGGACGCTGAGATCATGACCTGGGCTGAAGGCAGAGGCTTTACCTGCTGAGCCACCCAGGCACCCCCATTAATGTCTCTATTTTAGTGTACAGCTCTTTCACCTCCATGGTTAAATTTATTCCTAGGTATTTTATTATTTTTTTGGTGCCATTTTAAATGCTATTGTTTTCTTAATTTCTCTGCTAGTTTGCTGTTAGTATATGAAAATGCAACCAATTTCTATATATTAATTTTGCATCCTGCAACTTTTATGAATTCATTTTTTTGTGTTTTTCTTTGTTTGTTTTTGTGAAGTCTTTAGGGTTTTCTGTCTATAGAATCATGTCATCTATAAATAGTGACAGTTTTACTTTTCTTTTCCTATTTGGATGCTTTTTCTTTTTTCCTGCCAAATTTTCATGACTAGAACTTCCAATACTGTGTAGGATAAAAGTGGTTAAGTGGGCATTTTTCCATGTTTTCTTAAAGGAAGAGTTTTCAGCTTTTCACCATTGGGTATGATGTTTCCTGTGAATTTGTCATATATGGCCCTTATTATTATTGAGGTATGTTTCCTCTATACCCACTTTGTTGAGAGTTTTTATTATAAATGAATATTAAATTTTATCAGGTGTTTTTTCTGCATCTATTGAGATAATTATATGATTTTAACCTTTATTTTGTATATGTGGTATATCATGTTGATTAATTTATTGATATTGAGGTATTTTGGGATCCTGGGTATAATCACTTGATTATGGTCTATGATCCTTTCAACATATTGTTGAATTCAGTTTGCTACTTTTTTTTTTTTTTAAGATTTTTTACGTCTATGTTTACCAGGATATTAGCCTATAATTTTTTTTTTTTGGAGTGTCATTATCTGCTTTTGATATGAGCATAATGCTTTTCTTATAAAATGGATTTAGAAGTATTTCCACCTCTTCTTTTTTGGGAAGAGTTTGAGAATGATAGTTGTTAGTCTTTGTATGTTTGTTAGATTTCAGGTGAAGCTGCCTGGCCCTGGACCTTTGTTTGTTGGGTAGTTTTTGCTTACTGTTTCAATCTCTTTATCAGTGATTGGTCTATTCAATTGAAGAGGTCTATTCAAATAAAGAAATTTTCTATTTCTTCATGAGTTAGTTTTGGAAGTTTGTTTGTAAGAATTTATCCATTTCTTCTATGTTGTCCAATTTTTTGGCCTATAATTGTTCATAGTAGTCTCTTATGATCATTGTTGATCATGTGGTATCAATTGTAACTTCTCTATCACTTTTTATTTTATTTGTTTGAGCCTTCTTTTTTTTTTTTTTGATTAGTCTAGCTAAAGGCTTGCCAATTTTGTTTATCCTTTCAAAGAACTGTCTTTAGTTTCATTAACTCTTCTATTTTCTTGTTTCTCTTTTTTTTTATAGTGATCTTAATATTTCCTTTCTTCTACTAACATTGAGTTTCTTTTGTTTTTCTTTTTCTAGTTCCTTTAAGTATAAAGTTAAATTATTTATTTGATATTTTTCGTTTCTTGAGATAGGCCTGTATTGTTATAGCTTCACTCTTAGAAATGTTTTCACTGCATCACATATATTTTGGGTTGTTGTATGTCCATTTTCATTTGTCTCAAAATATTTTTTGATTCCTCTTTGATTTCTTTGGATGATCTGTTCATTGATGTAAGTGGGATATTAAGGTTTACTCGTAAAATTGAATTGCTTTTTCTTCCCTTAGGTCTGTTAATATTTGCTTTACATATATACTTAGATGCTTCTATGTTGGGTGTATAAATATTTATATTTATATACTTTATATATATATATATATACTATAATATTTTCAAATACTATATATTCTTGCTGGATTTATCACTAAATAATGCCCTTCTTTATCTTCTTTCGTCTTTGTTTTAAAGTCTATTTTGTCTACTATAAGTAGAGCTTTCCCAGCTTTCCTTTCATTTCTATTGCTAGGAAAATCTTTTTCCACCCTTTTCCACCCTTTACTTTCAGTACTTTCAGATCTGAACTGAGCCTCTTGTGGGCAAAATAAAGTTGATTCAGCTACTCTGTGTCTTTTGATTGGAGAAGTTAGTCCATTTTCATTTAAAGTAATTATTCATAGGTATGTATTTATTGCCCTTTTATTTATTGTTTATTTATTGTTTCTGGCTGTTTTTGTAGTTCCTCTCTGTTTCCTTCTTCTCTTGACCTCTTTCCTTGTGGTTTGATGAATTTCTTTAGTATTATGTTTGGAATCCTTTCTCATTATCTTTTGTATATCTACTGTAGGTTTTTGCTTTGTGGTTACCATTAGGTTTGCATATAACAGTCTATATACACATTATTTTAATGCATTGTACAAACTCTACATTTTTACTAACCTTCCCTGTGTTTTGTTTTTGATGTCATATTTTACATCTTTTTATTTTGTGTCATATTTTATACTTTTTATTTTGTGTATCTCTTAACTAATTACTTTAGTTATAGTTAATTTTGCTTCTTTTGTCCTTTAACTTCATACTATCTTTATAATCCACAAACCTCACTCTATATTCACTGTTACCAGCAAGATTTTTACTTCCTTATATTTTTTTATTATGTTCAATCAGCCAACATTTTGTACATCATTGGTTTTTTTTTTAAGATTTTATTTATTTATTTGACAGAGAGAGAGAGATAGATCACAAGTAGGGAGAGAGGTAGGCAGAGAGAGAGGGGGAACTAGGCTCCCTGCTGAGTAGAGATCCCGATGTGGGGCTTGATCCCAGGACCCTGAGATCATGACCTGAGCTGAAGGCAGAGGCTTAGCCCACTGAGCCACCCAGGCACCCCCTGGTTTTTGATGTAGTGTTCAACAGTCCATGAGTTGTGTATAACACCCAGTGCTCAACACCATACATGCCCTCCTTAATATTTCCGTATCTTTTTTTACTATTAGTTAGTATCTTGTCTTTTCAGCATAATGAAGACCCTTTAACAGTTCTTGGTTTAGTGGTTATAAACTCCTTTAGCTTTTGTTTGTCTGGAAAACTTTTTATTTCTTCTTCAATTTTGAATTATAGTTTTGCTGGTTAGGGTATCCTTATTTAGTAGCTCTTTCCTTTCAGCACTTTGAGTATATCATACCATTCCCTTCTGGCATGCAGACTTTTTTTTTTCCAATTTATTTATTTTCAGAAAAACATTATTCATTATTTTTTCACCACACCCAGTGCTCCATGCAAGCCGTGCCCTCTATAATACCCACCACCTGGTACCCCAACCTCCCACCCTCCCGCCACTTCAAACCCCTCAGATTGTTTTTCAGAGTCCATAGTCTCTCATGGTTCACCTCCCCTTCCAATTTACCCAAATTCCCTACTCCTCTCTAACGTCCCTTGTCCTCCATGCTATTTGTTATGCTCCACAAATAAGTGAAACCATATGATAATTGACTCTCTCTGCTTGACTTATTTCACTCAACATAATCTCTTCCAGTCCCGTCCATGTTGCTACAAAAGTTGGGTATTAGGCATAATACTCCATAGTGTATATGGACCACATCTTCCTTATCCATTCATCCGTTGAAGGGCATCTTGGTTCTTTCCATAGTTTGGCGACTGTGGCCATTGCTGCTATAAACATTGGGGTACAGATGGCCCTTCTTTCCATGACATCTGTATCTTTGGGGTAAATACCCAGGAGTGCAATTGCAGGGTCATAGGGAAGCTCTATTTTTAATTTCTTGAGGAATCTCCACACTGTTCTCCAAAGAGGCTGCACCAACTTGCATTCCCACCAACAGTGTAAGAGGGTTCCCCTTTCTCTACATCCTCTCCAACACATGCCCTCAGGGAGATTCAAATTAAAACCACATTGAGATATCACCTTACACCAGTTAGAATGGCCAAAATTAACAAAACAGGAAACAACATGTGTTGGCATGCAGACTTTTCACTGAAAAATCAGCTGATAATCTTATGTGGGCTCCCCTTTTATGTAACAAGTTGTTTTCTCTTCCTGCTTTTAAGGTTTATTATCTTTAACTTTTGACAGTTTAATTATAATGTGTCTTGGTGCAAATCTCTTTGGATTCATCTAATTGGAACTCTGTTTCCTAGAACTGGATGCCTATTTTGTTCCCAGGTTAGGGAAGTTTTCAGCCATTATTTATTCAAGTTAAGTTTTCTGTTCCTTTCTCTTTCCTCTCCTTCTTCTGAAACCCCTATAATGAGAATGTACTTCTGCTGGAGGTTGTCTCATGAGTCTCTTAAGCTATCCTCACTTTTAAAATTCTTTTTTCTTTTTGTTGCTCTATTTGGGGAAGTTTCACTATCTCCAGGTCACTGATTTGTTCTACTATGTGTCTGTCCTTGAACCCCTCTAGTATGTTTTTCACTTCAGTTATTGCATTCTCTAAATCTGTGACTTCTTTTTGGTAATTTCTTATATTCTCTGTCTCTTTTTGAAGTTCTCAGAGTTCATCCATTCTTCTTCTGAGTTCAGTGAGCATTTTTATGACCATTACTTTGAGCTCTTTCTTTTTTTTTTTTTCAAAGATTTTGTTTATTTATTTGACAGACAGAGATCACAAGTAGGCAGAGAGGCAGGCAGAGAGAGAGGGAAGCAGGCTCCCTGCTGAGCAGAGAGCCCAATGTGGGGCTTGATCCCAGGACCCTGGGATCATGACCTGAGCCAAAGGCAGAGGCTTTAACCCACTGAGTCACCCAGCTGCCCCTACTTTGAGCTCTTTATCAGGGAGATTTCTTACCTCCTTTTCATTAAGGTCCTCTTTCCAAGGTTTTTTCTTGTTCTTACATTTGGCACATATCCCTTTGCTTTCCTCATTTGGTTTGACTATGTGTATTTATGTATTGGGTGAAATAGTTACCTATCCCAGTCTTGAAGGAGTTTCTTTGTACAGGAGGTAAACCTTATCATTCAATCTTGTCCTGGCTCTTGGTTTTCTCCTGAACCTTTGTGACTATCTAAGTAACTTGATAAATTCTTGATTGGTCCCAGGTGTTGAGGGTGTGCCAGAACCTGTCAGTGTTCCAAATGGAGTGGTCTCAATCAACACCTAAATTCAGGCTAATTGAAAATCAGATTTTCAGGCAGCAGTTTGTAAAGTTTACAAGTATATACAGTCCTGTGGGACCACAATTATAGACTCTGCTGACTTCCAGACCAGGAGATTTGGAGATGTCCTGTGGGTGACAGTTCTAAGAATCAGGGCTTTGGTTCAATGTATAATCTCCTTTCTGAGAGGTTCTAGCAAGCTGTGGCAAGGCCCAGGAAAGCTGCAAAGATGGTGTCTCCCTTCTTATGTTCTCAGAAAGTGCCTCTGTAGCCTTTAGATATGTAGCATTCCTATAGCCTGTCCCTCAAGCTTGGAGCTCCAGGATGATTAAAGAAGTTTTTTCATGTGCACGCTGGAGGTGTGTTTCATTCTGCTGTCTCTCCAGTGTCTGGGCATGGTATCCTGCCCAGAACTATCTTTCTAATTGTTACAGTTCTGTGAAGCCCAGGAGCACAAGACCCTCTGGCCGCCGTAGCCAGGCAGTCAAAAAGCATTCCTTGTGTGAATTTTCCTTCCCTCTGGCTATAGCAAGGTCACAGGAGAGTGTTGGGGCAACATATGCCCAATGGCTTTAGTGATGCCCACCATGAGCACTGAGGGTGGGGCAAGCCCTTAGCTATAGTGAGATTGTGTCTGTGTGTACCCATCAGCATAGCAAGGTAGCAGGAGAATACAAACAGTTGTGCTCTCCAGTACCTCTGTCCCCAAGGAAAATTGCTACTAATCCCTGCTTCTCTGACAAATGCTTTAAGATTAGCAACTGAGTCACTTTCAGCATATAATCTAGTCACCTCTCAAACTGCTTCCTTTGTGCTCATTCACAGAATAAGTACATGCACAAGCCCTCTGAAAAGAGTACTTCAGATTCCCATAGTCCCCTTGGTCTCCTGGAATGTTTTTAGAGACTTTTTCCTCTATGGTGCAGGTCCCAAGGGTTGGAGTACCCATATAAGGCACAAACCCCTTACTTCTCCTGATGATGCTCTAACCCAGAGATACCTCCCTGTTGCATGTCTGATGCTGGGGGTGGGGTTTTAATGAGATTCTTGTCTCTCCCTTTCTTACCTCTTGTATCACTTACTAATGGAGGAAGCTATTCATTTATTATTTTTTTCACTGGAAATTATTCTATGTGTACAGTGGGAATTGTTCCATATATAGTTGTAGATTTGGTGTGTCCATGGAAGGAAGTGAGTTCAGGGTCTTCCTAAGCCACCATCTTGGCTCTCCCTCACCCACCCCTGAATAATTATTTAGTATCACATAATGAGGCACTTATACAAGATTTTTAGAATTAGGTACTATGAAATATTAACCCCTACCAATTATTTTATGTTAAACTCATTCTCATTTCTTCTATTTTTGTTTTGTGCTGCTCCTCTAATTCTTGATCAGCAGCATGCATTTTTACACAGTAAAAGTAATTATTTTCTTCTTGTACCTATTTCACTAAAGTACCTTGTATTGCATGTCATTATAGGATCTTCAGCAGTTTTTTTTTAAGACCATCACTGCTTATTGGTAGAAAATGCCTTAGTGTTAGAGAATCTTTCTAAGTAATAAAATAGTTACATTTCAAAAAATTTATTTTGCTGTAAGGTAATTTGTACAGAACTGTACAATGATTTAGTCCTATTACAAAGTCAAAATTCTTGTAATTACAAAAATTATTTTCTTGAAAAAGCTGTTACCTAGTATGCCATTTTCTTCCATGAATTTTCAACTTTGCTCCTGTGTTAACAAAAAACCTTATTAATCCAATATTGGTTTATTTAGGATAGCAAGAAGACTTCTAGTCCCCAGATATCTAGATGCTCTGTTACTTTAATAAAAAATAATTCAGATAATCTCAAGCAAGTTAATTGCAATTCTGTATTTTGCTCTTTCTCTCGTCCCCTGTGTTAAGAATTAATAAGATTTTTACTGCATTATGGTAGCATTTTCCTGACACTAAAATTAAGCTTATAGAACTGTAGTTTCTAGGGTAATGGTTAATTCTTTTTTACATTTTAAAATGATGGTAGTTGTCTCGTTTTTATCAAATATTCTACTTTTTTTCCATGATGTCTCAAATTATTACCAATATCTATGCATATGATTTTGTGGGTTTGTAACTGTCTTTGTTTAATTAAATCTATTTTTACAATTTCACCAAAAAGATGAATTAGAAGTTACTTTCTAAAGTGTTTTCCTTCAAAAGTATTATTCTCATTATAGAAACAGTCACTATAGATTTCCTTTAAGTAGCACACTTACCTCTTGCCAAAGTGCTGGAATAAGGGTTATCTGTGCATGTTTGTATCCTGAAAGAGCAGAGAGTATAAAAGGAAATAGGGTTAATTATAAGTAAAAGAATTGATAACTGTGAAGGGAAGGAATGCCTCAAAAGCCTAGCAAAGAAAATCTTATTTTAGCAATTAGGAGGTGCATTTCTTCCATGACTACCTTTATACTTTAATAATTAACAGTCAGAAAGGTAGGACTGGCACTATGGAGAATTAAGTTTTCCTAAATTTATGGGTAAAATTCTGAAAAACCCACTGGAACATTTTTTTGTCACTTTACTTGTGATCACTGTGAATAATTAAAATAGTATAGAAACGTACCTGGCCTTGGAAACCAGGAAAGAGTGCCAATGTTGTACTAGTCCTGAGTCTGTACCCCCAGAATTCACTAAATGCTAAGGAAAATTAATGTAAAGAGAGTGGTTCATATATATATATAGGCAAGACACATTTTGAATGTCAAGGATTTTAAACACAGAGGAGACATTCAGGCCAATATCTGGTGAACAAACACATAAATAAATAGGCAAGCCAACAAACAAAAACACTTTACCTACAAATCACAAAAATCAGTTTGATCTCAAACTTTTTTCAGACATTAACCCCTCAAAATAAAATTTCTGTAGGTTCATCTAGCTAATTTGTTCTCTTCTGATGGACACAGAAAGAATTGTTAAAATAAGAAAGGATGCAGACAGCAGAAGACTCATATGCTTTATTGAAAATTTTCTTTTTCCTGGGCACCTAAGTGACTCAGTGGATTAAGCCTCTGCCTTTGGCTCAGGTCATGGTCTCAGGGTTTTGGGATCGAGCCCCACATTGGGCTTTCTGCTCAGCAAGGAGCCTGCTTACCCCCTGTCTCTTCTGGCCTCTCTGCCTATTTGTGATCTCTCTCTCTGTCAAATAAATAAATAAAATCTTTAAAAAGAAAAAAGAGAGAAAATTTTCTTTTTCCATTGGGTATTCTTTCCTACTTTGTTGAAGACTAGTTGACCATAGAGTTGAGGATCTATTTCTGGACTCTCTATTCTGTTCCATTGATCTATGTGTCTGGTTTTGTGCCAGTACCATACTGTCTTGATTATCACAGCTTTGTAGTGTAGCTTGAAGTCAATCATTATGGTGCTACCAGCACTGGCTTTCTTTTTTGCTCAGGTCATGATCTCAGGGTCCTGGGATCAAGCCCTGCATCAGGCTCTCTGCTTGGCAGGGAGCCTGCTTCCCCCCCACCTCTGCTTCTCTCTCTGCCTACTTGTGATCTCTCTCTCTCTGTGTCAAATAAATAAAATCTTTAAAAAAAAGATGTGGTAATATATACAAGGAATATTATACAGCCATCAAAAGAAAGGAAATCTTGCCATTTGCAATGATGTGGATGGAACTAGAAGGTATTATGCTGAGCAAAATAAGTCAGTCAAAGAAAGATAATTATCATGATCTCTTTGATATGAGGAATTTGAGAGGCAGGGTGGGGGTCGTGGGGGTCAAGGAGGTAAAAAATGAAACAAGATGGGACTGGGGAGGAAGACATATCATAAGAGACTCTTAATTTCAGGAAACAAACTGAGGATTGATGGGGGGTGGGAAGGGAAGGATAAGGGTGGCTGGGTTATGGACATCGGGGAAGGTATGTGCTATGGTGAGTGCTATGAATTATGTAAGACTGATAATTCACAGACCTGTACCCCTAAAGCAAATAATACATTATATATTAATTTAAAAAAAATCGTACAGCCTTGTTTCATAGCACTAAAAGGTGCTTTGATCTCAAACTTTTTTCAGACATTAACCCCTCAAAATAAAATTTCTGTAGGTTCATCTAGCTAATTTGTTCTCTTCTGATGGACACAGAAAGAATTGTTAAAATAAGAAAGGATGCAGACAGCAGAAGACTCATATGCTTTATTGAAACCATCATTATGGTTTTCCCATTGAAGTTGCCAGATTCCACAAGGCACCTTTTTTCTCCTAAGAGTTCTAAGATAGCCCCTAAGGATACTAATGGTGGATATGTTAGTTTTCTGTTGCTGTGCAAGAAACTACCACAAATTTAGCAGGTCACAGTGCTAAGTGCCAAGAAGCACAAATTTATTATCTCTTGGTTTCTGTAGGTCAGAAGTTTGGGCTCAAGATAGCAGAGTTCCCTGTTTAGGGTCTCACAGGTTGAGATTAAAGTATAAGCCAGGATTGTGGTCTCCTGTGGAGCTCAGTATTCTCTTCCATGATTATTCAGGTTATTGGCAGAATTCTGTTCCTTGGAGTATTAGGCTGAGATACATGGTAATCAGAGAGCATAACCAAGAAGCCGCTTGGTGTGCTGGTTCTTATGATCCAAGAGTCAGAACAGCACACATCACAGTCTGAACCTGCTTTAGAACTCTTTTTTGCTCCAGGCCTCACTGAAACTGACAGATTTTCATGTCACTCTGTATAATAGATTGATACAGTATTCCCAGGTATGGAATATGCTGCCTTAAGGACCCCAAAAGTTTATTCCTTCCTTTGTAGTTGGAGGTACAGAATACAATAATTTCTTTTTCACTTTGAAGTAAATGGCCCAGCATTCCCTATAACAGTGGACACCAAAAACATTAATAAATGTGTTAGGTTTCTGATTCTTTGTTATCTCCTATTCTTTGGTATTCACGAGTTTTATCATGTCTCCATTGTACCAGCAATTTCTTGGTTATCCTCTCTGATTAGATGCTGGAATCTTATATGATATCATCAATATTATAAACCAGTATAAACACTCTGAATGATGTCTAGTCAGTCCAGAGTTCTTTAGAATATCTTATGACATGTATATTCTTGTCTATTCCAAGTGAATTCTAACTGTTTCTGATCTTCATTTTTAAAAATAAAAATATAAAATAATGTATTCACCAAGTCATTGGCTACATATCATGTATCTGAAGCCATGTTAATCTTCTGTAACAAAGATTCTACAATGGGCATAGCAGCTGCAAATCGAGCTACTTAGTTGAGGTTGTGATAACACACTGTCATTGTCCCTAATCACTTAGATTTTGGGGGAGTCAAATTGATAAATGCAGATATTAGAAAAACACACCTTCTTCTAGGTTTCAAATTTAAACATTAATTTCTGCCACATACCTTTGCCTAAGAAAATGGCCATACGTCCCTTTAGAGAAAGACAAGAGGAATAATTACCATATATTTTTTCAGAGGAAAAACTCACATATTTTTCTACCTTGGCATCTGTTTTCTCCTTTAGTCAGTGGATCCTGGGTCTGAAAACTGGTTTACATCCAAAAACTGGACAAGGGGTGAAAAAATGTATTTAGGTGACTGCTGTCAGCCTCCCTTGATTTCTTTGATTATATAAGATGAGTAGTTCTCTTCGCTGCCTATCTATTTTCCCCTAGGAATGCTATATTCTATTTAAAATTTCCATAATTCTCTGGCTCAGCCACTTGACAGTCACTTCAACCTCATGAAAAATATATACACCTGGTTTCTGATGATTAAGCCCTACTACCTGGCCTCTTTTGTTTTGGGGTCCTATAATCACTCTTTTTTATTTTTTTATTTTATAAAATTGTTTTATGATATTTAGTTAACATATAATACATCATTAGTTTCTGATACAATGTTCAGCAATTCACTAGTTTCATATAACATCCAGCTCTCATCACCACATGCGCCTTCCTTAATAACCGTCACCCGGTTACCCCATCCCCCCACTCCCCTCCTTTCACTAACCCTTAGTTTGTTTCCCCAGATTCCAAAGTCTCTCAAGGTTTGTCTCCCTCTCTGATTTCTTCCAATTCAGTTTTCCGTCTTGACAACTGCAACTCCAGTCATCAGTTATGGTCTACAGAGAGCCAAAACTGAATGTTAGTGGTGGTGGTGTCCTCTTTACCAGCACAATTTGTATTGCTTGGGTAAATGGTAGACTTGCTGAAGATAACAGTTCAACCTTTGTGCTCTGCTACTCTTATTATTAAATTCTGGATATGTTCTCATCTCTTTATCAGACGTTTATTGTTTTTGTTGGTTTCTTTTTACTACCAAGGAGGCACTTTGACTGTCTCACTTGGGTTTTAGCTGTGATTAAACACTCTTAGCTTTTCATTCTCTTCATTTGAACAGTCCCTTTATTCCACAGTTCTTATACTTAGTGTGTCCCACATATTTCTTAAATACCTGATATATTATACCATTAGTGAATTCACTGCTGTCAGCATACCATCCCAGTTCACAATATGTAAGTGTTCTAACAATTGCTCTGCTATCTTGTTATGGGGCTATCAGTATTCTACCTCAAGAAGTTAATGGTTTCTCATTGCCAGCAGGGTGATAAGCAGGCAATCCAGGTCCAAAATCCCATTCCAGAGTTTACTCTTTTGGGCCACTCCTGGCACATTGTCAGACTGGGTATTAAAGGAAGCACATTCTGTGGTGGAGATCAGTATGCAACAGATTTCTTAGGAATGGTTTCAGGAGTAACACCTGAGGGATGGAAGGGCTGGCTGTAGAATTAGACAAAAGGAGAAACTGAACTAAAATGTAGTCTCGATGGAGAACTCAAGTATTACTCTGAGGCTCTTTGATGACTCTTCAGTTTGTTCTCAGTTTGAGCAAGAGTCAGACATGTATACCCTCACAATGTCAATTGTCACATGTGGGCTACACTCAGGAAAGGAGCATGGCCGTGGGTGAGTTTTGTCTCTCCACTTAAGGCAATCTCCAAAGGGGAGTGAATAGTAAAGTCTTTTCTCCAGGCAAGACTTTCCCTCCACGTAAAGAGGATCCAAGCAGGACCTTACATACTCACCACATATAGAAATGAAAAAGGACAAGAATACAAAAGACAATCATGAAAATTAAAAACTAAGCGACAGATGTATACAGTCAGATATCACAACCTATTTTATGGATATAATAAGTGATTATAGTATTGATGTAAGACTAGATAAATAGACCACAGAAACAGAATAAGGGGTCTAGAAATCAATCCACACATATATGAACACTTGACTTATGATGACAAGATTGGCATTATAATGAGTTTGTGAAACTATATCTTTTCAAAAAATGATGTTGAACCAACTAGATATCCATCTGGAAAAAATGAATCTTGACATCCATACTTATACCGTATAAAACATTAAATTCCAGATGGAATATGAAAGAGCTGAATATAGAGGCTACACATTAAAGTGCTTAGGAAAAAAAGAACAGGAGAGTATCTTCATCAGTTGAAGGGAGCAAAAATCAAAAATCACTAATCAATTTGAGTAACTGGGCTATTAAAATTTAGATAATTCCATCAAAACACACTAAAACACCTTAAGAAATTATAAAGCAAGTTACATAATGGAAGACATTTGTTGTAAGTATATGATTAAACAACACACATCCCAAAAAGAACATAGGCAAACCTATAAGGAAAAAATTAAAATGGGTAAAAAAATGAACAAATATCTTAAATAAGCACTCTATAAAAGGTGATATCCAAATGGTAAACTAATATATGAAAAGATGTTCAAAACATCAGCCTAGGGAGGAAACCATCTGTCTATCGTGGTACACATCTAAAGTTCTCCATTGTCCTAGGTACAGAATAATTTACCTTATTGAAGTTGCTCCGGCCCATAAACCCGAGAGATGTTTGCACAGATTAGCAAGAAGCTCTTTGTTTAAGAGAGATACGGGGATCAGAGAAAAAGGCAAGAGACTATCAGACCATGCTTATTTGTGGGGCTGTCCAGCCCTTGGCAGGATTAGGCCTGCATCAGTTCAAACCTAGTGGGGCAGTGCCCTTGACCAGGCCTCATGGCTCCCAACATCACCTCTCAACTGGGTACTACAAATTAGAATTTACAATGATGTACTTCAACACACTTCCCTGGATTACTAAAATTAAAAAGAAAATTAACAAATTAAAACAAATGAAGGTAAGAATGTAGAATAGCTGGTACACTCATATTCCTTGTGAGTGTTAATTGATACAAATACTTCGGAAAACGGGTAGCATCTCCTAAAGCTGAACATATGTATATCCTATGTTACAGTAATTGAATTTCTAAGCATATTCAAAACAGAAATGTGTATGCTCACCAAAAGATGTATACAAGAACTTCACAGCAATATTGGTAATGAACCTAAATTGGAAACAACCTAAATGGCCATAAAAGGAACAGGATGAATAAATAAGCTGAAGTATACTCATATAGTAGATAATTATAATTATCAATGACAGTCCAAAAGCTATTACTGTAATATAAATTTAGATAAACTCACATAATATTGAGTGATAAAGAAAAAACAAAAGAAAACATACTGCAGGGAAAAGCGTGTATATGCATGTATCTATTTCAAAAGCAGGAAACTTGATATATGGCATTATATGTCTCAATATTTGTTTTATGTGGGAATATAGTATTTCTCTGTGTAGAAGTAGAAGATACTTCTGGAGGGTTGGAAGTATCATATATCTTGGTTTGGTACTGATTACACAGATGTGAAATTTCACTGAGCTATATCAGATGACTTTATATATTGTGTTTATGTTTGTTATACTTCAATTAGTATAATTTACAAAAAAAATTAGAAAGGACCTCCCCCTGCCAACATGAAATAACTATCATTGCATCAAAATGGTACTGTGTTAGTTGTGATCCCAGCAAGGACTAAAAAAAAAAAAAAACAACACTCCCTCACTACTACTATTTAATATTTTTCTGGAAGTTCTATATGACAATAAGTTAAGAAAAACAAATTAAGAAAATTAATAAAAATATGATGTTAAAATTATGATATGTAGATGACATTTGATAATCTGAGAAAGTAAGAGAACTCAGTATAAGTGATTACATTTAACATAGTGGTAGAAAGATTGATTTGTTTAAAAAATACATATGTACATAGATACCATTGCTATTTAGTTACATTGACTATTAGAAAATATAATTTTAAAAAATCATATTAATAATAACTTTGAGTTCTTTTTTATGCCTGTTATTATTTGTGTTCCCTTTCACTATTAGTCTACTGGTTTGAATAACAAATTATATGGTCATCTTACTTACTAATAATAAGTAATCAGCATAAAATATGTACAAATAATCCTAATAAGAAATGTAAGGTAAGTGCAAAATAACCCCACTAAATATAATGAATATTGAAATAAATACCAAGGCTTACTTAAATCTAAAAATATTTATTTCTCCAGATAGCACAATTTATAATATGATATAATTCTAGTCAAAATATCAATGAATGTTTTTGAAAAGTTTTAAAGATGTTTCTAAAGGTCATCTTGGAAAATTAATGATTCTAACATCCCACAAATTCTGAAAATAAAAGAATAATGAGAAGTGGTTTGTACTGGTTAATAATAAAATGGTATTAGAATGCCAAAGTCATTAAAATAGTTTGGTGTGGAGTAGGAACTGACTGATTAATTGTACCAAGTAGAAAGCATAAGGGTAGATCCAACCACATTTATATACAGATTATGGAACAATTCACATGAAGCTAATATAGAAAGTAGGATATATTTAAGGGAATGATGCCTTCTAAATGATTAAATAGTTAAAACAAAAAAAGGACTAACTATAAAATGCCTAGAAGAAAAGGAAAGCTGGAATTCAGGGAAAATATTGTATACATTAAAGAAAAACAACAAACCCTACAGCCAGATTGATATTTTCCATAAATAACAATGAAAATTGACACATACTATAAAGTTATTATCACTATTAAAAAATTTAAAATTTAAAAATTTAATTTTAAATTAGTAACTTAAAAGAGGAGACACAAAGAGCTTGCTTCCTCTCTGTGCTGTCTGCCATAAGAATACAAGGAAAAAACAGCCATTACAAATCAGAAAGAAGAACTTCACCAAGAACCCCACCATGCTGGCACCAAAATCTGAGATTTCCCAACCTCTAGAACTGTGAGAAAAAAATTTCTGTTGTTTAGGGTACTCAGTGTGTGGTACTTATTAGAGTAGCCTGAATTGACTAAGGCATATATGAGCAGATGATTAATTATGACAGTAATCATTAGTCATTAATAATGACAAAAACCCCTAGTTAAATAGTTCCTCACAAAAATCAAAGAGGTGTTCATTAAGAAAATGAGACTCTCTAGTTAGTCCATCCTCTTTAATTTAACCCTTAATTGCTTAATCCATGAATTTATGGAGTTGCTCTAGGACTTTTTGGTTTTTGGAGTGAATTAAAAAAACATTTTTTTTTTTTTTTTTGCAGGTAAGTTAATTACTGCACTTCCTACCATTTTTTGTAATTACCACCAGGGGATGGATTTTGTGTTTTTGAAGACTAAAGAAGAGTAACAGATTCAGAATGATGATATCTAGTATTGATAAAGTATTTTTATTTTTATAAAAACACTTCAATAACTATAATTTCATTTTATTCTCATGTGCATTTTGTTATAAACCTATTTATAGATTCATACTTTCTTTCCTACCACACAATAAAACTAAATCAAAATAGTATATTATGGCCATTTATTAATTTTTAAATTTTAGTTTAGTTGTAAAATACTATATTTAAAAAAATAGGTATATTAACATTAGGAAGCCATAAATGCAGGCAAAAATAATTACACTTAATGGCAACTAGAATTTCTCAGAGTATCTAATAATATTGGACTTCATACATTTAACAATATAGACTTGAAATATATGAAGAAAAAAGCAAAGAATTTCAAAGAGAGAGTGACAAATTTTTTTTATCATAGTGTAAACTTTTAACAAATATATCTCAGAATCTGGTGAGTCATGCAAGAAGAAACTTACTGAAGATGCAGAAAAATTGAACAACACAATGAATAAGCTTAATACAATTGATTTTTATCAAAACTACGTCTCAAAAATAAAAAAAAGCATTATTTTTAATCTCATATAAAACTTACCACATATTAGGCCACAAAGGAACTTTTAATAAATACAAAATTAGCAATATCCAATATCAGTCAAAATTCCTTAGAGGAATTTGGATGCATTATGATTAGAAATAGCAATCTAAGTTGACCTATAAGATCTGATAAATTTGGAATTTAAAGACATACTTTTACATAGTTTATGAATCAAATGGGAAATCCTAATGAAAATAGCAAACTATTTAGAAGTGATCATCAGACTTGCAAGATGAAGCTTCAGTTTAGGAAATACATATAGCCTTAAGTCCATTTGTTAGAAAATAATTGTAAAAATAATGAAGTTTAAGACTTCTGCTTTGGGTCAGGAAAACTGAAACTGAATCTTATATCTTACCTTACCTTAAGTAATTACAAAATTGAACAAAATATATGAAACAGTGATTTTCAAACATTGGACAAGAGACAACACAAAATAGATCTGAGAAAAGAGAATCAAATAAGATGAGCTGTATAATTACCTCTAATTTCATTATAGTTTCCAGGATGAAGCATAAGGAGAGGGAAATCAAATTAGGTCCAGTGGTATAACAAGAAAGAATTCAGGTTTTGGGAGGCCAAAGTGCTAAAATTCATAGGGAAGAATACTAGAGAAAAGACAATTGCATAGGGAAAGAGTGCCCAGAGATTTGTAAAGGGTTCTTCCAGAATCTTCAGCTGAGTACTAATTGGTGCATGTGGGTGAGGAAATTAACAAAGTGGGGGAAAATCCCATTAGAAGGGGTCATGTGAAACAATCCTCACACAGGTCCAGGAATAACTGTTCTTATCGGTCAAAGCCCTGGTACAAAAGGTATCTGAATTTACCTAACAAATCCTAAAAACAAGATTTGAAAGAACCAAATGGTTTCCAACTAACTACACAATTTAAAAAATGCCCAGAAGTATTTAAAAAATGAAAAAAAATCCATATTCAAATTATAAACTTGACAAAGTCTGGCACTGAATTAAAAAAATACCAGGCATTGGGGCGCTTGGGTGGCTCAGTGTGTTAAAGCCTCTGCCTTCAGCTCAGGTCATGATCCCAGGGTCCTGGGATTGAGCCCCACAATCCTGGGCAGGGAGCCTGCTTCCACTTCTCCTTCTGCCTGCCTCTCTGCCTACTTTTGATCTCTGTCAAATAAATAAAATATTAAAATAAAATAAAAAAATAAAAATTACTAGGCATGAAAAAAAGCAGAAAAATAGGAACAATAATGAGGGTAAAAAGTAATCAATAGAAATAGAAATAACAAGTATGGGAGAACTAGCAGATAAGAATATTAAATATGTGCTCGCTTCGGCAGCACATATACTAAAATTGGAAAGAATATTAAATATGTGTTATAAATATTTACCATATGCTCAATATGAAGAGGAAAGCATGAAGTTGTTAAAGATATATAATGGACAGATGAATGAATAAAGATGTTATACACACACACACACACAGACACACACAGGAATATTACTCAGCTATCAAAAAAGAAGTCTTTCCATTTGTAATGACATGGATGGAACTAGTAAATGTTTTACTAAGTGAAATAAATCAGAGAAAGAAAAATACCATATGATTTCACTCATATGTGGAATTTACGAAACACAACTGATGAACATGAAAGAAGGGAAGGAACAATAAAATAAGAGAAAAACAGAGAGGGAGGCAAACCATAAGAGACTTAACTATAGGGAACAATAGGGAACAAACAGGGTTCCTGGAGGGGAAATAGGTGGGGGAATGGGGCAATTGGGGGATGGGCATTAAGGAGGGCACTTAATGTTATAAGCACTGGGTGTTGTATGCAACTGATGAATCACTAGGTTCTACCCCTGAAACTAATAATACATTATATCTTAACTAAATTGAATTTAAATTTTAAAAAGACAGTGAGAAACGGAAGACACAAAAGAGCCCAAATCAAGCTTCCAGAGATAGAAGTTGGTCTTGTATATGATGAAATATACATAAGATGGGTTTAATGGCAGAATAGACATAGTAGAAGAAAAAAATAGTAATCTTGAAGATATGGCAATAGAAACTATCCAAATGAAATACAGAGAAAAAAGATTCTTTTAAGAAGGAGCAATGTGGCAGTGAGAAAACACCAAGCATTCTAATATGTGTAATTGGAGTTTCAGAAAGATGAAGATTTCTAAAGAAACACTGACCAATATTATTCAATTCTGATAAAACTCTAAAGCCATAGATCCAAGAAACCCAATAAATGTCCATCAGAAGGGATCTATACAAAGGTGCATTATACACAGTTGCGTTAAAACAGTGATTACCGAGAAAAATCTACAAAACCAGAGGTAGTAAAAAGTCCTATTTTATACTAAAGGATAAAAGAATGATGGCATATTTCTCCTCAGAAACAATGTAAATCAGAGAAGAGTGGAACACTCTAACCAAGTAAAATTATCTTTCATAAACAAAGGTGAAATAATTTTAAGATATAGAAAAGCTTAGAGTATAATCACCAGTAGACTACCACTATACTACTTACCATTATGACTATAACAAATGTTAAAGGGAATCCCTTAGTGAAAAGAAAAATAATGACTGATGCAAATTTGAATGTACTTAAAGAATGAAATGTATGAGAAGTGGAAAATGTGTTGGTAAACATGATATATTTTTCTTATTTTGTAAATCCCTTTAAAAAGTTATTAACGTTTTAAAGAAAAATAATAAAAATGTGTTGTGGGGCTTTTAACATAAGTAGAATGAAAATGTATGACCCACAGTACAAAGGTCCAGCATGGCCCACTAACTGATAGAATAATAGAAAGAAAATTAGTAAGGCTATAGAAGACATGAGCCGTGCAATTAAATATTTTGACCTGATTTACATTTAAAAGCAGTCACTCGGCAACATTCTTTTTAAATATACACAAAATAACTAATAAGATACACCATATTCTATGCCATAAAAACTGATGAAGTTTTAGAATGTAAATGAAGGTTAGAGCCAAAGACCGAGAAGGAGCTCTTGAGACGTCTTTGACACAAAATGTTCATTCATTAAAGCAAGGAACAGGACCCATAGATAGAAAGAACTGCTGCCCTGGCATTGTGAGGGGTGGCTGATTATATAGTATGGGGTTAGGGGAAAGAATTTTCATATGCTAAAGAGGACCTACAAGATATCAGAGGCCTTGCCATTGTAAAGGGTTGTTTTTCCCCTCTAGCAGAGCATTACCATTAAGATAGGTAGGAGATTCCTGGAATAAGGTCACACAGGTCCCACCAAGGAGTCGGGGGCTGGGGCAGGTTGCAGGGTGTCAGCTTCTGTTTTGTCCTCAGCTAGCCTTCTGTTCCCTCATCAGAACAAATGTCAATAAATTCTTTAAATTTCAGATAAAAAGAATTACTTGCTCTGACCACAGTGGAATTGAATTAGAAATCAGTAAGAGAAAGATATGTCGAAAATCCCCCAGGATTTAGAATCCAGTCAACATACTACTACAGGATCCGTAGGTCAAAAAATATCACAAGGGAAATTAGAAAATATTTTAAAAATTATGGATAGCAAAAACACAGCATAGAAATATTTGGAGATGTAATTAAAGAAGGGCTTAAAGGCAATTTTATAATATTGAAAATTAAGGGTCAGTAAGTCTATAATCAGTGATTTATGCTTCCATCTGAAGAAACTAGATAATTAGTTAAAACCAAATGTAATCATTATGAAGGAATCAATTAAATAAAAGCAGAAACTAATGTAATATCAATCAAACAAATCAGTAAAAACTGAGGAAATCAAAAGTGGTTTCTTGAAGAAGATCAGTTAAGTTGACAAACATCTAAATAGATGGGTTAGAAAAGGAAAAATAATATACCAATATTAAGAGAGAACTAAATTTTACCCTTGAAACTAATAGTACACTATATGTTAACTAAATTAACTTCAAATAAAATTAAATTAAAAGAATGAGAGAGCTAGTACAGATCCCATAGACACTGAAAAGATAATAACCAAATACAGTAAACATATGTCCATAAATTTGACAGTATGAACTATACACTGATATTCCTCATGACCATCTATACAAAGTGTTAAAAAAATTTTATTAGATATAATCCACAAAATATACAAAGCTAATATGTCTCAACTAAGTATAACTTATAACTGAAAGGTATAGTTGGCTTGACATTCTAAGATCAACCAGTATATTACTCACTGTATTAAGCTATGAAAAAAGGAATGTCATATAAGCAGTTTAATAGATGCAGGTAAGTCATTTAATAAAATTACATATCCTTTTTTTATTAAAGAAAATAACTCACTGCAAACAGGAAACAAAAGGAAACTTCTTCAGATAAAAACATGTATGTAAAACTTACAACTAGCATCATATTAACGGTGAAAGTTGAATGTGTTTCCCTAATATAAGGGACAAGCAAGGATGACTGCTTTCATTGCTTCCATTGAACATTGTTCTGGAGGTTGGAAACAATTCAATAAGACAAGATAATATAATATTAAATGAGATTAATTAAGTAAAATAAAATAAATAGTACAATAAAAATAAAATACATCCAGATTTTCGAGGAAGATTAAAACTCTTGTTACTTGAAGACAACATAATCCTCCACATAGAAAATTCTAATGGATCAAAAAGCTTCCAGAATTAGTAAAGATGCAGAATGAATTTATCATAACAAAAAACAATTATAAATTGAAATTGAAAAAAATACTGTTTAAAATACTATAAGTATATGAAATAAAGACTACTTTAACAAATTATGCATAAAACCTACAAACTGAAAACTACAAAATATTACTGAAAATCAAATAACTTAAATAAATGGAGAGACTCTCATGATCATGATTTGGAATACTCAATATCAGTTCTTTCCAACTCTACAGAGTCCATGGGTGGGAAAATGATTAAAAATCCTTGAAATTGTTTTATTTTATAAAAATTGACAAGCTTATTCTAAAAACTATATGGAAAATCAAAGACTTTTAATATCCAAAACAATTTTGAAAATTATAAGCAAAAATGAAAGAGTTACAGTATTTTATTCAAGACTTAAGGGACAACTACAGTTAGCTAGACATCATGGTATTAGCATAAATGAATATTAGGTCATTGGAATAGCATAGAGAATTCCAAAATAGACTCTAACATATACAATCATTTGATTTTTTTAAACGGCAAGATATTTTACTTATTTTTTAAAAAAGCTTATTTTCAAAGAAAACAAAAAGACAACCAAGCCAGCACTCAGATCTGAAAGATCGATGTAAACCAGCAGAAGAAACTGACTTCACTGATGGCACCCACAGCAACTAACTCCTAGCACAGTTGTTGGGTTCTGGAAGATGTACTGCTTGAAGAAAGGTTACCGTTTCCGTTGAGGTTAGCATAGAGCATGAGCATGAAATCAGCCATAATACCTGGCTTGCTAAAATGTAACTAGAGGCCCCGGGAGGACAGGGAAGGTTTGGGACAAGGGTGTGAGCCTTTGGAATGCCCAGGTCTGTGTTCGCACTCTGCCCTTGGAATGACCCAAAGCTTTCTTAGCCCAAACAGCCACCATGTGATCTAAAAGATGTACGTGTTGTCCCTCAGGCTATGTTTAGTAGAACATGCAGATTAGCTTATCATATCTTTCCCTTAAACAGACTCTCCTAGTTTCAGTAAGACCCCTTGTCACACATCAGGAGCTTGAGAACAGTGATTAGGATTTTTTATTATCTTGAAGGACCAATAAAAGCAGGAGCAAAGAAGAGCAAAGGATCTTCGCCTTTGAGCGTTGACCCCCTTGCCTTTTCCTCTCTTTCACAGCGAAGTTTGGAGTAATCTTTCATCAGTTAGTACAGGGATTTCTGACCATTCCTGGCACATCCCCCCATCCCTAACCCTTTGAGGAAGAAGGAGGGCCACAGTTCTAACAAGGAGCTACCAGCCTCTGCTTCCAGATACATGCCCAAACCTACTCTGGGGAGACATGCTAGAGTTCTTGTCCCTGATCCCCAGTACCTATGTGGCTGAGGCAATGTCAAATTCCAGCACCAGGTCCCGATTGAATGCCACAAAGGAGCATCTGAGGCAGCTGAAGTCTGGTGTGGAGGGTGGCAAGTAGATCTGCACCCCAGTGAAGATGTCCAGTAGCACTTTTGCTTGGCCCTGGGATCTCATCGGAAGCCTTCTTCTCTCCCACTTTCACAGAGGAAGGTTATGCTGTCAGCTTGTTGCCGCCTTTACTATTGCAGCTACTCAGTCTCCCGCCTGCCTTCTTGGCACTGGTGGAGGGCTGCTTTGGGGACCCTTGCAAGATCCAACAGGCTCCAAGGTACCCTTATTCACTTCACTGCTGCCCCGTGTAGTGGCGTTCCCCTCCTTTCCACCTGCCACAGTGAATCTGGCCCTCTCCTTGGACAGCGGATATAGTTCCCTGAGTTGGGGCAGGTTAGTAGCAGACTTCCTATCATCATGGACCTGGGTACTATGAGGAAATAAGATGGAGATCCCATCATCTCTGTGAGCCTCAGATTTGGAGGATTTAGTCCCTGTGATCTTCCACATGGCAGCTTTCTTTGAGTCTGGGACAATAAGTCAGGGTAGCAGATTTTACTGATTTTCAGCCAGTTAGGTATCTTTCTGGGATCCTTGCTGATCTTCACCATATTCAGTTCCTTCTCCAAGGGGCAAGTGTCGTGTGATCATGGTCTCCTGCATACTTGGTGACTGCATCACTTCTGGCCACTTGGGTCATAGCAGCCCATGAGGAAGATGGATATCATGCTGCCTTTACTCCCATGTCCATAGACGGCCCCAAGGCCCCTGGGTCAGTTGTGTCAGCCATGGCCCACTCATTTATATAGTCTTTGTTCACTTTCATCCAGTGTTGCTTTCTAGGCTCATAGGTACCTTTCACATCCTTCAGTTCTAGCCCTTCCAACCATCCTGAGATCACCAAGTTTATCATGTCAACCAAGTCTGAAGCTTTAGTGACTTGCTTCATTCCTGAGAACATAATCAGTTGGGAATTTCAACCCTGTTATCAAGAAGAAACTTTGCTGCTCACACAGAGGCCTGTCCATCAAGCTGACATTGAAGTAGATGCAATCAAAAAAGAGGCAGAAATTAGCATCTGGGAAGGCAGCTTTCTGGTGTACTCCCCAAGTCCCAAAGGGCAGTGGTTTGGCTGTCTTAGTGTCATTCAGGAGGACTTTAGAGTCCAATATCATGCTGTGGCCCCCACAGAAAGTTTGGAGGATGTAGTCTTTAAGGTGGACCACCTTAGGAAGCAGGATGGGCTTGAGTGTGTGGCTGAAGTAGCTGAAGTGGTTCCTGTTCTTATGCACCTAAACTTGCTCCCCACTATACTTGATCTCAGAGAACAAGCTATTAGGACACTTCTTCATTGCCTGTTTGATGGACTTGTAGGCCACAGCCAGCATGGGCTGTACTGGCATCATCAGTGAAGCCTGGTTGCTTAGAGCTCATCTCTGACCTAGCTCCTCTGCTCCTCCTCCACTCTTGCTCATTGCAGAGGACCCCCTCCACCAGGTCCTGCACGTTTCACAAGGCTTTGAAGGCTTTATAGGTTTTGGGACTAAGGGCGTCTAACATATGTTTTGCACCTGAGTTCATCTTCAGATCATATTTAACCAACCTGATGATGTACTTAAGGTCATTGCCTGGACACCTGGAGGCGATGTCCTACAGAGTCTGTTGCTGCTCATCTTCCTTGGTGAGCTTGGAGAGTTGAAGGAGGAATTCATTTCTTGAGTGGTAAGGAGGTTCTTGGCAACTGAGTGGAAAGACTTTCTCTGCTCAGAAAAAAAACTCTGTCTCTGACACTTCACCGTGCTCTAGGTCTCATGCCATATCACCTGGGTTGCAGTTAAGAATGTGACTGAAAAACTTCATAATCTACTTATTATTCAAGATGTAAACACTTTTAATAATACCTGACAGCTGCAGCTTCACTGTTAGGTACACATCACTGTGGAAACTATCTCTTGCTCAGCTTTTCCAAAGGAAGTCCTGGATGATTTGGGTCTTTGTGTTGTAGCCAGGATTTTCAGCCACCATGGCACATAACTTCGAAAGCTCACATAGCGGGCAATACTTACGCTTGGGGACACATTTGGAGAGGAGAAACTTGCCTTAAGTGTCTGGCTTGAGCAGGCTTCCCCAAAGTTGTTGGGCTTGACTGAAAAGCCAGAAAATTTCTGGGGATTGGTGTTGGTGACAAATGAAACATCTTTCACTGGAGATGTCACCTGGCCAGTGGCTATTAGCTTAGCTTGGACAATGGCTTTCTTCTTTAGTGTGCTTGTTGCCTTAGAAGACAGATCTGCAATGTGCTGGCTTATCTGTTCCTTCTCATTATCTTCTAGCTCTTCCCAGCTTTCCAGCTCTATGTGGTCTTCAATATTTTTTGTGGTGGCCTGGGCCCATTCCAGTTTCTCAAACGTGCATTTAATATGATACCATTCTCTCATATCACCCCTGGAGCCTGAGAAGGGATAGGCACCACTTTGCTGATGGGTGTACACTCTTCACAATCTTTTCATTGCCTTTTTTTTTTTTTTTTTTTTTTGCAACTAGCCATTCTACGCTAGCCGCAGTCCACATAGAACCATTGCTTAGCTATCTCAAAGGGGCCACTGCAGAATTCCACCTGTGACATGGCAAGAAAACAAGGCAGGTGAAGCATGGTCTTAGATTACTTTCCTGGAGGAGAGAACAAGCTTTTTTTTTTTTTCTGGAGGAGGTAGTTCCCATGAAGCATATCTGTTTCTGACCAATGGCTGAACTGTTTTATGTCAGGCCAATGATACTGTTCTTGGAATGGGCACAGTTATTTTGAGCTGAGCGTGTAGAGGTTTGGTGGGAAGAGGCTCTTGAAAGCCAAAGTTATACAACTCATGGAATGACTGGGAAAATTAAAATGATGTGCATGGATGAGCTGATGGGGGAGACTCGAAACTCCTTGCCTTCTCCCTTCTGGTGTACACCACAGGCCCAGACCAGGCACCCTTGGGCTGTGCGTGCCATGTTGGTTTGTCTACAGTCATATGATTTTGATAATGGGGGTAAGTCAATTCAAAGAAGAAAAGATAATTTTCCATGAAATGGTGCTGGATAGAAAAATGAAAAAAAAAAAAAAAAGGGCACTAGAGAAAATGACTCTTACCTCAGACTAAATGTATTAATGTAGATCACAGATCTAAATGTAAGAGCTAAATGACATTGAGATGGTAAGATTCTTAAGTGAGAGATGAAAAGCATGTGCCATAAAAATAATCCGTTTTCATCAAAATGAAATAATGCTTTTTAAAAATTTTTTTTATTTTTTATAAACATATAATATATTTTTATCCCCAGGGGTACACGTCTGTGAATCTCCAGGTTTACACACTTCACAGCACTCACCATAGCACATACCCTCCCCAATGTCCATAACCCCACCTCCCTTCTCCCAACCCCCCTCCCCACAGCAACCCTCAGTTTGTTTGGTGAGATTAAGAGTCACTTATGGTTTGTCTCCCTCCCAATCCCATCTTGTTTCATTTCTTCTTCTCCTACCCTTTTAACCCCCCATGTTGCATCACCACTTCCTCATATCAGGGAGATCATATGATAGTTGTCACTCTCTGCTTGACTTATTTCGCTAAGCATAATACCCTCTAGTTCCACCCACGTCGTTGCAAATGGCAAGATTTCATTTCTTATGATGGCTGCATAGTGTTCCATTGTGTATATATACCACTGCTTCTTTATCCATTCATCTGTTGATGGACATCTAGGTTCTTTCCATAGTTTGGCTACTGTGGACATTGCTGCTATAAACATTCGGGTGCACGTGCCCCTTCGGATCACTACGTTTGTATCTTTAGGGTAAATACCCAGTAGTGCAATTGCTAGGTCATAGGGCAGTTCTATTTTCAATATTTTGAGGAAACTCCATGCTGTTTTCCAGAGTGGTTGCACCAGCTTGCATTCCCACCAACAGTGTAGGAGGGTTCCCCTTTCTCCGCATCCTCGCCAGCATCTGTCATTTATTGACTTGTTAATTTTAGCCATTCTGACTGGTGTGAGGTGATAGCTCATTGTGGTTTTGATTTGTATTTCCCTGATGCCGAGTGATATGGAGCACTTTTTCATGTGTCTGTTGGCCATCTGGATGTCTTCTTTGCAGAAACATCTGTTCATGTCCTCTGCCCATTTCTTGACTGGATTATTTGTTCTTTGGGTGTTGAGTTTGTAAGTTCTTTATAGATTTTGGACACTAGTCCTTTATCTGACATATCATTTGCAAATATCTTTTCCCATTCTGTCAGTTGTCTTTTGGTTTTGTTAACTGTTTCCTCTGCTGTGCAAAAGCTTTTGATCTTGATAAAATCCCAATAGTTCATTTTTCCCTTGCTTCCCTTGCCTTTGGCGATGTTCCTAGGAAGATGTTGCTGCGGCTGAGGTCGAAGAGGTTGCTGCCTGTGTTCTCCTCAAGGATTTTGATGGATTCCTTTCTCACATTGAGGTCCTTCATCCATTTTGAGTCTATTTTCGTGTGTGGTGTAAGGAAATGGTCCAATTTCATTTTTCTGCATGTGGCTGTCCAATTTTCCCAACACCATTTATTGAAGAGGCTGTCTTTTTTCCATTGGACATTCTTTCCTGCTTTGTCGAAGATTAGTTGACCATAGAGTTGAGGGTCTACTTCTGGGCTCTCAATTCTGTTCCATTGATCTATGTGTCTGTTTTTATGCCAGTACAATGCAGTCTTGATGATGACAGTTTTGTAATAAAGCTAGAAGTCCAGAATTGTGATGCCACCAACTTTGGCTTTCTTTTTCAATATTCCTTTGGCTATTCGAGGTCTTTTCTGGTTCCATATAAATTTTAGAATTATTTGTTCCATTTCTTTGAAAAAGATAGATGGTACTTTGATAGGAATTGCATTAAATGTGTAGATTGCTTTAGGTAGCATAGACATTTTCACAATATTTATTCTTCGAATCCAGGAGCATGGAACATTTTTCCATTTCTTTGTGTCTTCCTCAGTTTCTTTCATGAATACTTTATAGTTTTCTGAGTATAGATTCTTAGCCTCTTTGGTTAGGTTTATTCCTAGGTATCTTATGGTTTTGGGTGCAACTGTAAATGGGATTGAGTCCTTAATTTCCCTTTCTTCTGTATTGTTGTTGGTGTAGAGAAATGCAACTGATTTCTGTGCATTGATTTTATATCCTGACACTTTATTGAATTCCTGTACAAGTTCTAGCAGTTTTGGAATAGAGTCTTTTGGGTTTTCCACATAGAGTATCATATCATCTGCGAAGAGTGATAGTTTGACTTCTTTGCCGATTTGGATGCCTTTAATTTCCTTTTGTTGTCTGATTGCTAAGGCTAGGACTTCTAGTACTATGTTGAATAGCAGTGGTGATAATGGACATCCCTGCCGTGTTCCTGACCTTAGCAGAAAAGCTTTCAGTTGTTCTCCATTGAGAATGATATTTGCGGTGGGTTTTTCATAGATGGCTTTGATAATATTGAGATATATGCCCTCTATCCCTACACTTTGAAGAGTTTTGATCAGGAAGGGATGCTGTACTTTGTCAAATGCTTTTTCAGCATCTATTGAGAGTATCATTTGGTTCTTGTTCTTTCTTTTATTGATGTGTTGTATCACATTGATTGATTTGCGGATATTGAACCAAACTTGTAGCCCTGGAATAAATCCCATTTTGTCGTGGTGAATAATCCTTTTAATGTACTGTTGAATCCTATTGGCTAGTATTTTGGTGAGAATTTTCGCATCTGTGTTCATCAAGGATATTGGTCTGTAATTCTCTTTTTTGATGGGATCCTTGTCTGGTTTTGGGATCAAGGTGATGCTGGCCTCATAAAATGAGTTTGGAAGTTTTCCTTCCATTTCTATTTTTTGGAACAGTTTCAGGAGAATAGGAATTAGTTCTTCTTTAAATGTTTGGTAGAATTCCCCCAGGAAGCCGTCTGGCCCTGGGCTTTTGTTTGTTTGGAGATTTTTGATGACTGTTTCAATCTCCTTACTGGTTATGGGTCTGTTCAGGCTTTCTATTTCTTCCTGGTTCAGTTGTGGTAGTTTATATGTCTCTAGGAATGCATCCATTTCTTCCAGATTGTCAAATTTGTTGGCGTAGAGTTGCTCATAGTATGTTCTTATAATTGTTTGTATTTCTTTGGTGTTAGTTGTTTTTCAATTCTTCTTTAATTTCCTGGTTGACCCATTCATTCTTTAGAAGGATGCTGTTTAGTCTCCGTGTATTTGGGTTCTTTCCAAATTTCCTCTTGTGGTTGAGTTCTAGCTTCAGAGCATTGTGGTCTGAAAATATGCAGGGAATGATCCCAATCTTTAGATACCGGTTGAGACCTGATTTAGGACCGAGGGTGTGATCTATTCTGGAGAATGTTCCATGTGCACTAGAGAAGAATGTGTATTCTGTTGCTTTGGGATGAAATGTTCTGAATATATCTGTGATGTCCATCTGGTCCAGTGTTTCATTTAAGGCCTTTATTTCCTTGTTGATCTTTTGCTTGGATGATCTGTCCATTTCCGTGAGGGGAGTGTTAAAGTCCCCTACTATTATTGTATTATTGTTGACGTGTTTCTTTGATTTTGTTATTAATTGGTTTATATAGTTGGCTGCTCCCACGTTGGGGGCATAGATATTTAAAATTGTTAGATCTTCTTGTTGGACTGATTCTTTGAGTATGATATAGTGTCCTTCCTCATCTCTTATTATAGTCTTTGGCTTAAAATATAATTGATCTGATATAAGGATAGCCACTCCTGCTTTCTTCTGATGTCCATTAGCATGGTAAATTCTTTTCTACCCCCTCACTTTAAATCTGGAGGTGTCTTCGGGTTTAAAATGGGTTTCTTGTAGGCAACATATAGATGGGTTTTGTTTTTTTATCCATTCTGATACCCTGTGTCTTTTGATTGGGGCATTTAGCCCATTAACATTCAGGGTAACTATTGAGAGATATGAATTTAGTGCCACTGTATTGCCTGTAAGGTGACTGTTACTGTATGTTGTCTCTGTTCCTTTCTGCTCTACTACTTGTAGACTCTCTCTTTGCTTAGAGGACCCCTTTCAATATTTCCTGTAGACCTGGTTTGGTGTTTGCAAATTCTTTCAGGTTTTTTTTTTGTCCTGGAAGCTTTTAATCTCTTCTTCTATTTTCAATGATAGCCTAGCTGGATATAGTATTCTTGGCTGCATGTTTTTCTCATTCAGTGCTCTGAATATATCATTCCAGCTCTTTCTGGCCTGTCAGGTCTCTGTGGATAAGTCTGCTGCCAATCTAATATTTTTACCATTGTATGTTACAGACTTCTTTTCCTGGGCTTCTTTCAGGATTTTCTCTTTGTCACTAAGACTTGTAAATTATACAAGTGATGGGGTGTGGACCTATTCTTATTGATTTTGAGGGGTGTTCTCTGCACTTCCTGGATTTTGATGCTTGTTCCTTTTGCCATATTGGGGAAATTCTCTCCAATAATTCTCTCCAGTATACCTTCTTCTCCCCTCTCTCTTTCTTCTTCTTCTGGAATCCCAATTATTCTAATGTTGTTTCGTCTTATGGTGTCACTTATCTCTCAAATTCTCCCCTCGTGGTCCAGTAGCTGTTGGTCCCTCTTTTGGTCAGCTTCTTTATTCTCTGTCATTTGGTCTTCTATATCACTAATTCTTTCTTCTGCCTCATTTATCCTAGAAGTGAGAGCCTCCATTTTTTATTGCACCTCATTAATAGCTTTTTAAATTTCAACTTGGTTAGATTTTAGTTCTTTATTTCTCCAGAAAGGGGTTTTATATTTCCCGAGAGGGTTTCTCTAATATCTTCCATGCCTTTTTCGAGCCCGGGTAGAACCTTGAAAATCGTCATTCTGAACTCTAGATCTGACATATTATCAATGTCTGTATTGATTAGGTCCCTAGCCTTCGGTACTGCCTCTTGTTCTTTTTTTTTGTGGTGAATTTTTCCACCTTGTCATTTTGTCCAGATAAGAGTATATCATTGAGCAAGTAAAATATTAAAAGGGTAGCAACAACCCCAGGAAAATATGCTTTAACCAAATCAGAAGAGGTCCCAAATCATAAGGGGGAAGAAAGGGGATAAAAAGAGGTTCAGAAAGAAAAAAAAAAAAAAAAAAGAAAAGAAAAAAAACAATTAAAAAAAGAAAACAAGTAAAAAGTATAAAAATTAAAAAATATATATATTAGATAAACTAGTTAAAAAAGTTAAAAAGAAAAGGGTAAAAGGTAAAAAAAAATTTTAGCAGAAAAAGAGAAAAAAAATTGTAGAAGAAAAAAAATTAACTGCAAGACTAAAGAATCATGGGGAGAAAGCCTTGAGTACCGTGCTTTGCTTTCTCCTCCTGTGGAATTCTGCTACTCTCCTTGGTATTGAAACTGCACTCCTTAGTAGGTGAACTTGGTCTTGGCCTGATTTCTTGTTGATCTTCTGGGGGAGGGGCCTGTTGTAGTGATTCTTAAGTGTCTTTGCCCCAGGCGGAATTGCTCCGCCCTTACCAGGGGCTGGGCTGAGTAATCCGCTTGTGTTTGCTTTCAGGAGCTTTTGTTCCCTGAGCGCTTTCCGTAGAGTTCCGGAATACGGGAATGAAAATGGCGGCCTCCCGATCTCCGGCCCGGAGGAGCCGAGAGCCTGGGGCCCCACTCCTCAGTGAGCCCTCAGAGAACAGTGCCCAGTAACTCCTGTCTGCCTGACCTCCAGCCGTGCTCCGAGCTCACCGAGCCTGTGACCGGTTCAAGGTAACCCTGAGCTGGGAGCTCACTCTGCGGCTCTGTCTCTGTAGCCGGCTCCCCCGTTCTAATACCTGTAAGCTCTGCGACACTCAGACAACCCCAATCCTTCTGTGACCCTGCGGAACCTGATGCCACGCTGACCCCGCATGGGCTTCACCCCAGTTTAGCCTCTGGAGCGATGTCCCTCAGCGGAACAGACTTTTAAAAGTCCTGATTTTGCGCTCTGTTGCTCCGCCGCTTGCCGGGAGCCGGCCCTTCCTCCCGCGGTCTATCTTCCTGTCACTTTGGATTCACTTCTCCGCCAGTCCTACCTTTCAGAAAGTGGTTGATTTTCTAGAATTGCTGTTCTTTTTCTCTTCAATCTGCCATTGGATTTGCAGGTGTTTGCAATCTTTAGATAAGCTCTCTAGCTGATCTTCTGCTAGCTGAAGTAGTCTCAGCCTGCTACTTCTCAGACATCTTCGAGACCTGAAATAATGCTTTTCAAGGGAAATTTAAGAAGTCAAAAAGAATAACTGTAGACTGCGAAAACACATTTACAAAACATATCTAAAATGGACTTGTGTCTAGAATACATAAAGAACACTTACAATGCAGTGATAGAGATATAATAAAATGGGCAAAATATTTTCATAGACACTTACCAAAAGAAAATATATAGATAGAAAAGAAGGACATGAGAAGATGCTTAACATCATTAGGGCAATGCAAATTAAAATCACAATGAGATAACTCTATGTACCCTCTAAAACAGATAAATTTGGACAGGTTATTGCTACCAGGGAATCACAGCCACAGGAATTCTCATGTAGCACTTGTAGAAGTGTTAAATGGGTACTATTTTGGAAAACAGTTTGGCATTTTCAAAAAAATTTAAACATAGATTTTCCACATGAAATAGCCATTCCATTCAAAGGCATTTAACTAAGAGAAATAGCCAATACACCCATTTTTCTAGTTACTTTATTTGTAATAGAAACTGAAAGCAATGCAAAATCCTTCAACATTGAATGGATTAACAAATTTATGTAATCTGTACAATAGTATTCAACAATAAGAAGAACAAATTACTGTCATATGCCTCAAAAATTCCAAAAGAAGTATGCTTAGTGAAATAAACCAGGCCAAAAAAAAGAAAAAAAGAAAAACAAAAATAAAAACAAAACACATACTCTGTTTTAATTTATATAAAATTCTAGAAATGAATAATCTTATTGAAGGGACACATGCCAGTGACTGACTGGAGGTTATGCAGGAGGAAGAAAGAATAATGTACGTGTTAGAAAAGAGTGTGAAGAACCCCTTAGGGTCACAGACATGTTCACTATCTTAATTATGATGATTGTTTCACAGGTGTATAAGTATGTCAAAACTTAAATTGTAAACTTAAGACCTGTCCAATATATTTTGTGTCAAGCATATCTCAAGAAAGCTGTAAAATATAAAAGCCAAGTAAACCCAAAACAAATAGTTCAAAAGAAAGAAGTAAGAGTAAGGATTTTCAAAGTAGAAAATAATACCAAGAAATACAATACCAAAAATACACAAGAATTAATCAACCAAAGTCAAAGACTGGTTATTAGAAAAAGACAAGTGAAGCACACCTGGGTGGCTCAGATAATTAAGTGTCTGCTTTTCCCTCAGGTCATGATCTCTGGGTGCATGGATCGAGCTCCACATTGAGCCTCCATTGGGCTCCTGGTTTAGTGGGGAGTCTGCTTCTCCCTCTGCCTCTCCCCGCTGCTCATTCTCTCTCTGTCTCTCTCTCCCTTTAACTGTCTCTCAAGTGAATAAATAAAATCTTTTAAAAAATACAAGCAAAAGAGCCATCTGGCAATATAATTAGAGGGATAAAATAAACTACTAATAATATGTATTAGGAATTAAGAATATAACAAGGTATATAGAGAGGTTTAAAATCAGGAGGCATAATATCAACACTCCAATACTAATGTTTAAAACATAGATAATGTGGACAATTCTCAGAGGAGTAAATTGTACTAATTTAAAAAGTAATTGAAACTGAAATAAACTTATAATTATCATTTATCTGTAAAAATATATTAACAATTTAGCCCCAGAGTAACACAATGTTACAAGTGTTTACTAAACTTTTAGTGAAATTGTTGCCTATCTTATATTCACTTTTACACAGAAAAACTAAATAGGTAACATTTTCCAATGCATTTTGGAGGCTGCAGAAGTGGTATCAAAACTGGATAAAGAGACTGGGAAATAGTGTTGTTTTCAGAAATGCAAGAAGAGTTTCATGTTATAAAACACTGATTAAAAGAGGAAAAATATTATTTTATCTGTAGATTCAGGGAAAAGCAATCAACTTCATTTAACAATCATTCATAATAGAAGACTTCTTCACCTTCATAAAGTGTCTCCATCAAAAACCTATAGGAAATATGCACAATTGAGTACAGAAGCATTCTTTATAAAGTCAAAAAGAATTTAAAGATACCTGATAGTACTCCTCTTATTCAACACTGTATTGCAAGTCTAGTCTTTGTAATGGGACAAGAAATAACACATAAGAATAGTAAGGTTTTGAAAGGAATAACTGCTTTCTTATAATTCAGAGATAATGTGACTAAGTACATTGACAATCCAAGTTTAATTCCAATCTATTAGAATAAATCTGAGAATTAAGTAAAATTGTTGGAAATTAATCATTAAACAGTAGTATTTCTATATGTCAATCTCTTAGTTTGAGTTTCCCCTGAAAGCAGAAACTAAAACAAGAATTTGGGTGCAACTAGTTGATTTTTGATGAACTCAGGGAGCAGGAGTTAGAAAGCAGGAGAGTGAACAAGGAGAGGAGCAAAAGTCAATACACTGGTCAATTATTGAAGTCCCTGCTATAGACAGTGGGTGTTTAATTTCACTGTGACATCTGAGAAGCACGCAAAATTTCAAATTATTAGTTGAAAGGACAGGACTCTGGGTCATTTATCCATGGCTCCTGTGCTCCCTTGGTTGGAGTTTGTTCTTGATGGCATTAGCTTCCCCAGACTTCTCTGCTGTGTGTGGGTGTGCACCTAGAGGGCTTCTGTGGACTCAGGGAAGACTCAGGAAATCTTTCACATGGAGTTGTCTGCCACAACTAAGGCTGAAGTCAGAGGTGAGTGGAGGGGATGTGACATAAGACCCGAAAGGCATCCGTGACAACCAAGAAGATAATTTAAAAAAAAAGACAGACTTTTTTTTTTAAAGTTAGAAAAGAAAACTTTAAAAACTTTGCAATCACAATAACAAATATCTCTCTGCCTATTTGTATGTATCTATCTAAGAGTAAGCCCAATAAAAGATTTGTGAAATCATTGCAGAGAAAATGGAGAGGTATGGTCATCATGGATGGGAAGACTCAATATCTATCTCCCTCCCTCCCTTCCTTCCTTCATTATTATTATGTTCAATTAGCCAGTATGTAGTACATCATTAGTTTTTGATGTAATGTTCAATGACTCATTAGTTGCATGTAACACCCAGTGGTCATCCCAACATGAGCCCTCCTTAATACCCATCACCCAGGGGTACCTGGGTGGCTCAGTCGGTTAAGCAGCTGCCTTCAGCTCAGGTCATGATCCCAGGGTCCTGAGATCAAGACCCGTATCTGGCTCCCTGCTCAGCAGAGAGCCTGCTTCTCCCTCTCCCTCTCCCTCTGTCCACCACTCTGCCTACTTGTACTCCCCACCTCTCTCTTTATCAAATAAATAAATCTTTTTTTAAAAAAGATTTGTTTATTTATTTATTTGACAGAGATCACAAGTAGGCAGAGAGGCAGGCAGAGAGGGGTGGGGGGAAGCAGGCTCGATGTTGAGCAGAGAGCCCGATGTGGGGCTCTATCCCAGGACCCTGGGATCATGACCTGAGCTGAGGGCAGAGGTTTTAACCCACTGAGCCACCCAGGTGCCCCAAAGTCTTTAAAAAAAAATCACCTGGTTACCCCATCCTCTCACCTCCCCCACTTCTGTAATCCTCAGTTTAGTTCCCAAAGTCCAGAGTCTCTCATGATTTTTCTCCCTCTCTGATTTCTTTCCATTCAGTTCTCCCTCCCTTTCCCTATGGTTCTCTGTGCTATTCCTTATGTTGCACATATGAGTGAAATCATATGATAATTGTGTTTCTCTGCTTGACTTATTTCACTCAACATAATCCCCTCCAGTTCCATCCATGTCGATGCTCATGGTGGGTATTCATCTTTTCTGATAGCTGAGTAATATTCCATTGTATATGTGAACCACATCTTCTTTATCCATTCATCATTGAAGGACATCTAGTCTCAGGAAGACTCAATATCTTAAAAGACGCCATTTAACCTCAGATTTAATAGTAAATCCAAGGCAATTAAAATTTACAAAGCAACACTACAGTGATCTTTGTGGGACTTGACAAGATTTATGTATACAGGGGCAAATGTAAGAATTGAATTAGCCAAGATAATTGAATGAGAATCAAGAAGAAGGACTTGCCTTCTACCAGATTTTATTTTATTTTTTAAAGATTTTATTTATCTATTTGACAGAGTTCACAAGTAGACAGAGAGGCGGGCAGAGAGAGAGAGGAAGGAGCAGGCTTCCCGCTCAACAGAGAGCCTGATGCAGGACTCAATCCCAAGACCCTGGGATCATGACCTGAGCTGAAGGCAGAGGCTTTAACCCACTGAGCCACCCAGGCGCCCCCAGATTTTAAAACTTATTACAAAGCTGGAGGAAACATTTAAAAAGTATTTCTGATGCAGGGAGAGTTGAAACAAATAGTTTATGATCAAACTGGGAGATTTACTTGCAGTCCACTTAATTGATAAAACATTAGTGTTTATATATATAAAGATAAGTAAGTAAAAAGACAATCCAACAGCAAGATGGGTAAGTGATGTGAACCAGAAATTCACTAAATAGGAATCCCAAATATACAAGAAAATATGAAACCAAATCACTAGTAATCAGGGAAATGAAACTTAAAACAGTAATTATATACAATTTCACCTTTATCAGATTAGGGAAAAATTCCTAGAGTAACAACTATTAATAAGAAAATGTAAAAGGGAATGTTCATGCATTCCTTCAAGTGAGTTGTTTCAAGTGAATTTTGGTGCAAAGTCTTTGTGTATCAATTTTTTTAGTATCAAAGGTAGTTGATGCTGAATTTATCCACTGAAATATATCTCAGTTGCGTTCATTGCCCTGGCTCTGGTGTATCAGTACCTGATGTATATTAGGTTCTAAGTGACTACTTATCTTACAATCAGTAACTTTTTTAAAGTAAGCTTTTGCCATATAACCAACCATCTCCAAATTTAGTGGTTTAAAACAACACAGCTCACAAGGCTGTGGGCCATCAGCTTGGGTTCGGACAGTTCATCTCTGGCTTACTTATAATGCCATCTAGGCTTGCTAATGATTTTAGGTCTTGAATAAGATATGGGAGCCTTCTCTCCTCAAGCTTTTTATCATTCTACATGTTAGCCTGGACTTTTTCACATGTTGGCAAAAGAGCTTCCAGAGTCAAAAGAAGGCAACTGGCAATGTACAAGCAGATTTTAATCCTCTCCTTTTATCACATTTGCTATTATCTATTGAGAAATGTGGAGGATATGAGATTTTATTTTGCTTGCAAGTTAATAAATTAGCCTGCTATATAGTTTTCTGGGAGCCAGTAAGAAGATACCAGTCTCTTGGACCATATCCAAAGGGTCCAGTTACAGCATAGTAAATAGCATGGGTATCATTTTTACAACAGTTTTTCTTGCCTCTCAAGTCATATGAGAGTGACAGAGGGATGGATGCTTCAAGGGTGGTGGGTTTCAATCAGAGCTGAGGAACTCTGAGCTTACAGGACCTAAATTTTTTGTGACCTGTTAGCAAATCCACCTTTGCCCCAGAGGAAGACATCATCTTTTTGATGTGGGTTGATACATGATGTAGGATATTAAGCAAATCTGTCCTTTGCAGGGAGACACTCTCTTTATCCTCAAGGCTATTTGCTATGCGAACATCCTTGAGAAAATAGGCTGGAACAAAAGGCCAATTAATGCCTTGTTTATAAGAGGTATAGAAATGTGAGAGAGCCATAGAGAATTACCTTCTAACACCATCCTCTTGGCTGAAGAGTTACAAGGACAAGCCTAGAGTCAGTAATGGGAAGAGATAAAATAGGGGCATGGATAGAGGGAGGCATGATTTATTAATTAGTATAACAACCAATCACATCCTTCAATCCAGCAACTCACATCCAGGTATAAGGTATTGTCACACATATCTACGAGGTGATATGTACATCTATCACAATATTTTTTTTGTACAAGTGAAATATTGAATACTATGTAAAAGTTTATCATAAGGGGAATGGATGTATACATTGTGAATATTCATATGAGTAAATGACAATATGAAAATAATAATAAAACGTAACTTTCATTGAATGCTAACTACATGCATGGCATTGTTATAAATAACTTTAAATGTATAATGCCAGCTCACAAAAATAGAATTGGTATCATAAGCAGGCATTCTAACCAAGATTAGAGATCTAGAGAGATAATGGTTTGAACTATACTCTATCAAAATGGATATTTAGAACAAAAAATTGAATGAAAAAATAAATTGTGGTGGAGCCAGAATAAATCCATTTACATAAAATCTAGGGATGTACAAAACAACACTATTCGTTCATTTTTTCTCTTTTCTGTCTTTAGTTCTCTCTTTTTTTTTTTCTTTAGTATCTATCTCTGTGAAAGTTCCAAAGTTATTCTGAGCTTTGCTTTCCTTCTCTTTCTGGATCTATCACCTCATTCCATCATTAAGAATATGTATTTTGTTTGAAGCTGGGGGTCTCATGCTGGAGCCAAGCCAAGATTGGCAAAGGAGAATGCTTTGCCAAGCCTGCAGGTAGTTCTTCTACAGAGTTTTTCTGGGCAAAAGAATAACACATACCTCTTGCTGCTATTCTTAACTTAAACATTTATTTTTGATACAAATATAATACATGTTCTTTTCACCTTTGTCCTTTGACATTTTCTGTTATTTATGTTTATATTCACCATACTTGTAGATTTTTCCAGCTTTCTGTGAAAATCACTGCACATTCTTTATCATATCCTCTGATATTTTTACCAATGTTCTATCAAAGATTCTTATAACAATCTTGTGCTTAAACATATTAATGTCCTAAAATTTCCAAAGAAATTCAGCAAATATTTGTTGAGCCACTTGGATATTTTTGGCTATAGGTAACCCACGGTTTAGTGGGAGAGAAAGACCTATAAACATATTAACCAAACCGTGATATAATATGTGCTTAGACAAATGTGTTTATAAACCACTTTGGGCTCACAGATAAGGGAGTGATTAATTCTACCTTCAAGTCTGAGGGAAAGCTGTAGGAATTAAATGACATCAAGTTGAAACTTGACGGATAAGTAAGGGATTCCAGGAGAGAAAAAGTGAGCAGGGGTATTGTGAGAAAGGTAAAGAGCATATACAAATGGCTTCATGAAGCAGGAAGAAATGTGGAGACTAGAGGATATTGTTGGTGAAATGTAAGTTATATTAAAAGACAAAATTAGAGAGCCTGAGGGAGTTGGGGGTGGAGGGACACTTAGGGGTCTGGCTGCAATAGGGGTTTTTAAAAGATTTAGGAAAGGGAAGTGTCATTGCCAGGTTTTTGTTTTCAAAATTTTTGTACAAATAGAATATAGGGTGCAGGAAACCTTGTTTGTTTTATTCTTATATGCACGTCTCCAGAATAATCAAAACATATAGTAGGTGCCTAGTAATATTTGTTAAATAAATGAGCAGCAGCTGAGAGCGGAGGCAGATATTTCAGATTAGATGATATACGGTGGTCCAGGAAAGTAATGATCAGGACCTTTATTAGCATGCTTTGTTTCAGTGAAATGTTTAATCCCCCTCAAATTAGGGAGCCCATATAATTTATTGTCCAAATTGGAAAAGTTTTGAAAAAACTAGATGGTGCATTTAAAAGTATTCTAGAGATAACAGGTAAGAACTGGACAATGCGCTGGGCATATTTCAAGTTCCTAGCATATCAGGATCTCAGCCTAAGGTCAGTGGTCTGGGTGGGGGTGAGAGAGGCTACAGCTCTGAATAGGTGGGGGCCGGGAAAGGACCTGGCCCCATGTTGATGGGCTTGTCCTTGTGGGCATGTGTATTTGGTCTGGTCGGCTTTGTAGTTATTATCTACGCTTCGAGTTTTTAAAGGTTTGTGAAATATAACACCTTGAGATCATTTGGGGGCAAGTAGGTCGATAACAAAGATAACACACAATGGGTGCAACAGAGTGTCCCCTGAAGGGGAGAATCTTCTCTTTGAGGGGTCAGTTCTGGGGCAAGAAGTGAGCACACAGAAGGGCCTTGGACTGTCATTGGTGGAAGCCATTTCCACATTTCTTGCAGTCTTACGCTAGGGCACCGAGATACCTGTGGCTCTTTTGACCAGGGTGAGGGGGTGTGCATCGGTTTCTCTTTTGAGGAGGCAGATGAGGAGCAAGTCAGAGCTATGGGAACTGTTAAAAAAACCTTAAGGGTAGGCATAGGTCGGTATACTCAGAGTATACATACAGCTAGTGCCAGATAGGAGTTATTCTTTATGTTGTGTTTCTCTCATTATCTTCGAACCATCTGTAACATTTTCTTTAAAACTGCAGATTTTCTCTGCTTCAACCATGGAGATGCAGGGGAAAGCTAGGAGCGAAAGTACGGAGGGTGCAGGGCTACGGAGCCAGCAGCCGCTGCCTGGGGTAAGCCCCTCTGAGGAGGAAGGAGGTGACGGCTGCAGGATGAGCAGGGCTGGGGAGTGAGAGGAGCAGTGAACAGAGCCAGACATCTGGCAGGCGTGGCGAGCAGCAAATGGGCCAAATTTGTCATATTCCCCAAAAACATTTTGGAAAGGAAACCTGGTAAAAGGCAAAGCTTTGCAAAGTCAAGAGGACTGAGTGTGTAACTGCATATTGGGTTTTACAGCCTGGGGCTGGGGAGGTGAAGATATTTGGGTTGAAAAAAAAATGTGGCTTGTTTATTGATGAGTTTTTTCTAATTCCCAGAAGCAGAAAAGGTTTTCTTCACTCTTGCCTTATCTTCTTCCTGGGGCCCATATGGCCAACAACAGCCAAAAAAAAAAAAAAGTCATACTTTTATTTTTTGTTTCTAATTCGCCTTCTCCGTTTTGTTTGTTTTTTTTTTTTTTTTTCTCTTTACGCTTTCCCCATCACCATTTACCAGTTGGGTTTTTTTTGTTGTTGTTGTTTTTTGTTTTTTGTTTTTTTTTTTCCTGTATCCTTGTTTGCAGTGTCCACCTACTGACACTGATGGTGCTTCTGAACTGAGGTCAAGAAAGAAACATTCTGGGTTTTGCATACTTCAGCCACGTGGTTTTCCTGGTTCTTGCCATTGCTTTTGTTGGTTTTGTCACTTTACCGGTTTGTGTGTGGCTAGTGTGATATGTTCTCACAGCCCTCCTCTTGTTCTTCTTGCTTGAGCCACTAGAACGTCTTACAAAGCTCACACTCCTCCTTACCCCAAGTCTGCACAAGCCCCTTCCCAGCAGAAATCAGTAACTCACTCAAGCCCTCATTCATGCACAGAGATGCAAACACATCATTTATTTCTCTGACCATCCTTAATGAGCAGAAGTAAAAGGTTACTATTATTATTATTTTGCCAGTAGAGAAACTTAAGTCCAGAAAGGTCTTTATGAAGCTAGCCATTATGATAGAATCTCATACATTAAGTACAGAAAAATCTATGTCGAGCTTTTAAAAATCACTGAAGCTGGGACCTCTCAGTGGCAACCAAAGCAATTTTAAGAGAGGGCACTTACCAAATCAACCCATGAAAGAATGTGGAGTAGGAGTCCATGATGACCATAGCCCATGTAGGCAGTGCTATTCTTCCAAACTTTCCTGACAGCCTGGACACACAGCAGCACTGTTGCTGTCATTAAGAGCCACCATGATGGCAGGTTCTACTGCCTATTTAACCAGCTGCCAAGTTAAACAGTGAGGTTTGGTAAATGGTTAGAACAGATACAGTTTAAAAGCAAGAAAACAGAAATGTAATGCACGATTTGCACCGGTTTTAAACAGCATTAGCTTAATTTGTGAGAAATGTAAATATGACCCTTTGGAAATGTCAGGTGCCTACATTAGTGACTCTCGCATTTGTGTAAGACAGAACACACAGAAGCCTGGTGCCCATATTTCACAATTTAAGAGCCATAGTCATGGTCCTTTAACAACTCTGCAGCACTTTTACAAATGTCTCATTAACAATGTTTCCATATCATAAAGCCAGATGGGAGAGGCCATCTTTTATTTATCAGTCTCAAAATAAAATGTTATCATCTCTGGGATTTGAAAAGGATTTTGGTGGCTTCAATTCTCTTCCTCGTCTTCTCATCCCCACTACTCCCACCCCGAGCCAACTTTTTGTTGGTCTGAATTGCTCTGCTCCAATGGGAAAGCCAGCTAATTAAGCTGGTATCTGTTATTCATGCTGGCTCTATCAGCCATCCAGCTAATATAAGCCATTGGTTTCCACACTTGACTGAGCTTGAAGTTTATCCAGGGATCTTGTTTAAAATACAGGTTCTTGGGCTCCAAATCTACAAAGTATAATTTCAAGAGTGTGCCATGGAAGTCTGTATTTTAGGAAGTTCTCCAGTGATTACTATGTAGCCCTGTGTTTTGGGAACTATTGAAATTCAAAACTTCTCAATCTGACCAGTGTCCAAACTGGGATGTAGAGGGTGTCCCTATTAAGAACTTTGAGGTTGCCAGCAGGCCAAAGAATGACAAAGGGTCATGGCGGAAGCACACATCTCAGTCTATAGATGCTAGGGCAATTTCAGGATCTTATGGGGACCATTAGGTAGAGTTGTAGATATAGAGAAGAATAGGTTTGTTCTGGAATCTCTCTGGGAAGTGTGTGTGTGTGTGTGTGTGTGTGTGTGTGTGTAAGAGAAAGAGAGAGAGAGAGAGAACTGGTTTCACTGAACCAAGGGACACTGTAACGTGTGATCAGGGACTGGCAAATATTCCAGGCTGGTGAAAGCAATATAAGGTGTGTTTAGGGCTATGTGATTTAAGATAGAGTTAGATTAGAAAACATGTTGGTGCTATATTGAATGCCTGCTGAGTAACATGATCTTTCTGTTTTGAACAAGTAAACATTCACATATGCATAAAATATTATTCTTTATAGTGCAATTAATTAGTGGGGAATTTTCAAGCAAAGGCGTGACATCATCAGGTATATCCTTTAGGATGATATTTGATAAAAATGACTGAAACGGAATCAATTGGAATGGGAAAAATTAGAAGTGGGATCAGTTTGGAGCCAGTATCATGGTAAAAAAGTGAAACTCAAACAATGACCGTCAGAATATAGAATCAGGAATCGATTTCAAAGTCATTTCTTAGGTAGGACTCATAGAGAGACTGGTCAGAGGGAAGGAGGAATTAAAGATGACTCAGATGTTGATGTTTTACTTGAGTGACTGGGGAAGTGATCTTGCTTGAGAGACAGGTAACACAGTGAAAAGAGTAGGTTTTTCCTTCCTGAACTTGAAAGTGTGTGGGACATGGAATTGGGCTGTTCCATGGGCAGTTCAACAGGGTGATTGGGACTGGAGTCCAGAAGGAAGTGGAAATGAAGAATTCAGGTTGGTGACTGGGGGGCAATTGGACCATGGGAGAATGGCTAAGATGTGTCAGAGGGAGGATTTCAAGAATGGAAACGGTGGCACACAGAAAAAGGGGGAAGTATAGGTCAAGGGGCCATCAAAAAGAAAGATAATTTTAAGGAAATTCCAGAATGCCCCATTCTTGGTGGAGTAGTGGTTGGTGGTTCCTATAATGCTGGCATGGGGTTTGGATGTGGTGGTGTTGAGATGAAGAAGGGACTTGTGGGAGTGCTCAGATGAAGATCTCTCTCATACTAGCTTTAAGCCATGGGAGATGCCAAGCTAGGGCAGTGGACAAAGCCAAAAGCTGAGTAGGAAACCTAGGTCCAATACCAACAAGAGGACTCTAACCAATTGTGAAAACCTTGATGCCAGAGTACAGAGTCTGGACCCAAGGGCCAGAAGACTGAGAACTAGCAGTGGACCTGGAATTCACTGGGTTTAAAGACATCTGAGTAAACACTGTCTTGTGGCTTTCTTTATATGGGCTTGCTGCAGTATGCTGTATGGGCGAACTATTCAAATGCAAAGTCAAGGGATAGATAATAAAAAATAGGAAATGTTTTAAAGACTTCTTTATATTAATTTCTTAAACCTTATTACTGTGTTTGGCACATAGTAGATTATAAATAAAGATCTGATGAAGGAATTGGTAAATGAATTAAAGAAGCAGATGACTTCTGGGAGTAAACTAAATTGCTAGGAATCCTAGAGATGGGGGTCAGCTTATAACAGTTCTATTGATGAAGTCTGGGGATACAAAACTTTTTGGCAGAAATGTCAAAGGGAAGTGCATTCACCAGAGAAAACCTCTAGGTCACTTTGCTATCCTTTATAGAAAGGGAAACTTCCCATCCTAATCCCCCCTCCCCAAGGAGCCGAAGAGATAGTCCTCTGTTTTCCTTATGAGATTGGCGAGCTGATAAAGAATAATGAACCCTATCAGAATCCATAATTATCTCACACGATTTTAGTTTTATAAACTTGTAGTGCTATAATTTTCTGTCTTTTCCTTGAACCATTGTTTTGAAAGACTGCAGTGTGTTCTTTATTTTCCCTTGCACCAGGACTGCCGTCATCCGGCATATCGCATCCACTATATCATATTAATGGCTGCCAGCTCAACAATTTGATACTCAATCCCATATATCAACCGCTGATATAATCCATTGCCATACAGTATATTTCATTTGCATTTATCTTTTCCGTATACAGCACTCTCTTTTATCACTCTCTCAGTGGCCCCTCTTCTACCCCCACCCCTGTTTATTCTTGCTGGCACACATCTATACATCCTTCCTGGCTGTGTTATTAATAATCCCTACAAAGACCTTTCTCCCCCTTCTACCTTTTCCCCTCTCAGTAACTGACAGCTCCTTACATTTTGGCCTTTTAATGCGGTAGAATCAGGCCTGAATGAGGATGTTTCTTTGTTATTTTCACAGACATTAGCATAGCTGCCTGAGCTGGGACTCAGGCACTTTCTCTAGATATGATTTATGACATCAATCCAATTTATGGCCATTTAAAGGAATGCTGAACTGGCTGTAAATCAGCAAAAGCACATAAAATACTCATGAGAACTGCTGGAATCCATCTGCATCAGCCTCCATCACCTGTAACAGCAGCCAATCAGCAGCAGAAGGATGGAACTATCATGTGGGCAGAGGGAAGCAATGGCAATGATAGGCTTGCATCAAGGAGAAACAACTCACCTGACAACAGTAACAGAACAGACATGAATTTCAGGTGGGTAAGAAAAGTCTGTAGGGGCAGAGAGTATGAGTAAAATTGGGGGCTGGTAGTCAATAGGTACACATTAAGGAGATGTTGCAAAGGAAGGCAAAAATAACATTTTTAGTGGTTTACAGTTTACAAAGTAACTTCATATGTAGTTTTTCATCTTAATCTGTTGGCAAACTTAACAATTGGGTTTTATTTTGCCTATTTTATCTCTGAGAAAAATCTAGGCTGTAATTACCAAAGGGTCAAATTAAGTCCATGTTTTCTAGAATAGAGTTACATAAATAAATAAATAAATATTTAAGAAAAGAATTACTTTGTGTTACTGTAGTCAGTTAATTAATTGAAGAAAAACCTTACAATACTTTAGATATATTGCTAGATACCAAGTGGCATTTTTGCCACAGATGATTTACTCTTTCTTTACATATAAGTATGAATAAACCCCTAGAGAAATTTTGGCTATCATAAGACATTTGTCTTCCAGTGCATTGTTGAAAAAAGAAATGCTTCAATTAAAGACCGTTTTTAAGTGTCTGCCTTCAGCTCAGGTCATGATCCTAGGGTCCTGGGATTAAATCCCGTATCAGCCTCCCTGCTCAGCAGGGAGTCTGCTTCACCCTCTCCCACTCCCCCTGCTTGTGTTCCCTCTTGCTGTCTCTCTGTCAAATATAATAATAATAATAATAATGGCAGTTGTTCCTTCCTCAGCCCTTTGGCTTTTTTGCTCGTATATTCTGTCTATCAGTTCTTTCATTTGCATTATGTTGTGATGGTATAATTGTGCGGAGGGATAATATTTTGACCTGTCAATTTTTATTTCTTGCTTCCTATCCTTTCCCTCTCTCTCTCTTTCCCCCCCCATTTAAACAGGTAACTGATGCTTTGTCCATTCCCTTGAGGAGTTATATGGAAGAGAAGAAACTTGAAGTAGACTTCAAAGACCTCTTAGCTTTTATTTACCAAAGCCAAAGGCTCAGAAGGGGAGAAAAATTTCCAGCTGAGCAGAGTATCTGGGAGAAGCAGGAGGAACAGGTGGATCAAGCCTCTTCTGGTCCTTCTCTCATCTATAAAGAGATTTATCTGTGCTAAGAGGAGGAGAAAATGGAACCTTGAGTTACAAGGCCTGGAGATCTGAGCCCTGCTCATTGGCAGTTTTGCTTGGAGATCACAAGACTCCAGGTGCCTGTATCACTTTAATTGAAAAATATTTTTAGTTAATTATTTCTAAAATGCTTTGGGGGGTTGTGTGTGTACATGCATGTGCACACACATCTTAGTTCTCTTTTCTTTCATGATAACCTAGGGTTCAGCTTTTTTTTCCCCCCAAGTCCATTGCTGGCATATTCCCTGGCACATACATTTTTTCCTATACCTGGTCTTTCAGGAGGTTGTATATTTCCTAATGATTTTTTACTATTTCCCTCACCTGCTTCCCTCACCTCCCATAAATTATTTCCCTTGGACAAACTTTTCCCCAACTGTGCATAAGTTGAACCTTTCAGAGGAAAGAAGCTATAAAACATCTAATCGATAAATAACCTTGTTCTCTTCATAGAGTAAAAGAGTCAATCAATCTTTACTCCTCCCCATAAATGTGCATATCTTATAGCTCAAATCCCATTATAACTATTTCCATGTGGGGGGGGTTCTTTTTGGTTGCAAAGGAGATTCTGTAATAAGTAAAGAGGGTACCTTATTTACCAGACTTCTTCACCTCCTTTTTCAAACTAGGTGGGGAGGTGAACAGCAGCAAAGCAGGATAGGCTTTGCATATCATAGGTACTGACTATGTGTAAGATGAGATCCATATTCTGACCTTGGATGAGCTAACCCTGCACAGGTCTTTATTAATTTTCAAGCAACATCCAGGACATGGATGGTAATCCCTAGAGGGCTCAAGAGCTTTCCTCAACAAGATGTTAACACATTCAAAAAATGCAGATGAACTATGCCTGGGATTATGTAGTCATTACCCTTGATTAAATTTAATCACTATAACTTATGAAGGACATGGAGTTGTTTGGTTCTGAATTGTAAAGACCGGTTGTTTGTGTTTTATGAATTTGGTAGAAATGTGCCATCACACTATTTAATTTGGGGTATGTTTGAGTTATTTAACAATTTCTATCACCTCATCCTATCATCAGTGGACTTGAATTCCCCTTCCGGGTTGTAGGCTGGACATACTAGAAGAGGCCTTGTTGAGGAACTACAAGTGAGCAGTTGCATGGAAACAGATTTCAGTGAGAGATGATTCTCTAAGACAATGGCAGGGATCAAGGCTGGAGGGCCTGGGACAGGCGCAGTGGTGCACTGTACGTGAGTTCAGCTGCCTTGAGGTACAATGCCAAATCACATGTATTCCTGGCCTAGGAATCCTGTTGCTTCAGCCCCTCATGTAGGCTGTTTGATCCTAGTCAAATTTGTTAACCTTTCTCTGCCTTAGTTTCTTTATGTGTAAAATAAGGATAGCAATAGTTTATTTCAAGATTAATTGAGGTATTTCACGTGAAGTGCTTAGAATAGTTTGTGGCACATAGTAAGTGCTGGCTAATGTTACTTATTAATATTTCTGTTACTATTATTGTAAATGCAATTCATTCTTGTTACCTCCTCTTACTAAAGCCAACCTAACTAAATTATGCCACCATGATTTATTTGGCCCCTAGCTCCTTTATATTATTTCTAAATTGTTATGTTATCACCACTTCCTTTTCTGACAACTTCTATAATCCACATATGCTGCAATTTAAGATTGCATATGTTCCCACTCAGTGCCTATACATTGCATCAATTCCATCCAAGGCCCATAAATCCTCATCAGTGAACAGCATAGATTCCTATGTCTTGCCCATCTGGTTTTCCATACAGTCTTTCCAACTTCTTGGTTATTTATCTACTGGAATTTATATCCTATCTATTCAAGAGGAAAAAAAAAGGATTTAAGGCAGTAAACATTAGTATCAGAAAGCTAGTAACATTTCCAAAAGGAGCTAAATTGCCATATTAAAGATTTAGATTGTATGTGAAATTCTTTTCCTGAGTGCAAGAGTTATTGAATGCTGGAGAGGCTTGCCAGATTGTTTCAACTAAAATATCAGAGCTTTAGGCTCACATATTTATATCCAAGTGGTATGTGAACATAGTTCAGAAAACTGTGGCCTACAATGATCAAGGAAGCTTATGGATCATATCAATTTTAATTGCCAGATCATTTTATTTAAATAAAAGCAACAAAATAAAATTGATAGAGAACTGGGTGGGGGATGCTTGGATCCATCTTGGATTAAAGAGGCAGGTAGTAGAACTATTTAAATGGCATGTTTTTCCATTTAATTATTCTAATCCCACTTGCAGAATCCTGAGTTAAGAAAATCAGTTCTCCTCAATCTCCTCTAATAAAAGACACACTTAAAAAAATGCAAGTTTCCAGACCCCATCCAAGTTATTTTAAACTAGAATCTTCAGAATGCCCTATGGTGAAACTAGATGTTTAATAGGCACCCATGAGATTTTTATTTTCAAATAATGTTTGGAAAACATGGAATTGGATGGCCACTTGGTAATCTCACTCATGTCTTTTGTGCCTCACTGTGGGTCCCTATAGGATATCTCTCAGATTGGGAGAGTCCTCATGCCATCATTGTGAACGATTTTGAGCAAATACCATCAAAAGCCTATTTAAAATAGGGAGTACTTAGCATCTTTGAAGCATGTAAGAAATGTTTCTAAGAAGATTTTAAAGTCATAAGACATGGTCAGCCTCTAATATTTATGATCTATATAACATTGCTTAGCATATCAACTTTCTATGCCTCAGGTTTCTCCACCTGTAAAATGGGAATAATTACATTTTAGGGCCTTCATCAAACTGTGAGACTGAATGAGACAAAGAGCAAAATCTCACATAAACGTTATTATCCTTTCTTTATTGGGGCTTTAGCTATCCAGGGATGGCTTTCTGATTAATCTTCAATTACTGCCTTCCTCTATCCTTTCAGCAACACAGTGACAGTCTGTGTTTTGTTTTTTTTTTTTTTGGGGGGGGTGCTGTACAAACTCTATTATCCTTTTTATTCTTTTCATAATTTTTTTTTAATCCAAAGAGGAATGCTTAGAATTTCTACACGCCATCCCATACTCTTCTCCAAAGCCGGAGGCTGATCTGATGCCAACCCAGCCCTCTTTATCCCACAGAGTAACAGGGAAATGTGAAGCTGGCTGTTGGCACTGCTGCTTTCTATGACTTTTCTTTTTTTAAAGGCAAAGTTATTCCACAACTTGACTAGCTGGAGCTGAGATAAACAAGCTTTCCGAAGTCACAGAACCTAGAATAGAACTTGGATTTCTGACTCATCAGAGGCAGTTTAAAATTTTTCTCCATCTGCTCTAAAAGCATAAAGAGCCTGGTGGTTCTTGTGCTTCAGTCATTAGTAGAATTAGGAAGGAATACCCATCCCATCTAAAAACATCTGCCTCCCCTTTGGGTGTATCCACCCAGTACCTCGTTCCCTGGGATGCCCTGCTCATCGAAAATTATGGAAATCACAGCACTCTGTGATGTAGCCACAAAGGGACTGCACATTTTCTATTGTTAAGGAAGTCTGAAGACCTTGAATGGATAGAAAGGAGAATGGTATGATGTACAATTCAGGGCAAAATGTGACCAATAATAGAACAAGGACAGGCGGACTTGGAGAAAGCATGCTCTTGTGTGTGCATGGATACACGTCTAAACGCTAATGTGGTTAGAAATCACCTCAAGGTCTAGTTAAAATGCAGATTCTAAAGTAGAGGTTTGAGGTGAAGCCAACAATCTACATTTCTTATAAGCCCCAGGAGATGTTCAGACTGCTGCTCAGGAGACCACATTTTATGAGCAAGGGGTTTGTCCCAGACCTTAGGCAACACTATGTACATTAAGTTTGAGAAGCATTAATTTGGTGTCAAGAGTGATTCTCAAACCTGGGCTATACCTTGGAATCACCTGGGGAACTTAAGAAAGTGTGGATCTATCTACACCCAGACATTCTGATCTGTTTTGGAGTGCAGACAAGGCATTGATTCCCAGGGGACCTCAAATACATAGTCAGTTTTGAGAACTCTAGATTTATGTCTAAACTCTAAATAAATACTTCTCAGCGTACAGTTCCTGGGCCAGCAGCATTAACATCACCTGAGAACTGCTAGAAATGCCAATCTTGGGTCCCTCCCCAGACCTTCTGAATCAGGCACTCTGAGGGTGGAGCCTAAGAATCTGTGTGTTAACAAGTTCTTCAGGTGATCCGGAAGCACGGTGTATGTTTGAGAACCAGGGCTCTAGTAGAGATTACCTAGGACACATATTACCGTGCTTCTTTGCCAAGTTCCCAGTTCCATACGTCTTGTGTGAGACTAGAAACCTTACTTTGAGACTGCAGGTCTACATGCAGGAGATCATGGAGAGAGAAAGCATGACTGTAGTTTTGAAAGACCCTAGGAACGAACTTAACTGGAGAAAAAGAGAAAATGGACTCAAAAACACATGGCTAGAAGCTAAGAGCAGAAAATCCTTATGGTAAAAGCTAGACATCTTTAAAGTTATTTCTAAATTCCTAAACGTGTTTGGTGTCTTTCTTCTTCACTAGAAGAGAACTCTGTGAGGTTGCAATTCCATGTTTTTCTTGCTAAGTGAAGAATGAAAGAAGGGAAGAATTTAATGACTTAAGATGAGGAATACAAATCTGTTTGTATATAACCACTCCTAATCATTCATTCGGCAAACATTTAATGAGTTCCTATTGTATCAAGCGTTGGCCAGATGCTGGGGAAACCAGGATGAGTAGCCATGTTCTTGAGGAACTTATAGTTCTTCTGACCTTCATTCAAAAACCCTGAATTTATTTTCCCATCTCCACTGACATATTTGTCAAGCGTTTCTATGCATCAAGCACCTTATGAGGTGCAGCATGTAGGTTAGCAAATAAAACAGACTTGACCCTACCTTTGAGAGGATTGCAGTCCAATGGGGGAAACAAACAAGTAAAATAAATACTTGAATGAATATATATTTTAAATTAGGATAAGTGTTCTGAAAGAAATGCACAGGACATGGTCATGGGAGGAAGCTTAACTTCACTGGGCCAGAAAGAGTCCCTTGGAAACGTTAACACGACACCCCAAAGAGAAAAGACATAGTTAAAGTAGTGGTTCAGAGTCTGGGCTTTGGAATCCAATAGGCTGATTTATCTAGAGAACTTTGTGAATATGTAACCTTGAACAAGTAACTTTAATTCTCTAAACTTTAGTTTTCTTTTTTTTGTAAAATGAGTGTGGTAATAGGACTTACTTCATACGGTTTTCTTTTTTTTTTTTTAAGTGTTTATCTTTTTTTTTTTAAGATTTTATTTATTTGACAGAGAGAGATGACAAGTAGGCAGAGAGGCAGGCAGAGAGAGAGAGAAGAGGAAGCAGGCTTCCTGCTGAGCAGAGAGCCCGATGCGGGACTCGATCCCAGGACCCTGAGATCATGTCCCAAGCCGAAGGCAACGGCCTAACCCACTGAGCCACCCAGGTGCCCCACTTCATATTTTCATGAGGAAAATGAGATATGCCGTGTAAAGTATTGTGTCTGATGTATGGCATACTTTATGCACATATTATGTTAGAGAGACAGACAGGGCCATGTGAATATCTACTGTGTGTTGGCTTTTTTAGATGCTTGAAATACAAGGGCAAACATGAAACATTTTTGTCTTTAAAGAGCTTACAATAGTGGGATTGCATAGTTTATACTCAGAATAACAGTTTTTCACAGTAAAAGGAGATGACCATGGCACAATTTGTATTACATGTTGTGGGAGAAGGCACTTCAGACAAAGTAAAAGGGCAAAACCCTACATTCCAGGCTGGGTCTTGGTAGATAAATCCTTCCTGAGATTTTGGATTATGGATACTGAAAATTTTCTCAATGAGCAAATCTAGTATACCTGCCTTATCTTTGAGGGCTTAGGGGAGGGTTATATTCTCATGCCTAATCAGGCATGGAAGCAGTGCTAAACCTCATCCATCCCTCACTGGATGTTGAACCTGAGAACCACTGAAAAAATGTGGAATTACTCAACAATTCATTAAGTGTTAAACATTTCTTGAGTGCATTACTACTCCATGCAGTATGCAGTTTTGTAGCGGTAAAAGACTAAATAGTAGTCTGGCTTTAGAAACCTCAACATTGAATTTTAATAATATAATAATAAATACCATTTATTGAGCATCTACTATATGCCAGGCACTTCTGACACCTTATATACATTATCGCATTTGAACCTCAAAAAAAAAAAAAAAAAAAAGATTCTCCATGAAGTAAATGTTATTTCTCAGACATGTAACTAAGACTTAAGAGGATTAAGCTGGGAAGAATGAAATATGGAGGCAGTTCTGTCTGGTGTAAAACCCGTGTTCCCCTCTCACTTCCACTGGCTTTTTTTTTCTTTTTTTTCTGTTGCTCTTTTTTGGTAAAATTTGGGGTGCCTATTCCATCTTTCATCTTGGTTTTCACTTTTCTATCTAGGTAATGCAATAAGATAGAATTAGGGCAAATAAAAGTAAGATTCTCAGGGCACCTGGGTGTCTTACTTGGTTAAGTGTCTGACTCCTGGTTTTGGCTCAGGTCATGATCTCAGGCCTGGGATCAGGCCCTGCACCAGGCTCCACTAAGTGTGGAGTCTGCTTGAGATTCTTTTCCTCTCCCTCTCCATCCGGCTCTGCTCATATGTGATCTTTCTATAAATAAATAAATGAAAGAACGAGCAAAAAATGAATGAATGAATGAATGAATCCCCTTTTACTTTTTTTTTTAAAAGATTTTATTTGTTTATTTGACAGAGATCACAAGTAGATATAGAGGCAGGCAGAGAGAGAGAGAGGGAAGCAGGCTCCCTGCTGAGCAGAGAGCCTGATGAGGGACCGGATCCCAGGACCCTGAGATCATGACCTGAGCCAAAGGCAGTGGCTTAACCCACTGAGCCACCCAGGCGCCCCATGAATCCCCTTTTAAAAAGTGTAAGTTTCTCTTTCTTTCTCTAAAACAAGAAAATAAAATCTAAAAAAAAAAAAAAAAGAAAAAAAAAGAGTAATATTCTCTCTCTCCTCCAGTCCACCCCTCTTGAAGCAAGGGTGAGGTTGGAAGTAAGAATTACCTTTCCCACCTAAGCCTCTGGAGAACTTATTTCCATATCTTTTTAGAAATCTATGGTGCTTTTGCTAATTAGGGTCTTTTTTTTTTCTGGTATATGTTTCATCTTTTCACATATGGAGTAAATGCAGTACTATAGCATTTGTGAAAATGGAGACTAGAAAATGAGTTTCTATAAATTAACTGACAGTTGTGAGACCTCAAGATTGGCCATTGAGAATGGATGGTCCAGGAAATAGGGCTTCAGTTTGTGCTGGGCTGATGGCTATATTATTTGATTTTTAATTTCTCTTTACAGAAAGATATAGTCATAGTTAATATGCTTTTCATGCTCATAAAATGATACTTATTGCCTCATCATTATGAAGCTTCAACATGTTCTCTGAGGTGTTCCACTGTTCAAAAGGATTATAGACATACAAAAAGTCAGTGGTATCTTTTTAGAAGTGGTATATCCTATTTGTGGTCTCTACTGCAGAGACACCAAGTTAGAGACTGTGGGGATGGTTACCATGCTTTATTCTGCCAGTATTTTGGCTGGGAAAGATTGACTCCTCCACTTGTATTTGATCAGTAAATCAATTTATGATATTTGTGTGTGTGTGTCTGTGAACCTATTCTCAATCACAGTATTGCATTAAGAAAATATCTATTCACTCACTCTGTATTTACCTTTCTAAGCCTCAATTTTGTCAACTGCCCAGTTTTTCCAGTTCCTTCCAGTTTTTATATTATGGCTCTTAAAGATTGCCAAAATGATTATCAGTTCCTTGCTTCTATTTTGTGTTTTCCAGTTGAGATTGTTGATGACTGATTTCTGAGCGTTGATGTCAATGAAAAGTTACGACTTCAGCCAGGTGGAAATGATGCATTGGTGCATGACATTAATGTTCTCAATTTCTCTTAACTTACTGGACTATGACATTCATGAGCACCTAAAGCACTTTGAAATTTTAAAAACTTTTTTTAAGCAAAGTTGTATTTTTTTTTAATTTAATTTTTTCAGTGTTCCAAGATTCATTTTTATGAATGAATGCACCACATTCACATTATGAATGGTTTATGCACCACACACACCGTGCTCCATGCAATATGTGCCCTCCTTAACACCCACCACCAGGCACATCCTTCCCCCCACTCCCTCCCCTCCAAACACTCAGTTTATTTCTCAGAGTCCACAGTCTCTCATGGTTCATCTTACCCTCTGATTTCCCTCAATTCACTTTTCCTTTCCTTCTCCTAATGTCCTCCATGTTATTCCTTATGCTCCACAAGTGAGTGAAATCATATGATAATTGACTCTCTCTGCTTGACTTATTTCACTCAGCATAATCTCCTCCAGTCCCGCCCATGTTGATACAAAAGTTGGGTATTCATCCTTTCTGAAAGAGGCATAATATTCCTTGTATATATGAACCATATTTTCTTTAACCATATCATCTGTTGAAGGGCATCTTGGCTCTTTCCACAGTTTGGTGACTGTGTCCATTGCTGCTATGAACATTAGGGTACATATGACCCTTCTTTTCACTACATCTCTGTCTTTGGGTAAATACCTAGTAGTGCAATTGCAGGGTCATAGGGTAGCTCTATTTTTAATTTCTTAAGGAATCTCCACATTGTTTTCCAAAGTAGCTGCATCAACTTGCATTCCCACCAACAGTATAAGAGGGTTTCCCTTTCTCCACATCCTCTCCAACACTTGCTTCTTGTCTTGTTAATTTTGGCCATTCTAACTGGTGTAAGGTGGTATCTCAGTGTGGTTTTTATTTGAATTTCCCTGATGGCTAATGATGAGGAACATTTTTTTCATGTGTCTGTTAGCCATTGTATGTCTTATTTGGAGAAGTGTCTGTTCAAGTCTTCTACCCATTTTTTGACATGATATCTGTTTTTTGGGTGTTGAGTTTGAGGAGTTCTTTTTTTTTTTTTTTTTTTTTTAAGATTTTATTTGTTTATTTATTTGTCAGAGGAGAGTATGCACAAGCAGGCAGAATGGCAGGCAGAGGCAGAGAGAGAAGCAGGTTCCCTGCCGAGCAAGGAGCCTGATACGGGACTCCATCCCAGGACCTGGGATCATGACCCTGAGCTGAAGGCAGCAGCTTAACCAACTGAGCCACCCAGGTGTCCCAAGTTCTTTATAGATCTTGGATATCAGCCCTTTGTCTGTAGTGTCATTTACAAATATCTTCTCCCATTCTGTGGTTTGCCTCTTTGTTTTGTTGACTGTTTCCTTTGCTATGCAGAAGATTTTGCTCTTGATGAAGTCTCAAAAGTTTATTTTCACTTTTGTTTCCTTTGTCTTTGGAGACATGTCTTGAAAGAAGTTGCTGTAGCCTATGTCGAAGAGGTTACTGTCTATGTTCTCCTCCAGGATTTTGATAGATTCCTGTCCCACGTTGAGGTCTTTCATCCATTTCAAGTTTATCTTTGTGTATGGTGTAAGAGAATGGTTGAGTTTCATTCTTCTATACATAGCTGTCCAATTTTCCCAGCACCATTTATTGAAGAGATTGTCTTTTTTCCACTGGATAATTTTTCCTGCTTTGTCAAAGATTATTTGACCATAGAGTTGAGGGTCCATATCTGGGCTGTCTACTCTGTTTCATTCATCTATGTGTCTGTTTTTGTGCCAGTACCATGCTGTCTTGGTGATCACAGCTTTATAGTAAAGCTTGAAATCAGGCAATGTGATGCCCCCAGCTTAGTTTTTCTTTTTCACCTTTTCCTTAGCAATTCAGGGTCTCTTCTGGTTACATACAAATTTTAGGATTGTTTGTTCCAGCACTTTGAAAAATGCCAGTGGAATTTTGATCGGGATGGCATTGGAAGTATAGATTGCTCTGGGCAAATGTATGGGGGGTCTGGGGGTGGGGCTCAGGTGGTTAAACATTTGATTCTTGGTTTCCACTCAGGTCATGATTTCAGGGTCATGAAATCAAGCCTGGCATTGAGCTCACCTCAGCCTGGAGTCTGTTTAAGACTCTTCCTCCCTACTTCTACTCCTCCCTTCATCATTCAGGGGCATTTGTCCTCTCTCAAATAAATACATAAAATCTTTAAAAAAATTTTAAAAGTAAAATAAAATAAATGCATAAATAGGAACTTTGTGCTAATATGGCATTTATAACTTAACATAGATTTTTCCATATACTCTTGTATTAGTCCTGTGAATTGGTCCCTTACCCTTAGTTTGTAGGCAAAATGAAAATGCTATGACAGCAGAACACTGGCCTTCAAGATTGCCTGAGATCAAGGTCTAACTTCACCACTTAGTTATGTGGCATGAGTAATTTAATAAACCATGTAGTCTCCATTTTCTCATGTGTACTGGATGGAAATAATATAATATGTAACTCCATATGGTTGTTCTGAGATTCAGTGAGATAATGAATATAAAACTTATTAGAATGGTGCCTGGTATAGAATAAGAATTCAGCAAAAGTTGTCTGTTACTATCATTGCCCACTGTCACAGAGCTAATACACGGTGGTATTAAAATTTGAATTCAGTTGCCTTTGTCTCAAGAGTCCATAGTTTAACTAGTGTAATGAAGGGAATCAGAATATGCTGCCCCCAAAATATGCTACTTTGGCATAAGGATTATTTTGAGTTGAAAGCAATTGAGAAAAGCAGACACAGGAAACAAAACAACAAAACACCTCTTCCTCCTTTCTCTTTAAAAGCAGGAAATGAATTACCCTTGTGAAGGTGACTTCCTACCCTTTCCTATCCCAGAAAGAGATGACTCTTAACATTGAAGATGACACCAACTTACATCTGTATAAAAAAATCATGCTTAAATAACTCTATCTTCTATCAGTCTCCCCCATATATTTATTTTCCCATAATCCACCATCCTAGAAGCTCAACCCTTATTTCTTTGTTTTGTCATGTTTCTACAATTTATCACTCTTTATTACAATGATATATAAGCTCTCAGGCCTAACTGCCTTTGAGAGATTTTCACTGTTTTCTATGATTCCACCCCCACCCCCAGGTGCTACATAAGAATATGAACATCAAATAAAATTTGTATGCCTTTTCTTCTGTTACTATATCTTTGTCAGTTTAATTTGCAAGGCCTAAGTAACTGAACCTAACAGGTAGAGGAAAGTTTTTTTGTTTTTTGTTTTTTCCCTCCTCTACAGTACCATGCGTCCAGAGATGAGTCATTAGCCTAAGAAGATATGTGAGCAATTACACACCATGCTATGAGTGTGGTGGTTTGAGACTGTTGCATTGAATGTCTTGTCCCTACCAGTCAGTTCTCTATCTAGCATTCAGCATAATCTTTAAATATATAAATCAGATCATAACACTTTCTAAACGACTTCAGTGTCTTTCCTGATCCTAGTCTCTGCCCTGTGTTACAGTCTCTGCTTTCTCACTCATGCTACTCAGCAATACAGCCATCCTTTCACTTCCTTGAACTTGGCAGTCTGTTCATAGTATCAGAGATTTTACACATGATGCTCCCTGTACCTGCAAGAAATCTTTTACTTTTCTCTTGGTTAATTCTTATTCATCCTTTAGGCCTCAGCTTAAATATTTTATCTCCGAGAAGACATCCCTGACTATACCACTCCCTCAGCCTCTCTATCTCCAATAAAAACCATCCATAGTTCATAGCCTTACCAGAGGTGCTAATTATGTATTTATTTATGTTTATTTGCTTAATATCTGCCTTTTCCAATATACTGCTAACCTTAATATCTGCCTTTTCCAATATACTGCTAACCTTTTCCAATATACTGCTATCAGAGTAGAGACTATATCTCTTCCGTGTGGGGTGCAGAAAGAATATTATTTATTTATAGGCATCCTTCCTCAAAAATTCTACCATTCCCAAGGAGTCTGAACCTCCTTGAAGGGTGTGTGTGTGTGTGCATGTGTGTGTGCACACATAGATACATGTGTATACACACATACATACATGTGTGTGTGTGAGACAGAATTTCTATTATAATTGCTATAGACATATAAAAGTTTTATGGAAAATTTAAATACCTATGTACTTACTATAACATTCTCAATTTCAAGCCATATTTCTTTACATTTTTTAACTTAAAAAAACAGATACAGTTGAATACTTCTTTCAGAGATAGTCATTATATTGAATTTGGCATTTATTATCCTCATTCATGTTTTTGTATTATTATTATAGGTGAATATATCTTAAATGATATGCATTATTTAGCTTATTTGTAAACTTTAAAGGATTTATCACAGTGTCTATAACCTACTACAGTATACTTTTCATCCTTTTTTTTGTTTTCTTTTATTTATGTTTTAAATGTTGGGCTGTGTTGCTCTCAGTAGTTCTAGTTCATTTTCACCAATGTATATATGAAATTTGATAAATATTGTCTGTATTTATTGTCCTGCTGATGGACATTTAGGTCATTCCCAAAGTTTCTCTATCAAGGTTGTGATGAACTTGTTTTTCATGTCTCCTTGTGAACATCTGCAAATTTTTTTCTAGGAAATACACCTCAACGTTAAAGCATAGAGTCAAAAAACATGCTCATTTTTAATGTGGTAGATATTTTTTAAATGTTCTCCAAAATGTACCAATTTATTCTCTGCCAGCACGATATGAGAGTCTCAGTAGTCCTGCCAATAATGATATTGTCAAAAAGTACAAGCTTTGCCCACCTGATGTTTGCAGAATGGTATTTTATTGACTTAAGTTCTTTTTGTATCTTCAGAATATAGTAGGCATTAGACAAACAGTTATGTTTCATGGAATCATTGCTGAATATTCCATTCAATGCCAGAATTCAGCTCTTATGCATAGTATGGAGAAGATATGATCCCTATAGAAGAGTATCACCAGTAGTGAGACATCCAAAGTAGAGTTTGATTATAAGATTTAAGAAATCCTTCCCCTCTTCTGTCATCTCTAATAAGTAGGAAGGGAATTGAGAGCCTCTTCTAAGTAACAGTTTTACCAAATAAATTCTTTTAAATAGAAAATTCATTGGGGTTTCTCTTACCTTTTTCTCCTCCTTTTTTTCTCTCTCATTTCTTTCTCTGCCCTAGGAGGCAGGAGTGTGGCCTGAGGTGAGGAGGTGGCAGGTGGGATGTGGGGGTTGGGAGGGGCAGTCATACCTAAGTAGCTATTGGCAGGGCCAGAGGCCAAACAGGTAGCAGTGCTGGGATCTGAGGAGTTGTTGGTGCTCAGGGGCCTCGGGGTAAGGGCTGCAGAGGTATCTACTGTAGTCTGGAGACATACAGTGGAATTAATCACTCACTGCAAAGAAGGAATCTACACACATGGAAAAAGAGAAGGCAAGAAAGAACCCTGAGGTAGTAGGTTAGAACTGGTGATACATATTTTATCCAGCAGAATCAGGCTAGCCAGAGCATGTTCTCCTGACAATTAGAAGCAAGAGGAGAAAGAGAAAGACAAAATGCATTTTCAAGCCTCTGCTTGCATCAGCTCTGCTAAGAAACTAGTCCAATGTCTAAGCCCAGAGTCAGAGTGGGAGAGGGCTACAAATTTAGAGGGCTCAAAGACTTGGATGCAGGAAGTCCCATTAGTCAGGCCATCATTGCAATTAATATACCACATATTCCTTCAGGAGGATTGCACAAAAATCACAAAGACAAGCCCTATTCCTCCTTATGTGAGCTATTGGAGGAGTGGATACCTGAGCAATGATTTCTAAAGTATTTATATTCTCTTTCCTTTTTTTGGTCATCTTATTATAATTAGTTTAGTCATTGAGTAGTGTGAGTTTAACTTGTAGTTAGGAGTTTAACTTCTGTTTTTTTGATTTATTGACTTTAGACAATTTCTATTTATTTCCTGATAATAAAACGAGGGAGCAATTACCCTTATTTCCATCATTCTTTTTTTTCCCCAAAGATTTTATTTATTCATTTGACAGAGAGAGAGAGAGCAAGCACAAGCAGGGGGAGCAGCAGAGGAAGAGGGAGAAGAAGACTTTCTTCCAAGCAGGGAGCCCAACATAGAGCTCATTCTCAGGACTCTGGGATTATGACCGGAGCTGAGGTGGATGCTTAACCAAATAAGCCACCCCAGCTCCCCTGTTTTCATCATTCTTATCTACAGGTCACTTCTTGGTCATTTATTTTAACAAGTTTCTATTAAGATCCTTAATATTTATCCGTTTTATACCTGTACACATTTCAGAGCTCATCAGTTGATTTCTAAAAATTGAAATTGCCTCATATAACTCACAGTATTATAGTTGTATACATGTTATTCACTGTAAAAATAAGAAGTGTGTTTAACTCAGAGAAGGAATTGCTACCCTGTGGCATTTCAACTCTGTAGTAGAGGAATTCTCTCAGCTTCTTGTTTTAATGAATTCCTTATTCAATGCTTGTAAGCTTTCTTTCCTTCTTTTGGGTCATACTTGAGTGTATATCCTAGGTCATCCTCTTTGTATCCTTTTTGTTGTTGCTGCTAGAGTAACTTCTTGAGTAATTTCTTTTATTCATGAAGATTGTGTGGATTGTAAACTTTCTAAGTTCTTGCCTGTTACCAAGTGCCTTCATTTTTCTCTTGCATTTGCTTGCTATTTTTCTAGGCATAAAGCTTTGGCTTAGATTCTTCTCTCCTTGAGAAGGTCAAGGAATAGTACTGTGTTCTCTACCCTCTTAGTTGTTGAATATATAAAATTATCCCTAAAACTATGCAGTTTCACCTGGATGTAGATGCTTTTATTTATTCTGCATGTATTTGATGGCCCTTCCATCTAAAAGATTTTGTGCCTCTTATCTTTTCTTGTTTCTTTGCACTGGCTCCTACATTGTCACTGTTTCTACCTGATTGATACTTTATTATATCATCATTGAATCAAACTTTTGACCACAATCTAAAATAAGAACTACATTTACATACTATTAAATATGTACATTATATTACTATATATGATATATTCTGATCTCATTTCATTTTCAAAAAATGCTACTTGTGGTGGTGCCTGGGTGGCTCAGTTGTTAAGTGTCTACCTTCAGCTCAGGTCCCGATCCCAGGGTCCAAGGATCAAACCCCACGTAGGGCTCCTTGCTCAGAGGGAAGCCTGCTTCTTCCTCTCCCACTCCCGCTGCTTGTGTTCCCTCTCTCGTTGTCTCTCTCTGTCAAATAAAAAAATAAAATCTTTAAAAAAAATGCTACTTGTAGAGCACTAATTTGATATCATGACCCATTAAACGGCTAAACCTACAGTTTGAAAACCAGTATGTTTGATCAATGGTGCTCTTTGGGACTATCTTCATATGCTTTATTTATTTTTAAAAAGATTTTATTTATTTGAGAGAGATTGAGAGAATGAGTTTGGGGAGGGGGAGAAGTGAGGGAGAAGGGAGCACAGCATGAGACTCAATCCAGGACTCTAGGATCATGACCTGAGCTAAAGGCAGACACTTAACTGACTGAGCCACCCAGATGTCCTCTTCATATCCTTTAAATATACTTCCACATTTTTCCATATATATATATATATATATATATATATATATATATATACACTTGATTTTTAACTTTATTGTGTGTCAGTAAATAGATCTTAAGTTAGGTCCACTTTACTAATTTGCCAAACTATTCAATTTTTAGTTTCTCTCATCAGTGTTTTTAATTTCTAAGAACAGACTCCCACTTTCTGAATACCATTTTCATAGTGCCATATTCCTTTATGGCTACAGTTGCCTCCCCCCTTTTTTTAAATTGATATATCATTTACATAATATAAAATCTACCATTTTGAAATTGTACAATTCAGTAGGGCGTTTTCCTCTATCTTTACTGTGTTGTACAAGCATCACCTATATCTAATTCTAGGACCTCTCCATGACCCCCAAAAAGAAAGCCTATGCTTGTTAGCAGTCAGTCCCAGTAACATCTTCCTTTCCCTAGCTCCTGAAAACCAACAATCTACCTTGTAGCCCTGTGGATTTACTTAATCTAGCCATTTCACATAAACAGAATTGTAATAATATGCTTTTGTGTCTGTTTTTTGCCATCTAACACAGTGTTTTCAAGGTGCATCCATGCTGCAGCATGTAATAGGACTTCAGTCCCTTTTATGGCTGAATATTCCATTACCTGGATATGCCACGTTTCATTTACCCATTCGTCAGGTGGTAGACATTTGGGTTCTTTCTAATTTGGGGCTATCATGAATAGAGCGAACGTGAACACTTGTGTACAGATTTTTGTGTGAATATGTATTTTCAGTTCTCTTGGCCTTAAATATTAGAAATGGAATTGCTGGGTCATATGGTGATTTAAACTTCTGGACAAGCTTCCAAACTATTTTCCATAGCATCTTAACCATTTTACATTCCTATCAGCAGTATAAGGAAGATTTCAGTTTTTCTACATCCTCCTCACCACTTGTTTGCTGTTTTGTTTGCTTATTTGTTTTAATTCTAGCCATCTTAGTGGGTGTGAAGTGGTATCTCACTGTGTTTTTTGTTTGCAATTTCCTTCTTTTTTATTTGCATATAGTTTATTACTATTCCATCTTCCTGATGAATTGACACTTCAGTTCTTATGAAATGACTTTCTCCTCTAAAAATATTCATTTTGGGGTGCCTGGGTAGCTCAGTCAGTTAAGCAATTGACTCTTGGTTTCAGCTCAGGCCATGATCTCAAGGTCATGAAATCAAGCCCTGCATGCTCCTTGCTAGAGCACAAATCAGTTGATCATGTGTACATGGGATTATTTCTGGACTCTCAGTTTTATTCCATTGGTCTATATATCTATCCTGTGCCAGTACCATACTCGCTTGATCACTATATCTTTGTAGTCATTTCTGAAATTGGGAAGTCCTCCTACTTTTTCACTTCTTTCAAGATTATTTTCATAATCCCTTGAATTTCCATAAGGATTTTAGTATTAGCTTGTCCATTCACTGTTGCTTCTTGAATTTCTCTGAAGCATGAGACTACTTTAAAATATTTTAGTTCATAACTTTTGTTCCTAAATTATCTGTCCTTACCCTGTTTACTTATCCTGATTATGCTCATCAATGCTTTCTTTTTCTCAATTGTTTGAACTTCTTTTCACAGTAGTTGCCCATGTATATCTGTTGAAGTAGTGAATGAAAAACTGACTGATGTGATAAGAATGGATTTCTAGATTTGTTGTTTTTTTTTCTTAAGAGCTAGATCAAAAGTTATGCCATTCAGACATATTCCTTACTGCAATATCAATAACGACTCTGATGAGTGCAATCTATACAACTCATGATTTGTGTGCTCATTTGTAGGCACATGCATTATGAGTATTCTTAAGTCATTTCATTCTCTTTATTCCTATAGATAGACATAAGGTCTTTTATGTACCTGTTTGTCTTTGTCTTTACCTCTTTGTCCCTCTCTTTCAACTTCTTTCCTCCTCTGCTTTCCATTGCCACAGTGGTGCTCAGTACTTTAGACTCATTAACGTTGATACTGACTTTACCTAAACAGAAAGAGCTGTCACTAGGTACACAACAGCTTTACTACATTTTTACAGGTTTCACTTGAATTTCCACAATTACATGATAATATTTCCCTTTTCATGCGGCTTACATGATATAAAGTCTTCTTCATATAAGAATTCATAACTGATAAAATAAGTTTTTATACAAACTCTTTTTGCAAAAAAGAGGTTACTAGATATTATATAATCTGAGTATCCTTTAATAAATGTAAAAGGCATTTGCCATTTCTTGTGTGCTCATTTTCGAACGACCTTCCTGTATCGGTGGACTCTTAGGAGAAGTCGGCCTTTCAATATGGAATCCACAGGTAGAGGGCAGCAAAGATGCAGAACACACCCTCAATGTAGCCAACTAGATGTTGTTCCCAAACACTTTGGATCTTGAGGAAGTGAAACAAAGTTAAGATATGCCAAGAGATTATATGTGGATACTGCTATGGAATCATAAGCCTTATGTCCCAGGAGTAAGTATTCATAGGCAGTGGTATCCAGGGGTGGTGTTGCTATGGTAGGATCTTGGCTGCTTTTTACCTCCCCTTACTAACTATACTTTTTCTGAATTTGTCTCTGTAGCATTTTTCATAATTTGTGAGCTACCTAATATCCTTCAAATAAATTATCTTCTAATAAAATTAATATACTTTTGTTTCTGTGGTTTTCCACAGCTGCTGATATAAAAAAAAATCAATAAAAATAGTTCTCTAAAAGTTAATCACATTAGTAACTCTTAAGTCATTGTGAGTTGTTTAATTCATGTATTTATTTAATTCATATATTTACTTTTAATAAGCAGACTTTTTCCCATTCTCCAACCAAATTCTCAAGAGTCACCTGACTTTGATTTGGAGCTTTTGACTCCTATGTCCTTTTCACTAAGCATCTATCCATACCTACTTCTTACACATTCCTCAGCTCTCTCCCTCCTTACAAAACCATTATAATACAGACCTGACATAGTGATTTGTTTTCTCCTATCTTCTACTTTTTTCTAAAATAGCACTGCAGAAAATTTTATCTCCTTTTTCTATACCCATTTCCCAAATTGTTCTTTTCATAATTTTCTTCAATAGAAGCAACTCAAAACTCACACCATTTAAGTATCATAGAATGGTAATTTCCATTGTTGAAAATTCACTATAATAGTATTCCCACAAATTCTCATGCAGACCGCTAGAATTGATTGGATATAATAATTAGTTTCTAGTCTAGTCTTTAGTCTAGTCTTTAGTTTCTAGTCTAGTCTAATAATTAGTTTCTAGTCTAGTGTAGTGTCTCAAAGTGGTAGAAACATCTAACATCACTTATTTTGCAGAGATTTTCTATGCATTACTTCTATCATAGAAGAATCTGGGGAAGCCTCTTTAGTCACAAACAGGACAGGAGGAAATCTGTGCCCTTCTATGTCCATAGGTGCCGTTCCTCCTTAATCCAGAGGACAGGTCTCTGTTCCCAAACACAGCAACCTGCTGGAACTGAGTGGCATCTTCCTTCTTTCAGCAGGACATGAACTTGCTAGTTTGCCTAGTCTTTACCACTTCCTTCTGTCTCCTGAAAAGCCAGGGGTAGCTTGAATTTATCCTATGGGGTCAGAATTGGTCATTTCCATGATCTGCCTCTTCCCAAAAAGGCTTTGAGTTTGTGAACTCTGGCCCTACACAATCAATACAAATAAGCCTATTTATCATCACCAGTAACTCAGATTTACTTAGCAACTTCTCTTCTGTCTAGAAACACAAGGCTAATTACCACTTTCCTCCCTCCCCCTTTCTAGATTATAGGAGCAATGAAGTTGACTTCCCTTTGGTAGGAAAAGTACTTGTTTGTTGTTGTGTTTTCTCCTGGCATGGTAAAAGACAGCATAAGGCAGTTTCTCAGTAGGCAGTCCAACTGCCTCAGCTTTGCATTCAGTCATCCTGGTACTCATGCAAGTCACATTTCACTTGAGGGGAGCTCATGCTTATAGAGGGTTTACTGAACCCCATCTATTCCCTGACTATAGTTTCCAGTGGTCACTGGATGATTATAAATAACAGCAAATATTCAGAACACAGAAAATAGGATTTTCAGAAGACATCAGATCTGCCAGCTGACGAGATGCCAGAGTGGGTACTGTATAACTGTGGAGCCCTGTGGGAGAGAAACCAGCTGCAGCCACTGCCCCTTTGAGGGTGATCAGAGGCAGCTGCTGTCTAGTTTGTTTTACTCCAGATAGGCAAAGTGTAGTGATGAGACATTGTGGGGTCTCTCAGGATTCCCTTGTTGCACCAACCTAGGAAGCCAATTTGGGCTTCCTGATGAACCTTCTCTTCCTCAAGTGTCTCCAGGCTTCTGCCAGTAACTTGTTTGGGCCTTGCTGGGGGACACTGGAAAGGGTGGTATATCTGTTCCCCTGGGGCTTCTGCTCTATATGGCAAGGATCCAGGGGCTGAGGTTGTGTTTTCGTTGTGTGTCCAGAAGTAACTCCAGGATCTGGCTAATAGAGAAGATGCTTATGTTGGTTTCAAGGTACACTTGTCAATTATAAAGAGGAGAGCAACTCCAATTTTCTCCTGAGTCCTCAACTGTCCTTTTCTGGAAGCTAAGTACTGTGGTGAATTATTCATTATTATAATGCCTTAAACCTCCTCTTTTTTTAAGGCCCTTCTTTTTAAGGCTTGCTCACCATTTCTGAAAAAAATTACTATATTCATATACTTGAATTTTGCTGTCTAAACATAGGTGTCCCATATAATAGGAGACCAGAGACATGGACCTGAGAAGTGACTTCAAACTAATGGAGGGAACAAAATCTGGGCAATGGTTCTCTTTGTACAACTGATTGAGGTTTTAAAAACCTTTCCTTTTCCCTCCTTGCCTTTTGTGTTACTTCTATAATAAAGAGATCTTGCAAATCCCTTTGGCATTACCACAGAATGTAAAGGCCATTTACCACTCAGGACCTCCCTGTTTTTATTACCACTAATTACAGCCATGAATACCCTGAAGTGGGCAAATTGCCCTTGGACCAATTGAATTAGGTATTTCCATAACAATGCACTATAACGGAAAATCCCAAAATATCAATAGATCACCAAAACACGTTTTATATTACTTCCTTAAGGTCCTATAGGCAAGCTGGGGTAGGTCTGTTTCAGGGTAAAGTCAGCTAGATTTTATTTCAGGCTTTAGACTGATTTCAGTTTATCTTCATTTGTCTCTTCATTCTCTTTCGGCACATGGCTACCTAGGAAATATTTTGATGGTGAATGGCTGTATTGCAAGAGGACAAGTAGAAACCTCTTAGGACTCATCTCAGAACTGGGACATTTACTTTTCATCTGTATTCTGTTGGCAAAAGCTAAACTTGAGTATCAGTGGGTAGGGAAATATAATTTCCATCTAGAGGATGGTGCCACAAAATCACACAGTAAAGGACATGCATAAGTAATTCTCATGTAGGAAGGTCATGAAGAGTTGTAAATAATGATTTAATGTGTTGTGGTAATGAAAAACACAGGAAGGGGGAACCTCCTAAAATAAGGGAAAGGATTCATTATTAAATAATGAAATTATAAATGATGGGAATGTAAGTCATCCTGTCTTGGGAAGGTGGATATTGATTAAAGGGAAGGTGTCTTACACAGAAGACAGAGCCAAATTGATAACGTGAATAAACAAGTTATTTTTTTTTAATTGTCCCCAAAAAGGTTTATTTGGCAAACATTACTCTGATAAGAAACATAAGAAAGGAAAGAGGTTGAGAGTAAGCATAGAAAGGAAAGAAGAAAGAGTAAGAAAAACTGTTCTTGAAAGTGGCAATCAGTACCTTTGACATATATCCTGGAACAACATTTATGAGGGTCAGATGGTCAATATTCTGGAACCATACTTCCAATTCATGGTAACTGGTGTCTAAGTTGCAAAGATGTCTTGTTCACAAAATTTTTTTGATACATTTTTTCTCCTGTTCTCAATGATTTAAAAGATGCATTGCATGAAAACATTAAAATGACTGAAATATAGAATTTTAGAGATTATAATATATTCTGCTTGAATTGACTGCCTAATATCTATTTTCCCCTTCTTACTAAGAGAATGCAGTGCTCATGTTGGTTGCAAGGTACCCAATTAAAAATGTACATTTTCCAATCTCTCTTGCAGCTATGAATCTCTGAAGAAGTTACATACTTTTTACGTATATACGAGTTTGTGGGTGGAGCTTTTAGGTAAACTTTAGAAGGTCACTCTGCTGGAACTTGTTTCTTGCCCTTCCTCCTGCCTGGATGGAAGCTAGAGATAGAGTGACCATCTTAAAATCACAGGTGAAAAGCATTAAATCAAAAGCCATCACTGAACAGAACTACTGGAATACTGTTCCCTGTTGGTATCAGGGGGCCTCTATACTAGCCCTGCACTAAATCTCACACCTCTTATTATATCAGGGAAAATAATCTCTGCAGGTGGTTCAGCCCCTGCATTTGGACTTCTGCTGAAAATGCATCACCTTGCTAAGAAAGTAGTGGAAGGTCATTAGAGATCACCTCATCAACCCCTTCCTCTTTGTCTTACAATGAAGAAAACAACAGTTCTGAGAAGTAAAGCGATGTTGTCTAAGATCAAGCAGCTGGAGGTCTCAACAATGCTTTCAGCATTATGATACTAGAATTGGGATCATAGAATGATAGGTGAATTAACTTAAAAAACAACAACAGTGATGAGGATTCATAGCACAGCTACATTCTGCTTCAAAGCCATGTACCCACAGTATGTTTCTGCCTGTGTGACTATGACCTTCAGCATGCTGGGCACTTCTAATTTCATAGGCCAGAGTCAATTGACCTCCAGTTGTGTTGACATTCCCTATGCTCTCTAAAAAGAATCAAGCCTGGAAGCTTGATTTGTCCACTGAATTGTGGACAGCCTTGCCAAAAGACAAGCTTAGAATTTTGGAGACTCTCTCCTGTGTATGCTAATAACTAGAAATGGGAGTAGTTCAGGGGAACCAGGTAGTCCCCCTCTGTTTTCCAGGAGGAGCAGCAGCTGGCAAACCTGCTGGCCTTACAGTCTCTAGATGCTCTTTGAAACAATAGGGGGGCTTGGGTTGCCAGGAGCACAATATAGCACAAGCATCCTGAGATAAGTCCCCAGTGTGAGGACTGGAAGTTAATTGGCTGACTGGAGTTTAGGAGGCCATATCTAGACATTTCACTTCCTCTCATAATTACTGCTTAAGGAGCTGCTGCATGGGGACTTAAAAAAGAACCTATCACTGCTGCCCTGGGAATATTTAGTGAGATATTTTCTATGTTCGTGCAGTCTTAAGAAGTCTAATGCTGTGGTCTGTGCTCCAGTTCTCAGCACATGCACACGCGCACATACACGTATTTGAGGCCAACATTCAATTTTGCATTATGAACTTCAGCTGTTTGCTCTTTCTTTTCCAAAAATGGAGGCTACTATTTTTCTTTTGGGGAAAGAGTGGGTAGGAGAAATATATCTCTAACTTCCAAACTGCCTCAACTTAAATTCCTTTTACAAATAGCAGTAGTTTTCTCACTGACATCAGTTAAAAGGCCTTTCAATTGAAATTGTCGAAGTGACAAGATAAACGGGTACATTCATCTTAAAGCTTGAGAAATACACAAGGGAATGAGGCTCTGTCAGAATTAGAAAGAAGCCATGAAAATCCTTAGATTAAGCTAAATATGCAAATGCAGTGAGTTTACTCAATTTTAATTTACTTACAAGAGAAACTAAACACTATAATGATCAGATTTAAATACTTATTGTTTCTTTTTTTTTTTTTTTTCAATTACCAGATTTTTTTTTTCTTTATTCCTGTCTTCCCTTACATATTTGGTCATTTACTAGCCATTGTTTTCTTCCTTTATGCATAATATCTTTTAAAGGATCTTGCATTTGATACCCATGAGAGCTCAGTAGATTTAAGTTCTGGCAGTAGTGCTTGTATTAAGATATTGATGTGGGATTAAGTAAGAATCCAGCATAATAAAAGGGAATTTCAGAAATATTTAAGAATATTTTATCAATTAAGGAGAGGGAAAACTTGCTTTTCCAAGACAAACTGTATAATGATAGTTAAGATATATGGTTGGAAATACATAAAGTAATGAAAATATTCTTTTATTTGGAAGAAGAATGAGGACTCCAAACTATTTGAGATCTCTGTTTCTCTGAGAAATTTCTGACTAGAGTTTCCAGATTTAGCAATAATTTCAGGATTTCCAGTTAAATTTTGTTTCAGATGAGGTATGAATTGCACTGAACATACTTATACTAATTATTATTTGTTGTTATCTGAAATTCAAATTTAACCTACTGTCCTATATTTGACCTGGCCACCTTATGTCCCAGGGTACCCACAAAGACTCTTCTTCTTGGCTATTTCAGATCTCCTGAAGTCATTGGTCCTCCTTTCTCCATTAACATGGTCTATGGTCATATTGATATAAAAGAGACCCCCATTATCAGCGCTGTTAACTATCCTTCTTAGTCTATCAGAAAAGGGACCAGATCAGTAGTTAAGTACTTCCAGAGTTAAATTTTTTTTTGTAATATTCTTGACATACAATGCTACATTAGTTTCAGGTGTGCAACATAGTGACTCAGAAAGTCTATATGTTATGTTGTAACATTTGTTATGTTGTGCTCACCATAAGTGTAGCTACCATCTGTCACCATACAGCCTCATTACAACACTGTTGACTATATTCCCTGTGCTATGCCTTTTATCTCTGTGACTTATTCATTCCATAACTGGAAGTCTGTATCTCCCGCTTCCCTTCACCCATTTTTGTCCATCTCTCTACCTTCCTGCCCTCTGGAAATGAAGTATCCATCAATAGATGAATGGATAACAAAGCTGTGGTATGTATACACAATGGAATATTACTCGGCCATAAAAAAGGGAATGATATCTTGCCGTTTGTGACAGCTTGGATGGACCTAGAATGTATTATGCTGAGTGAAATGAGTCAGACAGAAAGACTAATACTATATGATTTCATTTATATGTGGAATCTAAAAAACAAAACAAACGAGTAAGCAAAGAAAAATTAGAAACAGATCCATAAATACAGAGAACAAACAGAATTATAATTTTTTAAATTGAACATACTTTCTTTGATTTTTACCTCCTTTATTATAGGACATATTAAAACCTATCTCCAGTACCTGATTCAGTGATATACATATATATAAAATAATGGAAAAGTCATCTTTTCCTTACAAAATTAACCTTTGTCATCCTTAACTCCATCTTATTTCAGAGTCCCCACAGTTCCCATTTGGGCGCTGCTTTACAAGTTAGGGGATAACATTTCTTCATCTGAAAGCCTTTAACCTTTGTCACACTCAGACCAATGGTTTTTATTTCTTTTTTTCTAAGAAGGGATCTAGGTTATTCATTCCATAAAAACGTGAGAAATACCACAATACACATAATAGAAAAAGTATTCTCTCTGAACACCCTACTAAATATGGTGAAATTTTCTATCCAGATAAAGAATTGGATAAAAACTATAAGATAATCATAGAAGAAGTAGACTTTGAGCTCTTAGTGATCCCTAACTAGTCCTGATGATAATGGGGTAAATTCAAAACTATAGTGTACAACTATATTATCTCAAACCTGCTCATTAATAGATTACTGTCAACCTGGAGTTATATTTCTTGTGATTTGGTTCAGATTATTCTGTTATGTGTGTCTTGGTCAACATTATTCTTTTGTTTTTAAATTAATTTTTAATTTTTTTATTTTTATTTTATTTTTATTTTTTTTCTCAATTTATTTATTTTCAGAAAAACATTATTCATTATTTTTTCACCACACCCAGTGCTCCATGCAAGCCGTGCCCTCTATAATACCCACCACCTGGTACCCCAACCTCCCACCCCCCCCGCCACTCAAACCCCTCAGATTGTTTTTCAGAGTCCATAGTCTCTCATGGTTTACCTCCCCTTCCAATTTACCCAAATTCCCTACTCCTCTCTAACGCCCCTTGTCCTCCATGCTATTTGTTATGCTCCACAAATAAGTGAAACCATATGATAATTGACTCTCTCTGCTTGACTTATTTCACTCAGCATAATCTCTTCCAGTCCCATCCATGTTGCTACAAAAGTTGGGTATTCATCCTTTCTGATGGAGGCATAATACTCCATAGTGTATATGGACCACATCTTCCTTATCCATTCATCCGTTAAAGGGCATCTTGGTTCTTTTCACAGTTTGGCAACCGTGGCAATTGCTGCTATGAACATTGGGGTACAGATGGCCCTTCTTTTCACGACATCTGTATCTTTGGGGTAAATACCCAGGAGTGCAATTGCGGGGTCATAGGGAAGCTCTATTTTTAATTTCTTGAGAAATCTCCACACTGTTCTCCAAAGAGGCTGCACCAACCTGCATTCCCACCAACAGTGTAAGAGGGTTCCCCTTTCTCCACATCTCTCCAACAAATGTTGTTTCCTGTTTTGTTAATTTTGGCCATTCTAACTGGTGTAAGGTGATATCTCAATGTGGTTTTACGCCTGGGTGGCGCAGTTGGTTAAACGACTGCCTCCGGCTCAGGGCGTGATCCTGGAGTCCCGGGATCGAGTCCCACATCAGGCTCCCAGCTCCATGGGGAGTCTGCTTCGCTCTCTGACCTTCTCCTCGCTCATTCTCTCTCTCACTGTCTCTCTCAAATAAATAAAATAAAACCTCAATGTGGTTTTAATTTGAATCTCCCTGAGGGCTAGTGATGATGAACATTTTTTCATGTGTCTGATAGCCATTTGCATGTCTTGATTGGAGAAGTGTCTGTTCATATCTTCTGCCCATTTTTTGATGTGTTTGTTTGTTTCGTGTGTGTTGAGTTTGAGGAGTTCATTATACATCCTGGATATCAACCTTTTGTCTGTACTGTCATTTGCAAATATCTTCTCCCGTTCCATGGGTTGCCTCTTTGTTTTTTTGACTGTTTCCTTTGCTGTGCAGAAGCTTTTGATTTTGATGAAGTCCCAGAAGTTTATTTTCGCTTTTGTTTCCTTTGCCTTTGGAGACATATCTTGAAAGAAGTTGCTGTGGCTGATATCGAAGAGATTACTGCCTATGTTCTCCTCTAGGATTCTGATGGATTCCTGTCTCACGTTGAGGTCTTTTATCCATTTTGAGTTTATCTTTGTGTACGGTGTAAGAGAATAGTTGAGTTTTGACTATTCTCTTACACCGTACACAAAGATAAACTCGACTAATTTTTTATTTTTAATAAACATATAATATATTTTTATCCCCAGTGGTACAGGTCTGTGAATCTCCAGGTTTACACACTTCACAGCACTCACCAAAGCACATACCCTCCCCAATGTCCATAACCCCACCTCCCCTCTCCCAAGCCCCCCTACCCCAGCAACCCTCAGTTTGTTTTGTGAGATTAAGAGTCACTTATGGTTTGTCTCCCTCCCAATCCCATCTTGTTTCATTTATTCTTCTCCTATCTACTTAAGCCCCCATGTTGCATCACCACTTCCTCATATCAGGGAGATCATATGATAGTTGTCTTTCTCCACTTGACTTATTTTGCTAAGCATGATACGCTCTATTTCCATCCACGTGGTCAACATTATTCTTACTGACTTGGATTTAGATTACATTTACCTGGAATTTAAGTATAAGTTGCCAAAATACTTATTTTTTAAAAGGGATGAAAAGAATAGATATATAAGTTGTGTATGTGCAAATATGACTTAAGCTATTTTCTGTTAGTTGTATCAGATAGGAGTTGCTCGTAAGTTGGGTTATAGATAGTTGGGCATAAAGTTAATTGTTAGGAAGAGGGACCATGAGTTACTACATTCTATCAACATTAATGATTTAATAAGATTTACCTTTACATGCAGTTTTTGAGCTGTGTCCACCATTAGTATTTCCAGGTGGTATTGAGATGCCAGGGAACTATATCATGGGGCAGCTAAAAAAAAATATGGTATTACTTTGTGTTCATATCCTAATTCAATAGATACTATCTGTATATTTTCTTACATTCATAGCCATTTGGTATATGTGTGGGGCCCAATAATCACCGTTACTGAATATTTGTACCAAGTCACTACATTTCCACCAGATAAGCAAATTTCTTGTATTAGCAGGCATCTGGGACATGGAAGCAAATTTATTACAGAGAAAAGGTCATTATGATGGTATCTATTAGACTAAGCTAGAATGCCTTCCTGCACTTAGCACATACTGGACAAAATGATGCTGCTGAGATTAGGTTATTACTGGAGCAGAGGGAACAAGAAGAGCCTGAGGGATAAAGAATAAATAGGGTTTATTTCATGAGAGTGATTAAAGAAAAATGTGAGTTGTATGTGTGTATGTGCATGTGCATGTGTTCTTACATAAAAGTAAGCAAGATGAAAAAAAAGTAAGCATTAGTTGAATTTAAAAACAATTGAATACATCCCATTTCACAAAGAGAAAGTAAACAGAATCAGTATGGTGCAAAAAAATTTCCATTAAATCAGCAAACATAGAACAAGATGGATTAATAAAAACCAAATCCAATAGATCCCAGCATCTATTGTAACAATAGATGAAAATAATGCCACATTTTAAAAAATGCTCTCAATTATAGTAAAAACAACTAAATAAAACTATGTTCCTTAAAGGAGATGCGCTTACAGCATCATGACACTGAAAAGACAAAAGTAAAAACTAGTATCAGGCAATATCAAAAAAGGAAAAAAAGATCTTAAAAGTTAAACAAAGAAAAAGGAGAATTGTACATTTCTTCATAATGTATACAACGTCAAAAACTCTATGAAGGGATTCTCGCTGGATGTCAAACCCCAAACAAAAGATAGTAAAGTGCTAGAATTTCATTTTATACTGATAAATGATATAATCCACAGAAAAGATTTGAGTCATAAAGATTTATGTCCTGAATATCATTACATCAAAATGTATAAATCAAAAACTATTAGATAAATAAAAAAAAGTTGGCAATAGCTTATTTCTGTAAGTCCTTGATAAACCAAAAAAGAAAAATAAAAGATAATGATCTAGATAATATAACTAATGAGGGCAATTTTATGGATTAAAAATAAATTTACAGATATCTAATTGAATATCTTTGAACAAAATATAAATTTATTGCCTCTAATCTACTTTTTAAAATAATTTCTGTTAGATCACAGTAAGTACTCAAAAATTCCAGAATGTAGAAAATAAGTGGCTCAAAATAAATGGGCCATAGTCTCTGCTTAAAAGAAGCAAGTAAGTAAACAAAAATGAAAAATAAACCATAAATGTAATTCAGGTCACTTGAAGTTAAACACATCCACAAAATCCTTTTATGAATAACTTATGAGGTAAAAGGAAAGTTAGATTATAATTAATAATTGCTAACACTTGTTAAGTATTTATTATATTCCAGCACTGGAAAAAGTATTTTAGATATATGACATATCATAGCCTCATACCAATTTATTTAAAATAGCAGCTCAGATTTATTCTTCCTCCAAACACTAATTCATTCCCTGACATTATATGACTTATTTATGTGTTCATTTGTTTACTGTCCATTCTCCACTAGAATGTAAGTTCTGTGATGGCAGGGATGTTGTCTAGTTCCTTTGTCCATACTTCATACTCCAAAGATCTAGATCAGTTCTTCACAGATATTTTTAAATTCTGTCAGGTGTAGATGCTATTTTAAGTTGTTGGATAAGAAAATGAAGGTACAGAAGGATTAATGAACTATCCAAATGTCACAGTGATGTTGAGAGACCAGAGTTTGAATTCTTGGGCTTATTTAACTCTAGCTCTTAACCACAACACTACATATATTTTGGGAATATATTGACAGTTTAAAAAAAAATAATGCTTTAGCTAAAGTTGACTCATAGGAAAACCATAACTTAAATGTTTCTATTACTAATTAAAAATGAAATGTGATACATGGTACATTAATGTCATGAAGTCGGAAGAACTACAAAAGCTATGGGATGCAGGAGTAATGAAGTTTAAAACAAAAAATGAATGTCAAAAGTTTCTGTGAATAAAAGTAATAGCATATGTCAAACAGGAAATATATTTGAAATCTCTAAGACAAAGAGGATGATGATATTAATTTATAAAAAGTGCTTACAATTCAGTAGTAATAACTGCCCTGAGGAAATGATATGCTAATTTTATTCTAAACACCAGGTCTAGCACTACACATCTTTGTGGAAGAAAATGACAATTAAAACAGTAAATTATAAGATTTAGCCAAAATTAACTCAAAGGTAAATTCATGGCCTATTTTCATTACAAATTAAAATGAAAAGGGAAATCAATAATTCCTTGGGGGTACTGGGAAGAAGACATGATTTCAAGGATTTAACAAAAGTAATAAAAATAGGTAATAGAGACACTAGCTCCTCCCCCAGTATTTCATACAATAATTGCAAATCCTTATCAAATTTATGGATAATCCAGTTGTGCTGAAGATGCAAAGAAACAGACACTTTCAAATAGTTGCTTGTTAGAGTGTATTTGGAATATCCTTCCAGATCAGTGTATTGTGAGCCTTAAATATATTCCTTCTCTTATGTAGTAATTCCATTGCTAAGATTATATTTTAAATAAGTAAACCTAGATATAGTTCAAGATTTAAACATAGGGATGTTCACTTCAGCATTATTTCAAGTAAGAGAGATTACAAAGA